>NC_084482.1:215019942-217519942 GCF_030035675.1 Rhineura floridana
CAGGTTGGTACTGGGGGTGGGGCGGCGAGTGCCCGATCCACGGGACCCGCCACCTTCCCGATCAGAAGCTCTGCCCCTCCGTCTCGCTTCGCTTTACTGGCTGCCCCCCGGACTCCCCTTGCACCCCACGGCGCAACCCAGACCTCACCCGATCCACTCAAGGAGGAAACGCACCCAACGCTGCCCTTTTCCAAGAGTCCAGCCTAGAAGGCGCGGCCGGAAGCGGCTTGAGAGTCGCTCGGGAGGACGCAGCCTCCCCCCTCCCTCCACCCCAAATCCCCTTCCTCTCTAGGAATTCAGTCCAGTGTCCTTAACCCTTCCGCGGCCAAGCACTATCCTCCTCTGTCCAAGAAGCGCGCACTGCGCAGGGAACAGCCTTTTGCCTCCACCCGGGCGTGCCTCTTTTCCCCCTCTCCCCAGGAGGAAACCGGGCAGGGAAGGCGCTGGGGGTTGTTTGTATTGCTTTCTCCACCAGGCCAAAACCCCTCTCCTTTATTTCCAGTAGAGTAGTGGCAAAGTCAGAGGTGCAGGGTCCCTTCATGATAGCCACAGTCATACCCTCATCCTTCTTCTTCGTTTACTGAGAAAGAGATCCTTGTTAATGCAGGAATCCCTATGAGCCAAAAATCATGAAAGGGAGAGTTAGCTGCTGAATAGAGTCATCTCAGTGGATGACTCACCTCCTTTGATTAGCTCCAAATCAGCAGGAAAGGACAAGGTAGAAGACTCTTCTCAGTGGCTAATCCACTCTCCTTTCTTGTTGATTGGCTCATAGGATGCTGTAGACATAGGGACCCTGCTCCCAAAAATGTAAGGGGTTGTAAAAAACCCTGAGCCCCTGCATGACTACACCCCTGTTTATTTATTTCTAAAAGTATTTATATATCATCATCTTGTAAAACAGGACTGGAGGATCTTTGGCCCTCCAGGTGTGGCTGGACCACCACACGGTCCCCAAGCAAAATAGCCTCCCTGGATGAGGGGTGTCCTCATTGCCTCCCTCCCAATCAGCTTTTCAGGGCCACCCAGAGAGGATTTATGGGGCCTGGTGCAGGTGTGGTGTTGGGGGTCCTGCTACTGCCCCCTACAAGGACCCATACATGTGGGTACAAAGCTGGGGGGGCCACGCGCAAGAAGCATTGCAGGTGCAGACCACATTAGAATTCCTGCCTGTGGCTCCTCCTGGGATCAAGGACAGATGTGCTTCAATTTTTTACATGGGGATAGGGATCGGGTTGTGCTTCTCCTGAGTACCCCCCTCCAAATTCCAACCTCCCTCTGGCAGAGCTTCTTTCTGCTTCCTGGGACTCAGTCTGCCAGGTCTTCTGGGGCTGGCCTGCTGCTGGCCTCCACTACTCACTCAGGAAGAATTCCTCCCTTAAGGCCCAGGCCTCACACCATGCCTACACCTCTCCCTGGGGTATCTCCCACAGAAAATTACTCTCCAGTGGCACCTTGCCTGGAACTCTTACGTGGTGTTTGCTCACTCACTCACTCCACTGAATTTTGCCTAGTTCAGTTAAGTTGATCACTGCGTTCTGCAGCTGAGGGCCTCCTGCAGATACCATCTTATCAGAAGGTCCCTTCCACACAACATAGAAAGTGGACCTTTAGTGCAGTGGCACCTACCCTTTGGAATTCCCTTAAATATTAGACAGGCACCATGTCTGTTATCTTTTCAGCGCCTAATGGAGAACTTCCTCTTTCAACAAGCCTTTTAAGTAGAGACCTTATCCCAGTCTGTATCTGTGTTGGAATTGCTTTTAAAGATGTTTTTAAAGCTTTTTAAAGAGTTTTTAAAGATGTTTTGTTTTAATATATTTTAAAGTCTGTTTTGTAAGATGTCTAAGAGTGATTTTTAGCTTGTTTGCCGCCCTGGGCTCCTAGCAGGAGGAAAAGCAGGATAGAAATTTAATTGATTGATTGAGTAATTAATCAATAGCAGTGAATGGGATTGCAAGGATGTCATGGGCAAAGGGAAGGATTCTGTTCTGCCCCCCCCCTCTGCAAACAAATCTTGTGTCCAGTGGGCTCAGAATCAATCCTTGCAAACATTTGGGCAAATTCTGGAAAATAAAGAAAGAACTGAATATGTCGAAGCAGTCTTGTTCTTGTCAATCATGTTCTGTCTTATAATGTGGTTATATGGTAGGTGATAATCCACTGTGGTACAAATAATGACAAGACTAATATCATTAGGGATCCTTTGTTTAGGGTAGAGATTAAAAGACAAAACATATTCTGCAAAGCTGATCAGTAATCGAATGAGAATAAACATTTTATTTACTTGAAGCATTTTTAACCTGCTATTCAGACAAAAAAATCTCGTAGACTGGCTTACAAATACTGTATCAGTAATAAGATCGTTCCTGTTCTCAGACTTGCAATCAAAAAGACACAGCACAAAAAGAAAAACGATTGGGAGGTGGTGAAAAACCAGCCCAGTTTAAGGAAAGGAGGAATCAAACATTGCTGGCCTTTCAACAAAGCCAAAGCAGAAGCTCCGCAGCCCCCTCTCACCATCTGAGCTCCAATCTGAAATAGCTGTAACAGAATAGCACTCCATATTCTAACCACTTTTAGTTTCCTCAGTTCCCTGAATCCTTTGATGAGATGTATCTTATTACTGAAGCTCTTCCCATACTCCAAGCATTTTATGAGTTCACCCGTATGTGAATCCTTTGATGAGAAATTAATCTTTTTTGGAACTGAGGTGCTTTCCACACTCCAAGCATTTAAATGGTTTCTCCCCTGTGTGTATTCTTTCATGAGCAGCGAGATTATTCTTCCGACAAAAGCTCTTTCCGCATTCAGTGCATTTATATGGTTTCTCTCCTGTATGGCTCTTTTGATGGGAAATTACGTTAGAACTGTGACAAAAGCTATTTCCACACTCTAAACATTTAAATGGTTTCTCTCCTGTGTGAATTCTTTGATGAATAGTGAGATGTGCCTTCCGACAGAAGCTCTTTCCACGCTCCAAGCATTTATATGGTTTCTCCCCTCTGTGAATTCTTTGATGAATAGTGAGACTTGTACTTCTAGTAAAAGTCTTTCCACATTCCAAGCATTTAAATGGTTTCTTCCCTGTGTGAATTCTGTGATAAGTAGCGAGATGTATCTTCTGACAGAAGCTCTTTCCATGCTCCAAGCATTTATATGGTTTCTTCTCCGTATGGGTCCTTCGATGGGAAATAAGGACAGAATTTTGACAAAAGTTCGTTCCACAGTCTAAGCATTTGTATAGTTTCTCTCCTTTGTGGATTTTGTAATGAGCTTTCAGTGTTGATTTAGAACTGAAATTTCTCTGACACACACAGCATGTATTTCTTTCTTTCCTGTTGTCTTCTTCAGTTCTCCTTTTTTTCAGCTCCCTCTTTATACACGTGGCTCTTTCTGGGAACAGCTTGTGTAGTTCTCCCTGAATCTCCATTTCCCATTTATGACCTGTTACAAAGAAGTCAGGAAACAAGAACCTGAAACCACTGAACAACCACAATGCTTTTGATAAAGGAAGAACTGAAAAGCCTTAGCTGGGAGGAAGATGTTTGTTGGGAGTAAAGCATCAACGCATGTTACAAGTGACCTGAACCAGTGCAGGGTGATAGACAGAAAGGCGTTCTATTCTTCCCTCTGCTGATTCCTCCTCTAAATTTAGTGTTTGTTGTTTCTGCAGGCTTTGCTCCTTCCCTTCCTCCCTTCTGCTCCTGTCTTTGTTCTCAGTTAGTTAGTAATGGCTCCCTACATACAGGCTGCATGGCTGCTTCAACATGTATGGCTTTACCCAGGGCTGGATTAAGCCGAGGAGGGCCCCTAGGCTGATTGGTGTTTGGGGGGCCCTTCTCCTCTTAGGTAATATTTTTCTCAAACCCCTTACAATGAACCCTGCCTATATATACAGTATGCATGCCACAAACCGCGAAGATTAAAAACAGCAATCAATAATAAATATCGGCGCAGCGCACAGGCGCACACCCATTATGAAAAATAAAATGTTTAATGGACCATTTTTATTTGGCTGGTGTGCATTATGTCTTTTAAGCCATCCTTTTAGAACGTTATGAATGCGATTGCAAAGTGCAAACATTTTCTTTTTGTACATAATGAAAAATCTATATTATAATTTTTTTTAGCTTATGCACGGGCCCCCAAGAGCTCCGGGCCCTAGGCCTCAGCCTACTAAGCCTAATGGATAATCCAGTCCTGGCTTTACCTCTTTGTAGTAATAAACCTTGTTTATTTATTCTTTCAACTACCAGTCTTAACTGATACCAACTACCAGTCTTAACTACTAGTTAACTACTGGTCTTAATTACCAGTCTTAACTGTTTAGACAAGTATGCTGGGAAAAACAGAAGGGAGTAGAAAAAGAGGAAGGCCAAACAAGAGATGGATTGATTCCATAAAGGAAGCCACAGAGCTGAACTTACAAGATCTGAACAGGGTGATTCTTATCAGGAGGTTCGTTCTGCACAATATAGGAAACGGACCTTTAGTGTGGCAGCACCTACCCTGTGGAATTCCCTCCCTTTGAATATTAGACAGGTGCCATCTCTGCTATCTTTTCGGCGCCTTTTGAAGACTTTCCTCTTTCAACAAGCCTTTTAGGTTGAGACCTATCCCAGTCTGCATCTGTATTAGAATTGCTTAATATTTTTTTTAACCCTTTTTAAAAGTTCTTTTTTTAAAAAATGTTTTTAACACTGTTTTGCTTTAATGTATTTTAAGATCTGTTTTTATGATGTTTTAAAGTGTTTTTAGTGCTTTGTTTGCTGCCCTGGGCTCCTGCTGGGAGGAAGGGAGGGATACAAATTAAATAATAAACAAACCAGTCTTAACAGACCAATTAATTCCACACTCTGCTGCAATACACACACACACACACACGACACTCTAACACCATCCATTTATTTGCCTCTGTTTACACCTTAGGTGACAGCAGTGTTCTTCAGACTGTTGGATTAGGACAATGAAGACCCAAGTTCAGCTTCCAGATTATTTATTTATTTAATTTGTATCCCACCCTTCCTCCAGCAGGAGCCCAGGGCGGCAAACAAAGCACTAAAACACCCTAAAACATCATAAAAACAGATCTTAAAATACATTAAAACAAGACAGCATTAAAACATTTTTTAAAAAAAACTTTTTAAAAAGGGTTAAAAACATTATTAGACATGATGCTCACTGGGTGGCCTTGAGTAATCACTCAGACCAGCCTAACTCACAGGGTTGTGGTCTAGTTAAACCACAGAATAACCCCATCCATTCTCTTCTGAACTGTTTGGAGCAATGGAAGGACAGAAATATTATAAAAAGGAAAGGCCCTGTCATTCAGTGGCAGAGCATGCTACTTCCATATGGAAAATCCTACATCTAATAACTGAATTCTCTAATTAAATGATCTTGGAAAGAGCCCTTGAATTATTATTATTATTATTATTATCTGCAATTTATAAGACGCCTATCTGGCAGGTAGAATCCTGTCACTCTAGGCGACGTACAATAAAGAATAATACATGACCAAAAACAGAGCAGTCAATTAAATTAAATAAAAGATCATGTGAATGTGCTGAGCATCGCACTTTGGAGAGAAGCTGCCAGTCAGAACAGACGTTACTGGGTTAGATGGGCCAATGGCTACAACAGGGCTATTCTGTCAGGCTTCTGGGGTTCTACAATGGCTCCATTCAGTACATGCGCTTGATTTTTTCCTGCTGTTGACTTAAGTTGCTCACATTATGATGTGGTTTAAACATTTTGCCCCTTGTGGATTTTTCTTAAATGGAAATGTTTTAATCACTAAAAACAGAGAAACCCTGCTAGAACGCAAAAAAAAAGAAAAAAGGAATTTGAAATACTAAAATATGAGAAATACACAAAGGTGCTCATTACTATATTTTCCAAACCCCTCTCTCACACGCACTAGCCTACCCCACAGGGTTCAGGTAAACTACAGAACAACCCAATGTATTCTCTTCTGAACTGTTTGGAGAAATGGCCTTGTTATTCAGGGGCAGAACATAACGTTATTCATTTATATTTAAATTTATATCCCTCTTTTCCTCCCAAAAGGAGCCCAGTGTGGCAAACAAGAAATGATAAGACTCTAAAATCACCTTAAAAATATATATTTAAAAGGAAATATCTTTTAAAAAATCTAAAAAAAACAATTCTAATACAGACGCAGCCTGGGATAAAGATATCTACTTAAAAGGCTTGTTGGAAGAGAAGGTCTTCAGCAGAGGCTGAAAACAGAACAATGGTGGAACCCGCTTAATATTTTAGGGAGGTGAATCCAAAGGGTAGACGGCACGACACTGAAGGCCCGATTCATATGTTGTGCGGACAGAGTTCCGGATGAGATGGTGAGAAGGCCCTCACCTGCAGAGTGACTGACTAGGTATATAAGGAGTGGGACGATCTTTCAGAGCATGTCATTGGCATGCATTATGATCCCAAGTTCATTCATTGAATTGCTGCTGGCTATGCATACATTATGTTATGCTTTTAACATTTTGCTCCCTTGTAGATTTTTGTTCAATGGAAAAGCAAGACATGACTGCTTTAATCAATAAATATTTTTAAAAACCTTGCTAGATTAGTTCTAACTTGCTAGATTATAGGAAATGTGCAAAAATGATCGCTATTATAGTTACTCAATGATATCATCATCAACTATGCAGCCAGGGAGCCTTACCGAGAGAGGTGATGATCCGAAAATTCTCCTCCATGACTTCCCTATGCAGCGCCCTCTGGTCAGGATCCAGCAAAGCCCACTCCTCCTCCGTGAAATACACAGCCACCTCCTCAAAGGGCACGGGACGCTGAGAGGAAAGGAAATATTTGACACTTTAGAGATAACAGAAATATTACCGACTACCAAAATCAACAACACTCATCAAAGAAGGGAGGCTGGATACTATCCTGCAGAAATGAGACCTTCTCAAGTGGCAATCACAGTCTCCTTAGCAGGCAGCTTTGACAGAAGCAAAGAGAGAAAGATTTGTTCAGGCCCAGGAAGGTGAGCAGAGGACAGAGGCACTCAGGCTGCCTCCAGCCTCTCACCCCACTGATCCTTCCCCCCTACCTGATCCGGATTCACAACAGCTGCTTCCCCTCCATCACGAAGTTCAGATGGCTGAGGAGGTCTTGCCGGCATCATTTCACCCTCTGCGAGAGAGGAAGGTGGTGAGAAGCTAGCAGCATGTGCTTGTCTCAGAGGATGAGTGACAAATGTTTAAGTACGCCCTGACATTGCAAAATATCTTATCCATCGTACATATTTTGGTTCTTCCTACACACTGCACAGTTCAGTTATGTGAGAAAGAACAATTTGTGTTGTTGGCCAGGAATCCAACTAGTGGTTTGTTATTGTTGTTGTTATGTGCCTTCAAGTTGACTACGACTTATGGCGACCCTATGAATCAATGACCTCCAAGAGCATCTGTCGTGAGCCACCCTGTTCAGATCTTGTAAGTTCAGGTCTGTGCCTTCCTTTATGGAATCAATCCATCTCTTGTTTGGCCTAGTGACCTAGTAAACTAGTGGTTTACATCCTCAAATATTGAAAATAAAATCATTTTTGAACTGTGAAAAAGGCCGGGGAGAAGCCTCTCCCCACAATTCCCAAGGTTCAGGAGGACGTAAAAGAATTCCTGGGATTTCTGGCATAAGCAGTAAGAGGGAGATCAAGAATTCTTACCCAGCAAAGTGGCAAGTCCATCACTCTCCCAAATGCTCCTCTTTTGCAGGGGAGTCTCTCTGGCCTCAGATAAAGCCTCCTGTGACTCCAGGAAATCAGTGACCACTTCAGCTGAGAAACCATTTACCTGAAATGTCAAGGGTAACAGAGAAGGATTAGAAAAGGCTTGATAGAAGCAAAAGGCCTTGGGGAGTTTGGGAGATTCCTCTATGGATGTTTTCCAGAAAGGGTTCAACAAGTATAGAGTGCTTCAAGGCAGGGCTGTGGAGCCGGAGTCGTGAGCAATTTTGGGTGGAGTCGGAGTTGGTAGAAAAGTACCGACTCCAACTCCTTCATAAATGGCAAATGTATATTAACTAGTAATAACACATTTACTGTAGTAAAATGGTAGCACAAGGCATTTCATCACCACCACGTGAATCCAGAGCTTGGAAAAGTTACTTTTTTGAACTACAACTCCCACGAGCCCAATCCCTGGGGCTGATGGGAGTTGTAGCACTGGATTCACGTGGTGGTGATGAAATGCCTTGTGCTACCATTTTACTACAGTAAATTTGTTATTACTAGTTAATATACATTTGCCACTTATGAAGGAGTCTGAGTCGGACAGTAGAAAAATAGAGGAGTCGGAGCTGACGGTCTGGCATACCGACTCCACAGCCCTGCTTCAAGGTCTCCTCCTTCCCCTCCATATGAGCCCCTTGAAAGGACCAGGATGAAACTCTCTCTCACCTGCTGCTCTGCCTGCTTCTTCTCCTCTGCCCGGCTCAGGAGGAAACCTTCAGCCAGGGCCACTGCCTGGGAAGTGGTCTCCGCCCCACATTCCCTCACCCAGTTCTCCATCTCCGGTGGAAGGACAGCCAGGAACTGCTCCAGGATCACCAGGTCCAAGATCTCATTCTTTGTGTGGTGCTCTGGCTTCAGCCACTGACAGCAGAAATTGTGGAGTCGGTTGCAAACTTCTCGGGGGCCCTCAGCCTCCTGGTAGCAGAACTGCCTGAAATGCTGGCGCTGCACATCTGAGCAGAGAGTGTCCTCCTTTGTAAGCTGCTGCAGTGGCCCACTTGTGGTTTGTGTGATGTTTCTCCCCGCATTCGCACTTACATTGCCACCGCTTGCAACAGTATTGTTTTGTTCCCGGTAAGTGCGGGTCAATGTTTGCAGACTAGACGCAACGGCACTTACTGTCGAGAGGATTCCATCCATTCTCTCTAAGTACATGTTTCTGTCCAGCATGCTCTGAGCAGCTCTATCGTCCACATTGGAAAGTCGATGACGGAAAAGGTCATTCTTTTCCCTCATTAGCATCATGAAGTCCTCGTATTCTGTTGCTGCCGCTCTCTCTCTCCGACGAGAGTCCTCTTTTGCCTCTTCCAGTATGGACATGAGGAGCATGTCTGTTCGGGTTCCTTTTGGCTTCCTTCGCCTTAGTTCTGCAAGACGAACTTGTGGTGACAGGGTCGCTGTTTGGTTGTGTATGGCTGGGTCTGTGAATTGAGCAACGTTACATGTTAGCGGTGTTCTCACAAATAATGGCAAGCATTGACACAAACAAGAGGGTCCATAATTTCTCTTACATAGCAGGACTAACTGTCAGTTACAGTTAGAACCATTCCCACAAGACCACGTACCAACATTTCCACGTGCGTCTTCTGCATCCTCATGTTCTGGTTGAGCCGCACCCGCTTCCAAACCTTCCGGAGACATGGCGAGACAAGAACGATAAAACAGTTAAACGAAAAATACAGTCTGTGATACGATTAGTGATTGGGTACATACAGCAGTAGTGGTCCTGGCAGTTTAACAATCAGTCCCTCTTTGCAGTCTGCTCAGGGAATTATGGTTCGGTGAGAGGAATATTGGGTCTCCTAAAAACGTGCAGCACCTTGGAACACACTAATGGCCATTGTTAGCAGAGCACTGTTGGTGTAACTGCGTGTCAATTGCCAGAGTTTGATGTGATTGGGGTGGAGTCCACTAGACATTGCTTCCCCAAGGAATGATTCAGGTGACAGGATAGCGTGGGAAAATTTTTGTAAGAGGACTTGGCAGTAGTAGCACTTGAACAGGTAAAATGTTAGGACAAAACATGTTTGCAATGAGAAAAAAACTGGTGATCTCCATTACTTGTACGCATATTTCGGAACAGGGAGAGCGTGGAGAATTGTGGTTTGTCAAATACAACTCAAACAAGGTGCCAGTCTGGAGGGCCAATGGATTGGGCTGATGTGGGTAGTACTTCTAAAAGTTGCTTTCGAAAGCTATGGAAACACAGTGGTGTTTGTGTAAGAGGCAGGAGTAGCAGAGAAGACTGTGTATGTGTATACCAATGACCTCCTCGTTAATTGCACTGCAAAGAAGAAAGAAAAACAATGTGGAGATACAGAAAGGAGAGCCGCTACCCAAGTCACCGCCAGGGAAGAAATTGCATTTCCTTCTTTCTGTCCATTGATGGTAAAAATCAGATGCATTGCGGTATAGCGGTAACGTTTTGTGGCCAGCGTTACACAACCACCTTTCCATGAAGGTCACTGTGTGACGTTTTGCCAGTCAAGGCCACTCATCCGCAGAGGAAGGCAATGGCAGACCAAAACGATTTCCCTAGATGGGATAAAACTAAGATTACCTGCTTGCCGAGCGCACACGTCTTCATCTCTATGTACATGTCCAGGATCTTCATTTGGTGCTGTTTCTGTCTCTGCAAGGCAAAAGTAATATCAACTTCTGTCACCATGCATGTTATTTCAAAATTAATTCAAATTAATATCGGTTGTGGCATTCCAAAGAAAGCAGTGCCAAATGCACATGTTGATGCTCTGTTCTGCTTTGCACTTACTGTAAACCGCCCAGAGTGGTTTGGCTATGGGACAGTATATAAAATCAATAAATAAAGACATAAATTGAAAAAATGGGTACACCGCTACACATAAGCCCCCTTCCTGTACTTTTTCACAGGGGGAAAGCCAAGAAGGGCTTTCGATACACTTCTACCCCCCCCATCACTCGCAGGTCTGAATTCGCAGTGCTTGCCCTAGACTTGCGCTGAAGAAACACCCCTGAACTGCGCTACCATGAGGGAACAGGGGGACAACGCGCTGGATCACCCCCTTATTGACTGTTGCCGGGGCTGCCCCTCCCCCTACCACTTTGCACTCCACTGCATGTTAAGCAACCATTTTGCCCTTAACTGCAAAATAGGGGTCAATGGAGAAGCACTTACGCGAGAGACCACATTCCTCGAGGTCACTTAAATTGACTGTTGTCATTTCATTTAGCCGCGATGACTCTGGACAGACTGGTGCAGGCGAAGCTGTTGCTGTTGTTACATTCTTGGGTGACGATGCAGGCTGCAGAGCGTCATTGTGCTTACGAACATGAAGACTCCTGGACACTCGTAGTGGCGTTACGCTAGCATCCCCTCTCAGAATTCGGTGCAGTTGCTCATAATAGGGGCAAGTGGTTCTACTGTTTCCCGATTTTGAATTGTGGGCGACGACCCTGCGATACTCCCCTCTCATGACCTTGGTCTTGTTTCTGCACTCCTTGGCTGTCCGGAAGTGCCCTCTGCTCGCCATCTGCTTAGCGATGTTTTCAAAGGTGTCAATATTGCGGTGGCTACTTCGGAGTTGTCCTTGTACCTCTGATTCCCCCCAAATGTCCAACAAATCCAAGACCTCGCAGGAACGCCAGCTGGGACCTCTAGCTCCACTGACACGTTCCTGGGCCACAACATCAGGAGAGACAAGCCCTTGCTGTGCCATCCCCTTTTTCTGGAATTTACTTCCTGTCTCTCTGTCCCCCTCCTTTCCTTTCTCTGCACTCTGCTTTGATGCAGTTAACAACGGGTGGGACAGCCTTTCCTGCTGGATGTGTTCTGTCTCCCCTACCTAGAAAGTGGCATGGGAAAAAGAAACGGTTGAAATTATCGACTTGAAGGGATTGTCTTGCCATTTTCATATATATATATATATATATATATATATATATATAAAAAAAACCTTCCACCCCCTTCCCCAGCAATATGCAAAGACTTGTAAAATACATATACTTGTAAAAACCAGCATTAGCTAAAAAGGCAACAATTTATGTATGTACACAACACGACTAGGTAAGAATAACAGAAACTGGTATATATCAGCTTGCATAAGAGGCTGCTTACAAGGACACCAAAAGGAGCCTCCTCTTCATGCGAATGCATCTCACATGAAAAGGGAATGTATTAGCTACTGAGAAGAGTCTTCTCAGTGACTGTCTTACCTCCTTGCAGTCGGATTGTCTTGCTCCAATCTGCAGGAAAGGATAACAAAGCATGTCAACGGTTCATCTCAGTGTCTTACACACTCTCCTTTAATGGGGTCCGTGCGGCCCTAACCATTGCCCGCACAGAAGCACTCTCAACGCTTCTCATCCAGCCTCAAACCACATGCAAAAGGATGGGCCAAGCAGGGAGCGCTTGGCCCCAGGGTGTGGGCCTATAGGCTAGGATGCTGCCCTGCCCTCCCCGGTGCAACCCAAAGGCAAACCCCAGCACCACTCGCAGCCCTTTCCCGATCCCCAGGAGCCTGCCAAAGAATGGAAATGGAGGGAACACGGAGGAGGAAAAATGGTAGATCTAGAGGGAAGGATCCGACCAGGGCACCGCAGAAAGGCGGAGGCGGGGAGGAGAGGGAAATGTCTGTGTGTGTGTGCCTGTGTGTGCACGTGCGTTTGTGCAAAAGGGGGGGCCGGAGGCTTCAATGATTCCCCTCCCCTTTCGCATCCCTCTCTCTGTACTCACCCTGGCCTGCCAGTGCAAACGCTCCCATCTCTGCCCTTGCCTTGCCGCTGGCCTTAAATTCAAATTTCACGCTCTTGCGGCCAAGCGCAAAGGTCCAAGCAGGAGCAATAGATTCTGGAGGGAAGGATGGCCCCAGGGCGGCAGAAACGGCAGCGGCGGGAGGAGGAGAGGGAAACGTGTGTGTGTATGCAAAAGGGGGGAGGCGAGGCCCTGGACTCGGGACCACCAGCAGCAGCCCCAAAGAATCAAAGGATCCAGCAGCCTGGCGGGATTCCTTAGCTAGGAAAGGCTGGTGAGAGGTGGGACGGGGGAGGGGGAGATCGCCCTCCACCAAGCCCTGGCTTGTTAACAGTGTTTCCAGAATGGGGGGAAATGTAGCCGCTGACACCACCACCTCCCACCTTGCTGAGCTGGCTACATCTGGCGCTTCCTATCCCGAAACTCCCCAAGTGCAGCTGCTGCGAAGCAGGCTCCCCCACCGCCGCCGCCAGAGCCGAGGAAGCTGGACATAGCATGGGGCTGCCGGGGCAACTGCTGTTCCTTGGCTCCGCGGTGGCCCGTGGCCCTGTCCAGGTGCCAGTCACACCGCTCGGCCAAGGAGTTCTCCAGCCCACAGCACAGAGGAGGGCTGCACGGTCTATCCTATTGGCGCTTTCAAAACTCATCTTACCGTATAGGGAGCCACACAACAATACCCGCCAGGATCTAGCCTCCACTATCACCGTTGAGACTATTCACTAGAAAGATGCAATCGGCTGGCAATCACTTCTTTCTACCTTACCTACAACGTGTCTGGGTAACAGCTGCTTCCGCACAAAATGCGCATTTTTGCATCTGCGCAGTACAACCCATTGCTATGATTGGTTCACTTTTCCCGGGCTTCCCCACCACCACCATATTGGAGCACATGAGCTAAAGTGAAAATACATGATTGGATGGGAATGAGGAAGGGGCAGGGAGACCCGCCCAAGGACCTCCCATGGACCGCCCACATCTCCAAAGTCCGCGGATAATCCTCATTTTCCCTATTCGCTTTGTGATTGGGTAGTCCCCACTTGTCTTGTTTGCGCGCTGTTTAAAAACGTTAAGAAATCCGCTCTTTTTGCGCCCACACATTAAAGACATTCTTTTCGGTTTTTCCCAAAGCCCCACCTCTCCCTCCACCCCATGAGGCAATTGATTCGCAAAATATGACCTGTGCTGTCCCCCCCCCCTTGCAACCAAGCCTACTAACGCTCAGGCGCTTAGATGCAAAAGCGCCAGATTTGAATTTGCGATTGAGCAAGAGGGTGCAAGGCAAGAATTCCCCTGCCGGGGAGGGCCAGCAAGCGAGCAGGCAGCGGGGAAGGGCGAGCGGCCAAGGGGAAGTATGAGCGAAGGAGCTGGCGGAGGGCGAAGCCTTGAAGTGGCTGTATTTGTTTCTTTTAAACTAACAACAAATTATCTCATTAATATGTTTCAGTTACAGCCTGTAAAAAGCCCGCCGCGGTCTGACAATCCCCTTCGAGTCCCACTCTAGGAACTGACAATAACTTCACAATAACTTCACAGCTGTTTCTGTTGTGTCCCCGCTTTTCTAGACTTCCGGGTGGGGGAAGGAAAAAGAAAGAAAGGGGTTGCAATTTTTTTTAAAAACCCGATCTCGCTCAATTTCAAAGGAAGAATTATTGATTTTGTGTGTGTGTGTGTGTGTATAAAACCAAGAAGAAGGATGGGGGTATGGGTTGGAGGTGGGGGGGGCGTGACAAGGCACCCGCGGCCCCCCCCCACGGAGGGAGAAATAAATAAATAAAACCCATCTCCTCTGCAAGATCACTTGAAGCCAGCGCTCATGCAGTGGTAGGATACCGCCTTGTGCCAGATTGGGAGGGTGTTTGGAGGGGGGGACGAGGAGGGGTGCGAAAGAAAGAAAAAGAAGCCGGAAGAAAAGGCACACAACTTTTTTTTCTTGGCTCTCTCTCCTCAGCTCAGGGCTGGGGGGGGGAACCCCCGAAGTGTGAAAGAGCCCCATTGAAAAGCATTGAACAAATGTATTAGAATTCTGTCACTTTCTCCAATTGATTAGATCAAAATTCCTGGAGAGGAAGGCAGCTTGGGGTGAGGGGAGGGGGCACTATCCTCCATAGGAAGAGCCCCTCCATAACACCCCCCCTTCCTGGTTTCCCAAAGGGGGTGGGTGGACAGAGCCTCTGCCTTTCCCAGGCGCTGCATCAATCGGTGGCACCTCCTGAAATCTTCTGGGGAGTTCCCCCCTCCCCATGTTGTGCATTTAGCTTAAGGGGTCTCCCAGGGCCACAGGGGGAAGGTGCAGAGCAGGCCTGTTGGGATGGTCCACCAGGGATCCCCCAGGACTACAAAGCCAAAGTGGCCTCCTTGCTTTGTAGAGAGAAAGGGAGAAGCCCCCATCCCCGGCTTTGTAGTCATGGGGGGGGTCCCTACTCTGTATTAAAATATCGTATTTGTGCAACAGCAATGATACACAACAGGAATAATGTGTGATTTCTTTATGTGACCGATAATGGACGGTTGTATGGCCATGGGATTCCCCCAGGTTGTTGGGGTTGTAGAGGGATGACACATTCCAATAATGGCTCGCACCTGACAGGGCAAGGAATTAATAAACCGCAAGGGTTTTTATTCGATATTATTGCAAGGGACTTGTGACACTGCACGTTTCATAAACATTGAGGTTGGTTGGAGTGGGAGAAATCATGACTCCTTTGCCTTTTTGAATTCAGCAATCTATCAAGCAATGGATGCTGGGGTGTTCGTACCTGGGAACCCCACAGTAACAATCAGGGGGGTTCAGGTGCCTACACTCATCCTTGCTGATGCGCCTACCCAATGCACAGGTGGCTGATGAAGCCCTATGGTGGCCAGCTGCACAACTGCAAGATGGGTTTTGGACATTTAAAATCTAGGTGGAGACATCTAACTGCTCGCCTTTCCTTTTGCTGAGGAAAACTTTGTTAGTGTGGTAAATTACTGTGTAGTATTACACAACATTTGTGAGAGCAGAGGACATATTCTGCCGGAAGTATTTGATGTGTCTGACGAGTTGGAACTGCCAGCGTACCCGGAGCAGTTCTGCAGAAATGACATCCGGAATGCATGCTGAGGGAATGAGGAATGAGGTTAGAGCTGCTATAGCCCACTCTATAATGGACAACAATTTTTAATTCGGGAAACAGCTCTCCAATTAACACCTGTGTAATATGTTCAATGTTATCATATATTTTGCTTTGGCACTATGAGTTCCGTCTTTATTGTTAATTCCAATTTTTTACCCAAAATCCTTTCTTGTATCCCCAGTTTACATCTCTCCCTCTGATAAAAGGATGATTCAAAAGACTTCTATGCGAAGAATCCCTCTAGTTATGTTTGCTTGTATTACTGCTTTTTCACTAAATCAGACGTATGGGTCTTTTCTTTACTGCATATTAAATTTTCTTAGATATACACACAGCTTCAGGGTTGACATCAACTTTCTTGAAACAGTGATATATGCAGGTCCATTAAAATGCTTTGTGGGGAATTAGTGAAACCTTTGGTTGTGGACCACTCCCATGGGCAGAAACAGGACAATGATTCAGGTATGCCCCTTTTTTTGTTGTTGGAAAACAAACCTGAAACACAGAACATTTGGATAAGCAGCGTCCCTCAATCATCCCCCCCAAAAAAGGTTTCTCTTTATTTATACATTGAGGCAACAAACAATTGCAACGTCAAGCAGCGTGGTTGGGAGGACAGAATGGCTTGAAGGACATTCTGTGCCTTCTAACCCCTGCACAGGTCTCCTTGGTTGCAGGGCTGGCCTAAAGTTAACCAGTGCATTAAGTGTCTATATGGTTATGTGCCCTGCCACAACTTCTGACCTGGGCAAGACGCCTAGTGCAAAGGAGCATTGTTGCCCACCAGCTACGAGTGTTGCACAAGGAAGCTTGTGATTGTGCGGCTGTGGCAAGCTGAGCAGGCCCTACACAGCTACTGAGTACTGTCCGCAGCAGAAGGAAATGTCAAACCAATATTGACATTAGGTCTCTGAATGTGCTCCTTTTGGCTTCTTTTGTCTCGTTTCAGCCAGACTAGTTGCTGGTGACAGGGTAGCTGTAAAGTTGTGCACTGCTGGGTCTGTGGAGTGTACAAGATTACATGTTAGAGGTATTATTCACAATGATGGCACACATTGATCCAGGACATAAATCTGAGCATGGATAAATAGTCTTTTATTGCACGAGTAGCTATCACAGTTCAAAACATCCCCCCCAAAGACAACTTGCCGAAAGTTCCCCGTGGTTCTTCAGCAGCCTCATGTCCAGGTGCACTCAAATGAGGTTGCCAACCTTCTGGAGACATGGCAAGAGAATAATGAAAATACATTAAACCAGTTTGTAAACCTTGGGTCAATCACTGTCTGAGCTTAGCCTACCTCCCAGGGATATTATGAAGATAAAAAGGGGTAACCCACACCTATGTGTGCCTCCGAATCCTCCATGGAGGAAGGATGAGGGGATACAACATTGAACCATGTCAACGTACCATGTTGCACACAGGCCCTGCCATTTCTCATGGCAGTCAGGCTCATTTTTAATTGTTTATAAACAGATAGAAGGACAAGTGAGCAACTTTTCCAACATATATTTAATGCAAAAAGCAGAACACTGGAATGTCTTTTAAAAACATTGGAGCTGAGCTTCCAACATTCCTGCTCCACTCACCACTGACAACCAAACAATGAAATAAGGGTACTATTCAGGGGGGTGACATCAGGTGTCAATACCACTAGGCATCTGCCAAGATCCACGCCCCACTAAGGAGCCCACTGCTGCCCCTCCTCCTCTTTGCAGTTGTGCCTTGTTGGATTTCTACAAGCTTGCAAAGGGTGACAAGGGGAGGAAGAGCCTGCACTTGTCTTGCTATCGTTCTGTGGATGGCCATGCAGGCCCCATACTTGGGGGGTGGGAGCTTCTCAGAGCAGCTTGCATATGTCAGTGATAAGTCCACCCCTTTCCTCCAGCTTGCAGTCTAGAAGATACAGCACAAAAGGAAAGGGGACGGAGAGGGAGGAGGAAAAAAGATAACCAGGCACTATTCCTTAGTTACAAAGTTCTTTAAAAAAACCACTGGAACTGAGTGCTCACAGTTCGAAAGTAAATGGTCAGCAGTGACAGTGCCAAGGAAGTTGAGGGGCCACAAACAAACCCAAGGCACACAAACACCATATATGGAACCAACACTGACCATTTGTGTAGATCTTAGAGGGACCATTACAAGCACTGGTGGTATGTTCCACTTCCTGAGAAAAAGACATGAGATGTCCAGGGAGCCTGCAGTTCTGAAAAGCAGCCTAGAGGAAGTATTTGGACTCCACCACAGGGGGTTGGACTTGATGGTGTTTTAGGCCCCTTCCAACTCTGCTATTGTATGCTTCTATGACCACCACCATCATCACCCTGGATAGAAGCAATCCAACATTACACATGGAAGGACACTGTGGGTGCTTCCAGGCAGCTGCTATTTTCAAGATTCAATCGCATAGCATCAAATTCAGGTTGTGCTGCAGTTAAAAATGCTTTGGAGGTCTTGCACAGCCTTTTTTATATTTGATTTCTCTCAGTGCACTAAAAAAAATATGTAGGTTGCAACATTGTTGAAAGTAGTTATGGTAGTACAGAATTGTTACTAATCTCCAACGTTGGGTTGGGAAATAGAGTGCGACACAATAACAAAGGAAAAACGTGATACATTTTGATGTTAATCACTACTTAGGGATAAGTGGGAAAAACACTTAGGGCACTGTTAAGAGCCTCTCTTGGAACACTCTGAGTGCCCACTGCTGCAACTCCTCCTCCTTGCCCCTTCCAACTCTATGCAAATTGCTTCGCAGAGCTTGGAAAAGTTACTTTTTTCAACTACAGCTCCCATCAGCCGAATCCAGTGGCCATGCTGGCTGGGGCTTGTAGTGAAAGCAGGGAGTTCCACTCCTCCTACTTTTACTGTCCCAGGAATCAATTCCCAGCCTCGGGCAATTGATCCTAGCAAACCTCGTCTGCTAAGGTTGTGTATGCTTACACCAACCCTGCACGGTAGTACTGCCACCACCCTTCTATTGGTTAACTACTCTGGGGTGAAGCGAACCCCAGAGCCCACTGAACATCTGAGCCTCTCAGGACCAGAGGCTAAATACCCTCCTGGCCCCTTCAGAGGTCTTAGACGAAAACGTTCCTCTAGTACACGGTAGTATGGTCAAGCAGCCAGGACTGGAATTAGGAACTGAACCCCTTCTCTGGAATAAACACACGTTGCTTTAAAATAAGTAAAGTTTATTAAAAAAGAAAAAAAATAAGAAAAGGAATAAAAGGAGTACAAAAGGTAAAAAGGTACATACAAACAATTTAGGAGCAGCAAATCAATTCCTAGGACCATACACCCAAAGGGGTAAGGTATAATACAAAACAATCTACAAAAGGTCCTTGGCACAAAATGAAAATAACAAAGCTAACTGCCTCAGCTATACTTACAAAGCTTCAGATCTTTTGGAAGTTAGCGTTCTTCCCCTCCGGGTCTGCCAGTCAGGATGGATAATGGAGCCACCACAGAGCATCACCATAAGCAAGGTGGTGCCCACAAGTGGAACACAGCCCAGAGTCCGAGGCCTCCTCTTATGGAGAAAATCCCTGCCTCAGCCGGAGACAATCACCTAATTAACATTTTCATCAAAGGAATGATGAAATGATGTTCCCACAGCACCTGGCACCGTTCCTCTTGATTTCCCATAACAAGCCGAAGGAGTTTTACGGCCTTGGCGGAACCAGGCCCCTCTTACTGATAGAGAGGTGCCAAATTGCTGCAAGCTGATACAGCTGGGCTGTAAAATCACCAGGTCACCGAGATGGGAAAATATGCAAAAAGTTTAACTGTTTGTTACCAGTGACCCAGGAAAATAATTAAGGGGATCAAGCTGGCATGACACGCCCCTTTTCGAGGAAGATGACATCAAAGGTTGAACACCTTTGATATCATCGCTTCTAGAAGACATCAAATAAGAAAACTGCCACAATATAATCATAAAAATTACCCTATAAGGGGAGGACTGCATTGGTGGATGATCGCCGGTCAGAATGGAAGGTTTTGCCAAATGTGTTTTTCCTGGCTTACTAGAAAACAAAGATTGAAAATCTACCAAAACCTGGCGTAGTTGTATACGCTGTTCGTACGCCAAGTTATCAGGCAGAAAAGCCTCATCAATACCCCCTTCTTGTTGACTTTCTGCCACTAGGTCCACAAATCCTTCTTCCTGCTCTTTCACCTTAGTGCAGGCCAAGACCAGCTTTGCCCTAGACCAAAATTGCTTAAGGGTGTTAATATGGTAAACCCGTGGTTTCTTATTTGAATTAGGATATGCCAATAAGTAACTGGTATCACTTAATTGTGCCTTAACAACCATAGGCCCAGTCCAGGCCACTGACAATTTAGACCCTGGTTGAGGTTTTAACACCAGAACCTCAGAGCCAACTGCAAAACGACGTGCCTTAGTATGAGAATCATAATAAGCCTTTTGCTGTTGCTGGGCTTCTGCTAAATTCTCATGAGCAGTCTCTAATGCATTTTTTAGGGTCTCACGCAGGTTTTGCAAATACGTGGTTACTGGTACAGAAGAAAATTCCATCTTCCCCTCCCAATCTGCCTTTAATAAAGACAGGGGACCTGCAATATCTCTCCCAAATACCAACTGATTTGGAGAGTATTTTAAACTGGCTTGGGGAGTATCTCTATAGGCAAACATGAGAAACGGCAATGCCACATCCCAGTTGCCTGAATGTTTTAAAGCATGAGCCTTTAGCATTTTCCCCAAGCATAAATTCATACGTTCACAAAGTCCATTGGATTCATGATGTCCAGGCACAGACGTCACATGTTCTATCCCAGCAATCTCCCATAACTTTTTAGTTAGTTTAGCTACAAAACCTGGGCCTTGATCCGACAAAATAACTTTCGGGCATCCCCACCGAGAAAAAATTTCTAATAGAGCCTTTGAAATAGCCGTGGCAGTAATGCTACTTAAAGCTACTGCTTCAGCAAATCGGGTTGCATAATCGATGTAAGTCAAAATAAATTTCTTCCCACTGGAAGTCACATTCAGTGGACCAAGAATATCCACTGCAACTCTGGCAAATGGTTCTGCTATGATCTCAGAAACTTGCATAGGCATTTTGGGGTGATCACGAGCATGTCCTACTAACTGACATGTCAAACAGCTTTTACAAAAATCTTGCACCCCTTTTGCAATCTGGGGCCAATAAAAGCAATGAGTTACTCGTGCTAAAGTCCTTTTTATTCCTAAATGGCCCCCACTAATAGCATCATGAGCCAATTGCAACACTTCCAGCCTATGCGCTGATGGTACTACCAGTTGTTTAACAGGCTTCCAATCCACAGAAGCACCCTGCAGCACATGCTCTCTGTATAACAACCCATTTTTCCAATAGAATCTTACTGTCACAAATTTAGACAGTTCCAAGGGAGCATTTACTGCTGCCTCCCTACATTTTTGCAAACTCTCATCTTGTAAGAGAGCTTCCCTGAACGCCTTAGAACGAACAGAATCTAATTTCAACTCTTCCAGACTTTCCTCAGGAGATGCAATATCAGCCCTATTCCCAGCTCTGTTTGGCAGCGGCTGGTTTAGATCACAGACTTCTTGTGTCACAGCACCATCTAGTGGCAAAATTTCAATATCAGGTTCTTGTTCTAATTTCTTAACTGCACTTCGAGTTAAAACATTCACATTCACATCCCCAGTCTTCTGATTATGTAAGTAATGTGTGTAGGCAATATCATTTCCCAACAGGAAATCAAAAAATTGGTCAGAATAATCATGAATTAACACTCTATGTTTTCCCGACCAGTTTTTGTATGAAATCCAGACATCAGCCACATCACAAAGTTTATTAGACATCCCATAGACATGTACTGATGCTTTAACCCCTGATAAAATTAACTCAGGCGGAATTAAATGGCGAGATAGGCTAGAAGCCTCACTTCCCAAATCACGGAATGCAGTTAACTTAACATAATTCACAAAAATAGTCTCTTTAAACATTTTGTTGGACCAAGCAACTTGGCCAGGCAAACAGGAATAGTTAGCGTGGTCTGCAGGGAGTCGTCCATTCTCTCCCTTCCCATTCTGGAGTAGTTCCTGGGTTGGCTTCCTCTTTCCACCCCCCTTCTTTTTTCCCGGTTGAATAACACTCACCGCAGGAGTCTTTTTGCCTCCTCTCCTTTGGGTGACGGGGCTATTCTCAGCGCTAGGAGCCAAAAATTCCCAGTCATTTTCGGAATTAGAAGCAGAAGACGACCAATGGGAAATTTCTGGAGATGACCGCCCTCCTGGTTCTTCATGATCACGGGCTCTCTGTACCACAGCTACTTTAGTTCCTTTGTTATTGCCCATACTCTGCTTTTTAATCATTTGGGAACACTGGTCCTTTCTGTGCCCCGGTTGCTTACATAAAAAGCATAAATTCTCCAAAACTGCTTTACTCTGTTGGTAAACGGGCGGACGCACAGGAACAGCAGCAGGAACAGAACCCTCCCCTCTGTCCCCAGGCTTGGCTATAGGTGGCCACGTCTTTTTCTTCCATTCACTTCCTCCTCCCGCTTGTTGGTTTCCTTTGAAATTGCCCGGCTTTTTAACATATACCTTAGGCAATTCCTCTTTGTCCTGAAAGGAATCCAGTTCATCAGCATAATGACCTGCTTCCTGCAAGCTTTTTGGCTTTTTGCCTCGCACAGCCGCGGCAAGCTCTTTTGGCAGCATTTTGTAAAATTTCTCCAGAGTATACACTGTCCTTAACTGCTCAAAAGTATTAGCTTTTGCAGCTGCAATCCACAAGTCCATAGCTTGAGCAGTACCAGCGCTTAATGCTGAAAACGTCTCTTTTGATTTTTTTGTCAAAGTCTCAAACTTTTGGTAACACGCCCTAGTGGATAGCGCAAACTGTGCTGTTGCCAATTTTACAAAATTTTCATAGTCATCAGCTAGCTCTCTCGGGAGTTTACACATTAGACTTCTCAACTCTCCCTTTCCTTGAGTGCGTAGAATTTTCATCCAGTATTTTTTATCTAATGACTGGTCCACACACGCTTGCTCAAAGATTAAGAAAAACTCAGAAATATCCTCTCCTGCTTGATAAAACGGAAAATCTGCTGGATCTGCTCCTCCCAAACACACTCTGCCAGACCTCAGTCCTTGGCTTGGTGGGGCAAAAGCTTGTTGTTGTTGTACAAGGGTAGTCATAAGAGCCATCTGTTTCGAGAAGAAGTTGTGCATTTCTGCCCACATATCCATGGGTGGCACACCCCCACTCTGGCTGGCTTGACTATCCATACTCCATCGACCCTGTACAGGCGACGGTGCTTGTTCTCCCTCCGGAGTAAAGCTTTGAACTGGCGGCCCCTCTGCGCTGCCTCCTGCTGCTTCAAAATTGCCTTGAGATAACATATCTGTTTGTTCCTCATCACTACTTTCAGCAGCAACCTGATCTAATGCCTTCTTTTGTTTAGATCTTGTAGCCATCCTGACTTTCCAAAACAACAAACCTTTGTGCCAGAACCTTAAACAATTTTAATTCTTCCAAATTGTACCTTTTTCAAAAATATGTTTAACCAGAGATAGGTTCAGTCCTTTTTCGATCCCAAACGCTGCCAACATGTAGTGAAAGCAGGGAGTTCCACTCCTCCTACTTTTACTGTCCCAGGAATCAATTCCCAGCCTCGGACAATTGATCCTAGCAAACCTCGTCTGCTAAGGTTGTGTATGCTTACACCAACCCTGCACGGTAGTACTGCCACCACCCTTCTATTGGTTAACTACTCTGGGGTGAAGGGAACCCCAGAGCCCACTGAACATCTGAGCCTCTCAGGACCAGAGACTAAATACCCTCCTGGCCCCTTCAGAGGTCTTAGGCAAAAACGTTCCTCTAGTACACGGTAGTATGGTCAAGCAGCCAGGACTGGAATTAGGAACTGAATCCCTTCTCTGGAATAAACACACGTTGCTTTAAAATAAGTAAAGTTTATTTAAAAAGAAAAAAAATAAGAAAAGGGATAAAAGGAGTACAAAAGGTAAAAAGGTACATACAAACAATTTAGGAGCAGCAAATCAATTCCTAGGACCATACACCCAAAGGGGTAAGGTATAATACAAAACAATCTACAAAAGGTCCTTGGCACAAAATGAAAATAACAAAGCTAACTGCCTCAGCTATACTTACAAAGCTTCAGATCTTTTGGAAGTTAGCGTTCTTCCCCTCAGGGTCTGCCAGTCAGGATGGATAATGGAGCCACCGCAGAGCATCACCATAAGCAAGGTGGTGCCTGCAAGCGGAACACAGCCCAGAGTCTGAGGCCTCCTCTTATGGAGAAAATCCCTGCCTCAGCTGAAAACAATCACCTAATTAACATTTTCATCAAAGGAATGATGAAATGATGTTCCCACAGCACCTGGCGCCGTTCCTCTTGATTTCCTATAACAAGCCGAAGGAGTTTTACGGCCTTGGCGGAACCAGGCCCCTCTTACTGATAGACAGGTGCCAAATTGCTGCAAGCTGATACAGCTGGGCTGTAAAATCACCAGGTCACCAAGATGGGAAAATATACAAAAAGTTTAACTGTTTGTTACCAGTGACCCAGGAAAATAATTAAGGGGATCAAGCTGGCATGACAGGGCTGATGGGAGTTGTAGTTCAAAAAAGTAACTTTTCCAAGCTCTGCTTCTGAGGAAATGTGATACAGGTTTTTAGTCTGCTCGATCATAAATACATAGATGTCATCAATGGTGTGCTGGCAAATGTTTAACAACCGGCTCTCTGGGGGGGAAAAAAGGATGCATATATATACATACATAAGTAGGGCATTTCCAGAAGGGTGGCAGTGTAAGTATGTAGCAGCAGAAGTCTTGTGGCACCCTAAAGACAAACAGATTTATGATGGCATAAGCCAAAGGTAGCCAACGTGGTGCCTTCCAGTTGCTATTGTACTGTTGTTTGACTCTTATCAGCCCCATCCAGTATGGCCAATGATCAGGGATGATAGTTGTAGCCAAGCAACATCTGGAGGGCACAACATTGGCTACCCCGATCTAATTGGCTTATGGCTATAGCCCTCCTCTGTAAAGCAGCAGTGAGGAACCTGTGGCCCTAAAGATACCTGACTCCAGGTCTCATCAGCTTCAGCCAGCATGGCCAATGGTCAGTGATGATGATTATGAATTCTCAGTATTCCATTAGGAAAACATGCAGTGTGCTTGGAAACACACACAGCCTCTAGAAATAATGCAATGTAACATTGCCCTCTGAATTATCTGAAATCTCCTTGCACCGTCAATGCAGTCTAATGTCCTTGCAGTGGTATTCCCCAACTATTGACAGAGATGGCAATACACTATGTGCTCAAAGGGCAGCCATTCCAAATTTAGGGATACCTTTTAAAAAAGAAAAAAGCGGCATGATATAAGAGCTTATATCCAGCTACAATTTGGGTTCCTATTGCATTGTACATAACTATCTTTCCCTTCCATGAATTCAAGCTGCCGTAAGAGTTAAACATGAAGCAGCGAAAGAGACCATTAGTTCTTTCATAAAGGGATCGGATCATTATACTTTGCAATTGTTTTCTTTTTTTGGATACAATCTTTCCGGTCACTCCGGAAAGAATTTCCACTTCAATGTGAAACTAATAAACAGGCGGCGGCAGCAGCTCTGCAGAGTGCAAAAAACATTCCTTCTTTCATCCTTAAGAGGGGCAAAATAATTTACAAGGAAAGAAGGGGAGGGAGAAAAGTTAAAAAAAAAAAACCTAAAAGCTCTTACAAGCCCGGTACAGCGTGGTGTTCAGGGCCAGGTCTGTGCCGATCTCCTTTGCCCTGGACGTTTGAGAGTGCTCTGAGCCGAGGGCAAGTGCGAAGCAGGCAGGGTGCCCTTCCTTCCCCTTCCCTGCTAAGCAGCCCTGCCTTTAAGCCCACCAAGACCAGAGGCTGCCCCCCTGGCCCTGCTCCCCACTATTCTTAATCTTTGTGCAATGTCCCTTGCAGTTACTACTGAGGAACCAAGCAGATTCTTGCAAGTCGGGGATTTGGGGGAAGTGCCCAGGCAGCCTGGAGCTCACAAGCCATCTCCATCTCACACAGGAGCAGCAGTAGAGGCATGCATCAGCCCCATCCTGGCCTCGTGCGCTGGCCAGAGAAGGAGCAGGTGCAGGGAGCCTGAGAGCAAGGTTGCTCCTGGTTGCTGTAAGGTGCTCCGGAGCTTTTTTCAGCTGGACAGCCGAATTTAAAAAAAGTAAACAGGCCAGATGGGGCCAGCGTGGTCCCCCTGAAAGGGATTTGGGAGGGAAAGTTAAGCAAGTAGCCCAGAGAGGAGAGGAGAAAGACGTTCCAGGCCAGCCTTTCCCAACCAGTGTGCCTCCAGATGTTGTAGAAACTCCCATCAGCCTCAGCCAATGGCTGAGGCTGATGGGAGTTGTGGTCCAACAACATCTGGAGGCACACTGGTTGGGAAAGGCTGTTCCAGGCAGAGGGACGGGCACCCAAGAGGCAGTATGAAGCAAAGGGCAAGGCCTGAGGAGGCTTTCTTGTGGCTACTGCCGCTTGCTGCCAGGGCAGTGCAGCGAACTGATCAGCAGTGAGGCCGCTGGCGATCAGCTGGTGGGCTGCTTGGCGCCCCCCCCAGCCTTTTGTCACGGCTACTGCCCCTGGTGTCTATCAGCCTGGGCAGCACCCTTGTCTGCCAAAGGCTGTCCTAACTGGAGGTGCTATCAAGCCCTGCAAAGACAAAATATTGTTTGGTGAGCCATTTTTAACAGTTTCAGGAAAGGAAGGCTTTCCTTGAGAAAGTGTAGATGAGTCTGGATAGCAACTAGGTGATCCCCTAGAGGGAAAGGCAACTGACTGCTAAGACACATTCTTATTTAGGAATTTCCTTCAAGTGAGGTCTATGGATCAAAGCCTTCAGTCTGGCTGAGAATCAGAAGGTGCAACATCCCTCCCAGTGGTGTGTCCCCTACATCTCATGGGACCATACAGCAACTGGCATTCAGAGGCATCCAGCCCGTTGATGGCCGTAACACAGACATCATCCACTAGCAGCCTTTGATAGCGTTATCTTTCATCAATTTGTCTAATCCTGAATTAGAGCTGATCACGCTGCAGGCCAAATACCCAGCCACAATTCACAATACAACCAGGGGCGTCGTCTTCCAGGGTCTCAGGGGGTCTTAGACCACTTACTTTTTTGGGAGCAGGGTCCCTATGTCTCCAGCATCTTCGGAGGCAATCAGCATGAAAAGGGAGCCACTGAGGAGAGTCTTCTAACCAGCTTCCCTGTCCTTTCCTGCTGATTGGAGCCAATCAGAGTGAAAGGAGGTGAGTCAGCCATTGAGAAGACTCTTCTCAGTAGCTAATGCTCTCCCCTTTCATGTTGACTGCCTCCTAAGGACATCTGTTGTTATGGGGAAAGGCATTAACAAGGATCTCATTCTCATCCCACTAGCAAAAAAAAAAGGGTGGATGAGTGTGACTATCATGAAGGGACCCTGCACTTTTGAATTTGCAGACTGGAAGATTTGGGGACTCACCTTTTTAAATCTTCTCCAGATGAAAATGGAGGAAGCTAACCATGAAGAGTCCCATCTGCTTTTGTTTTTATGATTTGTTCTCCCTACCCCCGACAGAAAATCCCATCCTCTTCCAGCCAGACCTCCCCCCCCCTCCAGAGAAAGCGATGAAGGAAATGTTCTTGTATCTATCTCAGTATTGTCTACACTGACGGGCAGGGCCGGATTAAGCTGAGGAGGGCCCCTAGGCTGATTGGTGTTTGGGGGGCCCTTCTCCCTACCTTTCCGCTTTTTTGCGGCTGCGTGCACTGCGCGTGCAGGTTTGCCATCAATCAAGATGGTGGCCGAGGTTTCCCAAAGGGGCTGAAGCCTCTGCCGCCATCTTGGTTGATGGCAGCAATGCGCGCATGTAGCACGCATGCGTGCCATCAACCAAGATGGCGGCAGACGCTTCAGCCCCTTAGGGAAACCTTGGCCGCCATCTTGATTGATGGCAAACTGCAAAAAACAGGGGAGAAAAAAGTAAGTGAAGCGGGGGGATGGCGGGCGGTTCGGAAGCTCTTGTCCTGCAATAATTTTTTTTAGCTTATGCACGGGCCCCCAAGAGCTCTGGGCCCCTAGGCTTCAGCCTACTAAGCCTAATGGATAATCTGGCTCTGCTGATGGGCAGCAGCTCTTCAGGGTTTCCGTTAGCGAGTCTTCCCCAGCCCTACCTGGAGATGCCATTGGGGATTGAACCCAGGACCTTCTGCACATAAGGAAGATGCTCTGCCCACTGTGCTACAGCCCTTTCCGCTTTGTACATGCTTTGGCTATGTTGAAATCCATGGGACTTCACAACCAAAAAGAGTCTTGTGGCACCTTAAAGAGGAACAGATTGGTCACCGCAGCAGCTTTCGTGGGCTACAAGCCCCTTCACCGGATGCATGAAATGTTATCCTCAGTTGCCGGTCTGTAAACACATGGTTTGGGTGGGACGAATTGTCACGCGGGAGAGAGCCTTTTCAGCTGTGGCCCCCAAGCTCTGGAATACCCTACCCCAAGAAGCCTGCTCTGCTCCCTCCCTGATGGTTTTCCGGAGACTTCTGAGAACAATCTTGTTCCGGAGAGCCTTTGGGAGGGGCTGGAGGTAGAGCCTGAGACTGATTTTATGCCTTCTTTGCTAATTTTTACCTCAGTAGTCCCTTCAGTACCACTCCCTATATATGCATCTGTGTGTGTATATGTATACATGTATTATTTTATGTATTTTAATTGCATTTTATGTATTTTAATGTTTTTGTGATTCTTATTGTGTACAATTTTGTTATGTACGTGCTCGATTTTATTGTAAGCCGCCCTCAGTGCCCTATTATAGGGTAGAAGGGCGGGATAGAAATACTTTAAATTTATTTATTTATTTATTTATTTTATTGTATTTATATACCGCCCCATAGGGAGATCAGAAGGAAAGGAAATGCAGCACCTAAGAACATAAGAAATGGAAATGGGCTGCCTTCAAGTTGATCCCGACTCATGGCAACCCTGTTAATAGAGATTTCATGGTAAGCAGTATTCGGAGGGGGTTTACCATTGCCTCCCTCTGAGGCTAGTCCTCCCCAGCTGGCGATGGCCTGCTCAGCTTGCCACAGCTGCACAAGCCAGCCCCTTCCTTGTCCGCAACTGCCAGATGGAGGGCAACTGGGCTCCTTGGGACTCTGCAGCTTGCCCACGGCTGCACAGGTGGCAGGCACGTAACCCCTGAGCCACTCCCTGTGGGGGTGATCTTTAGCAGGCCCTTGACACCCAGGAGACAAGAGCGGGGATTTGAACTCACAGACTCTGGAATCCCAGCCAGGCTCTCCTCCCCACTGTGCTACACCAGCTGTAGAAGAGCATAGGAAGCTGTCTTATCCTAAGTCAGACCATGGGTCCATCAGCTTTGTATTGTCTACACTGACTGGCAGGTGGTCCCCAAGGTTTCAGGCAAGGGTTCTTTCCCTGCTGTACCTGGAGATGCCAGCCACTGAACTTGAGAGCTTCTGCATGCAACACAAACGCTCTGCCAGTGAGCTGCGGCCCCTAGAGGGTCCTCCATTGGGGTCAGTTCCCTGGAGCCCCTTAGGCGTCCTTGGACTCAGTGACACTTCAGGTTCCCAACTGAAAGTGGAAAAGCGGAGGGGAATAGGAGAGGGAACCAAAGAGTTACGAAAAGAGGCTGCTCCCTTCCTTGTGCATTACCTACTGTGGTGCAGCAGCTTGATAAATTTGGACCCCAGAATTAATGGTCTTACTGGGGGCCCTTTAGGGAGCCAAGCATATTACTTCAATTGCGCTGCACAGCATTGATCTTTTTTGTCTGTCTTTCCCTCCCTCCATTCCACGCTTCCACAAGAAACACAGCAGTTTATAACAGAGAGGGAAGAACCTCAACCTCAAGCAAGCAACGCAATGGATCAACTGCCGCGTCACAACTGCCACCACCGGCTAGCAGATGGAATGTTCACGTAACCCTGGAGACCTCCAGCCAGCCTGCGACCGACACAACAAGCCAATGGGAGTTGGAGTCCAACAACAGCGGGGGGGGGGGAACAGCTTCCCTCCTTCTTGCCCCTGGTGAGAAACTCAGGAGGATCTACTGTGAGGGATTCTCTTTCTAATGGTATGGCCGGCAACAGCAATGGTGAACCAGTTTGGGCACCGGACGAGGCCCCAGGATCTCAACGCTGCCACCTTCTCCCAGGCATTTTAGCGTGTTTTTAAATTTTTTTTTAATGTTTTTTTTAATGTTTTTACATTTGTATATTTGTTTTTAATTTTTTAATTGTTGTAAACCCCCTAGAGCTTCGGCTATGGGGCGGTATACAAATGTAATAAATAAATAAATAAATAAATGCCGCCACTCACCAGCCGCCCCCCTCTGCAGCGGCACTCATGGATGCTTTGAGCAGCGGGAAGGCGTGCGAGGCCAGCCCTTTTGGACGGGAGCAATTTGCCTGTCCACAACAGTAGCAGCATGTTCCTGAGCACAGGCAGAGCAGCTTTGCGCTTCTTGCACCCATTAGCAACTTCCCCCCTCCAGTGTCAACCTGCGTTCCTAGCCGGTCCTCCCGTCCTGTGGGAGAGAGCGCTTTTGCTCTGGAGAAAAACAAGCACTCATTTCTGTGGGATGATGGTGTGTCCCTAGCAGTCCCCTCCCCTGTTGAGAACAGATTCTGGCTTGTGGTGCATGGTCCCCAGGACTCACGAGTCTCTTTATTTGCTTCTTATTTGCCAACCCCCTCCCCCCATCACAGCTCTTGTGCCTTCAGTAGATATTGATCAGGTGATACTTCCCCATCATTGCACAACCCTACTCATATTTACTCAGAAGTCCTGTTGTGTTCAGTGAAGAGAGAGAGAGAGAGAGAGAGAGATGGGTGGGTCTGTTCATCTACGTTTCTGCTTGTTATGTGCCCATTATGTAAGTTTTCAGCTACTGATGTATCTGTATATAGTTATAATGTATTTGGTTTAATTCTGGGTATTATTATTACTGAATTTATACAGCACACTATTCTATATTTATATAGCAGGGAGGCTGATGATGCCCATTGAGAGTGGTAGGGCCGCAGGCAGGGAGGCCAACAGCAGATGGCGCCAGAGCCAATGGCAGGCAGAGCCCAATCTGGTTTCGTCCCCATCCTTCTCGCTTCTGAGTTCCTCAAAAACAAGGCAAGAGACCACGGAGGAGGCTCACAACGAGGACCAGCCACTAGACTGGTTGTAAAGACCTCTTTGCCCTGGCCTTTGACACCTGAGATGGGAGTTTTCAGGACTAGCTCAGTCCTGGGAATGTCATTTATTTATTATTGCATTTGTATACCGCCCCATAGCCGAAGCTCTCTGGGCGGTTTACAACAATTAAAACATTAAAAACAAATATACAAATTTAAAGACACATTTTCAAAAAGCAATTTAAAAACACGCATATTAGATCTGTGCATGTAATGTCTGATGAAAGCATTCCTTTGGAGAAAAATATGAATTATAAGTAGAAAGCATAATTAGTATAGGGTAGTTCTGTTGCAGAACCATGAATAAGGTGGCAAGAATGCGTATGCAAAGAAATCCAGTATCCCAGATAATCTACTCTTGAGTGGAGGTTCCAGGCGAAGGAACTTGTACTTATTCACAAGCCGTTTTTGCTAATGCTTTTTTATTCTGCTGGCATCTGCAATAATTTGTTGTAACTGCTTTTAATATTAAATTTTAAACTGTTGTAACCTGCCCTTGGATTATCTGGTGAAGGGTGGGTAATGAAAGTTAATAATAATAACAACAACAACAACTAAGGAGACAGGCAGGTGGAGGCTGGCAGACTTTGTGGATGCTGCCTTAAGTGAAGCTGGCTTAAAGTATGCCAGATCCTAACCAGAGATGCCGGAAATGACAGGCCAGTTAGCTTAATGTCTGCCCTGGGAAAACTGGTGGAAAGTATTGTCAAAGATAAAAGAACCAAGCATATGGAAGAAAAAGCCTTGCTGAAGCAGAACCAGCGTGGCTTCTGCAAAAAGGTAAGTCCTGCCTCACTACTGTTAAGAAATGTTTGGGCATGTCAACAGGCATATAGATAGAGGTGATCCAGGACACAGTGTACTGGGGTTTCAAAAGTAGTCCATGGCTACTAGCCAAGATGGTTATGTTCTCTCTCCATAGTTGCAGGCAGTATGCTTCTGAATACCAGTTGCTAGAAACTACAGGAATGGAAAGTGCTCTTGGACTCAGTTACTCCTTGCAGGCTTCCCATGGGCATCTGGTTGGCTGCTGTGAGAACAGGATGAGGGAATAGATGGGCCACTAGCCTGATCCGGCAGTCTTTTCTTGTGTTCTTAGAGGGGCTACTGTTGGCTGAGCTGGCCCAAATCTGGCAGAGGGAAAACAAGCCTGTAAAATAGAGTTTGACTTACACTGGTGTAAATTCAACCCAGTTTCCAGATTGTGTGATTGGGCTGAATGCAGTTGGGATCCAGCACAAATCCCCCTCTTCAGTCCCACCCCCAACATTCCTCCAGAATGCCCATTTTTGGAGACTTATTCTGGCTTAATTTATGCAGGTCTTGGCTGAGCTGGGATGAGCAAGTTGAGCCAGGGATCTGCCTGTTCCAAACCCCCTCATCACAGCATATCTAGGGTTAGGATTGCACTCCTAACTTTGGCTCATTAATTTCAATGGGTTTACTCTACATTTTTAATTGCAGGAGAGGCAGTAAAATTTATTTTGATGGTTTACTTTTGATATGCACATTTTCTGTATACCTCAAAGTTATGTCTCTTAAGTTCTACCTCTAAGCTATACTGTTAACAAAAAATTTTTTAAAGGCAACTAGTGAAATTCTAATGTTTGTTTTTCTTTCACAACACAAGTTGCCACATTGGACAAAAAATGGCTTTCGTTTAAATGGGGGGTGTGAGCCAAAAAGGAGAGCTGTGGTTTGATGAGGGCCAAAGGGCATCCCAGAAGATATTTATATGGTTTTACTCCAATGTGAATTGTCTCATGACAATGAAGGTTTATATTTCTACTGAAGTTCTTCCTATATTTCAAGCACTGGTAAGGTTTTTCTCCTGTGTGATGAGAAGTGAGGTCATTGTGCAGAAAGCACTTCCCACTCTCCAAGCCATTATGTGGTTTCTTCTCTGCGTGAATTCTTTGATGAAAAATGAGATATATCTTCTCAGTGAAGCACATTATAAGATTCCTCCCCAGTGTTAATTCTTTGATGAGAAATGAGGCCTGTATTCATATGGAAACTCTTTCTACACTCCAAGCGTTCATATGATTTTCTTCTGTGTGAATTCTTTGATGAGAAGTTAATGTTTTCTTCGCACTGAAGCCCTTTCCACACTCCAAACATTTATATGGTTTTACCCCTGTGTGAACTCTTTCATGACAACGTAGGTTTGCACTTGTATTGAAACTTTTTCCACACTCCAAGCATTGATATGGTTTTTCCCCAGTGTGAATTCTTCGATGCGGAGTGAGGTCTCTGTTCAGTCGAAAACACTTTCCACATTCCAAGCATTTATATGGTTTCTCCCCTGTGTGAATTGTTTGGTGAGAAGTTAGGTGCCTCTTCTGTGTGAAACTTGTTCCACACACCAAGCACTGATATGGTTTCTCTCCTGTGTGTATTCTTTGATGATAACTAAGATCAGTCTTTCGAATAAAGCTCTTGCCACACTGCAAACACTGATATGGTTTCTCTCCTGTGTGAAGTCTTTGATGATTAGTAAGAGTTATATTCTGTCTAAAGCTCTTTCCACACACCAAGCACTGATATGGTTTCTCCCCTGTGTGAATTGTTTGATGACAAGTGAGGTTTATCTTCCGAATGAAGCTCTTTCCACACTCTAAGCACTGGTATGGTTTCTCCCCTGTGTGAATTCTTTGATGGTAAGTGAGATTTATCTTCCGAATGAAGCTCTTTCCACACTCCAAGCATTCGTATGGCTTTTCCCCTGTATGAATCCTTTGATGATTGGTGAGAGTTATATTCTGTCCGAAGCTCTTTCCACACTCCAAACATTTATACGGTTTTTCCACTGTATGAATCCTTTGATGAGAAGTGAAGGTTTTAATCTCACTGAAACTTTCTCCAGACTCCAAGCACTGATATCTTCTGCTACGTGAATTCTTTGATTCCTCCCCCGTGTGAGTTCTTTGATGAGAAGTGAGGTCTTCGTTCAGGCAGAAGCACTTTCCACATACCATGCATTTATATGATTTCTCTCCTGGGTGGGTTACTTGATGTCTCCTGAGGCTTATCTTCTGACTGAAGTTCTTTCCACATTCAGAGCATGTATATGGTTTCTCCCCTGTACGGATTCTTTGATGGGTAGTAACATCAGAGCTATGACAAAAGCTCTTTTCGCATGCTGCAACTAAGACAGAAAACTGTTAACAGCCTGGGGTAGAAATGGAGTCCCAAATCACGTATCGGTGTTTATATTCTAAACTTGGAAACCTCTAAGACAAGAAATTATGATGATGATTATCATTATTATAAGTACTGGTTTGTCACTGACTACAAAAAAGATCGTCTCAAAGCGACTTACTTCAAAAAAAGCACACAATGTCAAATGTTAAAAAACAGAAGAGCTAGAGGTTTTTTTTATTCTAAAGTAGAGCATAGATAATGGAGCAAAACCAGTGGGACATGGTTATCTCTTGATAAAAACTCTGTTGGAAGATATATGGAAGATACTTCTTTGGAATGGAAAGCAACATGCATACTATGTCGTATGCATGTTTGTTATTAAGTATTAATTTAAAAACCTGTATCAGAAAGATGAGGAAGGGTATATTGGAAGTGGCCTCATTCTGCAGGTGAAAGACGACAGGTGAAAGGTCAACCAACCTTGAGAACCCAAAGGTGCAGACTCCAAGAAGAATTTGTACTGATAACATACTATTGCCCCCTTGACTACAGTGCTCTTGATCTTGAGATGTAATCAGGGAGCCATCCAGAGGAGGAAATGTTGTAGCAATGGACAACTTCAATTATCCTCACTCAGACCAAGTAAAATGTGTGTTCTACCCACAACACAGAGGTACCATTTCTAGATAACGCCCTAAAGGACTGTGCCCCAGACCAACTGGCCACAGAATTGACCAAAGGGTTGACAACCCTGGACTTCATTTTGCTGTCTAGCCTAACTCACAGGGTTGTTGTACAAGTAAATGTAAGAACATGCTGTTCTGAACAGTTTGGCATGATACAATGATAAAATAAAAAGGAGACACCCCTTGTCATTCAGTGGGAGAGCATGTCATCTGCATGCAGATCAGCCCAAGTTCACTCCCTGACTTCTCCAGCTACAGGACCGTGAAAGGATCCCCTGAAAGGCAGGAGACCTTAGATGCTGCCAGCCAGAGCAGACAATGGGCCAACAGCTGCCCTTTCCCTCTAGGAAAAGGCACATCCCTTCTTCCCTCTCAGTTGCCTATCAGAAAGTTGGCTATGGCAGGGGTGTTTCATCAGACTCCTGGGATCCAACAATGGCTCTACTCTGGATCTGCATTTATTGCAGCTCTCAGTTACTGGAACAGAAGAAAGAGGGTTTGAGTTCGTAAAGTATTTGTTAAATGAAAAGGCGGGATATAAAAAAAAGATAAAGGAGGATATTTAACATAGGAAATGTACAAAAAAGGTTTCAAGCAGATCAGATTATTGACTTGTTTGCTTGCTTACACAAAAGGGGGAGGAAAGTGGCATACGTTATGTTTGTCTGAATGCAGCCATTGTCAACATACAGTTTATCATCACATGTATTTTGTAAATTGTATTATTTTATTGATGTATTTTATATTGTATTTTTATATTTGTGTTTTTTGTAAGCCGCCTTGAGGGCCTTTGGCCGGAAGGTGGAGTATGTATGTATGTATGAATAAATAAATAAATCATGGATGGATGGATAGGGAGATAGTTTAAATCTGTTATGGATAGAGAGATAGTTTAAAGTTGTTTAAATCCTCTAGGATGCACACCTTAACATGGTGAGGGGGCATGAGAGTGTTGAAAAAGCTGAGAGCAATGTCATCATGAGTCTAGGACAAGAGGCTAGACTCCTAGCAGGGGCACCCACGGAGGAATGGTCAAAGCTGAAACACCAGACTAAGATGCATCCACACTCAGAGGAAGGCAATGGTAAACCACCTCTGAATACCTCTTACCATGAAAACCCTATGATCAGACTATCCAAAGTGCAACACAAGATAGTGCTGGAACATGAGACCCCCAGGTCAGAAGGCACTCACCAAGCTACTGGGGAAGAACAAAGGACATTCTGCAAAAACAAGACCAGGAACAGACTGTGGTACATATAATGAACTGGTAATATCGAAAATCAGAGTAAAGCTAAAGAAGAAGAACAAAGCAATCATAATGCCAAAATACAATTTAAATAACATCCCAGAAGAATATAGAGATCAAATAAGGAACAGATTTGAGGCTTTAAACTTAGTTGACAGAGAACCAGAAGAACTATGGATTGAAGTCAGAGGCATTATCAGGGAAGAATGCAAAAAGAATGCCTCCAGCTAAAAAGAGAGAAAGACCTCAATGGATGATAGAAGAAACTCTTTAAATGGTTAAAGAGAGAAGGAAAGCAAAAACAAAAGGAGATAGAAACACGGTCAGAATAGTTATTGTATAGAAATAGAAGAGGACAACAAAAAGGGTAGAACAAGAGTCCTATTCCTAAAGATTAGAGAAATGAAAGGGAAATTTAAACCCAGAATAGGGAGGTTGAACAATCAACAGGGGAACACACTGACTGACCGAGATGAAATAAAAGGAAGATGGAAGCAATACACTGAAGAACTCTATAAAAGAGATGCCAGGGTGACAGATTCATCCTATGATGAATTTCCGCCAGGCCTTGAAGACCTGGCTTTTTAGGCAGGCCTTTGGGGAGCGTTAGGTTTTTATTATTCTTGGTGAGATTTTACTGTTTTAATGTATTTGTATGCTTTTTCTGTACGTCGCTCAGAGTGACTGGACAACCAGCCAGATGGGCAACTAACAAATCTAATAAATAAATAAATAAATTCATCCATGGAGGAACCGTATGATGAAGAACCAGAAAGTTTAGAATGTAAGATGAAAGCTGCTCTTAAAATACTTGGAAGAAACAAATCACCAGGAACAGATGGCATACCAATAGAGTTGCTACAAGTTACTGAGACTAAATCTGTCCAAATTGTAACAAAAATCTGTCAAGAAATATGGAAAATTAAACAATGGTCCACAGACTGGAAGCGTTCCATATACATCCCAATTCCAAAGAAAGGGGATCCCAGGGAATGCAGTAATTATCGAACTATTGCCTTAATATCCCATGCAAGTAAAGTAATGCTCAAGCTTCTACAACAAAGGCTCTTAACATATATGGAGCGAGAAATGCTAGATGTCCAAGTTGGATTTAGAAAAGGAAGAGGTACCAGAGATCATATTGCAAACGTATGTTGGAAAATGGAACAGACCAAGGAATTTCTGATGCGCAACCTATATTCTGGACAAGAGGCTACTGTAAAGACAGAATACAAAGAAACCAATTGATTCCCCATCAGAAAGGGAGTGAGACAGGGGTGTATTTTATTACCCTATTTGTTTAATGTATATGCAGAGCATATCATATGGAAAGAGGGATTGGACCAAGATGAAGGTGGTGTGAAAACTGGAGGGAGAAATATCAATAATTTAAGATATGCAGATGATACCATACTAGTAGCAGAAACCAGTAATGCTTTGAAATGAATGCTGATGAAAGTTAAAGAGCAAAGCACAAAAGCAGGACTACAGCTGAAGGTCAAAAAGACTAAAGTAATGACAACAGAAGATTTATGCAACTTTAGAGTTGACAATGAGGACATTGAACTTGTCAAGGATTATTAATACTTTGGCACAGTTATTAACCAAAATGGAGACAATAGTCAAGAAAGTAGAAGAAGGCTAGGACTAGGGAGGGCAGATATGAGAGAACTAGAAAAGGTCCCCAAATGCAAATATGTATCACTGAACACTGACGTCAGGATCATTCAGACCATGGTATTCCCGATCTCTATGTATGGATGTGAAAGTTGGACAATGAAAAAAGCAGGTAAGAGAAAAATCAACTCATTTGAAATGTGGTGTTGAAGGAGAGGTTTGCGGATACCATGGACAGTAAAAAAGACAAATAATTGGGTGTTAGAACAAATTAACCAGAACTATCACTAGAAGCTAAAATGATGAAACTGAGGTTATCATACTTTGGACACATCATGAGAAGACATGATTCACTAGAAAAGACAATAATGCTGGGAAAAACAGAAGGGAGTAGAAAAAGAGGAAGGCCAAACAAGAGATGGCTTGATTCCATAAAAGAAGCCACAGACCTGAACTTACAGGATCTGGACAGGGTGGTTTATAACAGATGCTATTGAAGGTCGATGGTTCATCGACTTGAAGGCACATAACAACAACAACAAAAATTCTAAGGCAGGATTGAAAGCGTGGTCAGAGATGGCGGGAGTTGTAGTGTAGCAACCTCTAGAGGGCTACAGGTCCTCCACACCTGAACAAAGGAAACACAGAGCCTTACCGAGAGAGGTGATGATCCGAAAATTCTCCTCCATGACTTCCCTGTGCAGCGCCCTCTGGTCAGGATCCAGCAGAGCCCACTCCTCCTCCGTGAAATGCACAGCCACATCCTCAAAGGATGGCGGACCCTAAAAGAAAACATTTTTTTAAATAGGTAACATAAAGGTTCTCTACTAGCAAAATCCAAAAGGCTAGTCAAGGAAGGATGACTGAGTATTGCCCTGCATGATTCAAACCACGGATGGGAAACCGTTTTTTTTTTTTTTGCCTGGCTGCAATGCATCCTGGAATGCGTAACTCGAGATAACTCCAGGTTGCCTGGATGGAGTATAGAGAAAAGTTTGTATGTCTAGAAACTAGCTTACTCTACAAAGGTAAAAAATTGTATCCATCACCCCGCCCACTTTGGCCTCTGGCTGCACCCACCACTGCCATGTGGCTTTCAAAGGATTACCCAGAAGGAAATGTGGCTCTGTTACGATAAGGCAAGGCCCTGGAGCCTGCTACAGTACAGTTCCCACCCCACACCCACACCCTTTTTGTGTGGCTGGATATGTGTTTCTGAGGTATTGTACAAATGACAAGGGAAGCTGTTGAGACACAAAATTAACTAAAAGCTATTGAATACATGTTATCTTCCCCTTGGCAGAGTTTCCTCCCGTCTAATAGAATAATTCCCTTGTTCAAAGTATTAGAAAGGAGTCTGAGTTTTTTCAGGGTCAGTAAGAACATGCACGCACACTCACACACACACACACAAAATCACCAGATGCCCAGACCCCTCCTGCCAAGTAAACAGAAAAAGTCTTTTTAAAAACGAGGCTTGAATCTAGGGAGGAGGAGAAGGGGGGCAAATGGTGATCTGAGCTCCAACACGTATAGCTACGCTGTCTAAAACAACGCTCTCAAGGCAGGACTGCAGGAACGGAACCAGGGAGAGAGTCTGGGTCTCAGTGCAAACCTGGAGACCAAGAGATTCCTTCCTGACTTCGGTTCAGAGCTCTCACATCACTCCAGCTGCATCCCACTGCCCACACTGGGCCTAAGATAGGTAATCTCTCCTACCTGTCACTCTTTATAGGAATAGGGTCCATTGATCTCTTCAGTTTAAAGTTATGAATGGGTTAGGATATTAATGATTAATGCTGCCACGCACCCAGTAATTTTGTAATGCTATTCTTCTCTCAATAAAAGAAAGCTTTTGGTTTGGACCTGCATTTCTTGGGTTATATATTACGCACCATTTAGGCACATTTCAGGGCAAAGAGATTGTTTTAACCCTAGCAAAAGATACCCCTCCTCTCAAGGAGGTGTGTTTCATGGGACATGTGGGTGGCAAGTTCACACACTCAGGTTCCCAAGAGCACTTGTCGTAACAGCTCTCAGAATGAACAAGTTTCGCTGCTCTAAATTTATTTGGATTCCTGTACTGAGCAAGGGGTTGGACTTGATGGCCTTATAGGCCCCTTCCAACTCTACTATTCTATGATTCTATGAAATCTTAATCACTGGCATACATGGCCTACCTTGTAGGCAGCTTTGACAAAATCACAGGGAAGGAGAGGAAGTTATTCAGGCCCCGAGAGTTGTGCAAAGGACAGAAGCACCCAGGCTGCCCCCAGCCTCTCCCCAAACACACTGATCCATTCCTCTACCTGATCCAGTTCCACAATCACTGCTGCCCCTCCACCACAAAGAAGAGATAGCTGAGGAGGTCTTGCGGGCATCATTTCATCCCCTGCGAGAGACAAAGGTGATGCGGAAGCCTGCAGCATGTCTCTATCTCAGAGATGCATGTCTAAGTACACAAAGGCCTTAGGAAAAAATCTTACCTGTTTAGCGTTTTTCAGATGCTAATACCCATTTTATATTTTAGTTCTGTGAGGGTACATCCATTTCCTTAGGGCACTTGGCTGCAAGTGTCTTACCCCAAAAAGGTTAAAGGAGTCGATGGATTGATTTCAAAATCGACAGGGGGAGACCAAATTGCGATGCAACCCATTCATCCTTACCCAGTGGCCTCTGTCTGATGCCCAATGGAGTCCCGTCTGCCTCATGGAGGTCTGGGTTCACTCCTGCAAACAGACGCTTTCCCTGAAGACATCAAATGGGGAGAAAGATTAGAAACGAAATGAGAGGCAAAACCCTGTGGGGTTTTGGACATCTTTCCTTTGATGATTTCCAAACAAAGGCCGGGCAATTAGTTGAGAATTTTGGGGATACGCACCCGCACATTCTGAGCCCCTTGGAGCTAACCAGATGTAACGCTCTCTCACCTGCTGCTCTGCCCGCTTCTTGTCCTCTGCCCGACTCAGCAGGAAACCTTCGGCCAGGGCCACCGCCTGGGAACTGGTCTCCGCTCCACATTCCCTCACCCAGCTCGCCATCTCCTGTGGAAGGACAGCCAAGAACTGCTCCAGGATCACCAGGTCCAGAATCTCATTCTTCGTGTGTCGCTTTGGCTTCACCCACTGATGGCAGAGACGGTGGAGTCGGCTGCAAACCCCTCGGGGTCCCTCGGCCTCCTGGTAGTGGAAATGCCTGAAGCGCTGGCGCTGCACTTCTGACCCGAGGGTATCTTCGCCACCTGCACTACTGTTTTGCACTGTTCTTTCCCAGAATCCTCCACTGCTCCTCGCCTGGGCGATCCGAGAGCCCCTTCCTGCTTCAGGGCCAGCTGAGTCTTTTTTCTTCATCTTTGATTTGTGCTCCAAGGAAGTCTCTAACCAGGCCCAAGAGACTCCTCCCTCTTCTGCCAAAGTCTGTCCCAACTGGAGGTTACAAGTCCTGCAAAGCCAAAACATTGTTGGGCGAGAGAATGATTACACTGCCAGAACAGGGAAAATTTTCCCTGAGGAAATGTGGACAAGTCTGGCTAACAACCGGGTCTTCTCCCATAAGGAACGGCAGGCGAACGGCAGCACTAATCTAAGATGAGCTTGTGGGGAAGTTCCTTCATGTGAGGAGAGTGGATTTAAGCCCTTCATCTGGTTGAGGGTCAGAATGTGCAGCATCCATCCTGCAGATCTTTCCCTCCCAACTCCTTCCCCTCCATGCACAGTCCCAGTCCCAGACATCCACAAACAGAGGTTGTCCTTTAGCTGAAGAAGTCTTAGCTTATTCATTATCTGATTTACAATTTATTAATCCACCGAATTCATATAAAAATCTATATTTCTGAAGGAAATATTTAGACTTATGTTTAATCATTGACTGTAAAACCAAAACTAACATTTCTTCCCTGCCTCTGACGGCTGATATTCTGCTCTTTTGTATGGAAGTTCTACTGAGATAGTTTCATTATTTATGATTTTTGTTTGACCATTTGTCTTTTGTTTTTTAGCTTTGTGTTAGAATGAATTGTGTGATTTTTGGTGTTGTAAGGCGCCTTGAGCATGGCTTAGGTATGGATAGGTTTTATTTATTTATTTATTTTGATGGACTGGCGGCAATGATGATTGATTGACTGGTGGCGATGATGATGATGGTTTCCACTCAAAGCTATCAACTCCTTTATTTTCACCCTCCCCAAGAACGGAAGTTGCAATATCCCTGCCAGTTTTCAGTAGGGCTTCAATCTCAAAAGCTCCCCTTTGCGTCTTGGGGGTTGCGTGTCCGAAAGGGCTCCAGCAGGCTGGATAATAACGCTGTCTGATCAATGGGCGCATAAATTCTAACTGAAGCGCAACTGAGGATTCACTGCCATGAGATCATCTCAGCATTGCAGATCTACTTTAACACACACACCCGAAAATCGAAGGGGTCCTCTTGGGTTTGCAGAGAGGAGGAGGGGAAGAAGATCTCTTCCCCAATGTGGGTGTTGTGGAGGGTCCTGGATGGCCTCCTTTGCGTCCCCCCCCCGTGGCCCTGGGACCCTTCACCCCAATGCAAAAAATGGGGGGAAGTAAGAGAGAAAACTCACCAGATCCCTAAAGGGGCCACTGATGAAGCGCCTGGGAGCACAAAAAGACCACTCTCGCCCCCTCCTCAAGCCAGGAAGGGCTGCGGTGCTTCAGCTCTGGAGGGCTCCACCCACCTCCTTCTCCTCCCCCAAATTCCCTTCCTCTCTAGGCAACTAGTTCAGTTCATTTTAACCCTTAGCATGCTCAACAGTAGGGTCACCTCCCTCCGCATCTCAAAGCAGGAGTCAAAGAGGAAGCGTACCATTGCATACGGAGAAGGAAGTGTGGGACTCTCGTGGCCTAGAGGAGACTCGTATTGACACTTCGGGCTCCCAAACGAGCAATAGGGTAGAGGGCGGACAGACAATGCCAAGGCGCTGGACTTGAGACAGAAGGGTCTTAGAGGCAGAGCAGCCACCCTCCAATTGTGCATGATATTTCTGCCCCGCACTCGACAGCTTGCTAGATAGGAGCCTGAAGTAGAGGGCTGCTTGCCTCTTTTCTTGGCCAAGAGATCTGAGAAAAGCACCCGGCAGTTGCATCTCTTCCCACATGTGTGTGCTCGGACTCTCTCCTGACCCCTTTACAGCCATTTATTTGTTTAGGCTATTTCTATGCTGCTTAATAGATATATTCACTAACAGGCAAAAAACCTTGCGGTTTAAGAACATACCCATAGCCCACAGCTATTCTATCAAACTTTAAAAAGCAGGGAAATTGGGCAGCTATAGTGAATGCACCGGGCAGCAGGAGACCTGACCTCTCTGAGATATTGTACTGCCCTACAAATTGGTCAAAATGCAAAATGCAAACACCATTCCAAACACCAGTCCAATTCACTTCCTGTGTAGCTTGGAAGAATTTGGTAACATGTGCCTCTGAGCATATGGTGAGTGGTGGCAACACTTGCCATCTCCAAAGATAATTATATTTTTGTATGTTTGCTGGTGTTCTTCTTACTTTGCTTCTTTCCTGTGTTATTAATGTTTCTACAGAGAATCTACACTAGAAAATTTTATTTTCCTCATTATTCATCCCAGAAATCTGTGTCAACTTTATTTTTATTAACTTCAAAGCCTTTTTATTGGTCAATGTCATATGATGGTGAAGACAGCCTTTTGTGTTTCAAATTGGAGGTTATGTTCTATTTCTATTTTGGGTGCATTAACAGTGGAATTTGGACCTGCGGTTTGATGAAAAATCAGACTGATTCCAATATGTTGCTACTTCAGCAATGACTCTAGCTGTTGGAAAAAAGAGGATGCATATTTTCAGCCTGCTATGTTTAAACCACTTCATTTAAGGCAAGGTGGGCATGGTCAATTAAAAACATAGAGCACACCTAGCATTTTGCTAGAATGTATTTCACCTCCCACTGTTTTATCTTGTGCAAACTGAGACACTCCTGAGGTCCACAGGAGACTATTCTGCAGAAGTCAGTGCCATTATTCCACAATTACGTTTGGAGTTTTTTTAGTATAAATTTTGCAAAGAGTTTCTGTACTTCACATATTCACAGAAATAGAAACAAAAGAAAATAATTTCCTATAGGAAACGTCACTAAAATTGCAAAGGAAATCAGACATATTCAAAGTGACCATCTGAACTATATCAACTGTTTTAATAATCTTGCTTCCTCCCTGCTAAAACAAGATCAGCACAGCACATGTCTTGTTTCTATTATTTGGGCTGATTGCAAGTGTTGCCACCACTCACCATATGCTCAGAAGCACGTTACCAAATTTTTCCAAGCTACACAGGAAGTGGATTGGACTGTGAAAGACCAACCCAAATGGTGTTTGCATTTTGACCAATTTGTAGGGCAGTACAATATCTCAGAGAGGAGTTCAGGTCTCCTGCTCCCCTGGTGCATTCACTATAGCTGCCCAATTTCCCTGCTTTTAAAAGTTTGATAGAATAGCTGTGGGCTATAGGTATGTTCTTAAACTGCAAGGTTTTTTGCCTATTAATGAATTTCCCTGCTTTTTAATCCAGGAGGTAAGAAATGGGATCCTGTCCAAGTTTGCTGAGAATGGATGGATAATTTGCATGCTTATTGAGTTCAATGGGATTTACTCCCCTGCAATCATGCGTAGGATAGGTGAAACTGGCCACAGAAGATGGGGAGGGGAGGAGGAGGAGGAGGGAGGGGAGGAAATGCAGAGGGGAGGACTGGGAGGGGAGGAGGCAGGATGGAGAGGGGAGGAGAAGGACAGGTTTGATCATTTGCATGTTTATTAAATTCAGTGTGATTTACTTCCGTGCAATCATGCTTAGCATAGGTAAAACTGATGGGGGGGGAGGGAGGGCTGAAGTGGACAGGGGAGGAGGGAGAGGAGAGGAAAGGGGAAAAGCAGGTCTGATCATTTGCATGCTTATTTTCAATGGGATTTACTCCTATGCAATCTTGGTTAGGATAGGAAACACTGACCATGGGGGAGGAGGAGGGGGAGTGGGAAGAAGCGTATTGGAGGGGGGCAAAGGAAGGTGGAGGGGAGAGCAGGTTTGATCATTTGCATGCTTATAGAGTTCAATGGTATTTACTTCCATGCAATCATGTTTAAGATAGGTAAAACTGACCATGGGGAGGAGGAAGGGGAGGAGGGGGAAGGGGAAAGAGGGGATTGGAAGGGGATGGGGAGTGAGGGGCAAAGGAAGGGGGAGGGAAGGGGCAAGAGGAGGGGATAGGAGGAAAGAGAAGGGAGGGTGGGTTTGATCATTTGCATATTTTTTGAGTTCAGTGGGATTTATTTCTATGCAATCATGTTTGAAAATGAAAATGGACTGCCTTCAAGTCAATCCCCACCTATTGCGACCCTTTGAATAGGGTTTTCATGGTAAACGGTATTCAGAGGTGATTTCACCATTGTCTTCCTCTGAGGCTAAGAGGCAGTGACTGGCCCAAGGTCACCCAGTCAGCTTCATGGCTGTGTGGGGATTTGAACCCTGGTCTCCCAGGTCGTAGTCCAACACTGACCCAGGGAAGGGGCAGGGAGTAGGAGGGGAGGAGATTGGGTGTGTGGGCACTGGGCAGAAGGGAAGCCCCTTTCCTTTCCAAAAGGAAAACATTGTAAACAGAATCATTCTTTTTCAGGCTTTCCCCCACCTTTTTATTCTACAGCAGACACATGTAGACTCCCACCCAAATGTAAACCAAAGCTTTCCCTGGCCACATCCACATCAGGCCTTTATTTCCCTTTGGACAGTCATGGCTTCTCTCAAAGAATCCTGGGAAGTGTAGTCAGGGCCAGTTCTAAAGAGCGGCCAGGTTGGGCACTGACCCGAGGGCCCCGGAGCTACAGGAGCCCCTGAGGGGCCCGAGGGGCCCTTCGCTCCCCTTCCACGATCCGCACCCCCCATGCCCCCCACTTACCTGTCAGCCGGCTTTTTAGCATTGCCTTTAATGAAGATGGAGGCCGCAGCTTCCCTAAGGTACTGAAGCCGCGGCCGCCATCTTAGTTGATGGCAGAGATGTGTGCACGTAGCACGCACGTGTGCCACCAACAAAGATGGCGGTGGAGGCTTCATTCCCCTTAGGGAAACGCGGCCGCCATCTTAATTAAGGGTAATGGTAAAGACTAGACAGGTAGGGGGGCAGTGGGGGGGCGGTGGGCGTGCGCACATGTGCACACACACACACACTGGGGGGCCAGGGCAAGCTGATGCCCAAGGGCCCCCACATGCCTGGAGCCGGCCCTGCTAAGATGCATCCAAACTCACAGGAAGGCAATGGTAAACCACCTCTGAATACCACGAAAATCCTATGAACAGAGCATCCAAAATGCAACACGAGACAGTGCTGGAAGATGAGACCCGCAGGTCAGAAGGCACTCACTGAGCTACTGGGGAAGAAGAAAGGACAAGTACGAGTAGTGCTGTGACTAATGACGCAGCTGCGTCAAAGCCGAAAGGAAGCCCAGAGGCTGATGCGCACAGATGCGAAAGGAGAGTCCGGGGTTGTACGACGCACACAATAGGAACATGAAATGTGGCATAAAGGAAGCCACAGACCTAAACTTACAAGATCTGAACAGGGTGGTTCATGACAGATGCTCTTGGAGGTCACTGATTCATAGGGTCGCCATAAGTCAGAATCGACTTGAAGGCACATAACAACAACAACAAAGGTGTTGATAGCTTTATCCACCATCAGTATGTCTAATCCTCTTTTAAAGCCATCCACGTTGGTGCTCATTACTGCCTCTTGTGGGTGCGAATTCCGCAGCTTAACTATACGCCGTACAAGAAGTAAGACTAAATTTCTATGTGCAGGAGAAGAAATAACATTTATTCTACTAGATAACTTGTGGTATGTGCATTTTCTGTTTACTTAAGATTGTCTCTTAAGTTGTATCTCTGACAGTTCAATAGTGCATACTGTTATGTGTCTACCCAGAAGTAAGCCCCAATGAGTTCAATGAGACTTACTCCCTGGTAAGTATGTACAGGATTAAGTTACCTCTAAGGTATACTGTTGACAAAAAAATTACAAAGGCAACTAATGAAGTACTAACATTTGCATTTTTCTTTGACAGTAGGGAGTTGCCGTATTGATCAAAATGTGTTTTAGTTGAAAGGAGTGAGGCCAAGAGGGAGGAGTGTAGTTTGAAGAGGAAAGTATGAGTTAAAGGCCCCACTAACAGTCTGTGCCACAGGGCCCCCAGAAACCTGGGGCCGGCTGTGTCTGTATGACCTCATTGGCCACTGCTCCTTCTAGCAGCCATGCCATGTCAAGAAACCACCAGCCACCACTGCCTTTAAGGTTTTTCTACTATGAATTCCTTGCTGTGAAGTGAGACTTTTCATGAAGCTGAAACTCTTCCCACGTGCCAAGCATTAATATGATTTCTCCCTACTGTGAATTCTTTGATGACGGTGACAGTGTGTACTTCTATGAAAGGTCTTTCCACATTCCAAGCATTGATATAGCTTCTTCCCTGTATGAAGAATTTGATGGGAAATGAGACTTTCCTTCTCAGTGAAGGTCATTCCACATTCCAAGCACTGGTACGGTTTTTCCACGCTGTGAATTCTTTGATGGGAAGTGAGACGGTCGCTCCGACTAAAGCTCTTTCCACATTCCAAGCATGTATATGGTTTCTCTCCTGTGTGGCTTCTCTGATGTGTAGTAAGGGTGGTGCTGTGACGGAAGCTCTTTCCGCATTCTAAGCATTGATACGGTTTCTCCCCTGTATGAATTCTTTGATGGTAAGTGAGACTGTCCTTCCAGATGAAGCTCTTTCCACATTCTAAGCATTGATATGGTTTCTCCCCTGTATGAATTTTTTGATGGGAAGTGAGATGGCACCTCCGAATGAAGCTCTTTCCACACTCCTGGCATTGATATGGTTTCTCTCCTGTATGCATTATTTGGTGGGAAGTTAGGCTATCTTTCCAGCAGAAGCTCTTTCCACATTCCAAGCACTGATATGGTTTCTCCCTGTTGTGAGTTCTTTGATGGGAAGTGAGATGGTCGCTCCGACTAAAGCTCTTCCCACATTCCAAGCATTGGTGTCGCTTCTCCTCTGTATGAATCCTCTGATGGGAAGTGAGACTGTCCTTCCAGCTATAGCCCTTTCCACATTCTGTGCACCGATACGGTTTTTCCCCTGTATGAATTCTCCGATGGGAAGTGAGACCGTCCTTCCAGGAGAAACTCTTTCCACATTCCAAGCATTGATATGGTTTCTTCCTGTTGTGAATTCTTTGGTGGGAGCTCTGACTGAACCTCTCTCCACACTCCAAATATTTATACGGATCCCCCACTCTGTGGATATGGCCATGGTCTCCCTTATTCTTGGTTTCCAATTTGTCCTCTTCTGCAATGAAGATGGAAAGTGATTAGCGTCTTAGGAGAACATGGAGCTTCAAATGGAACAATACCAATTAACACTTGTGGTGAAGGAAGAACTGGAGAGTTTTAGATGGGAGGTGGGTCTTACTGCAGAACTGCCTCTGTTGATGGGCATTAACTGACAACTGGTGTGTTATATACTGCTGGATTTGGACTGTGGAAACCTGGGTAAAGTTTCAGCTCATGGATGAAGCTCATTGGTTGATCTTGGGTAAATCACTCTCACTCTCAGCCATCTACTTCACAAGGTTGTTGTGCAGGTAAATGGAACAGCCATGTGCATTCTCTTCTGAAATGTTAGGAGCAATGGAAAGATGCAAATATGATAAAATAAAAAGGACTTGGCCCCATCTTTCACGGACAGAGGATGTCATTTGCATGCAGAAGGTTCCAACGTCAATCCATGGTTTCTCCAGCTAAAGCAGCAGTGGGGAACCTTGCACCCAAGGGCCTAATCGGGCCCAGCTGCAGTCCTAATTTGGCCTGTGAAGTTGTTTTCTTCCAACCTGTGATATCAAGGATTTGCAGCTGAAGACATGGCTGCAAATGAACAATCAGGAGCTTAAGGTGCACATAGGTGGAGCTCCCTGTCAGCACTGATCGGCCTGACAAAGAACCCCACTGGAATTTGCTGCAGTGCACTCGATGGGGCTCTCAGTGCTGAGCAGCTGACGGATGCTCTGAAGTCCATTTGCAGTAGGTTTAAATGCAAAGCCACTGCAAACGGACATCAAAGGGGATGGCTTTCATTGCCAATCAACTGATCGGCGCTAAGAGCCATCCTGTTTGAAAGTAAGCTCTCGGCATCAATTAGCTGATTGGCATTGACAGCTAGCCTACAAAGGGTTTCAGTGAGTCCCTCTGAAGTTGTTCCCTGATGTCATAATGATGTTTGGCGAATGGCCACCTATCCAAGTTGGGCCACAGGACTGGGGGAAGGATCTGGCTCACTGGCCAGATCTAGTTCCTCACCCCTGAGCGAAATGATCTTGGATGGAGTCACTGGATGTGCTGTGCATCTGGAGACTCTTGGGAGATGCTGTCTGTCAGACCAGACAATACTAGGCAGGATGGGCCAATAGCTACGGCAGGGCTCTTCCATCAAGTTTCTGCAATGCCTCCAGTCTGTATTGAGCACATTGTACCACATCTGTCTCAGCACATGGGGAAACGTTATAGTGATAAATTACAGATGCCTATGACAGTTACAGTTGCTTATAAAACACAGTGAAGCCAAATATCAAAACATAAATAATTGGGAGGGGAGGAAAAATGAGAGGAAAGGGGGAAATAATCAAGCACTACAAAGGTTTGTAAATAAAATCAACAGAGTAAATATAACCTCACAGTGGGGAGGAGAGCCTGGCTGGCAGTCCAGAGTCTGTGAGTTCAAATCCCCGCTCGTGTCTCCTGGGCGTCAAGGGCCAGCTAAAGATCACCCCCACAGCGAGTGGCTCGGTGGTCACGTGCCCTGCCACCTGTGCAGCTGTGGGCAAGCTGCATAGTCCCAAGGAGCCCAGTTGACCCCAGCTGGCAGTTGCGGACAAGGAAGGGGCTGGCTTGTGCAGCTGTGGCAAGCTGAGCAGGGAAGGACTAGCCTCAGAGGGAGGCAATGGAAAAACCCCTCTGAATACCGCTTACAATGAAATCCCTATTCATAGGGTAGCCATAAGCTGGGATTGACTTGAAGGCAGTCTGCAAACAGGAAAAGCTATCTGTTACCTGCTTGAACAGAATCTTGGGTTTCAGAGCATGTGTAGAGTTCTTTGCAAAAGGCTGGTTCTCGAGCATATTTGAGCATATATGATGTTTCCAGGAAGGCAAATGCCTCACATATTTATGGGAATCTGAGATCAGCAAACCTGCTTCTTTTCTGAGATGGATTGTTGCTCGACCCAGTCACTGAAACTCCAGCTCTGGTGTCAGTGGTCAGTTTGGCCAATGACTGGTTCCACCTCCCTAACAACTCTGAAACTTACATTTCAAAAGGTCTAGCCAGTTCATAGCAGTCTGATCATTGCTTACAGTGGCATAGTATATTCCAAGACAAAACAGGAGATAGTCGCCCAGGCGACTTTAACTGCAGGGGGATTAGAATCCAAGAATCTGTAGGTGGCGCTGTTGAGTTACCACATCACACATATAAATAAATGACTTTCAAGACAGGTATTATGACCCAACAGGGAGCCTTACCGAGAGAGGCCACGATCCCACAATTCTCCTCCATGACTTCCGCATGCAGCGCTCTCTGGTCAGGATCCAGCAGAATCCACTCGTCTTTCGTGAAATACACAGCCACCTCCTCAAAGGACACTGATCCCTAAAAAGGAAAAAAAATCATTTCCCCCTCGTAGACAGCATAAAGATGACCTGTTTATTGTGTTGTTTCGTATCTAGTAATTGCTCTGTTCTTCTAAAGGGATTGTTTCATTTTAATAACAGATGTTTCTATCTTAATCTTTGTGTAACTGGGTTTTATATTTTGTAAACCGCTTAGCCCATTTGAGCATTAAACGTTATATACATGAATCAATACTGCTGCTACTAATAAATAATACCAGCAACATCCAAAAGGCTAGTGAAGGTGAGGCGGCTGGTCATTATTCTAAGGACGTAGACATTCACGAATGGCATTCGCAGCCTTTGTTAAGGACAGCTTTGACCGAAGGAAAGAGGAGGAAAGAAATGTGTTCAGTCCCAGGGAGATGAGCAGGGGACAGAGGCACCCTGACAGCCCCCAGCCTCTCTACCCCCAATTATCCTTCCCCCTACCTGATCCGGTGCCACAGCAACTGCTTCCCCTCTGCCACAAAGAAGAGATGCCTGAGGAGGTCTTGCCGGCATCATTCTGTCGCCTGTGAGAGACAAAGATGGAAGGAAGCCAGTAGCAGGTGCCTGTCTCAGAGGTTGTGGCTCTGTGATGCATGTCTGAGGGCCCATCTGTACTATACATTCAAAGCAGTATTCGACGACTTTAAACAGCCAGGTAGTTTGTAGTGGTAACAATCCCTCTTCCCAGGGAACTCTGGGAACTGTGGCTCCATAAGAGGAATAGGGGTCTCCCAACAAGAGATGGATTCCATAAAAGAAGCCACAGACCTGAACTTACAAGATCTGAACAGGGTGGGTCATGACAGATGCTCTTGGAAGTCGCTGATTCATAGGGTCGCCATAAGTCGTAGTCGACTTGGAGCCACATAACAACAACAAATCTCTGCACCTTTTACGTAGTATTTCCCAGGATTCCTTGGGGGAAGCCATGACTGTTTAAAGTAGCATGATACTGCCTAATTGCACATGGGTGCCGGAAGAAGTTGTATTTTTTGAGTGTTTGTACCCATTTTACATTTCAATTGGGTGAAAATGTCTCTCTTTCCATCTTTGGGCTTCTGGCACAAATCAGAGGGCCACGAGTGAAATGTGTAAAGAAACACATTTTTGAGTTGTGAAAAAGGCTGGACACAAGCATCTTCGCCCCCGCCCTCAAAATTAAAGGAGTCCATGGGTTGATCTCAAAACCGACAGAGGGAGACCAAATTGCGATGCAACCCATTCATCCTTACCCAGTGGCCTCTGTCTGATGCCCAATGGAGTCCCGTCTGCCTCATGGAGGTCCGGGTTCACTCCTGCAAACAGACGCTTTCCCTGAAGACATCAAATGGGGAGAAAGATTAGAAACAAAATGAGAGGCAAAACCCTGTGGGGTTTTGGACATCTTTCCTTTGATGATTTCCAAACAAAGGCCGGGCAATTAGTTGAGCATTTTGGGGATACGCACCCGCACATTCTGAGCCCCTTGGAGCTAACCAGATGCAACGCTCTCTCACCTGCTGCTCTGCCCGCTTCTTGTCCTCTGCTCGACTCAGCAGGAAACCTTCGGCCAGGGCCACCGCCTGGGAACTGGTCTCCGCTCCACATTCCCTCACCCAGCTCGCCATCTCCAGTGGAAGGACAGCCAGGAACTGCTCCAGGATCACCAGGTCCAGCATCTCATTCTTCGTGTGTCGCTTTGGCTTCAGCCACTGATGGCAGAGACGGTGGAGTCGGCTGCAAACCCCTCGGGGTCCCTCGGCCTCCTGGTAGTGGAAATGCCTGAAGCGCTGGCGCTGCACTTCTGACCCGAGGGTATCTTCGCCACCTGCACTACTGTTTCGCACTGTTCTTTCCCAGAATCCTCCACTGCTCCTCGCCTGGGCGATCCGAGAGCCCCTTCCTGCTTCAGGGCCAGCTGAATCTTTTTCCTTCATCTTTGATTTGTGCTCCAAGGAAGTCTCCAACCGGGCCCAAGAGACTCCTCCCTCTTCTGCCAAAGTCTGTCCCAACTGGAGGTTACAAGTCCTGCAAAGCCAAAACATTGTTGGGCGAGAGAATGATTACACTGCCAGAACAGGGAAAATTTTCCCTGAGGAAATGTGGATAAGTCTGGCTAACAACCGGGTCTTCTCCCATAAGGAACGGCAGGCGAACGGCAGCACTAATCTAAGATGAGCTTGTGGGGAAGTTCCTTCATGTGAGGAGGGTGGATTTAAGCCCTTCATCTTGTTGAGGGCCAGAAGGTGCAGCATCCATCCTGCAGATCTTTCCCTCCCAACTCCTTCCCCTCCATGCACAGTCCCAGTCCCAGACACCCATGAAGACCTCTTCTTCCCCCCAAACACAAGAACACACGAACACAAGAAGAGCCCTTCTAGATCAGGCCAATGGCCCATTTGTTCCAGCATTGTGTTCTCACAGTGGCCAACCAGATGCCAATGGGAAACCTGCAAGAAGGACCTGAGTGCAAAGAACACTCTCCACTCCTGCAGTTTCCAGCAACTGGTTTTCAGAAGCTTACTGCCTCCACCTATGGAGGCAGAGCGTAGCCATCATGGCTAGTAGCCACTGATGGCCTTTTCCTCCATGCATTTGTCTAACCCTCTTTTAAAGCCATCCAAGTTGGTGGCCATCACTGCCTCTTGCGGGAGCAAATTCAGCTATGTGCTGTGTGAAAAAGTACTTTTTCTTTTCCAGCTCTACAACATCCTATTTGAGGTGAGGTGACCAGGTGAGGAATGCACAGTTTTATTTTCAATACCTTTCCTAATGATCCTTCATGGCATTTGCCTTTTTCACAGCTGCTGCACACCGGGTCGACATCTTCACTGAGCTATCTCCACCTCGACTCCAAGGTTTGGTTCCTGGTCGGTCGCCATCAGTTCAGACCCCATGATTGTATACAGTTATGTGAAATGAAGTTTTTTTGCTCCAATATGCATAATTTTACACTTGTTTCCATTGAGCTGCATTTGCTATTTTACTGCCCTTCACTCAGTTTGGAGAAGACCTTTTGGAGCTCTTCACAATCCCTTTTTCTTTCAAGAACTCTGAACACTTCAGTATCATCAGTAAATTTGGCCAACTCTAGATCAGTTATGAACAAGTGAAAAGCACAGGTCCCAGTACCCATCCTTGGGGGAATCCACTTTCTACAGCCCTCCATTGTGAGAACTGTCCATTTATTCCTACTCTCTGCTTTCTGCTACTCAACCCATTCCTGATCCGCAAGTGGACCTCTCCTCTTATTCCATGACTGCTAAGCTTTCTCAGGAGTCGTTGGTGAGGTACCTTGTTGAAAACTTTTTGAAAGTCGTTGACACTCTCAAAGAACTCTAATAGGCTAGTGAGACAGGACTTCCTGGTGCAAAAGCCATGCTCGTTCTGTTTCAGCAAGGCTTACTCTTCTATATGCTTGATTATTTTATCTTTAACAATACTTTCTATCAGTTTTTCCAAAACAGATGTTAAGCTAACTAGCCTATAATTTCCGGGATCCCTCCAATCCCCTTTTTGAAGATTGGCGTTACATTGGCCACTTTCCAGTCCTCAGATATGGAGGCGGATTTGAGGGACAGGGTACATATTTTTATTAGAAGATTTTTTTATTATTCATTATTTGAGTTCTTTGAGAACTCTCAGGCAGATGCCATCCAGATGTGGTGATCTGTAAGGTTTTTATTTTGTCTATTAAGCCTAGAACTTCATATCTCATCACGCTATATGCCTCAGTTCCTCAGACTCCCTTCCTGCAAAAGTTAGTTCAGGCAAAGGAATCTGCCCTATATCCTCCACTGTGAAGACAGATGCAATGAATTCATTGAGATTCTCTGCAATCACCTTATCCTGCTTTGGCACACCTTTGACTCCCTTGTTGTCCAAGGGTCCAACAGCCTCCCTAGAGGGTCTCCTGTTTTGAATGTATTTAAAGAATTCTTTTTGGTTGGTTTTTATGTTTTTAGCAATGTAAAGCCCTCAGCTGCAGCCCTTCTTAGCTTTGAACGCCGCGGCTTGGTGACAGAGCAAGGAGGTCCCACAATGGGCTGAGAAAGATCCACTACTAGACATCCTGGAGAGAGGTGCTGCCAGTCAGTGTAGACAATACTCAGCTTAGATGGACGAAAGGTCTGACTCTATAGGAGGCAGCACCTGTATTGTTGTTGTATGACTCCCTGCTTTCTGCCATCTTGTCCTCCAGCCTCACTTACGCTAAACTACACTGAAGTTGGGTTAACCAGAGGCTGTCCCTCAGCTGAAGAAATCTTTCTTCCTTCACTGTCTGACTTATAACTTACTAATCCACCGAATGCATGTAAACTTAAAACCTACGTTTCTGATGAAAACGTTTAGATTTATGTTTTAATGGTTGACTGTAAAATCAAAACAAACATTTCTTCTCTGCCTCTGAGGGCTGGTATACTGCTTCTATGCATGGAGTTCTATTGAGATGTTTCCATTAGCTTATGATTTTTGTTTGACTATTTACCTTTTGTTTCATTTTTGTTAACTGTTAGAATTGTGTAATTTTTTTGGTGTTGTAAGCTGCCTTGACCATGGCTTAGCTATGGAATGGCGGCATACAAGTAAATGATGATGATGACTAGGGTTGCCAGGCTCAGGGCCTGAGACTGATCCTGTATCTTTAGGAGAAGAGAAAGTCAGCCAGGTGCAGGTGTTCTTGCAACACTGTAATGGGAAAAACCACAAGGTGGAATTCTCCCTCCCCCCTCCACAACTTTTAAAGATACAGAAGACCTCTGGGTTGCCATGCCCACCCTCCAAGAGGTCTTCTGTATTTTTTAAAGTTGCGCAGGGGGAAGGGAGAATTCCACCTTGTGGTTCTTCCCATTACAATGTTGCAAGAACACCTGCACTTGGCTGACTTTCTCTTCTCCTAAAGATACAGGATCAGTCTCAGGCCCTGAACCTGGCAACCCTAATTGATTACTCTGCTCACAGCCACTCGCTCTGCACTCACCCCACCCATTTCCAATATCCCTGCCCTGAAACGGGTATAACAGCATAACAAAGAGGAAGCAGAGAAGGGTGGGGGGGGGTTCAGCTCTTTTATTTCTGCCCTCCCCAAGAACAGTATTTCTAATATCCCAGCTACCTGTCAGTTGGGCTTTTTATTCAATCTCAAAAGATCCCCTTTGCGTCTTGGGGGTTGCGTGTCTGAAAGGGCGCCTCCAGCAGGCTGGATAATAACGCTGTCTGATCAATGGGCGCATAAATTCTAACTGAAGTGCGATTGAGGAATCACTGCCATGAGATCAACTCAGCATTGCAGATCTACTTTAACACACGCACCCAAAAATTGAAGGGGTCCTCTTGGGTTTGCAGAGAGGAGGAGGGGAAGAAGATCTTTTCCCCAATGTGGGTGTTGTAGAGGATCCTGGATGGATCAGATGAACAGGCCTCCTATGCGTCCCCCCCGTGACTCCACTTCACCCCAATGCACAAAATGGGGGGGGGAGAAAGACTCACCAGATCCCTACAGGGGCCACTGATTCAGCGCCTGGGAGCACAAAAAGGCCACTTTCGCCCCCTCCCCAAGCCAGGAAGGGCTGCGGTGCTTCAGCAATGGAGGCCCCCATCCCCTTCCTTCTCCCCCAAATCCTTTCCTCTCTAGGAATCAAGTTCAGTTCATTTTAACCCTTGGCATGCTACACAGAATCTTGTGGAGCACACACAGAAGGGAGTTTTGGCCTCTGCTGGCCTGGTGGCAGTCACTTCAGGCTCCCAAATGGACGTGAGGGGAGATGGCGGACAGACCGTGGAAAGACGCCTGCTGGAGACCAAAGGGGCTTGGAGGCAGAGCCGCCCCCTCCTGCCCCTACTGTGTCTGATGTTTCTGCCCCTCTTTTGTTGTTGTTATGTGCCTTCAAGTCGATTATGAATTATGGCGACCCTATGAATCAGCAACCTCCAACTGCATCTGTCGTGAACCACCCTGGTCAGATCTTGTAAGTTCAGGTCTGTGGCTTCCTTTATGGAAGCAGTCTATCTCGTTTGGCCTTCCTCTTTTTCTATTCCCTTCTGTTTTTCCCAGCATTATTGTCTTTTCTAGTGAATCATGTCTTCTCATCATGTGTCCAAAGTATGATAACCTCAGTTTCATCATTTTGGCTTCTAGTGACAGTTCTGGTTTAATTTGTTCTAACACCCAATTATTTGTCTTTTTTGCAGTCCATGGTATGCACAAAGCTCTCCTCCAACACCACCTTTCAAATGAGGTGATTTTTCTCTTATCTGCTTTTTTTCACTGTCCAACTTTCTCATCCATACATAGAGATCGGGAATACCATGGTCTGAATGGTCCTGACTTTAGTGTTCAGTGATACATCATTGCATTTGAGGACCTTTTCTAGTTCTGTCATAGCTGCCCTCCCCAGTCCTAGCCTTCTTCTGATTTCTTGACTATGGTCTCCATTTTGGTTAATGACCGTGCCGAGTTACTGATAATCCTTGACAAGTTCAATGTCCTCATTGTCAACTTTAAAGTTACTAGTAGAGCGCTGCTTCTCTCTTTCCTTGGGACAAGAAGGAAAAAGCACTGAACAACAGTTAAGGCACATCCGCACCAGACATTTATTCCACTTTAAACAGTCATGGCTTCCCCCAAAGAATCGTGGGCAGTTTGTGAAGGGTGCTGCAGTCTGAACAAAGGCAGCCTTCGCTTTCACATCTATATCTAGCGACTTTTCTTCCTTCCCCAGTGATCTGAATGGGGGCCCTGGAAAGTGCATCTGCTGCAGAAAGAAAATTGCCTGGTACGTGTTAAAATGTTAAAGGGAAATCTCAGCAGCAGGCAAATCTCTGAATTCTAGGAGGAAGGCCATCCAAGGGCTTTGAGCCCACCAGAGGTTTGTGGTCAGTCTGTAGGGTGCATTGCAATCCCACTCAAGAAGAACTGAGACATTCACATGCTCATGTGGCTGCTAAAGGTTCCTCCTCCACTGAGCATAGCATTGTTCCCTGTGAAGTAAGACATCAATATATACATGCAACTGGACACCTCTCCCAGTTGCGTCTGGGCAGACACGGCTAAGCCATGAGAGGATGCATCAGCAGCGACCGTTGTCAGATAGGTTTCCTAATATTGTGCTAAAACGGGTGAAAAGAGGACCATATTCTTGATTGCCACAAACATCTCTTGTTGCGCATGGCTCCAGGTTCACAAAGTGTCGCCGTGAAGGTCTTATGACATGAGCAAAGCTTGGTAAAAAATTTTTCCAAAATGATTTGCCATTCCTAAGAACCATCTTACAGAAGGTACATCTTGAGGTTCAGTCCGGTTCAAAAGGGCATTCACTTTTTCAGGGTCAGGCTGAGTACTCTATTATATGTCCCACAAATTTTACCTTTTCTTTTCCAAATTCGCACTCATATTTTGGCTCCTGATAACTGAGCCAGGAGTGGATTTGAGTGTGAAAGGACCATGAGAGCAGTTCTGGTCCTGAAAACAAATTCCTGTGTCCTCAGAAGCACCTGCTCCTAACTTCGAAGTGTACCGAAGCCCACCCGTGCTGTCATTTTTCCTGTAGCTCCGGTTGGTGGATCCTGAAGTTCTTTGTTGTTGTTGTATGTCTTCAAGTCGATTACGAGTTATGGCAACCCTATGAATCTTTTTTGGATATATGCATAGGGTTTTCATGGTAAGAGGTATTCAGAGGTGGTTCACCATTGCCTTCCTCTTAGAAGCAGCAAACACCGGCAGAGTTGCCATTCTCTTTGAAGCACTGACCCATCACTCCTGTTCTGATGACCCTCTACCTGCCGGGTTTCTCAGCTACCGATTTGCACCCTCTTCCCATTTTTGTGATTCTCCACTGCCCCCTGCTGGCTGCTCTCTTCCCAGGCTGAAGCTGCAACCGGTGATTTCTAAGAAATCACTCTAGGGACTGGTTTGAGCAAGTCACAGCTTGTAGTAGAGCTAGAATATAAATACACACACTGTCGGGTTTACTCATTCTCAAGCCATATATTTGGAATTACAGATAGATCCAGGTTAAAAAAAAGAATATTGGATGTTTATAGAGTGTGTTTGACTGAGAGAGACCAATATAAAAATGCAAGTTTTCATGTTACGCAGAACTCTTCCTCAGGGTCTGCCCCTAGCTCAGTAAGTATGAATGCTAGCTAGCAGTACCACATGTGGAGCTTCCAGCCTGGTTCATCAGAGGCTCAGGATGAGATTTTAAAAAGACCTAGTCCTTATTGCTGAGTGGGTAGTTTTCAATGAATATCTAAAATAATAAATAAAATGTAAACATTATAAGGTTTACATGAAACATGGCACGTTTAGGAGTAACTTTTTATTATTATGGCATTGCCTTTTGTGGACTCAAACGCACTTCTTCAGTGGCATAAGGTGAAATCTTAGTTGGCAGGCATATAAAAGAGAAAATTGTGTGGTGGGAGTTGAATGGCATGAGATGCAAAACTTACAGTCAGTGACAATTAGAGCTTAAATGTATGTTAAATACATACAGCTTTTACACTAGCAGATTATACCATCATCTCAGCAATGCTGATATCACCAAACACTTGTAGCAGGACATTTGCTGCCCTGGGCTCCTGCTGGGAGGAAGGGCGGGATATAAATCAAATAATAAATGTCGGGAATGCTTTGATTTGGATTCCTGCATTGCGCAGGGGGTTGGACTTGATGGCCTTATAGGCCCCTTCCAACTCTACTATTCTATGATTCTAATAAATAAATAAATAAAAATTAACAAATAACAATAAATAAAATTATATCCCACCCTCCCTCCCAGAAGGAGCCCAGAATGACATGGAACCATTCACAAGAAACAGTCAAAGATAGCACATGTATCCTGCCCTTGTTAAGATACGTAGCATGAGTAGTGTGATAAAAAAAATCCCTTGTCCAGATTTAACCCACAAGTGATGGCATTGAACTTCAGTGAAAGTTATAATTCAGCCATTTTACGCTGCATTTCCTCTTTTTATGCCTCAATATGAACCAGACTCATACCCTACAAAGGTAGATGGTGGCTGAAGTTTTAACATCTCGGCCTAATGGAGGAAAAGTGGGCAGATTTGTATCTTTCTGTATCCTGAGCTCTCATCATTGGCTGTCACTTCTGTTGGCCTCCCTCAAACACACACAAGTCTCAAAAAGCAAAAAGGGTAATGGAAATGCCTTCTTCCCAGGAAAGTCTGTACAGGATTGCGGCATTAGGATTGACAATGACATCAGGTGGATTCCCTGAACTAGAGTTGTAAAATTTCCAGAAATTTTGAAGCCATGGGAAAACCCCTGTTTTTTCCTGTTTTTTCCAGAAAAAAACAGAAATTTTTGGAAAAATTGAAAAATGCAAGATTAGCACTTTTTAGAGATTGAAAGTCACTTTGTTACTTCAGGAACATCAAATGTAATTATGTACAAGTTGGTTTGGCATAACATTATCACATTTGGCATATTAAAACACATTTTATTCAAGCAATTATTACAAATTGAATTTACTTTTTAAAATTTTTACTATTTTTTGGTAACAAATGGATCTACAAGATCCTGAATTGTAAGGAACACCTGAACTGTAAGGAATCTCTTTCGTTCTGCCAGTTTATGAGGAGCAGGCAAAAAACAGTTTAAAAAAAAAACAGAAGAAGCCATCAACATTAATAACAAAGAAAATTATTTATGTCTCCGCTAGTCTTCCACAGTGTCAAGCAGACATAAAGCATCCATTCCCATAAAAAGAACTGAGAAAAGGGGAGGGGGACCAAGATTCAATGAAACATTTTATTCATCATGCTAAAATAAAACATTCCATAATCCATTTTTTCAATTTTTCAGAAAAAAAGCAAAAAAGGCTTCAGAAAAAACTGGTTTCCCCCCGAATTTTCCCGTTTACCCGCCCCTCCCCCGGGCCTTCTCGTGTCTACCCTGAACAAAGGAAAGCAATTTCGTAGCACAGAACTAGTGTGGAGGCAATGATCAAGATGACCAGGTACTTACTATGCCACATTCAAAATATCATTTACGGGGAGGGGGCTTGTGGGGTACCGGCTGAAGTAGACAGGAAGACTCTGCTATCAGCACGTTCTCAAGTCAAGAGTCTACAAGAGGAGGACAGGCAAGGCCCAGCAAACCCATTCAGTTCTTACTGAGGATGAAGAAGATGATCACGGCTGTCTGCAGAACAGCAGCCACAGCCCCACAGTGGCTCCCACAAGGAGCCCCACGTTGACTAAATGGAGAGAAAGACACCTCTAGTCAGACTGGCGGGAGCAGCTCCCCAAGACCTCAGCCCTCAGGCAGATCCTTTAAGCAGAGATGTTGGGCACAACCTGAACACGTAAAGGGGATGCTCTGCTAACATGCCATGGCCCTCTCTGTAGTGGTCCCCTATTCAAAGGAATCCTGTCCCATAAGAGTCCAGCTTTAGATGCCTTGAGAGAAACTTGCAAAACCATTTTATTAAAAAGGCATTCAACAACCCATATGTATTTTATTACATGCTCATGCAGTCCGCAAAGGAGGTGCTCTACCAAAACGCCGTGCCCCTCTATAATGACCCTGATATGAAGATATTAACTCCCCTCCAAGACCCAACAGAGCCCAGCATGGCAGGCCTTCAGGGAAGCCGATACACCCTTCTGATGTAAAGAACAATTTAATCACAGAGCCCTATCAGTGAAGATAGGAAGTTCTCTGGCCTCCCTTCTGCCAGAGAAGGACCCTTTGCTTCCAAGAGCTACTCTTCAAATCCCACTCTCGTAAACCACATCCTCCCCATACCCCTGAGCCTTAAGCATGGGGTGTGTGTCTCCCAATTGGCACCTCAAAGCACCCTGTGGAGTGCTGGAGCCTTTGATGGTGCTGCAGGAGGCTCTTTCCAGGGTACCTCCTTCCACCCAGGGTGGAAAGTCTCCTCCTAGAACCCTCCATCCTGGCAAAGGAGCCCTCCATCCTGTGCCCCCCCCCGTCTCTCCCAGGCTCCTCCCAGGCCAAGACCAGACTTAAGCAGGCTGGCATGATCCACATGGCACCGGTAGTGGTCCCTGTCCTGGGGGTCAATGTCAATGCTGAGCCAGGCGTGGTAGGTCCCATCGGAATAGAGAGCGACGTCCCTGTGGAGGTGGAATGCTCCCTATCCTTCCTCCAAGAGGTGACAATCTCTGGGGTAGAAGCCATGGGCCTGGCAGATGAAGGTTTCCTGGCCATCCTGAACTGCCTGGCATGTCACTTTCCCCACTGGAGGCTCTGGTCAAATGAAAGAACCTTTCCAGTAGTTGGCAGGGTGGGTGTGCATTTTAATAGCCGGTAAGGACCCCATGTGGTCATCCAGTCCCACCCCCTTCCCCACGATTGGATACCCAACACCTCCAACATCCTCAGATCCCTCTAAACATAGCTCAAGTTCGCTATGCCCACAAAGGGAAGATTATGGAAATACAGCTCTCTGGAACTTTTTAAATGAAGCTTCATATTCATTTTTATTAAACTAATAAAACAGACAGGAAAAAAACACAGGACCCCTTTATTCTCCTCCTGGCTGGTCTGACTCTTCTCTCTGTCTGACGCAGACCTATCAAGAGGGAGACAGCTTCAGTGTTGCGAACTAAGTTCCCTGGCTTGGACTTTAGACCAGAAAAAGTGTTTCAGTCAGCAATTTCTAAATGTTTTATAGCATGCAGGGCTTTTTAAAAAGGAAACATGGCGCTAGCGTTCATAGCAAGCACTCTTACACATGTTCCAAGACACTCTACGCTGTCACTGGTTTTTCTTCCTATCAGAAGGGGAAAGGCTCTAGAATTTTTGATAACAGAAAGTTGAACAATTCTGCCCAACCTCGAAGATTAAACAGTTGCAGAGAAATCTCAACCTGCATGAGGGGAACCTGGACACTCTCCCCTCTTCAGCCTCCAATCTTGTCTGCCACCCCACTTCCTCTTCCCTAGAGATGGGCAAGTCTGGGGGGGGTCCTAAGGGGATCCTTTGGAGGGCAGGAGAGGGGCCTGCCCCCAAGTGCCTGCATTTGAGGCAGGCAGTGGACTGAGGAGAGACCTTAGCCTACCAGTCATGGGTAGGGTTGCCAGGCTCGTGGCCTGAGACTGATCCTGTATCTTAAGAGAAGAGAAAGTCAGCCAAGTGCAGGTGTTCTTGCAACATTGTAATGGGAAAAACCACAAGGTGGAATTCTCCCTTCTCCCTGCACAACTTTTAAAGATACAAAAGGCCTCTTGGTTGCCAGGCCCAGCCTCCAAGAGGTCTTCTGTATCTTTAAAAGTTGTGGAGGGGGGAGGGAGAATTCCACCTTGTGGTTTTTCCCATTACAGGGTTGCAAGAACACCTGCACTTGGCTGACTTTCTCTTCTCCTAAAGATACAGGATCAGTCTCAGGCCAAGAACCTGGCCACCCTAGTCATGGGGGGGGGGTTGGCAGGAGTGGAGGGGGTCCTTAACACACAGGGAAACTACTCAAGGCAAGCACATCTTTCCAGGTGTAATTATGGGATGTCTCAATATTCGGCAGGCCTGGACCCCCGCCCCCCACCTGCATTCGGCAATGGTCCAGCCCAGCAAAACGCTTGATCATGTAATTGGCCACTGGGCTTCTTTCCACTTGTGAAACAGAAGGGGAGTGGAGTTTCATTTATCTATTTATTTAAAAGCATTTCTAAACTGCTACGGTCTGAAGGCTCATGAGGCCAGCTCCCCGCTGAAGCTAAGCAGGGTCAGGTCTGGTCAGTGCCTGGATGGGAGACCGCCTGGGAACCAGATGGTAAGCTGCCTTGAAAAGAAAAGGGGCGTATAAATGTAATAAATAATAATAATAATAATAAATATTTATATCATACACGCCACTCACTGTGAGGCGATCTTTAGCTGGCCCTTGACACCCCGGAGACACGAGTGGGGATTTGAACTCACAGACTCTGGACATGACTAACTTCAGTCCATTAATTTCAGTGAATCTCCTCTGAATAGGACTGAGCTGGATATACTCCATTAATCAGATTTGCACAAAACTGATGTATTAAAAATAAACAGTACATTTTACTGGCCAAGGAAGGAGGGAGAGAGAGTACTGGAGGTGAGGGTGGAATCAGGAGACTGAGTGAATGTTTTTATTCTTTCCCCAGAGTAGCTAGGAAGCCAGTTGGACTTTTGGATGACAAGAGACTGCAAGATGTTTAAAAGGAGGTTGCAGAGGGGCTGAATGAATTCTTTGCATCTGTCCACACAGTAGAAGATATAGCGCCTCTGGCTGAACTACCTTTCACAGAGAGTCCGAGGAACCAAGGCAAATAGTGGTTATAAGAGACAAAACTCTAGGCCTTTTTCACAAATTAAAAACAGAGAAATCACTGGGCCCAGGTGGCCACCACCCAAAAGTTCTTAAAGAACTCAAATGGGAGCCTTTTCCCACAGGAAATATATGGGGACCCTTCTTAACAGTCCTGTGTAGCACCTTTAAAACTAAACAAATCAGGCTGCACTCCTGTATATACTTCTTGGAGAAGAATCCCCTTGGACTTCAATGGGGCTTGCTTCTGAATAATGAACAGTTCTTGTGTCATGAACCCACACTAGAAACTGTGACAGCAATTCTGAACCAAGCTAAGAGACTTGGGTGCGACATATTCATGCAGCTGTACCATTTAAATGTCCACTGTTTCTTTGCAAAAGAGGTAGACAGAGAGAGAACCAGGACAGGTGGAAGCCACACAACATTTCTCCTAGCAGAAAAGCAATAGTGACAGCAGGGGTCCCTTCTGAACCACTCTTCAGTTTAGTTAGATGCTGAGTGTCTGTAATGCTTAAGTTTCCACCATAACCTTCAAAGAGAGAATGGGGAGAAAACCAGAACAACTTGGCTATCCGTGACCTCATTGCCCACTGCTCCATGACCTGCTAGCAGCCTTGCGAGGTCTAAAGACCACCAGCCACCCCTACTTTTATGATTTTTCTCCTATGTGAATTATTTGATGTGAAGTGAGATTTTTCATGAAGCTGAAACTCTTCCCACATTCCGAGCATTAATATGATTTCTCCCCACTGTGAATTCTTTGATGACGGTGGCAATGTGTACTTCTCTGAAAGGTCTTTCCACATTCCAAGCATTCATATCGTTTCTCCCCTCTATAATAATAATAATAATAATAAAATTTTATTTAGCAGACGCCCATCTGTCCGACTGAACGGACACTCTGGGCGACGTACAATATAAAATACAATATAAAATACAATCTGCTCATATACATAATCATCACATTATTAATATCATAACATCTCATCTGAAGACCATCTTAGATTAATAGTGTAAAAACTAAGCCACCCCAGAGATCCCATAGGCGTATGAATACTTTGATGGGAAGTGAGACTTGCTTTCTGAATGAAGCTCTCTCCACATTCTAAGCAGTGATACGGTTTTTCCCCACTGTGAATTCTTTGATGGGAGGTGAGACGGGAGCTCCGATTGAAGCTCTTTCCACATTCCAAGCACTGATACGGTTTCTCTCCTGTATGGCTTCTCTGATGTGTAGTAAGGGTTGTGCTGTGACGGAAGCTCTTCCCACATTCCAAGCACTGATACGGTTTCTCCCCTGTATGAATTTTTTGATGGGAAGTGAGATGGCACCTCTGAATGAAGCTTTTTCCACATTCTATGCACTGATATGGTTTCTCTCCTGTATGGATTCTTTGATGGGAAGTGAGGTTCGCCTTCCATGTGAAGCTGTTTCCACATTCCAAGCACTGATACGGTTTCTCACCTGAATGAATTATTTGATGGGATATTAGGCTTTTTTTCCAGCAGAAGCTCTTTGCACATTCCAAGCACTGATATGGTTTCTTCCCAGTATGAATTCTTTGATGGGAAGTGAGATGGTGGCTCCGGCTAAAGATCTTTCCACATTCCAAGCACTTATATGGATTCTCCCCAGTATGACTTCTCTGATGGGAAGCAAGACTTTCTTTCCAGCGGAAGCTTTTTCCACATTCTATGCACTGATATGGTTTCTCTCCTGTATGGATTCTTTGATGGGAAGTGAGGCTCGCCTTGCATGTGAAGCTGTTTCCACATTCCAAGCACTGATACGGTTTCTCACCTGAATGAATTATTTGATGGGATATTAGGCTTTTTTTCCAGCAGAAGCTCTTTGCACATTCCAAGCATGTATATGGTTTCTCTCCTGTATGGCTTCTCTGATGTATAGTAAGGGTGGTGCTGTGATGGAAGCTTTTTCCACATTCTATGCACTGATATGGTTTCATCCCATTGTGAATTATTTGATGGGAAGTGAGATGGGAGCTCCGATTGAAGCTCTTTCCACATTCCAAGCATGTATATGGTTTCTCTCCTGTATGGCTTCTCTGATGTGTAGTAAGGGTTGTGCTGTGACGGAAGCTCTTTCCACATTCCAAGCAGTGATACGGTTTTTCCCCACTGTGAATTCTTTGATGGGAAGTGAGATGGGAGCTCCGATTGAAGCTCTTTGCACATTCCAAGCATGTATATGGTTTCTCTCCTGTATGGCTTCTCTGATGTATAGTAAGGGTGGTGCTGTGATGGAAGCTTTTTCCACATTCTATGCACTGATATGGTTTCGTCCCATTGTGAATTCTTTGATGGGAAGTGAGATTGGAACTCCGACTGAAGCTCTTTCCACATTCCAAACACTGGTATAGTTTTTCCCTCTTATGAATTCTCTGGTTGCAATTCTGACTGAAATTCTGTTTACACTCCACATTTTTATTCCGCTCCCCTGTTGTGGGTTTTTTGTTGTTGACTCCCTTATTCTTGGTTTCCAATTTGTCCCCTTCTGCAATGAAGACAGAAACTGATTAGGACTTCCGGGAAGGGTGACTTAGCCTGTGCCTGCTTTTGAGACGGGCTCCTGCCTCAAAAGAAGCTTATTCAGATATATCAGTCAGATTTTTTCTTTTTTTGACTGATTAAACTTCTCCCGGGTAGGGAGAAACGAAGAGATTAACCTCAAAGCCTATTTTTGTTGGGACGACCAGATCTCATTAATTTATGGGACGAGGTCCAGCCGACGAAGGTGGGACGGATTTTTAACAACAAGCTCTATCTGGAAAAGCGAACGTTCATCTTATCTTCTAAGAGAGAACGCACTAACAGGCAAGCACCCTTCTTTCTATATTTTTCTTTTACTTGACTTAAATTGTTGCTGTTTAAAAGAGATTTGCCAGATTGATCGGTTTTTGACATCTCACTGGGGAGCCATAACTTCTCTCTGCTACTCACTAATTAATAGCTTATCTCTGTTTTTGTTGCAAAAAGCTGTCCTGGATTTGCATTCTAAAGATATACACAGAAGAGGGATTTCTATTCCAGATTTTTATTTTGAAGAATATTATATTGTCTGAGACTACTCTCTTTTTGGTCTATTTTATTTTGACGAATCTGTTTTCTGACGACCGCCATTAATTGTTTCGATCCTGGGAACTGCATTTTGTTTACTTAAACATGGAGAGATAAGGCTGTCTGCTCTGTTTATACTGTGATGTCACCAAGTTTGGAGTATTAACCCAATTGTTGCTGAAATAAGAAGTGGTTTTCCTATATTTTTCTTTTAAAATGGCAATTAAGAAAGTGGCTGAGAAGCTGGAAATAACTATGTTTCAGAAAATAATGGATGAGATTGAGATAACGAAACAAAACCTGCGACAGGGTTGTAAGGAGCTGAAAATTGAATTGAGTAAAATGAAGCAGGAGATTAAAGATATAGGGGTCCCTGTGAGAGAGGTGACCCTGGAAGGGGTCCCTGTGAGAGAGGAGACCCCGGAGATTGGAACAAACGTGGAACAGGAAAAAGATTTGGAGTCTATGGACTTTAGAAATAAAATTTATTGTTTGGAGACACAGGAGATTGAAGACATGGGGGTCCTTGTGAGAGAGGAGACCCTGGAGACTGGAACAGGGGTCCCTGTGAGAGAGGAGACCCTGGAGACTGGAACAGGGGTCCCTGTGAGAGAGGAGATCCCGGAGATTGGAACAAACGTGGAACAGGAACAAGATTTGGAGTCTATGGACTTTAGAAATAAAATCTATTGTTTGGAACTCAATGTTATCTCTGAAGAAATTAATGAAGATTCTAGAGATAAAGTTATCAATGGCATGGATAATCTTCTGGACTGGAATGATGTGATGGAGCCCAATATAGAGAAAATCTATGGAATTAACTGCAGCCATGTGACAATGGAAAAACTTTCAAGAGATGACCCAGTGTATTTTGAAAAAAAGAACAGAGATATGATTTTACAGCAGTATTTCAGCAACCTATTCAGAATGGATGGCAAGAAAATATTTGGGATAGAGGTAATTCCCATCAGACTCTTACTATATGACTATGGCTTTGACAGCAAGATTATTATGGAATACTGATAATGGAAGATTGGATACTGAAATTACTGGACTTAACAAGACTACTGAAGATGGAAGATGGAAAATGGAACTAATAGGGATAATAGAACAATGGCTACTGAAATTACTGAACCTAACAGATTCTGATGTGATGGATTAATTGAAATGTTTATTTTGACTATGGTTATGACAACAAGATTATCATAATTAGTAATGAGATGGATTAATCGATATGCTTATCTGGAAAAAAAAATTGATAGATATATTTCTTAAAGAATTGAAACCTCTCTTTGACTTTTTGTGGAAAGAATAAAGTAATGTTTATGAGATTTGATGATTAAGTAAGATAACTACTGGAGGAAAGTGATTTTATAATATGACTTAAGAGACAGGATTGTTATATATTATAGACTTATAACTGATTTGATCTTTGACAAATGGGAAGTCAATATTTTACTCTTTATTTTTTATTTTTGTTTTTTTTTTTCTTTTTTTCTTTTTGTTTAACTATTTTTGATTTTGTTTTTTGTCTTTGAATGTTTTATGATTTTGTCTTGTATGTTTTATGAAAATCTGAATAAAAATTATTGAAAAAAAAAAAAAAAAGACAGAAACTGATTAGACCCTAGGAGGAAACAGAGATTCAAATGGAACAATACAAATTAACATGTGATATAGGAAGAATTGAAGGGAATTAGATGGGAGGCAGGTCTTACTGCAGAACTGCCCCTGTTGACTGGTAGTAACTGACAGCTGGTGTGCAACAGAGTGCTGGATTTGCACCATGGAGACCTGGGTTCAGCTTCCAGCTCATGGATGAAGCTCATTGGTTGGTTTTGGGTCAACCACTCTCACTCTCAGCCTAGCCTACTTCACAAGGTTGTTGTGCAGGAACCACCACGTGCATTCTCTTATATAAGGTTAAAAGCAATGGAAAGATGCAAGTATGGTGAAACAAAAAGGTTAGGCCCCATCATTCACAGGCAGACAATGGCATTTGCATGCAGGTGGCCCCAAGGTCAATCCTTGGCTTCTGCAGCTAAGGCAGCAGTGGGGAACCTTTGGCCCATGGAGCTAATTGGGTCCAGCAGCAGTCCTAATTTTGCCTTTCTCCAAACCTGTGACATCGGGTTCACAGCTAAAGACACGGCTGCAAATAAACAATCGGGAGGTTAAAGTGCACTCCCCATTGTTCCTTGGCAAAAGGGGCTCTCTGTCACCACTGATCTCCTTGACAAGGAACCCCACTGAGATTTGCTGCAGTGCTCTCAATGGGGCTCTCAGCGTTGATCATCTGATGGGTGCTCTGAAGTCCATTTGCAGTAGGTTTAAATGCAAAGCCACTGCAAACGGACATCAAAGGGGATGGCTTTCAGTGCCAATCAACTGATTGATGCTATGAGCCATCCTGTAAGCTCTTGGCATCAATCAGCTGATTAGCATTGACAGCTAGCCTACAAAGGGTTTCAGTGAGTCCTTTTGAAGTTGTTGCCTGATGTCATAATGATGTTTGGGGAATGGCCACCTATCCAAGTTGGGCCACAGGACTGGGGGAAGGAAGGACCTGGCTCACCGGCGAGATCTAGTTCCTCACTCCTGAGCTAAACGATCTTGGATGGAGTCCTTTATGGAATCAATCCATCTCTCATTTGGCCTTCCTCTTTTTCTACTCCCTTCTGTTTTTCCCAGCATGATTGTCTTTTCTAGTGAATCATGTCTTCTCATGATGTGTCCAAAGTATGATAGCCTCAGTTTCATCAAGTGACAAAACACAGATGCCTAAAAAACAAGTGAAGCCAAGCATCACAATATAAATAATTTTGTTTGTGTGGGAAGGAAAAATGGGAGGAAAGGGGGGGGAACCATCAAACACATGTTTGTAAATAAAAAGTAAATATATATGTTTAGAAGGGCATAACAGGAGGGAGCATATTCAGCAACAAAACAGTAGGTAGTTGCCCAGTCGCAGGGGGATTAGAATCCAAGAATCTGTAGGTGGCGCTGTTGAGTTACCTCATCACACATATAAATAAATGACTTTCAAGACAGGTATTATGACCCAACAGGGAGCCTTACCGAGAGAGGCCACGATCCCACAATTCTCCTCCATGACTTCCGCATGCAGCGCTCTCTGGTCAGGATCCAGCAGAATCCACTCGTCTTTCGTGAAATACACAGCCACCTCCTCAAAGGACACTGATCCCTAAAAAGAAAAAAAAATCATTTCCCCCTCGTAGACAGCATAAAGATGACCTGTTTATTGTGTTGTTTCGTATCTAGTAATTGCTCTGTTCTTCTAAAGGGATTGTTTCATTTTAATAACAGATGTTTCTGTCTTAATCTTTGTGTAACTGGGTTTTATATTTTGTAAACCGCTTAGCCCATTTGAGCATTAAACGTTATATACATGAATCAATACTGCTGCTACTAATAAATAATACCAGCAACATCCAAAAGGCTAGTGAAGGTGAGGCGGCTGGTCATTATTCTAAGGACGTAGACATTCACGAATGGCATTCGCAGCCTTTGTTAAGGACAGCTTTGACCGAAGGAAAGAGGAGGAAAGAAATGTGTTCAGTCCCAGGGAGATGAGCAGGGGACAGAGGCACCCTGACAGCCCCCAGCCTCTCTACCCCCAATTATCCTTCCCCCTACCTGATCCGGTGCCACAGCAACTGCTTCCCCTCTGCCACAAAGAAGAGATGCCTGAGGAGGTCTTGCCGGCATCATTCTGTCGCCTGTGAGAGACAAAGATGGAAGGAAGCCAGTAGCAGGTGCCTGTCTCAGAGGTTGTGGCTCTGTGATGCATGCCTGGGGGCCCATCTGTACTATACATTCAAAGTGCTGTGGACTTTGAAGAAGCACAAATACAGGGCGAAAGGGACAAATGAGCTAAGCGGAAGGCACGTCAAACAAATCCTCACTGCGACCATCTTCCATCTGGAAACCGATGTCCTCACTGTGAGCCTCCACAGTCACTTACAGACCCACCGTTAAAGACCTACTCGGCCATGAGTGATCGCCAATGGATGATACAACATTAAACAGCCAGGTAGTTTCTACAGGTATGATACTGCTTTAAATATTCAGTGCAGATGTGGCGTAACCAGACGTGGGTGCCGGAAAACATTGCATAGGCTGAGTGTTTGTTCCACATTTATATTTCGGTTGTATGAAAATGTCTCTCTTCCCCCCTTTGGACTCTTGGCCACAGATCAGAGATCCAAGAGTGAAATGTAAATAAACACGTTTTTGAGCTGTGGAAAAGGCTGGAGACAAGTGTTTTACCCCCAAAGATTAAAAGAGCCCATGGATTGATTTCAAAATCGGCAGACCTAATTGAGATACATCCCACATTAATCCTTACCCAGCTGTCTCTGTCTGGTGTCTGATGGAGTCCTCTCTGCTTCAGGGAGATCAGAGCCCATTTCTGCAAAGGGATCTTTTTCCTGAAACAGTAATGATGGTTCAAAACAGGGAATGGGGCGGAGGATTAGAAAAGGAATGACGGAGGCAGAAAACTAAGGGGATTCCTTTGGTGTTTTCCAAAAAAAGCTTGGGCAATTAGAGTATTTTGGGATACCTTCCCTCACATCCGGAGCCCCTTGGATCTATCTCAATGAAATGCTCTCACCTCCTGCTCTGCCCGCTTCTTGTCCTCTGCCCGACTCAGAAGGAAACCTTCGGCCAGGGCCACCGCCTGGGAAGTGGTCTCCGCTCCACATTCCCTCACCCAGCTTTCTATCTCTGGTGGAAGGATAGTGAGGAACTGCTCTAAGATCACCAGATCCAGCATCTGAGCTTTGGTATGCCTTTCTGGCTTCAACCACTGACGGTAAAGGTGGTGGAGTCGGCTGCAAACCTCTCTGGGGCCCTCGGCTTGCTGGTAGCAGAACTGCCTCAACTGCTGGTGTTGCACATCTGAGCTGAGGGTGTCCTCCTCACCCAGGACCTTCCGCACGGTTCTTTCCCAGAATCCCTCACTGCACCCAGTCTTGATGGCATCGCGGCTTCTTCCTGCTTCAGGCCAAGCTGTGTCTTGCTCATCCATCACTGTTCCACGAAAGCCTTCAAGAGGTCCAGAGGAACACGTTCGTCTTCTGCCAATTTCTGTCTGCCCCAATTAGGTACGCTGCCAAATCCTACAAAGCCAAAACATTGTTTTGTTATAGAATTACTACACTGTCAGAACAGGAAAAAATTCTCAAAGCAAACATGGATGAGTTTTGCTAGCAACCATGACCGGACTGTAATGGTGCAATTGGAGTCTCTAGCCCCCCTAGAAGGAAAGTTATAAAGCAAAATAAGCAGGCTGCCTTCTAAGCCAGCATTTCTCTGACCGTGGGCCGTGGACCACAAATGGGCCTTGTCACTCCCCTTCCTTACCCTGTGACTTGCAGGCCGGCTGCTGCTGCTTTATACATCTCTGTGATGCAAGACCAGAGGCAGTCTGGCTTCTCCCCGCCTTTCTGTGTTTTTTAACCAATGAGTGAAGTCGGAGCTGTGATTGATGAGTGAGTTGTTTGGACAGCAGGTAGTAGATAGGAATCCTTGGGGTCCTAAAGAGCTGCTGTTTCCCCCTTTGACTCAGTGCACTTTTCATCCTAGCAACCCGAACACCTCTTTCCTCTTCATCTGAGATCAGGAACAAGTTGTTTCCTGTAAATACTCCTACACAGTAAGTGTGTGTATGTGTGATGCTAAACAAATTGGCTGAAGCCTTGGAGTTGTATTAATTTGTAAAGAGGGAAGAGACCCAGAATAATGTGGTTCTTTGTAGTACAAAGATGCATCGCTCTGGTTAAAGGAAGCAAAAAATGATGCCTTTTGTAGCCACTTTATTCCTGCTCATTCAGACCATGGTATTCCCAATCTCTGTGTATAGATGTGAAAGTTGGACAGCGAAAAAAGTGGATAAGAGAAAAATCCACTCCTCTGAAATGTGGTGCTGGAGGAGAGCTTTGCGCATACCATGGACTGCGAAAAAGACAAATAATTGGGTGTTAGAACAAATTAAACCAGAACTATCACTTGAAGCTAAAATGTTGAAACTAAGGTTATCATTCTTTGGACACATCATGAGAAGACCTGATTCACTAGAAAAGACCATAATGCTGGGAAAAACAGCAGGGAGTAGAAAAAGAGGAAAGCCAAGCAAGAGATGGATTGATTCCATAAAGGAAGCCACAGACCTGAACTTACAAGCTCTGAGCAGGGTGGTTCATAACAGATGCTCTTGGAGGTCTCTGATTCATAGGGTCACCATAAGATTATCAACACCTCGGCACAATAGTCAAGAAATCAGAAGAAGGCTAGGACTGGGGAGGGCAGCTGTGAGAGAACGAGAAAAGGTCCTCAACTGCAAAGATGTATCACTGAACACTAAAGTCAGGATCATTCTGACCATGGTATTCCCAACCTCTATGAATGGATGTGAAAGTTGAACAGTGAAAAAAGTGGATAAGAGAAAAATCAACTCATGTGAAATGTGGTGCTGGAGGAGAGCTTTGCGCATACCATGGACCGTGAAGAAGACAAATAATTGGGTGTTAGAACAAATTAAACCAGAACTATCACTAGAAGCTAAAATAATGAAATGGAGGTTTATATGCTCCTCCTCCTCCCAAAGGAATAAAGCACTGAAAGGTGGGACGAGGCTAGTTTCTAACATCCACACAAAGAGAGAGAAAAATAAACATTTTGCCTCATATCTCAGTTTCAACAAATGTTAGAAACCTATTTTCCTTTCCAAAAAATAAAAGCTGGGAATCTGTGGACTATGGATTATGGATTATTGGGGGGGGGGAGGCAAGTACCTTCCTTACTCCTCCCACCATCCATTCAACAGTTGTTTTTTAAAACCCTCAGTGGGGGGTCTGTCTTGCATTCGATTCCTTCGATGAAATACTGTCAATAGTTCTCAGCAGGACTTTCTATTCCGTCTCCAAAGATGCCGGCAACATTTTGCATGTCTGAATGGGCACATGCGGGTCAGACAGGAGGCTGGAAAGCATCACTGCGTGATTAATGGAGAGGGGCATGCGTGCCGAGTGAGATGCAACTGAGGATTCCCTTCCATCAGCTCAGTGTTGCAGACCTATTTCAAATCCTCTAAAAAAACCCACCCCATATCAAAAGGGCCTTCCTGGCTTTGCAGAGATGAGAGCGAGCCTCCGGTCCGAGATTTGGGTATTGTGGTGCATCCCTGATGGATCAGCTGCACAGCCCCCCCCGCGCATTCTCCCCCTGCTATTCTGGGACCCCCTTCACCCAAATGCACAAAATGGAAGCGGGGGGGGGGCCGTGAGAGACTCACCAGTTCCCAAAAGGTGCCAGCGATGCTTTCCCCGGGAGAGACAAAGACCACCCCCCCCCCGCGAAGCCAGTAAGGAAAAGACTTTGCAGGGAGGTGTTTGCCTTCTGGAGGACTCTGCTCCCTCTCCCCGCAATTCCCTTCCTCTCTAGGAATCCAGTTCAGTTCATTTTAACCCTTAGAATCCACGGCTGTAAATAAAATACTTTGTACAAGCTTTAGTTGCTTTGAAATCCAGGGACTGAAAAGCAAACAAACAAAAAACAGTCTTGTGGCACCTTGAAGAGTACCAAATTGATTACTGCACTGACACTCCTCATTCCATTGGAAACTATTCTGTAGACTAGTCAGTGCCATTATTGCACAACTGTTTTCGGAACTTTTTTTTAGTGTTGCAAAGTGTTGCTGTACGTCACATGTTTCAGAAACAGAAGCAAAAGAAAATGATTTACTATAAGAAACTTCACTAATATTGCAAAGTAAATCAGACTTCCGGGAAGGGTGACTTAGCCTGTGCCTGCTTTTGAGACGGGCTCCTGCCTCAAAAGAAGCTTATTCAGATATATCAGTCAGATTTTTTTTTTTTTGACTGATTAAACTTCTCCCGGGTAGGGAGAAACGAAGAGATTAACCTCAAAGCCTATTTTTGTTGGGACGACCAGATCTCATTAATTTATGGGACGAGGTCCAGCCGACGAAGGTGGGACGGATTTTCAACAACAAGCTCTATCTGATAAAGCGAACGTTCATCTTATCTTCTAAGAGAGAACGCACTAACAGGCAAGCACCCTTCTTTCTATATTTTTCTTTTACTTGACTTAAATTGTTGCTGTTTAAAAGAGATTTGCCAGATTGATCGGTTTTTGACATCTCACTGGGGAGCCATAACTTCTCTCTGCTACTCACTAATTAATAGCTTATCTCTGTTTTTGTTGCAAAAAGCTGTCCTGGATTTGCATTCTAAAGATATACACAGAAGAGGGATTTCTATTCCAGATTCTTATTTTGAAGAATATTATATTGTCTGAGACTACTCTCTTTTTGGTCTATTTTATTTTGACGAATCTGTTTCCTGACGACCGCCATTAATTGTTTCGATCCTGGGAACTGCATTTTGTTTACTTAAGCATGGAGAGATAAGGCTGTCTGCTCTGTTTATACTGTGATGTCACCAAGTTTGGAGTATTAACCCAATTGTTGCTGAAATAAGAAGTGGTTTTCCTATATTTTTCTTTTAAAATGGCAATTAAGAAAGTGGCTGAGAATCTGGAAATAACTATGTTTCAGAAAATAATGGATGAGATTGAGATAACGAAACAAAACCTGCGACAGGGTTGTAAGGAGCTGAAAATTGAATTGAGTAAAATGAAGCAGGAGATTAAAGATATAGGGGTCCCTGTGAGAGAGGTGACCCTGGAAGGGGTCCCTGTGAGAGAGGAGACCCCGGAGATTGGAACAAACGTGGAACAGGAAAAAGATTTGGAGTCTATGGACTTTAGAAACAAAATCTATTGTTTGGAGACACAGGAGATTAAAGACATAGGGGTCCTTGTGAGAGAGGAGACCCTGGAGACTGGAACAGGGGTCCCTGTGAGAGAGGAGACCCTGGAGACTGGAACAGGGGTCCCTGTGAGAGAGGAGATCCCGGAGATTGGAACAAACGTGGAACAGGAACAAGATTTGGAGTCTATGGACTTTAGAAATAAAATCTATTGTTTGGAACTCAATGTTATCTCTGAAGAAATTAATGAAGATTCTAGAGATAAAGTTATCAATGGCATGGATAATCTTCTGGACTGGAATGATGTGATGGAGCCCAATATAGAGAAAATCTATGGAATTAACTGCAGCCATGTGACAATGGAAAAACTTTCAAGAGATGACCCAGTGTATTTTGAAAAAAAGAACAGAGATATGATTTTACAGCAGTATTTCAGCAACCTATTCAGAATGGATGGCAAGAAAATATTTGGGATAGAGGTAATTCCCATCAGACTCTTACTATATGACTATGGCTTTGACAGCAAGATTATTATGGAATACTGATAATGGAAGATTGGATACTGAAATTACTGGACTTAACAAGACTACTGAAGATGGAAGATGGAAAATGGAACTAATAGGGATAATAGAACAATGGCTACTGAAATTACTGAACCTAACAGATTCTGATGTGATGGATTAATTGAAATGTTTATTTTGACTATGGTTATGACAATAAGATTATCATAATTAGTAATGAGATGGATTAATCGATATGCTTATCTGGAAAAAAAAATTGATAGATATATTTCTTAAAGAATTGAAACCTCTCTTTGACTTTTTGTGGAAAGAATAAAGTAATGTTTATGAGATTTGATGATTAAGTAAGATAACTACTGGAGGAAAGTGATTTTATAATATGACTTAAGAGACAGGATTGTTATATATTATAGACTTATAACTGATTTGATCTTTGACAAATGGGAAGTCAATATTTTACTCTTTATTTTTTATTTTTGTTTTTTTTTTCTTTCTTTTTTTTTGTTTAACTATTTTTGATTTTGTTTTTTGTCTTTGAATGTTTTATGATTTCGTCTTGTATGTTTTATGAAAATCTGAATAAAAATTATTGAAAAAAAAAAAACTAATATTGCAAAGTAAATCAGACATATTTAAAGTGACCATCTGAACTATATCAACTGTCTTAATAATCTTGCTTCCTCCCTGCTAAAACAAGATCAGCACAGCACGTGTCTTCTTTCTGTTATTTGGGCTGATTGCAGGTGTTGCCACCACTCACCATATGCTCAGAGAGGCACATGTTACCAAATTCTTCCAAGCTACACAGCAAGTGGATTGGACTGTGAAAGACCAATCCAAATTGTATTTGCAGTTTGACAAATCTGTAGGGCAGTACAATATCTCAGAGAGGAGGTCAGGTCTCCTGCTCCCCTGGTGAATTCACTATAGCTGCCCAATTTCCCTGCTTTTTAACAGAAATATCTTAAACTACAAGGTTTTTTGCCTGTTAGTTAATATTATTCTCATTGATAAGGGCTCGTATACTGGCAGTTCAAAATGTCAAAATCTCATTTTCTCCTGTTTGTATATTTCTAAAAATAGTAACAAGGATTTTACCAACATTTTGCATCCATCCCTCTATATGAATGGGCTCCCTGCGCAATGCGACTTTCTTGGAAAGAGGAGGAGGTTGGCTAGGGAAGGGTTAAGGAAGCTGGACTGGATGCCTAGAGAGGACGGGAATTTGGGGAGGGAGTTGAGGGTCCATCCTCCAGAAGAACTTGCAAACTGCTTCCTGCCTCGCCTTCTCCGCTGGGGGTTCGGGGGTGGGGGGAGAAGGTGCCTGCGCTCTTTTCTCAAAGGGCTGCCTTTGCTGTTTCCTTTCTGGGATCAGGTAAGCTCCTCATTCTGTACTAGAGTGGAGGGGAGTCCCGGGGGTGCAGAGGAGGGTTCCTGGGATCCTGAGGAGGGGGAAGACCAGCTACTCAAATGGGAAGAGAAGGAAGGCAGAGGTTCAGACTGGGAAGGTGGAGGGTCCCACTGGCCGGGCACTCTCCTTGTCCCACCCCCAATACCAACCTGTACGCCCTGGTGAATTTTTGCACGTGGCTGAGCCCTGATCGGGGGGGGGGGGCAGGGAGACTCTTCAAGCAGAACACCAAAGCCTTAGAAAGTGGGCGCAAAAAGTGGAAAGGGATGGGGGGGAAAGGAATAGGAGGCTGGTGAATCTTTGATCTGCCCCAGCAAGGCAGCTGCATACCTGTGACAGGAGTGGAACCTCCATGTGTAGAGGCAGTGTACCCGACAGCAGATGATGCAAAGAAATGTTATTTTGCTTTGAAATGAAGCAACTGAATACATGTCGAAAGAAAGGGAGGGAGGGAGTGTTTACCTGAAAACCTCTTATGCATAATTGAGTTCAAAACATGAATAAACTGTCAACCACCCTGCAAATTAATCACCTACCAACTCTGTAGATGAGTGACAGGACTTCAAGACCGTTTGGGTTAGACAGAAGCCAAGCAACGAGAGAGATGATAAATGTGTGTAAAATTAAGAGAAAGTGGATGGAGAAGTCCTGGAGGAGCCCAGGTCAGCAAAGAACAAGCGATAGAACACCAGAAACTTTTTCAAAAACAAAACATCTTAAAACTTTTTAAAAATCTTTTAAAAAAGAAACTATGTAAAAACATCTTAAAAACAGTTTATTATTTATTTATTTGTTGCATTTACATACCGCTCCATAGCCGAAGCTCTCTGGGCGGTTTACAACAATTAAAAACATTAAAAACAAATTTACAAATTTAAAAAACACAATACAGATGCAGATTAGGATAGTATCTTTAAAAGCTTGCTGAAAGAGGAAGGTCTTCAGAAGGCATCAAAAAGATAAAGGAGACGGCGCCTGTAATATTTAAGTGGAGTGAATTCCAAAGGGTACGTGGCACAACACTAAAGGTTCGCTTCCTGTGTTGTGTGGAATGCACCTCCTGATGAGATGGTATCTGCAGGAGGCCCTCACCTGCAGATTGCAGTGATCTATTGGGTATATAAGGATTATATTTCTGTTACCTTTAGCACCAGCTAAATGCCTCTGAATATCAGTTGCAACTTGGGAGAGGGCTATTGAACTCACGTCCTGCTTGCAGGCTTCCCACTGGGGCTTCTGATTCTCAACCAGACTGAAGGGTTTAATCCATGGACCTCACGTGAAGGAAACTCCCAGACTTGTTGCTATCCAAACAACCTTTGTCTTTGCAGGACTTGGTTGCACTTTCAGTTAGGACAGCATTTGGCAGATGAAGGGAGAGTCTCTTGGGCCCTGTTGGAGGCTTCCTTGCAACAGTGCTGAAAGACGGACAACCAAAACTCAGCTGGTCCTGAAGCAGGAAGAGGCTCCCATATCATCGAGGCTAGGAGCCCCGGGCAATTCTGGGGAAGAACCAGTGGCGTCACTAGGGTTGGTGTCACCTGATGCGGTAACTCATGGTGTCACCCCCATGGACCTCCTCCCGTATCAGACCATACAGAATCCTTAGTAATGTTTTTTGTACTGATGTTACTCGTAAATCGTAATTCCCATATATCACTGAATGTAATGGCAATAGTAGTGACATAAACAACTAGCAAAATTAAAATTACACCTCTGAATTACAATATCGTACGCACAGCTCAAATTCTTGCTCTCATCACTAATGGGAGTTAATTATCTTGCATATGCCCATAGTAAATTTTCAGATACTTTCAGACCCTCAGCAATTTTCAAGTGGTCTACGTAGAAGAAAGGTTTGGGAACCCCTGGAATAAGACACCTGCTTATGTCCCTATGCTGCTCTCTCCCCTCATTTACGGGCCTGGGATGCTTGCGTGTGGACACACCTCCTTACAATTATGGAAAGTGATTCTTAATAATAAGTCTCCAGACACAAAGTTACATCAGTATTTATCAGTTGTTTAGTAGAAAATTCAGAAGTGCAGAGTCCCTTCATGATAGTTACAGCCACATACACCCTTTTTTGCTCCTGGATTAAGAATGAGATCTTTGTTAATGCATTCTCTCACAACAACAAACATCTCTAGGAGCATGAAAGTGGAGAGCATTAGCAACTGAGAAGAGTCTTCCTTCCTCCCTGCTAAAACAAGATCAGCACAGCACATGTCTTGTTTCTATTATTTGGGCTGATTGCAAGTGTTGCCACCACTCACCATATGCTCAGAAGCACGTTACCAAATTCTTCCAAGCTACACAGGAAGTGGATTGGACTGTGAAAGACCAACCCAAATGGTGTTTGCATTTTGACCAATTTGTAGGGCAGTACAATATCTCAGAGAGGAGTTCAGGTCTCCTGCTCCCCTGGTGCATTCACTATAGCTGCCCAATTTCCCTGCTTTTAAAAGTTTGATAGAATAGCTGTGGGCTATAGGTATGTTCTTAAACTGCAAGGTTTTTTGCCTATTAATGAATTTCCCTGCTTTTTAATCCAGGAGGTAAGAAATGGGATCCTGTCCAAGTTTGCTGAGAATGGATGGATAATATGCATGCTTATTGAGTTCAATGGGATTTACTCCCCTGCAATCATGCGTAGGATAGGTGAAACTGACCACAGAAGATGGGGAGGGGAGGAGGAGGAGGAGGGAGGGGAGGAAATGCAGAGGGGAGGACTGGGAGGGGAGGAGGCAGGATGGAGAGGGGAGGAGAAGGACAGGTTTGATCATTTGCATGTTTATTAAATTCAGTGCGATTTACTCCCGTGCAATCATGCTTAGGATAGGTAAAACTGATGGGGGGGAGGGAGGGAGGGCTGGAGTGGGCAGGGGAGGAGGGAGAGGAGAGGAGAGGGGAAAAGCAGGTCTGATCATTTGCATGCTTATTTTCAATGGGATTTACTCCTATGCAATCTTGGTTAGGATAGGAAACACTGCCATGGGGGAGGAGGAGGGGGAGTGGGAAGAAGCGTATTGGAGGGGGGCAAAGGAAGGTGGAGGGGAGAGCAGGTTTGATCATTTGCATGCTTATAGAGTTCAATGGTATTTACTTCCATGCAATCATGTTTAAGATAGGTAAAACTGACCATGGGGAGGAGGAAGGGGAGGGGGAAGGGGAAAGAGGGGATTGGAAGGGGATGGGGAGTGAGGGGCAAAGGAAGGGGGAGGGAAGGGGCAAGAGGAGGGGATAGGAGGAAAGAGAAGGGAGGGTGAGTTTGATCATTTGCATATTTTTTGAGTTCAGTGGGATTTATTTCTATGCAATCATGTTTGAAAATGAAAATGGACTGCCTTCAAGTCAATCCCCACCTATTGCGACCCTTTGAATAGGGTTTTCATGGTAAACGGTATTCAGAGGTGATTTCACCATTGTCTTCCTCTGAGGCTAAGAGGCAGTGACTGGCCCAAGGTCACCCAGTCAGCTTCATGGCTGTGTGGGGATTTGTACCCTGGTCTCCCAGGTCGTAGTCCAACACTGACCCAGGGAAGGGGCAGGGAGTAGGAGGGGAGGAGATTGGGTGTGTGGGCACTGGGCAGAAGGGAAGCCCCTTTCCTTTCCAAAAGGAAAACATTGTAAACAGAATCATTCTTTTTCAGGCTTTCCCCCACCTTTTTATTCTACAGCAGACACATGTAGCCACCCACCCAAATGTAAACCAAAGCTTTCCCTGGCCACATCCACACCAGGCCTTTATTTCCCTTTGGACAGTCATGGCTTCTCTCAAAGAATCCTGGGAAGTGTAGTCAGGGCCAGTTCTAAAGAGCGGCCAGCTTGGGCACTGGCCCGAGGGCCCCGGAGCTACAGAAGCCCCTGAGGGGCCCCTGAGGGGCCCTTCGCTCCCCTTCCACGATCCGCACCCCTCACGCCCCCCACTTACCTGTCAGCCGGCTTTTTAGCATTGCCTTTAATGAAGATGGCGGCCGCAGCTTCGCAAAGGTACTGAAGCCGCGGCCGCCATCTTAGTTGATGGCAGAGATGTGTGCACGTAGCACGCACGTGTGCCATCAACAAAGATGGTGGTGGAGGCTTCATTCCCCTTAGGGAAACTGCGGCCGCCATCTTAATTAAGGGTAATGGTAAAGACTAGACAGGTAGGGGGGCAGTGGGGGGGCGGTGGGCGTGCGCACATGTGCACACACACACACACTGGGGGGCCAGGGCAAGCTGATGCCCAAGGGCCCCCGCATGCCTGGAGCCGGCCCTGCTAAGATGCATCCAAACTCACAGGAAGGCAATGGTAAACCACCTCTGAATACCACGAAAATCCTATGAACAGAGCATCCAAAATGCAACACGAGACAGTGCTGGAAGATGAGACCCGCAGGTCAGAAGGCACTCACTGAGCTACTGGGGAAGAAGAAAGGACAAGTACGAGTAGTGCTGTGACTAATGACGCAGCTGCGTCAAAGCCGAAAGGAAGCCCAGAGGCTGATGCGCACAGATGCGAAAGGAGAGTCCGGGGTTGTACGACGCACACAATAGGAACATGGAATGTGGCATAAAGGAAGCCACAGACCTAAACTTACAAGATCTGAACAGGGTGGTTCATGACAGATGCTCTTGGAGGTCACTGATTCATAGGGTCGCCATAAGTCAGAATCGACTTGAAGGCACATAACAACAACAACAAAGGTGTTGATAGCTTTATCCACCATCAGTATGTCTAATCCTCTTTTAAAGCCATCCACGTTGGTGCTCATTACTGCCTCTTGTGGGTGCGAATTCCGCAGCTTAACTATACGCCGTACAAGAAGTAAGACTAAATTTCTATGTGCAGGAGAAGAAATAACATTTATTCTACTAGATAACTTGTGGTATGTGCATTTTCTGTTTACTTAAGATTGTCTCTTAAGTTGTATCTCTGACAGTTCAATCATGCATACTGTTATGTGTCTACCCAGAAGTAAGCCCCAATGAGTTCAATGAGACTTACTCCCTGGTAAGTATGTACAGGATTAAGTTACCTCTAAGGTATACTGTTGACAAAAAAATTACAAAGGCAACTAATGAAGTACTAACATTTGCATTTTTCTTTGACAGTAGGGAGTTGCCGTATTGATCAAAATGTGTTTTAGTTGAAAGGAGTGAGGCCAAGAGGGAGGAGTGTAGTTTGAGGAGGAAAGTATGAGTTAAAGGCCCCACTAACAGTCTGTGCCACAGGGCCCCCAGAAACCTGGGGCCGGCTGTGTCTGTATGACCTCATTGGCCACTGCTCCTTCTAGCAGCCATGCCATGTCAAGAAACCACCAGCCACCACTGCCTTTACGGTTTTTCTACTATGAATTCCTTGCTGTGAAGTGAGACTTTTCATGAAGCTGAAACTCTTCCCACGTGCCAAGCATTAATATGATTTCTCCCTACTGTGAATTCTTTGATGACGGTGACAGTGTGTACTTCTATGAAAGGTCTTTCCACATTCCAAGCATTCCAAGCATTTGCAGGAAGGGATTCTGAGGAACTGAGACAAATAGTGGTAACGAGAGAGGAAGTTCTAAGCTTAATGGACAATATAAAAACTGACAAATCACCGGGCCCGGATGGCATCCACCCGAGAGTTCTCAAAGAACTCAAAGGTGAAATTGCTGATCTGCTAACTAAAATATGTAACTTGTCCCTTGGGTCCTCCTCCATGCCTGAGGACTGGAAAGTGGCAAATGTAACGCCAATATTCAAAAAGGGATCCAGAGGGGATCCCGGAAATTACAGGCCAGTTAGCTTAACTTCTGTCCCTGGAAAACTGGTAGAAAGTATTATTATTATTATTATTAGAGGTTATTCCTTGTGGCTCTGTGATGCATGTCTGAGGGCCCATCTGTACTATACATTCAAAGCAGTATTCGACGACTTTAAACAGCCAGGTAGTTTGTAGTGGTAACAATCCCTCTTCCCAGGGAACTCTGGGAACTGTGGCTCCATAAGAGGAATAGGGGTCTCCCAACAAGAGATGGATTCCATAAAGGAAGCCACAGACCTGAACTTACAAGATCTGAACAGGGTGGTTCATGACAGATGCTCTTGGAGGTCGCTGATTCATAGGGTCGCCATAAGTCGTAGTCGACTTGGAGCCACATAACAACAACAAATCTCTGCACCTTTTACGTAGTATTTCCCAGGATTCTTTGGGGGAAGCCATGACTGTTTAAAGTAGCATGATACTGCCTAATTGCACATGGGTGCCGGAAGAAGTTGTATTTTTTGAGTGTTTGTACCCATTTTACATTTCAATTGGGTGAAAATGTCTCTCTTTCCATCTTTGGGCTTCTGGAACAAATCAGAGGGCCAAGAGTGAAATGTGTAAAGAAACACATTTTTGAGTTGTGAAAAAGGCTGGACACAAGCATCTTCCCCCCCCGCCCTCAAAATTAAAGGAGTCCATGGGTTGATCTCAAAACCGACAGAGGGAGACCAAATTGCGATGCAACCCATTCATCCTTACCCAGTGGCCTCTGTCTGATGCCCAATGGAGTCCCGTCTGCCTCATGGAGGTCCGGGTTCACTCCTGCAAACAGACGCTTTCCCTGAAGACATCAAATGGGGAGAAAGATTAGAAACGAAATGAGAGGCAAAACCCTGTGGGGTTTTGGACATCTTTCCTTTGATGATTTCCAAACAAAGGCCGGGCAATTAGTTGAACATTTTGGGGATACGCACCCGCACATTCTGAGCCCCTTGGAGCTAACCAGATGCAACGCTCTCTCACCTGCTGCTCTGCCCGCTTCTTGTCCTCTACCCGACTCAGCAGGAAACCTTCGGCCAGGGCCACCGCCTGGGAACTGGTCTCCGCTCCACATTCCCTCACCCAGCTCGCCATCTCCAGTGGAAGGACAGCCAGGAACTGCTCCAGGATCACCAGGTCCAGCATCTCATTCTTCGTGTGTCGCTTTGGCTTCAGCCACTGATGGCAGAGACGGTGGAGTCGGCTGCAAACCCCTCGGGGTCCCTCGGCCTCCTGGTAGTGGAAATGCCTGAAGCGCTGGCGCTGCACTTCTGACCCGAGGGTATCTTCGCCACCTGCACTACTGTTTCGCACTGTTCTTTCCCAGAATCCTCCACTGCTCCTCGCCTGGGCGATCCGAGAGCCCCTTCCTGCTTCAGGGCCAGCTGAATCTTTTTCCTTCATCTTTGATTTGTGCTCCAAGGAAGTCTCCAACCGGGCCCAAGAGACTCCTCCCTCTTCTGCCAAAGTCTGTCCCAACTGGAGGTTACAAGTCCTGCAAAGCCAAAACATTGTTGGGCGAGAGAATGATTACACTGCCAGAACAGGGAAAATTTTCCCTGAGGAAATGTGGACAAGTCTGGCTAACAACCGGGTCTTCTCCCATAAGGAACGGCAGGCGAACGGCAGCACTAATCTAAGATGAGCTTGTGGGGAAGTTCCTTCATGTGAGGAGGGTGGATTTAAGCCCTTCATCTTGTTGAGGGCCAGAAGGTGCAGCATCCATCCTGCAGATCTTTCCCTCACAACTCCTTCCCCTCCATGCACAGTCCCAGTCCCAGACACCCATGAAGACCTCTTCTCTTCTTCCCCCCAAACACAAGAACACAAGAAGAGCCCTTCTAGATCAGGCCAATGGCCCATTTGTTCCAGCATTGTGTTCTCACAGTGGCCAACCAGATGCCAATGGGAAACCTGCAAGAAGGACCTGAGTGCAAAGAACACTCTCCACTCCTGCAGTTTCCAGCAACTGGTTTTCAGAAGCTTACTGCCTCCACCTATGGAGGCAGAGCGTAGCCATCATGGCTAGTAGCCACTGGTGGCCTTTTCCTCCATGCATTTGTCTAACCCTCTTTTAAAGCCATCCAAGTTGGTGGCCATCACTGCCTCTTGCGGGAGCAAATTCAGCTATGTGCTGTGTGAAAAAGTACTTTTTCTTTTCCAGCTCTACAACATCCTATTTGAGGTGAGGTGACCAGGTGAGGAATGCACAGTTTTATTTTCAATACCTTTCCTAATGATCCTTCATGGCATTTGCCTTTTTCACAGCTGCTGCACACTGGGTCGACATCTTCACTGAGCTATCTCCACCTCGACTCCAAGGTTTGGTTCCTGGTCAGTCGCCATCAGTTCAGACCCCATGATTGTATACAGTTATGTGAAATGAAGTTTTTTTGCTCCAATATGTATAATTTTACACTTGTTTCCATTGAGCTGCATTTGCTATTTTACTGCCCTTCACTCAGTTTGGAGAAGACCTTTTGGAGCTCTTCACAATCCCTTTTTCTTTCAAGAACTCTGAACACTTCAGTATCATCAGTAAATTTGGCCAACTCTAGATCAGTTATGAACAAGTGAAAAGCACAGGTCCCAGTACCAATCCTTGGGGGAATCCACTTTCTACAGCCCTCCATTGTGAGAACTGTCCATTTATTCCTACTCTCTGCTTTCTGCTACTCAACCCATTCCTGATCCGCAAGTGGACCTCTCCTCTTATTCCATGACTGCTAAGCTTTCTCAGGAGTCGTTGGTGAGGTACCTTGTTGAAAACTTTTTGAAAGTCGTTGACACTCTCAAAGAACTCTAATAGGCTAGTGAGACAGAACTTCCTGGTGCAAAAGCCATGCTCGTTCTGTTTCAGCAAGGCTTACTCTTCTATATGCTTGATTATTTTATCTTTAACAATACTTTCTATCAGTTTTTCCAAAACAGATGTTAAGCTAACTAGCCTATAATTTCCGGGATCCCTCCAATCCCCTTTTTGAAGATTGGCGTTACATTGGCCACTTTCCAGTCCTCAGATATGGAGGCGGATTTGAGGGACAGGGTACATATTTTTATTAGAAGATTTTTTTATTATTCATTATTTGAGTTCTTTGAGAACTCTCAGGCAGATGCCATCCAGATGTGGTGATCTGTAAGGTTTTTATTTTGTCTATTAAGCCTAGAACTTCATATCTCATCACGCTATATGCCTCAGTTCCTCAGACTCCCTTCCTGCAAAAGTTAGTTCAGGCAAAGGAATCTGCCCTATATCCTCCACTGTGAAGACAGATGCAATGAATTCATTGAGATTCTCTGCAATCACCTTATCCTGCTTTGGCACACCTTTGACTCCCTTGTCGTCCAAGGGTCCAACAGCCTCCCTAGAGGGTCTCCTGTTTTGAATGTATTTAAAGAATTCTTTTTGGTTGGTTTTTATGTTTTTAGCAATGTAAAGCCCTCAGCTGCAGCCCTTCTTAGCTTTGAACGCCGCGGCTTGGTGACAGAGCAAGGAGGTCCCACAATGGGCTGAGAAAGATCCACTACTAGACATCCTGGAGAGAGGTGCTGCCAGTCAGTGTAGACAATACTCAGCTTAGATGGACGAAGGGTCTGACTCTATAGGAGGCAGCACCTGTATTGTTGTTGTATGACTCCCTGCTTTCTGCCATCTTGTCCTCCAGCCTCACTTACGCTAAACTACACTGAAGTTGGGTTAACCAGAAGCTGTCCCTCAGCTGAAGAAATCTTTCTTCCTTCACTGTCTGACTTATAACTTACTAATCCACCGAATGCATGTAAACTTAAAACCTACGTTTCTGATGAAAACGTTTAGATTTATGTTTTAATGGTTGACTGTAAAATCAAAACAAACATTTCTTCCCTGCCTCTGAGGGCTGGTATACTGCTTCTATGCATGGAAGTTCTATTGAGATGTTTCCATTAGCTTATGATTTTTGTTTGACTATTTACCTTTTGTTTCATTTTTGTTAACTGTTAGAATTGTGTAATTTTTTTGGTGTTGTAAGCTGCCTTGACCATGGCTTAGCTATGGAATGGCGGCATACAAGTAAATGATGATGATGACTAGGGTTGCCAGGCTCAGGGCCTGAGACTGATCCTGTATCTTTAGGAGAAGAGAAAGTCAGCCAGGTGCAGGTGTTCTTGCAACACTGTAATGGGAAAAACCACAAGGTGGAATTCTCCCTCCCCCCTCCACAACTTTTAAAGATACAGAAGACCTCTGGGTTGCCATGCCCACCCTCCAAGAGGTCTTCTGTATTTTTTAAAGTTGCGCAGGGGGAAGGGAGAATTCCACCTTGTGGTTCTTCCCATTACAATGTTGCAAGAACACCTGCACTTGGCTGACTTTCTCTTCTCCTAAAGATACAGGATCAGTCTCAGGCCCTGAACCTGGCAACCCTAATTGATTACTCTGCTCACAGCCACTCGCTCTGCACTCACCCCACCCATTTCCAATATCCCTGCCCTGAAACGGGTATAACAGCATAACAAAGAGGAAGCAGAGAAGGGTGGGGGGGGGTTCAGCTCTTTTATTTCTGCCCTCCCCAAGAACAGTATTTCTAATATCCCAGCTACCTGTCAGTTGGGCTTTTTATTCAATCTCAAAAGATCCCCTTTGCGTCTTGGGGGTTGCGTGTCTGAAAGGGCGCCTCCAGCAGGCTGGATAATAACGCTGTCTGATCAATGGGCGCATAAATTCTAACTGAAGTGCGATTGAGGAATCACTGCCATGAGATCAACTCAGCATTGCAGATCTACTTTAACACACGCACCCAAAAATTGAAGGGGTCCTCTTGGGTTTGCAGAGAGGAGGAGGGGAAGAAGATCTTTTCCCCAATGTGGGTGTTGTAGAGGATCCTGGATGGATCAGATGAACAGGCCTCCTATGCGTCCCCCCCGTGACTCCACTTCACCCCAATGCACAAAATGGGGGGGGGAGAAAGACTCACCAGATCCCTACAGGGGCCACTGATTCAGCGCCTGGGAGCACAAAAAGGCCACTTTCGCCCCCTCCCCAAGCCAGGAAGGGCTGCGGTGCTTCAGCAATGGAGGCCCCCATCCCCTTCCTTCTCCCCAAAATCCTTTCCTCTCTAGGAATCAAGTTCAGTTCATTTTAACCCTTGGCATGCTACACAGAATCTTGTGGAGCACACACAGAAGGGAGTTTTGGCCTCTGCTGGCCTGGTGGCAGTCACTTCAGGCTCCCAAATGGACGTGAGGGGAGATGGCGGACAGACCGTGGAAAGACGCCTGCTGGAGACCAAAGGGGCTTGGAGGCAGAGCCGCCCCCTCCTGCCCCTACTGTGTCTGATGTTTCTGCCCCTCTTTTGTTGTTGTTATGTGCCTTCAAGTCGATTATGAATTATGGCGACCCTATGAATCAGCAACCTCCAACTGCATCTGTCGTGAACCACCCTGGTCAGATCTTGTAAGTTCAGGTCTGTGGCTTCCTTTATGGAAGCAGTCTATCTCGTTTGGCCTTCCTCTTTTTCTATTCCCTTCTGTTTTTCCCAGCATTATTGTCTTTTCTAGTGAATCATGTCTTCTCATCACGTGTCCAAAGTATGATAACCTCAGTTTCATCATTTTGGCTTCTAGTGACAGTTCTGGTTTAATTTGTTCTAACACCCAATTATTTGTCTTTTTTGCAGTCCATGGTATGCACAAAGCTCTCCTCCAACACCACCTTTCAAATGAGGTGATTTTTCTCTTATCTGCTTTTTTTCACTGTCCAACTTTCACATCCATACATAGAGATCGGGAATACCATGGTCTGAATGGTCCTGACTTTAGTGTTCAGTGATACATCATTGCATTTGAGGACCTTTTCTAGTTCTGTCATAGCTGCCCTCCCCAGTCCTAGCCTTCTTCTGATTTCTTGACTATGGTCTCCATTTTGGTTAATGACCATGCCGAGGTACTGATAATCCTTGACAAGTTCAATGTCCTCATTGTCAACTTTAAAGTTACTAGTAGAGCGCTGCTTCTCTCTTTCCTTGGGACAAGAAGGAAAAAGCACTGAACAACAGTTAAGGCACATCCGCACCAGACATTTATTCCACTTTAAACAGTCATGGCTTCCCCCAAAGAATCGTGGGCAGTTTGTGAAGGGTGCTGCAGTCTGAACAAAGGCAGCCTTCGCTTTCACATCTATATCTAGCGACTTTTCTTCCTTCCCCAGTGATCTGAATGGGGGCCCTGGAAAGTGCATCTGCTGCAGAAAGAAAATTGCCTGGTACGTGTTAAAATGTTAAAGGGAAATCTCAGCAGCAGGCAAATCTCTGAATTCTAGGAGGAAGGCCATCCAAGGGCTTTGAGCCCACCAGAGGTTTGTGGTCAGTCTGTAGGGTGCATTGCAATCCCACTCAAGAAGAACTGAGACATTCACATGCTCATGTGGCTGCTAAAGGTTCCTCCTCCACTGAGCATAGCATTGTTCCCTGTGAAGTAAGACATCAATATATACATGCAACTGGACACCTCTCCCAGTTGCGTCTGGGCAGACACGGCTAAGCCATGAGAGGATGCATCAGCAGCGACCGTTGTCAGATAGGTTTCCTAATATTGTGCTAAAATGGGTGAAAGAGGACCATATTCTTGATTGCCACAAACATCTCTTGTTGCGCATGGCTCCAGGTTCACAAAGTGTCGCCATGAAGGTCTTATGACATGAGCAAAGCTTGGTAAAAAAAATTTCCAAAATGATTTGCCATTCCTAAGAACCATCTTACAGAAGGTACATCTTGAGGTTCAGTCCGGTTCAAAAGGGCATTCACTTTTTCAGGGTCAGGCTGAGTACTCTATTATATGTCCCACAAATTTTACCTTTTCTTTTCCAAATTCGCACTCATATTTTGGCTCCTGATAACTGAGCCAGGAGTGGATTTGAGTGTGAAAGGACCATGAGAGCAGTTCTGGTCCTGAAAACAAATTCCTGTGTCCTCAGAAGCACCTGCTCCTAACTTCGAAGTGTACCGAAGCCCACCCGTGCTGTCATTTTTCCTGTAGCTCCGGTTGGTGGATCCTGAAGTTCTTTGTTGTTGTTGTATGTCTTCAAGTCGATTACGAGTTATGGCAACCCTATGAATCTTTTTTGGATATATGCATAGGGTTTTCATGGTAAGAGGTATTCAGAGGTGGTTCCCCATTGCCTTCCTCTTAGAAGCAGCAAACACCGGCAGAGTTGCCATTCTCTTTGAAGCACTGACCCATCACTCCTGTTCTGATGACCCTCTACCTGCCGGGTTTCTCAGCTACCGATTTGCACCCTCTTCCCATTTTTGTGATTCTCCACTGCCCCCTGCTGGCTGCTCTCTTCCCAGGCTGAAGCTGCAACCGGTGATTTCTAAGAAATCATTCTAGGGACTGGTTTGAGCAAGTCACAGCTTGTAGTAGAGCTAGAATATAAATACACACACTGTCGGGTTTACTCATTCTCAAGCCATATATTTGGAATTACAGATAGATCCAGGTTAAAAAAAAGAATATTGGATGTTTATAGAGTGTGTTTGACTGAGAGAGACCAATATAAAAATGCAAGTTTTCATGTTACGCAGAACTCTTCCTCAGGGTCTGCCCCTAGCTCAGTAAGTATGAATGCTAGCTAGCAGTACCACATGTGGAGCTTCCAGCCTGGTTCATCAGAGGCTCAGGATGAGATTTTAAAAAGACCTAGTCCTTATTGCTGAGTGGGTAGTTTTCAATGAATATCTAAAATAATAAATAAAATGTAAACATTATAAGGTTTACATGAAACATGGCACGTTTAGGAGTAGCTTTTTATTATTATGGCATTGCCTTTTGTGGACTCAAACGCACTTCTTCAGTGGCATAAGGTGAAATCTTAGTTGGCAGGCATATAAAAGAGAAAATTGTGTGGTGGGAGTTGAATGGCATGAGATGCAAAACTTACAGTCAGTGACAATTAGAGCTTAAATGTATGTTAAATACATACAGCTTTTACACTAGCAGATTATACCATCATCTCAGCAATGCTGATATCACCAAACACTTGTAGCAGGACATTTGCTGCCCTGGGCTCCTGCTGGGAGGAAGGGCGGGATATAAATCAAATAATGTCGGGAATGCTTTGATTTGGATTCCTGCATTGCGCAGGGGGTTGGACTTGATGGCCTTATAGGCCCCTTCCAACTCTACTATTCTATGATTCTAATAAATAAATAAATAAAAATTAACAAATAACAATAAATAAAATTATATCCCACCCTCCCTCCCAGAAGGAGCCCAGAATGACATGGAACCATTCACAAGAAACAGTCAAAGATAGCACATGTATCCTGCCCTTGTTAAGATACGTAGCATGAGTAGTGTGATAAAAAAAATCCCTTGTCCAGATTTAACCCACAAGTGATGGCATTGAACTTCAGTGAAAGTTATAATTCAGCCATTTTACGCTGCATTTCCTCTTTTTATGCCCCAATATGAACCAGACTCATACCCTACAAAGGTAGATGGTGGCTGAAGTTTTAACATCTCGGCCTAATGGAGGAAAAGTGGGCAGATTTGTATCTTTCTGTATCCTGAGCTCTCATCATTGGCTGTCACTTCTGTTGGCCTCCCTCAAACACACACAAGTCTCAAAAAGCAAAAAGGGTAATGGAAATGCCTTCTTCCCAGGAAAGTCTGTACAGGATTGCGGCATTAGGATTGACAATGACATCAGGTGGATTCCCTGAACTAGAGTTGTAAAATTTCCAGAAATTTTGAAGCCATGGGAAAACCCCTGTTTTTTCCAGAAAAAAACAGAAATTTTTGGAAAAATTGAAAAATGCAAGATTAGCACTTTTTAGAGATTGAAAGTCACTTTGTTACTTCAGGAACATCAAATGTAATTATGTACAAGTTGGTTTGGCATAACATTATCACATTTGGCATATTAAAACACATTTTATTCAAGCAATTATTACAAATTGAATTTACTTTTTAAAATTTTTACTATTTTTTGGTAACAAATGGATCTACAAGATCCTGAATTGTAAGGAACACCTGAACTGTAAGGAATCTCTTTCGTTCTGCCAGTTTATGAGGAGCAGGCAAAAAACAGTTTAAAAAAAAAACAGAAGAAGCCATCAACATTAATAACAAAGAAAATTATTTATGTCTCCGCTGGTCTTCCACAGTGTCAAGCAGACATAAAGCATCCATTCCCATAAAAAGAACTGAGAAAAGGGGAGGGGGACCAAGATTCAATGAAACATTTTATTCATCATGCTAAAATAAAACATTCCATAATCCATTTTTTCAATTTTTCAGAAAAAAAGCAAAAAAGGCTTCGGAAAAAACTGGTTTCCCCCCAAATTTTCCCGTTTACCCGCCCCTCCCCCGGGCCTTCTCGTGTCTACCCTGAACAAAGGAAAGCAATTTCGTAGCACAGAACTAGTGTGGAGGCAATGATCAAGATGACCAGGTACTTACTATGCCACATTCAAAATATCATTTACGGGGAGGGGGCTTGTGGGGTACCGGCTGAAGTAGACAGGAAGGCTCTGCTATCAGCACGTTCTCAAGTCAAGAGTCTACAAGAGGAGGACAGGCAAGGCCCAGCAAACCCATTCAGTTCTTACTGAGGATGAAGAAGATGATCACGGCTGTCTGCAGAACAGCAGCCACAGCCCCACAGTGGCTCCCACAAGGAGCCCCACGTTGACTAAATGGAGAGAAAGACACCTCTAGTCAGACTGGCGGGAGCAGCTCCCCAAGACCTCAGCCCTCAGGCAGATCCTTTAAGCAGAGATGTTGGGCACAACCTGAACACGTAAAGGGGATGCTCTGCTAACATGCCATGGCCCTCTCTGTAGTGGTCCCCTATTCAAAGGAATCCTGTCCCATAAGAGTCCAGCTTTAGATGCCTTGAGAGAAACTTGCAAAACCATTTTATTAAAAAGGCATTCAACAACCCATATGTATTTTATTACATGCTCATGCAGTCCGCAAAGGAGGTGCTCTACCAAAACGCCGTGCCCCTCTATAATGACCCTGATATGAAGATATTAACTCCCCTCCAAGACCCAACAGAGCCCAGCATGGCAGGCCTTCAGGGAAGCCGATACACCCTTCTGATGTAAAGAACAATTTAATCACAGAGCCCTATCAGTGAAGATAGGAAGTTCTCTGGCCTCCCTTCTGCCAGAGAAGGACCCTTTGCTTCCAAGAGCTACTCTTCAAATCCCACTCTCGTAAACCACATCCTCCCCATACCCCTGAGCCTTAAGCATGGGGTGTGTGTCTCCCAATTGGCACCTCAAAGCACCCTGTGGAGTGCTGGAGCCTTTGATGGTGCTGCAGGAGGCTCTTTCCAGGGTACCTCCTTCCACCCAGGGTGGAAAGTCTCCTCCTAGAACCCTCCATCCTGGCAAAGGAGCCCTCCATCCTGTGCCCCCCCCGTCTCTCCCAGGCTCCTCCCAGGCCAAGACCAGACTTAAGCAGGCTGGCATGATCCACATGGCACCGGTAGTGGTCCCTGTCCTGGGGGTCAATGTCAATGCTGAGCCAGGCGTGGTAGGTCCCATCGGAATAGAGAGCGACGTCCCTGTGGAGGTGGAATGCTCCCTATCCTTCCTCCAAGAGGTGACAATCTCTGGGGTAGAAGCCATGGGCCTGGCAGATGAAGGTTTCCTGGCCATCCTGAACTGCCTGGCATGTCACTTTCCCCACTGGAGGCTCTGGTCAAATGAAAGAACCTTTCCAGTAGTTGGCAGGGTGGGTGTGCATTTTAATAGCCGGTAAGGACCCCATGTGGTCATCCAGTCCCACCCCCTTCCCCACGATTGGATACCCAACACCTCCAACATCCTCAGATCCCTCTAAACATAGCTCAAGTTCGCTATGCCCACAAAGGGAAGATTATGGAAATACAGCTCTCTGGAACTTTTTAAATGAAGCTTCATATTCATTTTTATTAAACTAATAAAACAGACAGGAAAAAAACACAGGACCCCTTTATTCTCCTCCTGGCTGGTCTGACTCTTCTCTCTGTCTGACGCAGACCTATCAAGAGGGAGACAGCTTCAGTGTTGCGAACTAAGTTCCCTGGCTTGGACTTTAGACCAGAAAAAGTGTTTCAGTCAGCAATTTCTAAATGTTTTATAGCATGCAGGGCTTTTTAAAAAGGAAACATGGCGCTAGCGTTCATAGCAAGCACTCTTACACATGTTCCAAGACACTCTACGCTGTCACTGGTTTTTCTTCCTATCAGAAGGGGAAAGGCTCTAGAATTTTTGATAACAGAAAGTTGAACAATTCTGCCCAACCTCGAAGATTAAACAGTTGCAGAGAAATCTCAACCTGCATGAGGGGAACCTGGACACTCTCCCCTCTTCAGCCTCCAATCTTGTCTGCCACCCCACTTCCTCTTCCCTAGAGATGGGCAAGTCTGGGGGGGGGTCCTAAGGGGATCCTTTGGAGGGCAGGAGAGGGGCCTGCCCCCAAGTGCCTGCATTTGAGGCAGGCAGTGGACTGAGGAGAGACCTTAGCCTACCAGTCATGGGTAGGGTTGCCAGGCTCGTGGCCTGAGACTGATCCTGTATCTTAAGAGAAGAGAAAGTCAGCCAAGTGCAGGTGTTCTTGCAACACTGTAATGGGAAAAACCACAAGGTGGAATTCTCCCTTCTCCCTGCACAACTTTTAAAGATACAAAAGGCCTCTTGGTTGCCAGGCCCAGCCTCCAAGAGGTCTTCTGTATCTTTAAAAGTTGTGGAGGGGGGAGGGAGAATTCCACCTTGTGGTTTTTCCCATTACAGGGTTGCAAGAACACCTGCACTTGGCTGACTTTCTCTTCTCCTAAAGATACAGGATCAGTCTCAGGCCAAGAACCTGGCCACCCTAGTCATGGGGGGGGGGTTGGCAGGAGTGGAGGGGGTCCTTAACACACAGGGAAACTACTCAAGGCAAGCACATCTTTCCAGGTGTAATGATGGGATGTCTCAATATTCGGCAGGCCTGGACCCCCGCCCCCCACCTGCATTCCGCAATGGTCCAGCCCAGCAAAACGCTTGATCATGTAATTGGCCACTGGGCTTCTTTCCACTTGTGAAACAGAAGGGGAGTGGAGTTTCATTTATCTATTTATTTAAAAGCATTTCTAAACTGCTACGGTCTGAAGGCTCATGAGGCCAGCTCCCCGCTGAAGCTAAGCAGGGTCAGGTCTGGTCAGTGCCTGGATGGGAGACCGCCTGGGAACCAGATGGTAAGCTGCCTTGAAAAGAAAAGGGGCGTATAAATGTAATAAATAATAATAATAATAATAAATATTTATATCATACACCATGTATGATTATAAAACAACGTCTGTTAAAAACAAAATTACACTCTAAACCCAAGAAAACAACCGTATAACAGCAAAACAGAGATGCAGGCGATTGGTACACATCAAACAGGGTCCAATTTTATGGTTCAGGGAAAGCCCCGGGCAAAAAGAAAAGCCAGATTTCTGAAGGGGGGAAAAGTGGACTGTACCATTTCAAGGCATGGGGCGGTGGCAGTTATGACAAGGTCTTGTCTCCTGTGGGACTATTTGCCAGCCCTCTGCAACCAGCCAAGGAAGGCAGAAATGGAAAGCCACAGCGGCCCCCATGATAACACAGCCTTATCTGGATCCATGGGGGGAAACGTTCTCTCCCCTCACAACCCCACCCACCCAGTTAGCAAGTGAAGGACCCACGTCAAGAGGGGGGATGAGTTCGATGTTTATTCCTGCACTTTAGGAAGAAATAGTTACCTTGGCCTGAGCACACATCTTCCCCTCCCTGTCTCAAACCTCCGCAAGACCATCGCCCTCAATGTGTAGAGGGCTGATACAATTTCCAACATGGGACCGAATCCTGTTGGCTACAAAGCCGCCCTCCTCAAGGCAATATGGCCAGGATTCCTGGGTTCCTCTGGCGGGAGATTGAACAGGAGCTAGGACTCTAGGATCCTATTCCTTGCTCTCCCAGTGTCACTGGAAGGCAAAGCCCCATCCTCTTTCGTTTACCCAGGTTTTTAAAAATTATTATATTACAATATTCCACTTTTTGTGTAAGGAGTTCAAGGTAGCACATACAGTTCTCCCTCTCCTCATTTTATCCTTAAAACAACCATGTGAGGTAGGTTAGGTTGGGAGACAGTGACTGGCCCAAGGTCACCCAGTGAGCTTCATGGCTGAGAGGGGATACGAATCCAGGTCTTAGTGCAACCACTATCCAACATTGCCACCTGGTATGTTTCTCCAGCTCCCAGAGTCCAGGCCCTCTAGCTTTAGTGCTCTCCAGCACTGGAACATACATAGAATCATGGAATAGTAGAGTTGGAAGGGGCCTATAAGGCCATCAAGTCCAACCCCTTGTGCAATGGAGGAATCCAAATCAAAGCATTCCCGACATCTATTCTGGTCCTGTTTATAAACGGCAAATGGATGTTCACCTGCAAAAATATATCCTTGCACAAGTTCACTTTGCAGCACAACCCATAATTTTTATTTATTTTTATTTATTTAAAAGACTATGGGTTAGATCTAGAGGAATGTTTGAGTCCCACTGAAATCAATGGGACAAGTTGATCTTGACTAAAAATGCCAACAACTTTTGTGAATAGCCATTTCTGCATTTAATTTTCTTCTGAACTCACCATTGAGAATCCCTCGGCCCCGGATTTCTATTTCGAGGAGGGGAAAAAAATAAATAAAATTGATTTATGAACTTTGGAGTATTATATGTCCAGGACTATTTTTTTTTTTTTTTTGGTCTATTTCATTTTGACGAATCTGCTTGTTCACGACGCCACTAATTGTTTTGATGTTGGGAACTAAGTTTGTTTTGTATTCCTGAACACATAAGAGATAAGGCAGGCTGTACTGTCTACACTGATGTCAGCAAGCCTGGAATATTAACCCAATTGTGGCTGAAATAATTTTTGTTTTTGTGGTTTTAAGAATGGCAACCAGGAAAGTGACTGAGACCATGGAAGAAATTATGTTTCAGAAAATAATGGGTGAGATTGAGATAACGAAACAAACCCTGAGACAGGGTAGACAGGAGATGAAAATTGAATTTAACAAAATGACGCAGGAGCTTAAAGAAATAGGGGATTCTGTGTGAGAGGAGTTTGATGGGATTAGAGATGAGAAAAGAAAAATTAAAGGGAAGCTGCAAGCCCTGGAGATTGGAACAAATGTGAAATTGGAACAAGATTTGGAGTTTATGGATGTTAGAAATAAAGTTTACTGTTTGGAATTCAACGTTGTCTCTGAAGAAATTAATGAAGATTTTGGTGGTAAAGTTATCAATGTCTTGGATAATTTTCTGGACTGGAATGATGTGATGGAGCTTGACATAGAAAAAATCTATGGAGTTGGCTACAGATATGTGACAGTGGAGAAACTCTTAAGAGATGAGCCAGTGCATTTTGTAAAAAAGAAGCACAGAGATATGACTTTGCAGCAATATTTCAGCAACATATTCAGAATTGATGGCAAGGAAATATTTGTGATAAAAGAAATTCCCATCAGACTCTTGTTATATGACTATGGCTATGACAGCAAGATTATCATGGGATATTGATAATGGATGAATGGATACTGAAACTACTGGATTTAACAGGACTATTGAAGATGGAAGATGGAATTAATATTGATAATGGAAGAATGGTTATGGAAATTATTGGACCTAACAGATTTGATGAGATGGATTAATTGATATGTTTATTTGGACTATGGCTATGACAACAAGATTATTATGGGATACTGATAATGGAAGAATGGCAACTGAAATTACTGGACTTAACAGGATTATTGAAGATGGAAGATGGAATTAATATTGATAATGGAAGAATGGCTATTGAAATTATTGGACCTAACAGATTTGAATGAGATGGATTAAGCGACATGTTTATGTGGAGAAAAATTGAAAGATATGTCTCTCAAGGAATTGAAACCTCTCTTTGACTTTTTGTGGAAAGAATAAAGTAATGTTTATGAGATTTGATGATTAATTAAGATAACTACTGGAGGAAAGTGATTTTATAATATAATTTAAGAGACAGGATTGTTATATATTGTAGACTTATGACTGATCTGCGACAAATCGGAAGTCACATTTTATTTTATTGTTTAATTATTTTTGTTTTGTTTTGTTTTTTGTCTTTGAAAATTTGAATAAAAATTAATGATAAAAAAAGAGAATCCCTCGGCCCCAAACCATGTGTATACATACCTACAATTGAGGGTAACATTTAATACATCCAGTGAAATGGACTGTGGCCCACAAAAGATTCTGCCCTACTCAATTTGTTACTCCTTACAGTGCCACATGACCCTTTGTTGTTTTTTAATCCCATGGATTTCAATGGAACTATGCCAGGAGGTTGTATCCAGCATTAGTCATAACTCAGACTGGAAAATGGAAATGGACTGCCTTCAAGTCGATCCCGACTTATGGCGACCCTATGAATAGGGTGTTCATGGTAAGCGGTATTCAGAGGGGGTTTCCCATTGCCTTACTCTGAGGCTAGTCCTCCCCAGCTGGCTAGGGCCTGCTCAGCTTGCCACAGCTGCACAAGCCAGCCCCTTCCTTTTCCGCAACTGCCAGCTGGGGGGCAACTGGGCTCCTTGGGACCATGCAGCCTGCCCACGGCTGCACAGGTGGCAGGACACGTGACCCCTGAGCCACTCACTGTGAGGCGATCTTTAGCTGGCCCTTGACACCCCGGAGACACGAGTGGGGATTTGAACTCACAGACTCTGGACATGACTAACTTCAGTCCATTAATTTCAGTGAATCTCCTCTGAATAGGACTGAGCTGGATATACTCCATTAATCAGATTTGCACAAAACTGATGTATTAAAAATAAACAGTACATTTTACTGGCCAAGGAAGGAGGGAGAGAGAGTACTGGAGGTGAGGGTGGAATCAGGAGACTGAGTGAATGTTTTTATTCTTTCCCCAGAGTAGCTAGGAAGCCAGTTGGACTTTTGGATGACAAGAGACTGCAAGATGTTTAAAAGGAGGTTGCAGAGGGGCTGAATGAATTCTTTGCATCTGTCCACACAGTAGAAGATATAGCGCCTCTGGCTGAACTACCTTTCACAGAGAGTCCGAGGAACCAAGGCAAATAGTGGTTATAAGAGACAAAACTCTAGGCCTTTTTCACAAATTAAAAACAGAGAAATCACTGGGCCCAGGTGGCCACCACCCAAAAGTTCTTAAAGAACTCAAATGGGAGCCTTTTCCCACAGGAAATATATGGGGACCCTTCTTAACAGTCCTGTGTAGCACCTTTAAAACTAAACAAATCAGGCTGCACTCCTGTATATACTTCTTGGAGAAGAATCCCCTTGGACTTCAATGGGGCTTGCTTCTGAATAATGAACAGTTCTTGTGTCATGAACCCACACTAGAAACTGTGACAGCAATTCTGAACCAAGCTAAGAGACTTGGGTGCGACATATTCATGCAGCTGTACCATTTAAATGTCCACTGTTTCTTTGCAAAAGAGGTAGACAGAGAGAGAACCAGGACAGGTGGAAGCCACACAACATTTCTCCTAGCAGAAAAGCAATAGTGACAGCAGGGGTCCCTTCTGAACCACTCTTCAGTTTAGTTAGATGCTGAGTGTCTGTAATGCTTAAGTTTCCACCATAACCTTCAAAGAGAGAATGGGGAGAAAACCAGAACAACTTGGCTATCCGTGACCTCATTGCCCACTGCTCCATGACCTGCTAGCAGCCTTGCGAGGCCTAAAGACCACCAGCCACCCCTACTTTTATGATTTTTCTCCTATGTGAATTATTTGATGTGAAGTGAGACTTTTCATGAAGCTGAAACTCTTCCCACATTCCGAGCATTAATATGATTTCTCCCCACTGTGAATTCTTTGATGACGGTGGCAATGTGTACTTCTCTGAAAGGTCTTTCCACATTCCAAGCATTCATATCGTTTCTCCCCTCTATAATAATAATAATAATAATAAAATTTTATTTAGCAGACGCCCATCTGTCCGACTGAACGGACACTCTGGGCGACGTACAATATAAAATACAATATAAAATACAATCTGCTCATATACATAATCATCACATTATTAATATCATAACATCTCATCTGAAGACCATCTTAGATTAATAGTGTAAAACCTAAGCCACCCCAGAGATCCCATAGGCGTATGAATACTTTGATGGGAAGTGAGACTTGCTTTCTGAATGAAGCTCTCTCCACATTCTAAGCAGTGATACGGTTTTTCCCCACTGTGAATTCTTTGATGGGAGGTGAGACGGGAGCTCCGATTGAAGCTCTTTCCACATTCCAAGCACTGATACGGTTTCTCTCCTGTATGGCTTCTCTGATGTGTAGTAAGGGTTGTGCTGTGACGGAAGCTCTTCCCACATTCCAAGCACTGATACGGTTTCTCCCCTGTATGAATTTTTTGATGGGAAGTGAGATGGCACCTCTGAATGAAGCTTTTTCCACATTCTATGCACTGATATGGTTTCTCTCCTGTATGGATTCTTTGATGGGAAGTGAGGTTCGCCTTCCATGTGAAGCTGTTTCCACATTCCAAGCACTGATATGGTTTCTTCCCAGTATGAATTCTTTGATGGGAAGTGAGATGGTGGCTCCGGCTAAAGATCTTTCCACATTCCAAGCACTTATATGGATTCTCCCCAGTATGACTTCTCTGATGGGAAGCAAGACTTTCTTTCAAGCGGAAGCTTTTTCCACATTCTATGCACTGATATGGTTTCTCTCCTGTATGGATTCTTTGATGGGAAGTGAGGCTCGCCTTGCATGTGAAGCTGTTTCCACATTCCAAGCACTGATATGGTTTCATCCCATTGTGAATTATTTGATGGGAAGTGAGATGGGAGCTCCGATTGAAGCTCTTTCCACATTCCAAGCATGTATATGGTTTCTCTCCTGTATGGCTTCTCTGATGTGTAGTAAGGGTTGTGCTGTGACGGAAGCTCTTTCCACATTCCAAGCAGTGATACGGTTTTTCCCCACTGTGAATTCTTTGATGGGAAGTGAGATGGGAGCTCCGATTGAAGCTCTTTGCACATTCCAAGCATGTATATGGTTTCTCTCCTGTATGGCTTCTCTGATGTATAGTAAGGGTGGTGCTGTGATGGAAGCTTTTTCCACATTCTATGCACTGATATGGTTTCGTCCCATTGTGAATTCTTTGATGGGAAGTGAGATTGGAACTCCGACTGAAGCTCTTTCCACATTCCAAACACTGGTATAGTTTTTCCCTCTTATGAATTCTCTGGTTGCAACTCTGACTGAAATTCTGTTTACACTCCACATTTTTATTCCGCTCCCCTGTTGTGGGTTTTTTGTTGTTGACTCCCTTATTCTTGGTTTCCAATTTGTCCCCTTCTGCAATGAAGACAGAAACTGATTAGACCCTAGGAGGAAACAGAGATTCAAATGGAACAATACAAATTAACATGTGATATAAGAAGAATTGAAGGGAATTAGATGGGAGGCAGGTCTTACTGCAGAACTGCCTCTGTTGACTGGTAGTAACTGACAGCTGGTGTGCAACAGAGTGCTGGATTTGCACCATGGAGACCTGGGTTCAGCTTCCAGCTCATGGATGAAGCTCATTGGTTGGTTTTGGGTCAACCACTCTCACTCTCAGCCTAGCCTACTTCACAAGGTTGTTGTGCAGGAACCACCACGTGCATTCTCTTATATAAGGTTAGAAGCAATGGAAAGATGCAAGTATGGTGAAACAAAAAGGTTAGGCCCCATCATTCACAGGCAGACAATGGCATTTGCATGCAGGTGGCCCCAAGGTCAATCCTTGGCTTCTGCTGCTAAGGCAGCAGAGGGGAACCTTTGGCCCATGGAGCTAACTGGGTCCAGCAGCAGTCCTAATTTTGCCTTTCTCCAAACCTGTGACATCGGGTTCACAGCTAAAGACACGGCTGCAAATAAACAATCGGGAGGTTAAAGTGCACTCCCCATTGTTCCTTGGCAAAAGGGGCTCTCTGTCACCACTGATCTCCTTGACAAGGAACCCCACTGGGATTTGCTGCAGTGCTCTCAATGGGGCTCTCAGCGTTGATCATCTGATGGGTGCTCTGAAGTCCATTTGCAGTAGGTTTAAATGCAAAGCCACTGCAAACGGACATCAAAGGGGATGGCTTTCAGTGCCAATCAACTGATTGATGCTATGAGCCATCCTGTAAGCTCTTGGCATCAATCAGCTGATTAGCATTGACAGCTAGCCTACAAAGGGTTTCAGTGAGTCCCTTTGAAGTTGTTGCCTGATGTCATAATGATGTTTGGGGAATGGCCACCTATCCAAGTTGGGCCACAGGACTGGGGGAAGGAAGGACCTGGCTCACCGGCGAGATCTAGTTCCTCACTCCTGAGCTAAACGATCTTGGATGGAGTCCTTTATGGAATCAATCCATCTCTCATTTGGCCTTCCTCTTTTTCTACTCCCTTCTGTTTTTCCCAGCATGATTGTCTTTTCTAGTGAATCATGTCTTCTCATGATGTGTCCAAAGTATGATAGCCTCAGTTTCATCAAGTGACAAAACACAGATGCATAAAAAACAAGTGAAGCCAAGCATCACAATATAAATAATTTTGTTTGTGTGGGAAGGAAAAATGGGAGGAAAGGGGGGGGAACCATCAAACACATGTTTGTAAATAAAAAGTAAATATATATGTTTAGAAGGGCATAACAGGAGGGAGCATATTCAGCAACAAAACAGTAGGTAGTTGCCCAGTCGCAGGGGGATTAGAATCCAAGAATCTGTAGGTGGCGCTGTTGAGTTACCTCATCACACATATAAATAAATGACTTTCAAGACAGGTATTATGACCCAACAGGGAGCCTTACCGAGAGAGGCCACGATCCCACAATTCTCCTCCATGACTTCCGCATGCAGCGCTCTCTGGTCAGGATCCAGCAGAATCCACTCGTCTTTCGTGAAATACACAGCCACCTCCTCAAAGGACACTGATCCCTAAAAAGAAAAAAAAATCATTTCCCCCTCGTAGACAGCATAAAGATGACCTGTTTATTGTGTTGTTTCGTATCTAGTAATTGCTCTGTTGTTCTTCTAAAGGGATTGTTTCATTTTAATAACAGATGTTTCTATCTTAATCTTTGTGTAACTGGGTTTTATATTTTGTAAACCGCTTAGCCCATTTGAGCATTAAACGTTATATACATGAATCAATACTGCTGCTACTAATAAATAATACCAGCAACATCCAAAAGGCTAGTGAAGGTGACAGACTTCCGGGAAGGGTGACTTAGCCTGTGCCTGCTTTTGAGACGGGCTCCTGCCTCAAAAGAAGCTTATTCAGATATATCAGTCAGATTTTTTTTTTTTTTGACTGATTAAACTTCTCCCGGGTAGGGAGAAACGAAGAGATTAACCTCAAAGCCTATTTTTGTTGGGACGACCAGATCTCATTAATTTATGGGACGAGGTCCAGCCGACGAAGGTGGGACGGATTTTCAACAACAAGCTCTATCTGATAAAGCGAACGTTCATCTTATCTTCTAAGAGAGAACGCACTAACAGGCAAGCACCCTTCTTTCTATATTTTTCTTTTACTTGACTTAAATTGTTGCTGTTTAAAAGAGATTTGCCAGATTGATCGGTTTTTGACATCTCACTGGGGAGCCATAACTTCTCTCTGCTACTCACTAATTAATAGCTTATCTCTGTTTTTGTTGCAAAAAGCTGTCCTGGATTTGCATTCTAAAGATATACACAGAAGAGGGATTTCTATTCCAGATTTTTATTTTGAAGAATATTATATTGTCTGAGACTACTCTCTTTTTGGTCTATTTTATTTTGACGAATCTGTTTCCTGACGACCGCCATTAATTGTTTCGATCCTGGGAACTGCATTTTGTTTACTTAAGCATGGAGAGATAAGGCTGTCTGCTCTGTTTATACTGTGATGTCACCAAGTTTGGAGTATTAACCCAATTGTTGCTGAAATAAGAAGTGGTTTTCCTATATTTTTCTTTTAAAATGGCAATTAAGAAAGTGGCTGAGAATCTGGAAATAACTATGTTTCAGAAAATAATGGATGAGATTGAGATAACGAAACAAAACCTGCGACAGGGTTGTAAGGAGCTGAAAATTGAATTGAGTAAAATGAAGCAGGAGATTAAAGATATAGGGGTCCCTGTGAGAGAGGTGACCCTGGAAGGGGTCCCTGTGAGAGAGGAGACCCCGGAGATTGGAACAAACGTGGAACAGGAAAAAGATTTGGAGTCTATGGACTTTAGAAACAAAATCTATTGTTTGGAGACACAGGAGATTAAAGACTTAGGGGTCCTTGTGAGAGAGGAGACCCTGGAGACTGGAACAGGGGTCCCTGTGAGAGAGGAGACCCTGGAGACTGGAACAGGGGTCCCTGTGAGAGAGGAGATCCCGGAGATTGGAACAAACGTGGAACAGGAACAAGATTTGGAGTCTATGGACTTTAGAAATAAAATCTATTGTTTGGAACTCAATGTTATCTCTGAAGAAATTAATGAAGATTCTAGAGATAAAGTTATCAATGGCATGGATAATCTTCTGGACTGGAATGATGTGATGGAGCCCAATATAGAGAAAATCTATGGAATTAATTGCAGCCATGTGACAATGGAAAAACTTTCAAGAGATGACCCAGTGTATTTTGAAAAAAAGAACAGAGATATGATTTTACAGCAGTATTTCAGCAACCTATTCAGAATGGATGGCAAGAAAATATTTGGGATAGAGGTAATTCCCATCAGACTCTTACTATATGACTATGGCTTTGACAGCAAGATTATTATGGAATACTGATAATGGAAGATTGGATACTGAAATTACTGGACTTAACAAGACTACTGAAGATGGAAGATGGAAAATGGAACTAATAGGGATAATAGAACAATGGCTACTGAAATTACTGAATCTAACAGATTCTGATGTGATGGATTAATTGAAATGTTTATTTTGACTATGGTTATGACAATAAGATTATCATAATTAGTAATGAGATGGATTAATCGATATGCTTATCTGGAAAAAAAAATTGATAGATATATTTCTTAAAGAATTGAAACCTCTCTTTGACTTTTTGTGGAAAGAATAAAGTAATGTTTATGAGATTTGATGATTAAGTAAGATAACTACTGGAGGAAAGTGATTTTATAATATGACTTAAGAGACAGGATTGTTATATATTATAGACTTATAACTGATTTGATCTTTGACAAATGGGAAGTCAATATTTTACTCTTTATTTTTTATTTTTGTTTTTTTTTTCTTTTTTTTTTTTTGTTTAACTATTTTTGATTTTGTTTTTTGTCTTTGAATGTTTTATGATTTCGTCTTGTATGTTTTATGAAAATCTGAATAAAAATTATTGAAAAAAAAAAACAAAAGGCTAGTGAAGGTGAGGCGGCTGGTCATTATTCTAAGGACGTAGACATTCACGAATGGCATTCGCAGCCTTTGTTAAGGACAGCTTTGACCGAAGGAAAGAGGAGGAAAGAAATGTGTTCAGTCCCAGGGAGATGAGCAGGGGACAGAGGCACCCTGACAGCCCCCAGCCTCTCTACCCCCAATTATCCTTCCCCCTACCTGATCCGGTGCCACAGCAACTGCTTCCCCTCTGCCACAAAGAAGAGATGCCTGAGGAGGTCTTGCCGGCATCATTCTGTCGCCTGTGAGAGACAAAGATGGAAGGAAGCCAGTAGCAGGTGCCTGTCTCAGAGGTTGTGGCTCTGTGATGCATGCCTGGGGGCCCATCTGTACTATACATTCAAAGTGCTGTGGACTTTGAAGAAGCACAAATACAGGGCGAAAGGGACAAATGAGCTAAGCGGAAGGCACGTCAAACAAATCCTCATTGCGACCATCTTCCATCTGGAAACCGATGTCCCCACTGTGAGCCTCCACAGTCACTTACAGACCCACCGTTAAAGACCTACTCGGCCATGAGTGATCGCCAATGGATGATACAACATTAAACAGCCAGGTAGTTTCTACAGGTATGATACTGCTTTAAATATTCAGTGCAGATGTGGCGTAACCAGACGTGGGTGCCGGAAAACATTGCATAGGCTGAGTGTTTGTTCCACATTTATATTTTGGTTGTATGAAAATGTCTCTCTTCCCCCCCTTGGACTCTTGGCCACAGATCAGACAGCCAAGAGTGAAATGTAAATAAACACGTTTTTGAGCTGTGGAAAAGGCTGGAGACAAGTGTTTTACCCCCGAAGATTAAAAGAGCCCATGGATTGATTTCAAAATCAGCAGACCTAATTGAGATACATCCCACATTAATCCTTACCCAGCTGTCTCTGTCTGGTGTCTGATGGAGTCCTCTCTGCTTCAGGGAGATCAGAGCCCATTTCTGCAAAGGGATCTTTTTCCTGAAACAGTAATGATGGTTCAAAACAGGGAATGGGGCAGAGGATTAGAAAAGGAATGACGGAGGCAGAAAACTAAGGGGATTCCTTTGGTGTTTTCCAAAAAAAGCTTGGGCAATTAGAGTATTTTGGGATACCTTCCCTCACATCCGGAGCCCCTTGGATCTATCTCAATGAAATGCTCTCACCTCCTGCTCTGCCCGCTTCTTGTCCTCTGCCCGACTCAGAAGGAAACCTTCGGCCAGGGCCACCGCCTGGGAAGTGGTCTCCGCTCCACATTCCCTCACCCAGCTTTCTATCTCTGGTGGAAGGATAGTGAGGAACTGCTCTAAGATCACCAGATCCAGCATCTGAGCTTTGGTATGCCTTTCTGGCTTCAACCACTGACGGTAAAGGTGGTGGAGTCGGCTGCAAACCTCTCTGGGGCCCTCGGCTTGCTGGTAGCAGAACTGCCTCAACTGCTGGTGTTGCACATCTGAGCTGAGGGTGTCCTCCTCACCCAGGACCTTCCGCACAGTTCTTTCCCAGAATCCCTCACTGCACCCAGTCTTGATGGCATCGCGGCTTCTTCCTGCTTCAGGCCAAGCTGTGTCTTGCTCATCCATCACTGTTCCACGAAAGCCTTCAAGAGGTCCAGAGGAACACGTTCGTCTTCTGCCAATTTCTGTCTGCCCCAATTAGGTACGCTGCCAAATCCTACAAAGCCAAGACATTGTTTTGTTATAGAATTACTACACTGTCAGGACAGGAAAAAATTCTCAAAGCAAACATGGATGAGTTTTGCTAGCAACCATGACCGGACTGTAATGGTGCAATTGGAGTCTCTAGCCCCCCTAGAAGGAAAGTTATAAAGCAAAATAAGCAGGCTGCCTTCTAAGCCAGCATTTCTCTGACCGTGGGCTGTGGACCACAAATGGGCCTTGTCACTCCCCTTCCTTACCCTGTGACTTGCAGGCCGGCTGCTGCTGCTTTATACATCTCTGTGATGCAAGACCAGAGGCAGTCTGGCTTCTCCCCGCCTTTCTGTGTTTTTTAACCAATGAGTGAAGTCGGAGCTGTGATTGATGAGTGAGTTGTTTGGACAGCAGGTAGTAGATAGGAATCCTTGGGGTCCTAAAGAGCTGCTGTTTCCCCCTTTGACTCAGTGCACTTTTCATCCTAGCAACCCGAACACCTCTTTCCTCTTCATCTGAGATCAGGAACAAGTTGTTTCCTGTAAATACTCCTACACAGTAAGTGTGTGTATGTGTGATGCTAAACAAATTGGCTGAAGCCTTGGAGTTGTATTAATTTGTAAAGAGGGAAGAGACCCAGAATAATGTGGTTCTTTGTAGTACAAAGATGCATCGCTCTGGTTAAAGGAAGCAAAAAATGATGCCTTTTGTAGCCACTTTATTCCTGCTCATTCAGACCATGGTATTCCCAATCTCTGTGTATAGATGTGAAAGTTGGACAGCGAAAAAAGTGGATAAGAGAAAAATCCACTCCTCTGAAATGTGGTGCTGGAGGAGAGCTTTGCGCATACCATGGACTGCGAAAAAGACAAATAATTGGGTGTTAGAACAAATTAAACCAGAACTATCACTTGAAGCTAAAATGTTGAAACTAAGGTTATCATTCTTTGGACACATCATGAGAAGACCTGATTCACTAGAAAAGACCATAATGCTGGGAAAAACAGCAGGGAGTAGAAAAAGAGGAAAGCCAAGCAAGAGATGGATTGATTCCATAAAGGAAGCCACAGACCTGAACTTACAAGCTCTGAGCAGGGTGGTTCATAACAGATGCTCTTGGAGGTCTCTGATTCATAGGGTCACCATAAGATTATCAACACCTCGGCACAATCATTGACCAAAATGGAGACCATAGTCAAGAAATCAGAAGAAGGCTAGGACTGGGGAGGGCAGCTGTGAGAGAACGAGAAAAGGTCCTCAACTGCAAAGATGTATCACTGAACACTAAAGTCAGGATCATTCTGACCATGGTATTCCCAACCTCTATGAATGGATGTGAAAGTTGAACAGTGAAAAAAGTGGATAAGAGAAAAATCAACTCATGTGAAATGTGGTGCTGGAGGAGAGCTTTGCGCATACCATGGACCGTGAAGAAGACAAATAATTGGGTGTTAGAACAAATTAAACCAGAACTATCACCAGAAGCTAAAATAATGAAATGGAGGTTTATATGCTCCTCCTCCTCCCAAAGGAATAAAGCACTGAAAGGTGGGACGAGGCTAGTTTCTAACATCCACACAAAGAGAGAGAAAAATAAACATTTTGCCTCATATCTCAGTTTCAACAAATGTTAGAACCCTATTTTCCTTTCCAAAAAATAAAAGCTGGGAATCTGTGGACTATGGATTATGGATTATTGGGGGGGGGAGGCAAGTACCTTCCTTACTCCTCCCACCATCCATTCAACAGTTGTTTTTTAAAACCCTCAGTGGGGGGTCTGTCTTGCATTCGATTCCTTCGATGAAATACTGTCAATAGTTCTCAGCAGGACTTTCTATTCCGTCTCCAAAGATGCCGGCAACATTTTGCATGTCTGAATGGGCACATGCGGGTCAGACAGGAGGCTGGAAAGCATCACTGCGTGATTAATGGAGAGGGGCATGCGTGCCGAGTGAGATGCAACTGAGGATTCCCTTCCATCAGCTCAGTGTTGCAGACCTATTTCAAATCCTCTAAAAAAAACCACCCCATATCAAAAGGGCCTTCCTGGCTTTGCAGAGATGAGAGCGAGCCTCCGGTCCGCGATTTGGGTATTGTGGTGCATCCCTGATGGATCAGCTGCACAGCCCCCCCCCGCGCATTCTCCCCCTGCTATTCTGGGACCCCCTTCACCCAAATGCACAAAATGGAAGCGGGGGGGGCAGTGAGAGACTCACCAGTTCCCAAAAGGTGCCAGCGATGCTTTCCCCGAGAGAGACAAAGACCACTCCCCCCCCCGCCCCCGAGAAGCCAGTAAGGAAAAGACTTTGCAGGGAGGTGTTTGCCTTCTGGAGGACTCTGCTCCCTCTCCCCGCAATTCCCTTCCTCTCTAGGAATCCAGTTCAGTTCATTTTAACCCTTAGAATCCACGGATGTAAATAAAATACTTTGTACAAGCTTTAGTTGCTTTGAAATCCAGGGACTGAAAAGCAAACAAACAAAAAACAGTCTTGTGGCACCTTGAAGAGTACCAAATTGATTACTGCACTGACACTCCTCATTCCATTGGAAACTATTCTGTAGACTAGTCAGTGCCATTATTGCACAACTGTTTTCGGAACTTTTTTTTAGTATTGCAAAGTGTTGCTGTACGTCACATGTTTCAGAAACAGAAGCAAAAGAAAATGATTTACTATAAGAAACTTCACTAATATTGCAAAGTAAATCAGACATATTTAAAGTGACCATCTGAACTATATCAACTGTCTTAATAATCTTGCTTCCTCCCTGCTAAAACAAGATCAGCACAGCACGTGTCTTCTTTCTGTTATTTGGGCTGATTGCAGGTGTTGCCACCACTCACCATATGCTCAGAGAGGCACATGTTACCAAATTCTTCCAAGCTACACAGCAAGTGGATTGGACTGTGAAAGACCAATCCAAATTGTATTTGCATTTTGACAAATCTGTAGGGCAGTCCAATATCTCAGAGAGGAGGTCAGGTCTCTTGCTCCCCTGGTGAATTCACTATAGCTGCCCAATTTCCCTGCTTTTTAACAGAAATATCTTAAACTACAAGGTTTTTTTGCCTGTTAGTTAATATTATTCTCATTGATAAGGGCTCATATACTGGCAGTTCAAAATGTCAAAATCTCATTTTCTCCTGTTTGTATATTTCTAAAAATAGCAACAAGGGTTTTACCAACATTTTGCATCCATCCCGCTATATGAATGGGCTCCCTGCGCAATGCGACTTTCTTGGAAAGAGGAGGAGGTTGGCTAGGGAAGGGTTAAGGAAGCTGGACTGGATGCCTAGAGAGGACGGGAATTTGGGGAGGGAGTTGAGAGTCCATCCTCCAGAAGAACTTGCAAACTGCTTCCTGCCTCGCCTTCTCCGCTGGGGGTTCGGGGGTGGGGGGAGAAGGTGCCTGCGCTCTTTTCTCAAAGGGCTGCCTTTGCTGTTTCCTTTCTGGGATCAGGTAAGCTCCTCATTCTGTACTAGAGTGGAGGGGAGTCCCGGGGGTGCAGAGGAGGGTTCCTGGGATCCTGAGGAGGGGGAAGACCAGCTACTCAAATGGGAAGAGAAGGAAGGCAGAGGTTCAGACTGGGAAGGTGGAGGGTCCCACTGGCCGGGCACTCTCCTTGTCCCACCCCCAATACCAACCTGTACGCCCTGGTGAATTTTTGCACGTGGCTGAGCCCTGATCAGTGGGGGGGGGCAGGGAGACTCTTCAAGCAGAACACCAAAGCCTTAGAAAGTGGGCGCAAAAAGTGGAAAGGGATGGGGGGGGAAGGAATAGGAGGCTGGTGAATCTTTGATCTGCCCCAGCAAGGCAGCTGCATACCTGTGACAGGAGTGGAACCTCCATGTGTAGAGGCAGTGTACCCGACAGCAGATGATGCAAAGAAATGTTATTTTGCTTTGAAATGAAGCAACTGAATACATGTCGAAAGAAAGGGAGGGAGGGAGTGTTTACCTGAAAACCTCTTATGCATAATTGAGTTCAAAACATGAATAAACTGTCAACCACCCTGCAAATTAATCACCTACCAACTCTGTAGATGAGTGACAGGACTTCAAGACCGTTTGGGTTAGACAGAAGCCAAGCAACGAGAGAGATGATAAATGTGTGTAAAATTAAGAGAAAGTGGATGGAGAAGTCCTGGAGGAGCCCAGGTCAGCAAAGAACAAGCGATAGAACACCAGAAACTTTTTCAAAAACAAAATATCTTAAAACTTTTTAAAAATCTTTAAAAAAAAAAACTATGTAAAAACATCTTAAAAACAGTTTATTATTTATTTATTTGTTGCATTTACATACCGCTCCATAGCCGAAGCTCTCTGGGCGGTTTACAACAATTAAAAACATTAAAAACAAATTTACAAATTTAAAAAACACAATACAGATGCAGATTAGGATAGTATCTTTAAAAGCTTGCTGAAAGAGGAAGGTCTTCAGAAGGCATCAAAAAGATAAAGGAGACGGCGCCTGTCTAATATTTAAGTGGAGTGAATTCCAAAGGGTACGTGGCACAACACTAAAGGTTCGCTTCCTGTGTTGTGTGGAATGCACCTCCTGATGAGATGGTATCTGCAGGAGGCCCTCACCTGCAGATTGCAGTGATCTATTGGGTATATAAGGATTATATTTCTGTTACCTTTAGCACCAGCTAAATGCCTCTGAATACCAGTTGCAACTTGGGAGAGGGCTATTGAACTCACGTCCTGCTTGCAGGCTTCCCACTGGGGCTTCTGATTCTCAACCAGACTGAAGGGTTTAATCCATGGACCTCACGTGAAGGAAACTCCCAGACTTGTTGCTATCCAAACAACCTTTGTCTTTGCAGGACTTGGTTGCACTTTCAGTTAGGACAGCATTTGGCAGATGAAGGGAGAGTCTCTTGGGCCCTGTTGGAGGCTTCCTTGCAACAGTGCTGAAAGACGGACAACCAAAACTCAGCTGGTCCTGAAGCAGGAAGAGGCTCCCATATCATCGAGGCTAGGAGCCCCGGGCAATTCTGGGGAAGAACCAGTGGCGTCACTAGGGTTGGTGTCACCTGATGCGGTAACTCATGGTGTCACCCCCATGGACCTCCTCCCGTATCAGACCATACAGAATCCTTAGTAATGTTTTTTGTACTGATGTTACTCGTAAATCGTAATTCCCATATATCACTGAATGTAATGGCAATAGTAGTGACATAAACAACTAGCAAAATTAAAATTACACCTTTGAATTACAATATCGTACGCACAGCTCAAATTCTTGCTCTCTTCACTAATGGGAGTTAATTATCTTGCATATGCCCATAGTAAATTTTCAGATACTTTCAGACCCTCAGCAATTTTCAAGTGGTCTACGTAGAAGAAAGGTTTGGGAATCCCTGGAATAAGACACCTGCTTATGTCCCTATGCTGCTCTCTCCCCTCATTTACGGGCCTGGGATGCTTGCGTGTGGACACACCTCCTTACAATTATGGAAAGTGATTCTTAATAATAAGTCTCCAGACACAAAGTTACATCAGTATTTATCAGTTGTTTAGTAGAAAATTCAGAAGTGCAGAGTCCCTTCATGATAGTTACAGCCACATACACCCTTTTTTGCTCCTGGATTAAGAATGAGATCTTTGTTAATGCATTCTCTCACAACAACAAACATCTCTAGGAGCATGAAAGTGGAGAGCATTAGCAACTGAGAAGAGTCTTCCTTCCTCCCTGCTAAAACAAGATCAGCACAGCACATGTCTTGTTTCTATTATTTGGGCTGATTGCAAGTGTTGCCACCACTCACCATATGCTCAGAAGCACGTTACCAAATTCTTCCAAGCTACACAGGAAGTGGATTGGACTGTGAAAGACCAACCCAAATGGTGTTTGCATTTTGACCAATTTGTAGGGCAGTACAAAATCTCAGAGAGGAGTTCAGGTCTCCTGCTCCCCTGGTGCATTCACTATAGCTGCCCAATTTCCCTGCTTTTAAAAGTTTGATAGAATAGCTGTGGGCTATAGGTATGTTCTTAAACTGCAAGGTTTTTTGCCTATTAATGAATTTCCCTGCTTTTTAATCCAGGAGGTAAGAAATGGGATCCTGTCCAAGTTTGCTGAGAATGGATGGATAATATGCATGCTTATTGAGTTCAATGGGATTTACTCCCCTGCAATCATGCATAGGATAGGTGAAACTGACCACAGAAGATGGGGAGGGGAGGAGGAGGAGGAGGGAGGGGAGGAAATGCAGAGGGGAGGACTGGGAGGGGAGGAGGCAGGATGGAGAGGGGAGGAGAAGGACAGGTTTGATCATTTGCATGTTTATTAAATTCAGTGCGATTTACTCCCGTGCAATCATGCTTAGGATAGGTAAAACTGATGGGGGGGAGGGAGGGAGGGCTGGAGTGGGCAGGGGAGGAGGGAGAGGAGAGGAGAGGGGAAAAGCAGGTCTGATCATTTGCATGCTTATTTTCAATGGGATTTACTCCTATGCAATCTTGGTTAGGATAGGAAACACTGCCATGGGGGAGGAGGAGGGGGAGTGGGAAGAAGCGTATTGGAGGGGGGCAAAGGAAGGTGGAGGGGAGAGCAGGTTTGATCATTTGCATGCTTATAGAGTTCAATGGTATTTACTTCCATGCAATCATGTTTAAGATAGGTAAAACTGACCATGGGGAGGAGGAAGGGGAGGAGGGGGAAGGGGAAAGAGGGGATTGGAAGGGGATGGGGAGTGAGGGGCAAAGGAAGGGGGAGGGAAGGGGCAAGAGGAGGGGATAGGAGGAAAGAGAAGGGAGGGTGAGTTTGATCATTTGCATATTTTTTGAGTTCAGTGGGATTTATTTCTATGCAATCATGTTTGAAAATGAAAATGGACTGCCTTCAAGTCAATCCCAACCTATTGCAACCCTTTGAATAGGGTTTTCATGGTAAACGGTATTCAGAGGTGATTTCACCATTGTCTTCCTCTGAGGCTAAGAGGCAGTGACTGGCCCAAGGTCACCCAGTCAGCTTCATGGCTGTGTGGGGATTTGAACCCTGGTCTCCCAGGTCGTAGTCCAACACTGACCCAGGGAAGGGGCAGGGAGTAGGAGGGGAGGAGATTGGGTGTGTGGGCACTGGGCAGAAGGGAAGCCCCTTTCCTTTCCAAAAGGAAAACATTGTAAACAGAATCATTCTTTTTCAGGCTTTCCCCCACCTTTTTATTCTACAGCAGACACATGTAGCCACCCACCCAAATGTAAACCAAAGCTTTCCCTGGCCACATCCACACCAGGCCTTTATTTCCCTTTGGACAGTCATGGCTTCTCTCAAAGAATCCTGGGAAGTGTAGTCAGGGCCAGTTCTAAAGAGCGGCCAGGTTGGGCACTGGCCCGAGGGCCCCGGAGCTACAGAAGCCCCTGAGGGGCCCCTGAGGGGCCCTTCGCTCCCCTTCCACGATCCGCACCCCTCACGCCCCCCACTTACCTGTCAGCCGGCTTTTTAGCATTGCCTTTAATGAAGATGGGGCACAGCTTCACAAAGGTACTGAAGCCGTGGCCGCCATCTTAGTTGATGGCAGAGATGTGTGCACGTAGCACGCACGTGTGCCATCAACAAAGATGGTGGTGGAGGCTTCATTCCCCTTAGGGAAACTGCGGCCGCCATCTTAATTAAGGGTAATGGTAAAGACTAGACAGGTAGGGGGGCAGTGGGGGGGCGGTGGGCGTGCGCACATGTGCACACACACACACACTGGGGGGCCAGGGCAAGCTGATGCCCAAGGGCCCCCGCATGCCTGGAGCCGGCCCTGCTAAGATGCATCCAAACTCACAGGAAGGCAATGGTAAACCACCTCTGAATACCACGAAAATCCTATGAACAGAGCATCCAAAATGCAACACGAGACAGTGCTGGAAGATGAGACCCGCAGGTCAGAAGGCACTCACTGAGCTACTGGGGAAGAAGAAAGGACAAGTACGAGTAGTGCTGTGACTAATGACGCAGCTGCGTCAAAGCCGAAAGGAAGCCCAGAGGCTGATGCGCACAGATGCGAAAGGAGAGTCCGGGGTTGTACGACGCACACAATAGGAACATGGAATGTGGCATAAAGGAAGCCACAGACCTAAACTTACAAGATCTGAACAGGGTGGTTCATGACAGATGCTCTTGGAGGTCACTGATTCATAGGGTCGCCATAAGTCAGAATCGACTTGAAGGCACATAACAACAACAACAAAGGTGTTGATAGCTTTATCCACCATCAGTATGTCTAATCCTCTTTTAAAGCCATCCACGTTGGTGCTCATTACTGCCTCTTGTGGGTGCGAATTCCGCAGCTTAACTATACGCCGTACAAGAAGTAAGACTAAATTTCTATGTGCAGGAGAAGAAATAACATTTATTCTACTAGATAACTTGTGGTATGTGCATTTTCTGTTTACTTAAGATTGTCTCTTAAGTTGTATCTCTGACAGTTCAATAGTGCATACTGTTATGTGTCTACCCAGAAGTAGGCCCCAATGAGTTCAATGAGACTTACTCCCTGGTAAGTATGTACAGGATTAAGTTACCTCTAAGGTATGCTGTTGACAAAAAAATTACAAAGGCAACTAATGAAGTACTAACATTTGCATTTTTCTTTGACAGTAGGGAGTTGCCGTATTGATCAAAATGTGTTTTAGTTGAAAGGAGTGAGGCCAAGAGGGAGGAGTGTAGTTTGAGGAGGAAAGTATGAGTTAAAGGCCCCACTAACAGTCTGTGCCACAGGGCCCCCAGAAACCTGGGGCCGGCTGTGTCTGTATGACCTCATTGGCCACTGCTCCTTCTAGCAGCCATGCCATGTCAAGAAACCACCAGCCACCACTGCCTTTACGGTTTTTCTACTATGAATTCCTTGCTGTGAAGTGAGACTTTTCATGAAGCTGAAACTCTTCCCACGTGCCAAGCATTAATATGATTTCTCCCTACTGTGAATTCTTTGATGACGGTGACAGTGTGTACTTCTATGAAAGGTCTTTCCACATTCCAAGCATTCCAAGCATTTGCAGGAAGGGATTCTGAGGAACTGAGACAAATAGTGGTAACGAGAGAGGAAGTTCTAAGCTTAATGGACAATATAAAAACTGACAAATCACCGGGCCCGGATGGCATCCACCTGAGAGTTCTCAAAGAACTCAAAGGTGAAATTGCTGATCTGCTAACTAAAATATATAACTTGTCCCTTGGGTCCTCCTCCATGCCTGAGGACTGGAAAGTGGCAAATGTAACGCCAATATTCAAAAAGGGATCCAGAGGGGATCCCGGAAATTACAGGCCAGTTAGCTTAACTTCTGTCCCTGGAAAACTGGTAGAAAGTATTATTATTATTATTATTAGAGGTTATTCCTTGTGGCTCTGTGATGCATGTCTGAGGGCCCATCTGTACTATACATTCAAAGCAGTATTCGACGACTTTAAACAGCCAGGTAGTTTGTAGTGGTAACAATCCCTCTTCCCAGGGAACTCTGGGAACTGTGGCTCCATAAGAGGAATAGGGGTCTCCCAACAAGAGATGGATTCCATAAAGGAAGCCACAGACCTGAACTTACAAGATCTGAACAGGGTGGTTCATGACAGATGCTCTTGGAGGTCGCTGATTCATAGGGTCGCCATAAGTCGTAGTCGACTTGGAGCCACATAACAACAACAAATCTCTGCACCTTTTACGTAGTATTTCCCAGGATTCTTTGGGGGAAGCCATGACTGTTTAAAGTAGCATGATACTGCCTAATTGCACATGGGTGCCGGAAGAAGTTGTATTTTTTGAGTGTTTGTACCCATTTTACATTTCAATTGGGTGAAAATGTCTCTCTTTCCATCTTTGGGCTTCTGGAACAAATCAGAGGGCCAAGAGTGAAATGTGTAAAGAAACACATTTTTGAGTTGTGAAAAAGGCTGGACACAAGCATCTTCCCCCCCCGCCCTCAAAATTAAAGGAGTCCATGGGTTGATCTCAAAACCGACAGAGGGAGACCAAATTGCGATGCAACCCATTCATCCTTACCCAGTGGCCTCTGTCTGATGCCCAATGGAGTCCCGTCTGCCTCATGGAGGTCCGGGTTCACTCCTGCAAACAGACGCTTTCCCTGAAGACATCAAATGGGGAGAAAGATTAGAAACGAAATGAGAGGCAAAACCCTGTGGGGTTTTGGACATCTTTCCTTTGATGATTTCCAAACAAAGGCCGGGCAATTAGTTGAGCATTTTGGGGATACGCACCCGCACATTCTGAGCCCCTTGGAGCTAACCAGATGCAACGCTCTCTCACCTGCTGCTCTGCCCGCTTCTTGTCCTCTACCCGACTCAGCAGGAAACCTTCGGCCAGGGCCACCGCCTGGGAACTGGTCTCCGCTCCACATTCCCTCACCCAGCTCGCCATCTCCAGTGGAAGGACAGCCAGGAACTGCTCCAGGATCACCAGGTCCAGCATCTCATTCTTCGTGTGTCGCTTTGGCTTCAGCCACTGATGGCAGAGACGGTGGAGTCGGCTGCAAACCCCTCGGGGTCCCTCGGCCTCCTGGTAGTGGAAATGCCTGAAGCGCTGGCGCTGCACTTCTGACCCGAGGGTATCTTCGCCACCTGCACTACTGTTTCGCACTGTTCTTTCCCAGAATCCTCCACTGCTCCTCGCCTGGGCGATCCGAGAGCCCCTTCCTGCTTCAGGGCCAGCTGAATCTTTTTCCTTCATCTTTGATTTGTGCTCCAAGGAAGTCTCCAACCGGGCCCAAGAGACTCCTCCCTCTTCTGCCAAAGTCTGTCCCAACTGGAGGTTACAAGTCCTGCAAAGCCAAAACATTGTTGGGCGAGAGAATGATTACACTGCCAGAACAGGGAAAATTTTCCCTGAGGAAATGTGGACAAGTCTGGCTAACAACCGGGTCTTCTCCCATAAGGAACGGCAGGCGAACGGCAGCACTAATCTAAGATGAGCTTGTGGGGAAGTTCCTTCATGTGAGGAGGGTGGATTTAAGCCCTTCATCTTGTTGAGGGCCAGAAGGTGCAGCATCCATCCTGCAGATCTTTCCCTCACAACTCCTTCCCCTCCATGCACAGTCCCAGTCCCAGACACCCATGAAGACCTCTTCTCTTCTTCCCCCCAAACACAAGAACACAAGAAGAGCCCTTCTAGATCAGGCCAATGGCCCATTTGTTCCAGCATTGTGTTCTCACAATGGCCAACCAGATGCCAATGGGAAACCTGCAAGAAGGACCTGAGTGCAAAGAACACTCTCCACTCCTGCAGTTTCCAGCAACTGGTTTTCAGAAGCTTACTGCCTCCACCTATGGAGGCAGAGCGTAGCCATCATGGCTAGTAGCCACTGGTGGCCTTTTCCTCCATGCATTTGTCTAACCCTCTTTTAAAGCCATCCAAGTTGGTGGCCATCACTGCCTCTTGCGGGAGCAAATTCAGCTATGTGCTGTGTGAAAAAGTACTTTTTCTTTTCCAGCTCTACAACATCCTATTTGAGGTGAGGTGACCAGGTGAGGAATGCACAGTTTTATTTTCAATACCTTTCCTAATGATCCTTCATGGCATTTGCCTTTTTCACAGCTGCTGCACACTGGGTCGACATCTTCACTGAGCTATCTCCACCTCGACTCCAAGGTTTGGTTCCTGGTCAGTCGCCATCAGTTCAGACCCCATGATTGTATACAGTTATGTGAAATGAAGTTTTTTTGCTCCAATATGTATAATTTTACACTTGTTTCCATTGAGCTGCATTTGCTATTTTACTGCCCTTCACTCAGTTTGGAGAAGACCTTTTGGAGCTCTTCACAATCCCTTTTTCTTTCAAGAACTCTGAACACTTCAGTATCATCAGTAAATTTGGCCAACTCTAGATCAGTTATGAACAAGTGAAAAGCACAGGTCCCAGTACCCATCCTTGGGGGAATCCACTTTCTACAGCCCTCCATTGTGAGAACTGTCCATTTATTCCTACTCTCTGCTTTCTGCTACTCAACCCATTCCTGATCCGCAAGTGGACCTCTCCTCTTATTCCATGACTGCTAAGCTTTCTCAGGAGTCGTTGGTGAGGTACCTTGTTGAAAACTTTTTGAAAGTCGTTGACACTCTCAAAGAACTCTAATAGGCTAGTGAGACAGGACTTCCTGGTGCAAAAGCCATGCTCGTTCTGTTTCAGCAAGGCTTACTCTTCTATATGCTTGATTATTTTATCTTTAACAATACTTTCTATCAGTTTTTCCAAAACAGATGTTAAGCTAACTAGCCTATAATTTCCGGGATCCCTCCAATCCCCTTTTTGAAGATTGGCGTTACATTGGCCACTTTCCAGTCCTCAGATATGGAGGCGGATTTGAGGGACAGGGTACATATTTTTATTAGAAGATTTTTTTATTATTCATTATTTGAGTTCTTTGAGAACTCTCAGGCAGATGCCATCCAGATGTGGTGATCTGTAAGGTTTTTATTTTGTCTATTAAGCCTAGAACTTCATATCTCATCACGCTATATGCCTCAGTTCCTCAGACTCCCTTCCTGCAAAAGTTAGTTCAGGCAAAGGAATCTGCCCTATATCCTCCACTGTGAAGACAGATGCAATGAATTCATTGAGATTCTCTGCAATCACCTTATCCTGCTTTGGCACACCTTTGACTCCCTTGTCGTCCAAGGGTCCAACAGCCTCCCTAGAGGGTCTCCTGTTTTGAATGTATTTAAAGAATTCTTTTTGGTTGGTTTTTATGTTTTTAGCAATGTAAAGCCCTCAGCTGCAGCCCTTCTTAGCTTTGAACGCCGCGGCTTGGTGACAGAGCAAGGAGGTCCCACAATGGGCTGAGAAAGATCCACTACTAGACATCCTGGAGAGAGGTGCTGCCAGTCAGTGTAGACAATACTCAGCTTAGATGGACGAAAGGTCTGACTCTATAGGAGGCAGCACCTGTATTGTTGTTGTATGACTCCCTGCTTTCTGCCATCTTGTCCTCCAGCCTCACTTACGCTAAACTACACTGAAGTTGGGTTAACCAGAGGCTGTCCCTCAGCTGAAGAAATCTTTCTTCCTTCACTGTCTGACTTATAACTTACTAATCCACCGAATGCATGTAAACTTAAAACCTACGTTTCTGATGAAAACGTTTAGATTTATGTTTTAATGGTTGACTGTAAAATCAAAACAAACATTTCTTCCCTGCCTCTGAGGGCTGGTATACTGCTTCTATGCATGGAAGTTCTATTGAGATGTTTCCATTAGCTTATGATTTTTGTTTGACTATTTACCTTTTGTTTCATTTTTGTTAACTGTTAGAATTGTGTAATTTTTTTGGTGTTGTAAGCTGCCTTGACCATGGCTTAGCTATGGAATGGCGGCATACAAGTAAATGATGATGATGACTAGGGTTGCCAGGCTCAGGGCCTGAGACTGATCCTGTATCTTTAGGAGAAGAGAAAGTCAGCCAGGTGCAGGTGTTCTTGCAACACTGTAATGGGAAAAACCACAAGGTGGAATTCTCCCTCCCCCCTCCACAACTTTTAAAGATACAGAAGACCTCTGGGTTGCCATGCCCAGCCTCCAAGAGGTCTTCTGTATTTTTTAAAGTTGCGCAGGGGGAAGGGAGAATTCCACCTTGTGGTTCTTCCCATTACAATGTTGCAAGAACACCTGCACTTGGCTGACTTTCTCTTCTCCTAAAGATACAGGATCAGTCTCAGGCCCTGAACCTGGCAACCCTAATTGATTACTCTGCTCACAGCCACTCGCTTTGCACTCACCCCACCCATTTCCAATATCCCTGCCCTGAAACGGGTATAACAGCATAACAAAGAGGAAGCAGAGAAGGGTGGTGGGGGGTTCAGCTCTTTTATTTCTGCCCTCCCCAAGAACAGTATTTCTAATATCCCAGCTACCTGTCAGTTGGGCTTTTTATTCAATCTCAAAAGATCCCCTTTGCGTCTTGGGGGTTGCGTGTCTGAAAGGGCGCCTCCAGCAGGCTGGATAATAACGCTGTCTGATCAATGGGCGCATAAATTCTAACTGAAGTGCGATTGAGGAATCACTGCCATGAGATCAACTCAGCATTGCAGATCTACTTTAACACACGCACCCAAAAATTGAAGGGGTCCTCTTGGGTTTGCAGAGAGGAGGAGGGGAAGAAGATCTTTTCCCCAATGTGGGTGTTGTAGAGGATCCTGGATGGATCAGATGAACAGGCCTCCTATGCGTCCCCCCCGTGACTCCACTTCACCCCAATGCACAAAATGGGGGGGAGAAAGACTCACCAGATCCCTACAGGGGCCACTGATTCAGCGCCTGGGAGCACAAAAAGGCCACTTTCGCCCCCTCCCCAAGCCAGGAAGGGCTGCGGTGCTTCAGCAATGGAGGCCCCCATCCCCTTCCTTCTCCCCAAAATCCTTTCCTCTCTAGGAATCAAGTTCAGTTCATTTTAACCCTTGGCATGCTACACAGAATCTTGTGGAGCACACACAGAAGGGAGTTTTGGCCTCTGCTGGCCTGGTGGCAGTCACTTCAGGCTCCCAAATGGACGTGAGGGGAGATGGCGGACAGACCATGGAAAGACGCCTGCTGGAGACCAAAGGGGCTTGGAGGCAGAGCCGCCCCCTCCTGCCCCTACTGTGTCTGATGTTTCTGCCCCTCTTTTGTTGTTGTTATGTGCCTTCAAGTCGATTATGAATTATGGCGACCCTATGAATCAGCAACCTCCAACTGCATCTGTCGTGAACCACCCTGGTCAGATCTTGTAAGTTCAGGTCTGTGGCTTCCTTTATGGAAGCAGTCTATCTCGTTTGGCCTTCCTCTTTTTCTATTCCCTTCTGTTTTTCCCAGCATTATTGTCTTTTCTAGTGAATCATGTCTTCTCATCACGTGTCCAAAGTATGATAACCTCAGTTTCATCATTTTGGCTTCTAGTGACAGTTCTGGTTTAATTTGTTCTAACACCCAATTATTTGTCTTTTTTGCAGTCCATGGTATGCACAAAGCTCTCCTCCAACACCACCTTTCAAATGAGGTGATTTTTCTCTTATCTGCTTTTTTTCACTGTCCAACTTTCACATCCATACATAGAGATCGGGAATACCATGGTCTGAATGGTTCTGACTTTAGTGTTCAGTGATACATCATTGCATTTGAGGACCTTTTCTAGTTCTGTCATAGCTGCCCTCCCCAGTCCTAGCCTTCTTCTGATTTCTTGACTATGGTCTCCATTTTGGTTAATGACCGTGCCGAGGTACTGATAATCCTTGACAAGTTCAATGTCCTCATTGTCAACTTTAAAGTTACTAGTAGAGCGCTGCTTCTCTCTTTCCTTGGGACAAGAAGGAAAAAGCACTGAACAACAGTTAAGGCACATCCGCACCAGACATTTATTCCACTTTAAACAGTCATGGCTTCCCCCAAAGAATCGTGGGCAGTTTGTGAAGGGTGCTGCAGTCTGAACAAAGGCAGCTGTTGTAATGAGTTAAAATTAAAAATGTTATAGTGGAATAAAATCAAATAATATTAAATGAAACATATGCTTGCCTCCCTTATGAAAAAGTACGGGAGTTTTTCCGCTTATCAGCTTCATTTGCAATTAAAAATGTTGTTCCCAGCTTACTGGACCAAAGGTCAAGGATAAAGGAAGTTTGGAGGGAGGACAGAGAGTGACTGGAGAGTCACTTAAGGGTGGCCCTCCCTTTGCAAAGGCTCAATAAAGGCAAACATTTGCGGTACTCTGGTCTCGTCTCTATTCCTTATTGGCAACTTGGGGAATATAGAGTTCCTATCAGTCTGGCCTCCATTCAGGCTTGACTCCTTTTGTAACACAGCCTTCGCTTTCACATCTATATCTAGCGACTTTTCTTCCTTCCCCAGTGATCTGAATGGGGGCCCTGGAAAGTGCATCTGCTGCAGAAAGAAAATTGCCTGGTACGTGTTAAAATGTTAAAGGGAAATCTCAGCAGCAGGCAAATCTCTGAATTCTAGGAGGAAGGCCATCCAAGGGCTTTGAGCCCACCAGAGGTTTGTGGTCAGTCTGTAGGGTGCATTGCAATCCCACTCAAGAAGAACTGAGACATTCACATGCTCATGTGGCTGCTAAAGGTTCCTCCTCCACTGAGCATAGCATTGTTCCCTGTGAAGTAAGACATCAATATATACATGCAACTGGACACCTCTCCCAGTTGCGTCTGGGCAGACACGGCTAAGCCATGAGAGGATGCATCAGCAGCGACCGTTGTCAGATAGGTTTCCTAATATTGTGCTAAAACGGGTGAAAAGAGGACCATATTCTTGATTGCCACAAACATCTCTTGTTGCGCATGGCTCCAGGTTCACAAAGTGTCGCCATGAAGGTCTTATGACATGAGCAAAGCTTGGTAAAAAAAATTTCCAACATGATTTGCCATTCCTCAGAACCATTTTACAGAAGGTACATCTTGAGGTTCAGTCCGGTTCAAAAGGGCATTCACTTTTTCAGGGTCAGGCTGAGTACTCTATTATATGTCCCACAAATTTTACCTTTTCTTTTCCAAATTCGCACTCATATTTTGGCTCCTGATAACTGAGCCAGGAGTGGATTTGAGTGTGAAAGGACCATGAGAGCAGTTCTGGTCCTGAAAACAAATTCCTGTGTCCTCAGAAGCACCTGCTCCTAACTTCGAAGTGTACCGAAGCCCACCCGTGCTGTCATTTTTCCTGTAGCTCCGGTTGGTGGATCCTGAAGTTCTTTGTTGTTGTTGTATGTCTTCAAGTCGATTACGAGTTATGGCAACCCTATGAATCTTTTTTGGATATATGCATAGGGTTTTCATGGTAAGAGGTATTCAGAGGTGGTTCCCCATTGCCTTCCTCTTAAAAGCAGCAAACACCGGCAGAGTTGCCATTCTCTTTGAAGCACTGACCCATCACTCCTGTTCTGATGACCCTCTACCTGCCGGGTTTCTCAGCTACCGATTTGCACCCTCTTCCCATTTTTGTGATTCTCCACTGCCCCCTGCTGGCTGCTCTCTTCCCAGGCTGAAGCTGCAACCGGTGATTTCTAAGAAATCATTCTAGGGACTGGTTTGAGCAAGTCACAGCTTGTAGTAGAGCTAGAATATAAATACACACACTGTCGGGTTTACTCATTCTCAAGCCATATATTTGGAATTACAGATAGATCCAGGTTAAAAAAAAAGAATATTGGATGTTTATAGAGTGTGTTTGACTGAGAGAGACCAATATAAAAATGCAAGTTTTCATGTTACGCAGAACTCTTCCTCAGGGTCTGCCCCTAGCTCAGTAAGTATGAATGCTAGCTAGCAGTACCACATGTGGAGCTTCCAGCCTGGTTCATCAGAGGCTCAGGATGAGATTTTAAAAAGACCTAGTCCTTATTGCTGAGTGGGTAGTTTTCCATGAATATCTAAAATAATAAATAAAATGTAAACATTATAAGGTTTACATGAAACATGGCACGTTTAGGAGTAACTTTTTATTATTATGGCATTGCCTTTTGTGGACTCAAATGCACTTCTTCAGTGGCATAAGGTGAAATCTTAGTTGGCAGGCATATAAAAGAGAAAATTGTGTGGTGGGAGTTGAATGGCATGAGATGCAAAACTTACAGTCAGTGACAATTAGAGCTTAAATGTATGTTAAATATATACAGCTTTTACACTAGCAGATTATACCATCATCTCAGCAATGCTGATATCACCAAACACTTGTAGCAGGACATTTGCTGCCCTGGGCTCCTGCTGGGAGGAAGGGCGGAATATAAATCAAATAATAAATGTCGGGAATGCTTTGATTTGGATTCCTGCATTGCGCAGGGGGTTGGACTTGATGGCCTTATAGGCCCCTTCCAACTCTACTATTCTATGATTCTAATAAATAAATAAATAAAAATTAACAAATAACAATAAATAAAATTATATCCCACCCTCCCTCCCAGAAGGAGCCCAGAATGACATGGAACCATTCACAAGAAACAGTCAAAGATAGCACATGTATCCTGCCCTTGTTAAGATACGTAGCATGAGTAGTGTGATAAAAAAAATCCCTTGTCCAGATTTAACCCACAAGTGATGGCATTGAACTTCAGTGAAAGTTATAATTCAGCCATTTTACGCTGCATTTCCTCTTTTTATGCCCCAATATGAACCAGACTCATACCCTACAAAGGTAGATGGTGGCTGAAGTTTTAACATCTCGGCCTAATGGAGGAAAAGTGGGCAGATTTGTATCTTTCTGTATCCTGAGCTCTCATCATTGGCTGTCACTTCTGTTGGCCTCCCTCAAACACACACAAGTCTCAAAAAGCAAAAAGGGTAATGGAAATGCCTTCTTCCCAGGAAAGTCTGTACAGGATTGCGGCATTAGGATTGACAATGACATCAGGTGGATTCCCTGAACTAGAGTTGTAAAATTTCCAGAAATTTTGAAGCCATGGGAAAACCCCTGTTTTTTCCAGAAAAAAACAGAAATTTTTGGAAAAATTGAAAAATGCAAGATTAGCACTTTTTAGAGATTGAAAGTCACTTTGTTACTTCAGGAACATCAAATGTAATTATGTACAAGTTGGTTTGGCATAACATTATCACATTTGGCATATTAAAACACATTTTATTCAAGCAATTATTACAAATTGAATTTACTTTTTAAAATTTTTACTTTTTTTTGGTAACAAATGGATCTACAAGATCCTGAATTGTAAGGAACACCTGAACTGTAAGGAATCTCTTTCGTTCTGCCAGTTTATGAGGAGCAGGCAAAAAACAGTTAAAAAAAAAAACAGAAGAAGCCATCAACATTAATAACAAAGAAAATTATTTATGTCTCCGCTAGTCTTCCACAGTGTCAAACAGACATAAAGCATCCATTCCCATAAAAAGAACTGAGAAAAGGGGAGGGAGACCAAGATTCAATGAAACATTTTATTCATCATGCTAAAATAAAACATTCCATAATCCATTTTTTCAATTTTTCAGAACAAAAGCAAAAAAGGCTTCGGAAAAAACTGGTTTCCCCCTGAATTTTCCCGTTTACCCGCCCCTCCCCCGGGCCTTCTCGTGTCTACCCTGAACAAAGGAAAGCAATTTCATAGCACAGAACTAGTGTGGAGGCAATGATCAAGATGACCAGGTACTTACTATGCCACATTCAAAATATCATTTACAGGGAGGGGGCTTGTGGGGTACCGGCTGAAGTAGACAGGAAGGCTCTGCTATCAGCACGTTCTCAAGTCAAGAGTCTACAAGAGGAGGACAGGCAAGGCCCAGCAAACCCATTCAGTTCTTACTGAGGATGAAGAAGATGATCACGGCTGTCTGCAGAACAGCAGCCACAGCCCCACAGTGGCTCCCACAAGGAGCCCCACGTTGACTAAATGGAGAGAAAGACACCTCTAGTCAGACTGGCGGGAGCAGCTCCCCAAGGCCTCAGCCCTCAGGCAGATCCTTTAAGCAGAGATGTTGGGCACAACCTGAACACGTAAAGGGGATGCTCTGCTAACATGCCATGGCCCTCTCTGTAGTGGCCCCCTATTCAAAGGAATCCTGTCCCATAAGAGTCCAGCTTTAGATGCCTTGAGAGAAACTTGCAAAACCATTTTATTAAAAAGGCATTCAACAACCCATATGTATTTTATTACATGCTCATGCAGTCCTCAAAGGAGGTGCTCTACCAAAACGCCGTGCCCCTCTATAATGACCCTGATATGAAGATATTAACTCCCCTCCAAGACCCAACAGAGCCCAGCATGGCAGGCCTTCAGGGAAGCCGATACACCCTTCTGATGTAAAGAACAATTTAATCACAGAGCCCTATCAGTGAAGATAGGAAGTTCTCTGGCCTCCCTTCTGCCAGAGAAGGACCCTTTGCTTCCAAGAGCTACTCTTCAAATCCCACTCTCGTAAACCACATCCTCCCCATACCCCTGAGCCTTAAGCATGGGGTGTGTGTCTCCCAATTGGCACCTCAAAGCACCCTGTGGAGTGCTGGAGCCTTTGATGGTGCTGCAGGAGGCTCTTTCCAGGGTACCTCCTTCCACCCAGGGTGGAAAGTCTCCTCCTAGAACCCTCCACCCTGGCAAAAGAGCCCTCCATCCTGTCCCCCCCCCCCGTCTCTCCCAGGCTCCTCCCAGGCCAAGACCAGACTTAAGCAGGCTGGCATGATCCACATGGCACCGGTAGTGGTCCCTGTCCTGGGGGTCAATGTCAATGCTGAGCCAGGTGTGGTAGGTCCCATCGGAATAGAGAGCGACGTCCCTGTGGAGGTGGAATGCTCCCTATCCTTCCTCCAAGAGGTGACAATCTCTGGGGTAGAAGCCATGGGCCTGGCAGACGAAGGTTTCCTGGCCATCCTGAACTGCCTGGCATGTCACTTTCCCCACTGGAGGCTCTGGTCAAATGAAAGAACCTTTCCAGTAGTTGGCAGGGTGGGTGTGCATTTTAATAGCCGGTAAGGACCCCATGTGGTCATCCAGTCCCACCCCCTTCCCCACGATTGGATACCCAACACCTTCAACATCCTCAGATCCCTCTAAACATAGCTCAAGTTCGCTATGCCCACAAAGGGAAGATTATGGAAATACAGCTCTCTGGAACTTTTTAAATGAAGCTTCATATTCATTTTTATTAAACTAATAAAACAGACAGGAAAAAAACACAGGACCCCTTTATTCTCCTCCTGGCTGGTCTGACTCTTCTCTCTGTCTGACGCAGACCTATCAAGAGGGGAGACAGCTTCAGGGTTGCGAACTAAGTTCCCTGGCTTGGACTTTAGACCAGAAAAAGTGTTTCAGTCAACAATTTCTAAATGTTTGATAGCATGCAGGGCTTTTTAAAAAGGAAACATGGCGCTAGCGTTCATAGCAAGCACTCTTACACGTGTTCCAAGACACTCTACGCTGTCACTGGTTTTTCTTCCTATCAGAAGGGGAAAGGCTCTAGAATTTTTGATAACAGAAAGTTGAACAATTCTGCCCAACCTCGAAGATTAAACAGTTGCAGAGAAATCTCAACCTGCATGAGGGGAACCTGGACACTCTCCCCTCTTCAGCCTCCAATCTTGTCTGCCACCCCACTTCCTCTTCCCTAGAGATGGGCAAGTCTGGGGGGTCCTAAGGGGATCCTTTGGAGGGCAGGAGAGGGGCCTGCCCCCAAGTGCCTGCATTTGAGGCAGGCAGTGGACTGAGGAGAGACCTTAGCCTACCAGTCATGGGTAGGGTTGCCAGGCTCGTGGCCTGAGACTGATCCTGTATCTTAAGAGAAGAGAAAGTCAGCCAAGTGCAGGTGTTCTTGCAACACTGTAATGGGAAAAACCACAAGGTGGAATTCTCCCTTCTCCCTGCACAACTTTTAAAGATACAAAAGGCCTCTTGGTTGCCAGGCCCAGCCTCCAAGAGGTCTTCTGAATCTTTAAAAGTTGTGGAGGGGGGAGGGAGAATTCCACCTTGTGGTTTTTCCCATTACAGGGTTGCAAGAACACCTGCACTTGGCTGACTTTCTCTTCTCCTAAAGATACAGGATCAGTCTCAGGCCAAGAACCTGGCCACCCTAGTCATGGGGGGGGGCTTTGGCAGGAGTGGAGGGGGTCCTTAACACACAGGGAAACTACTCAAGGCAAGCACATCTTTCCAGGTGTAATGATGGGATGTCTCAATATTCGGCAGGCCTGGACCCCCGCCCCCCACCTGCATTCGGCAATGGTCCAGCCCAGCAAAACGCTTGATCATGTAATTGGCCACTGGGCTTCTTTCCACTTGTGAAACAGAAGGGGAGTGGAGTTTCATTTATCTATTTATTTAAAAGCATTTCTAAACTGCTACGGTCTGAAGGCTCATGAGGCCAGCTCCCCGCTGAAGCTAAGCAGGGTCAGGTCTGGTCAGTGCCTGGATGGGAGACCGCCTGGGAACCAGATGGTAAGCTGCCTTGAAAAGAAAAGGGGCGTATAAATGTAATAAATAATAATAATAATAATAAATATTTATATCATACACCATGTATGATTATAAAACAACGTCTGTTAAAAACAAAATTACACTCTAAACCCAAGAAAACAACCGTATAACAGCAAAACAGAGATGCAGGCGATTGGTACACATCAAACAGGGTCCAATTTTATGGTTCAGGGAAAGCCCCGGGCAAAAAGAAAAGCCAGATTTCTGAAGGGGGGAAAAGTGGACTGTACCATTTCAAGGCATGGGGCGGTGGCAGTTATGACAAGGTCTTGTCTCCTGTGGGACTATTTGCCAGCCCTCTGCAACCAGCCAAGGAAGGCAGAAATGGAAAGCCACAGCGGCCCCCATGATAACACAGCCTTATCTGGATCCATGGGGGGAAACGTTCTCTCCCCTCACAACCCCACCCACCCAGTTAGCAAGTGAAGGACCCACGTCAAGAGGGGGGATGAGTTCGATGTTTATTCCTGCACTTTAGGAAGAAATAGTTACCTTGGCCTGAGCACACATCTTCCCCTCCCTGTCTCAAACCTCCGCAAGACCATCGCCCTCAATGTGTAGAGGGCTGATACAATTTCCAACATGGGACCGAATCCTGTTGGCTACAAAGCCGCCCTCCTCAAGGCAATATGGCCAGGATTCCTGGGTTCCTCTGGCGGGAGATTGAACAGGAGCTAGGACTCTAGGATCCTATTCCTTGCTCTCCCAGTGTCACTGGAAGGCAAAGCCCCATCCTCTTTCGTTTACCCAGGTTTTTAAAAATTATTATATTACAATATTCCACTTTTTGTGTAAGGAGTTCAAGGTAGCACATACAGTTCTCCCTCTCCTCATTTTATCCTTAAAACAACCATGTGAGGTAGGTTAGGTTGGGAGACAGTGACTGGCCCAAGGTCACCCAGTGAGCTTCATGGCTGAGAGGGGATACGAATCCAGGTCTTAGTGCAACCACTATCCAACATTGCCACCTGGTATGTTTCTCCAGCTCCCAAAGAGTCCAGGCCCTCTAGCTTTAGTGCTCTCCAGCACTGGAACATACATAGAATCATGGAATAGTAGAGTTGGAAGGGGCCTATAAGGCCATCAAGTCCAACCCCCTGCACAATGCAGGAATCCAAATCAAAGCATTCCCGACATCTATTCTGGTCCTGTTTTTAAACGGCAAATGGATGTTCACCTGCAAAAACATATCCTTGCACAAGTTCACTTTGCAGCACAACCCATAATTTTTATTTATTTTTATTTATTTATTTAAAAGACTATGGGTTAGATCTAGAGGAATGTTTGAGTCCCACTGAAATCAATGGGACAAGTTGATCTTGACTAAAAATGCCAACAACTTTTGTGAATAGCCATTTCTGCATTTAATTTTCTTCTGAACTCACCATTGAGAATCCCTCGGCCCCGGATTTCTATTTCGAGGAGGGGAAAAAATTAATAAATTTGATTTATGAACTTTGGAGTATTATATGTCCAGGACTTTTTTTTTTTTTTTTGGTCTATTTCATTTTGACGAATCTGCTTGTTCACGACGCCACTAATTGTTTTGATGTTGGGAACTAAGTTTGTTTTGTATTCCTGAACACATAAGAGATAAGGCAGGCTGTACTGTCTACACTGATGTCAGCAAGCCTGGAATATTAACCCAATTGTGGCTGAAATAATTTTTGTTTTTGTGGTTTTAAGAATGGCAACCAGGAAAGTGACTGAGACCATGGAAGAAATTATGTTTCAGAAAATAATGGGTGAGATTGAGATAACGAAACAAACCCTGAGACAGGGTAGACAGGAGATGAAAATTGAATTTAACAAAATGACGCAGGAGCTTAAAGAAATAGGGGATTCTGTGTGAGAGGAGTTTGATGGGATTAGAGATGAGAAAAGAAAAATTAAAGGGAAGCTACAAGCCCTGGAGATTGGAACAAATGTGAAATTGGAACAAGATTTGGAGTTTATGGATGTTAGAAATAAAGTTTACTGTTTGGAATTCAACGTTGTCTCTGAAGAAATTAATGAAGATTTTGGTGGTAAAGTTATCAATGTCTTGGATAATTTTCTGGACTGGAATGATGTGATGGAGCTTGACATAGAAAAAATCTATGGAGTTGGCTACAGATATGTACAGTGGAGAAACTCTTAAGAGATGAGCCAGTGCATTTTGTAAAAAAGAAGAACAGATATATGACTTTGCAGCAATATTTCAGCAACATATTCAGAATTGATGGCAAGGAAATATTTGTGATAAAAGAAATTCCCATCAGACTCTTGTTATATGACTATGGCTATGACAGCAAGATTATCATGGGATATTGATAATGGATGAATGGATACTGAAACTACTGGATTTAACAGGACTATTGAAGATGGAAGATGGAATTAATATTGATAATGGAAGAATGGCTATTGAAATTATTGGGCCTAACAGATTTGAATCAGATGGATTAAGCGATATGTTTATGTGGAGAAAAATTGAAAGATATATCTCTCAAGGAATTGAAACCTCTCTTTGACTTTTTGTGGAAAGAATAAAGTAATGTTTATGAGATTTGATGATTAATTAAGATAACTACTGGAGGAAAGTGATTTTATAATATAATTTTAGAAACAGGATTGTTATATATTGTAGACTTATGACTGATCTGCGACAAATCGGAAGTCACATTTTATTTTATTGTTTAATTATTTTTGTTTTGTTTTGTTTTTTGTCTTTGAAAATTTGAATAAAAATTAATGATAAAAAAAAGAGAATCCCTCGGCCCCAAACCGTGTGTATACATACCTACAATTGAGGGTAACATTTAATACATCCAGTGAAATGGACTGTGGCCCACAAAAGATTCTGCCCTACTCAATTTGTTACTCCTTACAGTGCCACAAGACCCTTTGTTGTTTTTTAATCCCATGGATTTCAATGGAACTATGCCAGGAGGTTGTATCCAGCATTAGTCATAACTCAGACTGGAAAATGGAAATGGACTGCCTTCAAGTCGATCCCGACTTATGGCGACCCTATGAATAGGGTGTTCATGGTAAGCGGTATTCAGAGGGGGTTTCCCATTGCCTCCCTCTGAGGCTAGTCCTCCGCAGCTGGCTAGGGCCTGCTCAGCTTGCCACAGCTGCACAAGCCAGCCCCTTCCTTGTCCGCAACTGCCAGCTGGGGGGCAACTGGGCTCCTTGGGACCATGCAGCCTGCCCACGGCTGCACAGGTGGCAGGACACGTGACCCCTGAGCCACTCACTGTGAGGCGATCTTTAGCTGGCCCTTGACACCCCGGAGACACGAGTGGGGATTTGAACTCACAGACTCTGGACATGACTAACTTCAGTCCATTAATTTCAGTGAATCTCCTCTGAGTAGGACTGAGCTGGATATACTCCATTAATCAGATTTGCACAAAACTGATGTATTAAAAATAAACAGTACATTTTACTGGCCAAGGAAGGAGGGAGAGAGAGTACTGGAGGTGAGGGTGGAATCAGGAGACTGAGTGAATGTTTTTATTCTTTCCCCAGAGTAGCTAGGAAGCCAGTTGGACTTTTGGATGACAAGAGACTGCAAGATGTTTAAAAGGAGGTTGCAGAGGGGCTGAATGAATTCTTTGCATCTGTCCACACAGTAGAAGATATAGCGCCTCTGGCTGAACTACCTTTCACAGAGAGTCCGAGGAACCAAGGCAAATAGTGGTTATAAGAGACAAAACTCTAGGCCTTTTTCACAAATTAAACACAGAGAAATCACTGGGGTCCAGGTGGCCACCACCCAAAAGTTCTTAAAGAACTCAAATGGGAGCCTTTTCCCACAGGAAATATATGGGGACCCTTCTTAACAGTCCTGTGTAGCACCTTTAAAACTAAACAAATCAGGCTGCACTCCTGTATATACTTCTTGGAGAAGAATCCCCTTGGACTTCAATGGGGCTTGCTTCTGAATAATGAACAGTTCTTGTGTCATGAACCCACACTAGAAACTGTGACAGCAATTCTGAACCAAGCTAAGAGACTTGGGTGCAACATATTCATGCAGCTGTACCATTTAAATGTCCACTGTTTCTTTGCAAAAGAGGTAGACAGAGAGAGAACCAGGACAGGTGGAAGCCACACATTTCTCCTAGCAGAAAAGCAATAGTGACAGCAGGGGTCCCTTCTGAACCACTCTTCAGTTTAGTTAGATGCTGAGTGTCTGTAATGCTTAAGTTTCCACCATAACCTTCAAAGAGAGAATGGGGAGAAAACCAGAACAACTTGGCTATCCGTGACCTCATTGCCCACTGCTCCATGACCTGCTAGCAGCCTTGCGAGGCCTAAAGACCACCAGCCACCCCTACTTTTATGATTTTTCTCCTATGTGAATTATTTGATGTGAAGTGAGACTTTTCATGAAGCTGAAACTCTTCCCACATTCCGAGCATTAATATGATTTCTCCCCACTGTGAATTCTTTGATGACGGTGGCAATGTGTACTTCTCTGAAAGGTCCTTCCACATTCCAAGCATTCATATCGTTTCTCCCCTCTATAATAATAATAATAATAAAATTTTATTTAGCAGACGCCCACCTGTCCGACTGAACGGACACTCTGGGCGACGTACAATATAAAATACAATCTGCTCATATACATAATCATCACATTATTAATATCATAACATCTCATCTGAAGACCATCTTAGATTAATAGTGTAAAACCTAAGCCACCCCAGAGATCCCATAGGCGTATGAATACTTTGATGGGAAGTGAGACTTGCTTTCTGAATGAAGCTCTCTCCACATTCTAAGCAGTGATACGGTTTTTCCCCACTGTGAATTCTTTGATGGGAGGTGAGACGGGAGCTCCGATTGAAGCTCTTTCCACATTCCAAGCACTGATACGGTTTCTCTCCTGTATGGCTTCTCTGATGTGTAGTAAGGGTTGTGCTGTGACGGAAGCTCTTCCCACATTCCAAGCACTGATACGGTTTCTCCCCTGTATGAATTTTTTGATGGGAAGTGAGATGGCACTTCCGAATGAAGCTTTTTCCACATTCTATGCACTGATATGGTTTCTCTCCTGTATGGATTCTTTGATGGGAAGTGAGGTTCGCCTTGCATGTGAAGCTGTTTCCACATTCCAAGCACTGATACGGTTTCTCACCTGAATGAATTATTTGATGGGATATTAGGCTTTTTTTCCAGCAGAAGCTCTTTGCACATTCCAAGCACTGATATGGTTTCTTCCCAGTATGAATTCTTTGATGGGAAGTGAGATGGTGGCTCCGGCTAAAGATCTTTCCACATTCCAAGCACTTATATGGATTCTCCCCAGTATGACTTCTCTGATGGGAAGCAAGACTTTCTTTCCAGCGGAAGCTTTTTCCACATTCTATGCACTGATATGGTTTCTCTCCTGTATGGATTCTTTGATGGGAAGTGAGGCTCGCCTTGCATGTGAAGCTGTTTCCACATTCCAAGCACTGATATGGTTTCATCCCATTGTGAATTATTTGATGGGAAGTGAGATGGGAGCTCCGATTGAAGCTCTTTCCACATTCCAAGCATGTATATGGTTTCTCTCCTGTATGGCTTCTCTGATGTGTAGTAAGGGTTGTGCTGTGACGGAAGCTCTCTCCACATTCTAAGCAGTGATACGGTTTTTCCCCACTGTGAATTCTTTGATGGGAGGTGAGACGGGAGCTCCGATTGAAGCTCTTTCCACATTCCAAGCATGTATATGGTTTCTCTCCTGTATGGCTTCTCTGATGTGTAGTAAGGGTTGTGCTGTGACGGAAGCTCTTCCCACATTCCAAGCACTGATACGGTTTCTCCCCTGTATGAATTTTTTCATGGGAAGTGAGATGGCACCTCTGAATGAAGCTTTTTCCACATTCTATGCACTGATATGGTTTCTCTCCTGTATGGATTCTTTGATGGGAAGTGAGGTTCGCCTTGCATGTGAAGCTGTTTCCACATTCCAAGCACTGATACGGTTTCTCACCTGAATGAATTATTTGATGGGTTATTAGGCTTTTTTTCCAGCAGAAGCTCTTTGCACATTCCAAGCATGTATATGGTTTCTCTCCTGTATGGCTTCTCTGATGTATAGTAAGGGTGGTGCTGTGATGGAAGCTTTTTCCACATTCTATGCACTGATATGGTTTCGTCCCATTGTGAATTCTTTGATGGGAAGTGAGATTGGAACACCGACTGAAGCTCTTTCCACATTCCAAACACTGGTATAGTTTTTCCTTCTTATGAATTCTCTGGTTGCAATTCTGACTGAAATTCTGTTTACACTCCACATTTTTATTCCGCTCCCCTGTTGTGGGTTTTTTGTTGTTGACTCCCTTATTCTTGGTTTCCAATTTGTCCCCTTCTGCAATGAAGACAGAAACTGATTAGACCCTAGGAGGAAACAGAGATTCAAATGGAACAATACCAATTAACATGTGATATAGGAAGAATTGAAGGGAATTAGATGGGAGGCAGGTCTTACTGCAGAACTGCCCCTGTTGACTGGTAGTAACTGACAGCTAGTGTGCAACAGAGTGCTGGATTTGCACCATGGAGACCTGGGTTCAGCTTCCAGCTCATGGATGAAGCTCATTGGTTGGTTTTGGGTCAACCACTCTCACTCTCAGCCTAGCCTACTTCACAAGGTTGTTGTGCAGGAACCACCACGTGCATTCTCTTATATAAGGTTAGAAGCAATGGAAAGATGCAAGTATGGTGAAACAAAAAGGTTAGGCCCCATCATTCACAGGCAGACAATGGCATTTGCATGCAGGTGACCCCAAGGTCAATCCTTGGCTTCTGCAGCTAAGGCAGCAGTGGGGAACCTTTGGCCCATGGAGCTAATTGCGTCCAGCAGCAGTCCTAATTTTGCCTTTCTCCAAACCTGTGACATCGGGTTCACAGCTAAAGACACGGCTGCAAATAAACAATCGGGAGGTTAAAGTGCACTCCCCATTGTTCCTTGGCAAAAGGGGCTCTCTGTCACCACTGATCTCCTTGACAAGGAACCCCACTGGGATTTGCTGCAGTGCTCTCAATGGGGCTCTCAGCGTTGATCATCTGATGGGTGCTCTGAAGTCCATTTGCAGTAGGTTTAAATGCAAAGCCACTGCAAACGGACATCAAAGGGGATGGCTTTCAGTGCCAATCAGCTGAGTGATGCTATGAGCCATCCTGTTTGAAAGTAAGCTCTTGGCATCAATCAGCTGATTAGCATTGACAGCTAGCCTACAAAGGGTTTCAGTGAGTCCCTTTGAAGTTGTTGCCTGATGTCATAATGATGTTTGGGGAATGGCCACCTATCCAAGTTGGGCCACAGGACTGGGGGAAGGAAGGACCTGGCTCACCGGCGAGATCTAGTTCCTCACTCCTGAGCTAAACGATCTTGGATGGAGTCCTTTATGGAATCAATCCATCTCTCATTTGGCCTTCCTCTTTTTCTACTCCCTTCTGTTTTTCCCAGCATGATTGTCTTTTCTAGTGAATCATGTCTTCTCATGATGTGTCCAAAGTATGATAGCCTCAGTTTCATCAAGTGACAAAACACAGATGCCTAAAAAACAAGTGAAGCCAAGCATCACAATATAAATAATTTTGTTTGTGTGGGAAGGAAAAATGGGAGGAAAGGGGGGGGAACCATCAAACACATGTTTGTAAATAAAAAGTAAATATATATGTTTAGAAGGGCATAACAGGAGGGAGCATATTCAGCAACAAAACAGTAGGTAGTTGCCCAGTCGCAGGGGGATTAGAATCCAAGAATCTGTAGGTGGCGCTGTTGAGTTACCTCATCACACATATAAATAAATGACTTTCAAGACAGGTATTATGACCCAACAGGGAGCCTTACCGAGAGAGGCCACGATCCCACAATTCTCCTCCATGACTTCCGCATGCAGCGCTCTCTGGTCAGGATCCAGCAGAATCCACTCGTCTTTCGTGAAATACACAGCCACCTCCTCAAAGGACACTGATCCCTAAAAAGAAAAAAAAATCATTTCCCCCTCGTAGACAGCATAAAGATGACCTGTTTATTGTGTTGTTTCGTATCTAGTAATTGCTCTGTTGTTCTTCTAAAGGGATTGTTTCATTTTAATAACAGATGTTTCTGTCTTAATCTTTGTGTAACTGGGTTTTATATTTTGTAAACCGCTTAGCCCATTTGAGCATTAAACGTTATATACATGAATCAATACTGCTGCTACTAATAAATAATACCAGCAACATCCAAAAGGCTAGTGAAGGTGAGGCGGCTGGTCATTATTCTAAGGACGTAGACATTCACGAATGGCATTCGCAGCCTTTGTTAAGGACAGCTTTGACCGAAGGAAAGAGGAGGAAAGAAATGTGTTCAGTCCCAGGGAGATGAGCAGGGGACAGAGGCACCCTGACAGCCCCCAGCCTCTCTACCCCCAATTATCCTTCCCCCTACCTGATCCGGTGCCACAGCAACTGCTTCCCCTCTGCCACAAAGAAGAGATGCCTGAGGAGGTCTTGCCAGCATCATTCTGTCGCCTGTGAGAGACAAAGATGGAAGGAAGCCAGTAGCAGGTGCCTGTCTCAGAGGTTGTGGCTCTGTGATGCATGCCTGGGGGCCCATCTGTACTATACATTCAAAGTGCTGTGGACTTTGAAGAAGCACAAATACAGGGCGAAAGGGACAAATGAGCTAAGCGGAAGGCACGTCAAACAAATCCTCACTGCGACCATCTTCCATCTGGAAACCGATGTCCTCACTGTGAGCCTCCACAGTCACTTACAGACCCACCGTTAAAGACCTACTCGGCCATGAGTGATCGCCAATGGATGATACAACATTAAACAGCCAGGTAGTTTCTACAGGTATGATACTGCTTTAAATATTCAGTGCAGATGTGGCGTAACCAGACGTGGGTGCCGGAAAACATTGCATAGGCTGAGTGTTTGTTCCACATTTATATTTCGGTTGTATGAAAATGTCTCTCTTCCCCCCTTTGGACTCTTGGCCACAGATCAGAGATCCAAGAGTGAAATGTAAATAAACACGTTTTTGAGCTGTGGAAAAGGCTGGAGACAAGTGTTTTACCCCCAAAGATTAAAAGAGCCCATGGATTGATTTCAAAATCGGCAGACCTAATTGAGATACATCCCACATTAATCCTTACCCAGCTGTCTCTGTCTGGTGTCTGATGGAGTCCTCTCTGCTTCAGGGAGATCAGAGCCCATTTCTGCAAAGGGATCTTTTTCCTGAAACAGTAATGATGGTTCAAAACAGGGAATGGGGCGGAGGATTAGAAAAGGAATGACGGAGGCAGAAAACTAAGGGGATTCCTTTGGTGTTTTCCAAAAAAAGCTTGGGCAATTAGAGTATTTTGGGATACCTTCCCTCACATCCGGAGCCCCTTGGATCTATCTCAATGAAATGCTCTCACCTCCTGCTCTGCCCGCTTCTTGTCCTCTGCCCGACTCAGAAGGAAACCTTCGGCCAGGGCCACCGCCTGGGAAGTGGTCTCCGCTCCACATTCCCTCACCCAGCTTTCTATCTCTGGTGGAAGGATAGTGAGGAACTGCTCTAAGATCACCAGATCCAGCATCTGAGCTTTGGTATGCCTTTCTGGCTTCAACCACTGACGGTAAAGGTGGTGGAGTCGGCTGCAAACCTCTCTGGGGCCCTCGGCCTGCTGGTAGCAGAACTGCCTCAACTGCTGGTGTTGCACATCTGAGCTGAGGGTGTCCTCCTCACCCAGGACCTTCCGCACGGTTCTTTCCCAGAATCCCTCACTGCACCCAGTCTTGATGGCATCGCGGCTTCTTCCTGCTTCAGGCCAAGCTGTGTCTTGCTCATCCATCAGTGTTCCACGAAAGCCTTCAAGAGGTCCAGAGGAACACGTTCATCTTCTGCCAATTTCTGTCTGCCCCAATTAGGTACGCTGCCAAATCCTACAAAGCCAAGACATTGTTTTGTTATAGAATTACTACACTGTCAGGACAGGAAAAAATTCTCAAAGCAAACATGGATGAGTTTTGCTAGCAACCATGACCGGACTGTAATGGTGCAATTGGAGTCTCTAGCCCCCCTAGAAGGAAAGTTATAAAGCAAAATAAGCAGGCTGCCTTCTAAGCCAGCATTTCTCTGACCGTGGGCCGTGGACCACAAATGGGCCTTGTCACTCCCCTTCCTTACCCTGTGACTTGCAGGCCGGCTGCTGCTGCTTTATACATCTCTGTGATGCAAGACCAGAGGCAGTCTGGCTTCTCCCCACCTTTCTGTGTTTTTTAACCAATGAGTGAAGTCGGAGCTGTGATTGATGAGTGAGTTGTTTGGACAGCAGGTAGTAGATAGGAATCCTTGGGGTCCTAAAGAGCTGCTGTTTCCCCCTTTGACTCAGTGCACTTTTCATCCTAGCAACCCGAACACCTCTTTCCTCTTCACTGAGATCAGGAACAAGTTGTTTCCTGTAAATACTCCTACACAGTAAGTGTGTGTATGTGTGATGCTAAACAAATTGGCTGAAGCCTTGGAGTTGTATTAATTTGTAAAGAGGGAAGAGACCCAGAAAAATGTGGTTCTTTGTAGTACAAAGATGCATCGCTCTGGTTAAAGGAAGCAAAAAATGATGCCTTTTGTAGCCACTTTATTCCTGCTCATTCAGACCATGGTATTCCCAATCTCTGTGTATAGATGTGAAAGTTGGACAGCGAAAAAAGTGGATAAGAGAAAAATCCACTCCTCTGAAATGTGGTGCTGGAGGAGAGCTTTGCGCATACCATGGACTGCGAAAAAGACAAATAATTGGGTGTTAGAACAAATTAAACCAGAACTATCACTTGAAGCTAAAATGTTGAAACTAAGGTTATCATTCTTTGGACACATCATGAGAAGACCTGATTCACTAGAAAAGACCATAATGCTGGGAAAAACAGCAGGGAGTAGAAAAAGAGGAAAGCCAAGCAAGAGATGGATTGATTCCATAAAGGAAGCCACAGACCTGAACTTACAAGCTCTGAGCAGGGTGGTTCATAACAGATGCTCTTGGAGGTCTCTGATTCATAGGGTCACCATAAGATTATCAACACCTCGGCACCTCATTGACCAAAATGGAGACCATAGTCAAGAAATCAGAAGAAGGCTAGGACTGGGGAGGGCAGCTGTGAGAGAACGAGAAAAGGTCCTCAACTGCAAAGATGTATCACTGAACACTAAAGTCAGGATCATTCTGACCATGGTATTCCCAACCTCTATGAATGGATGTGAAAGTTGAACAGTGAAAAAAGTGGATAAGAGAAAAATCAACTCATGTGAAATGTGGTGCTGGAGGAGAGCTTTGCGCATACCATGGACCGTGAAGAAGACAAATAATTGGGTGTTAGAACAAATTAAACCAGAACTATCACCAGAAGCTAAAATAATGAAATGGAGGTTTATATGCTCCTCCTCCTCCCAAAGGAATAAAGCACTGAAAGGTGGGACGAGGCTAGTTTCTAACATCCACACAAAGAGAGAGAAAAATAAACATTTTGCCTCATATCTCAGTTTCAACAAATGTTAGAACCCTATTTTCCTTTCCAAAAAATAAAAGCTGGGAATCTGTGGACTATGGATTATGGATTATTGGGGGGGGGAGGCAAGTACCTTCCTTACTCCTCCCACCATCCATTCAACAGTTGTTTTTTAAAACCCTCAGTGGGGGGTCTGTCTTGCATTCGATTCCTTCGATGAAATACTGTCAATAGTTCTCAGCAGGACTTTCTATTCCGTCTCCAAAGATGCCGGCAACATTTTGCATGTCTGAATGGGCACATGCGGGTCAGACAGGAGGCTGGAAAGCATCACTGCGTGATTAATGGAGAGGGGCATGCGTGCCGAGTGAGATGCAACTGAGGATTCCCTTCCATCAGCTCAGTGTTGCAGACCTATTTCAAATCCTCTAAAAAAAACCACCCCATATCAAAAGGGCCTTCCTGGCTTTGCAGAGATGAGAGCGAGCCTCCGGTCCGCGATTTGGGTATTGTGGTGCATCCCTGATGGATCAGCTGCACAGCCCCCCCCCGCGCATTCTCCCCCTGCTATTCTGGGACCCCCTTCACCCAAATGCACAAAATGGAAGCGGGGGGGGCAGTGAGAGACTCACCAGTTCCCAAAAGGTGCCAGCGATGCTTTCCCCGAGAGAGACAAAGACCACTCCCCCCCCCGCCCCCGAGAAGCCAGTAAGGAAAAGACTTTGCAGGGAGGTGTTTGCCTTCTGGAGGACTCTGCTCCCTCTCCCCGCAATTCCCTTCCTCTCTAGGAATCCAGTTCAGTTCATTTTAACCCTTAGAATCCACGGATGTAAATAAAATACTTTGTACAAGCTTTAGTTGCTTTTTTTTTAGTGTTGCAAAGTGTTGCTGTACGTCACATGTTTCAGAAACAGAAGCAAAAGAAAATGATTTACTATAAGAAACTTCACTAATATTGCAAAGTAAATCAGACATATTTAAAGTGACCATCTGAACTATATCAACTGTCTTAATAATCTTGCTTCCTCCCTGCTAAAACAAGATCAGCACAGCACGTGTCTTCTTTCTGTTATTTGGGCTGATTGCAGGTGTTGCCACCACTCACCATATGCTCAGAGAGGCACATGTTACCAAATTCTTCCAAGCTACACAGCAAGTGGATTGGACTGTGAAAGACCAATCCAAATTGTATTTGCAGTTTGACAAATTTGTAGGGCAGTCCAATATCTCAGAGAGGAGGTCAGGTCTCCTGCTCCCCTGGTGAATTCACTATAGCTGCCCAATTTCCCTGCTTTTTAACAGAAATATCTTAAACTACAAGGTTTTTTTGCCTGTTAGTTAATATTATTCTCATTGATAAGGGCTCATATACTGGCAGTTCAAAATGTCAAAATCTCATTTTCTCCTGTTTGTATATTTCTAAAAATAGCAACAAGGGTTTTACCAACATTTTGCATCCATCCCGCTATATGAATGGGCTCCCTGCGCAATGCGACTTTCTTGGAAAGAGGAGGAGGTTGGCTAGGGAAGGGTTAAGGAAGCTGGACTGGATGCCTAGAGAGGACGGGAATTTGGGGAGGGAGTTGAGGGTCCATCCTCCAGAAGAACTTGCAAACTGCTTCCTGCCTCGCCTTCTCCGCTGGGGGTTCGGGGGTGGGGGGAGAAGGTGCCTGCGCTCTTTTCTCAAAGGGCTGCCTTTGCTGTTTCCTTTCTGGGATCAGGTAAGCTCCTCATTCTGTACTAGAGTGGAGGGGAGTCCCGGGGGTGCAGAGGAGGGTTCCTGGGATCCTGAGGAGGGGGAAGACCAGCTACTCAAATGGGAAGAGAAGGAAGGCAGAGGTTCAGACTGGGAAGGTGGAGGGTCCCACTGGCCGGGCACTCTCCTTGTCCCACCCCCAATACCAACCTGTACGCCCTGGTGAATTTTTGCACGTGGCTGAGCCCTGATCAGTGGGGGGGGCAGGGAGACTCTTCAAGCAGAACACCAAAGCCTTAGAAAGTGGGCGCAAAAAGTGGAAAGGGATGGGGGGGAAACGAATAGGAGGCTGGTGAATCTTTGATCTGCCCCAGCAAGGCAGCTGCTTACCTGTGACAGGAGTGGAACCTCCATGTGTAGAGGCAGTGTACCCGACAGCAGATGATGCAAAGAAATGTTATTTTGCTTTGAAATGAAGCAACTGAATACATGTCGAAAGAAAGGGAGGGAGGGAGTGTTTACCTGAAAACCTCTTATGCATAATTGAGTTCAAAACATGAATAAACTGTCAACCACCCTGCAAATTAATCACCTACCAACTCTGTAGATGAGTGACAGGACTTCAAGACCGTTTGGGTTAGACAGAAGCCAAGCAACGAGAGAGATGATAAATGTGTGTAAAATTAAGAGAAAGTGGATGGAGAAGTCCTGGAGGAGCCCAGGTCAGCAAAGAACAAGCGATAGAACACCAGAAACTTTTTCAAAAACAAAACATCTTAAAACTTTTTAAAAATCTTTTAAAAAAGAAACTATGTAAAAACATCTTAAAAACAGTTTATTATTTATTTATTTGTTGCATTTACATACCGCTCCATAGCCGAAGCTCTCTGGGCGGTTTACAACAATTAAAAACATTAAAAATAAATTTACAAATTTAAAAAACACAATACAGATGCAGATTAGGATAGTATCTTTAAAAGCTTGCTGAAAGAGGAAGGTCTTCAGAAGGCATCAAAAAGATAAAGGAGACGGCGCCTGTCTAATATTTAAGTGGAGTGAATTCCAAAGGGTACGTGGCACAACACTAAAGGTTCGCTTCCTGTGTTGTGTGGAATGCACCTCCTGATGAGATGGTATCTGCAGGAGGCCCTCACCTGCAGATTGCAGTGATCTATTGGGTATATAAGGATTATATTTCTGTTACCTTTAGCACCAGCTAAATGCCTCTGAATACCAGTTGCAACTTGGGAGAGGGCTATTGAACTCACGTCCTGCTTGCAGGCTTCCCACTGGGGCTTCTGATTCTCAACCAGACTGAAGGGTTTAATCCATGGACCTCACGTGAAGGAAACTCCCAGACTTGTTGCTATCCAAACAACCTTTGTCTTTGCAGGACTTGGTTGCACTTTCAGTTAGGACAGCATTTGGCAGATGAAGGGAGAGTCTCTTGGGCCCTGTTGGAGGCTTCCTTGCAACAGTGCTGAAAGACGGACAACCAAAACTCAGCTGGTCCTGAAGCAGGAAGAGGCTCCCATATCATCGAGGCTAGGAGCCCCGGGCAATTCTGGGGAAGAACCAGTGGCGTCACTAGGGTTGGTGTCACCTGATGCGGTAACTCATGGTGTCACCCCCATGGACCTCCTCCCGTATCAGACCATACAGAATCCTTAGTAATGTTTTTTGTACTGATGTTACTCGTAAATCGTAATTCCCATATATCACTGAACGTAATGGCAATAGTAGTGACATAAACAACTAGCAAAATTAAAATTACACCTTTGAATTACAATATCATACGCACAGCTCAAATTCTTGCTCTCATCACTAATGGGAGCTAATTATCTTGCATATGCCCATAGTAAATTTTCAGATACTTTCAGACCCTCAGCAATTTTCAAGTGGTCTACGTAGAAGAAAGGTTTGGGAACCCCTGGAATAAGACACCTGCTTATGTCCCTATGCTGCTCTCTCCCCTCATTTACGGGCCTGGGATGCTTGCGTGCGGACACACCTCCTTACAATTATGGAAAGTGATTCTTAATAATAAGTCTCCAGACACAAAGTTACATCAGTATTTATCAGTTGTTTAGTAGAAAATTCAGAAGTGCAGAGTCCCTTCATGATAGTTACAGCCACATACACCCTTTTTTGCTCCTGGATTAAGAATGAGATCTTTGTTAATGCATTCTCTCACAACAACAAACATCTCTAGGAGCATGAAAGTGGAGAGCATTAGCAACTGAGAAGAGTCTTCTCAGTGGCTGACTCACCTCCTTTCACTTTGATTGGCTCCAATCTGCAGAAAAGGCAAGGAAGCATATTAGAAGACTCTTCTCAGTGACTAACACATTCCCTTTTCATGCTGACTGTAGGATGCTTGGAGACATAGGGACCCTGCTCCCAAAAAAGCAGAGGGACTAAGATCCCCTGGGCGACTACGCTCCTGGTGCTTATGGACATGACCGTAATATATTTTGTAAAGTGCAAGTTCGATATTATTTATTGTGTTTAGGATTACACTGATGGCATTCCCAAATATGTACTTTCACACAGATTTTGGTTTTCCATAACACAATGTTTGTCCAAGCCTCCACACTTGGGGGGGGCACTACTTGCACACCCCTTCCATAAGCACATCAAAGTTGGATACATACCCAAACCAAGACCCAGACAAAAGGGCACTCAAAACAAAAAGGTAATTACAGTGGCTGAGTAGATGTTGTACAGTGGTTATACTGACTGGGCAGCCACTGTCCTTCACATTTTACAAAATACTTTTTCCTACACAAAGATTAAATTTCTGTGTATGAAAAAGTAATATATGAAGTGGTCTCAATAGTGAGAAAAGTAAAGAAGTGAATGGTGATCCAAATATTTTTCATTCTCACATTATGAAGCTAGCTGCCAGATGATGTATCACCTTCCCTACGCATGCAGCGTAGACTGAAAAAACAGCACCCAAGCCACCATTCAATACGTGCACGTGTTCTTTCCAACATGAATCTACAGGTCTCAAAAAGTAATGTGTGACAAAGTCCTCCTTCCCCTACCCCATAAGAGACTGGAGGTTTGGAAGTCGCAAAAAGGTCTTGCAACGGAGGTTGTGGATAGGGCCGGCGCCAGAGGGTGGTCAGGTCGGGCTCTGGCTGAGGGCTCCTGGGTCCCCTGAAGGGCCCCTCCTTAAGCTGGGTGGGTAGCACTGAAGAGAAGGGACTCTGCGCTTCTGAATTTGCCGCTACATGACGTTCCTGCCTCTCTTCTCTTCCCCCATCCTCCCAAGGGATTGACTCCCTCCCGTCTTATCATGTTCCACCTTTTGCTCTCTGCCCTCTCGCCAAGGAATATCTCAGAAAAGAAAGCTGCACTGTGTCTGGATCAGAGACAGCCAGCTGCAGAGAAAAAAGGTCTTGTCCCCTTCTCACGTTCATCACTCAGTTTATTATTCTCATCATATCATTACTATTAGGTCTAATAAAGAATCCCGCGCTGCGGAAGATTCTTCCACCACCTGAGTCTCTTAAAAGTCCTTTTTCGTGCAGAAAGGACTTTCAAAACTTTCTTGATCAGCAAGTCGCTTTCATGTCAGTTTTGTACCGATGTTTTCAATAACGGTTTGTACCGGGTTTACATTCACATTCGTCCGATATTTTATTTGAGGGTATCGACACAAAGAAGAGGAGTTTTGCCCTGGTGGAGAAAGCAAAACACACAAACCATCCTGGGCCTAGGGGGAAAGCGGCGCGCCCGGGAGGAGGCCATGCGCCTTTCTTGGAGAGAAGAGGCGCAGGAGATTGGCCGCGGAAAGGTTAAGGAAAGAGAACTGGATTCCTAGAGTGGAAGGGGATTTGGGGGGTAGGAAGAGGGGGGTTACAAGCCGCTTCCTGCCCCGCCTTCTTCACTGGGGAGAGGCCGGAGTTTTTTGCAAAGGCAGCGCGTGGCGCTTCCCTTCTGGGATCGGGTAAGCTCCCCATTCTGCACTGGGGTGAAGGGGAGTCCCGGGGGCGCAGGGGAGGATCCCTGGGAAAGTGAGGAGGGGGAGATCAGGGAATGGGGGCAGCAGTTCTGATTGGGAAGGTGGAGGGCCCCACTGATGGAGCACTGGCTCTCGCCTCCGGTTCCAACCTCTCCCTCCCCGTGCATATTTTGCACGGGGCCGAGCCCTAATGGGAAAGGGAGGCTGTTCACGGAGGACACGAACGCCTTAGAAAGTGGGCGCCAAAAGGTGGGAAGGCATAGGGGGCTCATTTGGGGGATGGCGGGCGGGATATGGTTAAATCGCTGTAATAATAGGGAGGATATCGGAAGAAAATGCCTCCGGACAGCAGAGCTGGTGGGTCCCAGCTCCTGTAGGGTGCAAAGCTTGTGGGCCTCTCGGAAGCGAAGACCTGGCGCTTCCGGAAACAAGGAGGCTGCCCTGTGTGAATGTCTGATCTGCTGGAGCAAGGCAGCTCGTTAGCTGTCAGAGGAGTGGAACCTCCATGTGTGGAGGAAGTGTACCCGATAGCAGGCAGTGCAGAGAAATGGTATTTGGTTGTGAAATTAAATGACTATGTGTGCTCGTTGTGTGCTTTCATGTCGATTACGACCTTGTTGTTATGTGCCTTCAAGTCGATTATGAATTATGGCGAGCCTATGAAGTAGTGACCTCCAAGAGCATCTGTCATGAACCACCCTGTTCAGATCTTCCTTTGTGGAATCAATCCATCTCTTGCTTGGCCTTCCTCTTTTTCTACTCCCTTCTGTTTTTCCCAGCATTATGTTCTTTTCTAGTGAATCATGTCTTCTCATAATGTGTCCTAAGTATGATAACCTCTGTTTCATCATTTTGGCTTCTAGTGACAGTTCTGGTTTAGTTTGATCTAACACCCAATTATTTGTATTTTTCACGGTTCATGGTATGCGCAAAGCTCTCCCCCAACTCCACATTTCAAATGAGTTTATTTTTCTCATATCCACTTTTTTCACTGTTCAACTTTCACATCCATTCATAGAGGTTGGGAATACCATGGTCAGAATGATCCTGACTTTAGTGTTCAGTGATACATCTTTGCATTTGAGGACCTTTTCTAGTTCTCTCATAGCTGCCCTCCCCAGTCCTAGCCTTCTTCTGATTTCTTGACTGTTGCCTCCATTTTGGTTAATGACTGTGCCAAGGTATTGATAATCCTTGACAAGTTCAATGTCCTCGTTGTCAACTTTAAAGTTACATAAATTTTCTGTTGTCATTAATTTAGTCTTCTTGATGTTGAGCTGTAGTCCTGCTTTTGTGCTTTCCTCTTTCACTTTCATCAACATTTGTTTCAAATAATTACTGGTTTCTGCTAGTAGCATGGTGGAATATCTTAAATTAGTGATATTTCTCCCTCCAGTTTTCACACCTCCTTCATCTTGGTCCAATCCCGCTTTCCGTATGATATGTTCTGTGTATAGATTAAACAAGTAGGGTTGCTGGATGAAAGTCATAATATAACTCAGCTTTATTTATTTATTATTTGATTTATATCCCGCCCTTCCTCCCAGCAGGAGCCATGGGCGGCAAACAGAAGCGCTAAAAACACATCAAAACATCATAAAAACAGACCCTAAAATACACCAAAACAAAACAACTTTAAAAACATTTTTTTAAAAAAAGTTTTTAAAACATCTTTTGAAAAGGGTTTAAAAACATATTGTTTTTTAAAAAAACATATTAAAAAGCAATTCCAACACAAACGCAGACTGGGATAGGTCTCAACTTAAAAGGCTTGTTGAAGGAGGAAAGTCTTCAAAAGGCGCTGAAAAGATAACAGCGATGACGCCTGCCTAATATTTAAGGGAAGGGAATTCCACAGGGTAGGTGCCACTACACTAAAGGTCTGTTTCCTATGTTGTGCAGAACAGACCTCCTGATAAGATGGTATCTGCAGGAGGCCCTCACCTGCAGAGCGCAGTGATTGGCTGGGTATATAAGGGGTAAGACGGTCTTTCAGGTATCCTGGTCCCGAGCTGTATAATTAAAGTCTCCACTGAAAGTTTTGTAGGAAGGAGTGCACTGATAAAGTTCAGACTCTCCCACTGTATCCATATTGAATATAAAGTTCCCACCAGCTCCATTAACAACATTAATGACCATCTGCCAGGCAATATGGATGCCCTTCTGGTTGCTTCTCCTTGCTTTTGCATGGCATGCATGCACAATGATCAGATTAGCCAGTTCAGCTGAGGTTTGTCACACCGTTGTGCTTCCCAGGAGGGCATCCGATTGGCCACTGTGAGAACAGGATTATGGATTATATGGGCCTTCGGACTCATCCAGCAGCCAGGTTCCTCTTAGGCTCCCATGAGCTCTAAGGGACGGATCACTGGGAGGGATGTTGCACCATTTGGTTCTCAACCAGACTGAAGGCTTTAATCTGTGGACCTCACATGAAGGAAACTCACAAACAAGTCTCCCATTTTTATTTGTGGTCTTAGCAGCCAACTGCCTTCCTTTCTCTGAGATGACCAGGCTGTTATAACGCACTGACCAAACAATGCTTTGGCTTTGCAGGCCTTGGTAGTACCCCCAATTAGTTCAGCCTTTGGTTGGCTATTGTACTAATAACAGAATTAAACTATAAGTTACAAACTGAATGGTCTCTGCTGTTGAATTTCCTACAGGTGGCACCTCCAGTAAGGGCAGACTTTGGCAGAAGCGGGAGGAATCTCTTGGGCCGGGTTGGAGATTCCTTGGAACAGTAATCCAAGATGGAAGACCAGGACTCAGCTGGTCCTGAAGCAACAAGAGGTCCAGATATCATCCTTGCTGGCAGTCCTGGGGAATTCTGGGAAAGAACAGTGCAGAACATCCTGGGTAAGGAGGAAGCCTTCTGCTCAGATGTACAGCGACAACATTTCAGGCAGTTCTGCTACCAGGTGACCAAAGGGCCCCGAGAGGCTTGCAGCCGACTCCACAACCTCTGCTGTCGGTGGCTGAAGCCAGAGCACCACACAAAGAATGACATCTTGGACCTGGTGATCCTGGAGCAGTTCCTGATCGTTCTCCCAGAAGACATTGAGAATTGGGTGAGAGAGTGTGAACCACAGACCACTTCCCAGGCGGTGGCCCTGGCCGAAGGTTTCCTCCTGAGCCAGGCAGAGGAGAAGAAGCAGGCAGAGCAGTGGGTGAGAGAGAGTTTCATCCTGGTACTTCCAAGGGGCTCAGGATGTAAGGGGCAAGAACTTAAAACATTCTGTAATTGTCAAAACCTTTCTGCAAATCTTCCACGGAGGACTGTCCCAAGCTCCCCAAGAACTTTTGCTTCTCGCATGCCTTTTCTAAGCCTTTTCTCAGTTCACCGGCTTTGATATCTTCCTTGTTCTTCCAGGTCAAGGGTCTGTTTGCACAAGTGGCCACTGATGCCCTTGAGTCACGGAAGACTCCGTTGGACCCCAGAGAGAGTCCCCTGCGAAGGCGGAACGTTCAGGAGGGTGACAGACATACCACTTCACTCAGTAAGAATTGATTTGATCTCTTTCTGTTGATTTTGCCAGAGATTCATAAGATTCTTTCATGTTCTCCTGAATCTTTGGTTGTAGGAAATGTTCTTTCATGCAACTAAACTAGACAATGTGTAGGAAGAACCAAAATGTATACGATGGATGAGATATTTTGCAGTGTCAGCATGTACTTAGACATACGTCACTTGACCTCTAAGACAAGCGCGTGCTGCTGGCTTCCCATCACTTTTGTCTCCTGCAGGTGATGAAATGAGGCCAGCAAGACTTCCTCAACCATCTCTTCTTTGTGATGGAGGGGAAGCAGTTGCTGTGGCAGTGGATCAGGTATGGGGGGGAAATATCCATGGGGGGAGAGAGGCTGGGGGCAGCCTGGGCGCCTCTGTTCTCTGCTTACCTCCCTGGGCCTGAATGAATTTCTCCCTTTCTCTTTCCTTCTCTCAAAATGCTCACTAGGGAGGCTGTGAATGCCACTGAAGAAGGTTTCCTCCCTTCCTTGTTGAGTCTTCTTGATTTTGGTAGTTGATAATATTTACGCTATCTGTAAGGAGCAAATATTTCCTTTCCTCCCAGGGTCCCGTGTCCTTTGAGGATGTGGCTGTATATTTCACCGAGGAGGAGTGGGCTCTGCTGGATCCTGACCAGAGGGCACTGCACAGGGAGGTCATGGGGGAGAATGGTCGGATCATCACCTCCCTTGGTAAGGCTGCCTAGCTGCATAGTTAACGATTATATGATTTAGAAAATATAATAATGAGAATTGTTGTGCATTTACTGTAGTTTTATTTTATTTAATTAGTTAGTTACTTAAATTGATATAGCACCTTTCCAAAAAGAGCCCAGGGAAGCAAACAACATGTGATAAAACAATAAAAGTGTCTTAAAAACAATTAAAATACAGATGCAGACTATTCCAATACAGATGCAGACTGGGATAAAAGTATCTAGTAAAGATATCTATTTCATTGGTTTGTTGAAAGAGGAAGGTCTTCAGCAGGCGTTGAAAAGATAACATTTAAGTCTAATATTTAAGGGGAGGGGATTCCAAAGGGTAGGTGCCACTGCACTAAAGGTCCGCTCTCTATGATGTGCGGAACGGACCTTCTGATGAGATGGTATCTGCAGGAGGCCCTCATTTGCAGACCACAGTGATCGACTGGGTATATAAGGGATGATCTTTCAGGTATTCAGGTCCCAAGCATGAGGTATGAGGCTTTACACACCAAAACCAGCACCTTGAAATAAGGCCAGTAGCTAATTGGCAGCCAATTCAATTCTTTCAGCAGCCGGGAACCTTTTTGGCAATATTTTTCACCCGCTGCAGCTTCTGGACCCACCTCAAAGGCAGCCCCACGTAGAATGCATTGCAGTAATCCTGGCTGGAGATAACTAGTGCATGGACAACCACAGTCAGAGGTTGATGTCTGAGCTGGGAGTTGAGCTCTGGTCTCTAGAGGCCAATCAAATAGTCTATAGAACACCAGCTGTCTGTTTAGGTGTTTGCAGTACGAGATGGTAAGATCTGCCTCCTAGCTCAGGCTTTCCCATTCTTCCATTATCACAAGGATTACGTGTATGTGTATTCAGTGATTTGAGGCTCCATTTCTGCATCCAGCTCTTAACAATTTATTCTCTTCTTTGCAACAGGTTATGAATGGAAAACAGAGAATCTGGGAGAACTATATGGGGCGATCACAGAAGGAGCCGTGTGCATAAAGAGGGGGCAGCAGAGAAAGAAAACTGAAGGAGAAGAGAAAAGGAGGAATAAATCCCCTACTTCTCAGGGCAGCGACCACTATCATATCCCGGTGCAAGAAAAAATGGGGAACAGGAAAGAAAGAAATACTCTCTTGGAGTGTGGAAAGAACTTCTGTCAGAAAACACCCCTCGCTATTCATAGAAGAAGCCATGGAGGGGAGAAACCATATAAATGCTTAGAGTGTGGAAAAAGCTTCATGCATAAGATAAGTCTCACTCGGCATCAAAGAATCCACACAGGGGAAAAACCGTTTAAATGCTTGGAGTGTGGAAAGAGCTTCACACAGAAGATAATTCTCACTTTGCATAGACGAATCCACACAGGGGAGAAACCCTACAAATGCTTGGAGTGTGGAAAGAGCTTCTGTCGGAAGAGAGATCACACTCGGCATCAAAGAACTCACACAGGGGACAAACCCTACAAATGCTTGGAGTGTGGAAAAAGCTTCTGTTGGAAGACAAATCTCACTTTGCATCAAAGAATTCACACAGGGGAGAAACCATATGAATGCTTGGAGTGTGGAAGAAGCTTCACACAGAAGAATAGTCTGACTTCGCATCGAAGGATTCACACAGGGGAGAAACCTTACAAATGCTTGGAGTGTGGAAAGAGCTTCTGTCAGAACAGAGATCTCACTCGGCATCAAAGAACTCACACAGGGGAGAAACCTTACAAATGCTTGGAGTGTGGAAAGAGCTTCTGTCGGAAAACACATCTCACTTCACATGAAAGTATTCACACAGGAGAGAAACCATACAAATGCCTGGAGTGTGGAAAGGGCTTCTGTCGGAAGACACGCTTCACTATTCATCAAAGAATTCACACAGGGGAGAAACCATACCAATGCTTAGAGTGTGAAAAGAGCTTCACACAGAAGGATAGTCTCACTCGCCATCAGAAAGTTCACACAGGGGAGAAACCATACAAATGCTTCGAGTGTGGAAAGAGCTTCTGTCGGAAGACACACCTCGCTACTCATCAGAGAATTCATACAGGGGAGAAACCATTTCAGTGCTTGGTATGTGGAAAGAGCTTCAAGCGCAAGACAAGTCTGACTTCACATCAAAGTATTCACACGGGAGAAACTATACAGATGCTTGGAGTGTGGAAAGAACTTTTGTCAGAAGACACATTTCACTTTGCATGAGCGTATTCACACAGGTGAGAAACCATACAAATGCCTGGAGTGTGGAAAGAGCTTCACAATGAAGTATAATCTCACTTCTCATCAAAGAATTCATACAGGGGAGAAACTATTTCAGTGTTTGGTGTGTGGAAAGAGCTTCACGCAGAAGCATATTTTCACTTCACATCAAAATATTCACACGGGAGAAACCACATCAGTGCTTTGAATGTGGACAGAGTTTCTGTCAGGAGTCATTCCTCTCTACTCATCAAAGAATCCACATGAGAGAAACTGCAGAAATGCTTGTGGAAAGACACACCACACTGCTCATACAGGAGGGGGAAATACAGAAGTGGTCTGAATATGAAATATGATTGTGGCACAATTCATATCAATCAATCAATCATTTATTACGGTCAATGACCAGCACTATAAAATGTTAAAATAGCAAACAATAAAACATGTCAATATTATATAGAGAAGGAAACATACGGCAACAGCCTGAGATAATATGGAACTGTGGTATTAAAATTAGGGCAACAATGGGGAATGGCCCACCCAAGGTTATCCATTATTGTCAGATTAAAGCTGGGCTGGTGAGGGATGTGGACTGAAAGGATGGAGCATAGCTTGGGTGGGGATCCAGAGCCAGATGGTGAGGCCTGGAGGACCACTTTCATCTCCCATCCCAGAGGTTCTCCACCCCTGCTTTAGACAGGGAGGAAGAGAAACTACTCCCCCCAAACACACTCCCACAAAGCCCCTGCCCACACACGCACTCTCTGCTTTTCCATGATGTTTGGCTAACAGTTGAATCCATTAGAAATAAAATAGATCCTCTTGAATTTGGAAGGTTTTTACCCTGCAAGACTGAAAACACCCATTACATTAAAGCTAACATTGATGTCTTTGAATGGATTTTCTTGTGCCATGGTGGGGCTAGCGAGCACTGGACTGGCAATTTTTACTCTGCAGGCAATAGACAGCTAAGCAAACTTTCACCTTATTTATTTATTTATTAAATTTATTAGTCGCCCATCTGGCTGGTTGTCCAGCCACTCTGGGTGATGTACAAAATAAGAACATATAATTACATTAGCGCATTAAAAATCTCAACAATAATAGTAAAACCTAACCCACCCTTATTTCAGAGGTGAGAGGGCATCCTTCTTTAAAAATCAGGCATATTTATGATGCTTGTTTTCAAAATTTTCCTAGATCTGTCTTTTACCTCCTTGCCATTTTGCGGCTGTCCAGCTGTCTGCAGATAGTTCAGGATTGACCTGCCACTTCCTTAAAATTCCCAATGTGCTCGTAGGTCCCAAAAGGCTGGAGACCCCTGCCATAAATACTCCCAGCTGACAAAAAGGATTAGAAATCTTCAGCTCCTTTGCCTAACATCAGGTGTGCTCCAATTCACTTCTCAGCCTTAGCAGAAATATATTTAGTTTCCATCAGCTGAGCTCCACCAGGGTCCTTCCTCAAGTGCCGCCTAGCAGCGGCCGTTCCATCAGGCTGCAGGGCCTCTCCATCTCCCCTCCTGGAAAGATCAGCAATGTTTGGTTCCTTCTCCTGTTCCAGCTGGTCATCACAAGGACTCTGTAAGTAAGGACTCTAACTAAGAAATGGTGCCTGGGTTGTTCCCAGCCACCCCCACTCCCAATATCCTTTCATTGTCTGTTGTGTCTTTTGGACTATAAGCCTAAGAGCAGCATCTGCCTTTATTAGTGACTAGCGGAAAGTACTGGCATTGTTTGGGAATTCTAAGAAACAAAAAAACGCCACTGAAATTTGTACATAAACAATGCAGTGTGTTCAGTTCTAGGGCTGTTCACAACACACACACACCGACCTGGGAAGACTCTATCAGGATTTGGCCTTAAATCAGTTTTATGGCAGGGCTGGTGTTTCATTAGCCCTTTAAAACCCCTATATGTGCAGTATTGCAGCGGGGGAAGGAGATGCTGCCTCTCCTCCCCCCTCCCCGCCTGACCGTACTGTAGACAGCAAAACGGTTCAATCCTGCTGGGTGCTGCGTCACCAGCATGTTCCCCTCGGAATCCTTGCTCTCTGTTCTGTCTCATCCGCCCCCTAATGTGCCCCTGCTGTTGTTCTTCATTCCGTTTAGGCCCTCACCACCCCCACCATCAATGACAACACTGCCACCTCCCACTCCATGGCAGCTGCTTATGCGGCTTCCACCAGCTCCTCCATGTTATGGGAACCCAAGTCCCCTTTATCTAAAGACAGCACATTCTTAAACTGGGAAGGGTGGGTTGGACCGGATTTTCCTTGCCCGGGTAGTACAAGGCCCGAGGTGGCTTGATGCCATCATATTTCCCAATATTCATATTGGACTGGATCATAGAATCATAGAGTTGGAAGGGGCCTATAATGCCATTGAGTACAACCCCTGCTCAATACAGGAATCCAGATTAAAGCATACCTGACAGATTAAAGCATTCCTAAAGAGTCTCCAGTGCTGGAGAACCCACCACTTCTCTAGTTGATTGGTTCCTTTGTTGTACCACTCTAATAGTTAGGAGGTTTTTCCTGATGTTCAGCCGAAATCTGGCTTCCTGCAACTTGAGCCCATTATTTTGTGTCCTGCACTCTGGGATGATCGAGAAGAAATCCTGGCCCTCCTCTATGTGACAACCTTTCAAGTACGGAAAGAGTGCCTCGTCTTCTCAAGGCTAAACATGCCCAGCTCTTTCAGTCTCTGCTCATAAGGCTTTGTTTCCAGTCCCCTGATCACCCTTGTTGCCCTCCTTTGAACCCATTCCAGTTTGTCTGCATCCTTTTTAAGGTGCAGTGTCCAGAACTGGACACAGTACTCAAGATGAGGCCTAATCAATGCCAAGTAGAGAAGCTCGGAGGGTTGTAACGAGATATAGGGCCTTTTCAGTGGTGGCCCCTGAACTATGGAATAGCGTTCCCGACGAGGTGCGCCTGGCGCCTACACTTCTATCTTTTCGGCACCAGGTGAAAACCTTTTTATTTTCCCAGGCATTTTAACATATTTTATTGTTGTTAATATATACCAGGCTGTTAAATATTTAATATGTATACTTTTAGTGTTTCTATTGTTATTTTATTGTATTTTATTGTATTGTATTTACTTTATGCTGTGCACCGCCCAGAGAGCCTTTGGCTTTGGGCGGTATAAAAATTGAATAAAATAAAAAATAAAATAAATAAAGTAGAGAGGAGCTATTACTTCATGCAATTTGGAAACTACTTCTGTTATGCGGCCTAAAATACCGTTTGCCTTTTTTGTAGCCACATCGGACTGTTGGCTCATTTAACTTGTGATCAACAACCATTCCAAGATACTTCTCGCTTGTGGTATTGCTGAGCCAAGTATTCCCCATCTTATAACTATGCACTTGGTTTCTTTTTCCTAGGTGTAGAACTTTGCACTTATTCTTACTAAGTTTCATTGTGTTGTCTTCAGCCCAGTGCTCCAGTCTATCCATAAGTGACTGTGGAGGCCTTACCCTGGAAGACAATCTTATTTGGCCACGAGTGATTGCCAATGACTTTACTCCCAACTTCAGGATGGAAAATGGAATATCGGTGGACAGCAAAAGAGGTTTAAAGATGTTCTAAAAAAATGTAACATAAGCACCCAGAACTGGGAAGCCTTGGCCCAAGAGCGTCCCAATTGGAGGTCAGCCATTATCAAAGGTGCTATAGACTTTGAAGAAGCACAAGTACAGGGCAAAAGGGACAAATGAACTAAGCAGAAGGCACGTCAAGCAAATCCTCATTGTGACCATCTTCCATCTGGAAACCTATGTCCTCTCTGTGGGAGGCTGTGTGGACCCAGAATTGGCCTCCACAGTCACTTATGGACCCACTGTTAAAGACCTTACCCTGGAAGTCAATCTTACTTGGCCCCGAGTGATCGCCAATGATGAATGGCTCCAGTCTATCAAGATCACTTTGAATTTTGTTTCTGTCCTCCAGGGTCGTAGCTATCTCTCCCAATTTCATCTGCAAATTTGATAAGCATTCCTTGCAGTTCCTCATTCAAGTCATTAATAGAAATGTTGAAGAGCACAGGGCCCAGGACCGAGCTCTGTGGTACCCCACTCATTACTTCCCCCCAGTTTGAGAAGGAACCATTGATAAGCACACTTTGACTGATTCTGGAGCCAACTATGGATGCACCTGATAGTTGTTCCATCCAGCCCACATTTAGCTAGTTTGCTAATCAGAATATCATGGGGCACTTTGTCAAAAGCTTTGCTGAAGCCAAGATATATTATGTCCACAGCATTCCCACAGTCTACAAGAGAGGTTACCCAATCAAACAACAAGATAAGATTAGTTTGGCAGGATTTGTTCTTGATAAATCCATGTTGGCTCCTAGTAATCACTGCATTGTTTTCAAGGTGGTTATAGATTGACTGCTTTATAATCTGCTCCAGAATATTCCCAGAGATTAATGTCAGGTTGACTGTTCTGTAGTTGCCCGGTTCCTCCTTTTTGCCCCTTTTGAAGATAGGGAGAACATTACCTACCGTTTTGCGTTTAATCATGTTCTGTGACAAAATGTGGTTAGTGACAAGGTCATCTCAATATATTCAATTCTTTATTTTTCAACATTGGTCAAATGTTGGAAAGGACAAATTGTGAGCCCACTGATTGTTTTTGCCTTAATGTCCTTCCAGTGCCACTCCCTTGCTATCTATGGGGCATTTGCTGCTATTGCAGTTGCTGCCACCAGTCCTGGAGATGTCTGCTGTTTACGACTCCTGAATTTTTTAATTGTGTTTTTTTTTAAGGAACACTTCAGTGAGAAAATCCACACCACATCTCACATTTGCATGGCAGTTGTTCACCAATACCTGATGATTCCTAAATCTTGTTTCCTGCGATTCCAGTGAGCTAACATAGGGCAGTATGAAAGGGCCTTTTCAGTTGTGGCTCCCCACTCGTGGAATGTTCTCCCCGGTGAGGTTCACCTGATGCCACCACTAAGACCTTTTCAGCACCAGGTAGAAATGAACCTGTTTCCCTAGGCATTTCTGTTGCTTGTTGGCAGTTCTTGGTAATGTGTGCTGCCAAAGCTTTTGCTACTGATTTATTTGGGCTGGCTGTTTTTTTTTTGTGAACTGTTAATACATTTTTGTTACAATGTACTTTTATTTATGCTTTTATTTAATTATTTGAATATTTATAAATTGCCAAATGATACAAAACATCAAGGCAGTATACAGTGATATCATTAAAATATACAGTTTCAAATTATTAAAAATGTAAAATCATAAAATAATTGCACAAATGACCAACAGTGAATCAGCACTGCTTTGTGCGCTTAAAAAAACTGTACGGCTTATTGATGTGTTATTTCCTTTTCCTTGTATTATTATCTGAGATTGGAAGCTGTACTTGTTTTGCGAATAAATTTAGTTAATAAAAAAATTGCATGTAGCTTGCAGACTTTTTTTGTGTAACAAGCAACTAGTAAGTTCTAATAATTTTATATATATATATATGTATATAAAGTAAGTCCTCGTGCCATCATGATGTCACAGCTGTGCAGTGACCTGGGCAGGAGGCCAGTGGTGGCGGCAGCTGCAGCCTGGGCAGGAGGCTGGGTGGCAGATTGGGGGGCGAGCGGAGAGAGTTTTGGCAACACATGGGGGTAAAAGGGAGAGAGCCATAGCTGAGTGGCAGAGATCTGCTCTGCATAGAGAAGGCCCCAAGCTCAATTCCCAGCATCTCCAGGCAGGGCTGGGAGAGACACCTGCATGAAACCTTGGACAGCCACTGGCAGACAGTGTAGGAAACACCAAGCTAGATGGGCCAATGGTCTGACTCAATATAAGGCAGCTTCCTCTGTTCCTAGGAGCTTTGGCGACCCATGGAGGAAAGAGCTGAACCCCGTGAGCGATGTCATCAGGAGTCGTGCTCCCAGCAAGGGGATAGGAACCAGACAAAGAACGATCCAAGAATGTCCTCAACAGCAGAACAGGCGGAGGATAACAATGTGTATGTTACAACGGCTGTGAAGGCGGATGAAGGCTGCAGCAGATAAAAGACTTCCAATCGTCATGGTACCCATGCCATTGGATCAAAGCCTAGTAGTAGTAATAGTAGTAATAATAGACTTGGAGTGAAATAAAGTTTTTCTTCTCTCGCTACAACCATCTTGGTCATCCACATTACAGTAAAAAACCAGTTTCTTCACTTAAAACCTGTAATTTCAACAATATTTTTTTGTGGGAAAGGATTGATGGTAAAATGTTAAAAATACATGTTTCAATTTTGAACACTTACGTGCAATGAAGAAATCATCCAGTATTCACGTATTTGTGGTCAGTCTGCAGTGTAGAAAATGGAAAAAGTTGAAATATTTTGTGTTGTCTTTATAGTGGGTCACCTTTAGTTATCTCCAAATGCATTTTGATGTTCCTTAGGACATTTTAGGTACTTTAATAATAATAATAATAATATAGTGTTCTTCATTTTTACCTAATGTTCAATAAATAATTTGGGAGAATATCTTCACTGAGAATTGCTGATAAAGACTTTGTTAAGTAGCAACCAGGTCTGATTAAAAAGCAAAATATTATGCACTCCTGACCAAAATTACAATATTCCTCTATATGAAGCACATTTTGCATATTAGTTCTGGACAAGGAGCTCCAGGGGGCCCTGAAGCCGCTCCCCAATCTCTGAGCATTGGAGCTCTGATTTATCCACCTCCCTCTCTGGCTTCTCAGATTTGACAGCAATTTTCAGCCAGCTTTCAAGTGTCTGCTAGGACTTAAGGACTGGGAACGTGATGCTTTTGAGAAAAGGATAGCTGAGAGTCACAGGAAGTTTTTTTTTTTTTTTAAATCCAGGACCTCACTGATTTTTCATTGCACTGCCCTGGAGTGTCAGCGCCACACAGCCCCTGGTCATAACCAGCCCTTCCAATTCTGCCAAGAAGTAGCCTGTTCATCCCAGTGAGTGAGCTGAAACATAATAAAATAAATAAATAAATAAATAATCTGCTCTCTGGACCGGTTCATTTTGTAGCAGCCAAAGGTTGTGGGCCATTTTTAAAGGCGCCCTGACATCAGTAGCCTTCCCCTTTTTACTCGGCCAGAGGTTTAAAGAGGAGATGGATGGAAGAGCACCTACACTCTGGAACTCCCTGCCCATTGATATTAGGCAGGTGCCTTTGTTGTACTGTTTTATTTGAAAATATATTCTTTTAAGTTCTGAATTCATTTATAGTTTGATTTGTTTACAGTCAACTTGTTTTTAATTGCTGAGTATTATTTATAATTTTGATAGCTATTTTACATAGCGCTTTTTATCCAGGTGATAAGTTAAACAGAATCTCTGGAAAAAGTAAAGTCCCCTCCACAAAAAAAAAAAAATTTAAAGCCTGGTAATTGGTTTTATACTGGCAAAGTTGCCAGGCAGGGCTGGGGGGGAAAACCCTAAAATGTGATGTGAATGGACATTTTAGAGGCCACTTTGGAGGAAGAAGAAGATACTGAATTAAAATGTGTTGAAGCAAAACTAAGACCGACACTCATACACAAGTTATATCTTCATACATATTCAAGATGTATTCACACATAAAGTGGACATCGATTTGCAGTGGGACTGCAAAGAGAACCCCTCAGATGCTGCAAGGGCAGTTTGGAGGTGTCTCCCCCCTATTCCTGCCTCTCTTCTCTCTCTCTCTCCCCCACCCATCCATCTTTCACTCTCTGCTACCTCCATCTCCTTGCCCGCCAAGGAATCTCTCCAGGCCAACAGAGAATCTCAGCTAGCCGCAGAGGAGAGGGGCGCGCAAGGAAGGAGGACGCAAAAGGCTCCGCGCGCAATGCGCGCTTTTTGGCGAGAGGAGGATGCGTGGCCACGGAAGGGTTAAGGAACGTGAACGGGAGTCCTAGAGAGGAAGGGGATTTGGGGTGGGGAGTGGCTGGGTCCTCCTGCCCCGCCTTCGCCGCTGAGGGGGCGCATCGATAGGGCTGTGGATTTCCCCGCCCCGATCCACAGCAGCCAGTCTCTTCCGGTGCTTTTTTTGCCCGTGGCCGAGACTCTTCAAGCAGGACGGAAAAGCCCTAAGAAAGGGGGCTCAAAATGGTGGGAAGGGATGGAGGAGGATAAACCTTTTTGGGGGTGGAAGGGGGGGATAAACATTTAAATAACTATTTGTTGTTGTTATGTGCCTTCAAGTCGATTACTACTTATGGCGACCCTATGAGTCAATGACCTCCAAGAGCATCTGTCATGAACCACTCTGTACAGATCTTGTATGTTCAGGTTAAATAGCTATAATATTCATAATAGGGAGAAAATGCCTCTGCAGAGCAGCCCTGGCGGATCCTTGCCGGGTGCAAAGCTTGTTGCCTCCTCGGAAGGAAAGGCTGGGAACCGGGCGTTGCTGCCCCTGCAGAATCTGTGAGGCGGCCCATGAGCGGTGAGAGTGGAACCTCCATGTGCAGAGGAAGTGTACCAGAAAGCAGACAATGCAGAGAAATGTTGTTTTTTTAAAACTAAACAAATGTATGTTTAAATAAGGGGTATGTGTGGTTTATCTAGAAATGTAAATTTTACACATGAGTTCAATAGATTAATCAGCTGCCTACAAATGTGGAAATGAATCAGCTGGCATCTCTGTAGCTGAGTGACAGAACTTCAAGATGGTTGGGGCTGATTAACTTAGAAGCCAAAGTATAAAAGTGTGCGTCAGGGCTTGCCACCTCTATCAGTCCCAAGAACTGTCCGCATCCCAGGGGGGTCTCTTCCTTCAGAGACTACCTGGGGAGCACCTTTGCTCTCGCAAGCCTGTGTGCTCGCATCGCCACCGATCTAGTCTGTATACTTTATTCCCGACAATAAGCATTTCCCTTTACCCAAACGTGACCTTTCATTAGCCTCGATGCCCTTCCTCAGTGAATCCCTTCTCCCTTGAAGCGGGGGGTTTCTTGCTATTGGATTGATATATTATGCGCTGACCTGTAAAGAAAAAAACAACACCTGGATTAATGTACCCACATTTATGATGATGTGGGTGCCCATGCTATATTGGCACAACAGCAAACTGTTCATATTGTGATAAGATTGAATCTTATACTTATATTGACCACTGAAGAAGTCCCTTACAGGGTAGACATGCATTTGGTCTACAATATAACTATAAGTCCTGGTTTGTCATACTATTGCTGGCTATATCAGCAGATATTTGGATATAATTACATATGTATTATTATTATTATTATTATTATTTGATTTATATCCAGCCCTTCCTCCCAGCAGGAGCCCAGGGCAGCAAACAAAAGCGCTAAAAACACGTCAAAACTTCATAAAAACAGACCTTAAAATACATTAAAACAAAACAACTTTAAAAACATCTTTTAAAAAAGAGTTAAAAAACATATAGTTTTGAAAAAAAATTAAAAAGCAATTCCAACACAGACGCAGACTGGGATAGGTCTCAACTTAAAAGGCTTGTTGAAAGAGGAAAGTCTTCAAAAGGCGCCGAAAAGATAACAGAGATGGTGCCTGCCTAATATTTATAATAATGAGATTTTAGCCCTTTGAGGAGAGACTGAAAGAATTGGCCAATGGAAGAAATAAATTAAGCAATAAAAATATAATTAAAAATCATATAGCATCAAGCACAGTGTATTGCAACAGGCAGAAAAATTGCAGTTAAGTGGTTCACCCAGACCATCAGCAATTTTCAAAGAGTCCGTGGGGAAAAAAGTTTAGGAACCCCTGAAACAGTGTACTATCTGTTTAAGGTTTAGCAGCAGCACCTAAATGGATGTTAAGATCTGCCTCCCACCTCAGATTTTCCATTCTGCCATTATCACAAGCATTATGTATGGTTTTTCAATGTTTTCAGGCTCCATTTTTCCCTCAGGTCTTAACGGTTTCTTCTCTTCCTTGCAGCAAATCATGAATGGAAAACAGAGAAAGTGGGAGAACTACCTGCGTTGATCCCAGAAGGACCCAGGTGCATAAAGAGAGGGCAGCAGAGAAGGAAAACTGAAAGCAAAGAGAAGAGGAGGGATAAATCCCCTACGTCTCAGGGTTGTGCCTACTATCATATCCCAGTCCAAGAAAGAATGGGGAAAAGGACAGAAACAAATACATGCTTGGAATGTGGAAGGAGCTTCTGTCAGAAAACATACCTTGCTACTCATCGAAGAACTCACACTGGGGAGAAACCATACGAATGCTTGGAGTGTGGAAAGAACTTCTGTCGGAAGACACACCTTGCTATTCATAAAAGAATTCATACAGGGGGAAAACCATATGAATGCTTGGTGTGTGGAAAGAGCTGCACAGAAATTGCACACAAAAACAGTGAAACCCAACCTCACTTCTCCTTCCTCCTATCCCCTCCCTCTTTCCCCTTAATTCCACCTTCCTTTACCCATTGCTCAGGACAAGCACCCCCTTCCAATGCCCTCCTGGGCCCTTATCCTCCTTTCCCCACACACCCACTAGCCCTCACCCTCCCACATGGCCAGTTTTGGCAATCGGAACCATGGTTTTCTCTGAGTAAATGCCACAGAAACCCGTCCCCGAAAACTATCTAAACCACCCGCCTCCTCCCCCTCCTGCCTGCTCCCACTCCCCATCCCCTGTGGAAAGGTCCATCAATCTGGTAGTGAGGCTTTTCATTCTAAATCCCTTCCACACACTTTAATGCACTAGCTTAGAGAGAGCTACCTCAGAGACAAATGATGTTTCCTAACGGATCGTTATATATTTCCATCGGATAATTTTTATAAAGAACACAATGACTTGAAAAGTCATAACTGAATTACCGGGCCAAGTTCAAGGTTCTAGTTTTGGTGTACAAAGCTTTATACAGCTTGGGACCAGGATACCTGAAAGATTGTCTTACCCCTTATATACCCAGTCGATCACTGTGCTCTGCAGGTGAGGGCCTCCTGCAGATACCGTCTTATCAGGAGGTCCATTCTGCACAACAAAGGAAGCGGACCTTTAGTGTGGCGGCACCTACCCTGTGGAATTCCCTCCCCTTAAATATTAAACAGGCGCCATCTCTGCTATCTTTTCGGCGCCTTTTGAAGACCTTCCTCTTTCAACAAGCCTTTTAAGTTGAGACATATCCCAGTCTGCTTCTGTGTTGGAATTGCTTTTTAATATGCTTTTAAACTTTTTTTTAAAAAAATACGGTTTTTAACCTTTTTTTTTAAGTCTTCAAAGCTTTTTTTAAAAAAATGCTTTTAAAGTTGTTTTGTTTTAATGTATTTTAATGCCTGTTTTTATGATGTTTTAAAGTGTTTTTACTGGTTTTGTTTGCCGCCCTGGGCTCCTGTTGGGCGGAAGGGCAAGATATAAAATAATAAATAAATAAAATAAATAAAAAAGAATGGGCTATCGAATTTCAACCATTTCCACTGTGGTAACAGAAAGCTGGATCCAAGTTGCCTGGATTCCATCCTGCACATCCATTTGTTCTCGGACTGGATGGCAGACCATTAAACACCTTCAGTTACGAATGCACAGTTAACACAACCCTCCTTTCCCTTCTCTGACTCTGATGGCTCCGTCTCTAAAGGCAAGCAAAATGTGTTTGTATGGGATGAATTGTGCGGTGTCCAAAACGTTGGGCTGTGTGTGCCTGGACACAAAGATTTGGCAAAGGCATCGGTTACCCACCAACACTTATTTATGGGAAGAGCCAATTCTGTGCTGTCACCTCGTAGCTCGGTTGTGAAACCACCAGCCCTGAAATGAATGCTGCAAATATTGCCACTGAAGTCATGATGAAATACTGTTGAGCGGCCACATGAAAAGCGACATCTTAGTATCCCCACTCCTAGGAGGATGTACCCAGGGCCTGCTGATCTATATATAATTCTGTGCCCACCAAAGACTTAGTTGCACAAGTGTAGCTACCCCGTGGTTTTTATGCCAGATGATACCCCCCACAGCCTTTTAAAACTGTTAAAAACTTGATAGTTGTATGACCGCTTCTGTGCATTGTCCACTAAGAGGCTGAGCAGGCAAGCACTGATGGCTGTCTCCTGAATCAATTGCTTCTGGGATTGCATAAAGGTATTGTTTGCAGCACAGACCCTTGCCAGATGAAATCCCAGTAAACTCTTTAATAATGCCGCTTATAAAGTAGCATCTAATTACAAACTGCCCTTGCAACCGCCATCTGAGAACTTCCCCTTTTTAAATTATTATTACCTAAGAATTAAAAGTAGGAAACAGCCAGGATGACTGCTGCTGTTCCATTGGCAAAGCAACATTGGTTTGTTTGTAATGAACTTCCTTCAAAATTGCTTTCGCTGCAGATAATGCCATCCCAAATCCTGTGGCAACCCTTTGCCCTGCAGAACGCCTAGCAATTCTAAGAACAAGAAAAACCAAGGGAGGACACATAGAGTCGCTGCTTCAGGCAATGTTTGAGCACTCGGAAGACAAAGCACACGTCTCCAGCAGACGAGAGAACAGTTCCTCGATTTAATGCGTTCCGAGCAAAACAACAATGATAGATTAATGAGGCTGGTACAAGAAGAGCTGGAGGAGTCCAGGAAAGAGAGAAGCCTATGAAAGGCGCATGAGTGAAATGGAAGCAGCGGTGAGTGCCATGCTTAATACCCTCAATCAACTGGCTGATTATGTGTGCAATGAACAGAGGCAAAAACAACACCTGCCCCAAATAGCTGCCAGGTGACAAATATTTAGTCACAACAAGGCTTTAACACACATAAAGATCTATATATCCCTGCTGAGAATGGGGAACCTGTAGGCAATCCCTATTTAACAAGCTGTGATGGTGAGGAAGAGATGAGCCCATCATCCCAGAGCACGCTTTCAGGCATTGCCCCGGGCACAACATCCAACACATCTGGGGTAGAAAACGAGTGCATGGGAGCCCACAGCCCAACTGAACCATCCAGGCACTCTCAAATGTACACTACTCGGAGCCAAAGCTCCCCAAGCATTGCCACACACAAAGGCAGCCACTGTCCTCCACACAGTCCATGTCCCGGCCCACACGGGCAGTCCGCAAAAGGGTGTCGTACAGCTCCTAAGCAGGGCACTCTAAATTTATTTATTTATTTATTACATTTATATACCGCTCCATATCCAAAGCTCTCTGGGTGGTTTACAGCAAATGCACACTATTTATAGGTACCAGAAGGAAAATGAAGGCAATTTCAAAAGGAGAAAGAATATAGGGAAGGATCCAAAAAAAATTTTTTTTTTATTTGTTGTTGGACGGTGAATGGACGGCATGAAAGCAAAATAGAAGTTTATGTTTGTAAAACCAACTGAAGCGAGTTCACTCCTTTTTTTGTTTTCGGTCAAGTAGAAAGCATGTATGTGTGCAGAACATGACGTTTTGTGGTTTGCTGCGCATGGCGATGGTTTGTAAAACTGTCCCTGGGGATAGGTTGTCTTGAAATGGTTTGTGCATGCTTTTCTGCCAAAAGTGAAGCCGTTTTATACCTGGGCTTGCCGAAAAAGGAATAAAGGGATGATTACAGTTGCCAGTAACATGTGGGGTGCACACACTAAGAATACTAAAAATTAAACCGCAGACTGTATAAGAAGATGGTGCAATTGAAATGGCAGCTTGTGTTTCGATTTTGAAAATAATGGCACTTAAGTAAGAGCGCACAACATACATAATTAATGGAACATAACAAAGGTGCACACGGAATCATCAGAATCATCACCCTGAAAATGGCACAGCAAGTGGATAAGTGCTTTCTGATGGAGCTTCCTAGAGAGCACATGTAATGCAAAAGTGCATAGTCCATGGAAATATTTCTAAGTTAACAGACAATGCTAGTTCATTTCTCAACATAGACTTGCACATCTGGATCCAAATGTTCCGTAGTAATTAATGCAAAAACCTTGGACACCTGCCCTTAACCACAATACAATAACAGAGAGAAAATAATGGAAGTTACTGTTCTGGCAAAGAACAATTTACAGTAAACGTGAGTGCGGTGTTCTAACAAATGGACTGCCTTCAAGTCGATCCCAACTTATGGCGACCCTATGAATAGGGTGTTCATGGTAAGCAGTATTCAGAGAGAGTTTCCCATTGCCTCCCTCTGAGGCTAGTCCTCCCCAGCTGGCTAGGGCCTGCTCAGCTTGCCACAAGCCAACCCCTTCCTTGTCCGCAACTGCCAGCTGGGGGGCAACTGGGCTTCTTGGGACTATGCTGCTTGCCCATGGCTGTACAGGTGGCAGGGCACGTAACCCCTGAACCACTCACTGTGGGGTGGTCTTTAGCTGACCCTCGACGCCCAGGAGACACGAGCGGGGATTTGAACTCACAGACTCTGGACCCTCAGCCAGGCCCTCCTCCCCACTGTGCTATACCAGCTGTGCAACTAAATATTGTAGTTTTCCATTATGACACTAAGCATTGTTTCGTGTTGCCCCATTTGTTATAACTATATCAGTAGAACCAGATGCCTTGTTTTGGCCTGCACACTTCCTTGTGGTTGAAGCAAAGTTTTTTGTTTTTCAAAATGTAGCGAATGTAAAGATTTGTGTGTCTTCATCCGAGTATCTTGCGTTCAACCTGTTGTAGAGACGGAAGCTTGCAGGCCGAAGCAAGGCATGTGGTAGTACTGCATGTTGGCGTGTGTGCGTTGTTGCGTGAAACAGCATACATTACGTTGGAGTTAAGTTGAGCAAGAAACTTCTTCAGATCTTTTAAATCATGTAAGAGTCTTTATTAAGACATTAAGGCTTTTCAGCAGTTTCCCACCCCCCTCTAGCTCTACAGCACATCTTTCTCCAAAAGCAAAAGACAGCCTCTCAGTTCAGAGGCACGATGCAGAAGGACACAACTCACAGACTCTGTTAGAACTTTCCCAGTCTATCTTGATGGTTACCATAACAACGGCCTTCACTGTCCGTTCCCAGACTGGGCAAAGACATAACTCCTCTTAACTTTCAAAACTTTCAGACTTGATGGAAAACTACCAGGCCTCATGCCAACACTGCAGTGGTATAACAAATGGAGCAACACAAAACTATGATTTGTGGCAGAATGGCAAAAGAAAAGTTTGTTGCGCACGACATAATGTAATGGTAAAAACTATTGACGTACTTCTTTTGTTCTTTGGCAGAAAAATGATTGACATTAAACGTTATTACTCTCTTTTCCTGTGTTGTAGACAAGGCCAGGAGTTCTTCTAAATGTGTCACGTGGTTCTTTGGCTGAGGGTGAATGTTTGCCCACAGTGCAGTGCTATCTGTTCTGTACCCCACAGGGGGCATCTTGAGTAATAAAAAGGGGAAAAAGGAAACCTTTACTCCTTCCTCTCACATATAGTCTCACATATAGCTGGCTTATGCACAGGTTTTGGAAACAGAAATCTGTTCATGCGCAGGAACAATGAATGTCTCAACATCCATTCTCTGCTAGCGCTATATTTGTAATGGCAATCTACTTTTAACCTGAGATAGGAGGATCCCCGAAAGACCCAGGGTGAATACAAATACAGTTTTCCTATTCCTTTTTTAAAAATGCACTTGTAAACACTGTAGGAGCGTTTTATTTTCAGGAGTTTTCTGTTGGAGAGAAAGCTCCAGGCAACAATGCACCTGACAGGTTTGATCAGCTATGCAAACTGCGCAGTGTAGCCAAAGCAAAAAGCCTCGTTGCCGGAGGCATGGGAGGGGGGCAGTGGCACAGTGCCAATGAACGTGAAGCTATCCCACCTTGCCGCACACTAAAATAGACCATCGCTTAAGGACCGTTCAGTTCTTTGCATTCAGACGGCCTTATAGCCGGGAGAAAAGATCACAAAGAAGAAACCCATAATGCTTTGCGGCATGAAAACATAATGTCGCCTTGAAATTCGTCACTAGATTTAAAGTGACGGGGCAGCATTTATTCCATGAATGAAATGCCACTGTAGTGCAATATCCTGCAAATGTTTGATTCGAAAGATCACCCCCATCACCTGCCCTCCTTTCAAAAAACCGAACATTATTAACGGTAACACCGGAGACTTTTAAGTTCCTTGTGGAAACACCTTTGCAGCGTTGAATTTTAGGGGAACGTGCCAGCAGTGGCCACTGGGGTCTGTGCATGTTTTACTACTTTGTTCTTTGGCAGGAGCAAAAGAACATCGCACTACCCAAAAGCAGTGAATGACACTTCTCTGTTTGTAGTTAACATTGTCTGTATTTTTTTTTTGTCCTCTCATAAGAATTGTTTTTTAAAAATTTAAACTGTGTTTTTAAATTGTTTTTTCTGTTTTAAAATTTGTGTATTTGTTTTTATTGTTTTTAATTGCTGTAAACCGCCCAGAGAGCTTCGGCTATGGGCCGGGATATAAATGTAATAAATAAATGAGAAAAATAATGGATTAAATCTGATCAAATCCTACAGACTGTTGTGCAATGCCAATTTATAAATTGTATACATGAAAGAAAGAACGTGCAAAAGAAACCGATGTAAAGCCATTTAAAAGACACAGTTTTAATCAGCAGTAAAACACTTGGAAATGCATGAAATTCAGTAGCCTGTCCGCAAGAAGCAGCATGCTTCTGAAAACCAGTTGCCGGAAGCCTCAGGAGGGGAGAGTGTTCTTGCACTCGGGTCCTGCTTGCGGGCTTCCCCCAGGCACCTGGTTGGCCACTGTGAGAACAGGATGCTGGACTAGATGGGCCACTGGCCTGATCCAGCAGGCTCTTCTTATGTTCTTATGTTCTTAAGAGCATAACCGGCAACCTCTTTTTTTTTAAAGGAAAAGTTTAAAAAACGCTTTCAAATAATGTCCACTCACAGTGCTCAACAAAAGTCGTGTATTCTTATACAGTCAACAAATGTATATCTTCATACAAGCGAGCAATCAAAGAAAAGGGATAACGTCAGAAATTCAAATTTTGCCTTTCAAAGAGGAACTGAGCAATTGCTGAGCGCACCTCTTCCCCCGCAACAACATCCTTGTTGTCATAAGGACAGTATTCCCTGTGCCTGGGTTGTCCTTGAAAGGGCAATGAAGGACAATTTGGTTCCTGTAGCACCCGCCCATCCGTCTCACATATGTTATGCAAGACAACACAGGCACACACTACAGTCACCAAATTTTTCTCTGCAACAGGAAGGGTGCCAGAGAGGCGGCGCCATCTTGATTTTAGCCTCCCAAATGCATGTTCGACGACATTCCTAACTGGATTGAAGTAGCGATTGAAAGCAGTTTTTTGTTCGTCGAGGTTATCCGCGTAGGGCTTCATGAGCCAACGACACATCGGATATGCACCACCCCCTAGCAGCAAGGGTGGTACTTGAACCCCACAGATAGTTCTTGTTGGGTTACCCGGCACAAACTGTCCATTTTCCATGGCGTCAAAGAGAGAGGAGTTGCGAAAGACAAAGGCATCATGGTTCTTTCCACTCCAGCCGACTTCAATGTCCACGAACCGTCCTGTGTGGTCACAAGTCCCTTGTAGAAGTATGGAACAGAAGCCTTTGCGATTAATGTACTCCTCTCCCTGGGCTGTGGGCGCAAAGATCTTCACATGGCAACCATCCACCACGCCCACCACCTGAGGGAAGCCCATGCTCATGAAACCATCCATCACCTGCAATTCAAAGAGCACCACAGAGAATGTCAGGCCTGCATTGTTTAGCAAAATGTCATCACAAATTAAATTGGAAACAAGGTGAAAAAAGTGTGCGTGCCAAAGCAGAGTCAGGAACCAGTGGTGGTACACAGCATATCCTGTTTTTAATGACAAGCCACAGCCACACGCATTATACAGGGCCGGATTATCCATTAGGCTTAGTAGGCTGAAGCCTAGGGGCTCTGAGCTCTTGGGGGCCTGTGATCCACGGAAGCAGGACAGGAGCCGCGGATTGTGGGACAAGAGCTTCCGAACCACCCGCCACCCCCCCGCTTCACTTACCTTTTTCTCCGCTGTTTTTTGCACTACACACGCGCATTGCTCCCATCAACCAAGATGGCGGCAGAGGCTTCAGCCCCTTAGGGAAACCTCGTCCGCCATCTTGATTGATGGCAAACCTGCACGCGCAGTGCACGCAGCTGCAAAAAAAGCGGAAAGGTAGGTGAAGCGGGGGGATGGGATAGGATGGGACGGGATGGCAGGCGGCTCAGAATCAGCCTAGGGGCCCTCCTCAGCTTAATCCGGCCCTGGTATTATACCGACCCTTTTTTTGGATATGTAATGGAATTCATGGAAAGAAATGCAGACTGTATGATGAAAGGGGTGTTTCCTGTATGGATATCTGGTGTTTTAAATAGCAACCACAACAGTATTATGTATTGAAATGGAAATGGACTGCCTTCAAGTTGATTCTGACTTATGGTGACCCTATGAGTAGGGCTTTCATGGTAAGCAGTATTCAGAGAGGATTTACCATTGCCTCCCTCTGAGGTTGAGGCAGTGACTGGCCCAAGGTCACCCAGGGAGCTTCAAGGCTGTGTGGGGATTCAAGCCCTAGTCTCCCAGGTCGCAGTGTAACACCTTAACCACTACACCACACTATTAGCGATCCGAAAAAATGAAACCGCCCGCCCTACCCCGTTTTTCCCCCAAAAGGAATATTACACAAAGAAGGGCGAGGCGGGAGAGAGAACAAGGCGGAAAGTCTTACCTCACGGTGGTTTCCAAGCTGAACAATACGGCGGAGAAGAACATGTTCTATGGCAAAGCACACTTCCAGAACAATCCCTGCCACTGTCGCCTTTCCAATCCCAAAGTTTACAGCCACCTCCCTGTAGCACTCCAGGGTAGCAAGCCACCATATCGCTACAGCCACACGCTTTTCCACCGGGATCGGTGTCCGCATGTTTGTTCCCTGTCTCCCGATGTAAGGCCTGAGCTGCCACGCAATTTCAAAGAGGGTGGCCCTTGACATACGAAAATGTTTCTTCCACATCTCATCATCCCACAGTGGAAGGACCTCATTTTCCCACCACGACCGTTCACGCTGCCGAACCCACACTTTACGCTCCAAGTTGCACCTGGCCGTGATATGCCTGGCCAAAGACGCGTCGAAGTACAAGTGGTTTGCTGTCCCTCCAGCAAACACTGGCCGAGGGGTTGTCTCATCGAAGAAATGAAGGTAGCCATGATGCCTCTTGCAGGTCCTCCTCAGCCTGCGAAGCATCATTTCCATGCGCAGCACCCGCTTTCTGGAGGAATAAAACCTGCGCATATATTCAGTTCTCATATCCTCCAGTTCATTGAGAAGCAAGCTCAGCAGAGCGCGGAAGAGAAGCAGGCACTCACTGAGCTCCATTTCTTGAAGTTGTGCTGGGTCGAAATGGCCGGGAACGAAAGTATCGGGAAAAGAATTTCCCGCCCGTGCGTGCCTGCACTTCCTGCCGGGAAAAAGGGAGCGTGGCGCAATACTCAATGGCAGAGACCCCCAACACAAAGCAGGCGACTAGTCCTCTCCTGTGTCTAACCCTCGCCTGCCCTCGCATGGACAAAACGTTCCCTGCAGGATGGTCGATTTCCGATGCGACAGAGAAGGGCTTTAGGCATTTACTAGGGGGGGCAAGTAACAATGTAAATGAGCTGATTCCAACTTACGGCGACCCTCTGAATAGGGTTTTCATGAGGCTGAGAGGCAGTGACTGGCCCAAGGTCACCCAGGGAGCTTCATGGCTGTGTGGGGATTCGAACCCTGGTCACCCAGGTCATAGTCCAACCACTACAAGTAGCCCGTCTCGCCTGCCTTCCAATGACCCTGCAGGATGCTCGTTGGACCCTCCAATAATATCGTTGTATGCCGCAACTGCAATTCACACACACACACAGAGGCCACTGTAACAATCGCATTTCATTCCTTCCTAACAAAAAAAGGCTTTTACTCTAAAGGTGTGTGGAGGAAATGAAACTGACAGACAAAAAGTTTTTTCTGTCAATTGCACCCCCACCCCCAGTCTCCGGGTTTAGCGTGATATTGACCACAAAAAAACCCCTCCCCATCTCTATGACCAATATGGATACTGCGGGAAAACCTGCGCCTTTAATCCGGATTTCAGGTCCCATGTGAACCAGGAGGAGGAAGAGGCCTGGCCGCGGAAGGGTTGAGGAGACTGAACTGGATTCCCAGAGAGGAAGAGGGGAAGGCTGACTGTGGGTGTCGCAGACTCTAGTTTCATCTGGAGTTGGGCGTTTTTTGCAAGCCTGTAGCTTGGTCGGTCTCTTGTGCTGAGATGGTGTGTGTGTGTGCTTTTAGCGGTCGGTAGGTGGCGCTAACAGGGCCTTTTAGGCCTTGCTTCGCCTTAGAATTTCCAGAGCCCATCGCAAGCCGCTTCCCTCCCCGCTTTCCCCGCCGGGCTCTTCGGCAAAGGGCTGCGTCTGGTGTTTCCTTGCTGTGATCCGGTGAGCTCCCCGTTGCGCGGTGGGGTGCAAGGGCAGTCCCAGAGCCGCAGGGGAGGCTGCCTGGGGACGTGAGTCTGATTGGGAAGGCGGACGGCCCCACTGATCGGACACCGGCGCGTCCCATTTCCAACCTGCCCCCTCTGGCGCATCTTTGCGCGGGGCCGAGCCCTGATCAGAGGAGAAGACTCCTCGAGCAGGACGTGGACGCCTTAGAAAGTGGGCGCAAGTCGCAAGAAGGTGGAAAGGGAGTGGGGGCTCTCTGGAGGAGGGGAGGGCGGGATATACACTTACACAATTATAATAGTAGGGAGCAAATGCCTCCGCAGAGCAGAGCTGCTGGATCCCAGGTCCTGACTCGGGTGCAGAGCTTGTGGGATCCTCCGAAGTCAAGACTGGGAACAGGAGGTTGCCACCCCGTGTGAGTCTGTGATCTCCTTAGCTATCAGAGGAGTGGTACCTCCATGTGCAGAGGAACTATACCGGATAGCAGAATACTGTTATTTTGTTAAACAGTTAAATTATACTCCTCAGTAAAGGGGGAGGGGAGGCGTGGGTTCAGCTGGAAATAGAAGCGTTACTCATCTTTGAGTTCAACAGATGAATAAATTGTCTACAACTCCGCAGGTTGTTGAGCTACTACCTCTGTAGTTGTGTGACAGGACTGAAAGGTAGCTGGGACTGAGTTTGATAGAGGCCAAGGAAAGGGAGAGAGATGATAAAGGTGTGTAAAATTAAGAGCCAGCGGATGGAGAAGTCTTTCTCTGTCTCTCATAAGGCTAGAATCCAGGGCCATCCGATGAAGCTGAACGGGGGGGGGGGGATTCAGGACAGGCCTCCAGAAGTATCTCTTGACATGATGCATTGTTAAAACGATGGAAATCACTACCACAACGTGGTGATGACATTTGTAGGATTCTGATTGGGGCTTCTGGATGGCCACTGTGGGAACAGGATGCTGAACAAGATAGGCCCTTGCCCCGATCTAGCAGGGCTGTTCTTGTGCGTCACAACAACTCCCATGGTGAAAGCTGATTTAGGACGCAGGAAGCTCCCTTAAGCTGAATCAGACCATCTGTCTGTCTAGCTGAGGATTGTCTCTGAAGACCAGTTGCTGGGAATCACAAGAGGGCAGAATGCTGTTGGGAGGGGTCTGGCCTCCTAAAATGTAAATGTACTGCCTTCAAGTCGATTCCAACTTATGGCGACCCTATGAATAGAGTTTTCATGAGGCTGAGAGGCAGTGACTGGCCCAAGGTCACCCAGTGAGCTTCATGGCTGTGTGGGGATTCGAACCCTGGTCTCCCAGGTCATAGTCCAACACCTTAACCACTACGCCACACTGGCTCTCTGGTTCCTATGTGGTTGAAAAACTTTATGCTGTAACTTGACAGGCCCCTTACTAGACACGGGTGCCTCAAACTTCTCAAAGCAATCAAGATCCAACCCAGTTAGGTGGCTCTTTGCAGAGCACCCATAGAGAAAATAAGGTTTGAGGTTCTTCAAGTTAATACTCTTTTATTGTTTAACAAAGATAGATATTAATTTCTTAGTGGCAGGTTTTATAAAAATGATACGTTCATAGTCCATGGACCATAGTTCATAATCAGCTATTATAAAAATACAATTAATGTAATTTTAAAAAATCCACTTCCCGCTATCTAACCAAATTCCACTTGGACTTCAAAACAGGTGAGTATACACTCTCAAAAATCAGTTGAAATTTTTTCTCTTACAGCTTAACCCCCCCTCTCTCATTGACTCAATTCATTATCTATGGAATGCTCTCTCCCAGGATTGCTAGATGAAGTCATAATATAACTCAGCATTAAGGCCTCCACGGAAAGCTTTGAAGGAAACAGTGCTCTAATAAAAGTTCACACTCTCCCACTCTGTTCATATTGAATATAAAGTTCCCACCAGCTCCATTAACAACATTCATGACAATCTCCCAGGCAATATGGATGCCCTTCTGGTTGCTTCTCCTTGCTTCTGCATGGCATGATTCTTCTTATTTATTTATTTATTTAATATATTTATAACCCGCTCTATTTCAGAAGAATTCAGAGCGGCGAACAGAAACTACCGTATATACATACAATTAAAATAACATAATAAAAACATAGTTATATAATTAGTACAACAACAAATTAAAATTTCTAAAACAATTAAACATTACAATTAAACAGCGTGACAAAATAAAAACGTTTTGACCTGGTGGCGACAAACTGCAAGAGAGGAGGAGAAGCGTACCTCCATCAGTAGGGCATTCCAAAGTGTAGGGGCAACCACCAAAAAAGCTTTGTTTCTAGTACCCATCTGATGGATTTGGGAGGAGGGATCATAAGACCAGGGTCCGCAGAGGATCTCAGGAGCCGAGAGGGTTCATAAAAGGAAATACGATTCGACAGATAAAGCCGTGTAAGGCTTTAAAAGTTAAAACTAGTACCTTCAAGTGAGTCCGGTAGCAGATTGGTAGCCAGTGTAGCTGTTGTAAGAGTGGGGTTGTATGGGCTCGTAGGTCAGCTCCTGTTAGCATTCTGGCAGCTGCCCTTTGAACCAATTTAAGCTGATGGGCTGTTCCCATGAGCTCTAAGGGGTGGACCACCAGAATGGATGTTGCACCATTTGGTTCTTAACCAGACTGAAGGCTTTGAATCCATGGACCTCACCTGAAGGAAACTCCCAAATAAGTCTCCCATTTTTCTTTGTGGTCTTAGTTTCAACAGCCTTTCCTTCTGGGGGATGACTTGGCTGCTATCCAGACAATCCACATGTTCTCAGGGAAAGCCTCTCCTAAAAGTGTTATAATTCACTGAATGAATAATGCTTTGTTTTTGCAGGACTTGGTAATACCTCTAATTAGCACAACCTTTGGTTGGCTGTCTAACTAATCACAGAATTAACCCGTAAGTTACAAACTGAATGATCTCTGCTGTTGCACTTCCAACAGGTTGCACCTCCAGTTAGGGCAGCCTTTGGCAGTAGAGGAAGGAGTCTCTTGGGCCCAGTTGGAGGCTTCCTTGGAACAGCGATCAAAGATGGAAGACCAAGAGTTAGCAGGTCCTGAAGCAACAACAAGTCCATATATCATCCATGCTGGGAGTCCCTGGAAATTCTGGGAGAGAACAGGGCAGAATATCCTGGGTAAGGAGGTCACGCTCAGCTCAGATACACAGTGCCACTGTTTCAGAGAGTTCTGCTACCAGGAGGCTAAAGGGCCCCGAGAAGTTTGCAACAGACTCCACCATCTCTGCTGTCAGTGGCTGAAGCCAGAACGCCACACGAAGAATGAGATCTTGGACCTGGTGATCCTGGAGCAGTTCCTGATCATCCTCCCAGAACAAATTGAGAGCTGGGTGAGGGACTGTGGTGCGGAGACCAGTTCCCAGGCGGTGGCCCTGGCTGAAGGTTTCCTCCTGAGTCAGGCAGAGGACAAGAAGCAGGCAGAGCAGCAGGTGAGAGAGAGTTTCATCCTGCTTCTTCCAAGGGGCCCAGAATATGAGGGGAAGAACTTAAAAGACTCTCTAATTGTCATACCTTTTCTGCAAACTTTTCACAGAGGAGTGTCCCAAACTCCCCAAGGCCTTTTACCAATATCATGCATTGTCTAATCGTTCTCCCCATTCAAGGTCTTCTATGTCCTTGTTTTTTTTTCAGGTCAAGGGTCTGTTTGCAGAAGTGGCTACTGATGTCCTTGGTTCACAGAAGGCTGCGTTGGAGAGTCCCCTGCCAAGGAAGAACGTTCATGAGAGTGGCAGACATGCCATCTCACTTGGTAAGAATTGATTTGATATTCCTCTATTGATTTGGCCATAAATTCATAGGATACTTTAGAACCTCCCTATAACATGGAGGTCGGGGGTCAAAAAATGCACCTGCAGTATAGGTCTTCCACGTTATCATGAAAACTGCACTTAGAATGGCATACGAACAACAGTAAAGTACAGTACTTGTGAAACTTTTTAAAGGTGCAGTACAGTACTTGCATTTTCGGTTTCCTTTTTCCTTTGGAAGTAATCAGATACTTTGGTTTGGCAAAATGGAGCAGAGCCTTTTCTGAGCGTATAGTTCTTGATGCTGCTCAGATGGAGTAGATGAAGACGCTCACAATAGCTGTGCCGCTCCAACCACCTCCTTGATACTTTCAAGCACCCTGTTTGCTTCAGAGAAAGCCTCATCATTGTCACCAACTCACTTCCTATGTCGCTGGCTTCATGCTGCTCATCACAGAAGCCACAATTTCCTCCTCGCTCTGGACCTGTGCTGTAGGAACCCCCGCATCCACCTCAGTCCACATGGCCAGATCATTTGCTGTAAGATTCCCCATTAGTGCACTGTGGGCAGCCTCCACTTCCCATGTGGGAACTATCCTGCCACCCCTCTTCCTGCAAAAGCACTTGGAGAACCTTCCCCGGTTGCATTTCAGCTCAGGCTCACCTTTACGGGTTAAAGCCAGTGAGTACTGTACTGATTCCTAGAGAGAAGCCAAACAGCTCTTGTGAGTTAAGAGATGTTTGCACTGCAGAACTGTATATTCTACTCGGGTCAGATGGTTATACCAGTGGTATATCTGATTCTGTGGTACACGGAGGTGCATTATAGCGAGGTTCTCCTGTGCTTTTATGTTCTCCTGAATCTTTGGTGGTGGGAGATTATTCTCTGCAGCCTTTTCCACAGTTCAACAACAGCATTTCCACTAGTTGAGGATTTAAACCACTACTTGCACTTCTGTTCAAGAGTCCCAATGGGGAGAATTGTTCATTCATGCAACTAAACTATAGGATATGTAGGAAGAACCAAAATATGGCCAATGGATGAGATGTTTTGCAATGTCAGCATGTACTCAGAGATACGTCGCTTCTGAGACAAGGATGGGCTACTGGCTTCCCACCACCTTCCTCTCTCACAGGTGATGAATTGGAGTCAGCAGGACCTCCTCACTCATCTCTTCTTGGTGGCATAAGGGAAGCAGCTGCTGAGGAAGACGATCAGGTAGGGTGCTTAACAGTGGAGAGAGAGGCTGGGGGCAGCCAGGTGCCTCTGTCCTTTGCTCACCTCTCTAGGCTTGCATGAATGCCTCTCCTTCTCTTTTCCTCTGTCAAAGCTGCTCACGTGGGAGGCTGAAAATGCCACTCCGGGTCTCGTTTCTGTAGGATAGTACTTGGCCTCCCTTCCTTGATGAGTCTTCTGGAGATTAGCAGCTAATAATCTTTATGTTATCTATAAAGGGGCCACTCTTTCCTTTCCTCTCAGGGTCCCGTGTCCTTTGAGGAGGTGGCTGTGTATTTCACGGAGGAGGAGTGGGCTTTGCTGGATCCCCAACAGAGGGCGCTGCACAGGGAAGTCATGGAGGAGAATTGTCAGATTGTCATCTCTCTTGGTAAGGCTCCCTGGCTACATAGCTGACAATATTATCATTTAGAAAATATAACAATATTTTTGCACGTTTCCTATATTTTAAATTAAATGTATATCCCACCCTTCCTCCTAAAAGGAGCCCAGGGCAGCGAACAGCAACTGATAAAACAATAGAAGCATATTTTTATTTTATTTATTTAATTAATTAATTTGTACCCTGCCCTTCCTCCCAGCAGGAGCCCAGGGCAGCAAACAAAGCACTGAAACACTTTAAAACATCATAAAAACAGATCTTAAAACACATTAAAACAAAACAGCATTAAAAACATTTAAAAAAAAACAACTTTAAAAAAAGGCTTAAAAACATATTAAACAATTCTGACACAGATGCAGACTGGGATAGGTCTCCACATAAAAGGCTTGTGGAAAGAGGAAAGTCTTCAAAAGGCGCCGAAAAGATAGCAGAGATATTAAAAAGAATTGCAATGCAGATGCAGACTGGGATGAAGATATCGACTTAAAAGGCTTGCTGAAAGGGGAAGGCCTTCAGCGGGTGATGGAAAGACAACAGACATGGGGCTTGTCTAGTATTTAAGGGGAGTAGGTGCCCTAACACTAAAGGCCTGATTCTTATGTTGTGTGAAACAAGCTGCCAGATGAGATGGTATCTGCAGGCCATCCGTCACCTGCAGAGTGCAGTGATCGATTGGGTGTATAAGGGGAGGGGCAGTTTCAGGTCTTAATGGTCCCAAGCAGTATGAGGCTTTATACACGAAGAGGTATGCCTGGCGCCTACATTATTATCTTTCCGGTGCCAGGTAAAGACCTTCTTATGCTCCCAGGCATTTTAATCATTTTAATCTTTTTAATCTTGTCATACTAATCCTTTTATCATCTTATATTTTGTTTAATTGTATTTTGTTTTCATTGTGTCTTATATGTTTTGTGATTTTATTATGATGATGTATGTATTTTATCCTATTCTGTTTACCGCCCTGAGAGCTACTTGCTATGGGTGGTATATAAATGCAACAAAATAAATAAATAAATAAATACACCAAAACCAGCACCTTGAGATAAGGCTGGTAGATAATTGGCAGCCACTGCAGTTTATTTAGGAGTCAGGACCCTTTGGCAATATTGTGCCCCAGTGAGCAGTTGAGCCGCTGTAATGTGCCCCAGCTGCAGCGTCCAGACCTATGGATATGACCAGTGCATGGACAGACTATCCTGATCCAAAACCAGAAAATCACTCCTAGCCACTGAGGTCACCTGTGTCTCTAGTGACAAAGATGGTGCCAGGAGCACACCCAGAATGCGAACCTGCTCTTTCTGTGGGAGTATGACATCATCCAAAGCAGGCAATTGATCAGTTGTCCAGACTGGGGAACAACCAACCCACAGCGCCGCCATCTTTCCAGGATTCAGAGTCAATTTGTTGGCCCCTTCAGCCCAGCTCACGCACCAGTCCAGGCCTTGCGCAGCCTCTCCCAATTCAAACACTACATAGAAATAAGAGCTGGTATCAACAGCGTACTGCTGACACCTCACTTCATATTTCCTAACGGCTGCTCCCAATGGCTTCATGTGGATGTTACCCAGCACTGGGGACAAGATGGTGCCCTGCAGCACATCACAGCGCAACTGCTGAGAGGCTGAAAGACCATTACCCAATACTGTTTCTCTGAAATCAACCCTGGAGATAAAATCGGAACCGCTGTAAAACAGCCGATATCATAATGCCGTTGTGTAAATCTATGGTGCGGCCGCATTTGGAATACTGTGTACAGTTCTGGTCGCCTCATGTCAAAAAGGATATTATAGAGTTGGAAAAGGTTCAGAAGAGGGCAACCAGAATGATCAAGGGGATGGAGCGACTCTCTTACGAGGAAAGGTTGCAGCATTTGGGGCTTTTTAGTTTAGAGAAAAGGCGGGTCAGAGGAGACATGATAGAAGTGTATAAAATTATGCATGGCATTGAGAAAGTGGATAGAGAAAAGTTCTTCTCCCTCTCTCATAATACTAGAACTCGTGGACATTCAACGAAGCTGAATGTTGGAAGATTCAGGACAGACAAAAGGAAGTACTTCTTTACTCAGTGCATAGTTAAACTATGGAATTTGCTCCCACAAGATGCAGTAATGGCCACCAGCTTGGATGGCTTTAAAAGAAGATTAGATAAATTCCTGGAGGACAGGGCTATCAATGGCTACTAGCCGTGATGGCTGTGCTGTGCCACCCTAGTCAGAGGCAGCATGCTTCTGAAAACCAGTTGCCGGAAGCCTCAGGAGGGGAGAGTGTTCTTGCACTCAGGTCCTGCTTGCGGGCTTCCCCCAGGCACCTGGCTGGCCATTGTGAGAACAGGATGCTGGACTAGATGGGCCACTGGCCTGATCCAGCAGGCTCTTCTTATGTTCTTACAATGCCTCCAATACCCATCTCACTAAGTCAGATTTGCAAGATAACAAGCTAGATGGTATGAAAAGCCGCCGAGAGATCAAATAAGAATCTCCCTGTCCTTCCCCCGATCGGTAGTTCTCACAAACATATTGGGTCCAGGAATCAATCAGATCACTGCCTATGTCAGGGCTGCTGGAGCCACTCCCTCCCATAAATATGTGTTGACCACTCCCTGGGTTGGTCATACCCCTTGACAAGCTTTAATAAGCCAGGAGAAGTGGGGGTTGAGGAGACACGTTGCTGGCCACATTGTCATGAGCGCTTTGCCCATGTCATCAGGCCATATTAACTGAAAATTGATCCCAAGAAGTTACACCTTACGTTGTACCGGACATCTCACTGGAGACTGCAGTGAATGTGGCTGTGGTGTCAAGATTGCTATGGAGGTGAGCGACTTTACCCTCCGAACCAACTTGCAAACAATTCACAGTGGGCTTCCAAAGGGTCCCAAACAACTATTTCGTGCAGTAGATTTTAACAGACCCCAGACAATAAGAAAATGTCTGTTGGATGGCTACTTCAGGATGTGATGGAAGTAGAGAAGTGGGCCTAATTGGCCATCCTCACCACCATACGGTATTTATTTATTATTTGATTTATATCCCGCTGTTCCTCCCAGCAGGAGCCAGAATGGGCTCCACAGTGCCAGAGAGAGTGCTCAAGGAAAACTATGTCTAGAGCTTGCTGCATCTCAAGGGCTTCAACAGGATCACCTGCTCTACTGGAACTCCCCACCCACTCAGGACATTCAGGAATGTTTTGCATCCATCTTATTCTGTCCACCACCCCTGCAGGGGAGGATCAAAGCAGTTAGTCCAAAGTTCACCAGAAGTCATCTGACCATGAGTGATATCTACCCTCCTATTTCAAGACCAGGCCTTCTTCCATCTGGAGAAGACCCAAACAGAGGACGCGCCCTGCCCTTTGTGTGGAATCAATGACAATTTGAGGCAGCCCCATGATCTTCATGGAGGCGATGAAGTCCCGAGGCAGAAGAGGCATCCCTAGCCTGGATATTGAACTCACCTGTGATGATAATTCTGGACTCCTCCAACAGCGCATGTGAGATTGCTTCCGCTAGCTTGGTCGGAGAAACTTCTGGGCAGCATGGTGAACAATATGCCATCAGCAACCCTAGGTTGCTGTCTCCTTGGCCCAACGCCAAGTGCATCAGCTACTCCCCTCAGTCCCTGCAGACTGTGCTGATGTTGCACTAAGTATCCATATGGGCACAGCAGGTAACTAGTCACCTCCTTATGGCTACCTCTACCTATGATCACTGAAACTGAGGTGGCATCACCCATGCTCCTAAACATATTAGGATACTTTCAAATACTCAAATACTTTTCTTCTTGCCTAGTGGGAAGTTTACAGTCAGCAGCAGGAAAGACTGAGGGCTGCAATAAATGCAAATAGAAACTTGATCTTTTCTGGAATCCCAGCAGCCTGACAGAACAGCTCTGCCATAGCCATTGACCCATCTAACCCATTATTGTCCACTCTGGTTGGCAGAATGTCTCCAGGTTCTGATACCACGCATATCCAAGGGCTCCTTTACAGATCCTTTTACTGGAGCGTTCCTTGGGATCTTCTGTACGCAAGTGAAATGCTCTGCCACTGAATGACAGAGCCCCTCCTTTTTGTTTTAATATATTTATATCCTGATATTGCTGCAAACAGTTAAGAAATGCACGGGGTTCTTCTGTGCCACGATTCTGTCAGGTAGGCTAAGTTTAGAGAGAGTGATTCCTGAAGTCCGCCCACTGAGCTTGATGTCTAAGGTGGGAGATGCTCTGGTCTCTAGAGGCCAATCAAATAGTATTTAGTACACCGGCTGTGTGTTTAGGTGTTTGCAGTAGGAGATGGTAAGGTCTGCCTCCTAGCTCAGGCTTTCCCATTCTTCCATTATCACAAGGATTACGTGTATGTGTATTCAGTGATTTGAGGCTCCATTCCCTTTTAACAGTTTCTTCTCTTCTTTGCATCAGATCATGAGTGGAAACTAGAGAATCCGGGAGAACTACATGGGGTGTTCCCAGCAGGCCCCATGTGCACAAAGAGGGGGCAGCAGCGAAGGGAAACTGAAGGAGAAGAGAAGAAGAGGAAGAAATCTCTTACTTCTCAGGGCTGTGACTACCATCCTATCCTGGTCCAAGAAAAAATCAGTAGAAGGAAAGAGACAAATACATGCTTGGAGTGTGGAAAGAGCTTCTGTCAGAAAACACATCTTGCTACTCATCGAAGAATTCACAGAGGGGAAGAACAATATGAATGCTTGGAATGTGGAAAGAGCTTCAGGCATATGGTAAGTCTCACTTTGCATCAAAGAATTCACACAGAGGAGAAACAATTTAAATGCTTGGAGTGTGGAAAGAGCTTCCGTCAGAAGATACACCTCGCTACACATAGAAGAATTCACACAGGTGAGAAACCATACAAATGCTTGGAATGTGGAAAGAATTTCAGGCATACGGTAACTCTCACTTTGCATCAAAGAATTCACACCGGGGAGAAGCCATATAAATGCTTGGAGTGTGGAAAGAGCTTCACGCAAAAGACAAATCTCACTTCGCATCAAAGAATTCACACAGCAGAGAAACCATTTACATGCTTGGAGTGCGGAAAGAGCTTCAAGCAGAAGATAATTCTCACTTTGCATGAAAAAAGTCATACAGGGGTTAAACCATACAGGTGCTTGGAATGTAGAAAGAGCTTCTGTTGGAAGAGAAATCTCACTCAGCATCAAAGAATTCACACAGGGGAGAAACCCTACAAGTGCTTGGACTGTGGAAAGAGCTTCTTTCAGAAGAGAGGTCTCACTCCGCATGAAAGAATTCACAAAGGGGAGAAACCGTACAAATGCTTAGAGTGTGGAAAGAGCTTCTGTCGGAAGACAGACCTCACTCGGCATCAAAGAATTCACACAGGGGAGAGACCATACAAATGCTTGGAGTGTGGAAAGAGCTTCTGTCATAAGAGAGATCTCTCTCGGCATCAAAGAATTCACACAGGGGAGAAACCCTACAAATGCTTGGAGTGTGGAAAGAGCTTCTGTCGGAAGAGAGATCTCTCTCGGCATCAAAGAATTCACACAGGGGAGAAACCCTACAAATGCTTGGAGTGTGGAAAGAGCTTTACACAGAAGATACATCTTACTATTCATCGAAGAATTCACACAGGGGAGAAACCATACAAATGTTTGGTGTGTGGAAAGAGCTTCCGTCAGAAGACACACCTCATTACTCATCAAAGGATTCATACAGGGACAGAACCATATAAATGCCTGGAATGTTGAAAGAGCTTCACAAGAAAAATAAATGTCACTACTCATCAAACAAATCATACGGAAGAAACCACATAAATGCTTGCAGCATGGAAAAAAACACTATGCAACTCCTAATGGAAGTAATACAGGAGGGAAACTATAGAAGGGGTCTGAATATGGAGTATGATTCTGGCATAGTTTAACTTCCACTTCAGATTGGAGCCGGGCTGGTGAGGGTTGTGGCCAGAAGGATGGAGCATCATTTGGGTGCGGATCCAAGAACCAGAAGGTGAGGCCTGGAGGACCACATTGATCTCCTAACCTAGAGGTTCCCCACCCCTGCTACAGACAGAGGAAGAGAAACCGCTCCCCGAAAACACACTCCCACAAAGCCCCCGCCCAGACACACACACTCTGGTGTTTGGCTGAAAGTTGAATCCAGTGCTAATAAAATGGGCCCTCTTGAATTTGGAAGATTTTTAGCTCAGCATCCCCTGAAAAGTCGCATCAGTTTAAAGCTGACACTGTCTTTCAATAGATTTTTTTGGTGCGTCCTGGTGGTACTGGCAAGCACCGGTGATTTTTACTGTGCAGTCAATAAACATCTAAGTAATTTTTCATTTGATTATTTGGGAGGTGAGAGAGTATCCTCCTTTAAAATATCATGCAAATCCATGATGTTTCTTTTTTTTATTATTTCCTAGCTCTGATTTTTGCCTCCTTACCATTTGGCCTGCTCCATGCAGAAAATTCACGATTGTCCATGCTCTCCACAGGTACTTTTTCTAAGTTCCCAGTGTGCTCACAGGCCCCATAATTCTGGAGACCCCTACCGTAGATATTCCCAGCTGGGAAAAAGGAGTATCTGGTTAATGTTTCAAACGTGCTCCGATTCACTTCTCAGCCTTAGCAGAAACTTATTTAGTTTCCGTCAGCTGAGCTCCACCTTCCTCAAGCAGTAGCTATTCCATAAAACTCTGGGTTGTTGCTCCCCCCCAATATTTCCTTGTCTGTTGTGTATTTTGGACTATAACCCTGAGAGGAGAATCTTGTCTTCATTAATGACTAGCAGAAAGTGCCTGGCGTTGCTTGGGAATTCTAAGAATCGGTGCTTTTAAAACCCTATGTGTTCAGAATGGCAGAGAGCCAGTGTGGTGTAGTGGTTAAGGTGCTGGACTACGACCTGGGTGACCAGGGTTCGAATCCCCACACAGCCATGAAGCTCACTGGGTGACCTTGGGCCAGTCACTGCCTGTCAGAGGAAGGCAATGGTAAACCCTCTCTGAATACCGCTTGCCATGAAAACCCTATTCACAGGGTCGCCGTAAGTCGGGATCGACTTGAAGGCAGTCCATTTCCATTTCTCGTTCAGAATGGCAGCGGGGGAACGAGTTGCTTCCTCTCCTCCAGGAGAATGCTTCACGAGGGTGTTCCCCTCAGGAAATCCTTGCTCTCTGTTCTCTCTCATTCCACCCCCCAACATGCCCCTGCTGTTGCTGTTCATTCTGTTCAGGCCCTCGCCACCCCCACTGTCAATGACAGCGTTGTCACCTCCGCTCCCTTGCTGCTCCCCATAGGGCTGCCACCAGTTCCTCTATGCTATGGGACCCCAAGTCTTTCACCGCCCCCCAAACCAACTCCTGTTTCAGCCGTCAGCATCACCGTGGGGGCCGTGACCGATGGTGAAAGGTGGACCGATCCCCGTTGAGATGGTAGCTGCTCATCCTTCCTTTCCACCCTGCCCGTCCTGCGGTTAAGTCTCAACTTCCTGCCTTTGGACCTTTGTGACCTCAGCCACCCCCTCTTCAGTCCCCACTGGGATCTGTTTCCTTAGTGTGTTCCCTACTTAATGTGACTGCACGATTGTGTTCTGCAGCTAGGTATCAAATGCTCTTCAGTTCACTTCTCAGCCTAGGAAGAAATTCATCTAGTTTCCATTGGATGAGCTCCACCGGGGACCTTCCTCAAGTGCCGCTGAGCAGTGGCCGTCCCATCAGGCTTTCTTCTAAAACTTTAATACATTCCTTTATATCACCCAGCAAAGTAGGATGAGGAGGTTGGAATTTATCCAATCACGGAACATGAATTTTAGCAATTTAGGGTGGGCCCCCCAAATACGCAGACCATGAATTACCATAATCTGATTGGGAGGGGGATAAAATGAATACCTGGGGCTCTTGCATCAGTGATTTTCCAAGCAGTGCCTCTTTGCATATTGTCACCTCCACACATGTACATAATTCTTCCTCTAAGGTATTGTTTTGGCTATCCAGCAGGTTTGTACCAACTTCTTATCAGAAGCTGTTCTCCGGCAGTAGAAAGTGCCACGTTTACAGAATTGCAAGCCGCCTTCAGAAATTACACACACATAATTGTCCACCATCTTAATCCATCATGGCTTCACTCTGGCTGCTCTGTCCTGTGCATCTACTTCTAACCTGACTGCTGCATGTAAATGGGTAGTGTCCAGCAATGATGACCTGATTAACAATCCCTGCCATAGATACTCCCAGCTGGCAAAAAGGAATAGGAATCTTCAGATCCTCTGCTTAATTTATCAAATGGGCTTCAATTCACTCTCAGCCTTAGCAGAAAGTTACCTTAGGCTGCAATCCAATATACACTGCCCTGGGAATAAGTCCCATTGAACCCAACAGAACTTACTTCTGAGTAGGCATGTATTGGATTGCAGCCTTAGTTTCCATCAGGTGAGCTTCACCAGGGTCCTTCCTCAAATGCCACCAAGCAGTAGCTATTCCATCAGGCTGCAGGGCCTCTCTTGACTGTTCGGAAAGATCAGCCATGTTTGGTTCCATCTACTCTCCTTGAACTCGTTCCATTCCAGCTGGTCATCACAATAACTCTGTAACAAAGAAATACAGTCTTGGTTGTTATTCCTCCCCCTTTCCCTCCTGATATCCTTTTCCTGTGTGTGTGGTGTCTTTTGGACTATAATCCTGGGAGCATCTTTATTGATCACAGCGGAAAGTACCAGGCATTGTTCGGGAATTCTCAGAAAGGAAAAAAAAATTGAGATTTGGGTATGCCATTTGTTCTGTTCTTGGGCTGGCATTCCCCCCCAACCCGATGTGGGTATACCCAATCAGGATTTGGCCATAAATCAATTGTGGGGGAGGGCTAATGTTGAATTGGGGCCTCTCCTTTCCCCCTCCTGACTGTACTGCAGAGAGCAAGAGGGTTTAATTTTGCTGGGTACTGATTCAGCAGTGCATTCCGTTTGAGGCACCCTTGCCCTCTCTGCTGTCCCCCCACATTGTTATCCCCAATGTGTCCGGGGTCAGTGCGGTTCAAGCCCTAACCATCAACAACAGCGCCACCTCCTTCCACTCCATGGCTGCTGTCAGTTCCTCTACAGTACATTATGGGGACCCACCTCTCTTGTTGCCCCCCATCCAAATCAACTCCTGAATCAGCCATCCCCATGGCGGCCATGACTGATGGTAAGAGATCAGCCAACCCCTGTGATGGGCCAACACGGGTGGTAGCTGGTCATTCTCTCCCCCTGTCCACCCTGGTGGTCCTGGGGTAAGTCTCCTCTTTTTGGGAACTTTGCAGTCTTAGCCACCTGCCCTGGCTCATCCCATCGGAATCAGACTCTGGATCATTGATGTGCTTTTGACACCCCCCTGGATCACTTAAGCAGGCACATTATTTGCACAGGAACTGTTTCTCCAGGTAGGGACTGGACCAAGAAGCGGGCACTCCTGCAGATGGTCTGGTGTGTGGGCTTAGTCTGTTCATGCCTGCACATATGGTGGGGTGTCGTTGATGATGGGGGAGGAGATCTCAGTTCTTCTCCAGACTCCACCTCAGCCCACATCTCCAACTCCTCCAGCTCCTGGGGCGGAGTGGGAGCGGTTCAGGAGGCAAGGCAGGGTTGGAAGGGCAAAATCACTGTCAGTCACTGTCTCATCTATTGCAGTCTGTGCCTCCAGGGTGAGGCTTTTGCTGGGTAGACTTCTGAAGTCCTCTCCAGTTCAACCCCCTTCCTTTGCAGACCACTGGGCCCCTTCCCAAGATCCCAGCCTTCCTCCTCCTCTGGTGCACTCTGCCAGGAGGTCTCTAAGGGGCTCATGACAGCACTCCCTTTTCAATCTCTTCTGGTGTCTGCTTCCCCCAGTGTGTTCCCTGCTTAGTTTGACAGCATGCCTGTACTGCCTGCTGGGCTCAGTCATGCAGGCAAACGTAATCTCCTCTGAAGATATTGTCACTCAATTTGGCACTCGCACGATGTTTCCTGAGAGTGAGGAGCAGGTTTTGGCCTATGTTTGAATCAAGATGGTTGGACTGAACTGTTCCAAACAATACTTTCAGAGGTATACAAACCCGCACAGTTTGGAATGGTTTGGTTCGCCATCTTGGTTCAAAATGCTATCTCCAACTATGTCCAAATGTAGGCCAAAACATGCTCCTCACTCTCAGGAAACATCACACCAAATTGCGCAATAATATCTTAAGAAGTGTCCAAATTAGTGCAGTTTGGAAAGTTTTGGCCCACCATCCAAATTGGATGACATTATCATCAGGGACACTTCTGAATGGTCTGCTCTGGAAAGTTGCATCCACTATCTTGGATCAAAATGGCACCTGACAGCATCCAAACATAGATGACAAGCACCTCCACCTCAGGAACCATCACACCAAGTTAAGTAATGATACCTCGAGAAGTACCCAAACCCAGAATATATAGTAGATATTGCTAAGTTCATAGGGTTTTCGTGGTAAGAGGTATTCAGAGGTGGTTTACCATTGCCTTTCTCTGAGTTCGGATGCATCTTAGTCTGGTGTCTCAGCTTTGACCATTCCACCTTGGGTGCCCCTGCTAGGAGTCTAGCTTCTTGTACTAGACTCCTGACGGCATTGCTCTCAGCTTCTTCAACCCTCTCAAACCCCCTCACCACGTTAAGGTGTGCATCCCATAATGCTGGGAAAAACATAAGGGAGTAGAAAAAGAGCAAGGCCAAAAAAGAGATGGATTGATTCCATAAAGGAAGCCACAGACCTGAACTTACAAGATCTGAACAGGGTGGTTCATAACAGATGCTCTTGGAGGTCACTGATTCATAGGATCACCATAAGTCATAATCGTCTTGAAGGCACATAACAACAAATTGTTAAGTTACTCTGATTGTAATGATTTTACTCTACATAGCCTTGATATTTTGTATCATTTGGCAGTTTATAAATATTAAAATAAAGCATAAATAATAGCAGTGCATAATGAAAATGTGTTAATAGCTCATTAAAAAATGCAGCCAACCCCCAATAACTCAGCAGCAAAAGCTTTGGCAGCAACATTTCATCAAGAAGTGCCAGCAATGCACATCATAATAGTCCAAGTAATGCCTAGGGAAAGAGGCATGTTTCTGCCTAGTGCCAAAAAGATCTTAGCGGTAGCACCAGGTGGACCTCACTGGAGAGAGCATTCCACAAGTGAGGCGCTGCCACGGAAAAGGCCCTTGTCATCACACCACTCCAATGTTGGACCATTGGAACTGAGGGAGGGGAGGTCATCATCAGATATTGGTGAACAATGGCCAGGCAAATGTGAGATGTAGGGAGGAGGGGGATTTTCTCACTGAAGTGTTTCTTCGCTGAATATATGTGCAATTTAATATTTATTTTTAAGAAAGGGATAATGGAAAAATGTCAAAAATACATATTTTAGTTTTGAACATGTATGTGCAATTAAGAAAACAAGACCAATATTCACGTATCTGTTGTCAGTCTGTATCTTAGAAAATGGACAGTTGAAATATTTCATGTTGAAATAGAGTTTTTTTTTCAGCTCTGTCCTGGCATCTTTAGTTCTCTCCACATGCATCTTCAGTTTGTGCTCCTTAGTACATTTTAGATGCTTTATATATAATAAACTAATAATAATAATAATCATTTCTGTGTTCTTCATTTTTACCTAATCTTCAGTTAATCATTTGGGAGAATATCTTCTCTGAGAATAGCTGACACTTTGTAAGTAACAACCAGGCTAAAAAGCAAAATAATATTCTGCACCCCTCCCCTGAAAAAGCTACATTTCTCTATAGGGAGGACATTTTGCGTAATTTTTTCTGATTTTGTATATCTGAGGAAGGGACAAGGAGCTCCGGAGGGCCCTGAAGCCGCTCCCTCCCCCCTCTCTGAGCACTGGAGCTCTGATTGATCCACCTCCCTCTCTGGCTTCTTAGATTCGACAGCCATTGTCAGACCACTTTCAGGTGTCCACCAGGCCTTAAGGACTAGGAACTTGACATTTTTGAAAAAGGATAGCTGATAGTGACAGGAAGTTTTTTTTTTGTTTAGTTTACTCAGTATCTCAGTTGGGTTTTATTGTGCTGTCCTGGAGTTGCAGCATCCACACAACCCCTGGTCATAACCAGCCCTTCCAATTCTGCCAAGAGGTAGCCTGTGTGTGCCATTGAGTGAGCTCTACTGTAATCTGTTGTCTGGGGCTGGTTCATCTGGTAACAGCCGAGCCTTGTGGACCATCTTTGCAGGCTCGCTGAAGTTAGGAGTACCTCCCTTTTCCCCCTGAAGTATTAAAGAGAGAATGCCAGCGTGGTGTAGCGGTTAGAGTATGACCTGGGAGCTTGGACCAGTCACTGCCTCTCAGCCACAGAGGGAAGCAATGGTAAACCCCCTCTGAATACCTCTTACCATGAAATCCCTATTCATAGGGTTGCCATAAATCAAAATCGGCTTGAAGGCAGTCCATTTAATTAAAGAGAAGAAGGATGCAAGAGCACCTATGCTCTGGAACTCCCTTCCCATTGACATTAGGCAGGTGCCTGTGCTGTACTGTTTTGTTTTATAATATATATTTTAATTTTATTCATATTTCTATTTTCTTAAGGTCAACTTGTTTTTGATTTCTGACCTTTAAGTGGCATACAGATTCTTTTAAATAAAGAAACGAAAAGGTGCTGCAGTTCAGGATCTTCAGGGTAGGTTTGATGCTGCAGTTATTGATATGCAGAAGTGGGTGGGGGGGAGAGAATTCCTCGCCCATCAACTTAACACCCAGGATAACTTATTTCACTCACACTAAAATCTAAGGAGGCCTGAGGCTCTCTTTGAACATAAGTGTACTGTAGTTTTGTCCCCAAGTATAACACCTCCCTTACCAAAAATGGATTCTCCCTGGCCATTTCTAATCTTTCTTTAAAGTGCAACAACATTTGTCAGCCAAGATAAGGAAGATTTCTCTCCTGCCTGTCCTCTCTAAAGAGCCCAGCTCTCAGAGACAGCTCTCACTTGCAGATATTTATCTCCACAAAACCACATTGTCGGAGTCACTGAAATTCTGCAACAGCAACTAATTGTGAAGAGGCTTTCCTCCCCAGATAATGAGAAACTTGCATGCCTTTGAGCTTGAACAGAGTTCTTTTGCCAGAGGAGGAAAAACAGCAGCAGCATTCTGAGAAAAAAAGATTAAGGTGCAAGATAAACATTGTAATCAAGAAAACAGAACCCCCTTTGAAAACTTGTGATATATTGGTTTGTTGTTGTTATGTGCCTTCAAGTTGATTTTGAGTTATGGCGACCCTATGAATCAGTGACCTCCAAGAGCATCTGTCATGAACCACCCTGTTCAGATCTTGTTTGTTGAAGTCTGTGGCTTCCTTTGTTTATTTATTTATCTATTTATTTATTTCATTTGTATGCCGCCCCATAGCGGAAGCTCTCTGGGTGGTTTACAACAATTAAAAACATTAAAAACAAATATACAAATTTAAAAACACATTTTTAAAAAGCAATTTAAAAACACATGCTAAAATGCCTGGGAGAAGAGGAAAGTCTTGACCTGGCATAGAAAAGATAACACTGTTGGCTCCAGGAGCACCTTGTCAAGGAAATGGAATCAATCCATCTCTTGTCTGGCCTTCCTCTTTTTCTATTCCCTTCTGTTTTCCCCAGCATTATTGCCTTTTCTAGTGAATCGTGTCTTATTATGTGTCCAAAGTATGACAACCTCAGTTTCATCATTATAGCTTCTAGTGATAGTTCTGGTTTAATTTGTTCTAACACCCAATTATTTGTCTTTTTCGCAGTCCATGGTATGCGCAAAGCTCTCCTCCAACACCACATTTCAAATGAGTTGATTTTTCTCTTATCCGCTTTTTTCACTGTTCATTTGCAACCTCAGGCCTGGTGAGGGCCCTTCTGAACATGTGGGCCCTTGGTCAGTGCCTGACCTGACCAACTGCTGCTGCCAGGCCTGCGGGTGCTGCAACTTCTGTATGGGAATCCCCCTAAGCTCCCATCCTCAGTTACAGGAGGTCACCTTATATCCCCCAAAATACATTGGCTGAGATTGACAACTGGCAATGTGTTTGGGGAATTTAACGATTGTGGGGAACGACCCCGATAGCTGTATGAGGAGGAGGAGTGGGGAAGCATTCAGCTCCAAAGCCTCCTTCATTAGATCAGTGAAGCGATGGGAGGGAAGGTTTGGGAATGATGGGATGCAATCCGCGAAGAGGTTTCAGGCAAGCCAGGTGTTGGAAGCACTTTTTTACCCTGGCCTTTTGAAATTAAATGTATGTTTTCAAGGACCCACCCTATTCCTGTGATTGTAGTTTCTTTCGTTTTTTAGCACTGAATTTTAAACTGTTGCAACCAGCCCTGGGATCTGTAGATGAAGGGCAGGGAACCCCGCTTAATAATATAATAGGAGCCAGGTGGATTTTCTCCGTTAAGTATTTCTGCAAATCTCTTCGGAAGAAGAAGAATACATATATACTGCAAGGCTGGGTTCACATGTGCCAAAGGAAAACCAAGTCCAAGACCCACCGACAGGTATACATCGTGTGGGGTTTGGGCTCCGCTTTGCATTTGCCCGGCGGGGAGAATCCCTCGGGGGCTGCAAGGGGAGGCGGGAGGCGTCTCCCCCTTTCCTGCCTCTCCGCTCTTGCCGCCCCGCCCCAAAGGTTGGACCCCCTCCCCTCCCCGCTGATCCACCTTTTCCTCTCGTCTCCCTCGCCAAGGGTTCACTCCAGGGCGATTCCCCCTTTGGAGACGGGCGGAGTTCACAGGCAGCTGCGCTGCGCCCAGCCGGGAGAGAGAGAGACAAGTAGCCGCTTCTCCTTCTCATCCCCCCGGCCGCGTCGGCGGGTCCCCCGCGGCGGAGCCCCTGCCAAGTCCTTTCGGCGCAAGACAGGCCGAAGCTTGGCCCGCCGTTTCCATGAGGATTTTGCCCGGGATTTCTTTTTAACGGCGATCCACTTTGGGCTGCATTGAGATGTTCCTACCCCGCCTGGAGACTTGCCGCGATGGCGGCACAGAAATACTTTCAGAAAGCCAATACAGGAGAGAGTTTTGGCCTGGTGGGGAAAGCAACGCAGACAGACCAACCCACCCCGGCGCCTTCTGTGATGCGTCCTTCCCTGGCTCTCCCTGTCAGGTTCCTACATGCTCGTGGTTACTGCCTGTCTCTAGGCACCACCAGGGACTCCACCAGTCCGGACTGCTCTCTCTTATGATTTCTCTCCCCGCTCTAGCACAGATCTCAACAGATCCCCCTGCTAGGCAACCACCAGTAACGTCCCAATACTAGTATTCCCAGAGACTCTGAATACTGGTATTGTTATTCTCTTCACCGCTGCCACCATTTGTTACAGTTCCCCTTCAGCCTTGGTCATTACCTTACCCTCCCTTCTAGTCTGTGAAACCCCAGCCAAGGATCAGGCCTTTGGTAAACCAAATTAAGTATTTATTACAGATAACAAAGCTAACAAAATTAACAAGATTTCTTCTTAAGGCACATAAGCATATGGTTTTACTCAATACTAATCCGAACTCCACCTCCCTCCTGGTAAACAACTCTCTAAACCCCACCAAGCAATCCACTCTTTCTCTTCTCCCCCCAGATTCCACAATTCACCACCTCACATTCACCCAGATTTACCTGTCATCCTTTCATTTATACTGTCAGCCATTTTAAACATTCAGCCAATCATCAAGCATTCTATTGCCCATTCACTCCCCCTCCTCTTTCACTACTTACCATGTATACTCTAAACAACCAGCACTTACCATATATACACTAATATATAGGAACATCACATTTCCCCCCCCTTAAACAACTGCAGAGTATTATTCCTGTTCCAGGATTTATACGTCGCGTTAACAAATAAAAGTCTCTATGGGGAAAATGTCTTTCTTTGTTCCTCTGTCTGGTCACGTCACTGCAGTCCCAGCCACTTGCCTGGAAAGTCCATCGGCCAGTACATTGTCCTTGCCTTTGATGAACTGGAAGTCCACTTGATAGTCCTGTAGGGCCCAGGACCACCTCTGCAGCATAGTGTTATGGTTTTTCATAGTCTGCAACCATAACAAGGCCCGATGATCCGTAGTCACTGTGAATCTTCGTCCCCACACGTATGGGCGCAACTTGTTCAGTCCCCACACGACCGCTAGGCACTCCTTCTGGACCGACGAATAGTTTTTCTCCCTCGGCGTCAGCTTGCGACTCAGGTACGCCACTGGATGTCTGGTGCCTTCTCTCTCCTGCAGCAAGACGACTCCCAGCGCGAGGTCTGACGCATCTGTAGCCACGATGAATGGTTGCTCATAGTCTGGTGCTATTAATATGGGTCCTTGGCACAAGGCTTGCTTCAGCAGATCAAAAGCCTTCTGACATTCATCCGTCCATACCACACGCTCAGAACACTTCTTCTTGGTCAATTCATGCAAGGGGGTTGCTATTTCCCCAAAATTTCTCACAAACTTCCTATAAAAACCAGCCACACCCAGAAATGCCCTTACTTGTTTTTTGGTTAAGGGGATCGGCCAGGCTTGTATTGCCTCCACCTTGCTCCATAAGGGGGTGATTTTCCCACTCCCCACCTTATGTCCTAAATAGATTACTTCCTTTAGTCCAAACTGGCATTTCTTAGCTTTTATTGTGAGGCCTGCTTTTCTTAAGGCCTCCAATACTGTTGTCAGGTGTTGGACATGCTCAGGCACCGACTTGCTAAAAATGGCCACGTCATCGATATAGGCCACTGCAAAATCTGACATGCCTCGCAACACAGTATTGATTAGCCTCTGAAATGAACTTGGTGAGTTCCTTAGTCCCATGCGTAAGGTCACAAACTCATATAACCCATCTGGTGTACTGAAGGCAGTTTTGGCTCTGGATTGCTCGTCTAGTTCCATTTGCCAAAATCCTTTACAGAGATCTAGTGTAGAGATAATGGTTGCTGCCCCCAATAACTCTAACATAGCGTCTACCCTAGGCATAGGATACGCATCTGGGACAGTAATTTTATTGATTAGCCGATAATCAATGCAAAACCTTGTCGTGCCATCTTTTTTCGGAACCAGGACAATACTTGAGGCCCAGGGACTGATGGATTCCCTGATCACTCCTAATTCCAGCATATCTTCCACCTCCTTTTTGATCTCATTCAAAACTTTCCCATTCGCACGGTACGGAACAGATCTGATTGGGGCATGATCTCCAGTATCAATGGAATGTATAACTATACTGGTTCGGCCAGGTTTGTTGCTAAAGAGATTCCTATAGGTTTTCAAAACTCTCAGAATCTCTTCTTTTACTTCCTCCTCTACCTCCTCTGACCATTCCACTTGATCTACCCCTCCTTTGTCTTTGCTTTCCTGTACCAAATCTGGAAGTTCAGGCCCACTTCCCTCAGGGAATAAGGTAACTTGCAACACCTGTGCATCCCTGGTATGGTAAGGCTTCAACATATTTACATGAACCACTTTGCTTTTGTTTAATTGGTCTGTGGTGATTACGTATGTCACTGTGTCAAGCCTTTCTCTGATGGTATATGGTCCTTCCCAGTTAGCCTGTAATTTGTCATGTTTCCTGGGTATGAACGCCATAACCATATCTCCCACATCATACACACGTTCTCTGGCTGTTCTGTCATACCAGTAACTTTGCTTCTCCTGTGCATGACTCAAATTCTTTTTCACCACCTCCATCATTTGTTTCACTGGTTCACATTCATCCTTTCTCTCAGCAGGCATATATAAAATCCCATTCTCACACACAACTTGATTCCTCAGTTTGTCAGTGAAAGGAATCTGTTGGGCCAGAGCCTGTTCCTTTATTTGATTCAAACTGGTATCGTTATGCAGCTCTTCCCTGAATTGATCTGCTTCTTCCCCAGAGACCACTTGATACAGTTTGTCTTCTTCAGCAGGCCTGCTAGTGGTTGCTATGGTGACCTGAGGCTGGTTAACAGATTCCACCCTGTTTGTTTCAGCCCCCCTTAATATGGCTTCTTTTTCTCTGCCAATTTGCTGTCTGGTCACTACATAGATCTTTCCTTGGGTGCCCATTACATCCCTTCCCAGTATTACTGGTTCTTGTTGCTGGGCATTAATGCCTACTTTATATCGGCCCTCTCGGCCTCTCCAAGTCATTTCCACCAGGGCCACAGGCAAACTTTCTGGTTGACCCCTCACTCCTTGGATAGTCACAGTTTCCTGAGGTAATATTACCTCAGATTTTATTAAATCTGGCCTCAGTAATGTCTGAGCGGCACCAGTATCAAGCAATGCCCAATAATTTGCCCCTTGTACTCTCACTTCCTCTCTCAGACTTGAATCAAGGTCTGTTACTTCTGTCCAGTTTATCTGGCAAAACTGAACCTTTTTCGCTGTTTCTAAAGCCTTGGGCTCTGTTTTCACTGCCCTTGTCTGAGCAGGATTACTACTGGGGTTGGTAACCTCACATTGAAAACGTAGGTGCCCCGGTCTACCACATTTGTAGCATAATTTCTCCTCACTTTTAGGGTACACAGATCCACTCTGGGGTGTCCTGTGCCCTTCAGATTTCAATGGAGGACTCACTCGCTGTGGTACCACATCCCTTCTGCCAGCACTATATGGTCTGGGTTTAAACTCTCTTGATGTTTTCCCCACCCAGCCAGTTCTGTTGGAGGCGAAGTGATCCGCCATCTCTGCGGCCTCCTGCACAGATGTAGGGGAACGGTCCTTGACCAGGAGCCTTATTTCTGGTGGTAACTGATGGTATAATTGATCCAGTATCATGAGGCTTTTCACCTCTTCCACTGACTGAGCTTTGGCACTACTCACCCACTTTCCAAATATATCCATCAACTTTGCTCCCAGTTCCACAAAAGACCTCCCTGTCTGTATCTGGCAATTTCTGAAAAGCTTTCTAAAATAATCAGGCCCCAGTCTGAATCTTTTAAACACTGCTTCTTTGAATTCAGCATAGGTGACGGGCTTGTCTGAGGGGAAATATTGGTATACCTCAGCCAATTCCCCTTTAATCAGGTTTGATAAATACTGCATGTATTTATCTTCAGGTAGCCCCCACAACTGAGCTGCTTTTTCAAAGGTGCTGAGGTAAATTTGAGGATCTTGACCAGGCTCATAGACAGCAAAGTCCTTTGGAGTAATTTTTATTTTTGCTCCATCTCTCTCTTTCCTTGTCTCCTCAGAGTGAACTTTCTCTCTATCAAATTTTAACTTTTCTACTTGTAATTCAGCATCCAATGCTCGTTGCTTCTCCCTCTCCTCAAACCCCAATCTCATTCTCTCAATTTCCAACTCCCTCTGTTTTTCCTTCTCTGCACCTTCCATCCTCAATCTCTCAGCTTCCAACTCCCGCTGTTTATCTTTTTCCTCAGCCTCCATCCTCAATCTCTCAGCTTCCAACTCTCTCTGCTTGTCTTTTTCCTCAGCCTCCATCCTCAATCTCTCAGCTTCCAACTCTCTCTGTTTTTCCTTCTCTGCACCTTCCATCCTCAACTTCTCTCTCAAGTACTCTATATAAGCGGGACTGCTTAAATATCCTTCTGGGGTCTCTTCTCTGACAGGTTGTTTTTGCTGGGCAGTTGCAAATCCTATAAGTGCTACCCTCAATTCATCTACCCCTTTACCCTGATGAGGTAAATTGAATGTTATGCACTTCTCCACCAGCTCCTCTCTTTTCATTTTTATGTATTCAGCCATGGTGTTTGAGTTCACTCACTCTTTGCCACACACTCTTTGCCAGTCACTCTCACAAGAAATCTTGTTTTGTTATTTCTGTTTGCCACACAACTATTAGGGATTGTCTAGTATTCGTATCTCACTGCTACAGCCAACACCTGTGACGTAGTCTCCTTTGTCACCACGTGTCTTTGGGACTCTCTTTGGTTCGTATCTGGATTCTCTGTTGTTCGTATCCCACCGCTACTGACACCACATGTGAGGCGTCCTTCCCTGGCTCTCCCTGTCAGGTTCCTACATGCTCGTGGTTACTGCCTGTCTCTAGGCACCACCAGGGACTCCACCAGTCCGGACTGCTCTCTCTTATGATTTCTCTCCCCACTCTAGCACAGATCTCAACAGATCCCCCTGCTAGGCAACCACCAGTAACGTCCCAATACTAGTATTCCCAGAGACTCTGAATACTGGTATTGTTATTCTCTTCACCGCTGCCACCATTTGTTACAGTTCCCCTTCAGCCTTGGTCATTACCTTACCCTCCCTTCTGGTCTGTGAAACCCCAGCCAAGGATCAGGCCTTTGGTAAACCAAATTAAGTATTTATTACAGATAACAAAGCTAACAAGATTAACAAGATTTCTTCTTAAGGCACATAAGCATATGGTTTTACTCAATACTAATCCGAACTCCACCTCCCTCCTGGTAAACAACTCTCTAAACCCCACCAAGGAATCCACTCTTTCTCTTCTCCCCCCAGATTCCACAATTCACCACCTCACATTCACCCAGATTTACCTGTCATCCTTTCATTTATACTGTCAGCCATTTTAAACATTCAGCCAATCATCAAGCATTCTATTGCCCATTCACTCCCCCTCCTCTTTCACTGCTTACCATGTATACTCTAAACAACCAGCACTTACCATATATACACTAATATATAGGAACATCACACCTTCCTTCCTGTTGGCTCCCATCCTGGGCCGAGGGGGAAAGGGCGCGCCCGGGAGGAGGCAAAACGGACCCCTTCTTGCAGAGAAGAGGACGAGGTTGGCCGCGGAAGGGTTAAGGTCACTGAGCCGGATTCCTAGAGAGGAAGGAGAGTTGGGGAGGGGGAGGCTGGGTCCTCCAGAGCCCCTTGCCAGCCGCTTCCCTGCCGTGGACTCTTTGGCGACGGGCTGCGTCGGTGCTTCCCTTCGGGGATCCGGTGAGTTCCCCGTGGGGCTGTGGGGTGAAGGGGAGGGTGCCTGGGGAAGGGGGAGGGAGATCCGCCATTGAAACGGGGAGAAGGGGGCGCTTCCGAGTGGGAAGGCGGAGGGCTCCCTCGGTCGGGCACCGGCTCTCGCCTCCCATGCCAGCCTGCCCCGTCTGGTGCAGTTTTGCCCGCGGCCGAGCCCTGGTCAGAGGGGGAGACTCTTGGAGCGCGACACGAAAGCCTTAGAAGGTGGGCGCAAAAAGGTGGGAAGGGACGGGGGTCCCTTATGGGGGAAGGGCAGAATATACATTTGAATCATCACCACGATCATTTTACTACTCGTAATAATAACAATGAAATCGGGAGAGGAGAAAATCCTTCCGGCAGAGCCGGTGGATCCCAGTTCCTCAACTTGTGGCCTCCTCGGCAGGAAAGGCGGTCGCTGCTGGGAACAGGACGCCGCTGCCCGTGGGCATCTTTGGTCTGGCCCAGCGAGGCAGCTCATTAACTGTGAGAGGACTGGAACCTCCATGTGTAGAAGTAGTGTACCGCACAGCAGACGATGCAGAGAAATGATATTTTGTTTTGAAATTAAACAACTGAATATATGTCAGAATAATGGGGTGGGGGCGGGCAAGGTATAAGTTTAGCTGGAAATGTATGTGTTACACTTAATTGACCTCAGTAGGTTATTGAACTGTCTACAAATCTGCAAATTAATCCGCTGGCATCTCCGTAGTTGAGTGAGAGGACTTCAAGGTATTGGGGCTGTTTAACTTAGAAGCCAAGGAAAGGGGGTGGTGATAAAGGTGTGTAAAATTGAGAGACGGGATGGAGAAGTCTTTCTCCCTCATCATACTAGAACCCAGGGCCATTGAATGCAGCTGAACGGGGGGGGGGAGAGAGAGATTCAAGACAGGCTTTAGCTGAGTGGTGTATTTATGGTCTGTGGAGGCCACTGCACAGCCCTTTTGAGGGACCCTAGTTGTTCAGCTAAATAAATGTGACTGTGTCCAGAAAATATGATGGGGCTCAGTACTTCTTGGCACGATACATGGTTAAAACTATGTAAATCGCTTCCACACTGTGGAGTGATGGCAACCAAATTGGACAGCACATGAAGGACAAAGCTATCAATGCCTACTAGAATTGTTATGGTTTATTGATTTATATATTGCTTAAATGGCTTCTTCTTCTTTTTCTGTTATTATTATTTTCACCCTTCCTCCCAAAAAGAGCCCAGGCAACAAACAACAAATAATGAAACACTAAAAACATTGTAAAAGCAGATCTTAAAAACAAAAATCTTTTTAAAAATACTTAAAAACAAAACGTCTTAAAACATTTTAAAAACATCTTTTAAAAAAACTTTGGGGAAAAAATCTTTTAAAACATCTAAAACGCAGTTCCAGCACAGATGCAGATTGGGATAAGGTCTCTACTTAAAAGGCTTGCTGAAAGAGGAAGGTTTTCAATGTGTGCGTTATGTGACTTCCAGCTGATTTTGACTTATGGCGACCCTATGAATCAGTGACCTCCAATAGCATCTGTCATAAACCACCCTGTTCAGATCTTGCACTTTCAGGTCTGTGGTTTCCTTTATGGAAACAATCCATCTCTTGTTTGGCCTTCCTCTTTTTCTGTTCCCTTCTGTTTTTCCCAGCATTACTGTCTTTTCCAGTGAATCATGTCTTCTCATAATGTGTCCAAAGTATAACCTCAGTTTCATCATTTCAGCTTCTAGTGACAGTTCTGGTTTAACTTGTTCTAACACTCAATTATTTGTCTTTTTCGCAGTCCATGGTATGCGCAAAGCTCTCCTCCAACACCACATTTCAAATGAGGGTGTTCAGTAGGAACCAAAATAATAATTATGAGATTGCACCAGTCTAATATTTAAGGGGAGTCAATCCCAAAGGGTAGGCACCACAGCACTAAAGGTCGGCTTCCTTTGTTGTGTGGAACGCACCTCCTGAAGAGATAGTTTCTCCAGGAGGCCCTCACCTGAAAAGCACAGTGATCAACTGGGTATATAAAGATTGTCTCCAGCCGCTTCAGCATCAGTGGCCTCTGAATACCACTTGCTTTGGATTACATGTAGGGAGAGCTGCTGTTGTGCCCATGACCTGTTTGCAGGCTTCCCATTGGGCCTTCTGGTTGGGCCTTTGGTCTGATCCAGTAGCCAGGCTCTTCTTATGCTCCCATGAGCTGTAGAGGACAGACCACTGGGAGGCATGTTGCACCTTCTGTTTCGCAACCATACTGAAGGCTTTAATTCACAGGCCTCACGTGAAGGAAACTCCCAAACACTTCTTTCTTTCTTTCTTTCTTTCTTTCTTTCTTTCTTTCTTTCTTTCTTTCTTTCTTTCTTTCTTTCTTTCTTTCTTTCTTTCTTTCTTTCTTTCTTTCTTTCGAAAAAGAGACCATATTTATCCCATAAAATCCCTCCTCCCTCCCCATTCATTTTTCTTTTTGTCTTTGAATTCAGCAGCAATGCTTTGACTTTACAGGACTTGTAACCTCCAGTTAGGACGGCATTTGGCAGAAGAAGGAGGAGTCTTTGGGGCCTTGTTGAAGGCTTCCTTGCAACAGTGATGAAGGATGGAAGACCAAGATTCAGCTGACCTTGAAGCAGGAAGAGGTCTGTATAGCAACCAGCATGGGAGCCCTGGGGAATTTCTGCTACCAGGAGGGCAAAGGGCCCAGAGAAGTTTGCAGCCGACTCCACCATCTCTGCCGTCGGTGGCTGAAGCCAGAGCACCACACAAAGGATCAGATCCTGGATCTGGTGATCCTGGAGCAGTTCTTGATGGTCCTTCCACCGGAGATAGAGAGCTGGGTGAGGGAATGTGGAGCGGAGACCACTTCCCAGGCGGTGGCCCTGGCCGAAGGTTTCCTCCTGAGCCAGGCAGAGGACGAGAAGCAGGCAGAGCAGCAGGTGAGAGAGAGTTTCATCCGGATAGTCCCAAGGGACAAATGTGAGGAGGGAGGTCTTGAAACACTCTATAATTGTCAAACCTTTTCTGGAAATCATAGCCGGAGGAATTTCCTGATCTCCCCAAGGCCTTTTGCCTCTATCATGTATTTTCTAATCCTTCTCCCCATTCACTGCCTTCGACATCCTCATTGTTCTTTCAGGTGAAGGGTCTGTTTGGAGAAGAGGCCTCTGATTTCCTGGAGTCACAGAAGGCGCCGTCGGACGCCAGAGAGTGTTCCCTGCAAAGGGGGAACGTTCAGGAGAGTGACAGACGTGCCACCTCACTCGGTAAGAACTGACTTGATCTTCCTCTTATTGATTGTTCCAGAAATTCATAGGATTCATTTGTGTTCTCCTAAATTATTGCGGGGAGGGGTGATTTGCTTCTCTACACCCTTTTCTGCAGTTCAGTAATAAATATATTTTCAGCACTTGAGGACTTAAACAACCACTTGGATTTCTGGCCAAGTGTCTAAATGGGGAGAATTGCTCTTTCATGCAACTGAACTATACAAGGCATAGGAAGAACCAAAATATGTACAATGGATTTGCAGTATCACCATGTACTTAGACATATGCCACTTTACCTCTGAGGCATGCATGTGCTGCTGCTGGCTTCCCACCACTTTTCTCTCTCACAGGAGATGAAATGATGCCAACAAGACATCCCCAGCAGTCTCTTCTTTGTGGTGGAGGGGAAGCAGCTGCTGTGGAGGAGGATCAGGTAGGGGGAGGATCAGTGCGGGGAGAGAGGCTGGGGGGTGCCTCTGTCCTCTGCTCACCTCCTGGGCCTGGATGAATTTCTCTCCTTCTCTTGGCTCCTGTCAAAGCTGCCTGCTAGGGAGGCTGTGAATGACACTCGAGAAGGCCTCATTTCTGCAGGATAGTACCCACTCTCCCTTCCTTGATGAGTCTTCTGGAATATAGTAAGCTAATAATCTTTGTTTTAGACATAAAGGGGCCACTCTTTCCTTTCCTCTCAGGGTCCGGTGTCCTTTGAGGAGGTGGCTGTGTTCTTCACGGAGGAGGAGTGTGCTCTGCTGGATCCCCACCAGAGGGCGCTGCACAGGGAGGTCATGGAGGAGAATGGTCAAGTTGTTGCCTCTTTCGGTAAGGCTCCCTGTTAGCATAGTTGATGACAATATCATTTAGAAAATATGATAATATGACAATGAGCATGCTTGCATATTTACTATTTTATTTATTTATTTATTTAAATTGATATACTGCACCCTTTCAAAAGGAGCCCAGGATGTCAGACAAGAAGTGAACAATAAAAAGCATCTTAAAAACAATTCCAGTACAGATGCAGACTGGGATAAAAGATAGAAGGGTGGGATGATTTTTCAGGTATCCTGGCCCCGAGTGGCACGAGGCTTTATATGTCAAAACCAGCACCTTGAAATTAGGCCAGTAGCTAACTGGCAGCCAGTTCAATTCTTTCAGCAGCCAGGAACCTTTTTGGCAGTATCCTGAGCCTCTCGTGACAAAGATGGATCCAGGAGCACACCCGGAATACAAACCTGCTCTTTCTGGTGGAGGATGGCCCTGTCCAAAGCAGGCCGTTGACCAGTTATTCGGACTTAGGAACCACTCACCCACAGCACCGCCATCTTGCCAGGATTCAATCAGTTTCGTTGGCCCTCATCCAGCCCATCACCGAGTTTAGGCACCAGTCCACGGCTTCCATGGGCTCTTCCAATTCAGACGTTCCAGAGAAATAGAGCTGGGTATAAATGGCATACTGCTGACACCTCACCCCGTATTGCCTAATGACCAACGGCTTCATGTAGATGTTACACAGCACTGGGGACAAGATGGTGCCCTGTGGCATTCCACAGTGCAACTTCCAGGAAGCTGAAAGACAATCACCCAATGCTGTTCTCTGAAACTAAGCCTGGAGATAGGATCGGAACCACTCTAAGACAGTGCCTCCAATACCCATCTTATAAGTCAGCTTGGAAATGTAACACGGTTGATGGTATCAAAAGCTGCTGAGAGATCAAATAAGAATAGCAGGGTTGCACTCCTCCTGTCCTCCCCAATGGATAATTGTTTCAAAGTGGGCTTTTTCAGAAACCATCAGTTCATTGCTGCTTTCAGGGTGGCTGGGACCACTCCCTCCCCCAGAGATGTGTTGACCACACCCCGGATCCAGTTGGTCATATCCACTCGGCAAACTTAAATAAGCCAAGTGGGGCCGAGGAGACACGTTGCTGGCCACATTGTAGCGAGCGCTCTGCTCATGCCATCAGGCCACATTAACTGAAAATTGATCCCAAGAAGTTACAACTTACGTTGTACCGGACATCTCACTGGAGACTGCAGTGAATGTGGCTGTGGTGTCAAGATTGCTATGGAGGCGAGCGACTTTACCCTCCGAACCAACTTGCAAACAATTCACAGTGGGCTTCCGAAGGGTCTACAACTCCATTTCTTGGAGTAGGTGTTAACAGACCCCAGACAGTAAGAAAAAGCACCACTGGACGGCTACTTGAGAATGCAGTGGAGAGAGAGAGGGGGACTTATTTGCTGTCCTCACTACCACACAATAGCTACAGTTATGTTGTTTCGATTGTGGATAGTCAGCTTCACAGCTTACTCTTCCCCACTTGCACGCCCAAGTGTTTCCAGGCTGGTTCATTGCACAAGGTGCAGAACAGGCTCCACAAGGCCAGAGAGGGTGCGCAGGGATGACCATGTCTGCCGCATCTCAAGGGCTTCAACAGGGTTGTCTGATCTTCTGGAACCCTTCACAGCCACTCAGGACACTCAGGAATCCATTCTATCCATCTTAATCTGTCCACTACCCCTGCAGAGGAGGATCAGAGCCATAAGTCCAAAGTTCACCAGGAAGTGATCCGACCATGATAATGGGGTGATATCTACCTTCTTATTTCAAGACCACGCCTTCCTCCACCTGGAGCAAAACTCAAATCGAGGCTGTACCCTGCCTTGTGTGTTGGACTACTGACAATTTGAGGCAGTCCCATGTTTATCATGGAGGCCATGAAGTCCCAAGCCAGAAGAGCTGGGCTCCTTCTGGGAGGAAGGGGCAGGATATAAATGTAATTAAGGAATGAATAAATAAATAAATAAGAAGGATCTTCAGCACTGATATGGAACTCACCCATGACAATCATTCTGGACTCCTCCAACAGCACATGTGAGATTGCCTCTGCTAGCTAAGTCAGAGAAGCTTCTGGGCACCTAGGTGGATGGTACACCATCAGCAATCCTAGCTTGCTGTCTCCTTGGCCCAACACCAAGTGCAGCAACTCCTCCCATCAGTCCCGGTGCTGATGTTGCACTGAGTATCTACGTGGGCACAGCTGGAAATTTGTCATCTCCCCATGGCTATATTACTGGCTGCCTATGATCACTAAAATTGTGGCGGCATCACCCATGCCCCTTCTCCTAAATATTTTAGAATCTCACATACTTCTCTTCTGGTCTCTCGGCGGAAAGTTTACAGTCAGCAGCAGGAAAGGTCGAGAGCTGCAATAAATGCAAATAGAGACTGGAGCCATCCTACATCCCAGAAGCCTGACAGAACAGCCCTGCCAAAATCATTGCTCTGACTGGCAGGATCTCTCCCAAGTTCTGAGGCCGAGCACATCCAAGGGCTCCTTCACAGATCATTTAATTGGAGAATTCACTGATTCAGCTTGGGATCTTCTGCCTGTCAGGGACAATTTCTGACAGTAAATGACAGGTCTTCTCCTTTTTATTTTAATATATGTCTATCCTGCCATTTCTCCCAACAGCTCAGAAGAGAATGCAGGTAGGCTAGGCTTAGGGTGACTGCTGAAGTCCACCCACTGAGCTTGTTGTCTGAGCTGGGAGTTGAGCTCTCGTATTCAGGGACCGGATCAAATAGTCTATAGAACATCTGCTGTCTGTTTAGCAGCAGCAGCTACATGGATGGTAAGATCTGACTCCCAGCTCAGGCTTTTCCATTCTTCCATGATCTCAAACACTGTTTGTGGTTGTTCAATGATTAGAGGCTCCATGTCTGTCTCAGGCTCGTAACAGTTTCTTCTCTTCTTTGCAACAGGTTATGAATGGAAAACAGAGAATCTGGGACAACTACGTGGGGTGTTCCCAGAAGGCCCAACATACACAAAAAGAAGGCAGCAGATAAGGAACACTGAAGGACAAGAGAAGAGGAAGAAACCTCTAACTTCTCAGGGCAGTGACTACCACCATATCCCAGTCCAAGGAAAAATGGGGAAAAGGAAAGAAACAAATACTTACTTGGAATGTGGACAGAGCTTCTGTCAGAAAAAACACCTTGCTAACAATCCAAGAAACCACACAGGGGAGAAGCCATATAAATGCTTGGAGTGTGGAAAGAACTTACATAATAAGTCACATCTCACTTTGCACCAAAGTATTCACACAGGGGAAAAACTGTATAAATGCTTGGTATGTGGAAATATCTTTATGCAGAAGAGATATCTCACTTCTCATCAAAGAACTCACACAGGGGAGAGGCCATTTACATGCTTGGTTTGTGGAAAGAGCTTCACACAGAAGACAAGTCTCAATTCTCATAAAAGAATTCATACAGGGGAGAAACGACATAAATGCTTGGAGTGTGGAAAGTGCTTTATGTATAAGAAAAGTCTTACTTCACATCAAAGAAGTCATACAGGGGAGAAACTATATAAATGCTTGGAGTGTGGAAAGAGCTTCACACACAAGATAAGTCACAGACGACATCAAAGTATTCACACAGGGAAGAAACCATTTAAATGCTTAGAGTGTGGAAAGAGCTTCTGTCAGAAGACGCACCTCACTTCTCATCAAAGAATTCACACAGGGGTGAAGCCATTTACATGCTTGGAGTGTGGGAAGAGCTTCTGTCAGAAGACAAATCTCACTCGGCATCAAAAAATTCACACGGGGGAGAAACCATTTACATGCTTGGAGTGTGGAAAGAGCTTCACTCACAAGATAAGTCTCACTTCACATCAAAGTATTCACACAGGGGAGAAACCATATCAATGCTTGGAGTGTGGAAAGAGCTTTAATTGGAGGACACATCTGACTTCTCATCAAAGAATCCACACAGGAGAGAAACCGTTTGAATGCTTGGAGTGTGGAAAGTGCTTCAAAGACAAGTTTTGTCTCAATTCGCATCAAAAAATCCACAAAGGGGAGAAACCATTTAAGTGCTTGGAGTGTGGAAAGACCTTCAGTCGGGGGACACAACTCACTTCACATCAAAGAATTCACACAGGGGTGAAGCCATTTACATGTTTGGAGTGTGGAAAGAGCTTCACACACAAGATAAGTCTCACTTTGCACCGAGGTATTCACACAGGAGAGAAACGATTTAAATGCTTTGAGTGTGGAAAGAGCTTCAGTCGGGGGACACAGCTCACTTCGCATCAAAGAATTCACACAGGGGAGAAACCATTTACATGCTTGGGGTTTGGAAAGAGCTTCACACAGAAGATAAGTCTCACTTTGCACCAAGGTGATCACACAGAGGAGAAATCATTTAAATGCTTCAAGTGTGGAAAGAACTTCCATCAGAAGACACATCTCACTACTCATCAAAGAATTCATACAGGGGAGAAACAGTATAAATGCTTGGAATGTGGGAAGAGCTTCACAGGGAAGAGACAGCTCACTTCTCATCAAAGAATTCATGCAGGAGAAACCTCATAAATGCTTGTCGCATCAAAGACATGCACTCTCTACATTTGCATGGTGTTTTGCTAAACCTTTAATCCAATAGTTATAAAATGGGCCCTCCTGGACTTGGAAGATTTTTACTCAGCATTCCCTGAAAAAAACCCAATCATATTAAACCCCATCAAAATTCAGGTCATGAATGGGAAACAGAATCAGGGAGAAGTGCATGGAGTGATCTCAGAAAGAGACAACTGTATAAAGAGGAAGCAGCACAGAAGGAAAATCGAAGGAGAAGAGAAGAGGAGAAATAAATCCACTACTCAGGGCAGTGACTACTATCAAATCCTGGTCCAAAGGAAAAAATAGAAAAAGAGAAAGAAACAAATACATGCTTGGAGCAGAAAGAACATCTGACTGAAAACATATCTCACTACTCATCAAAGAATTCATACAGTGGAGAAACTTGGGAGTGTGGGAAAAGTTTGTGTCAGTCACACCTCGCTGTTTATCGAAGAATTCATACTGGTGAGAAACCATACAAATGCTTGGACTGTGGGAAGAGCTTCTCTCAGAAGAGAGACCTTACTTCGCATGGAAGTATTCACAAAGGGGAGAAACCATACAAACGTTTGGACTGTGGGAAGAGCTTCTCTCAGAAGAGAGACTTTACTTCGCATGGAAGTATTCACAAAGGGGAGAAACCATACAAACGTTTGGACTGTGGGAAGAGCTTCTCTCAGAAGAGAGACTTTACTTCGCATGGAAGTATTCACAAAGGGGAGAAACCATACAAATGCTTGGACTGTGGGAAGAGCTTCTCTCAGAAGAGAGACTTTACTTCGCATGGAAGTATTCACAAAGGGGAGAAACCATTTAAATGAAGTGGAAAGAGCTTCTGTTGGATGTCATACTTAACTATTCTCCAAAGAATTCATACAGGGGAGAAACCATAGAAATGCTTGGTGGTGCAAAGAGCTTGAAATAGTAGACAAGTTTCACTTTGCATGAGAGAGAAACCATACCAATGCATGGAGTGTGGAAAGAGCCTCACATGGATATAGCTCATTTTTCATCAAAGAATTCACACAGGAGAAGCTGCCTAAATGCCTGGAGCATGGAAATACATGCCGCGCTACTCATCAAAAGAATTAATACAGGAGAGAAAATATAGAAGAGATTTGAATATGGAATATGAATCTATCACAGTTCCATTTCACATTTCAGCTGGACTGGTGAGGAATGTGGCCTGGAGGATAGAGCTTGGCCTGGGCAGGGCTCCAAGAGCCAGATGGAGAAGCCTGGAGGGCTACATTCATCTCCCAAGCCTGAGATTTCTCACTTCTACTATAGACAGGAAGAGAAACCATTTCGACACACATACTCCCAGAAAGCCCTCGCCCAGATGCATTCTCTCTGCTTTTCCATAATGTTTGGCTAAGAGTTGAATCCAATAGGAATAAAATGCATCCTCTTGAATCTGGAAGATTTTTACTTGGCATCCCCTGAAAAGCCGCATCAAATTAAAGCAGAAAGTGATGTCTTTTTTTTAATGTAAGATATATACATCTAAATACATTAAAAAAATTGCCACGAACATTCTATCAATTGCTAAAGAGGAAGAAATATACCTCTATACATGAATATTTGTCAAATTGATAAAAATAATTTCTACGGGAACTTATTTTCCTGATAACATTGGTTCCGTGACAGTATAACTATTGACCAGCTTTTTATGAATTTGTTGAATTGTCTATTTTTCCTCCTTTACCAAGGGTGCAATCCTATATGTATTTTGCCAGTCTGAGGGAAGTTTTTGTTGTTATGTGCCTTCAAGTTGACTACGACTTATGGCGACACTATGAATCAGCGACCTCCAATAGCATCTGTCATGAACCACCCTGCTCAGAGCTTGTAAGTTCAGGTCTGTGGCTTCCGTTATAGAATCAATCCATCTCTTGTTTGGCCTTCCTCTTTTTCTATTCCCTTCTGTTTTTCCCAGCATTATTGTCTTTTCTAGTGAATCATGTCTTCTCATTATGTGTCCAAAGTATGATAACCTCAGTTTCATCATTTTAGCTTCTAGTGATAGTTCTGGTTTAATTTGTTCTAACACCCGATTATTTGTCTTTTTTGCAGTCCAAGGTATGCGCAAAGCTCTCCTCCAACACCACATTTCAAATGAGTTGATTTTTCTCTTACCCGCTTTTTTAACTGTCCAACTTTCACATCCATACATAGAGATCGGGAATACCATGGTCTAAATGATCCTGACTTTAGTGTTCAGTGATACATCTTTGCGTTTGAGGACCTTTTTCTAGTTAGACTATGGCAGATCTCCGGGTGAAACGGCTGAGTCCAAGCTCAGCTGGGCTAGGCTGGCATAAGTCCAACATCCTGGCTGAGCCAGTAAAACCCCACCCCTCCCATCTTAGCCCAGGTTCAGCTGGATCAGCTGAGACCCACATAACTTAAGCCCAGTCCCCAAAAAGGGCAGTGGCAGGGGTGGGACTGAAAGGAACTTGCCCAATATCCTACAGCTTGGTCATGTGACTTCCAGCCCCTGCTTTTATTTTCCTTACACTAGGCTCTGCCGGCTGAGTTGGCATTCTCCCCTCCCAAGGGCTCCCTAATGGGGTAGGATCAGGAATATATTATAACAATAATGATGGACTGCCTTCAAGTCGATTCCAATTTATGGCGACCCTATGAATAGGGTTTTCATGGTAAGCAGTATTCAGAGGGGGTTTACCAAGGTCACCCAGGGAGCTTCATGGCTGTGTGGGGATTCAAACCCTGGTCTCCTGGTCGTAGTCCAACACTAACCAGTATGCCACACTTACCCATTCTTTTTCCTGTTGTGAAAGTGTAATAATTCTGTAACAGAACAGTGTCTTGGCTTTGCAAACAGAAATTGGCAGAAGACGAAGGAGTTCCTTCAGCCCTGCTGGAGGCTTTTGTCAGATGGATGGGGAAGACACATCTGGCCCTCAAACAGGAAGAGGTCCAGCCAGGCCTACTTGGAGATCCCTGGGATTGTACCTGGGACCATCTGCAGGAAGCACAATGCTCTGCCGCTGAGCCACGGCCCCCAAGGTTAAGAAGGGCTGCGGCTGAGAGCTTTGAGTGAAGAAGGGGCTCAATAGGAGGCCGAGGGGGGGTGCTCAGCAGAGAAGGAGGGACAGACCAGTGCGGCAGATGCTGCATCTTATGACCCTCACCTAGACTGAAGACTTTAATTCATGGTACTTACATGGAGGAACTCCACCCCCCAAAAAAAATTCAACTCCCCCCTCCAAAATATTTGTCTGTTTCTGTGGTTGCTATCCAGACTTGAAAAAATGGAAATGGACTGCCTTCAAGTCGATCCCGGCTTACAGCAACCCTAAGGGTTTTCATGGTCAGTGGTATTCAGAGGGGGTTTATCCTTGCCTCCCTCTGAGGCTGAGAGGCAGTGACTGGCCCAAGGTCACCCAGGGAGCTTCATGGCTGTGTGGGGTTCGAACTCTGGTCTCCCAGGTCCTAGTCCAGCGTTACCCAACCTTTTTTGACCCAACGCCTGTTTGCAAAATCTTTTTGTGCCCAACGTCCCCCTCAAATTAAGTATATGCCAATGCTTCCTATTCTTCCCTTAAAATATGAGTAATGCATAAAATGTATTTTCAATGATTATTACTGATTGTTTTTATTATGCCTTTTTATTGCACTTAGATTACACATTGAATTCTTAGTATGATTTATTAATATACATACATAGTTATAGAAAAGTAAATAAAATGAGATTTATTATAAAATACTAGTGTGATCCTTGAGCTTGATGAGTTTTGGCTAACTTCACAATATCTGGAGTATATAAATCCATAAAATACATGCAAGAAACAAATTGCAGATATAGGAGTTGTTTCTTATTTCACAAATCCTAAAAACATAAGCAAAAACTAATTAAGTCCACACAGTATGAACCAATAAAATACACTGTGTTACTTAACAACAAACTCATTCAGTTTACCGGCATTGTTTTGTTAAACAAGTTCATTTAAGCATCACAGAAACAACGGGTAGCGAGTGTGTCCCATTCCTGAAGAAAACCAGCGAATAACTGTCTGCGTCACCCATTTGCACACAGCACTCATCCGTTGGAAGAATGCGCCCTCCACCAATACGCCCAGCTGATCAAACACTCTCTCGTGATTGGTTCCAACTTCCCTCAAGACAGCATCAGAACATTACCTAGTGCCGGGGTGTGGCTAATATCCCCATTCCTTGATATGACACTGGCCGCTATTCAGAATTTCTTTACTAAAGAGCACACACTATTTATAGTGTTATTTCCATGAATTGAGACTTTTAAATACATTCTAACTAGGGACAAAACATTTTAAAAATTAATGATTTGTGTATTAAATAAAGTTAAACTTAAATGCTTCAACTGTCGCATCAGACCGCCAAATGTCAACGCCCCCCTAATGAACCCAAATGCCCCCTAAAGTTTGTAATCACGCCAATGCCCCCCTGAAAGGCTGTAACGCCCCCCCCAGGGGGTGCTACCGCCCACATTGGGAATCGCTGTCCTAGTCCAACACTAACCACTACAGGTTTTTCTTCTTAATGGGCCATATTTTCTTAATAAAGCCAATGTAGTTTCCCCGACTTGGAAATGTTGAAAAAGGTACGGATGGTGGTTTAGTATGAAATGAAAGCAATTTGATGATTTGGTAGGTGAGAGAGTATCCCTGTTTGAAGAGGGTGCAAATTCTGCTGAAAGCTTACGATAAGCCACGGCCTTCCCTGGCACTTCTCTAAATCCTAATGTGCTCATAGCGCCCCCCCCCCCCAGCCACATTCCCAGCTGGGCTTCTGGGAGGAAGGGTGGGTAGGAGAGAAATGTAATAAATAAATGAGCAAATAAAATAAGCAAAAATGAATGGTCCTTTGCCTAACTTATCAAAGCTGTTCCAGTTATCTTCTCAGTCTTAGCAGAAACTAAGGGCACAATCCTATCGGTATTTACACCAGGCTGAGAGGAGTTAAGATATGGCAGATCTCCGGCTAAGCTGCCTGAATGGAGTTAGGATCTGCTGTACTTTAAGCCGGCGTACCTTCAGCCTAGCTTAAGTTACACCGGCTTCCTCAGTGTTGGAGCGTTCTGTTTTTTGGACTCCCATCAGAGGAGCTCCACCAGGGTCCTTCCTCAAGTGCCACCGAGCAGTAGCCGTTCCATCAAGCTGCAGGGCCTATCTGTCGGCAATCCTGGAAGATCAGCAATGTTTGATTGCTTCTCCTCTCCTTAAACTCTATTCCAGTTGGTCATCAGAAGAGCTCTGTAACTAAGAAACAGTGCCTAGGTTGCTTCCTGCCTCCCGGCAGCCTTTCCTTGTGTCTTTTAGACCAGTGGTTCCCAACCTGGGGGCCGGGACCCCCAGAGGGGCCACGAAGTAATCCAGAGGGTGCTGCAAACAGTAAAGAAATGATTTTTTTTTTAAAGTCTTCACTCCCTGGACACTGTCTCCTTTCCACTGCCGCTGCAGATGACACCCCCCTTGCTTCAAACGAGAGGGGAGGAATTTTGCTGAAGCATCAGAGCATCTTTCAGGCACACCAAGGCAGTAATCTGCCTATAAAACACATGGCAGATGCCAAAGGAGGCTGAGGGTGGAGCTACCAGGAAGAAGAGGGGATTACTATCACTGATTCCCGTCTCCTTGCACTGCCGCTACTGGCAACCCCCTTACTTAGAATGAGAGGATTGGTTTGATTGCATGCCTGTGTTCCCCTGCTGGGCACAGACACACACAGGCAAATGTCAAAATCTCTGATGGCATCGTCACCCAATTTGACATGTTTCCGAAGAGTGGGTTTTGGTCTGTGGTTGGACACCATTTTGAACCGAGATGGGTGCCCAAACTGTTCCAAACAATAGTTTCAGAGGCTTCCAAACTGGTGCACTTTGGAACGATTTGGTCCACCATCTCGATTCAAAATGGTGTCCAACCATGTCCAAACACAGGCCAAACTTGTCCAAACATAGGCTAAAACCCGCTCCTCACTCTCGGGAACCATCACACCAAATTGGGCAACAATGTCATCAGTGGCATCCAAATCAGAGCAGTTTTGAACACTTCATTCTGCCATCTGGATTCAAAATGTTATCTGATGTCATCCAAAGACAACAACACTCTCCTTGATCACGGTAACCCTCATGCCAATTTGGCCAATGATACCTGGAAAGGTGTCCAAATTAGTGCAGTTAAGAACTGTTCAGTTCACCATCTCAATTCAAAATTATGTCCGGCATCAACACAAAAATCACCTCCATCTCTGGAACGGTTGTGCCAAACTAAGAACATAAGAACCTGCTGGATGAGGCTGATGGCCCATCTAGTCCAGCAGCCTGTTCTCACAGTGGCCAACCAGTTGCCCATGGGAAGCCTGCAAGAGCATTCTCTCCTGCAGTTTCCAGCGACTGGTATTCAAAAGCATACTGCCTCTGATTGTGGAGGCAGAGCATAGCCATGATGGCTAGTAGCCATTGATAGCCCTGTCCTCCATGAATTTGTCTAATCTTCTTTTAAAGCCATCCAAGCTGGTGGCCATCACTGCGTCTTGTGGGAGCAAATTCCATAGTTTAACTATGCGCTGGGTAAAGAAGTCCTTTGTCTGTCCTGAATCTTCCAACATTCAGCTTCATTGAACGTCCATGAGTTCTGGTGTTATGAGAGACAGAACTGGATGTCACAGAGAGAGTAGGTAGGCTTTTCTGTGTCTTCAGCTCTCAAATTCACCACTCTCTCTCTCCTCACCCAAGCCAGGGGAGGGAGGGAGGGCTTCAGGGTGTGAGTTTGATGCTTCAGGTGTCACCACAGGGACACTATTCTTTGCCTGTTGACTTAACACCCAGTATAATGTTGTTCTTATTTCACTTGATTTCTGATGAGGCTGGAAGCTCTGCTTGGATGCAAGGGGACTGTATTGTTGTCCCCTAGTAAAACTTCTCCCTTAAAAAAAGTATGGATTGTGCTGTTGGTAAACCTTGACTAGGGATCCTCTGCAAAGACATCCATATCCAAGCAGGGTTGGCAATCCCCTGCCTGCAGTGCCCTCCCCCTATCTTTTAACATGGCTGCTCCAAAATTCTTAACAGATTTGACCTTTCAGAAAGAAGTCTGAGAAATGAGTAAGAGTAAGAAGATTCTCTACCCTTTCTGTCTACCCTGTGAGCTACTATAAACTCACTTTGACAGCTAACCCAATTCCAGTGAGCAATAATGGAGACAGAGAAAACACACATGGTTTGGTCTACCTTCACAGGCAGCAGCTTGGGAACAACAATTGCAGCCACACTTCCAAATATGTGAATTCTCTTTTACCACTATTGGGCAAGAAACAAACTGTCATGCAACCGGCAAGGTGCTTCATCAATGGGTTTAAGGGGGTTGACCTGAGCACATGGAACCACTGCTGTTGCTTCTATGGCTGTAACGGAGTGAGGTTAAAGATAAGGGAAATGCAAATAGAAAAAACAACACAAAAGGCAGTAACACTTTCCTAAATGCAATACCATACCAACCACAACAAGATTCCTATGAGTAAGGCAGAAAACTCAGCATCCCACAACCAGTCAGGATTCGTAACCAAAAACCCAAACTAAAAAAATGCTAGCAGCCAGTCAGCCAAGGTCATAGAAATCCCCATGCAGCACAACCTGACCTGAGGACTGCAGTTAATGCAGAATGCTGCAGCACGATTGCTGACATGAGTGAGATCCTATCAGCACATTACACCTCTGCTCTGAAATCTGCATTGGTTGCTGATTTGCTACCAGGCCAAGTTCAAGCTGTGCTTTCCATGTTATGGGTGCCACATAGTACTTGTTCTGCTCTTGTAAGAAATCAGTCCTTTTGTGTGGCACCGCCTATGCTTTGGAACTCCTTGCCTATTGACATTAAGCAGATGCCTCTTTTCAGCACCTGCTAAAATCAGTTTTCTTGAGACAAGCCTCTCCAGGCATGTAGAAGCTATTGTGTTTTTAAATCTGTTTTTAACTCATTGTTGGTTTTATTATTTTGAATGTTTTTAAATATCTGTCCTTAATGCTTTTGCCAATAATTTTATTGTTTTAATTCTTTCTGTAAACCGCTTTGAGATTTTTTTACAATAAAGCGGTGTATAAATGTTGTAAATAAAAATACATAAATGTTGGTCACTGTGGCCCTTGAGTCTCTTCTCACTTTTGGAATAAAGGAATCTGCCTTATACTGAGGCCATTTCGTACCATGTAGCTCAGTACTCATGACATGAACTAGCATTGGCTCTCCAGGATTCCAGGCAATAGTCTTTTCCAGGAATTGAATTTTGGACCTGGCATGCAAAGCATATGCCCTACCGATGAGCTACAACCCTCCCCATTTAAAAAAGTGTATTTTAAAATTGTTCTTTGCAATTCACTCTTGAATGCACATCATACCTAGGGCAGATCCACATCATTTATTTATAGCACATTCAACACACATTTGAAGCACATGAATCCCAACATAGAATCATGGGAATTTTAGTTTGTTAAGGGTGGTGAGAACTATAACTGTGAGGGGGAAACTACACTTCCCAGGATTCTTTAGGGGAAGTCATGCGCTTCAAATGTGAGTTGGATGTGCTTTAAATGTGTTGATCTACTTAATCAACTTTGCCTGCATGTAAATCGTTTTAATTATTTTTTCAAAATGGAAATGAGCTATAAAGTGTACTGGGTGACCATGGGCTACTCACTATCTCTCAACCTATCCTCCCCTCAGGATGAAAACAATGGAGAACCATAACCACCCCCAGGAAGAAGGACACACTTGAAATGTAGAGGAAAAAAATCATCTACAACCATAGTGTGAAATCAAATACTTATTGGGACACAGTATGAAGAAATATTTATATAAACATGACTATCAAATATGTTTATTAATTACACAATCTGTAAAGATATTTATAGTGCAATCCGATGTTTGTTTACTCAGAAGCAAGTCCCAATGCATTCAATGGGGCTTACTCAAACTGGGAAGTGTGCAGAGAACTACAGCCTCAAGTGATAAGGAACTTGTTCTTTCAACTTGTTCTTTTAAGTTGAGACCTTATCCCAGTCTGAGTCTGTGTTGGAATTGCTTTTTAATGTTTTTAAGCCTTTTCTTTTTAAAAAAATGTTTTTTAAAGCTTTTAAAAAATGTTTTCAAAGATGTTTTAATAGATTTTAAAGTCTGTTTTTATGATGTTTTAAAGTGCTTTTAGTACTTTTGTTTGCCGCCCTGGGCTCCTACTGGAAGGGCAGGATATAAATCAAATAATAAATAAACTTCATTCACCCAACCCAAAATTCAGAATCATGCCTCCTTAGGCTGTTTTCCAACTGTTTATTCTTGCTTTATGGTTATTGGTTATCTTATTGTGAGTTGCCTTGGTTTCCAATCACCAACACAACCACAGGGTTGTTGGAAAGACTCCACACACGCAGACACACACACACACACATGCACACACACACAGACACACACACACACACACACACAGAGCAGATGTCTAAATACATACAGCCCATATAATAGTTTATTGTCAAACCAGTTGGTCATTGCAGAAAAATCAGTATTAGTTTTAAAAAAATAAGTATTAGTTTCCTACAGAATAAAAACTGTAATACCTAAGTAATGTACTGCCTTCAAGTTGATTCCGACTTATGGTGACCCTATGAATAGGGTTTTCATGAGGCTGAGAGGCAGTGACTAGCCCAAGGTCACTCAGTGAGTTTCATGGCTGTGTGGGAATTCGAACCCTGATCTCCCAGGTTGTAGTCCAACACCTTAATCACCACGCCACACTGGCTCTCAAGTAAGCCCTGCCTAATTGCTTTAAAATAGGACTGGAGAAAGACAGAAAGATTTAGAACACGAACACAATTCTTTTTTACATTCACTCAAAAGTCCCATTAATTTACAGCACATTGATAACCATGTCTACTCAAAAACAAGTCCTATTGAATTCAATGGGATTTACTCTGGGTATATGGGATTAGTATTGCTTTTACCCCCACAAAAGCAAGTATTGGGAAGGTTTTCAAAACACTGCCCAGGATCTGACTCCCGCACACAAGAGGAAAAAAACCTGAAATGTATATACTTACCCAATTTATGAGATTTTCAAATAAATGGGGGGGGGAACCACCATTTTCTGGCATTGCAATGAGGCTTTCTAGCCACTGCCTCAGGTCAACCAAACACAACCCTGGCTGGACTTATTGGCTGCAATCCTGAACGGGCGGGGTTTGAGCTACGAAGTGCTATACAGGACAGATTTGTTTTTAAAAAGATTTAACAGTCGGGAGGCGGCTGACGTTTTGATGTATATCTCGAGAACTGGACCACCTAGAAACTTTTTCTTTTTTAAATTAAAGCTGAGAATCCGGGCCACCTAGTGGGCTAAGCAGGGTGGCATGGAAAGAATCCGGGTAAAACCCGGCTAACAGGGCAATATGGCAATTCTACCCTTAAGACTAATAGGAATGGAACAGCTACCCTGTCTAATGCTACCACAGCTTGCCAGGTCTCTAGAATTCACTGCATTTTTATTTTCTCTTTAAAAAAAGAGGTGCCAGCACCCAGATCTCCATCATGTTCCAGCCTTTATCATAGAAGGCTCCATTCCCCCTCTCTTTGATCGGATATGTGAGAATCGGTGTACTAAAGACACTTCTTACATGCTCAGACATGCTCCCTTTTGATAAGATGATTGGCAGAACTGATAATATTGAAATCTTGATTTCCTATCTGCATTAAAAGTTGTATGATTTTATAGTGCTGCATTGACTTGTTTTATGTTTGTTTTTATTGTTTTTACATTGATTGTGCATTTTTATTGTTTTTACTGTTTGTAAGCTGCCCTGAACTCCGTTTTTAACAGTGGAAAGGCAGGATATAAATCCTCTTAATAAATAAATATTCTGTAATAGGCACTTAAGGTTGAAAATGAAGGATTTTTTTAAATCTTCAAATGCTCCCCCAGTTTTTGGTGGTAATTGCTAGGCACAAAACAAAACTGGACAATGCATCTTTTAATATGATTAATTTGCCTAATCAGGACATGATTTGCATAATATATAATTTGCATAATATGCAAATCAGCCTACCCGGGTTTTGTGGACTTGGAATATGGCAACCCTACATTCAAGGGATCCAAGGCCGGTTTCTTGAGGAGCAGCCTCACCGCTGCCTCTTTCAAGGCTCTCACTCGGTGAAGCCTGAACCACACTCTGAAGGCGACTCCCTCTGCTAGACTGAATCCGCCGTGACCGGGAGAGACCAGGGTCAAGAGCCTTTCAGGCACCTCTTAAAAGCCCGGAGGCCTAGCGAGCCGTTTCAGACGTTCTTCAGCAGACACGCATTTTAATCTTGCTGTTTCTTCGTTTGAATTGTTTCTGTTTCTCTTGCGGGACCCTGCCTTGATATTTTAGGACAGGGCTGGGAAACTTTGGTCCTTTGGATGTGGTCGGACTCCAATTCCTGCGACGGGGAATGCCCTCCGACGACACAGCCCAGGATTACGAGGAAGCGGTATGTAAATTAAACAATTAAATCAGTTTTGGCTGGGGAGGGAAAGGTGGGGGTAGAGAGGCGAACCAAAGAAACAAAACGCCAGCTATTTAAATATAAAATGAATGCATGATTAACAAACAGCGGAGAAGAGTTTCGGCCTGGTGGAACAAGCGGGGCGGAGAGAGCAGAATAAACGCACAAACAAGCCACCGCAGCGCTGTCGCCGCCAGCTTCCTCAGGCGAGGGGGAAACAGGCACCGGGGAGGAGGCGAAGCATTTCAATGCGCCTCCCTTTCAGAGAGGAGGAGGCTGCTTGGCCGCGGAAGGGTTAAGGACGCAGAACTGGGTTCCTAGAGAGGACGGGGAATGGGAAGAGGAGTGTCTTTGTCCTCCAACCGCTGCAAGCCCGAAAACTGCCGCCGCCTTCTTCTTCTCCGCTGGGGGCGGGACCGGCCGGACTCCGATTCTTCTTTCGCAGGGGCTGCATTTTCCCATCGGAGAGCGGGTGAGCTCCCCATTCTGCATTGGGGGGAAAGGGGTCCCAGGGCTGCAGGGGAGGGGCCTGCGGAAGGGGGGGAGGTCCGCCAGCAAAGTGGGGAGAAAAGGGGGTCACACCGATTGAGAAGGTGGAGGGTCTTAGGGGTGGTTTTGCTCTCCCCTCCTTCCTACCCCCTAATACCAACCTTTCCCCTCTGGTGCATTTTTGTGGAGGGCGGGCCTGGATCACAGGGGGAGACTCTCCAAGCCGGACTTGGAAGCACTACTGTAGTGGCAGATCCCTGCTAATGTCTTTTCTCACAAGAAACAGACATCCCTAGGAACCAATCAACATGCAAGAGACATGTGTGAAGAGTCTTCTCAGTGGACGACTGGCCTCCTTTCACTCTGATTAGCTCCAATCAGCAGAGAATGAAGCACATTAGAAGACTCTTCTCAGTGGCCAACACACTCCCCTTTCATGCTGATTAGCTCATAGGGTGCTGGAGACATAGAGAACCTGCTCCCCAAAAAGTTAAGACCTCCTGACACCCCAGACATCTACACCCCTTGCAAGAAAGTCTTAAAAACGTGGGTGCAAAAAGGAGGAATGGGGAGGGAGGGGAATAAACTTATGCAGTGGAAGTGGATGGATTCCAGATCATGTGGGGTGCAAAGCTTGTGGACTCCTCCGGCGCTGCTGGGAACAGGAGGTTTCCCTATGTGAAACTTTGTTGTGGCCCAGCAATCCGGCTCCTTTGCTGTGAGAGTAGAACCTCCATGTAAAGAGGAAGTGTACCAAACTGCAGACGCTGCAAAGCAATACTGTTTTGTCCTCCTTTTAGTCTATGAAACGAGTGTTTCTATGTGTGTTTTATGTGTATCATAGAATACAGTAGTATCATAGAATACGGGGGCCTACAAGGCCATCGAGTCCAACCCCCTGCTCAATGCAGGAATCCAAATCAAAGTATTCCCGACAGATGGCTGTCCAGCTGCCTCTTGAATGCCTCCAGTGTCGGAGAGCCCACTACCTCTCTAGGTAATTGATTCCACTGTCGTATGGCTCTAACAGTTAGGAAGTTTTTCCTGATGTCCAGTTGAAATCTGGCTTCCTGCAACTTGAGCCCATTATTCTGTGTCCTGCACTCTGGGACGATTGACAAGGCCCTCTGTGTGACAACCTTTCATGTACTTGAAGAGTGCTATCATATCTCCCCTCAGTCTTCTCTTCTCCAGGCTAAACATGCCCAGTTCTTTCAGTCTCTTCTCATAGGGCTTTGTTTCCAGTCACCTGATTATCCTTCTTGCCCTCCTCTGAACCTATTTGTCTGCATCCTTCTTGAAGTGTGGAAACCAGAACTGGACGCAGTATTCAAGATGAGGCCTAACCAGTGCTGAATAGAGAGGAACTAGTACTTCACGCGATTTGGAAACTATAATTCTGTTAATGCAGCCTAATAAAGCATTTGCCTTTTTTGCAGCCACTTTGCGCTGTTGGCTCATAGTCAGCTTGTGGTCAATGACAATTCCAAGATCCTTCTCACATGTCGTATTGCTGAGCCAAGTATCCCCCATCTTATAACTGTGCATTTGGTTTCTTTTTCCTAAGTGTAGAACTTTGCATTTATCCCTGTTGAATTTCATTCTGTTTTCAGCCCAATGCTCCAGCCTATCAAGGTCCCTTTGAATTTTGTTTCTGTCTTAGCTATGTTTCGGTATTAGCTATGCCTCCCAATTTTGTATCATCTGCAAATTTGATAAGCATGCTCTGTACCTCCTCATCCAAGTCGTTAATAAAAATATTGAAGAGCACTGGGCCCAAGACCGAGCCCTGTGGTACCCCACTCGTTACTTCTGCCCAGTTTGAGTAGGAACCATTGATAAGCACTCTTTGAGTACGATTCTGGAGCCAACTGCGGATCCACCTGATAGTTGTTCCATCCAGCCCACATTTAGCTAGCTTGCTCATCAGAATATCATGGGGCACTTTGTCAAAAGCTTTGCTGAAGTCGAGATATATTATATCCACAGCATCCCCACAGTCTACAAGGGAGGTTACCCGATCAAAAAATGAGATGAGATCAGTTTGACAGGATTTGTTCTTGATAAATCCATGTTGGCTCCTAGTAATCACTGCATTGTTTTCAAGGTGCTTATAGATTGACTGCTTTATAATCTGCTCCAGAGTTTTTCCAGCGATTGATATTAGGCTGACTGGTCTGTAGTTTCCCGGTTCCTCCTTCTTGCCCTTTTTGAAGATAGGGACAACATTAGCTCTCCTCCAGTCATCTGGCACTTCACCGGTCCTCCATGATTTCGCAAAGATACTAGACAGCGGTTCTGAGAGTTCTTCAGCCAGTTCCTTCAATGCTCTAGGATGCAGTTTATTGGACCCTGCCAATTTGAACTCGTTCAAAGTGATTAGGTATTCCTTGACCATTTGTCTATCAATCTCAAGGTCCAATCCTGCCCCTTCTACTTCATGTTCCCCGGGAGGGTCATAGACCCTTTTTTGGGAGCTGAGCCAAAGTAGGAATTGAGCACTTCTTTGTCATCTGTTACCATTTTGCCATCCTCATTGAGTAGCTGCGCCACCATTTCTTTTCTCTGTCTTTTACTATGGATGTACCTGAAGAAAGCTTTTTTGTTGCTTTTAGCATCCCTTGCTAGCCTCAGCTCATTCTCAAGCTTTAGCCTTCCTGACACCATCCCAGCAATTCTGTGATACCTGCCTGTACTCTTCCTTTGTGGCCTGGCCTTCTTCCCACTTCCTGTATGTATCCTTTTTTGTTTTCAGGTCATCTCTAAGCTTTTTGTGGAGCCACATTGGCTTCTTCTGTTGTTTCCCCCCTTTTTTCCTTGTTGGAATTGCTTGCCATTGCGCTTTTAGAATTTCCGTTTTTAGAAACTCCCACCCATCTTGGACTCCATTTCTCATTAGGTTTGCTTGCCATGGAACCATACTTGCAATTGTTCTGAGTTTATTAAAATCATACAAACACACGTCATTATTTTGCAATGAATGTATATCACATAGAAATGATGTATTTGAGAATTTGTCATGATTGCATCAAGGAAAATTGGATTGTGTAAAAAAAAAAAAATACTGGGCCAGGAATTAAATCATATGTAAAATTTATACACCTGATGGAGGATCTGCAGCCACAATTATGTCAATATTTTCAAATAAGCAAGACCACCTTGTTTAATAAGGAAGTATGGACCTTTAAGGGCAGAAGCTGAAATTCTTATTCATATCAGAGTATAATACATCAGTTCCATAATGATGAAATCAAGCAATAAGCCTGGCACATTTATGAGAAAATGATCTAGAGCGGTGGTCCCCAATATTTTTTCCCCACAGACAGCTTGAAAATTTCTGGAGGCCTTGGTGGACGACTTAATGATTTTTCTGCCAGTTGTAGCAATTGTAATGCTTTGTGCTAGATGTGTCTAGGGCTGGCGCCAAGCATGACTGAGCCTTTGGGCACCAGCCTGCTGGTGCTGGCTGTGCCATTCATCCCAACACCCCATCCCAATACAGGCAGCACAGGGCTGATTCAGGCCCACCCACCCCACCTATCTCTGGCTTCAGTTTGCATGCCCTGCACCCATCTGCCATCACCGAAGATGGTGGTGGGGGCATCAACCTCCTAGGGACACCCTTGCTGCCATCTTGGGTGATGGCAGGCAGGCACACTTGTGCATTGTGTGGGGAATGTGCACTGATGAGGCAGTTGGGCTTATTTCAGCCTGTGCTGCCTGTATCAGGGTGAGGGTGGGGGTGCCTGGAATCTGCAATGTATCGCAGAACAGGCTCCATGCTCCCATCCAAAAGGTGGGGCCCTCGGTCAGGGCCCAACCTGGCCACGCGCTGGCGCCAGGCCTGGCTGTATAATTTTTGATTGTAGTTTTATAGAGTGAATGAACCTCGTGGAGCACAGTTTGGGAACCCCTAGTCGAGAGGTATCCAGCAAGGTATGAATCTGGGAGAATGAGAATGGATTTGAGCCAAAATATCACCACGAACAATATCAGTAGATTCAGTATCAGTGGTGCTTGACTAGGCTGTATAGAATCTCAAAGATATAAACTGTTTTATATTATTGGGATGGGATCCACCCTCCCATCCCAAAGGAGGGTCCCCCAGGGTCCCTCAGTCAGGGCCCAACCTGGCCATGTGCTGGTGAAGGGTATATGATGATTATGATGTTGATGATAATATACCCAACAGCATGGAGTAAATGAAGGGATAGTCCCTGGAAACAGTCTTAAATTTGTAGACAGCAGTAAATTAAATTCTGTAGGCTTCCCAGTGGGGCATCTGGTTAGCCACTGTGGGGAACAGGATGCTGGACTGGATGGGCCTTTGGCTGGATCCACCTACAGGGCTCCCCCTATGGGTCACAACAACACCCGCAGACAAGTCTGAGTTAGGACATGGGAAGCTCCCTATCCATCTCGGCCGCCTCTGAATACCAGTTGCTGGGAATCGTAGTTGGGGAGAGTTGCTGTTAGGCCCAAGTCCTGCTTGTGAGCTTCCCAGAGGCATTAGAGGATGCTGCACTCAGTGGGCCTTTGGCCTGATCCAGCAGCCAGGTTCTTCCTACACTCCCCTGAGTTGTAGAGGACAGACCACTGGGAGGGCTGTTGCATCTCCTGACTCTCAGCTAGACTGAAAACCTGAATCTGTGGACCTCACATGAAGGAAAATCCCCAATACGTTTCTGACTTTGCTTTGTGTCTTAGCATTCAGCTGCCTTTTCTTCTCGAAGATGACCTGGTTGCTACCCAGATTCATCCGCATTTGCTCAAGTGTTATAATCTGCTCACCAAACAATGTTTTGGCTTTTGTAGGACTTGGTAGTACCCCCAATTAGGACAGCCTTTGCCAGAAGAGGGAAAGAAAGAGCACAGAAAGCAAAGATGGAACACTCACCTTGCCCAGAAGCAGAAAGAGGTCCATATATCATCCATGCTGGGAGCCCTGGGGAATTCTGGGAAAGAACAGTGCAGAATGTCCTGGGCAAGGAGGACACCCTTAGCTCAGATGTGAAGCGCCAGCATTTCAGGCAGTTCTGCTACCAGGAGGCCAAAGGACCCCGAGATGTTTGCAGCCAACTCCACAATCTGTGCTGTCAGTGGCTGAAGCCAGAGCAACACACAAAGAACCAGATCCTGGACCTGGTGATCCTGGAGCAATTCTTGGTTGTCCTTCCACCAGAGATGGAGAACTGGGTGAGGGAATGTGGAGTGGAGACCACTTCCCAGGCGGTGGCCCTGGCCGAAGGTTTCCTCCTGAGTCAGGCAGAGGACAAGAGGCAGGCAGAGCAGCAGGTGTGAGAGAGTTTCATCCCGGTACTTCCAAGGGGCTCAAGTTATGAGGGGGGAGATCTTATCTAAACCTTTCTGGAAATCATCCATGGAGGAATGTCCCAAACGCCTCAAGGCCTTTTGCTTCAATCATTCATTTTGTAGTCTGTCTCCCCATTCGCTGCCTTCGACATCCTCATTGTCCTTTCAGATCATGGGTCTGTTTGCAGAAGAGGCCACTGATTTCCTGGAATCGAAGGCGCCGTCAGGGGCCAGAGAATGTTCTCTGCGAAGGGGGCACGTTCAGGAGAGTGAAAGACGTGCCACCTCACTCGGTAAGAATCGACTTGATCTCCCTCTTGTTGATTATGCCAGAAATCTTTGGAATTCTTTTTGGTTCTTCAGAATCTTGGAGGGTGGGGGAAGGAGTCTTGTTCCGAGCCTTTTCCACAGTTGGAAAATGAACATATTTTCAGGACTTGTGGACATACAGTGCCGTGAAAAAGTATTTGCCCCGTCTGATTTTCTGCATTGTTGCATATTTTTGGCACTGAATGTTGTCAGATCTTGAACCAAAACCTAACATTAGAGAAAAGGGAAACTGTGAACAAACAACACAAAATGTTGATACTTGTTTCATTTATTTATTAAAGAAAGGCAACACCCAATGCCCCTGTGTGAAAAAGTAATTGCCTCCCTATTAACTCAACCCAATGAAAAGGATTTGCAGGGCCAGGTTTGAATACCTTGGTAAACAATCAGGCCTGCTTTGGGCCAGCCCTGCCCAATATAAATCTGACTAACTTTGGCCTTTGCCATCAGATTGAAGTTGCCAGCGCACAGGTTCCAAAGCCACATTGTGCCACGATCAAAAGAAATTCCTGAACGTCTCCGGAAAACAGGTGTTGATGCATATCAGTCTGGAAAGGGTTACAAAGCCATTTCTAAGGCTGTGGGGCTCCACCGAACCACAGTCAGAGCCATATTGACCAAATGGGGAAGGTTTGGGACAGTAGTGAATCTTCCCAGGAGTGGCCGTCCTGCCAAAACCCCTCCAAGAGCAAGGCATAAAATCATCCAGAAAGTCACGAAGGACCCCTGAACAACATCCAGGGACCTCAGCCAAGGTCAGTGTTCATGACTGCACCTTCAGAAAAACACTGTGCAAACATGGGGTTCATGGCAGAGTAGCAAGGCGGAAGCCACTGCTCACTAAGAAGCACATGAATGCTCTTCTAGAGTTTGCCAAAAAGCACCTGGATGATCCTCTAGAGTTCTGGAACAATGTTCTATGGACAGATGAGTCCAAGATGGAACTTTTTGCGCGACATGGGCCCCGTTATGTCTGGCGAAAACCAAACACTGCATTCTGCATGAAGAACCTCATACCAACAGTCAAGTACGATGGTAGCAGAGTCATGGTTTAAGAATGCTTTGCTGCATCAGGACCTGGACGACTTCCCATTGTTGAAGGAACCATGAATTCTGCTTTGTCTCAAGAGAACTCTAAAGGCGAATGTCCAGCCATCTGTCCGTCAGCTGAAGCTGAAGCACAGCTGGGTCATGCAGCAAGACAATGATCCGAAACACAAAAGCAAGTCTACATCAGAATGGTTGAGGAAAAAGACATTTTAAGTTTTGGAATAGCCTAGTCAAAGTCCAGACCTAAACCCCATTGAGATGTTGTGGCAGGACCTGAAAGGAGCAGTTCATGCTCGAAAGCCCACAAATGTCACTGAGTGAAAGCGGTTCTGCATGGAGGAGTGGCCACAATTGTACCACAGTGCTGTGAGAGACTGATCAGGAACTACAGGAAGTGTTTGGTTGCAGTCATTGCTGCTAAAGGTGGCGTAACCAGGTTTTGAGTGTAATGGGGCAATGACTTTTTCACACGGGGGCACTGGGTGTTGCTTAATTTTCTTTAATAAATAAATGAAATCAGTGTCAAAATTTTATGTTGTTTGTTCACTCAGGTTCCCTCTTCTCTAATATTAAGTTTTGGTTCAAGATCTGACAACATTCAGTGCCAAAAATATGCAACAATGCAGAAAATCATACAGGGGACAAATACTTTTTCGCAGCACTGTAAACCATTACTTGGATTTCTGGCCCAGTGTGGTCTTTGCACACAACAGTTCCTACAGTGTGTACAATGGATGAGGCAAAATATAGTACTATGGATGAGACATTTTGTAACGCCAGCGTGTGCTTAGACATGCGGCTCTTAAACCCCAGAGGCAAGCAGGTGCTACTGCGCTCCACCGCTGAGTTTCTCTCTCACAGGTGACGGGACTCTGCTGTCAAGGCCCCCTCGGTCACCTCTTCTTTGTGGTGGAGAAGAAGCAGCTGCTGTGGAAGCGGATCAGGTAGGGGGAAGGATCTGTGGGGGGGAGAGAGATTGGGGGCAGCCTGGGTGTCTCTGTCTTCTACTCACCTCCCTGGTCCTTTATGGATTTCTTTCTGCTTCTGTCAAAGCTACCTCTTAGGGAGGTTGTGAATGCCAGTCGAGGAGGTTTCATTTCTTCCAGACGCTATCCAACCTCACTTTGTTGATTAATCTTCTTGATTTTGGTAGTTGATAATATTTACGCTATCCGTAAGGAGCAACTATGTCCTTTCCTCCCAGGGTCCCCTGTCTTTTGAGGAGGTGGCTGTGTATTTCACTGAGGAGGAGTGGGCTCTACTGGATCCCCACCAGAGGGCGCTGCACAGGGAGGTCATGGAGGAGAATGGTCGGATTGTCACCTCTTTCGGTAAGGCTCCTTATCTGCATTGTTTACAATAATAGTAAATACGATAATGAACATATTGTACATTTCGTCTATCTTACTACTTCAAACCACTTTCTTCTGGTCTAGCAGGATTATTTATCATATTTTTATTGTTTAAAATGTTCACGGTTTGGTTTTCCATATAACAGAAATCAGCAATAGGGCAAAATGTTTTCACACTATATCCATGCAGACCAGGCTGGGTTTCTAAAAATTTCGAACTAATGTGGAAGACTGCATTTTTTATATATATCGTTAAGAAAATCAGGGATTCAGTGTCGCACAGAAAGAAATAAAAAAGAATAAATGCAGATGATACAAAATTGGGGGGCATAGCTAATACCGTGGAAGACAGAAACAAAATTCAAGGGGACCTTAATAGTGATTACTAGAAGCCAACATGGATTTATCAAGAACAAATCCTGCCAAACTACTCTCATCTCATTTTTTGATCGGGTAACCTCCCTTGTAGACTGTGGGGATGCTGTGGATATAATATATCTCGACTTCAGCAAAGCTTTTGACAAAGTGCCCCATGATATTCTGATGAGCAAGCTAGCTAAATGTGGGCTGGATGGAACAACTATCAGGTGGATCCACAGTTGGCTCCAGAATCGTACTCAAAGAGTGCTTATCGATGGTTCCTTCTCAAACTGGGTGGAAGTAACGAGTGGGGTACCACAGGGCTCAGTCCTGGGCCCTGTGCTCTTCAACATTTTTATTAACGACTTGGATGAGGAGGTACAGAGCATGCTTATCAAATTTGCAGATGATACAAAATTGGGAGGCAAGCAAAATTCAAAGGGACCTTGATAGGTTGGAGCATTGGGCTGAAAACAACAGAATGAAATTCAACAGGGATAAATGCAAAGTTCTACACTTAGGAAAAAGAAACCAAATGCACAGTTATAAGATGGGGGATACTTGGCTCAGCAATACGACGTGTGAGAAGGATCTTGGAATTGTCGATCACAAGCTAAATATGAGCCAACAGTGTGATGTGGGTGCAAAAAAGGCAAATGCTATATTAGGCTGCATTAACAGAAGTATAGTTTCCAAATTGCATGAAGTACTAGTTCCCCTCTATTCAGCACTGGCTAGGCCTCATCTTGAATACTGCGTCCAGTCCTGGTCTCCGCACTTCAAGGATTCAGACTGGAACAGGTTCACAGGAGGGCAACAAGGATGTTCAGGGGACTGGGGAAAAAGCCCTATGAGGAGAGACTGAAAGAACTGGGCATGTTTAGCCTGGAGAAGAGAAGACTGAGGGGAGATATGATAGCACTCTTCAAGTACATGAAAGGTTGTCACACAGAGGGGGGCTGGGATCTCTTCTCGATCGTCCCAGAGTGCAGGACACGGAATAATGGGCTCAAGTTGCAGGAAGTCAGATTTCGACTGGACAGCAGGAAAAACTTCCTGTTAGAGCCATACGACAATGGAACCAATTACTTAGAGAGGTAGTGGGCTCTCCGACACTGGAGGCATTCAAGAGGCAGTTGGACAGCTATCTGCTTGGAATGTTCTGATTTGGATTCCTGCATTGAGCAGGGGGTTGGACTCGATGGCCTTGTAGGCCCCTTCCAACTCTACTATTCTATAATTCTATGAAATGTGTGATCTAAATTTCTCCTTTCAGCTGGGAGCTGAACTCCATGGACCCAATCCAATAGTTTATAAAACACTGGCTGTAAGTATTAACAGTGGCTCATAAATGGATAGTAAGAGCTGCCACTCAGATAAGATTTTTCTGTTCTTCCTAGAATCATAGAATAGTAGAGTTGGATGGGCCCTATATGGCCACTGAGTCCAACCCCTTGCTGAAAGCTGGAATATAAATAGCATGTTTGGTTGTTCAATGATTGGAGGCTCCCCTTCTCCCTCAGACTCTTAACAGTTTCTTCTCTTCTTTGCAACAGGTTGTGAAAGCAAATCTGAGAATCAGGAAGAACTACATGGGGAGTTTCCAGCAAGAGACACATGTATAAAGGGGGAGCAGCAGAGAATGAAAACTGAAACTAAATCCACATCTTCTCAAGGCACTGTCTACCATCAAATTGCAATCCAAGGAAGAATGGAAAAAAGAAAAGATGAAAATACATGCTGTGTGTGTTTGTCAGCTTTCCATCCTAAATCAACACTTAAAACTCAATGGAAAAAACAAACCGGGGAGAAACCATATGAATGCTTGGAATGTGTAAAGAGATATCATCAGCAGATATATCTCACTGTTCATCAAAGAATTCACACAGAGGAGAAACAATATAAATGCTTGGAGTGTGGAAAGAGCTTCTCTCGGAAGAGAGATCTCACTGCTCATCAAGGAATTCATACAGGGGAGAAACCATTTATATGCTTGGAGTGTGGAAAGAGCTTCTCTCGGAAGAGAGATCTCACTGCTCATCAAGGAATTCATACAGGGGAGAAACCATTTAAATGCATGGAGTGTGGAAAGACTTTCTCTTGGAAGGCAGATCTCACTGCTCATCAAAGAATTCACACAGGGGAGAAACCATTTAAATGCTTGCAGTGTGGAAAGAGCTTCTTTCGGAAGAGAGACCTCATCTCTCATCAAAGAATCCACACAGGAGAGAAACCATTTAAATGCTTGGAGTGTGGAAAGAGCTTATCTCAGAAGACGAATCTCATTGATTATCAAAGAATTCACACGGGGGAGAAACCATTTAAATGCATGGAGTGTGGAAAGAGCTTCTTTCAGAAGAGAGACCTCACTTCTCATCAAAGAATCCACACAGGGGAGAAACCATTTAAATGCTTGCAGTGTGGAAAGAGCTTCTTTCGGAAGAGAGACCTCACTTCTCATCAAAGAATCCACACAGGAGAGAAACCATTTAAATGCTTGGAGTGTGGAAAGAGCTTATCTCAGAAGACGAATCTCATTGCTCATCAAAGAATTCACACGGGGGAGAAACCATTTAAATGCATGGAGTGCGGAAAGAGCTTCTCTCAGAAGAGCAATCTCACTGCTCATCAAGGAATTCACACAGGGGAGAAACCATTTAAATGCTTGCAGTGTGGAAAGAGCTTCTTTCGGAAGAGAGACCTCACTTCTCATCAAAGAATCCACACAGGAGAGAAACCATTTAAATGCTTGGAGTGTGGAAAGAGCTTATCTCAGAAGACAAATCTCATTGATTATCAAAGAATTCACACGGGGGAGAAACCATTTAAATGCATGGAGTGTGGAAAGAGCTTCTTTCAGAAGAGTGACCTCACTTCTCATCAAAGAATCCACACAGGGGAGAAACCATTTAAATGCTTGCAGTGTGGAAAGAGCTTCTTTCGGAAGAGAGACCTCACTTCTCATCAAAGAATCCACACAGGAGAGAAACCATTTAAATGCTTGGAGTGTGGAAAGAGCTTCTCTCAGAAGATGAATCTCATTGCTCATCAAAGAATTCACACAGGGGAGAAACCATTTAAATGCTTGGAGTGCGGAAAGAGCTTCTCTCAGAAGAGCAATCTCACTGCTCATCAAGGAATTCACACAGGGGAGAAACCATTTAAATGCTTGGAGTGTGGAAAGAGCTTCTTTCGGAAGAGAGACCTCACTTCTCATCAAAGAATCCACACAGGAGAGAAACCATTTAAATGCTTGGAGTGTGGAAAGAGCTTATCTCAGAAAACGAATCTCATTGCTCATCAAAGAATTCACACGGGGGAGAAACCCTTTAAATGCATGGAGTGCGGAAAGAGCTTCTTTCAGAAGAGCAATCTCACTGCTCATCAAGGAATTCACACAGGGGAGAAACCATTTAAATGCTTGGAGTGTGGAAGGAGCTTCTTTCGGAAGAGAGACCTCACTTCTCATCAAAGAATCCACACAGGGGAGAAACCATTTAAATGCTTGGAGTGTGGAAAGAGCTTCTCTCAGAAGACGAATCTCAATACTCATCAGAGAATTCACACAGGGGAGAAACCATTTAAATGCATGGAGTGCGGAAAGAGCTTCTTTCAGAAGAGCAATCTCACTGCTCATCAAGGAATTCACACGGGAAAACTCGCATAGATGCTTGGAGTGTGGAAAGAGTTTCTGTTGGAAGGCAAGTCTCGCTTCTCATCAAAGAATTCATGCAGTGGAGAAACCATATAAATGCCTGGAGTGTGGAAAGAACTTCTTTCGGAAGATGGATCTCACTACTCATCAAGAAATTCACACGGGAGAAACTGCATAAATGCTTGGAGTGAGTGAGGAAAGAGCTTCTGTTGGAAGCTGAGTCTTGCTTCTCATCAGAGAAATCACAGAAGGGTGAAACCATATAAATACTTGGAGGGTGAAAAGTGCTTCTGTAATGAGAGCCATCTGATTGGACTTCTCATTTGTGGCTCTCTGTCTGCGGAATGCTCCCCCCAGTGATGTCCACCTGGCACCTTCACTGACATTTTTTTCTGAGCCATGCAAAGATTTACCTTTTCCCCCAAGCCTTTGATGGACTGAGCTGAAAAAGTGTTAATGTATTTATGTTTTTGTTTGTAAATGTAAGCCATTTGGTCTTTTTAGTCACTTGTTACTTAAGTTTCATTCTCATCAAAGAATTCCCACAGGGTGAAAAACTATATGCATGGTTGGAAGAAGGAATATGAATCTGACATAGTATAATTCCTCTTCCAGATTGGAGCTAAGGTATTGAGGGATGTGACCTGAAGGAATGGAGCATGGCCTGGGTTAGGTTCCAAGGGCAGACTGTCAGGCCTGGGGGCCACATTCAGATCTGAAGCCTGAGGTGTCCCACCCGTGCTATAAGAGATAGAGAGGAAGAGAAACCACTTCCCACACACAGAAAAGCCCACACCCAGACGTATACTCTTGACTTCTCCATGGTGTTTGGCTAAAAGCTCAAATGCAGTAGAATTAAAATTGTTCCTGTGAAAGTTGCAAGATTTTGATTCAGTATCCCATGAAAAGCACCATCAAAGTAATGAATACATTGATGTCTTTGGATCTATGTTTTTGTCCCCTGATGGTGCTCTCAAGTGCTGGATTGGTGATTATTTTTGTGCAGTAAACAGACACTAAAAGTAGTTTTAATTTGATGGTTGTATTTACTCTTCCTTTACTCTTCTTTTTTTTTCCTAAGGGAAGGGGTGGTACTGAGCTGAAATCTCTATGGGTGAGGAATGCCTTGGAGTGTGTTGAAACAAAGAGGCTAGGCCTCAAACTTGGGTCAAGTAAAAGTATGTGCCAATGGGTTTTGGATATTCCGAGAAATGTAACTGCTAAACCGCAGTCTTCTGCGAAACATCCCTTTCTGCTTAAGGCTCTATTTTTCCAGTTGGCTGACTTAGGAGGAATCACTGTCTGTGTGCAACTTTGAGCTGCCGGGGGGCAGAGAGATTCTCGAACTGTCAGGGAAACTCTGTCAAGTTGGGTCGTTTCTCTCTCCTTGCAATTGCTTGTAATAAAGGACTCTGACCGACTTTAACTAAATGCAGGGTGGAGCCTTGTTCCTTTCACAATTGGAATGGAAGAAAACCCTAAGGTCCGCTGTCTGCCCAATGGTAGGGCTGGCCCCTTCCCTGCCCCTCAGGCCCCTTCCCCGCCCATCAGGCCCCTTCCCCAACCGCTCCGTGGCACAGGGCTGGGAAGCCTTATTGGCTCCAGGGGCAAGATGTTTGTCTGGCCCCACCCTGCAGGCCAACCTTGACAGGTGGCAGGGCAACCCGCCTGTCAATCATATGATGCCCCACCCAGCAACCAATCCCTTACACTTGCAAAACGTGCCTCGTGCCAATCCTTTAAACCTCACAAAAGGATCAGTGCAGGGTGGGCTTTGCAAGTCTCCCTGCAGCCCACCCCTTTTAAGTTCCAGAGCCTGGAAAGAGGCTGTAGGGAAGGTTGGATATCTTTGATTCTGAGATTGAAAGGGTCAGTGCCAAGCCCCCCCACGCACCTCCTTTCAACTTCTGCAGTTGCGCTGATCGCTTCAACCTCTGAGCAGGATCACAGCGAGGCAGGCTTTCAAAAAAGACCCCAAGTCTGCTAGCTCTCGCTACAGGCACCTCTTTTCTGGAAGGAAGCAGGCAGGTTGTATGTACATGACAGAAAGAATGTGTGGCTTTGAGATTTCAAGGAGATTTTTTTAAAATTGCTTAAGATTCTCCTTGGGAGGATTGTGCCCCTGGACCTTAGTGGATGAGCCTCCACAACGCTTGACAGCCGAGGTGAGGAATAACATTTGTACCCCGTCCTTCCTTCCCATAGAGCCCAGCATTCCCTTAGAGACAGCTCTCCTTTGCAGATATTTATCTCCGTAAAACCGCATGGTCAGAGCCAATGAAATTCTGCAACAGCTACTTGCAAATAGGCTTTCCTCTCCAGGTCATGACAAGCTGACATACCTTTGCGTTTGAACAGAGTTCTTCTGCCAGAAAAAGAAACCCAGCCTCGGCATTCTGAGAACAAAGATTAAAATATTTCCATTGCACCTTAATTGCTTCTAGAAAACAGAATCTCCATTAAAAATCTTTTAGCAGAAAAAGTCAGCCAGACGATGAGTTAACCAGAATCTGAAAACAAAATGTCCCTTCTCTCAAAGATGGGGAAAAAAGACCTGTTAAAAACTGTTGTTTTACACCGAAACAGTTAATGCATTCTTAGGCAGAGCTGTGGATGACAACGTAAAATTTGACATGGACGGGAAGGGGACCCCCGTTTTAGAGGCCACAGGTCAGGGCCCCAAGGGAGCAAGGGTCCCTGCCCCCCAGAAAACCTACTGCAGAAGTCAACATGTGTTACTGAAAGCTCTGTTGTGTGTTTTCCATCCAAGGAACTACCATTTGTCAACAGAAATGTTTTTCCTTGAGGAGTTGGAAGGGGCCTGTAAGACCATCAAGTCCAACCCCTCCTCGAGGCAGGAATCCAACTGAAAAGCATACCTGATGGGGGGCTGTGCAGCTGCCTCTTGAAGGCTCCAGTGTTTATGCTTATGTCCTCATCTGTGCGATCTCCCTATGAGGATGGGCCGCTATTCCAGTTTACAGAGGAGAGAAATGGAGGCAATTCAGGCACAACGAGCCCCAAAGTAAAGACAACTGTAGAGCAGTGGTTGCCATACCTCTTCCCCCATGTGTGTGTTATGCCTTCAAGTCGGTTACAACGTATGGCGACCCTATGAGTCTGTGACCTCCGATAGTATCTATCATGTTCAGGTCTTGTAAGTTCAAGTCTGGAACTTATGGAATCCATCTGGCTGCAGGTTCCCTCTTCTGGGAGCCAAGAAGTGGGGCTGTGTGGTTTTTTTAGCATATTTGAGGGGAAGCTGGGAACAGAGTTTGCCCTGCTCTGTGAGTTCAACCCCCAAGCTATAGCTTTGGGACTTCCCTAGAAACTAGGGTTGCCAGGTTCAGGGCCTGAGACTGATCCTGTGTCTTTAGGAGAAGAGCAAGTCAGCCAAGTGTGATGGGAAAAACCACAAGGTGGAATTCTCCCTTCCCCCTGCACAACTTGTAAAGATACAGAGGACCTCTTGGTTGCCAGCCCCAGCCCCTTTGCATCCCCTTTGAAACCCTTTAATATTGTTGCATGCCTCGCCCAATCTCCGAGCGGTGAGATTTTGGGGTCCCTGTGCTTCTCCAGGGTTTGGCTTCCTTTGGGAAGAAGGTCAGCGGAGACTGAGGTGTCTTTATGAAATATGGTTTGTTTATTTACACACGTTCCAACCTGAGCTCAAGGATGGAAGGGTTCAGTGCATCAGCAGTCCAATATCCAGCTTTTCCATCTGGGTTGCAGAAGGCACCCCAAACGCCATGGTGCAGAGAGCCAGTCTCTCTCTGCCTGCCATCCAGTTCCCAGCAATTCCACAAAACTCAAACTACCAGTCTCTGCTGGGCTCCAGGAGTGGGGGGGGATGCTCTCCTGAAGAGTTTCAATGACAAAAGGGTCTCCCTGGCCCGTTCACCATTGCTGGGCAAGTGATCGGCCCATTATCTTACCTGGCCAATCTGTTTGGTTAACAAAGGAGATTCATCTGGCTAGCAGAGGCAGCCCCCAGTCATAGGATTCCAAATCAGAGGCTGGAAAGGGGACCCACAGGAATCATCCATTCCAACCCCCATGCTCATAACAATATATTGGCGGTTGCTCAGCAGAAAAAAGCCAGGTGATGAGTTAACCAGAATCTGGTTAACAAAGTAACCTCCCCCCCCAAAAAGCCCCCACTACTATTGAAAACATGGTGGTTTGTTTTACACTGGCAAAGTTAATGCATTGTCAGTCAGGGCTGGAAAACAACCCCAAAATGTGATGTGGATGGGAAGGAGACGGTCATTTTGGAGGCCAAGAATGCAGTAAGGCTCTGCCCCCCCAAAAAAATCTTTCACCTTTTTTAAAAAATGGGCTTGTAAAACCCAATTACAGAGTCAAGAGTTATTACTCAAAGCTCTGCTGTATGTTTGCCATCAAAGGAACTATAATTTGTCATAAATACAAACATTTCATCCTATATCCATATTTTTCTTAGGTTGTCATCGAGCCGCGTGAGGACAGCCATCCATGGCGGCAGGCGGGCCTGGCGGGGAGTGGAAGTAGCAGGATGAGCAAAGAGGCACTGGGGATGTGTGTGAAAGAACAAGGTGGCAGAGGCTGGGGAGGGGGAAGGAAACAATCAAACTCCCAGCCTCCTGCATTGTCAAAATAGACAAAAGCACACAGGAAAAAATGAGTGACTGGAGGTGCCCACTGCAAAATATCCTTTGGGCCAGGACAGATCATACACCCCAGGAAAGGGGAGGGTGGCCTCCAGGAGATGCCAGTGCATCCTACCTGGCTCAGGGCATCTGCTGGGTGCAGGGCACGGATAAAGGGCATCTATGCCCAACCAAAATAGACAAAAACACGCAGAAAAAAATACGTAGCTGGGAGTGCCCACCCCACCATCTGCTCCGGGCCAGGACAAATCATACACACCAGCAAAGGGGAGGATGTCCTCTCTAACATGCCAGTGCATCCCACCTGACACACCCTTCCCTGTCTTGGGGTGTGTGATTTGTCCTGGCTCAGAGCAGATTGTGGGCTGGGGACCCCTAGTTCCTTCCTTTTTCTGCCTCTATTTGTCCATTTTGGTTGTGCGTAGATGCCATTATTCGTGCCCTGCACCCAGCAAAAGCTCTGGGCCTGGCAGGACGCACTGGCATGTTAGAGAGGACACCCTCCCCTTTCCTGGGGTGTATGATTTGTCCTGGCCCGGAGCAGATTGTGGGGTGGGTACCTCTAGTTACTTATTTTTTCATTTTATTACATCATTATGCATTTATGACCATTTGAGAAGCCTGATGATTTCGACTGAATAAATGTATTGTTATTCTTGACGGGGAGAGTCCCCCGATCACAGCGACATATTATACAGGGTACCCCAACATATATTTTGGGGTTCAGAGACATGTTAACTTTGGCTTGAAGTTGCTGTAGCTGTCAACTTTTCTTCTTTTTTTAGTGTTTTGAACTTTCAATGAATAAGGAACTAGGAACCAACTGCAGCGTCGTAAGATGCATGAGGCGGCGGCGAAGCATTTCAATGCGCCTTTCTTTGCGAGAGGAGGAGGCTGCTTGGCCGCGGAAGGGTTAAGGACGCAGAAGCGGATTCCTAGAGAGGACGGGGAATGGGGGATGGGAAGAGGAGCGTCTTTGTCATCCAACCGCCACCGCCGCCTTCTCCGCTGGGGGCGGGACCAGCCGGACTCCGATTCTTCTTTCGCAGGGGCTGCATTTTCCCATCGGAGAGCGGGTGAGCTCCCCATTCTGCATTGGGGGGAAAGGGGTCCCAGGGCTGCAGGGGAGGGGCCTGCGGAAGGGGGGGAGGTCCGCCAGCAAAGTGGGGAGAAAAGGGGGTCACAGCTCCCGACTGAGAAGGTGGAGGGTCTTGGGGTGGTTTTGCGCTCGCCTCCTTCCCACCCCCTAATACCAACCTTTCCCCTCTGGTGCATTTTTGTGGAGGGCGGGCCTGGATCAGAGGGGGGAGACTTTTCAAGCAGGAGGTGCCGTAGTGTAGTGGCAGATTCAGAAGTGCAGGGTCCCTTCATCTTAGTCACAGTCACCACTAATTTTGCTACTGGGTTGAGTGCGATCCCTCGTAATGCCTCCTCTCACAACAACAGATGTCCCTAGGAACCAATCAGCATGAAAGGGGAGTGATTAGCTCCAATCAGCAGGAAAGGACAAGGAAGCAAGTTAGAAGACTCTTCTCAGTGGCCAAAACACTCCCCTTTCATGCTGATTGGCTCGTAGGGTGCCGGAGACATAGAGACCCTGCTCCCGAAGAAGCGAAGATCCTCTGACACCCCAGACAACTCACTCCTCCAGGAAATTCTTAAGAAAGTGGGTGTAGAAGTGTGGAATGGGAAGGGGAGGGAAACTGCAGTTCAAGTGGGCAGATCCCAGTTCCTGTCGGGTGCAAAGCTTGTGGACTCCTCCGACACTGCTGGGAACAGGAAGCTTCCTCATGTGAATCTTTGCTTGTGCCCCAGGAAGGCGCCTCCTTTGCTGTGAGAGGAGTGGAACCTCTTTGTGCAGAGGAAGTGTACCAGGCAGCAAATGCGGCAGAGCAATGCTGTTGCTTTAGTCTATGAAATAAATGTCAAGAGTGGCTGTGTACTATACCCAGCGTGGATTTCTTGCATTCCGCAATGTTAAATTGAAAATACCCCGGTGCCATTCTGCTGCTTCCCATAAGCGCATTTGAAAACAAAACACTACAAAACGTATAGTCCTGAACTCAGAAACGCTTGCTTAACCACCCTCTTAAATTTTCCTGGCGATACACAAACAGAAAGAATTAAGAGTTCAAAGTGAAAAACTAAAAAAATCCACACCCCTGTTGGACTTTTTTCTGTCAGCGGTCTCATCATTTGTTGAAATTAATTAAAAATCAGCCATGTTCACAGAGTATCCTATTACTGATCTTGCCCCATCTTCTACAGTGTAAAAGTTTAAAAAAATGCCTAGCTGATTTTTAATTAATTTAAGAAATTTAATATTGGCGTCTATTATAACATCATGCGTGCTCAGTAAGAACCAACTGTCAGTGTTTTAAAAGGCAGACTCACAGCCGTTTGGCTGGGCTAATCAGGTGGCTATACCCATGCCAGATGTGTATTGCACTTTAGACAGTCATGGGGTTTCCCCGAAGAATCCTGGGAAGTGTCGTTTGTGAAGGGTGCTGAGAGTTGTTAGGAGACTCCTATTCCCCTGACAGAGCGGTTTAACAGTCAGCCCCTCTTTTCGGGATTGCAGCTCTACAAGAGGAATAGCGCCTCTCCTAGCACCTCTAAGAACCCTTCACAAACTACACTTCCCAGGATTCTTTGAGAGAAGCCATGACTGTCCAAAGTGAAACAAAGGCCTGGTTTGGATGGGGCCAGGGACAACTTTGGTTTAAATTTGGGTGGGAGACTACATGTGCCTGCTGTAGAGTAAAAAGGTGGGGGAAACCCTGAAAAACAATGATACTGTTCCCAGTGTTTTCCTTTGGGAAAGGGGCTTCCCCTCTGCCCAGTGCCCACCCACCCAAACTCTTCCCCTCCCTCTCTGCCCCTACCCTTCCTTCCCTTCTCTCACCCTTATTTATTTATTTATTTATTGCACTTGTATACCGCCCCATAGCCGAAGCTCTCCGGGCGGTTTACAGCAATCCCCATCCCCCTTCCCTCCCTGCCTCTTCCCCAGGTCAGTTACACCTATCCTAGGCATGATTGCACAGGAGTAAATCCCACGGAACTCGATAAGCATGCAAATGATCAAATCTGCCCTCCCCTCTCCTGTATCCCCTCCCTTCTGCCCCTTCCCGCCTCCTTCCTTCACCCCTCCCACCCGAGACAACTACACCCCTGCAGGAAAGCCTTAAGAAAGTGGGTGGGAAAAGGTGGAATGGGGAGGGAGAAGAAAAAACCTCTGCAGTGCAGGTGGGCAGATCCCAGTTCATGTGGGGTGCAAAGCTTGTAGGCTTCTCTGGCACTACTGAGAACAAGAAGCTTCCCATGTGAACCTTTGCTCTGCCCCAGCCAGGCGGCTCCTTCGCTTTGAGACGAGTTGGAAACCTCCATGTTCAGGGGAAGAGTACGGACAGCCAACAATGCTGTTTTGTCCTTCCTTCAGTCTATTAAATGAGAGTCTGTGTGTGTATAGATAAAAAAAGTATCCGGGTAAGGAATTAAATCATATGTAAAAATTATTAACCTGATGGGGGCTCTGCAGCCACAATTATATCAATATTTTCAAATAAGCGAGCACCACCTTGCTTAATAAGCAAGTATGGACCTTTAAGGGCAGAAACTGGAATTCTTATAAGGGATAAGACAATCTTTCAGGTATCCTGGTCCCAAGCTGTATGGAACTATGTACACCAAAATGAAAACCTTGAACTTAGCCCAGTAATTATAGTTTTACAGAATGAATGAACCTCGCGGAGCACAGTTTGGGAACCCCAGGTCTAGAGATACTCAGCAAGATATGAATCTGGGAGAATGAGAACAGATTTGAGCCAAAATATCACCACGAACAATATCGGTAGATTCAGTATCAGTGGTGCTTGACTAGGCTGTATAGAATCTCAAAGATATAAACTGTTTTATATTATTGGGATGGGATCCACACTCCCATCCCAAAGGAGGGTCCCCCAGGGTCCCTCAGTCAGGGTCCAACCTGGCCATGTGCTGGTGAAGGGTATATGATGATTATGATGTTGATGATAATATACCCAACAGCATGGAGTAAATGGATAGTCCCTGGAAACAGTCTTAAATTTGTAGACAACAGTAAATTAAATTCTGTAGGCTTCCCAGTGGGGCATCTGGTTAGCCACTGTGGGGAACAGGATGCTGGACTGGATGGGCCTTTGGCTGGATCCACCTACAGGGCTCCCCCTATGGGTCACAACAACACCCACAGACAAGTCTGAGTTAGGACATGGGAAGCTCCCTATCCATCTCGGCCGCCTCTGAATACCAGTTGCTGGGAATCGTAGTTGGGGAGAGTTGCTGTTAGGCCCAAGTCCTGCTTGTGAGCTTCCCAGAGGCATTAGAGGATGCTGCACTCAGTGGGCCTTTGGCCTGATCCAGCAGCCAGGTTCTTCCTACACTCCCCTGAGTTGTAGAGGACAGACCACTGGGAGGGCTGTTGCATCTCCTGACTCTCAGCTAGACTGAAAACCTGAATCTGTGGACCTCACATGAAGGAAAATCCCCAATACGTTTCTGACTTTGCTTTGTGTCTTAGCATTCAGCTGCCTTTTCTTCTCGAAGATGACCTGGTTGCTACCCAGATTCTTCCGCATTTGCTCAAGTGTTATAATCTGCTCAGCAAACAATGTTTTGGCTTTTGTAGGACTTGGTAGTACCCCCAATTAGGACAGCCTTTGCCAGAAGAGGGAAAGAAAGAGCACAGAAAGCAAAGATGGAACACTCACCTTGCCCAGAAGCAGAAAGAGGTCCATATATCATCCATGCTGGGAGCCCTGGGGAATTCTGGGAAAGAACAGTGCAGAATGTCCTGGGCAAGGAGGACACCCTTAGCTCAGATGTGAAGCGCCAGCATTTCAGGCAGTTCTGCTACCAGGAGTCCAAAGGGCCCAGAGATGTTTGCAGGCAACTCCACAGTCTTTGCTGTCAGTGGCTGAAGCCGGAGCAACACACAAAGAATGAGATCTTGGACCTGGTGATCCTGGAGCAGTTCTTGGCTGTCCTTCCACCAGAGATGGAGAACTGGGTGAGGGAATGTGGAGCGGAGACCACTTCCCAGGCGGTGGCCCTGGCCGAAGGTTTCCTCCTGAGCTGGGCAGAGGACAAGAAGCAGGCAGAACAGCAGGTGAGAGAGTTTCATCCTGGCACTTTGAAGGGGCTCAGAATGTGAGGGGGGAGATCTTGTCCAAACCTTTCTGGAAATCCACGGAGGAATGTCCCAATGCCCCAAGGCCTTTTGCTTCAATCATTCATTTTCTGTTCCATCTCCCCATTCACTGCCTTCAACATCCTCATTGTTCTTTCAGATCATGGGTCTGTTTGCAGAAGAGGCCACTGATTTCCTGGAGTCACAGAAGGCGCCATCAGGGGCCAGAGAATGTTCTCTGCAAAGGGGGAACGTTCAGGAGAGTGACAGATGTGCTAGTTCACTTGGTAAGAATTGACTTGATCTCCCTCTTATTATGCCAGAAATTCAGAGGATTATTTTATGTTCTGAATCTTTTCCTCAGCCTTTTCCACAGTTCAACAGTGAACTTATTTTCGCTCTATTGATAATGCCAGAAATCTTTGGAATTCTTTTTGGTTCTTCTGAATCTTGGAGGGTGGGGGAAGGAGGCTTGTTCCCAGCCTTTTTCACAGCTGGAAAATGAACGTATTTTCAGGACTTGTGGGCATAAACCACAACTTGGATTTCTGGCCCAGTGTGGTCTTTGCACACAACCGTTTCTGCGGTGTGTAGGAACAGCCAAAATATGTAGTATTTTATCATGCCAGCGTGTGCTTAGAAACACAGCGCTTAAGCTCAGAGGCAAGCAGGTGCTACTGCCCTCCACCGCTGAGTTTCTCTCTCACAGGTGACGGGACTCTGCTGTCAAGGCCTCCTCGGTCACCTCTTCTTTGTGGTGGAGAAGAAGCAGCTGCTGTGGAAGCGGATCAGGTAGGGGGAAGGATCTGTGGGGGGGAGAGAGGCTGGGGGCAGCCTGGGTGCTTCTCTCTCTGTTTACCTCCCTGGTCCTGAATGGATTTCTTTCTGCTTCTGTGAAAGCTACCTGTTAGGGAGGTTGTGAATGCCACTCGAGAAGGTTTCATTTCTTCCAGACAGTATCCAGCCTCACTTCCTTGGTGAACCTTCTTGATTTTAGTAGTCGACAGCATAAATATTATCTGTAAGGAGCAATATTCCCTTTCCTGTCAGGGTCCCGTGTCCTTTGAGGAGGTGGCTGTGTGTTTCACGGAGGAGGAGTGGGCTCTGCTGGATCCTGACCAGAGGGCTCTGCACAGGGAAGTCATGGAGGAGAATGGTCGGATTGTGGCCTCTTTCGGTAAGGCATAGTTGACGATAATGGAAAATAATAACAAACATTTTTGTACGTTTCCTTTATTTTACTACCTATAACCTGGTGTAGCAGGATTTCTCTTATTTTTATCGTTTAAAATGTTCACAGCTTGCTTTTCCATATAACAGAAATCCAGAAGGGGACAAAATGTTCCCACAATATATCCATGCAGACCAGGCTGGATTTATAAAAAAGACTGAATGTTTTATATATCATTAGAAAAATCAGGTTTCAGTGTCACACAACAAGAAATAAAAAAGAAGAAATGTGTGATCTAAAATTCTCCTTTCAGCTGGGAGCTGAACTCCATGGACCCAATGCAATAGTCTATAGAACACTGGCTGTCAGTATTAACAGTGGCTCATAAATGGATAGTAAGAGCTGCCGCTCAGTTAAGATTTTCTGTTCTTCATAGAATCATAGAATAGTAGAGTTGGATGGGCCCTATAGCGCCATTAAGCCCAAACCCCTGCTCAAAGCTAGAATACAAATATTATGTTTGGTTGTTCATTGATTGGAGGCTCCCCTTCTCCCTCAGACTCTTAACAGTTTCTTCTCTTTGCAACAGGTTGTGAAAGCAAAACTGAGAATCGGGAAGAACTACATGGGGAGTTTCCAGCAAGAGACACATGTATAAAGGGGGAGCAGCAGAGAATGAAAACTGAAACTAAATCCACATCTTCTCAAGGCACTGTCTACCGTCAAATTGCAATCCAAGAAAGAATGGAAAATAGAACAGAAGAAAGTACGTGCCGTTTGTGTTGGTTAGGTTTCCATCCTAAATCAACACTTAAAACTCAATGGAAAAAGCAAACCGGGGAGAAACCATTTGAATGCTTGGAATGTGTAAAGAGATTTCATCAACAAATAAATCTCACTGTTCATCAAAGAATTCACACAGGGGAGAAATCATATAAATGCTTGGAGTGTGGAAAGAGTTTCTGTCGGAAGAGACATCTCGCTTCTCATCAAAGACTTCACACAGGGGCGAAGCCACCTACATGCTTGGAGTGCGGAAAGAGCTTCTCTTGGAAGTCAGATCTTGCTGTGCATCAAATAATTCACAGAGGGGAGAAACCTTTTAAATGTTTAGAGTGTGGAAAGAGCTTCATACATAAGAGAAGTTTCACTCGGCATGAAATAATTCACACGGGAGAGAAACCACATAGATGCTTGGAGTGTGGAAAGAGTTTCTGTCAAAAGACAGATCTTGCTTCTCATCATAGAATTCACACAGGGGAGAAACCTTTCAAATGTTTGGAGTGCGGAAAGAGTTTCATACATAAGATAAGTCTCACTCGGCATCAAATAATTCACACGGGAGAGAAACCACATAGATGCTTGGAGTGTGGAAAGAGTTTCTGTCAGAAGACACATCTTGCTTCTCATCAAAGAATCCACACAGGGGAGAAAGCTTTTAAATGTTTGGAGTGCGGAAAGAGCTTCACACATAAGGTAAGTCTCACTGTGCATCAAAGTATTCATACAGGGGAGAAACCGCATAGATGCTTGGAGTGTGGAAAGAGTTTCTGTCACAAGAACAGTCTTGCTTCTCATCAAAGAATTCACACAGGGGAGAAACCATATAAATGCTTGGAGTGTGGAAAGAGCTTCTTTCGAAAGAAAGATCTCACTGCTCATCAAGGAATTCACACGGGAAAAAACGCATAGATGCTTGGAGTGTGGAAAGAGCTTCACCCATAAGGTAATTCTCACTTGGCGTCAAAGAACTCACACGGGAGAAACTGCACAGATGTTTGGAGTGTGGAAAGAGTTTCTGTCGGAAGTCACATCTTCTCATCAATGAATTCATACAGGGGAGAAAACATTTAAATGCTTGGGAGTGTGGAAAGAACTTCTCTTGGAAGATGGTTCTCACTACTCATAAAAAAAGTAACATGGGAGAATGCATAAATGCTTGGAGTGAGGAAAGAGCTTCTGTCAGAAGCTGAGTCTTGCTGCTCATCAAAGAAATCACAGAAGGGTGAAACTGTATAAATACTTGGACAGTGAATAGAGCTTCTGTAATGAGAGCCATCTGAATGGCCTTCTCATTTATGGCTCCCTGTCTGTGGAATGCTCCCCCCAGTGATGTCCACCTGGCACCTTGACTGACATTTTTTTCTGAGCCATGCAAACACTTACCTTTTCCTCCAGGCCTTTGATGGTCTGAGCTGAAAAAGTGTTAATGTATTTTTTTTATGTTTGTAAATGTAAGCCATTTGGAGGTCTTTTAGGTAACAAGTGACTAATAAGTTTCATTCTCATCAAAGAATTTCCACAGGAGGAAAAACTATATAAGCGGTTGGAATGAGGAATATGAATCTGACATAGTTTAATTCCTATTCCAGGTTGGAGCTAAGATATTGAAGGATGTGACCTGAAGGGAAAACATTTCTGCCCTCAAGAATTACTTTTTAAGATATTTTAAAGGCTTTTTTAAAAGGTGTTTTTAAAGATTCTTTGTTTTAATATGTTTTAAATCTTTTATGTTATTTTAGAGTGTTTTTAGTGTTGGTGTTTGTTGCCCTGGGCTCCTACGGGGAGGAATGGCCAGTCTAAATTTAGTAAATGAATAAATAAATAACCTCCTTCAGCAAAGCTGACACTGAAGATTTTGCAGACCGAGACGGAGGAGGAAATGTAGCTTCCCTCCTTGGTGCAGAGTATCCAAGGCTCAAAAAAACATTTTGACACCTCCCCAATTCAGAAAATCCCACAAGTAAGTAAAGTTTATTTCCAGGGCCAAAGGCCAACGGAATACAGAATCTATACAGACCAATGTACAAGATTAAAATAGAATCTAATAAAAAACATTCTAAATAAATTACTGCTAAACACAAAACATAAGGTCACATTGATAAAACTTTGACTATGGATTTGCTCCATTGTTATCAGAGTCAAGGAATCAGGGAACTTTTAAAATTGGCCCTTAGATTTCGGGCAGCTATGGTGAACAACGAAACATTGTATGTGATCTCAGGATTAGAATCAGACATTAAAATTTTTATTTGTTCCTCAATTGAGATCGACCTGTCATAATACAACCAATTCCTAAGAAATCTAGTTCGAGGATTATGATATATTGGACAAAAGAATAATATATGGGGAAGATCTTCATCAGAAGAACCGCAGATACAAAGCCTTTGGGCATTAGGGGTATCGGAAAGCCAACCTTCTCTAACTGCATTAGGCAGCGAGAAGAAACGCAAGGCAGTAAAGGCTTGTCTTAAAGCTATGGGGAGAGAGGATAAAAGGTAAAGTGAACATTCAGAGTCAAGCTTAAAACTCCAGAACCATGGAGCAGCCTTGGAGTTGATGAGCGATAATCTATCGACTTTGTGGGAGTGATGGAAGATGACTTTTTGAAGGCAGATGGGGTTTGAGATCGAATTAAATTCCCAAGGAGAAATATGATAATTACAGATCAAATTCCCTAGATTGTTATTCCACAGTTTGGAAGCCAAAGGTTGAATAGTGCACAAGTGCCTGTTCTCCCTCCTGGGCAGGAAAATAATAATTTCAGTGGCTGCCTTTTCCTGACACCCAAGGTCCGCTGTCTGCCCAATGGTAGGGCTGGCTCCTTCCCTGCCCATCAGGCCTCTTCCCCAACCGCTCCCTGGCACAGGGCTGGGAAGCCTTATTGGCTCCAGGGGAAAGGTCTTTGTCTGGCCCCACCCTGCAGGCCAACCTTGACAGGTGGCAGGGCAACCCACATGTCAATCATATGATGCCCCACCCATCAACCCCTTGCACTTGCAAAACGTGCCTCGTGCCAATCCTTTAAAACTCACAAAAGGATCACTACAGGGTGGGGTTTGCAAGTGTCCCTGCGGCCCACCCCTTTCAAGCTGAGGTTGCAGAGCCTGGAAATAGGCTGCAGAGAGGATTGGAAGTCTTTGTAATCTTTGATTCTGAGATTGAAAGGATCAGTGCCAAGCCTCCCTGCGGACCTCCTTCCAGATTCTGAAGTTGAGCTGACCGCTTCAACCTCCAAACAGGATCACAGCGAGGCCAGGTCTAAAAAAAAGCAAAAATGGGTCTGCTAGCTTTCACCACATGCGCCTGTTCCCTGGAAGAAAGCAGGCAGGCAGGTGTGTGTGTGTACGGGACAAAAATGTGAGGTTTCAGGGAGATCTTTTAAAAAATGCTTAATACCCTCCTTGGGAGGATTGTGCCCCTGTAGCCTTAGTGGATGAGCCACCACAACACTTGACAACCAAGGTGAGGAAAAACATTTCTAACCTGTCCTTCCTTCCCACAGAGCCCAGCGTTCCCTTAGAGACAGCTCTCCTTTGCAGATATTTATCTCCGTAAAACCACAACTTCTGCAACAGCAGCGTACAAAAGAGTTCTTCTGCCAGAAAAAAAAATCCAGCCTCAGCCTTCTGAGAACAAAGATTAACAGAAAAAGTCAACCAGATGATGAATTAAGCAGAATCTGAAACAAAATATGTGTCCCCCCTCCCAACAAAGAAACCCCCCACTTGTTTTCATCCCGTAACAGTTAATGCATTCTCAGGCAGAGGTGTGGAAAACAACCTAAAACTCTGATGTGGACTGGAAGGGGATCCCCATTTTATTTATTTATTTATTTGTTTTATTTAAAATATTTCTATCCCACCCTTCCACCCTATAATAGGGCACTCAGGGCGGCTTACAAAAATAAAATCAAACATGTACATAATAACATTGTAAACAGTAAAATCACAATAACATTAAAATAAAATACAAAATGCAATATATATATATCCGCACACACGACACACACACATATATATACATATATATAGGGATTGGTACTGAAGGGACTACAAAGGTAAAATTTAACGTAGAAGGCATAAAATCAGTGTCAGGCCCTACCTTCAGTCCCTCCCAAAGGCTCTCTGGACAAGATCGTTTTCAGAAGTCTCCGGAAAACCAACAGGGAGGGAGCAGAGTGGACTTCTTGGGGTAGGGTATTCCAAAGCTTGGGGGCCACAGCTGAAAAAGCTCTCTCCCACGTGCCTGTTAATTTAACATATTTCACTCCAGGCACGCAGAGGAGACCAGAGGCAGATGATCTTAAATCCCGGGCAGGTACATATGGGTGTAAGCGGTCCCTCAGGTACATTGGTGCAAGGCCGTTTAGGGCTTTAAAGGTGAGAACCAGCACTTTGAATTGGGCCCGGAAACAAATGGGGAGCCAGTGGGTGTTACGCTCCCTGCGCCGTGCTCCAGTTAACATTCTAGCCACAGCTTTGCAGCCCAAAGGAGTAAGGGTCCCTGCCCCCCAAAGTACCCACTACAGAAGTCAACGTGTGTTACTGCAAGCTCTATTGTGTGTTTTCCATCCAAGGAACTACCATTTGTTGACAAATGTTTTTCATAGAGGAGTTGGAAGGGACCTGTAAGACCACTGAGTTCAACCCCCTGCTCAAGGCAGGAATCCAGCTTAAAAGTGTACCTGATGGGAGCTGTCCAGCTGCCTTGAACGCCTCCAGTATTTATGTTTATGTACTCATCTGTGCAACCTCCCTAAGAGGATGGGCCGCTCTTTCAGTTTACAGAGGAGACAAACTGAGGCAATTCAGGCACAACGAGCCCCAAAGTATAGACCTTTAGCTACAGAGCAGTGGTTCCCATACTTTTTCTCCCCACGGGCCCCTTAAAAATTGCTGATGGTCTTGGAGGGCCACTTAATGATTGACCCGCCTGCACTGTGCCATATTGCTGTGTGATTTTTAATTGTATTTTTATTGCACCCTTTATTTCTCATACTGTATTTTATTGCATTGATACAGTGCCATGCAAAAGTAATCAGACCCCTGACCAATGCTCTCATATTACAGAATTACAAATGGTACGTTGTAATTTCGTTCTGTATGATACATTATTTTTAAACACTGAAACGCAAAATCAATTATTGCAAGGTGACATCGGTTTTATGTTGGGAAATGTCTGTAAGAAACATAAAAAACTGAAACAAGTTGCTTGCATAATAGAATCATAGAATCATAGAGTTGGAAGGGGCCTTGTAGGCCATCGAGTCCAACCCCCTGCTCACAGCAGGAAATCCACAGCTAGAGCATCTCCTGCAGGTAGCTGTCCAGCCTCTGCTTGAAGACATCCAGCGAAGGGGATCCCACCACCTCCCTAGGCAGTCGGTTCCATTGCTGAACTGCCCTTACTGTCAAGAAGTTCCTTCTAATGTCCAATCTGAATCTACACTCCTGCAACTTAAAACCATTAGACCTAGTCCTACCCTCTGGGGCAGCAGAGAACAAATCTGTACCCTCCTCTATGTGACAGCCCTTCAGGTACTTAAAGAGTGCAATCATGTCGCCCCTCAGCCTTCTGTTCACCAGACTGAACATGCCAAGTTCCTTCAACCTTTCCTCATAAGACTTGTTCTCCATACCGGCTATCATCCTCGTCGCCCTGTTCTGAACCCGCTCTAACTTGTCTATATCTTTCTTAAAATGAGGCGCCCAGAACTGAATGCAGTATTCCAGATGAGGCCTGACTAATGCAGAATATAGTGGGACTATTACTTCCCTCAACCTGGAAACTATAGCTCTGTTTATGCAGCCCAAAACCGCGTTTGCCTTTTTTGCCGCAGCATCACACTGCTGAGTCATGTTCAACTTACGATCCACTATAATTCCAAGGTCCTTCTCACACACACTACTGCTAAGCCGGGTATTTCCCATCCTGTACCCGTGCATTTTGTTTTTGTGGCCTAAATGCAGAATCCTGCATTTGTCTTTATTGAATGTCATTTTATTAATTTCAGCCCAATTTTCTAGTCTATCCAGGTCCCTTTGGATTTTATTCCCGTCTTCCATTGTGTTAGCTATCCCTCCCAGTTTCGTATCATCCGCAAACTTCATAAGGCTTCCCTCCACCCCATCATCTAAGTCATTGATAAAAATGTTGAAGAGTATCGGCCCCAGGACAGAACCCTGTGGCACTCCACTCGAGACCTCCTTCCAGTCCGAAGCAGAGCCACCGACGACCACTCTTTGAGTACGGTTTTCCAACCAGTTGTGAATCCACCTGACAGTATTTCCATGTAGTCCGCATTTGACGAGTTTGCTAATCAAAAGGTCGTGGGGGACTTTGTCAAACGCCTTGCTGAAATCTAGATAGATGACATCTACAGCATTTCCACCATCTACTAAGCTAGTGACCCGATCAAAAAAAGAGATGAGATTAGTTTGACAGGATTTTTTCTTGACAAACCCATGCTGGCTCCTTCTAATCAGAGCATTGTCATCTAGATAGTTGCCAATGGACTCTTTTATTATCCGTTCTAATATCTTTCCCGGTATTGAAGTCAGACTGACCGGCCTGTAATTCCCCGGATCTTCTTTTTTACCCTTTTTAAAGAGCGGGACGACGTTTGCTCGTCTCCAATCCTCCGGCACCTCTCCCGTTCTCCAGGATTTCTCAAAGATGATGGCAAGAGGTTCCGAGAGTACATCCGCAAGTTCCTTCAATACTCTGGGATGCAGTTCATCAGGCCCTGGAGATTTGAACTCATTTAGGTTAACTAGGTATTTCCTGACTATCTCCTTATCAATCTCGAATTGCAGTCCTGACCCCTTACTGAGATTGCTACTGATGCAAGGTTGCACACTGTTCCCTTTTTGGGAGAAAACGGAGGCAAAATAGGTGTTGAGCAGTTCTGCTTTTTCCTCGTTATCTGTCAACGTTTTGCCGTCTTCATCGAGCATCAGTCCCACCGTTTCCTTGGTCTTTCTCTTGCTTCGAACATATCTGAAAAAACCCTTTTTGTTGTTCCTCGCTTCCCTCGCCAGCCTCAGCTCATTCTGGGTTTTAGCTTTCCTTACGCTATTCCTGCAAGCCCGAGCCGCTCGTCAGTACTCTTCCTTGGTGATGCGTCCTTCCTTCCATTCTTTATACATGCTCTTTTTTACTTTTACCTCCTCCACCAGTCTTCCGTGTAGCCACATTGGCTTTTTCCAATGTCTTCCATTTTTCTTCTTCTTTGGAATTGTTTGCGATTGTGTTCAACTCCTGTGCTGTGGAAGCTCCTAGTTTCCACAGATGAAAGAAATTGCCCTATCAAGGACACAGTTACCTTACCATTGGCCTCCACCTGTGAACCATTAAAGTTGCTGCCACATTGTCAGGATAAAAACCCCACTGTTGAAGGATCGTTGGTCAGGCTTTGGGTCTGAAGGGAAATGAGCAAAGAGCATTCCGCAGAAGTGAGAAATAATGTAACCCCAATGCATAGATTAGGAAAAGGGTACAAAAGAATATCCCAAGTGTTTGGATTAGGGTTGCCAGGTTCTTTCTTCCCCCTGCACAACTTTTAAAGATACAGGAGACCTCTTGGTTGCCAGGCCCAGACTCCAAGAGGTCTTCTGTATCTTTAAAAGTTGGGGGAAGGGAGAATTCCACGTTGTGGTTTTTCTCATTACAGCGTTGCAAGAACACCTGCACTTGGCTGACTTTTTCTTCTCCTAAAGATACAGGATCAGTCTCAGGCTTTGAACCTGGCAGCCCTAGTTTGGATATTCCAGTGAGCACAGTTGGATCAATAATCCAGAAGTGGAAGCTGCATTGCACCACCCAGGCACTGCCTAGAAAAGGCTGTCCCTCAAAACTCAGCGCTCAAACGAGAAGCCACAGAGAGGCCAACAATCAGTTTGAAGGAGCTACAGAGTTCAGTGGCTGGGAGTGGTGCACCAGTCACCTTTTTGTTCTTGAGCCACTCCAATGTTTGTTTGGCCTTGTGGTTGGGATCGTTGTGCTGCTGAAAAGTGAATTTCCTCCCAAGCTTCCATTTTTTAGTGGACTGAAGCAGGTTCTTTTGCAGGATTTCCCTGTATTTTGCTCCATGCATTCTTCCTTCCATTTTAACAAGATGTCCAGTCCCTGCTGATGGGAAGCATCCCCACAGCATGATGCTGCCACCACCATACTTCACTGTAGGGATGGTGTGTCTTGAGGCATGGCAGCGTTAGGTTTGCACCATACATAGTGCTTTGAGTTTTGGCCAAAAAGCTCTATCATGGTCTCATCTGACCACAAAACCTTTCCCCACATCGCAGCTGGGACACTCTCCTGCCTTCTGGCAAACACCAGACATGCTTTCAGGTGGTACTTTTTGAGCAACTGCTTCTTTCTTCCCACCCTCCCATACAGGCCAGTGTTATGGTTTATATGGTTGCCTGGTGCACCATTACTCCACTCCCAGCCACTGTAGCTCCTTCAAAGTGATTGTTGAAGAAGCTGAGAGCAATGCCGTCAGGAGTCTAGGCCAAGAGGCTAGACTCGTAGCAGGGACACCCAAGGCGGAATGGTCAAAGCTGAGACACCAGACTAAGATGCATCCGAACTCCGAGGAAGGCAATGGTAAACCACCTCTGAATACCTCTTACCACGAAAACCCTATGAACAGAGCATCCAAAATGCAACATGAGACAGTGCTGGAAGATGAGACCCCCAGGTCAGAAGGCACTCACCGAGCTACTGGGGAAGAACAAAGGACAAGTACGAGTAGCGCTGTGACTAATGGCGCCACTGGATCAAACCCGAAATGAAGACCAGAGGCTGATGCGCACAGATGCGAAAGGAGAGTCCGGAGTTGTACGATGCACACAATAGGAACGTGGAATAATGTGAGAACCATGAAAAGGGAAAGATAAAAATTGTCAAGAAATGGAATGTATCAACATTACATTAGTTGGCATGAGTGAATTAAAATGTACAGGAACATTTTCAATGAAGCAACTACAAAATATTTTATGCAGTAAATGAGAAATTAAGAAGAATGGGGTTGCTTTAATAGTGAGAAGTGATGTAGCAAAAGCAATTGGGAGCTATAATGCAAGGTCTGAGTGAGTGATACCAATGAGATTAAATGGGAAACCTATTAACATAACCATCATCCAAGTCCACACTCCAACGGCAAATGCAGAAGAAGAGGAACTGGAGAGATTTCATGCAGAAGTACAGGAAGAAATGGATCACACACCAAAACAAGATGTGCTGATAATCATGGGGGACTGGAATGCAAAAGTAGAGAATAGAGAAGAACTAGGAATTGTGGGGAAATGGGGCTTAGTTTTATAATTAAGCCGTATACAAATTCTGTTAAATAAATTTAAAAAGGAACGAAAAGGTGCTGCACACTTTCAAGGTGTGAGTTTGGTACTTCAGGTGTCACCACAGGGACACTATTCCTTGCCTGTCAACAACACCTGGTATAATGTCCTTTTTTCACTTCCACTGCCTGAATCTGATGAGGCCTGAAGCTCTGCTTGGATGCAAGTTTTGTCCCCAGTACAACTTCTCCCTTACAAAAAAATGGCTTCTCCCTGGCCATTTCTTACCTTTCTATAAAGGATGAGAATATCTTATAACCAAGGTGAGGAACAACATGTCTCTCATTGCAGCTACTTATCTCCACAAAACCACATTGTCAGAGCCAATGAAATTCTGCAACAGCGACTTGAGAAGAAGCTTTCCTCCCCAGATAATGAGAAGCTTGCATGCCTTTGAGCTTGCACAGAGTTTATTTTGTCAGAGTAGGAGGAACGGCAACATTCTGAGAAAAAAAAGGTGCAAGATAAAACGTAATCCCTAGAAAACCGAATCCCCTTTGAAACCCTTTAATATATTGGTGGTTGCTCAGCAGAAAAAGTTATCCAGGTGATGAGTTAACCAGAATCTGCTTAACAAAGTAACCTTCCCCCCACCAAAAAAAGTCCCCACTACTATTTAAAACATGGTGGTTTGTTTTACACTGGCAAAGTTCATGCATTATCAAGTAGGGCTGAAGAGGCAGAGAAGCCTTTTCATCTTTCAGATTTATTTCAGTTATGAGGGGTCCGTGTTGCAGAAGACTCTGCCAGCAGAGATTTGTCAGGCATCCTCACTCTTTATCTATTTAACAAAATTTATACTTTGCCTGAATGTAAAAATCTCTGAGTGGTTTACAAAACATTAGAATTATCAATCAAACAGGTAAAAACAAGTAATTAAAACATATTTAAAACTATTAAAACAGCTACTAAAAGATTAAAACTGATCAACATCTATGTGTCTGGAAAGGATTGCCTAAACAAAAACGTTTTCAGCAGGTGCCAGAAATAATATATCAAAGGTCCCTGCCTGACGTCAATAGGCGGGGAGTTCCAAATGACAGGTGCTGCCACACTAAAGGGACGACTTCTTACAAGTGCAGAAGGAGTGTTATGTAGCAACTGCAACAGCGCCTGTTCTGCAGAGAAAGTGCTCCAGTGGGCACATATGGGGTAAGGGGGTCTCACAAGTAAACTGGTCCCAAACTGTTAAGGGATTTATATACTAAGAGTAACACCTTGAACTTGGCCCAGTAACAAATAATCCAGTCTTGAAGTCACCAGTTCCTGAACAATTTATTTATTTATTCCATTTATACCCTGCTTTTCTTTTCATGAGAGAAACCCAAGGCGGCTTCCATAACTGGGCCAAGCTCTCCAGGTCCAGGAATGGTTGTAGCTATCCTACCAGGTGCAGCTGAGGAAAGGCCTTTCTGGCCACTGAGACTACCTGGGCCTGTAATGACAGAGCTGGATCCAGAAGCACCCCCAGGCTGTGTAGCTGCTCCTTCAGAGAGAGCGCAGCCCCATCCAGGGCATGCAATTGACCAATTTCTCGGACACGGGAACCACTCGCCCACGGGAACCACTCGCCCACAATGCCTCCGTTTTGCCGGGATTCAGGCTCAGCTTATTTTCCTTCATCCATCCCACTGCTGCGTCCAGGCACCGGTTCAAGGCCCACACAGCCTCTCCCGATTCGGATATTGTGGAGAAGTACAGCTGAGTGTCAACAGCATACTGAAGACACTTTGCCCAGAAGTCCTAATGACTGCACCCAGTGGCTTCATATACTGTAGATATTAAATAGCATCGGAGATAAGATGCAGCACTCCATAACACAACCTCCAGGGGGATGAAAAACAATCGCCCAATGCTACCCTCTGGACTTGGGCCTGTAGGTAGGACTGGAACCACAGTAGCACGGTGCCCCCAATTCCCACTTCATGGAGTTGGTGCAGGAGGATACTGTGGTCAACTGTATCGAAAGCCACAGAGGGATCGAAAAGCAGGATCCCCTTGTCCCGCTCTCTGTCAAGGTCATCCATCATGGCAACCAAGGCTGACTCATTCCCACGGCCAACCCTGAACCCAGATTGGAACAGATCTTAAAGCAATCCCTGTTCTCCAAGCGTATCTGCCCAACCACAACTCTCTCCACCCCCTTCCCCAAGAAGGGCATATATAAATAAAACTTTGTACTGTTTTTTAAATTGTGTATTTGTTTTTACTGTTCAATGTTTTTAATTTTTGTAAACTGCCCAGAGAGCTTTGGCTATGGGGCGGTACATAAATAAATAAATAAATAAATATTTGCAACTGGTCCACAGTTATTCCCATCCAAGGGATCCAAGGCTGGTTACTTGAGGAGCGGCGTCACCACGCCTCTTTCAAGGCCGAAGGAACCCTTCCTGCCAAGGTGAAGCCTGAACCACACCTTGGAGGTGACTAGTCGACCTTCCTCTGCTAGACTGAATCAGCTGGGAGGAACCTCCTGAAGGCCTTTTGAGGCTGGGAGGCCTAGGCAGCCGTTTCAGACGTTCTTCAGCAGACACGCATTTTAATTTTGCTGTTTCTTTGTTTGAACGGATTCTGTTTCTCTTGCGGGACCCTGCCTTGATATTTTCGGAGAGGGCTGGGGCAACTTTGGCCCTTTAGATGTAGTTGGACTCCAATTCCTGTGACGGGGTTGTCCTCCGACAATACATGGAGAGCCAAAGTCCCCCAGCCCTGGTTTGCGAGGGGGTGGTATGTAAATGCTTTTATTCATTTAACAAATAAATCCGTTTTGGCTGGGGAGGGAAAGGTGTGGGTGGAGAGGCAAACCAAAGAAACAAAACTCAGCTATTTAAATATAAAATATAAATGCATGATAAATAAACAGCGGAGAAGAGTTTCGGCCTGGTGGAACAAGCGGGGCGGGATGGGGCGGAGAGAGCAGAATAAACGCACAAACAAGCCACCCCGGCGCCATCCCCGCCAGCTTCCTCAGTCGAGGGAGCAACAGGCACCGGGGAGGAGGCGAAGCATTTCAATGCGCCTTTCTTTGCGAGAGGAGGAGGCTGCTTGGCCGCGGAAGGGTTAAGGACGCAGAAGCGGATTCCTAGAGAGGACGGGGAATGGGGGGATGGGAAGAGGAGCGTCTTTGTCATCCAACCGCCACCGCCGCCTTCTCCGCTGGGGGCGGGACCAGCCGGACTCCGATTCTTCTTTCGCAGGGGCTGCATTTTCCCATCGGAGATCGGGTGAGCTCCCCATTCTGCATTGGGGGGAAAGGGGTCCCAGGGCTGCAGGGGAGGGGCCTGCGGAAGGGGGGGAGGTCCGCCAGCAAAGTGGGGAGAAAAGGGGGTCACAGCTCCCGACTGAGAAGGTGGAGGGTCTTGGGGTGGTTTTGCGCTCGCCTCCTTCCCACCCCCTAATACCAACCTTTCCCCTCTGGTGCATTTTTGTGGAGGGCGGGCCCGGATCAGAGGGGGGAGACTTTTCAAGCAGGAGGTGCCGTAGTGTAGTGGCAGATTCAGAAGTGCAGAGTCCCTTCATGTTAGTCACAGCCACCACCAATTTTGCTACTGGGTAGAGAGTGAGATGAGTGAAATGAGTGTCGTGTGTGTTTGTTTCTGTGCGTGTGTCACCAACACACACATCATTAGTTTGCAGTGAATGTATATGTCACATAGAAACGATGTACTTGCATCAAGGAAAAGTATCTGGGCAGGGAATTAAATTGTATGTCAAAATTATTGACTTGATAGGGAATCTGCAGCCACAGTCATATCAATATTTTCAAATAAGTGAGCCACCAGCTTGTTTAATAAGGACATAAGGACTTTTAAAGGCAGAAACCAAAAATTTTGTTTATACCAGAGTATAATATATTGGTTCCATAATGATGAAATCAAGCAATAAGCCTGACACATTTATGAGCAAATGATCTAGAGCGGTGGTCCCCAAAGTTTTTTCCCTCCTTGAAAATTTCTGCAGGTCTTGGTGGACCACTTTGTGCTAGATGTTGTGTGCATGGCAGACGCCAAGTGTGACTGAGGCTCTGGGCACCAGCCTACCCTTGCTGGCCATTCCTCTCCAACACCCATCCTGATACAGCAGGGCTGATATAGGCCCACCCACCCCAGCTACCTCTGGCATCAGTCTGCACACCCTGCGTGCAGGGCACAAACACCTGCCATCACCCAAGATGGTGGCGGGGCATCAGCGCCTTAGGGACATCCCCGCCACCATCTTGGGTGATGGCAGGCAGGCACGTTCATGCCTTGCGTGGGGAACGTGCACTGGTAGGCGTATTTCAACCCGGGCTGCCTGTATTGGGTGAGGGTGCCTGGAAGCTCCCACCCGGCGATCTGCAGTACCTGATGAGCTGATGCTGCTGTGGGTTGCAGAACGGGCTCCACCCTCCTACTCCAAAGGCCCTCAGGCAGGGCCTGGCTGTATGTTTTTTAATTGTAGTTTTACAGAATGAATGAACCTCGCAGAGCACAGTTTGGGAACCCCTGGTCTAGAGATATTCAGCAAGGTATGGCTCTGGGAGAATGAGAATGGATTTGAGCCAAAATACCACCACAAACAATAGCAGTAGATTTAAGGTTCAGTATCAGTGGTGCTTGACCCTATATAGGCTATATAGACTCTCAAAGATATAAACTGTTTTATATTATTGGGATCTGCTGGTGAAGGGTGGTACAAAACAGCATGGAGTAAATGCTGGAGATGTGACAGGACTCATGAGATTGTCTGTTTGCGGTTTGGTTAGCCACATGATAACATCATTTCCTTACTACTAAGTGATCCAAAAATATTACTGTGCAGTTATTTAGAAAGGATAGTCCCAGAGCCAAATCTGGAAAAAGTCTTAGGTTTGTAGATAGCAAACTGCTTGTGAGCTTCCCAGAGGCATTAGAGGAGAGGTCCTCTTGTGGATAAGGAATTGGTTAAGAAGCAGAAAGCAGAGAGTAGGAATAAACAGACAGTTCTCCCAATGGAGGGCTGTAGAAAGTGGAGTCCCTCAAGGATCGGTATTGGGACCTGTACTTTTCAACTTGTGCATTAATGACCTAGAATTAGGAGTGAGCAGTGAAGTGGCCAAGTTTGCTGACGACACTAAATTGTTCAGGGTTGTTAAAACAAAAAGGGATTGCGAAGAGCTCCAAAAAGACCTCTCCAAACTGAGTGAATGGGTGGAAAAATGGCAAATGCAATTCAATATAAACAAGTGTAAAATTATGCATATTGGAGCAAAAAATCTTCATTTCACATATACGCTCATGGGGTCTGAACTGGCGGTGACCGACCAGGAGAGAGACCTTGGGGTTGTAGTGGACAGCACGATGAAAATGTCGACCCAGTGTGCGGCAGCTGTGAAAAAGGCAAATTCCATGCTAGGAATCATTAGGAAAGGTATTGAAAATAAAACAGCCGATATCATAATGCCGTTGTATAAATCTATGGTGCGGCCGCATTTGGAATACTGTGTACAGTTCTGGTCGCCTCATCTCAAAAAGGATATTATAGAGTTGGAAAAGGTTCAGAAGAGGGCAACCAGAATGATCAAGGGGATGGAGCGACTCCCTTATGAGGAAAGGTTGCAGCATTTGGGGCTTTTTAGTTTAGAGAAAAGGCGGGTCAGAGGAGACATGATAGAAGTGTATAAAATTATGCATGGCATTGAGAAAGTGGATAGAGAAAAGTTCTTCTCCCTGTCTCATAATACTAGAACTCGTGGACATTCAAAGAAGCTGAATGTTGGAAGATTCAGGACAGACAAAAGGAAGTACTTCTTTACTCAGCGCATAGTTAAACTATGGAATTTGCTCCCACAAGATGCAGTAATGGCCACCAGCTTGGATGGCTTTAAAAGAAGATTAGACAAATTCATGGAGGACAGGGCTATCAATGGCTACTAGCCATGATGGCTGTGCTCTGCCACCCTAGTCAGAGGCAGCATGCTTCTGAAAACCAGTTGCCGGAAGCCTCAGGAGGGGAGAGTGTTCTTGCACTCGGGTCCTGCTTGCGGGCTTCCCCCAGGCACCTGGTTGGCCACTGTGAGAACAGGATGCTGGACTAGATGGGCCACTGGCCTGATCCAGCAGGCTCTTCTTATGTTCTTATGTGGGATGCTGCACTCAGTGGGCCTTTGGCCTGATCCAGCAGCCAGGGTCTTCCTACGCTCCCCTGAGTTGTGGGGGACAGACCACTGGGAGGGCTGTTGCATCTCCTGACTCTCAGCTAGACTGAAAACCTGAATCTGTGGACCTCACATGAAGGAAACTCCCCAACACGTTTCTCACTTTGCTTTGTGTCTTAGCATTCAGCTGCCTTTTCTTCTCGAAGATGACCTGGTTGCTACCCAGATTCATCCGCATTTCCTCAGGGAACGTCTTCCTCTCCTGAAAGTGTTATAATCTGCTTTTGGCTTTTGGCTTTTGTAGGACTTGGTAGTACCCCCAATTAGGACAGCCTTTGCCAGAAGAGGGAGGAGTCTCTTGGGCCCTGTCGGAGGCTACCTTGAAGCACAGAAAGCAAAGATGGAACACTCACCTTGCCCAGAAGCAGAAAGAGGTCCATATATCATTCATGCTGGGAGCCCTGGGGAATTCTGGGAAAGAACAGCGCAGATGTTCCTGGTTAAGAATGACACCCTCAACTCAGATGTGCAGCAACAGCATTTCAGACAGTTCTGCTACCAGGAGGCCAAAGGACCCCGAGAAGTTTGCAGCCAACTCCACAATCTGTGCTGTCAGTGGCTGAAGCCAGAGCGACACACAAAGAATGAGATCCTGGACCTGGTGATCCTGGAGCAGTTCTTGGCTGTCCTTCCACCAGAGATGGAGAACTGGGTGAGGGAATGTGGAGCGGAGACCACTTCCCAGGCGGTGGCCCTGGCAGAAGGTTTCCTCCTGAGCCGGGCAGAGGACAAGAAGCAGGCAGAGAATCAGGTGAGAGAGTTTCATCCAGGTACTTCCCAGGACTTAGGTTGTGAGGGGGGAGATCTTGTCCAAACCATTCTGGAAATCATCCACGGAGGAATGTCCCAATGCCCCAAGGTCTTTTGCTTCAATCATTCATTTTCTATTCCATCTCCCCATTCACTGCCTTCAACATCCTCATTGTCCTTTCAGATCATCGGTCTGTTTGCAGAAGAGGCCACTGATTTCCTGGAGTCGAAGGCGCCGTCAGGGGCCAGAGAATGTTCTCTGCAAAGGGGGAACGTTCAGGAGAGTGACAGACATGCCAGTTCACTTGGTAAGAATTGACTTGATCTCCCTCTTATTAAGCCAGAAATTCAGAGGATTATATGTTCTGAATCTTTTCCTCAGCCTTTTCAACAACAACAATTTTATTTGCATTTAGCCATAGGCCATAGCACAACAGGTTTCCAGAGAATAGAATAGAATAGAATAGAATAGAATAGAATACTAAAAATAGACAATATAATCTAAAATACAGTTGTATTAACTAGCCTAAACTGTAAAACAGTGTAAGGATCATTGTTGATGGGTCTTACCATGAAGAGCTCTAATGTGTTTAGCCGCGAGAGCAAAGTTGGCTACCGCCATAGTAACTGTATTATAATTATCTGCCAACAAGTCGGCTATTATGGTATCAGGAGGAAGATCAACTTGAGGATTAATAAAGGGTGATAAGAATTTTTGTCTGGGAGCATTATATAAAGAGCATTTTAGAATATAATGGCCAAGATCTTCAATCTCCTTGTTTCCACAAATGCAGTAGCGTTCAGTTCTCGGCACCCCATTATATCTGCCCTCCAAGAGAGCTGTTTTCATAGTTTGAAATCTGATTTCAGTGTAAACTTTCCGTAACTTCGGGTTAGTGAGAATGGTAAAATAGGAAGCGATTACATGATTTGGTTTGAAGGAAGGGAACCATCTCGAGAAAGGAGATGTTACTATGTAAAGCCTATCTTGTACCTCGTGAAAATTAAAAATCCAATTGCTCAAATCCTTTGGGGAAAGTGTTAGAAGATCACTGGGAGAAAGATTATAAGAATTGATTAATGTTAGTGTAATTTGGGCCCATCCTCCGGATTGTATTTGTTCTTGCCAGCATGATCTAACGATTGAAGATTCATCAAGATGTATAATTTTTCTCCAAAACCTCAATGTCGCCCAATCCATTTTTGCTGACAATGGGTAAAGCCCCGTTTCAGCCCTTACATGGGCAGAAGGCGTTCCTCGGGGAAGGCCCAAAATTTGTTTTAAAAATAAATTTTGAAGGGGTTCTAAGGTTGGCTTAAGGGCATAGCCCCAAATTTCTGCCCCATATAATAATTTGGGTAGAGCTTTAGCAATAAAGATTTTTATCATCGGGGGAATTAACTGACTGCCACGAGTATAAAAAAACCTTTTTAATTGTCCCGTTATTCTGGCATTTGCTAATTTGATATCCTCAGCCTTTTCCACAGTTCAACAGTGAACATATTTTCCCTCTGTTGATAATGCCAGAAATCTTTGGAATTCTTTATGGTTCTTCTGAATCTTGGAGGGTGGGGGAAGGAGTCTTGTTCCCAGCCTATTCCACAGTTGCAAAATGAATGTATTTTCAGGACTTGTGGGCATAAACCACTACTTGGATTTGTGGCCCAGTATGGTCTTTGCACACAACAGTTTCTACAGTGTGTAGGAACAGCCAAAATATGTAGTATTTTATCATGCCAGCGTGTGCTTAGACACGCAGCACTTAACCTCAGAGGCAAGCAGGTGCTACTGCCCTCCACCGCTGAGTTTCTCTCTCACAGGTGACGGGACTCTGCTGTCAAGGCCTCCTCGGTCACCTCTTCTTTGTGGTGGAGAAGAAGCAGCTGCTGTGGAAGCGGATCAGGTAGGGGGAAGGATCTGTGGGGGGGAGAGAGGCTGGGGGCAGCCTGGGTGCTTCTCTCTCTGTTTACCTCCCTGGGCCTGAATGCATTTCTTTTTGCTTCTGTCAAAGCTACCTATTAGGGAGGTTGTGAATGCCACTCGAGAAGGTTTCATTTCTTCCAGACAGTATCCAGCCTCACTTCCATGATGAACCTTCTTGATTTTCGTAGTCGATAATATTTACATTATCTGTAAGGAGCAATATTTCCTTTCCTCTCAGGGTCCGGTGTCCTTTGAGGAGGTGGCTGTATATTTCACAGAGGAGGAGTGGGCTCTGTTGGATGCTGACCAGAGGGCTCTGCACAGGGAAGTCATGGAGGAGAATGGTCAGATTGTCACCTCTTTCAGTAAGGCTCCTTGTCTGCATTGTTGACAATAATAGAAGATATAATAACAAACATTTTTGTATATTTCCTCTATTTTACTACCTCAAACCCCTTTCTTCTGGTCTAGCAGGATTTTTTATCTTATTTTTGTTTGAAATGTTCACAGTTTGGTTTTCCATTTAACAGAAATCAACAAGGGGGGAAAAGTTTTCCACACTATATCCATGCAGACCAGACTAGATTTATAAAAATCTTGGACTAACGAGAAAGATTGAATTCTTTATATATCATTTAAAAAATCAGGGTTTTAGCGTCACACAAAAAGAAATAAAGAATAAGTGTGTGATCGAAATTTCTCCTTTCAGCCTGAACTGAACTCTGTGGACCCAATCCAATAGTCTATAGAACATTGGCTGTCAGTTTCAACAGTGGCTCATAAATGTAAGATCTGCCGCTCAGTTAAGATTTTCTGTTCTTCGTTGATTCATAGAATGGTAAAGTTGTACAGGGCCTATAAGGCCATCGAGTCCAACACCCTGCTCAAAGCTGAAATCCAAACATTATGTTTGGTTGTTCAGTCATTTGAGGCTCCCCTTCTCCCTCAGACTCTTAACTGTTTCCTCTCTCCTTTGCAACAGGTTGTAAAAGTAAAACTGAGGATCAGGGAGAACTACATGGGGAGTTTCCAGAAAGAGACTCTTGTATAAAGGGGGAGCAGCAGAGAATGAAAACTGAAAATAAACCCACATCTTCTCAGGGCAGTATCTACCATCAAATTGCAGTTCAAGAAAGAATAGAAAATAGAACAGAAGAAAGTACATGCCATGTGTGTTGGTTAGGTTTCCATCCTACAGCAACACTTAAAACTCAATGGAAAAAGCAAACAGGGGAGAAATCATATGAATGCTTTGAATGTGTAAAGAGATTTCATCGGCAGATAAATGTCACTGTTCATCAAAGAATTCAGACAGGGGAGAAACCATTTAAATGCTTGGAGTGTGGAAAGATTGTCTGTCACAAGAAAAATCTTTCTTCTCATCAAAGAATTCATACAGGGGAGAAACCATATAAATGCTTGGAGTGTGGAAAGACCTTCTCTTGGAAGACAGATCTCACTACTCACCAAATAATTCACACAGGAGAGAAAACATTTAAATGCTTGGAATGTGGAAAGAGCTTCTTTCGGAAGACAAATCTCACTGTTCATGAAAGAATTCACACAGGGGAGAAACCATTTAAATGCTTGGAGTGTGGAAAGAGTTTCTGTCACAAGACAAATCTCACTTCTCATCAAAGAATTCATACAGGGGAGAAACCATATAAATGTTCGGAGTGTGGAAAGACCTTTTCTTGGACAATGGATCTCACTCGGCACCAAATAATTCACACAGGGGAGAAACCATTTAAATGCTTGGAATGTGGAAAGAGCTTCTGTCGGAAGACAGATCGCACTGCTCATCAAAGAATTCACACAGGGGAGAAACCATTTAAATGCTTGGAGTGCGGAAAGAGCTTCTTTCGGAAGACGGATCTCACTACTCATCAAAGAATTCACACAGGGGAGAAACCGCATAGATGCTTGGAATGTGGAAAGAGTTTCTGTCAGAAGGCACATCTCACTTCTCATCAAAGAATTCACACAGGGGAGAAACCATTTAAATGCATGGAGTGTGGAAAGAGCTTCTTTCGGAAGACAGATCTCACTGCTCATCAAGGAATTCACACAGGGGAGAAACGATTTAAATGTTCGGAGTGCAGAAAGAGCTTCTTTCGGAAGACAAATCTAACTGCTCATCAAAGAGTTCACACAGGGGAGAAACCGTTTAAATGCTTGGAATGTGGAAAGAGCTTCTGTCGGAAGGCAGATCTCACTGCTCATCAAAGAACTCACACAGGGGAGAAACCATTTCAATGCTTGCAGTGCGGAAAGAGCTTCTTTCGGAAGACTAATCTCACTGCTCATCAAAGAATTCACACGGGAGAAACCATTTAAATGCTTGGAGTTTCTGTCAGAAGGCACATCACACTTCTCAGCAAAGAATTCACATGGGAGAAACCATTTAAATGCTTGGAGTGCAGAAGGAGCTTCTTTCAGAATACAAATCTCACTGCTCATCACAGAATTCACACGGGAGAAACCATTTAAATGCTTGGAATGAGGAATATGTTTCTGTCGGAAGACAGATCTCACTACTCATCAAAGAGTTCACATGGGGGAGAAATCATTTAAATGCTTGGAGCATGGAAAGAGCTTCTTTTGAAAGACAGATCTCACTGCCTATCAAGGAATTCAAATAGGAGAAAAAATTTAGATGCTTGGAGCGCGGAAAGGGCTTCTATCGGCATACAAATCTCACTGCTCATCACAGAATTCACATGGAAGAAACCATTTAAATGCTTGTTGGAAGGCAGATCTCACTACTCATCAAAGTTCACATGGGGGCAAAACCATTTAAATGCTTGGAGTGTAGAAAGAGCTTCATCAAGGAATTCAACTGTCAGGGGAAAGTCTGTCAAATTGTGTCATTTCTCCTTGCAGTTGCTTGTAATAAAGGAGTCTCTGACAGACTTTAACTAAAGTGAAGCCTTGTTTCCTTTACATGCAGAATGGAAGAAAGACTTTGGCCAAGAAGCTTTTGCTCATGGCTGAAGTAGGACTGAATTTCTGTCTTCAGAGCAGATTTTTTTTTCTTGTCTGTCATGTGTTACAAGCAGAAATACTGAGAAGGCCTTAGTTGAGCTAAGACAATGCCCCAGTGGGAAGGAGGCATAAGATTTGTCCAATTTATTTCATATTTGACCTTACTCGGGTCCATTTCTGATTACCTCTCAGAAGCTCAGTAGAACAAGCTGAATGGAGTGAATCTACTTTTTATTTTTGGGGGGAAGTGGGGAGAGAAGATCCCATTGTTTTACCTTGTTGACATTTTGTGACTGGCCAATCTTCCCTATCCCCCAATGGCATGGCAGCCCTTTGGTGATTGGTCATCCCCCGCAAAAAAACCTCTTATGGTGGCATCCACAACACTTTCCGTAAATTCTGTAGGTGCTTACAGACCCCAAAAAGGTGGGAGAATCCCTACGATCGATATTCCATGACTGGAAAAAGAATGGGAAGGTTTAGATTCTCTCCCTATTTCGTTGAATAGGTACAGACTCCGTTTTCATTTCTATGTCTTAGCGAAAGCTTATATTACCAACAACCTTTGGAATTACTTTTTAAGATGTTTTTAAAGCTTTTTTAAAAGGTGTTTTTAAAGATGTTTTATTTTAAAATGTTTTAGATACTTTGTTTTAATACGTTTTAAAATATTTTTGTTTAGAGTGTTTTTACTGTTTTTCTTTGCCCCCCTGAGCTCCTTCTGGAAGGAAGGGCACAACATAAATTTAGTAAATAAATAAATAACCTCCTTCAGCAAAGCTGACACTGAAGATTTTGCAGACCGAGACGGAGGAGGAAATGTAGCTTCCCTCCTTGGTGCAGAGTATCCAAGGCTCAACAAAACATTTTGACACCTCCCCAATTCAGAAAATCCCACAAGTGCCTGTTTGCCTCCTGGGCAGGAAAATAATAATTATCATACATGAGGTGCCCAAACAGTGGCTGCCTTTTCCTGACACCCAGGGTCCGCTGTCTGCCCAATGGTAGGGCTGGCTCCTTCCCTGCCCATCAGGCCCCTTCCCCAACCGCTCCCTGGCACAGGGCTGGGAAGCCTTATTGGCTCCAGGGTCAAGGTCTTTGTCTGGCCCCACCCGGCAGCCAACCTTGACAGGTGGCAGGGCAACCCGTCTGTCAATCATATGATGCCCCACCCATCAACCCCTTGCACTTGCAAAACGTGCCTCGTGCCAATCCTTTAAAACTCACAAAAGGATCACTACAGGGTGGGGTTTGCAAGTCTCCCTGCGGCTCACCCCTTTCAAGCTGAGGTTGCAGAGCCTGGAAAGAGGCTGCAGGGAGGATTGGAAGTCTTTGATTCTGAGATTGAAAGGATCAGTGCCAATCCTCCCCGCGGACCTCCTTTCAAATTCTGAAGTTGCGCTGATCGCTTCGACCTCCAGACGGGATCACAGCGAGTCCTGCTTTAAAAAAAAAACCCCGGGTCTGCTAGCTTTCACTACATGCACCTGTTCCCTGGAAGAAAGCAGGCAGGTGTGGGTGTGTGTACGGAACAAAAAGAATGTGTGGCTTTGAGATTTCAGGGAGATTTTTTTAAAATTGCTTAATATTTTCCTTGGGAGGACTGTGCCCCTGGACCTTAGAGGATGAGTGTCCACAACGCTTGACAGCCGAGGTGAGGAATAACATTTCTAACCTGTCCTTCCTTCCCACAGAGCCCAGCGTTCCCTTAGAGACAGCTCTCCTTTGCAGATATTTATCTCCGTAAAACCACATGGTGAGAGCCAATGAAATTCTGCAACAGCTACTTGCAAATAGGCTTTCCTCTCCAGGTCATGACAAGCTGACATATCTCTGTGTATGAACAGAGTTCTTCTGCCAGAAAGAGGAACCTAGTCTCAGCATTCTGAGAACAAAGATTAAAATATTTCTGTTGCACCTTAATTGCTTCTAGAAAACAGAATCCCCACTGAAATCTTTTAGCAGAAAAAGTCAGCCAGATGATGAGTTAAGCAGAAATTGAAAACAAAATATGTCCCTCCTTTAAAAAAACACAAACACCCTGTTAAAAACTGTTGTTTTACACTGAAACAGTTAATGCATTCTCCAGCACAGCTGTGGAAGACAACCTAAAAATCTGGTGTGGATGCGAAGGGGACCCCCATTAGAGTTCACAGATCAGCATCCCAAGGGAGCAAGGGTCCCTGCCCCCCAAAGAACCCGGTGCAGAAGTCAACATGTGTTACTGCAAGCTCTATTGTGTGTTTTCCATCCAAGGAACTACCATTTGTCAACAAATGTTTTTCATAGAGGAGTTGGAAGGGGCCTGTAAGACCATTGAGTCCAACCCCCTGCTCAAGGCAGGAATCCAGCTTAAAAGTGTATGTGATGGGAGGCTGTCCAGCTGCCTCTTGAAGGCCTCCAGTGTTTATGTTTATGTCCTCATTTGTGCAACCTCCCTAAGAGAATTCCAGTTTACAGAGGAGATAAACGGAGGCAATTCAGGCACAACCAGCCCCAAAGTATAGACGGTTAGCCATAGAGCAAACCTTTCCCCCCATGGATCCCTTGAAAATTGCTGATGGTCTTGGAGGGCCACTTAATTGATCTGCCTGCACTGTGCCAGCTTGCTGTGTGATTTTTAATTGTATTTCTATTGCATCCATTATTTCTCATACTGTATTTTATTGCATTGATGTAACAAAATACAACACAAGAAATAAAAGCAGGATTAAAAATACACTGAAAAATCAAGATGGGTCTTTCACGTGGACATGCTGTGGAACCCCTTCTATAGAGGACTTATCTAGGAAGGGGAGGTGCAGCAGGGATCGTGGTCTTTCCCGTTCTCCACAAGTCAGCAGCCTGGCAAGTGGTGGCCAGGGGCGTTGCTGGGGCTTCTAAATGGGAGCTGCCTGCTTGGGGCACTGCACGTTGGGCAATTTGGGGGCAGTTGGACACAAACGGGCAGTAGTTCAGAAGTGCACAGTCTCTTTATGATAGTCATGCTATAGCCCCTCACAGCCACCACCCCTCGCATGCTTGCTTGCTCTGCATCATCTCCCCACCCCTCAGTCTTTCCCATGCATGCCTTCTCTCGCAATAGATGTCCCTAGAAGCAAAGCAGCATGAAAGGGGAGCATGTTAGCTACTGAGAAGAGTCTTCTCAGCAGCTGACTCGCCTCCTTTCATTCTGATTGGCTCCAAACAGCAGGAAAATACAAGGAAGCACATTAGAAGACTTCTCAGTGGCTAACACACACCTCTTTCAAGCCAATCGGCTCGTAGGTCACTGGACACATAGGGACCTGGCTGGGACATGCTCCCCAAAAGGTAAGGGGGTCGAAGACCCTGGCTCCCATTCAAAAGTGCAGTTCTCCACAAGCTGGGAGCCACAACTGAAAGGGCCCTTTTCCTTGTCATCACTCCTGTGTTGGTTCATTGGAATTTCAGGAGGGAAGATTTGAGAATCTGATCAGATATTGGTGAACAACTCCCAGGCAAATGAGATCTGGTAGAAGGAGGGGGATTTTCTCATTCAAGGTCTTGTGATTTTCTGTGTGTGCTCTTGAGTACATTTTAGGTGCTTTTCATATAATATATAGCAAAAATATTTTGTTCTTCATTATTGCCTGATCATTTGGGGATGTGGTTTGGTGTGGCGTTGTGGTTAAGGTGTTGGACTACGACCTGGGAGACCAGGGTTCAAATCCCCACACTGCCACAAAGCTCACTGTGTGACCTTGGGCCAGTCACTGCCTCTCAGCCTCAGAGGAAGGCAGTGGTAAACCCCCTCTGAATACCACTTACCATGAAAACCCTATTCATAGGGTCGCCTACCAGTCGGAATCAACTTGAAGGCAGTCCATTTTTTCAAATCATTTGGGGATGTCTTCCCTGAGGACGCCTGATACATGCTTTGCAGATAACAACCAGGTCTGGCTAAAAAGCAAATATTCTGTATTCCCTCCCCCCACAAAAAACTACATTCCTCTCTATGGAGGACATTTTGCATATTTTTTCTGGCATTTGCAAATCTGGAGAAGAGGCAAGGAGCTCTAGGGCCCCCTGGAAACCCCCCCCCATCTCTGAGGGCTGAAGTTCCTACACCTCCCTCTCACATCTCTGATTTCGCAGCCATTGTCAGCCCACATTCAAGGGTCTGGTAAGCCTAAAGGACTAGGAACTTGATGATTTTAAAAAAGGCTGAGAGTCCCAGGAAGTTCCTTTTTTTTAACCCATCTGTATATGCCATTGAATGAACTGGCCAGAAGCTGAAAGAGGAGATTGACGGAAGAGCTCTTACACTGTGGAACTCCCTGCCTATTGACATGAGGCAGGTCTCTTTGCTGTACTGTTCTGTTTCATAATGTCCAAACCACAGTCTCCGAGAGGTGAGATACTACCAGGTATTCCTGTACTTACCTTCTTTGGTTTCCTTAGAATGAAGGTCGGTGGAGATTGTGGTGTCTTTAGGACACATGGTTTATTTATACATGTATACAACCTGGCATCAGATGGAGGGTCTTCCAGCATTATCAGTCCAACAGATCTTGCTTCCCCAGGGAGACCCCCAAAGACATGGTTTCGGGTTCAGACAGAGAGAGAGAGCGGTCACACTCCTCTAAAGCTCTCAGCTTCACCTCAGAGTAACACACACACCACCTCCCCACCCAAGCCAGGGGAGGAGGGGAGGGCCTCATTGGCCATTTGTTCCCCTGACAATGCATGTGCTCATAAGCAAGTGTTTAGATATGTTAATCAGTTTCATCCAGACCCAATAACTGAACAAAGAAACGGGCTTGACCTGTTCAGCAGGTCTCTCTACTGCAGACCCACCTCTACAGATAAAATCAGAGGCTGAAAGGGCAACCCCAGTGATCATCCAGACCCTCCCCCAATCCTATAACAATAAATATAAATGCTGATTTCATTTATATCTTCAGTTTTGTTCAATGTCAACTTGTTTTTAATTTCTGACTTTTATTGATAATTATGCTTATTTTATATTTTATGTAAACCATTTAGCGGGTTTTGTGATTAAGCCGTATACAAATTCTGCTAAATAAATTAGAAAAGGAACAAAAAGGTGCTGCATGCCTTCAGGGGGAGAGGACATGATTCACTAGAAAAGACAATAATGTTGGAAAAACAGTAGGGAGTAGAAAAAGAGGAAGACCAAACAAGAGATGGATTGATTCTATAAAAGAATCCACAGACAAGAACAGGGTGGTTCATGACAGATGCTACTGGAGGTCGCTGATTCATAGGGTCGCCATAAGTCGTAACAACACCTTACAACAACAACAACAACACCTTCGGGGTGTGAGTTTGATGCTTCAGGTGTCACCACAGGGACACCATTCTTTGCTTGTCAACTTAACACCCAGGATAATGTGCTTTTTTCACTTGCACTATGCACATTATGCAAGCAACTTGTTTCAGTATTTTGTTTCTTACAAACATTTCCCAACATAAAACCAATGTCACCTTACAATAATTGATTTTGAGTTTCAGTGTTTCAAAATAAAATATACAGAATTAAGTTACATTGTACCATTTGTAATTCAGCAATATGAGAGCATTGGTCAGGGGTCTGATTACTTTTGCAAGGCACTGTGTATATTCATACACATTCAATCTCTGTTCATACATAATATGATGGACATCTGGGTTTGGACTGCAGGAGAAGCCCTCAGATGCTGCAAGGGAACGTGGAGGTGTCTACCCTCATTTCTGCCTCTCTTCTCGCCCCTCCTTTTATGAATCTCCACCTTTTACTGCCTCCATCTCCTCGCCAAACAATATCTGTGCCAATTCCCCCTTTTCAGCTGGCCGAGAATATGAGTGGGAGACACAGAAGAGGCAGAGAAGCCTGCTCTTCTTCTCATCCCCCAAATTCATTTCAGCAACGAAGTGTCTGTGTTGCAGAAGACTCTCCCAGCAGAAATTTGGCAGGCATCCTTACTATTATTTAACAAGATTTATATTCCACTTGAATGTAAAAACATCTAAGCAGTTTACAAAACATTAGAATTATCAGTAAAGCCTTGGCCTCAAACTCCTGACTCAAGCTCCCAGTGGCTTCACAGATATTGAATAGTGGCTTCACAGATATTGAATAGCATTAGGGGTAAGATGGTATCCTGCAGCATCCGATAGCACAACCTCTAGTGGGGGTGAAAAATAATCACCCAACGCTACTCTCTGGACTTGGGCCTGTAGGTGGGGCTGGAACCACCGTAGCACGGTGCCCCCAATTCCCATTCCATGGAGTCGGTGCAGGAGGATACCATGGTCAACTGTATCGAAAGCCACAGAGGGATCAAGAAGCAGGACCAAGACCACACTCCCCTTGTCCCGCTCTCTGTCGAGGTCATCTATCAGGGCAGCCAAGGCTGACTCAGTCCCATGGCTGGGCCTCGACCCACATTGGAATGGATCTAAATAATCAATCCGGGTCATCCTAGCATCCCTGCACCTGCTCAACCAAGACTCCACCACCACCCTCCCCAAGAAGGGCGTATTTGCAACTGGTCCACAGTTAATCCCATCCAAGGCTGGTTTCTTGAGGAGCTGCCTCACCGCGCCTTTTCCAAGGCCGAGGGAACCCCTCCCTCCCGCGGTGAAGCCTCAACCACATCTGGAGGATACCAGGCGACCCCCCTCTGCCAGGGCCGGATTATCCATTAGGCTTTGTAGGCTGAAGCCTAGGGGCCCGGAGCTCTTGGGGGCTGTGCAAGAGCTTCCGAACCACCCACCATCCCCCTGCATGCATGCCATCAACCAAGATGGTGGCAGAGGATTCAGACCCTTACGGCAACCTCGGCCGCCATCTTGATTGATAGCAAAGGAGGAAAAAGGTAAGTGCCGGGACGGGACGGCGGGCGACTCAGAAGCTCCTGTCCTGCGATCCCTCCTGCGGCTGTTTCTGCGGATCTGCCTAAGAGGAGAAGGCCCCCAAACACCAATCAGACTAGGGGCCCTCCAGAGCTTAATCCGGCCCTGCCCTCTGCTAGCAGCGCCGTCCCATCTTCCTCAGGCGAGGGGGAAACAGGCACCGGGGAGGAGGCGAAGCATTTCAATGCGCCTTCCTTTCAGAGAGGAGGAGGCTGCTTGGCCGCGGAAGGGTTAAGGACGCAGAAGAGGATTCCTAGAGAGGACGGGAAATGGGAGCGGGGGTGGGTAGGGAGAGTCTTTGTCCACCTAGCCGCTGCAAGCATGAAAGTTGCTTCTGGCGGCCAGACTCTCATTCTTTCCCAGGGGCTGCATTTTCCCATCGGGGATCGGGTAAGCTCCCCATTCTGCATTGGGGGGAAAAGGGGTCCCAGGGCTGCAGGGGAGGGGCCTGCGGAAGGGGGGGAGGTCCGCAAGCAAAGTGGGGAGAAAAGGGGGTCACACCGATTGAGAAGGTGGAGGGTCTTAGGGGTGGTTTTGCTTCGCCTCCTTCCCACCCCCTAATACCAATCTCTCCATCCTGGTGCATTTTTGTGGAGGGCGGGCCTGGATCAGAGGGGGAGATTCTTCAAGCAGGACGTGGAAGCACTAGTTTAGTCACAGATTCAGAAGTGCAGGGACCTTTAATGTATTTTGCTACTGGGTTGAGAGTGAGATCCCTGGTAATGCCTTCTCTCACAAAAACAGACGTCCCAAGGAACCAATCAGCATGAAAGGGGAGTGTGTTAGCTACTGAGAAGAGTCTTCTCATTGGACAACTCGCCTCCTTTCACTCTGATTAGCTCCATTCAGCAGGGAAGGAGAAGGAAGCACATGAGAAGCCTCTTCTAATTGGCCAACACACTCCCCTTTCATGCTGATTGGCTCATAGGGTGCTGGAGACATAGGGAACCTGCTCCCCAAAACGTTAAGACCCCTGACACCCGAGACAACTCCACCCCTGCAAGAAAGTCTTAAGAAAGTGGGCACAAAAAGGTGGAATATGGAGGGAGGAGGAAAAACCTCTGCAGTGCAAGTGTGCAGATTCCAGTTCCTGTGGGGTGCAAAGCTTGTGGACCCCTCCAGCATTGCTGGGAACAGGAAGCTTCCCCATGTGAAACTTTGCTCTTCCCCAGTAAGGCAGCTTCTTCGCTGTGTGAGGAGTGGAACCTCCATGTGCAGAGGAAGTGTACCGGACAGCAGATGGTGGAGAGCAATGCTCTTTTGTCTTTCTTTTAGTCTATGAAATGAGTGTCTGTGTGTGTATCTAATCTAATGGACTGCCTTTAAGTCAATCCCAACTTATGGCAACCCTATGAATAGAGATTTCATGGTAAGCGGTATTCCAAGGGGGTTTACCATTGCCTCCCTCCGAGCCTAGTCTTCCCCAGGTGGCTAGGGCCTGCTCAGCTTGCCACAGCTGCACAAGCCAGCCCCTTCCTTGTCTGCAACTGCCAGCTGGGGGGCAACTGGGTTCCTTGGGACTCTGCAGCTTGTCCACGGCTGCACAGGTGGCAGGGTATGTAACCCTGAGCCACTCACTGTGGGGGGTGATCTTTAGCTGGCTCTTCACACCCAGGAGACCTGAGCAGGGATTTGAACTCACAGACTCTGGACTCCCAGCCAGGCTCTCCTCCCCACTGTGCTATACCAGCTCTCTATGAATTTACAAGATTTGAACAGAGTGGTTCACGACAGATGCTGTTGGAGGTCGCTGATTCATAGGGTCGCCATAAGTTGTAGCCGACTTGAAGGCACATAACAATACAAATATGTATATATGTATATATGTGTGTGTTTATATATATATATATATAAACGTAATTGTGATTAACAAAACAGGTTTTTATTGTGTCAACAAAACGTTTCAGCTTCCGCCTTCATTAGCTGCTAACATACAAATGCTGTTACCAAAGTGGCAGTTATAGAGCTTCGAGGATGGAATGCTCAGAGGGGCTTCATTTGCAGAAGCTAAGAAGTGGTAGTACTGTCTGTGATGTCCCTGTATATATAATACTGTAAATATGGTAAGTGCAGGTTTATTAGAGTATATGTGGTATCTACACTGAGTGAGAGGGGGGAGTACATCGGTTGGAATGTTGGAGAATGTTGTATGATGATTGGCTGAGGGTCTGAGTGTCTGACGGTATAAATGAGAGGATGACAGTTGAGTGCATTGGTTCTGTTGTTTTGGTTGGTTCTGAGGGTTGGAGGGTGGATTGGATTAGGCGGGTAGTGAGGCAGGTGATTGATGACTAAGAAACATAAAGAGTAACGCATCTTATGAAACCACATGCTTGTTGACTAAACCTTTACGTAATCTTGTTATTCCCTGTGTATATAAATAAATATTTCTTGGTTTACCAGAACACCTGATCCTTGGCTGGTTACACAGACCAGAAAAGTGGGCAGGGCATATACCAAGGTTGGGAAACAGTATCAATGGTGGCAACGGTGAAGAGATAGAGTAACATCATCAGGTATCCAGAGCAACCCAGGGCTGTATTCTTTATAGGCACAAAGATACAGGGGGGTTGTGGCCTGCAAGTGCACCCAGACACAAAGTAGCAATAAGCCAGGAGGAGACTAAGGCACAGTCTCAAGGCAATATTGTTTTACAGGAAGATCTGGTGGTGCTGCCTAGCAGTGGGATCTTGTCACATCTTTGCTAGAGTTGGTGAGAGAACTGTTTTGAGAGCAGGACCCTGAGGTGGGACTGTGACAAGGCGGTGTCCACAGGTGGGATCCTAGCAGGTGGCGCCTGAGGTGGGATCCTGACAGGAAGGAGCCTGACACTGTCCTCCAGGTTCAGGCCATGTGGTGCCAATGTGTCCAGAGAATATATCCAAAAGTTCTCTCTTTTAGTCAGTGTTGCTGGATCTGTTGGCATCTCTATAGCTGTTATAGAAAAGTCCAACAGGCTGTGACCCTCAATGTTGAAATTGTTTGCAACTGGTTGCTCCACTTTTTTTGTTAAGATTGCCGATTTGTGGTTTCTGAAGCGTGTGCATAGGTCAGTTGTGGTTTTTCCTATGTATTGGATATGACATCCTGGTCTTTTGCATTCGATGACATAGGTTATATTGCAGGACCTGCAGGTGATGTTCTGTTTGATGTAATATGTCCTGCCTGTCCAGTGCTTGTGAAAGTAGTTGTCGCCCTGAGGTACACACAGGTGATACAGCGTTTGGAGTGACAAGGATGAAACCCAGGATTGGTGATAGGTGGCTTAAGCAGAGCTCTCACCAACAGTCTGTGCAAATTAGGAGGCTGGCGAAATGCTACCACAGGAGGCCTGCTGATGGCTCTAGCAAGATGTTCAGCGTTTGCCAGCAATGGGTAGCTCTCCCTGATTGCTCGGTGATAGTTAGGAGATGCTGAATGCAAATCTACCACAAATGGAATCTGTTGCTCTCTGCTCTTTGACACCTCAGTATGATGGACACATGTCATTATTTGGCAATGAATGTATATCACATAGAAATGATGTACTTGAGGATTTGTCATGATTGCATCAAGGAAAATTGTATCGTGTAAAAAAAAAAGTATCTGGGCCAGGAATTAAATCATATGTAAAAATCATTCACCTGATGGGGGATCTGCAGCCACAATTATGTCAATAGAAAGGCACCACCTCGTTTAATAAGGAAGTATAGACCTTTTATGGGCAGAAACCGAAATTCTTGTTCATATCAGAGTATCATACATCGGTTCCATAATGATGAAATCAAGCAATAAGTCTGGCACATTTATGAGAAAATGATCTAGAGCGGTGGTCCCCAGTATGTTTTCCCCACAGACCGCTTGAAAATTTCTGGAGGCCTTGGTGGACGACTTAATGATTTTTCTGCCAGTTGTAGCAATTGAATTTCTCTGTGCTAGATGTTGTGTCCAAGGCCGGCGCCAAGCATGACTGAGCCTCTGGGCACCAGCTTGCCTGTACTGGCTGTGCCGTTCACCCCAATACCCCATCCCGATACAGGCAGCGCAGGGCTGATACAGGCCCACCCACCCCACCTACCTCTGGAGTCAGTTTGCAAGGCATGCGGGCTATGCACACGTAGCTTCCATCACCCAAGATGGCGGCTGGGGTATCAACCCCTTAGGGACACCCCTGCCACCATCTTGGGTAATGGCAGGCAGGGACGCTTATGCATTACGTGGGGAACATGCACTGATGAGGCAGGGGGCTCATTTCATGTCTCGGGGGGTGCCATGGATCACAGAAAGGGCTCCATCCTCCCATCCCAAAGGAGGGTCCCTCAGTCAGGGCCCAACCTGGTGACACGCTGGTGAAGGGTACATGATGCTGATGCTGATGACAATATATTCAACAGCATGGCGTAAATGAAGGGATAGTCCCAGAGCCCAATTTGGAAACAGTCTGAAGTATGTAGGCAGTAGTAAATTTAATTCTGTAGGCTTCCCAGTGGGGCATCTGGTTAGCCACTGTGGGGAACAGGATGCTGGACTGGATGGGCCTTTGGCTGGATCCACCTGCAGGGCTCCCCCTATGAGCCACAACAACAACACCCACAGACAAGGCTGATTTAGGACATAGGAAGCTCCCCATCCAGCTCAGGGGCGCCTCTGAATACCAGTTGCTGGAAATTACAGTTGGGGAGAGTTGCTGCTAGGCCCACGTCCTGGTTGTGGGCTTCCCAGAGGCATTAGAGGATGCTACGCTCAGTGGGCCTTTGGCCTGATCCAGCAGCCAGGTTCGCTCCCCTGAGTTGTAGGGGACAGACCACTGGGAGGGATGTTGCATCTTCTGACTCTCAGCTAGACTGAAAACCTGAATCTGTGGACCTCACATGAAGGAAACTCCCCAACATGTTTCTCACTTTGCTTTGTGTCTTAGCATTCAGCTGCCTTTTCTTCTCGAAGATTTATTTATTTATTTATTTATTTATTTAATTCCATTTCTATACCGCCCATAGGAAGCTCTCTGGGCGGTGTACATCAAATAAAAAACACAGCAAATACAATTTAAAACAATCTGGTCATCAAATTACAATTTAACTGTCTGTTAGAACATTGAGTACAAAATACTAAAATATTAAAAATGTTAAAAAATGTTAAAAATGTTAAAATGCCTGGGCAAAGAGGAAGGTTTTCACCTGGCACCGAAAGGATAGTAGTGTAGGCGCCAGGCGAACCTCGTCAGGAAGGGTGTTCCAAAGTTTGGGGGCCACCACCGAGAAGGCCCTCTTTCTTGTAATTGCCTTCCGGGTGTCTCTATGAGTAGGCACCCGGAGGAGGGCCTTCGCTGTTGAGCGCAGTGTACGGGTAGGTTCATATCAGGAGAGACGTTTCATCAGGTATTGCGGGCCCGTGCCGTGTAAGGCTTTATAGGTCAAAACCAGCACTTTGAATTGGGCCCGGAAACATATAGGCAGCCAGTGCAAGCGGGCCAGAATCGGTGTTATGTGCTCCAACCGCTTGGTCCCAGTTATCAATCTGGCCGCTGCATTCTGCACGAGCTGCAGTTTCCGAACCGTCTTCAAGGGCAGCCCCACGTATAGTGCATTGCAATAGTCCAGTTTCAAGGTTACCAGAGCATGAACAACTGAGGTAAGATGTTCCCTGTCCAGATATGGGCGTAGCTGGGCCACCAGCCTAAGTTGGTAAAAAGCACTCCGTGCCACCGAGGCCACCTGCGCCTCAAGTGACAAGGACGGGTCCAAAAGGACTCCCAAGCTGCGCACCTGCTCCTTCAGGGGGAGTGTAACCTCATCCAGAACAGGTCGAACATCCATCATCTGGTCAGGGGATCCATTCACTCACAGCATCTCAGTCTTGTCTGGATTGAGCTTCAATTTGTTCGCTCTCATCCAGTCCATTATCGCGGCCAAGCATAGGTTTAGCACCTTGACGGCCTCACCTGAAGAAGATGAAAAGGAGAAGTAGAGCTGCGTATCATCAGCGTACTGATGCGAACGCACTCCAAAACTCCTGATGACAGCACCCAGCGGCTTCATATAGATGTTAAAGAGCATGGGGGACAGAAATGATCCCTGCGGAACTCCATACTGGAGCGCCCAGGGCGTCAAGTAGTGCTCCCCAAGCACTACTTTCTGGACACAACCTGCTAGATAGGAGCGGAACCACTGCCAAGCAGTGCCTCCAACTCCCAAATCTGCAAGCCTGTCCAGAAGGATACCATGGTCGATGGTATCAAAAGCCGCTGAGAGATCAAGGAGAATCAACAGGGTTACACTCCCTCTGTCTTTCTCCCGACAAAGGTCATCATAGAGATGACCTGGATGCTACCCAGATTCATCCGCATTTCCTCAGGGAAAGTCTTCCTCTCCTGAAAGTGTTATAATCTGCTCACCTAACAATGTTTTGGCTTTTGTAGGACTTGGTAGTACCCTCAAATTGGACAGTATTTGGCAGAAGAGGGAGGAGTCTCTTGGACTCTGTCAAAGGCTTTCTTGGAGCACAGAAATCAAAGATGGAAGACTCAACTTGCCCAGAAGCAGAAAGAGGTCCATATATCATCCATGCTGGGATCCCTGAGGAATTCTGGGAAAGGACAGTGCAGAAGTTCTTGGGTAAGGAGGACACCCTTAGCTCAGATGTGAAGTGCCAGCATTTCAGGCAGTTCTGCTACCAGGAGGCCAAAGGACCCCGAGATGTTTGCAACCAACTCCACACTCTCTGCCGTGAGTGGCTGAAGCCAGAGCAACACACGAAGAAAGAGATCTTGGACCTGGTGATCCAGGAGCAGTTTTTGGCTGTCCTTCCACCAGAGATAGAGAGCTGGGTGAGGGAATGTGGAGCGGAGACCAGTTCCCAGACGGTTGCCCTGGCCGAAGGTTTCCTCCTGAGCTGGGCAGAGGATGAGAAGCAGGCAGAGCAGCAGGTGAGAGAGGGTTTCATCCAGGTACTTCCAAGGGGCTCAGGTTGTGAGGGGCACATCTTTTCAAAACCTTTCTGGAAATCATCCATGGAGGAATGTCCCAAATGCCCCCAAACCTTTTGCCTCTACCATGCATTTTCTAATCCTTCGCCCCATTCACACTGCCTTCCATATCCTCATTGTTCTTTCAGATCAAGGGTCTGTTTGCAGAAGAGGCCACTGGTTTCCTGGAGTCGAAGGCGCCGTCAGGGGCCAGAGAATGTTCTCTGCAAAGGGGGAACGTTCAGGAGAGTGACAGACACGCTAGTTCACTTGGTAAGAATTGACTTGACCTCCCTCTTATTAAGCCAGAAATTCAGAGGATTATATGTTTTGAATCTTTTCCTCAGCCTTTTCCACAGTTCAGCAGTGAACATATTTTCCCTCTGTTGATTATGCCAGAAATCTTTGGAATTCTTTATGGTTCTTCTGAATCTTGGAGGGTGGGGGAAGGAGGCTTGTTCCCAGCCTTTTCCACAGTTGGAAAATGAACGTATTTTCAGGACTTGTGGGCATAAACCACAACTTGGATTTCTGGCCCAGTGTGGTCTTTGCACACAACCGTTTCTGCGGTGTGTAGGAACAGCTAAAATATGTAGTATTTTATCATGCCAGCGTGTGCTTAGACACGCAGCACTTAACCTCAGAGGCAAGCAGGTGCTACTGCGCTCCACCGCTGAGTTTCTCTCTCACAGGTGACGGGACTCTGCTGTCAAGGCCTCCTCGGTCACCTCTTCTTTGTGGTGGAGAAGAAGCAGCTGCTGTGGAAGCGGATCAGGTAGGGGGAAGGATCTGTGGGGGGGAGAGAGGCTGGGGGCAGCCTGGGTGCTTCTCTCTCTGTTTACCTCCCTGGGCCTGAATGGATTTCTTTCTGCTTCTGTGAAAGCTACCTGTTAGGGAGGTTGTGAATGCCACTCGAGAAGGTTTCATTTCTTCCAGACAGTATCCAGCCTCACTTCCTTGGTGGACCTTCTTGATTTTAGTAGTCGACAGCATAAATATTATCTGTAAGGAGCAATATTCCCTTTCCTGTCAGGGTCCCGTGTCCTTTGAGGAGGTGGCTGTGTGTTTCACGGAGGAGGAGTGGGCTCTGCTGGATGCTGACCAGAGGGCGCTGCACAGGGAAGTCATGGAGGAGAATGGTCGACTTGTCACCTCTTTCGGTAAGGCTTCTTGTCTGCATAGTTGACGATAATAGTAAATACGATAATGAACATATTGTACATTTCCTCTATCTTACTACCTCAAACCCCCTTTTTCTGGTCTAGCAGGAGTTCTCTAATTTTTATTTTTTTAAATGTTTACAGTTTTCTTTTCCATATAACAGAAATCCAGAAGGGGGCAAAATGTTCCCAAGCTATATCAATGCAGACCAGGCTGGACCAATGAGAAAGCCTGGATTTTTTATATATCCTTAAAAAGATGAGGAATTCAGTGCCACACAAAAAGAAATAAAAAAGAAGAAATGTGTGATCTAAATTTCTCTTGTCAGCTGGGAGCTGAACTCCATGGACCCAATCCAATAGTCTATAGAACACTGGCTGTCAGTGTTAACAGTGGCTCATAAATGGATGGTAAGATCTGCTGCTCAGTTAAGATTTTTCTGTTCTGCATAGAATCATGGAATGACAGAGTTGGAGTTCAAAGCTGGAATGCAAACATGATGTTTGGTTGTTCAGTGATTGGAGGCTCTGTGGCGCCCTTCCCTGGCTCTCCCTGTCAGGTTCCTACCTGCTCGTGGCTGCTGCCTTTCACTAGGCACCACCAGAGACTCCATCAGTCCGGACTGTCCTTTTATATGGTTTCTCTCTCCGCTCTAGCACAGATCTCACTAGATCCCCCTGCTAGGCAGCACCACCAGTCACGTCCTGTAACCAATATTCCCAGAGACTTTGCCTGAGTCTCTCTCTATCTGGTTACTTTTGTGACTGCGTGCGTATGCTGTCCCCAACCCCTTTTGTATCTATATAGATTACACATATAACTCTGGGTTGCTCTGGATACTTGAAATGTTGTTATTCCTCCTTTCGCCGCTGCCACCATTCGTTACTGTTTCCCTTCAGCCTTGGTAATTACCTTGCCCTCCCTTCTGGTCTGTATATTCCCCAGCCAAGGATCAGGCCTTCGGTAAACCAAAATAGTATTTATTAAAGATCAGAAATAACAAGATTACTTTTATAATGTTAGATGAGCATACGGTTTCATCTATTCCTGTGGTACTTGACTTATTATTAATCCGAACTCTCACTCGCTCTTTCTCCACACTCTCCTGACATCTACCTCCAAACACCTTCTTCCTCTCACATCCACCAACTAACATCCACCCAGATTCAACTGTCATTCTTCCATTTATACTCCCAGCCATTCAAACGCTCAGCCAATCATCCAGCATTCTACTGCTCATGTATTCCCCCCTCCTCTTTCACTCCACTTACCACATGTCTTCTATATAAACAGCACTTACCATATTTACATTAATACAGGAACATCACAGGCTCCCCTTCTCCTTCAGGATCTTAACAGTTTCCTCTCTTGTTTGCAACAGGTTGTGAAAGCAAAATCGAGAATCAGGGAGAACTACGCGGGGAGTTTCCAGAAAGAGACTCATGTATAAAGGGGGAGCAGCAGAGAATGAAAACTGAAACTAAACCCACATCTTCTCAGAGCAGTATCTACCATCAAACTGCAACTCAAGAAAGAATAGAAAATAGAACAGAAGAAAGTACATGCCGTGTGTGTTGGTTAGGTTTCCATCCCAAATCAACACTTAAAACTCAATGGAAAAAGCAAACAGGGGAGAAACCATTTGAATGCTTGGAATGTGTAAAGAGTTCTCATCGGCAGATAAATGTCACTGTTCATCAAGGAATTCAGACAGGGGAGAAACCATTTAAATGCCTGGAATGTGAAAAGAGCTTCTTCCATAAGAGAGGTCTCACTATGCACCAAAGAATTCACACAGGGGAGAAACCATTTAAATGTTTGGAATGTGGAAAGAGCTTCACGCAGAAGATATGTCTCACTCGGCATCAAAGAATTCACACCGGGGAGAAACCATTTAAATGCTTGGAGTGTGGAAAGAGCTTCAGGCATCAGGTAAGTCTCACCTCTCATGAAAGAATTCATACCGGGGAGAAACCATATAAATGCTTGGAGTGTGGAAAGACCTTTTCTTGGACGATGGATCTCACTCGGCACCAAATAATTCACACAGGGGAGAAACCATTTAAATGCTTCGAATGTGGAAAGAGCTTCTGTTGGAAGACAGATCGCACTGCTCATCAAAGAATTCACACAGGGGAGAAGCCACATACATGCTTGGAGTGCGGAAAGAGCTTCTTTCGGAAGACGGATCTCACTACTCATCAAAGAATTCACACAGGGGAGAAGCCACATACATGCTTGGAGTGTGGAAAGAGTTTCAGTCAGAAGGCACATCTCACTTCTCATCAAAGAATTCACACAGGGGAGAAACCATTTAATTGCTTGGAATGTGGAAAAAGCTTCTTTCGGAAGACAGATCTCACTGTTCATCAAGGAATTCACACAGGGGAGAAACGATTTAAATGCTCGGAGTGCGGAAAGAGCTTCTTTCGGAAGGCACATCTCACTTCTCATCAGAGAATTCACACAGGGGAGAAACCATTTAATTGCTTGGAATGTGGAAAGAGCTTCTTTCGGAAGACAGATCTCACTGCTCATCAAGGAATTCACACAGGGGAGAAACGATTTAACTGCCCGGAGTGCGGAAAGAGCTTCTTTCGGAAGGCACATCTCACTTCTCACCAAAGAATTCACACAGGGGAGAAACCATTTAAATGCTTGGAATGTGGAAAGAGCTTCTGTCGGAAGGCAGATCTCACTGCTCATCAAAGAATTCACACAGGGGAGAAACCATTTCAATGCTTGCAGTGCGGAAAGAGCTTCTTTCAGAAGACAAATCTCACTGCTCATCAAAGAATTCACAGGGGAGAAACCATTTAAATGCTTGGAGTTTCTGTCAGAAGGCACATCACACTTCTCAGCAAAGAATTTGCACAAGGGAGAAACTATTTAAATGCTTGGAGTGTGGAAAATGCTTCTGTTGGAAGACAGATCTCACTACTCATCAAATAGTTCACATGGGAGAGAAACCATTTTAATGCTTGGAGAGTAGAAAGAGCTTCTTTCAGAAGACAGATCTCACTGCTCATCAAGGAATTCAACTGTCAGGGGAAAGTCTGTCAAATTGTGTCGTTTCTCCTTGCAGTTGCTTGTAATAAAGGAGTCTCTGACAGACTTTAACTAATGTGAAGCCTTGTTTCCTTTACATGCAGAATGGAAGAAAGACTTTGGCCAAGAAGCTTTTGCTCATGGCTGAAGTAGGACTGAATTTCTGTCTTCAGAGCAGATTTTTTTTTCTGTCTGTCATGTGTTACAAGCAGAAATACTGAGAAGGCCTTAGTCAAGCTAAGACAATGCCCCAGTGGGAAGGAGGCATAAGATTTGTCCAATTTATTTCATATTTGACCTTACTCGGGTCCATTTCTGATTACCTCTCAGAAGCTCAGTAGAACAAGCTGAATGGAGTGAATCTACTTTTTATTTTTGGGGGGAAGTGGGGAGAGAAGATCCCATTGTTTTACCTTGTTGACATTTTGTGACTGGCCAATCTTCCCTATCCCCCAATGGCATGGCAGCCCTTTGGTGATTGGTCATCCCCCGCAAAAAAACCTCTTATGGTGGCATCCACAACACTTTCCGTAAATTCTGTAGGTGCTTACAGACCCCAAAAAGGTGGGAGAATCCCTACGATCGATATTCCATGACTGGAAAAAGAATGGGAAGGTTTAGATTCTCTCCCTATTTCGTTGAATAGGTACAGACTCCGTTTTCATTTCTATGTCTTAGCGAAAGCTTATATTACCAACAACCTTTGGAATTACTTTTTAAGATGTTTTTAAAGCTTTTTTAAAAGGTGTTTTTAAAGATGTTTTATTTTAAAATGTTTTAGATACTTTGTTTTAATACGTTTTAAAATATTTTTGTTTAGAGTGTTTTTACTGTTTTTCTTTGCCCCCCTGAGCTCCTTCTGGAAGGAAGGGCACAACATAAATTTAGTAAATAAATAAATAACCTCCTTCAGCAAAGCTGACACTGAAGATTTTGCAGACCGAGACGGAGGAGGAAATGTAGCTTCCCTCCTTGGTGCAGAGTATCCAAGGCTCAACAAAACATTTTGACACCTCCCCAATTCAGAAAATCCCACAAGTGCCTGTTTGCCTCCTGGGCAGGAAAATAATAATTATCATACATGAGGTGCCCAAACAGTGGCTGCCTTTTCCTGACACCCAGGGTCCGCTGTCTGCCCAATGGTAGGGCTGGCTCCTTCCCTGCCCATCAGGCCCCTTCCCCAACCGCTCCCTGGCACAGGGCTGGGAAGCCTTATTGGCTCCAGGGTCAAGGTCTTTGTCTGGCCCCACCCGGCAGCCAACCTTGACAGGTGGCAGGGCAACCCGTCTGTCAATCATATGATGCCCCACCCATCAACCCCTTGCACTTGCAAAACGTGCCTTGTGCCAATCCTTTAAAACTCACAAAAGGATCACTGCAGGGTGGGGTTTGCAAGTCTCCCTGCGGCTCACCCCTTTCAAGCTGAGGTTGCAGAGCCTGGAAAGAGGCTGCAGGGAGGATTGGAAGTCTTTGATTCTGAGATTGAAAGGATCAGTGCCAAGCCTCCCCGCGGACCTCCTTCCAAATTCTGAAGTTGCGCTGACTGCTTCAACCTCCGAACAGGATCACAGCGAGGCCAGGTCTAAAAAATGTGCTTTCACCACATGCACCTGTTCCCTGGAAGAAAGCAGGCAGGCAGGTGTGTGTGTGTACGGGACAAGAATGTGAGGTTTCAGGGAGATCTTTTAAAAAATGCTTAATACCCTCCTTGGGAGGATTGTGCCCCTGTAGCCTTAGTGGATGAGCCACCACAACACTTGACAATCAAGGTGAGGAATAACATTTCTAACCCGTCCTTCCTTCCCACAGAGCCCAGCGTTCCCTTAGAGACAGCTCTCCTTTGCAGATATTTATCTCCGTAAAACCACATGGTCAGAGCCAATGAAATTCTGCAACAGCTACTTGCAAATAGGCTTTCCTCTCCAGGTCATGACAAGCTGACATACCTTTGTGTTTGAACAGAGTTCTTCTGCCAGAAAAAGAAACCCAGCCTCGGCATTCTGAGAACAAAGATTAAAATATTTCCATTGCACCTTAATTGCTTCTAGAAAACAGAATCTCCATTAAAAATCTTTTAGCAGAAAAAGCCAGATGGTGAGTTAAGCAGAAATTGAAAACAAAATATGTCCCTCCTTTAAAAAAACACAAACACCCTGTTAAAAACTTTTGTTTTACACCAAAACAGTTAATGCATTCTCCAGCACAGCAGTGGAAGACAACCTAAAAATCTGGTGTGGATGCGAAGGGGAACCCCATTAGAGTTCACAGATCAGCATCCCAAGGGAGCAAGGGTCCCTGCCCCCCAAAGAACCCGGTGCAGAAGTCAACATGTGTTACTGCAAGCTCTATTGTGTGTTTTCCATCCAAGGAACTACCATTTGTCAACAAATGTTTTTCACAGAGGAGTTGGAAGGGGCCTGTAAGACCATTGAGTCCAACCCCCTGCTCAAGGCAGGAATCCAGCTTAAAAGCGTATGTGATGGGAGGCTGTCCAGCTGCCTCTTGAAGGCCTCCAGTGTTTATGTTTATGTCCTCATTTGTGCAACCTCCCTAAGAGAATTCCAGTTTACAGAGGAGATAAACGGAGGCAATTCAGGCACAACCAGCCCCAAAGTATAGACGGTTAGCCATAGAGCAAACCTTTCCCCCCATGGATCCCTTGAAAATTGCTGATGGTCTTGGAGGGCCACTTAATAATCGATCTGCCTGCACTGTGCCAGCTTGCTGTGTGATTTTTAATTGTATTTCTATTGCATCCTTTATTTCTCATACTGTATTTTATTGCATTGATGTAACAAAATACAACACAAGAAATAAAAGCAGGATTAAAAATACACTGAAAAATCAAGATGGGTCTTTCACGTGGACATGCTGTGGAACCCCTTCTATAGAGGACTTATCTAGGAAGGGGAGGTGCAGCAGGGATCATGGTCTTTCCCGTTCTCCACAAGTCAGCAGCCTGGCAAGTGGTGGCCAGGGGCGTTGCTGGGGCTTCTAAATGGGAGCTGCCTGCTTGGGGCACTGCACGCTGGGCAATTTGGGGGCAGTTGGACACTAACGGGCAGTAGTTCAGAAGTGCACAGTCCCTTTATGATAGTCATGCTATAGCCCCTCACAGCCGCCACCCCTCGCGTGCTTGCTTGCTCTGCATCATCTCCCCACCCCTCAGTCTTTCCCATGCATGCCTTCTCTCGCAATAGATGTCCCTAGAAGCAAAGCAGCATGAAAGGGGAGCATGTTAGCTACTGAGAAGAGTCTTCTCAGCAGCTGACTCGCCTCCTTTCATTCTGATTGGCTCCAAACAGCAGGAAAATACAAGGAAGCATGTTAGAAGACTTCTCAGTGGCTAACACACACTTCTTTCAAGCCGATCGGCTCATAGGTCACTGGACACATAGGGACCTGGCTGGGACGTGCTCCCCAAAAGGTAAGGGGGTCGAAGACCCTGGCTCCCATTCAAAAGTGCAGTTCTCCACAAGCTGGGAGCCACAACTGAAAGGGCCCTTTTCCTTGTCATCACTCCTGTGTTGGTTCATTGGAATTTCAGGAGGGAAGATTTGAGAATCTGATCAGATATTGGTGAACAACTCCCAGGCAAATGAGATCTGGTAGAAGGAGGGGGATTTTCGCATTCAAGGTCTTGTGATTTTCTGTGTGTGCTCTTGAGTACATTTTAGGTGCTTTTTATATTATAACAAAAATATTTTGTCCTTCATTTTTGCCTGATCATTTGGGGATGTGGTTTGGTGTGGCGTTGTGGTTAAGGTGTTGGACTACGACCTGGGAGACCAGGGTTCAAATCCCCACACTGCCAGAAAGCTCACTGTGTGACCTTGGGCCAGTCACTGCCTCTCAGCCTCAGAGGAAGGCAGTGGTAAACCCCCTCTGAATACCACTTACTATGAAAACCCTATTCATAGGGTCGCCCACCAGTCGGAATCAACTTGAAGGCAGTCCATTTTTTCAAATCATTTGGGGATGTCTTCCCTGAGGACGCCTGATACATGCTTTGCAGATAACAACCAGGTCTGGCTAAAAAGCAAATATTCTGTATTCCCTCCCCCCACAAAAAACTACATTCCTCTCTATGGAGGACATTTTGCATATTTTTTCTGGCATTTGCAAATCTGGAGAAGAGGCAAGGAGCTCTAGGGGCCCCTGGAAAAACCCCCCATCTCTGAGGGCTGAAGTTCCTACACCTCCCTCTCACATCTCTGATTTCGCAGCCATTGTCAGCCCACATTCAAGGGTCTGGTAAGCCTAAAGGACTAGGAACTTGATGATTTTAAAAAAGGCTGAGAGTCCCAGGAAGTTCCTTTTTTTAAAACCAGTCTGTGTATGCCATTGAATGAACTGGCCAGAAGCTGAAAGAGGAGATTGACGGAAGAGCTCTTACACTGTGGAACTCCCTGCCTATTGACATGAGGCAGGTCTCTTTGCTGTACTGTTCTGTTTCATAATGTCCAAACCACAGTCTCCGAGAGGTGAGATACTACCAGGTATTCCTGTACTTACCTTCTTTGGTTTCCTTAGAATGAAGGTCGGTGGAGATTGTGGTGTCTTTAGGACACATGGTTTATTTATACATGTATACAACCTGGCATCAGATGGAGGGTCTTCCAGCATTATCAGTCCAACAGATCTTGCTTCCCCAGGGAGACCCCCAAAGACATGGTTTCGGGTTCAGACAGAGAGAGAGAGCGGTCACACTCCTCTAAAGCTCTCAGCTTCACCTCAGAGTAACACACACACCACCTCCCCACCCAAGCCAGGGGAGGAGGGGAGGGCCTCATTGGCCATTTGTTCCCCTGACAATGCATGTGCTCATAAGCAAGTGTTTAGATATGTTAATCAGTTTCATCCAGACCCAATAACTGAACAAAGAAACGGGCTTGACCTGTTCAGCAGGTCTCTCTACTGCAGACCCACCTCTACAGATAAAATCAGAGGCTGAAAGGGCAACCCCAGTGATCATCCAGACCCTCCCCCAATCCTATAACAATAAATATAAATGCTGATTTCATTTATATCTTCAGTTTTGTTCAATGTCAACTTGTTTTTAATTTCTGACTTTTATTGATAATTATGCTTATTTTATATTTTATGTAAACCATTTAGCGGGTTTTGTGATTAAGCCGTATACAAATTCTGCTAAATAAATTAGAAAAGGAACAAAAAGGTGCTGCACACCTTCAGGGGGAGAAGACATGATTCACTAGAAAAGACAATAATGCTGGGAAAAACAGAAGGGAGTAGAAAAAGAGGAAGGCCGAACTAGAGATGGACTGATTCCAAAAAGGAAGCCAAAGACCTGAACTTACAAGATCTGAACAGGGTGGTTCATGACAGGTGCTACTGGAGGTTGCTGATTCATAGGGTCGCCATAAGTCATAATCGACTGGAAGGCACATAACACCTTCAGGGTGTGAGTTTGATGCTTCAGGTGTCACCACAGGGACACCATTCTTTGCTTGTCAACTTAACACCCAGGATAATGTGCTTTTTTCACTTGCACTATGCACATTATGCAAGCAACTTGTTTCAGTATTTTGTTTCTTACAAACATTTCCCAACATAAAACCAATGTCACCTTACAATAATTGATTTTGAGTTTCAGTGTTTCAAAATAAAATATCATACAGAATTAAGTTACAATGTACCATTTGTAATTCAGCAATATGAGAGCATTGGTCAGGGGTCTGATTACTTTTGCAAGGCACTGTGTATATTCATACACATTCAATCTCTGTTCATACATAATATGAACATCTGGGTTTGTACTGCAGAAGAAGCCCTCAGATGCTGCAAGGGAACGTGGAGGTGTCTACCCTCATTTCCGCCTCTCTTCTGTCCCCTCTTCTTTTATGAATCTCCACCTTTTACTGCCTCCATCTCCTCGCCAAACAATATCTGTGCCAATTCCCCCTTTTCAGCTGGCCGAGAATATGAGTGGGAGACACAGAAGAGGCAGAGAAGCCTGCTCTTCTTCTCATTCCCCAAATTCATTTCAGCAACGAAGGGTCCGTGCTGCAGAAGACTCTCCCAGCAGAAATTCGGCAGGCATCCTTACTCTTTATTTAACAAGATTTATATTCCACTTGAATGTAAAAACATCTAAGCGGTTTACAAAACATTAGAATTATCAGTAAAACCTTGGCCTCAAACTCCTGATGACTGCTCCCAGTGGCTTCACAGATATTGAATAGCATTAGGGGTAAGATGGTATCCTGCAGCATCCGATAGCACAACCTCTAGTGGGGGTGAAAAATAATCACCCAACGCTACTCTCTGGACTTGGGCCTGTAGGTGGGGCTGGAACCACCATAGCACGGTGCCCCCAATTCCCATTCCATGGAGTCGGTGCAGGAGGATACCATGGTCAACTGTATCGAAAGCCACAGAGGGATCAAGAAGCAGGACCAAGACCACACTCCCCTTGTCCCGCTCTCTGTCGAGGTCATCTATCAGGGCAGCCAAGGCTGACACAGTCCCATGGCTGGGCCTCGACCCACATTGGAATGGATCTAAATAATCAATCCGTGTCATCCAAGCATCCCTGCACCTGCCCAACCAAGACTCTCTCCACCACCACCCTCCCCAAGAAGGGCGTATTTGCAACTGGTCCACAGTTAATCCCATCCAAGGGATCCAAGGCCGGTTTCTTGAGGAGCCGCCTCACCACGCCTCTTTCAAGGCCGAAGGAACCCTTCCTCCCGCGGTGAAGACTGAATCACACTCTGGAGGCGACCAGTCGACCCTCCTGTGCTAGACTGAATCCGCCGGGAGGGACCGGGGCCAAGAGCGTTTCAGGCACCTCTCGAATGCCTTTTGAGGCTGGGAGGCCTAGGCAGCCGTTTCAGACGTGCTTCAGCAGACACGCATTTTATTTTTGCTGTTTCTTTGTTTGAATGGATTCTGCTTCTCTTGGGGAACCCTGCCTTGACATTTCAGGACAGGGCTGGGGAAACTTTGGCCCTTTGGATGTGGTCGGACTCCAATTCCTGTGACGGGGGGGTGTCCTCCGGCAACACTTGGAGGGCCAAAAGTCCCCCAGCCCTGGTTTACGAGGAGGCGGTATGTAAATGCTTTTATTCATTAAACGATATATCAGTTTTGGCCTGGGGAGGGAAAGGTGGGGGTGGAGAGGCAAACCAAAGAAACAAAACGCCAGCTACTTAAATATAAAATATAAATGCATGATAAACAAACAGCGGAGAAGAGTTTCGGCCTTGAGGAACAAGCGGGGCGGAGAGAGCAGAATAAACGCACAAACAAGCCACCGCAGCGCTGTCGCCGCCAGCTTCCTCAGGTGAGGGGGAAACAGGCACCGGGGAGGAGGCGAAGCATTTCAATGCGCCTTCCTTTCAGAGAGGAGGAGGCTGCTTGGCCGCGGAAGGGTTAAGGACGCAGAACTGGGTTCCTAGAGAGGACGGGGAATGGGAGCGGGGGTGGGTGGGGCGAGTCTTTGTCCACCTAGCCGCTGCAAGCATGAAAGTTGCTTCTGGCGGCCAGACTCTCATTCTTTCCCAGGGGCTGCATTTTCCCATCGGGGATCGGGTGAGCTCCCCATTCTGCATTGGGGGGAAAAGGGGTCCCAGGGCTGCAGGGGAGGGGCCTGCGGAAGGGGGGGGAGGTCCGCAAGCAAAGTGGGGAGAAAAGGGGGTCACACCGATTGAGAAGGTGGAGGGTCTTAGGGGTGGTTTTGCTTCGCCTCCTTCCCACCCCCTAATACCAATCTCTCCATCCTGGTGCATTTTTGTGGAGGGCGGGCCTGGATCAGAGGGGGAGATTCTTCAAGCAGGACGTGGAAGCACTAGTTTAGTCACAGATTCAGAAGTGCAGGGGCCTTTAATGTATTTTGGTACTGGGTTGAGAGTGAGATCCCTGGTAATGCCTTCTCTCACAAAAACAGACGTCCCAAGGAACCAATCAGCATGAAAGGGGAGTGTGTTAGCTACTGAGAAGAGTCTTCTCATTGGACAACTCGCCTCCTTTCACTCTGATTAGCTCCATTCAGCAGGGAAGGAGAAGGAAGCACATGAGAAGCCTCTTCTAATTGGCCAACACACTCCCCTTTCATGCTGATTGGCTCATAGGGTGCTGGAGACATAGGGAACCTGCTCCCCAAAACGTTAAGACCCCTGACACCCGAGACAACTCCACCCCTGCAAGAAAGTCTTAAGAAAGTGGGCACAAAAAGGTGGAATATGGAGGGAGGAGGAAAAACCTCTGCAGTGCAAGTGTGCAGATTCCAGTTCCTGTGGGGTGCAAAGCTTGTGGACCCCTCCAGCATTGCTGGGAACAGGAAGCTTCCCCATGTGAAACTTTGCTCTTCCCCAGTAAGGCAGCTCCTTCGCTGTGTGAGGAGTGGAACCTCCATGTGCAGAGGAAGTGTACCGGACAGCAGATGGTGGAGAGCAATGCTCTTTTGTCCTTCTTTTAGTCTATGAAATGAGTGTCTGTGTGTGTGTGTCTAATCTAATGGACTGCCTTCAAGTCAATCCCAATTTATGGTGACCCTATGAATAGAGATTTCATGGTAAGCGGTATTCTGAGGGGGTTTACCATTGCCTCCCTCTGAGGCTAGTCCTCCCCAGGTGGCTAGGGCCTGCTCAGCTTGCCACAGCTGCACAAGCCAGCCCCTTCCTTGTCTGCAACTGCCAGCTGGGGGGCAACTGGGTTCCTTGGGACTCTGCAGCTTGCCCATGTCTGCACAGGTGGCAGGGCATGTAACCCTGAGCCACTCACTGTGGGGGTGATCTTTAGCTGGCCCTTGACACCCAGGAGACCTGAGCAGGGATTTGAACTCACAGACTCTGGACTCCCAGCCAGGCTCTCCTCCCCACTGTGCTATACCAGCTCTTTATGAATTTATAAGATTTGAACAGAGTGGTTCATGACAGATGCTGTTGGAGGTCGCTGATTCATAGGGTCGCCATAAGTCATAGTTGACTTGAAGGCACATAACAATACCAATATGTATATATGTATATATGTGTGTGTTTATATATATATATATATATAAATGTAATTGTGATTAACAAAACAGGTTTTTATTGTGTCAACAAAACGTTTCAGTTTCCGCCTTCATTAGCTGCTAACATACAAATGCTGTTACCAAAGTGGCAGTTATAGAGCTTCGAGGATGGAATGCTCAGAGGGGCTTCATTTGCAGAAGCTAAGAAGTGGTAGTACTGTCTGTGATGTCCCTGTATATATAATACTGTAAATATGGTAAGTGCAGGTTTATTAGAGTATATGTGGTACGTACACTGAGTGAGAGGGGGGAGTACATTGGTTGGAATGTTGGAGAATGTTGTATGATGATTGGCTGAGGGTCTGAGTGTCTGACGGTATAAATGAGAGGATGACAGTTGAGTGCATTGGTTCTGTTGTTTTGGTTGGTTCTGAGGGTTTGAGGGTGGATTGGATTAGGCGGGTAGTGAGGCAGGTGATTGATGACTAAGAAACATAAAGAGTAACGCATCTTATGAAACCACACGCTTGTTGACTAAACCTTTAAGTAATCTTGTTATTCCGTGTATATATAAATAAATATTTCTTGGTTTACCTAACGTTTGATCCTTGGCTGGGTTACACAGACCAGAAGGGTGGGCAGGACATATACCAAGGTTGGGAAACAGTATCAGTGGTGGCAGCGGTGAAGAGATAGTGTAACATCTTCAGGTATCCAGAGCAACCCAGGGCTGTAATCTTTAGAGCAGCCTTTCCCAACCAGTGTGCCTCCAGGTGTTGTTGGACCACAACTCCCATCAACCTCAGCCAGCATGCCAATGGTCAGGAAAGATGGGAATTGTGATCCAACAACATCTGGAGGCACATTGGTTAGGAAAGGCTGCTTTAGAGGCACAAAGATAGAGGGGGGTTGAGGCCTGTAAGTGCACCCAGACACAAAGTAGCAATAAGCCAGGAGGAGACTAAGGCACAGTCTCAAGGTATTATTGTTTACAGGGAGTGTCTGGTGGTGCTGCCTAGCAGTGGGATCTTGTGAGATGTTTGCTAGAGCTGGTGAGAGAACTGTTTTGAGAGCAGAACCCTGAGGTAGGACCGTGACAAGGCGGTGTCCACAGGTGGGATCCTAGCAGGTGGCTAGGATCATAAACTGGACTTCAACTTTCTAAAGTACGCGCCATATCTAGATGTCTTAACAAATCCCAAATACCGATTAGCATTCTCTAAGGCCCGCTTCAACTGTCTGGAGTCTGCGCTCCTGGAGGGTAGATTTAAGGGCATGCCCTTAACGCAACACCTCTGTCTGTGTAAGGAAGGCTTAATAGAATCTCTGCCCCATATCCTCTTTGCTTGTCCTCTATATGCTGAGACAAGGGATCTATATATCGTACCTTATATGCAAAATCATCCCAATAGATCTCCTGAACATTGGATGTCATGGCTTCTATCTGGCGATAATAGCTCTCATTTGATTTCAGTTGCTAAGTACTTTTATGTAGCCAAACGTAAAAGACAGTTATTTACTATTAACCCTTCTATGTAATTGCTTGATATTACTAGTACTAGTTTAGTGATAATTTTAACAATATGTTTGCAACTGGTTGTAATTTTTATTTTTCTTGATGGGTCGTTGACCGTAATAAAGTATCGACAGGAAGGAGCCTGACACTGTCCTCCAGGTTCAGGCCATGTGGTGCCAATGTGTCCAGAGAATATTTCCAAAAGTTCTCTCTTTTAGTCAATGTTGCTGGATCTGTTGGCATCTCTATAGCTGTTATAGAAAAGTCCAACAGGCTGTGACCCTCAATGTTGAAATGTTTTGCAACTGGTTGCTCCACTTTTTTTGTTAAGATTGCCGATTTGTGGTTTCTGAAGCATGTGCATAGGTCAGTTGTGGTTTTTCCTATGTATTGGATATGACATCCTGGTCTTTTGCATTCGATGACATAAGTTATATTGCAGGACCTGCAGGTGATGTTCTGTTTGATGTAATATGTCCTGCCTGTCCAGTGCTTGTGAAAGTAGCTGTCTCCCTGAGGTACACACAGGTGATACAGCGTTTGGAGTGACAAGGATGAAACCCAGGATTGGTGATAGGTGGCTTAAGCACAGCTCTCACCAACAGTCTGTGCAAATTAGGAGGCTGGCGAAATGCTACCACAGGAGGCTTGCTGATGGCTCTAGCAAGATGTTCAGCATTTGCCAGCAATGGGTAGCTCTCCCTGATTGCTCGGTGATAGTTAGGAGATGCTGAATGGAAATCTACCACAAATGGAATCTGTTGCTCTCTGCTCTTTGACACCTCAGTATGATGGACACATGTCATTATTTGGCAATGAATGTATATCACATAGAAATGATGTACTTGAGGATTTGTCATGATTGCATCAAGGAAAATTGTATCGTGTAAAAAAAAAGTATCTGGGCCAGGAATTAAATCATATGTAAAAATCATTCACCTGATGGGGGATCTGCAGCCACAATTATGTCAATAGAAAGGCACCACCTCGTTTAATAAGGGAGTATGGACCTTTAAGGGCAGAAACCGAAATTCTTGTTCATATCAGAGTATCATACATCGGTTCCATAATGATGAAATCAAGCAATAAGTCTGGCACATTTATGAGAAAATGATCTAGAGCGGTGGTCCCCAGTATGTTTTCCCCACAGACCGCTTGAAAATTTCTGGAGGCCTTGGTGGATGACTTAATGATTTTTCCGCCAGTTGTAGCAATTGAATTGCTCTGTGCTAGATGTTGTGTCCAAGGCCGGCGCCAAGCATGACTGAGCCTCTGGGCATCAGCTTGCCTGTACTGGCTGTGCCGTTCACCCCAATACCCCATCCCGATACAGGCAGCGCAGGGCTGATACAGGCCCACCCACCCCACCTACCTCTGGAGTCAGTTTACAAGGCGTGCGGGCTATGCACACGCAGCTTCCATCACCCAAGATGGCGGCTGGGGTATCAACCCCTTAGGGACACCCCTGCCACCATCTTGGGTGATGGCAGGCAGTTACGCTTATGCATTACGTGGGGAACATGCACTGATGAGGCAGGGGGCTCATTTCATGTCTCGGGGGGTGCCATGGATCACAGAAAGGGCTCCACCCTCCCATCCCAAAGGAGGGTCCCTCAGTCGGGGCCCAACCTGGTGACACGCTGGTGAAGAGTACATGATGATGATGATGATGATGATGATATACCCAACAGCATGGTGTAAATGAAGGGATAGTCCCAGAGCCCAATTTGGAAATAGTCTGAAGTATGTAGATAGCAGTGAATAAAATTTTGTAGGCTGCATATTGGCGCTGTATGATCTTTAATTGTAGTTTTGCAGAATGAATGAACCTCGCAGAGCACAGTTTGGGTACCCCTGGTCTACAGATATTCAGCTAGATATGACTCTGGGAGAATGAGAATGGATTTGAGCCAAAATACAACCACAAATAATGTCAGTAGTTTTAAGATTCAGTATCAGTGGTGCTTGACCCTATATAGGCTATGTAGACTCTCAAAGATATAAACTGTCTTCACATACTGGTGAAGGGTAGATGACGATGATGATGATATACTCAACAGCATGGAGTGGGGAACAGGATGCTGGACTGGATGGGCCTTTGGCTGGATCCACCTGCAGGGCTCCCCCTGTGGGCCACAACAACAATGCCCACAGACAAGGCTGATATAGGACATAGGAAGCTCCCCATCCAGCTCGGCCGTCTCTGAATACCAGTTGCTGGGAATCGTAGTTGGGGAGAGATGCTGTTAGGCCCTAGTCTTGCTTGTGGGCTTCCCAGAGGCATTAGAGGATGCTGCACTCAGTGGGCCTTTGGCCTGATCCAGCAGACAGGTTCTTCCTACGCTCCCCTGAGTTGTAGGGGAAAGACCACTAGGAGGCATGTTGCATCTTCTGACTCTCAGCTAGACTGAAAACCTTAATCTGTGGACCTCACATGAAGGAAACTCCCCAACACGTTTCTCACTTTGCTTTGTGTCTTAGCATTCAGCTGCCTTTTCTTCTCGAAGATGACCTGGTTGCTACCCAGATTCGTCTGCATTTCCTCAGGGAAAGTCTTCCTCTCCTGAAAGTGTTATAATCTGCTCAGCAAACAATGTTTTGGCTTTTGTAGGACTTGGTAGTACCCTCAATTTGGACAGTGTTTGGCAGAAGAGGGAGGAGTCTCTTGGACTCTGTCAAAGGCTTTCTTGGAGCACAGAAATCAAAGATGGAAGACTCAACTTGCCCAGAAGCAGAAAGAGGTCCATATATCATCCATGGTGGGAGCCCTGAGGAATTCTGGGAAAGGACAGCACAGAGGTTCTTGCGTAAAGAGGACACTCTTAGCTCAGATGTGAAGCGCCAGCATTTCAGGCAGTTCTGCTACCAGGAGGCCAAAGGACCCCGAGATGTTTGCAGCCAACTCCACAATCTGTGCTGTCAGTGGCTGAAGCCAGAGCAACACACAAAGAATGAGATCCTGGACCTGGTGATCCTGGAGCAGTTCTTAGCTGTCCTTCCACCAGAGATGGAGAACTGGGTGAGGGAATGTGGAGTGGAGACCACTTCCCAGGCGGTGGCCCTGGCCGAAGGTTTCCTCCTGAGCTGGGCAGAGGATGAGAAGCAGGCAGAGCAGCAGGTGAGAGAGGGTTTCATCCAGATACTTCCAAGGGGCTCAGGTTGTGAGGGGGAGATCTTTTCAAAACCTTTCTGGAAATCATCCATGGAGGAATGTCCCAAATGCCCCCAAACCTTTTGCCTCTACCATGCATTTTCTAATCCTTCGCCCCATTCACACTGCCTTCCACATCCTCATTGTTCTTTCAGATCAAGGGTCTGTTTGCAGAAGAGGCCACTGGTTTCCTGGAGTCGAAGGCGCCGTCAGGGGCCAGAGAATGTTCTCTGCAAAGGGGGAACGTTCAGGAGAGTGACAGACACGCTAGTTCACTTGGTAAGAATTGACTTGATCTCCCTCTTATTAAGCCAGAAATTCAGAGGATTATATGTTCTGAATCTTTTCCTCAGCCTTTTCCACAGTTCAGCAGTGAACATATTTTCCCTCTGTTGATTATGCCAGAAATCTTTGGAATTCTTTATGGTTCTTCTGAATCTTGGAGGGTGGGGGAAGGAGGCTTGTTCCCAGCCTTTTCCACAGTTGGAAAATGAACGTATTTTCAGGACTTGTGGGCATAAACCACAACTTGGATTTCTGGCCCAGTGTGGTCTTTGCACACAACCGTTTCTGCGGTGTGTAGGAACAGCTAAAATATGTAGTATTTTATAATGCCAGCGTGTGCTTAGAAACACAGCGCTTAACCTCAGAGGCAAGCAGGTGCTACTGCGCTCCACCGCTGAGTTTCTCTCTCACAGGTGACGGGACTCTGCTGTCAAGGCCTCCTCGGTCACCTCTTCTTTGTGGTGGAGAAGAAGCAGCTGCTGTGGAAGCGGATCAGGTAGGGGGAAGGATCTGTGGGGGGGAGAGAGGCTGGGGGCAGCCTGGGTGCTTCTCTCTCTGTTTACCTCCCTGGGCCTGAATGGATTTCTTTCTGCTTCTGTGAAAGCTACCTGTTAGGGAGGTTGTGAATGCCACTCGAGAAGGTTTCATTTCTTCCAGACAGTATCCAGCCTCACTTCCTTGGTGAACCTTCTTGATTTTAGTAGTCGACAGCATAAATATTATCTGTAAGGAGCAATATTCCCTTTCCTGTCAGGGTCCCGTGTCCTTTGAGGAGGTGGCTGTGTGTTTCACGGAGGAGGAGTGGGCTCTGCTGGATGCTGACCAGAGGGCTCTGCACAGGGAAGTCATGGAGGAGAATGGTCGACTTGTCACCTCTTTCGGTAAGGCTCCTTGTCTGCATAGTTGACGATAATAGTAAATATGATAATGAACATATTGTACATTTCCTCTATCTTACTACCTCAAACCCCCTTTTTCTGGTCTAGCAGGAGTTCTCTAATTTTTATTTTTTTAAATGTTCACAGTTTTCTTTTCCATATAACAGAAATCCAGAAGGGGGCAAAATGTTCCCAAGCTATATCAATGCAGACCAGGCTGGATTTATAAAAAATCTGGACCAATGAGAAAGCCTGGATTTTTTATATATCCTTAAAAAGATGAGGAATTCAGTGCCACACAAAAAGAAATAAAAAAGAAGAAATGTGTGATCTAAATTTCTCTTGTCAGCTGGGAGCTGAACTCCATGGACCCAATCCAATAGTCTATAGAACACTGGCTGTCAGTGTTAACAGTGGCTCATAAATGGATGGTAAGATCTGCTGCTCAGTTAAGATTTTTCTGTTCTGCATAGAATCATGGAATGACAGAGTTGGAGTTCAAAGCTGGAATGCAAACATGATGTTTGGTTGTTCAGTGATTGGAGGCTCCCCTTCTCCTTCAGGATCTTAACAGTTTCCTCTCTTGTTTGCAACAGGTTGTGAAAGCAAAATCGAGAATCAGGGAGAACTACGCGGGGAGTTTCCAGAAAGAGACTCATGTATAAAGGGGGAGCAGCAGAGAATGAAAACTGAAACTAAACCCACATCTTCTCAGAGCAGTATCTACCATCAAACTGCAATTCAAGAAAGAATAGAATATAGAACAGAAGAAAGTACATGCCGTGTGTGTTGGTTAGGTTTCCATCCTAAATCAACACTTAAAACTCAATGGAAAAAGCAAACAGGGGAGAAATCATATGAATGCTTTGAATGTGTAAAGAGATTTCATCGGCAGATAAATGTCACTGTTCATCAAGGAATTCAGACAGGGGAGAAACCATTTAAATGCCTGGAGTGTGAAAAGAGCTTCTTGCATAAGAGAAGTCTCACAATGCACCAAAGAATTCACACAGGGGAGAAACCATTTAAATGTTTGGAATGTGGAAAGAGCTTCACGCAGAAGATAAGTCTCACTCGGCATCACAGAATACACACCGGGGAGAAACCATTTAAATGCTTGGAGTGTGGAAAGAGCTTCAGGCATCAGGTAAGTCTCACTCCTCATCAAAGAATTCACACAGGGGAGAAACCATTTAAATGCTTGGAGTGTGGAAGGAGTTTCTGTCAGAAGACAAATCTCACATCTCATCAAATAATTCATACAGGGGAGAAGCCACATACATGCTTGGTGTGCGGAAAGAGCTTCTTTCGGAAGAAAGACCTCACTGCTCATCAATGTATTCACACAGGGGAGAAGCCGCATAGATGCTTAGAGTGTGGAAAGAGTTTCTGTCAGAAGACAAAACTCGCTTCTCATCAAAGAATTCACACAGGGGAGAAACCATATAAATGTTTGGAATGTGGAAAGAGCTTCACGCAGAAGACAAGTCTCAATGGGCATCAAAGAATTCACACAGGAGAGAAACCTTTTACATGTTTGGAGTGTGGAAAGAGGTTCATACATAAGATAAGTCTTACTCAGCATCAAAGAATTCACACAGGGGAGAAACCTTTCAAATGCTTGGAGTGCGGAAAGGGTTTAATGCATAAGCTAAGTCTCACTTGGCATCAAAGAATTCACACAGGGGAGAAACCTCATAGTTGCTTGGAGTGTGGAAAGAGTTTTTGTCACAAGAAAAGTCTAGCTTCTCATCAAAGAATTCACACAGGGGATAAATTATGTAAATGCCTGGAATGTGGAAAGAGCTTCAAGCAAAAGATAAGCCTTACTCGGCATCAAGTAATTCACACAGGGGAGAAACCTTTTACATGTTTGAAGTGTGGAAAGAGCTACTTACATAAGATAAGTCTCACTCAGCATCAAAGAATTCACACAGGGGAGAAACCATTTAAGTGCTTGGAATGCGGAAAGAGCTTCATGTATAAGATAAGTCTCACTTGGCATCAAGGAATTCACACAGGGGAGAAACCATTTACATGCTTGGAGTGTGGAAAGAGCTTCATACATAAGATAAGTCTCACTCAGCATCAAAGAATTCACATGGGAGAAACCATTTAAATGCTTGGAGCGTGGAAAGAGCTTCATGCATAAGATAAGTGTGAAAAGCGCTTCTGTCGGAAGACAAGTCTCATCAAAGAATTCATACAGGGGAGAAACCATAAAAATGCTGGGAATTTGGAAGGAATTCTTGGAAGATGGGTCTTACTACTCATCAAAGAATTCACACAGGAGAAACTGCATAAATGCTTGGAGTGAGGATAGAGCTTTTGTCAGAAGAAAGAGCTGTCGAAAGCTGAGTCTTGCTGCTCATCAAAGAAATCACACAAGGGTGAAACCATATAAATACTTGAAGTGTGAAAATAGCTTCTGTAATGACAGTCATCGGAATGACCTTCTCATTTATGGCTCCCTGTCTGTGGAATGCTCCCCCCAGTGATTTCCACCTGGCACCTTCATTGACATTTTTTTCTGAGCCATGCAAAAACTTAACTTTTCCCCCAGGCCTTTGATGGACTGAGCTGAAAAAGTGTTAACATATTTATCTTTATGTTTGTAAATGTAAGCCATTTGGAGGTCTTTTAGGTAACAAGTGACTAGTAAGTTTCATTCTCATCAAGGAATTCCCACAGGAGAAAAAACTATGTAAGCGGTTGGAATGAGGAATATGAATCTGACATAGTTTAATTCCTCTTCCAGATTGGAGCTAAGCTAGTGAGGGATGTGACCTGAAGGGATGGAGTATGGCCCGGGTTGCATTCCAAGGGCCGGACTGTCAGGCCTGGGGGCCACATTCAGATCTGAAGCCTGAGGTCCCCCAGCCCTGCTATAAGAAATGGAGAGGAAGGGAAACCACCTACCCCCCACACCACACACTCAGCCCACACCCAGACGTATACTCTTGGCTTTTCCGTGGTGTTTGGCTAAAAGCTGAATGCAATAGAATTAAAATTGTTCCTCTGGAATTTGCAAGATTTTGATTCTGTATCCCATGAAGAGCACCATCAAATTAATGCATACATTGATGTCTTTGGATCTATGTTTTTGTGCCGTGGTGGTGCTCTCAAGGTCTGGATTGGTGATTGTTTTTGTGCAGTCAACACACATGAAAAGTAGTTTTAATTTGATGGTTGTATTTACTCTTCCTTTTTTTTTTTAAGGGAAGGGGTGGTACTGAGCTGAAATCTGTGTGTCTGAGGAAGGTGATCACCCCAGAAGCTGTGGAGCATGTTGAAACAAAAAGACTAGGCCTCAAACTCTGATCAAGTAAAAGTACATGCTGATGGGTTTGGGAGGGGCTGCAAAAAGAGTAAGGATGTTTTGAGAAATGTAACTCCTAACTGTAGTCAGCTGAGAAACATCTCCCTCTCCTTAAGGCTGTATTTTTCCACGTGGCTGACTTAGGAAGAAGTAGTATCTCTGTGTATCTTTGAGCTAGTTTTTAATTATCAACTGAAGTCTGCTAGGGGGTAGAGAGATTCTTGAACTGTCAGGGGAAACTCTGTCAAGTTGTGTCATTTCTCCTTGCAATTGCATGTAACAAAGGAGTCTCTGACAGACTTTAACTAAACGCAGAGTGAAGCCTTGTTTCTTTCACAAGCGAAATGGAAGAAAAACTTTGACCAAGAACCTCATGGCTGAAGTAGGCCTGAATTTCTGTCTTTAGGGCAGATTTTTTCCCCCTCTCTGGCATGTGTTAGAAGCAGAAATACTGAGAAGGCCTTAGTTGAGCTAAGACAATGCCCCAGTGGAAGACGGGACAAGAACTGTTGCTCCATGTGGTTAGCAGTGCTCTTTTGTTATGTTCTTTCAAGTCAATTTCAACATGGCGACCCTGTGAATCAGCGATCTCTAAGAGCATCTCTCATGAACCACCCTGTTCAGATCTTGTAAGTTCAGGTCTGTGGCTTCCTTTATGGAATCCATCCATCTCTTGTTTGGTCTTCCTCTTTTTCTACTCCTTTCTGTTTTTCCCAGCATTATCGTCTTTTCTAGTGAATCATGTCTTCTCATTATGTGTCCAAGGTATGATAACCTCAGTTTCATCGTTTTAGCTTGTAGTGGTAGTTTGGGTTAAATTTGTTCTAACACCCAGTTATTTCTGCCTAATTTTCAGTAAATCATTTGGGGATGTCTTCCCTGAGAACATCTGATAGACTTGCAGATAACCAGGTCTGGCTAAGAAGCAAATAATATTCTGCATTCCGTATCCCCACATCTAGGACGGATGTCCCTAGAAGCCAATCAGCATGAAAGGGGAGTGTGTTAGCTACTGAGAAGTGTCTTCTCAGCGGCTGGTTCACCTCCTTTCACTCTGATTGGCTCCAATCAGCTGGAAAAGTCAAGGACGCCAGTTAGAAGACTCTTCTCAGGGGCTAACACACACCCCTTTCATGCTGATTGGCACGTAGGACACTGGAGACATAGGGACCTGGCTGGGTCCTGCTCCCAAAAAGGTAAGAGGGTCCAAGATGACTACACTCCTGCTGTTCTCACGGTCCTTGCCCAGTGCGTGCAGGCGAGCGAGTGGCAGTCAGCTTCACTGTATGTTTTGTACTGATTGTAACAGTGTTTTATGTTGGATTGCGTGGATATTGTAGCCCATTGATTTGATAATTGATGCCAGGTGCTGGGGGAAGCTTTGGCCCTTTAGCGGCTGTTGGACTCCAGCAGGAGTGGAGTGGCAAATTCAGAAGTGCAGGGTCCCTTCATGATAGTCACACCACGCCCCATCACAGCCATGCCCCCTTTCCCGTGTCTCCCTTCGTGCACTACAACACACGTGCCTAGGAGCCAATCATCATGAAAGAGGAGGCCTTGGTGTACTGATTAACATATCTAAAGACTTGGTCAAGCAGCAGATGTATTGTCACTGGAACAAATGGCCAGTGATACCTCCCCCCTCACCTGGCTGGAGGTTCCCTCTTCTGGGAGCCCTGTGTGTTTTTAGCGTGTTGATGGGAAGCTGGGAACAGAGGTTGCCCTGCTCTGTGAGTTCAACCCCCAAACTATGGCTTTGGGACTTCCCTAGAAACCTAATGGGGGACCAAGATCTGTTGGGGTGTTAATGCTGTGAACTCCTCCAAGTTATGCTCAGGTTGAATATATGTGTAAATAAAACCATATATCTTGTCTGTATCTATATAAAAGATAGTTGTAAGCTACTCTGGGAGCTTTTCCTCCCGTCCAAAGGATAGTATAAAAATGCCATAAGCAAACGGATTGCCTATATAACACCTTGATATTTTGTATCATTTGGCAGTTCATCAGTATTCAAACAAATAAATGAAGCAGTAGTAAAAGGAATGCCTGATAATAGAAATGTATTAACAGTTCATAAAAAACCCCACAGCTAACCCTTAATAAATCAGCACCAAAAGCTTTGGCAGCCGCAAATCATCAATAACTGCCAATGCAAATGTAGGGTTCAAATTTAAGCGCCCCCCCCTAAATAGGGGTGCAAGCTTGGTAATTTAATTTACCTGTTTCAGTGGTTCAGCCAGATACCAATAAACATAAAATAAACATAAAATAGACACACACAATTACTGCTTGATCAAGAAGCGATCTCTAACCATACAGGCAACAGTCTGTCAGGAGAGAGAACCACGTTTATTGATTGCAGGTTCATTAAATAGGGTTCATAAGCAAAACAAGGTATTGTTGCAAAATCATAACAAAAGGGAATACAATATTACATAGATAAAGCAAGCGCATCTTCATATTGTTACATTACTCATAATTCTAAAAGGCGAGGTGATGATAAGGAATTCATACACTTGTCAATCTAAGAAACTTAATGTGAGATAAGAACTGAGGAAAAGCGAGTATTAGAGTTACTTTGACACTTGGTGAAAGATAAACATGGGGCTAGTAAAAGTTATTTACTCAGCTGTGTGACGTAAAACTTATGAATAAGGAAGGTATTTGGGAAGACTTCGTTCTTTGTGCTGGGTATGACATAAAGTTACAGTGTACAGGGTGTATAAATAAAACAAGGCAAGAGAAAATAACAACATTCCAGAGGGGGTACACTTTATCTTCTTTCCAAGATATTATTCCAGCCAGAGAGGCGCCTGTGGGTGTTATTTCTCATGGGAAGAAACGAAACTGGCTCTGACTACAATTTAGCATCTCTGAACAACTTTTTGGGGTCTAGCAATAAAATATTTCCTAACACAAATATCATCATAGTCCAAGAAATGCCTGGAGAAAGGTGCCAAAAATATCTTAGTCGGAGCACCAGGTGAACCTCACTGGGGAGAGCATTCTACATGCAGGGAGCCACCATTGAAAAAGCCCTTTTGTACCATCCTATAATAATAATAATAATAAATTTAATCTTTGTGTCGCCTATCTGGCCGAAACCACTCTAGGCGACGTACAACATTAAATTCAACAATACATAATAATACAATACATAAATAAAATACAATGCAGTCAACAATAACCATTTTAAAAAGCGGCAGTACAGGGCCATCAATAGACAATTTTAAAACAATATAAAGAAATTAGCCCACCCCGGGGACCCCAAAGGCCTGTCCAAAGAGCCATGTTTTTAAGGCTCGGTGAAATGTATCTAGGGAAGGGGCATGGCGAAGATCAAACAGGAGGGAGTTCCAGAGAGTGGGGGCCACCACTGAGAATGCCCTCTCTCTAGTCCCCACCAACCTAGCTGTTTTCGTTGGTGGGACGGAGAGAAGGCCCTGCGTGGCTGATCTGGTCGGGCGGCTTAGTTGGTGGTACTGGAGGTGCTCCTTCAGGTAAACTGGGCCGAGACCGTATAGGGATTTAAAGGTTAAGACCAACACCTTGAATTGGGCCCGGAAAACAACTGGAAGCCAATGTAGATGAAATAACACCGGCGTGATGTGATCACGGTGGCGGCTGTTTGTAAGCAGGCGTGCCGCCACATTCTGCACCAGTTGTAGTTTCCGGACCGTTTTCAAGGGTAACCCCACGTAGAGCGCATTGCAGTAGTCTAATCGAGAGGTGACCAGGGCATGTACCACCAGTGGGAGCTGATGAATAGGAAGGTAGGGTTGCAACCTCCGTATGAGGTGTAGTTGATACCAAGCTGCCCGGCTCACTGCCGAAATCTGAGCCTCCATGGACAGCTTGGAATCAAGAACAACCCCGAGGCTGCGGACCTGATCCTTCAGGGGCAATTTTACCCCATTAAGATTCAGGTCAGCAACACCCAACCTTCCCCTGTCACCCACAAGTAGCACCTTGGTCTTATCAGGATTGAGCTTCAGTCTGTTTCTTCCCATCCACCCACTCACGGATTCCAGGCACTTGGACAAGGTCTCTACAGCCAACTCCGGTGAAGATTTAAAGGAGAGATAGAGCTGCGTGTCATCAGCATATTGGTGACACCGCAGCCCAAAACCCCTGATGATAGCTCCCAGCGGTTTTACATAGATGTTAAATAGCATGGGAGAGAGGATAGAACCCTGTGGTACTCCACAAGTGAGGGGCCGAGGGTCTGAAACCTCATCTCCCAATGCTGCCTGTTGATGCCTGTCAGAGAGAAAGGAACGGAACCACTGTAAAACAGTGCCTCCTATTCCTAATCCCCCCAGGCGATCTAACAGGATACCGTGGTCGACGGTATCAAAAGCCGCTGAGAGATCCAGGAGGACAAGAAAGGTGAATTCTCCCCTGTCTAATGCCCTCCTCATATCATCTACCAGAGCGACCAAGGCTGTTTCAGTACCATGTCCAGTCCTGAAACCCGATTGGTATGGATCTAAATAATCCGTTTCATCCAAGTGTGCTGACAACTGGTTAGCCACCACTCTCTCAATGATCTTGCCCAAAAATGGCAAATTCGAAATGGGGCGAAAGTTGTTCAAAACTTGGGGATGTCAGTGGGATCATTGGAACTGCGAGAGGGGAGGTGTTGGGAATGATCAGATATTGGTGAACAACTGCTAGGCAAATATGAGATGCAGTGGGAATTTTCTCACTGAAGTGTTCCTTCAAGAAAAAAATAATCCAGAGGACGTTGTAATCGGCAGACATCTCCAGGACAGGAATAGCAGCAAATGCCCCATAGGTGGAAAGGGAGTGGTGTTGGAAGGACACGGCGGGCAAAACTAGGAATTCCATCCACCCTCCACCACCCTCTGCAAGCAAATGCCGTGATCAGTAGGCTCACCATCAATCCTTTCCAACATTTGACCACTGTTCAACAATGAATTGAATATACTGAGGTGATCTTGTCAACAATCACAATTTGCCACAGACCCATGATTAAACACAAAATGTTTGGTGATGATCCACTCTGATATGAATATTGGCAAGTGTGACGGCACCCCAGCCACCCACAGCCCAACCAATCTCTGGGGAAAGAGCGTTTACCTGGCCCAGCAAAGATATTAGTGATGGTGCCAGGCGGGGCTTACTGGGGATAACATTCCACAAGCTGGGAGCCACAACTGAAAAGGCCCTTTCCCTTGTCATGACTCCACTACTGTGTTGGATCATTGGAATTACAGGAGTGGAGATTTGGGAATCATCAGATACTGGTGAACAACACCTAGGCAGACATGAGATCTGGTTGGAAGAGGGATTTTCTCACTGAAGGGTTTGTGATTTTGTGTTTCTGCTCTTTAGTACACTTTAGTACATTTTTATATAATATAACAATTTGTTCTTTATTCCTAATCGTCAGTAAATCATTTGAGGATGTCTTCTATGAGAATATCTGATAAAGATAACAACTAGGTCTGGCTAAAAAGCAAATAGTATTCTGTATTCTCTCCCCTCACAAAAAACTACATTCCTGTCTATGGAGGACATTTTGCATATTTTTTATGGCATTTGCAAATCTGGGGAAGAGACAAGGAGCTCTAGGGGTCCCTGAAACCACCACCCCACCTCTGCGGGCTGAAGCTCTGACACCTGCCTCTCTTGCATCTCAAATTTCACAGCCATTGTCAGCCCACTTTCAAGGGGTCTGCTAGGCGTTAAGGACTAGGAACTTGATGATTTTAAAAAAGGAAGGCTGAGAGTACCTTTTTTTATATATATACCCAGCCTGTGTGTGCCATTGAGTGAACTGAAGTGTAATCTGCTCTCTGGGGCTGGTTCATTTTCTAAGCAGCCAAACCTCGTGGACCATCTTTAAAGACACACTGAAGTCAGGCGCACGTCCCCCCTTTTCACTTGGCCAGAGGTTAAAAGAGTAGATGGACGGAAGAGCGCTTACACTCTGGAACTCCCTGCCCATTGATATTAGGTAGGTCCCTTTGACGCGCTGCTATATTTTATAATGCCCATGCCACAGTCTCCGACCTAGGATTTGGTTTCCTTAGAATGAAGGTCAGTGGAGGTTGTTGTGTCTTTAGGACACATGGTTTATTTATATATATATTTTTTCAACCTGGCATCAGATGGAGGGTCTCCCAGCATTATCAGTCCAACAGATCTTGCTTCCCCATAAGGCTTTCAGGGATGCCCCCCAAAGCCATGGTTTCGGGTTCAGACACACAGAGAGAGCACTCACGCTCCTCTAAAGCTCTCAGCTTCACCTTGGACTAACCACCTCATCCAAGCCAGGTGAGAGGGGGAGAGCTTCACTGGCCATTTGTTCCCATGGTAACGCATGTGCTCATAACCAAGTGTTCAGATATGTTAATCCGGTCCATCCAGACCCAATAACTGGCAGTAGAGGTCTCTCTACTGCAGAGCCACCTCTACAGATAACAGGCTGAAAGGAGACCGACAAAATATCGTCCAGATCCTGAAATCTGTAACATATCTTTTTAACTGCTGGTTTCATTTATATCTTGAGGGTTTTTTTAAAGGTCAACTTGTTCTGAATTTCTGACTTTTATTCATAATTCTGATGTCTCTTTTATATTTTATGTAACCCATTTAGAGGGTTTTATGATTAAGCCGTATACAAATTCTGTTAAATAAATTAAGAAAGGAACGAAAAGGCACTGCACACCTTCGGGGTCGAGTTTGATGCTTCAGGTGTCACCACAGGGATGCTATTCCTTGCCTGTCAACACCCAGTATAATGTTGTTCTGATTTCACTTGCACTGTCTGAATCTGATGAGGCCTGAAGCTCTGCTTGGATGCAAGGGGACTGTAGTTTTGTCCCCCAGTAAAACTTTTCCCTTACAAAAAAATGGATTCTCCCTGGCCATTTCTTACCTTTCTACAAAGGATGAGAACATCTTACAACCAAGGTGAGGAACAACATTTCTCTCATTTGCAGATATTTATCTCCACGAAACCACATTGTCTGAGCCAATGAAATTCGCCAAAAGCGACTTGAGAAGAAGCTTTCCTCCCCAGATAATGAGAAGCTTGCGTGCCTTTGAGCTTGCACGGAGTTTTGTCAGAGTAGGAGGAATGGCAGCATTCTGAGAAGAAAGATTAAGCTGCAAGATAAAACAATCTCTTCTAGAAAACCCAATCCCCTTTGAAACCCTTTAATATACTGGTGGTTGATCAGCCGAAAAAGTTATCCAGATGATGAGTTAATCAGAATCTGGTTAACAAAGTAACCTTCCCCCCCCCCCCAAGAAATCCTTCCATTAAAAACACGGTGGTTTGTTTTACACTGGCAAAGTTAATGCACCATCAGGCAGAGCTTGGGGAAAAAAAACCCTAAAATGTCAAGGGGATGGTCATTTTAGAGGCCAAGAATGGTGTCAGGCTGTGCCCCCCCCCAAAATAAATAAAATAAATAAATTTAAATAATTGGGCGTATGTTTGCTATCAAAGGAGCTATCATTTGTCACAAATATGGGCATTTCATCCTATATATTTTTCTTCGGTGGCCATCGAGCAGTGTGAGGACAGCCATCCATGGCTGCAGGTGTGCCTGGTGGGGACTGGAAGTAGCGGGGTGAGCAAAGAGGCACCAGGGATGTGTGGAAAGGAGCGAGGTGGCAGCGGCCGGTGGGGAAAATCAAACTCCCACCCTCCTGCATTAGATCAGTGAAGTGGTGGGAAGGGAGGGTTGCATGTGATAGGATACAATCTGTGAATGAGGCAGGCGAGGTGTTGGGGGGAGTCCGGGGGGATTTTCTCAGCTGCTTCTGGGTTGCAAATCTCTTTGCAAGAAGGAAGAGATACACATTGCAGTATAGTGTAATATCTCAGTTAACAAATCCTCCAGGAGAGAAGCTTCTGTTAACAAAGTCTGTTTTGTGTGTGGTAGGGGGGTTGGGAAGACGCTCTGATATTGTCAGAAAGTGGCTCCTTGTCTACTGGATTGCGGCTGCTGCAGGCAGCTCTCTCTAGCTCGTCTGGAGTGGCGCTCCTTGCCAGGTGACGCAGACACCTCCACAGTAAACAGTGCTTCTGGTGCCCTGGAAACGCTGTTTCCTGCAGACACAGCTCCTCGAGTGTAGGGGACAGCAGAGAGAGATATACAGAGAAACCAAGCACGGGGGGGGTGGCGGCTGCCCTTTGCCTGCTAGTTCGAGTGTATGGAAAGGAGAACTGTGCTCAGAGCTTTACAATGCTATAGCAAGATACTGCATGATAAAAGTAGGGTTGCCAGGTGTCCGGTTTTTGCCTGGAGACTCTGGATTTGGGGGGTCCTCTCTGGGTAAGTCACCTCGATCTCTGGACACTCAGCTTTTATTTTTTTAAAAAATTAAGTTTCTAGGTAGTCTGGTTCATGAGATATACACCAAAACATCAGCCGTCCCCCACTGCAACTTCAGTTAAATCAGCTCGTAGCAGGCTGCTCTAACCCTGCCCTTTCAAGTTTGTCGCCAATAAGTGAAGTCAGGGTTGTGGTTTGTTGACCTCCAGGAAGTGCCTAGACCCCCCTTACAACTCCAGAAAATGGTTGTTTCTTCCTGTTTATCTGAAAATCTCATAAATTAAGTATTTAGCTTTCAGGTTTTTTCTCTCTTGTGTGTGGGAGTCAAAGAAATTTAAATTTTTCTGAGCTGTTGAAGAGGGGCAGTGGTTTGAAAACCTTCCCAGTATGACGCTTTAATTCTGTACTCGCTTTTCTGGGAGTAAAGCTGCACTGTAAATCCCAGAGTAAACCTCATTGGGGTTGAAACAATAAGAGTATTGTTTCAATTTATTATATATTTCTTAATGAGACGTTTTCTTTAACTTACTGTTTGACTATTTGAACATTGTTTTGCAACTGATTGAATTATGTAACTTTTTTTTCCATGGTGTGAGCCAACTTGATAATAGATTCTTATGGAAAGGCGGCATACAAATAAACCATGATGATGATGATTGTGCTCTAAATTAATGAGACTTTTGAGTGAACATAGCAAAGAATTGTGTTTGTGTTGTTAATCTTTCCTCCTCCAATGATATTTTTTAAAGCAATTAGGCAGGTGTCACAGTTTTTTTATTATGTAGGAAACTAATACTGGTTGTTTTAAAATGTTCTGCAATGCCCAACTGGTTTGACACGAGTCTTTCCAACAACCCTTTGAGGTAGGGTTGGTAATTGGAAACCATGGCAGCTCACACTAGGAAATAAACCCCTTTAAAATCCAATAACCATAACAACCAATATAAACAGTTGCAAAACAGCTTAAAGTGGCATGATTCTGAATTTGGGTTGGGTGAATGAAGTTATCTACACGCTTCCCTGTTTGAGTAAGCCCCATTGAATATATTGGGACTTGCTTCTGAGTAAAGAAACATAGGATTGCACTATAAATATCTTTACAGGTTGTGTAAATAATAAACATCTTTGATAGTCATGTTTATATAAATGTTTTTTCATACTGTGTCCCAGTAAGGATTTGATTTCACAGTATGGTTGTAGATTATTTCCTCTACATTTTAAGTGTGCCCTTCTTCCTTGGGGTGGTCATGGTTCCCCTCCATTGTTTTCATCCTGAGGGGCAGATAGGCTGAGAGATGGTGAGTAGCCCATGGTCACCCAGTACACTTTATAGCTCATTTCCATTTTGAAAAATTAATTAAAATGATTTACATGCAGGCAAAGTTTAAGTAGATCCACACAATACATTTAAAGCACATCCAACTCACATTTAAAGCACAGGACGTCCCCTAAAGAATCCCGGGAAGTGTAGTTTCTCCCCACAGTTGTAGTTCTCACCACCCTTAAAAAAATACAGTTCCCATGATTCTGTGGTGGGATTCATGTGCTTCAAATGGGTGTTGAATGTGCTTTAAATGAATGGTGTGGATCTGCCCTAGGTATCATGTGCATTCATTAGTGAATTGAAAAGAACAATTTTAAAAGATACTTTTTTAAACAGGGCTGTAACTCAGTGGTAGGGCATATGCTTTGCATGCAAAAGTCCAAAATTCAATTCCTGGAAAAAACTATTGCCTGGAATCCTGGAGAGCCAATGCTAGATGGTATCAAATGGCCTGACTTGGTATAAGGTAGATTCCTTTGTTCCTAAAAGTGGGAAGAAACCCAAGGGCCACAGTGACTCCACAATTTATTTATTTATTTTATTTACAACATTTATGTATCACTTTGTTGTAAAAATCCTCAAAGCAGTTTATAGAAGGAATTTAAATTATTGGCAAAACAGTTAAAGAGAGGTATTTAAGGTATTTAAAAACATTCAAAATAATAAAACCAACAATGAGTTAAAAAAGATAAAAAACACAATGGCTTCTACATGCCTGGGTAGGCTTGCCTAAAGAAAAATGTTTTTAGCAGTTGCTGAAAAGAGTACAATGAAGGTGTCTGCCTAATGTCGATAGGCAGGGAGTTCCAAAGTGTAGGTGCTGCCACACTCAAGGACCGATTTCTTAACAGAGCTGAACAAGTACTATGTGGAACCTGTAACATGAAAAGCATACCTTGAACTTGGCCTGGCAGCAAATCGGCAACCAGTGCAGATTTCAGAGCAGAGGTATTATGTGCTGATAGGGTCTCACTCATGTCAGCAATCGTGCCACAGCATTCTGCACTAACTGCAGCCCCTGGGTCAGGTTGTGCTGCATGGGGATTTCTGTGACCTTGGCTGACTGGCTGCCAGGATGTTTTTAGTTTTCATTTTTGGTTAGCAATCCTGACTGGTTGTAGGATGCTGAGTTTTCTGTTTTACTCATAGGAGTCTTGTTGTGGTTGGTATGGTATTGCATTTAGGAAATCATCACTGTCTTTTGTTTTCGATTTGCATTTCATTTATCTTTAACCTCACTCTCTTACATCCATAAAAGCAGCAGTGGTTCCATGCGCTCAACACAACCCCCTTAAACCCACTGATAATGCACCTTGTTGGTTGCATGATGGTTTGTTTCTTGCCCAATAATGGTAAAAGAGAATTCACATACTGGGAAGTGTGGCTGCAATTGTTGTTGTTCCCAAGCTGCTGTCTGTGAAGGTAGACCCAACCATGTGTTTTCTCTGTCAATTATTACTCACAGGAATTGGGTTGGCTGTCAAAGTGAATTTATAGCAGCCCACAGGGTAGACAGAAAAGTGTAGAGAATCTTACTCTTATTTATTTCTCAAACCTCCTTCTGAAGTGAAAGGTCAAAACTGTAAAGAAGTTTGGAGCAGCCATGTTAAAAGATAAGGGCAGGGCATTCCAGGCAGGGGGTTGCCAACCCTGCTTTGATCTGGATATCTTTGCAGAGGATCCCTAGTCAAGCTTTACCAACAGCACAATCCAAACCATATCTACTCAGAAGTCATGTTGAGTTCTATGTGGCTTAGTCCCTTAGTGTGTTCAGAACTGCAGCCTTCAGGGGCATCCATCTTTACTCCCAAGTGCTCCCATCCAACATCTCCATAACACTAGGCTCCCTTCTTCCTACAATGGCCTTCTGGTGACTGGGCTGGCCTGAGGGCACTTAAACCCTTCTTGCCAGAATCAAGAAGGCTAGATTAAATGTTCCCTACCCAGGCTCCATCTTTTAGCTAAGATTTCTACCTTAATTTCAAACCAGAGAAGTTTTTTTGTTTGAATTGTATGCTCGATGCTTCATGTGTCATGCTTAATGACATCACTAGGGCCCATCACTGTGACATCACTGGGATCCGCCCCTGAAATCTCAGGGTTTGAGATACTTCTGACCTGGCAAGAAAAAAGGCAAGGCAGCCATCCTGGGATGCATTTGGGAAGAAGTCTTCAAGTGGTCTGTATGCAAGGCTTACCTGGTCTGGTTGTTTCATTTCAGACATGTGTATTGTTAGTTTTGAATAAAAAGTTTGCTGAAATATGTTGAACTGCACTTCTTTTTGTTGTGTAGGAAACCATCCCTATTCCTTCCATGTTATTCCTACCTCTGGTACCAAAGTTTCTGTTAAAGAAGTAATGTCCAGGAACGCACCTACTTTGTTAACTGAGGCATTACTGTACTGAACTCAAATGTGCTAAAGCAAAACAGAGACCAATATTCAGACACAAGCATATATTCATGCACATTCAATCTCTATTCATACCTAATGTGGGCACCGCTTTGCGTTTGGACTGCAGGATAAACAAGGGGCCAGCAGGGGCAGAGTCGTCCAGGGCCATGGGGGGGTCGTACATCTGTTACTTTTTTGGGATCAGGGTCTCAGCCAGGTCCCTATGTGGGAGCCAATCAGCATGAAAGGGGAGCATGTGAGCCATGGAGAAGAGTCCTCATCCTTTCGTGCTGATTGGAGCCAGCCAGAGTGAAAGGTGAACCAGCCACTGAGAAGACTCTCCTCATTAGCTAACACACAGCCTCTCCTTTCATGTTGTAATGGAGTGTGGACTTGATGACACCAAGAACAAGGGAAATGAGAGAGTATGGGAAAGGAGGCGTGGCAGTGAGAGGGTGTGGCATGACCATCACGAAGGGACCCTGCACTTCTGAATTCGCCAGTATGCTACTGGGTGCCGGTACTCATATCTTGATAAAAGTACTGTGGGTGCCAGCACATAATGGCTGGCACAGGCAGCAAAAAAAAAAAAGGGTGGAGGTAGCCCATACAGGTGAGTATTGTCACACACATAAAAGCCCTGCTAATGGTATATTATGGGACAAATTACTTATTTCATATTTGATTTATATCCTGCCCTTCCAGCAGGAACCCAGCTAATTACTTGACTAGTTTGGGGGCGGGGAGTGTGCTGGCTACTTTCACAGTGGGGAAAAAAGCTTACAATAAAACCTGGGTCAAGGGAATGCCCAGGGTCAAGAGTCCTAGGTGGTCTTAGACTCACTGACAAGTGACAACTTGAATACCAACTCAGGACAGGGGACTTGAAGAAGCGGGGGCTGCATGCCTCTTTCCTTTCTCTGTGCCTTGCTTTTGCCCACAGCAAATGCCCTTCCCTAGGCCACCCTTTCTGAAAAAGTGCCATTGGTTTGGCGAGATTCCTTGGGTTGGAGATGGAGAGAGCAAAGAGTTAAAGGTGGAAAAGGCTCGGGGGGAGGAGCAAAAGTGGGGGGGGGTCGGTGGGGAGGGGAGAAGACAGAAGAAAGCTCCAGATTCTGTTCAAAGCCTTCCCTCTGAAGCTGCAAATGCAAAGTGGAGCCCAAACTCCAGTCTCTGTTGCAGGACTTTCCCCATGAACCCCCATCCCGTCCAGCCTCTCTGGGGTGTCCAGGTTCAAAAGAAGCAGAGTCTTTGTGCACAGAAGTCATTTCAATGTTACATGGCACAGAATACAGAGCAACAGAAGCAGGAAACGCCAGTCTCTGCCCCGAGGAGCTTCCAATGTCCATTTTGGCCCTGCAGGGAGAAATCCACAAAAGCAGCCAGAAAGAGATGAAGAGGACGAGGAAGTCTTCAACCTCCCTAGACAGATGCGACAGGCACCCCTTGAAGCATCTCCACGTTCTGCCCCATTGTTGAGGTGCAGAGCTGGGAGATGGAAACAGATGTATTTCTATAAAAATGTCTGTCCCTCCTTCCTGGGGCTCCTGCACACTCTGAGCATCAAAAATATTTTTTTTGTATTTTCCTGTCATTTCTATTCAGTATTGTAGGATGTATTTTCTGCTTTTTAACCCTTTCAGAAAGATAAATGAAGCATTTATTAAAGGGATCTGCGGGCCAGAAAGTCTTAGCTGAGAAAATCCACCCCACTCCTCCCCAACGCTCTCGGCTGGCACTTTTTCACTGATATCTGAGCTCCAAACCTCCTCTCCTGCTTCTCCACCCATCAAATGTAGGATAGCATGGAGTGAAATAAAGTTCTCCTCCTCCTCCTAACTTTTTTAAACAATATTTTATCACAATCCTTAAAAAAAAGATAGTGCCAGCTGTCATCATCATAAGCAGAAATCTCCAGGGCTGGTTGCAGCAATTTGGGATAGTAGTAAATGTCCCATTCAGAGAGAAGAGGTGGAAGAACTTTATGGGCAAAGGAAAGGATTCTGTTCCTGCATCGCCATCATCGCCCTCTGCGACCAAGGGCTGCACAGGATCTATCCTCTCAGAACATTTGGGCAGTATTACAAAATCGGAGAAATTATGCAACATATTGAGGTGAAGATTTTATGGTCAATAATCCCGTTTGCTTTATGCGAGCGTAACATACATGTCTTTAGTCACGTAAAGCATTTTTACGCTATGCTTCAGTTCTGAAAAGGCTCCCATAGTGGCCTACCAGAAATGGGATGGGGAGGGAAGGCAGGGAGGAACCAGTGTGTAGTGGTTAGAGTGTCGGACTGGGCCCTGGGAGACCAGGGTTCAAATCCCTGTTCGGTCGTGAAGCTTACTGGGCGACCTTGGGCCAGTCACTGTCTCTCAGCCTAACCTACCTTGCAGGGTTGTTGTGAGGATACAATCAGGAGCAGGAGAACCACGGTTGTACACCACGAGGGGAGTACACCACCTTTTGAGGGGAAAAGTGGGATAGAAATGTAATAATAACAACAACAACCCAGGCCTCAGATCTGTTACAGAGATCTGTGTAACTGGAAAGCTGGAAAGGTTACATTTAAGGAAAAGAGTAGCCAAAGGCCAGTCCTTCTCTCCCTCTAGGATGGTCAAAGAGTCGTTGTGGGCGGGGGAGGGAGATGAGCAATCACCAAATGATGGCTGGTGGGGGGGGCAGAGGGGGATTGGCTAGTCACAAAACATCAAAAAGTTAAAACATGGATCTAGTGAATCAGAAATGGATCATCGTGAATTTGGAAGATCACTGGAAAGGAAACCTTAAAAAAAATAGCTTCTTAAATTGTGCTCCATGAAGCTTCCTCCAGTGAGCTGGGGGCAGGAAGGATAATTAGACAAGGACCAGAGCCAGACCAAAAATAAAATAAATTGAACAGACTTCTTTATGTCAAAGCACAGAACATCCCATTTCAAACACCTGCAGAAATAGATTTCCATTGGGGTTGACATGATCCCCAGCCTTACTGGGTACTCGCAAAGGTCACCCAGCGCTGCTAGCCACATGAAGCAACAAATCTTGTCCCTCATTCGCACTGGGCCATTCCCTTAGCTCAACTAAGCCCTTGTCAGCAATCCTGCTTCTCACACATTTCAGGTCAAAAATTTCTCTCAAGCCATTCAAGCCTCCTTCAGCCATGAGCAACAACTTCTTGGCCAACATTTTTCTTCTGTTCTGCTCCACAGCTTCTGGGGTGATCAGCTTCCCCAAGCGCACAGATCTGAGCTGAGTAACACCCTCTCCTTAAAAAAAGAAAACCACCACTAAAAAGTAAAACTTGTTTTACCTGCATAGTAAAAATCACCATTCCAGTGGCTGAGAACACTACCAAGGCACAAAAACATGAATCCAAAGATACCAGTGTATGCTAACATTTGATGGCGCTTTTCAAGAGATGTTGAATGAAAATCTTGCAAATTCCAGATGAACATTAATTCAATCTTTAGCCAAATGCAATGGAAAAGCAAAGTGTGTATGCCAAGGTGTGGGCATTCTGGGAGGTTGTGTGAGGGAGTGGTTTCTTTTCCTCTCCATCTTTGTATATAGCAGGGGTTGACAGCCTCAGCTTTTCCAGCAGGCCCTAAGAACTCCACCCAGGCTATGCTCCAACCTCCAGGAGAGATCCATCATCAGCTCAGCTCCAATCTGAAACAAGAATTAAACTGTGGCAGAATCACATTCCAACCACTTCTATAGTTTCCCTCCTGTGTGAATGCTTTGATGAAGTGTGAGATGTGTCTTATTTCTGAAGCTCTTTCCATGCTTCATGCATTTATATGGGATCTCCACTGTGTGAATTATTTGATGAGCAGCAAGTCATATCTTCTAAGAGAAGCTCTTTCCACATTTCAAGCATTTATGTCGTTTTTCTTTGGTGTGAATTCTTTGACCAGCAGTGAGAGAAACTCTTTGCACATTCTAAGCTTTCTCCCATTTGAATTCTTTTATGAATGACAGTTGGCATTCAAGTGAAGGTCTTTCCACATGCCAAACACTTATTTAATTTCTTCCCATTGTGAATTCTTTGATGGGAAGTGAATTTCCTCTTCGGACAGAAGCTCTTTTCACATTCCAAGCATTTATGTGGTTTGTCCCGTGTAAATTCTTTGATTAGTGACATGTACTTGACAAATGAAGCTCTCCACATCACAATCATTAATATGTTTTTTCCTCTGTATGGATATTTTGATGTGTAAGAAGGGCAGAGCTGTTACGAAAGCCCTTTCCACATTGCAAGCATTTATATGGTTTCTCCCCGGTATGGATCCTTTTATGGGTAGTAAGATCATAACTCTGACGAAAGGTCTTTCCACACTCTAAGCATTCAAATGGTTTCTCCCCTGTGTGAATTCTTTCATGAGAAGCTAGATGGATCTTCTGAGAGAAGCTCTTTCCACACTCCAAGCATTCAAATGGTTTCTCCCCTGTGTGAATTCTTAGATGAGTAGTAAGATGTGATTTCCGAAAAAAACTCTTTCCACACTCCAGACATTTATATGGTTTCTCCCCGGTATGGATCCTTTTATGGGTAGTAAGATCATAACTCTGACGAAAAGTCTTTCCACACTCTAAGCATTCAAATGGTTTCTCCCCTGTGTGAATTCTTTCATGAGAAGCTAGATGGATCTTCTGAGAGAAGCTCTTTCCACACTCCAAGCATTCAAATGGTTTCTCCCCTGTGTGAATTCTTAGATGAGTAGTAAGATGTGATTTCCGGTAAAACTCTTTCCACACTCCAAACATTTATATGGTTTCTCCCCGGTATGGATTCTTTGATGTAACATAAGGACAGAGTTGCAACGAAAGCTCTTTCCACACTCAAAGCATTTAAATGGTTCCTCCCCTGTGTGACTTCTTTCATGAGTAGTGAGATTTATCTTCTGATGAAAGCTCTTTCCACACTTCAGGCATTTATGCGGTTTTTCTCCTGTGTGAATTCTTTGATGAGTAGTGAGATGTGTCTTCTGACAGAAGCTCTTTCCACATTCAGCGCATTTATAAGGTTTCTCTCCTGTGTGACTTCTTTCATGATTAGTGAGATTTATCATCTGACAAAAACTCTTTCCACACTCCAAACATTGATAGGTTTTCTCCCCTGTATGGATCTTTTGATGGGAAATGAGGACAGAACTGTGACGAAAGCTCTTTCCACACTCCAAGCATTCATGCGGTTTCACTCCTGTGTGAATTCTTTGATGAGTAGCCAGCTGTGACTTCTGACAGAAACTCTTTCCACACTCCAAGCATTTATAGGGTTTCTCCCCTGTATGGATCCTCTGATGGGAAATAAGGGCAGAATTGTGACAAAAGTTCTTTCCGCACTCCAAGCATTTGTATGGCTTCTCACCTGTGTGGATTTTGTTACGAGCTTTAAATGTCAACTTAGGATGGACATTTCTCTGACACATACAGGATGTTCTTGTTTCTTTCCTTTTTTGTGTTGCTTCTTCAACTGGGATTTGATGGTAGCCACTGCCCAGAGAAGGAGGAGGTTTAGTTTCAATTTTCTGTCCCTGCTGCTCGTTTCTTAAACCCACGCCTCTTTCTGGGAACACCCTAAGGTGTTTCCCCTTTTTCTTGGTTTCCCAGTCATGACCTGTTGCAAAGAAGAGAGGAAACTGTTACCTATTTTAATTTAACAAAACTGATATACCGCTTGAATGTAAAGACCTCTAAGTAGTTTATAAGCCTGAGGCAGAAATGGAGCCTCAAATAATTGAAGAAGCACACAAAATGTTTGTGACAATGGAAGAGCAGAAAAGCCTTAGCTAGGAGGTAGATCTTACTTATCTGCTGCTGCTAACACCATAACTGATAGCCAGTGCTCTATAAACTATTGGATTGGGTCCATAAGGATCCATCATGACCTATCTTTAGGCACCAGGCAAAAATATTTCTCTTTTCCCAGGCATTTGGCTTATAATTTTTTGGAGGGCTTTTGATATTGTAGCCTCTTTTAAAGGGTAGGCTGTCCCGCTGCCTTTTATATTTATGTTCTGTGTTTTTAAACTTTGTATTTGTTCCAGATTTTTATATTGGTTTTAATCTATTGATTGTAAGCCAGTTTGGGTTCACTTTTGTGAAGAAAGCAACTAATAGCAGCAAACATGGCGGTAGGAGCAACAGCTAGGGGCGAGGGACCTTCATCACAAATGGCTTTTATACGGTAATTTCTCCCTTGTTGGAGGTTACAATGCATTGGAAAATACAGGGCAGCCTCCCCCCCTTCTTATGCCATCACCCTCGGACCCGACCTGGACACCAGCTATCAGTGTGACCCAGAGACGCGATGTGAGACTCCCACCTACACTAGGCCGCCGCTGCTGCCGTTTCTTGTTTGCCAGGCCGGGCCGGAGCCGGGGGTGGGCTGCGGCCCTTTCGGCAGGCCTGACACAGCGACCTATCTTCGGGAAACAACGTTGCTGGCTGCGGTGATTTTCCAATGGCTGCTGGGATTGGGGCGCGCCCCTGCGCCCCCGCCGTCCTGCCATGTCGATCGTTCCACCTTGTATCGGCCGCATTTGCCTCTCAGCGCCTTTGCCTTTGGCTTCTTAAGGAGAACTTTCCTGTTGGTCGCGTCTTTGTGGGGCCTGTTTATGCCGCCCCCTCGCTATTTGCTACACTGGATGCTGGATGCTGAGAGCGAGAGGAGGTGCCGCTTTGGTTTCGCAAATGACGCACGTTTTGGACTATACAGGCTAGAAGCCTTATTGAACCTTAGTAGCTTTTACCTGGTTGTTTTAGTTTTATTCCTTGTTTTTTGATGTTGTGGTGTTTATATACCTTTACTTTGTACGTTGCTCAGAGTGGCTGGGTCTCCAGCCAGACAGGCGACAAATAAATCGCATAAATAAATAAATAGTTCAGCTTCTAGCTGAGACATGAGTGTAGCCTTGGGCATTCATTCTTTCTTAGACTAGCCTACCTCGCAGGGCGGTGGTGATGGAAAACCACGAAACAACCCCCATGCGTTCTCTTCTGAACTGTTTGGAGCAACTGCAGTATAGAAATATGATTTTAAAAAATAAGGAGAGGACCTGCCATTCAGTGGCAGAGCATGTCTCTTGCATGCAGATTAGGCGAAGTTCAATCCCTGAATTCTCCAGTTAAAGGACCTGTGAAGGAGTCCTTGGGTGTACTGGGCATCATACACTAGAGCGATTCTGCCAGTCAGAGCAGACAATATTGGTTTAGATGGGCCAATGGACATATAGGGGTGTTCCATCAGGTTCCTGGAATTCTAGGATGGCTCCAGTCTGCATTTGCATGTTATTATGGTTCTTGCTGTTTCCTGCTGCTGAATGTTGTTCACATTATGCTGAGGTTTTAACAGTTTGCCCCCTTATGGAGTTTTGTTAAATGGAAAAGCAAGTTATGAATGTTTTAATCAATAAAAATAAAGAAATAGAGCCGAAGAAAGGAATTTGAGATGCTAAAATACAGGAAAATGTGCAAAAACAGTCTTGGAGCATTTCATTTTGGACCCAAATACAGAAGCCGGGTTCACACAATTTATACAAGCCCACCAATTAAGATTTTTTATAAACGGCATCATGACTTCTGCTCTCAGCTTAACTAAAGGTGCAAGAGAAGGCTGCCCTTTTTTCATCTTTATTTATTTATCACATTTCTACCCCGCCTTTGTTTTCATGATAGAAACCCAAGGCAGCTTACATATGGTCCCCAGACGGTCTCCCATCCAGGCACTGACCAGACCTGACCCTGCTTAGCTTCAGCAGGGAGCTGGCCTTATGTGCCCTCAGACTTTATTATTAGTTCAAGCGTTATTACCTTTAGCCATAAAAGTAAGGGAAAATCAAGAAAGAAATGGGAAAAAATCTAAATAAAAATTATACATGAGTGATATTGTTTTAATATTGACAAATCCAATTCATAGAGCAATCCAACTGCCAAGAAGCTGGCAGAGAGGAGCCAGCAGAACGCTCCGCAGGATCCTCCTCCTGCTCGGGAGCCTAAATGCAGCCGAGTGCACGAGCTGGCCGGGAAGCGCTGGCTCTGGCAAACAGGCCTCCCAAGGAGTAAGCACTCCCCACAGACCTTAATGGAAATCAAAAACTTTTAAAATTCTGCTGGCCTTTTGGCTGGCGGAGTTTCAAGGTAAATTGGGACCCTGGGGACAGGTCTGAATGTGAGAAGGATCTCATGTAAATGCCCCCCACGGCTCCGCTCCCCCCATGCCCTGTTTTTGGGGTTTCCTGGTGGAGCTACATCCCTGCCGTGGCAGAGGGCTGCTGCCGGGAGCGTTTTGGAGCATCCAGTGCTCCGCAGCATCCATCTCACCCCAGCTCAGAGGAAAGGTGAGTTGGACTGGGCCCTTAGTCATTAACTGAAGTTGAAAATCTTATAAAAGGTTATGGAATAATAACTAGATACAACGTTAATAAAGAGAAATCAGAAATAATGGACGTTAATATTGTACACAAAAAAATAAAAAGAAATTAACTTAAAGCAACACCTAAATGATGTTTAGGGACTAAAATGATATAAAGACTACATAATCTGTACAATAACAAGTATACATTATGATACAAAGAATGTGATGATCTCATAAAACAATGAGAAAAACTAAATTTATGGGGGTTTTTTTGCAGAAGCTATACCATAAATGTCTCATCCACCCATCTTATATTTGGATGTTCCTACACGTTATATAGTTCAGTCATGTGAACATACAATTAATCCCATTTGGTCTATATGCCAGAAATCCAACTCTTGGTTTAAACCCCAAGTACTGAAAGTAAATTCATTTTTAACTGTGAAAAAGCCTGGGGAGAAGCCTCTCCCCCCACCTCCCGATTCAGGAGAACATAAAAGAATCACAAAGATTTCTTGCAAAGCCAACAGAGAGAGAGATAAAATTAATGTTTACCCCGCAAGGTGGCATGTCCATCCCTTTCCTGAATACCACCCCTTCGCAGGGGACTGTCTCTGGCTTCCAACAGAACCTTCTGTGACTCAAAGAAATCAGCGGCCACTTCTGCAAACATATCCTTCACCTGAAGCAACAATGAGGATATAAAGAAAGTGAATGGGGAGACGGATGAGAAAAGGCATGACAGAAACAAAAGTCCTTGGGGAGTCTGGGACATTCCTCCGTGGACAATTTTAGAAGGCTTTAAAATCTCCCCCATCAGATCCTGAACCCCTTGGAAGCACCAGGATGAAGCTCTCTCTCACCTGTTGCTCTGACTGCTTTTTCTCCTCTGCTTGGCTCAGGAGGAAACCTTCGGCCAAGGCCACCGCCTGCAAAGTAGTTTCCGCTCCACATTCACTGACCCAGCTCTGCATTTCTTCTGGGAGGATGATCAGGAACTGCTCCAGGATCATCAGGTCCAAGATCTCATTCTTTGTGCATCGCTCTGGCTTCAGCCACCGACGGCAGAGATGGTGGAGTTGGTTGTAAACTTCTCGGGGGGCCTTGGCCTCCTGGTAGCAGAGCTGCCTGAAACGCTGGCACGGCACGTCTGAGCTGAAGGCTTGAAGGATCTTCTGTTCTGCTGTTTCCAAGAATTCCCCAGGGCTCCCAATCTGGATGACACATGGACCTCTTCCTGCTTCACGGCCAACTGAGTCTTGGTCTTCCATCTTTGAACTTTGTGTTCCAAGGAAGCCTCCAACTGGGCCCAGGAGACTCCTTCCGCTTTTGCCAAATGCCCACTTAATTGGAGGTTCTATCAAGCCCTGCAAAGCTAAAACATTGTTTGGTGAGTGAATCATAACACTTTCAGGAAAGGTGGCTGAATGCTAAGTCACAGAGAAGAATGGAGAAATACTTTTGGGAGAGTTTCCTTCAAGTGAGGCCCATGGATTAAAGATGGCATGGGGAACTTTTGTACCCCCAGATGTTGCTGAACTGCAATGCTCATCAGCATAGTTAATGGCCAGGGATGGGAGTTGTAGTTCAGAAACATCTGGGGAGGGGGACAATGGGTATGTACAATTGGATCAAAGCCTTCAGTCTGGCTGAGAATCAGAATATGCACCGTCCCTTCCAGTGGTCTCTCCCCTATAAATCATGGGAACATAAGAACAGCCTGGCTGCAGGATCAGGCCACTAATCCAACATACTGTCCTCACAGTGATGCCCATGGGAAGCCTGCAAGCAGAACATGAATACAAGAGCACTCTCTCCACTTGGTCAAATCCCAGAACCTGGTATTCAGAGGCATCCAGACCCTGGTGCCTGAGATAATACAGACATCATCACTGGTAGTCTTTGATAGCTTTATCCCTTCATCAATTTGTCGAATTCCCATTTAGAGCTGCCCAAGCTGGTTGTTGTCACTCCATGCTGTGGGAGTGAATTCCATTGTTTTAATGATGTGCCATGTCAAGAAGTACTTCTGGAAGCCTGTCCTGAGTCCCCCCCCCATTCTGTTCCATTGGATGGCCCTGGGTCCTAACATTATAAGAGAGGGAGAAAGACATCTCTGTCTGCTTTCACCACATCATGCATCGTTTGACGCTCGTCTGTCATCTCTCCCTTTCATAGAATCATAGAACAGTAGAGTTGGAAGGGGCCTACAAGGCCATCAAGTCCAACCCCCTGCTCAGTGCAGGAATCCAAATCAAAGCATTCCCGACAGATGGCTGTCCAGCTACCTCTTGAATGCCTCCAGTGTCGGAGAGTCCACTACCTTTCTAGGTCATTGGATCCACTGTTATATGGCTCTAACAATTAGGAAGTTTTTCCTGATGTTCAGTCAAAATCTGCCTTCCTGCAACTTGTGCCCATTATTCCGTGTCCTGCACTCTGGGACGATCGAGAAGAGATCCTGGCCCTCCTCTATGTGACAACCTTTCATGTACTTGAAGAGTGCTGTCATATCTCCCCTCGATCTTCTCTTCTCCATGCTAAACATGCCCAGTTCTTTCAGTCTCTCGTCATAGGGCTTTGTTTCCAGTCCCCTGGCTTCCTTGTGTCCTTGGCTTCCATCTAAGTTAAAAAGCCCAAACGAAACTATCTTGAAGGGTAGCTTACATGAAAGCGGCCACTCAGCTAAAAAAATGCTCATTGGTTTAATATCCAGGCTTGTAGACAGCTAGTCTATTGATCTCACGCACAAAACCTACATTTCCAGCTAAATTTTAACTTTTTTTCCCCCGTTGTCAGATATACATTTGTTTAGAGCAGAAGCAGAATTACATTTATTTGCAATCTCCGGTATCCTTCCTCTACACATGGAGGCTCCACTCCTGACAGCTCAGGCGCTGCCTTGCTGGGGCACATGACAGATTCCGACGGGGCAGCGACGTCCTGTTCTCAGCAGAGGCCGGCCTTTCCTTCCGAAGAGCACGCAAGCTTTACGCGCGGCAGGAGTTGGGATCCATCAGCTGCGCTCTGCAGAGGCATTTCCTCTCCTTTGCCTGTCCACCTTTTAAAAATGTTGCGCTCTCATTCTAAGGCTTTGACGCCCCGCTGGAAGAGCCTCTCCCCCCCGTGACCGGGGTTCGTCCAGGCACCCTCCCCTTGCACCCCGGGGAGCTCACCGGATCCCCAGCAGGAAAGCACCCAACGCAGCCCGTGGCGAAAGGCACCGGCCACCTGCACCCCGCAACCAGCAACTGCCGGACAAGAAGAGGCCCGCAAGTCGCCCGGGAGGACGCGGCCTCCCCCCTCCCTCCGCCCCAAATGCCTTGCCTCTCTAGGAATCTCATTCACTCTCCATAACCCTTCCGCGGCCAAGCTTCCTCCTCCTCTCTCCAAGAAGCGCGCTCTTGCCCCCTCGCCCTGGTGGGAACCAGGCAAGGAAGGCGCCGGGGTTGGTTTGTGTGCTTTGCTTTTCCCACCAGGCGAAAACTTCGCTCAGTTGTTTTAAATAAATTTTAGAAGATATTTATTTTACATTTACATCTCTCCATCTCATAAAGCTGGGCTGGGACCACCATTGACGTTTCTAGCTAAAAACGCAAGAATTGCCTTGCTGGGTCAGACCAAGATCCTTTTGACCCAGCATTCTGTTCCTGACAGCGGACGGCTAGATGCCTCTGAGGGATCCCAAGCGGGATCCCAAGCAAGCCACAACACAACAAGGAGGGCCTTCAGTTGTTTGTGCCCAGCCTATGGTCTGCACTGGTATGCTGGTTCTATACATAGCAGTTCCATTTAGCAATGAAAGCTAAGAATTTCTGATAAACCCGCCCTCCATGAATTTGTCTTATCTAAGCCTGTCTCCTGGGTGTCAAGGGCCAGCTAAAGATCACCCCACAGCGAGTGGCTCAGGGGTTACGTGCCCTGCCACCTGTGCAGCCATGGGCAAACTGCAGAGTCCCAAGGAGCCCAGTTGCCCCCCAGCTGGCCGTTGTGGACAAGGAAGGGGCTTGCTTGTGCAGCTGTGGCAAGCTGAGCAGGCCCTAGCCAGCTGGGGAGGACTAGCCTCAGAGGGAGGCAATGGTACCCCCCCCTGAATACAGCTTACCATGAAAACCCTATTCATAGGGTCGCTGTCAGTCAGGATCAACTTGAAGGCAGTCCATTTCCATTTGGAAGCTGGTGGCTATCACCATATCTTGTAGAAGGGGGAAGTAGTACACATCCTTTTCTGTAAGCCACTTTGAGCACAATTTTTTTTGTAGAAAGGCGGCACACAAATGAAATGATGAGGTGTGGACGGATTGCAATTCCCATCCTCCCCCTCAAATCCCTGGCCATTGGCCTTGCCGGCTGGGGCTGATAGGAAACGGAGTCCAATGCAATCCAACACAAAACACCATTACAAGCAGTGCAAAGCTGACTGCCGTTGGCAAGCACTGTGAGACCTGCTTTTGAACTGGAGCTCCTTGGCATAGGTGTAGTCATGCGGGATCTTAGACCCCTTAATTTTTGGAGGGCAGAGTCCCAGTGCCTCCAGCATCCATGAGCCACTCTGCATAAAAGGGGAGTGTGGTAGCCCCTGGGAAGAGTCTTCTAACATGCTTCCTTGTATTTTTCTGCTGATTGGAGCCAATCAGAGTGAAAGGAGGTGAGTCAACCACTGAGAAGACTCTCCCCAGTAGCTAACACACTCCCCTTTCATACAGATTGGCTTCTAGGGATGGCTGTTGTTATAGGAGAAGGCATGCACAGGAAGGACAAGGAGTGTGGAGATGATGGAGAGTGATAGAGCGAGCGAGGGGGCGTGGCTGTGAGGGGATGTGGCATGACTATCAAGAAGGGACCCTGCACTTCTGAAGTTGCCATTACATGACTGCCCATTAATGTCTGACCACCAACAAATCACCCGGCATGCAGTGCCCCAACCGGGCACTATAGTGGCAGGTCACTATCGCACCAGGCATGGGAGATCAACTCCTCCTGCTCCCATTTAAAAGCCCCAGCAACGCCCCTGCCCACCACTTGCCAGGCTGTTGACTTGTGGAAGTGGGCAAAGACCACAATCTCTCTTGTATCCCCCATTCCTACTTAAGTCCTCTACAGCAGGGGTTCCAAAACTGTGGTCCGTGGACCACCAGTGGTCCACACGCTTCATTCTGGGGGTCTGCAGCATGTCCTCATGAATGACACATCTTGATTTTTCAGTGTATGTTTATTCCTGCTTTTATTTCTTATGTTGTATTGTTATATCAGTGTAATAAAATACGAGAAAGAAAGGATTCAATACAAATACAATTAAAAATCACACAGCAATCTGGCACAGTGCAGGCAGATCAATTATTAAGTGGCCCACCAAGGCCATCAGCAATTTTCAAGGGATCCATGGGGGGGAAAGGTATGGGAACCACTGCTGTATAGCTAACTGTCTATACATTGGGGCTCATTGTGCCTGAATTGCCTCCGTTTCTCTCCTCTGTAAACTGGAATAGTGGCCCATCCCCTTAGGGAGGTCGCACAGGTGAGTACATAAGCATAAACACTGGAGGCCTTCAAGAGGCATCTGGACAGCCCCCCATCAGGTAAGCTTTTAAGTTGGATTCCTGCCTTGAGCAGGGGGTTGGACTCGATGGAGTCACAGGTTCTTTCCAACTCCTCTATGAAAAACATTTGTTGACAAATGGTAGTTCCTTGGATGGAGAACACACAATAGAGCTTTGAGTAACACATGTTGACCTGCAGTGGGTTCTTTGGGGGGCAGGGACCCCTGTTCCCTTGGACCGCTGAGCTGTGGCCTCTAAAATGGGGGTCCCCTTCCAGTCCACATCAGATTTCTAGCTTGTTTTCCACAGCTCTGCCTGAAAATGCTTTGGTATAAAAACAAATGGGGTTTCTTTTTTGGAGGGGGGGACATATTTTGTTTCAGATTCTGCTTAACTCATCATCTGGCTGACTTTTTCTGATAAAATATTTTCAATGGGGATTCTGTTTTCTAGAAGCAATTAAGGTGCAATAGAAATATTTTAATCTTTGTTCTCAGAATGCTGAGGCTGGCTTTCTTTTTCTGGCATGAGAACTTTGTTCAAATGCAAAGGTATGTCAGCTTATCATCTGAAGAGGAAAGCCTATTTGCAAGTAGCTGTTGCAGAATTTCATTGGCTCTGACCATGTGGTTTTCGTTGCTGTTGTTATGTGCCTCCAAGTTGACTACGACTTATGGCGACCCTATGAATCAGTGACCTCCAAGAGCATCTGTCATGTGGTTTTATGGAGATAAATATCTGCAAATGAGAGCTGTCCCTAAGGGAACGCTGGGCTCTGTGGGAAGGGTTAGAAATCTTATTCCTCAACTCAGCTCTCAAGTGTTGTGGCAGCTCATCCACTAAGGCTACAGGGTCACAGTCCTTTCAAGCAGAATATTAAGCATTTTTTAAAAATCTGAAATCTCAAAGCCACACTTTCTTTCCTGTCCCGTACACACAACCACACAACTCTTACCATATATGGAGTGAGAAATGCCAGATTTAGAAAGGGAAGAGGCACCAGAGATCATATCGCAAACATACGTTGGATAATGGAACGGACCAAGGAATTTCAGAAGAAAATCACCCTGTGCTTTGTAGATTACAGCAAAGCCTTTGACTGTGTAGATCATGAAAAACTATGGAATGCTTTAAAAGAAATGGGGCCCCCAGAGCATCTGATTGTCCTGATGCACAAACCTATACTCTGCACAAGAGGCTACTGTAAGGACAGAATATGGAGAAACCGATTAGTTCCCAATCGGAAAGGGTGTGAATAGAATAGAGTTTATTGCTTACAGCTGATAGGCCACCGCAAATACATTTAAACATCATATAAACATCATATAAACAACAGAAACAACCCAATACGAACACCAGAAATCCTGCTAAAAACACATAAAAAATTAAAAGTTAAAAATAGGAAAGATGTCTATACCGATGCAACCAACAGTATATTTACAGGGGTTGAGAGGGTAAGGACGCTGGTGGCGGGGAGTATCTTTGGGTTTTAGCTCTAATTTTTGCTGCCTCAAGGGCGAACTTAGCGACTTAGCGTGATATAAAAGGGTCATTGCCCACCAGCAGGGTACAAACCTGTTCAAGGGGAGGCCTATCCTTAATAAGATTACTAATGGGGGATAAGAACTTAGTCCGAGGATCTTTGTAAAGGGGGCAACCCAACAAGTAATGAAAAATATCCTCCACATCACCTGAGCTGCATGGGCAGCAGCGAAGGTGAAATGGGATACGTCTATATCTCCCATCCAGAAGCGCAGAGGGCATTGATTGAAAGCGAAGGGCAGTGAATGCGGTTCTCAACCATGGCGCTTCTAGAGAGGGCTCCAGTTTGAAGGATGTTTTGTATATTGAATACCAATGCGAAAAAGAAGAGTGTGAGGCAGAGACCAAGTCCCATCTTGATGCATAGAAAAGAATTCTGTCCCTCAGTCGAGCCTTTGCTCTGGGGGATACGTATGAGGGAGCAGTTTCAATGCTTATCCCATAAAAAGCTAACATTAATTTGGTCCTTGCTAGCCAATTTTCTTGCCCAGGGTTCTGGAGTTGCTCAAGATAACATTTCTTTGGCAGCCTTGAGTCATCCATGGCCACCAATGTTAACCAAAAGGAAGCAAGGGCTACATGAACCAATGCTTCTAGAGAGTGTGAGCCAGTTTCCAGCCTCAAAAGGGCGGATGGCGTCCCTTTTGGAAGGGCCAGGATCCTTCGAATGAAGGCGTTTTGTAGCTTCTCTAGGGATGGGATCCTCACGTATCCCCAAATCTAGGCACCATAAAGGAGAGTTGGAATGAGTTTCTTTTGGAACACCTCGACTGCAGGGGGGACAGCCTTTCCACCTTTAAAATAGAAAAAACGGCACAGCAATTGGATGGAATAGGAAGGTTTTAAATTCATTGCTGTGATGTGTGGATTCCAGGATAGAGAAGAAGTAAAAGTGAGGCCCAAATATCTAAACTGGCGTAGTTGGAGAATGGGCCTATCATTTAGTTTCCACACATGCTGTTTGGACTTTTTCCCAAAAACTACCACCACAGTCTTGGAATGATTAATTTTGAGGTGTTCATTTCGACAATAGGAACCCAGAGAGGATAACAATCGCCTCATGCCCACCTGAGTGATGGAAATCAATGCTAGGTCGTCAGCGTAAAGTAGTACTGACAACTTTGTGTTTAAGATTCGAGGGAGGAAGAATTCCGGCCCCGCTAAGACGTTAACAATGCCGTTGACATAAAGGTTGAAAAGGAGTGGCGCCAGCAAGCAACCTTGTCGGACACCTCTCCCTGTGGGCACTGCCTCTGATAGGGCGCCACTTGGGCCAACCCTGACCCTGAGGGACGTATTAAAATGGAGTAGTTGTAGGAGGCAGAGGAGGCGCCGGTCGATGTTTGTCCCCTTGAGTTTTTGCCAGAGTCTCGATCGGTCAATCAGATCAAATGCTGAAGAGAAGTCGACGAAGGTCACAAACAGCTCTCTTCTCTTTTGAAGGGCATATTTCTGGATCAAATGCGCAAGAGTAAAGCAATGGTCTAGAGTAGACTTGCCCTTTGTAAAACCCGCCTGTTCCTCTGCAATGCTCTTGTTCTCGAGGGCCCAGAGTTGTAACTTCCCTAACAGGTATTTAGAGTATAATTTTGCGGCCACATCAATGAGGCTGATAGGCCTGTAATTTTTGGGGTCAGATTTAGAGCCCATTTTGTGAATTGGGATCACAATGGTGTCAGACCAACCCTTAGGGATAGAGCCGTGCTGGTTTATGAGAGAAAATAGCTTAGCGAAAATGGGTGCCCACCAATCAGGGGTGGCTTTGAAAAGTTCAGCAGGAATCATATCCTGACCTGGGGCTTTCTTAGAAGGAAGAGAGTTAATTAGTACAAGCACTTCTTCCGGACTCACTGGGGCCCACTCCTTGCGTGTCTGGAGGGCTACAGTGACTAAGCTAAGGCGGATATCTATCAAGGGATCCCCAGCAAAAATATCTGTGAAATGTGCATACCATTGAGAGGGGGTAATTGGATTGTCGATAGGAGAATAGCCCCCTTTGAGCCCTCTCGATATTATGGCCCAGAAGCTAGCTGAATTATGTTTGGCTAGCGCTAGGGTCAGATCCGACCATTGTTGACGTACAAACATTGCCTTTTTTTTCCGAAGTAGGTTTTTATAAGCCCTGTGCCAGAAGATGTAAGAGTCAAGATTTTCAGGAGAGTTTACTCTTTTCAAGGTTCTTATGGCGCTAGCAAGGGTTTTTTTTAGTTGTGTGCACTGGCCATCAAACCATCCACATTTCCTCTTAGATGGAGGGTGAGCGGTGGATAGTCGGGGCCTTAATGCCTCGATAAAGGCCCCATAAAGGTCAAGGGGGTCAGTGGAACTTAAAAAATGTTCTCGCCAAGCAAGTAAGGCCTGGGAATGGAGAAAAATGATCAAATTCTCTTGAAGTCTCCCGTCCCAGCGTAGCCTTCTTATGCCAGTAAGGGAAAGGTTTTCTGAGAGGATACCACTGGGGATTGCTGAAGGAATAGGGAGAGAAAGGGAGGAATTTATAGGCATATGATCGCTTTCTGGTCTAGAAAGCACAGTAAAATCCAAGAAATAATATCTTAAAGCAGGAGAAAGAAACATAAAATCGATGACACTCAGTCCTCTAGGCCCGTAAAAAGTATATGAGTCTGCATATGGGTTGTTAGAACTACCATTACAAATTAAAAAATGGTATTTGATCACTAAAGCAAAAAGCGAGCAACCCGAAGATGTTATAACCTCGTCTCGTGATGACCTAGGGGGGCAAAATGACAAATCTTCCGGAGCTAAGCCCATTTTCTCCCCAATGGCCAGGTTATTTGCCCCCAGCCAAGCGTTAAAGTCCCCAGTCATGAGAATAAGGGGATCACATACTGACTGGAATATTTCATTTAAGGCCAAGTCTAATTCTGACCAAAAGGCCATGGCCTTTTGCTTATACTTGGCTGGGGCAGCGTAAACGTTTATGAGAAACACTTTCAGGTTTGAAGGCCATACCATCTGTATAACCAAGATGTCATTAGTAGTTGAAAATGAAAGCTGGGAGGTACTAAGGTTTAAGTCAGTAGAGATCAGAGTGGCTAAGCCACCTACTGATCTTCCCCCCTTAGATGACGGGGTTGCTGGTCTAGAGAAAGACTCATATCCCGGGAAGGTGGGGCAAGCTGTAGAGGTGGCCCAAGTTTCTTGAAGACATACAATCGGCGATTGCATGCAGAAATCCCTAAACGAATGGTCTGACAACTTATTACCCCAGCCTGCAACATTCCATGAAATAACATGTAAAGACGGGTGATTTGGGGGAAAACGGAGGCTGGATCGTCAGGGAGAAGCTGGGTCATTCAAAATTTTCTGGGGCGAGGGCAAATCTTGGGTGACGGCAGGGGAAATACATAAGTCCACTTTACATAGTTGTCTACTAACATTTGATGTAGGGAATGAAGAAAGAGGTAGCATTGGCATTGGGCGACATTTTGATGGAGAAACTAATTCTGAGTCCTCCAAATATCTTAGATCTAACCAAGATGGAGTCGTATGCATTCCCAATATCTCTCCAGCGTCTAATGAAAATTTCCCGGGTGGTGGGTGATGGATGATTACAGTATGCGAGGCCATGGCCGTTGCTAAGTTACCAGTAGCCTGGAAAGGGTGTGAGACAGGGGTGTATTTTATCACCCTATTTGTTAATATCTTGGCACAGTCATTAACCAACATGGAGAAAATAGTCAAGAAATCAGAAGAAGGCTAGGACTGGGGAGGGCAGCTGTGAGAGAACTAGAAAAGGTCCTCAAATGCAAAGATGTCTCACTGAACACTCAAGTCAGGATCATTCAGTCCGTGGTATTCCTGATCTCTATGTATGGATCTGAAAGTTGGACAGTGAAAAAAGCTGGTAAGAGAAAAATCAACTCATTTCAAATGTGGTGGAGGAGAGCTTTGTGCATACCATGGATGAAAAAGACAAATAATTGGGTGTTAGAACAAATTAAACCAGAACTATCACTAGAAGCTAAAATGATGAAACTGAGGTTATCATACTTTGGACACATCATGAGAAGACATGATTCACTAGAAAAGACAATGAAGATGAAACAGACTGCCTTCAAGTCGATTCCAATTTATGGGCGACCCTATGAATAGCATTTTCATGGTTAGAGGTATTCAGAGGGGTTTACCATTGCTTTCCTCTGAGGCTGAGAGGCAGACACTGGCCCAAGGTTACTCAGGTCTGGCTCTCTCAGAAAAGACAATAATGCTTGGAAAAACAGAAGAAAGTAGAAAAAGAGGAAGGCCAAACAGGAGATGGATTGATTCCAGAAAGGAAGCCACAGACCTGAACTTACAAGATCTGACCAGGGTGGTTCATGACAGATGCTCTTGGAGGTCACTGATTCATAAGGTCACCCTAAGTCCTAATCGACTCGAGGGCACGTAACAACACACAACCATGCCTGCCTGCTTTCTTCCAGGAAGCAGGTGCATGTAGCGAAAGCTAGCAGAGTTGGTTTTCTTTTTAAAGCCTGCCTCGCTGTAATCCTGTTCAGAGGTTGAAGCAATCAGCGCAATTGCAGGGAGGCTTGGCACTGATCCTTTCAATCTCAGAATCAAAGACTTCCAATCCTCCCTGCAGCCTCTTTCCAGGCTCTGCAACCTCAGCTTGAAAGGGGTGGGCCCCAGGTAGACCCGCAAAGCCCACGCCTCACTGATCTTTTTGTGAGGAGGTTATTTATTTATTATACAGTCACGAGAGTGGCTATATACTATAGTTAGCACGGATTTTTCGCATTCCGCAATGTTAAATTGAAAATATATCCCCATGCTATTCTGATCCTTCTCATAAGCTCACTTAAAAACAAAACCTTACAAAACGTATAGTCTTGTACTCAGAAATGGTTGCTTAACAACCCTCTAAATTTGCATGGCAATACACAAAACAGCCAGAGAGAATTGAGAGTCCAAAGTGTAAAAAGAAAGAACAAAACCAGACTCCTTTTGGATTTTTTTCTGTCAAAGTCCTCATAATCTGTTCAAATTCATTAAAAATCAGCCATGTTCACAGAGTACCTGTAATCCTGTTACTGACCTTGCCCCATACTCTGAACTTCATCTTCTGCAGTTTAAAAGTTAAAAAATGCCTGGCTGATTTTTAATTAAGAAATTTTGCATTAAGTCTATCATAACGTCGGCCACACCCACGCCAGACCTTTATTTCACTTGACAGTTATGGCTTCCCCCCAAGAATCCTGGGAAGTGTAGTTTGTGATGGGTGCTGAGAGGAGACTCCTATTCCCCTGACAGAGCTCCGGTGGCCAGAGTGGTTTAACTGGCCAGATTGTATTAACAGTCAGGTGCTCTGATTAAAGCTCCGTGAAGGGAATAGGGCCTCTCTTAGCAACTCTAAGAACCCTTCACTAACTACACTTCCCAGGATTCTTTGGGAGAAGCCATGACTGCTTAAAGTGAAATAAAGGTCTGGTGTGGATGTGGCCAGCAACAGCTTTGGTTTAAATTTATGTGGGGGCTACATGTGCCTGCTGTAGAATAAAAAGGTGGGGGAAACCCAGAAAAAGAATGATACTGTTCACAATGTTTTCCTTTTGGAAATAAAAGGAGCTTCCCCTCTGCCCAGTGCCCACCCATCGGGTCCCCTCCCTTCCCCCTGCCCTCCCTCCGTCCCTGGCTTGTTTGTGCATTTATTCTGCTCTCTCCGCCCCATCCCGCCCCCATTTGTTCCACCAGGCCGAAACTCTTCTCTGCTGTTTATTTATCATGCATTTATTTTATATTTAAATAGCTGGAGTTTTGTTTCTTTGATTTGCCTCTCCACCCCCACCTTTCCCTCCCCAGCCAAAACTGATTTATTTATTTAATGAATAAACGTATTTACATACCGCCCCCTCGTAAACCAGGGCTGTGTCGCCAGAGGACAACCCCCGTCACAGGAATTGGAGTCCAACCACATCTAAAGGGCCAAAGTTTCCCAGCCCTGTCCTAAAATACCAAGGCAGGGTCCCGCAACAGAAACAGAATCCATTCAAACAAGCAAACCGCAAAATGAAAATGTGTGTCTGCTGAAGAACATCTGAAATGGCTGCATGGGCCTCCCAGCCTCAAAAGGCCTTCAAGAAGTGCCTGAAACGCTCTTGACCTCAGTCCCTCCTGGCGTATTCAGTCTAGCACAGGGGGGTTGACTGGTCACCTCCAGAGTGTGGTTTAGGCTTCACCGCGGGAGGGCCGGGTTCCCTTGGCCTTGAAAGAGGCACGGTGAGGCGGCTCCTCAAGAAATCGGCTTTGGATCCCTTGGATGGGAATAACTGTCAGCCAGTTGCAAATACGCCCTTCTTGGGGAGGGGGTGGAGAGAGTCTTGGTCGGGCAGGTGCAGGCATGCTTGGATGACACGGATTATTTAGATCTGTTCCAATCTGGGTTGAGGCCTGGCTGTGGGACTGAGTCAGCCTTGGTTGCCCTGATGGATGACCTTGACAGAGAGCGGAAGAAGGGGAGCGTGGCCTTGGTCCTGCTTCTTGATCCCTCTGTGGCTTTCGATACAGCTGACCATGGTATCCTCCTGCACCAACTCCGTGGAATGGGAATTGGGGGCACCATGGAAAGGTGGTTCCAGCCCCACCTACAGGCCCAAGTCCAGAGAGTAGCTTTGGGTTATTATTTTTCACACACACCCCGGAGATTGTGCTATGCGGTACTGCAGGACACCATCTTATTTCTTATTTAATAGGTATAGGACACCACTGGGAGAGGTCATTAGGAGTTCTGGGGTCAAGGTGTTGTCAGTATGCTGATGACACTCAGCTCTGCTTCTCCGTAACATCCAAAAACATCCAAATGGGGAGAGGCTCTCTGGGCCTTGGACCTGGGCCTGGACCCAGTGGTGGGATGGATGAAGGAAAATAAGCTGGCCTGACTCTTGGCAAAACGGAGGCACTGTGAGTGAGTGCTTCCCGTGTCTGAGAAATTGGTCAATTGCATGCCCTGGATGGGGCTGCGCTCTCTCTGAAGGAGCAGCTACACAGCCTGGGGGTGCTTCTGGATCCAGCTCTGTCATTACAGGCCCAGGTAGTCTCAGTGGCCAGAAAGGCCTTTCCTCAGCTGCACCTGGTAGGATAGCTACAACCATTCCTGGAGTCGACAGCTTGGCCACAGTAGTTCAGGCACTGGTGACTTCAAGACTGGATTACTGCAATGCACTCTCTGTGGGGCTTCTCTTGCACTTGACCCAGAAGCTGCAATTAGTGGAGAATGCGCAGCCAGATTGCTGATGGGAATGAGACCCTGTCAGCATATAACACCACTGCTCAGAGATCTGCACTGGTTGCCAATTTGTTACTGGGCCACGTTCTAGGTTTTACTTATTGGTATATAAACCCCTTAAGACTTTGGGACCAGTTTACTTGTGAGACTGCCTTACCCCATATGTGCCCACTCGAGCACTTCGCTCTGCGGAATGGACTCTGTCACAGTTGCCACATAACACTCCTTCTGCACTTGTAAGAAGTCGTCCCTTTAGTGTGGCAGCACCTGTCGTTTGGAACTCCCTGCCTATTGACGTCAGGCAGGGACCTTTGATATATTATTGTTGGCACCTGCTGAAAACGTTTTTGTTTAAGGCAATCCTTTCCAGACACATACATGTTGATCAGTTTTAATCTTTTAGTAGCTGTTTTAATAGTCTTACTTGTTTTATTGATAATTCTAATGTTTTGCAAACCGCACAGATATTTTCACATTCAAGAGTATAAATTTAGTGAAATAAAGAGTGAAGATGCTTGCCGAATCTCTGCTGGGAGAGTCTTCTGCAGCACGGACCTTTTATGGCTGAAATGAATCTGGGGGATGAGAAGAACAGGCTTCTTGAACTCTCTCTTGTATCCCCGGCCAGCTGAAAAAGGGGAATTGGCACAGAGAGATTGTTTGGCGAGAAGACGGAGGCAGTAAAAGGTGGGGATTGATAAGAGAAGAGGGGAGGGAGAGAAGAGAGGTGATAATGAGGGAAGACATCTCCACATTCCCTTGCAGCTTCTGAGACTGAAAAGGCACTGACTCGTAGTATAAGGTTATGAAGATTTGAAAGGAACCCAGTATTTATCTTCCCTTTCTATTTCTTTTGATCTTTTCTCATCTATTTCTTTTTTAGAAATTACCTTGCACCTTATTAACTCTCATCTACTCAATTGCACAAAAACCGATTTCACATGGCACAATTTTATTTTCGGCAGTGCTGTGTCTTACTGCACGATAGAATAAACCGCGCCTTGACCTGGACTTGCCCAGGATCTGCAGAAACATTTGCCTCTTCTATTCACCACTCAGTTGAGAGGAGTCCCGCCTGGGGAGGAGGTGAGGGATTGTCCTGTTTCTTGAGGGGGGGGGGAAAGCAAAACCAGTAGCAGGTCCTTCGCTGCCAGGTTCTTTCCCTTTGCATCGGAGGAGATGCCCCCCAATCCTCCCATCTCTGAGCATGCAATGTGCCCTTTCCTCCTCGGCTTGCAGAGAGGCGCAGAGAGAGAGCAGATCCTTCCAAGGGTTAAAGTGAGCTCAACTCCATTCCTAGAGAGGAAGGGGATTTGGGAGGAGGGAGGGGCTCCCCTCAACGTCTCCTCCCTGGAGGAAGGTGGCGCCTCCCCCCTCCAAGCTCCGCAGAGGTGGCCCGTCCTGCTCTCCGGTGAGGCCCCCGCCACGTTCGTGCGGCTGGGGTGAAGGGGGGGGTCCCAGGGCTGACGGGAGGAGGGGGCACAGGAGGAGGTGCAAGGCAGGAAAGCGAGGAGGGGGGTTGGAGACCCCTGGGGTGGGGGGATGCTCAGATCCCAACGGCAGGCAGAGAAAATGGGGCGGGATGCATGTCACCCCGTAGGGAGGCGGCTTGGGTAGCAGATCCAGCCGGGACCCCCACACACAACACGCACACTGGGGAGGGGAGCGTCTTGATGTCCTCCTCTCTGCAAAACCAGGAAGCCCCCCTCCTTGAAATGAGTTTAGGGGGAAATATAGGTGATCCCTTTTGGACATGCAACCCCCTAGGCTTGTGGAGGGGTGTGACGCCCTTCCCTGGCTCTCCCTGTCAGGTTCCTACCTGCTCGTGGCTACTGCCTGTCACTAGGCACCACCAGGGACTCCACCAGTCCGGACTGTCCTTTTTTATGGTTTCTCTCTCCGCTCTAGCACAGACCTCACCAGATCCCCCTGCTAGGCAGCACCACCAGTCACGTCCTATAACCAGTATTCCCAGAGACTCTGCCTGAGTCTCTCTCAATCAGGTTACCTCTGTGACTGCGTGCTTAAGCTGTCCCAATCCCTTTGATCTATATAGAATGCATATAATTCTGGGTTGCTCTGGATACTTGTGGTGTTATATTCTTCCCTTCACCGCTGCCACCAATTGTTACAGTTTCCCTTCAGCCTTGGTAAGTACCTTGCCCTCCCCTCTGGTCTGTATATTCCCCAGCCAAGGATCAGGCCTCCGGTAAACCAAAATAGTGTTTATTAAATATTAGAAATAACAAGATTACTTTATAAAGGCACATAAGCATATGGTTTCATCTATTCCTGTGATACTTGTCTTAGTATTAATCCGAACTCCACACTCTCCCCACATCCACCAACTCTCCACACAATCTCCTCCCAAAAACCCCACCAAACACCTCTCAAACAACCCACTAACGTCCACCCAGATTCAACTGTTATTCTTCCTTTTATACGCTCAGCCATTCTAACACTCAGCCAATCATCCAGCATTCTACTGCTCATTTACTCCCCCCTCCTCTTTCATTCCACTTACCACATATCTTCTATACAAACAGCACTTACCATATATACATTAATACAGGAACATCACAAGGGGCTCTATTGACGATGAACACAAAGCTCTACTGAGAACTGGTGCCCTTTTAAAGCCAGGAGACCTCGCTCCTAAGGAAACAGACTGGTTTTGTTGAAGAGAATTGGACAGTAGTGTCCTGACAAAATCAGAAGTGCAGGGTCCCTTCCTGATGGTCACAGCCATGCCCTCTTCTAACATTATACAACTTTCTAAGATTATAGAATTATCTGGCCTGGATTGAATACTGCTTTTTCATTATCTATCACTGTCACCATTTGACTGTCCGTTCTCACTGTCAGAGATATTGTTTGAATTACTGAATCCAGAAACTAAATTTTTTGTGTGTGCACTGTATCCTTTCCCCCCTGATGTGTATTTTGTATTTGTGTTTATTTTTTTGTGAGCCGCCTTGAGGGCCTTTTGGCCAAAAGGCGGCATAGAAATAGAATAAATAATAATAATAATGTTTATTTACCTGGTGCTAGAGCCTCCTCAGTGGCTGACTCACCTCCTTTCACTCTGGCTCCAGTCAGCAGGAAAGGACAAGGAAGCATGTTAGAAGACTCTTCTCCGTGGCTAACACACTCCCCATTCATGCTGATTGGCTCAGAGGACGCTGAAGAAATAGGGACCCTGCTGGGACCCTGCTCCCAAAAAATGAAGGGGTCTAAGACACCCCCAAGACCCCAGATGACTGCACCCCTGAGATTCAAAACAATGGATACAAAGGCATCAAACGGTTGCAGGCATTTACAGGCGAAAACAGGGCTTTATAGACCATAGATCAGAACAGTCCCAGTTAGTGATAAGTGAATATAATTTGAGATCACAGCTGGTTGGAGATGAATGTGTGTTTTTCTCTGGCCAATGTGTCTGTGTAATAGGACATGGACAAAGAAAGGGAGAAAAAGAGATGGAGATGGTCCTGGTCCAGTTAGAGAAATATTTGGGCAAGGATATGGCAAACGGGTGGTGTGAGAGCAGTGTCAGTAGCTGAAAGAGGAAGAGAGCCTCCATATATAGAAGCAGTATACCAGATCTCAGATGCAGGGAATGAGTACCTGGCATATGCTGGGGGGTAAAGAAAGGCCGGGGATGGAACTGGCAATCCCACCCCATATATACGGTCTGCCTAGTAAACGTCGCAAGACATCACCCTAAGAGTCGGAAACGACTCGCACTACAATTGCAGAGACACCTTTACCTTTTTATTTATATATGAAAGTTACCAAAACTGTCTACAGGTCAGAAAATTATATTTTTTCCTATGGTTTATAATTAAAAATATATCTATATGAAGATTATTAAAACTGTCAACAGATCAGAAAATTAATCAAAACTAAGACTACTTCAACTGAGTGACACCTTTCATTTCAAACTATTTCTATGTAGTTTACCGGGAGGTGGGAGGTGGTATTTTCTGAGCCAGGGCTTTTACCCATGGGCTCTCACATGAAGAATTTCCCCAACAGTCCTCCAGCCTTCTGCAAGAAGAACTGGTTGTTAGCTGGATTCATCCATGCTTGTTCAGGGAACTTTTTTCACTCCTGACAGTATAGTAATTCTAAAACAGAACAATGTCTTGGCTTTGTAGGGCTTATTAGAGCCTCTACTAAGGACAGACAGAAATTTGGAGAACAGATGGTTGAGCAAGACTCAGCTGGCCCTGAAGCAGGAAGCGGCCCCGATGCCATCAAGACCGGGAGCAGTGGAGGATTCTGGGAAAGAACCATCCAGAAGCTCCTGGGTGAGGAGGACACCCTCATTTCAGATGTGCCGCGCCAGCAGTTCAGGCAGTTCCACTACAAGGAGGCCAAAGGGCCCCGAGAGGTTTGCAGCCGACTCCACCATCTCTGCTGTGAGTGGCTGAAGCCAGAAAAATGTACGAAAGCTCAGATGATGGACCTGGTGATCCTGGATCAGTTCCTGATCATCCTCCCAGAAGCAATGCAGAGCTGGGTCAGAGAATGTGGAGTGGAGACCACTTCCCAGGCGGTGGCCCTGGCCGAAGGTTTCCTCCTGAGCCAGGCAGAGGACAAGAAGCAGGCAGAGCAGCAGGTGAGAGAGGTTCATCGAGATATCCAAAGGGGCTCAGAATGTGAGGGAGGATATCCCCAAATACTGTACTAATTGTCCAGCCTTTTGGGGAAATCCCTTCAGGTTTTTGCCTCTGTTGTTCCTTTTCTAATCTTTCTTTCCATTCCCTGTCACATATCCTCATTGCTGTTTCAGGAAAAAGATATCTTGGCAGAAACAGGCACTGATTTCCCTGAGGCAAAGAGGACTCCATCGGACACCAAACAGTGCCCCTTGGGTAAGGATGAATGGGGTGTATCTCAATTTGGTTTCCTTCTGTTGATTGTTCAATAGAGTTGCCAGGTTCCTGGCCTGAGAGTGATCCTGTATCTTTAGGAGAAGAGAAAGTCAGCCAAGTGCAGGTGTTCTTGCAACGAAGTAATGGGAAGAACCACAGGGTGAAATTCTCCCTTCCCCCTGCACAACTTTGAAAGATACAGAAGACCTCTTGGAGGCCGGGCCTGGCAACCAAGAGGTCTTCTGTATCTTAAAGTTGTGCAGGGGGAAGGGGGAATTCCACCTTGTAGTTTTTCCCATTACAATGTTGCAAGAACACCTGCACTTGGCTGAATTTCTCTTCTCCTAAAGATACAGGTCTCAGGTTCTGAACCTGGCAACCCTAGTAGCTATACATCGATCACTAGGCGTACATTCACACCATACTTTTGTTCTGCTATTATTCCACTTTGAACAGTCATGGCTTCCCCCAAAGAATCCTGGGAAGTGTCATTTGTGAAGGGTGCTGAGTGTTGTTAGGACACACCTACCCCCCACCCCCTGAGAGAGCTACAGTTTCCAGAGTTCTCTGGGAAGAGGGGCTGGCTGTTAAAGCACTCTGGGAATTGTAGTTCTGTGGAAGGAATAGGGGTCTCCGAACAACTCTCAGCACCCTTCACAAACTACATTTCCCAGGATTCTTTGGAGGAAGCCACGACTGTTTAAAGAGGAATAAGAGTGGAATAAATGTATGGTGCGAATGTGGCCTAAATCTGTGAGACAAGCACATACTACTGCAGGGCTGTTGGACTCAAGGATGATGGGGACTGTAGTTCAGCAGAATCTGGAGTGCCAAAGGTTTCCCAGCCCTTTGCTAATGGCTTCCCACCAACTTTGTCTCTCAAAGGTGACAAAATGATGCCGGCAAGACCTCTTCACACGTCTCTTCTTTGCAACGGAAGGGAAGCAGCTTCTGTAGCCCTGGATCAGGTAGTGGGATGGGTCCCTGGGAAGAGGCTGGGGGCAGCCTGGGTGCCTCTGTCCTCTGCTCACCTCCCTGGGTCTGAACGATCTCTCGGCTTTCCCTTGCTTTTTTGAAGTCTGCCCTTAACAAATGCTTTGAAGGCCGCTCAAGGACGGCTGAAACCCTGAGAGTAACGACCAGCCACCTCACCTTAACTAGCCTTTTGGATGTTGCTAGTATTATATATCAGTGGTAGCAGTATTATTTATCAATTTATATACCGTTTAATGCTAAATTAGGCTTCCAAGCAGTTTTGTTGTTGTTGTTATGTGCCCTCAAGTCGATTACGACTTGTGGCGACCCTATGAATCAGCGACCTCCAAGAGCATCTGTCATGAACCACCCTGTTCAGATCTTGTAAGCTCAGGTCTGTGGCTTCCTTTATGGAATCAATCCACCTCTTGTTTGGTCTTCCTCTTTTTCTGCTCCCTTCTGTTTTTCCCAGCATGATTGTCTTTTCCAGTGAATCATGTCTTCTCATGATGTGTCCAAAGTATGAAAACCTCAGTTTCATCATTTTAGCTTCTAGTGACAGTCCAAGCAGTTTACAAAATATAAAAACCAGTTACACGAAGATTAAAGTAGAAATACCCATGATTAAAATACAGAATAAAACAATTCCATTAAAATATTAAAATAAATGTCCATCATTATAATGTGCAGCAAAACAATCCCATTAAAACACAGCAATGAGTAGTAGATAAAATCTTTATGCTGTCTGAGGGGGAAATGTGCTTTCTTGTTCTTTTAGGGTTCGGTGTCCTTTGAGGACGTGGCTGTGCACTTTACAGAGGAGGAGAGGTCGCTGCTGGATCCTGACCAGAGAGCTCTGCATACAGAGGTCATGGAGGTGAATTGTGGGATTGTGGCCTCTCTTGGTAAATCTCCTTGTTGGGTCATAATATCTGTTGTGAAATTCAGTAATTTATGTATCTGATAAACACCAATATTTTGCTGTAGCTGAATAGCGCCACCTACAGCTTGTGCCATACTAATCCACACGCACAGTTAATCTTGAATGGACAGCTATCTATTGTTTTGTCTCTGAATATACTACCTCCAGGTATGCCCTTCCGAAGAGTGTTCATACTGGTGTGAACTGGCCAGGCTTTTTGCAATGTAAGTTTCAGAGTTATTAGGGAGATGGAACTGACGTCTCAGTCATTTTCTGGTTGGCCGAAGAGTCCTCTGGCATCAGAGATGGAGCGGATTTCTTGACTGGGCTACACAACAATTCATCTCAGAAAAGAGGCGGGCTTTACTGATCTCAGATTCACATAAGTATGTGAAGCTTTTGCCTCCCTGGAAACATTTGGTCAGGAGGAGTCCAAAAATGCTTGCCTTGGGAACCAGCATTTTTCAAGGGATTCTGCACATGCTCTGAAATTTAAGACTTTGTTGAAGCAGGTAACATGTGATTAGCAAAGTTAGATTGACTTTATTGTTTTTGTGTTGGCTTTGTCGCACACGCACCCTTCCCATTCTTCCATAACAAAAATATTTATACTTTTAATATTTATTTATTTATTATTTGATTTATATCCCTCCCTTCCTCCCAGCAGGAGCCCAGGGCGGCAATATTTGGCTTCATTGTGTTTTATAGACAACTGTAATTGTAACTGTAGTAGGCATCTGACGTTTGTCACTATAACTTTCCCCCCTTAAGATGGGTACGGACGAATGTTCTAAATACAGATGGGAGCAGAGATAAGGAATCTCCCCCTCCCCCTGCAGGCCAATCATGGCCCACCAAGGGGTCCAATTTGGCCCGCAAGGCCATTTTCCCCCAAGCTACACCTGCCCACCATCAGCTTACATCACTGGTGACATCGGGTGATAAGCAGGAGGATGAGATGCAATTTGACATTGGCTGCATGCCGTGTGCGCAGCAGGGAATAGGGTTATTCAGCCAAGGTAGCAGGATTTAACCCCCGTTCATCAGCTGATGAGCAGGCATTAAAGTCCTTTGCCACAGCACTCTTTGAAACATCTCTTCTCCTTTAAGGGGGCTGGCATGTTGCAGTGGCCATGGCCTGTGTCAGGAGAGAGACGGGGAACCGAGACTCTGTTGAACCTGCTTGATTTTTCAGCGGCTTTCGACCCCATCGACCATGGTATCCTTCTGGGGCGACTGTCTGAGTTGAGAGCACTGCAGAGAATTGGTTCTGTTCTTACTTGGATGGCCGGATCCAGAACGGGGTTCTTGGGGAGTGTTGCTTGTCTCTGTGGGTTCCTTAGTGGTTGGTTCTGTCCCCCATGTCAACATGTACGTGAAACTGCTGGGTGGGGTCACACAGAATTTTCTGAGTCTCATTCAAAGTGCCGGTGTTGACCTATAAAGCTCTTTATGGCCCAGGACCCCAATATTTTATGGAAGGCTTCTGCTGATATGAACCTAGCTGGTCGTCTTCTGAGGCCCTTCTCCAGGTCCATCTTCTGAGGGAGGCTCAGGGGGAGGACCTTTTTAGTTGTGGCTCCCTGTTTGTGGAATGTGCTGCCCAGTGAGGTCTGCTTGGTGCATTCATTGATCATTTTTGGTGCCAGGTAATGATGTACCTTTTTCCCCAGGCATTTGATAGACTAAGATGATGTTGTTTGCTGTTAGTATGCTGCTGAAGCTTCCTGTGGCTGAACGGGGGGTTGTTTTATAGTTGATGTATTACTGTTTTGTTTTATAGTATGATGCATTTGTTTTTGTTTTTAACATTGTTGCAAGTTGCTTGGAGACCTTCGGGTGTCGAGCTACTAATAAATTAATAAATAATAATAATCTTAATGGGACCTCCACCCCTTGCGGCTGCTCCCCGCTCGCTCACTTGCCTCAAAGTGCACTTTTGCAAAGGGCTTTAAGACAGCCCCCACGCTCCTATTTGAGCCTCTCAATGCTCAGTCTGGAGCAATGTGGCTGTCTTAAAGCCCTCTGCAAGTCTCGTCCAATGCCCCCTTTAAACCCCTGATGTCGGATGTTTAAAGGAAGAGTGTGGAGAGACTTGCAAAGCCACGCGAGGGATTTTGACAGGCGAGCAACCCTGCCCACCTGTCAAGGTTGTGATATCATAACATCATGTGATGGAGAATTTTTATTTTCTCCTGTGGGATCTTTGCTGGGGATCCTTTAAGTAATCAATAACACAGGCTTAAAGCAAAAAGGTAGGCCTTTATTTCTACAAGCATATGCACGGTCAGTCCCCCGGAAAATCTGGAGAGGACTGCAGTGAGGTACAGTCTGCACAGATCTTTTATACCATACAATTACAGCATGTGACAGTAATTAACCAATCCCCTAAGTTATTCCCCACGTAACGTAACAGTTCTTCCCTCTTGCAATTGTTTCCAAACTAATCAGATAACTTTATTAAAATGAATTCATGTATATTCATAATTTTACAGATACCTCCCATCTCATTGTCTTGTTGTTTTCTTAGATTAATGTCAATCTGTCCCCTTACTGATATTACCACTATTCTGTTGTCATACGTTACTTATGATTTTAGGCAGTTTTGAAACCAATATGTACCATATGTTCCATTCTATCATGGCTCCTGATCAGCCAAACTGGCCAGGGACATCCCTTAGGACATTACAACCTGTTCTTTTAAGTGATACCATGAGGCAAGGCCAAGGTTTGGTTCTCCTTAGAGTGACTGGAAGTTCTATATGAAATTCCGCTTATGATTACACTGCTATAGAGAAAGATTAGTTGTAAAAAATCAGTATCAAGCTCTCCTTGATTCCATCATGAAGACTTCCCTTAGATGAGGCCATTGCTCTGCAGCATACAAGACCAGAGACCTCTTTTCCAAGATCAAATAGTAAAAAGTATATTAATCAAAAGATTGTAAAACAATACCAAATCAATGATCTGCCGTCATGCATTAGCCGATGTTCTTGGCACCAAAAGAACTCAGGAATTTACGGCAAGGTGAACTTAACCATTTTCCTGCTTTCCCTACACACAGGCCTGCTTTTAATGCCTGTTGTGTGTGAATATAGGGAAAGAAATCCATTTTTCCTTCATCATTTTCAAGGGCCCAAATTGCTTGGGGCCAAGATGCTTGAGGGATCCTCCATCATTGACAGGTGGGCAGTCTGTGGATCTGGCCTGTGGAGGCAAAATGTTTCCCACCCCTGAAACAGAGCCATCAAAGAATGCCAGAAGCCTGATGGAGAGCCTTGCCATAACTATTGGCCTATCCAGTAGAGAATTGCAAGGACACCTACCTGTCAATCTCCTGACATCATTATAAAAGCAGACTTGCTGAATACTTTAGAAGGCTGGCTGTGACGCCAATCAGCTGATTGGTGCTGAGAGCTCACTTTCAAAGGGGATGGCTCATAGCACTGTCCCCTTTGAAGCCATCTCCTTTGAAGCCTGTTTGCAATAGCTTTGTATTAATATCTCTTGGAAACTGACCTTTAATGGCACTCCGCACTCATCAGCTGATCAGTGCTGGGAAGCCCATTGAATGCACTAGGGAGTTCCTGATTGGCCCGGGAGCCACACTAGCTGATTGGCCCTGACAGGGAGCCACACTTGCCAAGAATCAATCAGGAGCTCATTTTAACCTCCCAGTTGTTCATTTGGAGCTGTGTCTTTATCTGCTATGAAAAAAACAAAAACTGTGAAGTTAAAATCTACCTTAACGCAAGCACAGTGCTCCAAACAAAGTAAGGGTACAGACATAGACATAATTGTGTATTATGTTCTAAGATATGAACTGATACGTGGGCTGTTCATTAATGATGATGTTGGTAAAATTGTTAATAGATTTTTTATAATTGACTGACAGAAGGAAATGAACAATTGAGTTAATGAACAGCCCACGTATCAGTTCATATCTTAGAGCATAATACACAAAATGTATACTCATCATGAAAGCCACTGAAGACTGATTGTCAAAATGCATTTGGCTATGCTATGCATTTTGCAATTTATTACATATGGACATTGATTTATGCGTTTTGGCCATTGTTTGCAAGTTGCCCTTTATCTCCACATTGATATTGCCTTGATTATATCATATATTTTGTATTTCATTGTGTATGGGCACTGATTTTTCTATTATTTTGCTGGCCTTTTTTATTATTATATGAAGATACTTATAGGGATTTTATATTGACTGTTTACATATTAAATTTTTGACATCATTTTATAATTCTGTATTCTATGTCTGTGCCTTAACTTTGTTTGGAGCTCGTTATCTACTATACCAGAAGTCACAGGTGTGGTGATAACAGCCTTGCAGGCCACATTAGGACCACTGCTGGGCCTCATTTGGCCTGTGGACCCGACATTCTCTACTCCTGCTTTAGCTGGAAAATTCTAGGATTGGCTCTTGGATGTTCTGTATGCAAGTGACATCCTCTGCCACTGGATGATGTGGCCTAACCTTTTTATTTTGGATCGTTCCATGGCTCCTAAAACTTCTGAAGAGAAGGCACGTGTTTGTTCCATATGCCTACACAACAACCTTGTGAAGCAGGTAAGAGAGAGAGAGGAATTGTTCCAAGACCACCCAGTCATCTTCGTCCCTGAGCTGGAAGCTGAAACCAGATCCAACAGTCTGTAGCATACCAGCGGTCAGTTAATGCCAGTCAACAGAGGCATTTAACACTGTAGTAAGATTTGCCTCCTATCTAAGCCCTTTCCGTTTTTCCTTTATTACAAGTGGCAGTTGAAGTTGTTCATTGATTTGAGGCTCCATTTTCTCCTAAACGGCTGCAATCTGTTTCTGTCTTCATTGCAGAAGGTGAGAAATTGGAAATCGAGAATAACGGAGACCTTATTTTCACAGTGGAGGAGTCATATAAATATTTGGAGCATGGAGGAAGCGTCAGTCAGAGCTCCCATCAAAGAATTCACACTGAGGAGAAACCATATCAATGTTTGGAAAGTGGAAAGAACTTCAGCTGGAAGCAAAATCTCACTTCTCATCAAAGAATTCATACTGAGAAGAAACCACATGAATGCTTGGAATGCGGAGCGAGCTTTTCTACAAGCACAGATTTCCATTGTCATCAACAAATTCACATTGGGGAGAAATATCAGTGCTTGGAATGCGGAAATAGCTTCTGTCACAACAAAAACCTTACTATCCATTGCAGAAGCCACACAGGAGAAAAACCATATACTCCTTTCCATCAAAAGAATCATGCAGGGAAGAAATTATATGAATGCTTGGAATGTGGAAAGTGCTTTAGTCGAAGTGACCATCTCACTTCCCATAAAAACACTCATACAGGAGAAAAACCATATACATGCTTGGAATGTGGAAAGAACTTCAGCTGGAAGAAAAATCTCACTTCCCATCAAAGAATTCATACTGAGGAGAAACCACATCAGTGCTTGGAATGTGGAAAGAGCTTTCATAAAAGCACAAATTTCTATCGTCATCAAAGAATTCACAGTGGGGAGAAGCCATTTCAGTGCTTGGAATGTGGAAAGAGCTTCAGTCAGAAGTCCCATCTCACTTCTCATCAAAGAATTCACAGTGCAAACAAACCATATCAATGTCTGGAATGTGGAAAGAGCTTCCGTCACAACAAAAGCCTAACTATACATCACAGAAGCCACACAGGAGAAAAACCGTATCAGTGCTTGGAATGTGGAAAGAGTTTCAGTCAGAGGTCCAAACTCACTTTGCATCAAAGGATTCACATTGGTGGAACCCTTATCAGTGAATAGAATATGGGAAAAGTTTCACATGCAAGGCTAATCTCACTTCCCATCAAAGCATTCACACAAGGGAGAAACCATATCAAGGCTTAGAATGTGGAAAGAACTTCAGCTGCAAGAAAAGTCTCACTTCCTGTCAAAGAATTCACATGAAAGAGAATCCATAAAAGCAGTTGTGAGTGGTGGTCACTGGACTTGGCACTGCTGCTAAGGTGTCACAGAGGCATGGCCAATGAGGTCACTGAGTAGTGTCTTACTTTGCTTCAGAAGGACTCCCTGCTCATTCACTGCTAGGACAAAAGTAGTGTGGCCTCCACCCGCTCTCCTCTCCCTATCCTCCTCTTCTGCAAAGTGGAGGCTTAAATGTTAGTTGTTTCAATGCTAGCATCTAAGGGTCTCACCATGGTTTAGAATGGGTCTTTGCTGTCACAGTTTCTAGTGTGGATTCATGCCTCAATAACCGTACATTATTCAAAAGTAAGTTCTTTATAACATAGGGATTGCTCCCTGATAAGTAAGTACAGGATTGTAGCTTGAATTGGTTAAAGCACACAGGACTGTTAACAAGAGATCACATAAATTTCCAGACCTACAGGGGAAAATTACTCCACTCCCGCAGCTTATTCACTTTTAATTCTTCTTTCCGGAAAGTGGAATAAGGTGGAGGGACGTTAAGTGCCCTAGGACTTGGGATATGATGGTTAAAATAACCACTCAGCCATGAAACTCACTGTGTGACCTTGGGCTAGTCACTGTCTCTTAGCCTAACCTACCTCACAGGGTTGTCGTGAGGATAATAATGGGAAAACTACACCCATGAATACTATCTTGAGCTTCTTGGAGGAAAAGTGGAAGCGATATAAATATGTTTAACATCTGTATGAATCCCTCAGGAGTGGGTGTCAGGAGATTCAGGGCAAGATGGGAGATGGGTATTGGAGGCACTGTTTTACAGTGTTTCCGATCCTCTCCCCAGGGTGGTTTTCAGAGAAGAGCATTGGGTGATTGTCTTTCGGCCCCCTGGCATTTGTGCTGTGGGGTGCTGCAGGGTACTTGTCCCCCCCTGCTGTTTAACATCTGTATGAAGCCCTTGGGAGCGGTCATCAGGAGATTGGGGGGTGAGGTGTCAGCACTGTGCTGATGATACCCAGCTCTATTTCTCTGTAACATCTGAATCAGGAGAGGCCATGCAAACCCTGGACAGCTGCCTGGATTCGGTGGTGGGCTGGATGAGGGCCAATAAACTGAATCCTTGCAAGACGGAGGCACTGTGGGTTGGTGGTTCCGGAGTTCAGATAATTGGTCAGTTGCCTGCTTTGGATGGGGTCGTACTCCCTCTGAAAGAGCAGTTGTGGTCTGGGAGTGCTCCTGGATCCATCTTTGTCGCTACAGGCCCAGGTGACCTCAGTGGCTTAGCAGTGTCTTTTACCAGCTTCACCTTGTAAGATAGCTACGGCCGTTTCTGGACAGGGATAGCCTGACCACTGTTGTCCACACACTGGTAAACTCCAGGCTGGATTACTGTAATGCGCTGTATGTGGGGCTGCCCTTGAGGTTGGTCCAGAAGCTGCAGCTGGGGCAAAGTGTAGCAGCAAGACTGCTCACTGGGGCCAGCATGTTACTTCGCTGCTGAAAGGATTGTACTGGCTGCCTATTAGCTACCGGACCAAGTTCAAGGTTCTGGTTTTGGTGTCCAAAGCCCTTTACAGCTTGGCCCCAGGATACCTGAAAGACCGTCTTACCCCTCAAATACCCAGACAATCACTGCAGGTGAGGGCTTCCTGCAGATACCATCTTATCAGGAGGTCCATTCCACCCAACATAGGAAGTGGACCTTTAGTGTAGTTTCACCGACCCTGTGGAATTCCCTCCCCATAAGTTTTAGACAGGCGCCATCTCTGTTATCTTTTCAGCGCCTACTGAAGACCTTCCTCTTTGAACAAGCCTTTTAAGTAGATATCTCATCCCAGTCTGTGTCTGTGTTGGAATTGCTTTTTAAGATGTTTTTAAAGCTTTTTTTAAAAAAAGATGTTTTTAAGATGTTTTAATGTTTTTAAGGATACTTTGTTTTAATATGTTTTAAAATCTTTTGTTTTTAAGATGTTTTAGAACGCTTTTAGTGTTTTTGTTTGCCACCCTGGGCTCCTTCTGGGAGGAAGGGTAGGATATCAATGGGCAGAGCAATCCAACCCATGGGAAGGTAGTGGAAGGAGTGCCGGCAGAGGAGGAGCTGGCATGACGCTCTGCAGCATCCATTTGCTGTTCAGGAACTGCCCGGCCTACTAAACATTGGCTCAGCTGGTAGCTGTGCACACGAATGGGGGGAAAAAAGCTGGCTTTCAGGAATACCCTTACCAGCAAGTAAGCGCTCCCCATTGACTTCCATTACAATAATTTTCTTAGACTGACCTTTTTCTCAGCATAACGTTGGCCCACAACAAGAGTTGGGTGTTGCGTAAGCCCCCCCAGCTCCTCCTCCGACACGACTCTGGAACACCCCTTTTGGGGGTGCTTCCACCGGGCTGGGCTTTCCCTGGCAGACCTCTAGCTCAACTGGCAGGGTCCCACCTGCACCACGACTAGGGTTGCCAGGTTCATGGCCTGAGAGTGATCCTGTATCTTTAGGAGAAGAGAAAGTCAGCCAAGTGCAGGTGCTGTTGGACTCTGTAATGGGAAAAACCACAAGGTGGAATTCTCTCTTCCCCTGCACAACTTTTAAAGATATAGAAGACCTCTTGGAGGCCAGGCCTGACAGATAGGCTTCTGCTGACGGAGCCCAGTGTAGCTGGGATCCACCATATCCAACTCCCCTCAGCCTGGCATAAATATGAGTTGGATTGTGCCCTTGATATATAAATAAAATAAACAATATAAATGTAATGGTGATAAGGAAGGAATAATAAAATCAAAGGTCTTTCTTTAACCTGACTGTCCCTGATTTTGAACTGGGGGATAGGTGTGGGGAGGGCAGGTTTGGAATCATGAAAAAAAAATCAAAGAAGAAGGACATTCACTGGACTTTTCAAGTAGGTCCTCAGCAAATCCAGTGTGTGGCTGTCTGCTGGGACAGGCTTGCCTGGGTGGGTTGTATAGGCAAGGTCCAATCCATGCTCCTGTTCTACATGTGGGCTTTCCAAACTGAGTTTTCATCTGCACCATTCTCTGCCCCACCCTACTTTTTCTAGTAGTGTTTTAAGTTAGCCAAAGGCTGCATTCACACTGTACATTTATTCCACTATTATTCCGCTTTAAACAGTTGTGGCTTTCCCCAAAGAATCCTGGGAAGTGTAGTTTGTGTAGGGTGCTGAGAGTTGCGAGGAGACCCTAATCTCCCTCGCAAACCAGCAGTTCCCAGAGTTCCCTGGGAAGAGGGATTGATCGTTAAACCACTTAAGGAATTGTAGCTCCCTGATGGGAATAGAGGCCTCCTAATAACTCTCAGCACCCTTCATAAATTATACTTCCCAGGATTCTTTGAGAGAAACCATGACTGTTTAAAGTGGAATAATAGCGGAATAAATGTATTGTGTGAATGTGTCCAAAGTGTTCTATAGTCTTTTTCTCCTCACAACAACCCTGTAAAAGGAGTTCATATAGTGCAATTTTAGCAGAACAGAAAGAACAGTACTGGCACCTATAAGACCTAAGATATTTATTCTATTTCTTATGGCATAAACTGTCTTCAGCTAGAGTCCGCTTCCTCAGATGCATCCTCTTTGGTCATCCGGTAAAGCTTATGTACTTATGGCCTTCATAACTGGGAATAACAAATTATTAAAGCCATAGTTTAAATATACAACTTATTTCCAACACTCCCCCAATAAATACTGATTATGCAATGTTAGTCTACTTGGAAACAGTTTTCTCAAGGTGTATTGGATGCTGTTGAGTTTTGGCGAAGTACTCATTCTTCTTACTGTTTCATGTTGCAATACAATGTGAAAGGTTCTCTGTTGGCCTTGGAGGCCTGAAATTCTGTTTTGTGCTTTTTATTTGTAAATGATGTCTGCTTTTTTTCTTACTCTGTGTGCCACATGCAGACAATGCCAGCATCCTCTGGTAATCTGAATATCCTTTCCAGCCCCTTCTCTCCATCTGAACAGTGTTCAGTTTAGAATTGGTACTGTGTGCTATGAGAAGATCTAGGAAGGCCATCAGTTTTAGCTTTCTGTTATCTCCTGTTTAGACTGTACTGAAAGGTCAAAAAGGTGCTAGGAATATGAATGATCAGAACTCAGCGAAAATGTCCTGGTCTGTATAATTTGCCTGCCACCGAGCAGAATGTTTTCCTCATCCTGCTGATGTTTGTTACAAATTGTATTTTGTAAATTGTCTTGTTTTATTGATGTATTTTGTATGGTATTTATATTGTATTTTTATATTTGTGGTTTTTTGTAAGCCGCCTTGAGGGCCTTTGGCCAAAAGGCGGGGTATGTATAACTATGTTTCTTCTGTAAGCCATAGCTAGTTGGCTACACCTTTGATTGAAGGGTACCAGAGTAATGCATCCAATACCATCCAATGAGTCTAAGCAGAGAGAAGGAATTTTAAATTGGGGCTTCAGATCTTCTTCTTTTTTTTAAAGCTGAAAAGACAAGCCTTTTGCCAATTGGCTTACTGAGAAGGAAAATGTGCAGGCAATATTCTATAAGTCCACCGGAGCCTAGACGAATTCTAGTCTAGGTTTTACCAGAAAAATAATTCAGGAACCTAGGCCCTGAGGAAGTTATGTTCCATGTGTGTTCCAGTTTGTTTTAAATAAAATTGTATGCTCGCCATCCTTTGCGTAAATAATGCATTTCACAGTATTACTGTTCTGCACTCAGTCTTCCCATATCAAATGGGCAACAGTAGTCAGCACACTTACCTAATAAATAATCCTGGGTCAAATCAAGGTGTAAACACATCCACACCCCTTCTCACACTGTATATTTTATATTCCGGGTCATGCATGTGTCTCAACAAGTTTCCACGCTCACAGCACCCATTGCTGGTCAAAAGGAGATTCATGTCCCAGCATGTATTTGAAGAAAGAAAGCCAGTCGACCCGTCCCCCTCCCTTCTTTTCTGTTTTCTTCCCCTCACTCTACTCCAAGCATAATTATATTCATCAGCATTTAATGAGGGTTAACTGCTAAAGGGCCTATGGCCATATTACCGTGAACACGTCGTATCTTGTCTGATCTGGGAAGCTAAGCAGGGTCAGGCCTGGTTAGTACTTGGATGGGAGATTGTATGGGAATACTGGGTGCTATAGGCTTAGAGGAAGGCAATGGGGAACCACCTCTGAATACCTCTTACCATGAAAGCCCTATGAATATATCGAAATAAGATTCATAGGGTCGCCATAAGTCATAATAGACTTGAAAGCATATAACAACAACTGCTAGAGGAAATGTGGCAAACAGTTTTTTTTTTTTAAAAAAATGTCATTCCAGTCATCCCCATCTATTAAAAATGGTATATGTAAAAAACAACATTTGACACATAAGAGATGTGCAGTGGAGCTTGCTCACACAGATTGTGAAAGAAGAAATAAACTAACAAGGCTGGTCAGGAAAACTGGGGCCTCAGCTTTGTTACTGTGTAGGTTGTGCCTTCAAGGAAGCAGCTCTGAGCATGCTCAGAATAGATGAATTGTCTCCTGGGTCTACCAGAAAAGTAGATCTAATGTGGCTGGACATCATGACAACTGGAGGACAGGAGGAAACTGTGCAACCAGGGCTAAGAGTGAGTAGCTCTATTAACATACAGATTTACTATCACAGAACCTTTCTTCTTGGAGACAGATGAGTGGGGCCTCCTGGTCATAGCAATATTTTTGGGTTGAGATTGGCTGAGTGCTGCCGAAAGCTGATTAGCTAAAGAATGAGAGATTGGGGGGGGAAAGTCTCCAGGAACCTCTAACTTCAAATCATCAACAGAAGGAAGTGTGAAACAGGAAGGAGTGTGGCTTTAAGATTTTGGCAAAAATCTTAAAAATGTGAAAAAATGTGTGACAATTCACTTGTAGGGCTAAGCCCTGGCTGCCCTAATGGACCAGCCTCCACTGTTAACAACAAAAAAATCTTTAAATACATTAGCATTAGGAGACCTGCTAGGGAGGTGGTTGAACCTTTGGATGACAAGGCTGTAAAGGTGTGCTAAAGGAGGATAATGAGAATCCAGAGAAGAGGAATGGATTCTTTACATCTATCTTCAGAGCAGAAAACATACTTTCATAGGAAGGAGAGTTCTACTTTCATGGGAAGGGAGTCTGAGGAACTGGGGCAAATAGTGGTGATGAGAGAGGAAGTTCTAGGCTTTATTGACAAAATCAAAACTGTCAAATCACCAGGTCCAGATGGCATCCACCCAAGAACTCAGATATGACAATGTTGATCTTCTAACAAAAATATGTAAATTATTCAGCTTCCATACCTGAAGATTTGAAAGTGCCCAATGTAACACCGTTTTTAAATGGTGTTAGCTTAACATCTGTTCCAGGAAAAATGGTGGAAAGCATTGTTAAAAATAAAACAAGCATATAGGGTATAGTTGGAGACGATCCACTTGGCATAGTGTGCTTGGACTTTCAACAAGCTTTTGACAGAATATCTCACGAAACACTTCTGAATAAGCTTAGCAGCCATGGAATAAGAGGAGAGGGCCTCTTGTGGATCAGGAACTGGTTAAGTAAAAAGGAAGCAGAGAACAGGAATACATGGACAGTTCTCCCAATGGGGGAATGTATCAGTAGTAATGCACATTTGAGGATATAAGGATGGGGAGACGCATCTCTTTCCTTCTCCTGACCTTCCTGATGAAGCTGTGCCTTTTGCTTCTGTAAATCCAGAATGGCAGGAGTCAGAATCAGAGGAACCAGATGCACACGTAGTAACTAAAGATGTAGAAATTATGGCTACAGGAGTAACTAATAAAGCTGTTCAAGAGACTATGCAATGGGCTCCTCCACAAGCACAGGCAATAGCAGATTGTTTAGGATCCCTAAATAAAGAGATCGTTTAGGCTTGATGGATGCAGGCAGACGCAATCTTCCTGTTGCGCTGCAGCCAACTCAGAAGGGACAGGAAGGGGGGAGGCATGAGTTTCAGGCACCTCCGCAGCCAGAAGCAGCAGAGTTGGGGATTGTTGTGTCTGAGCAGGATCGTGCGGGAGGGGGGCAGCCTGCTCTCCAGCCAGTTCCCATGAGTAACGCCCTTTCCGAGGAGCCGAGCGCACCGCCCCCAGTTGATGCAGAGGACTTGTGGGGGGAAGCTTCAGAGTCAGTGCCAGCTCCTCCTTTACCAAGCAGTTCCCAGGAGGATTCCAGTGTGGCACCGCCCCCTGACCTCCGGCCTGTTGCTCGGGAGCAGGTGTCTTCAGATGAACTGTTGGATGCGCGTCCCCTGTCTCCTCGTTCCTGTCGCCGCGAGAAACACATGCTGCAGAGCATGTCTTGAGTATGGTTAGGGACTCTAGTGAGTTAGCGTAGGGTTTCCTATGAAGCGCAATGCCTTTGATGTATCCATTACTCTAATAAAACGAGATTTACTTGCACACGCACTCCAGCCTCATTCTTTCGGCTCTGGACGGGACACTACCCTACAGTTGATGCCCATGATTTAGTTCAAGCAGCTAGGTGCTCTGCTCCCGAAGCAGACGGCCTATATTGAGGCAGCTATTTGAATGGCAAATGTAGCGCCTGTGCGTGACTGGATTAAAGTTGTGATTAAAGCTTTCTTTCCTCAATTGTATATAAGTCAAGGTATAGGAGAGAGCCCAGAAGTTAATGTAATTTTAAAAAACCCTTTTTGCTCGGCACCCAAATGGGCTGAGATGGTCAAATGCAGTATAACGTCTGGGAATTCATTGAGGCAGTGTATACTGGTTTAAACTCCCCGATTAGATTAGGCATGGGGAGGGTAGATCCACAAAGGACTAATTGGTTATTGTTGCCACCCTGCTAATCTTGGAGCTCTTTTGGGAGACAGATGAAATCATGCGAAAGGGCGTTGCTGTCCAAATGCGAGCTCAACTTGAGCCAATTCAGTCAGTCACTTATTCTAATCAAGGTCCCTGTTCTTCGGTTGTGTCTAATCTGTCTGGGGGACCTCTAGGAAGGGGGAACGACCATCCTTTCCCTGCCCTTGATTCAATTAGAATATGTCCCACATCTCCTGCTCAAAACCAGGAAATGGATGCATTTACTTGAACATAAAGAAGTAAACTTGTATTACAGCAGTCTTGTTGCTATGTGCCTTCATGTTGATTATGACTTATGGCGACTTTATGAATCAGTGACCTCCAATAGCATCTGTCATGAACCACCCTGTTTAGATCTTGTAAATTCAGGTCTGTGGCTTCCTTTATGGAATCAATCCATTTCTTGTTTGGCCTTCCTCTTTTTCTACTCCTTTCTGTTTTTCCCAGCATTATGGTCTTTTCTAGTGAATCATGTCTTCTCATGATGTGTCCTTTTCAGCTGTGGCCCCCAAGCTTTGGAACTCCCTACCCCAAGAAGCCCGCTCTGCTCCCTCCCTGATGGTTTTCAGATTTTTGAAAACCATCTTGTTCGAGAGCCTTTGGGAAGGACTGAAGGTAGAGCCAGAACTGATTTTAGCCTTCTATTTTAATTTTACCTCTTTAGTCCCTTCACTACCACTCCCCTATATATATGTGTGTGTATATATAGCATTTTATGTATTTTAATAGTATTTTATGTATTCTAATATAATGTTTTTGTGATCTTTATTGTGTATTTTATTATGTATGTGTTTGATTTTATTGTAAGCCGTCCTGAGTGCCCTATTATAGGGTAGCGGGATAGAAATATTTTAAATAAATAAATAAATGTGTATATTCAGCAATAAATGATTACAGATGCTTATCTTTGGGTGCTCTTGGGGCCTCACCTGGATTAATGAACTTACTGCCTCTAACCCATGAATTGGCAGTCACCCTGGAACAGGAGTAGGTACCCTGTGACAGACCACCCCCGTCCTCAAGTGCCTCCCACTTCTGTTTTGAATCAGAGGGCACCATGACAGAAGTCCATAATCAGATCTGGTACTTGCTTAGAAACATGATTGAGGATATGAATCAATTTCATCAAAACCCCATGTCTTTCTTAATGAATCCTTTGACTAGAACGGAGGCACAGGCACAGGCTTCTATAGCCGCCAGTCACCATCTTCTTAAAGCACTTACAGCTCCTGCACAGACCTGCTCTGGTGGACAAGATGCGAGTCCTGCAGGGCGTTCAGAATTGACCACGGAGAGGCGCCGGCCCTTCTGCTCCATCAAAGATGGCGGGAAAGTGAATGCCTGATCTTAAATGGGTGGTACTTAGGTCTTCATTGCTCACCATCTTTCAGAACTAGGACGGAAGCATTTCCACATTTCTGTGACTTCTCCCCTGGGTGAGTTCTCTGATAAGTGAGCTGCATCTTCTTACTGAAGCTTCTTCTACACTAAAAGTGTTAAATGTAGTTCCCCTCCTTTGTGAATCCCTTGGTGACAACAGAGGTTCCTGCTTCTTTTGAGGCTATTTCCATGCCCCAAACACTTTTATGCAGTGGACGCTGATCCACTAGGTCTACTGGAACGCTACCCTACCAAGTGAAATTTCAAGCAAAATATTGCAGTTTCCCCCAAAATCTGAAAGTCACACACTTTCCTTCCGTGAGTAAACTCATATGCTTCCATTTGAACTTGGAGAGACTCCTGGAGGTATAATCTCTAGTTTTCTAGCCAGTCAGCTCTCTGCACCATTCAGCCAATCCCAGCCTGAAAGTATTGCTATGGCCTTCACATTCGTCTTCATGTTAAAAAATGGCTTTTTACTAATAGTGCTGCAGACTTCTTACGCCTAATAATTTCAGTTCCCCCTTCCTTGCCATGATGGCAATCTAGCCAATCAGGACACAGGAATTAGCATACAGCCAGAGTACAAGATTAGTAGGGCATCAGCCACGGTAAACCTATTAGATCAGTTGGCCTACCAGAATCACACACATTTTCTGCGCATGTTCATAGCTGTTCTCTTGAAGGCCGCGCCTACACAGCTAGACCCAGGACTATGTTTGCTCCCTGAGCAGCCTTGCTGTTTGGCTGGCTTTCTCTGATGCGGCTTTTTGTGTGAATGTGCACCACTAGACACAATGTGAGTCTCTTGTTTGCAAAACTTTTTTTTTTTTTTACTCACACCATTTTTGGTTTTTGGATGGGGCATGGGGGACTGGGAGGCCTTACGTTATTTTTAATGTGTTTGCCAATCCTGTGGCAGTTTAACCTTCTTCAAAGCTGATGGAACTAAAAACTCTTATCTTAGAGGAAAAAGGGGGCTTTCTTCAAAGGGACTTGTGTTTCTTTTTGGCCGGCAATGGGTGTTGTGGAATCATCTTCTTAAATACAAACACAGGTTCCTCATTGATAAGGCAGTTGTACTCTGTGCATGCTCATGCCACTTGTGTCTGAGGGATATAATTCATAATCAAGCCTGCACATTTTCCTTCTCAGAAAGCCAGTTAGCACAAAACTTGCCTTTACACAGTTTTTTTTTTTTAACCCACCCCACCAGACAATCTCTAGACTGGTTCTTTTTGTTGTCTTGCTAAAATTGCACTACAATCTAATTTACTGGGTGGTTGTGAATATAAAAGACTATAAAATACTTTGGCAAATTTAAATCACTATTACAAATCGTAGGGGGTGGAGGGGATGGTTCAAATGAGAATTCAGTGTGCAGAACCGGTATGTAATGTGGGGGCATGGACAGCACTCAGCTTGCATACTCCAACCAGGTAAGCCTGTCCCAGCAGACAGCCACACATTGGGTTCGCTGAGGACCTACCTGCAAAGTCCAGTCTTTGTAGGCCTGCATATCGTCGTGTCCCAGATTATTTTTTCTTTAATTTTGGTTGGAATATTTTCACGACTCCAAATCTCGACACACACACACTCACCCTTCCCTGAATTCAAAAATGCGGGCAGGAAGGCTGGAGGTAGACTTTTTATTATTATTAATTTATCAGTGTTACATTAATATCTCTTCCACCTTTCCTCAAAGAAGCTCAAGGTGGCATTCATGGGTCTCCCTATCTCCATGTTATCCTCACAACAATCCTGTGAGGTAGGTTAGGCTGAGAGACAGCGATTGATTGTAGGCCACATAGTAAACTTTGTAGCCAAGTGGTAATTTTAACCTGGTCTCCCAGATCCTAGTCTGCTTCATATCCTTTCACTTTATTCCACGTTCTGGAAAGAGGTAGAAGTGAGTAAGCTGGAGCTGGGAATACTCTTTCTTCCATAGGTCTGGAACTTTATTCGGGTCCTTGTTAACAGTCCTGTGTGGCATGTTTAAAGCTAACCAGTTCAGATTACAATCCTGTATGTACTTAAAAGCAGTAGTGTAGTGACAAATTCAGAAGTGTAGGGTCCCTTCATGATAGTCATGCCATGTCCCCTCACAGCCATGCCCCCTTGCTCACTTCCTTGCTTTCCGTGATCATCTCCACACTCCTCAGTTCTTATTATTTGATTTATATCCCATCCTTCCTCCCAGCAGGAGACCAGGGCGGCAAACAAAAGCACTAAAACATATTAAAAAGCAATTCCAACACAGCTTGCAAACTGGGATAAGGTCTCAATTTAAAAGGCTTGTTGAAAGAGGAAGTTCTTCCCACATTCAACTTCTCCCACAACAACAGATGTCCCAAGGAGCCAATCAGCACAAAAGGGGAGTGTTTTAGCTACTGAGAAGAGTCTTCTCAGTGGCTGACTCACCTCCTTTCACTCTGATTGGCTCCAGTCAGCAGGAAAAGACAAGGAACCATGTCAGAAGACTCTTCTCAGTGGCCAACACACTCCCCTTTCATGCTGATTGGCTCATAGGATCCTGAAGACATAGGGACCCTCCTGGGACCCTGCTCCCAAAAAAGTAAAGGGTTTAAGACCCCCTGAGACCCTGGACCACTACACCCCTGCTTAAAAGGGAATCATCTCTATGAAAATCAGTGGGGCTTACTGTAATGTTCCTGTAAGTTAAGCATCTGTAAATATGGTTAGTGCGGGTCTATTAGGTGATGTATGGTAATTGACTGAGAGAGAAAGGGGGAGTACATGGGTGAGAAGCTGAAGTATGCTGGATGATGATTGGCTGAGTGGCTGGCTGGCTGAAGGTATAAATTGAGGTTGGGGAGTGATGAAGGAGAGAGAGTCAGAGAGAGGGTCGGTTAGAGAGTTGGTTGGAAAGAGGTTGTTGAGTTGGTTGGCAGAGTTCTGAGGGAAGTTTGGATTGGATTTGGCTGATATTTAAAGAGGATATATATGAACAGAAATATAAAGAGTGACTATATATGAAACCATACGCTTGTGAAACATTCCTAAAGTAATCTTGTTATTTCTTGTTATTAGTAAATAAATACTTATTTGGTTTACCAAAGGCCTGATCCTTGGCTGGGGAATATACAGACCAGAAGGGAGGGCAAGGTAATTACCAAGGCTGAACAGAAACAGTATCTAATGGTGGCAGCGGTGAAGGGAGAAATTGTAAGTCAAGTATCCAGAGCAACCCAGAGTTGTATGCTTTTATATAAAGATACGAGGGGGTTGGGAACAGCATAAGCACTCAGTCACAAAAGTAACCAGCTAGAGAGAGACTCAGGCAAAGTCTCTGGGAGTATTGGTTACAGGACGTCACTGGTGGTGCTGCCTAGCAGTGGGATCTAGTGAGATCTGTGCTAGAGCGGAGTGAGAAACCATATAAAGGACGGTCCTGACTGGTGGTGTCCGTGGTGGTGCCTAGTGTAAGGCAGTAGCCACAAGCAGGTGGGAACCTGACAGGGAGAACCAGGGAAGGACGTCACACTTACCTCTGAGAAATGAAATGTTATTGCAGCATAAACCCATGCTAGAAATTGTGACAGCAATTCTGAACCAAGGTGAGACACTTGGGTGGTAAGAATGTATACAACTGTAATGTTCGAGTGTTCACTGTTTCTTTGCAAAGGTAGAGGATAGGGGGAGAACAAGAGCAGGGAGAGGCCACACTACCTTTGCCCTAGCAGTAATAATAAATTTAATAATAATAATAAATTTTATTTCTGAGTCGCCTATCTGGCCGAATCAACAATGAACAAACAGTGACAGGAGGAAGCCCTTCTGAAGCAAAGTGAGACACCTTTCAGTTTGGTTAGATGCTGAGTATTTGTACAACTGCTATGCTTAAGTGTCCACAGTAAATTTGCAAAAGGGAACGATGGGAAGAAAGCCAGAACTTGGCCACACCTCCTTGACCTCCTAGCAGCCTTGTGAGCTCTAGAAACCACCAGCACTTTTATGGTTTTTCTCCTACATGAATTCTTTGATGGGAAGTGAGATAATCCTTCCGACTAAAGCTGTTTCCACATTCCAAGCACTGATATGGCATCTCCCCTGTATGAATTCTTTGATGGGAAGTAAGATAATCCTTCCGACTAAAGCTCTTTCCACATTCCAAGCACTGATACGGCATCTCCCCTGTATGAATTCTTTGATGGGAAGTGAGACCATCCTTCCGACTAAAGCTCTTTCCACATTCCAAGCACTGATATGGTTTCTTCTCATTGTGAATTCTTTGATGGGAAGTGAGATAGTAACTCTGATTGAAGCTCTTTCCACATTCCAAACATTCATACGGCTTCTCCCCTGTATGAATTCTTTGATGGACAGTGAGACCATCCTTCCGACTAAAGCTCTTTCCACATTCCAAGCACTGATATGGTTTCCTCCCATTGTGAATTATTTGATGGACAGTGAGATAGTAACGCTGATTGAAGCTCTTTCCACATTCCAAGCATTCATACGGCTTCTCCCCTGTATGAATTCTTTGATGGACAGTGAGACCATCCTTCCGACTAAAGCTCTTTCCACATTCCAAACACTGATATGGTTTCCACCCATTGTGAATTCTTTGATGGGAAGTGAGATAATCCTTCCGACTAAAACTCTTTCCACATTCCAAGCACTGATACGGCATCTCCCCTGTATGAATTCTTTGATGGGAAGTGAGACAATCCTTCCGACTAAAGCTCTTTCCACATTCCAAACACTGATATGGTTTCTTCTCATTGTGAATTCTTTGATGGGATGTGAGATAGTAACTCTGATTGAAGCTCTTTCCACATTCCAAGCATTTATACGGCTTCTCCCCTGTATGAATTCTTTGATGGACAGTGAGACAATCCTTCCGACTAAAGCTCTTTCCACATTCTAAGCACTGATATGGTTTCCTCCCATTGTGAATTCTTTGATGGACAGTGAGATGGTGGCTCCGCCTGAATCTCTTTTGACATTCTGAGCATTGGTATGGTTTCTCCCCTGAATGAATTCTTTGATGGACAGTGAGATGGTTGCTTCGACTAAAGCTCTTTCCACATTCCAAGCATTTATATGGTTTTCCCCCTGTATGATTTTTTTGATGAACAGTTAGATGGTCGCTCCAACTGAAGCTCTTTCCACATTCTAAGCACTGATATGTTTTCTTCCCTGTGTACATTCTTTGATGAGAAGTGCGACGTTTCTTCCAGCTGAAGCTCTTTCCACATTCTATGCACTGATGTGGTTTATCCCCGCTGTGAATTCTTTCATGGAAAGTAAAAGTGGAGCTGCCTTGGAAGCTCTTTCCACATTCCAAGCATTGATAGGCTTTCTCTCCACTGTGAGTTCTTCGATGGGAAGTGAGATGAAACCTGTACCTGAAGCTCTTTCCACATTCCAAGCATTTATAAAGTTTCTCCTCTGTGTGAATTCTTTGATGAGAAGTGAGACATTCTTTGCAAGTGAGGATCTTTCCACATTCAAAGCACTGGTGTAGTTTCTCCCCTATATGAATTATTTGATGGGAAGTGAGATTTCTCTTGCAGCTGAAACTCTTTCCACATACCAAACACTGGTTTCCCCTGGTGTGAATTCTTTGATCAGAGCTCTGATTGAAACTCTGTTCACATTCTAAATATTTATATGGCTTCTCCACTGTGTGGATTTTGTCATTGTCTCCCATATTCTTGGTATCCAATTTGCCACCCTCTGTAATGAAGACAGAAACTGATTAAAGCCTTAGGAGGAAATGAAACCCCAAATCATTGGAACATTCATTGAAAGCTATGATAAAGGAACAACTAACTGAAGGGGTTTAGCACACAATCTAACTCGCATTTACACTGGGCTGAGGGCAGTTGGATGTGGTGGATCTCCATCTGAGCTGACTGTGTCCCAGGCTATGCCAGCATAAGTTCTTCAGCCCAGCTTAGCCGCGACTCAGCCAGCCTAGCCTGGCTCAGTCAAGACTGGTGTAAGTGAAGCTGGCATAAGAGGCATAGGGGCATTCCAGGGGAGGGGCTGAGATGAGAGGTCTTAGGTCATATCCAATTCGTGTTCGGAGAGCTCCTGCCGGTCCCAATTCAGGTAAAAGTTACCCTGGGGAAAAGGTTGGTCTAAGAAAATAAATATAGTAGAACTCACCGGCGAGAGCTTACTCCACTGGAGGGGTATTGGGGGGAGCAAACTTTTACTTTATGATCCCTGCACACAGCTCCCAGTGAAGTCAAATATCAAAATGTTTATTTTTGTTGCTGGAGGAGGGAGGACTAGGTTTCTTAATAAGACAATCTAACTTAGCTAGCTACACGTTACCTACTTGAACAAGAGTCTTGGATTTGTGACCATGTGGAGTACCTTACATGATTTGGAAGGACAGCATCTATGGACTTGTGATCGGATGTTTCCAGGAAGGCAAAAGCCTCACATGTTTATGGCAATCTGAGAATGGAAAACCCGCCTCTTTTCTGAGATAGATTGTTGTTTAGCCCAGTCATGAAATTCACTCCATTTTTTTTATCGGTGGTCTCTTTGGCCAACCAAAAAACGAGCGAGGTCCCTTCCACTTCCGTAACAAGTCTGAAACTTACATTTCAAAAGGCCTGGGCCGTTCAGACCAGTCTGGTTAGAAGACCATACTGGAGGATGGGTATTGAGAGACAAAACAGTGGATAGCTGTCCATTGAAGGTTAACTACAGAATCCCAAATGCTGTAGGTGGTGCTGTTAAGCCAGATCATATTGTTGGGGTTCTCCACATACATAAATAACCAAATTTCACCACAGATATTATCGTCAGCCAGGGAGACTTACCAAGAGAGACGACAACCGCACAATTCTCCTCTGTGACTTGCTTATGCAGAGCTCTCTGGTCAGGATCCAGCAGGGCCCACTCCTCCTCTGTGAAATGCACGGCCACATCCTCAAAGGACACGGGACCCTAAGAAAAAGGAGACATTTCCTCCTCATAGATAGAATAAAGATTATCTACTACTAGTAATCTGTTTTGATGCAATTGTTTTATGATGTTATTTTAATAATGGATGTTTATATTTTAATCTTTTCGTAACTGTTTTTTTGTACTTAGTGAACTTATTTATTTATTAATTAAACTGATATCCCACTCTTCTTCTCAAAAGGAGAACAGAAGTTATTAAAAAAATCTTAAAAACAAACATCTTAAAAACAATTCCAATACAGATGCAGATTGGATAAAGGTCTCTACTTAAAAAGGCTTGATGGAGGAGGAAAGTATTTAGTAGGTTCTGAAAGATAACAGAGATGGCGTCTGTCTAATATTTAAGGGAAGGGAATTCCATAGGGTGGGTGCCACTACATTAAAGATCTGTTTCCTATGCTATGCGGAACGGACCTCCTGATAAGATGGTATCTGCAGGAGGCCCACACCTGCAGAGCGCAGTGATCAACTGGGAAGACAACCTTTCAGATAAATTGCTTAGAAACCTATTTTGGCATTAAGTGGCATATACTAATACTAATACTAATACTAATACTAATAATAGCAGCAGCTACTTCCTAAACGGTAGTTAAGGGGAGTTTACTGGTCATTATTCTCAGGATGTAAACCTTCTTGAATGGCATTCACAGCCTTTCTTAAAGACAGCTTTGACTGAAGCAAAGCAAAGGAGATAATTCGTTCAGGCTCATGGAAATGAGCAGGGCATAGAGGCACTCTGGCTACCCCCAGCCTCTTCCCCCCCCCCACTGATTCATCCCCCTACCTGGGAGGAAAGATGGGATAAAGTTGACAATGAGGACATTGAACTTGTCAAGGATTATCAATACCTTGTCACAGACATTAACCAAAAGGGAGACAATAGTCAAGAAATCAGAAGGCGGCTAGGACTGGGGAGCGCAGCTGTGAGAGAACTAGAAAAGATCCTCAAATGCAAAGATGAATCACTGAACACTAAAGTCAAGATCATTCAGACCATGGCATTCCCAATCTCTACGTATGGATGTGAAAGATGGACAGTGAAAAAGGCAAATACGAGAAAAATCAACTCATTTGAAATGTGGTGTCAGAGGAGAGCTTTGCGCATACCATGGACTGCGAAAAAGACAAACAATTGGGTGTTAGAACAAATTAAACCAGAACTATCACTAGAAACTAAAATGATGAAATGGAGGTTATCATACTTTGGACACATCATGAGAAGACCTGATTCACTAGAAAAGACAATAATGCTGGGAAAAACAGAAGGGAGTAGAAAAAGAGGAAGGCCAAACAAGAGATGGATTGATTCCATAAAGGAAGCCACAGACCTGAACTTAAAGACCTGAACAGGGTGGTTCACGACAGATGCTGTTGGAGGTCACTGATTCATAGGGTCGCCATAAGTTGTAATAGACTTGAAGGCACATTTATTTATTTATTTCCATTTATAGACCGCTTATTATCTGAAAGATCTCACAGTGGTTTACCACCTGCATCCACATCTCTCTCTCTCTCTCTCTGTTTCTCTCTCTCTCTCTCATAATACCTGATCCAGTGCCACAGAAGCTGCTTCCCCTCGACCACAAAGAAGAGACGGCTGAAGAGGTCTTGCTGGCATCATTTCATCACCTGCGAGAGACAAAAGTGGAGGGAAGCCATTAGCACATGCTTGCCTCAGATGCATGAATCAACGATGCAAGCACCTTAGAAAAAGTCTTATCTGTTCAGTGTTTGTACCCATTTTATAGTTCAGTTGTGTGAAAATGCATTTCTCCTTTAGGCCCTCTGAAGTGTCTTCCCCACAAAAAATTAAAGGAGCAGATGGATTTATTCCATAATTGACAGAGGGAGTCCAAACTGAGATGCATCCCATTCATCCTTACCCAGTGGCCTCTCTCTAGTGTCCGACGGAGTCCTCTCTGCCTCAGGGACATCAATGACCATCTTTGCAAACAGATCCTTTCCCTGAAATGAGGAATCCAAACAAGGAATGGAGGGAAGGATCAGAGAAGGAAGGACAGAAGCAAAAACCTGAGCGTTATCAGCTCTCTCTCCTTGAATGTTTTCCACATAAGGCTGGGAAATCAGCAGAGAATTTTGGGATACCCTCCCTCACATCCGGAGCCCCTTGGAACTATCCCAATGAAACCCTCTCACCTGCTGCTCTGCCTGCTTCATGTCCTCTGCCCAGCTCAAGAGGAAACCTTCGGCTAGGGCCACTGCCTGGGAACTGGTCTCCGCTCCACATTCCCTCACCCAGCTCTCCATCTCCGGTGGAAGGACAGCCAGGAACTGCTCCAGGACCACCAAGTCCAGAATCTGATTTTTCGTACGTCTTTCTGGCTTCAGCCATTGACGGCAGAGATGGTGAAGTTGGCTGCAAACCTCTCGGGGCCCTCGGGACTCCTGGTAGTGGAAATGCCTAAACTGCTGGCTCTCCACATCTGAGCTGAGGGTGTCCTCCTCACCCAGGAGCTTCTGCATGGTTCTTTCCCAGAAGCCCCCACTGGTCCCAGCCTGGGTGATATGGGGACCTCTTCCTGTTTCAGGGACAGCCGAGTCTTCCTCCTCCATCTATAATCTGTGTGCTACAGGAGCCTCCAACAGGACCAAAGGAACTCCTTCGTCTCCTGCCGATTTCTGTCTCAAGCCTAAGGCTGTCCTAATCAGAGGGGCTACCAAGTCCTGCAAAGCCAAGACATTGTTCCGTTAGAGCAGCCTTTCCCAACCAGTGTGCCTCCAGATGTTGTTGGACCACAATTCCCATCTTTCCTGACCATTGGCAATGCTGGCTGAGGCTGATGGGAGTTGTGGTCCAACAACATCTGGAGGCACACTGGCTGGGAAAGGCTATGTTAGAGAATTATTACACGATCAGGACAGGAAAACGTGTGGATGAGTCTGGTTAGCAACAAGGTACTCTTCAAGTACATGAAAGGTTGTCACATAGAGGAGGGCCAGGATCTCTTCTCAATAGTCCCAGAGTGCAGGACACGGAATAATGGGCACAAGTTGCAGGAAGCCAGATTTCGACTGGACATCAGGAAAAACTTCCTAACTGTTAGAGCCATATGACAATGGCACCAATGACCTAGAGAGGTAGTGGGCTCTCCGACACTGGAGGTATTCAAGAGGCAGCTGGACAGCCATCTGTCGGGAATGCTTTGATTTGGATTCCTGCATTGAGCAGGGGGTTGGACTTGATGGCCTTCTAGGCCCCTTCCAACTCTACTATTCTATGATTCTATGAGGTCTTCTCCAGGAAGGGACGCCTGTTGAATGCTGATTAAAAAATGGAAATGGACTGCCTTCAAGTTGATCCCGACTTATGGGCGACCCTATGAATAGGGATTTCATGGTGAGTGGTATTCAGAGGGGGTTTACCATTGCCTCCCTCTGAGGCTAGTCCACCCCAGCTGGCTCTCCTTCCCACTCTGCTGTACCAGCTGTGTATGTTGCATTTTATTGGACTTCAAAGTGTAATACAGTGATATACAACATAAGGAAGAAAAGAAGCAATGAAATGCTATTTAAAAACCAATAGGAATATTTAATGTGACATGCCGTGGCCCACCTGAATGTAGCTTGTGGTCCACTGGTGGTTCATGGACCCCGCTCTGGGAATCCTTGATTTAAAGACTTCGGCCTGGTTGAGGGTCAGAAGGTGCAGCATCTGCCCTCCTGGTCTGTCCCTCACCACTCATCTCCTGCCATGCTCAACCTTGAGGGTTGTGGCTCAGCGACAAGAGTCGGGCTTCCCACAGAAGGTCCCGGTGTCCATACTTGCCATCTCCAGATGGAACCGGGAGCTTCTCCTGCCTGAAATCCCAGCGAGCCACTGTTAGACAGTGTTGGCAATACTGAGCTAAATGGACCAACAGCCTGACTAGGGGTAAGGCCGCTTCCTATCTTTCTGGGTTTCCCTCTGACCCCAATCTCTTCTGCCACGGTCTCCTCAGACCTTATGTACACGAAAGTACATTGAAGTTGGGTTAAACAAAGGCTGTCACTTAGCTGAAGAAATTATAGAGCCACAAGATCAGACCTGCTTTCCCCCTCCTTCCCCTCTCCTCTCCCTTCCTCCTCCCCCCTCTTCCTTCTTCCTCCTCCCCTGCCCACTCCAGCCCTCCCTCCCTCCCCCCCCTGGTCAGTTTTACCTATCCTAAGCATGATTGCAGGGGAGTAAATCCCACTGAACTCAATAAGCATGCAAATTATCAATCCATTTTCAGCAAGCTTGCACAGGATCCCATTTCTTACCTCCCGGATTAAAAAGCAGGGAAATTCACTAATAGGCAAAAAAAACCTTGCGGTTTAAGAATGTATCTATAGCCCACAGATATTTCTATCAAACTTTAAAAAGCAGGGAAATTGGGCAGCTATAGTGAATGCACCAGGGGAGCAGGAGACCTGAACTCCTCTCTGAGATATTGAACTACCCTACAAATTTGTCAAAATGCAAACACCATTTGGGTTGGTCTTTCACAGTCCAATCCACTTCCTGTGTAGCTTGGAAGAATTTGGTAACATGTGCCTCTGAGCATATGGTGAGCGGTGGCAACACCTGCACTCAGCCCAAATAATAGAAAGAAGATATGTGCTGTGCTGATCTTGTTTTAGCAGGGAGGAACCAACATTATTAAGACAGCTGATATAGTTCAGATGGTCACTTTAAATATGTCTGATTTACTTTGCAATTTTAGTGAAGTTTCCTATAGGAAATCATTTTCTTTTGTTTCTATTTCTGCGAATATGTGAAGTACAGCAACACCTTTGAAAAATTTACACTAAAAAAACTCCAAACATAATTGTGGAATAATGGCACTGACTTCTGCAGAATGGTCTCCAGTGGACCTCAGGAGTGTCTCAATTTGCACAAGATAAAACAGTGGGAGGTGAAATATATTCTAGCAAAATTCTAGGTGTGCTGTATGTTTTTGACCGTGACCACCTTGCCTTAAATGAAGTAGTTTAAACATAGCAGGCTGAAAACATGCATCCTCATTTTTCCAATAGCTAGAGTCATTGCTGAAGTAGCAGCATATTGTAATCAGTTTGATTTTACATCAAATTGCAGTTTCAGATTCAACTGTTAATGCACTCAAAATAGAAATAGAACATAGCCAATAATTTCAAATACAAAAGGCTGTCTTCACCATCATATGACATTGACCAATGAAAAGGATTTGAAATGAATAAAAATAAATTTGACACAGATTTCTAGAATGAGCAATGAGGGAAATAAAATTTTCTAGTTTAGATTCTCTGTAGAAACATTAGTAAGACAGGAAAGAAGCAAAGTAAGAACACCAACAAACATACAAATATATAATTCTCTATCTTTGAAGTTGGCAGGTATTGCCACCACTCACCATATGCTCAGAGGCACATGTTATCAAATTCTTCCAAGCTACACAGCAGGTGGATTGGACTGTGAAAGACCAACCCAAATGGTGTTTGCATTTTGACAAATTTGTAGGGCAGTCCAATATCTCAGAGAAGAGGTCAGGTCTCCTGCTCCCCTGGTCCATTCACTATAGCTGCCCAATTTCCCTGCTTTTTAAAGGTTGGTAGAAATATCTGTGGGCTATAGGTACATGCTTAAACCGCAAGGTTTTTTGCCTATTAGTGAATCATCTTCTATTCACTCTCTGACTTGCACACAGCTTCTTTTGTTTAGATTCATTTTTAATTATTTGCTGTAAAACAAAATTAACATTTCTTCCCTGCAGCCAAGATCTGGTATACTGCCTTTGTATATGGAGGTTTTATTGCTCTCATGGCTTCTCTCACACCAACCATTTCCCGTATCCAGGCATAATTTCTTTCATCAGACTAGGCCGTTGTCCATCTGTCTTTCCCCTTCCTTTCTTTGATCATCTCCTATTTTACAGACCTGCTTGCTAGAGAAAAAACACACACCATATCTCCATCCAGCTGCTGTCCACTATTGTAGCCACATGTTGATGACTAGGACGGTTATAGTCTATGGTTTGTAAGCCCCATTTCCACCCTGTAGATGCCTGGTTCCATTAGCCCCCCCCCCCAATCCACCAAAACTGTGGGCAGAAGGCTTTGGCCTACTCCCCACCACCAGCTTAGTTCCCGTCAGACCTAAGCGAGGAGGCTGTAGATTTGGTGGTTTGTGAACTTCCGTTGCCTCTCATGGCGGTTTGGATTACTCTGTTCATCTGCGCAGTTTTCATGGGCTTGTTTAATTGCCCATTTTGATGGTGGTGGTTTATTTTTTATGCTTTGATGACATTATTTCATTGTGTGTTTTATGTTAAGTCTTACGTGTTTATACATTTGTGGCCGATTCATAGGGTCGCCATAAGTCGCAATCGACTTGAAGACATATAACAAAACATTTGTAAACTGCTTTTATACTTCTAAATCTCTTGGAAGCTGTCCTGACAATTAAGCCATGGATAAAACAAACAAACAAACAATTTATTTTGTTTTAATTTCTTTGTTTCCTTTCAGTCAAGGTCTGCTGCCTTTGTTTCCTTGGAATAAGAGACTTCCCATAGTTTGGGGGGAGTGCCTTCTATTCAGTCTCAAAAGCTGCCCTGGACATCTCAGGGGGTTGCACGTCTGAATGGGCACATGCGGGTCAGCCAGGAGTGAGAATATCACTGCCTAATTAATGGTGTGCGGGGAGGGGGGCATTAATTCCAGGTGAAGCACGGCTGAGGACTCCCTCCCACCGACAGCAACTCGGCGTGGCAGACTTACTTTACATCCGCGCCCCCACCCATCAAAAGGGGCCCTCTTGGCTTTGCAGAGAGGAGGGCGAGTGGAAGAAGATGAGCTCCCTGATTTGGATGTTGTGGGGGATCCGGGGTGGATTGGCTGAGCAGGCCCCCTATGCACCCGCCACAATCGGCACTGAGACACACCCCCCTTTATCCAAATGCACAGAATGAGGCGGGTGGGGGGACTCACCAGACTTCAGAAGGGGCCACGTGGAGGAAATAAAGGCCATTTCCCCCTCCAAGAGTGAAAGGCCAGGAAGGAAGGGAGTTTGGGGGGAGGCGCTTTGCCTCTGGGGGATCCCGCCCCAGTTCTTCTCCCCCTCCCCAAATCCCCTTCCTCCCGAGGAGCTCGCATCGCGAGGGAGGCGGAGGATCCTGCAAGGGGGGCTGTGTAGCCTGGGTGCCCCCTTGCATTGGGCTGCATGCCCTCCGATGGTGGAAGGGCAACTTGGAAGTTTGCCTGCCCCTTTTCTCCCCCCCGCATAGAGCATGCCCCATTTTTGCCCACCTTTTAATTAATTGCTCCCTCTGTCTCATGGCCAAGGAAAGAGACAAGCAAGCCAGCACTTCAGGTTCCCGTTTGCCTGCTGCACTGTGCGGGGCAGGAACATCATAAGAACATACTAACAGTCGTGCAGTGGCCAGATCAGAAGAGCAGGTGATAGCCACGCCCCCCACAGCCACGCCCCCTTCCCCACATACTCTCATCCCTCTTGCCCTCCGTGGCATCTCACACTCCATTACAACCGACGTCGGCATGAAAGGGGGAGGCTGTGTGTTAGCTAATGAGAAGAGTCTTCTCGGGCTGGCTCACCCCCTTTCACTCTGGCTGGCCCCAATCAGCACGAAAGGACAAGGACTCTTCTCCTGGCTAGCTCGCTCCCCTTTCATGCTGATTGGCTCGCATGTAGGGACCTGGCTTGGACCTGCTCCCAGGTTATGGTCTGAAGGCACATGAGAACAGCACCCTGCGGAAGCTAAGCAGGGTCAGGTCTGGTCAGTGCCTGGATGGGAGACCATCTGGGGACCATATGTAATCCACCTTGGGTTTCTCTCGTGAAAAGAAAGGTGGGATATCAATGTAATAAATAAATAATAATAATAAAAAAGTAATGGTTTTACGACCGCTTTGTCCTGCTTAAGAACATAAGAAGAGGTGGCTGGATAAGGCCAGTAGCCTAGCACCGTCGTCTTGAATTCCTGCATTGAGCAGGGGGTTGGACTTGATGGCCTTATAGGCCCCTCCCAACTCTACTATTCTATGATTCTCACACTGGCCCATGGCAAGCCTGCAAGCAGGAACTGCGGTTTCCGGCAACCGGCATTCAGAAACATGCTGCCTCCGACCAGGATGGCGGAGCCCCTGAGAGCCTTTTCCTCCATGAATTTGTCTACTCCTCTTTTGAAGCCATCCAAGTTGGTGGCCATCACTGCCTCCTGTGGGAGCGAATCCCATCGTTTCACTATGCGGTGCGTGAAGGACTTCTGACTCTTCCGACATTCAGCTTCCCTGCATGCCCACGAGCTCTAGTGGTATGAGGGAGAACGTGTTCTATCCACTTTCTCCAGGCCATGCATGATTTGATAGGCTTCTATCATGTCGCCTCTGACTCACCTTTTCTCTGAACTGAAAAGCTCCAAATGTTGCAACCTTTCTTCATAGGCAAGTCGCTCCGTCCCCTCGATCATTCTGGTTGCCCTCTTCTGAACCGTTTCCAACTCTACAATATCACGTGCAATAAATGAGGCTGTTTTGTAGTGGTTACGGTGTTGGACTAGGACCTGGGTGGCCAGGGTTCGAATCTCCACATAGCTATGGAGCTCACTGGGTGACCTTGGGCCAGTCTCAGCCTCATGAAAACCCTATTCAGAGGGTCGCCATAAGTCGGAATCGACTTGAAGGCAGTACATTTACCTTCTCCTTATCCACCCCCTCTCCCCGTTGAATAGCCGGCTTCGTTTGAGAACCTGAAGTGTCGGGAGTCTCAACTGGCCCAGGAAAGCCCAAAACTCCCATCTGTGTGTGTAGTGCAAGATTCTTCTTTGGCTCCTGCTTTGAGAAAGACGCAGAGAGAGAGGAGGAGGTGATCCCGCAGCTTGGCTGTCTATGGGTTAATACAGGGTTCCTAGAGGGGAAGGGAATTTGGGAAGGAGGAGGAGGAGAGCCAAAGCCCCTCCCTGCAAAGTCTCTTCCTGCCTGCCCTCTCACTTGGGGGCCGAAAGCGGCGCATTTGTGGATACTTATGAAATCTGGTGAGTGTCTCCCAAGCGCCCCGTTTTGCGCATCTGGGTGAAAGGGCCGCTGGGGGAGGGTGCATAGGGGATCTGCCCAGCTGATCGCTTGGGGATCCCCCACAAAACCCTAATCAGGAAGTGCCCTCCGGCGCTTGGAGAAGATCCGGTGGCTCGTCTTCCGCTCCTCCTCTCTGCAAAGGCAGGACGCCCCTTTCGATTGGGGTGGGTCGGGGGGGGGGGTGGCTGGGAGAATATAAAGGTAGGGCTGCAACGCTGAGTTAATCTCGATGGAAGGGAATCCCCAGTTGGGAGGCTGTGAAAGCTGGAAGGGAACGGAATGGGCCGGTGTGTGTGTGTTATGTGCCTTTAAGTTGGTCACGACTTATGGCGACCCTATGAATCAGTGACCTCCAAGAGCATTTGTCGTGAACCACTCTGTTCAGATCTTGTAAGTTCAAGTCTGTGGCTTCCTTTATGTTTGGCCTTCCTCTTTTTCTGCTCCCTTCTGTTTTCTAGTGAATCACGTCTTCTCATGATGTGTTCAAAGTATGATAACCTCAGTTTCATCATTTTAGCTTCTGGTTTAATTTGTTCTAACACCCAATTATTTGTCTTTTTCGCAGTCCAAGGTATGCGCAAAGCTCTCCTCCAGCACCACATTTCAAATGAGTTGATTTTTCTTTTATCCGCTTTATTCACTGTCCAACTTTCACATCCATGCATAGAGATCGGGAATGCCATGGTCTGAATGATCCTGACTTGAGTGTTCAGTGAGACATCTTTGCATTTGAGGACCTTTTCTAGTTCTCTCATAGCTGCTCTCCCTAGTCCTAGCCTCCTTCTGATTTCTTGACTATTGTCTCCCTTTTGGTTAATGACTGTGCCAAGATATTGATAATCCTTGACAAGTTCAATGTCCTCATTGTCGACTTTAAAGTTACATAAATCTTCTGTTGTCATTACTTTAGTCTTCTTGACGTTCAGATGTGAAAACTAGGGGGATGTGTTAGAGACTCTTGAGAACAACATTTCAGAACCAAAACCCTTCTGATATTATATTTTATTAACCTGGAATGGAACGGCAACTTTCGAGCAAGCAAGCCTACCAAATTCACCACTCACACATGAACTGGACGGGATTATGGCAGGAAGCTACAAAACATCCACTGAAACCTCATTCCGACACCTGTTCTGGGCTGCAATATGTACAGTACAATAAAATGGCCTGGACCACTGATTTCCCAGTGAGGCAGACCTTCCAAATTCACCAGTCGCACATGACTTTCCAGTGTAAATAGCAGATGCAGAGGTTAAAACCCCCTTGTCAGGATCCCAGTAGGGACCAGCTGCCCTGCGCCTTCAGTTTACTTTTGCAAAGCTCATCATGCCACTGGCATCTCATCCAGTTTGGCCCTCAGACTGGCAATAGCTGACCAAGGTCCCATTCTCTAGCCTTGTTACCTGAGAGCCTTTCTTCTGCCTCTACCTCCTGCGCTCTGTTCAACGAGGGGGAGTCCCTCTCGGAGGTTCCTGCCTTGAACAATTAATAAGCTTGAATTTGAAAGTCGTGATGTCAGAAACTTTTTGCAAAAGACAAACTGGTGAGACTAAGACACAAATAACTTGCCCTTCTTGGCTTAATAAAGCTTGCCGAGGGGGTATGATCGAGTGGATCCAGGGAGTGGTCAACGCATCGTTGCGGGAGGGAGTGGTTCCAGCCACCCAGACAGAGACGGTGATCTAACGGCTCCTGAAAAAGCCCATCCTGGACCCATTGGTTTGTGACAAATACCCCCCTTTTTAGGGAAGGTGATTGAGAGGGTTGTGGAGCCAGCAACTGCAAGTACTCTTGGATGGAACAGATTATCTTGGTCCATTCCAATCTGGAATCAGGCCTGGTTGTGGGACTGAATTGACCTTGGCCGCCCTGATGGATGACCTTTATCAGAAGGACAGGGGGAGTGTGACCCTGTTATTCTCACTTGATTTCTCGACGGCTTTTGATACTATTGATCATGGTATCCTTCTGGGTTGACTTGGTGAGATGGGTATCGGAAGCACTGTTTTGCAGTGGTTCCGATGCTATCGCCAAGGTCATTTTCAGAGAGTAGCATTGGGTGATTGTCTTTCGGCCCCCTGGCAGTTGTGCTGTAGGGTGCCGCAGGGTACCATCTTGTCCCCCATGCTGTTTAACATCGATATGAAGCCCTTGGGAGCAGTCATCAGGAGGTTTGGGGTGAGGTCAGCAGTATGCTGATGATACCCAGCTCTATTTCCCTGTAACATCTGAATCGGGAGAGGCCTGAACTTGGTGGTGGGCTAGATGAGGGCCAGTAAACTGAATCTGAATTGTAGCAAGACGGAGGCGCTGTGGGTTGGTGGTTCCCGAATTCAGAGAATTGGTGAGTTGCCCGCTTTGGATGGGGTCGTGCTCCCTCTAAAAGAGAAGATTCATAGTCTAAGGTGCTCTTGGATCCATCTTTGCCGCTAGAGGCCCAGATGACCTCAGTAGCTAGGAATGCCTTTTACCAGCTTCGGCTGGTAAGACAGCTGCGGCCGTTTCTGGACCTGGATAGCTTTGTTTTAATGTATTTTAAGGTCTTTTTATGATGTTTTAAAGTATTTTTAGCATTTCTGTTTGCCGCCCTGGGCTCCTGCTGGGAGGAAGGGCAGGATATAAATCAAATAATAAATATAAATTTAATAATAACTAACTAACCAGGCAGAGGTGGCGTCTGAGCCAAAACACACAACAGCACTTCTTTGAACCCAGTTTTCTGCTGTGACAGCACATCTATTTCACAGAAGGCAAACTCTTTCTTCCCCCCCACCTTCTGCCAGCTAACATGTCCCCCCCAATCTCTCTCTCTCTCTCACCTCAGTTCACCACCCATATATACCCAGTGCTGCTCCGTGGGCCTAGAAAGAGCAAGAAAGGGTATTGCTGATCACCTCAGAGGTCCCTGTGTCAGTGCTGGGATGTGTGCAGGTTATCCCCTGTTTCCCAGCGGGCAGCAACGTGGTGAATCCGGTAGGTCTGGTTCGGTAGGAAGTTGCCGTTGTGAGTTGAGTTTTGGAAAAACTTCCTATAGTTTGGAACTGCTGTCATCAAGTGATTTCCACGGAAATTTTGTGCCTTACCTAATCAGTGCCATCCACTCATGTGCAACTGGTGAATTTACTCGGTCTGGTTTGCTCAGAAGTTGCCATTCCAGGTCATTTTCTAGAAAAAAAAATGTATTATGGCCCAGTACAGCTATCTGAACATGGTTTCCATGGAGGTTTTCTGGCCTGTTGCTTTGATCCCATCTACTCATATGTGACTGATGAATTTGGTAGGTCTGGCTTGCTGGGAAGTTGCTGTTGTGGGCTGTTTTCTGTAAAAAGTATTATAGCCTGTAGCTGAGTATTGTCTGACTGGTAGCAGGATGTCAGGTAGAATATATTATTTATTATTATTTGATTTATATCCCGCCCTTCTTCCCAGCAGGAGCCCAGGGTGGCAAATATATCCAGCCCTACTTGGGAGATCCCTGGAATTGTACATCAGATCTTCTGCAGGAAACACAGCTGCTCTACCCACTGAGCCACGGACCCCCAAGATTGAGAAGGGCTGTGGCTGGGAGCTTTGGGTGAAGAAGGGCTCAACAGAAGGTGGAGAGAGGGAGGGTGTACAGCAGGGAAGAAGGGACAGATCCATAGGATAGATGCATCTTCTTACCCTCAACCAGATGGAGGTCTTTAATCCATGGCACCCCCCCCCAAAAAAAATCTGGTTTCTTTTTGAGTAAGAGCATTCACCAAACATTCATACTCAAAGACCTGGTTGCTAGCCAGACACATCCACATTTTTACCTGTCATGATAGCTTAAAAATTCCATAACAAAACAATGTCTTGGTTTTAGCACCTCTAATTGGGACTGTCTTAACCTTGAGACAGAAACTGGCAGAAGACGGTCTTGCTGCAGCCCTGTTGGAGGCTTCCCCGGAGCACAGATCAAAGATGGAAGAGGAGGAGTCAGCTGGCTCCAAAGCAGACCAAGGTCCCCATAATACCCATGCTGGCAGCAGTGAGGAATTCTGGGAAAGATCCATTCAGAAGGTCCTGGGTAAGGAGGACACCCTCAGCTCTGATGTACAGTGCCAACAGTTCAGGTATTTCCGCTATCGGGAGTCCAAGGGGCCCCGAGAGGTTTGCAGCCTATTGCACCATCTTTGCCATCGGTGGCTGAAGCCAGAAAGGCGCACAAAGGCTCAGATGCTGGACCTGGTGATCCTGGAGCAGTTCTTGGCTGTCCTTCCACAGGAGATGGAGAACTGGGTGAGGGAATGTGGAGCGGAGACCACTTCCCAGGCAGTGGCCCTGGCAGAAGGCTTCCTCCTGAGCTGGGCAGAGGACAAGAAGCAGGCAGAGCAGCAGGTGAGAGTGTTCCATTGAGATAGTCAAAATGGACAAAAAATGTGAGTGAGGGTATCCCAAAATACTTGACTAATTGCCAAACAGTTTTTGGAAAGCATCTAAGAAAGGATATCCAATTACCCTCTAGGTTTTTGCATCTGTTATTCCTCTTATAATTCTTCTCCCTATCCAATTCTTGTTGCTCTCTCAGGGAGAGGATCTGTCTGCAGAAATGGGCACCGATTTCCTTGAGGCAGAGAGGACTCCACTGGATGCCGCAAAGAAGCCACCAGGTAAGAATTAATGCAATGCATCTCAAATTGGTCTCCCTTTGTCGATTTTGAAATCAGTCCATGGGCTCCTTCAATTTTCTGTGGGGCGACAGTCCTCTCTAGCCATGTCCACCACTCCAAATTTTCACAACTTTATAAGAACCAGCACTTTGATTTGCAGCCACCAACCCAAAGCAAGGGAGAGACGTGTTTTCACACAACTAAAATATAAAACGGATACAAAAACTCAACATATAAGACTTTTTCTAAGCCCCATGCATAGTTAGACATGCATTGTATATATATATATATATATATATCTACATATTGTATTTTATGTATTTTAATTGTACTTTATGTATTTTAATTTACTGTAATGTTATGTGTTTTTATTGTGTACAATTTTATTATGTATGTGTGTGATTTTATTGTAAGTCACCCTGAGTGCCCTATTGTAGGGTAGAAGGGAGGGATAGAAATATTATAAATAAATAAATAAATTGCTGGATCTCTGAGATGACCACATGCTCCAGGCTTCCCACTTATCTTTGTCTCTTACAGGGGATGAAATCATGCCGGCAAGGCCTCCTCAGCCATCTCTTCTTTGTGGTGTAGGAGAAGAAGCTGCTGTGGCTCCGGATCAGGTAGGGGGAAGGATCGGTGGGGACAACCTGGGTGCCTCTGTCACCTGCTCACTTCCCTGGGCCTCAACAAATTTCTCCCCATCTCTTGGGTGCCTTGAAATCTGTCCTTGACAAAACACTTTGAAGGCCACTCAAGGAAGGTTTAAATCCTGAGATTAATGACCAGCCACCTCACTTTAACTTATTGTTGTTATGTGCCTTCAAGTCGATTATGACTTATGGTGACCCTATAAACAGTGACCTCCAAGAGCATCTGTCATGAACCACCCTGTTCAGATCTTGTCAGTTCAGGTCTGTGGCTTCCTTTGTGGAATCAATCCATCTCTTGTTTGGCCTTCCTCTTTTTCTACTCCCGGCTGTTTTTCCCAGCATTATTGTCTTTTCTAGTGAGTCATGTCTTCAAAGTATAAAAACCAGTTTATACAACAATTCCATTAAGACAGTAAAATAAACATCCATAATTAAAATGTGCAATGAAAAACATCACAGTAAACCAACACAGCAATTAGTAGTAATCTTTACACTGTCCACGAAAAGGATATTTTTCCTTTTTCTTGTAGGGTTCAATTTTCTTTGAGGAAGTGGCTGTGTATTTCACGGAGGAGGAATGGGCGCTGCTGGATCCTGACCAGAGAATGCTGCATAGAGACGTCATGGAGGAGAATTGTGGGATTGTGGCCTCTTTTGGTAAGGCTTCCTGGTTGATGATAATACCTGTTTTGAAATTCAGTACAGTAGGGTCCCACTTCTCAGTGCCCCGCTTTTTGGCGTTCCATTAATACGGTGCCAGCGGGGCAATCAGCTGGAGGGGGGGCTGGAGCTCCCCACACTCCAGCTGATCACACTGGAGGAGGCGAAGATCACAGCTGATCTTCTCCTCTTCTGGTGTGATCAGACTCCCCCGCTTGAGCTGATCGCACCGGAGGAGGGGAAGATCATCTTCTCCTCCTCAGGGGGCTGTCAGACTCACACACTCCAGCTGATCGTGCCAGAGGAGGGGAAGACCTGATCTCCTCTTCTGGTGCAATCAGCGGGTTAGGTTCCAGACCCCTGCGCTACAGCTGATAGGCTTTTTGGCGGTTTTCGCTTTCTGGGGGGGTCTGGAACCTAACCTGTAGTATGAGTGGGACCCTACTGTATATTTATTTACGATGAACCTCCAATGTTCTGATCTGGCTCGAGCACCACCTACAGCATCTGGAATTCTAACACCCCTGCAGTTAACCTTGAATGGACAGCTATCTACAGCAATACCTAAGTTAAGGAATCCTCCAGGAAGGAAGCTCCTTTTAAGGAAGGCTTTTTTTTTAACTGACTAAGGCCTGTGCCTTTGCTTTGCTATGGTGAAACTGACCACCCTGTGTCTTTGCTTTGCTATGGATAAACTTTCAAGCCTGTGCCTTAGCTCTAATGTGAAACTGACATGTCTGTGCCTTTGCTTTGCTAGGGTGAAACTGACAAGCCAGTGTGTTTGCTTTGCTATGGATAAACTTTCAAGCTGGGCCTTAGCTCTAATGTGAAACTGACATGTCTGTGCCTTTGCTTTGCTATGGATAAACTTTCAAGCTGGGCCTTAGCTCTAATGTGAAACTGACATGTCTGTGCCTTTGCTTTGCTATGGATAAACTTTCAAGCTGGGCCTTAGCTCTAATGTGAAACTGACATGTCTGTGCCTTTGCTTTGCTATGGTGAAACTGACAAGCCTGTGTGTTTGCTTTGCACTAAAACGATTTCTTGCTTTCTCCGAGGGCTGGGGCGGGAAGGATCCAATGCAATTCAGAGGAGAAGGAGGGGAGGGGGAGGGGATATATTATATTATTTATATTTATTTAACTTGTATACCACTTTATATGTCAGGAACTCTCAAAGTGGTTTACATTACAACAACAATCAACATAAATTCCACATTCAGTACAGCTGCTGCTGCTCCTAATAATCCTCATTTAAGGATGCAGGGTAGGCACCCCTTAAAGCCCCTGTTGAAGCTGCACCCACCATCTATGAGCGTGTGTAGGAACTTATTCCTATTCTTTCCATGTTATAAAGTTTCTGTTAAAGAAGTAATGTCCAGGAATGCATCTACTTTGTTTACTGAGGTATTACTGTACTGATTTGTTTCTCAATACTCTAATCCAGTTATGCCCTTCTAAATAATGCTCAGACTGGTCTGAACTGCCCAGGCTTTTTGAAATGTAAGTACCAGAGTTGTTAGGGAGGTGGAAGTAGCTTATCAGTCATTTTCTAGTGGACCGAAGACACAAATGACATCCGAGATAGAATGGATTTCATGACTGGGGCAAACAATCCATCTGAGAAGGAGGTGGGCTTTTACTGGTCTCAGAGTTCCACAAATGTGAGGCTTTTACATCTTAGAAACACGTGATCAGGAGTCCAAAGATGCTCTCTTTGAGAACCAGCCTTTTGCAAGGAACTCTGCACATGCTCTGGAGTCCAAGTCTCTGTTCAAGGAGGTGACATGAAACTAGCAAAGTTAGATTGACTGTATTGGTTTTATTTTCAAACCTGTGTTGTGTTTGATCATTGCCTGCCACCCCTTTCCTCTTATTTTTACTCCCTCTCAAACAAAGCCTGCCCTGGGCTCATACTAGCCACCCTGGGCTCTTACTGGGAGAAAGGGTGGGATATAAATCTAATCTATCAATCAATTATTATTAATAATGAATAAAATAACTTATATTTTGATATTTGGGTTCACTCTTTTTTTTTTTAGGCAACTCTTAACTTTAATAGGCATCATGTCACTATAAATTTCTCCAATGTGCTAAGAGATATATGGAGCAATGTGCTAGATGCACACTGGAAGCATCATAGAATCTCAGAATTCTGACAGAAGAGCCCTGCTGTAGCCATTGGTCCATTTTGCTCAGTATTGTCTCTTCTGACATTCTCCCATGCCTGTAGACCAGCTTGAACAGGTGGGCAGGAGTGCCCACTTGTGAATGACCTGACATCATTATGACATTAGGCACCTATGTAAGGGGCTCGCTGAACCCCTTTGAAGGCTCTCTCACCGCTGATCAGCTGATTGTGGCTAAAAGCCATCCCCTTGGAAAATGAGGTAGGAGATGGCTTTTAGCTACAATCAGCTGATCAGTGCTGAGCCATTCCCTTTGAAATCCATTTGTAATTGCTTTGTATTCATATCACTTGGAAACAGACTTCAAAGTGGCTCTAAGCACCCATCAGCTGATTAATGCTGAGATCCTATCGAGTGCACCTGAAGAGGAACTCCCAAATGCAGCTGATCGCTGTGGGGCTCCGTGTCAGAGCTGATCAGCTGATTGGTGCTGACAGGGAACCTCACTTCCCAAGGAACAATCGGGAATGCACTTTAAGCAATTCATTGGCAGCCATGTCTTTACCTGCCCACTGAATGTCAAAGGTCTGGGGAAAACTCACAGGCCAAATTAAAACTGCTGCCTGGCCCAAACTCTGTGAGCCAGAGATTCCCCACTGCTGTCTTAGCTAAAGAACTGAGGAGTTTGCCTTGGGACTTTTTGCATGCAAATGTCATGCTCTGCCACTGAACGATGGGCCCTAACCTTTTTATTTTATCATATGTGTATCTTTTCATTTCTCCTAACATTCAGAAGAGGATGCACATGGTTGTTCCATTTACCTGCACAAGATCCTTGTGAGGTAGGGCAGACTGAGGGTGAGAATGATTGGCCCGGGACCACCCAGTGAGTTTCATCCCTGAGAAGCTGAACCCAGCTCTCCAGTCCACATCCAACTGTGACACCTGCTCTCACTCAACAGGGGCAGTTAACTCTGCAATGAGATCTGCCTCCCATCAAAGGCCCTTTAGTTCTTCCTTTTTCAAAAGTGTTAATTGAAGTTGTTGAGTAATTCAGGAATCCTTTTCCTTTTAAACCTCACATCAATTTCTGTCTTTATTGCAGAAGGTGCTCAAATGGAAACCAAGAATGAGGGAGACCAGGACAAAATCCACACAGTCGAGAAGCCATATAAATATTTAGAGTGTGGAGAGAGCCTCAGTCAGAGCTCCACTCTCACTTCCCATGAAAGAATTCACAGCGCGGAGAAACCGTATCAATGTTTGGAACGTGGAAAGAGCTTCAATGAGAAGGAAATTCTCACTTCCCATCAAAGAATTCATACAGGGGAGAAGCCGTACAAATGTTTGGAATGTGGAAACAGCTTTAAAACAAACTCAGCCTTCCGTAATCATCAAAGAATTCATACAGGGGAGAAACCACACAAGTGTTCAGAATGTGGAAAGAGTTTCGTTCAGAGCTCCCAGCTCACTAACCATCGAAGAATTCACAGCGGGGAGAAACCATATCAGTGCTTGGAATGTGGAAAGAGTTTCAGTCAGAAGGGAAGTCTCACTGCCCATCAAAGAATTCATACAGGAGAGAAACCATATCACTGTTTGGAATGTGGAAAGAGCTTTAGTAGATGGCCAAACTTCCGGCATCATCAATTAATTCACAGTGGGGAAAAACCATATAAATGCTTGGAATGTGGAAAGAGCTTCAGTCAGAAGGGAAGTCTCACTGCTCATCAAAGAATTCATACAGGAGAGAAACCGTATCACTGTATGGAATGTGGAAAGAGCTTTAATAGTGGGCCAAACCTCTGGCATCATCAAAAAATTCACAGTGGGGAGAAACCATATCAGTGCTTGGAATGTGGAAAGAGGTTCCATCTGAACAAGTACCTTACTCATCATCAAAAGATTCATACAGGGGAAAAGCCATATCAATGCTTAGAATGTGGAAAGAGCTTCAATCGGACCTCCGCTCTCACTAAACATCAAAGAATTCACAGTGGGCAGAAACCCTATCAATGCTTGGAATGTGGAAAGAGCTTTAACTGGAGCTCTGCTCTCACTTTGCATCAAAGAATTCACAGTGGGGAGAAACCATATCGGTGCTTGGAATGTGGAAAGAGCTTCAATCAGAGGTCCAACCTCACTTCCCATGAAAAAAATCACAGTGGGGAGAAACCATACCAGTGCTTGGAATGTGGAAAGAGCTTCAATCAGAGGTCCAACCTCACTTCCCATGAAAAAAATCACAGTGGGGAGAAACCACACCAATGCTTGGAATGTGGAAAGAGCTTCAGTCAGAGATCCCACCTTACTAACCATCAAAGAATTCATAGTGGGGAGAAACCATATCAGTGCTTGGAATGTGGAAAGAGCTTTAGTCAGAGCTCTGCTCTCACTTCCCATGAAAGAATTCACAGTGGAGAGAAACCATATCAGTGCTTGGAATGTGGAAAGAGCTTCAGATGGAAAAAAAGTCTCACTTCCCATCGAAGTATTCATGTAGGAGAAAACCCATAAAAGCAGTGGTGGCTGTTGGTCACTGGACTTGGTAGGCCTGGTAGGAGGTCACATAGGTGTGGCAAATGAGGTATTCTGGTTTTCTCCCCATCCTTCTCTCTTGCAAAGTTCATGTGGACACTTAAGCATTGCAGTTGTGCAAATACTCAGTATCTAACTAAACTGAAAAGTGTCTTACTTTGGATCAGAAAAGGTCCCTGCTGTCACTGTTGCTTCTCCACTAGGAGAATTGCAGTGTGGCTTCAACCTGATCTCCTTCTCTCACTATCCACCTCCTTTGCAAAGAAACAGTGGACACTTAAACATTACAGTTATATAAATACTTAGCGCCTAAGTGTCTTACCTTGGTTCAGAATTGCTGTCACAATTTCTGGTTTGGGTTCATGCCACAATAACTATACATTATGCTTCCTTTTGACATCAGGAAGGCACCTTTGCTGTATTTTCTGCACCTGCTTAAAACTTTTTTGTTTAGGCAAGCCTGTCCAAACACATAGATGTTGATGTGTTTTAATCTTTTTAGTCTGTTGCTGTTCTAATTGTTTTAAACATGTTTTTATTTGTTTTACTATTTTATCGACGTTAATGTCTTTTATAGACCGCTTAAGAGTTTCCCCCCACAATCAAGTGGTATATAAATTTTGTTAAATAAATAAGTTCCACTGAATTCAATGGGGATTGCTCTCTAATAGTATGTACAGAATTACAATCTGAACTGGTTAGTTTTGAAGGTGCCACACAGGACTGTTAAGAAGGGTCCCCATACATTTCCAGACATATAGGAAAATATTATATTGCTTCCATTTGAGAACGGTTGGGTAGATGCTATCTGGACCAGCGATGTACCTGTTTTAAATTTGTCAAAAAGGCCTAGTGTCACCACTGTTTGCCTCATTTTCTTGGACTCGCTTCCCATGAAACGTTGTTCAGGCCCAGCGATCCGTTCTATATCTTCTGCTGTGTGGACAGATGCAAAGAATTCATTCAGCTTCCCTGCAATCTCCTTTTCCTCCTTTAGAACTTTTTGTAGTCTCTTGCCGACCAAAGGTCCAACTGGTTCCCTAGCTGGTCTGAGGAAAGAAGAAAAACACTCACACTCCTGATTCCACTTCCTGCTCTCCCCCTCTGGCCATAGCCAGCAATGTCTGTGTGAAATGTACTGTTTATATTATTCTGAATGCATCGGTTTTGTGCAAGTTCTACTCAGAGTAGACATATTGAAACAACTGTTTGGTACACCACCTGAATAAGTGTAAATTAAAATAAATGTGTTGATTTCTTGGATGTCCTATTCATTTGCCATGCGTTCTAACCTTTTATTTTTGTCTTAAGGTTTATTTTTAGTTTGGGAGGGGCTTTTTTTGCTCGCTATAGCTCTGCACAGACCAAGCACTCCTGCTCACCCATCTCGGCTCAGCGGGATCTAGCCTTAGCATGTAAACATGGTGTCTCTGTTATAAGGCTTCTGGTATACGCGTTTTGTAACCTAAGTAATTTTGTATCTTCAGAATCTTTGATGCTAAGTGAGTGTATACATCACCTAATTATATGCTGATTTAGTATTCTGTTTCTGATATGGTGGCTAAAGCCACTTAGAGCGCATTTATTAGCTGTAGTGTGCAAGATATGAATAAAGAGCATATTCTAAGAATATTCTGCTGTCTGAAGTCAGACTCCCAATTAAATATTTCAGATACCTCCCAAGATCCAAGAAACTTGGGTGGGATCGCCAACTATTATCCGCCTACTCCAGATGACTTCTGTTGCAAACCTACAAGCATAGGTGACCTAACATTCAGCATATAAGGACTCTGAGTAGATACGGGTAAAGGGCGAAAGCAGGAAGCCTCAATCCTGTGCATTCAAGGGGGCCGGCCTTGCTGGTTTCACTAGAGAACTGTACCTGGCCCTCACGGGGAACTGGCAGCACTTGTAGAGAAAGTGACTTTGCTTTCTACTAGCATGTCTATTTTTGTAGGTCACTCTCCAGATTAGCTTGCCGACTTCCACTCATTGTTGCTGAAGGCACTTTCACAGAACATGTATATTTTTTAAGCTATGTACATCAATAAACTGGTGTGTGTGCTTCAGTCTTAGTTTTGAGTTTGTGGTTTCGAGTCATGGATTGTGTTTGCCGCCCCGTTCCACTGGGTTGTTGCTGAGCAAATAGAACCAGGATTGAAGGATCCAGTGAAGGTTGATGCATAGACCAGATCCACTGATTAACAACCCCCAATAATCTCTTCCCATTCTGCCTTGGCCAGCGGTGTTTGTATGAAATGTACAGCTCATTTGTTTTGTGCAAATCTGATCCATGGGTTGCATCTAGCTAAATTCTACTCAAAGTACACTCATTGAAATTAATGTACCCATTAGACATATCCGTTAATTTCAGTGGTTCTAGTCTGAGTATATCTAGTGTTAGGTCCCCAAACCCTGGCATCTTCTCTAATGAACATGTTCTTGCTGCAATGTAAATCTTGTGCGGAGAAGATCATGAAGAGATTGTTCAGAGAACTCAACACACTTCTTAAAGTGCAAATTACCCAATAGTTTTAAGTGGTACTTTGCATGCTAGATTTGACATCTCCTTTTTAGCTACTTTTAATCTGAAACAAAAGCTGGAACTTTCAGCTGAGTCTTTTTCACCTACAACAGCCTAAGCTTTTAGCCTAGGAAAACAGAGCTTGTTGTGTTTTTGTTGTTAAAAGGCCAGCCTTCCTTATTTAAATCTAACCCTCCCACAGGACTATGTTTGCTCCCTGAGCAGCCTTGCTGTTTGGCTGGCTTTCTCTGATGTGGCTTTTTGTGTGAATGTGCACCACTAGACACAATGTGAGTCTCTTGTTTGCAAAACTTTTTTTTTTTTACTCATACCATTTTTGGTTTTTGGATGGGGCATGGGGGACTGGGAGACCTTGCTTTATTTTTAATGTGTTTGCCAATTTTGCAGCAGTTTGCCCTTCTTCAAAGGTGATGGAAGTAAAAAGCCTTATGCTGAGAGGGAAGAGGGGGGCTTTCTTCAAAGGCATGCTGGGACTTGTGTTTCTTTTTGGCCGGCAATGGAAGTTGTGAAATCATCTTCTTAAATACAAACACAGGTTCCACATAGATAATGCAGGCACACTCTGTGCATGCTCATTCCACTAATCATACCTGCACATTTTTTTTCAGAAAGGCAGTTAGCAAGAACCTCGCCTTTACAATTTTATTTTTTAAAGCCAGCCCATCAGACGATCTGGAGACCTAATTTAAAATCATAAAATCATATTAACAATAAAGTTGGAAGGAGCCTATAAAATTCCTGTTATCTGCCAGAAGCTTTTTGTATGAACATGAGAAGAGCCTGCTGGATCAGGGCAATGGTCCAGCATCCTGTTGTCGCAGCGGCCAAATGGATACCTGTGGGAAGCCCGCAAGCAGAGCTTGAGGGCAAGAGCACTCCTCCTGCGGTTTCCAGCAACTGGTAGTCAGAAGCATCCAGCCTCCAACAGCGAAGGTAGAACCTGGCTCGTAGCCAGGGATAGCCTTATCCTCCATGAATTTGCCTAATAAAGCTATCCAAGCAGGTGCCCATTACAATCTCCTGTGGGAGCAAATTCCATGGGCTGTGTGAAGTCCTTTCTTTTGTTTGCCTTGAATCTTCCAACATTCAGCTTCATTGGATGTCTCAGAGTTCTAGTGTTATGAGAGAGGGAGGAAAACTTTATCCACTTTCTCCCTGCCAGGCATGATTTTATACACTTCTATCATATCATGCCTGATTCGCCTTTTCTCTAAACTCAAAAGCCCCAAATATTACTCTGGTATGCTTTCAATTGAGCCAGTGTGGTGTAGTGGTTAAGGTGTTGGACTATGACCTGGGTGACCAGGGTTCGAATCCCCACAGAGCCATGAAGCTCCCTGGCTTCATAGGGTTGCCATAAGTCGGAATCGACTTGAAGGCAGTACATTTACATTTACACTTTCAATCAAACGTGGTAGCCAACTAGCCATGGCTTACAGCAGAAACAAAACAGTCCACTAGCACTTTAAAGGTTAGCAAATGTATTATTATATAAACTTTCATGGATTATCAAGAATGAAACATCTGATGAACTGGGCTGTAGCATAAGAAAGCTTTTTATGCCACAATAAATTTTTTAAGGTGCTGCTACAATTCTTCTTGTTTTTGCTAAAATTGCCCTGTGATTCACTTTGCAGGGCTCTTGTGAGTATAAATGTATAAAACACTTTGGCAAATTTCAACCATTCATTCATTCATTCACCATTTTATTGGTATGCCGCCTTTCCACAAAAAGTTGTGCTCAAGGCAGCTTACAGCAAGGTGGACAGAAATATATCTCAAAAACAATTGCAAAAACAATTTCCTAATAACAAAAATAATGGAAGAGTAACTTAACAACAATTGATTCCATAAAGGAAGCCACAGACCTGAACTTACAAGTTCTGAACAGGGTGGTTCATGACAGATGCTATTGGAGGTCGCTGATTCATAGGGTCGCCATAAGTCGTAATCGACTTGAAGGCACATAGCGACAAAACATAACAACAAATATAACAGCAAGCAAAAATAACTTTTTAATGTTATGAACATAATAAAACAATCTTTAAAAACAAACAAAAAAGTAACCATTAACATCCCCCACAAGCCCTTAAGGAAAACCATCTACTATATCTCCTACAAAACGTCATTATTCTGAGCGGACGCCGAGAATTGAAAACCTGGCTGTTTAGGCGGGCCTATGGGACTTTTGGGTAATCTAGTTTTATTCTGTAAAGATGTGGGCGGGTTTAGATTAAGTAGAGTTTGATGTTGTATTTGTATTTATATGTTATATTTTAATTTTCTGTACATCGCCTAGAGTGGCCGTTAATTCTCCGAGGCATTTTAATTTTTTGTTTAATGATGGTAATGTTTGATCTAATTTGATCTTAGTCATGCAGTTTTTAGATTGTGAAATTTGATTTTAGATTGTGATGCTTTTGTATTTTCCTGTATTTTATTGTATTTATGTTCACCGCCCAGAGAGCTATTGCTAGTTGGGCGGTATATAAGTTTTAAAAATAAATAAATAAATAAAATTTTATTATTATTATTATTTTGGAGCCTCTTTGTAAGCAGAAGTGTGGACTCCTCCCCTTCAACCAGGGCTGCGGAGTTGGTACGTCAAACCTTCGACTCTGACTCCTCTATTTTTCTACTGTCTGACTCCGACTCCTATATTAATTTTATTTTGAAGTCAGAGTCCGTACATTTCTACCGACTCCAACTCCACCCCAAATTGCTTCCGACTCCACGACTCTGACTCCGACTCCACAGCCCTGCCTTCAACACAGGTCTAGGCAGGTGCAGACTTCCAAAATCCCTTTGGGGTAAAAGGGTCAGGGCAGGTCTTCTCCCAGGGTGGCAGAGCTTCTGCAGAGAACTCCTTACCAGCCACTGTTACAAACGATAGTATGGCGGAGGGGGTGGTGCAGATGAGAATGGAATGTGCAGAATCTGTATGTAATATGGGAGCATGAATTACACTTAACTTGCATACCCCACTCGCTTGTTGTAAAGTCCAGTGTTTGTAGGCCTGAATTTATTTATTTTTAAGCCTTCAAAACTTTTTTAAAAAAATGTTTTAAAAGTTGTTCTGTTTTAATGCATTTTAATGTCTGTTTTTCTGATGTTTTAAAGTGTTTTTAGTGCTTTTGTTTGCCGCCCTGGGTTCCTGCTGAGAGGAAGGGCAGGATACAAATCAAATAATAAATTTGATAATAAATAAATAAAATGTCTTGGTTGTCTCTCAGTTCATTTTTCTTTTACTTTTGGTTGGTTTTTAAAAAAATATTTATTTATTTATTTATGATGTTGATGATTTATTCAATTTATATCTCCATCCTTCTTCCGGAAGGAGCCTAGATAATACAGATAGGAAAACTACTTCAAGTCCCAAGAAGTAGTTCTGGGACACTGTAAGACGATCTCTCAAGACTTCCCCCCCTCAAAATAATATTCTTTTATTTTGCTATGCCAACATTACAATTTGTTAATAAAATTAGATTTTTAAAAAGAATTTTTTAAAAAAAACAAAACAAAACAAACAGAACTAAGTTAAATTAATCTACAAAATATAAATTACAATCAGGAGCGGATAAAAACATAACTCCATGTACATACTCAAAAGATTTTTTCTGTCTTATTCATTTAGAACATTACAGGTGTACTGAATTGCCTTACAGATTTATTCCATGTATACAAAGAATCAGACTTTACAATTGATTATGTGGTCTCATTTCTTCTTTCCCTTTTCCATTTACCCAATTACCACAAAGTTCTACTCATCTGATCCATATTTCTACACAGACCAAGGGTATTGAGTACCTATGTGTATAAATGTAAATGTACTGCCTTCAAGTCAATCCTGACTTATGGCGACCCTATGAATAGGGTTTTCATGGTAAGTGGTATTCAGAGGTTTACCATTGACTCTCTCTGAGGCTGAGAGGCAGTGACTAGCCCAAGGTCACCCAATGAGCTTCATGGCTGTGTGGGGATTCAAACCCTGGTCTCCCAGGTCATAGGTAAGAAATAAAGTCCTACCATATTGCTAAGGACTGATCTTCTGTAGTTTGTCCCCTAGATGCCCTCAGCTTATGTGATATTTTCTCTAGCAGGGCTATTTGCCAGACAATCTAAACCATGCAGGTTGAATACCTTCCAATGCTTCACTATCAGTGCCCTTGCAGCTCTCAATAAATGTGTGACCAGCTCTGTAGTTTTTATCTCTCTATCAGCACCATTAAAAAATGTAGATGTACTGCCTTCAAGTCGATTCCGACTTATGGCAACCCTATGAAGAGGGTTTTCATGAGGCTGAGGCAGTGACTGGCCCAAGGTCACCCAGTGAGCTTCATGGCTATGTGGGGATTTGAACCCTGGTCTCCCAGGTCAGAGTCCAACACCTTAAGCACAGATTCCAAAGAGCCAAATAGGGAGAGGGAGAAATATTTTGTTTGATTATTAATAAAATATCTGAAAAGACCTTCTCCCAAAATGCTTTTACTTTTACACATTCCCATCACATGTGGTTCCAGGTGCCAATCCTTTGGCATCCTCACCAACACATAGGCTCCTACTGGGAGGAAGGGCAGGATATAAAATCAAATAAATAATAATAAATAACACCACCACATGTGGGAGGATCCTTGATGTATAAATGAGAGCTGTCGGGCAGTTAAATGCCAGCCATGTGCTAATTTTAGTGAGAGTTCCCTTGTTTGTGACAAAAGATATTTATATGGTGGTTTTGCCAAAGTTTGATCCAATCTTCATTTTCTATTTCCATTTCCCTATTATTTATTTATGTATTTAAAATATTTCTATCCCGCCCTTCTACCCTATAATAGGGCACTCAGGGTGGCTTACAAAAATAAAATCAAACATGTACATAATAATTAGATTTCCTCCATTCTTTCTCTTTGACCATAGTCAGATACAGTGTTTATAAAATCTAGAAATAAATCCTGATACCAACGTTAGAGTCCCTATTAAAATTTTCTCAAATATAGTTAACTGTCTCATAGCTTCCCTTTTAGTTTTTGAATTTGGGAGGAATGATCAAAGTTGGCATCCTAATAACCATGGGAATGGGGTATTTCCTAGCTTATTTTTCAACATTTCTAATGATATTGGTGCCCTGTCAGTACTGAAAAAGTCTATTAAGCGATATACGTTTCGGGCTTTCCATGATTGTAGATTATACACCCTCCCCTTATTTCTGAACCCTGGATGATATTGAAGTGGTATAATTGGAGACGTTCCTAACGCTAGTTGAGCCTTCCTTTTTTAACCACATATCGGTTGTATATGTGAATTTATTGTTAATCCATTGCATTATCTTACACTCATGTTTCAGGACAGGAATTATACTTACCGGGGTTTCCTCTTCTTTCATCGAGGATGCCACATGCATTAATTGGCAAGCCTCATAACATATATTAAGATGAGGTATCCCCCAACTCCCTTTAGCCCAATTGTTCTCAGAAGTACCATGCCCAATTCCAGGCTTACTTGAACATGCCCGCGTAACCATAGTGCAAGAGATGTAAACCACGGGGCGGGTCATTGTAGCAAAATCACTAGTATGAGTGTAGTGAGTGGAGGAAGATAAGAAAGAGTTGCGAGACTTCATTGAATGCTGAAAGCAAAATCCTGTGTTTATTGAAGGATTGGTTACGACTGCGGGTTTGCGTGGGAGTAAGTTTAATAAATGGTATCTGAGGTGACTCCGGAAGCGATGGAGGCTTTGATGTATTTTCCATCGTGTGTAGGTGCAAAGATTTCATAATACTCTCTAGACCTCGAGTGACTTGGTTTTCCAAATTCCATTTATTTTGTCTCTTGGGTACAAGTTCCCATTTGATGCTGTAAGATATCATGAACATAGCTTCTTGACTGAGATAGGAGTCAATGGTGATGTCGTTCTTGCCTTGTTCGTCTTCCATGACTTGGGTTGCTGTAGAGATGGTGGGCTCCTCTTTGATTTTGAGAAAGATTTATGGAGGTGGTCGGGAAATGGCCATAGAGCCCATATGAGTTATGTCACACCAGGCATGTTCTTCAACATGCGGTTTCATAGCCCAAATAGGTCCACAATACACGAAGGGAGGATTATTCCACATCATGCCAGGGAGCAGGGGGATGAGGCCTTCGAGAGAGGGGTGTCACACTGGGAGTAGGAACCATCAGGATTGACATGGGAGACAAAGTGGGCATCCCCAGAAGCATTGCCTGCCCCCACAGCCATGGAGTTTTTGTGCATGTACGACTTCCCAGCATCCTCCCCTTTGACGTTCTTTTCAGGGTCGATGACAATCATCTTGTTGGGCCACATGCGGGCTCCCAACTGAGATATCTGGGAGTGGCCAGGATGGACCTCGCTTATATCCAATTCAGTGTACAGGTGATAGTCAGGATTGCCCGACATGGTTTCTTCCTGGTGGCTTTCATCTTTGGGGTTGTGGCAGGCATCATCCAGCTCTTCATAGATGTGAATTGCTCTCATGGAAGGACCACACCTGTAGTAATGTAATTGTAAACCGGACTCTAAATGTTGCCAAACATGGGAACACCAATGGCTTCTCGACGAGCTGCTTCAGTACAGCTGTGGGTCTTGGTGTTCACCCAGTGCATGGTATACTGACCGTAGAGCGGGTTGCCTTCTCGTCCAATAAAGTTGGCTGGTCGGGTGAGCTTTCGACCCTTGTGGGGAGGAAACTTGTACGTGACCTCAGTCTCTTCCCCGTTCTTCAACAGCATGTGTGTGTGAGATTCCAGGACAAAGAACTTGCAGGGTGGTTCGACCACTTCATCTAGGATGTTGCATCCTGTAGAATAACCATGACGGAGTAAGGTGGTGATGACCCACGTTCGGGGAGACAGGTACCCCCACTGCATCTGGTCAGACACGTACGGAAACTTGTAGTTGATGTCAAGCAGCATGTGCATCGCGCCACTCAGATTGATGTTCACCATCGTTTGGTCATTTTGGATGGTAAATGGTTTTAATCTGCACGTCTGAAATGCGAACCACCAGTTTCTTTGGACAAATACCAGCATAATTGTTGAGCAGGTGCTGGAAGTCGCGGGGAGCAAAGTGGCAGGCCCAATTGTTAAAGGCCACAGGACCAAGGCGTGCGGTAGCACTTGCTGCCAACTTTCTTATGTTTTTTCTCCTAAGTGAATTCTTTCATGGGCAGTGAGCTTTCTCTTGCAACTGAAGCTCCTTCCACATTCCAAGCACTGATATCGTTTCTTCCCTGTATGAATGTTTTGATGGGAAGTGAGATGGGCGCTCTGACTGAAGCTCTTTCCACATTCCAAGCAGTTATATGGTTTCTCCCTTGCATGAACGTTTTGATGTTTAGTGAGGTGGGCACTCTGACTGAAGCTCCTTCCACATTCCAAGCAGTGATATGGTTTCTCCCTTGCATGAACGTTTTGATGTTTAGTGAGATGGGCACTCTGACTGAAGCTCCTTCCACATTCCAAGCAGTGATATGGTTTCTCCCCTGTATGAATTCTCCGATGGAAAGTGAGATGGGCGCTCTGACTGAATCTCTTTCCACATTCCAAGCAGTGATATGGTTTCTCCCCTGTATGAATTCTCAGATGGAAAGTGAGATTGGCACTCTGACTGAAGCTCTTTCCACATTCCAAGCAGTGATATGGTTTCTCTCCTGTATGAATTCTCTGATGCAAAGTGAGATTGGCACTCTGACTGAAGCTCTTTCCACATTCCAAGCAGTGATATGCTTTCTCTCCTGTATGAATTCTCTGATGGAAAGTGTGATTGGCACTCTGACTGAAGCTCTTTCCACTTTCTAGGCATTCATATGGTTTCTTCCCCGTATGATTTTTTTGATGGGAAGTGAGATTTGTTTTGGAGGTGAAGCTCTTTCTACATTCCAAGCAGTGATATGTTGTGTGAACGTTTTGATGGGAAGTAAGATTGGCACTCTCGCAGAAGCTCTTTCCACATTCCAAGCACTGATATGGTTTCTCCACACTGTGAATTCTTTGATGGGAAGTGAATCTTGTTTTGGAGGTGAAGCCCTTTCCACACTCCAGACATTGATATGGTTTCTCCCCAGTATGAATCCTTTGATGGGAAGTGAGACTTGTTTTGGAGGTGAAGCTCTTTCCACATTCCAAACACTGGTATGGTTTCTCCCCACTGTGAATTCTTTGATGGGAGCTCTGACTGAAGCTCTCTCCACGCTCCAAATATTTATATGGCTTCTCCACTGTTTGGGTTTTTTTGTGATCTCTCTTACTCTTGGTTTCCAATTTGTCACCTTCAGCATTGAAGACAGAAACAATTAGACCCTTGTGAGGAAATGGAGCCCCAAATTATTGAACAATGCCTATTAACAATTGTGATAAAGGAACAATGGAAGGGACTTAGACGGGAAGCAGATCTCACTAGTGCATTAACTGCTTCTGTTGGATGACATTAACTGATACCTATTGTACTACAGACAGTTATATTTAGACCATGAAGATGCTCTTTTGATCTATTGGGAGGAATGGAACAAAACAAATATGATCAAAAATAAAAGTTGGGCTCCATCAGTTAATGGCAGAGGATGCCCTCTGCAGGCCAGCCCCGGACGTCTTCAGCTAAAGCAGTGTTGGGAAACCTCCAGCCCATGGGCAGAATAAGGCTCAGCAGGGGCCCTGATTTGAGCTGCGAGGATGTTTTCCCCAAACCTGTGACCTCAGGGGTAGGCAGGGAAAGACATGGCTGCAATCAATCAATCAAGAGCTAAAAATGTGCTCTCAATTGCTCTTCGTCTTGCAGAGATCTCTCTCAGTGCCAATCAGCTGATGAGCGCTTACAGCGTACAAAAAATGTCTGCATGAATACAAACTGAGAATGCTTGGGCTGACAGCTGGCTTTCAAAGATGCTCACAGAATACTAGAGTTGGAAGTGAATCCAACTCAAAGCATCCCCGTCCAGTGTCAGAGAGCCCACCACCTCCCTAGGTCATTGGTTCCATTATCGTACCACTCTAACAGTTAGGAAGTTTTTCCTGATGTTCAGCCAAAATCTGCCTTCCTGTAAGTTGAGCTCATTATTTCATATCCTGCACTCTGGGATGATCGAGAAGAGATCCTGGCCCTCCTCTGTGTCACACCCTTTCAAATACTTGAAGAGTGTTATCCTATCTTCTCAAGGCTAAACATGCCCAGTTCTTTCAGTCTCTCCTCATAGGGCTGTTTCCAGTCCCCTGAACATCCTTGCTCCCCTCCTCTGAACCCGTTCCAGTTTGTCTGCATCCTTCTTAAGGTGCAGTGTCCAGAACTGGACACAGTACTCAAGATGAGGCCCAACCAGTGCCGAATAGAGGGGAATTAGTACTTCACGTGATCTGGAAACTAAAGTTCTGCCAATGCAGCCTGAAATGCTCAGCGAGACCCTTTCATGTTGTCATCTGATTTCATAATTATGGCGATTTACAGGTGGGTATCCTTGCTAGACGTATGTCCCATCCCTGAACTAAAGGATTTCAGAAGAAGCCCTTGGATGTGCTGGGCATGAGACTTTGGTGAGATGTTGCCTGTCAAGAGTTGACAATACTAGGCAGGTATGGGATTCTACCACCCTGGGCTCCTGCTGGGAGGAATGGGGGGCTATAAATCAAATGAAAATAAATAAATAGTACCACCTCTCTGGTCTGTATTTAGCACATTGTTCTGTTATAGTGACACAGGCCAGATCACTGCATATAAAACCCAGTGAAGCCAAAGTATAAACAATGTTGGTGGTTTTTTTGGGGTGGTGGTGGTGGAGAAAACGAGGTTAAATAAAATCAATAAAGTCAATCTAACTTCACCAGTTTGTAACTAGTTTGCAGAGTTCCTTACGGAAGGCTGATTCTGAAGGAGAGCATCTTTGGACTCCTGAACAGATGTTTCCAGGAAGGCAAAAGCCTAATTTATTTATGGGACTCTTGACACCAGTAAAAGCCTGCCTCATTTCTGAGGTGGATGGTCCTTTGGCCCAGTCATAAAATATGCTCACTCTGCGTTCTCAGTGGTCTCTTTCTCCAACCAGAAAGTGACTTCCACTTTCCCAGCAACTCTAAATCTTACATTTCAAAAGGCCTGGGTGTGTATGTGTGTGTGTGTGTGTATATCAGAGCTTGGAAAAGTTACTTTTTTAAATGTGTGTGTGTGTGTGTGTATATATATATATATATATATATATATTCCAAGCTCTGGTGTGTGTGTGTGTATATATATATATATATATATATAGAAAAAGAGGAAGGCCAAACAAGAGATGGATTGATTCCATAGAGGAAGCCACAGACCTGAACTTACAAGGTCTGAACAGGGTGGTTCAGGACAGATGCTCTTGGAGGTCACTGATTCATAGGGTCGCCATAAGTCGTAATCGACTTGGAGGCACATAACAACAGCAACAACAATATATATAAATATATATGTATGTATGTATGTATGCATCTATGTACACACACACATACAGTAATACCTCGCATTAACGTACTCAATGGGACCAGAGTGAGTACGTAAACCGAAAATGTCCTTAAAGTGAAGCACTACCTTTTAAAACTTTTTTCCCCTCTCCTTCATGCGGAGCCTCAAAGCCCCTAAAGCCTCTGCTGCTGCGCTGCCGCACCTCCCACCTGATTGCGATCGCGCCTCCCAGCTGATTTGCGCTGGTGCGATTGCATCTATTTCCACCCCCATGCGCTAAAGCCTCTGCTGCTGCGCTGCCGCGCCTCCCACCTGATTGCGATCGCGCCTCCCAGCTGATTTGTGCTGGTGCGATTGCGTCTATTTCCACCCCCACGCGCTAAAGCCTCTGCTGCTGCGCTGCCGCGCCTCACCCTAACCCTGTAAGTGGTTTGCTAGCTGTGTTTCTGGAGAAATACAGGCTTATGGAGCATGTACGTTATAGTGAGGCGACGTTAAGTGAAGCGACGTTAAGCGGGGTATGCCTGTATACACACACTGTGTATAGAATTTCACAACAGAGGAGCCTTACTGACAGGGAGCCTTACCGAGAGAGGCCACAATCCCACAATTCTCCTCCATGACATCCTGATGCAGAGCTCTCTGGTCAAGATCAAGCAGCGCCCACTCCTCCTCTGTGAAACGCACGGCCACTTCATCAAAGGACACGGGACCCTAAACAGCAACAAAGAAAGGAATTACTAATTGTGGTAGTAATCTTTGTTACATGGGATTGTTCTGTTGTGCATTTTAATAATATTTTAATCTTCGTGTAACTGGTTTTTATACACTAAACTGCTTGGAAGTCTGTTTCACTATTGAGTGACACATTAATTAATAAGTAATAATAGTAATAAAATAATAATACGTCCAAAAGGCCAGTTAAGGCGAGTCTGCTGGTCTCAGGGTGCAAACCTTCTCGAACAGCATTCACAGCCTTTGCTAAGGACAGCTTTGACAGAAGCAAAGAAGAGGAGAGAAATTCGTTCAGGCCCAGGGAGGTGAGCAGAGGACAGAAGCACCCAGGCTGCCCCCAGCCTCTCTCCTCCCCGCCCACTGATCCTTCCCCCCATACCTGATCAGGTATCACAGCTGCTGCTTCCCCTCCGCCACAGAGAAGAGATGGCTCAGGAAGTCTTGCCTGCACCATTCCGTCACCTGTGGGAGACAAAGGTGGACCTGCCTGTCTCAGAGGTTAAGCAACACATGTCTAATGACCAATGGACCTTACAAAAAGTCTTTTATCTGTTGGGTTTTTTATTTATGCAAAAACACTTCTCTCCTCCTTTGGGTTCTCAGCCGCAAGTGCTGGCCCCAATGTATAAAATAGGGAAACGTCATAAATACATGCATTTCTGAGCTGTGGAAAAGTCTGGAGACAAGGAGTCTTCCTCCAAAAATTTAAAGGAGCAGATGGATTTACTTTAAAACTGACAGAGGGAGACCAAATTCAGACACACCCCATTGCCAGAGCTTGGAAAAGTTACTTTTTTGAACTACAACTCCCATCAGCCCCGGCCAGCATGGCCACTGGATTGGGCTGATGGGAGTTATAGTTCAAAAAAGTAACTTTTCCAAGCTCTGCCATTCATCCTTACCCTGTGGCCTCTGTCTGGTGTCCGATGCAGTCCTCTCTGCCTCAGGGAAATCGGCACCTGTTTCTGCAAGCAGTTCATTTTCCTGAAACAGTAACAAGGATTCAAAACAGGGAACGGGGAGAAGGGTTAGAAAAGGAATGACAGAGGCAGAAACCTTCAGGGGGCTTGGATATCCTTCTTCGGATGCTGTCCAAAAAAATGGTTAACTAGCTGAGTATTTTGGGATACCTTCCCCCACATTCTGAGCCCTCTGAGAAGTATCTCAATAAATGCTCTCACCTCCTGCTCTGCCTGCTTCTTGTCTTCTTCCCGGCTCAGGAGGAAACCTTCAGCCAGGGCCACTGCCTGGGAACTGGTCTCTGCTCCACATTCCCCCACCCAGTTCTCCATCTCCGGTGGAAGGATAGCCAAGAACTGCTCCAGGACCACCAGGTCCAAGATCTGAGACTTGGTGTGCTGCTCTGGCTTCAGCCACTGACGGCAGAGAAGATAGAGTTGGCTGCAAACCTTTCGGGGGCCCTCAGCCTCCTGGTAGCGGAAATGCCTAAACTGCTGGTGCTGCGCATCTGAGCTGACGGCATCCTCCTCACTCTGGATCTTCTGCATGGTTCTTTCCCAGAATCCTCCAGTGCTCCCAGTCTTGATGGCATCGGGGCCTCTTCCTGCTTCAGGGCCAGCTGAATCTTCCTCTTCCATCTTTGATCTGTGTGCCAAGGAAGCCTCCAAGAGGAGTGAAGGAACGCCTTCGTCTTCTGCCAGTTTCTGCCTCAAGGCTAAGACTGTCCTCATTAGAGGTGCTACAAAGTCCTGCAAAGCCAAGATGTTGTTCCATTATAGAATTATTACCCTTTCAGGAGAGGAAGATCTGTGGAAGAGTCTACTAGCAGTCAGGTCTTCTCCCAGAAAGAAAGCCCAGTGAGTGGCCATCCTCAAAGAGGATGGGGGGTAACATTTTGCCATGCAAATGTCATGGGTTAAAGCCTTTACTTTGGTTGAGGGCCAGAAGTTGCAACATCCATCCTATGGATCTGTCCCCCTCCATGCACCCTCCCTGTCTTGGCTGTCCACTGAGTCCTCATCCCTTCTTCACCCAAAGCTCCCAGCCACAGCCCCTTCTCTGCCCCCCCCCATTGCTGCCATGTTCTCCTTCAGCGTTACTTTAAAGTATATTGAATTTGGGTTAAATAAAGGCTCCCCCTTAGCTGCAGAAATCTTAACCCATTCTCTCTCTGACTTGCACACGGTTCCTTTATTTATATTTATTTTTAATGATCTGTTATAAAACTAAATCACTTTTCTCCTGAGATCTGAAATCCAGAAGCCCCTAGTCATGGTCTGGTACATCGGCGGTGGATACAGATTCAGATGGATCCATTGTTAAAGACTTTATTTTGGAAGACAATCTTACTCGGTCACAAGTGATCACCAAGAAGAAGAAGATGGAGGTTTTATTCCTTTCACAGCTACTCACTGTCCTCTCACCCTGACCATTCGGCATATCCCCGCCCCCATTATTTCTTCAACTGGATCAGGACCTTCTCCATCTCTTTCTCTGCCTCTCATTGCTCTGTCCATCTCCTATTTTATGGACTCATTGGCCAGAGAAACACACGCCACGGCTCTCCACCACCTTCTGCCCTGGCAGGCGTGAGCGAGGAGGCTGCAGATCCGGTGGCGTTTGCACAGCTCTGTTCCACCTGCCCCCCAGTTGTGGTTTGGGTCGCTCTATTAACCTGTGCTGTTTTAATGGGCTTGTTTAACTGTACATTTCAATTGTGGATGTTTTTAATGCATTGATAGAATTGCTTTATTGTCTATTGTACGTTACTACAACTACTACTATTTCTTAAATATTTTTTGTAACTGGTTTTCCACTTGTAAACCACTTAGAAGCCATCTTGGCATTTAAGCAGCATTAATTCTGTTGAATGCAACAGGTTTGCTTACTTTCAGTCAGGGTCTCTCCTGCATTTGATTCCTTCGATTAAAAGGATTTCCATTCAGCCTCCAAAGACCCTCTTCACATCTCAGGGCTTTGCATGTCTGAACAGGCACATGTGGGTCAGCCAGGAGTTTTGATACACACTATTGCCCGGTTGACAGCCAGTGTGGAGTAGTGGTTAGAGCAGTGATTCTCAAACGGTGCGCCCAGGCACACTGGTGCGCCCTAAGAGGTGGCTAGGTGTGCCTCAAATATTATGAAAGTATATTTTAAAAATGAGAAGAAACCCATTTGTATAGGGTAAGTAATAGTTTTCTATAGTTTATTTTTATTCATAGTTTAAAATATATTAATATATTTTTAATTTTGTACACGAAGTGCACCAGAAAATTTTTTATGTTTTACAGTGCTCCGCAAACCAAAAAAGTTTGAGAACTACTGGGTTAGAGTGTTGGACTACAACCTGAGAGACCAGGGTTCGAATCCCCACCCAGCCATGAAGATCCCTGGGTGACCTTGGGCCAGTCACTGCCTCTCAGTCTCAGAGGGAGGCAATGGTAAGCCCCCTCTGAATACCGCTTACCATGAAAACCCTATTCGTAGGGTCGCCATAAGTCGCCATGGACTTGAAGGCAGCCCATTTCCGTTTTCATTGCCGGGTTAATTGGACAGGCATTACTTCTAACTAGGGTTGCCAGGCTCAGGGCCTGAGAATGATTTTGTATCTTTGAGAAGAGAAAATTCAGCCAAGTGCAGGTTTTCTTACAACACTGTACAGGAGGGCCCCGCTTTACAGTGCTTCGCTTTACACTGCTTAATACAGCGGTCTCAGTTAGATGCAATTCGACGAAAGCCCCACTCATACGGTGCTTGTTCCACTTTTACAGCGGTTTTCAGGCATCGCGCACCATTCTATTCAATGAGTTCTGCTTTACAGCGGGGGTCCGGAACGTAACCCGTCGTATGAGTGGAGCCCTACCGTAATGGGAAAAACCACAAGGTGAAATTCTCCCTTCCCCCTGTACAACTTTGAAAGATACAGAAGACCTCTTGGTTGCCAGGCCTGGCCTCCAAGAGGTCTTCTGTATCTTTCAAAGTTGTGCAGGGGGAAGGGAGAATTCCACGTTGTGGTTTTTCCCAGTACAGTGTTGCAAGAAAACCTGCACTTGCCTGAATTTTCTCTTCTCTTAAAGATACAGAATCATTCTCAGACCCTGAGCCTGGCAACCCTAATTCTAACTGAAGTATGATTCAATCAGAATCAACTCAGCCTTGGAGGCCTATTTTAAATGCCCCTCCCCAGACCCCGATATATCAACAAGGCCCTCCTGGGCTCGCCTTTGTAGAGAGAATGAATGAAAGACGATCCGCTCCCTGTTTGGGGTGTTGTGGTGGATCCTGGATGGATCATCTGAGCAGGGCCCCTCTGCACTCTCCCCCGGTGACGCTGGGACTCCCCTTCACCCAAATGCACAAAATGGGGGTGAGGGACAGACACTCACCAAATATCAGAAAGGACCATCCACCGATGCATTCCTTGTTGGAAGAGCAGAGCCAACAACCACTTTCCACCCCCACCCAAGAAGCAGGAAGGAAAAGACTTTGCAGGGAGGCGTGTCCTTTTTCGTCCGGAGGACCCGCCCCATCTCTCCTCCCGACCCCAATTCCCTTCCTCTGTAAGAATCCAGTTCAGAGAGCCTGGCTGGGAGTCCAGAGTCTGTGAGTTCAAATCCCTGCTCAGGTCTCCTGGGTGTGAAAAGCCAGCTAAAGGTCACCCCCCACAGTGAGTGGCTCAGGGTTTCGTGCCCTGCCACCTGTGCAGCCGTGGGCAAGCTGCAGAGTCCCAAGGAACCCAGTTGCCCCCCAGCTGGCAGTTGCGGACAAGGAAGGGGCTGGCTTGTGCAGCTGTGGCAAGCTGAGCAGGCCCTAGCCAGCTGCGGAGGACTAGCCTCAGAGGGAGGCAATGGGAAACCCCCTCTGAATACCACTTACCATGAACACCCTGTTCATAGGGTAGCCATAAGTCGAGCTCAACCTGAAGGCAGTCCATTTCTATTTCCATTTATTTACCCATAGTGTCCAGTGACGTTAACAAAGTCTTAAAAACAAACAAGAACATTGTACCACCTTAAAGAGTAACCAACTGATTAGGGCAGAAGCTTTTGTGGGCCACAGGGCTCTTCCTCAGGTAAGTCAAGATTAACTTGTCCCGTTGGTTTAAATGGGACTAAAACATGACTAACTTTCCCTGGATCTGACACATCATCTTTAAAACAAACAAATAGTAAACAGAAATCATGGTTTTGTGCTGCAAAGTGAACCGCTGCAAGGACATACTTTTGCCTGGTGAACAGCCCTTTGCCCTTTGAAAACAAGAGCAGAAGAGATGTGCCCTCCAGCACTAGAAAGCACAATCCTCAAAACTACCTCATTACATATAAACCACTCAACACTAAAGTCAGGATCATTCAGACCATGGTATTCCTAATCTCTATGTATGGATGTGAAAGTTGGACAGTGAAAAAGCCGTAAGAGAAAAATCGACTCCTTTGAAACGTGGTGTTGGAGGAGACCTTTGTGCATACCATGGACTGTGAAAAAGACAAATAATTGGGTGTTAGAACAAATTAAACCAGAACTATCACTAGAAGCTAAAATGATGAAACTGAGGTTATCATACTTTGGACGCATATTGAGAAGACCTGTTTCACTAGAAAAGACAATAATGCTGGGAAAAACAGAAGGGAGTAGAAAAAGAAGAAGGCCAAACAAGAGATGGATTGATTCCGTAAAGGAAGCCACAGACCTGAACTTACAAGATCTGAACAGGGTGGTTCATGACAGATGCTCTTGGAGGTCGCTGATTGATAGGGTCGCCATAAGTCGAAATCGACTTGAAGGCACATAACAACAAAACATATAAATCACATATTTTCGACATTCATGTTGAAGTTGCTTCAAAGAGAGCGGCGACTTTGCTGGCTGTTTGCTACTCGTGGGCACATCCCAATCCCTGTGCTGAAATGCTTATAAATCAAGCTTACAAATCATATTGCACCACATCAGTTATAGGCACTTTAGGCCAAAGGACCTGAGAATGCATATGTGTCAATGATCACACATTTAAACACCGCCCTCAGGGATCCTGGGAACTGTAGTTTCTCTCTTACAGGTCTACAGTTCCCAGCACCTTTAACAAACTACAGTCCCAGGGCTCTTTAGAGGGTAAGATGTGCTTTAAGTGTCTAGGGCGTGCATGCAGCCCCAGTCACCCCTTTATGTTCAGGGCATGATTCCTCCTTGGCTTCGGCTTTGAGAGCAGCAGAGAGAGGTGACCTTCCTCCCTCTGCCTTGCCTTCTCCCTCCCTGGGAGTCTCTGGCCACCAGTTTTTTTTTAAGTGGAAATGCCCCTGCGGGATTGAACCCGGGACCTTCTGCGTGCAGGGCAGGCTTTCTGCCAGTGAGCTACAGGCAAGCCCTCTTCCCGCTTGGCTTGCGAAGGGTTAACATGAACAACGTCAAGTTCCTAGAGAGGGAAGGAATTGGGAAGGAAAGAGCGAGGTCCTCCAGGGGCAAAGCTCTTCCCTCCGGAGTCCCTGCCTGCCTTTTAAAATCTGGTGAGTCTCCCCTTTTCTGTTCTGTGCATTTGGGTGAAAGGGAGTGTCCCAGGGCCTCCTGTGGAGGGTGCACAGGGGGTCTGGTCATCAGATCCATCCGGGATCCACTGCAACACCCAAATCAGGAAAGGAAGGCTCTTTCATTCTCTCTGCAAAGCCAGGCGGGCCCTTCTGATACACTCTGAGTGTGTGTGTGTGTGTGTGAGAGAGAGAGAGAGAGAGAGAGAGAGAGAGAGAGAGAGGATTTCAAGCAGGTCTGCAGTGCTGAGTTGATCTCATGGAAGTGCACCTTCCATTGCATTTTGATTAGAATTTCATCCTCAGCCAGTGGTGTTATCAAGCCTGCTGGCTGACACACTGGTGCCCATGCAGACTCCGAACCCCTGAGAGGTGGAAAGGATTTACATTATTTATTTTTATTTATTGCTTTTTTTATCCCAGCTGTCCTTCACAGAGCTCAGTAGTTCTCCCCCTTCTCGTTTAATCCCCACAACCCTGTGAGGCAGGGTAGTCTGAGAGGCACTGATTGGCCCGAGGTCACCCAGTGAGCTTCATGGCCGAGTGGGGAATTCGAACCCTGGCCTCCCAGGTCCTAGCCTGGTCACTGCCACTCAGCCTCAGAGGAAGACAATGGTAAACCCCCTCTGAATACTACTTACCACGAAAACCCTATTCATAGGGTTGCCATAAGTCGGAATCGACTTGAAGGCAGTCCATTTCCGTTTTCAAGGCCCGTTAAACAAAGAGAGACTTACTGCTACATAGACATGCATACCATTGTATTGTGACTTCTTAATGAACGTCTGGACTTTAGTTCCTGTACAGCAGGAGACATGCCCAAGCCTCTTCCTGGTTTGTTTGTTTTTTTGCATGCGCCATTGCGGGGAGGAATCCTTTCGGATCCACCCACAATTACTGTGTAGAAGTATTTGCCGAAAATAACATGTTCCTGATCTCAGACAAACAGGAAAGATGCATTCAAGTGGCTAGGATGAAAAGTCCTCTAAATCAGAGGGGGAAAGAGTAGCTATTTAGGACCACAAAGATTCCTGTCTGTTGCCTGGTGTCCAAATAACTTACTCTGGAAATCACAGCTCTGACTTCACTTATTGCTTAAAAACAGGGAAAGGCGATATGCAGTCATAAAAAACCCTCTGGCCTTGCAACGTGAAGAATCAGGCAGGTGCCACCACCAAACTGGCTCCCAAGGTGAGGAGAGGGAGTGATGAGGCTCCAAGGCCCACTTAGAAGGCCATTGAGGTTCAGTGCTGGCCTGTTGCCCACAGTTTGAGAAATGTTATGCCTAGAAGCTTGCCTGCGCATTTTGCTTCAAAACCTTCCTTCTAGGAGGGCTAGAGACCTCATCTGTACCATTATAATCCAGTTCTAGTTGGTAGTGGGACTCATCCATCTTACTAAGGGAATTTTTTCCTGTCCTGACAGCACAGTAATTCAGAACAATGGCTTGGCTTTGTAGGAATGGCTAGTGCCACTTATTAGGAAAGTCGGAAGTGAACAGAAGTCGAAGTAGTTCCTTCAGACCTCTTGGCATAGAAATGGATGAGCAAGGCTCAACTGGCCTTGAAGCAGGAAGACGCCTCGATGCCATCAAGACCAAGAGCGGTGGAGGATTCTGGGAAAGAACCATCCAGAAGCTCCTGGCTGAGGACACCCTTATTTCAGAAGTGCCGTGCCAGCAGTTCAGGCAGTTCCGCTACGAGGAGGCCAAAGGGCCCCGAGAGGTTTGCAGCCGACTCTACCATCTCTGTCATGAGTGGCTGAAGCCAGAGCGACACACAAAGGCTGAGATGCTGGACCTGGTCATCCTGGAGCAGTTCCTGGCTGTCCTTCCACCGGAGATGGAGAGCTGGGTGAGGGAATGTGGAGTGGAGACCAGTTCCCAGGCAGTGGCCCTGGCCGAAGGTTTCCTCTTGAGCTGGGCAGAGGACAAGAAGCAGGTGGAGCAGGAGGTGAGAGCATTTATTGAGATACTTCTCAGAGGGCTCAGAATGTGGGGGAAGGTATTCCAAAATAGCTAATTGGTCAGCCTTTTTTCGAAAGCGTCCAAAGAAGGATGCCCCAAACCCCTTAGATTTTTGCTTCTTTCCTTCCTCTTCTAATCTTCCACCTTCCTTGTCTTGAATCTTCATTACTGTTTCAGAGAAAGGATCCCCTTGCAGAAAAGGGTACTGATTTCCTTGAGGCAGAGAGGACTCCATTGGACACCAGACGGAGGCCGCTGGGTAAGGATGAATGGGGCGTATCACAGTTTGGCCTCCCTCTGTTGATTTTGTGGGGAGACATTTGCCCCCAAGCCTTTTCCACAGCTCAGAACTGCCCTCCTTCACAAAATGTATACCTGTGGGGAACAATGCTTGGGTTTGTAGCGAAGAGCCCAAAGGGAGAATGGTGTGTTTTTACAGAACTGAAATATACAGAACTGGAAACCAAGTTGTATGAGGAGAGACTGAAAGAACTGGGCATGTTTAGCTTGGAGAAGAGAAAGAAGACTGAGGGGAGATAGGATAGCACTCTTCAAGTACATGAAAGGTTGTCACATGGAGGAGGGCCAGGATCTCTTCTCGATCATCCCAGAGTGCAGGACACGGAATAATGGGCTCAAGTTGCAGGGAGCCAGATTTCGACTGGACATCAGGAAACACTTCCTAACTGTTAGAGCCATACGACAATGAAGCCAATTACCTAGAGAGGTAGTGGGCTGTCTGACACTGGAGACATTCAAGAGGCAGCTGGACAGCCATCTATTGGGAATGCTTTGATTTGGATTCCTGCATTGAGCAGGGGGTTGGACTGGATGGCCTTATAGGCCCCTTCCAACTCTACTATTCTGTGATTCTATAAAATGGGTACAAACACTCAACAGGTATTTTCTAAGGCCTCCATGTAGTTCAACAGGTATTGCTGAATCTCTGAGACAAGCGCGTACTACTGCAGGGCTGGGGAGCCTTTGGCCCTCCCAACATCCATCAGCCAATGGTCAGCGACGATTGGAATTGTAGTTCAGCAGAATCTGGAGAGCCAAAGGTTCCCCAGCTCCATGCTAATGGCTCCTCACCAACTTTGTCTCTCACAGATGACGAAATGATGCCGGCAAGACCCCCTCAGCCATCTCTTCTTTGCAATGGAGGGGAAGCAGCTTCTGTAGCTTTGGATCAGGTAGGGGGATGAATTGGGGGGGAAGTTGGGTACCGCCTCAGTATTTCCGTTCCCTCGTCACCTCATTTGGCCTGAACCAATCTCTCGCTTTCTCTCTGCTTTGAAGGCCACTAATGGAGAGTTTAAATCCTGAGAATAATGACCCAGCAACTGCACCTTAACTAGCCATTTGGATGTAGCTACTATTTATTATTAGTAGCAGTATTTTCTCATTTATATACCATGTAATACCAAAATTGCCTTCTAAACAGTGTAAAAAACAGTTACACAAATATTGTTATTTAGTTGCTTGATTAAAATATAGTACCCATAATCAAAATGGGTATTAAAACAATCCCATTAAAGCAACACAGCAATAAGTAGCAGATAATCTTTTATGTTGTCTATAACGAGGAAATATTTTCTTTTTCTTTTAGGGATCAGTGTCCTTTGAGGACGTGGCTGTGCATTTCACGGATGAGGAGTGGGCACTGCTGGATCCTGACCAGAGAGCTCTGCATAAGGAAGTCATGGAGGAGAATTGTGGGATTGTGGCCTCTTTCGGTAAGGGTAATTCAATGATTTATGTATCTGATAAACCCCAATATTTTGATGTAGCTCAACAGCGCCACCTAGAGCATCTGGAATACTAACCCCCCTGCAGTTAACCTTGAATGGACAGCTGTCTACTGTTTTATCTCTGAATAAGCTCCCTCCAGTTACTGCCCTCCTAAACAGTGATCAGCATGGCCTGAATATCCCCTGCCTTTTGAAATGTAAGTTTCAGAGTTGTTAAGGAGGTGGAACTAGTCATTGGTTGGCTAAACAGACCACTGACATCAGAGACAGAGCGTTTTTCATGACTTCACCGAAAAACAATCCATCTCAGAAACCCTGGCCTCTCCTGGTAAGGGTCTCTGTTGGGTCATAATATCTGTTTCATAATTCAATGATTTATGGATCTGATAAACCCCAATATTCTGATGTAACTGATGTAGTAAATGGAAAGAGATCTGTTTTCTCTCTGCACATGATTCCTCCAATTCTGCCCTTCTAACCAGCGATCAGATTGGTCTGAACAACCCAATGCAAGTTTCATAGTAACTGGCCTCTCAGTCATTTTCAGGTTGGCCAAAGAGATCACTGACATTACTGATGATGTGGTTTTCATGAGTGGGCCAAACATCTCAGAAAAGAGTTCAGCTTTACTGATCTCAGATTCCCATAAATATGTGAGGCTTTTACTTTCCTAGAAACACCTGATCAGGAGCCCAAAGATATGCTCTTTGAGAACCAGCCTTTTGCAAAGAACTCTGCGTGTACTCTGAAATCCAAAATTCTGTGTAAGAGGGTAACATGTAACTAGCAAAGTGAGATTGAGTTTACTGGGTTTATTTCAAAACGTGTTCGATTGTTCCACCCCCTCTCCCATTTTCCCTTCTCCCCTGTCAAACAAAATGATTTATCCTTTGATATTTGGCTTCACTGTGTTTTATAAGCAATTGTGAAGGGCCGGCTCTCAGCGCCCATCCGCTGATTAGTCCTGCAAGCCACACCGAGTGCACTAAGGAGTTCCTGATGATCATGATTCAGGTGTGGCTGCAGGCCTAGTTAGACCCAGGAGAGGTCCTAATTTGCCCTGCGACTTTGTTTTCCCCAAACCTGTGACATCCACTCATGGCAGTTAAAGACAAGGCTGCAAATCAATAATGAGTGCACGTTAAGCTTCCAATTGTTTGTTTTGAGCTATGTCTTTACCTGCTGACACTGGACGTCACAGGCTAAATTCGGACCATGCCTGGCCCTAATTGGGCATGCAGGTCAGAGCCCCCCCCCCCCGCTGTGTTAGCTGGAGAAGTTAGGGATCGGCCTTGCGACCTGTATTCAAATAGCATCCTCTTTCACTGACTGATGGAGCATAACCTTTTTGTTCGATCACACTTACATATTTCCATTGCTCCTCACAATTCAGAAGAGAATTGTGCATGTGGTTGTTCCATTTACCTACACAATGACTTTGTGAAGTAATCTAGACTGAAACAGAGAACGACTGGCCCCAAACCACCCAGTGGGTTTCATTGTGAGCTCCATAGTCCACATCTAACAGTCTATAGCAGTACAACTCTCAGTTAATGTCAGTCAGTAGAGGTAGTTAACTCTGCAGTAAGATCTGCCTCTTATCTAAGTCCCTTCAGTTCTTTCTTGATCACAAGCGTTTATTGGCATTGTTAAAAAAATTAGGGTCTCATTTCCTCCTAAGGCTCTAAGCAGTTTCTCTCTTCATTTCAGGAGGTCATGACTTGGAAACCAAGAATAAGATAGAACATGACAATATCTACAGAGTGGGGGAGCTGTATAAATATTTGGAGTGTGGAGAGAGCTTCAGTCAGAGCTCTCATCAAAGAACTCACAGCGGGAAGAAACCATATCAATGCTTGCATTGTGGAAAGAGCTTTAATAGAAGCACAGACTACTGTCGTCATCAAAGAATTCACAGTGGGGAAAAGCCATATCAATGCTTGGAATGTGGAAAGAGCTTCAGCCAGAGCTCCAATCTGATTTCTCATCAAAGAATTCACAGTGGGATGAAACCATATCAATGCTTGGAATGTGGACACAGCTTTACCTGTAAGGCCAGTCTCACCTACCATCAAAGAATTCATACAGGGGAGAAACCATATCAGTGCTTGAAATGTGGAAAGAGCTTCAGCTGGAAGGAAAGTCTCACTTCCCATCGAAGAATTCATACAGGGGAGAAACCATATCAATGTTTGGATTGTGGAAAAAGCTTTAATACAAGCACAGACTACTGTCGTCATCAAAGAATTCACAGTGGGGAGAAGCCATATCAATGCTTGGAATGTGGAAAGAGCTTCAGTCAGAGCTCCAATCTCACTTCACATCAAAGAATTCACAGTGGGATGAAACCATATCAATGCTTGGAATGTGGAAACAGTTTCACCTGCAAGGCCAGTCTCGTTTACCATCAAAGAATTCATACAGGGGAGAAACCATACCAATGCTTAGAATGTGGAAACAGCTTCATCTCCAAGAGAAGTCTCACTTCCCATCAAAGAATTCACACAGGGGAGAAACTATATCAATGCTTGGAATGTGGAAAGAGCTATAGTTGGAAGGACAGTCTCACTTCCCATCAAAGAATTCATACAGGGGAGAAACTATATCAATGCTTGGAATGTGGAAAGACGTTCCATAGAAGCACACACTTCCGCCGTCATCAAAAAATTCACAGTGGGGAGAAAACATATAAATGCTTGGAGTGTGGAAACAGCTTTAATAAAAGCACAAACTTTCACCATCATCAAAGTATTCTCAGTGGGGGAAAACCTCATCAGTGCCAGGAGTGTGGAAAGAGCTTTGCTCCAATCAATGAATTCCCAGTGGGAAGAAACCATATTGGTACTTAGAATGTGGGAAAGAGCTTCTCATTTCCCGTCAAAGAATTCACGTAGGAGGGAAACCATAAGAGTAGTGGCAGCTGGTTGTCACTGGACCTCACAGGACTGCTAGGAGATAACAGAGGCATACCTAATGAGGTCACAGCTACGTAGCCCAGTAGTTCTGGTTCTTTCCCCCACTGTTCTCCTTTGCAATGTGGACACTTCAGCACTGCAGTTGTACAAATACGTAGCAACTAATTAAACTGAAAAGTGTCTCACTTTGTTTCTGAAGGTGTCCCTGCCCTGTAAAGCTTGGGACCAGGATACCTAAAAGGTTATCTCACGGATTAATATACCCAATCGATCATTGTACTCTTATTAGAGATCCATTTCACATGATATAGGAATCAAGCGTTTAGTGTGAGGTGCACCGACCCTTTGGAATTCCTCCCATTCAATATTACACAGGTGCCATCAGTATTGTCTTCTCAGGGCTGATTGAAGACCTACCTCTTTCAGCATGTCTTTTAAGCAGAGATTATCCCAGTCTGCATCTCTATTGGAAGCAGAATTTTTAGATGTTTTAATTCCTTTATCACTTATTTGTTTGCTTGACTCCTTAAAAATACATACAAACTATCAGTGGCTAGTTGTTGTAACTCTGCAACACTGAGACTTATTCCAGGTTTCTGATTTACCGTGACCCCACACACTTTTCCTGCTTTGGTGGAGCTGAAAACTAGGTTTCTACAGGCTTAAGAACATAAGAACATAAGAAGAGCCTGCTGGATCAGGCCAGTGGCCCATCTAGTCCAGCATCCTGTTCTCACAGTGGCCAACCAGGTGCCTGGGGGAAGCCCGCAAGCAGGACCCGAGTGCAAGAACACTCTCCCCTCCTGAGGCTTCCGGCAGCTGGTTTTCAGAAGCATGCTGCCTCTGACTAGGGTGGCAGAGCACAGCCATCATGGCTAGTAGCCATTGATAGCTCTGTCCTCCATGAATTTGTCTAATCTTTTAAAGCCATCCAAGCTGGTGGCCATTACTGCATCTTGTGGGAGCAAATTCCATAGTTTAACTATGCGTTAAGTAAAGAAGTCTTCCTTTTGTCTGTCCTGAATCTCCCCACATTCAGCTTCTTTGAATGTCCACGAGTTCTAGTATTATGAGAGAGGGAGAAGAACTTTTCTCTATCCACTTTCTCAATGCCATGCATAATTTTATACACTCGTATATAGATACTCGTGTACTTTTAAATTATTCCTTTGGTATGGGGATTAATGGCAGGACAACAGAAATGGATTCCACAAGCTCTTATAATCACCCAGAGGCTTCAAGACCGGAAGAATAAACACCCACTGTCTATTACGCAGCGGTCTGAGGCCCTCACTGCCTTTGCTACTGTGGCACATATTTCATATAGGCGTAAATTTCACATGGATACTTATTTGGATATCTGGAAGGCTTATATTAGCTTATATGTTTAACTTAAGATGGATGCACTGATGGTTATCGTAAATTTGCTAATAAAATATTAACAAAAAGAATTAAAGTCTGGATAGAGCTCTGTCCATGGATGGCCCTATATAAATAAATAAATAATTAGCCCATAACCTACAGAACACTTTTTACAGTTTAAACCAAGGTTTCCCAAACGTCTGACTTCACCAACCCCTTACTGTGCTTAGTCATCAACCCCAACCCAAATTCTTAGGAATGTAAACGATAGAAAGTCAAGGAATAGGAAATTATATTCAACTTTTATTAATCATTCATCAGGAACCATAAAACGTAAAAGAATCAGGAAGTAAAACAAGTGAAAATAATGCCGTACTGTTTATCTTCCCTAGTGAGATGGTCGGGCCTGATGGGCTTTAAGAAGAAGATTAATATTGGGCTGTAGGGCTTGGAACCAGTGCAGCACAAAAGAAGCATCCCATCAGCACCAGGATTTCTGCTGGAGCAACAGGATTTCCCACGCTCTCCTATCCCTGTGTACCCCCTAAATGTGTTCTGGGAGTTCCCCCAACCCTCCAGGGGAAATTTGGGGAAGGTGTGTGGCACACACAGGGGGAAAGGGGAGAAAAGTCCCATTGCACAAGTGGAAATCCTGGGGCCAGTGGGAGGTTTATTTGGGTTTATAGCAGGGCTGTACAGCAAGGAGAAGTCCTGAAAGTGTGGGTGGGTGGGGAGTACAGCTTTGAATCCTAGCTCAGAAGCCTTTTTAAAAGCTGCTTCGAGTTTCCCAAAAGGCAGCTTTTTTATGTCTTTGCACTTTGGGAGGGGGGAAAGAGGGATGTTAGAATTATTTTCTGACGCTGTAAAAAATAATTACTTAAAAATTGAAACTCTGCACCTGTAAATTTTCTAGCAGTAATGCAGTATGGTCTGAAAATATTGCTGTGAAATCATCTAATTAAATACAGAGGTTCTTCACTGGCAAGGGAGGTGTACTCCGTACGTGTCCATGACTTCTGTTTCAGAGGCTCGTAGTTCCTAATTGATTCTTTTGCACTATACCGCATAAACCTCTTTTTGATTCCAAGGCCCTTTTCAACCTCTAGGGCTTTATTTATCCCCTGCATAGTCCCATTGACCCCAGGGGATCAATATTGACCACGCTGGGAAACCCTGATTTAAATGGATGCTTTAAATAATTAAAAGAAATGTGCAGTACTTAGTTGGTAGCCACTCACTTTTTGTCTGAAGTTCTTCCTTTCCAGACTCAAAGCAATGGGATGTATCCCATGCTAGGTCTACTTAAAGTAGAACCATTGAAATTAATGAACATTTGGGACAGAAAGCTTATATAAGAGGAATGTTCATTTTAAAAAATCAAATTAAAAAGAAAGCAAATCAACAAGAAGTTATTAACAGAAGAAATTGTAAGAAAAAGAGCAAAAAATGGGCAAGTCATTGATATTTTTGAGGCAACAGAAGTTTGAACTAGGTAATGAACCATCAACATTATTAGCCAGGTTGCTACTTATGGCAATATCTGTTGTTAAATAATAGAATAAAGAAACTAGAAGCTCAAAAGCAATTTCTAACTTTTAAAGCTTTTGATGAAAAACTCTGTAAATCAGAGAATCCAAAGATTCAAGATATTCGGAGTTTCTTAAGGAAAATAAGAATTCCAACAGTATTCATGGAAGATGAGGAAAAATTACAGACACTTTTTACATTAAGCAAGATAAGAACCATAATGGGCAGAGCAATCCTACATCAAAGAAGCTGGCCTAACTTAAATTAGGCTAAAGTTACACTGGCTTAAAGTACATCAGATCCTAACTCCATTCAGGTACCCTTGGGAGGGGAGAATGTCAACTTGTCCAGCTGAGCAGCAAAAACAGAGCGATTGTGCATTTTTATTCAGACAACTCTTTTCCCCGGCTTAATTTATGCTGGGACTGGAGGTCACATAATTGACCTGAACAGATGTAGGATATGATAAGTTCCCCTCCCCTCAGTCCTGCCCCCCCACACCCCAGAAACACCCCCTTTGGGAGATTTATGCTGGCTTAATTTATGCTGGTTTCGGCTGAGCCAGGAGGTGCAGGGTTTTGCCGGCTGAGCTTGGATGAGGGACTTACAGGACTCAGCTGTCTCAGCCGGAGATCTGCCATATCCTAACTCCTCTCACCCTGGTGTAAATACCTATAAAATTGTGCACTAGGAGAGAATTAATAAAGAATATTCCCTGGTCCGACAAACCTATAAAATATTTGGGGATATGGATTATTCAAGATTTGATACCATTGGCTAATATTTATTATGATACATTGCACCAAGAATTGTAGTCTGAATCTCAATATTGGAAAACATTACCAATTTCCTGGATGGGGTGAATATCGATTGTAAAAATGAATATTTTACCAAGATGACTATCTCTATGTCATTACGGGTCTTACCGCTTATTTTTCAAACTTGGCATAGGTTTATTTTGGACCCTTTTGGGGGGGAAAACCCTCAATGTGTTGCAGCAAATGGTTTATATAAAAAATTGGAACAGGGAAGAATGGGGGTTCCACATGTAGAAAATTATTATGCCACAAGATTAGCAGACATTTAAAATTGGTACGAAATGGGTCTAGTTACACAAGCAGAAAATCATATATTAAAAACACAATCAAAGGCGATGTTACGGTTCCAAGAGGGTGATTGGATACAAATTGCAATTAAGGTTACATCTCTTTGTGTTGGATTGACAATCTGGTATAAATTAAGAGAAAAAATGTCACGGGTCTCTCACCTCACATCATCATTTTATACCAAATTTATAGCACAGGTAAATGGGATGCTTGGAGACCTATCGTTGTGGAATCAAGCAAATCTAGACTGTGTAAAAGATTTTGCTTCTAAACATGGAATTAAATCATACATAGATATAACTAGCTTAATGGGGAGGGTCAAAGACCACATTTATATCAGTATTTTCAAAAAGGAGAGACAATAGCATGCCTATAAGGAAGCATACTTGCTTATAGGAAGTATCGACCATTAGAGAAGAAACTATTTGAAATTTTGTTAAGATAAAAAAACAGTAAAGGATAAATTGGCAAAATTTATAATTATAAAATTTAAAAATAAATTTTTGAATTTATGAAGAAATGGGCAAAATACATTCAACAAGAAATAAAGAATGGGAATGGATTTGGTCTAAAATACCACCTTTGTTGATATCAACAGATCTGAAGGAAAACTTTTATATTTGATATGACTAAGTACTCATTACCTAATGATCCAAGAGTACTATTACTAAACTATTTAGAGGGTAGTCTTAGAGCCTGATTTGCAAACAATTTCAAATTTGTTGATAGCAGCAAAACTAATTATTGCTAAAGCATGGAAAAAGAACAGTGCCAATTTTGGATTCATTGGACAAAAGTCTGTAACATTGCATGAATCCTGAAATTGACATATCAAGAAGAGAGAAAAATGGGCAAACAAATAGATTTATTGGTCATTTTTGATAATGTTTTGGAATAATAAAATACAGGACAATATTTGTCTATATACTCTATCATTTTATAGGCTAAAAAAATCAGATGTTTTCCTTTTCCCTCTGTTGTAGCTTTTTTCCTGTATTTTCTATTTTATCTTACTTTGTCTTTTTAAATCTTTAAACAATGTTTATATTTGTTTATACTTAGTCATATGATGTGGAAGGATTTGTTGTGTCATTTGTATGTTAATAAAGATTAATAATAAAGATATAGGTGCCATATAGTTTCTACTCACTTTTTGTCTGAAGTTCTTGCTTTCCACACTCAAAGCAATCGGCTGTATCTAATGCTAGTCCTATTCAAAGTAGGTCCATTAAAATTAATAAACATGACTAACCTAGGCACATTAATTTCAGTGGGTCTACTAAGAGACTAAGGACTAGCAACATAGGCAACCAATTTACATAACTTCTCCCCGTATGAATTCTCTGATGTGAAGAAAGGTAAGAATTGGGACAGAAAGATTTGCACATATGACTTCAAAAGAGGAAACTTCCCTAAAATGAGGGAACTGGTAAAAATGAGGTTGAAAGGCAGAGTCAAGAGTGTCAAATCTCTCCCAAATACTTGGGGGATGTTTAAAGCCACAATATTAAAAGCTCAGCTGGAATGTATACTTAAGAGGATGTCAGCATGGTTAGTGAGCAGAGTCTGTTACACACGTGTCTATTGGGAACCTGGGTGTGTGAACCTGCAACCCATGTATCCCTCTAAGCATGCCTCCTAGTGAGGAGGGGGATCTTTTCCTTGAGATAGACCAGGCACTCTGCCCTGAAATGTGCCTAAATGGTGTCCCTATAACCCAATAAATGTGGATTCAAACCAGGCTAAAGCAAAGCTTTTATTAAAAGAAAGGACAGAGGTACAAAATCACTGGGTGCATGGCAGCATTATCAGTATCCTAACTCATTCATAAGTCTAAACTAAAGAGATACAAGGTCCCTACCGTGATCAGAACTAACAGGTAGCAGAGATTACCTATGCTAGGCCCAGGGAATGAGCAGGTGGTCCCCACATTTTGGTGTTTGGGTGGGCAGGCTTGGTGTGTCTGGTGTCAGCAGGGCCATTGGAGCACTTGTGCCTTTCACCACAGAAAGGAGTGGTGCTGCAGGAGGAGGCGCATTGGGAGGAGGAGTTGGGGGGTAGCCATCCTTCCAAGAGATCATCTGGTGGGCTCAGCTACACTGGAGGGTTGTTGGGCGCCAGTTCGGTTAGATGCCTTTATAGGCAGGCAGATCAGTTTTGGGCCCTGATTCATGTTTTTGTTCAGCCAATTTCTGTTTTTTTTAGTTAAAATCTTTCAGGCTAGCCACTATAGCCTTTGGGTGCATCTTGGACACTTCATTGTCCCATGGGTACCAATAGTCTATCTGCACAGGGTGGTGTTAGTCTAAATTTTCCCTAAGATGTGTGAGTTTGGCCCGCTTTTGAGACTGAATGGAAGGCACTTCCCCAAACTACGGGAAGCCTTTTATTCCAAGGAAACAAAGGCAGCAGACCTTGACTGAAAGGAAACAAACGTCTTGGATTAAACAGAAATTAAAATAAAATTGTTTGTTTGTTTGATCTATGGCTTAACTGTCAGGAGAGCTTTTCAGAGATTGAGAAGCATGAAAGCAGTTTACAAATATATAAAGAAGCACATAATGAAAGATAACATAAAACACACATGTACATAATTTCATCAGAACATAAAAAACACAACTGCAAATAAACAAGCCCATTAAAAGCGCTCAGATTAACGGAGGACTCTGAACCATGGAATCCGCAGCCCCCTCTCTCATGCTTGCCGGGGCAGAAGGTGTGTGGGGGGCAGGAGCAGGCCAAAATCTTCTGCCCAGAGTTTTGGCAGATTGGGGGGCTTTGGATTGCCTTTATTTATCCCAACTTCAATGTAGTTTAACGTAAATGAGGCTGGAAGAGAAGATGGGGGCAATGGGGGGTGACAGAAAAAATGGAAATGGACTGCTTTCAAGTCGATCCCAATTTATGGTGACCTTATGAATAGGGAGTTCATGGTAAGTGGTATTCAGAGGGGTTTTCCCATTGCCTCCCTCTGAGGCTAGTCCTCCCCAGCAGGCCAGGGCCTGCTCAGCTTGCCACAGCTGCACAGAGGAGAGCTGAGGAGACTGAAAGAACTGGGCATGTTTAGCCTGGAGAAAAGACTGAGGGGAGATATGATAGCACTCTTCAAGTACATGAAAGGTTGTCACACAGAGGAGGGCTGGGATTTCTTCTCAATCGTCCCAGAGTGCAGGACATGGAATAATGGGCTCAAGTTGCAGGAAGCCAGATTTCGACTGGACATCAGGAAAAACTTCCTAACTGTTAGAGCCATATGACAATGGCACCAATGACCTAGAGAGGTAGTGGGCTCTCCGACACTGGAGACATTCAAGAGGCAGCTGGACAGCCATTTGTCGGGAATGCTTTGATTTGGATTCCTGCATTGAGCAGGGGGTTGGACTTGATGGCCTTATAGACCCCTTCCAACTCTACTATTTTATGATTCTAAGCCAGCCCCTTCCTTGTCCGCAACTGCCAGCTGCAGGGCAACTGGGTTCCTTGGGACTCTGCAGCTTGCCCATGTCTGCACAGGTGGCAGGGCACGTAACCCCTGAGCCACTCGCTGTGGGGTGATCTTTAGCTGGCCCTTGAAACCCAGGAGACACGAGTGGGGATTTGAACTCACAGACTCTGGACTCCCAGCCAGGCTCTCCCCCCCCACTGTGCTATACCAGCTGTAGGTTCCTTATACAGAGTAAGAAAATTATTATTATTATTTATTAAATGTATATCCTGCCCTTCCTTCCAGTCGGAGCCCAAGGGGGCAAACAAAAAACACTCTAAAACCTAAAAACAGGCTTTAAAATATATTAAAACATCTTCAAAAAAATCTTTTTTAAAAAAATCTTTAAAAACATCTTAAAAAGCAATTCCACTAAAAAAACAATACTACTAAAAGCGCTATTAAAGTCAGACCATGGTATTCCTGATCTCTGTGTATGGATGTGAAAGTTGGACAGTGAAAAAAGCAGATAAGGGAAAAATCAACTCGTTTGAAATGCGTTGGAGGCGAGCTTTGTGCATACCATGGACTGCGAAAAAGACCAATAATTGGGTGTTAGAAGAAATTAAACCAGAGCTACCACTAGAAGCTAAAATGATGAAACTGAGGTTATCATACTTTGGACACATGAAGAGAAGACATGATTCACCGGAAAAGACAATAATGCTGGAAAATACAGAAGGGAGTAGAAAAAGAGGAAGGCCAAACAAGAGATCGATTGATTCCATAAAGGAAGCCACAGACCTGAACTTACAAGCTCTGAGCAGGGTGGTTCATGACAGATGCTCTTGGAGGTCGCTGATTCATAGGGTCACCATTAGTGGGTGACTTGAAGGTGACTTGAAGGCACATAACAACAAACTAAAAGTAGACTAAACACTGAAGCATCTATGAGCCAGTGGCAGTTGTAGTCAATGCTGAACCTTAGAGGGTCCTTTGTCAACTTCTGACTGCAACCACTGTAGTACCCTAGGCCTGTGTACCATCTTCCCTGCTGGATTGCCTGATTTGCTCTGATGACAGAATGAACCTTTGCTACTCTGGCATGTTACTTTCCATTATCAGTAACGATGATCCATCTAACTTAGTGCTGCCATGCCATTGCAGATGGAACCTGGGACCTTCTTCATGCAAAGGAGATACTGAGCCACAGCTCTCAAGGCTGAGCTCCGAATGACAGGCTGAGAGAGGGAGTGTGCACAGCGGGGAAGGAGCGGTCAGGGCCAGACTGGGAGGGCAGATGCTGCACCTTCTGACCCTCCAGACTGAAGGCTTTCAATCAGGGATTCCCAAACCGTGGACCACCTGCGGCCCGCCAGCTTCATTCAGGTGGCCCACGGCATGTCCACATTAAATACGCGTATCGATTCTTAATTGCATCGCATTAATTGCTCCTTTTATTCCCTATATTGTATGTGATTGCATTACAACCTGAAGTCCAATAAAAATGCAACGTAACAAAGAAAAGCAGCAACGAATAAGTACAATCAGAAATCTTACAGCATTTGGCACAGCGCATTGCAATTGCCACAAAGGGCAGAAAAAGCATTAAGTGTGCCATGAAGCATTAAGACCCTCAGCAATTTTCAAGTGGTCCATTGGGGGGGGGGGGATGTTTGGGAACCATAGCTTTAAATCCATGGCACATAGACAAACACCCCCTCCCGCATCTTTGCTTTCTTTTCGATGTATCGGCATTCAACAGGCTTCCCTTCCAGAAGACCTGTTGACTAGGCAGACTCATCCGCACTCTTGCCTGTTCCGACAGTGCAATGCTTGTATAACGGTGCAATGTCTTGGCTTTGTAGGAACTGATAGCACCTCCAGTGAGGACAGTCTTAGCCTCAAGTCAGCCTGGCAGAAGGAGTTCCTTCAGCCCTGTCAGGAGGCTTCCGTGGCGCACAGATCCAAGATGCAAGAGGAAGACTCAGGCGGCCCTGAAGCAGGAAAGGGCTCCGGTACCACCCAGGCAAGGAGCAGTGGGGGATTCTGGGAAAGAACCATGCAGAAGATTCTGGGTAAAGAGGACACCCTCTGCTCAGATGTGCAGCGCCAACAGCTCAGGCATTTCCGCTACCAGGAGTCCAAAGGGCCCCAAGAGGTTTGCAGCCAACTCCCGCCATCTTTGCCATGAATGGTTGATGCACAAAGAATCAGATCCTGGACTTGACTGTCTTTCCACCAAAGATGGGGAGCTGGAGCAGGGAACGTGGAGCAATGTGGCATCCTGGGGGACACTCAAAATTTAACCATTCTACCCATCTGCCAGTGGCCCTGGCATATGCAAAGCCCAGGCTTCGATTTTGTTGGAACAGCTGCTGCGATTGCGGCTGGTCTTCAAAAACATGCCACAGACCGTGAGCAGGAAACTTGAGGACTTTAGTTTGGGAACCTCTGTTCCACAGTATTGTGATTGCTATATTACTCTGGTACACTTTTAATCCAAGGGTTAGCCAGTTAGCCATGGCTGATGGAAGAAACACTTTAAAGGCTGGCAAATGTATTACTGCATACGATTTCATGGATTACCAAGAATGATGCATCTGATGAAGTGGACTGTAACCCAAGAAAGCTTATGTCAGGTGCTGGTACTGTGTTTTTTTCTTCCTTGTTTTGTTAAAATTGAACTAGGATCTACTTTACAAGGTTGTTGTGGGCATAAAAAACTATGAAATACTTCAATTTAAAACACTATCACAAAAACTATTTACTGTTTCTTTCCAGAGGAGGAGGATAGGGAGAGAACGAAAGCAGGCAGAGGCTACACAACCTTTCTCCTAGCAGAGAAGCAATAGTGACAGCAGGGACCCCTTCTGAACCAAAGGAAGACACTTTTCAGTTTTGTTAGACACTAAGTGTTTGTACAACTGTAATGCAAAAGAAGAAGCTCAGGAGAAAACCGGAACAACTTGGAAACACCTCAGTGACCTCAGTGGCTGCCAAGCAGTCCCATCAGGTCCAGTTGCCACCAGCTATCACCACAAGGAAGGGATAGCATCTGTGACCATCTTTATGGTCAGCATCTTTATGTAGTTTGACCTCACTGGCCGCGCCTAGGCGACCTCATAGCAGCCCTGCCAGGTCCAGTGACCACCAATTGCCAGTCTTTTTATAGTTTCTCTCCTAAGTGAATTCTTTGATGGGAAGTGAGATTTCTCTTGCAGCTGAAGCTCTTTCCACATTTCAAGCACCGATACGGTTTCTCCCCACTGTGAATTCTTTGATGAGTTGTGAGATGGCAGCTCTGCTTGAAGCTCTTTCCACAATCCAAGCACTGATATGGTTTCTCCTTCGTATGAATTCTTTGATGACAAGTGAGGTTTTTCTTCAAGGCGAAGCTTTTTCCACATTCCAAGCATTGATATGGTTTCTCCCCACTGTGAGTTCTTTGATGGGCAGTGAGATGGTCACTCCGACTAAAGCTTTTTCCACATTCTAAGCACTGATATGGTTTCTCCCCCGTATGGATTCTTTGATGGGAAGTGAGAAGTCTGGCGCAGCTGCAGCTCTTTCCACATACTAAGCACTGATATGGGTTTTCCACTGTGTGGCTTCTGTGATGTATACTAAGGCTCATACTGTGACGGAAGCTTTTTCCACATTCTAAGCACTGATATGGTTTCTCCCCCGTATGAATTCTTTGATGGGAAATGAGATGGTCTCTCCGACTAAAGCTTTTTCCACATTCTAAGCATTGATACGGTTTCTCCCCTGTATGAATTTTTTGATGGGAAGTGAGATTGGTGTTCTGACTGAAGCTCCTCCCACATTCCAAGCATTGATACGGTTTCTCCCCTGTATGAACTCTTTGATGAGAAATTAGACTTTTCTTACTGCTGAAGCTTTTTCCACATTCCAGGCATCGGTATGGTTTCTCCCCGCTGTGAATTCTTCGATGGACAGTGAGATGGTAGCTCTGACTGAAACTCTTTCCACATTCCAAACACTGATATGTTTTCTCCCCTGTATGAATTTTTTGATGGACAGTGAGATGGTCGCTCCGGCTAAACCTCTTTCCACATTCCAAGCAATGATGTTTTTTCCCCCCTGTGTGAATCCTTGAATGAAAAGTGAGGTTTTCTTTGCAAGTGAAGATCTTTCCACGTTTCAAGCATTGGTACGGTTTCTCCCTGCTGTGAATTCTTTGAAGTGAATCCTGACTGAAGCTCTCTCCATACTCCAAATAAATATATGGCTTTACCGCCATTTGGGTTTTGTGATGGCCTTTTTTATTCTTGGTTTCCCATTTGTCACCTTCTGCATTGAAGAAAGAAACAGTTATAGCCCCAAATTGTTGAACAATGACAGTTAATGCTTGAGATAAAGGAAGAATTGAAGGGGGGGGAAGATCTTACTACTATATTACTACTTACTTACTATTATATTAACTGTTTCTGCTGGCTGTCATTAACTGATAGCTGGTGTACTATAGACTGTTAGGTTTAGACCTTGGAGATTTGGGTTAACCTCCCAGGTCAGGGATGAAGCTCACTGAGTTGGGTGGGGCGAATCCCTCTCAGCCTAGCACGCTTCACAAGACTGATGTGCAGCTCAATGCAACAACCACGTACATTGGCTTATGACTGTGGGTCGTGCTGGGCAAACAGTTCTCAGCCTAGGCTACTTCACAAGATTGATGTGCAGCTCAATGCAACCACCACATGGATTCACTTCTGAACAGTTAGGTGCAATGGAATGATACAAATTTTATAAAATACGAAAGTTAGGCCCCATCAGTCAGGCAGAAGATGTCATCTGCAGGCAGAAGGCCCCAAGGCCAGCCCAGGACTTCCCAAGCCAAAGCAGTGGTAGGAAACCTCCAGCCTGCAAGCCTAATTATGCTCGGCAGGGAACCCGAGTGGGCCTGTGAGATCCCCCCCCCAAACCTATGACCTCAGGGGTCTGCAGGTAAAGACCCAACTGCAAACAAACAATCGAGAGCTTAAAACGAGCTCCCAATTGTTCCTGGTCAAGCGGGGATCTTTCTGAGTGCCGATCAGCTGATTTTACTTATTTAATTAATTTATTTATTTAAAATATTTCTATCCCGCCCTTCTACCCTACAACAGGGCACTCAGGGCAGCTATAATAAAATCGCACACATATATAATAAAATACACAATGAAAACACAAAACATTACAGTAAATTAAAAATGCATAAAATACTATTAAAATACGTAAAATGCATTATGCATGCACATATAAGAAAGTGAGAATAAAAGAACTTAGACAAATAAAAGATAAAAAACTTAAAACAGTTCTTTGGTTCCTTAGAGTCACCCCTTTGACATCCATTTGCAAGAAGCTGAAAGTGAGATAAATGATTGGCACTAAGGGCCAGTGTGGTGCGGACAGCCAGTGTGGTACAGTGGTTAGAGTGTTGCACTGGGACCTGGGAGATCAAGGTTCAAATCCCAGCTTGGCCATGAAATACAATGGGTGACCTTGGGCCAGTCATTGTCTCTCAGCCTAACCTACCCCAGAGGACTGTTGTGAGGATACAATCGGGAGGTGAAGAACCGTATCTGTACATCCCCTTGAGCTCCGCAGAGGAAAGGCTGGATATAAATGTTTGAAAGTGAACTCTCAGCACCTATCAGCTGCTTGGAGATGACAGCTGGCCTTCAAGGGTGCTCATAGGAAGCCCCTTTCATGTTGTCACCTGATTTCATAATGATGTCAGGAGACTTGACAGGTGCACCTCCCTGCCAGACTGATATCCCCACCCCATCAGTGCCTATTGAAGACCTTCCTCTATCAACAAGCCTTTTAAGCTGAGACCTATCCCAGTCTGCGTCTGTGTTGGCATTGCTTTTTAATATGTTCTTAAACCCTCGCAGAGTGGTAAGCGGCGTTAACGCAGCCGAAGCTCTGCTCACGGCCGGAGTTCAATTCCAACGGAAGGAGGAAGCCGAATCTCCGGTAAAAGGGGTCGAGGTCCACTCAGCCTTCCATCCATCCTTGGTCGGTAAAATGAGTACCCGGCATACGCTGGGGGGTAAAGAAAAGGCCAGGGAAGGAACTGGCAATCCCACCCCATATATACGGTCTGTCTAGTAAACGTCGCAAGACGTCACCCTAAGAGTCGGAAACGACTCACACTACAAGTGCGGGGACACCTTTACCTTTTCTTTAAACCTTTTTAAAAATATTTTTAATCTTAGAAGAGGTTTTGAAAGCTTTTTTAAGAAACATTTTTAAAGATGTTTTTGTTCTAATGTGTCTTAAAGTTTGTTTTGATGATGTTTTAAAGTTTTTAGGGCTTTTGTTTGCCACCCTGGGCTCCTGCCGGGAGGAAGGGCAGGATAGAAATCAAATAATAAATAAATAGTAAATAACTAGAGGACGCATATAGAGAGAGACAAAACAGTAGATAGCTGTCCATTCAACATTACTTGCAAGGGGGTTACAATCCCACACACTGTAGGGGATGTTGTTGAGCCAGATGTGTGTCTGTGTGTGTCTGTGTATACGTATATTATCTATTGTTGTTGTTATGTGCCTTCAAGTCGATTACAACTTATGGTGACCCTATGAATCAGTGACCTCCAATAGCATCTGTCATGAACCACCCTGTTCAGATCTTGTAAGTTCAGGTCTATGGTTTCCTTTATGTATGTATATGTATGAGAGCCAGTGTGGTGTAGTGGCTAAGGTGTTGGACTACGACCTGGGAGACCAGGGTTCGAATCCCTACATAGCCATGAAGCTCACTGGGTGGCCTTAGGCCAGTCACTGCCTCTCAGCCTCATGAAAACCCTCTTCATAGGGTCGCCATAAGTCGGAATCGACTAGAAGGCAGTACATTTACATTTCATGTCTATGTATATGTAACTGAATTTCACATCAGAGGAGTCTTACTGACAGACAGCCTTACCGACAGAGGCCACAATCCCACAGTTCTCCTCCATGACTTCCGTATGCAGCGCCCTCTGGTCAGGATCCAGCAGGGCCCACTCCTCATCCGTGAAATACACAGCCACGTCTTCAAAGGACACCGGACTCTAAAAGAACAAGAAAGCACATTTCGCCCTCAGACATCATAAAGATTATCTGCTACTTTTTGTTGTGTTTTAATGGGATTGTTTCGTCGTGCATTTTAATTATGGATGTTTATTCAAATGCTTCAATGGAGTCGTTTTATTGCAAATTTTAATTCTCATCGTATTTCTATTCTAATCTTTTGCGTAACTGGTTTTTGCACTTTGTCGACTGCTTGGAAGCCTGTCTTAAGCATTAAATGCCACATAAATGAATAAGTAACACTGATAGGGCTACTACTAAAAAATAATACCAGCTACATCCAGAAGGCTAGTTAAGGTGAGGTCATCATTCTCAGGATTTAAGCCTTCCTTGAGTGGCCTTCAAAGCCTTTGTTGAGGGCCGACGTCTAAGAAGCAAAGAAGAGGAGATCCATTCAGACCAAGGGAGGTGAGCAGGAGACAGAGAGAATGATCCTTCCCCTACCTGATCCGGGGAAATAACAGCTGCTTCCCCTCCGCCACAAAGAAGAGACAGGTGAGGAGGACCTGAGAGAGACAACATTGGTGGGAAGCCATGATCACTGAGCTGGGAAACCTTTGGCCCTACAAATGGTGCTGAACTACAATTCCCACCATCCCTAACTGTCGGACACGCTGGCTGGGGACTGATGGGAGCTGAACAGCCCTGCAGTAGTACGCGCTTGTCTCAGAGGTTCAGGAATGCCCGACTTAACTACAGCTGGGTCTTAGAAAAGGCCTTAGATGTTGAGCATTTGCACCCATTTTATATTTCAGTTGTGCAAAAACACCTCTCTTTCCCCCTTTGGGATCTTGGTCACAAATCAAAGTGCTGGTCCCCATGTTTAACCTCTTCACTCATTGTGAATAAGGGCATGTTTGACCCATGGAAAAGGCTGGAGACAAGTATCTCCCCCCCCCAAAAAAAAAAGATTAAAGGAGCCCATGGATTTATTGAATGGTCAACAGAAGGAAACCAAACTGAGACACACCCCATTCATCCTTACCCAGGGGCCTCTGTCTGGTGTCTGATGGAGTCCTCTCTGCCTCAGGGACATCAGTGCCCGTTTCCACCAACAGATCCTTTTCCTGAAAAAGTCATGAGAATTTGAAACAGAGAACAGGGAAGAGGGTTACAGAAGGAATGACAGAGGCACAAACCTAAGGGGTTTTGGACATCCTTCCTTGGATGCTTTCCAAAAAAAGGTTGGGTAACTAGAAGCTAAAATGATGAAACTGAGGTTATCATACTTTGGACACATAATGAGAAGACATGATTCACTAGAAAAGACAATAATGCTGGGAAAAACAGAAGGGAGTAGAAAAAGAGGAAGGCCAAACAAGAGATGGATCGATTCCATAAAGGAAGCCACAGACCTGAACTTACAAGATCTGAACAGGGTGGTTCACGACAGATGCTCTTGGAGGTCGCTGATTCATAGGGTCGCCATGAGTCGTAATTGACTTGAAGGCACATAACAACAAGCAGGGTCCCTACCCGGAAATTTCTGAAGGAAAGGAGTAATAAACTGGATGCAGAGGGCATGATAAAGGGAACATTCTAGTAAAACACGACTCACAGTCTCTACAGCACCAGTATCACATGGACAATGATGTTCAGCGAGTGGGATTTTCTGGTACCTACCCTCTAGGAGTGCAGAGGGTAGGACGTTATGTTTGGCCAGTGTGAATTCTTTCCTATATGGAGGAGGGCCAGGTAGTGCGCCAAGGTAAAAGCTTTTGAATAAAGTCTAGGGTCAGAGTTAAGACCAGCATGGACAGGTGGTTTTGGAATTCCATATAGAATATTCTCTACGTAATAGCCGACTTCGCTTGGGAGAAGCCTAGCGCTAGGATAGTAGCGGAAGAGAAGCCCAGAATGGAAAGTTTAGTAATTAGATATTTTTTCCATTTTGACTGGTACATATCAGATAACATGAGAGGGGCCAAACCGACTGGTGCAAAGATCAGTTTTAGCCAATACCTGAATTTAAGCACCCATATACGAGCCTCAACGGTAGGCAGGCCAGCTTCAAGGCGTAGGTTGGCATTTGGGACACATGCGGGAGTGCCCAATATGTTCCTTAGAAACTTAGTTTGAATAGTTTCAAAGTAAGTATAGCCGCCATAGACACTTATCTGGGCGCCATATAGTAATTGGGAGATGACTTTAGCAGAGAATACCTGCAGCACGGATGGAACGACTTGCCCGCCCTTTGTGTAGAAGAAGGAGATTTATCAGGATAAAACTCTCTCGCACCTGCTGCTCTGCCTGCTTCTCATCCTCTGCCTGGCTCAGGAGGAAACCTTCTGCCAGGGCCACCGCCTGGGAAGTGGTCTCCGCTCCACATTCCCTCACCCAGCTCTCCATCTCCGGAGGAAGGACAGCCAAGAACTGTTCCAGGATCACCAGGTCCAGAATCTGTTTCTTTGTGTGTTGCTCTGGCTTCAACCACTGATGGCAGAGACGGTGGAGTTGGTTGCAAATACCTCGGGGGCCCTTGGCTTTCTGATAGTGGAAATGCCTGAACTGTTGTCGCTGCACATCTGAAGTGAGGGTGTCCTCCTCACTAAGGACTTTCTGCACATTTTTTCCCCAGAATCCCCCACTGCTCCCATTCTTGACGGCATCGGGGCCTCTGCCTGCCTCAGGGCCAGCTGAGTCTTGCTCATCCATCAGTGCTCCAAGTAAGACTCCAAGAGGTCTGAAGAAACTCCTCCTTCTTCCTCTAGTTTCTGTCTATCCTAAGTGGAGGCGCAACCTACAAAGCCAAGACATTGTTCTGTTATAGCATTACTAAACTATCAGGAGTGAAACATTTCATCTGCATGAGTGGGGATGAGTCCAGCTAACAACCAAGTTTTCTCCTAGATGACCCTAAGGTGAGCTTGTGGAGAAGTTCCTTCATGCGAGGGCCCATGGATTAAAGCCTTCAGTCTGGCTGGGGGTCAGCAGATGCGGCATCCCTCCCCCTGGTAAGCGACTAGAAATAGTTTGAAATGAAAGCTGAAGAAGCCTTAGTTGATTAATTTTCTGACTTGTAGGCAGTTTAATATTTTTAATTATATACTGCAAAACAAAACAGTGTTTCTGCCATGCATGCAAAATCTGGTATACTGCTTCTGTATATGGAGGTTTTATTCCCATCACAGCTACTCATATTGCTCGTGCTGGACCAGGCCGTTTTCCACCTTCCTTTCTCTCTGTATCCTGTTATACAGGCTCACTGGCCAAAGAAAAACATCACATCACCTTCTAACGGCCTTCCAAAATTATATAAACCTATCACTAACTGGGGCCGTTCTCACCTATGGCCTATAAAGCTCCATTTTCAGCCTGTGACCATTTAATGCCTTTGAAACCATTGTTTTAAATTCCCTTTTAATAAAACCAGTTTGTTTATTTCCTTAGGAGTGGGGTTTCCTGGCTCTAAAAGAGCCCCAGTCCTCAGTAGAGTCATGTGCTCACTGTCAAAAGAGCCTCTCCACGTGTCAGGGGGTTGCAGGTCCGAAAGGGATCACGAACCCCACCCCACCCCCACGCTTGAGAGAAACCAGTGCCTGATTAACTGGGGAGGGTGTGGGCAGGTCGGCAAAAATTCCAATCAAAGACCAATTGATGAGTCTCTTCCACGGGTCAGCTCAGCAATTCCCCCCCCCGCTTTATTTTACTTAATTAAAATCAATGTTGGTTTTAAGTGTGATTTTTGTGATTGTTTCCTACTATAGATTTTCCACTGTAAATCGATTAACTATTTATTGATTACTGTAAATAAAATGGCAATAAAGCCTCTTTTTAGAAAAAGAACATCACCGACGCAGGCCTACTTTAAATCCTCCCTCCTCCCCACCGCCCCGCATTTCAATGGGGTGGGGGCTCCTGGTTTTGCAGAGAGGAGGACATCAAGACGCTCCCCTCCCCAGTATGCGTGTTGTGTGTGGGGGTCCCGGCTGGATCTGCTACCCAAGCCGCCTCCCTACGGGGTGACATGCATCCCGCCCCATTTTCTCTGCCTGCCGTTGGGATCTGAGCATCCCCCCACCCCAGGGGTCTCCAACCCCCCTCCTCGCTTTCCTGCCTTGCACCTCCTCCTGTGCCCCCTCCTCCCGTCAGCCCTGGGACCCCCCCCCTTCACCCCAGCCGCACGAACGTGGCGGGGGCCTCACCGGAGAGCAGGACGGGCCACCTCTGCGGAGCTTGGAGGGGGGAGGCGCCACCTTCCTCCAGGGAGGAGACGTTGAGGGGAGCCCCCTCCCTCCTCCCAAATCCCCTTCCTCTCTAGGAATGGAGTTGAGCTCACTTTAACCCTTGGAAGGATCTGCTCTCTCTCTGCGCCTCTCTGCAAGCCGAGGAGGAAAGGGCACATTGCATGCTCAGAGATGGGAGGATTGGGGGGCATCTCCTCCGATGCAAAGGGAAAGAACCTGGCAGCGAAGGACCTGCTACTGGGTTTGCTGCCCCCACCCCCCCAGCTGGAACTCCTCCCAGCTGAGCGGAGACCAGTAGCGTAGTGGCAAATTCGAAAGTGCGGGGTCCCTTCATGTTCGACACTCACTTTTTGCTGCGGGGTGAGAATGAGATCCTCGGTAATGCCTTCTCCCACAACAACAGACGGAGAGTGTTAGCTGCTGAGAAGAGTGTTCTCTGTGGCTGACTCGCCTCCTTTCACTCTGATTGCCTCCAGTCAGCAGGAAAGGACAAGGAAGCATGTGCAAAGACTCTTCTCAGTGGCTAACACGCTCCCCTTTCATTCTGATTGCCTCACAGGATGCTAGAGACATTGGGATCCTGCTCCCAAAAAAGTAAAGGGTCTAAGAACACCCCCCTCCCCAAGAGCCCAGACAACTACACCCCTGGTGGTGAATAGGAAAGCAAAATGTTTCTGCAGATCGTGGATGAGTCCAGGTCAAAGGGGGCTCCAAGGGTCAAGAGGCTGAGGGGGACTTAACTCACAGACAGTTCAGGTTCCCAAGTGAAGGTGGCAAACTCAGGACAAAGGAGGGGGACCAAGGAGGTTTGGAAGTACAGCAGCCCCCTCACTTCTACCCCCAACTGGTTGGATGGTCCTGCCCTACAGTATTCAAATAGGAATTACCTGAAGTGAAGGGCTGCATGCTTCTTTCTTTCCTGTGTGCCTTTCTTTAGCCCAGCAACGTTTCCCAACCATTTGGGTCCCCAGATGTTGCTGGACAACAGTTCCCATCATTCCTGACCATTGGCCCTGCTGGCTGGGGCTGGTGGGAGTTTATAGCCCAGCAACAACTGGGGACCGAAAGGTTGGGAAAGGCTGCATAGTGGATGCTTTGCCCTAGTCTGCCCTTCTGGAAAAAATGTCATTTGTATGGTGAGATTCCTCCACTTGGAGATGCAGAGAGGAAAGAGTTAAAAGTGGGGAAAGGTGGGGTGGGTGGGACATTTTTGGAGGATGAGAATGGGAGGGGGGAAGCACCAGACTCCCTCTGTCCAAATGCAAAGAGGAGCCCAAACTCCATTGTCTCCTCCCTTGCAGGATCTTCTTGCAACCCTCAACAAACCTCTTTGCTCTGTTTGGGGTGTCCTGGTGCAGAAGAAGGTGACTTGTTTTTATGTATAGAAGTGCCATCAATTTCACCAGGTACAGAATACAGAGCCATAGAAGCAGGAAAAACAGATCCCTGCCCTGGGGAACTTCTGGTGTCCATTTTGGACCTGCAGGGTTGTTGTTATATGCCTTCAACTCGATTTTGACTTATGGCAACCCTATGAAGCAGCGACCTCCAATAGCATCTGTTGTGAACCACCCTGTTCAGATCTTGTAAGCTCAGGTCTGTGGCTTACTTTATGGAATCAATCCATCTCTTGTTTGGCCTTCCTCTTTTTCTACTCCCTTCTGTTTTTCCCAGCATTACTGTATTTTCTAATGAATCATGCCTTCTTATGATGTGTCCAAATTATAACCACTAGTGATAGTTCTGGTTTAATTTGTTCTGACACCCAATTATTGGTCTTTTTCGCAGTCCATGGTATGCGCAAAGCTCTCCTCCAACATCACATTTCAAATGAGTTTATTTTTCTCTTATCCGCTTTTTTCGCTGTCCAACTTTCACATCCATACATAGAGATCGGGAATACCATGGTCAGAATGACCCCGACTTTAGTGTGCAGTGATACATCTTTGCATTTGAGGACCTTTTCTAGTTCGGTTATAGCTGCCCTCCCCAGTCCTAGCCTTCTTCTGATTTCTTGACTATTGTCTCCTTTTTGGTTAATGACTGGGCCTAAGTATTGCTAATCCTTGACAAGTTCAATGTTCAAATTCAGAGGGAGGCAATGGGAAACCTCTGAATACCTCTCACAATGAATAAATAAAAATATAAGGGTGTAATCCCAAGCATGTTTATTGGAAAGTAGACTCCAAAACAATCAAGACATTATTTAGAGAGCGTGGGTGGCATTCAGAGCTAGTCCTACACAGAGTAAACCCACTGAAGCTAATGGGCATGACTAACATTCTTCAGAGAACGTATGTTTAGGACAGGAGTATTAATGCAAAAAAATGGAAATGGACTGCCTTCAAGTTGATCCCGACTTATGGCGACCCTATGAATAGGGTTTTCGTGGTAAGTGGTATTCCGAGGGGGTTTCCCATTGCCACCCTCTGAGGCTAGTCCTCCCCAGCTGGCGATGGCCTGCTCAGCTTGCCACAGCTGCACAAGCCAGCCCCTTCCTTGTCCGCAACTGCCAGCTGGAGGGCAACTGGGCTCTTTGGGACTATAGAGCTTGCCCACGGCTGTGCCACTCACTGTGGGGGTGATCTTTAGCTGGCCCTTGACACCCAGGAGTTGGACTTGATGGCCTTATGGGCCCCTTCCAACTCTACTATTCTATGAGACACGAGTGGGGATTTGCACTCACAGACTCTGGACTCCCAGCCAGGCTCTCCTCCCCACTGTGCTATACCAGCTTACAGCTGTGTAAAATCTGGGGCAGGGCAAGGGGTCCCCAGGTTGGCCCAGGGCAGATCTGCTTGCTGGGTGGCTCCTGGATTAGGGCCATGGGGCCGATTCAATGGGGCTGTGCCTTGCCCCAGTGGCTAGCATTATTTATTCATTTTATTTAAATGTATTTATTTGTATACCACAATGCCAAAATAGACTGCGAGTGCTCTGTCATGCCTGTTCTCACATACCTGTGCTTCCCGTTCCTTCCTCTGAAAAGAAATTGAGGTTTTTAAAAAAGCAAATAGGTTTGCAATACTAGGCATGGGTAGGTAGCATTGGGCAGGTACGAGCTGGCAGCACCATGGAGATAATATGCACATAGGGACACGATACTTGGGGAAACCGCAGCCACTATAGCAGGTATCATTCCTATCAAATTCCGGTGGGCAGCTCCAGGAGTTTTCAGGCTAGCCACCTTTAAAATTTCTTTTTCCAAGAAGTGAGGGGAAAATAAAAATATCTCATATTTATAATATTCACTGGGGTTAGCGATTGGAAATAATGATAATTTGGGGGAAAGGTCATAGGTCAGTGATAGACCATCTGCCTTCAATGCAGGAGGCCCCAAGTTCGACCCCCAGGGCATCTCCAGGTAGGGTTGGAAGAGTCTCCCGACAGAAGCCGTGGAGCGGTGCTGCCAATCAGTGTAGGCAATATTGTGCTAGATGAACCAATGGTCGGACTGTTTTGAATGACAGATCTAGACAAATCTCTACAAATCAATTCTGGACTAGCTGAACTGCTGTGTAGACATTTGTAGCTGCTTCAACCTGATCCAGACAGCAAACAAATTGGCCCGAATCAGCCCAATGCCGTTTGGGATTCAGGAGAATCTGGTGCAGCCTCCCCAAGGGTGTCAGTGCCTGATAACATAACACTGAAATGCAAAGCATTCTAGAAAGAGCCTTTAAAAAAGGAACCACATAATTAAAGTGTGGAATTTATATTATATATTATTTATCTATAAAACAGTTTAAAAAGTCCTTTATTTCTAGAATACATTAGCCATTTGTCAACCAATGCTTCTAGGGAAATTAGAGAAGACATTGCCTAATTCTTATGTGATGTCAACGCTAACGTCTGCAGTATCTGAGGGTAGTATTCAACTAAGTCCTACTTATGGTAGACCCATTGAAATTAATGAACTTAAGTTGTTGTTGTTGCTATGTGCCTTCAAGTCATTTACGACTTATGGCGACCCTATGAATCAGTGACCTCCAAGAGCATCTGTCATGAACCACCCTGTTCAGATCTCGTAAGTTCAGGTCTGTGGCTTCCTTTATGGAATCAATCCATCTCTTGTTTGGCCTTCCTCTTTTTCTACTCCCTTCTGTTTTTCACAGCATTATTGTCTTCTCTAGTGAATCATGTCTTCTCATGATGTGTCCAAAGTATGATAGCCTCAGTTTCATCATTTTAGCTTCTAGTGACAGTTCTGGTTTAATTTGTTCTAACACCCAATTATTTGTCTTTTTCGCAGTCCATGATATCTGCAAAGCTCTCCTCCAACACCACATTTCAAGCGTTGATTTTTCTCTTATCTGCTTTTTTCACTGTTAGTCATGTCCATTAATTTCAATTGGTCTACTCTGAGTAGAACTAGCATTGAATACCACCCTTACATGCACAGAAGTGCATACTAACAGAAACAGGAAATACTATTTACATTGCAAGAAACACTATTTATTTAAAATTTTTCCATCCTGCCCTTCTACCCTATAGTAGGGCACTCAGGGCGGCTGACAATAACATCATACACAGGGAATAACACAAAAAACATTAAAATAGATAAAAATACATAAAATACAGTACACTTCAAAGGGAGCGATATTAAAATGGGACTAAAGGGGTAAAACTGAAAAAGGGAGAATAAATAAAATCAGTTTCAGGCTATACACGACATTAAAATTACAAAATAAATAATACTACAACAAAGAATGGCCTAAAGGACCAATTTTCTACTACATTAGAATGCTAAAGTTAATTGTTCAGATTTTATAAGGAAAGTGAACACATACTGGCAATCTAGCGGCCTCCTCTCCTCCAAGCTTGGTTTCCCCCATGCAACCCATAAGAAGAATGCATGAAACACATCTGAATACTGGTGCGATTATTAGGGGTGTGCTGGCCAGAATTCCACTTGCCCTTCCCTCGGCTGAAATAAATTAAAAAAGCAGCTCGATCTCCGATTGCCGGAATTTCCCCTTCCTGGACTGTGAATGAGCAGCCATTTTTTGGTGTCCCTAAGATGCAGCATGTTGAGGGAACAAAAGAACAGGTTTGGATATTTTCCATTGCAAGCACCGCCTTGTGCTTTCCTTTCCTTTTGCGAACAAGCAAAGAACCAGATTTTTAAATAGATAAGCAACTAGGGAGCAATTCTGTGCACAAAGGTACCTGCAGGTACTGAGATTGCACCCTTCCCCATAATCAGTATGTAATCACCGCCCAACTTGGCTATATCTCCATAACCTCATTGGCTATGCCTCCATGGCCCCCTGGCGACCCTGCCAGGTCCAGTAATCACCACTCACCAGTGCATTTATGGTTTCTCTCCTACATGAATAGTCTGATGGGAAATTAGACTTTTCTTGAAGCTGAAACTCTTTCCACATTCCAAACACTGATATGGTTTCTTCCCTGTATGAATTCTTTGATGGGAAGTCATATTACTCTTCTGAAAGAAGCTCTTTCCACATTCCAAGCATTTATATGATTTCTCCCCAGTGTGAATTATTTGATGACGATAGAAACTTTTGCTTATGTTAAAGCCCTTTCCACATTCCAAGCATTGATATGGTTTCTCCCCACTGTGAATTCTTTCATGAGCAGTGAGACTTGCCTTGCAGGTGAAACTCTTTCCACATTCTAAGCATTCATATGGTTTCACCCTGGTGTGAATTCTTCGATGGCAACGGAGGTTTGTGCTTCTATTAAACCTCTTTCCACATTCCAAGCATTGATATGGTTTTTCCCCTGTATGGATTATCTGATGGTAAGAGAGTTGAGAGCTCCGACTGAAGGTCTTTCCACATTCCAAACATTGATATGGTTTCTCCCCAGTGTGAATTCTTTGATGTCTAGTGAGATGGAAGCGCTGACGGAAGCTTTTCCCACATTCCAGGCACTGGTATGTTTTCTCCCCACTGTGAATAGTTTGATGACAATTAAAGTTTGTGCTTCTATTAAAGCTCTTGTCATATTCTAAGGATTGATATGCTTTCTGGCCAATATGAATTCTTTGATGACGATGAACATTCGTGCTTCTACTAAAGCTCTTTCCACATTCCAAACATTGATATGGTTTCTCCCCTGTGTGAATTCTTTGATGGGTAGTAAGATGGGAACTCTGAATGAAGCTCTTTCCACATTCCATGCATTGATACGGTTTCTCCCCAGTGTGAATTCTTTGATGGGCATTGAGACTTGCCTTGCAAGTGAAGCTCTTTCCACATTCCAAGCACTTATATGGTTTCACCCCGGTGTGAATTCTTTGATGACAATGGAAGTTTGTGCTTCTATTAAAGCTCTTTCCACATTCCAGACATTGATAAGGTTTCTCCTTCGTATGAGTTCTTTGATGGGAAGTGAGATGATGCTTCCAGCGGAAGCTCTTTCCACATTGCAAGCACTTACATGGTATCTCTCCGCTGTGAATTTGTTGATGGGATCTTTGACTGAAGGTCTCTCCACACTCCATATGTTGACACGGCTCTCCAGCTGTGTGGATTTTCTCATGATCTCTCTTATTCTTGGTTTCCAGTTTGTCACATCCTGCAAAGAAGAGAGAAGCTGATTACAGCCGTAGGAGGAAATGGAGTCTCGAATTACTGAACAATGACAACCCTTGTGATAAAGGAGGAACTGAAAGGAGAAATGGGAGCCAGATCTTACTAGAGTCAATTGCTTCTATTGACTGTTTGGACCATGGAAACCTGGGTTCAGCTTCCAGCTCAGGGATCAAGCTCAATGGATGGTCTTGGGCCAATCACGCTGTGTCTCAGCCTAGTCTACATCTCAAGGTTGTAGTGCAGGTAAACGGAACAGCCTCGTGCATGCTCTTTTGAACTTTTAGGAGCAACGAAGGGATACAAATAAGAGGTCAGATCCTATCATTCTCTGGCAGAGAATATAATTTGTATGTAGAGGGTCCCAAGGCCAACTCCTCACTTCTACTGCTAAGGCAGCTATGGGGGACCTCTGGCCTGCAGGTCTAATTAGGGCCATCAGCATCCTAATGTGGTCTGTGAGGTTGTTTTGCCCAGACCTGTGACTTCCAGTGTGGGCAGATAAAGACGTGGCTGCAAGCAAATGATTGGGAGCTTAAAATGCACTCCTGATTGTTTCTTGGCAAGCAGGACTCCCTCTCAGCGCCAATCAGTTGATTGGCCCTGACAGAGAGCCCCACTGGGATTGGCTGCATTAAGGTGCTCCCCAACAGGAACTCCACAGTGCACTCAAAGGGCTCTCAGAGCTGATCAGCTGATGGCCACTGAGAGCCATCACTTTAAACTGCCTATAAAGCACAGTGAGGCCAAATATCAAAATACAAATAATTTGTTTTTTTGGGGGGGGAAGAGAAAATGGGAGGAAAGGCAGGGGCAACAATTAAACACAACACGGGTTTGTAAATAAAATAATTAAATCCCATCTATTTTTATTAGGTACATGTTACCTGCCAGACCAGAGTCTTGGCTTTTAGAACATGGGCAGAATTCTTTGCAAAAGGCTTGTTCTGAAAGAGCATCTTTGGACTCCTGACCCAATGATCAGGAATGAAAAAGCCTGACATATTTACAGAAATGTGTGATCAGTAAAGCCTGCCCTTTTTCTGACATGCTGTTTAGCCCAATCAAGAAATCATCTCCATCTCTCATTGGCCAAGTAGAGAACAACTGGTTCCATTTCCTTAACAGCTCTGAAACTTGTATTTCAAAAGACTGATCACTGTTTGGAAGGACATAACTGGAATAAGCCAATTCAGAGACAAAAAAAAAAGAGACAGCTGTCCATTCAAAGTTAATCTCCAAAGAGTTATAATCCCAGATTCTGCAGGTGGCGCTGTTCAGTTACATCAGAACATTGGGATTTATCGTGAATATAATTACTTGAATTTAAAATATGTTTTATGATCCAACAGGAAACCTTACTGAGAGAGGCCACGATCCCACAATTTTCCTCCATGACTTCCGTATGCAGAGCTCTCTGGTCAGGATCCAGCAGGGCCCACTCCTCCTCCATGAAATGCACAGCCACGTCCTCAAAGACCACTGGACCCTAAACGAAAACGGAAACATTTCCTCCTCACAGGCAGCATAAAGATTATCTACCAGGGCTGGGCACTGGATTTGGCCAAGGTGTGAGCCAAATTGGGCCTATCTGGAGGGATGCGGGTGTTGGTCAAGTCAGGTTGAGACAGCCACGGATTACTGAAGGGTGGGATGGATGGCCCAGGGCGATCCAAGGCTATCAGGGGGCAGGGGAATCAGGCAAGGAGGAGGGTCAGGCATCAGGCAGGAAAACCCACAAACGAAGGAAGGAGCCCAACACCACCTGACTCCACTTCCTACCTGGTGCTCCATAGTCTCAAGAATCACCTTGTGAGGGAGCACCCTGCAGAATCCCCTTTCTGCAGGCCGAGATGGGGCAAGGAAGTGACACAGCCTCTCCCCCCAGCCATATGTTTCACAACCGTTTTCAAAAAACCCAAATTAAACATTGGCCCCGCCTCCGAACTAATTCGGGACTGGATGCAGGACGGGTGGTCCCCGGGTTGACCCAGGGTGGGTAGGCCTGTTAGGGGATCCCCAGGTCAGAGCCTCAGGGCAGGGCAGAGGGGCTCTTGCACGGCCCAAATATCTACTGCTAACTCCTGTGCTGTTCTTATGGGATTGTTTTGTTGTCCAGTTATTTACGGATGTTGGTTTTTAAAATTTTAATGACATTGCTTTGTTTTAATGATGGGCGTTTCTGTTTTAATCTTTGTGCGACTGGTCTTTATACGTCATAAACTCCTTAGAAGCCCATTTTGGCATTAAACAGCACACAAAATATATTAACAACATTTGAACAATATTCACAGGAGTAAGTTATGTGCCTTCAAGTGGATTATGACTTATGGCGACCCTATGAATCAGTGACCTCCAAGAGCATCTGTCGTGAACCACCCTGTTCAGATCTTGTAAGTTCAGGTCTGTGGCTTCCTTTATGGAATCAATCCATCTCTTGTTTGGCCTTCCTCTTTTTCTACTCCCTTCTGTTTTTCCCAGCATTATCATCTTTTCTAGTGAATCCTGTCTTCTCATTATGTGTCCAAAGTATGATAACCTCAGTTTCATCATTTTAGCTTCTAGTGACAGTTCTGGTTTAATAATACTAAGTAACATTAGGTATATCCAAAAGGCTAATTAAAGTGAGGTGGCTGGTCATTATTTGGGTGGTCAACAAAGCTTTCATTGGGGCATATTTCAAAGAAGAGGACAGAAATTTGTTCAGGACCAGGGGGATGAGCAAGTATACAAGCACTGAGGCTGCCCCCAGCCTTCTCTCCCCACTGATCCATCCCTCTACCTGATCTGCTTCCACAGCACCTGCTTCCCCTCCATCACGAAGTTCAGATGGCTGAGGAGGTCTTGCCAGCATCATTTCATCCCCTGTGAGAGACAAAGGTGGCGAGAAGCCAGTAGCACACATTCGTCTCAGAGATTCAGCAATGCACACCGAACTACACATGGGCCTCACCATCGCTCCCCCTTTGGGCTATTGCCCACAAATCAAAGTGCTGGTCCTCATGTGCAAAGTAGTGAAATGTAAATAAATGTGTACTGTGGAAAAGGCTGGAGATGATTACCCGCCAACACTGAAACAGGGAGACCAAATTGAGATAAATCCTGTTCATCCTTACCCAGTGGACCCTGAATGGTATCTGATGGAGTCTTCTTGGCCTCAAGGAAAGCAGTGCCCATTTCTGCAAAGAGATCCTTTCCCTGAAACAGTCATAAGGATTTAAAACAGGGGATGGGAAGAAGGATTAGAAAAAGAATGACAGAAGCACAAATCTTGAGGGTTATCTGATAACCTTCCTCGGATGCTTTCCAAAGATGTTGGGCAATTAGTCAAGAATTTTGGGATACTCGCCCTCACATTTTTTGTCCCTGTTGATTATCTTGATGAAACCTTCTCACCTGCTGCTCTGCCTGCTGCTTCTCCTCTGCCTGGCTCAGGAGGAAACCTTCTGCCAGGGCCACCGCCTGGGAACTGGTCTCCGCTCCACATTCCCTCACCCAGCTCTCTATCTCCACTGGAAGGATAGTCAGGAACTGCTCCAGGATCACCAGGTCCAGGATCTGGTTCTTCGTGTGGCACTCTGGCTTCAGCCACAGACGGCAGAGATTGTGGAGTTGGGTGCAAACTTCTCGGGGGGCCTTGGCCTCCTGATAGCAGAACTGCCTGAAATGCTGTCGCTGCACATCTGAGCTGAGGATGTCCTCCTCACTCAGGACCTTCTGCATGGTTCTATCCCATAATTCCCCATTGCTCACAGCCTCAGTGGTATAGAAGCATCTTCCTGCCTCAGGGCCAGATGAACCTTCCTCTTCCATCTTTGATCCGTGTGTCAAGGAAGCCTCCAACAGGAACTATTTCATCTTCTGCCAATTGCTTTCCCAAGGTTAAGACTGTCAACGGAAGCGAAGCGCATGGCAAACGTTTGGTTGCAGTTTGCTTTGGTTGATATTACATCTTTATCTCTTTCCTCTTATCATCCACAATGGTGTTTAGATGGTTGTGTAAGGCCATTCCTCCTATTGGATGGAAGATGAAATAATTTAAAACAATATTTTTTACACACACCCAAAAAGAAAGGCTAAAACTGTCCAAGTCCTAAAAGCCACAGGATTGTTCTCTTATAGAATGATTATTGATTTATTTATTTATTACCATTATTTTTACCACGCCCTTTTTCCAAAACTGGAACTCACGGCGGCTTCCAGATAAAAGCACATATAATTAAAAACATACAAAAGTTTAGATGAAAACAGAATTAAACTATTTACAGTATTAAAACCATTCATACATACAGTTAAAATAATTCAAACTCAGTTGAAAATAATACAATTAGACAATAGCAATGCAGCACCCTTCAAGCCCTGTCCTGAACAGCCTTCAGTTCCAAAGGCTTGTTGGAATAAAAAAGTCTTTGCTTGCCGACGGAAGGACTGCAAGGAGATTACACTTTCAGGAGAGGAAAAAGTGTGGATGAGTCTGGCTAGCAAGGGGGCCACATTCCTCCATGCGAGGGCCGTAGATTAAAGCATTCAATTTAGTTCAGAGACAGAAGGTGCAGCATCTGCCCTGCTGACCTTTGCCTGACAAGAATGAGAAAGATGGCCCAATGGTCTGACTCTCTTTTTTCCTTCCTATCTGGTTTTTAGGTTCCCCCAAGAACCCCTTCACTGCTGCCATGTTGTCCTTCAGCCTCACTGCTACACTGAAGTTGTGTTAAATGCAGGCTGTCACTCAGCGGGAGAAATCTTAGTTCATTATCTGACTATACACATTTAGTTTATTTAGAATTATCCTTAACTGTTGCTGGAAAACAAAATAGCATTTCTTCCTTGCACCTCTAGATCTGATACACTGCCGCTGAAGTCTTCTGCATTCGATTCCTTTGAATGAAAGACCACCAGTCATTCTCAGTTGTGCTTCCTATCCAAACACAAAAGATTCCCTCAACGTTAACAATACCACTGCCTGATAAGCGGGGGGGAGGGGGAGGAATTCCAACGGAAGTACAATTGAGGATTCACTGCCATGAGATCAAATCAGCATTGCAGACCTACTTTAAATCCTCTCCAGCAGCCCCCTATATATACATCAAAAAGGGCCTCTTGGCTTTGCAGAGAGGTGGATCAGTGGTAGAAGATCCGCATCCTGATTTGGGTGCTCTGGAGGATCCCGGATGGATCAGCTGCGCAGGCCCTCCGTGCATCCTCCCCTTGCAGCCCTGGTCTTCCCCCCCCCCGCTTCCCCCCAATGCACAAAACGGGGGCGGGGCGAGGCTCACCAGATCCCAAAAGGGGCCACCGATGCAGCGCTTGGGAGTGTCAACGGCCACTTTCACACCCCCAAATGAGAAGCCCGGAAGGTTGGAGGCGCTTTTGCTTTGGAGGACCCCTCCCCAAATTCCCTTCGCTCTAGGAGTCTAGTCCTCAACCCTTCGCGTGCCGAGCAGAAGGCTCACCCGCTTTCTCCCCGCGTCGCTCTCGAAGCAAGAGCTAAAGAGTTGGAAGGTTTGGCCTCTTGCTGAGACTTCCAACACTTCAGGTTCCCAAACGAACACGGCGATGCAAGGGTGGGAGCGCGGATTCCATACGACTTCTCCCCCTCCTCCCAAATACCCTTCCTCTCCAGTAGGGTTGCCAGGTCGGAGCCATCCAAAAACCTGAGAAAATGGGGCGGGCCCTAGTGATGTCATGGGGTGGGCCCTAGTGACATCATGGGGCGGGCCCTAGTGATATCATGGGGCGGGCCCTAGTGATATCATTAAGCACGATACATTGTATCAACCACAGTTGCTTGGAGCATGCCATTCAAAAAAAATTCTCTGGAGATTAAAATAGAAATCTTACCTAAAATAGGGTGTTCCTAGGTCCATCTGAAGTGACAAGGTCATTCTTTCTCACAAGCTTAGGGTGATGCAAAATGGAAATGGACTGCCTTCAAGTTAGTCCCAGATAGGGTCTTCATGGTAAGCAGTATTCAGACAGAGGTGGTTTACTATTGCCTTCCTCTGAGTCTGAGAGGCAGTGACTGGCCCAAGGTCACCCAGGGAGCTTCATGGCTGTGTGGGGATTTGAACCCTGGTCTCCCAGGTCACAGTTCAACACCTTTAGGGAACATTTAATCTAGCTTCCTTGCTTCTGGCAAGAAGGGTTTACATGCCCTCAGGCCAGGCCATTATTGGAAGAAAGGAGCCTAGTGTTGCAGTGATGTTAGATGGGAGCACAGATAGATGCCCCTGAAGGCAGCAACTGTAAACATGCTTATTAAAGAACTAAGCCCCATAGAACTCAACAGGACTTACTTCTGAGTAGATACGGTTGCAGCCATGTTAAGGACAAGGGAGGACATTCTAGGCAAAACAGACAAATAATTGGGTGTCCGAACAAATTAAACCAGAACTATCACTAGAAGCTAAAATGATGAAACTGAGGTTATCATACTTTGGACACATAATGAGAAGACACGATTCACTAGAAAAGACAATAATGCTGGGAAAAACAGAAGGGAGTACAAAAAGAGGAAGGCCAAACAAGAGATGGATTGATGCGGTTAAAGGCACCACTGACCTATTGGCAGATAAGCTGGTGCAATTGTTTAGTATCAGGAGTCAGCCAACTGTCAGAAAATCTGTAAGTGTTCTGTTCAGAAAAATTCAGTGCTGCAAATCACCCCCACCTCACCCCAGTAAAATAAAATCAGGAATCCAGGGTATATTCTCCATTTCTGTACATCACAACACCAAGATATCACTGCTTGGGAGCTCTATGAAGAGGCTATGTAGTATGCAAAAGGCTAGAATTCTCACCCTTTTAATGTGTTTGTGTAAGTGTAATACATATCAGTATATATTGATATACACATCAATATATAATGCAATATATATCACCAAATATAACACATTGATTAAAGAGATACAAAAATTTGGCATCATTTCCAAACTTAAATAGTAAAAATAAAACTACAAAAAAGGCACCCACAGAACATACAGGTGAGGCGCGTGCGTGAGGGTGATGATCTGATGGCCCATGGGTGGGTGGAGGCGAGCGGTGGCAGCGGAGGCTAGGCTGGGCCAGCCTGGCTCTCTTAGCCCCGGCCCGGACTCGGAGCCAGTTACCCTGGGGCTCAGGCTGCTGCAGTCTCTGGTTGGGGGGGGGATCACACGGCCGCTGCCGCGCCCAGCGTCTCAAGACGAGGCCCACGCCAGCGGGTGAAGCCGGCGGCCGTCCTCCATTCCCAAGCCTTCTGCTGAGCCTGTAGGCCGCGTCGGCCCGTCTCGGCAGCGGTTGCTAGGAGACGGGTCCGACGCGGCTTGTCAGCCTCAGCAGGAGCCATGGAGGGCAGGCCGGGCCGGCTCCTCCTTAGTCCAGCCGGTTCTCCTGCTCCGGACGGCCGGCCGCTTCGCCCCTCCTGCTTGGCGCCGCTGGGGGGGCCCCATCGCGGCCGCTGCTGCCCAGCGGCACCCACAGCAGGAGGGGTGAAGCCGGTGGCCGTCCTTTCCGGAGCAGGGGAACCGGCTCCGGGGCTGAAAAGGAGCCGGCCCGGCCTGCCCTCCACGGCTCCTGCTGAGGCTGACAAGCCGCGTCGCCCATCTCCTAGCAACCGCTGCCGAGACGGGCCGACGCGGCCTACAGGCTCAGCAGGAGGCTTGGGAAAGGACGGCCGCCGGCTTCACCCGCTGGCGTGGGCCTCGTCTTGAGACGCTGGGCGCGGCAGCGGCCGTGTGATGCCCCCCCCCCCGAACCAGAGACTGCAGCCTGCCTGAGCCCCAGGGGAACTGGCTCTGGTTCCGAATCCGGACCGGGCCGGGGCTAAGAGGGAGCCAGCCCAGCCTGGGCTCCACTGCCACCACTCGCCTCCACCCACGGCAGCGGCCGCGATGGCCCCCCCCCACCCCCAACCAGAGACTGCAGCAGCCTGAGCCTGCTGGAACCAGAGGGTCTTAGCCGTACACCTGAGGTTCAGCAAGGATGGTACCTGTCTGATCTCACTTGGGAGGGAGTTCCACAGGCTTCTGAAAGCACAGCTTCTAGTTCTTGCGAGCCATGCATGTGAGCCATGGGGGGCACCAACAGAGAGTCCCTCAAAGATCTCAGTGGTCAGGCTGGGATATAAGGGATCGGGGGTCCCGAAGAAATCCTGGACCCAAGTTGTTAAGAGCCTTTTAAAATTAATTCAAGAACGTTGAACCTGGCACGGGAATGCACGGGCATCCATCACATGCTTTTAAGCACCACAATCCATCAGCAGTCTAGCTGCAGCCTTTTGCACCAGCTGGAGCTTCTGGATCAGGCAGAAGGGTAGTCCCACATCGAGCGCATTACCATATTCAAGTCTTGAGGTTATGAATGCATGAGTCACCGCAGCCGGGCTGTCCCTTGATACTGGCAAGGCCACCCCCCTTCTCTTATATGCAGGGGGTCGAGGGCTCTTGCTGTCTCCCTTCATATCTAAATAGAGACCTTGTATGTCAAACGTTAGAGCCAGTGTGGTGTAGCGGTTAAGGTGTTGGACTACGACCTGGGAGACCAGGGTTCGAATCCCCACAGCCATGAAGCTCACCGGGTGATCTTGAGCCAGTCACTGCCTCTCAGCCTCAGAGGGGGGCAATGGTAAACCCCCTCTGAATACCGCTTACCATGAAAACCTTATTCATAGGGTTGCCATAAGCCAGAATCGACTTGAAGGCAGTCCATTTCCATTTCATGTCAAATGTTAGTTCACCTAAGCTCACAGGTTGTCAACAGCAGTTGTCCAGTACAGGTGGAGGATAGATTAGAAGAGACCCCACTCAAGAATCCTTGAGTCTTGGGAGATACCAGAAATTTTCTATTTGGGAGTCAGACTTCAGACAGCAGAACGGTCTTTATAATATATTTGAGTGCTATAAAACCTGGCCTTTTATACACTTTCTCATCAAAGAAAAGGGCTTGTTCCCATGGCCTTATCTGCTACTGCCTGTTCACTGCACCTCTTCATGCAACTTTTTCAGGCTCTTCAGGTCCTTAACCAGACACTCCTAATGAGACTTCTATCCTTAACTAGTTTGCTTAACTTCACCATGTAAGAAACTTCCTTGTTTGTACAGCTGGAGTTTTGGCTGACTGCCTACACTTGCTTATCATTTTATACTCTGCTTCATAGTAAAACATTGCTCTGTTCAGAAGGGAGGGCTGGAAGAAGCCCTTTTTTAAAAGAACATTTTTTCTCTATGCAGCGTAGACATTAGAAACCCAAAAGCTAAGGAATATAAGCATATAAGCAAATGTAAATGATTTCAGCACATTTTAAGCCAATATCTGGGCAGGTCCATTGAATGGAAATGGATTGCCTTCAAGTCGATCCCAACTTATGGCTACCCTATGAATAGGGTGTTCATGGTAAGCTGTATTCAGAGGGGGTTTCCCATTGCCTCTCTCTGAGTCTAGTCCTCCCAGCTGGCTAGGGCCTGCTCAGCTTGCCACAGCTGCACAAGCCAGCCCCTTTCTTGTCCGCAACTGCCAGATGGAGGGCAATTGGGTTCCTTGGGACTCTGCAGCTTGCCCATGGCTGCACAGGTGGCAGGCACGTAACCCCTGAGCCACTCACTGTGAGGGTGATCTTTAGCTGGCCCTTGACATCCAGGAGACATGAACAGGGATTTGAACTCAGACTCTGGACTCCCAGCCAGGCTCTCCTCGCTACTGTGCTATACCAGCTATTGGCAGGCCCATTACACCCTGTTTAAGAATGGCCGTAACTGGAGAGTAACTTCATCCAGAGCAGGCAAATAACAGTTGTCTTCTGTTGTGCCCTTGGCTATTTCAGGGCCCTCCTCTTATTCATTCACACACACAGACAGCCCTTCTTTTAAAATCCTGGAAGCCGTGGAGAGAAGAACTGGAAATTAAAATCTAAAATATATTTTAAAGATTATTAAAAATAAACATGTGTAACTCAGACAACACACACACAAAGCCAGGAAAGCGTCTCCCCGCCCTCCAGACTTCAGTTGCTACATTCCTCTGATAATTTGCAGAAAAAGCAAAACAAACCAGTTTGCCAACCTTGAGAAATAGCACCAAAAATACTCTGGAGTTTCACATTTTAAACTTCCTTTAGCCCAGATGACTGCTAAGCACTCTTTTTATATGGAAGAGTATTTGTTTTCTTTCCACTAACTTTCTAGTAAAATAGGCTATTTTGTCATTTATTCCCTCTTGTTCTTGAAGTGAAACAGCTCCAATTCCTATACCTGAGGGGTCTGTGCTAGTATGGTTTGTCAAGCAGCTTGACACAAAGCTTGCTTTTGTTGTTCAAAAGCAAGTTGACAACCTTCAGTCCATTTTACCTTACCTTTTCAGGACTATATTTTAAAGTTAGCTCATATAGTGGAGCTGCAATCTCTCCAAACTTTGAAATAAATCTGTGATAGTAACTTGGAAGTCCTAGGAAAGCTCTGACTTGATTTTTGGATGCAGATGTGGGCCAATTTTTATAACACCCAGCTTATCTTTTAGTGAGGCTAGAGAGCCACTCCTCACCTTGTGCCCTAAATAAACCACTTCTCTTGTGCCAAACTGGCACGTAGAGGAGTTTAAGGTTAAACCTGCTTTCCCAATGGCAGTTAACACATTTAGCAGATGGTCCTTTAATGTTGCACTGTAAATGGTTATGTCATCAATATATGCCAGTGTATAGTCTGACATGCCTCTGAGCACTTCATGAATTAGTCTCTGAAAGGAAGCTGGACTATTCATCAAGCCAAAAGGGAGCACTGTGAACTCAAAAAGTCCATGGCGTTATGAACACAGATTTTTTCTCTGGACTTTACTTCTAAATTCATCTGCCAGAAACCCTTACATAGGTCTATGGTAATTATCACAGAGGCTGAACTCAAACAATCTAATAAATGTATCCATCCATAACGGTGATTCTGTTCAGCTTTCTATTATCTGCACAGAATCTAATTGATCCGTCTAGTTTATTGACTATTGGTGAAGCCCATGGGCTATTAAATTCTCTGATAACACCAAACACCAGCACCTCCTAAATCTCCCTCATGTCTGCAAGCACCTTCTCTCTCACACTATAAGCTGTTTCTGTGGGAGGATGATCACCAGTGTTATTAGTACCATGGCTGATGAGGCTGGTTCTCCCAGGCTTAGAACTGAAAAGATGTGAAAACAGTTGAAGGAGTTCAAGAATAGCTTTTGGGGTATCTTTAGCGCACTTAATTTCATAGAATAATTTCATAGAGTTGGAAGGGGCCTATAAAGCCATTGAGTCCAACCCCCTGCTCAATGCAGGAATCCAAATTAAAGCATACCAGACAGGTGCCTGTCCAGGTGCCTCTTGAATGCCTCCAGTGTTGAGAGCCCACCACCTCCCTAGGCAATTGGTTCCATTATCGTACCGCTCTAATGGTTTTTCCTCTCGTTCAGCTGAAATCCAGATTCCTGTAACTTGAGCCCATTATTCCGTGTCCTGCACTCTGGGATGATCGAGAAGAAATCCTGGCCCTCCTCTGTGTGGCAACCTTTGCTATCGTATCTCCCCTCAGTCTTCTCCAGGCTAAACATGCCCAGTTCTTTCAGTCTCTCCTCATAGGGCTTTGTTTCCAGTCCCCTGATCATCCTCACTGCCCTCCTCTGAACCCGTTCCAGTTTGTCTGCATCCTTCTTAAAATGCGGTGTCCAGAAATGGATGCAGTATTCAAGATGAGGTCTAACCAGTGCCGAATAGAGGGGAACCAATACGTCATACAATTTGGAAACTATATTTCTGTTAATGCAGCCTAAAATAGCATTTGCCTTTTTTTGCAGCCACATCACACCATTGGCTCATATTCAGCTTGTGATCAACAATCCCTTAGATCGCTTAGAGCTCTTTTGGGGATGAGCAGAACTTGAGGCCCTAGATGTGGATAAGATTTCAATTTATCTATCTTGATAGGTGTCACTATGAGTTTAGTAACAAAAATTTGAAACAACTAGCAAGAGCAATACAGAAAAAATGCACACAAAAAATCTAGTCTCGGGTATTAAGAATTGCAGGGGGAAACTGTGTTGTACTATGGCAGATGTCACTCAACTCTTTGCCAAATTTTTCAAAAAGTTGTATTCCATCCACAATCGTGAGGACTCAGCCACTGTTGCATATTTATGCACTCTCTCCATTCTTCTGCTTTCAGATGATCACAGAATGCTTCTAAATAGGCCTGTCTCTGCGGAGGAGATAAAAAATGTAATTACAGTAATACCTCAGTTAACGAACTACATGAGTTCCTGGACATTACTTCCTTAACAGAAACTTTAGTACCAGAGATAGGAATAACATGAAAAGAATAGGGATAGGTTCCTATACCATGAAAAATAAGAACAGTTCAACATATTTCAGCAAACTTTTTATTCAAAGCACTTGTATGGGTTTCTACCCTGTATGAATTCTTTGAATGGAAGTGAGACTTCTCTTGGAGGTGAAGTTGTGTCCACATTCTAAGCATTGATATGGTTGTTATCCATGTGGCTTCTGTGATGTACAGCAAGGCTTTTGTTGCGACGGAAGCTCTTTCTATATTCCATGCATTGATATGGTTTCTCGCCTGTATGAATTCTTTGATGGGTTGTAAGATGGCAGCTCTGATTAAAGCTCTTTCCACATTCCAAGCATTTATATTGTTCTTCACCTGTGTGGCTTTTGCGATGTATATTAAGGGTCTTGTTGCAACAGAAGCTCATTCCACATTCCAGGCACTGATATGGTTTCTCCTCTGTATGAATGCATTGATGGGAGGTGAGACTTTCCTTCCAACTGAAGCTCTTTCCACATTCCATGCACTGAAATGGTTTCTTCCTTATATGAATTATTTGATGGGAGGTTTGATTTTTCCTCCAGCTGATGGTCTTTCCACATTCCAAGCATTGACATAGTTTCTCCCTGGTATGAATGCTTTGATGACAACAAGTTTGTGCTTGCACAAAAGCTCTTTCCACATTCCAAGCACTTGTTATGGTTTCTCACCTGTATGAATTCTTTGATGGTGAGTGAGATAGGTGCTCCGACTAAAGCTCTTTACACATTCCAAGCATTGATATGGTTTCTCCCCTGTATGAATCCTTTGATGACGACAAAGGTTTGTGCTTGCACGAAAGCTCTTTCCACATTCCAAGCACTTATATGGTTTCTCCCCTCTATGAATTCTTTGATGGCGAGTGAGATTATCTCTCCAACTGAAGCTCTTTCCACATTCCAAACATTGATATGGTTTCTCCCCTGTATGAATGCTTTGATGGGAGGTGAGACTTTCCTTCCAGATGAAGGTCTTTCCACATTCCAAGCACTGATATGGTTTCTCCCCTGTGTGGATACTTTGATGGGATGTGAGACTTGGTTTGGAGGTGAACCTCTTTCCACATTCCAAGCATTGATATGGTTTCTCACTGCTGTGAATTCTTTGATGGGATGTGAGATTGGACCTCCGATTGAAGCTCTTTCCACATTCCAAGCACTGATACGGTTTCTCCCCTGTATGAATTCTTTGATGACGACAAAAGTCTGCACTTGCATTAAAACTCTTCCCACATTCCAAGCACTGATATGGTTTCTCCCCTGTGTGAATTCTTTGATGGGATGTGAGACTTGGTTTGGAGGTGAACCTCTTCCCACATTCCAAGCACTGATATGGTTGCTCCCCTGTATGAATTCTCTGATGGTAAGTGAGATAGGTCCTCCGACTGAAGCTCTTTCCACATTCCAAGCATTTATATGCTTTCATCCCGGTATGAATTCTGTGTTGGGAATTCTGAGTTAAGTTCTCTCCACACTCCTCAACAGTGTGAATTTTGTCACGGTCTCTCTTATTCTTGGTTTCCAATTTGTCACCTTCTGCAACAAAGAAAGAAAACGATTGGAGCCTTACGAAGGAATGGAATGGAATGCCAATGAACGCTTCTGATAAAAGAACTGAAAAGACTCAGATGGGAGACAAATCCAACTAGACAGTTAACTGTCTCTATTTAATGGACAGCTGGTACACTACAGAATGTTGGATTTGGACCACGGAGACCTGGGTTCAGTTTCTGGATCAGGGATCAATCTCACTAGGTGGTCTTGGGCCAATCGCTCTCTCTCAGTGCCTAGCCTACTTCACACAAATGTTGTGCAGATAAACAGAACGCAGTGCATCCTATTCCAAACTGTAAGGAGCAACGGAAAGATATAAATACGATAAAAAGTTTAGACCCCATCATTCACTGGCAGAGGATTTCATTGGCATGCACAAGGTCCCAAGGCCAATACCTGACCTCTATAGCTAAGGCAGCGATGGGGAATGTCCTAATGTGGTCTGTGACAATGTTTCCCCCAGATGTGTGACTTCCAGCGTGGGCAGGTAAAGATAAGCTTAAAGTGAATTCCTAATTGTTCCTTGGCAAGCGGGCCTTTCTCTCAGCACCCATCAGTTGATCGGTCCTGACAGGGAGCCCAACTGGGGTTGGCTGCTTTGAGGAATTCCCCGTCAGGAACTCCACAGTGCACTCAAAGGGGCTCTCAGACCTGATCAGCTGATGACCACAGAGTTCCATCACTTGGAAGTCCATTTGCAACTGCCTATAAAGCACAGTGAGGCCAAATATCAAAATACAAATAAATTTGTATTTGTGGAGAAAATAGGAAGAAAGGGTGTGGCAACAATCAAACACAACACAGGCTTGCAAATAAACAATAAAGCCCATTTATCTACCAATTAAGTGTTACCTCCAAGAACAGAGTCTTGGAATTCAGGACGATGGCGGAGTTCCTTGCAAAAGGCTTGTTCTGAAAGAGCATATTTGGATGCCTGAGCTAACATTTCCAGGAAGGCAAAAACCTCACATATTTATGAGAATCTAAGATTAGTGCAGCCTGCCCCTTTTCTGACATGGAAAGTTTGGCCCAATGAAAAGATCCGCTCCGTCTCTGATGCCAGTGGCCAACCAGAAAACAACTAGTTCCATCTCCCTACCATCTCTTACAAGTATATGTCAAAAGTCTGATCGCGTATTCAGATACTAAGCAGTCCATAGCTCAAGGTTAACTGCAGGGGGTTAGAATCCCAGATGCTGTAGGTGGTGCTTGTGAACCAGAACGTTGGGGTTCCTCACAGATATAAACAACTGCATTCCAAAACAGATATTATGGTCCACCAGTGAGTCTTACCGAGAAAGGCCACGATTCCACAATTTTCCTCCATGACTTCTGTATGCAGAGCTTTCTGGTCAGGATCCAGCAGGCCCCACTCCTCCTCCGTGAAAGACACAGCCACATCCTCAAAGGACATAGGATGATAAAAATGGAAAGATTAATTCTTTGTAGACAGCATAAATATTATCTCCTAGGGCTGCATGTCTACCCCATTGGATAGCAGGAGCCCGTCATTGCCTGACTTTCCTTCCTGCCTGATGCCCTGGAGGATCAAGAGACCACTTGTGAAGGAGCACCCCGAAGAACCCCCTTACTCTAGGCTGGGGGGGGGCAAAAGAGACATAAACTCTCCTTCCCCCTCCTCCTCCTAGCCAAGTGTTTAACAAGGGTTTGCAAAAATCCTGAATTAAACATTTGCCCCACCTCCAAACTAAATGGGGACGGGATACAGGAGTGACCCAGGATGGGTTGGCCTGTAATGGGGTCCCCAGGTCAGAGGGACTCTACACTAATATCTAATACCAATTTCTGTGTTGTTTCTATGGGATTTTTTTGGTGCAGTTATTTATGGATGTTGATTTTAAAATTGTAATGAAATTGTTTTCTTTTAATGATGGATGCTTCCATTTTAATCTTTGGGTTTGTGGTTTCTATACTTGGATTAGAAGCCCATTGTAGCATTAAAAAGTATACAAAATTAACAAACAATGCTGAAAAGAATCTTCATAGTAATAAATAACGCTAGCTATATCCAAAGGGATAATTAAAGGGATTTGGTTGGTCATCATTATCAAGATTTAAGCCTTCATTGAGTGGTCTACAAAGCCATCGTTGAGGGAGATTTCGTTCAGACCAAGACAGGTGAGCAAGTATAGAAGCACTCAGGCTGTCCCCAGCCTTCTCTCCCCACTGATCCAGCCCCCTACCTGATCTGCTTCCACAGCACCTGCTTCCCCTCCATCGGAATAGAGAGACAGCTGAGGAGTTCTTCCTGGTGTCATTTCATCCCCTGTGGGAGATAAAGGTGGTGGGAAGCCATTAGCATAAGAACATAAGAAGAGCCTGCTGGATCAGGCCAGTGGCCCATCTAGTCCAGCATCCTGTTCTCACAGTGGCCAACCAGGTGCCTGGGGGAAGCCCGCAAGCAGGACCCGAGTGCAAGAACACTCTCCCCTCCTGAGGCTTCCGGCAACTGGTTTTCAGAAGCATGCTGCCTCTGACTAGGGTGGCAGAGCACAGCCATCATGGCTAGTAGCCATTGATAGCCCTGTCCTCCATGAATTTGTCTAATCTTCTTTTAAAGCCATCCAAGCTGGTGGCCATTACTGCATCTTGTGGGAGCAAATTCCATAGTTTAACTATGCGCTGAGTAAAGAAGTACTTCCTTTTGTCTGTCCTGAATCTTCCAACATTCAGCTTCTTTGAATGTCCACGAGTTCTAGTATTATGAGAGAGGGAGAAGAACTTTTCTCTATCCACTTTCTCAAGGCCATGCATAATTTTATACACTTCTATCATGTCTCCTCTGACCCGCCTTTTCTCTAAACTAAAAAGCCCCAAATGCTGCAACCTTTCCTCGTAAGGGAGTTGCTCCATCCCCTTGATCATTCTGGTTGCCCTCTTCTGAACCTTTTCCAACTCTATAATATCCTTTTTGAGATGAGGCGACCAGAACTGTACACAGTATTCCAAATGCGGCCGCACCATAGATTTATACAACGGCATTATGATATCGGCTGTTTTATTTTCAATACCTTTCCTAATGATCCCTAGCATGGAATTTGCCTTTTCACAGCTGCCGCACACTGGGTCGACATTTTCATTGTGCTGTCCACTACAACCCCGAGGTCTCTCTCCTGGTCGGTCACCGCCAGTTCAGACCCCATGAGCGTATATGTGAAATTCAGATTTTTTGCTCCAATATGCATAATTTTACACTTGTTTATATTGAATTGCATTTGCCATTTTTCCGCCCATTCACTCAGTCTGGAGAGGTCTTTTTGGAGCTCTTCGCAATCCCTTTTTGTTTTCACTGCTCACTCCTAATTCTAGGTCATTAATGAACAAGTTGAAAAGTACAGGTCCCAATACCGATCCTTGAGGGACTCCACTTTCTACAGCCCTCCATTGGGAGAACTGTCCGTTTATTCCTACTCTCTGCTTTCTGCTTCTTAACCAATTCCTTATCCACAAGAGGACCTCTCCTCTTATTCCATGACTGCTAAGCTTCCTCAGAAGCCTTTGGTGAGGTACCTTGTCAAACGCTTTTTGAAAGTCTAAGTACACTATGTCCACCTCTATCTATATGCTTGTTGACACTCTCAAAGAATTCGAATAGGTTACTGAGACAGGACTTTCCCTTGCAGAAGCCATGCTGGCTCTGCTTCAGCAAGGCTTGTTCTTCTATGTGCTTGGTTAATCTAGCTTTAATAATACTTTCTACCAGTTTTCCAGGGACAGAAGTTAAGCTAACTGGCCTGTAATTTCCGGGATCCCCTCTGGATCCCTTTTTGAAGATTGGTGTTACATTTGCCACTTTCCAGTCCTCAGGCACAGAGGAGGACCCGAGGGACAAGTTACATATTTTAGTTAGCAGATCAGCAATTTCACCTTTGAGTTCTTTGAGAACTCTTGGGTGGATGCCATCCGGGCCCGGTGATTTGTCAGTTTTTATATTGTCCATTAAGCTTAGAACTTCCTCTCTCGTTACCACTATTTGTCTTAGTTCCTCAGAATCCCTTCCTGCAAATGTTAGTTCAGGTTCAGGGATCTGCCCTATATCTTCCACTGTGAAGACAGATGCAAAGAATTCATTTAGCTTCTCTGCAATCTCCTTATCGTTCTTTAGTACACCTTTGACTCCCTTATCATCCAAGGGTCCAATTGTCTCCCTAGATGGTCTCCTGCTTTGAATGTATTTATAGAATTTTTTGTTGTTGGTTTTTATGTTCTTAGCAATGTGCTCCTCAAATTCTTTTTTAGCATCCCTTATTGTCTTCTTGCATTTCTTTTGCCAGAGTTTGTGTTCTTTTTGTCTCAGAGATTCCCTGATGCATGTTTAACTACTGCACATGGGCCTCAGAAGAGGTCTTATCTGTTGAGTGTTTATACACATTTTATATTTCAGTTGTGTGAAAATGCATTTCTTACCCTTTGGGCTATTGGCCACGTATAAAGTAGTGAAATGTAAATAAATGTGTACTGTGGAAAAGGCTGGAGATAATTGTCCTCCAAAACTGAAACGGAAATCGAATTGAGATAAATCCCATTCATCCTTACCCGTTGGTCTGTGAACGATGTCTGATAGAATCTTCTCGGCCTCAAGGAAATCGGTGCCCATTTCTGCAAAGCGATCCTTTCCCTGAAACGGTCATGAGGATTCAAAACGGGGAATGGGGAAAAGGATTAGGAAAGAAATGACAGAGGCAGAAACCTAGAGGATTATTGGATAATCTTCTTGGATGCTTTCCAAAAAAGTTGGGCAATTAGTCAAGAATTTTAGGGATACCCTCCCTCACATTCTGTGCCCCTATCTCGATGAAACCCTCTCACCTGCTGGTCTGCCTGCTTCTTCTCCACTGCCTGGCTCAGGAGCAAACCTTCAGCCAGGGCCACCGCCTGGCAACTGGTCTCGGCTTCACATTCCTTCACCCAGCTCTCCATCTCCGGTGGAAGGACAGCCAAGAATTGCTCCAGGATCACCAGGTCCAGGATCTTGTTCTTTGCGTGTTGCTCAGGCTTCAGCCACAGACGGCAGAGATTGTGGAGTCGGTTACAAACTTCTCGGGGCCCCTCGGCCTCCAGGTAGCAGAACTGCCTGAAATGCAGTGGGTGCACATCTGAGCTGAAGGTATCCTCCTCACCTAGGGCCTTCTGCATGGTTCTTTCCCAGAATTCCTCACTGCTGCCAGTCTTGGTGGTATGGGAGCATCTTCCTGCTTCATGGCCAGATGCGTCTTCCTCTTCCATCTTTTATCTGCACACCAAAGAAGCCCCCAACAGGACTGAAGGACCTCCTTCGTCTTATGCCGATTTGTGTCTCAAGGCTAAGCCTGTCCACATTAGAGGTGCCACCGAGTCCTGCAAAGCCAAGACATTGTTCTGTTATAGAATTATTGCACTGTCAGAAGGACAGGAAAACATGTGGATGAGTCTACCTAGCGATCAGTTCTTCTTCCAGAACGAAAGCCTATTGAATACTCAAAAGAGAAAGTGGAGGTATATATGTCTGTGGGGTGGGGGGGTGGGAAGGTAACATTCCTCTACATGAGGGCCATGGTTTAAAGCCTTCAGTCTGACTGAGTGTCAGAAGGTGCAGCATCTGCCCTACTGGCCTATGTTTTACCACTCCTTCCCCGCCGTGCCCACTCCCTCCTTGGCCTTCCACATTCCTTCTTCACTCAACGCTCCCTGCCATCTCCAGGTCATGCTGAGGGCATCTCTTGCCTGAAACCCTGGAGAGGTGCTGCCAATTGTAAATTAGGTCCTAAAAGTCAAAATTAGTAGATCCAATGCAGGCCCATGCATCCACTGCCAATTTTATTCTTTGGCCTGTGCATCCACCTTTACTGGATACAATTTCCCCGGTTCTATTTGCTCAGCAGCAAACCTTACGAAATGAAGAGAACTTTTTCTGGCGGATGGGATAGAATTGATCCTTGTAGCTATATTCTACATGCTTTACATTCAGGTTTTTTAAGATGTCAGATGTTCCACATTTCACTTTCTATTTCCAGAGAAGAGTTTCTGAAAAGAAGTTGGTACAAACCTGCCAGATAGCCAAAACAACACCTTAGAGAAAGAATAACGTGTGTGTGGAGCTGACAATATGCAAAAGGACACTGCTGAGAAAATCACTGATGCAAGGGGTCACAGGTACTCGTTATTTTATTTATTTCTTTATTTCTTTGATTTATATCCCGCCCTTCTTCCCAGCAGGCGCCCAGGGCAGCATTATATTCCCTCCCAGACAGATTATGGTAATTCATGGTCTGTGTTAAATAAAGGCTGTCACTCAGCTGAAGAAATCTTAGTTCATTGTCTGATTGTACACTTTTCCTTTATGCAGAATCATCTGTATGTTTTTAGTGATTTTATCTGATTTTTATTTTACTGTATTGTATTTTATTCCTTGCTGTGAACCGCCCAGAGAGCCATTGGCTAAGGGCGGTATAGAAATGGAATGAAATAAAATAAAAATAAATAACTTTAAGTATTTACTGGAAAACAAAATAACATTTCTTCCTTGCATCCGAGATCTGATACACTGCTACTGCATATGGAAGTTTTATTCTCCTCACAGGAACTCACACTAGTCTCACATATCCATGCCCCCAATATTTCTCTGATTAGACAAAGACCTCCATCTTTTCATTCCCTTCCCTTTTTCTGTCCATTTTCTCTTAGACAGACTCATTGGCCACAGAAAAACATACCACATCTCCAGCCACAGCTCCTCCAAAAGTCACCTTCCACCGTTACACAGATGTATCAGCAACTAGGAGGGTCCTCACCTATGGTTTGTAAGCTCCATTTCCGCCCTGTAGATCCCTGCTTCCCTTAAGACCTTAAGCTGCAGTCTAAAACCCCAACATGTCAAAAGTGCAGGCAGAAGGCTTTTGTCTGACCCCCATCTTCTACCCTACTAAGCGTGAATGACGGATCTGCAGATTTGGACATGGTTTGGATTCCAATCTTAATAAGTGCTGTTTTAATGGGGTTGTTTAATTGTACATTTTAATGGTGGTTTATCTCTGATGTTCTGATGAAATGTTGTGCATGTTACTTTTTAAAAATTATGTCTTTTCTATTTCTGCCATGTTGGCAATTAAGCAGCACATAAATGAATGATAACAATCTATGTTGTTTTCATGTCCGTTTAATTTAACATGTTTGTTTACTTTCACTTAGGTCTCCTGAATTTGATTCCTTTAAATGAATGGCCTGCAGTTGTTTTCAGTAGTGTTTTTCACTAGTGCGGTGTCCAGAACTGGACACAGTACTCAAGATGGGGCCTAACATGGGAACTAGTACTTCACACAATTTGGAAACTATACTTAATGCAGCCTAAAATGGCTTTTGCCTTTTTTTGCAGCCGCATCACACTGTTGGCTCATATTCAGCTTGTGGTCAACAACAATCCCAAGATCCTTCTTGCATGTAGTGTTGCTGAGCCACGTATCTCCCATCTTATAACTGTGCATTTACTTTCTTTTTCATAGGTGTAGAACATTCCTGTTAAAATTCATTACGTTGTTTTCAGTCCAAGATCACTTTGAATTTTGTTTCTGGCCTTCAGGGCATTAGCTATCCCCCCCAATGTTGTATCCTTTCCAAATTTGATAAGCATTCCCTGCACCTCCTCATCCAAGTCATTAATAAAAATATTGAAGAGCACTTGGCTCACCACTGAGCCCGATGGTACCTCACTCATTATCTCCCCCCAGTTTGAGAAAGAACCACTATTGCAGTGGATCCCAGATGGATCAGCTGAGCAGATCTTCTATGCACCTGCCCCCTGCAGCCCTGGGACCCCCCCTTCACCCAAATACACAAAACGGGTGGGGGAGGGAGACTCACCAGATCCCAAAAGGGGCCACCGATGCAGCGCTTGGGAGGGTCAAAGGCCACTTTCATCCCCCCCCCCCAATGAGGAACCCGGAAGGTTGGATACGCTTTTGCTTTAGAGGCCCCCTTACTCCCTCCCCAAATTCCCTTCCACTCTAGGAGTCTAGTCCAGTTTATCTTAACCCTTAGGGTGCCGAGCAGAAGGCTCACCCCTCTCCTCGCATCGCTCTCATACCAAGAGACAAAGAGGAACCTTGCGCTACACGCACAGAGTTGGGAGTTTTGGACGCTTCATAAGACGTCCGACCCTTCCGGTTCCCAAACGAACCCGGCCATGCAAGGGCGGGAGAGGGGCTCCCAACGAGTTCTTCCACTCTTCCCAAATTCCCTCCGCCCTTCGGAAGATTTTCCTTCCTTAACTCTTTGCTCTCCCCATCTCCTGCCCAAGGAAAACAGCACTCTACTTCAGGTCTCCATTTGCACTATGGCCAATCTGGGGGGGTAGGGTCGCCATAAGTCGGAATCGACTTGAAGGCAGTACACACACACACACACACCCCTCCTCGGGAAAAAAACAATCCTGGGGATTGCAATTCGTTAAGGGTGCTGGGAATTGTAGATCTGAGAGGGGTAAACTACAGTTCCCATGATTCAGGGTTGGGTGTGTGTGTTTTAAATGTATGTGTATGTAGCCTCTGCCCAGACTGTTTCAATTGCTGTTGTCTATACCTGCCCCTCCCCCGTATTGCCAGGTTCCTTCGTGAACCTGAAGCGTCAGGAGTCCCACCAGGCCAGGAGAGGCCCAAACTCCCCTCTGTGTGTGCAGTGCATGCTTCTTCTTTGGCTCCTGCTTTGAGAGAGATGAGAAATGTAAATTACTGCCTTCAAGTCGATTTCAGCTTATGGCAACCCTATGAATGGGGTTTTCATGGTAAGTCGTATTCACAGGTGGTTTACCATCAGAGGCTGAGAGGCAGTGACTGGCCCAAGGTCACCCAGTGAGCTTCGTGGCTGTGTGGGGATTCGAACCCTGGTCTCCCAGGTCGTAGTCCGACACCTTAACCACTACACCACACTGGCTCTCGATGTTGATCCTACTGCTGTTTATTTATTCAAGACTTTATATATCATTTGCATTTTGAAATAGTGTACATAAAAACATCATAAAACCAAACACTACCTTAAAATGCCTGCTGGAACCAGAGTCTTAGCCTTGCACTTGAGGTTCAACAAGGACGATATCTGTCTGATCTCACTTGGGAGGGAGTTCCACAGGCTTGGATCCACTACACTGAAAGCACAGCTTCTGGTTCTTACTAGCCATGCATGTGAGCCATGGGGGGCACCAACAAAGACTCCCCCAAAGATCTCAGTGGTCGGGCTAGGATGTAAGAAATCAGGGGGTCCTGAAGAAATCCTGGTTGTTAAGGGCCTTGTAAATTAATGCAAGAATCTTGAACTTGGCATAGTAACATATGCATAGCCAGCGCAAACCTTTAAGCACTGGAGTTATATGCTGGCCGTAGTCTGTCTCCATCAACAGTCTAGCTGCAGCATTTTGCACCACCTGGAGGGTAGCCCCACATAGAGCGCATTGCGATAATCAAGTCTTGACGTTATGAATGCATGAATCCCCACAACGAGGCTATCCCTGTCCAAGAATGGCCATAGCTGGAGAGGAACTTCATCCAGACCAGGCAAATTGGCAATCTCCCAGACACTGGCACAACCCGACCACAGTGCTTCCGTTTTCCCAGGGTACTACAAAGAACCACATTTTTGGGGTCTCCAAGTCTTCAACCAATTGTAATGTGGCCTGATTACTACAACCCTGTACCCACTTTAACTTATTTGGAGTTAGGCACAATATACAAAAAGATTCCCACTTCTGAGTAGACATGCATACAATTGTACTGCGTTAATTATACAGAGAATGTTTGTTTGTTTATTATTTATTTATTTATTGTATTTATATACCGCCCCATAGCCGAAGCTCTCTGGGCGGTTTGCAGTACCTAAAAACACATATACAAATTTAAAACACATCTTTTAAAAACAATTTAAAACACAATTTAAACATTTAAAACAATTCAAAAACACATGCTGAAATGCCTGGGAGAAAAGGAAAGTCTTGACCTGGCGCCGAAAAGTTAACAGTGATGGTGCCAGGCGCACCTCGTCAGGGATATAATTCCATAATTTGGGGGCCACCACTGAGAAGGCCCTCTCCCTTGTTGCCACCCTCCGAGCTTCCCTCGGAGTAGGCACCCGGAGGAGGGTCTTTGATGTGGAGCGTAGTGTACGGGTTGGTTCGTATCGGGAGAGGTGTTCCATTAGTAGATTTATTATTAGAATTATATCCCACCCTTCCTCCCAGTAGGAGCCCAGGGTGGAGAATTTTGGGAAGGGGGACTAAACAAGGGTAACCCTTGTCTCCTCTTTCGTTCACACTCGGGATTGAGGCTCTAGCAGCCCACATCAGAGCAGATGAAGAGATCAAGGGGATCCACATGGGCGATCAGGAAATACTGTGAGCCTTTTCACCAACAATGCTCTGGTTATCCTATCTAACCCATCTGAGGGCACTAAAGAAAGAATTATCTGATTTTCAACAAGCCATGGGTTTAGAAGTAAACTATGGCGAATCTCAGCTTTGGTCTCTGGAATTTATGATATCCTTAACTCTCCACCTAGGGTTTACCAATGACTGAAGCGAATTTGGGAAGCAGATTTAGGGATTACAATCCCAAATTCTATCTGGGACAATTACTGGAAAAATGCTCTTTTCCCAACAGTATCTGCAACCATCAGAGAAGCCTCTCTCAAAGTTGCGCACTGATAGTACCCCACTCCAGTGAGTTATATGAAGAGTACTCTATCGCCCAAATGTTGGGGAGGATGCGATGAATGGGGTTACTTCATGCATATGTGGTGGTTTTGTCTCCATGTGTCTACATTTGGTTTTCAAACATATGTCGAAGATCACCAAACAGCAGATTCAGAAGACTCTGTCCATTGACCACCTTTCCATCAATGTTGGCTATAAATTGCTACAGTGGAACGTTGTTTTCTTACTAGTAGCCGCTCAAATGACTATCTCAGCTGGCTGAAAACCTCTGTGGATTTCTCCCTAAGCGAATGGTACAGACGTTTATGGCGTATTGTGCTTGCTGAAAAGCCAATTCACAACCTCAGGTTACGAAAGAGTCAGTCCAAACCTGAAACATTTGAGGCAGTCTGGTTCCCCTTCATAAACTTTATTAATATGTCCAAAACAGAGCTTGGAAAAGTTACTCTTTTTGAACTACAACTCCCATCAATCCAGTGGCCACGCTGGCTGGGGCTGATGGGAGTTGTAGTTCAAAAAAGTAACTTTTCCAAGCTCTGGTACCAAACAGGAGTACATCCCCCGGTAACTCAGTTCTCCTGCTGGAAAGATTCTATCAGATGACTCTGCACTATGTAGCCTTAGAACTGCCTTTCTGAAATTTTAACCTAACTCTCTTATGCCTCTCTTCCCCCCCCATGTTTTACTGCACACTGCATGTCTCCATTATTGTACTTGGTATTTGTTGATGTTTTTTGTTCTTCTTACTATTGTTAAAACCCTAATAAATATTATCTTTTAAAAAGTCTGTGCTTACATGAAAGGTCTTTCCACATTCCAAGCACTTGTATGGTTTCTCCCCTCTATGAATTCTTTGATGGGAAGTGAGATGATCTCTCCACCTGAAGCTCTTTCCACATTCCAAGCATTGATATGGTTTCTCCCCTGTATGAATTCTTTGAATGGAAGTGAGACTTCTCTTGGAGGTGAAGCTGTGTCCACATTCTAAGCATTGATATGGTTGTTATCCATGTGGCTTCTGTGATGTACAGCAAGGCTTGTGTTGCGACGGAAGCTCTTTCCACATTCCATGCATTGATATGGTTTCTCCCCTGTATGGATTCTTTGATGGGAAGTGAGGTGCGAACTCTGTCTGAAGCTCTTTCTACATTCTAAGCATTTATATGGTTTTTCCCCTGTATGAATTCTTTGATGGGTTGTAAGATGGCAGCTCTGATTGAAGCTCTTTCCACATTCCAAGCATTTATATGGTTCTTCACCTGTGTGGCTTCTGTGATGTATAGTAAGGCTTTTGTTGCAACGAAAGCTCTTTCCACATTCCAGGCATCTATGTGGTTTCTCCCCTGTATGAATGCTTTGATGGGAGGTGAGACTTTCCTTCCAACTGAAGCTCTTTCCACATTCTAAGCACTGATATTGTTTCTCCCCTGTATGAATTCTTCGATGACGACAAAAGTCTGCACTTGCATTAAAGCTCTTTCCGCATTCCAAGCACTGAAATGGTTTCTCTCCTGTATGAATTCTTTGATGGGAGCTGAGACTTTCCTTCCAGGTGAAGGTCTTTCCACAGTCCAGGCATTGAAATGGTTTTTCCTCTGTGTGAATTCTTTGATGGGAAGTGAGACTTGTTTTGGAGGTGAAACTCTTTCCACATTCCAAGCATTGATATGGTTTCTCCCCTGTATGAATGATTTGATGGGAGGTGAGACTTTCCTTCCAACTGAAGGTCTTTCCACATTCCAAGCACTGATATGGTTTCTCCCCTGTGTGAATTCTTTGATGGGAAGTGAGATTTGTTTTGGTGGTGAAGTTCTTTCCACATTCCAAGCATTGATATGGTTTCTCCCCTGTATGAATGCTTTGATGGGAGGTGAGACTTTCCTTCCAACTGAAGGTCTTTCCACATTCCAAGCACTGATATGGTTTCTCCCCTGTGTGAATTCTTTGATGGGAAGTGAGACTTGTTTTGCAGGTGAAGCTCTTTCCACATTCCAAGCATTGATATGGTTTCTTGCTGCTGTGAATTCTTTGATGGGATGTGAGATTGGACCTCCTACTGAAGCTCTTTCCACATTCCAAGCATTGATATGGTTTCTCGCCTGTATGGATTCTTTGATGACGACAGAAGTCTGTACTTGCATTAAAACTCTTTCCACATTCCAAGCATTGATATGGTTTCTCTCCTGTATGGATTCTTTGATGACGACAGAAGTTTGTGCTTGCACGAAAGCTCTTTCCACATTCCAAGCATTGATATGGTTTCTCCCCTGTATGAATTCTTTGATGGTGAGTGAGATAGGTGCTCCGACTGAAGCGCTTTCCACATTCCAAGCATTTATATGCTTTCACCCCAGTGTAAATTCTGTGTTGGGAATTCTGAGTTAAGTTCTCTCCACACTCCCCAACAGTGTGAATTTTGTCACGGTCTCTCTTTTTCTTGGTTTTCAATTTGTCACCTTCTGAAACAAAGAAAACATTTGGAGCCTTAGGAAGAAACCAAACTCTAAATTATTGAACTATACCAACTATGGCAATGAATGCTTTTGAGTCCTTTCAGTTCTTCCTTTATCACAAATGAGAGACAGATCTAAGCAGAGCGTTAACTATCTCTATTTAATGGACAGTTGTATGCTACAGATTGGATCTGGACCATAGAGACCTGGTTGGACCATGGAGACCTGGGTTCAGCTTCCGGCTCAGGGATCAATCTCACTGGGTGGTCTTCGGCCAATCACTCTCTCTCAGTGCCTAGCTTACTTCACAAGATTGTTGTGCAGATAAGACACAAATATAGTAAAAGGTTAGACCCCATCATTCACTGGCAGAGGATTTCATTAGCATGCAGAAGATCCCAAAGCCAATAAATAAACTCTACATTTAAGGCAGCAGTAGGGGACCTCTGGCCCTCAGGAATCATTAGGCCCAGCAGCATCCTAATGTAGTCTGTGAGGATGTTTTCCCCAGACCTGTGACTTCCAGCGTGGGCAGGTAATGATGAGTTTAAAGTGAATTCCTAATTGTTCCTCAACAAGCAGGGCTTTCTCTCAGCACCCATCAACTGATCAGCCCTGACAGCGAGCCTAGCTGGGATGGCTGCTTTGAGAAATTCCCCATCAGGAACCCCACAGTACTCTCAAAGGGACTCTCAGACCTGAGCAGCTGATGGCTGCTGTGTTGTGTGCCTTGGAAGTCAATTTGCAACTGCCTATAAAGCACAGTAAGGCCAAATATCAAAATACAAACAATTTTGTATTTGTGGGGAAGAGAAAATAGGAAGAAAGGGTGTGGCAATGTGATGCTCCTGTATTTATAATACTGTAAATATGGTAAGTGCGGGTTTATTAGAGTATATATGGTAAGTAGACTGAGTGAGAGGGGGGAGTACACAGGCTGGAATGCTGGAGAATGTTGTGTTATGATTGGCTGAGCGTTGAGTGTCTGAAGGTATAAATGAGAATGACAGAGCGGTTGGTGGTAGGTGGAGAGAGTTCTGTTGGTGGGAGTTCTGAGGGAAGTTGGAGTTGGTTTTGTGGGTTGGATTGGATTAGGCAGGTAGTGAGGCAGGTTATTGACGGCTAGAAACATAAAGAGTAATGCAACTTATGAAACCACACGCTTGTTGACAATACCTTTAAATAATCTTGTTATTCCCTGTGTATATAAATAAATATTTCTTGGTTTACCAGAACGCCTGATCCTTGGCTGGGTTACACAGACCAGAAGAGTGGGCAGGGCATATACCAAGGTTAGGAAACAGTATCAATGGTGGCAGCGGTGAAGAGATAGTGTAACATCTTCAGGTATCCAGAGCAACCCAGGGCTGTAATCTTTAGAGGGACAAAGATACAGGGAGGTTGTGGCCTGCAAGTGCACCCAGACACAAAGTAGCAATAAGCCAGGAGGAGACTAAGGCATAGTCTCAAGGCAATATTGTTTACAGGGAGTGTCTGGTGGTGCTGCCTAGCAGTGGGATCTTGAGAGATCTTTGCTAGAGCCAATAAGAGAACCATTAAGAGACCAGGACCCTAAGGTCAGATCGTGACAAGGTGGTGACCACAGGAAGGGGCCTGACAAGTGGTGGCAGCAGGTGGGATCCTGACAGGCGACAACTAAACACAACACAGGTTTCAAATAAAATAATAAAGGGCATCTATCTTTACTAGTTAAGTGTTACCTCCAAGAACAGAGTTATGGATTTCAGAACAATGGCAGAGTTCCTGGCAAAAGGCTTCTTCTGAAAGAGCATCTTTGGACTCCTGACCTGATGATTCCAGTAAGGCAAATGCCTCACATTAATATGGGAATCTGAGATCAGTGCAGCCTGTCCCTTCTTTGAGGTTTACTGTAGTTCGGCTCCATCAAGAAATATCTCTGACGCAGTGGTTTCATCTCTGATGCCAATGGCCAACCAAAAAATAATTGGTTCCATCACCCCACCATCTCTAAAACGTATATTTCAAAAGTCTGATCGCGTATTCAGACACCAAATAGTCCATAGCTCAAGGTTAACAGCAGGAGGGTTAAAATCCCTGATGCTGTAGGTGGTGCTTGTGAACCAGAATGTTGGGGTTCCTCACAGATATAAATAACTGCATTCCAAAACAGATATTATCAGAGCTTGGAAAAGTTACTTTTTTGCACTACAACTCCCATCAGCCCCAGCTAGCATGGCCATTGGATTGGGCTGATGGGAGTTGTAGTGCAAAAAAGTAACTTTTCCAAGCTCTGGATATTATGGTCCACCAGTGAGTCTTACCGAGAAAGGCCACAATCCCACAATTCTCCTCCATGACTTCCCTATGCAGAGCTTTCTGGTCAGGATCCAGCAGCGTCCACTCCTCCTCCGTGAAAGACACAGCCACATCCTCAAAGGACACTGGACACTAAAAATGGAAAGATTAATTCTTTGTAGACAGCATAAATATTATCTCCTAGGGCTGCATGTCTACCCCATTGGATAGCAGGAGCCCGTCATCGCCTGACTTTCCTTCCTGCCTGATGCCCTGGAGGATCAAGAGACCACTTGTGAAGGAGCACCCTACAGAACCCCCTTGCTCTAGGCTGGGGGGGGTGAAAGAGACGTAGACTCTCCTTCCCCCTCCTCCTCCCAGCCATGTGTCTAACAATGGTTTGCAAAAATCCTGAATTAAACATTAGCCCCACCTCCAGACTAATGGGGGATGGGATGCAGGGTGGGTGGTCCCTGGGTTGGCCCGTTAGGGGGTCCTCAGGCTGGAGCTTCAGGGCAGGTCGAAGGGAATCTGCACAGCCCTAATATCTACTAACAACTGCTGTGTTGTTTTTATGGGATTGTTTTGGTGCACAGTTATTTACGGATGTTGATTTTAAAATTGTAATGAAATTGTTTTCTTTTAATGATGGATGTTTCCATTTTAATCTTTGGGTTCGTGGTTTCTATACTTGGGTTAGAAGCCCTTTGCGGCATTAACAGGTATACAAAATTAACAAACAATGTTGAAAAGAATCTTCATATTCATAAATAACACTAGCTAAAAGGACAGTTAAAGTGATTTGCCTGGTCATCATTATCAAGACTTAAGCCTTTGTTGAGTGGTCTACAAAGCCATCGTTGAGGCAGATTTTGTTCAGACCAAGGAAGGTGAGCAAGTATAGAAGCACTCAGGCTGTCCCCAGCCTTCTCTCCCCACAGATCCAGCCCCCTACCTCATCTGGTTCCACAGCAGCTGCTTTCCCTCCGTCACGAAAGAGAGACAGCTGAGTTCTCCCTGGTGTCATTTCATCTCCTGTGGGAGACAAAGGTGGTAGGAAGACATCAGCACGTGATTGTCTCAGAGATTCCCTGATGCATGTTTAACTATTGCACATGGGCCTCAGAAGAGGTCTTCTCTATCAAGGGTTTATACACATTTTATACTTCAGTTGCGTGAAAACACATCTCCCCCCTTTGGGCCATTGCCCACAAATCAAACTGCTGGTCCCCACATATAAAGTACATATAAAGTAGTGAAATGTAAACCAATGTGTACTGTGGGAAAGGCTGGAGATAACTGAAACAGGGAGACTAAATCCCATTAATCCTTACCCAGTGGACCCTGAATGGTGTCTGATGGAGTCTTCTTGGCCTCAAGGAAATTGTTGCCCATTTCTGCAAAGAGATCATTTCCCTGAAACAGTCATGAGGATTCAAAACAGGGAAGAGAATTAGAAATGAAATTACAGGTTCATTTCTTGGACACTTTCCAAAGAGGTTCGGCAATTAGTCAAGAATTTTGGGACACCCTCCCTCACATTTTTTGTCCATTTTGAATATCCCAATGAAACTCTCTCACACCTGCTGCTCTGTCTGCTTCTTGTCCTCTTCCTGGCTCAGGAGGAAACCTTCTGCCAGAGCCACCGCCTGGGAACTGGTCTCCACTCCACATTCCCTCACCCAGCTCTGCATCTCCGGTGGAAGGACAGCCAAGAACTGCTCTAGGATCACCAGGTCCAGGATCTGGTTCTTCGTGTGTCGCTCTGGCTTCAGCCACAGACAGCAAAGATTGTGGAGTCGGTTACAAACTTCTCGGGGGCCCTTGGCCTCCTGATAGCAGAACTGCCTGAAATGCAGTCGGTGCACATCTGAGCTGAGGGTGTCCTCCTCACCCAGGCCTTGCTGTATGGTTCTTTCCCAGAATTCCTCACTGCTGCCAGCCTTGGTGGTATAGGAGCATCTTCCTGCTTCATGGCCAGATGCGTCTTCCTCTTCCATCTTTTATCTGTGCACCAAGGAAGCCCCCAACAGGACTGAAGGAACTCCTTTGTCTTATGCCAATTTCTGTCTCAAGTCTATGAATCTCCTAATCAGAGGTGCTACCAAGTCCTGCAAAGCAAAGACATTGTTCTGTTACAGAATTATTACACTTTCAGGACAGGAAAAAACGTGGATGTGTCTGGCTAGCACGGGGGCCACACGAAGTACAACTGAGGATTCACTGCCATGAGATCAAATCAGCATTGCAGACCTACTTTAAATCCTCTCCAGGGCTTCCTAGCTTTGCAGAGAGGCAGACAAGTGGAAGAAGATCTGCTCCCTGATTTGAGTGATTTTAGAATCACAGAATGGTAGATTTGGGAGGGGCCTCTAAGGCCATTGAGCCCAGCCCCCTGCTCAATGCAGGAGTCCAAGTTAAACCATACCCGACAGGTGGCTGTCCAGCTGCATCTTGAATGCCTCCAGGGTTGAACAGACCATCACCTCCCTAGGTCATTGGTTCCAGATGTTCAGTCGAAATCTGGCTTCCTGCAACTTGAGCCCATTATTCCATATCCTCCACTCGGGGATGCTCGAGAAGTCTTCTCAAGGCTAAACATGCCCAGTTCTTTCAATCTCTCCTCATAGGGCTTTGTTTCCAGTCCCCTGATCATCCTCGTTGCCCTTCTCTGAACCCATTCCAGTTTGTCTGCATCTTTCTTAAAATGTGGCATCCAAACTCGATGCAGTATTCAAGATGAGGCCTAACCAGTGCCGAATAGAGGGGAAGTAGTACTTAATGCAATTTGGAAACAAGACTTAATGAAGCCTAAAATAGCATTTGCCTATTTTTGCAGCTATACTGCGCTGTTGGCTCATATCTTTCTCACATATAGTATCGCTGAGCCAAGTATACCCCCTCTAATAACTGTGTGTTTGGTGTTTTTTTCCTGGGGGTACAACTTGCACTTATCTTGTTAAATTTCATTCTGTTGTTTTCAGCCCAGTGCTCCACCCTATCAAGATCCCTTTAAATCTTACATCTGTCTTCCAAGGTATTAACTATCCCTCTCAATTCTGTATCATCTGCAACTTTGATAAGCATTCTCTGCACCTCCTCGTCCAAGTCGTTAATCAAAATATTGAAGATCCTTGCACCCAGGACCGAACCCTGCAGTACCCCACTCGTTACCTGCCCCCACTTTGAGAAGGAACCATTGTTGGAGTGGATCCCGGATGGATCAGCTGAGCAGGCCCTCCATGCATCCTCCCCCTGCAGCCCTGGGACCCCCCCCCTTCACCCAAATGCAGAAAAAGGGGGCGGGGTAGAGACTCACTAGATCCCAAGAAGGGCCACTGACGCAACGCTTGCGATGGTCAAAGGCCACTTTCGCTCCCCAGGTCAGAAGCCAGGAAGGATGCTCTAGGACTCTAGTCCTGTTCATTTTAACCCTTAGCGGGCCAAACATTAAGCTCACCACTCTCTCCCCGCGTCGTTCTCAAAGCAGGAGAGAAACATTACGCTGCACGCACAGAGTGGGGAGTTTTGGCTTCTTCCCGACACTCCGAACACTTCAGGTTCCCAAGCGAACCTGGCCATGCAAGGGTGGGAGAGGAGTTCCGATCGACTTCTCCCCGTCCTCCCAAATTCCCTCTCTAGGAGGCTCGCGGAGATTCCTGCAACGGGGACTGTGGAGTCTGGCTGCCCCCTTTGCACTGGGCTACATGGAGAAGTCTTCAGATGCTGAAAGGGCCCTTTGGGAGATTTTGCTTCCCCGCTCCACAAAACCGCTTTTAACTCTTTGCTCTCCTCATCTCCTGCCCTAGGAAAACCGCTCTCTACTTCACGTCTCTATTTGCATGCTGTCCTCCAGTATGGCCAATTTGGAGGGTGGGGCTTCTCTAGCTCAACACCTCTTTGGTCTCTGGTGGCGTACACAGCGTGCCTTTAAAGCACACACCCCCTTCCGGGGAAAAAACAATCCCAGGGACTGCAATTTGTTAAGAGTGCTGGGAATTGTAGATCTGAGAGGGGTAACCTACAGTTCCCAGGATTCGGGGTGAGGGGAACGTGTACGCAGCCTTTGCTCAGGCTGTGTCATCTGTACCTGCCCCTTCACACTGCCAGATTCCTGTGGGAACCTTTAGTGGCAGGAGTTGCACCAGGCCAGGAGAGGCCAAAATTCCCCTCTGTGTGTGCAATCCATGGTTCTTCTTTGGCTCCTGCTTAGAGATGATCCTACTGCTTACCTATTTATTTATTTAATGAAGACTTTATATATCTTTTACTGCCCAGGGCTCCTACTGGGAGAAAGGGCGGGATATAAATCAAATAAATAAACTATCGAAGTGATGCACATAAAAACATAAAACCAAACACTACCTTGAAATGCTTGCTGGAACAAGAGAGTCTTAGCTGTGCACCTGAGGTTCAGCAAGGACAGTACCTTTCCCATCTCACTTGGGAGTTCCACAGGCTTGGACCCACCACACTGAAAGCATAGCTTCTGATTCTTATGAGCCATGCGTGTGAGCCATGGGGGAGGGGGCCACCAAGAGAGACACCCCCCAAAAAGATCTCAGTGGTCAGGCTCGGATATAAGGGATCAGTGGGCCCTGAAGAATTCCTGGACCCAAGTTGTTAAGGGCCTTGTAGATTAATTCAAGAATCTTGAACCTGGCACAGTAACATATTGGCAGCCAGCACACGCTTTAAAGCACTGGAGTTATGAGCTAGTGGTAGTCTGTCTCCATGACCAGTCCAGCTGCAGTGTTTTGCAGCAACTGGAAGGTAGTCTCATATAAAGCGCATTGCGATAATCGCATCTGGAGGTTATAAATGCATGAGTCACCACAGCTAGGCTATCCCTGTCCAAGAGCAGCCATTGCTGGAGAAGAACTTCATCCAGAACAGGCAAATGGTCAACCTCCCGGCCACAGGCACGACCAACCCACAGTGCTTCTGTCTTCCCAGGTTGCAAGTTCCGTTTATTAGCCCTCATTCATTCCACAACTGCATCCAACGTTCCAGAGCATGCTCAGCCCCTTTTGACTCAGTTTATGGACCTGTGCTTCATCAAGATACTGATGACACTTTGCCCCCAAACAGCTCTCAATGGTGTCATCCAGATGTTAAACAGAAGTGGTGACAGGATTGTGCCCTCTTGCACACCATAGCAAAAGATCATAGGGCCAAGACATTAATCTGAATCCCCCAGTGCTATTCTCTGGTCACGACCCTGCAGGTAGGAACAGAACCACCATCCAACAGTGCCCCCAATATCCACTCCACAGATCTGGTCCAGGAGCATACCATCGTCAACAGTATCAAAAGCCACAGAAACATCAGGTAACAGAAGAGATGCATTTACCCTGTCCCACTCTTGATACAAGTCATCCATCAGGTCAACAAGGGCTGGTACCATGCCTGAACCCAGAATGAAATGGACCTAGATAGTCCGTATCCTCCTGAAATTCTTGCAACTGCTCCTCCGTCACCTTCCCTGGCTGGGCGGTAGTGATTGTCAACTGCAGGGTCTAGGGTGGGCTTCTTCAGCAGTGGACGCACTATTGTTTGTTCAAGAGCAGCAGGTACAACTCCATCAGGTAGCACACTGAGGGTTTAGCATGCTGAACTAGATTCCTAGAGATGAACCAAACAAGATTCAACCAAAATAAACTAAACTAGATTCAACTAAACTAGATTCAGCTAAAGTAGAATGAACTGAACTTGATTCCTGGAGAGGAGCAGAAAGAGACAGTGTGGTGTAATGGTTAGAGTGTTGGACTATGACCTGGGAAACCGAGGTGTGATTCCCCACTTAGCCACAGATTAGAAACCAAGTCTGCTTGGACAGATGTGGCTTCCTTCTGATCTAGCTCTTTACAACCCCTGCACCCGTGGGAGGGCTGTAGTTCAGTGGCAGAGCATCTACTTTGAGTGCAGGTCCTAGGTTACATCCATGGCTTCTCCAGGAATGGGAGTGCCTCCTGCCTGAAACCCTGGGAGCTGCTGCCAGTCAGTGTAGACACTGCTGAGCAAGATGGACCCAATGGTCTGACTCCGTGGAAAGAGCTTCCCATGTTTTTCGCAAGGTCATAGAAACCAGGCACAGAAGAATCACAATGTGTGTCTGCCAAGGAGAATTCATTTGCCATTAGTGCCCTTTATGGTTCATCTTATTTTGCAGTACCGCTGTGCCCTCAGGTTGCCCTTGGCTATTTCAGGGCCCTCCTCTTATAGCCATGAAGCTCACTGGGTGACCTTGGGCCAGTCACTGCCTCTCAGCCTCAGAGGAAGGCAATGGTAAACCTTCTCTGAATACCGCTTACCATGAAAACCCTATTCATAGGTTGCCATAAGTCGGAATCGACTTGAAGGCAGTCCATTTCCATTTTCCCCTTTATACATTTGATGTTAATGGTTCTTTGAAGTAAAATATTTTTGGAATGACTCAGATCTGATCTGAGTGCATCCGCACCTACTAACATTCTATTAACACTTTCTTACCTGAACACAATTTCAAAAGTTTTAAACATATATAATGTTGATTTCATTACAGGAATGAGACCTCCATTGGACACCAGACAGAAGCCACTGGGTAAGGACTGATGGGATGTATCTCAATTTAGTCTCTGTCGATCATGAAATAATGCCAAAATATTAGAATTTATTACCCACCCATCACCCAGAGCGGTTTACAACCATTTTAAAACACATGATTAAAAAGTTTAAAACAACATCATAGAAAATAGGGTTGATCCTAAAAATGTACATCTCAGGTGTCAAAGGCCAGAGTAAAAAGTGGCATCTTCAGTATCTGCTGAAGTTGCCAGACACACCTTGGTCAGAAGCAGGGGTGGTGCCAGGCATGACTGGGCCCTTGGGCACCAGCCTGTCCCGGGCCCACGGTGCCATAGCTGAAGCCTGCACCCACACAGCTGAAGTGGCAAAATGCCAAAATAGACTGTGAGTGCTCTGTCATGCCAATTCCCATACTCCTGTGTTTCCCCTGTTCCTTCCTGCACAATTTTGAAAGAAAAATGAGGTGGGATTTTTTAAAATAGGTTTGCAATACTAGACATGGTAGGTAGCATCAGGCAGGCAAGAGTTGGCAGCATCATTGAGATGATATGTCTAAAGGGAAATGAAATTTGGGGACATGATCACCCCTGCAGAGGGGATCATTCCTGTCAAATCTTCAGGTGGGGTAACTCCAGGGGTTTTCAGGCTAGCCACCTCTAAAATTCAATTTTGCCAAGCAAGTTTTTTTTTTAAAGACCCAACTATACTTTGGGAGGACTGTCAACAGCAGTAGTGAGTGAGGGAAAAATAAGACCAGTGATCTGACCATAGCTTCTCGTTTCCATGATGATGATGATGATGATGATTTTGTACTCAGAATGATGGCTAATTTGCCCACAAAGATTGGCTGGCTGGCTAAAAATAATAAAAAATTGTGTAACCACACAAGCTGGCTGCTTTTTATTGTTTGTGTGGTTAGCAACAGGAAAATAACAATAATACTGAATTCAGAAAGCTGTGGCTAAGGATGCCCACTAAGAGTAATAAGAATTCTTAGCAATGGGAATAAAATTTTAAAAAATCAGATAGAAAACATAAGCAAATGAATTGGTTTTGGATTGATTATGAAAAAATATAAAACATATACAAACTGAACAACTGCCACCAAACTCCCACCAAACATTTCTGAGAGGCAGAACTTACAAAACATTTCTGCATTTTTAGCCTTCACACACACACACACCCAAGCACTGTGATTGGAGATTGGTCACAGCATTCTAACCTTCTCAACCTTTCCATATCCTGGAATTCCCCTTACATGGTGTTGTAATTGCTACATTGCTGAGACTCTCTTTCTGGCTTAAATAGAGACTGTTTTGAGCTATAGATCTGTACAAATCTCTACAAATGAATCAAGACTAGCTGTTCAATTTGGCAGACATCTGTAGCTGCTTCAACTCAATCTGGACACATCACAAATCGACCCGATTTGGTTTGTGATTCGCCCGAATCCTGTGCATAGCCCTACAAATTATTCAGCTGTCCAAAGGAGCCCTTGCCTAACAACATAACATTGAAATGCAGAGCATCATAGGAGAACCTTAAAAAAAAGAGTAAACACATAATAAAAGTTTGGTATTAATATTATATATTAGTTTTAAAAACCCTTTATTGCTACAATAGGTTTGCCAACAAATGCCTCCAAGGAAATTAGGAAAGGCATTGCCTGGTTTTTATATGATGTAAAAGCTAATATATGCAATATCCAAGGGTTGCATTCAATGGATCAGCTGAATTCATATTCAACTAACCCATTGAAATCAATGAACCTTAGTTGTGTCCTTTAACTTCAACTGGTCTACTCTGAGTAGAATTAGCATTGAATACCACTCTTCCAGGCAGAGACGAGCACACGAACAGAAAGACAAAGAGGAAATACTATTTACATTGCAATGATCACTCTAGGATGCACACCTTAACGTGGTGAGGGGGTTTGAGAGCGCTGAAGAAGCTAAGAGCAATGCCGTCAGGAGTCTAGACCAAGAGGCTAGATTCCTAGCATGGACACCCAAGGCAGAACGGTCAAAGCTGAGACACCAGACTAAGATGCATCCAAACTCACGAGGAAGGCAATGGTAAACCACCTCTGAATACCTCTTACCACGAAAACCCTATGAACAGAGTATCCAAAATGCAACACGAGATAGTGCTGGAAGATGAGACCTGCAGGTCAGAAGGCACTCACTGAACTACTGGGGAAGACAAAGGACTACGAGTAGCACTGTGACTAATGATGCAGCTGGGTCAAAGCCGCAAGGAAGCCCAAAGGCTGATGTGCACTGATGCAAAAGGAGTGTCCAGAGTTGTATGACGCGCACAATAGGAACATGGAATGTGAGAAGCATGAACCAGGGAAAGTTAGAAATTGTCAAGCAAGAAATGGAATGCATCAACATTACAATACTTGGCATGAGAGAACTAAAATGGACGGGAATGGGACGTTTTGAATCAGGCAACTACAAAATATTTTATGCTGGAATTGAGAAATTAAGAAGAAATGGAGTTGCTTTAATAGTGAGAAGTGATGTAGCAAAAGCAATTAGGAGCTACAACGCAAGGTCTGAGCGAATGATATCAATGAGATTAAATGGGAAACCAACCAACATAACCATCATCCAAGTCTATGCTCCAACGGCAAACGCAGAAGAAGAGGAACTGGAGAGATTTTACGCAGAAATAGAGAAAGAAATTGATCACACACCAAAACAAGATGTGCTGATAATCATGGGGGATTGGAATGCAAAAGTAGGGAACAGAGAAGAATTAGGAATTATGGGGAAATGGGGCCTAGGAGACAGAAATGAAGCAGGAGACTTATTGAATTCTGTGAAGCCAATAATTTGTTTCTTGCAAACACATTTTTTGATCAACCAAAAAGATGACTGTACACATGGACATCACCAAATGGTCTATATAGAAATCAAATTGATTATATAATTGGTAGCAGAAGATGGAGAAGTTCCATGCTTTATGTGAAAACAAGACCAGGAGCAGACTGCGGTACAGATCATGAACTGGTCGTATCGAAAATCAGAGTAAAGCTAAAGAAGAAGAACCAAGCAATCATAATGCCAACATACAATCTAAATAACATCCCAGAAGAATATAAAGATCAAATAAGGAACAGGTTTCAGGATTTAAACTTAGTTGACAGAGAACCAGAACTATGGAATGAAGTCAGAGACATTATCAGGAAAGAATGCAAAAAGACAATAGTTAAAAAGAGAGAAAGACCTCAATGGATGACTGAAGAAACTCTTAAGATGGTTAAAGAGGGAAGGAAAACAAAAGCAAAAGGAGATAGAAACACGGTCAGAACCCTAAATGCAACAATACAGCGACTAGTACGTAGGGACAAAGAGACCTATTACAATAGTTACTGTATAGAAATAGAAGAGAACAAAAAGGGTAGAACAAGAGCCCTATTCCAAAAGATTAGAGAAATGAAAGGGAAATTTAAACCAAGAGTAGGGATGTTGATTAATCAACAGGGGAACACACTGACTGACCGAGATGAAATAAAAGGAAGATGGAAGCAATACACTGAAGAACTCTATAAAAGAGATGCAAGGATGACAGATTCATTCACGGAGGAACCGTATGATGAAGAACCAGAAATCTTAAAATACTTGGAAGAAACAAATCACCAGGAATAGATGGCATACCAATAGAGTTGCTACAAGCTACTGAGATTGAATCTGGCCAAATTTTGACAAAAATCTGTCAAGAAATATGGAAAATTAAACAATGGTCCACAGACTGGAAGCGTTCCATATACATCCCAATTCCAAAGAAAGGGGATCCCAGGGAATGCAGTAATTATTGAACTATTGCCTTAATATCCCATGCAAGTAAAGTAATACTCAAGATTCTACAACAAAGGCTCTTACTATATATGGAGCGAGAAATGCCAGACATCCAAGCTGGATTTACAAAGGGAAGAGGTATCAGAGATCATATCGCAAACATTCATTGGATAATGGAACGGAGCAAGGAATTTCAGAAGAAAATCACCCTGTGCTTTATAGATTACAGCAAAGCCTTTGACTGTGTAGATCATGAAAAACTATGGAATGCTTTAAAAGAAATGGGGGTGCCACAGCATCTGATTGTCCTGATGCGCAATCTATATTCTGGACAAGAGGCTACTGTAAGGACAGAATATGGAGAAACTGACTGGTTCCCCATCAGAAAGGGTGTGAGACAGGGGTGTATTTTATCACCCTATTTGTTTAATCTATATGCAGAACATATCATACGGAAAGCAGGATTGGACCAAGATGAAGGAGGTGTGAAAACTGGAGGGAGAAATATCAATAATTTAAGATATGCAGACGATACCATACTACTAGCAGAAACCAGTAATGATTTGAAACGAATGCTGATGAAAGTTAAAGAGGAAAGCACAAGAGCAGGACTACAGCTGAACGTCAAGAAGACTAAAGTAATGACAACAGAAGATTTATGTAACTTTAAAGTTGACAATGAGGACATAGAACTTGTCAAGGATTATCAATACCTCGACACAGTCATTAACCAAAATGGAGACAATAGTCAAGAAATCAGAAGAAGGCTAGGACTGGGGAGTGTAGCTGTGAGAGAACTAGAAAAGGTCCTCAGATGCAAAGAGGTATCACTGAACACTAAAGTCAGGATCATTTAGACCATGGTATTTCCGATCTCTATGTATGGATGTGAAAGTTGGATGGTGAAAGAAGCGGATAAGAGAAAAATAAACTCCTTTGAAATGTGGTGTTGGAGGAGAGCTTTGCGGATACCATGGACTGCGAAAAAGACAAATAGTTGGGTGTTAGAACAAATTAAACCAGAACTGTCACTAGAAGCTAAAATGGTGAAACTGAGGTTATCGTACTTTGGACACATCATGAGAAGACATGATTCACTAGAAAAGACAATAATGCTGGGAAAAACAGAAGGGAGTAGAAAAAGAGGAAGGCCGAACGAGATGGATTGATTCCATAAAGGAAGCCACAGACCTGAACTTACAAGATCTGAGCAGGGTGGTCCATGACAGATGCTCTTGGAGGTCGCTGATTCATAGGGTCGCCATAAGTCGCAGTCGACTTGGAGGCACATAACAACACAATCACTACATTAATATTATAAATTAAATAATGTTGCAACACAGTATGGTCTGAAGGAACAATTTTCTATTGATCTGAATGCTAAAGTTGATTCTTCAGATTCTATAAGGAAAGTAAAGGCATGATGCACACCTGGTGGCCTCCTGTCCTCTCAGCTCAGCTTCCCTCTGGCAACCCAGAAGATGTGAACCTCCTTGAGTTGGCCACAGGCACCCTCTATGGCACTGCATAACTTTAAAACAATGTTTATATATGATTTAAATTGTGAGTGGGCCTGGCCTGGAGACCAGACATATCCTGCCTCAAGATGTTTGTGTTAAATGTGCCAGAATAGTGTTCTGCTTATTACGGCGTGCGGGCCAGAATTCCGTTTGCCCTTCCCTCGGCTGAAATAAATCGAAAAAGCAGCTTGATCTCTTCTGATTGCCAGTATTTCCCTTTCCTGGACTGCGAATGAGCAGCCGTCTTTTTATGTCCTTAAATCACCATGTGTTGAGGGAACAAAACAATAGATTTTTATACTTTCTTCTTCCTGTGCTTTCCTTTGCTTTTCTGAAGAAGCAAACTGAGTTTTTTAATATTAAAGCAATTAAAGAGCAATTCTGCACACAAAGGTACACGGGAATCCTGACACTGAACCCTTCCCCATAATCAGTAGATTATCACCCCCAACTTGCCTAAACCTCTGTGACCTCACTGGCTGTGCTTCCAGGGCCTCGTAGCAGCCCTGCCAGGTCCAGTGACCACCAGCTGCCACAGCATTTATGGGTTCCCTCCTACATGAGATTTTTGGTGGGAAGTGAGACTTCCCTTCCGGCTGAAGTTCTTTCCACATTCCAAGCATTGATAGGATTTCTTCCCACTGTGAACTTTTTCATGGGAGGTGAGATGGTATTTCCGACTGAAGCTCTTACCACATTCCAAGCACTTATACGGTTTCTCCCCTGTATGAATTCTTTGATGGGAAGTGAGATGCTGGCTGTGAATGAAGATCTCTCCACATTCGAAGCATTTATATGGTTTCTCCCCTGTATGAATTTTTTGATGGGAGATGAGATTTTCCTTCCAGCTGAAGCTCTTTCCACATTCGAAGCACTGATATGGTTTCTCCCCTGTATGACTTCTTTGATGGTAAGTGAGATAGGTTCTCTGACTGAAGCTCTTTCCACATTCCAAGCACTGATATGGTTTCTCTCCTGTGTGAGTTCTTTGATGGGAAGTGAGGTGACCACTGTGTCTGAAGCTTTTTCCACATTCCAAGCATTGATATGGTCTCTCTCCTGTGTGAGTTCTTCGATGGGAAGTGAGGTGGGTACTGTGTCTGAAGCTCTTTCCACATTCGAAGCACTGATATGGTTTCTCCCCTGTATGACTTCTTTGATGGGAAGTGAGACTGTATCTCCGACTGAAGCTCTTTCCACATTCCAAGCACTGATATGGTTTCTCTCCTGTGTGAGTTCTTTGATGGGAAGTGAGATTGTCTCTCCGACTGAAGCTCTTTCCACATTCCAAGCAAGGATATGGTGTCTCCCCTGCATGAATTCTTCGATGACAACAAAGGTCTCTGCTTGCATGAAAGCTCTTTCCACATTGCAAGCACTGATATTTCTTCCGAATGTGAACTATTTCATGCCTACTGAGACAGGTGCTCCGACTGAAGCTCTTTCCACATTCCAAGCATTTACATGGTTTCACCCTGGTGTGAATTCTGTCTTGGGAATTCTGAGTTAAGTTCTCTCCACACTCCCCAACTATGTGAATTTTGTCACCGTCTCTTTTATTCTTGCTTTTCAATTTATCACTTTCTGCAACAAAGAAAGAAAACGATTGGAGCCTTAGGAAGAAATGGTACCCTAACTTATTGAACAATGCCAATGACTGTTTGTGATAAATGAAGAGCGGAAAAGACTCGCACGGGAGACAGATCTAACTAGAGAGTTAACTGCCTCTATTTAATGGACAGCTGGTATACTACAACCTGTTGAATTTGGCCATGGAGCCCTGGGTTTAGCTTCCAGCTCAGGGATCAATCTCACTGGGTGGTCTTGGGCCAATCGCTCTCTCAGCCTAGCCTACTTCACAAGATTGTTGTACAGATAAACGGAACAACACTGCATTCTCTCCAGAGCTGTTAGGAGCAATGTGTGATGGGCTAAGCAGCCCTTACTGAATATTGATTAGAAATAAGTTTCCCATCAGAGTTCAGTGTTAAAAATAGCCCCACAGGTTTAAAGACAACAGGCGGCCAAGATATCAGGAGTATAATGTAAGATAGATAAACAGACTGACAGGCCATGCATGGTTTTTTCCCCTTGAGTGCCTTTTATGGCTTTTCCTGTTCCCAACTGGGGATTGACTGACGCCTTTAGTGCTGTGCATCTGAGTGTCTCCATGTGAATTTAGAGGGCCTGACAGGTAAGCTCCTGAAATTCCCAAAGTATCATTTCATGCTCCCTCCCAATTTTCTTATAAAAGTGTGTGTTGAGGCTCCCAATCTACCAGTCCTTTTGGATGAGGTCACTTACCTTTCAATTTACCAGTCCTTTTGGACGAGGTCACTCATCATTACTGCTGGAAAGTTCAAGGCTTGCCTTGCCTTGGAACTTAGTAGGTGAGAATATTCATCCTTTCCCTGATGGATACTTATAGATGTCTGGATTTATATGACTATATCATAGTATAACAACATGCTTTGAAGCTTGATTAATGCTAAGAAATGTTTAATTGAATAGGCATTGCATAATAGCCTGACATATCATATTATATTGCTTTACTTTTGAGAATTTAACTCAGTATACTGGCTAAAGCCAGGAATATATGTTACTTATGTAACCAAGAATTCAGTGGGTATGAAATAAACATTATTAGTTATTCTGCTGTAAAATCCCATTATTTTTTGTGGATGTCCCTAGTCTTGGGGATTTTCTTCTTTTGATCTGCCCCTATGGATATCTTCTATGCTCAGAGACAGGGTGCGCTTAAGTGAGCACAATGTTTGACAAGTGGAGCTCTGGGGGGCCATAAGGTTCAAAGGAAAGTCATGTCAACCCCCAATCCTGTGCATTCACTAGAATGAGGTACTTCTGACTATTTCAAATGGAAATATACAAATATGATAAGAAGGTAGACCCCATCAGTCACTGGCAGAGGATTTCATTGGCATGCAGCAGATCCCACGGCCAATAGATAAACTCTACAGCTAACGCAGCAATGGGGGACCTCTGGCCCTCAGGAATCATTAGGCCCACCAGCATCCTAATGTAATGTGTGAGGATGTTTTCCCCAGACCTCTGACTTCCAGCATGGGCAGGTAAAGATGTGGCAGCAAAGAAATGACTGGGAGCTTAAAGTGCACTCCTAATTGTTGCTTGGCAAGCGGAGATTTCTCTCAGTACCCATCAGTTGATCAGCCCCGACAGGGAGCCCTGCTGGGATTGGCTGCATTGAGGAGTTCCCCATCAGGAACCTCACATTGCTCTCAAAGGGGCTCTCAGACCTGATCATCTGATGGCCACTGAGATCCATCACTTGGAAGTCCATTTGCAACTGCCTGTAAAACACAGTGAGGCCAAGTATCAAAACACCAATAAAAATTTTGTTTTGAGGGAGAAGAGAATATGCGAAGAAACAGGGGGGTGCAACCATCAGACACAAAAAGGGGTTTGCAAGTAAAATAGTAAAGTCAATCTGTCTTTGATAGTTAAATGTTACCTGCCTGAACAGTGTCTTGGAATTCAGAACAATGGCAGAGTTCCTGGCAAAAGGCTTCTTCTGAAAGAGCATCTTTGGACTCCTGACCTGATGTTTGCAGGAAACCAAAAGCCTCACATATTTATGGGAATCTAAGATTAGTACAGCCTGCCCCCTTTCTCAGGTGGAATGTTTGGCCCAATCAAGAGACCTGCTCCATCTCTGATGCCAGTGGCCAACCAGGAAATAACTAGTTCCATTTCCCCACCATCTCTAAAACGTATATTTCAAAAGTCTGATCGTATATTCAGACACCAAAGAGTAGATGGCAGGGGGCTTAAAATGTCAGATGCTGTAGGTGGTGCTTGTGAACCGTAATGTTGGGGTTCATCACAGATATAAATAATTGAATTCCAAACCAAATATTATGGTCCACCAGGGAGCCTTACCGAGAAAGGCCACGAGCCCACCATTTTCCTCCATGACTTCCCTATGCAGAGCTTTCTGGTCAGGATCCAACAGTGCCCACTCCTCCTCTGTGAAAGACACAGCCACATCCTCAAGGGAGACTGGACGCTAAAAATGGAAAGATTAATTCATTGAAAGCAGCACAAATATTATCTCCTAGGGCTGCATTTCTACCCCACTGGATAGCAGGAGCCCAACATCGCCTGACTTTCCTTCCTGCCTGATGCCCCGCAGGATCAAGAGATCATTTGTGAAGGGGCCCCATGCAGAACTGCCTTGCTCGAGGCTGGGGGGCGGGCAGAAGAGATGTAGACTCTCCTTCCCCCTCCTCCTCCCAGCCATGTGTCTAACAATGGTTTTCAAAAATCCTGAATTAAACATTAGCCCCACCTCCAGACTAATGGGGGATGGGATGCAGGGCGGGTGGTTCCCGGGTTGGCCCGTTAGGGGGTCCTCGGATCATAGCCTCAGAGCAGGTCAGTGGGAATCTGCACAGCCCTAGTATCTACTATTTGTTGCTGTGTTGTTTGTGAGCACAATTCTCTATGGATATTGATTTTAATATTGTAATGAAATTGTTTTATTTCAATGATGGGTGTTTCTATTTTGATCTTTGAGTAACTGGTTTCTATACTTGGCATTAACTGTGGCATTAAAGAGTATGCAAAATTAATAAACACTACTGAAAAGAATCTTCACACTAATAAATAACGCTAGCTATATCCAAAGGGATAATGAAAGTGATTTGGCTGGTCCCCATTATCAAGATTTAAGCCTTCGTTGAGGCAGATTTTGTTCAGACCAAGAGAGGTGAGCAAGTAGAGAAGCACTCAGGCTGTCCCCAGCCTTCTCTCCCCACTGATCCAGCCCCCTACCTCATCTGGTTCCACAGCAGCTGCTTCTCCTCCATCGGAATAGAGAGACAGCTGAGGAGGTCTCCCTGGTGTCATTTCATTCCCTGTGAGAGACAAAGGTGGTGAGAAGCCATTAGTACATGACTGTGTTTAACTATTGCACATGGGCCTCAGAAGAGGTCATCTGTTGAGCGTTTATACACGTTTTATATTTCAGTTGCATGAAAACACATCTCTTACCCTTTGGGCCATTTCCCACAAATCAAACTGTTGGTCCCCATGTATAAATCAGTGAAATGTAAACAAATGTGTACTCTGGAAAAGGCTGGAGATAACCGTCCTCCAAAATTAAAACAGGGGGACCAAACTGAGATAAACCCCAATAATCCTTACCCAATGGGCCCTGAATGGTGTCTGATGGAGGCTTTGCGGCATCAAGGAAATTGGTGCCCGTTTCTGCAAAGAGATCCTTTACCTGAAAAAGTAACAAAGGGTCAAAACAGGAATTGGGGAAAAGGGTTAGAAAAGGAATGTCAGAGGCACAAACCTAGGAGGTTATTGGACATCCTTCCTTGGATGATTTCCAAGGTAGCTGGGCAATTAGCAGAGAATTTTGGAATATCCTCCTTCACATTTTGAGCCCCCTGAAAGTATCTGAAGAAATGTTCTCACCTGCTGCTTGGCCTGTTTCTTGTCTTCTGCCCGGCTCAGGAGGAAACCTTCTGCCAGGGCCACCACCTGGGAACTGGTCTCTGCTCCACATTCCCTCACCCAGTTCTCCATCTCCGGTGGAAGGACAGCTAAGAACTGCTCCAAGATCACCAGGTCCAGGATCTCATTCTTTGTGTGTCGCTCTGGTTTCAGCCACTGTAGGCAGAGATGGTGGAGTTGGTTGCAAATGTCCCGGGGGCCCTTGGCTTCCTGGTAGCGGAAATGCCTGAGCTGTTGGCGCTGCACATCTGAGCAGAGGGTGTCCTCCTCAGCTGGGACCTTCTGCATGGTTTTCCCAGAATTCCTCACTGCTCACAGCCTCGGTGATAGAGGAACATCTTCCTGCTACAAGGCCAGATGAGTTCTAACATCCAGTATTTGCTGGAAGACAAATTAACATTTCTTCCTTGCATCCGAGATCAGATATACTGCTTCTGCACATGGAAGTTTTATTCCCCACACAGCTACTCATGTTGCTCTCACACCAACTATTTAGCATATCCGTGACCCAATTATTTCATTAATTGGGGCAGAACTTTCTCCATCTTTTCATTCCCCTCCCTTTCTCTGTGTTCTCTTACACAGACTCAACGGACAGAGAAAAACACGCCACATCTCCAGCCAGCTGTGCTCCAAAAGTTGCCTTCCACCGTTACACAGATGTATCAGCAACTGAGGGTCCTCATGTATGCTTTGTAAGCTCCATTTCCACCCTCTAGAACCCTGCTTCCCTTCTTTAAGCTGCAATCCAAAACCCCAACATGTCAAAAGTGCAGGCAGAAGGCTTTTGTCTGTCCCCCGTATTTTAAGAACATGAGAAGAGCCTGCTGGATCAGGCCAGTAGCCCATCTAGTCCAGCATCCTGTTCTCACAGTGGCCAACCAGGTGCCTGGGGAAAGCCCGCAAGCAGGACCCGAGTGCAAGAACACTCTCCCCTCCTGAGGCTTCCGGCAACTGGGCTTCAGAAGCATGCTGCCTCTGACTAGGGTGGCAGAGCACAGCCATCACGGCTAGTAGCCATTGATAGCCCTGTCCTCCAAGAATTTGTCTAATCTTCTTTTAAAGCCATCCAAGCTGGTGGCCATTACCGCATCTTGTGGGAGCAAATTCCATAGTTTAACTATGCGCTGAGTAAAGAAGTACTTCTTTTTGTCTGTCCTGAATCTTCCAACATTCAGCTTCTTTGAATGTCCACGAGTTCTAGTATTATGAGAGAGGGAGAAAAACTTTTCTCTGTCCACTTTCTCAATGCCATGCATATACACTTCTATCATGTCTCCTCTGACCCGCCTTTTCTCTAAACTAAAAAGCCCCAAATGCTGCAACCTTTCCTCGTAAGGGAGTCGCCCCATCCCCTTGATCATTCTGGTTGCCCTCCTCTGAACCTTTCCAACTCTATAATATCCTTTTTGAGGTGAGGCGACTAGAACTGTACACAGTATTCCAAATGCGGCCGCACCATAGATTTATACAACGGCATTATGATATCGGCTGTTTTATTTTCAATACCTTTCCTAATTATTTTCTGCCCTAGCAAGCGTGAACGATGGATCTGCAGATGTGGATGCAGTTTGGGTTCCTCTCTTAATAAGGGCTGTTTTAATGGGCTTGTTTAATTGTACATTTCAATGGTGGATGTTTATCTCTTAAGTTCGGATGAAATGTTCTACTGTGTTTTTTTACTTTATTTTTACTTATATGTCTGTTCATATTTTTGAATTGCTTTTAGAGTTGTAAACACTTAGAAGCCGTGTTGGCAATTAAACAGTATATAAATGAATGATAATAATAATCTACTTTGTTTTCATGTCCAATTAATGCTACATTTATTTACTTTCATTTGAGGTCTCCTGAATTTGATTCCTTCGAATGAAAAACCACCAGTTATTCTCAGTAGTGCTTTCTGTCCAATCTCAAAATATCCCCACAGCATCACAGGGGTTACATGTCTGAATGGGCGCGTGAGTCAGGAGGACTGATAATAGCACAATTGATAATAGCACATAATTGAGCCCCCTGCTCAATGCAGGTATCCAAGTTGCATAAAGATGGCGGTAGAGGCAACAGCTACAGGCGATGGAGCTCCACCACCGATGGCTTTTACGGGGTAATTCCCCCTCGGCTGAAGGCTACAACGCACAGAGTGGTGGAGTCCCCCCTCTCTTTCTCTGTGCTGCCTCCCTCGATATTTGACCTGGACTTGGACGCCAGCGATCGGTATGACCCAGGGACGCGATGTGATACTCTACCTCAGCCTTTCCTAACCAGTGTGCCTCCAGATGTTGTTGGACCACAACTCCCATCTTTCCTGACCATTGGCGATGCTGGCTGAGGCTGATGGGAGTTGTGCTGCGGCCTCTCGGAGGGCCTGGTGCTGTGACCTGTCCTTGGAAGACGCCGCTTTGCTATGAAGATCTTTTGCCTTCTGAGGGTTAGGAAGCACCCCTGCAGCGGCGGTCGTCCTACCTTATGGCCTCGTCCACTTTGCCTGATACCAGTTGCGTTTGCACCCTGGCTCCTTCGCCTTGGCTTCTTTGAGAAGAACTGCCCTGTTGGTTTCGATTTTGAGGGGCCTCTTTGTCCCGCCCCTCTCCCTGCTGGAGTTGCTGGACGCTAAGATCGGGGAGGGGGGAAGATGCCGTTTTAGATCCTGCAAACGGACTATCACCCACACTGGTTTCTATGCCAATGTGGGAAGACTTACACCAGGAGCTTCCATCTGCAGTTACACCTTCGGACTATAGAGGCGAGAAGCCCTATTGTTGAAACTCAGTTGCCTCTACCTTATTGTTTAGTTTCTACTGTCTAGTTTTTTGATGTTTTGATGTTTTATATGTTTTTGCTTTGTACGTCGCTCAGAGTGGCTGGTTAATCCAGCCAGATGGGCAACTAATAAATCGAATAAATAAATACATAAATAAAAATAAATAAACCATAGCCAACAGGTGGCTGTCCAGCTGCCAATTGAATGGCTCGTATTGGACAGCTCATCACCTCCCTAGGTCATTGGTTCCAGATGTTCAATCAACATCTGGCTTCCTGCAACTTGAGCCCAGTATTCCATGTCCTGCACTCTGGGATGCTCGAGAAGGGATCCTGGCCCTCCTCTGTGTGACAACCTTTCAAGTACATGAACAGTGCTATCATATCTCCCCTCAGTCCTCTCAAGGCTAAGCATGCCCAGTTCTTTCAGTCTCTCCTCATAGGGCTTTGTTTCCAGTCCCCCGATCATCCTCGTTGCCCTTCTCTGAACCCGTTCCAGTTTGTCTGCATCCTTCTTAAAATGTGGTGTCCGGAACTCGATGCAGTACTCAAGATGAGGCCTAACCAGTGCCAAATAGAGGAGAACTAGTACTAAATGCAATTTGGAAACAAGACTTAATGCAGCCTAAAATAGCATTTGTTTTCTTTTGCAGCTATATTGCACTATTGGCTCATATCTTTCTCGCATGTAGTATTGCTGAGCCACGTATCCCCCATCTAATAATTGTGCATATGGTTTCTTTTTCCTGGGTGTACAACTTTGCAATTATCTTGTTAAATTTCATTCTGTACAGTTGGCTCTTGAATGCCTCCAGTGTTGGAGAACAAACCACCTCTGAAGGTAAGTGGTTCCACATGTTCAGTCAACATCTGGCTTCCTGCAACTTGAGCCTATTATTCCATGTCCTGCACTCTGGACGCTCGAGAAGAGATCCTGGCCCCCCTCTGTGTGACAACCTTTCAAGTACGTGAACAGTGCTATCATATCTCCCCTCAGTCTTCTCTTCTCCAGGCTAAACATGCCCAGTTCTTTCAGTCTCTCCTAACTGGGCTTTGTTTCCAGTCCCGATCATCCTTGTTGCCCTCCTCTGAACCTGTTCCAGTTTGTCTGCATCCTTCTTTAAATGTGGCATCCAGAAGTGGATGCCATACTCAGGATGAAACCAAACCAGTGTCAAACAGAGAGGAACAAGTACTTAATGTGATCTGGGAACAATACAGTGCAGTCTAAAACAGCATTTTTTTCTGCAGCTACATTGTAGTTGACTCATTCAGCTTGTGATCAATAACCATTCCAAGCCCTTTCCCGCACGTAGTATTGCTGAGCCAAGTATCCCCCATCTTATAACTGTGCATTTGGTTTCTTTTTCCAAGGTGTAGAACTTTGCACTTATCTCTGTTAAATTTTATTCTGTTATTTTCAGCCCAGTGCTCCAACCTGTAAAGATCCCTTTGAATTTTCTTTCTGCCTTCTAAGGTATTAACTATCCCTCCCAATTGGGTATCATCATCAAATTTGATAAGCATTTCCTGCACCTCCTCATCCAAGTCGTTCATAAAAATACTGAAGAGCACTTGGCCCACCACTGAGCCCTGCGGTACCTCACTCATTACCTCCCGGCACTTTGATAAGGAACCACTGTTGGAGCGGATCCCGGATGGATCAGCGGAGCAGGCCCTCTATGCACCCGCCCCCTGCAGCCCTGGGACCCCCATTCACCCCAATGCACAAAACGGGGCGGGAGAGAGACTCACCAGATCCCCAACGGGGCCACCGACGCAGGGCTTGGGAAAGACAAAGGCCACTTTCAAGCCGCACGTGAGAGGCCAGGAAGGAAAGGACTTTGCAGGGAGGTGTTTTCTTCTTCTTCTTCTGCAGGACCCCGCCCCTTCATCCCCCCTCCCTTCCTCTCTAGGAAACGAGTTTTAACCCCTAGACAGCCAAGCGGCAGGATCCCTCCTCCCTCTCTCTCTCTCTCTCTCTCTCCGCGTCGCTCTCAGAGGAGGAGCCAAAGAGGAATCTTGCACTGCACGCACAGAGTTGGGAGTTTGGGCCTCTGGATGAGACTCCGGACACTTCAGGTTCCCAAAGGAAGTGACGATTTAAGGGGAATGGGGAGATCCATACGCCTTCTCCCCTCCTCCTAAACTCCCTTCCGCTCTAGGAGTCTAGGCCACTTCTTTTTAACCCTCCCCGCGTCGCTCTCAAAGCAGGAGAGCAACATTGCGCTGCACGCAGAGGGGGGAGATTTGGCCTCTTGCTAAGACTTCCGACACTTCAGGTTCCCAATGAACCTATTCGTTGCAAGGGTGGGAAGGGGGGGGTCAATATGACTACCTCCCATGCCTGCCTCCCAGCTTGAAAAAGTTACTTTTTTGAACTACATCTCCCATCAGCCCAATCCAGTGGCCATGCTGGCTGGGGCTGATGGGAGTTGTAGTTTAAAAATGTAACTTTTCCGAGCTCTGCATGAGACATAATGTCTTTCCCCAGAATAAAACATTCCCTTTGCCCATTGTTAACCCCTACCTCGTATTCTCCCTCAAAACTTTTCTAGCTTACTGTAACTCTGGCTAAAGGTATCTGAACAGGCCCTCCCTTCATACTTTTGATGTTAATGGTTCTTTGAGTTAAAATATTTTTGGAACAAATCAGGTCTGAGCACATCTGCATCTACCTACTAACATTGAACTATCACTTTCTTACCTAAACACAATTTCAAAGCAGTTTTAAACGGGACGGTGTAAAAGCCGGAACGGAACAGGCCAGAACGGGCCCTTAATAAAAGAAATTGTTAGAGACACTTGAGAACAACAACAGCCCGGAGCGGCGACTTCCCAGTGAGCCAGACCTCCCAAATTCACCACTTCCACATGACTATATGGGATGCATGCAATAAGACACAAAACTTCCACATAAGCCACGTTCCATGCAATAATACATCTTTCTGAACAGAGCCCAGAACAACATCTGAACCAGCCAAGTCAATCAAATGCACCAGTCATGCATAACTGTATGAGTCAATGCTCTGGGCCACAAGCTTTCACACCAACCACTTTCACTTGCATACACACAAGCAAAGATTGGTGCTATGTGCTCCAATTGTTTTCAATGGTATATAGCCAAATATAACTTCAGTTAATTTAACAACAGAGACAAATTTCATTTGATGTCAAATTTAACTTGGTACTGCTGAAAGTTAAGGGCACACTTCTGTATTTTTGTCAATACTTGGATTCTCTTATGTTACTGTTATATTAAAGATGACCTTTCATTCCAACAATGAGCGGTAGTGTTTAGTTATAAATTATACAGTCATCTACTTAAAACATCCTGAATGAAAAGTTGATAGTATGCAAATTTAACTGCAAAACAAATTGCTCCAATAAATATTATTACTTAGTTGGCAGCTCTAGTAATGATTAATGAGGTATGTGTGTGAAAACAATATAGTATATTCTTGTTTTTCTTTCCTAGCAAGGTTTTTGTAGTAAGCTATACCAGGATTGAATGCAACTACAGGTAGCTTTTGGGGCTAGAGAATAGCTGCAGTTTACTCTTCTTCCCACTAGGAGCACTATAAGATCTGCTGGTCTCTGCAGAGACAGGATGATCCCTTCTTTTTTCAGACCAAAAAGGCAGCAGCCCAGGTATGCTATATTTACACTGGGGAGGTGGCTCAGTGGCAGCAAGCAGTGTCTTCTCTCATTACCTGCAGCAGAAAAGCCATGAGTAAAAGCCAGCCGACTTGCCCCTCCAATCTCTCTCTCTCTCTCTCTCTCTCTCTCTCTCTCTCCCCCCAATTCACCAGCCATTCGCAACCTGGTAGCGGCACCAATAGTGCTGCTTAGTGGACCTACAAACAGCTGATCACCCCAGAGGTTCCTGGGTCATCCTGTGTTATCTCCCATTTCCCAACAAAAGGAGAGGCAGCAACATGTGTGGTTGGTGAATTTGGTGGGTCTGGCTTGCTGGGAAGTCGCCATTCCAGGCTGTTTTACGTAAAAGCGTATTATAGCCCGGAACGGGTATCGGAACGTGGTTTTCGTGGAGGTTTTGTGTCTTATTGCATGCATCCCATGTAGTCATGTGGGACTGGTGAATTTGGGAGGTCTGGCTCACTGGGAAGTCGCCATTCCAGGCTGTTTTACGTAAAAACGTATTATAGCCCAGAACGGGTATCGGAACGTGGTTTTTGTGGAGGTTTTGTGTCTTATTGCATGCATCCCATGTAGTCATGTGGGACTGGTGAATTTGGGAGGTCTGGCTCACTGGGAAGTCGCCATTCCAGGCTGTTTTACGTAAAAGCGTATTATAGCCCGGAATGGGTATCGCAACGTGGTTTTCGTGGAGGTTTTGTGTCTTATTGCATGCATCCCATGTAGTCATGTGGGACTGGTGAATTTGGGAGGTCTGGCTCGCTGGGAAGTCGCCATTCCAGGCTGTTTTACATAAAAGCGTATTATAGCCTGGAACGGGTATCGGAACATGGTTTTCGTGGAGGTTTTGTGTCTTATTGCATGCATCCCATGTAGTCATGTGGGACTGGTGAATTTGGGAGGTCTGGCTTGCTGGGAAGTTGCCATTCCGGGCTGTTTCATTTCATTCCAGAGGGCATTTTGGTTGTTAAAGGGTTAATAAAAATCCTATCAGAATGGTTTCTGTTCCTAAATGTTGTTCTCAAGTGTCTCTAACACATCCCAGTGTTTTTGGCATCAATTTCTTTTATAAAGGGTCCGTTCCGGCCTGTTCCGTTCCGGCTTTCACACCATCCCGTCTTAAACATATATATAATTTGAATTTCATTGAGAGAGAGAGGGAGTCCGGTCAGCACCACCTGCCCCTCCCCTCCCCTGCGCAGCTGCGGCCGCCACTGCAGGGAATCCAGGTGTCCAGATGCAAGAACTGGCGTTGGCTTCGGCGCACGTGGGGGAGGGGGAGAGTGTCAGCACAGCTGCCCCCCTCTCCTGGGGTGAGGAACCGGTGTTTGGCTCCAGGCTCCCCAATACCTCCCCCACTCCCCCGCTTGGGGGTGGAACCGGCCGAGCCCCCCCCGTCCAACTCTCTCTGGCCACCTTCCCCCTCCAGCTGCCCAAGCCTCACCGAGCCTGCTCAGAAGGAACAAGCACCAGAGCTGTCCGTGGGGCACCCAGGAAGGCTGCTTGGGCTGCCCTCGCGCCCCTCTTGGAGCTCCGGAGCGCTCTCCTTCACCTCCCTCTGACCGCCTTTGCCTTGCAGCCCCTCCTTCTCCCCAGGCAGCCCGGGGCAAGGCGGGGGTAGGGGGGAGAGAAGTGCCTCCCAATTGGCTCCCCCGTTTGTGGGCGTTGGCCTTTGGGGCCCCAAATAGCACGAGGGGCTCTGAAGAAGAGCCTGGCTCCAGAGAGAGGCTGCCGTCAATCTGGCATCCTCTGGCTGGGTCAGGAGGCGTAAAAGCCCAGCTGCCCTTGGGCGGAAGGTCTGCCACCGGCAGGGGCCCCACCTTGGGGAGTCCCAAGGGCGGGGCCGCTGCCCTCATCTATTTCTTTCTTTCGTTTTACTAACCAATCTGGAGATTAGGTAGTGGGGAGGGCGTGTGCCGCATGTGTAGTTCCCCTGCAGGGTGAGAGCCTGTGCAGTGAACTGAATGATAGCAGAAAGTCACCGGATGCCTTCAGAGTGAGAGTCTGCGACTGGCAGAAGGCTGGTCCGCCCTGGCTGAGACGGGGGAGTAGATTTGCTCTGTGTGTTCTACAGAACTTCCATCTCTGTCCCCAGGAAACCACTCTGTCTTGGAGCTGGCTGTGAGGGCCTGCACCTGGTGTTGGGCCGAGGAGACAGCGAACTAGGGGTGCTGCTGGTGTACCAATATAAACAAGTGTAAAATTATGCATATTGGAGCAAAAAATCTTCATTTCACATATACGCTCATGGGGTCTGAACTGGCGGTGACCGACCAGGAGAGAGACCTCGGGGTTGTAGTGGACAGCACGATGAAAATGTCGACCCAGTGTGCGGCAGCTGTGAAAAAGGCAAATTTCATGCTAGCAATAATTAGGAAAGGTATTGAAAATAAAACAGCCGATATCATAATGCCGTTGTATAAATCTATGGTGCGGCCACATTTGGAATACTGTGTACAGTTCTGGTCGCCTCATCTCAAAAAGGATATTATAGAGTTGGAAAAGGTTCAGAAGAGGGCAACCAGAATGATCAAGGGGATGGAGCGACTCCCTTACGAGGAAAGGTTGCAGCATTTGGGGCTTTTGAGTTTGGAGAAAAGGCGGGTCAGAGGAGACATGATAGAAGTGTATAAAATGATGCATGGCATTGAGAAAGTGGATAGAGAAAAGTTCTTCTCCCTCTCTCATAATACTAGAACTTGTGGACATTCAAAGCAGCTGAATGTTGGAAGATTCAGGACAGACAAAAGGAAGTACTTCTTTACTCAGCGCATAGTTAAACTATGGAATTTGCTCCCACAAGATGCAGTAATGGCCACCAGCTTGAACGGCTTTAAAAGAAGATTAGACAAATTCATGGAGGACAGGGCTATCAATGGCTACTAGCCATGATGGCTGTGCTCTGCCACCCTAGACAGAGGCAGCATGCTTCTGAAAACCAGTTGCCAGAAGCCTCAGGAGGGTAGAGTGTTCTTGCATTCGGGTCCTGCTTGCGGGCTTCCCCCAGGCACCTGGTTGGCCACTGTGAGAACAGGATGCTGGACTAGATGGGCCACTGGCCTGATCCAGCAGGCTTTTCTTATGTTCTTATGTTCTTACCGTCCCCCCTGCTGCCCGGCAGCTTCTCTGACTGAGCTGGCAGAGGCCATCTTGGCTGTGGGAGGAGCGCAGAACGATAGTGCTGGGTGATTTCACTGTCCACGCTGAGGCTGCCTCTGGTGTTCCGGCTCAGGACTTCATGCCCTCCATGATGACCATGAGGCTGTCTCAAGTTTTTACCGGCCCAACACATAGGGCAGGGCACACCCTCGACTTGGTTTTTGCTCCAGATGGAGGAAGGGGTGCTTTGGAGATGGGAGGGTGGATGTCACCCCACTGTCATGGTCAGAGCACTTCCGGGTGAACTTATGGCTCCGATCCTTCCCTGCAGGGGTGGTGGACAGATTAAGATGGTCCGCCTCCGGAGACTAATGGAATCCACTGGATTCCTGAATGCCCTGGGAGAGTTCCCAGCAGAGATAGTGCAGGTGACCCTGAGTGGAGGGGGGCTGCAGTGGGAGGGAAGGTCAGTGGGAGGGAAGGTGAGCGGGGGGAAGCCGGGGGAGCCCCATTTGGTTTGCTTTCCTGCCAGGCTTCCTGGCCCAGAAGATCCCAACCCCAAAGGGGCAGCACATCACTTGTAAGCATCTCTCCCTCCAGACACACCCTGTCGGGAAGGGGAAGAACCACTGAGCTTGTGGGGGAGGGTTACTTCTGAGTAACTGCATAGGATCAGGATTGTGCTGCTGCAGGAAGCCAAAATGAAGCCAGCAGTGGCAGCGCAGCTTCTTTGGGCCAAAGTCCAGGCCCTGCATCCCCAGATGACCCCAAGTGACAGGTGGGTGGCAGCAGCCAACAGACCCCCTCAGGGCAGCCCCTGAGCCAGCAGGGGCCTTCTGGGGGTGGCCCTGTTCACCTTCACACCCCTTCTTATTGTTTTAAACAATCACATTTTGTTCTACTGCGGGTGGCTGGCCGGCCAGGAATCCATTCATTCATTTATATCCCACCCTTCCTCCTAGCAGGAGCCCAGGCCTGCAAACAAAAGCACTAAAAACACTTTAAAACATCATAAAACAGAATTTAGAATCCTTTCAAATTAAAACAAAACATCTTCAAAAATATCTTTAAAAAGCTTTAAAAACATCTGTTTTATTAAACAAAGGTTTAAAAAGATATTAAAAAGCCATTCCAACACAGACACAAACTGGGATAGGCCTCTACTTAAAAGGCTTGTTGAAAGAGGAAAGTCTTCAAAAGGCGCCAAAAAGATAGCAGAGATGGCGCCTGCCTAATATTCAAAGGGAGGGAATTCCACAGGGAGGTGCCGCCACACGAAAGGTCCGTTTCCTACGTTGTGCAGAACGGACCTCCTCATAAGATGGTCTCTGCAGGAGGCCCTCACCTGCAAAGCGCAGTGATCGGCTGGGTATATAAGGGATAAGACGGTCTTTTAGGTATCCTGGTCTCAAGGTGTATAGGGCTTTGTACACCAAAACTAGAACCTTGAACTTGGCCTGGTAGCAAACGGGCAGCCAGTGCAATTCTTTCAGCAGCAGCAGGGGTGTCATGTTGGAGATATCCTGCCCCACTGAGCAGTCTCGCTGCTGCATTTTGCACCAGCTGCAGCTTCCGGACCAACCTCAAGAGCTTCATGCTGAACTGCCTAGTCCTTTCCCCCAGGCACAGTCCCCCCCCCAGTGCAGGCCATGGAGGCTCCAGTCCGAAGTGGAAGACTGGCATATATGCTACTCAACCCTGATGGCATTTTCCTGCTAAACTTGACCCAACATGGACCCTGCAGTGAAGGCAGGCTCTTCTCTCCCTGTGGCTACAGAATCAACCTCTTGCATCACTTGGGTCTTCTTTCCTGGGCAATGTGGATAGGATGCCTGAGGCTGGGAAGGCCACTCTCTTTAAACTGGATCCATGCCTGCCTTGTGTGGTTCAGGCTGGCAGAGTCAGACGTGATGGACTCTCGGCCCAAATTCTTGTGTTTGAATCTGGGCCCAGTTGAAGGTGCTGGTTTTAGCCTGCAAAGTCTTCACGGCTGGGGATTTGCTGAAGGCACACATTCCACCCTTTAAGCCCTGAGAGAGATATTTTTAGAACCCAGACTATTAACTGATTTCAAAGTTGTATTTTTAAATCGCTGTAATCCATGGCTGGATTAAGGTGGTTGGGGGCCCTGATAGAGTTCCCCAGATAGGGGCCCCATTTCCCCACAAAAGGAAGTGTGTGGGATAAGGTACCAGAAAATAGGTCTTGAGGTGTCTTAAAGACTAACACATTTATTATTACAGAAACTTTCATGGATTACAAAAAATACTCTGAGCATGTAGTTTCACAACTCTCAGCAAAACACAAACACAAAATATTTTAGCAACCTTATTAAACAAAAAGAAAATACTCTGAGCATGTGCAGTTTTGTATTTTAAAGTCACTTATTCTTTTTCCTCACTTCCCAACTTGGGCCAGTCACTAATTCTCAGCCTAACCTACCTTGCATGGCTGGTGTGAAGATATAGAAGGAGGCATAAAATGGGTCAGAAGGGGAACTTAGTGCTTGTGTCAGAGGCATCTCATTTTTGCTTTTTCCACACTCCAAGCATTTATAAGGTTCGTCCCGTGTGACATCTTTGATGTGAAGTAAGGGTGCTACTCTGACTGAAGGTCTTTCCACACTCAAAGCATTTGTAAGGTTTGTCCCCTGTGTGAGTTCTGTGATGCGAAGCAAGGTTGCCTCTCCAACAGAAGCTCTTTCCACACTCCAAGCATTGATGAGGTTTGTCCCGTGTGAGTTCTTTCATGCATACTAAGGGTGTCACTCCGACTGAAGGTCTTTCCACACTCCAAGCATTTATGAGGTTTGTCCCCTGTGTGAGTTCTGTGATGCCAAGCAAGGTGGCCACTCTGACTGAAGCTCTTTCCACACTCCAAGCATTGATGAGGTTTGTCCCGTGTGAGTTCTTTGATGCAAAGCAAGGTGGCCACTCTGATTGAAGCTCTTTCCACACTCCAAGCATTTATGAGGTTTGTCCCCTGTGTGAGTTCTTTGATGTGAAGTAAGGGTGCTACTCTGACTGAAGCTCTTTCCACACTCCAAGCATTGATGAGGTTTGTCCCCTGTGTGAGTTCTGTGATGCAAAGAAAGGTGGCTACTCTGACTGAAGCTCTTTCCACACTCCAAGCATTTATGAGGTTTGTCCCCTGTGTGAGTTCTTTGATGCGAAGTAAGGGTGCTACTCTGACTGAAGCTCTTTCCACACTCCAAGCATTTATACGGTTTGTCCCCTGTGTGAGTTCTTTGATGCGAAGTAAGGGTGCTACTCTGACTGAAGCTCTTTCCACACTCCAAGCATTTATAAGCTTTGTCCCCTGTGTGACTTCTTTCATGTTTACTAAGCGTGCTACTGTGACTGAAGCTCTTTCCACACTCCAAGCATTGATAAGGTTTGCCCCCTGTGTGAGTTCTTTCATGTTTACTAAGGGTGCTACTCTGACTGAAGCTCTTTCCACACTCCAAGCATTGATAAGGTTTGTCCCCTGTGTGAGTTCTTTGATGCAAAGTAAGGTTGCTACTCCTACTGAAGCTCTTTCCACACTCGAAGCATTGATAAGGTTTGTCCCCTGTGTGAGTTCTTTGATGCATCGTAAGGGCACTACTCCACCTGAACATCTTTCCACACTCCAAGCATTTATAAGGTTTCTCCCCTGTGTGAGTTCTTTGATGCATCATAAGGGCACTACTCCACCTGAACATCTTTCCACACTCCAAGCATTTATAAGGTTTGTCCCCTGTGTGAGTTCTTTCATGTTTACTAAGGGTGCTACTCTGACTGAAGCTCTTTCCACACTCCAAGCATTTATAAGGTTTGTCTCCTGTGTGAGTTCTTTGATGCGAAGCAAGGCTGCCACTCTGATTGAAGCTCTTTCCACACTCTAAGCATTGATAAGGTTTGTCCCCTGTGTGACTTCTGTGATGCAAAGTAAGGCTGCTACTCTGACTGAAGCTCTTTCCACACTCCAAGCATTGATAAGGTTTGTCCCCTGTGTGAGTTCTTTGATGCGAAGTAAGGTTGCTACTCCACCTGAAGCTCTTTCCACACTCCAAGCATTTATAAGGTTTGTCCCCTGTGTGAGTCTGTCTCTCCTCTTGTTTCTTTGCTCCATCTTGACTCCTCAGTGTCTGCTCCTGCACCTGCTCCTCAGCTTTTTCCAGTGATACTTCAGATGGTTCTCCCTCAGCCTTGACCCCCCAGATGTATCCTGATGGAATGAAAAGGAAAGGGGATAAAATGCTGTCGAGAAATCCTGTGAATATATTATGATTTGTACTTTGAAAACATATTTCTGGGAGCTCTGTTGATATCAGAGTTTAACTGTCAAAGCTCGAGGCCTTGTACCGAGTTAGTTTAGCAGTAGGTGCTTGGTAACAGGTTGTGAAAAGAGATGCAGAGAGAGACAATTTTAACAAAAATCTGCTCTCTTGTTCCTCCATTTAAGGTGGACAGCCCAGTACTTATGCACAGCTGGAATTTACAAACCTAGGATGGATCCTGTCTGACAGGAACATGTCCCTTTCCACTGCCAGAAGGCAGCTCACATCCCTTCCCTCCCAAAATGTTAGCCCTGTTACCTGCAACTCAAGACAGTGCTGGAAGATGAGACGCCGGGTCAGAAGACACTCACAAAGCTACTGGGAAAGAACAACAGACAGCACCTACCCTGTGGAATTCCCTCCCTTTGAATATTAGGCAGGCACCATCTCTACTATCTTTTCGGCTCGTTTTGAAGACTTTCCTCTTCATAAATAAATAAATAAATAAGTACGAGTAGCGCTGTGACTAATGACGCAGCCGGGTCCAAGCCGAAAGGAAGCCCAGAGGCTGATGCGCACAGATGCAAAAGGAGAGTCTGGAGTTGTGCGACGCACACAATAGGAACATGGAATGTGAGAAGTATGAACCAGGGAAAGTTAGAAATTGTCAAGCAAGAAATGGAACATATCAGCATTACATTACTTGGCGTGAGTGAATTAAAATGGATGGAAATGGGACATTATCATTCAGACAACTACAAAATATTTTATGCGGGAAATGTGAAATTAAGAAGAAAAGGTGTTGCTTTAATAGTGAGAAGTCATGTAGCAAAAGCAACTAGGAGCTATTATGCAAAGTCTGACTGAGTGATATTAATGAGATTTAATGGGAAACAGAACTATCAACCAAGTCTATGCTTCAATGGCAAATACATGCAAGTAAAGCAAAGCGAGAAGTGCCAGATTACAGCAAAGCCTTTGACTGTGTAGATCATGAGAAACTATGGAATGCTTTAAAAGAAATGGGGGTGCCGCAGCATCTGATTGTCCTGATGCGCAACCTATACTCTGGACAAGAGGCTACTGTAAGGACAGACAATGGAGAAACCGATTGGTTCCCCATCAGAAAGGGTGTGAGACAGGGGTGTATTTTATCACCCTATTTGTTTAATCTATATGCAGAACATATACGGAAAGCGGGATTGGACCAAGATGAAGGAGGTGTGAAAATTGGAGGGAGAAATATCAGTCATTTAAGATATGCAGACGATACCATACTACTAGCAGAAACCAGTAATAATTTGAAACGAATGCTGATGAAAGTTAAAGAGGAAAGCACAAAAGCAGGACTACAGCTGAACGTCAAGAAGACTAAAGTAATGACAACAGAAGATTTGTGTAAATTTAAAGTTGACAATGAGGACATTGAACTTATCAAGAATTATCAACACCTTGGCACAGTCAAGTGGTTTAACAGTCAGCCACTCTAATTGAAGTCTGCGAGGGGAACAGGGCGTCTCCTTGCAACTCTGAGCACCCTTCACTAACTATAAATAAAGAAGTTGGGGAAATGCTGAAAAGCAATGATACTGTTGCGCACCACCCCAGTCTCTAAGTGGTGTGATTTCCAGGGGTCCCTGCGCTTGCCCAGGGTTTGGTTTCCTTGGGAAGAAGGTCAGCGGAGACTGCGGTGTCTTTATGAAATATGGTTTATTTATTTACACACATTCCAAACTGAGCTTAAGATGGAGGGGTTCAATGCATCAGCATCCAATATTCAGCTTTCCCATCAATGTTACAGGAGGCACCCCAAACACCATGGTGCAGAAAGCCAGTCTCTCTGCCTGCCTCCAGTCCCAGCCTTTCTCTGACATACACTAAAAACACAAGCCTCTCCTCAGTGCCAGGAGGGGGGGGGGCGCTCTTCCAAGAGTTTCAATGACAAAAGGGTCTCCCTGGCCCATTCACCTGTCCATGGGCACCTGATAGACACATTAGCCCACCTAGCAACTCCATTAGTGTAACAAAAACTCATCTGACCAGCAGAGCGAGATTCTCCCACACACCCCAGGCGCCAGTCTCCAAATCAGAGGCTGGAAGGGGACTCATAGGAATTATCCAACTCAACCCCCCAAACTCACATTGCATTTTGCATTGGCGATCAACCCTAACTCACAACAATACTGTTCACAATGTTTTCCTTTTGGAAAGGAAAGGGGCTTCCCCTCTGCCCAGGGCCCACCCACCCAATCTCCTCCTCCCCTCTCCCTCCCCCTCGTCAGTTTTACCTATCTTAAGCATGATTGCACGGGAGTAAATCCCACTGAACCCAATAAGCAAGCATATGACCAAACCTGCCCTCCCCTCCCACTTCCTTTGCCCTCCCCCAACCCTCCCCCTACTCCACTTCCATGGTCAGTTTTAGCTATCCTAACCATGATTGTATAGGAGTAAATCCCATTGAATTCAATAAGCACGCAAATTATCAGACCTGCCTTTCCCATCCTTCCCCTCTCCTCTCCCTTCCTCCTCCCCTCCCCTCTTCCTTCTTCCTCCTCCCCTGTCCACTCCAGCCCTCCTTCCGCCCCCCCATCAGTTTTACCTATCCTAAGCATGATTGCATAGGAGTAAATCCCAGTGAACTCAATAAACATGTAAATGATCAAACCTGTCCTGCTCCCATCCCTCTCCTCCCCTCTCCCCCTCTTCCTATCCCCTGTAGTCAGTTTCACCTATCCTAAGCATGATTGCACGGGAGTAAATCCCACTGAACTCAATAAGCATGCAAATCATCAATCCATTCTCAGCAAACTTGCACAGCATTCCATTTCTTACCTCCCGGATTAAAAAGCAGAGAAATTAACTAATAGGCAAAAAAACCTTGCACTTTAAGAACATACCTATAGCCAACAGATATTTCTATCAAACTTTAAAAAGCAGGGAAATTGGGCAGCTATAGTGAATGCACCAGGGGAGCAGGAGACCTGACCTTCTCTCTGAGGTATTGGACTGCCCTACAAATCTGTCAAAATGCAAACACTTTGGCGTGGTACTTCACAGTCCAAGCCATTTCCTGTGTATCTTGGAAGAATTTGTTAACATGTGCCTCTGAGCATATGGTGAGTGGTGGCCTATTAGTGAATACTGTCTACAGTTCTAGTTGCCTGACCGCAAAAATAGCATTCTAGAGGTGGAAGAGGTAGAGAAATGGGCAACCAAACTACTCAAGGATGGCAACATTTGGGGATTTTTGCTGTAGAAAAAAAGCTTAGAGGAGACACGATAGAAGCGTATGATCACACCAGACATTTAAAGCACATGCAACACAAATGCAAAGCACATGCCTTCCCCCAATGAATCCTGGATAAGAGTTTTTCCTCACTATGCTATATTCCCAGCACCCTTCATAAACTACAACTTCCAGGACTCTTTGGAGGAAACCATATGCTTTCAATGTTCACGGTGGATCTGCCATGAAGGTGCGTGGTGTGGAGAAACTGGACAATACCCTCTGATGTAGTAGGGAACTTGCATCTGGCATGTAGGAAGAGGGAGGGAAGTAGCGCCCACCTGTTTGCACCCATTTCAGGAAAAACCTCACACGCTAAAAACGGTTGGTCTGCCAGGCTACCCTAAAACAAGGAGGGCAGGGCCACGTTCCTGCTTCCCTGAATTAGGCGGCGACCTTAATTCTAACAGACTAGGAAACTGGGGAGGGCTGGCAGAGTAGAAGTATTGAAAGAAGAGCCTCCCTATTCAACTATCGCAGCTGAGCCAAAGGACAGGACACACGAAGAAGCGGCCCATTTAGCTCACTTGTCTCCTTAGCTCTGCTCCAACTATGGGGCGCCTCCATCTCCAAGCTGAAGGCCACGAAATCCATCATCAGGACCACAGATGTTCCCAGAGATGCTACGATCCGGCCCAACTCAGCCAACCCAGCTCAGGGGAGAGGCGGACGGGACGGGGCAGAGCTGCAGCCTCCGATCTGGAGGGTCTGCGGGGAGGGGGCGCTTAAGGGGGGCCTCGCCCTCTCCCACCCTCCCCTCTCCCCCAATTGCATACTTCTGTTTCGAGGCTCCCTCCGCGCAACCCCGCTCGCCAGCATCGCAGCGCACGAAGAGGGGCTCTGAGCGCTTCCAGCCTGCATTTCTGCCGAGAGGCGGGGCAGGAAGGGGAAGTCCCTCGTTCGCTCTTTCCCTCCTCCGCTCTGTTGTCCTTTGTTAACCCTTAAGGAGCAAAGTGGCTGAAGTTCCTCGGCTGCTTCGCACAGAGAGAGAGGGGAGGCAGGAAGCCCCTTTCTGGCCGGTGACCCTTCCCCATTTTAAAAATAAAAGTGCCATGCACGTTTTTAAAAAAAGGCTTCGAGGGAACAGCTTAGGTTAGCCTAAACCCTGTTTCCTTTACCTGTGTTGAGTTGACATGTGTTGGCGCTGAAGGAGAGTAGGGCTCTCATGCCTTTAACAGCTGAGTGGCAGGCAGATATTAAGCAGAGTAAGCCTTTTCTAGCCCAGAACTAAAATTATGGGGAAAGCTTCACCTGTTGGATATTGTATTTGTCAGGCATCTTGTTATTTGTGTGTGACTCCCGATTTATCTCTGGGCACTCCTCCCCCCTCCATCTGCAAAAGAGGGTGCACGTTCGCTCATGATGTGAAGGGGATGTACATTTGTGTCATCGTCTGCGAGTGCAGCAGAGGGTGTGATCCACATGCAGTGGACCGGGCCCAGAAAATCCTCTTGGCAGTTTGGCACCCCTGGTTACCCCAGGGAAAGGCGTAGGAGTAGCCCTGTCCTCCATGAATTTGTCTAATCTTCTTTTAAAGCCATCCAAGCTGGTGGCCGTTACTGCGTCTTGTGGGAGCAAATTCCATAGTTTAACTATGCGCTGAGTAAAGAAGTATTTTACTGGAGTCGTCTGATCTGGCTACGGTGAAACATGCCTTAGTTACATCCCACTTAGACTACTGTAACGCGCTCTATGTGGGGCTGCCTTTGAAGACTGTTCGGAAACTTCGGTTGGTGCAACAAGCTGCAGCCAGAATGTTAACTGGGGCTGGTTTCAGGGACCATACAACTCCCCTGCTGCAACAGCTCCGCTGGCTGCCAGTCTGTTTCCGAACACAATTCAAAGTGCTGGTTATGACCTATAAAGTCCTATACGGCTTAGGTCCAGGCTATTTGTCAGACCGTATCTCCCTATATGAACCTGCCGAGGCCCTGAGATTTTCAGGAGAGACCCTTCTCACCATCCCAACACCTTCACAAGTGCGACTGGTGGGGACACGAGATAGGGCCTTTTCGGTGGCTGCCCCATGGCTCTGGAACTCCCTCCCTAGGGAGGCAAGAATGGCCTCCTCTGTGCAGTCCTTCCGCCGACAGCTAAAGACTTTTTTCTTCTGGCAGGCCTTTGGAACTGAAGGCTTTAAGGGTAGCGACTGAAGAGGATGCTGATTGTTATTGTTTTACTTGTATGCTCCTAAACTGGGTTGCAGTATTTTAAGTGTATATCTAATTGGTTTTAACATCTTAATAGTTTAATCCTGTTTTCATGCTGATTTTATATGTTTATATGTTTTATATTTTTATAGGTTCTTAATGATATGTACTTGTTTTTATCTGGAAGCCGCCTTGAGTTCCAGTTTGGAAAAAGGGCGGGGTATAAATAAAGATAATTAGACTTTCAAAAAGCATTTGACAAGGTACCTCACCAAAGGCTTCTGAGGAAGCTTAGCAGTCATGGAATAAGAGGAGAGATCCTCTTGTGGATAAGGAATTGGTTAAGAAGCAGAAAGCAGAGAGTAGGAATAAACGGACAGTTCTCCCAATGGAGGGCTGTAGAAAGTGGAGTCCCTCAAGGATCGGTATTGGGACCTGTACTTTTCAACTTGTTCATTAATGACCTAGAATTAGGAGTGAGCAGTGAAGTGGCCAAGTTTGCTAACGACACTAAATTGTTCAGGGTTGTTAAAACAAAAAGGGATTGCGAAGAGCTCCAAAAAGACCTCTCCAAACTGAGTGAATGGGCGGAAAAATGGCAAATGCAATTCAATATAAACAAGTGTAAAATTATGCATATTGGAGCAAAAAATCTTCATTTCACATATACGCTCATGGGGTCTGAACTGGCGGTGACCGACCAGGAGAGAGACCTCGGGGTTGTAGTGAACAGCACGATGAAAATGTCGACCCAGTGTGCGGCAGCTGTGAAAAAGGCAAATTCCATGCTAGCGATAATTAGGAAAGGTATTGAAAATAAAACAGCCAATATCATAATGCCGTTGTATAAATCTATGGTGCGGCCGCATTTGGAATATTGTGTACAGTTCTGGTCGCCTCATCTCAAAAAGGATATTATAGAGTTGGAAAAGGTTCAGAAAAGGGCAACCAGAATGATCAAGGGGATGGAGCGACTCCCTTACGAGGAAAGGTTGCAGCATTTGGGGCTTTTGAGTTTAGAGAAAAGGCGGGTCAGAGGAGACATGATAGAAGTGTATAAAATTATGCATGGCATTGAGAAAGTGGATAGAGAAAAGTTCTTCTCCCTCTCTCATAATACTAGAACTCGTGGACATTCAAAGAAGCTGGATGTTGGAAGATTCAGGACAGACAAAAGGAAGTACTTCTTTACTCAGCGCATAGTTAAACTATGGAATTTGCTCCCACAAGATGCAGTAATGGCCACCAGCTTGGATGGCTTTAAAAGAAGATTAGACAAATTCATGGAGGACAGGGCTATCAATGGCTACTAGCCATGATGGCTGTGCTCTGCCACCCTAGTCAGAGGCAGCATGCTTCTGAAAACCAGTTGCCGGAAGCCACAGGAGGGGAGAGTGTTCTTGCACTCGGGTCCTGTTTGCGGGCTTCCCCCAGGCACCTGGTTGGCCACTGTGAGAACAGGATGCTGGACTAGATGGGCCACTGGCCTGATCCAGCAGGCTCTTCTTATGTTCTTATGTTATGTTCTTATAATAATAATAATACTTCCTTTTGTCTGTCCTGAATCTTCCAACATTCAGCTTCTTTGAATGTCCAAAAGTTCTAGTATTATGAGAGAGGGAGAAAAACTTTTCTCTATCCACTTTCTCAATGCCATGCATAATTTTATACACTTCTATCATGTCTCCTCTGACCCGCCTTTTCTCTAAACTAAAAAGCCCCCAATGCTGCAACCTTTCCTCGTAAGGGAGTCGCTCCATCCCCTTGATCATTCTGGTTGCCCTCTTCTGAACCTTTTCCAACTCTATAATATCTTTTTTGAGATGAGGCAACCAGAACTGTACACAGTATTCCAAATGCGGTCGCACCATAGATTTATACAACGGCATTATGATATCGGCTGTTTTATTTTCAATGCCTTTCCTAATGATCCCTAGCATGGAATTTGCCTTTTTCACAGCTGCCGCACACTGGGTCGACATTTTCATCGTGCTGTCCACTACAACCCCGAGGTCTCTCTCCTGGTCGGTCACCGCCAGTTCAGACCCCATGAGCGTATATGTGAAATGAAGATTTTTTGCTCCAATATGCATAATTTTACACTTGTTTATATTGAATTGCATTTGCCATTTTTCCGCCCATTCACTCAGTTTGGAGAGGTCTTTTTGGAGCTCTTCGCAATCCTTCTTTGTTTTAACAACCCTGAACAATTTAGTGTCATCAGCAAACTTGGCCACTTCACTGCTCACTCCTAACTCTAGGTCATTAATGAACCAGTTGAAAAGTACAGGTCCCAATACCGATCCCTGAGGGACTCCACTTTCTACAGCCCTCCATTGGGAGAACTGTCCATTTATTCCTACTCTCTGCTTTCTGCCTCTTAACCAATGACTTTCTTACGGAAGGCGGCTTGATATTTTTAACAACGAAAGCTGCACTGGAGAAGGAGTGACCTGTAGTGACGACTGCTTTGTGTGGGTTTGTGGGGAGTGTATGGTTGTGAGTGTGTGTGTATGTGTGAGTTTGTAATATATGCCTGGGAGAGAGGAGTCAAAATCGACTGGGAGGATTTCTGGAGGTTCCAATTAACGTAGTGACGGGTAAAGGGAGATATGGCCTTGTGCGGAGGACTTGCCAGGTGAGGGGAACACGACCCAGACAATTAATAGCTGTGCTGTGTTCCGGTCCTCCATGCACCCACGGGATTGCTGGTTGCCCTATCAGCCAGCCCTCAGATCTCCGGATGCTGCTTTTAAATGCCAGATCAGTCCATAAGAAGATCTCTCTCATTCACGATTTAATCGTGGATGAGGGGGCTGATCTGGCATGTATAACCGAAACCTGGGTGGGTGAACAGGGTGGAGCTAGTCTCTCCCAGCTGTGCCCACCTGGGTATTTGGTTCAGCATCAGGGTAGGTCTGAGGGCCGGGGAGGGGGGGTTGCTGTGGTCTATAGGAGTTCCATCTTTCTCTCCAAGCATCCTGCCCATTTAGCTACTGGCCTGGAGTGTTTGCACCTTGTGTTGGGTCAACGGGACAGATTGGGGATTCTGTTGGTGTACCGCCCACCCCGCTGCCCAACAGACTCCCTAACTGAGCTGACGAAGGTGGTCTCGGATGTACTGTTGAGATCCCCTAGACTTTTGGTGCTGGGGGATGTCAACATCCATGCCGAGGCCACCTTATCTGGGGCAGCTCAGGACTTCATGGTCTCCATGACAACCATGGGGCTGTCCCAATATGCTATTGGCCCAACGCATGTGGCAGGGCATACTCTAGACCTGATTTTTGCAACTGGACAGGATGAAGGTGATCTGAAGGTAGGGTGTCTTACATCAGCCCCTTTGTCATGGATAGATCACCACTTGCTGAAGTTTAGACTGACAGCGACTTTCCCCCTCTGCAGGGGTGGGGGACCTGTTAAGATGGTCCGCCCCCGGAGACTAATGAATCCGGATGGTTTTCTGGGGGGGGTGGGTTTCCGGCTGATAAGACTGGCGCTCCTGTCGAAGCCCTGGTCGAACTGTGGCACAATGAAATGACCCGGGCAGTTGACACAATCACCCCTGAGCGCCCTCTCCTGGGTAGAGCTCATACAGCTGCATGGTACACTCCAGAGCTGAGAGCGATGAAACAGCATAGGAGACGGCTTGAGTGCAGATGGAGACGAACTCCTGATGAATGCAGTTTTGCACTGGTAAGTGCCTATACCAAGTTGTATTTAGTAGCAGTGCGGGCTGCAAAAAAACAACACTTGGCTGCTACTATTCAATCTTCTATTTGCCGGCCGGCGGAGCTTTTTAAGATTGTCCGAGGGCTGTTACATTCTGGCCCTAAGGACATGATAGATCCATCTGAAGCCCGCTGTAATGAATTTGCTAGGCACTTCCAGGACAAAATTTCTGGCATCCATCAGGACTTCGACTCCAATGTTATAGCAGTGGATTTAAATGAGGTATCCAGAGCACAGTCTGGTCATGTTTTGTTGGATGAGTTTCAATTGGTACAGCTCAAGGACGTTGACAAGGTGCTTGGACAGGTGCGTGCAACCACTTCTACACTGGATCCTTGCCCCTCTTGGCTGATAAAAGCTAGCAGGGTTGGAACCGCTGGCTGGGCCATGGAAGTGATTAATGCCTCATTGCAAGAGGGAGTGGTCCCTGGTTGTCTGAAGGAGGCAGTGGTGAGGCCACTTCTGAAAAAATCTTCCTTGGACCCAGAAACTCTTAACAATTACAGGCCGGTAGCGAATGTTCCATTCTTGGGCAAGGTCCTAGAAAGAGAGGTTGCGGACCAGCTCCAGGCACTCTTGGATGAGACCGATTATCTAGATCCATTTCAATGGGGGTTCAGGCCCGGTTTTGGCACGCAGATGGCCTTGGTCGCCCTGTATGATGACCTTTGTCAGGAGAAAGACAGGGGGAGTGTAACCCTGTTGATTCTCCTTCATCTCTCAGCGGCTTTTGATACCATCGACTATGGTATCCTTCTGGGGAGACTCGCTGATCTGGGAGTTGGAGGCACTGCTTGGCAGTGGTTCTGCTCCTATCTGGCGGGTCGCCTCCAGAAGGTAGTGCTTGGGGAGTTTTGCTCGGCACCCTGGGTCCTCAAATATTGAATTCCACAGGGGTCAGTACTATCCCCCATGCTTTTTAACACCAGGAGTTTTGGAGTGCGCTGCCACCAGTATGCTGATAACACGCAGCTCTACTTCTCCTGTTCATTTTTTTCAGGTGAGGCTGTCAAGGTGCTGAACCGATGCCTGGGTGCGGTAATGGACTGGATGAGAGCGAATAAATTGAAGCTCAATCCAGATAAGACTGCTGTTAGTGGGTGGTTCTCCTGACCAGATGGGAGAGGTTCAACCTGTCTTGGACGGGGTTGCACTCCCACTGAAGGAGCAGGTCCGTAGTTTGGGAGTTCTTTTAGAACCATCCCTGTCACTAGAGGCACAGGTAGCCTCGGTGGCACGGAGTGCTTTCTATCAACTTCGGTTGGTGGCCCAACTACGTCCCTATCTGGACAGGGAAAACCTTGCTTCAGTCATACATGCACTGGTAACCTCAAAATTGGACTACTGCAATGCACTCTACGTGGGGCTGCCTTTGAAGATGGTTCGGAAGCTGCAGCTCGTGCAAAATGCAGCAGCCAGATTGTTGACAGGGACTCGGAGATGTGAACATATAACACCGATTCTGACCCGCTTGCACTGGCTGCCTATATGCTTCTGCGCTCAATTCAAAGTGCTGGTTTTGACTTATAAAGCCTTACACGGCTTGGGACCACAATACTTGATGGAACGCCTCTCCCGATATGAACCTACCCGTACACTGCGTTCAACATCAAAGGGCCTCCTTCGGGGGCCCACCCAGAGAGAAGCCCGGAAGGTGGCAACGAGAAAACGAGCTTTCTCTGTGGTGGCCCCCGAATTATGGAACTCTCTCCCTGATGAGGAACGCCTAGCACCAACATTGTTATCCTTTCGACGCCAGGTAAAACCCTTTTTGTTCTCCCAGGCTTTTTATTTTTATTTATTTTATTTGTTTCATTTACCGTATATTCCGGCGTATAAGATGACTGGGCATATAAGACGACCCCCAACTTTTCCAGTTAAAATATAGTTTGGGATATACTCGCCGTATAAGACTACCCCTGCTTATGACATGCAGGTACTTAGCAGGAAAACTGTCACTTATAAACATAAGGCTGTTTGTTATCAAACATGTAAACATAAAACAGTGCAAGTGGATTAAACTTTTCCTAATTCACTCTAAAGCTGAAAGGAAGGATAAGACAATAAACCCATGGGAGCTGCCATGCAGTTTGTTTTCTAAGCTGACAACCAAACTGGAACTGATGATGATAGGAGGAAGATAACAAACAATAGAGAGAGAGCAAGTGCCGGGCAAGTCCCTGGCGAGTTAGCAACGCCCATCATAACTGCAAGCTACGGTATTTTTACAGGTTTTGCTGGCGTGACAGTTTCCCTTTAAAAGCCTTCAAAATCCTCCTGTTCGTCATCTGATACAATAAGTACATCAATGACATCTTGTGATACATTTGTAAGGCAGTCATCGTATGGATCGAATTCCGTATCAGATGGTGTGGTCTCAGCTTCGGCTTCCTCTTCATCTTGCCACAAGTAGTCGTCCTCCGTACCATCTAATGAATTTGATATGCCACACTTCTTGAAAGACTTGATTACTGTTTCTGCATCAATATCATTCCAGGCTTTTATGACAAACTTGCACAAAACATCCAACTGTGGAGCACGCATGTTTCCTCCTTTTGTGAATGACTTTTCGTCGCTAACCATCCATTCATTCCATTGTTCTCGAATGCGATCTTTAAATGGCTTGTTTAGGCACACATCCAGTGGCTGTACCAACGATGTCAATCCTGCAGGAATAACTGCCGCATCTGTGTTTAGTCTTGCAAGCCTTTGCTTGGTGCTGGGAGTTAAATGAGCCCTGAACATATCCCACACCAGTAGACTACGTTTTTGAATAAGTCCACCTGGTCGCCTGCTCCATACATTATCAAGCCATAGCTTTACCCCTTCTTCATCCATCCAGCCTTTTTCATTCACATGTACAAAACAACCAACAGGGAACTTGAGTTTCGGCATTGTTTTTCTTTTAAAAATAATCATTGGTCTCAGTTTGGCGCCATCAGCTGTGCATCCTAATACCACTGTAAAACTGGACTTCTCATGTCCTGTTGTTTTAATTAAAATTGTTTTTTCACTTTTTTGATGGACAGTTTTATTTCCAACCATATCAAAATTCATTGGAGTTTCATCCATATTTCCAATACTACTTAACGCATAGCCATGTTTAGTGCGCTGTTGTATTACGTATCGATGGAAACTATTTACTTTGCTATCAAGATCTGCAGGTAATTTTTGGGCAACTTTCGTCTTTTGCCTCAGTACCATATTATGCCTTCCCATGAATCTAGTACACCAGGATACAGTGGCCTTAAATCTGTTGCTGTGATCTGGGTTAGATTTGGCCCACTGAAGTGCAAACAAACGTATTTTATTTCGTGTCACTACATAACCGTTTTGGCGATGCTCATTCACCATGTCTGCTACATGTTTTTCGAGTTCTGGCCAATGTGGGGTGCCTCTTCTTAATGCACACTTACCCCTTGGCATACTCTTTAATGCTTTTTCATTTGCTTTCCAGTCCCGAACCATCTTTTCTGTTACTCCATATTGTCTTGCAGCAGCGCAGTTATTATGTTCCATGGCAAAGTTTACAACTTTAAGTTTGAAACTGGCTTCATATTTCTTTCTTCTTGCTGGTGGAGCCGTTTTTGAGCTCCCCCCACCATATGCGGCGACCGCAGATTCTCCAGTCCGGCTCGGAAGTTTCAGCACCCGCCCTATAAGACGACACCCGGCGTATAAGACGACCCCCAACTTTTGAGAAGATTTTCCTGGGTTAAAAAGTCGTCTTATATGCCGGAAAATACGGTATAAACCGCCCATAGCGAGTAGCTCTCTGGGCGGTGTACAAAAAGGTTAAAATACAAAATATCACAATAAAATCAGCCTACAAACAATGAACACAAGCAGCAACAAAAGAAAATAAAAAAAATTAAGGTTATAACATTAAACGCTTAAAATGCCTGGGAGCATAGCCAGGTCTTAACCTGGTGCCGGAAAGATAGAAGCGTAGGCGCCAGGCGTACTTCTTCGGGGAGGCTGTTCCACAGTTCGGGGGCCACTACAGAAAAGACCCTAGATCTAGTAACTGTCCTCCGGGCTTCCCGATGGGTTGGTACCCGGAGGAGGGCCTTAGATGCTGAGCGAAGTGACCAGGTAGGTTCATAGCGGGAGAGGCGTTCCACAAGATATTGCGGTCCCATGCCGTGTTTTAACACCTACTTTTAACACCTACATTCAACACTTACGATCTTAATATTTTAGTAATTTTAATATTCGCATCTTAACATCTTAATACTTTTAACTGATTTAATGCGTTTTTATATTTAACATTTTTAGGACTGTGTTTGTACTTGTCTATGTGTTTATTATGTTTAGTTTCTTCTTTTTGGTATATTGTTTTAAGATGTTTGATATATGTTTTTAATTGTATATTAGATGTTTCTATGTTGTGAACCGCCCAGAGAGCTTCGGCTATGGGGCGGTATAGAAATATAATAAATAAATAAATAAATAAATGAATGAATGAATGAATGAATGAATGAATGAATGAATGAATGAATGAATGAATGAATGAATGAATGAATGAATGAATTATCCACAAGAGGACTTCTCCTCTTATTCCATGACTGCTAAGCTTCCTCAGAAGTCTTTGGTGAGGTACCTTGTCAAACGCTTTTTGAAAGTCTAAGTTCACTATGTCCACTGGATCACCTCTATCTATATGCTTGTTGACACTCTCAAAGAATTCTAATAGGTTACTGAGACAGGACTTTCCCTTGCAGAAGCCATGCTGGCTCTGCTTCAGCAAGGCTTGTTCTTCTATGTGCTTAGTTAATCTAGCTTTAATAATACTTTCTACCAGTTTTCCAGGGACAGAAGTTAAGCTAACTGGCCTGTAATTTCCGGGATCCCCTCTGGATCCCTTTTTGAAGATTGGTGTTACATTTGCCACTTTCCAGTCCTCAGGCACGGAGGAGGACCTGAGGGACAAGTTACATATTTTAGTTAGCAGATCAGCAATTTCACCTTTGAGTTCTTTGAGAACTCTCGGGTGGATGCCATCACATCCGAGAAACTCATCACAGGAGGCCTTAACATGTTCCATCAGTTCCGGGGCAACTGGACTGACCAGGCCCTGGACCGCTTGGAACAGCCTCCTGGGACAACACTCTGCGGACGCAATAGAGGCAGCATTAAAATCCTTCTTTGCTGCCCTTATCGCCACATGGTAGGCTGCTGCAGCTGCTCTAGCCAATGTCCGATCGTCATCAGAGCGAGATTTCCGCCACCGGCGCTCTAGCCTTCTCACTTCCCGCCTCAGAGTTCGCAACCGCGGAGTATACCATGGTGCTGTCTGAGCTCTATTCAGGGGGGAGAGGGCGTTTCGGAGCCACCCGGTGTAATGCCCCGGTGATTGCAGCATTCCACCCCTCCACCAGGGTCTCAACCGAGTGGCCGGGGGCCTGCTCCAGAGAATCCCCAAGCGCATTCAGGAATCCATCTGGATCCATCAGACGCCTGGGTCCTAATGGGTCCTTATCATTATTAAGTAGTGTGGTGTTAATAGTTCTGCAAATATTTTAGAATTCCCTCATTAATCCATCTGGACCAGGAGCTTTTTAATTTCCCAGTGCCTGAATTGTTTCTTATTTCTCCTTCTGATGCGTTTGTCTCTAGGCTTCTAAGGTCTTGTTCTGTGACTTTGGGCCTGTTGATATTTAGAGGAAATCTCTTTCTAACTTGAGGCTTATTTTACATTTTAGTTTTCAACCAGCTGAGAATATCAACCTACACTCCATTCTCCCCACGGAGAGACAGTATGGCATAGTGGTTAGAGAGCTGAACTGTGACCTGGAAGTCCCGGGTTCAAATCTTCCACACTAACTGATATTGAGGGCCAGTCACCTCCTCTCAGCCTAAGCTACATCACAGGGTTCCTGTGATGATAAAATGGGGGAAGGACAGACCCATGCACACCCCCTGGAGCTCTTGGGAGGAAAGTGGGAGGTATTAATGTAAAAATAAATCAATATTGGAGGGGGGATGCTGTCGCTTGCGATAAGGTAGTCCAGAGTGAGAAGCAGCAGCTGAGTCTGGTTTGGAGTCCCCAGCCCCACCTTCCCGTCACAGGACACACTCCGGTTCCAGCAACGGTCATTCTGCTCAAATGCCCCCCCCCCCAGCAGAACTGGAGGGGCAGCAACATCTGGCCTGGCTTCCCACCACCCTCTTTGCTTCTCTCCCAACCTGCAGGAGAGTTCAGGGGAACTTCAAGGCTTCCCCAGAGATAGGTCAAGAGGAACATTTTGATGGGGGGACTAGAAACGTAGGAGGGGGTTGGTGGGCCATGACCCCCTAAAATGTTTCTGGCCGCCCTAAATATTTTTCCAAAAAACAAAGAATGACATTTATTGCAGAAAAAAATCCTGGCCTCTCGCCTTTTTTTGTGCCCCCTTGAACTGTTAGGCTGGCTCCATGCATGCGGGGAACAGAGAGTGCCTCAGAAAGGGGTGGGTGTTGGAAGTGGGGCAAGAGCAACTCCTGTTTTGTTCTTTTGTTCATGTTCCCGAAGGGAGATGGAGCGAGGGTCCTCCAGATGGACCGGCCTGACTAGCTCTACCTGTGATGCTCTGACTGACTTCCTTCCATTGTTAGACAGATACATCTTAGGGAGCTTATCTGCCCCTCCTCCTTTCTGCCCTTCCTTTCTTCTCTTCTCCCTCCTGAGCCATGAGGGCAACTCCCAAGCCTGGGCGTTGCGCCGCCAACTTAGTTAGTTAGTTAGAACTAGGTCTGCCTTTCTATCTACTATGTATTTCTATAAATAAAGTAGCTTTTCTTTTCTTACTAAGTCTTAAGTCTCCGTGATCTCAATGCAGGATAAAAACCTGCCACTTCGGTAAACGCACACACTGGCACACACGCATCTCAGACCACTGACGTTCTCTGCCAATAGTTATACAAATTTACACAACATATTTAAACGTTATCTGTGTCTGCAAGTTCTGGTTTAATTATTAAATTAGTCAACACTTTAGACGACCCACTAGTGAGAGCAAATGAATTTCATCATTTATTTTATCGCCGGCCTGCCTGCCTGCCTGCCTGTGCCTGCCTGCCTGCCTGCCTGAAACAGGAGGGAAAAGGGAGGAACAGCAGAGAGAAAAGTTATTTATTTATCTCCAAAAACAAACAGTCTTCCCAAGGAGCTCTGGGAATTGTAGCTCTGGGAGGGGACAATGGGTCGGTCTCTAAACAACTCCCAGCACCCCTCACAAACTATGGCTCCTGGGATTCTGGTTCAGGGAAGCCATGAATGTTGTTGAAAGGGGAGTGATCCGGGTTGAAATGTGTAGCATGGGCTGCTTCAGAATCTAGCAGTCTCCCCTTCCTGTAGAGGCTTTTAAGCAGAGGCTCGATGTCCCTAGTCTTGGGGATTTTCCTCTTTTGATCTGCCCCTATGGATATCTTCTATGCTCAGAGACAGGGTGCGCTTAGGTGAGCACAACGTTTGACAAGTGGAGCTCTGGGGGGCCATAAGGTTCAAAGGGAAGTCATGTCAACCCCCAATCCTGTGCATTCACTAGAATGAGGTACTTCTGACTATTTCAAATGGAAATATACAAATATGATAAGAAGGTAGACCCCATCAGTCACTGGCAGAGGATTTCATTGGCATGCAGCAGATCCCACGGCCAATAGATAAACTCTACAGGTAACACAGCAATGGGGCCCTCTGGCCCTCAGGAATCATTAGGCCCACCAGCATCCTAATGTAGTGTGTGAGGATGTTTTCCCCAGACCTCTGATTTCCAGCGTGGGCAGGTAAAGATGTGGCAGCAAAGAAATGATTGGGAGCTTAAAGTGCACTCCTAATTGTTCCTCGGCAAGCGGAGCTTTCTCTCAGTACCCATCAGTTGATCCAGCCCTGACAGGGAGCCCCACTGGGATTGGCTGCATTGAGAAGTTCCCCATCAGGAACCTCACATTGCTCTCAAAGGGGCTCTCAGACCTGATCATCTGATGGCCACTGAGATCCATCACTTGGAAGTCCATTTGCAACTGCCTGTAAAACACAGTGAGGTCAACTATCAAAATACCAATTAAAATGTTTTTTTGGCGGGGAAAAGAAAATGGGAAGAAACAGGGGGGCAACCATCAAACGCAACACAGGATTGCAAGTAAAATAACAGTCAATCTACCATTGCTGGTTAAATGTTACCTGCCTGAACAGAGACTTGGATTTCAGAACAGTGGCAGAGTTCCTGGCAAAAGGCTTCTTCTGAAAGAGCATCTTTGGACTCCTGACCTGATGTTTGCATGAAACCAAAAGACTCACATATTTATGGGGATCTAATATTGGTACAGCCTCCCCCTTTCTGAGGTGGAATGTTTGGCCCAATCAAGAGACCTGCTCCATCTCTGATGCCAGTGGGCAACCAGAAAGTAACTAGTTTCGTCTCCCCACCTTCTCTAAAATGTTTATTTCATAAGTCTGATCACGTATTGAGACAGCAAACAGTCCATAGCTCAAGGTTAACTGCAGGGGGTTAGAATCCCAGATGCTGTAGGTGGTGCTTGTGAACCAGAACGTTGGGATTCCTCACAGATATAAATAATTGAATTCCAAACCAAATATTATGGTCCGCCAGTGAGTCTTACCGAGAGAGGCCACGATCCCACAATTTTCCTCCATGACTTCCGTATGCAGAGCTTTCTGGTCAGGATCCAACAGTGCCCACTCCTCCTCCGTGAAAGACACAGCCACATCCTCAAAGGACACAGGATGCTAAAAACGGAAAGATTAATTCATTGTAAACAGCATAAATATTATCTCCTAGGGCTGCATGTCTACCCAATTGGATAGCAGGAGCCCGACATTGCCTGACTTTCCTTCCTGCTTGATGCCCTTTAGGATCAAGAGACCACTTGTGAAGGAGCACCCTTGCTGTAGGCTGGGAGAGGCGGGGTGAAAGAGACATAAACTCTCCTTCCCCCTCCTCCTCCCAGCCATGTGTCTAACATGGGTGTTTTAAAAATCCTGAATTAAACATTAGCCCCACCTCCAGACTAATTGAGGATGGGATGCAGGGCGGGTGGTCCCCGGGTTGGCCCATTAGGGGGTCCTCGGATCATAGCCTCAGAGTAGGTCAGAGGGAATCTGCACAGCCCTAATATCTACTATTGATGTGTTGTTTATATGGGGTTGTTTTTGAGCACAATTATGTATGGATGTTGATTTTAATATTGCAATGAAAGTGTTTTATTTTAATGATGGGTGTTTCTATTTTGATCTTTGAGTAAGTGGTTTCTATACTTGGCATTAACTGTGGCATTAAAGAGTATGCAAAATTAATAAACACTACTGAAAAGAATCTTCATACTAATAAATAACACTAGCTATATCCAAAGGGATAATTAAAGTGATTTGGCTGGTCACCATTATCAAGATTTAAGCCTTCATTGAGTGGTCTACAAAGCCATCGTTGAGGGAGATTTCGTTCAGACCAAGAGAGGTGAGCAAGTATAGAAGCACTCAGGCTATCCCCAGCCTTCTCTCCCCACTGATCCAGCCCCCTACCTCATCTGGTTCCACAGCAGCTGCTTTCCCTCTGTCACGAAAGAGAGACGGCCGAGGAGTTCTTCCTGGTGTCATTTCATTCCCTGTGGGAGACAAAGGTGGTGGGAAGCCATTAGCACGTGATTGTCTCAGAGATTCCCTGATGCATGTTTAACTACTGCACATGGGCCTCAGAAGAGGTCTTATCTGTTGAGTGTTTATACACATTTTATATTTCAGTTGCGTGAAAACACATATCTCCTCCTTTGGGCCGTTGTCCACAAATCAAAGTGCTAGTCCCCACGTATAAATCAGTGAAATGTAAACCAATGTGTACTGTGGAAAAGGCTGGAGATGACTGTCTCCAAAATTGAAACAGGGGAACGAACTGAGATAAGCCCCACTAATGCTTACCCAGTGGACCCTGGATGGTGTCTGATGGAGTCTTTGCAGCATCAAGGAAATCAGTGCCCAATTCTGGAAAGAGATCCTTTCCCTGAAAGAGTAACGAAGGGTTAAAACAGGAATCGGTGAGAAGAGTTAGAAAAGGAATGTCAGAGGCACAAACCTAGGGGGTTATTGGACATCCTTCCTTGGATGATTTCCAAGGCAGCTGGGCAATTAGCAGAGGATTTTGGGATATTCTCCACATTCAGAGCCCCCTGAAAGTATCTCAAGAAATGCTCTCACCTGCTGCTCTGTCTGCTTCTTGTCCTCTGCCTGACTCAGGAGGAAACCTTCTACCAGGGCCACCGCCTGGGAACTGGTCTCCACTCCACATTCCCTCACCCAGTTCTCCATCTCCGGTGGAAGGACAGCCAAGAACTGCTCTAGGATCACCAGGTCCAGGATCTGGTTCTTTGTGTGTTGCTCCGGCTTCAGCCACAGACAGCAGAGATTGTGGAGTCGGTTACAAACTTCTCGGGGGCCCTCGGCCTCCTGGTAGCAGAACTGCCTGAAATGCAGTCGGTGCACATCTGAACTGAGGGTGTTCTCTTTACCCAGGCCTTGCTGTATGGTTCTTTCCCAGAATTCCTCACTGCTGCCAGCCTTGGTGGTATAGCAGCATCTTCCTGCTTCACGGCCAGATGCGTCTTCCTCTTCCATCTTTTATCTGTGCACCAAGGAAGCCCCCAACAGGACTGAAGGAACTCCTTTGTCTTATGCCGATTTCTGTCTCAAGCCTACGAATCTCCTAATCAGAGGTGCTACCACGTCCTGAAAAGCAAAGACATTGTTCTGTTACAGAATTATTACACTTTCAAGACAGGAAAAAGTGTGGATGTGTCTGGCTAGCACGGGGGGGCCACATTCCTCCATGTGAGGGCCGCAGATTAAAGCATTCAATTTAGTTCAGAGTCAGAAGGTGCAGCATCTGCCCTACTGCCCTTTGCCTTACCACTCCTTCCCTGCCGTGCACACTCCCTCTCTTAGCCTGCCTCATCCTTTTATGTAGAATTATCCCTGCCTCTTTTCCTTTATGCAGAATTGTTGTTGTTATGTGCCTTCAAGTCGATTACGACTTATGGCGACCTATGAAGCAGCGACCTCCAAGAGCATCTGTCATGAGCCACCCTGTTCAGAACTTGTAAGTTCAGGTCTGTGGCTTCCTTTATGGAATCGATCCATCTCTTGTTTGGCCTTCCTCTTTTTCTTCTCCCTTGTTTTTCCCAGCATTATTGTCTTCTCTAGTGAATCATGTCTTCTCATGATGTGTCCAAAGTATGATAACCTCAGTTTCAGCACAACCTGTTTTGGTGTGTGATCAATTTCTTCCTGTACTTCTGCATAAATTCTCTCCAATTCCTCCTCTTTTGTGTTTGTCGTTGGAGCATAGACTTGGATAATGGTTATGTTAATAGCTTTCCCGTTTAATCTCATTGATATCACTCACTCAGACCTTGCGTTATAACTCCTAATTGCTTTTGCTACATCACTTCTCACTATTAAAGCAACCCCATTTCTTCTTAATTTCTCATTTCCTCTTTCGTGGTAAGAGATATTCAGAAGTGGTTTACCACTGCCTTCCTGTGAGTTTGGATACATCTTAGTCTGGTGTCTCAGCTTTGACCGTTCCGCTGTGGGTGCCCCTGCTAGGAGACTAGCCTCTTGGTCTAGACTTCGGCCGGCATTGCTCTTAGCTTCTTCAACACTCTCAAACGCCCTCACCACGTTAACGCTATGCAGAATTATCTTTAAGTATTTACTGTAAAACAAAATATTTCTTCCTTGCATCTGAGATCAGATATACTGCTTCTGCATATGTAAGTTTTATTCCCCACACAGCTACTCTTAGACAGACTCATCGGCCAGAGAAAAACATACCACATCTCCAGCCAGCACTCCTCCAAATGTAGCCTTTCACCGTTACATAGATGTATCAGCAACTAGGAGGGTCCTCACCTATGGTTTGTAAGCTCCATTTCCACCCTGTAGATCCCTGCTTCCCTTAAGACTTTAAGCTGCAAACCAAAACCCCAACATGTCACAAGTACAGGCAGAAAGCTTTTGTCTGTTCCCCGTATTTTCTGCCCTAGCAAGCATGAACGATGGATCTGCAGATGTGGACGCAGTTTGGGTTAGAACATAAGAACATAAGAAGAGCCTGCTGGATCAGGCCAGTGGCCCATCTAGTCCAGCATCCTGTTCTCACAGTGGCCAACCAGGTGCCTGGGGGAAGCCCGCAAGCAGGACCCGAATGCAAGAACACTCTACCCTCCTGAGGCTTCCGGCAACTGGTTTTCAGAAGCATGCTGCCTCTGACTAGGGTGGCAGAGCACAGCCATCACGGCTAGTAGCCATTGATAGCCCTGTCCTCCATGAATTTGTCTAATCTTCTTTTAAAGCCATCCAAGCTGGTGGCCATTACTGCATCTTGTGGGAGCAAATTCCATAGTTTAACTATGCGCTGAGTAAAGAAGTACTTCCTTTTGTCTGTCCTGAATCTTCCAACATTCAGCTTCTTTGAATGTCCACAAGTTCTAGTATTATGAGGGAGAAAAACTTTTCTCTGTCCACTGTCTCAATGATATGCATAATTTTATACACTTCTATCATGTCTCCTCTGACCCGTCTTTTCTCTAAACTAAAAAGCCCCAAATGCTGCAACCTTTCCTCGTAAGGGAGTCGCTCCATCCCCTTGATCATTCTGGTTGCCCTCCTCTGAACCTTCTCCAACTCTATAATATCCTTTTTGAGATGAGGCAACCAGAACTGTACACAGTATTCCAAATGCGGCCGCACCATAGATTTATACAACGGCATTATATCGGCTGTTTTATTTTCAATACCTTTCCTAATGATCGCTAGCATGGAATTTGCCTTTTTCACAGCTGCCGCACACTGGGTCGACATTTTCATTGTGCTGTCCACTACAACCCCGAGGTCTCTCTCCTGGTCGGTCACCACCAGTTCAGACCCCATGAGCATATATGTGAAATTCAGATTTTTTGCTCCAATATGCATAATTTTACACTTATTTATATTGAATTGCATTTGCCATTTTCCCACCCATTCACTCAGTTTGGAGAGGTCTTTTTGGAGCTCTTCGCAATCCTTCTTTGTTTTAACAACCCTGAATAACTTAGTGTCGTCAGCAAACTTGGCCACTTCACTGCTCACTCCTAATTCTAGGTCATTAATGAAAAGTACAGGTCCCAATACCGATCCTTGAGGGACTCCACTTTCTACAGCCCTCCATTGGGAGATCTGTCCGTTTATTCCTACTCTCTGCTTTCTGCCTCTTCACCAATTCCTTATCCACAAGAGGACCTCTCCTCTTATTCCATGACTGCTAAGCTTCCTCAGAAGTCTTTGGTGAGGTACCTTGTCAAACGCTTTTTGAAAGTCTAAGTACACTATGTCCACTAGATCACCTCTATCTATATGCTTGTTGACACTCTCAAAGAATTCTAATAGGTTACTGAGACAGGACTTTCCCTTGCAGAAGCCATGCTGGCTCTGCTTCAGCAAGGCTTGTTCTTCTATGTGCTTAGTTAATCTCGCTTTAATAATACTTTCTACCAGTTTTCCAGGGACAGAAGTTAAGCTAACTGGCCTGTAATTTCCGGGATCCCCTCTGGATCCCTTTTTGAAGATTGGCGTTACATTTGCCACTTTCCAGTCCTCAGGCATGGAGGAGGACCCGAGGGACAAGTTACATATTTTAGTTAGCAGATCAGCAATTTCACATTTGAGTTCTTTGAGAACTCTCGGGTGGATGCCATCCGGGCCCGGTGATTTGTCAGTTTTTATATTGTCCATTAAGCTTAGAACTTCCTCTCACGTTACCACTATTTGTCTCAGTTCCTCAGAATCCCTTCCTGCAAATGTTAGTTCAGGTTCAGGGATCTGCCCTATATCTTCCACTGTGAAGACAGATGCAAAGAATTCGTTTAGCTTCTCTGCAATCTCCCTATCATTCTTTAGTACACCTTTGACTCCCTTATCATCCAAAGGTCCAATCGCCTCCCTAGATGGTCTACTGCTTTGAATGTTTTCTTGTTGGTTTTTATGTTCTTAGCAATGTGCTCCTCAAATTCTTTTTTAGCATCCCTTATTATCTTCTTGCATTTCTTTTGCCAGAGTTTGTGTTCTTTTTTATTTTCTTCATTCGGACAAGACTTCCATTTTCTGAAGGAAGACTTTTTGCCTCTAAGAGCTTCCTTGACTTTGCTCGTTAACCATGCTGGCATCTTCTTGGCCCTGGTGGTACCTTTTCTGATCTGCGGTATGCACTCCAGTTGAGCTTCTAATATAGTGTTTTTAAACAACTTCCAAGCATTTTCGAGTGATGTGACCCTCTGGACTTTGTTTTTCAGCTTTCTTTTTACCAATCCCCTCATTTTTGTGAAGTTTCCTCTTTTGAAGTCAAATGTGACCGTGTTGGATTTTCTTGGCAATTGGCCAGTTACATGTATGTTTAATTTAATAGCACTGTGGTCACTGCTCCCAATCGGTTCAACAACACTTACATCACGCACCAGGTCCCGGTCCCCAATGAGGATTAAGTCCAGGGTTGCCATCCCTCTGGTCGGTTCCATGACCAACTGGTCTAGGGAATAGTCATTTAGAATATCTAGCAACTTTGCTTCTTTGTCATGACTGGAACACATATGCGGCCAGTCTATGTCCGGGTAGTTGAAGTCACCCATTACTACGACATTTCCTAGTTTGGATGCTTCCTCAATTTCATATCTCATCTCAAGGTCTCCCTGAGCATTTTGATCAGGGGGAAGATAGAACGTTCCCAGTATTAAGTCCCTCCTGGGGCATGGTATCACCACCTACAACGATTCTGTGGAGGAGTCTGCCTCTTTTGGGGTTTCGAGCTTGCTGGATTCAATGCCTTCTTTCACGTATAGAGCGACTCCGCCACCAATACGTCCTTCCCTGTCCTTCCGATATAGTTTATATCCAGGGATAACCGTATCCCACTGGTTTTCTCCATTCCACCAAGTCTCCGTTATGCTCACTATATCAATGCTCTCCTCTAAGACCAAGCACTCCAGTTCTCCCATCTTGGTTTGGAAGCTCCTAGGATTAGTGTACCGGCACTTGTAAGCAGTGTCTCTCTTCAAGTGTCTTTGGCACTTGTGGTTTGGCCTGTGGTAATTTTACTCTTCTGAATTTATATCCTGTGCCCCTGCTCTCACAATGCCTACTTCTAGGCCTACCCCTTTTAAAATTTCATCATTTCTTTGGTTTTTATCCCGGGGGGAGGTTTATTCCGAACCGGACCTTTCTCAGCTCCTGTCGGGTTTCCCCCCTCAGTCAGTTTAAAAGCTGCTCTGCTACCTTTTTAATTTTAAGTGCCAGCAGTCTGGTTCCATTCTGGTTCAAGTGGAGCCCATCACTTTTGTACAGGCCCGGTTTGTCCCAAAATGTTCCCCAGTGCCTAACAAATCCAAACCCTTCCACCCGACACCATCGTCTCATCCACGCATTGAGACTGCAAAGCTGGGCCTGTCTGGCTGGTCCTGCGCGTGGAACCGGTAGCATTTCAGAGAAAGCCACCTTGGAGGTCCTGGCTTCACCATCCTACCTAGCAACCTAAATTTTGCTTCCAGGACCTCACGGCTGCATTTCCCCATGTCGTTGGTGCCAACGTGCACCACGACCACTGACTCCTCCCCAGCATTGTCTACCAAACTATCTAAACGACGGGCGATATCCACAACCTTCGCACCAGGCAGGCAAAACACCGTGCGGTCTACACGCCCATCACACATCCCACTGTCTATGTTCCTAATTATTGAATCACCCACTACAAGGATCCCTCCACCCCCTGGAGATAAATCCTCAGCACGAGAGGATAGCTGCTCATCCCCCAAGGAATGGGTCCCTTCTAAGGGATCGTTTCCCTCTTCCTCAGCTAGATGCTCTCCTTCCCCGAGACCATCGTTCTCCATGATAGCAGGAGAGCTATCATCGTTGGAGTGGGACACAGCTATAACGCCCCTGAAGGCCTCCTCCACACAACTCTCTGCCTCTCTCAGCTTTTCCAGGTCCGCCACCTTGGCCTCAAGGAAATGAAGTCGTTCCCGGAGAGCCAGGAGCTCATTGCACCGAGAGCACACCCACGACTTCTGTCCAACAGGCAGATAGTCGTACATGCTGCAGGCGGTGCAAAACAATGGAAAGCCCCCACACCCCTGCTGGCTTCTTACCTGCATAGTTTTGTTTAAGGTTTATTACGTCAATGGGTTGGAGACTGTGGTTTAGTTGAGGTTATGGAACAGACGGGCAGAGTGGGGGGCCCTGGCCTCCTCGCCCTGCTGCCGAACTCGCTCTGCTGCTTAACTCGCCTTGACGCTTTGTCAGCTGGGGCCTTGACACTTAATCTCTCCCTGTATGTATCGGTGGAGTTTCCTTTTTCCCCTTCTCTCCGACTGGAATTTAACCTTGTTTACAGTGTCCCCTGAAGCTTTCCTGCTAGGGTGGTGTTGAACACTAGCTTTCTATAGGCTTCCTTCTCCTAGGATCTGTCTCCTAAGATATAGGCTCTTTCAGGATTTGGCTCCTAGGTCAGGGTGACCTTAGGCTGCCCTTATTACTTATTGCTCTGAGCTGTTTTAATTCAATTAAATAATGGAATATATGGGAGCTACTTACTCTCTTTTCGCTCTGCTGCTTAACTCGCCTTGATGCTTTGTCAGCTGGGGCCTTGACGCTTCATCAGCTGGGGCTCCCTCTAGCTCGTGGAGCAGGCTCCCTCGATAGGGTGCTCTGACTTTATATGTGTGGCTGGTTCCTCCCAGCTACTGCTGCCAGCCAATGATGTGTTACTTGAGGCTGATGGCTCCACTATCAGCTGGGGCTTAACTCTTTAGGATTATCTCAGGCTTCCTTCCTTTGAAGGCAGGAAGGCAGGCTTCCTTCCTGAGCGAGGGGCGGGGCTGTTTAAGCTTTTGGCTGCTTTTAATCTCAGCAAGGGGCTGCGACTTCCAGGCAAGTCTTTTGTGTTTGTTGTTTTCCCACCTAGAACAGCCTGACCTTTCTTTAACCTAGGGAAACAGAGCTTGTGGTTGTGTTTCAGGAAGGCTAAAGCTGCCCTTTTTAGCAAGGACTGAGCTGACTCTCTCCCTGTATGTATCGGTGGAGTTTCCTTTTTCCCCTTCTCTCCGACTGGAATTTAGCCTTGTTTACAGTGTCCCCTGAAGCCTTCCTGCTAGGGTGGTGTTGAAAACTAGCTTTCTATAGGCTTCCTTCTCCTAGGATCTGTCTCCTAAGATATAGGTTCTTTCAGGATTTGGCTCCTAGCTCAGGGTGACCTTGGGCTGCCCTTATTACTTATTGCTCTGAGCTGTTTTACTTCAATTAAATAATGGAATAAATGGGAGCTACTTACCCTCTTTTTGCTCTGCTGCTTAACTCGCCTTGACGCTTTGTCAGCTGGGGCTCCCTCTAGCTCGTGGAGCAGGTTCCTCTCTTAATAAGGGCTGTTTCAATGGGCTTGTTTAATTGTACATTTTAATGGTGTTTATCTTTTACATTCTAATGAAATGTTCTATTGTGAAATCTTCCTTTAATTTTAATTATATCTCTGCTTATATTTTTTGAATTGGTTTTAGAGTTGTAAACTGCTTAGAAGCCATGTTGGCAATTAAGCAGCATATAAATGAATGATAATCTATTTTGTTTTCATGTCCTCCCTAGACTCCTACTGGGAGGATAAATCTCTCTCTCTATAAATATATATTATATTAATAAATAAATAATAAAGTAATATCACACATTGGTTACTTTCATTTCAGGTCTCCTGAATTTGATTCTTTCAAACGAAAAACCACCAGTCGTTCTCAATAGTGCTTTCTATCCAATCTCAAAAGATCCCCACAGCATCACAGGGTTATATGTCTGAATGGGCGCGTCAGTCAGGAGGATCAAAAATACCACAGTCTGATAATGGGGGGGGGGAAGAATTCCAAGGGAAGTTCAGTTGAGGATTCGCTGCCATGAGATCAAATCAACACTGCAGAACTACTTTAAATCCCCACCCCACCCCCATATATATATTTAAAAGGGCCTCCTGGCTTTGCAGAGAGGTGGATGAGTGGTAGAAGATCCACCCCCTGATTTGGGGTTCACAGAATCACAGAATAGTGGATTTGGAAAGGGCCTCTAAGCCCATCAAGTCTATCCCCCTGTTCAATGCAGGAATACCTGCATACCTGACACTGGGCTGTACAGTTGGCTCTTGAATGCCTCCAGTGTTGGAGAACCCACCACCTCTGTAGGTAATTGGTTCCAGATGATCAGTCGACATCTCACTTCCTGCAACTTGAGCCCATTATTCCGTGTCCTGCGCTCTGTCACAACCTTTCAAGTATTTGAGAAGCGCTAACATATCTCCCCTCAGCCTTCTCCAGGGTGAACGTGCCCCGTTCTTTCAGTCTCTCCTCATAGGGCTTTGTTTCCTGCCCCTGATCATCCTCGTTGCCCTTCTCTGAGCATGTTCCAGTTTGTTCCCATCCTTGTTAAAATGTAGCATCCAGAACTGGATACAGTACTCAAAATGAGGCCTAACCAGTGTCAAATAGAGGGGAACAAGTACGTCATGTGATTTGGAAACCATCTTTGGACACATCATGAGAAGACATGATTCACTAGAAAAGCCAATAATGTTGGGAAAAACAGAAGGGAGCAGAAAAAGAGGAAGGCCAAACAAGAAATGGATTGATTCCATAAAGGAAGCCACAGACCTGAACTTACAAGATCTGAACAGGGTAGCTCGTGACAGATGCTCTTGGAGGTCACTGATTCATAGGGTCGCCAAAAGTCATAATCCACTTGAAGGAACATAACAACAACAAACTTAATGTAGCCTAAAACAGCATTTGGCTTTTTCTTTTCTTTTTTTTGCAGCTATACTGCACTGTTCATTCGTATTCAGCTTGCAATCAACAGCAATTCCAAGATATTTTTGGCACGTAGTATTGCTGAGCTAAGTATCCCACATATAATAACGGTGTTTGATTTCTTTTTCCTAGGTGGAAAAATTTGCACTAAGCCCCATTCAAACGCCATTCCGTTGTTTTCAGCCCAGTGCACCTCCCTATCAAGATCCCTTTGAATTTTGTTTCTGTCTTCCAAAGTATTAGTTATCCCTCCCAATTTGGTATCATCTGCAGATTTGATAAGCATTTCCTGCACCTCCTCATCCAAGTAATTAATAAGAATATTTTTTAAAAATTATAAAAATAGTGAACAGCACTGGGCCCAGGCCCCTGCTCCTTACCTCCCTTCAGTTTGAGAAGGAACCATTGTTGCAGTGGATCCTGGATGGATCAGCTGAGCAGGCCCTCTATGCACCCTCCCCCTGCAGCCCTGTGACCCCCCCCTGCAGCCCTGTGACCCCCCCCCTGCAGCCAAATGCAGAAAACGGGGGCTGGGAGAGACTCACCAGATCCCAAAAGGGGCCACGGACGCAGCGCTGCGGAGGGTCAAAGGCCGCTTTCGCTCCACTGGCCAGAAGCCGGAACGATGGAGGCGCTTTTGCTCTGGGGAACCACTCCCCCTTCTCCTGCACCGACCCAAATTCCCTGCCTCTCTAGGAATATAGTTCAGTTCAACCCATAGCGTGCCAACATTAAGCTCCCCGCTCTCTCTCTCTCTCCGCCCCCCCCCCGTCGCTCTCAAAGCAGGAGAGGAACATTGCGCTGCACGGACAGACTTGGGAGTTTGGGCCTCTTGCTATGACTTCCGACACTTCAGGTTCCCAAGCGGACCTGGCCATGCAAGGGTGGGAGAGGAGTTCTGATCGACTTCTCCCCTCCTCCCAAATTCCCTCACTAGGAGGTTCGCTGAGGTTCCTGCAACGGGGACTGCGGAGTCTGGCTGCCCCCTTTGCATTGGGCTGCATGGAGAAGCCCCCAGAAGCTGAAAAGCCCTACGGGAGATTTTCCTTCCCGGCCCACAAGACTCTTTGCTCTCAACATCTCCTGCACTCTACTTCAGGTTTCCATTTGCATGCTGTCACTATGCCCAGTTTGGGGGGTGGGACAGCTTTGGCTCAACGCTTCTTTGGTCTCTGGTGGCGTAAACAGCATGCCTTTAAAGCGCACCCCCCCCCGTCCTCGGGCGAAAAAAAACCCCAGGGACTGCAATTCGTTAAGGGTGCTGGGAATTGTAGATCTGAGAGGGGTAAACTACAGTTCCCAGAATTCGGGGTGGGGGGGATGTGTAGGCATCCTTTGCTCAGGCTGTGTCAATTGCTGTCATCTGTACTTGCCCCTCCACACTGCCAGGTTCCTGTGGGAAGCTGAAGTGGCAGGAGTCCCACCAGGCCAGGAGAGGCCAAAACTCCCCTCTGTGTGTGCAATCCATGGTTCTTCTTTGGCTCCTGCTTAGACAGAGATTATCCTACTGCTTATCTATTTATTTATTTAATGCAGACTTTATATATCTTTTACCGCCCTGGGCTCCTAATGGGCTCCTAAATCAAATAAATAAATACTGATGTACATAAAAACATTGTAAAACCAAACACTACCTTAAAATGCCTGCTGGAACAAGAAAGTCACTTGGGAGGAAGTTCCACAGGCTTGGACCCACTACACTGGAAGCACAGCTTCTAGTTTTTATGGGCTATGAATGTGTGCCATCCCCCCCCCCATGATTCACTAGAAAAGACAATAATGCTGGGGAAAACAGAAGGGAATAGAAAAAGAGGAAGACCAAACAAGAGATGGCTTGATTCCATAAAGGAAGCCACAGACCTGAACTTACAAGATCTGAACAGGGTGGTTCATGACAGATGCTCTTGGAGGTTGCTGATTCATAGGGTTGCCATAAGTCGTAATCAAGTTGAAGGCACATAACAACCTAGGTCAGATATGCCCTCTGATCCACCAGCTTCAGCCCCACCACCTTGTCCACAAAAGGTGACCACTGTTGTAATCTGTCTGTAAAGGTGATATAGGTAAAGGTGTGGAACAGGACCTTAGTTTGGCAGTACTCTTGACCATCTGACACTTGGGATTTTGAATCAAACAAATAAACTTGTATATAAGATGTTGAATGTTATTTAGTTACGTGTCCCTATTTTGCCTACTATCTTACCCAACTAATCCCAAAGAAAATCTCCCCTCAAACCCAATCCCTTCTAAAGAGATGTTCTCTTCTTGATCCCTAATCCTAACTCCCCCCAAAATAACTGCCAAGCCCCAATATTCTTTTCTTTTTAAAACTCCCCTCGGAATTCTCACTTCCACCCACTCTCCCACCTGTCAGTCATTCCTCATCTGCACCTACTAATGTTGTATTAACACTTTCTTACCTGAACACAATTTCAAATGAGTTTTAAGCATATATATATATATAGTTTTGATTTAGTTAAAACTCCTTCCCCTCATTATAAATCCAGAGAGTGGAACTTAACCCCACCAAGTTCTATCCGTATGGTGTGCAAGAGAGTTCAATCTCTCAACAAAGACAACAGTCCTTAACAAAAGTCCTTAATGGCAAGATGATCCCCTGTAAAAGGAGGAAAAAACACCCTGCCCCAAACCCAAAACCTGCACCACAGTCCAGGATACCAGTTCTCAGTCCTGAGTTGACTGTAGAACTTGCAACCTCCTTTTTGGACAATCCATCCACAATGACATTTGCATTTCCTGCTTCATGCTAAATGCTTGGTATTCTTGCAGCTTCCTTGCAGTAATTGGTTTTGATTCTTCATCATTTGAAGCCGTAGAAGAGCGTGATGATCTGCCTGTATGAGGAACCTCTCGCCCCAGACGTAAGGCTGGATCTTCTCAGATGACTGCTGAGCACTCTTTTTGTATGGAAGAGTGATTTTTTCCCCTCTTTCCACTAACCTTGTACTAAAATAGGCTACTGGGTGTTTTATTCTTTCTTTTTCTTGGAGTAAAACAGCTCAAGGACCTATTTCTGCGGTTAGTATGAATGGTCTGTCAAACTTAGGAGCCATAAGAATTTACACAAAGTTTGCTTTAGTTGTTCAAAAACAAGCTGACAACCCTCCTTCCATTTTACTATTTCAGGACTATAGTTTTTAGTTAGCTCATGCAGCAGAGATTCCGTCTCTCCACTTTGAAAGAAATCTGTGATAACTCGTAAGTCCTGATAAAGCCCCAACTTTGTTTGGATGCAGGTGTGGGCCAATTTTTTATAGATTCCAGCTTATCGTCTAGTGGGGCTAAAGTGCCACTCCCCACCTTGTGCCCAAAATAAACCACTTCTCTTTTGCCAAACTGGCACTTAAAAGCTTTTATGGTTAAACCTGCTTTCCCAATGGCAGTTAACACATTTAGCAGATGTTGAAGATGCTCCTGAATGTTGCACTATAAATGGCTATTTCATCAATATATGCCAATGTATAACCTGACATTCCTCTGAGCACTTCATTAAGTAGTCTCTAAAAGGAAGCGGAGCGACTGATTTATTTATCAAAGGGAGCACCATGAACGTCAAAAAGTCCATCTGGCAGACTTTCCTTCTAAATTCATCTGCCAGAACCCCTTACAAAGGTCTATGGTAGATGACACAGAGGCTGAACTCAATAGATCTAATAAAGTGTCTGTCAGTGGCACAGGATAGGCCACCATAGCTGTGATTCTGCTCAGTTTTCTATAGTCTACAGAGAATCTAATTGATCTATCTGGCTTATTGACCGATACTATTGGTGAGGGCCATGGAACATTAGACTCTCTGATGACACACAACTCCAGCATCTCTTGTATCTGCAAGCACCTTCCTGAAGCAGCTGTTTGTATGGGAGCATGACCCCGATGTTAATAACATGCCTTAGGAGGTTGGTTCTCCCAGGTTTAGAACTGAAAAGGTATGAAAATGGTTGCAGGACTTCAAGAATGGCTTTTTGGGTATCTTTAGGAATAACTTAAGCCCACTTAATTTGGTCAAGGACTCCCCCTCTTTGCTTTCTTGTAATAACTCTTGCTCTGTTTTATAGTCCTCTCATGGTAAAATAGATGGTATACAGGAGCCTCTCTGGTACCATATGGGTTCAGAATGTTAATAGATACCACTTTCTGCCTTCCACTTTCGAGACTGTATAGGTCGTACGGTCATATTTATCTCTGACTACATAAGGCCCTTCCCATCCAGCTTCCAACTTATTATGCTTCCTAGGCTGGAAGACTATAACCTCGCCTCCTATCTCAAAGCTTCTAGTTCTGGCTTTTTGATCATACCACTGTTTTTGCTTTTGTTGTGCCATGACCAAATTTGCACCAGCCAATTCCATTGTTTCCTTTAACCTTTGCTGGAGCTCCATTATATATTTTACTACTGCCACTTTCTCCTCAGAAACTAGACCTTCCCAACTTTCTCTCATTAGGTCGAATGGACCTCTCCCCCTTCTTCCAAACAATAATTCAAAAGGTGAAAAAGACCAGTTGAATCCTGGGGCTCTTTGCAAATATCATCAAAGGCATTCTTTTGTCCCAATTGTGTGGATGTTCCGCTACATAAGATTTAATCATTTTTTTCAGAGTACTATTATATTTTTCAACCAGGTCACTTGTTTGGGGATGAATGCTGTAGATGTGAAGTGCTTTATACCACAACACCTCCACAAAATTGGATTACATCTGACAAGAATACAATTCCCCTATGCAATATGAGTTCCTGGGGAAATCTTAAACGAGAGAATATTTTTAACAGGGCCTATGCCACTGACATAACATCAGTGTTTCTGAGAGCTGCAGCATCTGGGAAACGAGTTGCAAAATCAACCACTGTAATCACAAAATATTTTCCATTCTGAGTAGGTTTTGTGAATGGACGTACTATATCCACAGCCACTCTAGAAAAGGTTTTCCCAATCAAGGGCAATAGCTGTAAGGGAGCTTTAATCTTTCCCCCTCCCTTTCCCACTCTTCGACACACCTCACAAAATTTACAGTACTCGGTAACATCTTTAGAGGTATTTGGCCAATAGAAATTGACTGCTGAATGCCTATGAGTTTTCCTAATTGCCATATGTCCAGCCACAGGTACATAATGGGCCAACTTCACCAGCTAAAGTCTGTATGTCTTTGGAATTATTTGGTGTTTTCCAGCATCCCAACTCCCATTTCTGTTAGCGGACAGCCATTTTCTATACAATAAGCGATTCCCCTGCAGATATGTTCTCTTTGGGATTCATTAAAAGAGCTTTCTTTCCTCTGTGCCAGGGATCATAGAGATTGTAAGCTCTCACCACTCAAAGTAGCATTTTTAAACTCTCTGTCTACTTGAGTTGGGGCTTCAAAAGGCACATGGGCAATTTTATCAAAAAACTGGTCCTCTCCCTGGTTGCTAGGCAACAGATTGAATGGCATATTTACTTCTGACATACTGTTACAGGTGACTTTTTCTCAGCCAACACTCACATTCACTTTGCCCATTGTTAACCCCTACCTCATATTCTCCCTCAAAACCTCTCCAGTTTACTGTAACTCTGGCTAAAGATATCTGAACAGGCCCTCCCTTTATACATTTGATGTTAATGGTTCTTTGAGGTAAAATATTTTTGGAATGAATCAAATCTGAGCGCATCTGCACCTACCAACGTTCTCAATTTCAGAACAGTTTTAAATATATATAATTTTGATTTCATTACAGGCACTGATTCCCCTGAGGCCTCCATTGGACACCGGACAGAAGCCACTGGGTAAGGATTGATAGGATGCATCTCAGTTTGGTCTCCTATGTCAATCATGAAATCAAAGTATGGACTCATTTAATCTTTTGGGGGAAGACACTCGTCTCTAGCCTTTTCCACCACTCCAAAATGTCCTTCTATTCTTCTTCCTATCTGACATCACCTCTCTGAAGCAGTGAAATGCCCAAATAGACTGTGGACTATTATTTTAGAATTTATTACCCACCCTTCACCCAGAGTTCCCAGGGCGGTTTACAACAATTTTAAAATACATGATTAAAAACAAACAACACCATAGAAAATAGGGTGGATCCTAAAAATATACATCTCAACTGCCAAAGGCCAGAGTAAAGAGTGCCGTCTTCAGTATTCGCTGAAAGTTGCACAATGAAGTTGACAGACGCACCTTGGCCAGAAGCTGGCGCCAGGCATGACTGGTACGTTGGGCACCAGTCTGCCCTGGGACCATGGCACTTTAGCCCAAGCCCACACCCATACAGGCAGTGCGGGCCTAACCCTGCTGTGGATCGCAGAGGGAGCTCCCAGGCACCCCCCCAAATGTCCTTCTACACTTCTTCCAATATGACACCATCTCTGAAGCAGCAAAATACCAAAATAGACTGTGAATGCTCCATCGTGCCAATTCTCATACTCCTGTGTTTCCCCTGTTCCTTTCTGCATGATTTTGAAAGAAAAATGAGGGCTTTTTTTTTTTTAAAAAAAGTTTGAAATACTAGACACAGGTAAGCATTAGGCAGGCATGAGTTGGCAGCATCATTAAGATAATATGCCAAATTTTCAGGTGGGGTAACTCCAGGGGCTAGCCACCTCTACAATTCAATTTTGCCAAGCCAGATTTTGTTAGAACCTCAGATATATATGGGGGAGACTGTCAACAGCAGTAAAGAGTGAGGGAAAAATAAGATATGATTTCATTTTAATAATATTCACTGAGTAGCAATTGGGGGAAGGGCCACAGCTCAGTGGCAGAGCATCTGTCTTGCATGCAGAAGGCCCCAAGTTCAATCTCCACCATCTCCAGGTAGGGGTGGGAAAGTCTCCTACCTGAAAGACTAGAGAGCAGCTGCCAGTCAGTGTAGATAATAATGCGCCCGATGGACCAGTGATCTGACCATAGCTTCTCATTTCCATGATGATGATGATGATGATTTTGTACTCAGAATGATGGCTAATTTGCCCACAAAGATTGGCTGGCTGGCTAAAAATAATAAAAAATTGTGTAACCACACAAGCTGGCTGCTTTTTATTGTTTGTGTGGTTAGCAACAGGAAAATAACAATAATACTGAATTCAGAAAGCTGTGGCTAAGGATGCCCACTAAGAGTAATAAGAATTCTTAGCAATGGGAATAAAATTTTTAAAAATCAGATAGAAAACATATGTAAATGAATGGGTTTGGAACTGATTAGGAAAAAATATAAAACATATACAAACTGAACAACTGCCACCAAACTCCCACCAAACATTTCTAAGAGGCAGAACTTACAAAACATTTCTGCATTTTTAGCCTTCACACACACACACACCCAAGCACTGTGATTGGAGATTGGTCACAGCATTCTAACCTTCTCAACCTTTCCATATCCTGGAATTCCCCTTACATGGTGTTGTAATTGCTACATTGCTGAGACTCTCTTTCTGGCTTAAATAGAGACCGTTTTGAGCTATAGATCTGTACAAATCTCTACAAATGAATCAAGACTAGGTGTTCAATTTGGTAGACATCTGTAGCTGCTTCAACTCAATCTGGACACATCACAGATCGACACGATTGGGTTTGTGATTCACCAGAATCCTGTGCACAGCCCTACAAATTATTCAGCTGTGCAAAGGAGCCCTGGCCTAACAACATAACACTGAAATGCAAAGCATCATAGGAGAACCTTAAAAAAAAGAGTAAACACATAATAAAAGTTTGGTATTAATATTATATATTAGTTTTAAAAACCCTTTATTGCTACAATAGGTTAGTCCTTTGCCAACAAATGCCTCCAAGGAAATTAGGAAAGGCATTGCCTAGTTTTTATATGATGTAAAAGCTAACATATGCAAAATCCAAGGGTTGCATTCAATGGATCAGCTGAATTCATATTCAACTAACCCATTGAAATCAATGAACCTAAGTTAGTTGTGTCCTTTAACTTCAATTGGTCTACTCTGAGTAGAATTAGCATTGAACACCACTCTTACAGGCACGGAAGTGCACACTAACAGGAACAGAAAGAGGAAATAATATCTACATTGCAAAAAATACTACATTAAAATTACACTGCAACACAGAATGGTGTGAAGGAACAATTTTCTACTATATAAGAATGCTAAGGTTAATTCTTCCTGTTCTCTCGTCTCAGCTTCCCCTGGCAACCCAGAGGATGTGAACCTCCTTGAGTTGGCCAGAGGCACCCCCTATGGCGCTGAACAACTTCAAATATATGTTTATATATAACTTAAATTGTGAGTGGGCCTGGCCTGGAGACCAGACATATCCTGCCTCAAGACATTTGTGTGAAACATGCCAGAATAGCGTTGCGCTTATTAGGGTTTGCTTGCCAGATTTCCACTTGCCTTCCCTCAGCTGAAAAAAACTGAAAAAGCACCTTATCTCCTCTGATTGCCAGTATTTCCCCTTCCTGGACTGCAAATAAGCAGCCATTTTTTTATGTCCTTAAGGCACAATGTTTTGAGGAAACAAAACAACAATTTTTTATACTTTCTTGTTCCAGCACCTCTTCTTCCTGTGCTTTCCTTTGCTTTTCCAAACAAGCAAACTGGTAATTTTTAATATTAAAGCAATTAAAGAGCAATTCTGCACACAAAGGTACAAGTGAACCCTGAGACTGAACCCTTCTTCATAATCAGTATATAACCACCCCACAACGTGCCTAAACCTCTGTGACCTCATTGGAGGTGCCTCCATGGCCTCATAACAGCCCTGCCAGGCCCAGTGACCACCAGCTGCCACAGTATTTATCATTTCCCTCCTGCATGAGTTTTTTTGGTGGGAAGTGAGACTTTCCTTCCAGCCGAAGTTCTTTCCACATTCCAAGCACTGATAGAGTTTCCCCCCGCTGTGAACTGTTTCATGGTTAGTGAGATGGTTTCTCTGACTGAAGCTCTTTCCACATTCCAAGCAGTTATATGGTTTCTCCCCTGTGTGAATTATTTGATGGGAAGTGAGATGCTGGCTGTGAATGAAGCTCTCTCCACATTCAAAGCATTTATATGGTTTCTCCCCTGTATGAATTCTTTGATGGGATGTGAGATGGAAGCTCTGATTGAAGCTCTATCCATATTCCAAGAACTGATACGGTTTCTCTCCTGTGTGAATTCTTTGATGGGATGTGAGATCGGAGCTTTAATTGAAGCTCTTTCCATATTTGAAGCATTGGTATGGTTTCTCCCCTGTATGAATTCTTTGATGTGAAATGAGATTTCTCTTGCAGCTGAACCTCTTACCACATTCCAAGCACTGATATGGTTTCTCCTCACTGTGAACTTTTTCGTGGGAAGTGAGATGGCGTCTCTGATGGAAGCTCTTTCCACATTCCAAGCACTGATACGCTTTCACTCCTGTATGAATGCTTTGATGGGAGATGAGACTTCCCTTCCGGCTGAAGTTCTTTCCACATTCCAAGCATTGATATGATTTCTTCCCACTGTGAACTTTTTCATGGCAAGTGAGATGATATCTCCGACTGAAGTTCTTTCCACATTCCAAGCAGTGATATGGTTTCTCCCTGCTATGAAATTTTTCATGGGAAGTGAGACTGTCTCTCCGACTGAAGCTCTTTGTACACTCCAAGCACTGATATGGTCTCTCCCCTGTATGAACTCTTTGATGGGAAGTGAGATGGGAGCTGTGATTGAAGCTCTTTCCACATTCCAAGCACTGATGCGGTTTCTCTCCTGTGTGAATTCTTTGATGGGATGTGAGACCGGAGCTGCGACTGAAGCTCTTTCCACATTCGAAGCATTTATACGGTTTCTCTCCTGTATGACTTCTTTGATGGGATGTGAGAGTTTCCTTCCAGCGGAAGTTCTTTCCACATTCCAAGCATTGATACGGTTTCTCCTCGCTGTGAACTTTTTCATGGGAAGTGAGATGGTGTCTCTGATGGAAGCTCTTTCCACATTCCAAGCACTGATAAGGTTTCACTCTTTTGTGAATTATTTGATGGGAAGTCATCTTATTCTTCTGATAGAAGCTCTGTCCACATTCCAAGCATTCATATGGTTTCACCCTGGTATGAATTCTGTTTTTGGAATTCTGAGTTAAGTTCTCTCCACACTCCCCAACTGTGTTAACTTTGTCATGGTCTCTCTTATTCTTGGTTTTCAATTTGTCACTTTCTGCAACAAAGAAAGAAAACGATTGCAGCGGTAGGAAGAAATGGTACCCTGAATTATTGAACTATGCCAATGAACACTTGTGATAAAGAACGAATGGAAAGGACTCAGATGGGAGACTAATCTAACTAGAGAGTTAACTGCCTCTATTTAATGGACAGCTGGTATGCTACAAGCTGTTGCATTTGGACCATGAAGACCTGGGTTCAGCTTCCGGCTCAGAGATCAATCTCACTGGATGGTCTTGGACCAATCGCTCTCTCTCAGCCTAGCCTACTTCACAAGATTGTTGTGCAGATAAACGGAACAATGCTGCATTCTCTCCAGAGCTGTTAGAAGCTATGTGTGACGGCCTAAGATGCTCTTACTGAGTATTGATTAGAAACAGGTTTCTCATCAGAGTACTATGTGTTAAAAAGAAGCCCCATAGGTTTAAAGAGAGCAGTTTTTTCATCCAATTCTGGGAATTCTGATATATGACTATATTATAGCATAACAACATGCTTTGAAGCTTGATTAATGCTAACTGATGTTTTATTGAACAGCCTTTGTGTAACAGCCTGACATATCATACTATATTGCTTTACTTTTGAGATTCACTAGAAAAGACAATAATGCTGGGAAAAACAGAAGGAAGTAGAAAAAGAGGAATGCCAAACAAGAGATGGATTGATTCCATAAAGGAAGCCACGGACATGAATTTACAAAATATGAACAGGGTGGTTCACGACAGATGCTGCTGGAGGTTGCTGATTCATAGGGTCACCATATGTTGTAGTCGACTGGAAGGCACATAACAACAACAAAAGTGGCTAAAGCAAGGAATGTATGTTATTATGTAACCAAGAATTCAGTGTGTATGAAATAAACATTATTAGTTATTCCGCTGTGAAGTCCCATTATTTTTTGTGGATGTCCCTAGTCTTGGGGATTTTCCTCTTTTGATCTGCCCCTATGGATATCTTCTATGCTCAGAGACAGGGTGCACTTAAGTGAGCACAACGTTTGACAAGTGGAGCTCTGGGGGGCCATAAGGTTCAAAGGAAAGTCATGTCAACCCCCAATCCTGTGCATTCACTAGAATGAGGTACTTCTGACTATTTCAAATGGAAATATACAAATATGATAAGAAGGTAGACCCCATCAGCACTGGCAGAGGATTTCATTGGCATGCAGCAGATCCCACGGCCAATAGATAAACTCTACAGGTAACACAGCAATGGGGGCCCTCTGGCCCTCAGTAATCATTAGGCCCACCAGCATCCTAATGTAGTGTGTGAGGATGTTTTCCCCAGACCTCTGACTTCCAGCGTGGGCAGGTAAAGATGTGGCAGCAAAGAAATGACTGGGAGCTTAAAGTGCACTCCTAATTGTTCCTCGGCAAGCGGAGCTTTCTCTCAGTACCCATCAGTTGATCAGCCCTGACAGGGAGCCCCACTGGGATTGGCTGCATTGAGGAGTTCCCCATCAGGAACCTCACATTGCTCTCAAAGGGGCTCTCAGACCTGATCATCTGATGGCCACTGGGATCCATCACTTGGAAGTCCATTTGCAACTGCCTGTAAAACACAGTGAGGTCAACTATCAAAAGACCAATAAAAATGTTGTTTTTTTGGCGAAAAGAAAATGGGAACAAACGGGAGCAACCATCAAATGCAACACAGGTTTGCAAGTAAAATAAGTCAAACTATCTTTGCTAGTTAAATGTTACCTGCTTGAACAGAGTCTTGGATTTCAGAACAATGGCAGTTGTTATGTGCCTTCAAGTCGATTATGACTTATGGCGACCCTATGAATCAGCTGTTGGCGTGTGCGTATATAGATCATACAAGGAAGAAATCCAAGTGTCGCATAGAACAGTAAATAAGCCAGGCCAGGCAAGTTTCTTGTAAGAGTCTTTACTTAGCAAAAGACATTAGACACAGTTCTCTCCACAAACGACTATCCCCACACTGAGCTTTTGCAAGAATCCCTCCTTACCTGCTTGCCAGCCAGCTGCTGACCTTGGCAAACCTGGCGCTCTGTCCTTCCAGCTTAACCCTTCTGCTTCAGGTTTCACTCTCTCTGCTAAAAACCCTGTCTGTGAGTCTCACAGCATGCTTCACTGACCAACAGCCCCCACCTGAGACTCACAGATTACAAAACTTACTTGTTCATTATTACATTTCTACAATATTAACTTTTCATTACAATACATATCAGTACATGGTTTGTTTCCTTACAGTTTCTATTTACATTTTCAGTTCAGTTTTTGTTTCTTTATTCCTTTATTCACACAAGTTTCACAGAGTCATTTTTGTTCACTTTTATTTGATAATACATTTATATTTCATTCCTCAATACAAAATTTCCACATGAGATCCATTGTTTCTTTATCTATTGGCCTTTCTTTTTCCCATTCTACCGGATATTCATCTGTCTCATCATTCTTATGTGTAACATTAAATGTGAATCTCTGAGGTGGTTGTCCTTTTGTTTTTCTTTCTGACCTCCTAACATTATCTATTTCCATTTCTTCCTCACTCTCAATTTTACTTGGACCTGCACCTGTGTCTGCACTTGTACTTGGCACTTCTGTATCTTGCATTGCCATGTCTTCACTTCTCAGCCTTTTTACAGTACGTTTGCCACCGTGTATTAGATCAGTCAATGCAGTTCTTAATGGAATTTGCTGCCCAAAAGGAACATCTGCTGCTTCCTGCTTGTTTGCACCCTCAAGGATAACTGTTTGACTGTCTCTCCAAGGTTTATCTATCACCTTTATGCTTCTGCTTAACACTAATTGTTGTTTCTCAGGCAACCAAACTCTATAATATGAATTCTGAAATCCCAAAATGCGTCCTGCCTGAGCTCTTGAGCCTAATTTCCCATGCCTTTTCTGTTTTGCAATATGTACCCAGCATTTTGCCCCAAAACACTCTATGTGTTTCACCCTGGGCTTTCTTCCAGTCAACGTCTCATATGGAGACATGCCTATCACTCTGTGCACAAGACGGTTCTGAATATAAACAGTGTACAGAATACATTCACCCCAATAAGTGTTATTCATATCTGCATCTGCTAGCATGGCTCTCATTGAATCCTGCAATGACCGGTTCCTCCTCTCTGCAGTTCCGTTGGAGGATGGGCTGAAGGGAGCAGTGAGACTCTGTATTATTCCCTTCTTTTCCAAATATGTTTTAAATGAATTACTGGTAAATTCCCCACCTTGATCTGATTTAATATTCTTGATAACAACCCCATATTGTGTCTCTGTCCTCTGTATAAATGCCTTTAATTTCTCTTCTGCTTCACTTTTCTTTTTCAATAAGAATACATGTGTAAATCTGGAGAAATCATCCACAATCACTAAATAAAACCTTGCTCCACCTTTTGAGCACTGGAAAGGTCCAGCCAAATCCACATGTATGAGCTGATAGGGTTTAGTGGTCGTGCTTTCACAGCTCTTATTTACCGGAGTCACAGTCATTTTTGTTTTATAGCATACCTCACATTCATCCACATGCTCACAATGTGTTAATTTCAAATCTTGACTATGTTTTGGGGTGTTTTTCACCTTTTCAAAATGTGCTTGTGCCAATTTTCTGTGCCATTCATGTAAACAATTTTCATGTTTATTTTTATTAACTCCTATCCAGGCACACGTGGGTTTATCAAGAGTGCACTCAACCATAAACATTTGGTTCTGTAATTTCCCTTGCATACATATTTCACCATCCTTTCTCACAACACATCTATCCCCTTCAAATGTAATTTTACAACCTATTTGAGCCAATTTTCTTACTGATAGAATGTTATATTTTAAACCAGAAACCAATAACACATCTGTCAATATAGTTCCCAAAGTACTCAACCTGAGCGTGCCTCTTTCAATTGCGTCCTGAGTCGATCCGTCAGCCAGATAAATCTTCTCCTGCACTGGCTTTGAAGTGTAAAATAAACTAGAGTCTGTGATTAGGCAATTAGACGCTCCGCTGTCGAGAAGCCACTTAGAGTTAATTAGTTTATTGTCCTCCTTAGTAACAAAGTTCACGCTTGTTCTCTGACTTCCAAAGTCCCTGTTATTTCTCTTCTTACTTAAACAATGTCTCTGTATATGTCCACGGGACCCACAAAAGTAACATATTTTATTCTCTTGCCTGTTTCTTTGATATTGTTGTTGTTGTACAGCCACAGTCTCTTTTAACTCAGTTTTCTTATTTTCTTGTCTTCTATTCCACTCTTGTTGAAGTTTCTGTTCTACAAAGTCCAAATTTAGATTTCCGTCTGGTAAACTTTCCAGACTTGAGACCATGACGTCCCATTTTTGATCAAATGAAGATAACAGTATATAGACCATCTGAATGTCACTATGATGCACTCCTCTATCTTGCAGCTCAGCATTTAATCTACGAAATTCAGCCAGATGCTCTGTCATAGTCACTTCATCTGTAAAACGCATCTGATAAAGTTTCCGTGCTAAACACAGCCTGCTCCCTGCAGTTTGCTGCACATGAGCGGCTCTTAGCTTCTCCCACATTTGATTAGCTGTCGGCTCATTACTCACCAGCAACAGTTGTGAATCAGACAGCCCCAGAGTAATAAAAGCCTTCGCTTTCTCATCTTTCTTCAACCACGCTGCTGAAGGAGCTGCCGGAGGGGGGTTTTCTACGACATCATTCAAATCCTCTATAATCAGAACTGCTCTCATTCTCCACTTCCAGCTGGAGTAGTTTACAGCATTCAGTCTCTCCATCGGCATCCCGGATGACAGGTTTACAGCCATGTTGTCCACTCTTACTTGCCTCTTTCTTGCACTTTCTTTTCTCTCTGCAACAACGTCACGTCAACGACTCTCGAACCCGTTACCTTGTATGATAAGCTGGGCCCATAACCCCTGTTGGCGTGTGCATATATAGATCATACAAGGAAGAAATCCAAGTGTCGCATAGAACAGTAAATAAGCCAGGCCAGGCAAGTTTCTTGTAAGAGTCTTTACTTAGCAAAAGACATTAGACACAGTTCTCTCCACAAACGACTATTCCCCCACACTGAGCTTTTGCAAGAATCCCTCCTTATCTGCTTGCCAGCCAGCTGCTGACCTTGGCAAACCTGGCGCTCTGTCCTTCCAGCTTAACCCTTCTGCTTCAGGTTTCACTCTCTCACTAAAAACCCTGTCTGTGAGTCTCACAGCATGCTTCACTGACCAACATCAGCGACCTCCAAAAGCATCTGTCATGAACCACCCTGTTCAGATCTTGTAAGTTCAGGTCTGTGGCTTCCTTTATGGAATCAATCCATCTCTTGTTTGGTCTTCCTCTTTTTCTACTCCCTTCTGTTTTTCCCAGCATTATTGTCTTTTCTAGTGAATCATGTCTTCTCATTATGTGTCCAAAGAAGGATAACCTCAGTTTCATCATTTTACCTTCTAGTGACAGTTCTGGTTTAATTTGTTCTAACGCCCAATTGTTTGTCCTTTTCGCAGTCCATGGTATTGTCCTGTCCAGAGCACGTCAATGGAAACAGAGGCGAGACTGGTAATAATTCCTGTTTTATTAGAATGAAGAAAATAAAAAACAACACAAACTCTGGCAAAAGAAATGCAAGAAGACAATAAGGGATGCTAAAAAAGAATTTGAGGAGCACATTGCTAAGAACATAAAAACCAACAACAAAAAATTCTATAAATACATTCAAAGCAGGAGACCATCTAGGGAGACAATTGGACCCTTGGATGATAAGGGAGTCAAAGGTGTACTAAAGAACGATAAGGAGATTGCAGAGAAGCTAAATGAATTCTTTGCATCTGTCTTCACAGTGGAAGATATAGGGCAGATCCCTGAACCTGAACTAACATTTGCAGGAAGGGATTCTGAGGAACTAAGACAAATAGTGGTAACGAGAGAGGAAGTTCTAAGCTTAATGGACAATATAAAAACTGACAAATCACCGGGCCCGGATGGCATCCACCCGAGAGTTCTCAAAGAACTCAAAGGTGAAATTGCTGATCTGCTAACTAAAATATGTAACTTGTCCCCTGAAAGTATCTGAAGAAATGCTCTCACCTGCTGCTTGGCCTGTTTCTTGTCTTCTGCTCGGCTCAGGAGGAAACCTTCTGCGAGGGCCACCGCCTGGGAACTGGTCTCCACTCCACATTTCCTCACCCAGCTCTCCATCTCTGCTGGAAGGACAGCCAAGAATTGCTCCAGGATCACCAGGTCCAGGATCTGGTTCTTTGTGTGTCGCTCCGGCTTCAGCCACAGACAGCAGAGATTGTGGAGTCGGTTACAAAATTCTCGGGGGCCCTTGGCCTCCTGGTAGCAGAACTGCCTGAAATGCAGTCCGTGCACATCTGAGCTGAGGGTGTCCTCCTCACCCAGGCCTTGCTGTATGGTTCTTTCCCAGAATTCCTCACTGCTGCCAGCCTTGGTGGTATAGGAGCATCTTCCTGCTTCATGGCCAGATGCGTCTTCCTCTTCCATCTTTTATCTGTGCATGAAGGAAGCCCCCAACAGGACTGAAGGAACTCCTCTGTCTTATGCCGATTTCTGTCTCAAGCCTACGAATCTCCTAATTAGAGGTGCTTCCCAGTCCTGCAAAGCCAAGACATTGTTCTGTTATAGAATGATTACACTTTCAGGACAGGAAAAAGTGTGGATGTGTCTGGCTAGCACGGGGGGGCCACATTCCTTCATGTGAGGGCCGCAGGTTAAAGCAGTCAAGAGTCAGAAGGTGCAGCATCTGCCCTACTGCCCTTTGACTTACCACTCCTTTCCTGCCGTGCACACTCCCTCTAATTTGAAAATGTGTTGGAGGAGAGCTTTGAGGATACCGTGGACTGCGAAAAAGATAAATTAAACTACAGCTATCTTTAGAATCTAAAATGATGAAATTGAGGTTATCATACTTTGGACACATAATGAGAAGACATGATTCACTAGAAAAGACAATAATGCTGGGAAAAAGAGAAGGGAATAGAAAAAGAGGAAGGCCAAACAAGAGATGGATTAATTCCATAAAGGAAGCCACAGACCTGAACTTACAAGATCTGAACAGGGTGGTTCATGACAGATGCTCTTGGAGGTCACTGATTCAAGAGTCGCCATAAGTCATGATCGACTTGAAGGCACATAACAACAACAGCACTTGGCTCAGGAATGCTACATGTAAAAAAGATCTTGGAATAGTTGTTGATAGCAAGCTGAATATGAGTCAACAGTGCAATGTAGCTGCAAAAAAAAGGCAAATGCTGTTTTAGGCTGCATTAAGCATTGTTTCCAAATCATATTAAATACTTGTTCCCTTCTGCTCGACATTGGTTAGGCCTCATCTTGAGGACTGCATCGAGTTCTGGATGCCGCATTTTAAGAAGGTTGCAGACAAACAGGAATGGATGGGAAATGAGGATGACCAGGGGACTGGAAACAAAGCCCTGTGAGGAGATACTGAAAGAAGTGGGCACATTTAGCCTTGAGAAGAGATGGCCGAGGGGAGATATGATAGCACTCTTCAAGTACTTCAGTAATTGTTTTTGCTACATCACTTCTCACTATTAAAGCAGCAACCCCATTTCTTCTTAATTACTCATTTCCTGCATAAAATATTTTGTTGTTACCCGATTGAAAGTTATTTCATCCAAGTTATTAATAAAAATATTAAAGATCCCTGCACCCAGGACCGTGCCCTGCAGTGCCCCCCTCCTTACCTCCCCCCAGTTTGAGAAGGAACCATTGTTGGAGTGGATCCCGGATGGATAAGCTGAGCAAACCCTCTATCAATCGGTCAATCGATTTATATCCTGCCCTTCCTCTCAGCAGGAGCCTGGGGCGGCACTCTCCCCCTGCAGCCCTGGGACCCCTTCCTTTCACCCCAATGCACAAAACAGGGGGAGGAAAGAGACTCGCCAGATCCCCAAAGGGCCACCGATACAGCGCTTGGGAGGGTCAAAGCAAGGCCACTCCCCCCCGCCCCCCGTGAGAACCCAGGAAAGAACGACTTTGCTGGAAGGTGTTTCCTTCTTCTTCTGCAGGACCACGCCCCTCTCTAGGAATCTAGTTTTAACCCCTAGGCAGCCAAGCTGCAGGAACCCTCATCTCTCCCCCGTCGCTCTCAAAGCAGGATCCAAAGAGGAAACCTGCATTGCACACCTAGATGGGAGGTTTGGCCTCTTGCTAAGACTTCCGACACGTCAGGTTCCCAAACGAACCTAGCCATGCAAATGTGGGAGAGGAGTTCTGATCGACTTCTCCCCTCCTCCCAAATTCCCTCACTAGGAGATTCGCGGAGATTCCTGCAACGGGGACTGCGGAGTCTGGGTGCCCTCTTTGCATTGGGCTGCATGTAGAAGCCCTCAGATGCTGAAAGGGACCTTCGGGAGATTTTCCTTCCCTGCCCCACAGCACCGCTTTTAACTCTTTGCTGTCTCCATCTTTTGCCCAAGGAAAACAGCACTCTACTTCAGGTTTCCATTTGCATGCTGTGGTCTACTATGTCCAGTTTGGGGAGTGGGGCAGCTCTGGCTCAACGCTTCTTTGGTCTCTGGTTCGTACACAGCATGCCTTTAATGCGCTTCCCCCCCCCGGGGGGGGGGAAATCCCAGGGACTGCAGTTCGTTAAGTGTGCTGGGAATTGTAGATCTGAGAGGGGTAAACTACAGTTCCCAGGATTCGGGGTGGGGGAGATGTGTAGGCAGCCTTTGCTCAGGCTGTGTCAATTGCTGTCATCTGTACTTGCCCCTCCACACTGCCAGGTTCCTGTGGGAAGCTGAAGTGGCAGGAGTCCCACCAGGCCAGGAGAGGCCAAAACTCCCCTCTGTGTGTGCAGTCCATGGTTCTTCTTTGGCTCCTGCTTAGACAGAGATTATCCTACTGCTTATCTATTTATTTATTTATTGAAAGCTTTATATATCTTTTGCTGCCCTGGGATCCTGCTGGGAGGAAGGGCGGGATATAAATCAAATCAAATCAATCAATCAATCAATATTGAAGTGATGTACATAAAAACATAAAACCAAACACTACCATAAAATGCTTGCTGGAACCAGGGAGTCATAGACGTGCCCCTGAAGTTCAACACAGATGGTATCTGTGTGATCCCACTTGGGAGGAAGTTCCACAGGCTTGGACCTGCTACACTGAAAGCACAGCTTCTAGTTCTTACGAGCCATGCATGTGAGCCATGGGGGGCACCAACAGAGACTCCCGCAAAGATCTCAGTGGTCAGGCTGGGATATAAGGGTTCAGATGGTCCTGAAGAAATCCTGGTTGTTAAGGGCCTTGTAAATTAATTCAAGAATCTTGAACCTGGTACCATAACATATGTGCAGTCAGAGCAAACTTTTAAACACTGGAGTTATGTGCTGGTAGTAGTGTGCCCCTATCCACAGTCTAGCTGCAGCATTTTGCACCAGCTGGAGCTTCTGGGGCAGGTGCAAGGGTAGCCCCACATAGAGTGCATTGCGATAATCAAGGTTATAAATGCATGAATCACCACAGCCAGGCTATCCCTGTACATCATCAAGACAGTGATGACACTTTGCCTCCAAAATCCTCCTGAGAGCTCCCAATGGAGTCATGCAGAAGTTAAACAGCACTGGTGACAGGATTGTGCCCAAAGATACCACAAAGGTGACAGGATAGCACAAAGATCATAGGGCCAAGACATGATCCTGAATCCCCCAGTGCTATTCTCTGGTCATGACCCTGCAGGTAGGAACAGAACTACCATCAAACAGTGCTCCCAATATCCACTCCACAGATCTGGTCCAGGAGCATACCATCGTCAACAGTATCAAAAGCCACAGAAACAGGTAACAGAAGAGATGCATTTACCCTGTCCCACTCTTGATACAAGTCATCCATCTGATCACACAGAAGAAACCAGGCACAGAAGAATCGGAATGAGTGTCTGCAAGTGAGAATTCATTTGCCATTATTGTCCTTTATGGTTCAAAATATGATGGAGGCTATCCCCAAGTACTCTACTGATTGCCCAAGCTCCCTTGAAAGCATCCAAGGAAGGATAGACTCTGCCATTCCGTTTTCAATCCTCATGATTTTTTCGGGGAAAGGATCTCTTTGCAGAAATGGACACTGTGATGTTCCTGTATGTTGGGATTACCGCCTCCTAATTCCCAAGCACCTGGATCAGGAAATCCCCAGGAAGCACGCCTCCACCTAGGTCAGATAGGCCCTCTGATCCACCAGCTTCAGCCCCACCACCTTCTCCTAAAAAGGTGACCACAGGTGTAATCTGTCTGTAAGATTGGTATACGCAAAGATGTAGAATAGGACCTTAGTTTGGTAACACTCCTGACCAAGAGGAAACTTGGGGTTTGAATCAAACAAATGAACTTGAATATATATAAGATGTTAAGTGTTATAATAAATAAGTTGTTAATGTCCCTATTCTACCTACTGTCTTACCCCACTAATCCCAATGAAAACCTCCCCCCAAACCCAATCCCTTCTGAATAGATGTTCTCTTCTTGATCCCTAATCCGAACTCCCCCAACCAACAACTGCCAAGCCCCAACATTTTTCTTTTTAAAACTCCCCTTGGAATTCTCACTCCCACCCACCTCCCACCTGTCAGTCATACCTCATCTGCACCTACTAACGTTGTATTGACACTTTCTTACCTGAACACAATTTCAAAAGAGTTTTAAGCATATATATATATAGTTTTGACTTGTAACTAAACTTAACCCCACCAAGTTCTATCCGTAGGGTTTGCAAGAGAGTCCAATCTCTCAACAAAGACAACAGTCCTTAACAGAAGTCCTTGATAGTAAGATGATCCATTGTAAAAGGGGAAAAAAACCCTGCTCCAAACCCAAACCTGTACCACAGTCCCAGATACCAGTACTCAGTCCTGAGCTGATTGAAGAATCTTACTTGATTGTAGAATTTACAATCTCCCTTTTGGACAATCCATCTGCAATGACATTTGCCTTTCCTGCTTCATGTTGAATGTCTGCTTGGTATCCTTGCAGCTTCCAGGACCCAACTTGCAGTAGTTGAATTGAACTGAATTGGTTTATTACGGTCATAGACCAGCATGAAAGTAAAAAATCACAATCATCTTAAAAGCATTAATACAGAGTAAACATTTTACATGGTAAAATAAGCTCAGTTAAAAATCAATTCTCAAGTTTGTGTGGGCTGTTCGGTTAACAGTGCTCTTCTACATATAATAGCTGCAGCACAAAAACTCGCAACCTTGGATGAGACTTGGGGGATTTAGTCAGATAGCTGACATAAAATGAGGCATCCAGTAGGACACGGTTCACGGATTCAACTGCACCCGCCTCGCAGGGGCATACACGCTCAGCAAATGGGTTTTTTTTATATCTGCCGTCTAAGAGTGCTGATGGTAATACATTAAACTTGGCTGGCGTGAATGATTTTCTAAATCTGGGGGTAGAAAGAGAAGCCAAGTAATGCGCAGGTGTAAAAGCCACTGTGTTGAATCTGAGATCGGGCTTAGCGGCAGCTAGGGTGAGATGGTTCTGGTAATCAACGTCTAAGATTCGTTGACGAATGGTCATCTGCGCTTTTGAAAAGCCTAGCATAACCATAGCGGAGTAGGAGAATCCCAGACTTGTAAGCTTCGTAGTTAGGGCTTTCTTCCATCTTGACTGGAAAACGTCTGACAATACGGGCAGGGCCAGACCCACAGGTGAAAAGAGTATTTTTAACCAGTATTTAGTCTTGATTTGGATTCTTCATTGGGATTCTTCTTCATAGAAGAGTGTGATGATCTGCCTGTATGAGGAACCTCTGGCTCCAGATGTAAGGCTGGATCTTCTCTAGTGCCCAGATGACTGCTAAGCACTCTTTTTGTATGGAAGCGTAATTTTTTTCTCTTTCCATTTTTTACTAATATAGGCTACTGGATGCTTTATTCCTTCCTAATGCTCAGAGTTACCAAATTCTTCCAAGCTACACAGCAAGACCAACCCAAATTGTTTGCATTTTGACAACTTTGTAGGGCAGTCCAATATCTCAAAAGAGGTCAGGTCTCCTGCTCCCCTGGTGCATTCACTATAGCTGCCCAATTTCCCTGCTTTTTTAAAGTTTGATAGAAATATCTGTGGGCTATAGGTACATTCTTAAACCGCAAGGTTTTTTGCCTACTAGTGAATGAGTTCCTAAACGAGAGAATATTTTTAAGAGGGCCTATGTCACTGACATAGCACCAATGTTTCTGAGAGCTTCAGCATCTGGGAAACAAGTTGCAAAATCAACCACTTTAATCACAAAATGTTTCCCACTCTGAGTAGGTTCTGTGAATGGACCTACTATATATGCACAGCCACTCTAGAAAAGGTTTTCCCAATTAAGGGCAATAGCTGTAGGGGAGCTTTAATCTTTTCCCCTCCCTTTCCTACTCTATTTCCCACCTCCATGACACCTTAAACTCTCTGTCTACTTGAGCTGGGGCTTTAGAAGGCACTAAGGCTATTGTATCAAAAAACTGGGCCTCTCCCTGGTTGCTAGGCAACAGATTGAATGGAGTATTTACTTCTGTCATACTGTTACAGGTCTCATTTTTCTCAGCCAACACTCGTTTTCTCCATTGTTTCTTTCAGGGAACTGGTGAGAATGTATACCTGTCTCCCATGAGACATAATTTCTTTCCCCAGAATAAAACATTCCCTTTGCCCATTGTTAACCCCTACCTTTTACATTCCCTCAAAACCTCTCCAGTTTACTGTTAACTCTGGCTAAAGGTATTTGAACGGGCCCTCCGTTTATATACCTGATGTAAAATACTGAGGTAAAATATTTTCAGAAATGAATCAGATCTCACCAAGCCACTGAGTAAGGATTGATGGGATGTATCTCAATTTGGTCTCCCTCCATCGATTATGAAATCATTATGGGCTCATTTAATCTTTTAGGGGAAGACACTTGTCTTTAGCGTTTTCTTCTCCAATTCATTTCTTTTTCCTACCTGTAGAACTTTATCCCTGTTAAATTTCATCCTGTTGTTTTCAGCCCAGTGCTCCACCCTATCAAGATCCATATGAATTTTGCTTGTGCCCTCCAGGGCATTAGCTATACCTCCCAATTTTGTATCATCTGCAGATCTGATAAGCATTCCCGGCATCTCATCCAAGCCATTCATAAAAATGTTGAAGGGCACTGGGCTCGTTACTTCCCCCCCCCAGTTTGAGAAGGAAGAAAATGCAGGCTTGCTTCTCTCTCCCTGTCACCTGATGAAGAGGGGAGAAAGCCGCACTTTGCCAGCCCCGTGCATGGAGCTTCCCAAACTGCCTAGGCATAGGGCTGGTGATGCCCCCTGCGCTGTCGTTCAAAAGCGCCCGACAGCCACCTAGCTGTTGCATGCCTGGGAACCTGGCACAAGGCATCTTGATAGCTGGGAGGGAGAACACACCTGACAATCAGGCAACTTCACAAAGACAAAAATGTGGCCCTTGGAGCTAACCAGGTTCCCACTCCTGCAATACTGGGTGGGGAATCCTTGTGCAGGCTGCCTGCTCTTGAGCCCATCTTCTGATACAGAGTGAAAGTTCTCCATCCGGGTCTCTCTCCCTGTCCTTTCCCCCATGGGGTGGGCGGCCACAGAATCCTGGACACGCCATCTAGCAGGGAGCACCTGGGATACCCCAGATACAGAAACAGTCAATGAAAACAGTGGATCTCTCAGTACATTTGTACTCATCTGTCACCACGCTGGCAATGGAGTGTGTATGTGCACCCAATGAAAGCAGGTTGAGGGAAGCCCAAGACCCCAGTGTCAGCCCCACGGTGCCTGAGGCTCCCTGGCTTCTGAAGAGCAAGCACTCCCACTGCTGTGCTGCCACCACGTTGAAGTCCCCACGTCTCGCCCCTCCCTCTCTTGGTCAGTGGTAGCAGTGCGTACTGGTGGAAGCCAGGGGCACAAAGCTGCCTCACCTGTGCCACCCACCAACCCCTACCAGCAAAGTAGCTGGCGACGAGGAGGAGGTGGCAACAGCACCACCTTATGCCCCCCCACTGCTGTGGCTGCTCTGGGAGGCCATCATTCACCCATCCATTCATCAGACCTTCCCTGGGGCTGGGGACCACCCAACGACAGCAGCAGGGCACCTTTCTCCTTTCCTTCCCAATGGGTCTTGTCCTCAAGATGGAGAAAGGCTCAGTGTTTAGATGGGTTGCTTGCCTGAGGGAAAGGAGGTGGGAAGAGTGACAACAACTCAAGAAAGGGGTGGGGAGATTGAAGCCAGCCAGATGGGTGAGGGCGAGAAGCAGGCAAATGGGCAGGCAGGCGACAACCAGCCAAAGGAAAACAGGCTGGTGGACTATTATTATTATAAGGATTTATTTCCCGCCCTTCACCCAGAGTTCCAGGGCGGTTTACAACAATTTTAAAACAAATGATTAAGAGCAGTTTAAAACAACCTAAACAACATCACAGAAAATAGGGTGGATCCTAAAAATATACATCTCAGGTGTCAAAGGCCAGAGTGAAGAGTGGCATCTTCCGTATTCGCTGAAAGTTGTACAATGACTGTCTTTCTGGCTTAAATAGAGACTGTTTTGAGCTATAGATCTGTACAAATCTCTACAAATAATTCAACACCAGCTGATCAATTCGGTAGACATCTGTAGCTGCTTCAACTCAATCTGGACACTTCACAAATCGACCCGATTGGGTTTGTGATTCGGCCAAATCCTGTGCACAGCCCTACAAATTATTCAGCTGTCCAAAGGAGCCCTGGCCTAACAACATAACATTGAAAAGCAAAGCATTATAGGAGTACCTTAAAAAAAGAGTAAACACATAATAAAAGTTTGGTATTTATATTATGATTTGTTGCTAGAAATTAGTCCTTTGCCGACAAATACCTCCAAAGAAATGTGTGAGTTCTTTGATGCGAAGTAAGGGTGCTACTCTGACTGAAGCTCTCTCCACACTCCAAGCATTTATGAGGTTTGTCCCCTGTGTGAGTTCTTTGATGCGAAGTAAGGTTGCTACTCCGACTGAAGCTCTTTCCACACTCCAAGCATTGATAAGGTTTGCCCCCTGTGTGAGTTCTTTCATGTTCACTAAGGGTGCCACTCTGACTGAAGCTCTTCCCACACTTGAAGCATTGATAAGGTTTGTCCCCTGTGTGAGTTCTTTCATGTTTACTAAGGGTGCTACTCTGACTGAAGCTCTTTCCACACTCCAAGCATTGATAAGGTTTGTCCCCTGTGTGAGTTCTTTGATGCGAAGTAAGGGCACTACTCCACCTGAACATCTTTCCACACTCCAAGCATGTATAAGGTTTGTCCCCTGTGTGAGTTCTTTGATGCGAAGTAAGGGGGCCACTCTGACTGAAGCTCTTTCCACACTCCAAACATTTATAAGGTTTGTCCACTGTGTGACATATTTGATGCGAATTAGGAGTGCTATTTTGACTAAAGCGCTTCCCATACTCCAAGCATTGATAAGGTCTGTCCTGTCTGTGAGTTCTTTGATGCACTATATGGTTGCTACTCCACCTGAACATCTTTCCACACTCCAAGCATTGATAAGGTTCGTCCCCTGTGTGAGTCTGTCTCTCCTCTTGTCTCTTTCCTCCATCTTGACTCCTCCGTTTCTGCTCCTGCACTTGCTCCTCAGCTTTTTCCAGTGATACTTCAGATGGTTCTCCCTCAGCCTTGACCCCCCAGATGTATCCTGAGGGAATGAAAAGGAAAGGAGATAAAATGCTGTCGAGAAATCCTGTGAATATTATTATTATTATTATATTATTATTTATTAAATTTATATACCGCCCGACTAGCAATAGCTCTCTGGGCGGTGAACATAGAAATAGAATAACATAGGAAATACAATAAATGACACAATATAATACAAAATAATACAGTCTAAAATCAATACAATAACATTTTTAATATTAAATCAAATTAGATTAAAATGCTTCAGAGAATAGGAAGGCTTTAACCTGGCGCCGAAAAGAGAACAGAGTCGGCGCCAGGCACACTTCCTTGGGGAGACTGTTCCATAGTTCGGGGGCCACCACTGAGAAGGCCCTAGATCTTGTCACCACCCTCCAGGCCTCCCTATGAGTTGGAACCCGGAGGAGGGCTTTCGTACTAGAACGTAGTGTACGGGCCGGTTGATATCGGAAGAGGCGTTCCGCAAGGTATCGTTATATCATGATTTGTACTTTGAAAACATATTTCTGGGAGCTCTGTTGATATCAGAGTTTAACTGTCAAAGTTCGAGTTAGCAGATCAGTAATTTCACATTTGAGTTCTCTGAGAACTCTCGGGTGGATGCCATCACATCTGAGAAACTCATCACAGGAGGCCTTAACATGATCCATCAGTTCCGGGGCAACTGGACTGACCAGGCTCCGGACCGCTTGGAACAGCCTTCTCACTTCCCACCTCAGAGTTCGCAACCGTGGAGTATACCATGGTGCTGTCTCAGCTCTATTCAGGGGGGAGAGGGCGTTTTGGAGCCACCTGGTGTAATGCCCCGGTGATTGTAGCATTCCACCCCATTCCACCCCTCCACCAGGGTCTCAACCGAGCGGCCGGGGGCCTGCTCCAGAGAATCCCCAAGCGCATTCAGGAATCCATCTGGATCCATCAGACGCCTGGGTCCTAATGGGTCCTTATCATTATTAAGTAGTGTGGTGTTAATAGTTCTGCAAATATTTTAGAATTCCCTCATTAATCCATCTGGACCAGGAGCTTTTTAATTTCCCAGTGCCTGAATTGTGTTTCTTATTTCTCCTTCTGATGCGTTTGTCTCTAGGCTTCTAAGGTCTTGTTCTGTGACTTTGGGCCTGTTGATATTTAGAGGAAATCTCTTTCTAACTTGAGGCTTATTTTACATTTTAGTTTTCAACCAGCTGAGAATATCAACCTACACTCCATTCTCCCCATGGAGAGACAGTATGGCATAGTGGTTAGAGAGCTGAACTGTGACCTGGAAGTCCCGGGTTCAAATCTTCCACACTAACTGATATTGAGGGCCAGTCACCTCCTCTCAGCCTAAGCTACATCACAGGGTTCTTGTGATGATAAAATGGGGGAAGGACAGACCCATGCACACCCCCTGGAGCTCTTGGGAGGAAAGTGGGGGGTATTAATGGAAAAATAAATCAATATTGGAGGGGGGATGCTGTCGCTTGCGATAAGGTAGTCCAGAGTGAGAAGCAGCAGCTGAGTCTGGTTTGGAGCCCCCAGCCCCACCTTCCCGTCACAGGACACACTCCGGTTCCAGCAACGGTCATTCTGCTCAAATGCCCCCCCCAGCAGAACAGGAGGGGCAGCAACATCTGGCCTGGCTTCCCACCACCCTCTTTGCTTCTCTCTCAACCTGCAGGAGAGTTCAGGGGAACTTCAAGGCTTCCCCAGAGATAGGTCAAGAGGAACATTTTGATGGGGGGACTAGAAACGTAGGAGGGGGTTGGTGGGCCATGACCCCCTAAAATGTTTCTGGCCACCCTAAATATTTTTCCAAAAAACAAAGAATGACATTTATTGCAGAAAAAAATCCTGGCCTCTCGCCTTTTTTTGTGCCCCCTTGAACTGATAAAAACCTGCCACTTCGGTAAACGCACACACTGGCACACACGCATCTCAGACCATTGACGTTCTCTGCCAATAGTTATACAAATTTACACAACATTTTTAAACGTTATCTGTGTCTGCAAGTTCTGGTTTAATTATTAAATTAGTCAACACTTTAGACGACCCACTAGTGAGAGCAAATGAATTTCATCATTTATTTTATTGTCAGGCCTGCCTGCCTGCCTGCCTGAAAAAGCAGGGAAAAGGGAGGAACAGCAGAGAGAAAAGTTATTTATTTATCTCCAAAAACAGACAGTCTTCCCAAGGAGCTCTGGGAATTGTAGCTCTGGGAGGGGACGATGGGTCGGTCTCTAAACAACTCCCAGCACCCCTCACAAACTATGGCTCCTGGGATTCTGGTTCAGGGAAGCCATGAATGTTGTTGAAAGGGGAGTGATCCGGGTTGAAATGTGTAGCGTGGGCTGCTTCAGAAACTAGCGGTCTCCCCTTCCTGTAGAGGCTTTTAAGCAGAGGCTCGATGTCCCTAGTCTTGGGGATTTTCCTCTTTTGATCTGCCCCTATGGATATCTTCTATGCTCAGAGACAGGGTGCGCTTAGGTGAGCACAACGTTTGACAAGTGGAGCTCTGGGGGGCCATAAGGTTCAAAGGGAAGTCATGTCAACCCCCAATCCTGTGCATTCACTAGAATGAGGTACTTCTGACTATTTCAAATGGAAATATACAAATATGATAAGAAGGTAGACCCCATCAGTCACTGGCAGAGGATTTCATTGGCATGCAGCAGATCCCACGGCCAATAGATAAACTCTACAGGTAACACAGCAATGGGGGCCCTCTGGCCCTCAGGAATCATTAGGCCCACCAGCATCCTAATGTAGTGTGTGAGGATGTTTTCCCCAGACCTCTGATTTCCAGCGTGGGCAGGTAAAGATGTGGCAGCAAAGAAATGATTGGGAGCTTAAAGTGCACTCCTAATTGTTCCTCGGCAAGCGGAGCTTTCTCTCAGTACCCATCAGTTGATCAGCCCTGACAGGGAGCCCCACTGGGATTGGCTGCATTGAGGAGTTCCCCATCAGGAACCTCACATTGCTCTCAAAGGGGCTCTCAGACCTTATCATCTGATGGCCACTGAGATCCATCACTTGGAAGTCCATTTGCCAGACTGATTACTGGGACCAGACGGTCCGAACATATAACACCGATTCTGGCCCGCTTGCACTGGTTGCCTATATGTTTCCGGGCTCGATTCAAGGTGCTGGTCTTAACCTATAAAGCCTTGCACGGCATGGGACCACAATACCTGAGGCAGCGCCTCTTCCGATATGAACCTACCCGTACACTACGCTCAGCATCGAAGGCCCTCCTCTGGGTGCCTACTCAGAGAGAAGCCCGGAAGATGACGACAAGAAAAAGGGCCTTCTCAGTGGTGGCCCCCGAATTATGGAATACTCTTCCTGATGAGATACGCCTGGCGCCAACATTACTATCTTTCCGGCGCCAGGTAAAAACCTTCCTCTTCTCCCAGGCATTTTAGCATTTTTAGCATTTTAGCATTCTAACATTCCTGGATTTTAGTATTTAATATGCATTTAATATGTGTTTAATTATGTCTTAACTTTTGTATAATTAACCTATTTTAATTGATGATATGTGGTTTTTAATTGTATGTTACTGGTTTTGTTTGTTCTGAACCGTCCAGAGAGCTACGGCTATGGGGCGGTATATAAATTTAATAAATAAATAAATAAATAAATGAAATTTGCAACTGCCTGTAAAACACAGTGAGGTCAACTATCAAAATACCAATAAAAATGTTTTTTTGGGGGGGAAAAGAAAATGGGAAGAAACAGGGGGGCAACCATCAAACGCAACACAGGTTTGCAAGTAAAATAACAGTCAATCTACCATTGCTGGTTAAATGTTACCTGCCTGAACAGAGACTTGGATTTCAGAACAGTGGCAGAGTTCCTGGCAAAAGGCTTCTTCTGAAAGAGCATCTTTGGACTCCTGACCTGATGTTTGCAGGAAACCAAAAGCCTCACATATTTATGGGGATCTAAGATTAGTACAGCCTGCCCCCTTTCCAGGTGGAATCAAGAGACCTGCTCCATCTCTGATGCCAGTGGGCAACCAGAAAGTAACTAGTTTCATCTCCCCACCTTCTCTAAAATGTTTATTTCAAAAGTCTGATCACGTATTCAGACAGTAAACAGTCCATAGCTCAAGGTTAACTGCAGGGGGTTAGAATCCCAGATGCTGTAGGTGGTGCTTGTGAACCAGAACGTTGGGATTCCTCACAGATATAAATAACTGAATTCCAAAGCAGATATTATGGTCCACCAGGGAGCCTTACCGAGAAAGGCCACGATCCCACAATTTTCCTCCATGACTTCCGTATGCAGAGCTTTCTGGTCAGGATCCAACAGTGCCCACTCCTCCTCCGTGAAAGACACAGCCACATCCTCAAAGGACACTGGGCCCTAAAAGGAAATGGAAACATTAGCTCTTCATAGACAGCATAAATATTATCTCCTAGGGCTGCATGTCTACCGCATTGAATAGTAGAAGCCCGACATCGCCTGACTTTCCTTCCTGCTTGATGCCCTTTAGGATCAAGAGACCACTTGTGAAGGAGCACCCCGAAGAACCCCCTTACTAATTGATATGCAATTTCCGATTACTGTATATGAAGACAATCAGACCTGCATTAAGATAGCCACATCAGAAGCTCATACCAAGAGAACAAAACATATTAGTGTCAGATACTTTCACGTAAGGGATTGTGTGCAGCAGGGGTTTGTTAACCTAACATTTTGTGACACTAACAACATGGTGGCTGACATAATGACCAAGCCTTTGTGTGAGGAGAAATTTGGCAAACTGGTGACAAGGCTTGGAATGAACCAAAGTGTGAGTGAATAAAGTTTTGAACTGTACTGAACTGAAAATGCAATGTACTGAAATGTATTGCAAGAGGTATTGTAGAAATGTATGGCTGTATGATTATGTATTATGGAGATGTATTTCATGTGTATTTTGCAGTCTTAATGGAAAAAAGGGAAGCTGTTGGGCTGGTGACCAGTAGGCATTACTGTCTCTAGTAGTTTTCCATGAAGCCTGCAAGTGTGAAGACGTAACTGTTAAGGGGGAGTTATGTCTATGTCCTGTCTGGGAACGGACGGCCAGGGTCGTTGCTATGGTAGCCATCTGATAACAGCTGGGAAAGTTGTAACAGAGTCTATGTGAGTTGTTGTTCTTCTGAATTATGCCTCTGAGCTGAGAGGCTGTGTCTTTGTGTTTATCTATGGAGAGAGATGTACCAGAAGGGGGGTGAGAAGAATCTCCACATGTATTTACTCTTAAGCCTCTGGCCTTAATGTCTTGCAATAAAGACTCTTAACATGCTCTGAAGAAGTCTTCTTGTTCAACTTAACTCCAACGTAATGTATGCTGTTTCACACAACTACGCACACAAGCCAACAGGAGCACCCCGAAGAACCCCCTTACTCTAGGCCCGGGGTGTGTGCGTGAAAGAGACGTAAACTCTCCTTCGCCCTCCTCCCAGCCATGCGTCTACAAATGGTTTTCAAAAATCCTGAATTAAACATTAGCCCAATCTCCAGACTAATTGGGGATGGGATGCAGGGTGGGTGGTCCCCGGTTGGCCCGTTAGGGGGTCCTCAGGTTGGAGCTTCAGGGCAGGTCGAAGGGAATCTGCACAGCCCTAATATCTACTACTAATTGCTGTGTTGTTTTTATGGGGTTGTTTTGGTGCACAGTTATTTATGGATGTTGTTTTTAATATTGTAATGAAATTGTTTTCTTTTAACGATGGGTGTTTCGATTTTAATCTTTGTGGAAGTGGTTTCTATATTTGGCTTAGAAGCTCATTGCGGCATTAAAAAAAGGTGTCCCCGCACTTATAGTGCGAGTCGTTTCCGACTCTTAGGGTGACGTCTTGTGACGTTTACTAGGCAGACCGTATATATGGGGTGGGATTGGCGGTTCCTTCCCTGGCCTTTCTTTACCCCCCAGCATATGCCGGGTACTCATTTTACCGACCACGGATGGATGGAAGGCTGAGTGGACCTCAACCCCTTTTACCGGAGATTCGGCTTCCTCCTTCTGTTGGAATCAAACTCCGGCCGTGAGCAGAGCTTCGGCTGCGTTAATGCCGCTTACCACTCTGCACCACGGAGGGTCATATTGAGGCATTAAACCATGCACAAAGTTTACAAACAATACTGAAAAAAAATCTTCATAGTAATAAATAACACTAGCTATATCCAAAAGGCTAGTTGAAGTGCGGTGGCTGGTCATTATTATCATCAAGATTTAAGCCGGCCTTGAGTGGCCTTCGAAGCCTTTCCACATTCCAAGCACTGAGGGAGCTGAGCAAGTATAGACGCACTCAGGCTGCCCCCAGCCTTCTCTCCCCACTGATCCAGCCCCCTACCTGATCTGGCTCCACAGCAGCTGATTCCCCTCCATCACGAAGATGAGAGGGCTGAGGAGATCTTGCCAGAATCATTTCATCTCCTGCAAGAGACAGAGGTAGTGGGAAGCCATTAGCATGTGATCTTCTCAGAGAGTCAGCGACACAAGGGCCTCAGAAGAAGTCTTATCTATTGATCATGTTTGTACACATTTTATATTTCAGTTGTGTGAAAAATGCATCTTCCTCCCCCCTTTGAGCTCTTGGCCACAAATCAAAGGGCTGGTCCCCATGTATAAAGTTTGTTGTTATATGCCTTCAAGTCGATTACGACTTATGGCGACCCTATGAATCTTTTTTGGATGTATTCTTAGGGTTTGCAAGGTAAGAGGTATTCAGAGCAGGTTTACCATTGCCTTCCTCTAAACCTACGGTACCTGGTATTCCCAGGCAGTCTCCCATCCAAGTACTAACCAGGCCTGACCCTGCTTAGCTTCTGAGATCAGATCGGGAGTGTTCAGGGTAGTATGGCGAGTATAAAGTGAAATGTAAATAAATGCATACTGTTGGAGAGAAGTGTCTTCATAGGAAAGATTAAAGCATGTATTTCAAAATTACCGAGGGAGACCAAATTGAGATGCATTCTCTTAATCCTTACCCAGTGGCCTCTGACCGGTGTCCGATGGAGTCTTCTCTGCCTTAGGGGAATCAGTGCCCATTTCTGCAAACAGATCCTTTACCTGAAAGTGTAATGAGGATTTAGAATGTCAAATGAGGATTAGAAAAGGAATAAAGGGGCAAAAGCCTCAGGGGGTTGGGATATCCTTCCCTGCATGCTTACCAAACAGACTAGCAATTAGTTACACTGTTTTTTGGGGGATACACTCCCTTACATTTTTTGCCCCTTGGGACTATCCAGATGAAACTCTCTCTCACCTTCTGCTTTGCTGGCTTCTTGTCCTCTGCCTGGCTCAGGAGGAAACCTTCTGCCAGGGCCACCGCCTGGGAACTGGTCTCCGCTCCACATTCCCTCACCCAGCTCTCTATCTCCGCTGGAAGGATAGTCAAGAACTGCTCCAGGATCACCAGGTCGAGAATCTGAGCTTTCGTGTGCTGTTCTGGCTTCAGCCACTGACGGTAAAGGTGGTGGAGTCGGCTGCAGACCTCTCGGGGGCCCTCAGCATCCTGGTAGCAAAACTGCCTTAAGAGCTGGCGCTGCGCATCTGAGCTGAGGGTGTCCTCCTCACTCAGGGCCTTCTGCACAGTTCTTCCCCAGAATCCCCCACTGCTCCCTGCCTGGGTGATGTGGGGACCTCTTCTTGCTTTGGGGCCAGCTGAGCCTTGCTCTTCCATCTTTGATCTCTGCACTGCAGAATCATCCAACAGGAGTGAATGAACTCCTTGTTCCCCCCGTCTTCTAATTTCTGTCTGAAGGCTAAGACTATCCTGATTACAGGTGCTACCGAGTCCTGCAAAGCCAAGATACTGCTCTGTGATGAAATTATTACACAATCAGGAGAGAGGAAAAAGTCTGGCTAGCAACCGGGTCCTCTCCCAGAACAAAACACTTGTGACTGTAGACAATCAAACAAAAAGTGGGCGGGAGGGGAGTGGGTCAGGTCCCTCCTTGTGAGGGCCATGAATCTATTTTTTCAATCTGATAGAGAGAAGGTAGAGCATCTGGACTACTGGTCTGCGCCTTAACACTCCTTCCCTGCTGGGGCACCCTCCCTCGCCGGACGACGCTCCCAGTGGCAGCCCTTCAGAGTCTTGAGGGCCCCGGCTCAGTGGTGCAGCACTGACAACACTGTTGTGCCTGGCTAAGTGGGGGGCAGGGAGGAAGTGATTCCAGGTGCACGATTAGGGACGCAGGTCCATGAGATCAAAGCAGCACTGCGGGTCTAGTTTAAACCCCTCCCCCATCTCTCTCTCTCTCTCTCAAAGCCAGGAAGCCCCCCCCCCTCTCAAAAGGAGTCTTCTGGCTTTGCAGAGAGGAGGGGTGGAAGAAGATCCACCGCTTCCTGATTTGGGTGTTGCAGTAGATCCCGGATGGATCAGCTGAGCAGGCCTCCTGTGCTCCCGCTGCAGCCCTGGGGCACCGTTTGAATCAAATGCACAAAACTGGGGTGGAGGTGGGGAGAGGCTCACCAGATTCCAGAAGCGCTTGGGAGAAACAAAGGCCACTTTCTCCCCCCAACCCCCCCAAACGAGAAGCCAGGAAGGAAGGGACTTTGCAGGGAGGTGCTTTTGCCCTGTTGGATTCTTCCCCCTCCTCTTCCTCCTCCCCCAATTCCCTTCCTCTCTAGGAGTCTAGTTCAGTTCATTTTAACCCTTAGCATGCTGCACAGTAGGACCACCTCTCTCTCTATGACAATCTCTCTCTCTCTCTCTCAAAGCAGGAGCCAAACAGGAATCAGGCGCTGCATACGCATCTTGGTCTCCAAGCTAGTATTGCTGCCCCACCCTTGACTAGGGTGTAGTCGTCCTGGGCCAGGGTATGTCTCCAGCATCCTACCAGCCGATCAGCATGAAATGGGAGTGTGTTAGCCACTGAAAAGAGTCTTCTCACATGCTTCCTTGTCCTTTCCTGATGATTGGAGCCAATCAGAGTGCAAGGAGGTGAGTCAGTGCTGTCACAGGGGCAGGCCCAAATGATGTCAATAAGCATGATACGTTAAGCATCAACCACAGTTGCTTGGAGCACACCACGCAAACAAAAACATTTCTCTGATTGGAAATTAAGATAGAAATCTTAGTTGAAACATAGAGCCTGGGTAGAGAACATTTAATCTAGCCTACTTAATTCTGGCAAGAAGGATTTAAGTGCCCTCAGGCCAGCCCAGTCACCAGAAGGCCATTGTAGGAAGAAAGGAGCCTAGTGTTGTGTAGATGTTACATGGGAGCACTCAGGAGTAAAGATGGATGCTCCTGAAAACTGCAGTTCTGAACACACTTGCTAAGGGATTAAGCCCATAGAACTCAACAGGATTTACTTTTGAGCAGATATGGTTTGGTGTGCGCTGTTGGTAAGGCTTGAGTAGGGATCCTCTGCAAAGATATCCATATCCAAGCAGAGTTGGCAACCCCCTGCTTGGAATGCCCTGCCCTTTTAACATGGCTGCTCCAAACTTCTTTACAGATTTGACCCTTCACTTCAGAATAGGGTTGCCAGGCTCAGGGCCTGATCCTGATCCTGTATCTTTAGGAGAAGAGAAAATTCAGCCAAGTGCAGGTGTTCTTGGAACACTGTAACGGGAAAAACCACAAGGTGGAATTCTCCCTTCTGCCTCCACAACTTTTAAAGATACAGAAGACCTCTTGGAGGCTGGGCCTGGCAACCAACCAAGAGGTCTTCTGTATCTTTAAAAGTTGTGCAGGGGGAAAGGAGAATTCCACCGTGTGGTTTTTCCCATTACAGTGTTGCAAGAACGCCTGCACTTGGCTGACTTTCTGTTCTCCTAAAGATACAGGATCAGTCTCAGGCCCTGAACCTGGCAACCCTACTTCATAAAGAGGTTTGAGAAAAGAATAAGAGTAAGAAGATTCTCCACCCTTTTTTGTCTACCCTGTGGGCTGCTATAAACTTTGACAGCCAACCCAATTCCAGTGAGTAATAATTGACAGAGAGAAAAAATGTATGGTTTGGTCTACCTTCACAGACAGCAGCTTAGGACCAACAGCAATTGCAACCACACTTCCCAGTATGTGAATCCTCTTTTACCACTATTGCACAAGAAACAAGCCGGCATGCAACCAACAAGGTGCATCATCAGTGGGATTAAGGGGGTTAAGCTGAGCGCACGGAAACACTGTTGTTGCTTCCATAGATGTCAGGGAGTGAGGTTAAACATAAATGAAATGCAAATAGAAAAACGAAAGACAGTGATGATTTCCTAAAAGCAATACCATACCAACCACAAGATTCCTATGAGTAAGGCAGAAAACTCAGCATCTCACAACCAGTCAGGATTCCTAACCAAAACCCACAAATAAAAAATCCCGGCAGCCAGTTAGCCAAGGTCACAGAAATCCCCTGCAGCACAAGGTCACAGAAATAGCCTGACCTGGAGGCTGCAATTAAGGCAGCATGCTGTAGCACGATTGCTGGCATGAGTGAGACCCTATCAACACGTAATAATTCTGCTCTGAAATCTGCACTGGTTGCCAATTTGCTACCAGGCCAAGATCAAGGTGTGCTTTCCATGTTACGGATGTCACATAGTACTTGTTCTGCTCTTGTAAGAAATCGGTCCTTTAGTGTGGCAGCACCTACACTTTGGAACTCCCTGCCTATTGACATTAGGCAGACGCCTTCATCGTACTCTTTTCAGCACCTGCTAAAAACATTTTGTTTAGGCAAACCTACCCAGGCAGGTAGAAGCTGTTGTGTTTTTTTATCTGTTTTTAACTCATGGTTGGTTTTTATTATTTTGAATGTTTTAAATAGCTGTCTTTAACTGTTTTTGCCAATAATTTTGTTTTAATTCCTTCTGTAAACTGCTTTGAGATTTTTTTGTACCATAAAGCGGTATATACATTTTGTAAATAAAATACATAAATAAATTGTGAAGTCACTGTGGCCCTTGAGTCTCTTTCCACTTTTAGAAACAAAAGAATCTGCCTTGTACCGGCTCAGGCCATTTGGTACCATGTAGCTCACATGGACTAGCATAGGCTCTCTATGATTCCAGGCAATAGTCTTTTCCTAGAAATTGAATTTTGGACCTTTGCATGCAAAGCATATGCCCTGGCACTGATCTACAGCCTTTCCCATTTAAAAAAAGGATCTTTTAAATTTGTTCTTTTCAATTCACTAATGAATGCACAGCATACCTAGGGCGGATCCACACCATTCATTTCAAGCACATTAAACAAATATTGAAGCACATGAATCCCACCACAGAATCATGGGAACTGTCGTTTGTTAAGGGTGGTGGGAACCGTAACTGTGAGGGGGAAACTACATTTCCCAGAATTCTTTGGGGGGAAGTCATGTGCTTTAAATACAAGGTGGATGTGCTTTAAATGGATTGTGTGGATCTACTTAATAAACATTGCCTGCATGTAAATCATTTTAATTAATTTCAAATGGAAATGAACTATAAAGTTTACTGGGTGGCCATGGGCGACTCACCATCTCTCAGCCTAATCTGCCCCTCAGAATGAAAACAACAGAGGGGAACCATGAACACCCCAAGGAAGAAGGGCACACTTAAAATGTAGAGGAAGTAGTATTGTAGAATCATAGTGTGAAATCAGATATTTATTGGGACATAGTATGAAGAAATATTTATATAAAGATGTTTATTATTTACACAACCAGTGTAGTAGGGTTGCTAGGCTCAGGGCCTGAGATTGATTCTGTATCTTTAAGAGAAGAGAAAATTCAGCCAAGTGCAGGTGTTCTTGCAACACTGTAATGGGAAAAACCACAAGGTGAAATTCTCCCTTCCCCCTGCACAACTTTTAAAGATACAGAACACCTCTGGGAGGCTGGGCCTGGCAACCAAGAGGTCTTCTGCATCTTTAAAAGTTGTGCAGGGGGAAGGGAGAATTTCACCTTGTGGTTTTTCCCATTACAGTGTTGCAAGAACACCTGCACTTGGCTGAATTTTCTCTTCTCTTAAAGATAATCATTCTCAGGCCCTGAGCCTGGCAACCCTAATTTGTAGTGCAATCCTATGACTGTTTACTCAGAAGGAAATCCCAATGTATTCAATAGGGCTTACTCAAACAGGGAAGCATGCACGGAACTGCAGCCTCAAGAGATAAGGAACTTCACTCACCCAACCCAAAATTCAAAATCATGCCACTTTAAGCTGTTTTGCAACTGTTTATATTTGCTTTTATGGTTATTGGATTTTAAAGGGATTTATTTCTTCTTGTGAGCTGCCTTGGTTTCCGATCACCAACCCTACCTCACAGGGTTGTTGGGAAGACTCCATATATATGCACACACTGGAGATGTAAAAATACATAGACCCCATATAATAGTTTATTGTCAAAACCAGTTGGGCATTGCAGAACATTTTTTTTTTTAAAAAAGATCAGTATTAGTTTCCTACATAATAAAAGCAGTGATACCTATGTAAGTCCTGCCTAATTGCTTTAAAAATAGGATTGGAGGGGGAAGAGAAAGATTTACAACACAAACACAATTCTTTGCTATGTTCACTCAAAAGTCCCATTAATTTACAGCACAATCCTAATCATGTCTACTCAAAAGTAAGTCCTATTGAATTCAAAGGGGTTTACTCTGGGTATGTGGGATTAGCATTGCAGCTTTACTCCCAGAAAAGCAAGTACTGGATTAAAGGTTATTGGGAAGGTTTTCAAAACACTGCCATCTTCAACAGCCCAGGAACATTTCAACTTGTTTGATGCCTGCGCACAAGAGAAAAAAAAGACTGCTGAAAGCTATATACTTACTCAGTTTTTGAGATGTTCAGATAAACAGGAAAAAAAACAAGTTTCTACCTTTGCAATGGGGTCTAGGTACTGCCTGGAGGCCAAGAAATCCCTTGTCAATCACAACCCTGACTTCACTTATTGGCTACAAACCTGCCAGGGTGGGGTTAGCGCAGTCTGCTAAGAGATCATTTCACAGAAGATGTGGGGTTGCCCGGACATTTTGGTGTATACCTTGTGAACCAGACCACCTAGTAACTTAATTTAAAAAAAAAGAAAGCTGAGAGTCCGGAGATTAAGGTGACTCACCTGAAGGTCCAGAGAGGACCCCAAAAATCCAGAGTCTCCGGGCAAAAACTAGACACCTGGCAACCCCATCTGGGTCAGTTTTCTCTAGATGCACTCTGCTATCAGCTTTCACCCGCTCGTCTATCTTGGCTGCAGGCAGGGGGCTTCTTTCTCTGACACAATGCTACTTTTGCATAATGGTCACACACATCTCCAGCGGCTGCCAAACCTACACAATACACACCCACAGGCCCACGGGTGGCACCACTGACTAGCTATCAAACACTAGGAAAGTTTAAAGAAGTCCCTTACACTCAGTTTCAGATCCTCCAAATATTGCGTATTGTATATTTATATCAGCAGTAAAAACGCAGGCCACAAGAGCATTAACAAGCTTTGAGACTTTATTTTTATACAATTCATTCACTGACAAAAGGCTTACTTTCTATTATACACAAAATTGTATTACAGTTTATAAAATTATAGATAGTACCTAATTCCCCACACCCGTAGCAAAATCACTACGTCTACAAATCTATCATGTTGGAGAGAGTGTGGAGAGCTAGGTACATATATAGACATCTGTAAATTGGATTTGCTGAGGACCTACTTGTAAGTCCAATGTTTGCAAGCCTGAATATCTGGTTGTGTCCCAGATTATTTTATTTTTAGGGTGGCTTTCCCCCCCATATTTATTTATTTATTAGATTTATATCCCTCCCCCTTTTCTCTCCCAGGTCCAGATCCACTTCATATCCTTCTATCTTATTCCATTCTGGAAAGACGACATAAATGTTCATAAGCTGGGGGAGAGGAATAATCTTTTCCCATAGGTCTGGAAATTTATGAAGACCTTTCTTAACAGTCCTGTGCATCACATTTGAGGCTAACGAGTTCAGTCTGCAATTCTGTACATACTTATTAGTGAGAAATCTCTACACAATGCAGCGGTGCTTACTTCTGTGCAATGTAGTTCTTGTGGCATGAACCTACCCTAGAAATTAGCTACCAGGCCAAGTTCAAGGTTCCAGTTTTGGTGTACAAAGCCCTACACGGCTTGGGACCAGGATACCTGAAAGACCGTCTTACCCCTTATATACGCAGTTGATCACTGCGCTCTGCAAGTGACGGCCTCCTGCAGATACCATCTTATCAGGAGGTCCGTTCTGCACAACATAGGAAATGGTCGTTTAGTGTAGTGGCATCTACCCTTTGGATTTCCCTCCCCTTAAATATTAGACAGGCTCCGTCTCTGTTATCTTTTTGGCACCTACTGAAGACTTTTCTCTTTCAACAGGCCAAGACTGTATGCCAGTCTGCTTCTGTGTTGGAATTGCTTTTTAAGATGTTTTAAAAGCTTTTTTTTTTTTTAATGTTTTTAAAGATGTTTTGTTCTAATATATGTTTGTTTTTATGATGTTTTAGAGTGCTTTTAGTGTTTTGGTTTGCCACCCTGGGCTCCTACTGGGAGGAAAGGCAGGATATAAATTTAATAAATAATAACAGAAATTGTGACACCAATTCTGAACCAAGGTAAGACAGCTGCATACTAAATACAGTAATACCTCAGTTAACGAAGTAGATGCGTTCCTGGACATTACTTCTTTAACAGAAACTTTGGTACCAGAGGTAGGAATAACGCGGAAGGAATAGGGATAGGTTTCTACACCACAAGACAGAAGAGCAGTTCCACATATTTCAGCAAACTTTTAATTCAAAACTAACAATACACATGTCTGAAATGAAACAACCAGGTCAGGTAAGCCTTGCATACAGACCGCTTGAAGGCTTCTTCCAAAACGCATCCAGGGATGCCTGCCTGGCCTTTTTTCTTTTATCATGCAGCCTCTTGCTATAGCAATCTAAAGCTTTGACACAGTTCTCTCCATACACTCGAGCCGGCAGGCAAGGGGCAGCCACTATCACTACCACCCTGTGCTTGGTCTCTGTCTCTGTCATCCTCCCCTACACTCGAGCAGACACGTCCTTCCAAGCAGTGCTTCCAAGGCACCTGAAGCATTGTCTACTGCGGAGGCGCCTGCGTCACCTGGCAAGGAGTGCATTCCAGCCACGTGGGAGGGAACTGCCTGCAGCAGCTGCCATTCAGTAGAAAAGTAGACACTTTCTGACTATGTCAGAGTGTACACCCCCCATGCCCACACCACCCCAATTTTTTTTTTGTTAGAAGGAGCTCTCCTGGACAATTTGTTAACTGAGGTATTACTGTATTTACATAACTGTAATGTTTACGGGCCCACTGCTTCTTAGATTAGTACATTTATAAATTTCACAAAACTGCAAGCTACCCAAAACCCCTTTTTAAGAGCTATTCTAGGAGTGCCTACCTGTGTACCCAACCACATTCTAAGATTGGAATGTGGCCTCCAATCTATAGAATCGTACATATGGAAGTTGAGAATAGCATACTGGTTGAAGCTATGTTTTAACCCCTTAGGGCTGGCCCCCCTTGTTCTCTTTGACAATTACCATTCTTTGTGGGTGACATTGATCCATGAAAAATTATTAAGTATAGGGCTCTCTCCTTCTTATATATTACAATTGAGTTTTGAATCTGCTACCCAGCTAGTTAAGCAAAGGCTGAAAGACATCGACTTCCAGACTCACTTACTTCTCATCAAGAAGCAGAGATATAACCCAAAGTTCTGTACACTAATGACATATATGTCGACCCTAGAGCTCCCTAATTATCGCAGAGCATTTACTTTAATGCGCCTTAACATCTTACCATCTGCCATCCTCACTGGCAGATATAATAAAACTCCCTACTCAGAGAGAATGTGCTCATGTGATATTCAAGAACCCGAAACCAATGAGCATGTTCTCCTTCGATGTACACATTATAAGGACTTGAGAAGCCAATTAATTGCACCTATCTTACGACCTCTTCCAGGAAGGGCTCAAATTTTTTATGTAGACTATTTATTAAGTGACCACTTACCAGAGGTGACCTTTGCAGTCGCCAAATTCTCTGCGGGTGCTATCCAAACCAGAAAAATAATAACGAATCACCTATCTGATAATCAAACTGTTTAATGATTTTAATTGAAGCTAATTATTTTAATGATTTGAGTCAATCACCGATTCTGATAATATTTTTATTTTTGTATTGTTGTATATGAATGGCCTTTGGCTGTATTAATAAAAATTAAATTAATCTTTGATGGGAAGTCATATCACACTTCCGAAAAAAGCTCTTTCCACACTCCTGGCACTGATATGGTTTCTCCCCACTGTGAGTACTTTGATGGCGACGGAAGTTTGTGCTTCTGTTAAACCTCTTTCCACATTCAGGGCATTGATATGGTTTCTCCCCGGCGCGAATCTCCATATATTTATACGGCTCCCTATTTGTGTGAATATAGTCGTGGTCTCCCATAAATCTAGTTTGCAATTTCTCACCTTCTGCAACAAAGAGAGAAACTGATTAAAGCCTTGGGAAGCAATGGAACCCTGAACTATCGAACAATGCCAATGAACCCTTGTGATAAAGGAAGAACTGAAGGGACTTAGATGGGAGGCGGATCTTATTACAGAGTTAACTGCCTCTGCTGACTGGCATTAACTGACAGATGGTGTGCTGCAGATTGCTGGGTGTGGACTGTGGAGACCTGGGTTCTGCTTCCAACTCAGGGATGAAGCCCAGTGGATGGTCTTGGACCACCTGCTTTCTCTCTCAGACTAGCCTATTTCACAAGGTTGTTGTGTAAATAAATGGAACAACACCATGTATTCCCTTCTGAACCGTTAGGAGCAATGGAACAATACAAAGGTTAGACCCCATCATTCACTGGCAGAGGATGTCATTTGCATGCAGAAGGTCCCAAGGCCAATCCCTGAATTCTACAGCTAAGGCAACGGTGGGGGACCTTTGTCCCATGTGCCTAATTAGGCCCAGCAGGGGTCAAAATGGGGTGTGCAAGGCTGTTTTCCTCAGACCTGGGATTTCCGATGTGGGCAGGTTAACATGTGGCAGCAAACAGATGACTGGCAGCTTAAAGTGCATTCCTCCACCGGGATCAGCTGCATTAGGGAGTTCCCCATCAGGAACTCCACAGTGCTCTCAATGGGGCTCTCAGAGCTGATCATATGATGGCTGCTGAGATCCATCACTTTGAAGTCCATCTGCAATTGCCTATAAAGCACAGTGAGGCCAAATATCAAAATACAAATAATTTTGCTTGGGGGAGCGAGGAGAAAATGTGAGGAAAGGGGGGGGAAGGACAATAAAATGCAACACAGGTTTGTAAAACCTGGAGGAAGCATGTTCAGAGACAACACAGTAGATAGCTGTCCACTTAAGCTTAACTGCAGGGGGGGTAGAATCCCAGATGGTGTAGGTGGCGCTGTTCAGCTACATCAGAATATTGAGGTTTATCACATAAACAACTGAATTTCACAACAGGCTGTTTCAACAGGGAGCCTCACCGAGAGAGGCCACAATCCGACAGTTCTCCTCCATGACTTCATTATGCAGCGCCCTCTGGTCAGGATCCAGAAGCGCCCACTCCTCATCCGTGAAATACACAGCCACGTCCTCAAAGGACACCACACCCTAAAAGAAAATGAAACATCACCTCTCGTAGACAGTGTAACCATTATCGTTACTTCCCCCCCAGTTTGAGAAGGAAGAAAATGCAGGCTTGCTTCTCTCTCCCTGTCACCTGATGAAGAGGGGAGAAAGCCGCACTTTGCCAGCCCCGTGCATGGAGCTTCCCAAACTGCCTAGGCATAGGGCTGGTGATGCCCCCTGCGCTGTCGTTCAAAAGCGCCCGACAGCCACCTAGCTGTTGCATGCCTGGGAACCTGGCACAAGGCATCTTGATAGCTGGGAGGGAGAACACACCTGACAATCAGGCAACTTCACAAAGACAAAAATGTGGCCCTTGGAGCTAACCAGGTTCCCACTCCTGCAATACTGGGTGGGGAATCCTTGTGCAGGCTGCCTGCTCTTGAGCCCATCTTCTGATACAGAGTGAAAGTTCTCCATCCGGGTCTCTCTCCCTGTCCTTTCCCCCATGGGGTGGGCGGCCACAGAATCCTGGACACGCCATCTAGCAGGGAGCACCTGGGATACCCCAGATACAGAAACAGTCAATGAAAACAGTGGATCTCTCAGTACATTTGTACTCATCTGTCACCACGCTGGCAATGGAGTGTGTATGTGCACCCAATGAAAGCAGGCTGAGGGAAGCCCAAGACCCCAGTGTCAGCCCCACGGTGCCTGAGGCTCCCTGGCTTCTGAAGAGCAAGCACTCCCACTGCTGTGCTGCCACCACGTTGAAGTCCCCACGTCTCGCCCCTCCCTCTCTTGGTCAGTGGTAGCAGTGCGTACTGGTGGAAGCCAGGGGCACAAAGCTGCCTCACCTGTGCCACCCACCAACCCCTACCAGCAAAGTAGCTGGCGACGAGGAGGAGGTGGCAACAGCACCACCTTATGCCCCCCCACTGCTGTGGCTGCTCTGGGAGGCCATCATTCACCCATCCATTCATCAGACCTTCCCTGGGGCTGGGGACCACCCAACGACAGCAGCAGGGCACCTTTCTCCTTTCCTTCCCAATGGGTCTTGTCCTCAAGATGGAGAAAGGCTCAGTGTTTAGATGGGTTGCTTGCCTGAGGGAAAGGAGGTGGGAAGAGTGACAACAACTCAAGAAAGGGGTGGGGAGATTGAAGCCAGCAAGGTGGGTGAGGGCGAGAAGCAGGCAAATGGGCAGGCAGGCGACAACCAGCCAAAGGAAAACAGGCTGGTGGACTATTATTATTATAAGGATTTATTTCCCGCCCTTCACCCAGAGTTCCAGGGCGGCTTACAACAATTTTAAAACAAATGATTAAGAGCAGTTTAAAACAACCTAAACAACATCACAGAAAATAGGGTGGATCCTAAAAATATACATCTCAGGTGTCAAAGGCCAGAGTGAAGAGTGGCATCTTCCGTATTCGCTGAAAGTTGTACAATGACTGTCTTTCTGGCTTAAATAGAGACTGTTTTGAGCTATAGATCTGTACAAATCTCTACAAATAATTCAACACCAGCTGATCAATTTGGTAGACATCTGTAGCTGCTTCAACTCAATCTGGACACTTCACAAATCGACCCGATTGGGTTTGTGATTCGGCCGAATCCTGTGCACAGCCCTACAAATTATTCAGCTGTCCAAAGGAGCCCTGGCCTAACAACATAACATTGAAATGCAAAGCATCATAGGAGAACCTTAAAAAAAAGAGTAAACACATAATAAAAGTTTGGTATTAATATTATATATTAGTTAAATAAAACGCTTTGTTGCTAGAATAGATTGGTCCTTTGCCAAAAAAAGCCTCCAAGGAAATTAGAGAAGGCATTCCCTAGTTTTTATATGATGTAAAAGCTAAGATCTGCAGTATCCTAGGGTTGCATTCAATGGATCAGTTGAATTCATATTCACCTAACCCACTGAAATGAATGAACCTAAATTAGTCATGCCCTTTAACTTCAGTTGGTCTACTCTGAGTAGAACTAGCATTGAATACAACTCTTACAGGCACAGAAGCGCACACTAACAGAAATAGAAAGAGGAAATACTATTTATATTGCAATAAATACATTAAAATTACCAATTTAATTACATTGCAAAAATGAATGGTCTGAAGGAATGGTTTTCTACTATATCTGAATGCTAAAGTTAATTCTTCTGATTCTATGAGGAAAGTAAAGGCATGATGCACACCTGGTGGCCTCCTGTCCTCTCAGCTCAGCTCAGCTTCCCCCGGCAACCCAGAGGATGTGAACCTCCTTGACTTGGCCACAGGCACCCCCTACGGCGCTGCATAACTTTAAAACAATGTTTGTATACAATTTAAATCGTGAGTGGGCCTGCCTGGAGACCAGACATATCCTGCCTCAAGACGTGTGTGTAAAACGTGCTAGAATAGTGTTCTGCTTATTAGGGTGTGCTGGCCAGAATTCCACTTGCCCTTCCCTCGGCTGAAGTAAATTGAAAAAGCAGCTTGATATCTTCCGATTGCCAGTATTTCCCCTGCCTTGACTGTGAATGAGCAGCCATTTTTTGATGTCCTTAAGACACCATGTGTTGAGGAAACAGAGCAATGGATTCTTATACTTTCTTCTTCCAGTGCTTTCCTTTCCTTTCCTTTTCCAAACAAACAAACTTTTTAAAAAATATATTAAAGCAATTAAAGAGCAATTCTGCACAGAAAGGTACACGTGAATCCTGAGACTGAACCCTTCCCCATAATCAGTATATAATCACCTCCCAACTTGCCTAAACCTCTGTGACCTCACTGGCTGTGTCTCCATGGCATCCTAGCAGCCCTGCCAGGCTCAGTGACCACCAGCTGCCACAGCATTTATGGTTTCCCTCCTATGTGATTTTTTTCATGGGAAGTGAGATTTTCCTCCCGGCTGAAGTTCTTTCCACATTCCAAGCATTGACAGGATTTCTTCCCACTGTGAACTTTTTCATGGGAAGTGAGATGGTGTCTTTGACGGAAGCTCTTTCCACATTCCAAGCATTTCTATGGTTTCTGCCTTGCATGAATTCTTTGATGGGAGATGAGACTTTTCTTCCAGCTGAAGCTCTTTCCACATTCCAAGCACTGATATGGTTTCTCTCCTGTATGAATTCTTTGATGGGAGATGAGACTTTTCTTCCAGCTGAAGCTCTTTCCACATTCCAAGCATTGATATGGTTTCTTCCTGCTGTGAATTTTTTCATGGGAAGTGAGACTGTCTCTCCAACTGAAGCTCTTCCCACATTCCAAGCAGTGGTATGGTTTCTCCCCTGTATGAACTTTTTGATGTGAAGTGAGACTGCTGCTCTGACTGAAGCTCTTTCCACATTCCAAGCAGTGATATGGTTTCTCCCCTGTATGAACGTTTTGATGGGAAGTGAGATTGGTGCTCTGACTGAAACTCTTTCCACATTCGAAGCAATGATATGGTTTCTCCCCTCTATGGATTCTTTGATGACGATAAAGGTTTGTGCTTGCACAAAAGCTCTTTCCACATTCCAAGCAATGATATGGTTTCTCCCCGCTGTGAACTTTTTCATGGTAAGCAAAACTGTCTCTCCGACTGAAACTCTTTCCACATTCCACACAATGATATGGTTTCTGACCTGTATTAATTCTTTGATGGTTAGTGAGATGGCTGCTCAGACTGAAACTTTTTCCACTTTCCAAGCAATTATATGGTTTCACCCCGGTGTGAATTCTGTGTTGGGAATTCGGAGTTAAGTTCTCTGCACGCTCCCCAACTGTGTGAAGTTTGCCACGGTCTCTCTTATTCTTGGTTTTCAATTTGTCACTTTCTGCAACAAAGAAAGAAAACAACTGGAGCCTTAGGAAGAAATGGTACCCTAACTTATTGAACAATGCCAATGAATGCTTCTGATACATGAAGAACGGAAAAGACTCACGTGGGAGGCAGATGAAAGTGAACTAACTCTTTTTAATGGACAGGTGGTATACTACAAACTGTTGGCTTTGGGACATGGAGACCAGGGTTCAGCTTCCGACTCAGGGATCAATCTCACTGGTTGATCTTGGGCCAATGCTCTCTCTCAGCCTAGCCTACTTCACAAGATAGTTGTGCAGATAAATGGAACAACACTGCATTCTCTCCAGAGCTGTTAGGAGCTATGTGTGATGGGCTAAGCTGCCCTTACTGAATATTGATTAGACATATGTTTCCCATCAGAGTTCAGTGTTAAAAAGAAGCCCCACAGGTTGAAAGAGACCAGTTTTTCCTTTTATTTTAATTGTACAACTTTTTTCATCCAATTCTTGGAAGGCGGTCAAGCTCTCAGGGATATCATGTCCACTAGGTAAGCAGACTGACAGGCCATGCATGGCTTTTCCTCCTTGAGTGCCTTTTATGGCTTTTCCTGTTCCCAACTGGGGATTGACTGACGCCTTTAGTGCTGTGCATCTGAGTGTCTCCATGTGAATTTAGAGGGCCTGACAGGTAAGCTCCTGAAATTCCCAAAGTATCATTTCATGCTCCCTCCCAATTTTCTTATAAAAGTGTGTGTTGAGGCTCCCAATCTACCAGTCCTTTTGGATGAGGTCACTTACCTTTCAATTTACCAGTCCTTTTGGACGAGGTCACTCATCATTGCTGCTGCTTTGCCTTGGAACTTAGCAGGTGAGAATATTCATCCTTTTCCTGATGGATACTAATAGGATGTCTGGACTTATATGACTATATCATAGTATCACAAGTTCACAACATGCTTTAAAGCTTGATTAATGCTAAGAAATGTTTAATTGAACAGGCTTTGTGTAATAGCCTGACATATCATATTATATTGCTTTACTTTTGAGAATTTAACTCAGTATACTGGCTAAAGCCAGGAATATATCTTACTTATGTAACCAAGAATTCAGTGTGTATGAAATAAACATTATTAGTTATTCCGCTATGAAGTCCCATTATTTTTTGTGGATGTCCCTAGTCTTACATGGGATTTTCCTCTTTTCATCTGCCCCTATGGATATCTTCTATGCTCAGAGACAGGGTGCACTTAGGTTAGCAGAATATTTGAAAAGTGGCATTCTGGAGGGCCATAAGGTTCAAAGGAAACTCATGTGAACCCTTGATCCTGTGCATTCACTAGAATGAGACAGTTCAGTCTATTTCAAATGGAAATATACAGGTATGATAAAAAGGTCAGATCCCTTGCATGCAGCAGAACCCACGGCCAATAGATAAACTCTACAGCTAACGCAGCAATGGGGGACCTCTGGCCCTCTGGAATCATTAGGCCCACCAGCATCCTAATGTAGCATGTGAGGATGTTTTCCCCAGACCTGACTTCCAGCGTGGGCAGGTAAAGATGTGGCAGCAAAGAAATGACTGGGAGCTTAAAGTGCACTCCTAATTGTTGCTTGGCAAGCGGAGATTTCTCTCAGTACCCATCAGTTGATCAGCCCTGACAGGGAGCCCTGCTGGGATTGGCTGCATTGAGGAGTTCCCCATCAGGAACCTCACATTGCTCTCAAAGGGGCTCTCAGACCTGATCATCTGATGGCCACTGAGATCCATCACTTGGAAGTCCATGTGCAACTTCCTATAAAACACAGTGAGGCCAAGTATCAAAACACCAATAAAAATTTTGTTTTGAGGGAGAAGAGAATATGCGAAGAAACAGGGGGGTGCAACCATCAGACACAAAAAAGGGGTTTGCAAGTAAAATAGTAAAGTCAATCTGTCTTTGATAGTTAAATGTTACCTGCCTGAACAGTGTCTTGGAATTCAGAACAATGGCAGAGTTCCTGGCAAAAGGCTTCTTCTGAAAGACTCCTTCTTTGGACTCCTGACCTGATGTTTGCAGGAAACCAAAAGCCTCACATATTTATGGGAATCTAAGATTAGTACAGCCTGCCCCCTTTCTCAGGTGGAATGTTTGGCCCAATCAAGAGACCTGCTCCATCTCTGATGCCAGTGGCCAACCAGGAAATAACTAGTTCCATTTCCACACCATCTCTAAAACGTGTATTTCAAAAGTCTGATCGTATATTCAGACACCAAAGAGTAGATGGCAGGGGGCTTAAAATGTCAGATGCTGTAGGTGGTGCTTGTGAACCGTAATGTTGGGGTTCATCACAGATATAAATAATTGAATTCCAAACCAAATATTATGGTCCACCAGGGAGCCTTACCGAGAAAGGCCACAATCCCACCATTTTCCTCCATGACTTCCCTATGCAGAGCTTTCTGGTCAGGATCCAACAGTGCCCACTCCTCCTTCGTGAAAGACACAGCCACATCCTCAAGGGACACTGGACGCTAAAAATGGAAAGATTAATTCATTGAAAGCAGCACAAATATCTCCTAGGGCTGCATTTCTACCCCACTGGATAGCAGGAGTGCAACATCGCCTGACTTTCCTTCCTGCCTGATGCCCCGCAGGATCAAGAGATCATTTGTGAAGGGGCCCCATGCAGAACTGCCTTGCTCGAGGCTGGGGGGCGGGCAGAAGAGATGTAGACTCTCCTTCCCCCTCCTCCTCCCAGCCATGTGTCTAACAATGGTTTTCAAAAATCCTGAATTAAACATTAGCCCCACCTCCAGACTAATGGGGGATGGGATGCAGGGCGGGTGGTTCCCGGGTTGGCCCGTTAGGGGGTCCTCGGATCATAGCCTCAGAGCAGGTCAGAGGGAATCTGCACAGCCCTACGATCTACTATTAGTTGCTGTGCTGTTTGTGAGCACAATTCTCTATGGATATTGATTTTAATATTGTAATGAAATTGTTTTATTTCAATGATGGGTGTTTCTATTTTGATCTTTCTGTACTTGGCATTAACTGTGGCATTAAAGAGTATGCAAAATTAATAAACACTACTAAAAAGAATCTTCATACTAATAAATAACGCTAGCTATATCCAAAGGGATAATGAAAGTGATTTGGCTGGTCCCCATTATCAAGATTTAAGCCTTCGTTGAGGCAGATTTTGTTCAGACCAAGAGAGGTGAGCAAGTAGAGAAGCACTCAGGCTGTCCCCAGCCTTCTCTCTCCACTGATCCAGCCCCCTACCTCATCTGCTTCCGCAGCAACTGCTTCCCCTCCATCGGAATAGAGAGACAGCTGAGGTCGTCTCCCTGGTGTCATTTCATTCCCTGTGAGAGACAAAGGTGGTGAGAAGCCATTAGTACATGACTGTGTTTAACTATTGCACATGGGCCTCAGAAGAGGTCATCTGTTGAGTGTTTATACACATTTTATATTTCAGTTGCATGAAAACACATCTTTTACCCTTTGGGCCATTTTCCACAAATCAAACTGTTGGTCCCCATTTATAAATCAGTGAAATGTAAACAAATGTGTACTCTGGAAAAGGCTGGAGATAACCGTCCTCCAAAATTAAAACAGGGGGACCAAACTGAGATAAACCCCAATAATCCTTACCCAATGGGCCCTGAATGGTGTCTGATGGAGGCTTTGCGGCATCAAGGAAATTGGTGCCCGTTTCTGCAAAGAGATCCTTTCCCTGAAAAAGTAACAAAGGGTCAAAACAGGAATTGGGGGAAAGGGTTAGAAAAGGAATGTCAGAGGCACAAACCTAGGAGGTTATTGGACATCCTTCCTTGGATGATTTCCAAGGTAGCTGGGCAATTAGCAGAGAATTTTGGAATATCCTCCTTCACATTTTGAGCCCCCTGAAAGTATCTGAAGAAATGCTCTCACCTGCTGCTTGGCCTGTTTCTTGTCCTCTGCCTGGCTCAGGAGGAAACCTTCTGCCAGGGCCACCGCCTGGGAACTGGTCTCTGCTCCACATTCCCTCACCCAGTCCTCCATCTCCGGTGGAAGGACAGCCAAGAACTGCTCCAGGATCACCAGGTCCAGGATTTGGTTCTTTGTGTGTCGCTCCGGCTTCAGCCACAGACAGCAGAGATTGTGGAGTCGGTTACAAACTTCTCGGGGGCCCTCGGCCTCCTGGTAGCAGAACTGCCTGAAATGCAGTCCGTGCACATCTGAGCTGAGGGTGTCCTCCTCAGCTGGGACCTTCTGCATGGTTCTTTCCCAGAATTCCTCACTGCTCACAGCCTCCTGCTACAAGGCCAGATGAGCTCTAACAGCCAGTATTTGCTGGAAGACAAATTAACATTTCTTCCTTGGATCCGAGATCAGATATACTGCTTCTGCATATGGAAGTTTTATTCCCCACACAGCTACTCATGTTGCTCTCACACCAACTATTTAGCATATCCGTGACCCAATTATTTCATTAATTGGGGCAGAACCTTCTCCATCTTTTCATTCCCCTCCCTTTCTCTGTATTCTCTTACACAGACTCAACGGACAGAGAAAAACACGCCACATCTCCAGCCAGCTGTGCTCCAAAAGTCGCCTTCCACCGTTACACAGATGTATCAGCAACTATGAGGGTCCTCATGTATGCTTTGTAAGCTTCATTTCCACCCTCTAGAACCCTGCTTCCCTTCTTTAAGCTGCAATCCAAAACCCCAACATGTCAAAAGTGCAGGCAGAAGGCTTTTGTCTGTCCCCCGTATTTTAAGAACATAAGAACATGAGAAGAGCCTGCTGGATCAGGCCAGTAGCCCATCTAGTCCAGCATCCTGTTCTCACAATGGCCAATCAGGTGCCTGGGGAAAGCCCGCAAGCAGGACCCGAGTGCAAGAACACTCTCCCCTCCTGAGGCTTCCGGCAACTGGTCTTTAGAAGCATGCTGCCTCTGACTAGGGTGGCAGAGCACAGCCATCATGGCTAGTAGCCATTGATAGCCCTGTCCTCCATGAATTTGTCTAATCTTCTTTTAAAGCCATCCAAGCTGGTGGCCATTACTGCATCTTGTGGGAGCAAATTCCATAGTTTAACTATGCGCTGAGTAAAGAAGTACTTCCTTTTGTCTGTCCTGAATCTTCCAACATTCAGCTTATTTAAATGTCCACGAGTTCTAGTATTATGAGAGAGGGAGAAGAACTTTTCTCTATCCACTTTCTCAATGCCATGCATAATTTTATACACTTCTATCATGTCTCCTCTGACCCGCCTTTTCTCTAAACTAAAAAGCCCCAAATGCTGCAACCTTTCCTCGTAAGGGAGTCGCTCCATCCCCTTGATCATTCTGGTTGCCCTCTTCTGAACCTTTTCCAACTCTATAATATCCTTTTTGAGGTGAGGCGACCAGAACTGTACACAGTATTCCAAATGCGGCCGCACCATAGATTTATACAACGGCATTATGATATCGGCTGTTTTATTTTCAGTACCTTTCCTAATTATTTTCTGCCCTAGCAAGCATGAACGATTGATCTGCAGATGTGGACGCAGTTTGGTTCCTCTCTTAATAAGGGCTGTTTTAATGGGCTTAATTGTACATTTCAATGGTGGATGTTTATCTCTTAAGTTCGGATGAAATGTTCTACCGTGTTTTTTTACTTTATTTTTACTTATATGTCTGTTCATATTTTTGAATTGCTTTTAGAGTTGTAAACACTTAGAAGCCGTGTTGGCAATTAAACAGTATACAAATGAATGATAATAATAATCTACTTTGTTTTCATGTCCAATTAATGCTACATTTATTTACTTTCATTTGAGGTCTCCTGAATTTGATTCCTTCGAATGAAAAACCACCAGTTATTCTCAGTAGTGCTTTCTGTCCAATCTCAAAATATCCCCACAGCATCACAGGGGTTACATGTCTGAATGGGCGCGTCAGTCAGGAGGACTGATAATAGCACAGTCTGATCATGGGGGGGAGGCAGGAATTCCAAGGGAAGTGCAATTGAGGATTCACTGCCATGAGATCAAATCAGCATTGCGGACCTACTTTAAATCCTCTCCAGCCCCCTATATATATATATCAAAAAGGGCCTCCTGGCTTTGCAGAGAGGCAGACAAGTGGAAGAAGATCTGCTCCCTGATTTGGGCGTTTCTGGAATCACAGAATAGTAGATTTGGAAGGGGCCTCTAAGGCCATCGAGCCCACCCCCCTGCTCAATGCAGGTATCCAAGTTGCATAAAGATGGCGGTAGAGGCAACAGCTACGGGCGATGGAGCTCCACCACCGATGGCTTTTACGGGGTAATTCCCCCTCGGCTGAAGGCTACAACGCACAGAGTGGTGGAGTCCCCCCTCTCTTTCTCTATGCTGCCTCCCTCGATATTTGACCTGGACTTGGACGCCAGCGATCGGTATGACCCAGGGACGCGATGTGATACTCTACCTCAGCCTTTCCTAACCAGTGTGCCTCCAGATGTTGTTGGACCACAACTCCCATCTTTCCTGACCATTGGCGATGCTGGCTGAGGCTGATGGGAGTTGTGCTGCGGCCTCTCGGAGGGCCTGGTGCTGCGGCCTGTCCTTGGAAGACGCCGCTTTGCTATGAAGATCTTTTGCCTTCTGAGGGTTAGGAAGCGCCCCTGCAGCGGCGGTCGTCCTACCTTATGGCCTCGTCCACTTTGCCTGATACCGGTTGCGTTTGCACCCTGGCTCCTTCGCCTTGGCTTCTTTGAGAAGAACTGCCCTGTTGGTTTCGATTTTGAGGGGCCTCTTTGTCCCGCCCCTCTCCCTGCTGGAGTTGCTGGACGCTAAGATCGGGGAGGGGGAAAGATGCCGTTTTAGATCCTGCAAACGGACTATCACCCACACTGGTTTCTATGCCAATGTGGGAAGACTTACACCAGGAGCTTCCATCTGCAGTTACACCTTCGGACTATAGAGGCGAGAAGCCCTATTGTTGAAACTCAGTTGCCTCTACCTTACTGTTTAGTTTCTACTGTCTAGTTTTTTGATGTTTTGATGTTTTATATGTTTTTGCTTTGTACGTCGCTCAGAGTGGCTGGTTAATCCAGCCAGATGGGCGACTAATAAATCGAATAAATAAATACATAAATAAAAATAAATAAACCATAGCCAACAGGTGGCTGTCCAGCTGCCAATTGAATGGCTCGTATTGGACAGCTCATCACCTCCCTAGGTCATTGGTTCCAGATGTTCAATCAACATCTGGCTTCCTGCAACTTGAGCCCAGGATTCCATGTCCTGCACTCTGGGATGCTCGAGAAGAGATCCTGGCCCTCCTCTGTGTGACAACCTTTCAAGTACATGAACAGTGCTATCATATCTCCCCTCAGTCCTCTCAAGGCTAAGCATGCCCAGTTCTTTCAGTCTCTCCTCATGGGGCTTTCTTTCCAGTCCCCCGATCATCCTCGTTGCCCTTCTCTGAACCCGTTCCAGTTTGTCTGCATCCTTCTTAAAACGTGGTGTCCGGAACTCGATGCAGTACTCAAGATGAGGCCTAACCAGTGCCAAATAGAGGAGAACTAGTAATTAGCAATTTGGAAACAAGACTTAATGCAGCCTAAAATAGCATTTGTTTTGTTTTGCAGCTATATTGCACTATTGGCTCATATCCTTCTCGCATGTAGTATTGCTGAGCCAAGTATCCCCCATCTAATAATTGTGCATATGGTTTCTTTTTCCTGGGTGTACAACTTTGCAATTATCTTGTTAAATTTCATTCTGTACAGTTGGCTCTTGAATGCCTCCAGTGTTGGAGAACAAACCACCTCTGAAGGTAAGTGGTTCCACATGTTCAGTCAACATCTGGCTTCCTGCAACTTGAGCCTATTATTCCATGTCCTGCACTCTGGACGCTCGAGAAGAGATCCTGGCCCCCCTCTGTGTGACAACCTTTCAAGTACGTGAACAGTGCTATCATATCTCCCCTCAGTCTTCTCTTCTCCAGGCTAAACATGCCCAGTTCTTTCAGTCTCTCCTAACAGGGCTTTGTTTCCAGTCCCGATCACCCTTGCTGCCCTTCTCTGAACCTGTTCCAGTTTGTCTGCATCCTTCTTTAAATGTGGCATCCAGAAGTGGATGCCATACTCAGCATGAAACCAAACCAGTGTCATACAGAGAGGAACAAGTACTTAATGTGATCTGGGAACAATACAGTGCAGTCTAAAACAGCATTTTTTTCTGCAGCTACGTTGTAGTTGACTCATTCAGCTTGTGATCAATAACCATTCCAAGCCCTTTCCCGCACGTAGTATTGCTGAGCCAAGTATCCCCCATCTTATAACTGTGCATTTGGTTTCTTTTTCCAAGGTGTAGAACTTTGCACTTATCTCTGTTAAATTTTATTCTGTTATTTTCAGCCCAGTGCTCCAACCTGTAAAGATCCCTTTGAATTTTCTTTCTGCCTTCTAAGGTATTAACTATCCCTCCCAATTGGGTATCATCATCAAATTTGATAAGCATTTCCTGCACCTCCTCATCCAAGTCGTTCATAAAAATACTGAAGAGCACTTGGCCCACCACTGAGCCCTGCGGTACTTCACTCATTACCTCCCGGCACTTTGATAAGGAACCACGGAGCGGATCCCGGATGGATCAGCGGAGCAGGCCCTCTATGCACCCGCCCCCTGCAGCCCTGGGACCCCCATTCACCCCAATGCACAACACGGGGCGGGAGAGAGACTCACCAGATCCCCAACGGGGCCACCGACGCAGCGCTCGGGAAAGGCAAAGGCCACTTTCAAGCCGCACGTGAGAAGCCAGGAAGGAAAGGACTTTGCAGGGAGGTGTTTTCTTCTTCTTCTTCTTCTGCAGGACCCCGCCCCTTCATCCCCCCTCCCTTCCTCTCTAGGAAACGAGTTTTAACCCCTAGACAGCCAAGCGGCAGGATCCCTCCTCTCTCTCTCTCTCTCTCTCTCTCTCTCTCTCCGCGTCGCTCTCAGAGGAGGAGCCAAAGAGGAATCTTGCACTGCACGCACAGAGTTGGGAGTTTGGGCCTCTGGATGAGACTCCGGACACTTCAGGTTCCCAAAGGAAGTGACGATTTAAGGGGAATGGGGAGATCCATACGCCTTCTCCCCTCCTCCTAAACTCCCTTCCGCTCTAGGAGTCTAGGCCACTTCTTTTTAACCCTCCCCGCGTCGCTCTCCAAGCAGGAGAGCAACATTGCGCTGCACGCAGAGGGGGGAGATTTGGCCTCTTGCTAAGACTTCCGACACTTCAGGTTCCCAAATGAACCTATTCGTTGCAAGGGTGGGAAGGGGGGTCAATACGACTACCTCCCATGCCTGCCTCCCAGCTTGAAAAAATTACTTTTTTGAACTACATCTCCCATCAGCCCAATCCAGTGGCCATGCTGGCTGGGGCTGATGGGAGTTGTAGTTTAAAAATGTAACTTTTCCGAGCTCTGCATGAGACATAATGTCTTTCCCCAGAATAAAACATTCCCTTTGCCCATTGTTAACCCCTACCTCGTATTCTCCCTCAAAACTTTTCTAGCTTACTGTAACTCTGGCTAAAGGTATCTGAACAGGCCCTCCCTTTATACTTTTGATGTTAATGGTTCTTTGAGATAAAATATTTTTGGAACAAATCAGGTCTGAGCACATCTGCATCTACCTACTAACATTGAACTATCACTTTCTTACCTAAACACAATTTCAAAGCAGTTTTAAACGGGACGGTGTAAAAGCCGGAACGGAACAGGCTGGAATGAGCCCTTAATAAAAGAAATTGTTAGAGACACTTGAGAGCAACAACAGCCCGGAACAGTGACTTCCCAGTGAGCCAGACCTCCCAAATTCACCACTTCCACATGACTATATGGGATGCATGCAATAAGACACAAAACTTCCACATAAGCCACGTTCCATGCAATAATACATCTATACTAGTATTGTATGCAACTACAGGTAGCTTTTGGTGCTAGAGAATAGCTGCAGTTTACTCTTCTTCCCACTAGGAGCACTATAAGATCTGCTGGTCTCTGCAGAGACAGGATGATCCCTTCTTTTTTCAGACCAAAAAGGCAGCAGCCCAGGTATGCTATATTTGTTGCGTGTGTGCGTGTGTAGATCATACAAGGATGGAATCCAAGAGCCGCATAGAACAGGAATAAGCTAGGCCAGGCAAGTTTCTTGTAAGAGTCTTTACTAGGCAAAGACATTAGACACAGTTCTCTCCACAGACAGTTTCCCCCACACTCAGTTTTTCCAAGCTTCCCACCTTATCAGCTTTCCCAGCCAGCTACTGACCTTGGCAAACCTGGCGCTCTGTTCTCACAGCTTAACCCTTCTGCTTCAGGTTTCACTCTCTCTGCTAAAAACCCTGTCTGTGAGTCTCACAGCATGCTTCACTGACCAACAGCCCCCACCTGAGACTCACAGATTCACAGATTACAAATTGTTCATTATTACATTTCTACAATATTAACTTTTCATTACAATACATATCAGTACATGGTTTGTTTTCTTACAGTTTCTATTTACATTTTCAGTTCAGTTCTTGTTTCTTTATTTCTTTATTCACACAAGTTTCACAGATTCATTTTGTTCACTTTTATTTGATAATACATTTATATTTCATTCCTCAACACAAAATTTCCACATGAGATCCATTGTTTCTTTATCTATTGGTCCTTCTTTTTCCCATTCTACTGGATATATGTCTGTTTCATTATTCTGTTGTGTAACATTAAATGTGAATCTCTGAGGTGGTTGACCTTTTGTTTTTCTTTCTGATCTTCTAACATTATCTATTTCCATTTCTTCCTCACTTTCTATTTTACTTGGACCTGCACCTGTGTCTGCACTTGTACTTGGCATTTCTGTATCTTGCATTGCCATGTCTTCACTTCTCAGCCTTTTTACAGTACGTTTGCCACCGTGTATTAGATCAGTCAACGCAGTTCTTAATGGAATTTGCTGCCCAAAAGGAACATCTGCTGCTTCCTGCTTGCTTGCACTATCTAGTATAACTGTTTGACTGTCTCTCCAAGGTTTATCTATCACCTTTATGCTTCTGCTTAACACTACTTGTTGTTTCTCAGGCAACCAAACTCTATAGTATGAATTCTGAAATCCCAAAATGCGTCCTGCCTGAGCTCTTGAGCCTAATTTACCATGCCTTTTCTGTTTTGCAACATGTACCCAGCATTTTGCCCCAAAACGTTCTATGTGTTTCACCCTGGGTTTTCTTCCAGTCAGTTTCTCATAGGGAGACATGCCTATTGTTCTGTGCATGAGGCGGTTCTGAATATAAACAGTGTACACAATACATTCACCCCAATAAGTGTTATTCATATCTGCATCTGCTAGCATGGCTCTCATTGAATCCTGCAATGACCGGTTCCTCCTCTCTGCAGTTCCGTTGGAGGATGGGCTGAAGGGAGCAGTGAGACTCTGTATTATTCCCTTCTTTTCCAAATATGTTTTAAATGAATTACTGGTAAATTCTCCACCCCGATCTGATCTGATATTTTTGATAACAACCCCATATTGTGTCTCTGTCCTCTGTATAAATGCCTTTAATTTCTCTTCTGCTTCACTTTTCTTTTTCAATAAGAACACATGTGTACATCTGGAGAAGTCATCCACAATCACTAAATAAAACCTTGCTCCACCTTTTGAGCACTGGAAAGGTCCAGCCAAATCCACATGTATGAGCTGATAGGGTTTAGTGGTCGTGCTTTCACAGCTCTTATTTACCGGAGTCACAGTCATTTTTGTTTTATAGCATACCTCACACTCATCCACATGCTCACAATGTGTTAACTTCAAATCTTGACTATGCTTTGGGGTGTTTTGTACCTTTTCGAAATGTGCGTGTGCCAATTTTCTGTGCCATTCATGGAAACAATTATCATGTTTATCTTTATTAACTCCTATCCAAGCACACGTGTGTTTATCAAGATTGCACTCAACCATAAACATTTGGTTCTGTAATTTCCCTTGCATGCATATTTCACCATCTTTTCTCACAAAACATCTATCCCCTTCAAATGTAACTTTACAACCTATTTGAGCCAATTTTCTTACTGATAGAATGTTATATTTTAAACCAGACACCAGTAATACATCTGTCAATATAGTCCCCAAAGTACATAACCTGAGAGTGCCTTTTGCAATCGCGTCCTGAGTCGATCCGTCAGCCAGATAAAGCTTCTCCTGCGTCGGCTTTGAAGTGTAAAATAAACTAGAGTCTGTGATTAGGCAATTAGACGCTCCACTGTCGAGAAGCCACTTAGAGTTAATGAGTTTATTGTCCTCCTTAGTAACAAAGTTCACGCTTGTTCTCTGACTTCCAAAGTCCCTGTTATTCCTCTTCTTTAAACAATGTCTCTGTATATGTCCACGGGACCCACAAAAATAACATATTTTATTCTCTTGCCTGCTTCTTTGATTTTGTTGTTGTTGTACAGCCACAGTCTCTTTTAACTCTGGTTTCTTATTCTCTTGTCTTCTATTCCATTCTTGTTGAAGTTTCTGTTCTACAAAGTCCAAATTCAGATGTCCGTCGGGTAAAGTTTCCAGGCTAGATACCAGGACGTCCCATTTTTGATCAAATGAAGATAACAGGATATAGACCATCTGAATGTCACTATGATGCACTCCTCTATCTTGCAGCTCAGCATTTAATCTACGAAATTCAGCCAGATGCTCTGTCATAGTCACTTCATCTGTAAAACGCATCTGATAAAGTTTCCGTGCTAAACACAGCCTGCTCCCAGCAGTTTGCTGCACATGAGCGGCTCTTAGCTTCTCCCACATCTGATTAGCTGTCGGCTCATTACTCACCAGCAACAGTTGTGAATCAGACAGCCCCAGAGTAATAAAAGCCTTCGCTTTCTCGTCTTTCTTCAACCACGCTGCTGGAGGAGCTGCCGGAGGGGGGTTTTCTACGACATCATTCAACTCTTCTTTAATCAGAACTGCTCTCATTCTCCATTTCCAGCTGGAGTAGTTTACTGCATTCAGCCTCTCCATCGGCATCCCGGATAACAGGTTTACGGCCATGTTGCCCACTCTTACTTGCCTCTTTCTTGCACTTTGTTTCTCTCTGCAACAACGCCACGTCAACAGCTCTCGAACCCACTACCTTGTATGATAAGCTGGGCCCATAACACCTGTTGCGTGTGTGCGTGTGTAGATCATACAAGGGTGGAATCCAAGAGCTGCATAGAACAGGAATAAGCTAGGCCAGGCAAGTTTCTTGTAAGAGTCTTTACTAGGCAAAGACATTAGACACAGTTCTCTCCACAGACAGTTTCCCCCACACTCAGTTTTTCCAAGCTTCCCACCTTATCAGCTTTCCCAGCCAGCTACTGACCTTGGCAAACCTGGCGCTCTGTTCTCACAGCTTAACCCTTCTGCTTCAGGTTTCACTCTCTCTGCTAAAAACCCTGTCTGTGAGTCTCACAGCATGCTTCACTGACCAACAATATTTACACTGGGGAGGTGGCTCAGTGGCAGCAAGCAGTGTCTTCTCTCATTACCTGCAGCAGAAAAGCCATGAGTAAAAGCCAGCCGACTTGCCCCTCCAATCTCTCTCTTTCTCTCTCTCTCTCCCCAATTCACCAGCCATTTGCAACCTGGTAGCAGCACCAATAGCGCTGCTTAGTGGACCTACGAACAGCAAGAAAGGGTATTGCTGATCACCCCAGAGGTTCCTGGGTCATCCTGTGCTATCTCCCATTGCCCAACAAAAGGAGAGGCAGCAACATGTGTGGTTGGTGAATTTGGTGGGTCTGGCTCATTGGGAAGTCGCCATTCCAGGCTGTTTTACGTAAAAGCGTATTATAGCCCGGAACGGGTATCGGAACGTGGTTTTTGTGGAAGTTTTGTGTCTTATTGCATGCATCCCATGTAGTCATGTGGGACTGGTGAATTTGGGCGGTCTGGCTCGCTGGGAAGTCGACATTCCGGGCTGTTTCATTCCGTTCCAGAGGGCATTTTGGTTGTTAAAGGGTTAATAAAAATCCTATCAGAATGGTTTCTGTTCCTAAATGTTGTTCTCAAGTGTCTCTAACACATCCCAGGGTTTTTGGCATCAATTTCTTTTATAAAGGGTCCGTTCCGGCCTGTTCTGTTCCGGCTTTTACACCATCCCGTTTTAAACATATATATAATTACAATTTCGTTGAGAGAGAGAGAGGGAGTCCGGTCAGCACCGCCTGCCCCTCGCCTCCCCTGCGCAGCCGCGGCTGCCACTGCAGGGAATCCAGGTGTCCGGACGCAAGAACTGGCGTTGGCTTCGGCGCACGTAGGGGAGGGGGAGAGTGTCAGCACAGCTGCCCCCCTCTCCCGGGGTGAGGAACTGGATGCTCGGCTCCAGGCTCCCCAATACCTCCCCCACCCCCCCGCTTGGGGGTGGAACCGGACGAGCCCCCCCTGTCCAACTCTCTCTGGCCACCTTCCCCCTCCAGCTGCCCAAGCCTCACCGAGCCTGCTCAGAAGGAACAAGCCCCAGAGCTGTCCGTGGGGCACCCAGGAAGGCTGCTTGGGCTGCCCTCGTGCCCCTCTTGGAGCTCCGGAGCGCTCTCCTTCACCTCCCTCCGACCACCTTTGCCTTGCAGCCCCTCCTTCTCCCCAGGCGGCTCGGGGCAAGGCGGGGGGGGAGGGGGGAGAGAAGTGCCTCCCAATTGGCTCCCCCGTTTGTGGGCGTTGGCCTTTGGGGCCCCAAATAGCACGAGGGGCTCTGAAGAAGAGCCTGGCTCCAGAGAGAGGCTGCCGTCAATCTTGCATCCTCTGGCATCCTCTGGCTGGGTCAGGAGGCGTAAAAGCCCAGCTGCCCTTGGGCGGAGGGTACTGGCAGGGGCCCCACCTTGAGGAGTCCCAAGGGCGGGGCCGCTGCCCTCATCTATTTCTTCCTTTCGTTTTTCTAACCAATCTGGAGATTGGGTAGTGGGGAGGGCGTGTGCCGCATGTGTCGTTCCCCTGCAGGGTGAGAGCCTGTGCAGTGAACTGAATGATAGCAGAAAGTCACCGGATGCCTTCAGAGTGAGAGTCTGCGACTGGCAGAAGGCTGGTCCGCCCTGGCTGTGAGACGGGGGAGTAGATTTGCTCTGTGTGAAAAAGTTTGAATGGGTATGACTGTTCCCAATTCTTGCAGAGGCCTTCTGGGATAATTGGCTCCGGCAGGCTTTGTTGGTGGGCTCGCGTTGGTCTATATCAGGTGTTTAGGAGTCTTAGTAAAGAGGGATATGGGTGATGCCACCCAATTTCAGTGATCACGGGTAGAGGGAAGTATAGCCATGGAGGGGTTAATTACCATAGAAGACTAGGGCAAGGCTATCTGCGCGTTGTTCCTCCCTCCCACTCCTTTCATGGATGGGTTCCTCTTTGCTCATCTGCTGTGCCCACAGGCCATGATTTGATAGTGGATGAAGGTGCCAGTTTGATGTGCATTACCTGGGTGGGTGAGCTTGGAGGAGTTGATCCGACCCAAGTTTGCCCACCTGGATACTTGGTGCAGCACCAGCACAGGCTGCAGGGACGAGGGGGGGAGGAGTTGCTGTGGTCTACAGAACTTCCATCTCTGTCCCCAGGAAACCACTCTGTCTTGGAGCTGGCTGTGAGGGCCTGCACCTGGCGTTGGGCCGAGGAGACAGCAAACTAGGGGTGCTGCTGGTGTACCGTCCACCCTGCTGCCCGGCAGCTTCTCTGACTGAGCTGGCAGAGGCCATCTTGGCTGTGGGAGGAGCACAGAACGATAGTGCTGGGTGATTTCAATGTCCACGCTGAGGCTGCCTCTGGTGTTCCGGCTCAGGACTTCATGCCCTCCATGACGACCATGAGGCTGTCTCAAGTTTTAACCGGCCCAACACATAGGGCAGGGCACACCCTCGACTTGGTTTTTGCTCCAGATGGAGGAAGGGGTGCTTTGGAGATGGGAGGGTGGATGTCACCCCACTGTCATGGTCAGAGCACTTCCGGGTGAACTTATGGCTCCGATCCTTCCCTGCAGGGGTGGTGGACAGATTAAGCCTCCGGAGACTAATGGAATCCACTGGATTCCTGAATGCCCTGGGAGAGTTCCCAGCAGAGATAGTGCAGGTGACCCTGAGTGGAGGGGGGCTGCAGTGGGAGGGAAGGTGAGTGGGGGGAAGCCGGGGGAGCCCCATTTGGTTTGCTTTCCTGCCAGGCTTCCTGGCCCAGAAGATCCCAACCCCAAAGGGGCAGCGCATCACTTGTAAGCATCTCTCCCTCCAGACACACCCTGTCGGGGAGGGGAAGAACCACTGAGCTTGTGGGGGAGGGTTACTTCTGAGTAACTGCATAGGATCAGGATTGTGCTGCTGCAGGAAGCCAAAATGAAGCCAGCAGTGGCAGTGCAGCTTCTTTGGGCCAAAGTCCAGGCCCTGCATCCCCAGATGACCCCAAGTGACAGGTGGTGGCAGCAGCCAACAGACCCCCTCAGGGCAGCCCCTGAGCCAGCAGGGGCCTTCTGGGGGTGGCCCTGTTCACCTTCACACCCCTTCTTATTGTTTTAAACAATCACATTTTGTACTACTTCGGGTGGCTGGCCGGCCAGGAATCCATTCATTCATTTATATCCCACCCTTCCTCCTAGTAGGAGTCCAGGCCTGCAAACAAAATCACTAAAAACACTTTAAAACATCATAAAACAGAATTTAGAATCCTTTCGAATTAAAACAAAACATCTTCAAAAATATTTTTAAAAAGCTTTAAAAACATCTGTTTTATTAAACAAAGGTTTAAAAACATATTAAAAAGCCATTCCAACACAGACGCAAACTGGGATAGGCCTCTACTTAAAAGGCTTGTTGAAAGAGGAAAGTCTTCAAAAGGCGCCAAAAAGATAGCAGAGATGGCGCCTGCCTAATATTCAAAGGGAGGGAATTCCACAGGGAGGTGCCGCCACACGAAAGGTCCGTTTCCTACGTTGTGCAGAACGGACCTCCTCATAAGATGGTCTCTGCAGGAGGCCCTCACCTGCAAAGCGCAGTGATCGGCTGGGTATATAAGGGATAAGACGGTCTTTTAGGTATCCTGGTCTCAAGCTGTATAGGGCTTTGTACACCAAAACTAGAACCTTGAACTTGGCCTGGTAGCAAACGAGCAGCCAGTGCAATCCTTTCAGCAGCAGCAGGGGTGTCATGTTGGAGATATCCTGCCCCACTGAGCAGTCTCGCTGCTGCATTTTGCACCAGCTGCAGCTTCCGGACCAACCTCAAGAGCTTCATGCTGAACTGCCTAGTCCTTTCCCCCAGGCACAGTCCCCCCCCCAGTGCAGGCCATGGAGGCTCCAGTCCGAAGTGGAAGACTGGCATATATGCTACTCAACCCTGATGGCATTTTCCTGCTAAACTTGACCCAACATGGACCCTGCAGTGAAGGCAGGCTCTTCTCTCCCTGTGGCTACAGAATCAACCTCTTGCATCACTTGGGTCTTCTTTCCTGGGCAATGTGGATAGGATGCCTGAGGCTGGGAAGGCCACTCTCTTTAAACTGGATCCATGCCTGCCTTGTGTGGTTCAGGCTGGCAGAGTCAGACGTGATGGGCTCTCGGCCCAAATTCTTGTGTTTGAATCTGGGCCCAGTTGAAGGTGCTGGTTTTAGCCTGCAAAGTCTTCACGGCTGGGGATTTGCTGAAGGCACACATTCCACCCTTTCCTTTAAGCCCTGAGAGATATGTTTTTAGAACCCAGACTATTAACTGATTTCAAAGTTGTATTTTTAAATCGCTGTAATCCATGGCGGGATTAAGGTGGTTGGGGGCCCTGATAGAGTTCCCCAGATAGGGGCCCCATTTCCCCACAAAAGGAAGTGTGTGGGATAAGGTACCAGAAAATAGGTCTTGAGGTGTCTTAAAGACTAACACATTTATTATTACAGAAACTTTCATGGATTACAAAAAATACTCTGAGCATGTAGTTTCACAACTCTCAGCAAAACACAAACACAAAATATTTTAGCAACCTTATTAAACAAAAAGAAAATACTCTGAGCATGTGCAGTTTTGTATTTTAAAGTCACTTATTCTTTTTCCTCACTTCCCAACTTGGGCCAGTCACTAATTCTCAGCCTAACCTACCTTGCATGGCTGGTGTGAAGATATAGAAGGAGGCATAAAATGGGTCAGAAGGGGAACTTAGTGCTTGTGTCAGAGGCATCTCATTTTTGCTTTTTCCACACTCCAAGCATTTATAAGGTTCGTCCCGTGTGACATCTTTGATGTGAAGTAAGGGTGCTACTCTGACTGAAGGTCTTTCCACACTCAAAGCATTTATAAGGTTTGTCCCCTGTGTGAGTTCTGTGATGCGAAGCAAGGTTGCCTCTCCAACAGAAGCTCTTTCCACACTCCAAGCATTGATGAGGTTTGTCCCGTGTGAGTTCTTTCATGCATACTAAGGGTGTCACTCCGACTGAAGGTCTTTCCACACTCCAAGCATTTATGAGGTTTGTCCCCTGTGTGAGTTCTGTGATGCCAAGCAAGGTGGCCACTCTGACTGAAGCTCTTTCCACACTCCAAGCATTTATACGGTTTGTCCCCTGTGTGACTTCTTTGATGCGAAGTAAGGTTGCTACTCTGAATGAAGCTCTTTCCACACTCCAAGCATTTATAAGCTTTGTCCCCTGTGTGACTTCTTTCATGTTTACTAAGGGTGCCACTCTGACTGAAGCTCTTTCCACACTCCAAGCATTTATAAGCTTTGTCCCCTGTGTGAGTTCTTTCATGTTTACTAAGGGTGCTACTCTGACTGAAGCTTTTTCCACACTCCAAGCATTTATAAGCTTTGTCCCCTGTGTGACTTCTTTCATGTTTACTAAGGGTGCCACTCTGACTGAAGCTCTTTCCACACTCCAAGCATTTATAAGCTTTGCCCCCTGTGTGAGTTCTTTCATGTTCACTAAGGGTGCCACTCTGACTGAAGCTCTTTCCACACTCCAAGCATTTATAAGCTTTGTCCCCTGTGTGACTTCTTTCATGTTTACTAAGGGTGCTACTCTGACTGAAGCTCTTTCCACACTCCAAGCATTGATAAGGTTTGTCCCTTGTGTGAGTTCTTTGATGCATCGTAAGGGCACTACTCCACCTGAACATCTTTCCACACTCCAAGCATTTATAAGGTTTGTCCCCTGTGTGAGTTCTTTGATGCAAAGTAAGGTTGCTACTCCGACTGAAGTTCTTTCCACACTCCAAGCATTTATAAGCTTTGCCCCCTGTGTGAGTTCTTTCATGTTTACTAAGGGTGCTACTCTGACTGAAGCTCTTTCCACACTCCAAGCATTGATAAGGTTTGTCCCCTGTGTGAGTTCTTTGATGCGAAGTAAGGTTGCTACTCTGACTGAAGCTCTTTCCACACTCCAAACATTGATAAGGTTTGTCCCCTGTGTGAGTTCTTTCATGTTTACTAAGGGTGCTACTCTGACTGAAGCTCTTTCCACACTCCAAGCATTGATAAGGTTTGTCCCCTGTGTGAGTTCTTTCATGTTTACTAAGGGTGCTACTCTGACTGAAGCTCTTTCCACACTCCAAGCATTGATAAGGTTTGTCCCTTGTGTGAGTTCTTTGATGCATCGTAAGGGCACTACTCCACCTGAACATCTTTCCACACTCCAAGCATTTATAAGGTTTGTCCCCTGTGTGAGTTCTTTGATGCAAAGTAAGGTTGCTACTCCGACTGAAGCTCTTTCCACACTCCAAGCATTGATAAGCTTTGCCCCCTGTGTGAGTTCTTTCATGTTTACTAAGGGTGCTACTCTGACTGAAGCTCTTTCCACACTCCAAGCATTGATAAGGTTTGTCCCCTGTGTGAGTTCTTTGATGCGAAGTAAGGTTGCTACTCTGACTGAAGCTCTTTCCACACTCCAAGCATTGATAAGGTTTGTCCCCTGTGTGAGTTCTTTCATGTTTACTAAGGGTGCTACTCTGACTGAAGCTCTTTCCACACTCCAAGCATTGATAAGGTTTGTCCCCTGTGTGAGTTCTTTGATGCGAAGTGAGGTGGCCACTCTGACTGAAGCTCTTTCCACACTCGAAACATTTATAAGGTTTGTCCGCTGTGTGACATATTTGATGCGAAGTAAGAGTGCTATTTTGACTAAAGCGCTTCCCACACTCCAAGCATTGATATGGTCTGTCCTGTCTGTGAGTTCTTTGATGCACTATATGGTTGCTACTCCACCTGAAGCTCTTTCCACACTCGAAGCATTGATAAGGTTTGTCCCCTGTGTGAGTTCTTTGATGCATCGTAAGGGCACTACTCCACCTGAACATCTTTCCACACTCCAAGCATTTATAAGCTTTGCCCCCTGTGTGAGTTCTTTCATGTTTACTAAGGGTGTCACTCTGACTGAAGCTCTTTCCACACTCCAAGCATTGATAAGGTTTGTCCCCTGTGTGAGTTCTTTGATGCAAAGTAAGGTCGCTACTCCGACTGAAGCTCTTTACACACTCCAAGCATTTATAACCTTTGCCCCCTGTGTGAGTTCTTTGATGCATCGTAAGGGCGCTACTCCACCTGAAGCTCTTTCCACACTCCAAGCATTGATAAGGTTTGTCCCCTGTGTGAGTCTGTCTCTCCTCTTGTCTCTTTCCTCCATCTTGACTCCTCAGTTTCTGCTCCTGCACTTGCTCCTCAGCTTTTTCCAGTGATACTTCAGATGGTTCTCCCTCAGCCTTGACCCCCCAGATGTATCCTGATGGAATGAAAAGGAAAGGGGATAAAATGCTGTCGAGAAATCCTGTGAATATATTATGATTTGTACTTTGAAAAGATATTTCTGGGAGCTCTGTTGATATCAGAGTTTAACTGTCAAAGCTCGAGGCCTTGTACGGAGTTAGTTTAGCAGTAGGTGCTTGGTAACAGGTTGTGAAAAGAGATGCGGAGAGAGACAATTTTAACAAAAATCTGCTCTCTTGTTCCTCCATTTAAGGTGGACAGCCCAGTACTTATGCACAGCTGGAATTTACAAACCTAGGATGGATCCTGTCTGACAGGAACATGTCCCTTTCCACTGCCAGAAGGCAGCTCGCATCCCTTCCCTCCCAAAATGTTAGCCCCGTTACCTGCAACTCAAGACAGTGCTGGAAGATGAGACCCCAGGTCAGAAGACACTCACCAAGCTACTGGGAAAGAACAACAGACAGCACCTACCCTGTGGAATTCGCTCCCTTTGAATATTAGGCAGGTGCCATCTCTGCTATCTTTTTGGCTTGTTTTGAAGACTTTTCTCTTCATAAATAAATAAACAAATAAGTACGAGTAGCGCTGTGACTAATGACGCAGACGGGTCAAAGCCGAAAGGAAGCCCAGAGGCTGATGCGCACAGATGCGAAAGGAGAGTCTGGAGTTGTGCGACGCACACAATAGGAACATGGAATGTGAGAAGCATGAACCAGGGAAAGTTAGAAATTGTCAAGCAAGAAATGGAACATATCAACATTACATTACTTGGCGTGAGTGAATTAAAATGGATGGAAATGGGGCATTATCATTCAGACAACTACAAAATATTTTATGCAGGAAATGTGAAATTAAGAAGAAAAGGTGTTGCTTTAATAGTGAGAAGTGATGTAGCAAAAGCAACTAGGAGCTATTATGCAAAGTCTGACTGAGTGATATTAATGAGATTTAATGGGAAACAGAACTATCAACCAAGTCTATGCTTCAATGGCAAATACATGCAAGTAAAGCAAAGCGAGAAGTGCCAGATTACAGCAAAGCCTTTGACTGTGTAGATCATGAAAAACTATGGAATGCTTTAAAAGAAATGGGGGTGCCGCAGCATCTGATTGTCCTGATGCGCAATCTATATTCTGGACAAGAGGCTACTGTAAGGACAGACAATGGAGAAACCGATTGGTTCCCCATCAGAAAGGGTGTGAGACAGGGGTGTATTTTATCACCCTATTTGTTTAATCTATATGCAGAACATATACGGAAAGCGGGATTGGACCAAGATGAAGGAGGTGTGAAAATTGGAGGGAGAAATATCAACAATTTATGATATGCAGATGACACCATACTATTAGCAGAAACCTGTAATGATTTGAAGCGAATGCTGATGAAAGTTAAAGAGGAAAGCACAAAAGCAGGACTACAGCTGAACGTCAAGAAGACTAAAGTAATGACAACAGAAGATTTGTGTAAATTTAAAGTTGACAATGAGGACATTGAACTTATCAAGAATTATCAACACCTTGGCACAGTCCTTAGCCTAAATGGAGACAATAGAATCGAGAGTTCAAAGTCTAAAAAGAGGGGGAGGGAACCAGAGCCCTCTGGACTTTTTTCTGTCAGAGTTCTCATAATCTGTTGAAATTCATTAAAAATCAGCCATGTTCACAGAGTACCTATCATCCTAATACTGACTTTGCCCCATGCTCTGACCATCATCTTCTGCAGTTTAAAAGTTAAAAAAATGCCTGGCTGATTTTTAATTTAAGAAATGTTGGCTGGAACCCTACGATAACATTGGGCATGCTGAGCAAGAACCAACTGGCAGTGTTCTGCAAGCCAGACTCACAGCTGCTGAGCTTGCCTAATCAGGGGGCCACACCCACACCAGACCTTGATTTCACGTGAGACAGTCATGGCTTTCCCCAGAGAATTCTGGGAAGTGTAGTTTGTGAAGGGGGCTGAGAGGAGACTCCTGTTCCACTGAGAGAGCTCCAGTGGCCAGAGTGGTTTAACAGTCAGCCACTCTGATGGAAGTCTGCGAGGGGAACAGGGCGTCTCCTTGCAACTCTGAGCACCCTTCTCTAACTATAAATAAAGAAGTTGGGGAAATGCTGAAAAGCAATGATACTGTTGCGCACCACCCCAGTCTCTAAGTGGTGTGATTTCCAGGGGTCCCTGCGCTCGCCCAGGGTTTGGTTTCCTTGCGAAGAAGGTCAGCGGAGACTGAGGTGTCTTTATGAAATATGGTTTATTTATTTACACACATTCCAAACTGAGCTTAGGATGGAGGGGTTCAAGGCATCAGCAGTCCAATATCCAGCTTCTCCATCAGGGTGACAGCAGGCACCCCAAAGCCATGGTGCAGAGACCCAGTCTCTCTGCCTGCCTCCAGTCCCAGCCTTTCTCTGACACACATTAAAAACACAAGCCTCTCCTCAGTGCCAGGAGGGGGGGGTGCTCTCCCAAGAGTTTCAATGACAAAAGGGTCTCCCTGGCCCATTCACCTGTCCATGGGCACCTGATAGACACATTAGCCCACCTAGCAACTCCATTAGCGTAACAAATACTCATCCGACCAGCAGAGCGAGATTCTCCCACGCACCCCAGGCGCCAGTCTCCAAATCAGAGGCTGGAAGGGGACTCATAGGAATTATCCATCTCAACCCCCCAAACTCACATTGCATTTTGCATTTGGATTTTGTTCACAATGTTTTCCTTTTGGAAAGGAAAGGGGCTTCCCCTCTGCCCAGTGCCCACCCACCCAATCTCCTCCTCCCCTCTCCCTCCCCCTCGTCAGTTTTACCTATCTTAAGCATGATTGCACGGGAGTAAATCCCACTGAACCCAATAAGCAAGCATATGACCAAACCTGCCCTCCCCTCCCACTTCCTTTGCCCTTCCCAACCCTCCCCCTACTCCACCTCCATGGTCAGTTTTAGCTATCCTAACCATGATTGTATAGGAGTAAATCCCATTGAATTCAATAAGCACGCAAATTATCAGACCTGCCTCTCCCCTCCTTCCCCTCTCCTCTCCCTTCCTCCTCCCCTCCCCTCTTCCTTATTCCTCCTCCCCTGCCCACTCCAGCCCTCCTTCCGCCCCCCCATCAGTTTTACCTATCCTAAGCATGATTGCATAGGAGTAAATCCCAGTGAACTCAATAAACATGTAAATGATCAAATCTGTCCTGCTCCCATCCCTCTCCTCCCCTCTCCCCCTCTTCCTATCCCCTGTAGTCAGTTTCACCTATCCTAAGCATGATTGCAAGGGAGTAAATCCCACTGAACTCAATAAGCATGCAAATCATCAATCCATTCTCAGCTAACTTGCACAGGATTCCATTTCTTACCTCCCGGATTAAAAAGCAGAGAAATTAACTAATAGGCAAAAAACCTTGCACTTTAAGAACATACCTATAGCCAACAGATATTTCTATCAAACTTTAAAAAGCAGGGAAATTGGGCAGCTATAGTGAATGCACCAGGGGAGCAGGAGACCTGACCTCCTCTCTGAGGTATTGGACTGCCCTACAAATCTGTCAAAATGCAAACACTTTGGCGTGGTACTTCACAGTCCAAGCCATTTCCTGTGTATCTTGGAAGAATTTGTTAACATGTGCCTCTGTGCATATGGTGAGTGGTGGCCTATTAGTGAATACTGTCTACAGTTCTGGTTGCCTGACCGCAAAAATAGCATTCTAGAGGTGGAAGTGGTAGAGAAATGGGCAACCAAACTACTCAAGGGTGGCAACATTTGGGGATTTTTGCTGTAGAAAAAAAGCTTAGAGGAGACACGATAGAAGTGTATGCTCACACCAGACATTTAAAGCACATTCAACACAAATGTAAAGCACATGCCTTCCCCCAATGAATCCTGGATAAGAGTTTTTCCTCACTACGCTATATTCCCAGCACCCTTCATAAACGACAACTCCCAGGACTCTTTGGAGGAAGCCATGTGCTTTCAATGTTCACGGTGGATCTGCCATGAAGGTGCGTGGTGTGGAGAAACTGGACAATACCCTCTGATGTAGTAGGGAACTTGCACCTGGCATGTAGGAAGAGGGAGGGAAGTAGCACCCACCAGTTTACACCCATTTCAGGAAAAACCTCACTCGCTAAAAACGGTTGGTCTGCAGGGCTACCCTAAAACAAGGAGGGCAGGGCCACGTTCCTGCTTCCCTGAATTAGGCGGCGACCTTAATTCTAACAGACTAGGAAACTGGGGAGGGCTGGCAGAGTAGAAGTATTGAAAGAAGAGCCTCCCTATTCAACTATCGCAGCTGAGCCAAAGGACAGGACACACGAAGAAGCGGCCCATTTAGCTCACTTGTGTCTCCTTAGCTCTGCTCCAACAATGGGGCGCCTCCATCTCCAAGCTGAAGGCCACGAAATCCATCATCAGGACCACAGATGTTCCCAGAGATGCTTCGATCCGGCCCAACTCAGCCAGCCCAGCTCAGGGGAGAGGCGGACGGGACGGGGCAGAGCTGCAGCCTCCGATCTGGAGGGTCTGCGGGGAGGGGGCGCTTAAGGGGGGCCTCGCCCTCTCCCACCCTCCCCTCTCCCCCAATTGCATACTTCTGTTTCGAGGCTCCCTCCGCGCAACCCCGCTCGCCTGCATCGCTGCGCACGAAGAGGGGCTCTGAGCGCTTCCAGCCTGCATTTCTGCCGAGAGGCGGGGCAGGAAGGGGAAGTCCCTCGTTCGCTCCTCGGCTGCTTCGCACAGAGAGAGAGGGGAGGCAGGAAGCCCCTTTCTGGCCGGTGACCCTTCCCCATTTTAAAAATAAAAGTGCCATGCACGTTTTTAAAAAAAGGCTTCGAGGGAACAGCTTAGGTTAGCCTAAACCCTGTTTCCTTTACCTGTGTTGAGTTGACATGTGATGGTGCTGAAGGAGAGCCGGGCTCTCATGCCTTTAACAGCTGAGTGGCAGGCAGATATTAAGCAGAGTAAGCCTTTTCTAGCCCAGAACTAAAATTATGGGGAAAGCTTCACCTGTTGGATATTGTATTTGTCAGGCATCTTGTTATTTGTGTGTGACTCCCGATTTATCTCTGGGCACTCCTCCCCCCTCCATCTGCAAAAGAGGGTGCACGTTCGCTCATGATGCGAAGGGGATGTACATTTGTGTCATCGTCTGCGAGTGCAGCAGAGGGTGTGATCCACATGCAGTGGACCGGGCCCAGAAAATCCTCTTGGCAGTTTGGCGCCCCTGGTTACCCCAGGGAAAGGCGTAGGAGTAGCTCTGTCCTCCATGAATTTGTCTAATCTTCTTTTAAAGCCGTCCAAGCTGGTGGCCGTTACTGCGTCTTGTGGGAGCAAATTCCATAGTTTAACTATGCGCTGAGTAAAGAAGTACTTTACTGGAGTCGTCTGATCTGGCTACGGTGACACATGCCTTAGTTACATCCCGCTTAGACTACTGTAACGCGCTCTACGTGGGACTGCCTTTGAAGACTGTTCGGAAACTTCGGTTGGTGCAACGAGCTGCAGCCAGAATGTTAACTGGGGCTGGTTACAGGGACCATACAACTCCCCTGCTGCAACAGCTCCGCTGGCTGCCAGTCTGTTTCCGGACACAATTCAAAGTGCTGGTTATGACCTATAAAGCCGTATACGGCTTAGGTCCAGGCTATATGAACCTGTATGGGCCCTCAGATCTTCAGTAGAGACCCTTCTCACCATCCCAACACCTTCACAAGTGCGACTGGTGGAGACACGAGATAGGGCCTTTTCGGTGGCTGCCCCATGGCTCTGGAACTCCCTCCCTAGGGAGGCGAGAATGGCCTCCTCTGTGCAGTCCTTCCGCCGACAGCTTCCCCCAGGCACCTGGTTGGCCACTGTGAGAACAGGATGCTGGACTAGATGGGCCACTGGCCTGATCCAGCAGGCTCTTCTTATGTTCTTATGTTCTTAAAGACTTTTTTCTTCTGGCAGGCCTTTGGAACTGAAGGCTTTAAGGGTAGTGACTGAAGAGGATGCTGATTGTTATTGTTTTACTTGTATGCTCCTAAACTGGGTTGCAGTATTTTAAGTGTATATCTAATTGGTTTTAACATCTTAATAGTTTAACCCTGTTTTAATGCTGATTTTATTTGTTTATATGTTTTATATTTTTATAGGTTCTTAATGATATGTACTTGTTTTTATCTGGAAGCCGCCTTGAGTTCCAGTTTGGAAAAAGGGCGGGGTATAAATAAAGATAATAATAATAATACTTCCTTTTGTCTGTCCTGAATCTTCCAACATTCAGCTTCTTTGAATGTCCACGAGTTCTAGTATTATGAGAGAGGGAGAAGAACTTTTCTCTATCCACTCTATCCATGCATAATTTTATACACTTCTATCATGTCTCCTCTGACCCGCCTTTTCTCTAAACTAAAAAGCCCCAAATGCTGCAACTTTTCTTCGTAAGGGAGTCGCTCCATCCCCTTGATCATTCTGGTTGCCCTCTTCTGAACCTTTTCCAACTCTATAATATCCTTTTTGAGATGAGGCGACCAGAACTGTACACAGTATTCCAAATGCGGCCGCACCATAGATTTATACAACGGCATTATATCGGCTGTTTTATTTTCAATACCTTTCCTAATGATCCCTAGCATGGAATTTGCCTTTTTCACAGCTGCCGCACACTGGGTCGACATGTTCATCATGCTGTCCACTAGAACCCCGAGGTCTCTCTCCTGGTCGGTCACTGCCAGTTCAGACCCCATGAGCGTATATGTGAAATTAAGATTTTTTGCTCCAATATGCATAATTTTAACTTGTTTATATTGAATTGCATTTGCCATTTTTCCGCCCATTCACTCAGTTTGGAGAGGTCTTTTTGGAGCTCTTCGCAATCCCTTTTTGTTTTAACAACCCTGAACAATTTAGTGTCATCAGCAAACTTGGCCACTTCACTGCTTACTCCTAATTCAGGGTCATTAATGAACAAGTTGAAAAGTACAGGTCCCAATACCGATCCCTGAGGGACTCCACTTTCTACAGCCCTCCATGGGAGAACTGTCCGTTTATTCCTACTCTCTGATTTCTGCCTCTTAACCAATTCCTTATCCACAAGAGGACTTCTCTTATTCCATGACTGCTAAGCTTCCTCAGAAGTCTTTGGTGAGGTACCTTGTCAAAAGCTTTTTGAAAGTCTAAGTACACTATGTCCACTGGATTATCTCTATCTATATGCTTGTTGACACTCTCAAAGAATTCTAATAGGTTACTGAGACAGGACTTTCCCTTGCAGAAGCCATGCTGGCTCTGCTTCAGCAAGGCTTGTTCTTCTATGTGCTTAGTTAATCTAGCTTTAATAATACTTTCTACCAGTTCTCCAGGGACAGAAGTTAAGCTAACTGGCCTGTAATTTCCGGGATCCCCCCTGGATCCTTTTTTGAATATTGGCATTACATTTGCCACTTTCCAGTCCTCAGGCACGGAGGAGGACCTGAGGGACAAGTTACATATTTTAGTTAGCAGATCAGTAATTTCACATTTGAGTTCTCTGAGAACTCTCGGGTGGATGCCATCACATCCGAAAAACTCATCACAGGAGGCCTTAACATGTTCCATCAGTTCCGGGGCAACTGGACCGACGAGGCTCTGGACCGCTTGGAACAGCCTCCTGGGACAACACTCTGTAGACGCAATAGAGGCAGCATTAAAATCCTTCTTTGCTGCCCTTATCGCCACATGGTAGGCTGCTGCAGCCACCGGCACTCTAGCCTTCTCACTTCCCGCCTCAGAGTTCGCAACCGCGGAGTATACCATGGTGCTGTCTGAGCTCTATTCGGGGGGGAGAGGGCGCTTCAGAGCCACCCAATGTAATTCCCCGGTGATTGTAGCATTCCACCCCTCCACCAGGGTCTCAACCGAGTGGCCGTGGGCCTGCTCCAGAGAATCCCCAAGCGCATTCAGGAATCCATCTGGATCCATCAGACGCCTGGGTCCTAATGGGTCCTTATCATTATTAAGTAGTGTGGTGTTAATAGTTCTGCAAATATTTTAGAATTCCCTCATTAATCCATCTGGACCAGGAGCTTTTTAATTTCCCAGTGCCTGAATTGTGTTTCTTATTTCTCCTTCTGATGCGTTTGTCTCTAGGCTTCTAAGGTCTTGTTCTGTGACTTTGGGCCTGTTGATATTTAGAGGAAATCTCTTTCTAACTTGAGGCTTATTTTACATTTTAGTTTTCAACCAGCTGAGAATATCAACCTACACTCCATTCTCCCCATGGAGAGACAGTATGGCATAGTGGTTAGAGAGCTGAACTGTGACCTGGAAGTCCCGGGTTCAAATCTTCCACACTAACTGATATTGAGGGCCAGTCACCTCCTCTCAGCCTAAGCTACATCACAGGGTTCTTGTGATGATAAAATGGGGGAAGGACAGACCCATGCACACCCCCTGGAGCTCTTGGGAGGAAAGTGGGGGGTATTAATGGAAAAATAAATCAATATTGGAGGGGGGATGCTGTCGCTTGCGATAAGGTAGTCCAGAGTGAGAAGCAGCAGCTGAGTCTGGTTTGGAGCCCCCAGCCCCACCTTCCCGTCACAGGACACACTCCGGTTCCAGCAACGGTCATTCTGCTCAAATGCCCCCCCCCCAGCAGAACTGGAGGGGCAGCAACATCTGGCCTGGCTTCCCACCACCCTCTTTGCTTCTCTCCCAACCTGCAGGAGAATTCAGGGGAACTTCAAGGCTTCCCCAGAGATAGGTCAAGAGGAACATTTTGATGGGGGGACTAGAAACGTAGGAGGGGGTTGGTGGGCCATGACCCCCTAAAATGTTTCTGGCCGCCCTAAATATTTTTCCAAAAAATAAAGAATGACATTTATTGCAGAAAAAAAATCCTGGCCTCTCGCCTTTTTTTGTGCCCCCTTGAACTGTTAGGCTGGCTCCATGCATGCGGGGAACAGAGAGTGCCTCAGAAAGGGGTGGGTGTTGGAAGTGGGGCAAGAGCAACTCCTGTTTTGTTCTTTTGTTCATGTTCCCGAAGGGAGATGGAGCGAGGGTCCTCCAGATGGACCGGCCTGACTAGCTCTACCTGTGATGCTCTGACTGACTTCCTTCCATTGTTAGACTGATACATCTTAGGGAGCTTATCTGCCCCTCCTCCTTTCTGCCCTTCCTTTCTTCTCTTCTCCCTCCTGAGCCATGTGGGCAACTCCCAAGCCTGGGCGTTGCGCCGCCAACTTAGTTAGTTAGAACTAGGTCTGCCTTTCTATCTACTATGTATTTCTATAAATAAAGTAGCTTTTCTTTTCTTACTAAGTCTTAAGTCTCCGCGATCTCAATGCAGGATAAAAGCCTGCCACTTCGGTAAAACGCACACACTGGCACACACGCATCTCAGACCATTGACGTTCTCTGCTAATAGTTATACAAATTTACACAACATTTTTAAACGTTATCTGTGTCTGCAAGTTCTGGTTTAATTATTAAATTAGTCAACACTTTAGACGACCCACTAGTGAGAGCAAATAAATTTCATCATTTATTTTATCGTCAGACCTCCTTCCTTCCTTCCTTCCTTCCTTCCTGCCTGCCTACCTTCCAGAAACAGGAGGGAAAAGGGAGGAACAGCAGAGAGAAAAGTTATTTATTTATCTCCAAAAACAGACAGTCTTCCCAAGGAGCTCTGGGAATTGTAGCTCTGGGAGGGGACGATGGGTCGGTCTCTAAACAACTCCCAGCACCCCTCACAAACTATGGCTCCTGGGATTCTGGTTCAGGGAAGCCATGAATGTTGTTGAAAGGGGAGTGATCCGGGTTGAAATGTGTAGCATGGGCTGCTTCAGAATCTAGCAGTCTCCCCTTCCTGTAGAGGCTTTTAAGCAGAGGCTCGATGTCCCTAGTCTTGGGGATTTTCCTCTTTTGATCTGCCCCTATGGATATCTTCTATGCTCAGAGACAGGGTGCGCTTAGGTGAGCACAACGTTTGACAAGTGGAGCTCTGGGGGGCCATAAGGTTCAAAGGAAAGTCATGTCAACCCCCAATCCTGTGCATTCACTAGAATGAGGTACTTCTGACTATTTCAAATGGAAATATACAAATATGATAAGAAGGTAGACCCCATCAGTCACTGGCAGAGGATTTCATTGGCATGCAGCAGATCCCACGGCCAACAGATAAACTCTACAGGTAACTCTCTGGCCCTCAGGAATCATTAGGCCCACCAGCATCCTAATGTAGTGTGTGAGGATGTTTTCCCCAGACCTCTGATTTCCAACGTGGGCAGGTAAAGATGTTGCAGCAAAGAAATGATTGGGAGATTAAAGTGCACTCCTAATTGTTCCTCGGCAAGCGGAGCTTTCTCTCAGTACCCATCAGTTGATCAGCCCTGACAGGGAGCCCCACTGGGATTGGCTGCATTGAGGAGTTCCCCATCAGGAACCTCACATTGCTCTCAAAGGGGCTCTCAGACCTGATCATCTGATGGCCACTGAGATCCATCACTTGGAAGTCCATTTGCCAGACTGATTACTGGGACCAGACGGTCCGAACATATAACACCGATTCTGGCCCGCTTGCACTGGTTGCCTATATGTTTCCAGGCTCGATTCAAGGTGCTGGTCTTAACCTATAAAGCCTTGCACGGCATGGGACCACAATACCTGAGGCAACGCCTCCCCCGATATGAACCTACCCGTACACTATGCTCAGCATCGAAGGCCCTCCTCTGGGTGCCTACTCAGAGAGAAGCCCGGAAGATGACAAGAAAAAGGGCCTTCTCAGTGGTGGGCCCCGAATTATGGAATACTCTTCCTGATGAGATACGCTGGCGCCAACATTACTATCTTTCCGGCGCCAGGTAAAAACCTTCCTCTTCTCCCAGGCATTTTAGCATTTTTAGCATTTTAACTTTTAGCATTTTAGCATTCTAACATTCCTGCATTTTAGTATTTAATATGCATTTAATATGTGTTTAATTATGTCTTAACTTTTGTATAATTAACCTATTTTAATTGATGATATGTGGTTTTTAATTGTATGTTACTGGTTTTTTTTGTTGTGAACCGCCCAGAGAGCTACGGCTATGGGGCGGTATATAAATTTAATAAATAAATAAATAAATAAAATAAAATAAATTTGCAACTGCCTGTAAAACACAGTGAGGTCAACTATCAAAATACCAATAAAAATGTTTTTTTGGGGGGGGGAAAGAAAATGGGAAGAAACAGGGGGGCAACCATCAAACGCAACACAGGTTTGCAAGTAAAATAACAGTCAATCTACCATTGCTGGTTAAATGTTACCTGCCTGAACAGAGACTTGGATTTCAGAACAGTGGCAGAGTTCCTGGCAAAAGGCTTCTTCTGAAAGAGCATCTTTGGACTCCTGACCTGATATTTGCATGAAACCAAAAGCCTCACATATTTATTGGGATCTAACATTGGTACAGCCTGCCCCCTTTCTCAGGTGGAATGTTTGGCCCAATCAAGAGACCTGCTCCATCTCTGATGCCAGTGGGCAACCAGAAAGTAACTAGTTTCATCTCCCCACCTTCTCTAAAATGTTTATTTCAAAAGTCTGATCACGTATTCAGACAGCAAACAGTTCATAGCTCAAGGTTAACTGCAGGGGGTTAGAATCCCAGATGCTGTAGGTGGTGCTTGTGAACCAGAACGTTGGGATTCCTCACAGATATAAATAACTGAATTCAAAAAAGATATTATGGTCCGCCAGTGAGTCTTACCGAGAGAGGCCACGATCCCACCATTTTCCTCCATGACTTCCATATGCAGAGCTTTCTGGTCAGGATCCAACAGTGCCCACTCCTCCTCCGTGAAAGACACAGCCACATCCTCAAAGGACACAGGATGCTAAATATGGAAAGATTAATTCATTGTAAACAGCATAAATATTATATCCTAGGGCTGCATGTCTACCGCATTGAATAGTAGAAGCCCGACATCGCCTGACTTTCCTTCCTGCTTGATGCCCTTTAGGGTCAAGAGACCACTTGTGAAGGAGCTGTTGGGCTGGTGACCAGTAGGCATTACTGTCTCTAGTAGTTTTCCATGAAGCCTGCAAGTGTGAAGACGTAACTGTGGTTAAGGGGGAGTTATGTCTATGTCCTGTCTGGGAACGGACGGCCAGGGTCGTTGCTATGGTAGCCATCTGATAACAGCTGGGAAAGTTGTAACAGAGTCTATGTGAGTTGTTGTTCTTCTGAATTATGCCTCTGAGCTGAGAGGCTGTGTCTTTGTGTTTATCTATGGAGAGAGATGTACCAGAAGGGGGGTGAGAAGAATCTCCACATGTATTTACTCTTAAGCCTCTGGCCTTAATGTCTTGCAATAAAGACTCTTAACATGCTCTGAAGAAGTCTTCTTGCTCAACTTAACTCCAATGTAATGTATGCTGTTTCACACAACTACGCACACAAGCCAACAGGAGCACCCCGAAGAACCCCCTTACTCTAGGCCCGGGGTGTGTGCGTGAAAGAGACGTAAACTCTCCTTCGCCCTCCTCCCAGCCATGCGTCTACAAATGGTTTTCAAAAATCCTGAATTAAACATTAGCCCAATCTCCAGACTAATTGGGGATGGGATGCAGGGTGGGTGGTCCCCGGTTGGCCCGTTAGGGGGTCCTCAGGTTGGAGCTTCAGGGCAGGTCGAAGGGAATCTGCACAGCCCTAATATCTACTACTAATTGCTGTGTTGTTTTTATGGGGTTGTTTTGGTGCACAGTTATTTATGGATGTTGTTTTTAATATTGTAATGAAATTGTTTTCTTTTAACGATGGGTGTTTCGATTTTAATCTTTGTGGAAGTGGTTTCTATATTTGGCTTAGAAGCTCATTGCGGCATTAAAAAAAGGTGTCCCCGCACTTATAGTGCGAGTCGTTTCCGACTCTTAGGGTGACGTCTTGTGACGTTTACTAGGCAGACCGTATATATGGGGTGGGATTGGCGGTTCCTTCCCTGGCCTTTCTTTACCCCCCAGCATATGCCGGGTACTCATTTTACCGACCACGGATGGATGGAAGGCTGAGTGGACCTTGACCCCTTTTACCGGAGATTCGGCTTCCTCCTTCTGTTGGAATCAAACTCCGGCCGTGAGCAGAGCTTCGGCTGCGTTAATGCCGCTTACCACTCTGCACCACGGAGGGTCATATTGAGGCATTAAACCATGCACAAAGTTTACAAACAATACTGAAAAAAAATCTTCATAGTAATAAATAACACTAGCTATATCCAAAAGGCTAGTTGAAGTGCGGTGGCTGGTCATTATTATCATCAAGATTTAAGCCGGCCTTGAGTGGCCTTCGAAGCCTTTCCACATTCCAAGCACTGAGGGAGCTGAGCAAGTATAGAAGCACTCAGGCTGCCCCCAGCCTTCTCTCCCCACTGATCCAGCCCCCTACCTGATCTGGCTCCACAGCAGCTGATTCCCCTCCATCACGAAGATGAGAGGGCTGAGGAGATCTTGCCAGAATCATTTCATCTCCTGCAAGAGACAGAGGTAGTGGGAAGCCATTAGCATGTGATCTTCTCAGAGAGTCAGCGACACAAGGGCCTCAGAAGAAGTCTTATCTATTGATCATGTTTGTACACATTTTATATTTCAGTTGTGTGAAAAATGCATCTTCCTCCCCCCTTTGAGCTCTTGGCCACAAATCAAAGGGCTGGTCCCCATGTATAAAGTTTGTTGTTATATGCCTTCAAGTCGATTACGACTTATGGCGACCCTATGAATCTTTTTTGGATGTATTCTTAGGGTTTGCAAGGTAAGAGGTATTCAGAGCAGGTTTACCATTGCCTTCCTCTAAACCTACGGCACCTGGTATTCCCAGGCAGTCTCCCATCCAAGTACTAACCAGGCCTGACCCTGCTTAGCTTCTGAGATCAGATCGGGAGTGTTCAGGGTAGTATGGCGAGTATAAAGTAGTGAAATGTAAATAAATGCATACTGTTGGAGAGAAGTGTCTTCATAGGAAAGATTAAAGCATGTATTTCAAAATTACCGAGGGAGACCAAATTGAGATGCATTCTCTTAATCCTTACCCAGTGGCCTCTGACCGGCGTCCGATGGAGTCTTCTCTGCCTTAGGGGAATCAGTGCCCATTTCTGCAAACAGATCCTTTACCTGAAAGTGTAACGAGGATTTAGAATGTCAAATGAGGAGGATTAGAAAAGGAATACAGGGGCAAAAGCCTCAGGGGTTGGGATATCCTTCCCTGCATGCTTACCAAACAGACTAGCAATTAGTTACAGTGTTTTTTGGGGGATACACTCCCTTACATTTTTTGCCCCTTGGGACTATCCAGATGAAACTCTCTCTCACCTTCTGCTTTGCTGGCTTCTTGTCCTCTGCCTGGCTCAGGAGGAAACCTTCTGCCAGGGCCACCGCCTGGGAACTGGTCTCCGCTCCACATTCCCTCACCCAGCTCTCTATCTCCACTGGAAGGATAGTCAAGAACTGCTCCAGGATCACCAGGTCGAGAATCTGAGCTTTCGTGTGCTGTTCTGGCTTCAGCCACTGACGGTAAAGGTGGTGGAGTCGGCTGCAGACCTCTCGGGGGCCCTCAGCATCCTGGTAGCAAAACTGCCTTAAGAGCTGGCGCTGCGCATCTGAGCTGAGGGTGTCCTCCTCACTCAGGGCCTTCTGCACAGTTCTTCCCCAGAATCCCCCACTGCTCCCTGCCTGGGTGATGTGGGGACCTCTTCTTGCTTTGGGGCCAGCTGAGCCTTGCTCTTCCATCTTTGATCTCTGCACTGCAGAATCATCCAACAGGAGTGAATGAACTCCTTGTTCCCCCCGTCTTCTAATTTCTGTCTGAAGGCTAAGATTATCCTGATTACAGGTGCTACCGAGTCCTGCAAAGCCAAGATACTGCTCTGTGATGAAATTATTACACAATCAGGAGAGAGGAAAAAGTCTGGCTAGCAACCGGGTCCTCTCCCAGAACAAAACACTTGTGACTGTAGACAATCAAACAAAAAGTGGGCGGGAGGGGAGTGGGTCAGGTCCCTCCTTGTGAGGGCCATGAATCTATTTTTTCAATCTGATAGAGAGAAGGTAGAGCATCTGGACTACTGGTCTGGGCCTTAACACTCCTTCCCTGCCGGGGCACCCTCCCTCGCCGGACGACGCTCCCAGTGGCAGCCCTCCAGAGTTTTGAGGGCCCTGGCTCAGTGGTGCAGCACTGACAACACTGCTGTGCCTGGCTAAGTGGGGGGCAGGGAGGAAGTGATTCCAGGTGCACGATTAGGGACGCAGGTCCATGAGATCAAAGCAGCACTGCGGGTCTAGTTTAAACCCCTCCCCCATCTCTCTCTCTCTCTCTGCAAAGCCAGGAAGCCCCCCCCTCTCAAAAGGAGTCTTCTGGCTTTGCAGAGAGGAGGGGTGGAAGAAGATCCACCGCTTCCTGATTTGGGTGTTGCAGTAGATCCCGGATGGATCAGCTGAGCAGGCCTCCTGTGCATGCTCCCGCTGCAGCCCTGGGGCACCGTTTCAATCAAATGCACAAAATTGGGGTGGAGGTGGGGAGAGGCTCACCAGATTCCAGAAGCGCTTGGGAGAAACAAAGGCCACTTTCTCCTCCCAGGCCCCCAAATGAGAAGCCAGGAAGGAAGGGCTTTGCAGGGAGGTGCTTTTGCCCTGTTGGATTCTTCCCCCTCCTCTTCCTCCTCCCCCAATTCCCTTCCTCTCTAGGAGTCTAGTTCAGTTCATTTTAACCCTTAGCATGCTGCACAGTAGGACCACCTCTCTCTCTACGACAATCTCTCTCTCTCTCTCTCAAAGCAGGAGCCAAACAGGAATCAGGCGCTGCATACGCATCTTGGTCTCCAAGCTAGTATTGCTGCCCCACCCTTGACTAGGGTGTAGTCGTCCTGGGCCAGGGTATGTCTCCAGCATCCTACCAGCCGATCAGCATGAAATGGGAATGTGTTAGCCACTGAAAAGAGTCTTCTCACAGGCTTCCTTGTCCTTTCCTGATGATTGGAGCCAATCAGAGTGCAAGGAGGCGAGTCAGTGATGTCACAGGGGCAGGCCCAAATGATGTCAATAAGCGCGATACGTTAAGCATCAACCACACCATGAAAAGTGAAGGATGGCCACCCTCCCATCCCCCTCTCGCAAACCGTGTTCAATTCTCTTATTGTCTGGCTGCAGTTTTGAGGCCTGCTTGAGTTTCTACTTTACGGGCTATCAGACTAGTCTCTGTGTTTACCACAGCGCCCCCTATCGGCGATTGACAAAGAATCCTGTCACGTGTGGCTCGCACCAAGCATTTCCCACGCCGCTTCCACGTACCTGGGAGACTCTTCCCTGGGAGCGCTCAAGCTCCTTTAAGGGCTCCCTTTCCAGACTCACCGTGCCTGAAGGGGTTAACCCTAGTCCCAAAGCAATCCTTCCCAACTCCTTTGAACTTGGAGGGCATGGGCGGAGGGAGAGAATGAGGGATGAGAAACGCTACGAGTTGCAGACATCCAGGCTTCTCGTTGCCTAGCAACTAGCCCCTTGTCAGATCTTCTTAGGATTCCATTGATCCAAATTACGCTGTAAACAAAGTTGCCGTGGCAACCGATAGAGGGGGTGAAAGTTGGTGGAGAAGACCAATTTCAGGAGGGGGCTGGAAGCGCCTGCGGGGGGGGGACGCGGGGAGAGGGGGAGTGGGGGGGTAAGAATGGAAATAAAAAGAGCCCTGGGGGAAAGCCACCAGTGGTTGGAAGCAATCCTATCTTAGGGGCAGCAAAGTCCCTTGTACCTGCCATCACCTTTTACACATATTCATCTCTTCCTACTTAAGATGGGGAGAAGACTTTGATCTAGCTCTGGAAAGAGTATTGGGGGTGGGATATATTTGGCGTACATGTGTTTCCAGGAGGTGATGATAGTGATATGAAGGTAGGTTAGCCTTTTTCCAATCTAAGAGTAGGGGACCTGTGGCTCTCCAGATGTTGCAGCTGGACTCCCAACTTCTGTCATCCCTGACTATTGGCCATGCTAGCTGGGATTGATGGGAGTTGGAGTCCACGAGCATCTGGAGGGGCACAGGTTCCCCACCCTTGGATTAAACAAAAGGTTTCTTGGTGACTCGAGGAATCTATATTACTACTGTCCTGCCATCATCGGCAATCACTCATGACCGAGTAAGATTGTCTTCCAATATATTTGGAAGATGCCTGTGCGTGAATTTGTTTTATGTGGGGAGATCGGCACACAACGATCAACACACAATCTTGACAGAAAAAGGCTTTGATCCAATGGCATGGATACCATGACAATTTGAAGTCTTTTGTTTGCTGCAGCCTTCATCCACCTTCACAGCTGTTGTAACATACACATTGTTATCCTCCGCCTGTTCTGCTGTAGAGGACATTCTTGGATCGTTCTTTGTCTGGTTCCTCTCCCTTGACCTTACTGCCATGGGTGACCCTGCTGGGAGTACATGAATCCCGCCGGCATTGTTCCCAGGGTTCATTGGAACACTCAAGCCCACTCACCACTACAAGGTGAGGATCCGGTGAGTGGGTGTCCTGCCATAGCATTAAGCAAACCATAGGTCTGCTACACAATAAGTGCAGGAGAATGTTAAAGAATCTCCTCCTCAAATAGCAAATGCAAAATGTGAAAACTTTGCAAAGAGGCTTAGGCATGTCTTCTGCTGTGCGGGAGCTGATGTCCAGACACTCATTAAGAAATCAGCGTATAGTTAACTTACAGTACAATGGCACACACGTCTACTTCAGCAGTAAGTCTCCTTGTGTTTAATGGGGCTTACTTCCATGTAAGTGGGTACTGGATAGCAGCCTGGTCCTTGTTTAGGATTGGCATTGGAGGAAACAGGGTTCTTGTGACTTTAACAGGTATATCTCACAATCACGACTAGCAGGACATTGCAAATTTCACATGGTAAACAAGAGGTTGGGGGGCAGGGAGAAGCAGCAATGACTGCATTCTCTCTCATTTTGTGTTATGACATGCCATCTTGTGTTCTACCACTTCCCCATGACAGTCATTTTATGACTGGTGCCCACAGCACACTCTCAAAATTCAAAATGTGCCCACTGGTCCAAAAAGGTTGATGAGCCTTGTTCTAGAGCATATGCATTCTAGATAATTTATTATCCATGCCATTCTGATTCTTCCCATAAACTCATTTCAAAACAAAACCTTACAAAACATATAGTCCTGAACTCAGAAACGCTTGCTTAACAACCCTCTCAATATTCATTGCAATACACAAAACAGTCAGAGAGAATAGAGAGTTCAAAGTCTAAAGAGAGAGGAAAAAAACCCAGGCCCCTTTTGGACTTTTTTCTCTGAGTGTTCTCCTAATCTGTTGAAATTCATTACAAATCAGCCATGTTCACAGAGGACCTGTAATCCTGTTACTGACCTTGCCCCATACTCTGACCTTCATCTTCTGCAGTTTAAAAGTTTAAAAAATGCCTGGCTGATTTTTAATTAATTTAATAATTTTTGCATTGAACTGAATGATAATGTTGGGCATGCTCAATAAGAACCAACTTTCAGGGTTCCAAAAGCCAGACTCCTAGCTGCTTGGCTTAGCTAATCAGGGGGCCACACCCACACCAGACTTTGATTTAATTTGAGACAGTCATGGCTTCCCCCAAAGAATCCTGGGAAGTATAGTTTGTGAAGGGTGCTGAGAGGAGACATCAGAAAAAACTCTAACTGTTAGAGCCATACGACAATGGAACCAATTACCTAGACAGGTAGTGGGCTCTCCAACACTGGAGGCATTCAAGAGGCAGCTGGACAGCCATCTGTCGGGAATGCTTTGATTTGGATTCCTGCATTGAGCAGGGGGTTGGACTTGATGGCCTTATAGGCCCCTTCCAACTCTACCATTCTATGATTCTGTGATTCTATGAGACTGCTATTCTCCTGACAGAGGTCCAGTGGCCAGAGTGGTTTAACAGTCAGCCACTCTGATTGAAGCTCTGTGAGGGGAACAGGGCATCTCCTACCAATTCTCAGCACCCTTCACTAATTACACTTCCCAGGATTCTTTGGGAGAAGCCATGTCTGTCTAAAGTGAAATAAAGGTCTGGTGTGGATGTGGCCAGCAACAGCTTTGGTTGAAATTTGGGTGGGAGGCTGCATTTGCCTGCTGTAGAATAAAAAGATGGGGGAAACCCTGAAAAGCAGTGATGCTATTCACAATGTTTTCCTTTTGGAAAGGAAAGGGTATTCCCCTCTGCCCAGTACCCACCCATCCAATCTCCTCCCCTCCCCGTCCCCTCCCTGCCCCTCCCCCAGGTCAGTGTTGGACTGCAACCTGGGAGACCAGGGTTCGAATCCCCACACAGCCATGAAGGTCACTGGGTGACCTTGGGCCAGTCACTGCCTCTCAGCCTCTGAGGAAGGCAATGGTAAAACCACCTCTGAATACCATTTACCATGAAAACCTATTCAAAGGGTTGCCATAAATCCGGTCGACTTGAAGACAGTCCATTTCCATTTTCAAACATGATTGCACAGAAATAAATCCCATTGAACTCAAAAAGTATGCAACTGATCAAACCTACCCTCCTTTCTTCTCCCTCCCATCCCCTCCCTCTTCCCACTTTGCTCACCCTCCCTCTCTAATCCCCTCCTTCTCCCTCCCCCTCCCCATGGTCAGTTTTACCTATCTTAAGCATGATTGCACAGGAGTAAATACCATTGAACTCAATAAGCATGCAAATGATCAAACCTGCCCTCCCCTACCCCTTCCTTTGCCCCTCCCCTTCCAATCCCCTCCTTCCGCTCCCCTCTCCCCTCCCTTTCTCCTTCCCTCTCCTCTCCCCTCCTCCTCCTCCTCCCCCATGGTCAGTTTTACCTATCCTAACCCTGACTACATAGGAGTAAATCCCATTGAAATCAATAAGCATGCAAATGATCAGACCTGGCTTTCCCCTCCTTCCCCTCTCCTCTTCCTTCCTCCTCCCCTCCCCTCTTCCTTCTTCCTCCTTCCCTGCCCACTCCAGCCGTCCCTCCCCCCAGTCAGTTTTACCTATCCTAAACATGATTGCACAGGAATAAATCCCACTGAACTCAATAAACATGCAAATGATCAATCCATTCTCAACAAGCTTGCACAGGATCTCATTTCTTACCTCCCAGATTAAAAAGCAGATAAATTCACTAATAGGCAAAAAACCTTGCGGGTTAAGAATGTACTGTACCTGTAGCCCACAGATATTTCTATCAAGCTTTAAAAAGCAGGGAAATTGGGCAGCTATAGTGAATGCACCAGGGGAGCAGGAGACCTGACCTCCTCTCTGAGATATTGGACTGCCCTACAAATTTGTAAAAATGCAAACAGTCTTTCACAGTCCAATCCACTTCCTGTGTAGCTTGGAAGAATTTGGTAACATGTGCCTCTGAGCATATGGTAAGTGGTGGCAACACCTGCAATCAGCCCAAATAATAGAAACAACACATGTGCTGTGTTGATCTTGTTTTAGCAGGGAGGAAGCAACATTATTAAGACAGTTGACATAGTTCAGATAGTCACTTTAAATATGTCAGATTTACTTTGCAATTTTAGTGAAGTTTCCTATAGGAAATCATTTGCTTTTATTTCTGTGAATATGTGAAGTACAGCAACACTGCCAAATTTACACTAAAAGAACTCCAAAAACAATTTTGGAATAATGGCACTGACTATTCTGCAGAATAGTCTCCAGTGGACATCAGGAGTGTCTCAGTTTGCTCAGGATAAAACAGTGGGAGGTGAAATAATTACTCTAGCAAAATCCTAGGTGTGCTCTATGTTTTTAATTGACTGTGCCCACCTTGCCTTAAATGAAGGGGTTTAAACATAGCAGGCTGAAAACATGCATCCTCTTTTTCCCAACAGCTAGAGTCATTGCTGAAGGAGCAACATATTGGAATCAGTCTGATTTTACATCAAACTGCAGTTTCAGATTCAACTGGTAATGCACCCAAAATACAAATAGAGCATAACCTCCAATTTGAAACACAAAAGGCTGTCTTCACAATCATATGACACTGACCAATAAAAAGGCTTTGAAATTAATAAAAATAAATTTGACACAGGTTTCTACAATGAATAATGAGAGAAATAAAATTTTCTACATTAGATTCTCTGTAGAAACAATAGTAACAGAGGAATGAAGCAAAGTAAGAAGAACACCAACAAACATACAAAAATCATAGAGTCATAGAATAGTAGAGTTGGAAGGGGCCTAAAAGGCCATCAAGTCCAACCCCCTGCTCAATGCAGGAATCCAAATCAAAGCATTCCCGACAGATGGCTGTCCAGCTGCCTCTTGAATGCCTCCAGTGTTGGAGATCCTGCTACCTCTCTAGGTAATCGGTTCCATTGTCGTATGGCTGTAACAGTTATGAAGTTTTTCCTGATGTCCAGTCAAAATCTGGCTTCCTGCAACTTGAGCCCATTATTCCGTGTCCTGCACTCTGGGACGATTGAGAAGAGATCCTGGTCCTCCTCTATGTGACAACCCTTCATGTACCTGAAGAGTGCTATCATATCTCCCCTCAGTCTTCTCTTCTCAAGGCTAAACATGCCCAGTTCTTTCAGTCTCTCCTCATAGGGCTTTGTTTTCAGTCCCCTGATCGTCTTTGTTGCCCTCCTCTGAACCCATTCCAGTTTGTCTGCATCCTTCTTGAAGTGCGGAGACCAGAACTGGACACAGTATTCAAGATGAAGCCTAACCAGTGCTGAATAGAGGGGAACTAGTACTTCATGCAATTTGGAAACTATACTTCTGTTAATGCAGCCTGATGTAGCATTTGCCTTTTTTGCAGCCACATCACACTCTTGGCTCATATTCAGCTTGTGATCAACGATAATTCCAAGATCCTTCTCACATGTCGTACTGCTGAGCCAAGTATCCCCCATCTTATAACTGTGCATTTGTTTTTTTTTTCCTAAGCGTGGAACTTTGTATTTATCCCTGTTGAATTTCAGCCCAATGCTCCAGCCTATCAAGGTCCCTTTGAATTTTCTTTCTGTCTTCCATGGTATTAGCTATGCCCCCCAACTTTGTATCATCTGCAAATTTGATAAGCAAGCTTTGTACCTCCTCATCCAAGTTGTTAATAAAAATGTTAAAGAGCACTGGGCCCAGGACCGAGCCCTGTGGTACCCCACTCGTTACTTCCACCCAGTTTGAGAAGGAACCATTGATAAGCATTCTTTGAATACGATTCTGGAGCCAACTGTGGATCCACCTGATAGTTGTTCCATCCAACCCACATTTAGCTAGCTTGCTAATCAGAATATCATGGGGCACTTTGTCAAAAGCTTTGCTGAAGTCGAGATATATTATGTCCACAGCATTCCCACAGTCTACAAGGGAGGTTACCTGATAAAAAAATGAGATAAGATTAGTTTGGCAGGATTTGTTCTTCATAAATCCATGTTGGCTCCTAGTAATCACTGCATTGCTTTCAAGGTGCTTACAGATTGACTGCTTTATAATCTGCTCCAGAGTTTTTCCAGGGATTGATGTTAGGCTGACTGGTCTGTAGTTCCCCGGTTCCTCCTTCTTACCCTTTTTGAAAATAGGGACAACATTAGCTCTCCTCCAGTCATCTGGCACTTCACCAGTCCTCCATGATTTCGCAAAGATAATAGAGAGCAGTTCTGAGAGTTCTTCAGCCAGTTCCTTCAATACTCTAAGATGCAGTTTATCGGGCCCTGGAGACCTGAACTCATTCAGAGTGATTAGGTGTTCCTTGACCATTTGTCTATCTATCTCAAGCTCCAATCCTGCCCCTATTGAGCCACAGAAACAGAAGAGTGTGTCCTGTTATTACATCCAGTACTCCTCTGAGGGTGCACATCTGTACACTGAACTTACAATTTCATTTACTCACTTGCCTGATGCAGAGTTCTGGGGAATTTGAAAGCTTGCCACTCTGGTGACATTTGAGTTGATCCCAATAAAGGTTTTGCTTAACTGTGGATTTTGGAGTTATGGGCCAGCATGGCCCTTTCCTTTTTATACCTCTGGGATAACTGTAGAAGTCACCTGAGAGCAAGCTGTCTGTCATCCTTTCTAGTTCTTTCTGCACAAGGCAAATTGAGACCAGAAAACCTTCACGTTGAGGAAGTGAACAGAGCAGATCCTCCCAAAATCGAGAGCTCACTGCAGCAATTTGTGTGTGACTGAACAGCTTACAGCTCAGTCCCTGTTTATACTATCACTGTAAAACTGCTGAAAAGAGAACGGCGGTGCACTTCATGAAGATAGAATTATGAGCTGGGTATATGAAACAATTGCATGTCTGTTCCCTCACATGCCCAACTCTGCACAGATCCACTCTACACACACAGAGAGACACAGATATGGAGGGTTACAATGTGATTCTTTTACGACTTGGGAGGATTATTGATTATTTCATTTATATCCCACCTTTCCTATACATGGTTCTCCCTCCCCATTTTATCCTCAGAATAACCCTGCAAGGTAGGTTAGGTAGAGAGATCGCGACCAGCCCAAAGTTATCCAGTGAGCTTCATAGCTGAGTGGGGACCTGAATCCTGATCTTCCAGGTTCTAGTCAAGCATTCTTACCACTGCATCATACTAGCTCTCAGACATCCCCAACCCTACGTTTGTAGGAAGTTATTAGAGATGGGGTTGAAATGTCCCCACTATTGCCCCCAGTGGCAATCGGGGCATGGTGCAGGAGCTAACACCAAAGTAAAGTCAGCTTGACCGTTAGGTCATCAGCCAAAGAAGTCAAATAACACTTTTCAGAAGTGGCAGCTTTAGTTAGCTTTAAGCAAATCATCATATTGTTCACTTGCTACTGCTTATTCCTGTCCTCTCGTGACCAAGGACAGTGTTGGCTCCGAGTTTCAGGGGGACCCTTGGGCAAGATCTCCTCTTTCACCTCCATTTCACCTCTGCCCATTCAGCTAATAGAGTGGCCAGGTAGGATAATGGGTCTATCAGTTGCCCAGCAACTGGTGAATGGGCCAGGAAGACCCTTTTGTCACTGAAACTCTTCAGGAGAGCTTCCCTCCCCTCCCCCCGGCTGCTAGGAGAGGCTTGTGTTGTCAGTCGTGAGGAAGAATTGCTGGGAACTCGAGGCAGGCAGAGAGACTGGCTGTCTGCACCATGGCATTTGGGGTGCCTCCTGTAACACTGATGGAAAAGCTGGATATTGGACTGCTGATGCATTGAACCCCTCCATCCTAAGCTCAGGTTGGAATGCGTGTAAATAAATAAACCATATTTCATAAAGACACCACAGTCTCTGCTGACCTTCTTCCCAAAGGAAACCAAACTCTGGATGAGCGCAGGGACCCCTGAGATCTCACTGCCTGGAGATTGGAGAGGCAAGCAACAACTTGCCCTCTTCTTCTTCTTCTTCTGGGTTCAAAGTGCACAAATGCCCAGAGGAAGAGCAGAAGGCAACTGAGAAATGCTGGCCCATCTCCTCACTTTTGACACTACTTGCATGCTCAGAGAAGGGAGAGGAACAGGCAACAGCAGCAAGGAGAAGGAGGAGCAACTGAATCAGGAGGCTCCAAGGATCAGCAGTGGGGCCCCTGAAGAGGCGGGGGCCTCAGCAACTGCCCAACAGTCAATCCCTGGTGTGGGTCCTGACCGAGGCTTTTGCCTCGGCTAAGACAAAGCCCTATGAGGTCACTACAGCAGTGGTCCTCTCCTCAGACCTCTACTCTTAATTGGTTCAAATCTAGAGATTGGCTTACGCCTCAGCCAAGTTCTGGTTCCAAGTAACAAAGGGCAGAGGAACACATCTCCCTCCTCCCCCCTTCCTTATCCTGCAGTTTTATTCCTGGGTAGAGTCCCAACTCTACTGCAGAGGAAACCAGAATCAGGATGAATGGTTCAGGGGCCAGGAAGAATGGTTATGGATTGTAACAGTACTGCTCCTGAAATCTCAAGCTCTTACTGCTCAGATAGATGGTTCCTGCTAAGAAAGCTGTTGGGTCAAAAAACCTGCTGTTCAATGTCTCTTCCTCCCCACTCCTCCAAGCAGTGGCTGAATGCACTTTACTGAGTTAGACTGCATGCACATGGCCAGTGGGAAGATGGAACAATGCCATTCTGTCTGGTCTGCTGCCCTCACTAAGCCTCTGAGCAAGAGACTAATTTACATAATTTAACATTTGTTTCATAATTGCCAATATATTAGATTATATTAGCTGCTCATTATGTACCCCTATCCAGGTTGCACCCAGGGCAAGTGCACCTATTGCTGTGACCAAACACTCTTCCATTAATGCTGTGGGTGTTTGCAAGTCTGAATATCTGAATGTTTGCTTGTATGGGTGTGCCCATATCTTTGTAAGTGGATTTGTACATTTGCACATCAAATACCAGAGTGGATCACATCAGTGGCCCAGCCCAGGGAAGGCTCAACAAACTAAATTTGACTTTGACCAACACCAGAGGTTGGTTTTTATGTAATTGGGGGCATTTCTATGGCATATATGTATGCATATTCCTCCTAACAATATTCTCAGCAGGAGATCCATAGCTCTTGTCTAGTGTAGCATAGTGATTACAATGTTAGACTAAGATTGGGGAGACCCAGGTTTAAATCCCTCCTCAGCTATGAAGCTCATAGGGTGACCTTGGCCTAGCCACTCTCAGTTTAATCAACCTCATAGGGTTGTTGTGAGGAAAAAATGATGGAGGTGGACTATATATACCACTTTGGAAGAAAAGCAGGATATAAACGAAGAAGGGAAAGCCCTTGCACAGTTTTCCCTCCTGCCCTTTACCATGTAGGGTCACCAATTTTTCAACTGGCCATGGCAGCTGTGTCTTTAAAAGCAGCTTGATGCACAGAAATTAGCTTCACCTGCTCCTTTCTACTTGGGCTGTTGTTGTATTTTAGGCACAAGAGCAGGCCTAGCTGGGCTATTTTCTGATCAGTTGGCGACCTGATTGCCAGGGTATCTTTTTGTGAACATCATGTTGAGTCTGTAACTCCAGCCCTGAGCCTGTAAAATTAAGGCATTGTTCATTGCCAAGTGAAATTCTTTCCACTGAGCGTACCCATGCACTGTGGGAACAATCACACACAAGGGAGCTTGATCCCAAAATTAACATGTGCTGTCATCATATTACTGGATACCATAAAAAAAATAATGGTTTATATATGCTTTCTTCCCTGCTATTGTGGCTACATTTCAGTAAATGAGAAATAGGGCTGAGCGTGCAAGTTGTAGGCAAGATTCCGAGGCTGAGTTTGTTAAAAGTCACAAGGAAACTTCCTCACCATTGTATAGCCATTGTGTGTACAACCAGTACACAAGGACTTAGATGTTTACACTAGATTTGAAAACAATCCCTTTACCTGTGTACTCAGGCTTTGACATTCCTTAAACACATTTTTCAGACTGGCTTCCAGGTCCTGCTGAAGAGCTTCTCTAATTTTGCCGGGTAACTCAGATAATCTTAACAAAAGCAAAACACAGGCTGCAGTTTTTAATTTCTCTGTAGCTTTTGGCCATAAGAGCTTGCGCAGCTTCTGTTAGCTGAAGGGCCATACCTCAGTGGTAGAGCACATGCTTTGCGTGTAGAAGGTCCCAGGTTCATTTCCCGGCATCTCCAGATATGACTGGGAGATTCCTGTCTGAAACCCTGGATAGTTGCTGCCAACCAGTGTAGATAATGCTGTGCTAGGTGGACCAATGGTCTGACTCAGTATAAGGTTGCTTCCTATAAACCTGCCCCCCCCCCCGCAATGAATTATCAACTGGTGAATGGAATGTGTAGGAACATTCTGATTGTTCAAAAGTGTAAAAAAAACACAGCCAACACACAAGGCCTAGGGACAGGTGCAGCCATGCTGCTGGCGAGAAGGGGTTCAGTAGAGAAGGAAGTAGGCAGTATTTTTGTATGAAGTCCAGGCTAAACAGATGCAAGAGAAAGCACACTGTTTAGCCTTTTGAGTGTTTGTAAAGCAGTAACTCCCCTGAGCATTGATATCAGAATTAAATTTGGTACACACATCCAGGGAATGATGTTCAAGTGCTGCCTGATTTCAGCCAAGCTGCAAGACTGTAAGATGTACAAGGCCTAGAGGAGACTGGATTATGCTGCTGGTTCAGCAGCATATAATGGGTATCCAGGAACCATGGGCTTAGAGTTACTAGGTCTCCGGTTTTCGGCCAGAGTCTCCGGTTTTTGGGGGGTCCCTCCGGCTCTCTGGCTAGCACCCCTTAATCTCCGGACTCTCAGCTTCAATTAAAAAAAAAAGTTTCTAGGTGGTCTGGTTCCCTAGATATACACCAAAATGTCAGCCGCCGCCCCCCGCAACTGTTTAATCTATTTAACTGATACGATGCTGAAGTTGGTTCCTAGTTCCCAGTTCCTTATTTGCTTGAAAGTTCAAAACACTAAAAAAGAAGAGTTGACAACTACAGCAACTTCAAACATGTTTCTGAACCCCAAAATATATGTTGGGGTATGGTACCCTGTATGATATATCACTGTGATCGGGGGACTCTCCCCGTCAAGAATAACAATACATTTATGCAATCAAAATCATCAGGCTTCTGATATTATCATAAATACATAATGATGTCATAAAATCATAAAAAATAAGTAACTCGGGGTGCCCACCCCAAAATCTGCTCTAGGACAGGACAAATCATATACCCCAGGAAAGGGGAGGGTGTCCTCTATGAGATGCCACTGCATCCCTCCTGGCCCAGAGCTTCTGCTGGGCGCAGGGCACGGAGGAAGGCATCTATGCAAAATCAAAGCAGACCAAAACATACAGGAAAAAATAAGTAACTGGGGGTGCCCACCCCAAAATCTGCTCTGGGACAGGACATACCCCAGGAAAGGGGAGGGTGTCCTCTATGAGATGCCACTGCGTCCTGCCTGGCCCAGAGCTTCTGATGGGCACAGGGCACAGAAGAGGGCATCTATACAAAATCAAAGCAGAAAAAGACATACAGGAAAAATAAGTAATTTGCTCTGGACCAGGACAAATCATACACCCCATGAGATGCCATTGTGTCCCGCCTGGCCCAGAGCTTCTGCTGGGCACAGGGGAAGGATGAGGGCATCTATGCAGACAGAAAGGGTAGAGAATCGTCTTACTCTTACTCATTTCTCAGACCTCTTTCTGAAGTGAAGGGTCAAATCTGTAAAGAAGTTTGGAGCAGCCACATTAAAAGATAAGGGCAGGGCATTCCAGGCAGGGGGTTGCCAACCCTGCTTGGATATGGATGTCTTTGCAGAGGATCCCTAGTCAAGCTTTACCAACAGCACAATCCAAACTATATCTACTCAGAAGTAAGCCCTGTTGAGTTCTATGGGGGCTTAGTCCCTTAGTACGTGTGTTTAGAATTGCAGCCTTCAGGGACATCCATCTTTACTCCCGAATGCTCCCATCTAACATCTCCACAACACTAGGCTCCTTTCTTCCTACAGTGACCTTCTGGTACTGGCCTGGCCTGAAGGCACTTAAACCCTTCTTGCCGAAAGCAAGTAGACTAGATTAAATGTTCCCTACCCAGGCTCCATCTTTTAGCTAAAATGTCTAGCTTAATTTCCAGTCAGATTTTTTTTTAATTGTACGCTCCAAACAACTGTGATTGATGCTTAATGTATCATGCTTAATGACATCACTTGGGCCTGCCCCGTGACATCACTTGGGCCCGCCCCTAAAATCTCAGGTTTTGGGATGCTTCTGACCTGGCAACCCTATCAACCACAGTTGCTTGGAGCACACCACGCAAACAAAAACATTTCTCTGATTGGAAATTAAGATAGAAATCTTAGCTGAAACATAGAGCCTGGGTAGAGAACATTTAATCTAGCCTACTTAATTGTGGCAAGAAGGATTTAAGTGCCCTCAGGCCAGCCCAGTCACCAGAAGGCCATTGTAGGAAGAAAGGAGCCTAGTGTTGTGTAGATGTTACATGGGAGCACTCAGGAGTAAAGATGGATGCTCCTGAAAACTGCAGTTCTGAACACACTTACTAAGGGATTAAGCCCCATAGAACTCAAGAGGATTTACTTTTGAGCAGATATGGTTTGGTGTGTGCTGTTGGTAAGGCTTGAGTAGGGATCCTCTGCAAAGATATCCATATCCAAGCAGAGTTGGCAACCCCCTGCTTGGAATGCCCTGCCCTTTTAACATGGCTGCTCCAAACCTCTTTACAGATTGGACCCTTCACTTCAGAATAGGGTTGCCAGGCTCAGGGCCTGATCCTGATCCTGTATCTTTAGGAGAAGAGAAAATTCAGCCAAGTGCAGGTGTTCTTGGAACACTGTAACGGGAAAAACCACAAGGTGGAATTCTCCCTTCTGCCTCCACAACTTTTAAAGATACAGAAGACCTCTTGGAGGCTGGGCCTGGCAACCTGCAGGGGGAAAGGAGAATTCCACCGTGTGGTTTTTCCCATTACAGTGTTGCAAGAACGCCTGCACTTGGCTGACTTTCTGTTCTCCTAAAGATACAGGATCAGTCTCAGGCCCTGAACCTGGCAACCCTACTTCATAAAGAGGTTTGAGAAAAGAATAAGAGTAAGAAGATTCTCCACCCTTTTTTGTCTACCCTGTGGGCTGCTATAAACTTTGACAGCCAACCCAATTCCACTGAGTAATAATTGACAGAGAGAAAAAATGTATGGTTTGGTCTACCTTCACAGACAGCAGCTTAGGACCAACAGCAATTGCAACCACACTTCCCAGTATGTGAATCCTCTTTTACCACTATTGCACAAGAAACAAGCCGGCATGCAACCAACAAGGTGCATCATCAGTGGGATTAAGGGGGTTAAGCTGAGCGCACAGAAACACTGTTGTTGCTTCCATAGATGTCAGGGAGTGAGGTTAAACATAAATGAAATGCAAATAGAAAAACAAAAACAAAAGACAGTGATGATTTCCTAAAAGCAATACCATACCAACCACAAGATTCCTATGAGTAAGGCAGAAAACTCAGCATCTCACAACCAGTCAGGATTCCTAACCAAAACCCACAAATAAAAAATCCCGGCAGCCAGTTAGCCAAGGTCACAGAAATCCCCTGCAGCACAAGGTCACAGAAATAGCCTGACCTGGAGGCTGCAATTAATGCAGCATGCTGTAGCACGATTGCTGACATGAGTGAGACCCTATCAACACGTAATAATTCTGCTCTGAAATCTGCACTGGTTGCCAATTTGCTACCAGGCCAAGATCAAGGTGTGCTTTCCATGTTACGGATGTCACATAGTACTTGTTCTGCTCTTGTAAGAAATCGGTCCTTTAGTGTGGCAGCACCTACACTTTGGAACTCCCTGCCTATTGACATTAGGCAGACACCTTCATCGTACTCTTTTCAGCACCTGCTAAAAACATTTTGTTTAGGCAAACCTACCCAGGCAGGTAGAAGCTGTTGTGTTTTTTTATCTGTTTTTAACTCATGGTTGGTTTTTATTATTTTGAATGTTTTAAATAGCTGTCTTTAACTGTTTTTGCCAATAATTTTGTTTTAATTCCTTCTGTAAACTGCTTTGAGATTTTTTTGTACCATAAAGCGGTATATACATTTTGTAAATAAAATACATAAATAAATTGTGAAGTCACTGTGGCCCTTGAGTCTCTTTCCACTTTTAGAAACAAAAGAATCTGCCTTGTACCGGCTCAGGCCATTTGGTACCATGTAGCTCACATGGACTAGCATAGGCTCTCTATGATTCCAGGCAATAGTCTTTTCCTAGAAATTGAATTTTGGACCTTTGCATGCAAAGCATATGCCCTGGCACTGATCTACAGCCTTTCCCATTTAAAAAAAGGATCTTTTAAATTTGTTCTTTTCAATTCACTAATGAATGCACAGCATACCTAGGGCGGATCCACACCATTCATTTCAAGCACATTAAACAAATATTGAAGCACATGAATCCCACCACAGAATCATGGGAACTGTCGTTTGTTAAGGGTGGTGGGAACAGTAACTGTGGGGGGGAAACTACATTTCCCAGAATTCTTTGGGGGGAAGTCATGTGCTTTAAATACGAGGTGGATGTGCTTTAAATGGATTGTGTGGATCTACTTAATAAACATTGCCTGCATGTAAATCATTTTAATTAATTTCAAATGGAAATGAACTATAAAGTTTACTGGGTGGCCATGGGCTACTCACCATCTCTCAGCCTAATCTGCCCCTCAGAATGAAAACAACAGAGGGGAACCATGAACACCCCAAGGAAGAAGGGCACACTTAAAATGTAGAGGAAGTAGTATTGTAGAATCATAGTGTGAAATCAGATATTTATTGGGACGTAGTATGAAGAAATATTTATATAAAGATGTTTATTATTTACACAACCAGTGTAGTAGGGTTGCTAGGCTCAGGGCCTGAGATTGATTCTGTATCTTTAAGAGAAGAGAAAATTCAGCCAAGTGCAGGTGTTCTTGCAACACTGTAATGGGAAAAACCACAAGGTGAAATTCTCCCTTCCCCCTGCACAACTTTTAAAGATACAGAACACCTCTGGGAGGCTGGGCCTGGCAACCAAGAGGTCTTCTGCATCTTTAAAAGTTGTGCAGGGGGAAGGGAGAATTTCACCTTGTGGTTTTTCCCATTACAGTGTTGCAAGAACACCTGCACTTGGCTGAATTTTCTCTTCTCTTAAAGATAATCATTCTCAGGCCCTGAGCCTGGCAACCCTAATTTGTAGTGCAATCCTATGATTGTTTACTCAGAAGGAAATCCCAATGTATTCAATAGGGCTTACTCAAACAGGGAAGCATGCACAGAACTGCAGCCTCAAGAGATAAGGAACTTCACTCACCCAACCCAAAATTCAAAATCATGCCACTTTAAGCTGTTTTGCAACTGTTTATATTTGCTTTTATGGTTATTGGATTTTAAAGGGATTTATTTCTTCTTGTGAGCTGCCTTGGTTTCCGATCACCAACCCTACCTCACAGGGTTGTTGGGAAGACTCCATATATATGCACACACTGGAGATGTAAAAATACATAGACCCCATATAATAGTTTATTGTCAAAACCAGTTGGGCATTGCAGAACATTTTTTTTAAAAAAAGATCAGTATTAGTTTCCTACATAATAAAAGCAGTGATACCTATGTAAGTCCTGCCTAATTGCTTTAAAAATAGGATTGGAGGGGGAAGAGAAAGCTTTACAACACAAACACAATTCTTTGCTATGTTCACTCAAAAGTCCCATTAATTTACAGCACAATCCTAATCATGTCTACTCAAAAGTAAGTCCTATTGAATTCAAAGGGGTTTACTCTGGGTATGTGGGATTAGCATTGCAGCTTTACTCCCAGAAAAGCAAGTACTGGATTAAAGGTTATTGGGAAGGTTTTCAAAACACTGCCATCTTCAACAGCCCAGGAACATTTCAACTTGTTTGATGCCTGCGCACAAGAGGAAAAAAAGACTGCTGAAAGCTATATACTTACTCAGTTTTTGAGATGTTCAGATAAACAGGAAAAAAAACAAGTTTCTACCTTTGCAATGGGGTCTAGGTACTGCCTGGAGGCCAAGAAATCCCTTGTCAATCACAACCCTGACTTCACTTATTGGCTACAAACCTGCCAGGGTGGGGTTAGCGCAGTCTGCTAAGAGATCATTTCACAGAAGATGTGGGGTTGCCCGGACATTTTGGTGTATACCTTGTGAACCAGACCACCTAGGAACTTAATTTAAAAAAAAAGAAAGCTGAGAGTCCGGAGATTAAGGTGACTCACCTGAAGATCCAGAGAGGACCCCAAAAATCCAGAGTCTCCGGGCAAAAACTAGACACCTGGCAACCCCATCTGGGTCAGTTTTCTCTAGATGCACTCTGCTATCAGCTTTCACCCGCTCGTCTATCTTGGCTGCAGGCAGGGGGCTTCTTTCTCTGACACAATGCTACTTTTGCATAATGGTCACACACATCTCCAGCGGCTGCCAAACCTACACAATACACACCCACAGGCCCACGGGTGGCACCACTGACTAGCTATCAAACACTAGGAAAGTTTAAAGAAGTCCCTTACACTCAGTTTCAGATCCTCCAAATATTGCGTATTGTATATTTATATCAGCAGTAAAAACGCAGGCCACAAGAGCATTAACAAGCTTTGAGACTTTATTTTTATACAATTCATTCACTGACAAAAGGCTTACTTTCTATTATACACAAAATTGTATTACAGTTTATAAAATTATAGATAGTACCTAATTCCCCACACCCGTAGCAAAATCACTACGTCTACAAATCTATCATGTTGGAGAGAGTGTGGAGAGCTAGGTACATATATAGACATCTGTAAATTGGATTTGCTGAGGACCTACTTGTAAGTCCAATGTTTGCAAGCCTGAATATCTGGTTGTGTCCCAGATTATTTTATTTTTAGGGTGGCTTTCCCCCCCATATTTATTTATTTATTAGATTTATATCCCTCCCCCTTTTCTCTCCCAGGTCCAGATCCACTTCATATCCTTCTATCTTATTCCATTCTGGAAAGACGACATAAATGTTCATAAGCTGGGGGAGAGGAATAATCTTTTCCCATAGGTCTGGAAATTTATGAAGACCTTTCTTAACAGTCCTGTGCATCACATTTGAGGCTAACGAGTTCAGTCTGCAATTCTGTACATACTTATTAGTGAGAAATCTCTACACAATGCAGCGGTGCTTACTTCTGTGCAATGTAGTTCTTGTGGCATGAACCTACCCTAGAAATTAGCTACCAGGCCAAGTTCAAGGTTCCAGTTTTGGTGTACAAAGCCCTACACGGCTTGGGACCAGGATACCTGAAAGACCGTCTTACCCCTTATATACGCAGTTGATCACTGCGCTCTGCAAGTGACGGCCTCCTGCAGATACCATCTTATCAGGAGGTCCGTTCTGCACAACATAGGAAATGGACGTTTAGTGTAGTGGCATCTACCCTTTGGATTTCCCTCCCCTTAAATATTAGACAGGCTCCGTCTCTGTTATCTTTTTGGCACCTACTGAAGACCTTTCTCTTTCAACAAGCCAAGACTGTATGCCAGTCTGCTTCTCTGTTGGAATTGCTTTTTAAGATGTTTTAAAAGCTTTTTTTTTTTTAATGTTTTTAAAGATGTTTTGTTCTAATATATGTTTGTTTTTATGATGTTTTAGAGTGCTTTTAGTGTTTTGGTTTGCCACCCTGGGCTCCTACTGGGAGGAAAGGCAGGATATAAATTTAATAAATAATAATAATAGAAATTGTGACACCAATTCTGAACCAAGGTAAGACAGCTGCATACTAAATACAGTAATACCTCAGTTAACGAAGTAGATGCGTTCCTGGACATTACTTCTTTAACAGAAACTTTGGTACCAGAGGTAGGAATAACGTGGAAGGAATAGGGATAGGTTTCTACACCACAAGACAGAAGAGCAGTTCCACATATTTCAGCAAACTTTTAATTCAAAACTAACAATACACATGTCTGAAATGAAACAACCAGGTCAGGTAAGCCTTGCATACAGACCGCTTGAAGGCTTCTTCCAAAACGCATCCAGGGATGCCTGCCTGGCCTTTTTTCTTTTATCATGCAGCCTCTTGCTATAGCAATCTAAAGCTTTGACACAGTTCTCTCCATACACTCGAGCTGGCAGGCAAGGGGCAGCCACTATCACTACCACCCTGTGCTTGGTCTCTGTCTCTCTGCCATCCTCCCCTACACTCGAGCAGACACGTCCTTCCAAGCAGTGCTTCCAAGGCACCTGAAGCATTGTCTACTGCGGAGGCGCCTGCGTCACCTGGCAAGGAGTGCATTCCAGCCACATGGGAGGGAACTGCCTGCAGCAGCTGCCATTCAGTAGAAAAGTAGACACTTTCTGACTATGTCAGAGTGTACACCCCCCATGCCCACACCACCCCAATTTTTTTTTTGTTAGAAGGAGCTCTCCTGGACAATTTGTTAACTGAGGTATTACTGTATTTACATAACTGTAATGTTTACGGGCCCACTGCTTCTTAGATTAGTACATTTATAAATTTCACAAAACTGCAAGCTACCCAAAACCCCTTTTTAAGAGCTATTCTAGGAGTGCCTACCTGTGTACCCAACCACATTCTAAGATTGGAATGTGGCCTCCAATCTATAGAATCGTACATATGGAAGTTGAGAATAGCATACTGGTTGAAGCTATGTTTTAACCCCTTAGGGCTGGCCCCCCTTGTTCTCTTTGACAATTACCATTCTTCGTGGGTGACATTGATCCATGAAAAATTATTAAGTATAGGGCTCTCTCCTTCTTATATATTACAATTGAGTTTTGAATCTGCTACCCAGCTAGTTAAGCAAAGGCTGAAAGACTTCGACTTCCAGACTCACTTACTTCTCATCAAGAAGCAGAGATATAACCCAAAGTTCTGTACACTAATGACATATATGTCGACCCTAGAGCTCCCTAATTATCGCAGAGCATTTACTTTAATGCGCCTTAACATCTTACCATCTGCCATCCTCACTGGCAGATATAATAAAACTCCCTACTCAGAGAGAATGTGCTCATGTGATATTCAAGAACCCAAAACCAATGAGCATGTTCTCCTTCGATGTACACATTATAAGGACTTGAGAAGCCAATTAATTGCACCTATCTTACGACCTCTTCCAGGAAGGGCTCAAATTTTTTATGTAGACTATTTATTAAGTGACCACTTACCAGAGGTGACCTTTGCAGTCGCCAAATTCTCTGCGGGTGCTATCCAAACCAGAAAAATAATAACGAATCACCTATCTGATAATCAAACCGTTTAATGATTTTAATTGCAGCTAATTATTTTAATGATTTGAGTCAATCACCGATTCTGATAATATTTTTATTTTTGTATTGTTGTATATGAATGGCCTTTGGCTGTATTAATAAAAATTAAATTAATATTTGATGGGAAGTCATATCACACTTCCGAAAAAAGCTCTTTCCACACTCCTGGCACTGATATGGTTTCTCCCCACTGTGAGTACTTTGATGGCGACGGAAGTTTGTGCTTCTGTTAAACCTCTTTCCACATTCAGGGCATTGATATGGTTTCTCCCCGGCGCGAATCTCCATATATTTATACGGCTCCCTATTTGTGTGAATATAGTCGTGGTCTCCCATAAATCTAGTTTGCAATTTCTCACCTTCTGCAACAAAGAGAGAAACTGATTAAAGCCTTGGGAAGCAATGGAACCCTGAACTATCGAACAATGCCAATGAACCCTTGTGATAAAGGAAGAACTGAAGGGACTTAGATGGGAGGCGGATCTTATTACAGAGTTAACTGCCTCTGCTGACTGGCATTAACTGACAGATGGTGTGCTGCAGATTGCTGGGTGTGGACTGTGGAGACCTGGGTTCTGCTTCCAACTCAGGGATGAAGCCCAGTGGATAGTCTTGGACCACCTGCTTTCTCTCTCAGACTAGCCTACTTCACAAGGTTGTTCTGTAAATAAATGGAACAACACCATGTATTCCCTTCTGAACCGTTAGGAGCAATGGAACAATACAAAGGTTAGACCCCATCATTCACTGGCAGAGGATGTCATTTGCATGCAGAAGGTCCCAAGGCCAATCCCTGAATTCTACAGCTAAGGCAACGGTGGGGGACCTTTGTCCCATGTGCCTAATTAGGCCCAGCAGGGGTCAAAATGGGGTGTGCAAGGCTGTTTTCCTCAGACCTGGGATTTCCGATGTGGGCAGGTTAACATGTGGCAGCAAACAGATGACTGGCAGCTTAAAGTGCATTCCTCCACCGGGATCAGCTGCATTAGGGAGTTCCCCATCAGGAACTCCACAGTGCTCTCAATGGGGCTCTCAGAGCTGATCATATGATGGCTGCTGAGATCCATCACTTTGAAGTCCATCTGCAATTGCCTATAAAGCACAGTGAGGCCAAATATCAAAATACAAATAATTTTGCTTGGGGGAGCGAGGAGAAAATGTGAGGAAAGGGGGGGAAGGACAATAAAATGCAACACAGGTTTGTAAAACCTGGAGGAAGCATGTTCAGAGACAACACAGTAGATAGCTGTCCACTTAAGCTTAACTGCAGGGGGGGTAGAATCCCAGATGGTGTAGGTGGCGCTGTTCAGCTACATCAGAATATTGAGGTTTATCACATAAACAACTGAATTTCACAACAGGCTGTTTCAACAGGGAGCCTCACCGAGAGAGGCCACAATCCGACAGTTCTCCTCCATGACTTCATTATGCAGCGCCCTCTGGTCAGGATCCAGAAGCGCCCACTCCTCATCCGTGAAATACACAGCCACGTCCTCAAAGGACACCACACCCTAAAAGAAAATGAAACATCACCTCTCGTAGACAGTGTAACCATTATCGTTACTTCCCCCCCAGTTTGAGAAGGAAGAAAATGCAGGCTTGCTTCTCTCTCCCTGTCACCTGATGAAGAGGGGAGAAAGCCGCACTTTGCCAGCCCCGTGCATGGAGCTTCCCAAACTGCCTAGGCATAGGGCTGGTGATGCCCCCTGCGCTGTCGTTCAAAAGCGCCCGACAGCCACCTAGCTGTTGCATGCCTGGGAACCTGGCACAAGGCATCTTGATAGCTGGGAGGGAGAACACACCTGACAATCAGGCAACTTCACAAAGACAAAAATGTGGCCCTTGGAGCTAACCAGGTTCCCACTCCTGCAATACTGGGTGGGGAATCCTTGTGCAGGCTGCCTGCTCTTGAGCCCATCTTCTGATACAGAGTGAAAGTTCTCCATCCGGGTCTCTCTCCCTGTCCTTTCCCCCATGGGGTGGGCGGCCACAGAATCCTGGACACGCCATCTAGCAGGGAGCACCTGGGATACCCCAGATACAGAAACAGTCAATGAAAACAGTGGATCTCTCAGTACATTTGTACTCATCTGTCACCACGCTGGCAATGGAGTGTGTATGTGCACCCAATGAAAGCAGGTTGAGGGAAGCCCAAGACCCCAGTGTCAGCCCCACGGTGCCTGAGGCTCCCTGGCTTCTGAAGAGCAAGCACTCCCGCTGCTGTGCTGCCACCACGTTGAAGTCCCCACGTCTCGCCCCTCCCTCTCTTGGTCAGTGGTAGCAGTGCGTACTGGTGGAAGCCAGGGGCACAAAGCTGCCTCACCTGTGCCACCCACCAACCCCTACCAGCAAAGTAGCTGGCGACGAGGAGGAGGTGGCAACAGCACCACCTTATGCCCCCCCACTGCTGTGGCTGCTCTGGGAGGCCATCATTCACCCATCCATTCATCAGACCTTCCCTGGGGCTGGGGACCACCCAACGACAGCAGCAGGGCACCTTTCTCCTTTCCTTCCCAATGGGTCTTGTCCTCAAGATGGAGAAAGGCTCAGTGTTTAGATGGGTTGCTTGCCTGAGGGAAAGGAGGTGGGAAGAGTGACAACAACTCAAGAAAGGGGTGGGGAGATTGAAGACAGCCAGGTGGGTGAGGGCGAGAAGCAGGCAAATGGGCAGGCAGGCGACAACCAGCCAAAGGAAAACAGGCTGGTGGACTATTATTATTATAAGGATTTATTTCCCGCCCTTCACCCAGAGTTCCAGGGCGGTTTACAACAATTTTAAAACAAACGATTAAAAGCAGTTTAAAACAACCTAAACAACATCACAGAAAATAGGGTGGATCCTAAAAATATACATCTCAGGTGTCAAAGGCCAGAGTGAAGAGTGGCATCTTCAGTATTCGCTGAAAGTTGTACAATGACTGTCTTTCTGGCTTAAATAGAGACTGTTTTGAGCTATAGATCTGTACAAATCTCTACAAATAATTCAACACCAGCTGATCAATTTGGTAGACATCTGTAGCTGCTTCAACTCAATCCGGACACATCACAAATCGACCACATTGCGTTTGTGATTCAGCTGCATCCGGTGCACAGCTCTACAAATTATTCAGCTGTCCAAAGGAGCCCTGGCCTAACGACATAACATTGAAATGCAAAGCATCATAGGAGAACCTTAAAAAAAAGAGTAAACACATAATAAAAGTTTGGTATTAATATTATATATTAGTTAAATAAAACGCTTTGTTGCTAGAATAGATTGGTCCTTTGCCAAAAAAAGCCTCCAAGGAAATTAGAGAAGGCATTCCCTAGTTTTTATATGATGTAAAAGCTAAGATCTGCAGTATCCTAGGGTTGCATTCAATGGATCAGTTGAATTCATATTCACCTAACCCACTGAAATGAATGAACCTAAATTAGTCATGCCCTTTAACTTCAGTTGGTCTACTCTGAGTAGAACTAGCATTGAATACCACTCTTACAGGCACAGAAGCGCACACTAACAGAAACAGAAAGAGGAAATACTATTTACATTGCAATAAATACATTAAAATTACCAATTTAATTACATTGCAAAAATGAATGGTCTGAAGGAACGGTTTTCTACTATATCTGAATGCTAAAGTTAATTCTTCTGATTCTATGGGGAAAGTAAAGGCATGATGCACACCTGGTGGCCTCCTGTCCTCTCAGCTCAGCTCAGCTTCCCCCGGCAACCCAGAGGATGTGAACCTCCTTGACTTGGCCACAGGCACCCCCTACGGCGCTGCATAACTTTAAAAAAATGTTTGTATACAATTTAAATCGTGAGTGGGCCTGCCTGGAGACCAGACATATCCTGCCTCAAGACGTGTGTGTAAAACGTGCCAGAATAGTGTTCTGCTTATTAGGGTGTGCTGGCCAGAATTCCGTTTGCCCTTCCCTCGGCTGAAATAAATGGAAAAAGCAGCTTGATATCCTCCGATTGCCAGTATTTCCCCTGCCTTGACTGTGAATGAGCAGCCATTTTTTGATGTCCTTAAGACACCATGTGTTGAGGAAACAGAGCAATGGATTCTTATACTTTCTTCTTCCAGTGCTTTCCTTTCCTTTTCCAAACAAGCAAACTTTTTAAAAAATATATTAAAGCAATTAAAGAGCAATTCTGCACAGAAAGGTACACGTGAATCCTGAGACTGAACCCTTCCCCATAATCAGTATATAATCACCTCCCAACTTGCCTAAACCTCTGTGACCTCACTGGCTGTGTCTCCATGGCATCCTAGCAGCCCTGCCAGGCTCAGTGACCACCAGCTGCCACAGCATTTATGGTTTCCCTCCTATGTGATTTTTTTCATGGGAAGTGAGATTTTCCTCCCGGCTGAAGTTCTTTCCACATTCCAAGCATTGACAGGATTTCTTCCCACTGTGAACTTTTTCATGGGAAGTGAGATGGTGTCTTTGACAGAAGCTCTTTCCACATTCCAAGCATTTCTATGGTTTCTCCCTTGCATGAATTCTTTGATGGGAGATGAGACTTTTCTTCCAGCTGAAGCTCTTTCCACATTCCAAGCACTGATACGGTTTCTCTCCTGTATGAATTCTTTGATGGGAGATGAGAGTTACCTTCCAGCTGAAGCTCTTTCCACATTCCAAGCACTGATACAGTTTCTCCCTTGTATGAATTCTTTGATGGGAGATGAGACTTTTCTTCCAGCTGAAGCTCTTTCCACATTCCAAGCACTGATACGGTTTCTCTCCTGTATGAATTCTTTGATGGGAGATGAGACTTTTCTTCCAGCTGAAGCTCTTTCCACATTCCAAGCATTGATATGGTTTCTCCCTGCTGTGAATTTTTTCATGGGAAGTGAGACTGTCTCTCCAACTGAAGCTCTTCCCACATTCCAAGCAGTGGTATGGTTTCTCCCCTGTATGAACTTTTTGATGTGAAGTGAGACTGCTGCTCTGACTGAAGCTCTTTCCACATTCCAAGCAGTGATATGGTTTCTCCCCTGTATGAACGTTTTGATGGGAAGTGAGATTGGTGCTCTGACTGAAGCTCTTTCCACATTCGAAGCAATGATATGGTTTCTCCCCTCTATGGATTCTTTGATGACGATAAAGGTTTGTGCTTGCACAAAAGCTCTTTCCACATTCCAAGCAATGATATGGTTTCTCCCCGCTGTGAACTTTTTCATGGTAAGCAAAACTGTCTCTCCGACTGAAACTCTTTCCACATTCCACACAATGATATGGTTTCTGACCTGTATGAATTCTTTGATGGTTAGTGAGATGGCTGCTCAGACTGAAACTTTTTCCACTTTCCAAGCAATTATATGGTTTCACCCCGGTGTGAATTCTGTGTTGGGAATTCGGAGTTAAGTTCTCTGCACGCTCCCCAACTGTGTGAAGTTTGCCACGGTCTCTCTTATTCTTGGTTTTCAATTTGTCACTTTCTGCAACAAAGAAAGAAAACAATTGGAGCCTTAGGAAGAAATGGTACCCTAAATTATTGAACAATGCCAATGAATGCTTCTGATACATGAAGAATGGAAAAGACTCACATGGGAGGCAGATGAAAGTGAACTAACTCTTTTTAATGGACAGGTGGTATACTACAAACTGTTGGCTTTGGGACATGGAGACCTGGGTTCAGCTTCCGACTCAGGGATCAATCTCACTGGTTGATCTTGGGCCAATGCTCTCTCTCAGCCTAGCCTACTTCACAAGATAGTTGTGCAGATAAATGGAACAACACTGCATTCTCTCCAGAGCTGTTAGGAGCTATGTGTGATGGGCTAAGCTGCCCTTACTGAATATTGATTAGACATATGTTTCCCATCAGAGTTCAGTGTTAAAAAGAAGCCCCACAGGTTGAAAGAAACCAGTTTTTCCTTTTATTTTAATTGTACAACTTTTTTCATCCAATTCTTGGAAGGCGGTCAAGCTCTCAGGGATATCATGTCCACTAGGTAAGCAGACTGACAGGCCATGCATGGCTTTTCCTCCTTGAGTGCCTTTTATGGCTTTTCCTGTTCCCAACTGGGGATTGACTGACGCCTTTAGTGCTGTGCATCTGAGTGTCTCCATGTGAATTTAGAGGGCCTGACAGGTAAGCTCCTGAAATTCCCAAAGTATCATTTCATGCTCCCTGCCATGCCCTGTCATCTCTCCTTCAATTTTCTTATAAAAGTGTGTGTTGAGGCTCCCAATCTACCAGTCCTTTTGGATGAGGTCACTTACCTTTCAATTTACCAGTCCTTTTGGACGAGGTCACTCATCATTGCTGCTGCTTTGCCTTGGAACTTAGCAGGTGAGAATATTCATCCTTTTCCTGATGGATACTAATAGGATGTCTGGACTTATATGACTATATCATAGTATCACAAGTTCACAACATGCTTTAAAGCTTGATTAATGCTAAGAAATGTTTAATTGAACAGGCTTTGTGTAATAGCCTGACATATCATATTATATTGCTTTACTTTTGAGAATTTAACTCAGTATACTGGCTAAAGCCAGGAATATATCTTACTTGTGTAACCAAGAATTCAGTGTGTATGAAATAAACATTATTAGTTATCCCGCTATGAAGTCCCATTATTTTTTGTGGATGTCCCTAGTCTTACATGGGATTTTCCTCTTTTCATCTGCCCCTATGGATATCTTCTATGCTCAGAGACAGGGTGCACTTAGGTTAGCAGAACGTTTGAAAAGTGGCATTCTGGAGGGCCATAAGGTTCAAAGGAAACTCATGTGAACCCTTGATCCTGTGCATTCCCTAGAATGAGACAGTTCAGTCTATTTCAAATGGAAATATACAGGTATGATGAAAAGGTCAGATCCCTTGCATGCAGCAGAACCCACGGCCAATAGATAAACTCTACAGCTAACGCAGCAATGGGGGACCTCTGGCCCTCAGGAATCATTAGGCCCACCAGCATCCTAATGTAATGTGTGAGGATGTTTTCCCCAGACCTCTGACTTCCAGCGTGGGCAGGTAAAGATGTGGCAGCAAAGAAATGACTGGGAGCTTAAAGAGCACTCCTAATTGTTCCTTGGGAAGTGGAGATTTCTCTCAGTACCCATCGGTTGATCAGCCCCGACAGGGAGCCCTGCTGGGATTGGCTGCACTGAGGAGTTCCCCATCAGGAACCTCACATTGCTCTCAAAGGGGCTCTCAGACCTGATCATCTGATGGCCACAGAGATCCATCACTTGGAAGTCCATGTGCAACTTCCTATAAAACACAGTGAGGCCAAGTATCAAAACACCAATAAAAATTTTGTTTTGAGGGAGAAGAGAATATGCGAAGAAACAGGGGGGTGCAACCATCAGACACAAAAAGGGGTTTGCAAGTAAAATAGTAAAGTCAATCTGTCTTTGATAGTTAAATGTTACCTGCCTGAACAGTGTCTTGGAATTCAGAACAATGGCAGAGTTCCTGGCAAAAGGCTTCTTCTGAAAGAGCATCTCTGGACTCCTGACCTGATGTTTGCAGGAAACCAAAAGCCTCACATATTTATGGGAATCTAAGATTAGTACAGCCTGCCCCCTTTCTCAGGTGGAATGTTTGGCCCAATCAAGAGACCTGCTCCATCTCTGATGCCAGTGGCCAACCAGGAAATAACTAGTTCCATTTCCCCACCATCTCTAAAACGTATATTTCAAAAGTCTGATCGTATATTCAGACACCAAAGAGTAGATGGCAGGGGGCTTAAAATGTCAGATGCTGTAGGTGGTGCTTGTGAACCGTAATGTTGGGGTTCATCACAGATATAAATAATTGAATTCCAAACCAAATATTATGGTCCACCAGGGAGCCTTACCGAGAAAGGCCACGAGCCCACCATTTTCCTCCATGACTTCCCTATGCAGAGCTTTCTGGTCAGGATCCAACAGTGCCCACTCCTCCTTCGTGAAAGACACAGCCACATCCGCAAGGGAGACTGGACGCTAAAAATGGAAAGATTAATTCATTGAAAGCAGCACAAATATTATCTCCTAGGGCTGCATTTCTACCCCACTGGATAGCAGGAGCCCAACATCGCCTGACTTTCCTTCCTGCCTGATGCCCCGCAGGATCAAGAGATCATTTGTGAAGGGGCCCCATGCAGAACTGCCTTGCTCAAGGCTGGGGGGCGGGCAGAAGAGATGTAGACTCTCCTTCCCCCTCCTCCTCCCAGCCATGTGTCTAACAATGGTTTTCAAAAATCCTGAATTAAACATTAGCCCCACCTCCAGACTAATGGGGGATGGGATGCAGGGCGGGTGGTTCCCGGGTTGGCCTGTTAGAGGGTCCTCGGATCATAGCCTCAGAGCAGGTCAGTAGGAATCTGCACAGCCCTAGGATCTACTATTTGTTGCTGTGTTGTTTTGGAGCACAATTCTCTATGGATATTGATTTTAATATTGTAATGAAATTGTTTTATTTCAATGATGGGTGTTTCTATTTTGATCTTTCTATACTTGGCATTAACTGTGGCATTAAAGAGTATGCAAAATTAATAAACACTACTGAAAAGAATCTTCACACTAATAAATAACGCTAGCTATATCCAAAGGGATAATGAAAGTGATTTGGCTGGTCCCCATTATCAAGATTTAAGCCTTCGTTGAGGCAGATTTTGTTCAGACCAAGAGAGGTGAGCAAGTAGAGAAGCACTCGGGCTGTCCCCAGCCTTCTCTCCCCACTGATCCAGCCCCCTACCTCATCTGGTTCCACAGCAGCTGCTTCCCCTCCATCGGAATAGAGAGACAGCTGAGGAGGTCTCCCTGGTGTCATTTCATTCCCTGTGAGACACAAAGGTGGTGAGAAGCCATTAGTACATGATTGTGTTTAACTATTGCACATGGGCCTCAGAAGAGGTCATCTGTTGAGCGTTTATACACGTTTTATATTTCAGTTGCATGAAAACACATCTCTTACCCTTTGGGCCATTTTCCACAAATCAAACTGTTGGTCCCCATGTATAAATCAGTGAAATGTAAACAAATGTGTACTCTGGAAAAGGCTGGAGATAACCGTCCTCCGAAATTAAAACAGGGGGACCAAACTGAGATAAACCCCAATAATCCTTACCCAATGGGCCCTGAAAGGTGTCTGATGGAAGCTTTGCGGCATCAAGGAAATTGGTGCCCGTTTCTGCAAAGAGATCCTTTCCCTGAAAAAGTAACAAAGGGTCAAAACAGGAATTGGGGGAAAGGGTTAGAAAAGGAATGTCAGAGGCACAAACCTAGGAGGTTATTGGACATCCTTCCTTGGATGATTTCCAAGGTAGCTGGGCAATTAGCAGAGAATTTTGGAATATCCTCCTTCACATTTTGAGCCCCCTGAAAGTATCTGAAGAAATGCTCTCACCTGCTGCTTGGCCTGTTTCTTGTCTTCTGCTCGGCTCAGGAGGAAACCTTCTGCCAGGGCCACCGCCTGGGAACTCGTCTCCACTCCACATTCCCTCACCCAGTTCTCCATCTCTGGTGGAAGGACAGCTAAGAACTGCTCCAGGATCACCAGGTCCAGGATTTGGTTCTTTGTGTGTCGCTCTGGCTTCAGCCACTGTAGGCAGAGATGGTGGAGTTGGTTGCAAATGTACCGGGGGCCCTTGGCTTCCTGGTAGCGGAAATGCCTGAGCTGTTGGCGCTGCACATCTGAGCAGAGGGTGTCCTCCTCAGCTGGGACCTTCTGCATGGTTCTTTCCCAGAATTCCTCACTGCTCACAGCCTCGGTGATAGAGGAACATCTTCCTGCTACAAGGCCAGATGAGTTCTAACAGCCAGTATTTGCTGGAAGACAAATTAACATTTCTTCCTTGCATCCGAGATCAGATATATTGCTTCTGCATATGGAAGTTTTATTCCCCACACAGCTACTCATGTTGCTCTCACACCAACTATTTAGCATATCCGTGACCCAATTATTTCATTAATTGGGGTAGAACCTTCTCCATCTTTTCATTCCCCTCCCTTTCTCTGTATTCTCTTACACAGACTCAACGGACAGAGAAAAACACACATCTCCAGCCAGCTGTGCTCCAAAAGTCGCCTTCCACCGTTACACAGATGTATCAGCAACTATGAGGGTCCTCATGTATGCTTTGTAAGCTCCATTTCCACCCTCTAGAACCCTGCTTCCCTTCTTTAAGCTGCAATCCAAAACCCCAACATGTCAAAAGTGCAGGCAGAAGGCTTTTGTCTGTCCCCCATATTTTAAGAACATAAGAACATGAGAAGAGCCTGCTGGATCAGGCCAGTAGCCCATCTAGTCCAGCATCCTGTTCTCACAGTGGCCAACCAGGTGCCTGGGGAAAGCCCGCAAGCAGGACCCGAGTGCAAGGACACTCTCCCCTCCTGAGGCTTCCGGCAACTGGTCTTTAGAAGCATGCTGCCTCTGACTAGGGTGGCAGAGTACAGCCATCACGGCTAGTAGCCATTGATAGCCCTGTCCTCCATGAATTTGTCTAATCTTCTTTTAAAGCCATCCAAGCTGGTGGCCATTACTGCATCTTGCGGGAGCAAATTCCATAGTTTAACTATGCGCTGAGTAAAGAAGTACTTCCTTTTGTCTGTCCTGAATCTTCCAACATTCAGCTTCTTTGAATGTCCACGAGTTCTAGTATTATGAGAGAGGGGGAAGAACTTTTCTCTATCCACTTTCTCAATGCCATGCATAATTTTATACACTTCTATCATGTCTCCTCTGACCCGCCTTTTCTCTAAACTAAAAAGCCCCAAATGCTGCAACCTTTCCTTGTAAGGGAGTCGCTCCATCCCCTTGATCATTCTGGTTGCCCTCTTCTGAACCTTTTCCAACTCTATAATATCCTTTTTGAGGTGAGGCGACCAGAACTGTACACAGTATTCCAAATGCGGCCGCACCATAGATTTATACAACGGCATTATGATATCGGCTGTTTTATTTTCAATACCTTTCCTAATTATTTTCTGCCCTAGCAAGCGTGAACGATTGATCTGCAGATGTGGACGCAGTTTGGTTCCTCTCTTAATAAGGGCTGTTTTAATGGGCTTAATTGTACATTTCAATGATGGATGTTTATCTCTTAAGTTCGGATGAAATGTTCTACTGTGTTTTTTTACTTTATTTTTACTTATATGTCTGTTCATATTTTTGAATTGCTTTTAGAGTTGTAAACACTTAGAAGCCGTGTTGGCAATTAAACAGTATACAAATGAATGATAATAATAATCTATTTTGTTTTCATGTCCATTTAATGCTACATTTATTTACTTTCATTTGAGGTCTCCTGAATTTGATTCCTTTGAATGAAAAACCACCAGTTATTCTCAGTAGTGCTTTCTGTCCAATCTCAAAATATCCCCATGGCATCACAGGGGTTACATGTCTGAATGGGCGCGTCAGACAGGAGAACTGATAATAGCACAGTCTGATCATGGGGGAGAGGCAGGAATTCCAAGGGAAGTGCAATTGAGGATTCACTGCCATGAGATCAAATCAGCATTGCGGACCTACTTTAAATCCTCTCCAGCCCCCTATATATATATATCAAAAAGGGCCTCTGGCTTTGCAGAGAGGCAGACAAGTGGAAGAAGATCTGCTCCCTGATTTGGGCGTTTCTGGAATCACAGAATAGTAGATTTGGAAGGGGCCTCTAAGGCCATCGAGCCCAGCCCCCTGCTTAATGCAGGTATCCAAGTTGCATAAAGATGGCGGTAGAGGCAACAGCTACGGGCGATGGAGCTCCACCACCGATGGCTTTCACGGGGTAATTCCCCCTCGGCTGAAGGCTACAACGCACAGAGTGGTGGAGTCCCCCCTCTCTTTCTCTATGCTGCCTCCCTCGATATTTGACCTGGACTTGGACGCCAGCGATCGGTATGACCCAGGGACGCGATGTGATACTCTACCTCAGCCATTCCCAACCAGTGTGCCTCCAGATGTTGTTGGACCACAACTCCCATCTTTCCTGACCATTGGTGATGCTGGCTGAGGCTGATGGGATTTGTGGTCCAACAACATCTGGAGGCACACTGGTTGGGAAAGGCTGCTTCCAGGCCACTGCCGGCTCTTGTGGTGGAGCACGCCGAGCCAGGCTGGAGCCGGAGATGAGCTGCGGCCTCTCGGAGGGCCTGGTGCTGCGGCCTGTCCTTGGAAGACGCTGCTTTGCTATGAAGATCTTTTGCCTTCTGAGGGTTAGGAAGTGCCCCTGCAGCGGCCGCCGTCCTACCTTATGGCCTCGTCCACTTTGCCTGATACCGGTTGCGTTTGCACCCTGGCTCCTTCGCCTTGGCTTCTTTGAGAAGAACTGCCCTGTTGGTTTCGATTTTGAGGGGCCTCTTTGTCCTGCCTCTCTCCCTGCTGGAGTTGCTGGATGCTAAGATCGGGGAGGGGGGAAGATGCCGTTTTAGATCCTGCAAACGGACTATCACCCACACTGGTTTCTATGCCAATGTGGGAAGACTTACACCAGGAGCTTCCATCTGCAGTTACACCTTCGGACTATACAGGCGAGAAGCCCTATTGTTGAAACGCAGTTGCCTCTACCTTATTGTTTAGCTTCTACTGTCTAGTTTTTTGATGTTTTGATGTATTATATGTATTTCCTTTGTACGTCGCTCAGAGTGGCTGGTTAATCCAGCCAGAAGGGCGACTAATAAATCGAATAAATAAATACATAAATAAAAATAAATAAACCATAGCCAACAGGTGGCTGTCCAGCTGCCAATTGAATGGCTCGTATTGGACAGCTCATCACCTCCCTAGGTCACTGGTTCCAGATGTTCAATCAACATCTGGCTTCCTGCAACTTGAGCCCAGTATTCCATGTCCTGCACTCTGGGATGCTCGAGAAGAGATCCCGGCCCTCCTCTGTGTGACAACCTTTCAAGTACATGAACAGTGCTATCATATCTCCCCTTAGTCTTCTCAAGGCTAAACATGCCCAGTTCTTTCAGTCTCTCCTCATAGGGCTTTGTTTCCAGTTCCCCGATCATCCTTGTTGCCCTTCTCTGAACCCGTTCCAGTTTGTCTGCATCCTTCTTAAAACGTGGTGTCCGGAACTCGATGCAGTACTCAAGATGAGGCCTAACCAGTGCCAAATAGAGGAGAACTAGTACTAAATGCAATTTGGAAACAAGACTTAATGCAGCCTGAAATAGCATTTGTTTTCTTTTGCAGCTATATTGCACTATTGGCTCATATCTTTCTCGCATGTAGTATTGCTGAGCCACGTATCCCCCATCTGATAATTGTGCATATGGTTTCTTTTTCCTGGGTGTACAACTTTGCAATTATCTTGTTAAATTTCATTCTGTACAGTTGGCTCTTGAATGCCTCCAGTGTTGGAGAACAAACCACCTCTGAAGGTAAGTGGTTCCACATGTTCAGTCAACATCTGGCTTCCTGCAACTTGAGCCCATTATTCCATGTCCTGCACTCTGGACGCTCGAGAAGAGATCCTGGCCCCCCTCTGTGTGACAACCTTTCAAGTACGTGAACAGTGCTATCATATCTCCCCTCAGTCTTCTCTTCTCCAGGCTAAACATGCCCAGTTCTTTCAGTCTCTTCTAACAGGGCTTTGTTTCCAGTCCCCATCATCCTTGTTGCCCTCCTCTGAACCTGTTCCAGTTTGTCTGCATCCTTCTTTAAATGTGGCATCCAGAAGTGGATGCCATACTCAGGATGAAACCAAACCAGTGTCAAACAGAGAGGAACAAGTACTTAATGTGATCTGGGAACAATACAGTGCAGTCTAAAACAGCATTTTTTTTCTGCAGCTACATTGTAGTCGACTCATTCAGCTTGTGATCAATAACCATTCCCAGCCCTTTCCCGCACGTAGTATTGCTGAGCCAAGTATCCCCCATCTTATAACTGTGCATTTGGTTTCTTTTTCCAAGGTGTAGAACTTTGCACTTATCTCTGTTAAATTTTATTCTGTTATTTTCAGCCCAGTTCTCCAACCTGTAAAGATCCCTTTGAATTTTCTTTCTGCCTTCTAAGGTATTAACTATCCCTCCCAATTGGGTATCATCATCAAATTTGATAAGCATTTCCTGCACCTCCTCATCCAAGTCGTTCATAAAAATACTGAAGAACACTTGGCCCACCACTGAGCCCTGCGGTACCTCACTCATTACCTCCCGGCACTTTGATAAGAAACCACTGTTGGAGCGGATCCCGGATGGATCAGCGGAGCAGGCCCTCTATGCACCCGCCCCCTGCAGCCCTGGGACCCCCATTCACCCCAATGCACAAAACGGGGCGGGAGAGAGACTCACCAGATCCCCAACGGGGCCACCGACGCAGCGCTTGGGAAAGACAAAGGCCACTTTCAAGCCCCACGTGAGAGGCCAGGAAGGAAAGGACTTTGCAGGGAGGTGTTTTCTTCTTCTTCTGCAGGACCCCGCCCCTTCATCCCCCCTCCCTTCCTCTCTAGGAAACGAGTTTTAACCCCTAGACAGCCAAGCGGCAGGATCCCTCCTCCCTCTCTCTCTCTCTCTCTCTCTCTCTCCGCGTCGCTCTCAGAGGAGGAGCCAAAGAGGAATCTTGCACTGCACGCACAGAGTTGGGAGTTTGGGCCTCTCGATGAGACTCCGGACACTTCAGATTCCCAAAGGAAGTGACGATTTAAGGGGAATGGGGAGATCCATACGCCTTCTCCCCTCCTCCTAAATTCCCTTCCGCTCTAGGAGTCTAGGCCACTTCTTTTTAACCCTCCCCGCGCCGCTCTCAAAGCAGGAGAGCAACATTGCGCTGCACGCAGAGGGGGGAGATTTGGCCTCTTGCTAAGACTTCCGACACTTCAGGTTCCCAAATGAACCTATTCGTTGCAAGGGTGGGAAGGGGGGGTCAATATGACTACCTCCCATGCCTGCCTCCCAGCTTGAAAAAGTTACTTTTTTGAACTACATCTCCCATCAGCCCAATCCAGTGGCCATGCTGGCTGGGGCTGATGGGAGTTGTAGTTTAAAAAATGTAACTTTTCCGAGCTCTGCATGAGACATAAAGTCTTTCCCCAGAATAAAACATTCCCTTTGCCCATTGTTAACCCCTACCTCGTATTCTCCCTCAAAACTTTTCTAGCTTACTGTAACTCTGGCTAAAGGTATCTGAACAGGCCCTCCCTTCATACTTTTGATGTTAATGGTTCTTTGAGGTAAAATATTTTTGGAACAAATCAGGTCTGAGCACATCTGCATCTACCTACTAACATTGAACTATCACTTTCTTACCTAAACACAATTTCAAAGCAGTTTTAAACGGGACGGTGTAAAAGCCGGAACGGAACAGGCCAGAACGGGCCCTTAATAAAAGAAATTGTTAGAGACACTTGAGAGCAACAACAGCCCGGAACGGCAACTTCCCAGTGAGCCAGACCTCCCAAATTCACCAGTTCCACATGACTGTATGGGATGCATGCAATAAGACACAAAACTTCCACATAAGCCACGTTCTATGCAATAATACATCTTTCTGAACAGAGCCCAGAACAACATCTGAACCAGTCAAGCCAATCAAATGCACCAGTCATGCATAACTGTATGAGTCAATGCTCTGGGCCACAAGCTTTCACACCAACCACTTTCACTTGCATACACACAAGCAACGATTGGTGCTATCGCTCCAATTGTTTTCAATGGTATATAGCCAAATATAACTTCAGTTAATTTAACAACAGAGACAAATTTCATTTGATGTCAAATTTAAATTGGTACTGCTGAAAGTTAAGAGCACACTTCTGTATTTTTGTCAATACTTGGATTCTCTTATGTTACTGTTATATTAAAGATGACCTTTCATTCCAACAATGAGCGGTAGTGTTTAGTTATAAATTATACAGTCATCTACTTAAAACATCCTGAATGAAAAGTTGATAGTATGCAAATTTAACTGCAAAACAAATTGCTCCAATAAATATTATTACTTAGTTGGCAGCTCTAGTAATGATTAATGAGGTATGTGTGTGAAATGTGTATAGTACATTCTTGTTTTTCTTTCCTAGCAAGGTTTTTGTAGTAAGCTATACTAGTATTGAATGCAACTACAGGTAGCTTTTGGTGCTAGAGAATAGCTGCAGTTTACTCTTCTTCCCACTAGGAGCACTATAAGATCTGCTGGTCTCTGCAGAGACAGGATGATCCCTTCTTTTTTCAGACCAAAAAGGCAGCAGCCCAGGTATGCTATATTTACACTGGGGAGGTGGCTCAGTGGCAGCAAGCAGTGTCTTCTCCCATTACCGACAGCAGAAAAGCCATGAGTAAAAGCCAGCCGACTTGCCCCTCCAATCTCTCTCTCTCTCTCTCTCCCCAATTCACCAGCCATTCGCAACCTCGTAGCAGCACCAATAGTGCTGCTTAGTTGACCTACAAACAGCAAGAAAGGGTATTGCTGATCATGCCAGAGGTTCCTGGGTCATCCTGTGTTATCTCCCATTTCCCAACAAAAGGAGAGGCAGCAACATGTGTGGCTGGTGAATTTGGTGGGTCTGGCTTGCTGGGAAGTCGCCATTCCAGGCTGTTTTACGTAAAAGCGTATTATAGCCCGGAATGGGTATCGCAACGTGGTTTTCGTGGAGGTTTTGTGTCTTATTGCATGCATCCCATGTAGTCATGTGGGACTGGTGGATTTGGGCGGTCTGGCTCGCTGGGAAGTCGACATTCCGGGCTGTTTCATTCCGTTCCAGAGGGCATTTTGGTTGTTAAAGGGTTAATAAAAATCCTATCAGAATGGTTTCTGTTCCTAAATGTTGTTCTCAAGTGTCTCTAACACATCCCAGTGTTTTTGGCATCAATTTCTTTTATAAAGGGTCCGTTCCGGCCTGTTCTGTTCCGGCTTTTACACCATCCCGTTTTAAACATATATATAATTACAATTTCATTGAGAGAGAGAGAGGGAGTCCGGTCAGCACCGCCTGCCCCTTGCCTCCCCTGCGCAGCCGCGGCCGCCACTGCAGGGAATCCAGGTGTCCGGACGCAAGAATTGGCGTTGGCTTCGGCGCACGTGGGGGAGGGGGAGAGTGTCAGCACAGCTGCCCCCCTCTCCCGGGGTGAGGAACTGGATGCTCGGCTCCAGGCTCCCCAATACCTCCCCCGCTTGGGGGTGGAACCGGCCGAGCCCCCCCCCGTCCAACTCTCTCTGGCCACCTTCCCCCTCCAGCTGCCCAAGCCTCACCAAGCCTGCTCAGAAGGAACAAGCCCCAGAGCTGTACATGGGGCACCCAGGAAGGCTGCTTGGGCTGTCCTCGCGCCCCTCTTGGAGCTCCGGAGCGCTCTCCTTCGCCTCCCTCTGGCCACCTTTGCCTTGCAGCCCCTCCTCCCCAGGCGGCCCGGGGCAAGGCGGAGGGAGGGGGGAGAGAAGTGCCTCCCAATTGGCTCCCCCGTTTGTGGGCGTTGGCCTTTGGGGCCCCAAATAGCACGAGGGGCTCTGAAGAAGAGCCTGGCTCCAGAGAGAGGCTGCCGTCAATCTTGCATCCTCTGGCATCCTCTGGCTGGGTCAGGAGGCATAAAAGCCCAGCTGCCCTTGGGCGGAGGGTCTGCCACCGGCAGGGCCCCCACCTTGGGGAGTCCCATCTCTTTCTTTCTTTCGTTTTTCTAACCAATCTGGAGATTGGGTAGTGGGGAGGGCGTGTGCCGCATGTGTAGTTCCCGTGCAGGGTGAGAGCCTGTGCAGTGAACGGAATGATAGCAGAAAGTCACCGGATGCCTTCAGAGTGAGAGTCTGCGACTGGCAGAAGGCTGGTCCGCCCTGGCTGTGAGACGGGGGAGTAGATTTGCTCTGTGTGAAAAAGTTTGAATGGGTATGACCGTTCCCAATTCTTGCAGAGGGCTTCTGGGATAATTGGCTCCGGCAGGCTTTGTTGGTGGGCTCACGTTGGTCTATATCAGGTGTTTAGGAGGAGTCTTAGTAAAGAGGGATATGGGTGATGCCACGGGTAGAGGGAAGTATAGCCATGGAGGGGTTAATTACCATAGAAGACTAGGGCAAGGCTATCTGCGCCTTGTTCCTCCCTCCCACTCCTTTCATGGATGGGTTCCTCTTTGCTCATCTGCTGTGCCCACAGGCCATGATTTGACAGTGGATGAAGGTGCCAGTTTGATGTGCATTACCTGGGTGGGTGAGCTTGGAGGAGTTGATCCGACCCAAGTTTGCCCACCTGGATACTTGGTGCAGCACCAGCACAGGCTGCAGGGACGAGGGGGAGGAGTTGCTGTGGTCTACAGAACTTCCATCTCTGTCCCCAGGAAACCACTCTGTCTTGGAGCTGGCTGTGAGGGCCTGCACCTGGTGTTGGGCCGAGGAGACAGCAAACTAGGGGTGCTGCTGGTGTACCGTCCACCCTGCTGCCCGGCAGCTTCTCTGACTGAGCTGGCAGAGGCCATCTTGGCTGTGGGAGGAGCGCAGAACGATAGTGCTGGGTGATTTCAATGTCCACGCTGAGGCTGCCTCTGGTGTTCCGGCTCAGGACTTCATGCCCTCCATGACGACCATGAGGCTGTCTCAAGTTTTAACCAGCCCAACACATAGGGCAGGGCACACCCTCGACTTGGTTTTTGCTCCAGATGGAGGAAGGGGTGCTTTGGAGATGGGAGGGTGGATGTCACCCCACTGTCATGGTCAGAGCACTTCCGGGTGAACTTATGGCTCCGATCCTTCCCTGCAGGGGTGGTGGACAGATTAAGCCTCCGGAGACTAATGAAATCCACTGGATTCCTGAATGCCCTGGGAGAGTTCCCAGCAGAGATAGTGCAGGTGACCCTGAGTGGAGGGGGGCTGCAGTGGGAGGGAAGGTGAGCGGGGGGAAGCCGGGGGAGCCCCATTTGGTTTGCTTTCCTGCCAGGCTTCCTGGCCCAGAAGATCCCAACCCCAAAGGGGCAGTGCATCACTTGTAAGCATCTCTCCCTCCAGACACACCCTGTCGGGGAGGGGAAGAACCACTGAGCTTGTGGGGGAGGGTTACTTCTGAGTAACTGCATAGGATCAGGATTGTGCTGCTGCAGGAAGCCAAAATGAAGCCAGCAGTGGCAGCGCAGCTTCTTTGGGCCAAAGTCCAGGCCCTGCATCCCCAGATGATCCCAAGTGACAGGTGGGTGGCAGCAGCCAACAGACCCCCTCAGGGCAGCCCCTGAGCCAGCAGGGGCCTTCTGGGGGTGGCCCTGTTCACCTTCACACCCCTTCTTATTTTTTTAAACAATCACATTTTGTACTACTGCGGGTGGCTAGCCGGCCAGGAATCCATTCATTCATTTATATCCCACCCTTCCTCCTAGCAGGAGCCCAGGCCTGCAAACAAAATCACTAAAAACACTTTAAAACATCATAAAACAGAATTTAGAATCCTTTCAAATTAAAACAAAACATCTTCAAAAATATCTTTAAAAAGCTTTAAAAACATCTGTTTTATTAAACAAAGGTTTAAAAAGATATTAAAAAGCCATTCCAACACAGACACAAACTGGGATAGGCCTCTACTTAAAAGGCTTGTTGAAAGAGGAAAGTCTTCAAAAGGCGCCAAAAAGATAGCAGAGATGGCGCCTGCCTAATATTCAAAGGGAGGGAATTCCACAGGGAGGTGCCGCCACACGAAAGGTCCGTTTCCTACGTTGTGCAGAACGGACCTCCTCATAAGATGGTCTCTGCAGGAGGCCCTCACCTGCAAAGCGCAGTAATCGGCTGGGTATATAAGGGATAAGACGGTCTTTTAGGTATCCTGGTCTCAAGCTGTATAGGGCTTTGTACACCAAAACTAGAACCTTGAACTTGGCCTGGTAGCAAACGGGCAGCCAGTGCAATCCTTTCAGCAGCAGCAGGGGTGTCATGTTGGAGATATCCTGCCCCACTGAGCAGTCTCGCTGCTGCATTTTGCACCAGCTGCAGCTTCCGGACCAACCTCACGAGCTTGATGCTGAACTGCCTAGTCCTTTACCCCAGGCACAGTTCCCCCCCCCCAGTGCAGGCCATGGAGACTCCAGTCCGAAGTGGAAGACTGGCATATATGCTACTCAACCCTGATGGCATTTTCCTGCTAAACTTGACCCAACATGGACCCTGCAGTGAAGGCAGGCTCTTCTCTCCCTGTGGCTACAGAATCAACCCCTTGCATCACTTGGGTCTTCTTTCCTGGGCAATGTGGATAGGATGCCTGAGGCTGGGAAGGCCACTCTCTTTAAACTGGATCCATGCCTGCCTTGTGTGGTTCAGGCTGGCAGAGTCAGACGTGATGGGCTCTCGGCCCAAATTCTTGTGTTTGAATCTGGGCCCAGTTGAAGGTGCTGGTTTTAGCCTGCAAAGTCTTCACGGCTGGGGATTTGCTGAAGGCACACATTCCACCCTTTAAGCCCTGAGAGAGATATTTTTAGAACCCAGACTATTAACTGATTTCAAAGTTGTATTTTTAAATCGCTGTAATCCATGGCTGGATTAAGGTGGTTGGGGGCCTTGATACAGTTCCCCAGATAGGGGCCCCATTTCCCCACAAAAGGAAGTGTGTGGGATAAGGTACCAGAAAATAGGTCTTGAGGTGTCTTAAAGACTAACACATTTATTATTACAGAAACTTTCATGGATTACAAAAAATACTCTGAGCATGTAGTTTCACAACTCTCAGCAAAACACAAACACAAAATATTTTAGCAACCTTATTAAACAAAAAGAAAATACTCTGAGCATGTGCAGTTTTGTATTTTAAAGTCACTTATTCTTTTTCCTCACTTCCCAACTTGGGCCAGTCACTAATTCTCAGCCTAACCTACCTTGCATGGCTGGTGTGAAGATATTGTCGTGGAATTTACGACTGAGTTCTTTTTGAGGAGACTTAATAATGAAGCCAAAGCCTGTTTTAAGGTTGTTTATTTAGCTAAGCGCTTAGCCAGAGTAGAGTACAGGACTCAACTCTCTTCCTCAAAATGGTGGTTAGTTACAGACAGTTATATACCTTCACCTCCGTCACAATCATGGCAACAGTTACATTGCTTTATTCTATGTTACAATGCCACAATGATGCTCTGCCCCCTGTTCCATCCGTCCTCTGTTCATTCCTGCAATATCAGTGTCCTTGGCACATTTTCACTACAACAGCACTATTCTCTGTTGTCTACATGACCCCCTGTCTAGGGAAAATGGCAGTCAGACTTGTTCAGTATTGATCGAAATCCACCTCACTCCCCCCTATGGGACTCCTTTCGAGTCCCATCCCAATTTGCATGATAGATAACACCTCCTCTTCTTCCTCCATCCGTTGTCTATCAAATTCCAAGTACATTTGTTTCACTTCAGCCAGTGTTAACATTTGGGTGGTCTTTTGCATGGTACTCTTTAAACAAAACAATACACAATTAACCAAGATATACATGGCAAAGAGGAACAACATATCCAACAATAGTCCTAAGAGGATTGATTTTATCCAGCCTCTTAGGCCACTGAACCAATCCCCCGGACTCCATTGCCACCCAGAGGTCTTAACCTCATGCACCTTAGATGCTAATAGGCGAATATTCTCAATAGTTCCGGTGATATTTACAGAGCTGTCAACAATGTAGGTGCAGCATTCTGGGCCAATAAGACCTCAGACTCTGCCTTGCGATGTCAAAAGATAGTTCAACGTTATGCAGTTTTGTAAGACAAACTGTTGGACTTGTTTAAGCTCAATGTTAATCATAGAAAGGGCATCAGCAGTTTCATTCATGAAGTTCTCCAGCAGAGTACAAATTCTTAAGATATCTAAATGGTTTGCCCCTGCCCCATAAAAGGGGAAGATACCTCGTAGCCAGGACTCACCTGGAGCTTTTAGATCTTTATAAGCTTCCAGGATTTTATGACTTGGGGCTACCCTTCGATAATTTCGTATCAGACCCTTAGGAAAGGTGTCCACAATCCTGATTCCAGGGGCTAGAAGTCCAATATAACAAGTTCCTTTTGCGTTAATGGGTAATTTCTTCCAATCCTTATATCCACAGATCCACCAATAACTATGTGTTGTTCCCATTAAGGGAGGAAGGATGTGAGCAAATCTATCTTGTCTCACCCCTTTCTCGCCATACATAAGCATGGCTATGGTGGCTTCTTCTTGAGTACAGGTTTCACTGAAATATGAGAGCCACTGGTGCCCGAGAGCCATACACAATGGTTCCATTACCCTCGGCCTGTTCCTCATAATTGGCCCAGCGGAGTTACTGAGACTCCATCTACCTTTGGCTTGATGAAGGACCCATTCACATTGGCTGCTACCAATGAATGTTTCTCCCATGAACTTTAAACAAAGTTCACCTTTTGTCCATCCGGACAGGGCTACATACTGAGTAGTATCGAGACTTTTCAGAGACTCATCGCGTTTGAGCCATTCATCTGAGATAAGACCAGTTGCATTCAGAGGTATTCCTACCAGTGGGATACCTTCCTTTTTGTAAGTTGGGGTATGCATACAGATCCAGCAAGTACTCTTGTTCATCCCTCTAGCGAGATCGATCATTAGCCTTAGGTATGTGTTCCTACTCCAATCAGGATGTCCTGTAAAAAGGAGGCTATACAATATTAGGAAACCAAGCCTACCTCCCGCAGGAGCCATATTATAATTGTGATTATAAGAAATAGCAAGCAAACAGCAATGAAGCCAAACTTATCTCTAGCAATGCAAGTCACTGGCCTCCCCACCTCGGTGTAAGAAGGTTCAAAAGAGTCCAATGGGCTACATGCTACTTTGATAAGCTCAAAGTCTATCTGGGGAGCTGATCTGCCGAAGGGGTTGCACCTCATTGGCTCTAGAATGGATAGATATTTGTCTTGTCTTCTCAGACACTCTTCGGTTTCGTAGTCCTAACTTCTCCCAGATAGATAGGATGTCACTCACAAAGTCCTCTGGCAGCGCGAGGGCCTCTCCTCAGATGGTAGGGATGGTGGTCCTTAGGAAGGGACTCCTTTCCCTTGGTCTTTCCTCCTTGTGTCCCGTCAGGATCCGGCTGGCCTCTCTCACTCTCACCTGGCGGCTGGGCCTTTCAACAATGGGATGCGTGTATCCAAGCTGTCCTCTCAGCGATGCGCACTGCGGTAAATGTTGTCAGGAGTATCTGAAAAGGACCCGACCATCGAGGCTGAAGGCAATCTTTTCTCCAAAATTCACGAACCAGGATCCAATCGCCAGGTTGGAACCGATGAGCAGGCACATCTAGCAGGACAGGAGCGGCTTCCTGGACCTGGGAGGAAAGAGTTCTCAACATTTTGGGAAGATTAGTGCAGTAGACCAGAAGTTCTTTGTGACCCTCCAATAAAGACTGTAATTGGGCTGGGCTGGGTTAATGTCTAAGGCATGGCAAAGCTGTTGTACCACTTTAGCTGTAAAGTGAGTACCTTGATCAGAATCCAATTAGAGAGGTAAGCCAAATCGGGGGATGATGTGTTTAAGCAGTGCCTTGGAGACAGCTACAGCATCTGCGTGTTGTGATGGAAATGCTTCTACCCAACCAGAAAAATGACAGATGATGACCAATACATATCTGTAGTTCTGGCATTTTGGTATTTCTATGAAGTCCAATTGAACATGCTGAAATGGTCCATAGGCTCAAGGAGTGGTGCCAGTAAGAGGACGTTCTGGTTTGCCAGCATTGTGTTTTAAACATACTGAACAAGTGGATGCCACTTGGGCCAGAACAGGTGTAATCTTAGGAGCAAACCAGAGAGTCGAAATTTGCAATAGCATCCCCCCTTTGCTCAGGTGAGAAGAGTGATGAGTCGCCTGAGCAAGAGGGAAAAGAAGTGCTTGTGGGGGTACAAAGCGGCCTGAGACATCCCTCCAGACAGAGTCAGGATATAAGCGACAGCCAAAGCGGACCCAAAGATCTTTTTCATGCTCTGGGGCAGCTTTCTGAAGCAAAGCGAGTTCTGGTAGTTCAGGAACAGATGAGGGGAGGAGAATCAATTGAGAAGGAAGGTGGGGAGAAGGAGGTGCACTAAGAGCAGCAGCCTTAGCAGCAGCATCCGCCATGCAGTTGCCACGGCTAACAGGATCAGTAGCAGTGGTGTGGGCAGAGCAGTGCATGAGAGCAATAGAATTAGGAAGTTGAAGAGCAGACAGTAAAGCAGAAATAAGAGCTGAATGAGAAATTTGTGTGCCAGCTGAAGTCAAGAATCCTCTGTGTGACCAAATTTGACCCACAAAATGACAGGTTTTGAAAGCATAAGAAGAGTCTGTATAGATATTAGCAGAGCAACTGGATGCCAGAATGCAGGCTCTCTGTAGAGCCACGAGCTCTGCAGCTTGGGCAGACTGGAGAGTTGGCAGAGAAAAGGTTTCTAGGACTTCATGTGGAGAGCACACAGCATAGCCAATTCTGAGAACTCCTGTGTCATCTCTGAAGCAGGAGCCATCTGTGAAAAGGATAAGATCAGGGTTATCCAGAGGAACATCACGAAGGTCGGGGCGAGGGGTGGAGAGATGTTCAACGACCTGCAAACAATCTTGAGGAGAGATTGAATGAGGTTCTCCATCAGAAGGAAGGGGTGGAAGGGAAGCAGGGTTGAGAGGGGCACAGAGTTGTTAAGTTGTAAGCAGAATAGTTCCATTGTCATCATATCCTTGTAAATAAGGGAAGTTATCTACCTCCCAAGGTGAACTAGCTGAAGTAAGAAATGCTGTGAGGTACATGAACACTAACAGTTCCATAGGAAGTTTGACATTGAGAAGAAAGGAACTGAGTTTTTCTGTGCAGCAGGAGAGAATGCACAGAATGGGGAACCAACACAGCAAGGGAACGTCCTTGCACCAAGTCCTCAGACTTCTGGACAAACAAGGCTGTACTCCAAGGAGGGTATCCTTTAGCCACCAGGTTGACAGAGTACTTCTGCAGCAGAACCCTGAGACTCATGGCAAAAGAGGAAAAAAGGTTTAACATAGCAGAAGTCTGGGCCACAGCCTTTCTTAAATCCACAAAGGAAGCCTCACATTCTGCCTTTCATTCAATAGGCTGCAAAGTTTGGGATCCAATGCCTAGTATTTAGCCGCTCCCAAAAACCTACGAAGCGGCTTTTTCCTATTACAGGGAAGCACATCACATACAAGAATACCTTGCTGTAGCAGTGAGGCAATCACAGGCTGGATGTCCTCAATTGCTTCAGCTGAGAGAGTGTATTGCTTTACTGATGGGTAAGGTTTATCAGGTGGACACCGAATCTCGATTGGTTCCACTGCTAGCAGTTTTCCCACATCATTCCAAGGGAAGGCCTCTGTAGCTTTAGAAGGAACAATCATGAGGATTAGAAAAGGGAAGATCCAAATGTACCCATCAGAGCTGCAATAACAGTATTGTGCAATTTACACAGAAATTGACAGAACTGGTACCAGGGAAAGAAAGATATGGTCATAGGTGAGTGGAGCAGCTGAAAAGGTTACTAGTTGACCTCCTACTTCAAACTCAGTCACTATTTCTCCTGATGGTGGATGAGACAGGTCAGCTTGATGAACTGTGGACCTGGAAGCATAAGAGTCTATGAGAAATGCTGCGGCTGGCCAGCAACTGTAAGAGGAATGGTAGCATCAGAGATGGAGAAATTAGTTTATTGAGACAATATCAAGTTAAAAGTTGAGCATGCTTAATTTTTTTCCCCTTCTTTGAAACTGTTCCTCTGGAAACAACTGCAGGGGTGATGGAGCGTAGGGAGCCCAATTGTCTTGAAGGTCGTCCTCTTGAATGCTACTGCTGCAAGAATGCGGTGGGGAGCCAAGGAAGGGTTAACAGGGAAGGGCAGAGCGATTGTACTTTCGGTTGGCAGTATTTCTCGGCTTCTAGCTGTTCTCTCAGCTTGCGTGGTATGTCCGGGATCCTCAGACTTCCATGGAAGACCCTCATTGTCCTCTCCTACTCCCATTTGGGCTATCAGGGCTGATTTTTTGTTCTGGGGACAGGAGTCCAGAGAGCAGCTGGTTCATGTCAGCCCAAGTTGGGTTGTAAACACTAATGATTGCTTCCAGCTTTTCTTTAAATTCATTGGGAGCCTTCCTGAGTTTCGGGAAGATACTGAACCAGTTCTTGAGATCTGCAGTTGTCCAGGGAACATGCACAAAAATAATTTGTCCGCCTGCAGTTGATGGGGGAGTGGGGGGTACATCCCGGCTGGCTGAACTTGGGGAAAGCACCCAGGGAAGTTTTCCGGATTAAACTGGATAGAGGTAAATCCTCCATCACTGTCTTTTTTTTCAACTTTATTTGGCAAATGGGGCAGGTGCGGCTGTCTATGGATGTAGCTACAATTTCAAACTTTGCTTTTAACCCTTTTTGTAACTCTTGCACCGACAAGATGGGGAAACTGCTCCTTAAATGTTAATTCCTCAGGAGACAGTGGCCATTCTTCTCTAGTAAGTTTAGGTGGGTGGGTGTGTTTCTTCTCTGTAGAGCGTTTGGGTATTCCAGAGCTTAAAATGGCACCCGCTCGAGCTGGGAGAAGTGGTGTCTGCTCTGACTGTAAAATAGCATTTGCCTGAGCTTGAGGCTGAGCATTCCCAGCCATTGGGGCCCAAAATATCCAAAATATCTTCTGGTACCTCATTATAGGGCGGCAAAGGGGCGGTGGCTAGCAACCTTGGGTACAAAGGCAGCAAGGGGTGCTGGCATGCATTTTTTTCTAGTTCCTTTTCTTTCTCGATTTTCTTTTTTTCCTCCAGTTGTGCTTTTAACTTTTTGTTAAAATCTTGAAGACTTGTTACTATAGATTTGTTTCCTGTGTTCTGCCTCCTCTTTCCACAGGACCCAGAAATCTATATGCCTAGGCTTTGTTTTCTCCAGTTTTCCCCATAAATAGGTGAGCTTGTCCATGTCAAAAGTGCCGTTTCCGGGAATTGAAGCTCAGGCCGGTTGGAGGTGCACTCACTCCAGCAGTGAGTCACCTTCACCAGCATTTGAGCAGTTTTTTTGGACCCAAACGGGTTCCATAATTTTGGCACATGTACCCTAAGGCGGTTTTTTCATCAGGACAAGACACACCTCCACCCATGTTTTGTCCGGAGCTGAAACTGATCAAGCGGTGGAGAAGGACAGTTTAGCAAGGCCAGGCGTCCCCAGCAGACAGAGAGAAAAAGTTGGAACAGTATCAGTTTAATTCACGGCTCATTAGGATGTCCTCCAAACCTATCCTAACACCCAAACCAGAGACTGTGGGACTGCTTACCTTTTAGTCGTGAGTGTGGATGTAACCAGGGAGGGACCTTAACGCTGGGGCTTCGATAAACTATGGGAAATTCTTACCGCCCATCCAGGGGTCCCGGGGTTGGAGGTGGGAGCTGTGGGAGGATTTGATCAAAACAAGGTCCTCTTACCTCTCAGAATGTGCACAAACCGCCGCTCCGACCTTCCCCCTTCGGGTTGACCCAGACAGGAGATCCTCACATCCCACCTCTGCCACCAAGATTGTCGTGGAATTTACAACTGAGTTCTTTTTGAGGAGACTTAATAATGAAGCCAAAGCCTGTTTTAAGGTTGTTTATTTAGCTAAGCGCTTAGCCAGAGTAGAGTACAGGACTCAACTCTCTTCCTCAAAATGGTGGTTAGTTACAGACAGTTATATACCTTTACCTCCGTCACAATCATGGCAACAGTTACATTGCTTTATTCTATGTTACAATGCTACAGTGATGCTCTGCCCCCTGTTCCATCCGTCCTCCCTTCATTCCTGCAATATCAGTGTCCTTGGCACATTTTCACTACAACAGCACTATTCTCTATTGTCTATGTGACCCCCTGTCTAGGGAAAATGGCAGTCAGACTTGTTCAGTATTGATCGAAATCCACCTCACTATAGAAGGAGGCATAAAATGGGTCAGAAGGGGAACTTAGTGCTTGTGTCAGAGGCATCTCATTTTTGCTTTTTCCACACTCCAAGCATTTACAAGGTTTGTCCCGTGTGACATCTTTGATGTGAAGTAAGGGTGCTACTCTGACTGAAGGTCTTTCCACACTCAAAGCATTTATAAAGTTTGTCCCCTATGTGAGTTCTGTGATGCGAAGCAAGGTTGCCTCTCCAACAGAAGCTCTTTCCACACTCCAAGCATTGATGAGGTTTGTCCCCTGTGTGAGTTCTTTCATGCATACTAAGGGTGTCACTCCGACTGAAGCTCTTTCCACACTCCAAGCATTGATGAGGTTTGTCCCGTGTGAGTTCTGTGATGCCAAGAAACGTGGCCACTCTGACTAAAGCTCTTTCCATACTCCAAGCATTGATGAGGTTTGCCCCCTGTGTGAGTTCTGTGATGCAAAGTAAGGGTGCTACTCTGACTGAAGCTCTTTCCACACTCCAAGCATTTATGAGGTTTGTCCCCTGTGTGAGTTCTTTGATGCGAAGTAAGGGTCCTACTCTGACTGAAGCTCTTTCCACACTCCAAGCATTTATGAGGTTTGTCCCCTGTGTGAGTTCTTTGATGCGAAGTAAGGGTGCTACTCTGACTGAAGCTCTTTCCACACTCCAAGCATTGATGAGGTTTGTCCTCTGTGTGAGTTCTGTGATGCAAAGAAAGGTGGCTACTCTGACTGAAGCTTTTTCCACACTCCAAGCATTTATGAGGTTTGTCCCCTGTGTGAGTTCTTTGATGCGAAGTAAGGGTGCTACTCTGACTGAAGCTCTTTCCACACTCCAAGCATTGATGAGGTTTGTCCTCTGTGTGAGTTCTGTGATGCAAAGAAAGGTGGCTACTCTGACTGAAGCTTTTTCCACACTCCAAGCATTTATGAGGTTTGTCCCCTGTGTGAGTTCTTTGATGCGAAGTAAGGGTGCTACTCTGACTGAAGCTCTTTCCACACTCCAAGCATTTATAAGCTTTGTCCCCTGTGTGACTTCTTTCATGTTTACTAAGGGTGCTACTCTGACTGAAGCTCTTTCCACACTCCAAGCATTGATAAGGTTTGTCCACTGTGTGAGTTCTTTGATGCGAATTAAGGTTGCTACTCTGACTGAAGCTCTTTCCACACTCCAAGCATTTATGAGGTTTGTCCCCTGTGTGAGTTCTTTGATGCGAAGTAAGGGTGCTACTCTGACTGAAGCTCTTTCCACACTCCAAGCATTTATACGGTTTGTCCCCTGTGTGACTTCTTTGATGCGAAGTAAGGTTGCTACTCTGACTGAAGCTCTTTCCACACTCCAAGCATTTATAAGCTTTGTCCCCTGTGTGACTTCTTTCATGTTTACTAAGGGTGCTACTCTGACTGAAGCTCTTTCCACACTCCAAGCATTGATGAGGTTTGTCCCCTGTGTGAGTTCTTTGATGCGAAGTAAGGGTGCTACTGTGACTGAAGCTCTTTCCACACTCCAAGCATTTATGAGGTTTGTCCCCTGTGTGAGTTCTTTGATGCGAAGTAAGGGTGCTACTCTGACTGAAGCTCTTTCCACACTCCAAGCATTTATACGGTTTGTCCCATGACAGTGGCAGTGAAGTGGCAGTGAAGTGGCCAAGTTTGCTGATGACACTAAATTGTTCAGGGTTGTTAAAACAAAAAGGGATTGCGAAGAGCTCCAAAAAGACCTCTCCAAACTGAGTGAATGGGCGGAAAAATGGCAAATGCAATTCAATATAAACAAGTGTAAAATTATGCATATTGGAGCAAAAAATCTGAATTTCACATATACGCTCATGGGGTCTGAACTGGCGGTGACCGACCAGGAGAGAGACCTCGGGGTTGTAGTGGACAGCACGATGAATATGTCGACCCAGTGTGCGGCAGCTGTGAAAAAGGCAAATTCCATGCTAGCGATAATTAGGAAAGGTATTGAAAATAAAACAGCCGATATCTTAATGCCATTGTATAAATCTATGGTGCGGCCGCATTTGGAATACTGTGTACAGTTCTGGTCACCTCATCTCAAAAAGGATATTATAGAGTTGGAAAAGGTTCAGAAGAGGGCAACCAGAATGATCAAGGGGATGGAGCGACTCCCTTACGAGGAAAGGTTGCAGCATTTGGGGCTTTTTAGTTTAGAGAAAAGGCGGGTCAGAGGAGACATGATAGAAGTGTATAAAATTATGCATGGCATTGAGAAAGTGGATAGAGAAAAGTTCTTCTCCCTCTCTCATAATACTAGAACTCGTGGACATTCAAAGAAGCTGAATGTTGGAAGATTCAGGACAGACAAAAGGAAGTACTTCTTTACTCAGCGCATAGTTAAACTATGGAATTTGCTCCCACAAGATGCAGTAATGGCCACCAGCTTGGACGGCTTTAAAAGAAGATTAGACAAATTCATGGAGGACAGGGCTATCAATGGCTACTAGCCATGATGACTGTGCTCTGCCACCCTAGTCAGAGGCAGCATGCTTCTGAAAACCAGTTGCCGGAAGCCTCAGGAGGGGAGAGTGTTCTTGCACTCGGGTCCTGCTTGCGGGCTTCCCCCAGGCACCTGGTTGGCCACTGTGAGAACAGGATGCTGGACTAGATGGGCCACTGGCCTGATCCAGCAGGCTCTTCTTATGTTCTTATGTTCTTATGTCCCCTGTGTGACTTCTTTGATGCGAAGTAAGGTTGCTACTCTGACTGAAGCTCTTTCCACACTCCAAGCATTTATAAGCTTTGTCCCCTGTGTGACTTCTTTCATGTTTACTAAGGGTGCCACTCTGACTGAAGCTCTTTCCACACTCCAAGCATTGATAAGGTTTGTCCACTGTGTGAATTCTTTGATGCGAATTAAGGTTGCTACTCTGACTGAAGCTCTTTCCACACTCCAAGCATTTATGAGGTTTGTCCCCTGTGTGAGTTCTTTGATGCGAAGTAAGGGTGCTACTCTGACTGAAGCTCTTTCCACACTCCAAGCATTGATGAGGTTTGTCCCCTGTGTGAGTTCTTTGATGCGAAGTAAGGGTGCTACTGTGACTGAAGCTCTTTCCACACTCCAAGCATTTATAAGCTTTGTCCCCTGTGTGACTTCACACACAGCCGTGAGGTCCTGGAAGCAAAATTTAGGTTGCTAGGTAGGATGCTGAAAGCCAGGACCTCCAAGGTGGCTTTCTCTGAAATGCTACCGGTTCCACACGCAGGACCAGCCAGACAGGCCCAGCTTCGCAGTCTCAATGCGTGGATGAGACGATGGTGTCGGGTGGAAGGGTTTGGATTTGTTAGGCACTGGGGAACATTTTGGGACAAGCCGGGCCTGTACAAAAGGGACGGGCTCCACTTGAACCAGAATGGAACCAGACTGCTGGCACTTAAAATTAAAAAGGTAGCAGAGCAGCTTTTAAACTGACTGAGGGGGGAAACCTGACAGGAGCTGAGAAAGGTCCGGTTCGGAATAAACCTCCCCCCTGGGATAAAAACCAAAGAAATGATGAAATTTTAAAAGCGGTAGGCCTAGACGTAGGCATTGTGAGAGCAGGGGCACAGGATATAAATTCAGAAGAGCAAAATTACCACAGGCCTAACCACAAGTGCCAAAGACACTTGAAGAGAGACACTGCTTACAAGTGCCTGTACGTTAATGCTAGGAGCCTGCGAACCAAGATGGGAGAACTGGAGTGCTTGGTCTTAGAGGAGAGCATTGATATAGTGAGCATAACGGAGACCTGGTGAAATGGAGAAAACCAGTGGGATACGGTTATCCCTGGATATAAACTATATTGGAAGGACAGGGAAGGACGTATTGGTGGCGGAGTCGCTCTATACGTGAAAGAAGGCATTGAATCCAGCAAGCTCGAAACCCCAAAAGAGGCAGACTCCTCCACAGAATCGTTGTGGGTGGTGATACCGTGCCCCAGGAGGGACTTAATACTGGGAACGATCTATCGTCCCCCTGATCAAAATGCTCAGGGAGACCTTGAGATGAGATATGAAATTGAGGAAGCATCCAAACTAGGAAATGTGGTAGTAATGGGTGACTTCAACTACCCGGTCATAGACTGGCCGCATATGTGTTCCAGTCATGACAAAGAAGCAAAGTTACTAGATATTCTAAATGACTATTCCCTAGACCAGTTGGTCATGGAACCGACCAGAGGGATGGCAACCCTGGACTTAATCCTCAGTGGGGACCGGGACCTGGTGCAAGATGTAAGTGTTGTTGAACCGATTGGGAGCAGTGACCAAAGTGCTATTAAATTAAACATACATGTAACTGGCCAATTGCCAAGAATATCCAACACGGTCACATTTGACTTCAAAAGAGGAAACTTCACAAAAATGAGGGGATTGGTAAAAAGAAAGCTGAAAAACAAAGTCCAGAGGGTCACATCACTCGAAAATGCTTGGAAGTTGTTTAAAAACACTATATTAGAAGCTCAACTGGAGTGCATACCGCAGATCAGAAAAGGTACCGCCAGGGCCAAGAAGATGCCAGCATGGTTAACAAGCAAAGTCAAGGAAGCTCTTAGAGGCAAAAAGTCTTCCTTCAGAAAATGGAAGTCTTGTCCAAATGAAGAAAATAAAAAAGAACACAAACTCTGGCAAAAGAAATGCAAGAAGACAATAAGGGATGCTAAAAAAGAATTTGAGGAGCACATTGCTAAGAACATAAAATCCAACAACAAAAAATTCTATAAATACATTCAAAGCAGGAGACCATCTAGGGAGACAATTGGACCCTTGGATGATAAGGGAGTCAAAGGTGTACTAAAGAACGATAAGGAGATTGCAGAGAAGCTAAATGAATTCTTTGCATCTGTCTTCACAGTGGAAGATATAGGGCAGATCCCTGAACCTGAACTAACATTTGCAGGAAGGGATTCTGAGGAACTGAGACAAATAGTGGTAACGAGAAAGGAAGTTCTAAGCTTAATGGACAATATAAAAACTGACAAATCACCGGGCCTAATTCAGCATTAAAGAAGCTGAATGTTGGAAGATTCAGGACAGACAAAAGGAAGTATTATTATTATTATCTTTATTTATACCCCGCCCTTTTTCCAAACTGGAACTCAAGGCGGCTTCCAGATAAAAACAAGTACATATCATTAAGAACCTATAAAAATATAAAACATATAAACAAATAAAATCAGCATGAAAACAGGGTTAAACTATTAAGATGTTAAAACCAATTAGATATACACTTAAAATACTGCAACCCAGTTTAGGAGCATACAAGTAAAACAATAACAATCAGCATCCTCTTCAGTCGCTACCCTTAAAGCCTTCAGTTCCAAAGGCCTGCCAGAAGAAAAAAGTCTTTAGCTGTCGGCGGAAGGACTGCACAGAGGAGGCCATTCTTGCCTCCCTAGGGAGGGAGTTCCAGAGCCATGGGGCAGCCACCGAAAAGGCCCTATCTCGTGTCCCCACCAGTCGCACTTGTGAAGGTGTTGGGATGGTGAGAAGGGTCTCTACTGAAGATCTGAGGGCCCATACAGGTTCATATAGCCTGGACCTAAGCCGTATAGGGCTTTATAGGTCATAACCAGCACTTTCAATTGTGTCCGGAAACAGACTGGCAGCCAGTGGAGCTGTTGCAGCAGGGGAGTTGTATGGTCCCTGTAACCAGCCCCAGTTAACATTCTGGCTGCAGCTCGTTGCACCAACCGAAGTTTCCGAACAGTCTTCAAAGGCAGCCCCACGTAGAGCGCGTTACAGTAGTCTAAGCGGGATGTAACTAAGGCATGTGTCACCGTAGCCAGATCAGACGACTCCAGTAAAGTACTTCTTTACTCAGTGCATTGTTAAACTATGGAATTTGCTCCCACAAGATGCAGTAACGGCCACCAGCTTGGATGGCTTTAAAAGAAGATTAGACAAATTCATGGAGGACAGGACTACTCCTACGCCTTTCCCTGGGGTAACCAGGGGTGCCAAACTGCCAAGAGGATTTTCTGGGCCCAGTCCACTGCATGTGGATCACACCCTCTGCTGCACTCGCAGACGATGACACAAATGTACATTCCCTTCGCATCATGAGCGAACGTGCACCCTCTTTTGCAGATGGAGGGGGGAGGAGTGCCCAGAGATAAATCGGGAGTCACACACAAATAACAAGATGCCTGACAAATACAATATCCAACAGGTGAAGCTTTCCCCATAATTTTAGTTCTGGGCTAGAAAAGGCTTACTCTGCTTAATATCTGCCTGCCACTCCGCTGTTAAAGGCATGAGAGCCCTGCTCTCCTTCAGCGCCAACACATGTCAACTCAACACAGGTAAAGGAAACAGGGTTTAGGCTAACCTAAGCTGTTCCCTCGAAGCCTTTTTTTAAAAACGTGCATGGCACTTTTATTTTTAAAATGGGGAAGGGTCACCGGCCAGAAAGGGGCTTCCTGCCTCCCCTCTCTCTCTGTGCGAAGCAGCCGAGGAACTTCAGCCACTTTGCTCCTTAAGGGTTAACAAAGGACAACAGAGCGGAGGAGGGAAAGAGCGAACGAGGGACTTCCCCTTCCTGCCCCGCCTCTCGGCAGAAATGCAGGCTGGAAGCGCTCAGAGCCCCTCTTCGTGCGCTGCGATGCTGGCGAGCGGGGTTGCGCGGAGGGAGCCTCGAAACAGAAGTATGCAATTGGGGGAGAGGGGAGGGTGGGAGAGGGCGAGGCCCCCCTTAAGCGCCCCCTCCCCGCAGACCCTCCAGATCGGAGGCTGCAGCTCTGCCCCGTCCCGTCCGCCTCTCCCCTGAGCTGGGTTGGCTGAGTTGGGCCGGATCGTAGCATCTCTGGGAACATCTGTGGTCCTGATGATGGATTTCGTGGCCTTCAGCTTGGAAATTGAGGCGCCCCATAGTTGGAGCAGAGCTAAGGAGACACCAGTGAGCTAAATGGGCCGCTTCTTCATGTGTCCTCCTTTGGCTCAGCTGCGATAGTTGAATAGTGAGGCTCTTCTTTCAATACTTCTACTCTGCCAGCCCTCCCCAGTTTCCTAGTCTGTTAGAATTAAGGTCGCCGCCTAATTCAGGGAAGGAGGAACGTGGCCCTGCCCTCCTTGTTTTAGGGTAGCCTGGCAGACCAACCGTTTTTAGCGTGTGAGGTTTTTCCTGAAATGGGTGCAAACAGGTGGGCGCTACTTCCCTCCCTCTTCCTACATGCCAGGTGCAAGTTCCCTACTACATCAGAGGGTATTGTCCAGTTTCTCCACACCACGCACCTTCATGGCAGATCCACCGTGAACATTGAAAGCACATGGCTTCCTCCAAAGAGTCCTGGGAGTTGTCATTTATGAAGGGTGCTGGGAATATAGCGTAGTGAGGAAAAACTCTTATCCAGGATTCATTGGGGGAAGGCATGTGCTTTACATTTGTGTTGAATGTGCTTTAAATGTCTGGTGTGATCATACGCTTCTATCGTGTCTCCTCTAAGCTTTTTTTCTACAGCAAAAATCTCCAAATGTTGCCACCCTTGAGTAGTTTGGTTGGCCATTTCTCTACCTCTTCCACCTCTAGAATGCTATTTTTGCTGTCAGGCAACCAGAACTGTAGACAGTATTCACTAATAGGCCACCACTCACCATATACTCAGAGGCACATGTTAACAAATTCTTCCAAGATACAGAGGAAATTGCTTGGACTGTGAAATACTACCCCAAAGTGTTTGCATTTTGACATATTTGTAGGGCAGTCCAATATCTCAGAGCGGAGGTCAGGTCTCCTGCTCCCCTGGTGCATTCACTATAGCTGCCCAATTTCCCTGCTTTTTAAAGTTTGATAGAAATATCTGTTGGCTATAGGTATGTTCTTAAAGTGCAAGGTTTTTTGCCTATTAGTTAATTTCTCTGCTTTTTAATCCGGGAGGTAAGAAATGGAATGCTGTGCAAGTTTGCTGAGAATGGATTGATCATTTGCATGCTTATTGAGTTCAGTGGGATTTACTCCCGTGCAGTCATGCTTAGGATAGGTGAAACTGACTACAGGGGATGGGAAGAGGAGGAAGAGGGGGGGAGAGGGGAGGAAATGAAGAGGGGAAGGGAGCAGGCAAAAGGGGGAGGGAAGGAGGACAGGTTTGATCAGTAACCAGACCAGGTTGTGAAAGCAGTTCAGTCTTTATTAGGGTAATATCCAAACAGAGGCTGCGCCTTCTCATGAAGGAACACAGTACACGTGTCCAGCGACATGCAAGAGAGTTGACAGAACAAGGAATTCCTGCCCCCCCTTATCCTTATAAAGGAGGCTTTCTGGCGCAAATTCTCTCACTCCGCCTTAGAGTTCTCTCTTCCCCACCCCTCCTCTGCTCGTTTTTGTTTTCTCCGGGTTCGTGGTGAAGGTGGAGGCTCTGCCCCCTCCTCTTCTGATGATTTTACCTCTGGTATTGGGGAGAGAGGGGGGTGAACGTCATGCCCATCAGGTAGGCTTTTCTCTGGCTGTTGAGGGAGTTGAATCCCCCCTCCTTCTTGTTCTAACTGCTCTGACTCGGGAAGGGGGGCTAGCGTGCGAAATTCCTGAGAAGAGTCTGTATCTGTGTCTGACGGAGTTCCAAGGCCACTGCTGCTGGGCAACACTATCTCTGAGAGTTCTCCCTCCCCCTCTTCACACAACTCTGGGAAAATGATCTCCTCCTCATCCTCTGAAGTGCCAGGGTCCCAATCCTGTATCCTGACAGTTCACTGGGATTTACTCCCGTGCAATCATGCTTAGGATAGGTAAAACTGATGGGGGGGACGGAAGGAGGGCTGGAGTGGGCAGGGGAGGAGGAAGAAGGAAGAGGGGAGGGAAGGAGGAAGGGAGAGGAGAGGGGAAGGATGGGAAAGGCAGGTCTGATAATTTGTGTGCTTATTGAGTTCAATGGGATTTACTCCTATGCAATCATGGTTAGGATAGCTAAAACTGACCATGGGGGTGGAGGAGGGGGAGGGGCAAAGGAAGTGGGAGGGGAGGGCAGGTTTGGTCATATGCTTGCTTATTGGGTTCAGTGGGATTTACTCCCGTGCAATCATGCTTAAGATATGTAAAACTGACGAGGGGGAGGGAGAGGGGAGGAGGAGATTAGGTGGGTGGGCACTGGGCAGAGGGGAAGCCCCTTTCTTTTCCAAAAGGAAAACATTGTGAACAGTATTGTTGTGAGTTAGGGTTGATCGCCAATGCAAAATGCAATGTGAGTTTGGGGGGTTGAGATGGATAATTCCTATGAGTCCCCTTCCAGTCTCTGATCTGGAGACTGGCGCCTGGGGTGTGTGGGAGAATCTCGCTCTGCTGGTCAGATGAGTTTTTGTTACGCTAATGGAGTTGCTAGGTGGGCTAATGTGTCTATCAGGTGCCCATGGACAGGTGAATGGGCCAGGGAGACCCTTTTGTCATTGAAACTCTTGGAAGAGCACCCCCCCTCCTGGCACAAGCCTGAGGAGAGGCTTGTGTTTTTAGTGTGTGTCAGAGAAAGGCTGGGACTGGAGGCAGGCAGAGAGACTGGCTCTCTGCACCATGGCTTTGGGGTGCCTGCTGTCACCCTGATGGAGAAGCTGGATATTGGACTGCTGATGCCTTGAACCCCTCCATCCTAAGCTCAGTTTGGAATGTGTGTAAATAAATAAACCATATTTCATAAAGACACCGCAGTCTCCGCTGACCTTTCCAAGGAAACCAAACCCTGGGCGAGCGCAGGGACCCCTGGAAATCACACCACTTAGAGACTGGGGTGGTGCGCAACAGTATCATTGCTTTTCAGCATTTCCCCAACTTCTTTATTTATAGTTAGTGAAGGGTGCTCAGAGTTGCAAGGAGACGCCCTGTTCCCCTCGCAGACTTCAATCAGAGTGGCTGACTGTTAAACCACTCTGGCCACTGGAGCTCTCTCAGTGGAAGAGGAGTCTCCTCTCAGCCCCCTTCACAAACTACACTTCCCAGAATTCTCTGGGGGAAGCCATGACTGTCTCACGTGAAATCAAGGTCTGGTGTGGGTGTGGCCCCCTGATTAGGCAAGCTCAGCAGCTGTGAGTCTGGCTTGTAGAACACTGACAGTTGGTTCTTGCTCAGCATGCCCAATGTTATCGTAGGGTTCCAGCCAACATTTCTTAAATTAAAAATCAGCCAGGCATTTTTTTAACTTTTAAACTGCAGAAGATGACGGTCAGAGTATGGGGCAAAGTCAGTATTAGGATGATAGGTACTCTGTGAACATGGCTGATTTTTAATGAATTTCAACAGATTATGAGAACTCTGACAGAAAAACAGGTCCAGAAGGGCTCTGAACTCTCGATTCTGTTGTCTCCATTTAGGCTAAGGACTGTGCCAAGGTGTTGATAATTCTTGATAAGTTCAATGTCCTCATTGTCAACTTTAAATTTACACAAATCTTCTGTTATCATTACTTTAGTCTTTTTGACATTCAGCAGCAGTCCTGTTTTTGTGCTTTCCTCTTTAACTTTCACCAGCATTCGTTTAAATCATTACTGGTTTCTGCTAGTAGTATGGTATCGTCTGCATATCTTAAATGATTGATATTTCTCCCTCCAATTTTCACACCTCCTTCATCTCAGTCCAATCCTACTTTCCGTATATGTTCTGCATATAGATTAAACAAATAGGGTGATAAAATACACCCCTGTCTCACACCCTTTCCTATGGGGAACCAGTCAGTTTCTCCATATTCTGTCCTTACAGTAGCCTCTTGTTCAGAGTATAGGTTGCACATCAGGACAATCAGATGCTGCGGCACCCCCATTTCTTTTAAAGTATTGGGAAACAAGATAGGTACCCCTTTCTCCTCATCCATGTGGGCACGAACGAATTGGCCAGAAACACCTTGGAACAGATCACCTTGGACTATGAGGCTCTGGGTAGGAAGGTCAAGGATTTGGGGGCGCAGGTGGTCTTCTCGTCAATTCTTCCCATGAAGGATAGAGGACTACAAAGGGAAAGGAACAAACTGCAGGTCAACGACTGGATATGCACATGGTGTCGACGGGAGAGGTTTGGATTCTGTGACCATGGCCTAAGCTTCTTGGAGGGGGACTGTTGGCAAGAGATGGGCTGCACCTCACGAGGACTGGGAAGAATCTCTTTGGCAGAAGTATGGCAAAACTCATCAAGAGTGCTTTAAACTAAAGCCTCTGGGGGATGGAGATGATAGCTTAAATATCGATCCAAAGACAGCGGGTTGTAAACGCAAGGATTTGAAGGGTACAGGAGACACTGGGAGAGAGAAAGGGATGCACGGCAAAGCTCACAGTATATTAACGGAGGAATCCAATCAGGACAAAAGAGACTTCTGGTGTCTATATACCAACTCGCGGAGCTTGGGAAACAAGCAAGAGGAGCTTGAAGTCTTAGTGCATCAAGGCAAATATGACTTCATAGGGATAACAGAGACTTGGTGGGATGACTCCCATGATTGGAATATAGCCATTCAAGGATATAAACTCTACAGAAAGAATAGAAGCAACAGAAAAGGAGGGGGAGTAGCGTTATACGTCAAAGACAAATACACCTCTATGGAAATCCAAGAGAGCGAACAAAGGGGTCCGGTAGAGACCATTTGGGTAAAAATAAATGGAGAAACAAATAAAACCGACATGGTAGTAGGTGTCTACTACAGACCCCCTGGCCAAGAAGAGGTGGTAGACGAGGCCTTTCTCAAACAAATCTCTGAAATCTCAAGGAGGCAAGAAGTAGTAGTGATGGGGGACTTCAACTACCTGGATATCTGCTGGGAGACAAAGTCTGCGAAGCACAAAGCCTCCAACAAATTCCTGATGGGCCTTGCTGATAATTTCCTCTTTCAAAAAGTAGAAGAAGGAACAAGGGGATCGGCAATCCTGGACCTGATATTAACTAACACGGACGAATTGGTCACGGGAATTAAAGCGGTCAGTACCTTGGGGGAAAGTGACCACGTAATGCTGGAATTCGTGATTCTGGGGAAAGCCAAAAAAGAATATAAAATATGGACCTTGGATTTCAGGAAAGCCAATTTTAGCAAGCTCAGGGAAATGATGGGTAGGATCCCGTGGCTAGATAGACTAAAGAAAAAAGGAGCCCAAGAAGCGTGGGAGTTCATGAAGAACGTATTAGAAAAAGCACAATCGCAAACAATTCCAAAGAGGAAGAAAAACGGAAGACATCGGAAAAAGCCAATGTGACTACACAGAAGACTGGTGGAGGAGGTAAAAGTAAAAAAGAGCATGTATAAAGAATGGAAGGAAGGACGCATCACCAAGGAAGAGTACCGACGAGCGGCTCAGGCTTGCAGGAATAGCGTAAGGAAAGCTAAAACCCAGAATGAGCTGAGGCTGGCGAGGGAAGCGAGGAACAACAAAAAGGGGTTTTTCAGATATGTTCGAAGCAAGAGAAAGACCAAGGAAACTGTGGGACTGCTGCTCAATGAGGATGGCAAAATGTTGACAGATAACAAGGAAAAGGCAGAACTGCTCAACGCCTATTTTGCCTCCGTTTTCTGCCAAAAAGGGAACAGTGTGCAACCTTGCATCGGTAGCAATCTCAGGAAGGGGTCGGGATTGCAGTTCGAGATTGATAAGGAGATAGTCAGGAAATACCTAGTTAACCTAAATGAGTTCAAATCTCCAGTGCCTGATGAACTGCATCCCAGAGTATTGAAGGAACTTGCGGATGTACTCTCGGAACCTCTTGCCATCAATGTTGAGAAATCCTGGAGAACGGGAGAGGTGCCGGAGGATTGGAGACGGGCAAACGTCGTCCCGCTCTTTAAAAAGGGTAAAAAAGAAGATCCGGGGAATTACAGGCCGGTCAGTCTGACTTCAATACCGGGAAAGATATTAGAACGGATAATAAAAGAGTCCATTGGCAACTATCTAGATGACAATGCTGTGATTAGTAGGAGCCAGCATGGGTTTGTCAAGAAAAAATCCTGTCAAACTAATCTCATCTCTTTTTTTGATCAGGTCACTAGCCTAGTAGATGGTGGAAATGCTGTAGATGTCATTTATCTAGATTTCAGCAAAGCGTTTGACAAAGTCCCCCACGACCTTTTGATTAGCAAACCGGTCAAATGCAGACTACATGGAAATACTGTCAGGTGGATTCACAACTGGTTGGAAAACCGTACTCAAAGAGTGGTCTGTGACGCCCTTCCCTGGCTCTCCCTGTCAGGTTCCTACCTGCTCATGGTTACTGCCTGTCTCTAGGCACCACCAGGGACTCCACCAGTCCGGACTGTCCTTTTTTATGGTTTCTCTCCCCGCTCTAGCACAGATCTCAACAGATCCCCCTGCTAGGCAGCACCACCAGTCACGTCCTATAACCAGTAGTCCCAGAGACTCTGCCTGAGTCTCTCTATCTGGTTACCTCTGTGACTGAGTGCTAAAGCTGTCCCAATCCCTTTGATTTACTCAGACTGCTTATAATTCTGGTTTGCTCTGAATACTTGTGGTATTAATTCTTCCCTTCACCCGCTGCCACCATTTGCTACTGTTTCCCTTCAGCCTTGGTTATTTACCTCACCCTCCCTTCTGGTCTGTGAAACCCCAGCCAAGGATCAGGCCTTTGGTAAACCAAATTAAGTATTTATTAAATAACACAGATAACAAGGATAACAAGATAACTGGATTACTTCATAAGGCACATAAGCATATGGTTTTATCTAATACTAATCCGAACTCCACCCCCCTCCTTCTTTCATGCTCTCCTGACAAACAACTCTCTCAAACCCACCAAAACAACCCACTCACTTTCATCACCCCTCAGATTCCACTGTCATCCTTCCATTTATACCCTCAGCCATTTTAAACACTCAGCCAATCATCTAGCATTCTACTGCCCATTCACTCCCCCTCCCTCTTTCATTCTACTTACCATGTATCTCCTATACAAACAGCACTTACCATATATACACTAATAGAGGAACATCACATTTCCCCCCCCTTAAAACAACGGCAGAGTATTATTCCTGTTCCAGGATTTATATGCCGCGTTAACAAATAAACAAGTCTCTATGGGGAAAATGTCTTTTTTTGTTCCTCCGTCTGGTCACGTCACTGCAGTCCCAGCCACTTGCCTGGAAAGTCCATCGGCCAGTACATTGTCCTTGCCTTTTATGAACTGGAAGTCCACTTGATAGTCTTGTAGGGCCCAGGACCACCTCTGCAGCATAGTGTTATGGTTTTTCATAGTCTGTAACCATAACAAGGCCCGATGATCCGTTGTTACCGTGAATCTTCACCCCACACGTATGGGCACAACTTGTTCAGCCCCCACACGACCGCTAGGCACTCCTTTTGGACCGACGAATAGTTTTTCTCCCTCGGCGTCAGCTTGCGACTCAGATACGCCACTGGATGTCTGGTGCCTTCTCTCTCCTGCAGCAAGACAACTCCCAGCGCGAGGTCCAACGCATCTGTAGCCACTATGAATGGTTGCTCATAGTCTGGTGCTATTAATATGGGTCCTTTGCACAAGGCTTGCTTCAGCAGATCAAAAGCCTTCTGACATTCATCCGTCCATACCACATGCTCAGAATACTTTTTCTTGGTCAATTCATGCAAAGGGGTTGCTATTTCCCCAAAATTTTTCACAAACTTCCTATAAAAACCAGCCACACCTAGAAATGCCCTAACTTGCTTTTTGGTTAAGGGGATAGGCCACGCTTGTATTGCCTCCACCTTGCTCCATAAGGGGGTGATTTTCCCACTCCCCACCTTATGTCCTAAATAGACCACCTCCTTCAACCCAAACTGGCATTTCTTCGCTTTTATTGTGAGGCCTGCCTTTCTTAATGCCTCTAATACTGTTGTCAGGTGTTGGACATGCTCAGGCACCGACTTGCTAAAAATGGCCACGTCGTCGATATAGGCCACTGCAAAATCTGCCATGCCTCGCAACACAGTATTGATTAGCCTCTGAAACGAAGTTAGTGAGTTCCTTAGTCCCATGGGTAAGGTCACAAACTCATATAACCCATCTGGTGTACTGAAGGCAGTTTTGGCTCTGGATTGCTCGTCTAGTTCCATTTGCCAAAATCCTTTACAGAGGTCTAACATAGAGATAATGGTTGCTGCCTCCAACAACTTTAACATTGCGTCCACCCTAGGCATAGGATACGCATCTGGGACAGTAATTTTATTGATTAGCCGATAATCAATGCAAAACCTGGTCGTTCCATCTTTTTTCAGAACCAGCACAATACTTGAGGCCCAGGGACTGATAGATTCCCTGATCACTCCTAGTTCCAGCATATCTTCGACCTCCTTTTTAATCTCACTCAAAACTTTCCCATTCGCACGGTACGGCATAGATCTGATTGGGGCATGATCTTCAGTATTAATGGAATGTTTGGCTATACTGGTTCGGCCAGGTTTGTTGCTAAAGAGATTCCTATAGGTTTTCAAAACTCTCAGAATCTCTTCTTTTACTTCCTCCTTCACCTCCTTTGACCATTCCACTTGGTCTACCCCTCCTTTGTCTTTGCTTTCCTGTACCAAATCCGGAAGTTCAGGCCCACTTCCCTCAGGGAATAAGGTAACTTGCAACACCTTTGCATCCCTGGTATGGTAAGGCTTTAACATATTTACATGAACCACTTTGCTTTTGTTTAATTGGTCTGTGGTGATTACATATGTCACTGTGTCAAGCCTTTCTCTTATGGTATATGGTCCTTCCCAGCTAGCCTGTAATTTGTCATGTTTCCTGGGTATGAATGCCATAACCATATCTCCCACATCATCCACACGTTCCCTGGCTGTTCTGTCATACCAGTAACGTTGCTTCTCCTGTGCTTGACTCAAATTCTCTTTCACTACTTCCATCATTGATGTTAATTTATTGCGGAATTCCAATACAAAATCTACTACAGATGTTTTGTACTCTCCCAGGGTTCCTTCCCATGAATTTTTTAACAATTCCAAAGGTCCCCTCACTTTTCTAGTAAACATTAGTTCAAAGGGTGAGAAGCCTGTTGACTCTTGAGGGACTTCTCTGTATGCAAATAAGAAGCATCCCAACCGTTCATCCCAGTCTTGTGGGTGATCTTGAACATAGCTTCTTATCATGCCCTTCAAAACCCCATTGAATCTCTCAGTTAACCCATTAGTGGCGGGATGGTAAGTAGTGGTCTTTAGATGTTTTAGACCACAACATTTCCACATACATTGCATCACTTCTCCCATGAATACACTACCTTGATCCGTCAGCACTTCATGAGGGAAACCCAGCCTCATAAAGATTTTTAATAAAGCCTCTGCCACTACAGGGGCTTCTACAGATCTTAGTGCTTCTGCGTCTGGGTACCTGGTGGCAAAATCCACCACCACCAATAGATATTTCTTGCCATGCTTTGTGGGTTTGGAAAAAGGGCCCACCAAATATATTCCCACTCTATAAAAGGGTTGTCCAGTTATAGGAAGGGGCTTTAAGGGTGCCTTAGTCTTTACTCCACTTTTTCCCACCTTTTGGCATATACCACAAGATAGACAATGTTGTTTTACATCTTTTGAGATGTTTGGCCAATAATAGTGTGCAGCCAATCTCCTCTTGGTCTTTTTTATTCCCAGATGTCCTGCACATGGGACATCGTGGGCTACCTCTAGCAATCTGGTTCTGTATTTGCTAGGTACTATCAATTGCTTCACTGGTTCACATTCATCCTTTCTCTCAGCAGGCATCCACAGTCTATATAAAATCCCATTCTCACACACAACTTGATTCCTCAGTTTGTCAGTGAAAGGAATCTGTTGGGTCAGGGCTTGCTCCTTTATTTGATTCAAACTGGTATCCTTATTCAGTTCTTCTCTGAAATGCTCTGTCTCTTCCCCAGAGACCAGCTGATACAGTTTGTCTCCTTCAGCAGGCCTGCTAGTGGTTGTTATGGCGACCTGAGGCTCGCTAACAGTTTCCACCCTGTTTGCTTCAGCCCCCCTTAACATGGCTTCTTTTTCTCTGCCAAGTTGCTGTCTGGTCACCACATATATTTTCCCTTGGGCTCCCATAACATCTCTTCCCAGTATTACTGGTTCTTGTTGCTGGGCATTAATGCCTACTTTATATCTGCCCTCTCGGCCTCTCCACGCCATTTTCACCAGGGCCACAGGCAAGCTTTCTGGTTGACCCCTCACTCCTTGGATATTCACCGTTTCCTGAGGTAATATTTCCTCAGATTTTATTAAATCTGGCCTCAGCAATGTCTGAGCGGCACCAGTATCAAGCAATGCCCAATAATTTGCCCCTTGTACACTCACTTCCTCTCTCAGACTTGAATCAAGGTCTGTTACTTCTGTCCAGTTTATCTGGCAAAACTGAACCTTTTTCGCTGTTTCTAAAGCCTTGGGCTCTGTTTTCACTGCCCTTGTCTGAGCCGGATTACTAATGGGGTTGGCAACCTCACATTGAAAACGTAGGTGGCCTGGCTTCCCACATCGGTAACAGATTTTCTCCTCTGTTTTAGGGAACACAGACCCAAACTGAGGTGTCTTGTGCCCTTCTGATTTTATTTGAGGGTTTACTCTCTGTGGTACCACATCTTTTCTGCCATTGTTATTTGGTCTAGCTTTAAAATCTCTTTGTGGTTTTGCCATCCACCCAGATCTGTTTGAGGCAAAATGATCAGCTAGCTCCGCTGCTTCTGTTACAGTTTTAGGGGAACGATCTTTCACCAGCAACCTAATTTCGGGCGGCAATTGATGGCACAACTGATCCAATATCATGAGGTTTTTCACCTCCTCCACAGACTGAGCTTTTGCACTTTTCAGCCATTTCCCAAATATGTTCATCAGTTTTGCCCCCAGCTCCACGAAAGACCTCCCTGTCTGTATCTGGCAGTTTCTGAAAAGCTTTCTAAAATAATCAGGCCCCAGTCTGAATCTTTTAAACACTGCTTCTTTGAATTCAGCATATGTTACTGGCCTGTCTGAGGGGAAGTACTGATATACCTCTGCCAATTCCCCTTTAATCAAATTTGATAAATTCTGCATGTATTTATCTTCAGGTAGCCCCCACAACTGAGCTGCCTTTTCAAAGGTTGTGAGATAAATTTGAGGATCTTGACCAGGCTCATAGACAGCAAAGTCCTTTGGAGTAATTTTTATTTTTGCTCCATCTCTGTCTTTCCTTGTCTCCTCAGAGTGAAATTTCTCTCTATCCAATTTTAATTTTTCTGCCTGTAATTTCGCATCCACTCTCATTCTCTCAGTTTCCATCCTCAATCTCTCAGTTTCCAACTCCCTATGTTTATCTTTTTCCTCAGCCTCAAACACCCTCTGCTTGTCTTTCTCATCAGCCTCCCATCTTAACTTCTCTCTCAAGTACTCTATATAAGCAGGATCGGTTGAGTATCCTTCTGGGGTCTCTTCTCTGACAGGTTGTTTTTGCTGGGCAGTTGCAAATCCTATTAGTGCTACCCTCAATTCATCTACCCCTTTACCCTCGTGAGGTAAATTGAATGTTATGCACTTCTCCACCAGCTCCTCTCTTTTCATTTTTATATATTCAGCCATGGTGTTTGAGTTCACTCACTCTTTGCCACACACTCTTTGCCAGTCACTCTCACAAGTAATCTTGTTTTGTTATTTCTGTTTGCCACACCACTGTTAGGGATTCTCCAGTATTCGTATCTCACTGCTACAGCCAATACCTGTGTTTGAGACTCTCTTTGGTTCGTATCCCACCGCTACTCAAAGAGTGGTCTGTGACGCCCTTCCCTGGCTCTTCCTGTCAGGTTCCTATCTGCTCGTGGTTACTGCCTGTCTCTAGGCACCACCAGGGACTCCACCAGTCCGGACTGTCCTTTTTTATGGTTTCTCTCCCCGCTCTAGCACAGATCTCAACAGATCCCCCTGCTAGGCAGCACCACCAGTCATGTCCTATAACCAGTAGTCCCAGAGACTCTGCCTGAGTCTCTCTATCTGGTTACCTCTGTGACTGAGTGCTAAAGCTGTCCCAATCCCTTTGATTTACTCAGACTGCTTATAATTCTGGTTTGCTCTGAATACTTGTGGTATTAATTCTTCCCTTCACCCGCTGCCACCATTTGCTACTGCTTCCCTTCAGCCTTGGTTATTTACCTCACCCTCCCTTCTGGTCTGTGAAACCCCAGCCAAGGATCAGGCCTTTGGTAAACCAAATTAAGTATTTATTAAATAACACAGATAACAAGGATAACAAGATAACTAGATTACTTCATAAGGCACATAAGCATATGGTTTTATCTAATACTAATCCGAACTCCACCCCCCTCCTTCTTTCATGCTCTCCTGACAAACAACTCTCTCAAACCCACCAAAACAACCCACTCACTTTCATCACCCCTCAGATTCCACTGTCATCCTTCCATTTATACCCTCAGCCATTTTAAACACTCAGCCAATCATCTAGCATTCTACTGCCCATTCACTCCCCCTCCCTCTTTCATTCTACTTACCATGTATCTCCTATACAAACAGCACTTACCATATATACACTAATAGAGGAACATCACATGGTCGTCGGTGGCTCTGCTTCGGACTGGAAGGAGGTTTCGAGTGGAGTGCTGCAGGGTTCTGTCCTGGGGCCGATACTCTTCAACATTTTTATCAATGACTTAGATGATGGGGTGGAGGCAAGCCTTATGAAATTTGCGGATGATACAAAACTGGGAGGGATAGCCAACACAATGGAAGACAGGAATAAAATCCAAAGGGACCTGGATAGACTAGAAAATTGGGCTGAAATTAATAAAATGACATTCAATAAAGACAAATGCAGGATTCTGCATTTAGGCCACAAAAACAAAATGCACGGGTACAGGATGGGAAATACCCAGCTTAGCAGTAGTGCGTGTGAGAAGGATCTTGGAATTGTAGTGGATCGCAAGTTGAACATGACCCAGCAGTGTGATGCTGCAGCAAAAAAGGCAAACGTGGTTTTGGGCTGCATAAACAGAGCTATAGTTTCCAGGTCAAAGGAAGTAATAGTCCCACTATATTCTGCATTAGTCAGGCCTCATCTGGAATACTGCGTTCAGTTCTGGGCGCCTCATTTTAAGAAAGATATAGACAAGTTAGAGCGGGTTCAGAAGAGGGCGACGAGGATGATAGCCGGTATGGAGAACAAGTCTTATGACGAAAAGTTGAAGGAACTTGGCATGTTCAGTCTGGTGAAGAGAAGGCTGAGGGGTGACATGATTACACTCTTTAAGTACCTGAAGGGCTGTCACATAGAGGAGGGTACAGATTTGTTCTCTGCTGCCCCAGAGGGTAGGACTAGGTCTAATGGTTTTAAGTTGCAGGAGCGTAGATTCAGATTGGACATTAGAAGGAACTTCTTGACAGTAAGGGCAGTTCGGCAATGGAACCGACTGCCTAGGGAGGTGGTGGGCTCCCCTTTGCTGGATGTCTTCAAGCAGAGGCTGGACAGCTATCTGCGGGAGATGCTCTAGCTGTGGATTTCCTGCTGTGAGCAGGGGGTTGGACTCGATGGCCTACAAGGTCTATGATTCTATGATTCCATAGTTTTTCATGATCTACACCAGTAGTTCTCAAACTTTTTTGGTTCGCGGTGCACTGTAAAACATATAAAAATTATATGATCATGGATGTAATAAATCTCTATACAAATGGGTTTCTTCTCATTTTTAAAATATACTTTCATAATATTCATGGCACACCTAGTCACCTCTTGCGGCACACCAGTGTACCGCAGCGCACCGTTTGAGAATCACTGATCTACACAGTCAAAGGCTTTGCTGTAATCTGGCATTTCTCGATTTGCTTTACTTGCATGTGTTTACAAGCATAGACTTGGTTGATGGTCATGTTGATAGGTTTCCCATTAAATCTCATTAATATCACTCACTCAGACTTTGCATAATAGCTCCTAGTTGCTTTTGCTATATCACTTCTCACTATTAAAGCAATACCTTTTTCTTCTTAATTTCTTGTTTCCTGCATAAAATATTTTGTAGTTGCCTGATTGAAAATGTCCCATTCCCATCCATTTTAATTCACTCACTCCAAGTATTGTAATGTTGATGCATTCTATTTCTTGCTTAACAATTTCTAACTTTCCCTCGTTCATGCTTCTCACATTCCATGTTCCTATTGTGTGCGTCATGCAACTCCGGACTCTCATTTCGCATCTCTGCGCATCAGCCTCTGGGCTTCCTTTCGGCTTTGACCCAGCTGCTTCATTAGTCACAGCACTACTCGTACTTATTTATTTATTTATTATTTAATTTATATCCTGCCCCATGTGACATCCTCCCCTGCTTCTCCTTGTCAGGTTCCCACCTGCTTGTGGCTACTGCCTTTCACTAGGCACCACCAGGGATATCACCAGTCCGGACCGTCCTTTATATGGTTTCTCACTCCGCTCTAGCACAGATCTCACTAGATCCCCCTGCTAGGCAGCACCACCAGTCACGTCCTATAACCAATACTCCCAGAGACTTTGCCTGAGTCTCTCCCTAGCTGGTTACTTTTGTGACTTCGTGCTTATGCTGTTCCCAACCCCCTTGTATCTTTATAGATAACGCATACAACTCTGGGTTGCTCTGGATACTTGAATTGTTATCATTCCTCCCTTCACCGCTGCCACCATTAGATACTGTTTCTGTTCAGCCTTGGTAATTACCTTGCCCTCCCTTCTGGTATGTATATCCCCCAGCCAAGGATCAGGCCTTTGGTAAACCAAATAAGTAGTTATTAAATATCAGAAATAACAAGATTAGTTTTAGAATGTTTCACAAGCATATGGTTTCATCTATTCCTGTTTTGTACTTGACTTATTATTAATCAGAACTCCAACTCCCTCTTTCTCCACACTCCTGACCTCCACCCTCAAACACCTCTTTCTCCACACTCCCAACATCCACCCAGATTCAACTGTCATTCTTCCATTTATACTCCCAGCCATTCAAACGCTCAGCCAATCATCCAGCATTCTACTGCTCATGTACTCCCCCTCCTTTTTAACTCCACTTACCATATGTCTTCTATATAAACAGCACTTACCATATTTACACTATAAGCAGGAACATCACATCCCCCCCCCTTAAAATAACAGCAAAGTATTATTCCTGCTCTAGGATTCATACGACGCGTTAACAATAAAAAAACAAGTCTCTTTGGGGAAAATGTCTTTTTTGCACCCATGTCTGGGTCACGTCACTGCAGTCCCGGCCACCTGCCTTGAAAGTCCATCGGCCAATACATTGTCCTTGCCTTTTATGAACTGGAAGTCCACCTGGTAATCTTGTAGAGCCCAGGACCACCTCTGCAGCATAGTGTTATGATTTTTCATAGTCTGTAACCATAACAATGCTCGATGATCCATCGTCACTGTAAATCTTCGTCCCCACATGTATGGGCGCAACTTGCTCAGTCCCCACATGACCGCTAGGCACTCCTTTTGGACCGGCGAATAATTCTTCTCCCTCGATGTCAGCTTGCGACTAAGATATGCCACTGGATGTCTGGTGCATCCTTTCTCTTGTAGCAAGACGACTCCCAGCGCTAGGTCCGAAGCATCCGTAGCCACAATGAATGGTTGCTCGTAATCTGGTGCTATTAATATAGGCCCTTGGCACAAGGCTTGCTTCAGAAGGTCAAAAGCCTTTTGACATTCATCCGTCCACACCACACGCTCAGCACACTTTTTCCTTGTTAGCTCATGCAAGGGGGTTGCGATTTCCCCAAAATCTTTTACAAATTTACGGTAAAAACCAGCTACACCTAAAAATGCCCTAACTTGTTTCTTAGTTAAGGGGATGGGCCACGATTGTATTGCCTCAACTTTGCTCCATAAGGGGGTTATTTTCCCACTCCCCACCTTATGTCCTAAATAGATCACTTCATTCAACCCAAACTGGCATTTCTTGGCTTTTATTGTTAGCCCTGCTTTCTTAAGTGCCTCTAATACTGCTGTCAGGTGTTGGACATGCTCAGGCACTGACTTGCTGAAAATGGCCACATCATCTATATAGGCCACTGCGAAATCTGACATGCCTGGCAACACAGTATTAATTAATCTCTGAAAAGAACTTGGTGAGTTCCTTAGTCCCATGGGTAAAGTCACAAACTCATATAACCCATCTGGTGTACTGAAGGCAGTTTTGGCTCTCGATTGCTCGTCTAATTCCATCTGCCAAAATCCTTTACACAGATCTATGGTAGAGATAATGGTTGCTGCTCCCAATAGCTCTAACATTGCGTCCAGCCTAGGCATAGGATATGCATCTGGGACAGTAATTTTATTGATTAAACAATAATCAGTACAAAACCTTGTGGTTCCATCTTTTTTCGGAACCAGTACAATACTTGAGGCCCAGGGACTGATGGATTCCCTGATCACTCCTAGTTCCAACATGTCTTCAACCTCCTTTCTAATTTCATTCACACGGTACGGAACAGATCTGATTGGGGCATGATCTCCAGTATCAATTGAATGTCTGACTATACTGGTTTGGCCAGGTTTATTGCTGAAGAGATCCCCATAATTTTTAAAAACTCTTAGAATCTGTTTCTTGACTTCTTCCTTCACCTCCTCCGACCATTCCAATTGATCTACCCCTCCTTTTGCTTTGCTTTCCTGTACCAAATCTGGAAGTTCAGGCCCACTTCCCTCAGGGAATAAGGTAACTTGCAACACCTTTGCATCCCTGGTGTGATAAGGTTTCAATATATTTACATGAACCACTTTATGCTTTTTTAATTGGTCTGTGGTTATCACATACGTCACTGTGTCAAGCTTTTCCCTTATGGTATATGGTCCCTCCCAGTTGGCCTGTAATTTATCGTGTTTCCTGGGTATGAATGCCATAACCATATCTCCCACATCATACACACATTCTCTGGCTGTTCTATCATACCAGTAACTTTGCTTCTCCTGAGCTTGACTTAAATTATTTTGCACAACTTCCATCATTGATGCTAATTTGTTGCGGAAGTCTAATACAAAATCGACTACAGATGTTTTGTACTCTCCCAGGGTCCTTTCCCATGAATTTTTTAACAGTTCCAAAGGTTCCCTCACTTTTCTAGCAAATATCAGTTCAAAGGGTGAGAAGCCTGTTGACTCCTGAGGGACTTCTCTGTAGGCAAATAAGAAGCACCCCAAACGTTCATCCCAGTCTTGTGGGTGATCTTGAACATAACTTCTTATCATGCCCTTCAGAACCCCATTGAATCTCTCAGTTAACCCATTAGTTGCTGGATGGTAAGTAGTTGTCTTTAAATGTTTTTGACCACAACACTTCCATATACATTGCATCACTTCTCCCATGAATACACTGCCTTGATCTGTCAGCACTTCATGAGGGAAACCCAGTCTCATAAAGATTTTTAATAAAGCCTCTGCCACTACAGGGGCTTCCACGGATCTTAGTGCTTCAGCGTCTGGATATCTGGTGGCAAAATCCACCACCACCAATAGATATTTCTTGCCATGCCTTGTGGGTTTGGAAAAAGGGCCCACCAAATCTATTCCCACTCTATAAAAGGGTTGTCCTATTATAGGAAGGGGCTTCAATGGTGCTTTTGTCTTTACTCCACTTTTCCCCACCTTTTGGCATATGTCACAAGATAAACAATATTGTTTTACGTCTTTAGAAATATTTGGCCAATAATAGTGTGCAGCCAATCTTTTCTTGGTCTTCTTTATTCCAAGATGCCCTGCACATGGGACTTCATGGGCTACCTCTAGCAATCTGGCTCTGTATTTGCTAGGTACCATCAATTGTTTCACTGGTTCACATTCATTCTCTCTCTCTCAGCAGGCATCCACAGTCTATATAAAATCCCATTCTCACACACAATTTGATTCCTCAGATTGTTAGTAAAGGGAATATTTTGTGTAAGGGCTTGGTCCTTCATTTGCTTCAAACTTGCATCCTTATCCAGCTCTTCCCTGAACTGCTCTGCCTCTTCACTAGAGACCATTTGATACAGTTTGTCTCTTTTAGCAGGCCTGCCAGGGGTTGCTATGGCGACCTTAGGCTCGATAACAGGTTCCACCCTGTTTTCTTCGGCCTCTGTTAACATGGTTTCTTTTGCTTTGCCAAGTTGTTGTCTGGTCACCACATATATTTTTCCTTGTGCCCCCATAACATCTCTTCCCACTATCACTGGTTCTTGTTGTTGGGCATTAATACCTACTTTACATATTTCCTCATTTCCTCTCCACTTTAATTTTATCAGGGCCATGGGTATGCTTTCTGGTTCACCCCTCACTCCTTGGATTGACACCATTTCCTGAGGTAATATTTCCTCAGATTTTATCAAATCTGGCCTCAGTAACGTCTGAGCGGCACCAGTATCAAGCAATGCCCAATAATTTGCCCCTTGCACACTCACTTCTTCCCTCAGACTTGAATCAAAGTCTTTTACATTTGTCCAGTTTATCTGGCAGAACTGAACCTTCTTCGTTTCTAACTCCCTTGGTTCTGTTTTCACTGCCCTTCCCTGAGCAGGATTACTAATGGGGTTGGCAACCTCACATTGAAACCGTAGGTGCCCCGGTCTACCACATTTATAACATAATTTCTGCTCCATTTTAGGGTACACAGATCCACTCTGGGGTGTCCTGTGCCCTTCAGACTTTATTGGAGGACTCACTCGCTGTGGTACTACATCCTTTCTGCCACCACTGTATGGTCTGGGTGGGTTTAAACTCTCTTGATGTTTTCCCCACCCAGCCAGTTCTATTGGAGGCAAAGTGATCTGCCAACTCTGCGGCCTCTTGAACAGATGTAGGGGAACGGTCTTTGACCAGGAGCCTTATTTCTGGTGGTAACTGATGGTATAATTGATCCAGTATCATGAGGCTTTTCACCTCTTCCACTGACTGAGCTTTGGCACTTCCCATCCACTTTCCAAATATGTCCATCAATTTTGCTCCCAGTTCAACAAAAGACCTCCCTGCTTGGATCTGACAGTTTCGAAATAACTTCCTAAAGTAGTCAGGTCCCAGTCTGAATCTTTTGTACACTGCCTCTTTAAACTCGGCATATGTGACAGGCCTGTCTGAGGGGAAATATTAGTATACCTCTGCCAATTCCCCTTTGATCAGATTTGATAAATATTGCATATATTTATCCTCCGGTAGCCCCCACATCTGTGCTGCCTTTTCGAAGGTGTTGAGGTAAATCTGTGGGTCTTGTCCAGGTTCAAACACCGCAAAATCTTTTGGTGTAACCTTTATTTTGGTTTCATTTCTGTCCTTTCTAGTTTCATCAGAATGAAACTTCTCTCTTTCAAATTTTAACTTTTCCACCTGTATCTCAGCATCCAATGCTCGTTGCTTCTCCCTCTCCTCAAACCCCATTCTCATCCTTTCAGTATCCATTCTCATTCTCTCAATTTCCAACTCCCGCTGTTTTTCCTTCTTTGCACCTTCCATCCTCAATCTCTCAGTTTCCAACTTTAACTTCTCTCTCAAATACTCTATATAAGCGGGATTGCTTGAGTACCCTTCTGGGTTCTCTTCTCTGACAGGTTGTTTTTGTTGAACAGATGCAAATGCTATCAATGCTACTCGCAATTCATCTACCCCTTTACCCTCGTGAGGTAAATTGAATGTTATGCACTTCTCCACCAGCTCCTCTCTTTTCATCTTTATATATTCAGCCATGTTTTTAGGAGTTCACTCACACTTTGCCACACACTCTTTGCCAGTCACTCTCACAAGTATTCTTTATTTGTTATTTCTTTTAGCCACACCACTTTTAGGGACTCTATTGTTCGTATCGCACCACTACAGCCACCACATGTGACGTCCTCCCCTGCTTCTCCCTGTCAGGTTCCCACCTGCTTGTGGCTACTGCCTTTCACTAGGCACCACCAGGGATACCACCAGTCCGGACCGTCCTTTATATGGTTTCTCACTCCGCTCTAGCACAGATCTCACTAGATCCCCCTGCTAGGCAGCACCACCAGTCACGTCCTATAACCAATACTCCCAGAGACTTTGCCTGAGTCTCTCTCTAGCTGGTTACTTTTGTGACTGCGTGCTTATGCTGTTCCCAACCCCCTTGTATCTTTATAGATAACGCATACAACTCTGGGTTGCTCTGGATACTTGAATTGTTATCATTCCTCCCTTCACCGCTGCCACCATTAGATACTGTTTCTGTTCAGCCTTGGTAATTACCTTGCCCTCCCTTCTGGTATGTATATCCCCCAGCCAAGGATCAGGCCTTTGGTAAACCAAATAAGTAGTTATTAAATATCAGAAATAACAAGATTAGTTTTAGAATGTTTCACAAGCATATGGTTTCATCTATTCCTGTTTTGTACTTGACTTATTATTAATCAGAACTCCAACTCCCTCTTTCTCCACACTCCTGACCTCCACCCTCAAACACCTCTTTCTCCACACTCCCAACATCCACCCAGATTCAACTGTCATTCTTCCATTTATACTCCCAGCCATTCAAACGCTCAGCCAATCATCCAGCATTCTACTGCTCATGTACTCCCCCTCCTTTTTAACTCCACTTACCATATGTCTTCTATATAAACAGCACTTACCATATTTACACTATAAGCAGGAACATCACACCCTTCCTCCCAGGAGGAGCCCAGGGCGGCAAACAAAGCGCTAAAAACACTTTAAAACATCATAAAAGCAGATCTTAAAATACATTAACACAAAACAGTGTTAAAAACATGTTTTAAAAAAACAACTTTAAAAAAGGGTTAAAAGCATTATTAAAAAACTTATTAAGCAATTCTAACACAGATGCAGACTGGGATAGGTCTCAGCCTAAAAGGCTTGTTGGAAGAGGAAAGTCTTCAAAAGGCGCCGAAAAGGTAGCAGCGATGGCACCTGCCTAATATTCAAAGGGAGCGAATTCCACAGGGTAGGTGCTGTCTGTTGTTCTTTCCCAGTAGCTTGGTGAGTGTCTTCTGACCCGGGGTCTCATCTTCCAGCAGTGTCTTGAGTTGCAGGTAACGGGGCTAACATTTTGGGAGGGAAGGGATGCGAGCTGCCTTCTGGCAGTGGAAAGGGCCATGTTCCTGTCAGACAGGATCCATCCTAGGTTTGTAAATTCCAGCTGTGCATAAGTACTGGGCTGTCCACCTTAAATGGAGGAACAAGAGAGCAGATTTTTGTTAAAATTGTCTCTCTCCGCATCTCTTTTCACAACCTGTTACCAAGCACCTACTCCTAAACTAACTCTGTACAAGGCCTTGAGCTTTGGCAGTTAAACTCTGACATCAACAGAGCTCCCAGAAATATGTTTTCAAAGTACAAATCATAATATAGTCACAGGATTTCTCCACAGCATTTTATCTCCTTTCCTTTTCATTCCATCAGGATACATCTGGGGGGTCAAGGCTGAGGGAGAACCATCTGAAATATCACTGGAAAAAGCTGAGGAGCAAGTGCAGGAGCAGAAACGGAGGAGTCAATATGGAGCAAAGAGACAAGAGGAGAGACAGACTCACACAGGGGACAAACCCCATAAATGCTTGGAGTGTGGAAAGAGCTTCAGTCGCAGTAGCACCCTTACTTTGCATCACAGAACTCACACAGGGGACACACCTTATCAATGCTTCAAGTGTGGAAAGAGCTTCAGTCAGAGCAGCAACCTTACTGTGCATCAAAGAACCCATTCAGGGGACAAACCCCATAAATGCTTGGAGTGTGGAAAGAGCTTCAGTCGGAGTGACACCCTTAGTATACATGAAAGAACTCACACAGGGGACAAACCTCATAAATGCTTGGAGTGTGGAAAGAGCTTCAGTCGCAGTAGCACCCTTACTTTGCATCACAGAACTCACACAGGGGACAAACCTTATCAATGCTTGGAGTGTGGAAAGAGCTTCAATCAGAGTGGCCACCTTGCTTTGCATCAAAGAACTCACACAGGAGACAAACCTTATAAATGCTTGGAGTGTGGAAAGAGCTTCAGTCAGAGTAGCAGCCTTACTTTGCATCACAGAAGTCACACAGGGGACAAACCTTATCAATGCTTGGAGTGTGGAAAGAGCTTCAATCAGAGTGGCAGCCTTGCTTCGCATCAAAGAACTCACACAGGAGACAAACCTTATAAATGCTTGGAGTGTGGAAAGAGCTTCAGTCAGAGTAGCCACCTTTCTTTGCATCACAGAACTCACACAGGGGACAAACCTTATCAATGCTTGGAGTGTGGAAAGAGCTTCAATCAGAGTGGCCACCTTGCTTCGCATCAAAGATGTCACACAGGGGACAAACCTTATCAATGCTTGGAGTGTGGAAAGACATTCAGATCGAGTAGTGCCCTTACGATGCATCAAAGAACTCACACAGGAGACAAACCTTATAAATGCTTCGAGTGTGGAAAGAACTTCAGTCAGAGCGGCCAACTTATTTCGCATCACAGAACTCACACAGGGGACAAACCTTATCAATGCTTGGAGTGTGGAAAGAGCTTTAGTCAGAGTAGCAAACTGAATTTGCATCACAAAACTCATACAGGGAACAAACCTTATAAATGCTTGTAGTGTTGAAAGACCTTTTGTCAGAATGGCTACCTTCAGCACATCAAAGGATCTGTAAAAGGGAAGAGATGTATAAATGCTTTGCAAGGATCCATATGGGGAAGCCAGGCTACAAATAGGATTTTTATGGGGAGTTTCAGACCCCCGACAGTTCTTCTTTTACCTTAACCACAGACTGTTCCATTTCCTTCACCTGCTAGTTCGGTGGCTTGTCAGTTTTTCCTTTGCAGAGACAGAGAGTTTTTGGCTTTTCCAGAGACGGGTGAGCACCCAAGTTATCCAGTTTTTCCCTATCGTATCCCCCCCTCTGGCAGTTTCTAGCTGCCAGATTCAATATTCAATTAATGACATTTCATGTATTACTTTATCTGCTTCCTGTAGTTCCTCCCCCTCTGTCATTGTTACCTCCATGTGCATCAATCGAACATCAGTTTTCGTGATGGACTTAGTAGTCTTTGTCACACAACATCTAATACAATGTAACACCAACTGGATTATTACACCAGCAAGCATAATCCCATTAGAACATATTTTAGCAGATTTTTTACTAGGCCTCCTAGCCATCCACCTTGATCCGGTAGCCATCCCCACCAATCAAAATCGCTACTCCAGTGAACATAAGCTACTTCTGCTATTTTCTCAGCATGTTATATTATGGAGTTAGCATAGGATTCAATCTCTCCAGCTGAACTGTTTATGTAGGAACAACATTCGTTCCCAATGATGGCGCAAGTCCCTCCATCTTCAGCAAACAAATAGTCCAGCGCCATCCTGTTTTGTAGAACCATTTTCTTTATTTGGGTTTGGGTTGCCGGTAGGGTCTTTATAGCCATAGAGGCCAGCGGAAGAGCTTCTTTGGTCTCATTTGCAAGAATTTCCACTACAGATTGAAGTCTCAATACTCCAGAACCTATGGTGGCCATGCCAGCCAAGGGCAGGAAAGACCACCTTATTACTGAGCTCATCGTTAAGGGCCTGCGGTTTTCTATGTCCCATTGTGCAGAGTGGCGAGTAGGTTATGATTTCTTTTTTCCCCTCTGATTCGTGAGGCTCTCTTGTTCCTGATTCTACCAACTGGGAGTACCTGAGTGACCCTGACAGCTGGTATAAGCGAGGCAGCATAGCAGGAGCCAATCCAATATTTTAGCAATATTTTATAGGCTTTATCCCCAGAACAATAATGTTCAGCTAGAGCTTCCCATGGGCCTTTGTGGAAGAGGGAAAGACCAGCTTTTCCATGGTTGAACATAGTACCTTTAGTAGTAGGGGCCAGCTATTCCCCACCAAGGGACACCATCACCTGGATCATGGGGGTTCCTAGTCCCATTCTGAAAACACGCTTCCCAATTGTTCAGGTATTTACAGACCCATGCCTGATGACCACCAGAATTGTAAAGGCAGAATAATGGATCATGTTATCAATAGAATAGTTACAGGGATCATGAAAATCATGATAATTTCGGCAGAAAGTGGGATTCTGGGTGTGGTTATTTCTCCAGTCCTTTCCTTTCCTTTGGTCTTGTTTCCCAAAAAACAACTCACCTAATCTTGCCAGGGCATACCAAACTCCCTTTTGTTGGGCCACAGGGGCTATGTCCCAGGTAGAATTTGCACTTAACCATTTCCATTCCATAGGCACAAAAATGGGGGCTGTGTCAGTGATGTTCTCTTCAGTCAAAGGGATGGGTACAAGGGCAATGCCTCCGTCCCCATGGACAGGGAGTAGGGAGCATATCCAACAGTTACTCACAGTAGAGTGAAAGAGGCCAACATGTATATAAAGAAACACCCCCTTTCTGCATTTTCCAGTATTATCTTGGCTTGCCTCTGCAGGCAACTCTTCAAGATTTCATTGTCAGTTATCTTCCTCAATCCAGCAGGAGTTTTAGGATGAGAAACATGAGCCAAATTCAGTTGTAGCACCAGAACACCTCTTCCTTTCAGTGTCCAAAGTGGCTGTGAATCCAGGTGCCACAATGAGTGTGAAAGATACAAGGTCAACAGGGAAATTGTTTCATGGGTCAAAGTCACAGCTGCCTGTCAGGGCTAAGGCTCACAAGAGGACTTTTTTAAAGGCTTTATTCTGGCCTGTAGCTACTGTCTCCTATCAGTCTGCCAATCCGCACCCCAGGTGCTGGTAATTAGGCTGTTAGGACTCAGGACCAGCTGCCGCTCTTCTAGGTCCTGGGTCATGGGAAAACTTTGTCTCATTTGCATCAGGTACAGAATCGGTTGGTAGAGGTTCAGAAGGAAGGTCTCTGGGTTCAGCTCAGCTCAACTTTCTTGCACTGTGACATGTGTCCAGTTGTTTGCACCTTGATGGCAGAACGGGTCGTCAGCATCGCTAGATATGGACCTTGCCACCAATCAACAGGGAGAGTGGGATGACCAGGCTCCGTGACGGGCTCTGGAAAGGCCTCTTTGACCTATGAATGCAATGTTCTAACAGCATCAATGAATACACAACAGTACTTCAACATGGCTTCATCCTCTAACTTTAACGTGGAAGGATGAGAGAGAAAACGTAGTGAATAGGGCACGCACATGGGCCATGCCATCAAAATCTCGTCTGGAGACAATCCTTGCTCACAGTTAGCAGTGCTGGAAGTGGGGCAAGAGCCACTGCTGTTTTTATTCTTATGCCTCTGTTAATATAAGGGAGATAGAGTGAGGGTCCTCCAGCGGGCTAGGCTTGGCTGCCTTTACCTGTGCTGTGCTCTGACTTGTCTTCCTTCCATCGCAGACTGATTTGTCTTAGGGAAGCTTATCTGACCCTCCTTCCTCCCTCTCTTCTTCTCCAACTAGTTCCTCTCTCCCTCCTGAGCCACGAGGGCAACTCCCAAGTCTGGGCATTGCAGCTCCAGCTTAGTTAGAACTAAGTATGCTTTCTCTCTCTACTATGTATTTCTATAAATAAAGTAGCTTTTCTTATTTTACTAAGTCTCAAGCCTCAGTGATCTCGATACAGGGTAAAAGCCTGCGTCTAAGGTAAACACATACGCACACAAAAGCATCTCAGACCGCTGTTAAACTCTGCTTTATTATTTAGGTACAAAGTTATTTTACATAACAACAAGCAGTACTTCTGATGTGAAGAAGGGAAAGTGTTAGAGCGTCTGACCACTCATTTTGTAAATTGTGTTGTTTTTGTTGATGCATTTTTATATTTGTGTTTATTTTTTGTAAGCTGCCTTGAGGGTCTTTTGGCCAAAAGGTGGGGTAGAAATATATAAATAAATAAATATTATTATTAATAATAATAATTTTAAACACTTGTCCAGTAAAATGAGATCTACAGACACTGTCCAGGAGGGGGGGGGAGGCCAGACCATGGGATGAGGTCTCTGTCCCATTTCTTTGCCACTATGAAGGCATCTGCATGTCTGGCAGGTATTTCTCATCCCATCCTAAAAACATGTCAAGTAAAACCAATAGATATTTAAATCCTGCACACTGAAGCATTTCTCTGGAATCCATCTGAACACTGACAAAAGAACCAAAAGGTTTTTTATGGACTTGAGGGAGTAGATTTCCTGCTTTACCTACATTGTTGTAAATAAACTAATCACCAAAAGGAAAAAATGTGTGCCATAGAAGAGAATCTACCTTTTTAAAAATTTTACTAAGTCTTAAGTCTCCGTGATCGAAATGCAGGGTAAAAGCCTGCTACTTAGGTAAATGCACACCATTCATTCATTGGCGATCATTCGTGGCCGAATAAGATTGTCTTCAAGGCAAGGTCTTTAACAGTGAGTCCGTCAGTGACGGCAGACCAATCCTAGATCCACACAGCCTCCCACAGTGAGGATATCGGTTTCCAGATGGAAGACGGTCGTGATGAGGATTTGTCTGATGTGCCTTCCACTTAGCTCGTTTGTCCCTTTCACCCTGTATTCATGCTTCTTTGAAGTCCACAGCACCTTTGATAATGGCCGACCTCCAGTTGGGACACTCATGGGCCAAGGCTTCCCAGTTCTCGATGGTCATGTTACATTTTTTTAGATTAGCTTTGAGAACATCTTTAAACCTCTTTTGCTGTCTGCCGATATTCTGTTTTCCATCCTTAAGTTGGGAGTAAAGTAGCTGCTTTGGAAGACGATGATCAGGCATCCGAACAACATGGTCAGTCCAGCGAAGTTGATGTCGGAGGATCATTGTTTCAACACTGGTGGTCTTTGCTTCTTCCAATACGCTAACATTAGTCCACCTATCTTCCCAAGTAATTTGCAGAATTTTCCAGAGGCAGCGTTGGTGGAATCTTTCAAGAAGTTGGGAGTGTCGTTTATAGATGGTCCATGTTTCACAGGCATACAGTAAGGTCGGTAGTACAATGACAGACATAGACAGCAAAATACCTCTAAGCAAATACATAACTAAATAAGCTAATAATTTTTGGCTGGTTATTAACAACATTGGTGTGCTGCCTCTGCGCAGTTTACAATAGCAGTAAAATAGTAGTATGGTGAAAAAGACAAATACTTAGGTGTTAGAACAAATTAAACCAGAACTATCATTAGAAGCTGAAATGATGACACTGAGGTTATCATACTTTGGACTCATAACGAGAAGACATGATTCACTAGAAAAGACAATAATGCTGGGAAAAACAAGGGAGTAGAAAAAGAGGAAGACCAAACAAGAGATGGATTGATTCCATAAAGGAAGCCACAGAACTGACCTTACAAGATCTGAACAGGGTGGTTCATGACAGATGCTATTGGAGGTCACTGATTCATAGGGTCGCCATAAATCGTAATCAGCTTGAAGTCACATAACAAACAACAAAGTGAATTTCTCTGCTTTTTAATCTGGGAGGTAAGAAATGGGATCCTGTGCAAGTTTGCTGAGAATGGATTGATCATTTGCATGCTTATTGAGTCCAGTGGGATTTACCCCCATGCAGTCATGCCAAGCAGCTGGGAGTCTGGCTTTTAGAACACGGACAGTTGGTTCTTACTGAGCATGCCCATCATTCAGTTCAATGCAAACTTTCTTAAATTAATTAAAAATCAGCCAGGCATTTTTTTAACTTTTAAACTGCAGGAGATGAAGGTCAGAGAACGGGGCAAAGTCTGTAATAGGATTACAGGTACTCAGTGAAAATGGTTGATTTTTAATGAATTTCAACAGATTATGAGAACTCTGACAGAAAGAAGTCCAAAAGGGCTCTGAGGTTTTTTTCTTTCTTTTTACGCTTTGAACTCTCGATTCTTTCTGACTGTTTTGTGTATCGCCATGAAAATTTAGAGGGTTGTTAAGCAAGCATTTCTGAGTTCAGGTTTGTAAATCTTCTGATTTCTTCATGGGCTGGACCGGATCTTTTTTATTATCGGGGTGGGAGGGAAAGGAGATTTTTGGTGGCATAGTGCCCCAAGAATGGACTGGACTAGAGTGAGCCTTTTAAGCTTATTTTTATTTATTTAAAGTATCTGAAAATTTGCTATGTGTATGCAAGATAATTAACTCCCATTAGCTCAAACAAAACACTTAGCAGTACTTTGAAGAGGACCAGATGATTATTTTCTTTCTGATCCCAGGACAGTGTCTTTTAGGGTGTGGGGTACTGGGCCTGGGGGTGGAGAGCAGCTGATGACACAGACAGTCTGGCATCGGGAATCCAATTAGCAGGAGTGTGTGGGATTGTTGCACACTTCCAATCCCGATTCCACTTTGAGTGGGGAGGTGGAACCTGCATAGATGTGGTTGATCAAAAGGAGAAGGAATGTATAGTGAAGCAAACCCCTGCTTTTATAAAAACCAAGAAACGCAAAGATATTTTGTGCACCCCTCTGGATTGTGGTTTGGCATCTGTTAGAGAAGGGGGAGGTTGCTGATTTCAATATCTGGCATTTAGTGATATTGTTGCTTCAATATACTTTGTAAACCACACTAGAATTTGATAATGAAGACCAGTCCATAAATATTTTAAAGACAGAAATAAAGACCCACCCAAATGACAGAGTGGTGAGGAAACTTCCCAATTTTCCTTTGGGCTGGATTTTCAACAAAAATGTAAAGGAGAAAAAGTACCTTGGGACACGTTTAAGCAGTCAGGATATAACTATAAATATCCGAAATTAGACAAAGAAGTTCAGAGAGCAGGGGGATTATTCTCTCACCCCCCTTCTGTTTTAAGGTCAGCTTCAGGGTACCATCTGTTCACGTATGGGGAGGGGGTTTGAAATCTCCCACCGTGGTTTTTCTCTCTGCCTTTCCAGGACTTGGTTTCTAGCAAATGGTCTCTGCTGCCCTTGCAGGGCTAATTCAGAACATCCCTTTCCCCTCCGAGAGCCTGGATTTGCCTCGGCAGAGGGTGGGGGGGCTTGTGCGGGAAGGAGGGGGGCAATAGTGTACTGGCACATTAAGTGCAGGGTTCCTTCATGACAGTCGCACCACACACCCCTTTCCACTTTCCCTTGCACCCTTGCTCTCCCTGCCCTCTCACACACTCCACACTAGGAGCCAATCGGCATGAAAGAGGAGACTGTGTGTTAGCTCCTGAGAAGACTCTTCTCAGGAGCTGAGTCATCTCCTTTCACTCTGATTAGCTCCAATCATCACAAAAGGAAAACACGCAGAGGTGTGCTTTCATTTCATAAGTTTGATAAAAGGTTCCATCTCAGGGCACTTCTTGAATCCGCTTACGGATCACAAAGGAATCAGCATCTCCAGACTAGACCAGGCTGAAGACGATGTGGCAGCAGTTATTCAGGTCCGCTCCCCGCCTTCAGCAAGGCATGGAGGGCACCCTGCTTGCGTGGGCCCAGCCTTTTCCAGGGGACTCTTGCCATGTGCTGGTTAGTTCATACAGTACATAGGGGCCTGGTTGGGACCCTGCTCCAAAAAAAGGAATGGGCCTATGACCCCCCACGACCCCGGACAGCTACACCCCTGGAGGAGGGACTGGGCGCCTCAGGAGAAGAGCGAAGGAAATGCTTCACTTGTTCCTTCTGCTAGAGGTGAGAATCAGGAGTGTGCATTGGAATGTGACAGACAGCTGTTTTTTTTTTTGGCTACTTGATGACATGAGAGGTTTTAGCAAATCAATAATGTCAAGGGTTTAACTTTTTTTTAAAGTTGCCATGTAACCCTCTAAGCAATTGCTTATACGTCTCTGTTCTGTTTTGGGTGGGATGTTCATTTCTGATAGCAGTGTTTGTTACGTAATTGTTTTCTTAAATTGAAAAATGAAGGAACTCATAGCTTAAAGGATTAGTGTTAACTCCTTTAAAACTACCCTATTATTGAGGCCTCAACATGTTTAAAATGTAAGTAAGATTTCTTTCCACCATTCCTGGTTTTGTGTTGGTATCCTGGGGGAAGAGTCAGTGGGTTCCCTATGTAGCCTTGGCTCCTGCAGGTCACTTGGCCAGTTGCCCCAGTTCCCTGCTGCTGAGCTCTGGGGCTTCCCTCCGCAATCCATCACGGCACCTGCCACCCCCCTCCTGAGACCAGCAGGACTCTCCCTCCACAAGACACGTGGAAGGCTAGATGAATACAGTAAATATGTATTTATTTAAACAAAGTAATATACGGAACTAGTTGCCCTCTTACACGAAATGCTAATATTAACATTTTGACACCCTGGGCAAATCTTTGCTCCTCAGGAGCCCCCCTCCTCCCCCAAACTTTTCCCCCAAGCCCCCCTCCTCCCCACTCTCCTTTCTTCTCCTTCCATCTCTCCAACGGTCCCAACAGACACTCTCTCCGCCTCCCTGTCAATCACTCTCCATCACACTCCATCTGCTCCCAACGTTCTGCCTCTGGCTCTTCTCTCCTCACACACCTGGAGGCTTGCAGGGCACTCCTTGAGGCCTCCTCATCCTCATCTCGGAGCAAAGTTTGCAACGCAGGGAGAGGAATCTCGGCTTCGCTGGGATCGTTGGGGAGAGGAAGGTTTAGTACACAGACATATGCACACACACAGAGTGATTCTGATGCACCTGAAATGACAAAGGCGATACCTGCCCTGAAAGAGTTGAAACTTGGGCCCGCGCCCCTATTTCTGTCTTGCCTGCTCTGATCCCTGGCCTCTCCAGACCCCCCTCCCCTCCCCACAACCTTTCCAGCTATGGGCCTCATTCTGACCTCTCCCTCTTCTGTTCTAGTCTGAGGCGGCTGTGGAGGCTTCTGTGGCGCAGGCCTGGCAGGGTCAGCCCTTCAGGGGCCAACAAAAAGCCCTCCTGGAGGTGCCCCTGTTTCAGGAGAAAAAAGCCAGAAGCCAAGCCAGGTGAGGTTGCCAGGGAGGAGGTGGTGTCCAGTTTTGGGGGAAGGGAGATGGTTAGGATGGGAGCCCAGGAAGAGGTTGACTGGTGCTCAGCAATCCCTCACAGGGGTGTAGTTTTCAGGGGTCCCATGAGGTCTTAGGCCACTAATGTTTTGGGAGCCAGATCTGAATCAGAGTCCCTATATCTCCAGTACAAGCCAATCAGCATGGAAGGGGAATGTTCCTACTCCCAAAAGCCCAGACAAGTTGTGGAGAGGGAGAATTCTGTAATTGCAGATGTAGACAGAGAGAATCCTGAGGATAGCATCCCATCTACATCATCCAGCACTTTGGTAGCGGCAGGAGATAAACCTGTAGACACTGAACTCAGTAATTCGAGCAACATCTCTTGACAGTGAGAAAGGGCAGGCAAATGGTGGCACTGCTAGAGAAGAAGAAAGCAGCATTCAGGCCTGGCCAGATTATTCTGTAATTTTAGACGGTTGCAGAATCTTAGACGGGGCAGGACTGTGACTTTCCTGAAGGGACCCTGCACTTTGGTACGTGCCACTACACTTCTGAGGTTCCCTCCCACAAAGAGCCCCGTCTGTTCCCACAGTGGCCAACTGGATCCTTCAGGGGGAAAGTCCACCAAAGGGCACCTTGACAGTCACCCTCCCCCACTTGTGATCCCCAAACACCATTAGGCCCTCCAGATGTTGCTGCACTGCAACTCCCATCAACCCCAGCAAGCTTGGTCAATGGGAAGGGGTGATGGGAGTTGTAGTTCTGCAACATCTGGAGGGCCAGAGGTTTCCCACACCTCCTTCAGAGACACCCTGGAGTAAGAGAGAGCCAGCTTGACTACTAGCCCTCAAGGGCTTTATCCTTCACAAATTTCTCTACTGCAGCACGAGGGGACTGAAGAAGACCTGCCCTGGGGGTGAGTATCTGGCATCTGGGTGCTGGCTGCTAGCTCCTTTGGGCTGCTGTCTGTCCAGACAGCTGAAGTCCCTGGTAAGTGCTGCAAGGACTGGGACCCCCTGCCTGGCCCTTGCTCCAGACAGAGGCTGCAGTTAATCTTGCAGCTCCTTTGCTGGGCCAGGAGCCATAAAAGCCCAGCTGCCCTTGGGTGGTAGGTCTGCCGCCGGTGGGGTCGCCACCGAAGGGGTGACACCAAAGGGAATTGCCCCTGGGGGAGTCCCTTAGGGAGTCCCGAGAGCGAGTGCACTACCCCCTTCTATTACTTTGTCTTGTTTTGTATTTCTTAATTTTGTTTTCTGTTAAACCAGTCTAGAGGAGATTGGTGGTGGGGAAGGCATGTGGCGCATGTGTGGTTCCTGCACAGGGTGGGAGCCTGTGCAGTGAACTAAATCATAGGAGAAAGTCGCCAGATGCCTTCAGAGTGAGAGTCTGTAACTGGCAGAAGGCTGGCCCTCCCTGGGTGTGAGACAGGAGGGGGAGTAGATGGGCCCTGTGTGAAAAAGTTTGAATGGGTGTGACTGTTCCCAATGCTTACAGAGGCCTACTGGGACAATTCGCTCTGGTAGGCTTTGTTGGTGGGCTCGTGTTGGGCCCATAATAGGTATTTAGGAAGAGTCTTAGCACGGAGGAACATGGGTGATGCCACCCCAATTTCAGTGATTACCCACAGAGGGAAACATAGCCATGGGGATGTGGTGAATTACCATAGAAGGCAAAGGCAGGGCTATCTGCACCTTGTTCCTTGCTGCCACTCCTCTGATGGTTTGGTTCCTCGTTGCTCATCTGCTGTGCCCACTGGCCTGTGTGTGTTGTTGTTTAACGCCAGATCGGTACATAATAAGACCACTCTCATCCATGACTTGAGGTAAATTCTTTGGAGATTACTTCTTTGATCGTTATTCTTGGACTTTGTATATCTGGTGCAATATCTTTACATTTCTTGCTGTTCTTTCAGGTAGAGAGTGAGCTCAGTTTCCCCCTCTGTAAGCAATCCTCAGTCTCTGCTGAAGCTCTCTCTCTCTCTGCTAGTTTTCTTCAGTATCACTTCCTTATATCCATTGCTAATAATATGCTATCTTTCCCCCCCTTATTTCCAAAACTTGTCTTGCCCCAAATCTACGGCTGCACCTGAATGAAAATGGTCTTCACCTTCAGGATCTGGAGGACGCATTCAAGGCCCTGCTGACGGGCCTGCTAGCTAGAAGACCTTGTCTTCCATGTTGGAAGTAAGTATGCAGCCAGTCATGAGGGAAGGTTTCATTTAGGCAGGGGCTGAGTGGGAGGGACTCCATGGCGGGGGCTGCCAGTCTGTGTCTGTAGCCCAGACTGGCTCCTGGATTCTGGGGTGCTCTTTCGCCTCACAGGAGCTGAGTTTTTACATCATATCGGACCAAAAGGAAGAACATGATCTGTGTACCAGGAGCATCAAATGGCTGCTGGCGTTCGCCACGAGGCTCCCCAACCTGACCGTAAGTATCTCACATTATCAATTTATTTAGCATATTTATATATTCTTTTATGGCCCTGAGAAACTCTCAGAGCAGCCTACAAAACATTCTGACCAGAAAAAAGGGCATTCTCATCTTTTGTCAGGAAATGAAATGCATATCCTGGTCTTCCTTTGGGGCCATTTCCTGCCCTCTTCCTTGGGGTTGAGAGCCAGTGTGGTGTAGTGGTTAAGGTGCTGGACTATGACCTGGGAGACCAGGGTTTGAATCCCCACATAGCCATGAAGCTCCATGGGTGACCTTGGGCCAGTCACTGCCACACTAAGCTCACTGCTGTCTCCCCGCGTTGCTCTCAAAGCAGGAGAGGAACATTGCGCTGCACGCACAGACTTGGGAGGTTTGGCCTCTCGCCGAGATTTCCGACACTTCAGGTTCCCAAGCGAACCTGGCCATGCAATGGTGGGAGAGGAGTTCTGATCGACTTCTCCCCTCCTCCCAAATTCCCTCACTAGGAGGTTCGCTGAGGTTCCTGCAATGGGGACTGCGGAGTCTGGCTGCCCCCTTTGCATTGGGCTGCATGGAGAAGCCCCCAGAGGCTGAAAAGCCCTACCGGAGATTTTCCTTCCCTGCCCCACAACACCGTTTTTAACTCTTTGCTCTCTCCATCTCCTGCCCAAGGAAAACCGCACTCTACTTCAGGTTTCCATTTGCATGCTGTCATCCACTATGCCCAATTTGGGGGGTGGAGCAGCTCTGGCTCAATGATGATTCTTTGGTCTCTGGTTCGTACACAGCATTCATTTAAAGCACATCCCCCTGTCCCTGGAAAAAAACAATCCCAGGGACTGCAATTCGTTAAGGCTGCTGGGAATTGCAGATCTGAGAGGGTGAGGGGGATGTGTACGCAGCCTTCACTGAGACTGTGTCAATTGCTGTCATCTCTTTCCAGGTTCCTGTGGGAACCTGAAGTGGCAGGAATCTCACCAGGTCAGTAGAGGCCAAAACTCCCCTTTGTGGCTGGTTTCTCTTTGGCTCCTGCTTTGAGAGAGATGATCCTACTGCTCCTTATTTATTTGTTTATTTATTTATTGAAGACTTTATATATCATTTGCTGCCCTAGGCTCCTGGTGGGAGGAAGGGTGGGATATAAATCAAATAAATAAATATTGATGTACATAAAAACATCATAAAACCAAACACTACTTTAAAATGCCTGCTGGAAAAAGAAAGTGTTAGCCATGCACCTGAGGTTCAGTAAAAACGGTGCCTGTCTGATGTCACTTGGGAGGGAGTTTCACAGGCTTGGACCCACTACACTGAAAGCACAGCTTCTAGTTATGAGCCATGCATGTGAGCCATGGGCCCCTCGCCACCAAGACAGACTTCCCCAAAGATCTCAGTGGTCAGGCTGAGATATAAGGGATCAGTGGATCCTGAAGAAATCCTGGATCCAAGTTCTTAAGGGCCTTGTAAATTAATTCAAGAATCTTGAACCTGGCACCGTAACATATTGGCAGCCAGCGCAAACTTTTAAGCACTTGAGTTATGTGCTGGTGGTAGGGTTCAGATCTTGTAAGTTCAGGTCTGTGGCTTCCTCTATGGAATCAATCCATCTCTTGTTTGGCCTTCCTCTTTTTCTACTCCCTTCTGTTTTTCCCAGCATTATTGTCTTTTCTAGTGAATCATGTCTTCTCATGATGTGTCCAAAGTATGATAAGCAAAATGCAACAAAGGTCATAGGGCCAAGACATTATCCCGAATCCCTCAGTGCTATTCTCTGGTCATGACCCTGCAGGTAGCAACAGAACCACCACCAAACAGTGCTCCCATATCCACTCCACAGATCTGGTCCAGGAGCGTACCATCGTCACATACACTTCTCTCTCACACACACATACATAGAAGTTCTGGAAGTAGTAGAGAGAAGAATCAGAAATTAAAATCGAAGATATATTTTAAAGACAATTAAAAATAAACATCGCTAACTGTGCAATAATAACACACACAAAGCCAGGAAAGTGTCTCCCCGCCCTCCAGGCTTCAATTGCTACATGCCTCTGTGATAATTTGCAGAAAAAGACAACTCACAGACCAGTTTGGCAGCCTTGGGAAATAGCACCAAAAATACCCTGGAGAGTCTGTAGTTTCACTTTTTAAAACTCTCTTTACTTGTTATTGGTTTTGCTCAATTACTGTCTTGTTCCACTCACTAGTTAGTCTCTTTTTGTTTAGTGGTCCTTACTTCTGAGTAGACTTGCATACAATTATACAGCAAGCTATTTTTCATCCCTGTACAATAACAGGCATGCCTAGGCCTCTTTGCCAAATTTTCCATTTTACCTGTGCATGGCGGAACTGTTTAGCACCTCCACACAGAGTAGTTCTATAAGAGAACAATGCATTAGGATGGATACAAATGGGCAGAAGACAAAAGAGTTCCTTTGGATGTCCTGCAGGCTTCCTGGGAGCCCAGATGGAGGAGCAAAACCCAGCTGCCCCAAATGAGAAAGAGTCCCCAATGCCATCAAAACTGGGAACAGTGGGGGATTCTGGGAAAGAACTGTGCAGAAGGTCATGGGTGAGAAAGGCAATCTTAGCCCACATTTGCAGCACCAGCAGGTCAGGCGTTTCCTCTACCAGTATACCACGGAACCCCAAGACGTTTGCAGCCAACTCCACCATCTTTGTCCTCAGTGGCTGAAGGCACACCAACACACAAGGAATCAGATCTTGGACCTGGTGATCCTGGAGCAGTTCTTAGCTGTCCCTTCACCGGAGGTGGAGAGCTAGGTGAGGGGATGTGGAGCAAAGACCAGTTCCCAGGCAGTGGCCCTGGCCGAAGACTTCCTCCTGAGCCACACAGAGGACAGGAAGCAGGCAGAGCAGGAGGTGAGAGTGTTTTATCTGGTTGTTTCTACGAGGGTCAAAATATGAGGAAGGGAATCCCAAAACACTCTACTAAATGCCTAAGCTCTTTGGAAAACATCACTTGTTTGTGGATGAATGCTGTAGATGTGACGTGCTTTATACCACAATACCTCCACAAAATTTGATCACATCTGACAAGATTACAGTTCCCCTATCCGATATGAGATTCTCAGGAAATCCTAAACGTGAGAATGTTTTTAATAGGGCCAATGCCACTGATTAAAAAAGTAGTTGCAAAATCAACCACTGTAATTTTCCATTTCGAGTAGGTTTTGTGAATTGACCTACTATAAAACATTTTCCCAATTAAGGGCAATAGCTGTAAGGAGATTTAATCTTTCCCCTTCCCTTTCCCATTCATTGACACACCTCACAAAATTTACAGTACTCTATAACTTCTTTAGAGGTATTTGGCCAATAGAAATTCATTGCTACATGCCTACGCGCTCTCCCAATTCCCATATGTCCAGCCACAGGTACATAATGGGTCAATTTCACCCGCTAAAGTCTGTATGTCTTTGGAATTATGTGGTTTTTCAGCATCACAACTCCCATTCTGTTAGGGTACAGTCATTTCCTGTAGAATAAGCGATTCTCCCTACCGATTTGTTCTCTTTGGGATTCATTAAAAGAGCTTTCTTCTGTGCCAGGGATCTTAGAGATTCTCATGACTCATTTTTAACCTCTCTGTCTACTTAAGCTGGGTCTTCAGAAGGCACTAGCGCAATTATATTAAAAAAACTGGGCCTCTCCCCGGTTGCTAGCCAACAGATTGAATGGTGTATTTACTTCTTTCATACTGTTACAGATCTAATTTTTCTCAGCCAACACTCAAGTTTTCTCCATTGTTTCTTTCGGGGATCTGGTGACAATGTATACCTGTCTCCCATGAGACATAATGTCTTTCCCCAGAATAAAACATTCACTTTGCCCATGGTTAACCCCTATGTTTTATTCTCCCTCAAAACCTCTCCAGTTTACTGTAACTCTGGCTAAAGGTATTTGAACAGGCCCTTCCTTTATACAAGAGCCAGTGTGGTGCAGTGGTTAAAGTGTTGGACTACGACCTGGGAGACCAGGGTTCGAATCCCCACACAGCTATGAAGCTCACTGAGTGACCTTGGACAAGTCACTGCCTCTCAGCCTCAGAGGAAGGGAATGGTAAACCTTCTCTGAATACCACTTACCATGAAAACCCTATTCAAAGGTTGCCATAAGTCAGAATCGACTTGAAGGCAGTCCATTTCCATTTTTCCTTTTATACATTTGATGTTAATGGTTCTTTGAGGTAAAATATTTTCTGAATGAATCAGATCTGATCTGAGTGCATCCACACCTACTAACATTCTATTAACACTTTCTTACCTGAACACAATTTCAAAACAGTTTTAAACATATATATAATTTTGATTTCATTACAGGAACTGATTCCCCTGAGGCCTCCATTGGAAACCAGACAGAAGCCACTGGGTAAGGATTGATGGGATGTATCTCAATTTGGTCTCCCTCTGTCGATCATGAAATCAGTATATGGACTTATTTAATCTGGGAAACGAGTTGCAAAGTCAACCACTGTAATCACAAAATGTTTCCCATTCTGAGTAGATTTTGTAAATGGACCTAATATATGCCCTAGAAAAGGTTTTCCCAATAAAGGGCAATAGCTGTAAGGGAGCTTTAATCTTTCTCCCTCCCTTTCCCACTCTATGACACTCTATTTCCCACCTCCATGACATGTTAAACTCTCTGTATACTTGAGCTGGGCCTTCAGAAGGCACTGGGGCAATTGTATCAAAAAACTGGGCCTCTCCCTGGTTGCTAGGCAACAGATTGAATGGTGTATATACTTCAGTCATACTGTTACAGGTCTCATTTTTCTCAGCCAACACTCAAGTTTTCTCCATTGTTTCTTTCAGGGATCCTTTCTTTCCCAATGGGTCTTTTCTGGCTAAAGGTATCTGAACACGCCCTCCCTTTATACATTTGATGTTAATGGTTCTTTGAGGTAAAATATTTTTGGCACAAATCAGATCTGAGCGCATCTGAACCTACCTACTAACATTCTATTAACACTTCCTTACCTAAATACAATTTCAAAACAGTTTTAAACATCTATATAATTTCAATTTCATTACAGGCACTGATTCCCCCGAGGCCTTCATTGGATGCCAAACAGAAACCACTGGGTAAGGATTGATGGGATGTATCTCAATTTGGTCTCCCTCTGCCAATTACGAAATCAATATAAGCGCTTATTTAATCTTTGGGGAAAGACACTCATCTAGCCTTTTGAAGTCCCCACATGTTGCCCCTCCCTCTCTTGGTCAGTGGCAGCAGTGCTTACTGGTGGAAGCCAGGTGCACAGAGCTAACTTGCCTTTGCCACCCACCAACCTCTACCAGCAAAGTAGCTGGTGATGATGAGAAGGAGGAGGTGGCAACAGCACCACTTTACACCCCCCACTGCTGTGGCTGTCATAATTCACCCATCCATTAGTCAGACCTTTCCTGGGGCTGGGAACCACCCAAAGGGTCTTTCCTCAAGATGGAGAAATGCTCAGTGTTTAGATGGGCTGCTTCCTTGAGGGAAAGAGTGACAACAACTCAAGAAAGGGGTGGGGAGAGTGAAGCCAGCCAGACGGGTGAGGGTGAGAAGCAGGCAAGTGGACAGGCAGGCAACAACATGCCAAAGGAAAATGGGATGCTGGACTACTATTTTTATACGAATTTATTCCACGCCTTTCACCTAGAGGTCCCAGGGCAGTTTACAACCATTTTAAAACAAATGACTAAAAACAGTTTAAAAGAACCTAAACAACATCACAGAAAATAGGGTGTATCCTAAAAATATACATCTCAGGGGTCAAAGACCAGAGTAAAGTGTGGCGTCTTCAGTATTCGCTGAAAGTTGTACAATGAAGTTGACAGATATATATGGGGGAGACTGTCAACAGCAGTAGAGAGTGAGGGAAAAATAAGATATGATTTCATATGAATAATATTCACTGAGAGTAGCAATTGGGGGAAGGGCCACAGCTCAGTGGCAGAGCATCTGCCTTGCATGCAGAAGGCCCCAAGTTCAATCTCCAGGTAGGGGTGGGAGAGACTCCTACCTGAAACCCAGAGCAGCTGCCAGTCAGTGTAGATAATACTGAGCTGGCTGGACCAGTGGTCTGACTCAGTGTAGGCAATGGGAATAAAAATTTAAAAAACCAGATAGCAAACATACGTAAATGAATGGTATTGTGATTGATTAGGAAACAATATAAAACATTTATTTATTTATTTATTTATTTATTATACTTGTATACCGCCCCATAGCCGAAGCTCTCTGGGCAGTTTCCAGTAACAAAAACATTAAAAACAAATATACAAATTTAAAACACATCTTTTAAAAACAATTTAAAACACAATTTACAAATTTAAAATAATTTAAAAACACATGCTAAAATGCCTGGGAGAAGAGGAAAGTCTTGTTCTGGTGCCAAAAAGATAACAGTGTTTGTGCCAGGCACACCTCGTCAAGGAGATCATTCCATAAATTGAAGGCCACCTCTGAGAAGGCCCTCTCCCTTGTTGCCAGACTCCCAGCTTCCCTCGAAGTAGGCACCGGGAGGAGGGCCTTTGATCTTGAACGTAGTGTACGGGTGGGTTCGTGTTGGGAGAGGCGTTCCATCAGGTATTGTGGTCCCAAGCCGTGTAAGGCTTTATAGGTTAAAACCAGCACCTTGAATCGAGCTCAGAAACATACAGGCAGCCAATGCAAGCGGGCCAGAATCGGTTTTGTACGTTCAGACCGTCTGGTCCCTGTTACCAATCTGGCCACTGCATTTTGCACAAGCTGCATTTTCCAAACCGTCTTCAAAGGCAGCCCCACGTAGAATGCATTGCAGTAATCTAAATTGGACGTTACCAGAGCATGGACAACTGAAGCCAGGTTATCCCTGTCTAGATAGGGGCACAGGTGGGCCACCAACCGAAGTTGGTAGAAGTCACTCCATGTCACCGAGGCTACCTGAGCCTCAAGTGACAGAGATGGTTCTAGGAGAACCCCCAAGCTATGAACCTGCTGCTTCAGGGGGAGTGCAACCCCATCCAGGACAGGTTAGACATCCACCATCTGGTCAGAAGAACCACCCACTAGCAGCATCTCAGTCTTGTCTGGATTAAACCTCAGTTTATTAGCCCTCATCCAGTCCATTGTCACAGCCAGGCACAGGTTCAGCACATTGACAGCCTCACCTGAAGAAGATGAAAAGGAGAAGTAGAGCTGTGTGTCATCAGTGTACTGATGGTAACGCATTCCAAAGAGCTGGATGACCACACCCAACAGTTTCATGTAGATGTTGAACAGCATGGGGGACAGAACTGATCCCTGCTGAAACCCATACTGGAGAGTCCAGGGTGCCGAGCAATGTTCTCCAAGCACCACCTTCTGGAGGCGACCCGCCAAGTAGGAGCGGAACTACTGCCATGCAGTCCATCCCACTCCCAACTCACCCAGTCTTCCCAGAAGGATACCATCGTTGATGGTATCGAAAGCCGCTGGGAGAATCAACAGAGTCACACTCCCCCTGTCTCTCTCCCGACAAAGGTCATCATACAGGGCGACCAAGGCTGTTTCTGTGCCAAAGCCAGGCCTGAAACCCGACTGAAATGGATCCAGATAATCGGTCTCATCCAAGAGTGTCTGGAGCTGGCCCGCAACCACTCGTTCAAGGACCTTGCCCAGGAATGGAACATTTGCCACCAGCCTATAGTTATTAAGATTTTCTGGGTCCAAGGAGGATCTCTTCAGGAGTGGTCTCACTACCGCCTCTTTCGGGCAGCCAGGGACCACCGCCTCTCGCAGACCAGAGAGAAGTCCGGAAAGTGACAACAAGAAAATGGGCTTTCTCTGTGGTGGCCCCCGAATTATGGAATTCTCTCCCTGATGAGGTACGCCTGGCGCCAACATTGTTATCTTTTCGGCGCCAGGTAAAAACCTTCCTGTTCTCCCAGGCATTCTAATATATATAATTTTAAATATTTTAGCAATTTAATATTTACATCTTAACATCTTAATATTCAATCGATTTAATGCATTTTACATTTAATATTTTAGTACTGAGTTTTGTAGTTGTTTATATGTTTAATTATGTTTAGGTATTTTTGGTATAATTTTTAGTTTAATATATGTTTTTAAATTATATATTGGATGTTATATGTTGTGAACCGCCCAGAGAGCTTCGGCTATGGGGCGGTATAGAAATATAATAAATAAATAAATCACTTCCCTGGCCCAGCCGGCTGTTCCATCCCTGCTAGCTTTTATTAGCCAAGAAGGGCAATGATCCAGCACAGAAGTGGTTGCAGAAACCTGTCCAAGCACCTTGTCAACATCCTCAAGCTGTACCAACTGAAACTCATCCAAGAAATCAGGACAAGGCTGTGCTCTGGATATCCCACTTGATTCACCTGCTAGAACACTGGAGTCTAATTCCTGGCGGATGCTAAAGATTTTATCCTGGAAGTGCCTAGCAAATTCATTCCAGCGGGCCTCAGATGGTTCTCCCATGTCCCTTGGGATGAACAAATGCCACCAAACCCCCACCAAACATTTCTAAGAGGCAGAACTTACGAAACATTTCTGCATTTTAAGCCTTCACACACCCATGCAAGCACTGTGATTCGGGAGTGTTGGATGGGTCATAGCATTCTAACCTTCTCAACCTCTCCATATCCTGGCATTCTCCTTCTATGGTGTTCTAATTGCTACATTGCTGAGACTCTCTTTCTGGCTTAAATAGAGACTGTTTTGAGCTATAGATCTGTACAAATCTCTACAAATGATTCAACACCAGCTGATCAATTTGGTAGACATCTGTAGCTGCTTCAACTCAATCCGGACACATCCCAAATCGACCACATTGTGTTTGCGATTCAGCTGCATCCGGTGCACAGCTCTACAAATTATTCAGCTGTCCAAAGGAGCCCTGGCCTAACGACATAACATTGAAATGCAAAGCATCATAGGAGAACCTTAAAAAAAAGAGTAAACACATAATAAAAGTTTGGTATTAATATTATATATTAGTTAAATAAAACGCTTTGTTGCTGGAATAGATTGGTCCTTTGCCAAAAAATTAGAGGGCATTCGCTAGTTTTTATATGATGTAAAAGCTAAGATCTGCAGTATCCTAGGGTTGCATTCAATGGATCAGTTGAATTCATATTCACCTAACCCACTGAAATGAATGAATCTAAATTAGTCATGCCCTTTAACTTCAATTGGTCTACTATGAGTAGAACTAGCATTAATACCACTCTTACAGGCACAGAAGCGCACACTAACAGAAACAGAAAGAGGAAATACTATTTACATTGCAATAAATACATTAAAATTACCAATTTAATTACATTGCAAAAATGAATGGTCTGAAGGAACGGTTTTCTACTATATTTGAATGCTAAAGTTAATTCTTCTGATTCTATGAGGAAAGTAAAGGCATGATGCACATCTGGTGGCCTCCTGTCCTCTCAGCTCAGCTCAGCTTCCCCTGGCAACCCAGAGGATGTGAACCTCCTTGACTTGGCCACAGGCACCCCCTACGGCGCTGCATAACTTTAAAAAAATGTTTGTATATAATTTCAGTTGTGAGTGGGCCTGCCTGGAGACCAGACATATCTTCCCTCAAGACGTTTGTGTGAAATGTGCCAAATTAATGTTGTGCTTATTAGGGAGTGCTGGCGAGAATTCCGTTTGCCCTTCCCTCAGCTGAAATAAATTGAAAAAGCAGCTTGATATCTTCCGATTGCCAGTATTTCCCCTTCCTGGACTGCGAATGAGCAGCCATTTTTTAATGTCCTTAAGACACCATGTGTTGAGGAAACAGAGCAATGGATTCTTATACTTTCTTCTTCCAGTGCTTTCCTTTCCTTTTCCAAACAAGCAAACTAGTTTTTTTAAAATATTAAAGCAATTAAAGAGCAAGTCTGCACAGAAAGGTACACGTGAATCCTGAGACTGAACCCTTCCCCATAATCAGTATATAATCACCTCCCAACTTGCCTAAACCTCTGTGACCTCACTGGCTGTGTCTCCATGGCATCCTAGCAGCCCTGCCAGGCTCAGTGACCACCAGCTGCCACAGCATTTATGGTTTCCCTCCTATGTGATTTTTTTCATTGGAAGTGAGATTTTCCTCCCGGCTGAAGTTCTTTCCACATTCCAAGCATTGACAGGGTTTCTTCCCACTGTGAACTTTTTCATGGGAAGTGAGATGGTGTCTCTGATGGAAGCTCTTTCCACATTCCAAGCATTGATATGGTTTCTCCCCTGTATGAATTCTTTGATGGGAGATGAGAGTTTCCTTCCGCCTGAAGCTCTTTTCACACTCCAAGCATTGATACGGTTTCTCCTCGCTGTGAACTTTTTCATGGGAAGTGAGATGGTGTCTCTGACGGAAGCTCTTTCCACATTCCAAGCACTGATTCGGTTTCTCCCCTTTATGAATTCTTTGATGGGAGATGAGAGTTTCCTTCCGGCTGAAGCTCTTTCCACATTCAAAGCACTGATACGGTTTCTCCCTTGTATGAATTCTTTGATGGGAGATGAGAGTTTCCTTCCGGCTGAAGTTCTTCCCATATTCCAAGCATAGATACTGTTTCTCCTCGCTGTGAACTTTTTCATGGGCAGTGAGATGCTGTCTCTGACGGAAGCTCTTTCCACATTCCAGGCATATATACGGTATCTCCCCTGTATGAATTCTTTGATGGGAGATGAGAGTTTCCTTCCGGCTGAAGCTCTTTCCACATGCCAAGCATTTATAGGGTTTCTCCCCTTTATGAATTCTTTGATGGGAGATGAGAGTTTCCTTCCAGCTGAAGCTGTTTCCACATTCTAAGCACTGATACGGTTTCTTCCCTTTATGAGTTCTTTGATGGGAGGTGAGAGTTTCCTTCCGGCTGAAGCTCTTTCCACACTCAAAACATTTGTACGGTTTCTCCCCTTTATGAATTATTTGATGGGAGATGAGAGCTTCCTTCCAGCTGAAGCTCTTTCCACATTCCAAGCATTGACATGGTTTCTCCTCGCTGTGAACTTTTTTATGGGAAGTGAGATGGGGTCTCTGATGGAAGCTCTTTCCACATTCCAAGCACTGATACAGTTGCTCCTCTGTATGAATTATTTGATGGGAGATGAGAGTTTTCTTCTGGCTGAAGCTGTTTCCACATTCCAAGCATTTATACGGTTTCTCCCCTTTATGAATTCTTTGATGGGAGATAAGATTTTCCTTCCGGCTAAAGCTCTTTCCACATTCCAAGCACTGATATGGTTTCTCCCCTGTATGAATTATTTGATGGGAGATGAGAGTTTCCTTCCAGCTGAAGCTGTTTCCACATTCTAAGCACTGATACGGTTTCTTCCCTTTATGAGTTCTTTGATGGGAGGTGAGAGTTTCCTTCCGGCTGAAGCTCTTTCCACATTCGAAACATTTATATGGTTTCTCCCCTTTATGAATTATTTGATGGGAGATGAGAGCTTCCTTCCAGCTGAAGGTCTTTCCACATTCCAAGCATTGACACGGTTTCTCCTCGCTGTGAACTTTTTTAGGGGAAGTGAGATGGGGTCTCTGATGGAAGCTCTTTCCACATTCCAAGCACTGATACAGTTGCTCCTCTCTGTGAATTATTTGATGGGAAGTCATCTTATTCTTGTGACAGAAGCTCTGTCCACATTCCAAGCATTCATATGGTTTCACCCTGGTACGAATTCTGGTTTTGGAATTCTGAGTTAAGTTCTCTCCACACTCCCCAACTGTGTTAATTTTGTCACCGTTTCTCTTATTCTTGGTTTTCAATTTGTCACCTTCAGCAACAAAGAAAGAAAATGATTGGAGCCTTAGGAAGAAATGGTACCCTAAATTATTGAACAATGCCAATGAATGCTTGTGATAAATGAAGAACGGAAAAGACTCACATGGGAGACAGATCTAACTAGAGAGTTAACTGCCTCTATTTAATGGACAGCTGGTATACTACAGCCTGTTGCATCTGGACCATGGAGACCTGGGTTCAGCTTCTGGCTGATCAATCTCACTGGATGGTCTTGGACCAATTGCTCTCTCTCAGCCTAGCCTACTTCACAACATTGTTGTGCAGATAAATGGAACAACACTGCATTCTCTCCAGAGCTGTTAGGAGCAATGTGTGATGGGCTAAGCTGCCCTTACTGAATATTGATTAGAAATAAGTTTCCCATGAGTGTTCAGTGTTAAAAAGAAGTCCCACAGGTTTAAAGAGACCAGTTTTTTCCATTCAGTTTGATTGTACAAGGTTCTTCATCCAATTCTGGGAAGGCGGCCAAGCTCCCAGGGGTATCATGTCAACTAGGAAAGCTGACTGACAGGCCATGCATGGCTTTTCCTCCTTGAGTGCCTTTTATGGCTTTTCCTGTTCCCAACTGGGGATTGACTGATGCCTTTAGTGCTGTGCATCTGCATGTCTCCATGTGAATTTAGAGAGCCTGACAGGTAAGCTCCTGAAATTCCCAAAGTATCATTTCATGCTCCCTGCCATGCCCTGTCATCTCTCCTTCAATTTTCTTAAAAAAGATGTGTGTTGAGGATGCCAGTTTACCAGTCCTTTTGGACTTGGTCACTCATCATTGCTGCTGTTTTGCCTTGGAACTTAATAGGTGAGAATATTCATCCTTTTCCTGATGGATACTAATAGGATGTCTGGACTTATATGACTATATCATAGTATCACAAGTTCACAACATGCTTTAAAGCTCGATTAATGCTAAGAAATGTTTCATTGAACAGGCTTTGTGTAATAGCCTGACATACCATATTATAATGCTTTACTTTTGAGAATTTAACTCAGTATACTGGCTAAAGCCAGGAATGTATTTACTTATGTAACCAAGAATTCAGTGTGTATGAAATAAACATTATTAGTTATTCCGCTGTGAAGTCCTATTCTTTTTTTTGCAGATATCCCTAGTGGGATTTTCTGCTTTGATCTGCCCCTATGTATATTTTCTATGCTCAGAGACAGGGTGTGCTCAGGTGAGCACAACGTTTGAGAAGTGGAGCTCTGGGAGACCATAAGGTTCAAAGGAAACTCATGTGAACCCTCAATCCTGTGCTTTCACTAGAATGAGGTACTTCTGACTATCTCAAATGGAAACATACAAATACGATAAAATGGTTAGACCACATCAGTCACTGGCAGAGGATTTCATTGGCATGCATCAGATCTCATGGCCAATAGATAATCTCTACAGCCAGCACAGCAATGGGGGACCTCTGGCCCTCAGGAATCATTAAGCCCACCAGCATCCTAATGTAGTGTACGAGGATGTTTTCCCCAGACCTCTGACTTCCAGCATGGGCAGGTAAAGATGTGGCAGCAAAGAAATGATTGGGAGCTTAAAGAGCACTCCTAATTGTTCCTCGGCAAGCGGAAATTTCTCTCAGTACCCATCAGTTGATCAGCCCCGACAGGGAGCCCTGCTGGGATTGGCTGCATTGAGGAGTTCCCCATCAGGAACCTCACATTGCTCTCAAAGGGGCTTTCAGACCTGATCATCTGATGGCCACTGAGATCCATCACTTGGAAGTCCATGTGCAACTTCCTATAAAACACAGTGAGGCCAAGTATCAAAACACCAATAAAAATTTTGTTTTGAGGGAGAAGAGAAAATGGGAAGAAACAGGGGGGACCTGCTTGAACAGATACTTGGATTTCAGAACAGTGGCAGAATTCCTGGCAAAAGGCTTCTTCTGGCCTGATGTTTGCAGGAAACCAAAAAGCCTCACATATCTATAGGAATCTAAGATTAGTGCAGCCTGCCCCCTTTCTGAGGTGGAATGTTTGGCCCAATCAAGAGATCTGCTCCATCTCTGATGCCAGTGGCCAACCAGAAAGTAACTAGTTCCATCTCCCCACCATCTCTAAAATGTATATTTCAAAAGTTTGATTGCGTATTCAGACACCAAACAGTCCATAGCTCAAGGTTAACTGCAGGAGGGTTAGAATGCCAGATGCTGTAAGTGGTGCTTGTGAACCAGAACGTTGGGATTCCTAACAGATATAAATAACTGAATTCCAAAGCAGATATTATGGTCCACCAGGGAGCCTTACCGAGAAAGGCCACGATCCCACCATTTTCCTCCATGACTTCCCTATGCAGAGCTTTCTGGTCAGGATCCAGCAGCGCCCACTCCTCCTCTGTGAAAGACACAGCCACATCCTCAAAGGACACTGGACGCTAAAAATGGAAAGATTAATTTGTTGTAAACAGCATAAATATTATCTCCTAGGGCTGCATGTCTACCCCATTGGATAGCAGGAGCCCAACATCGCCTGACTTTCCTTCCTGCCTGATGCCCTTTAGGATCAAGAGATCATTTGTAAAGGAGCACTCTGAAGAACCCCCTTGCTGTAGGCGGGTGGTGGTGGTGAAAGAGACGTAGACTCTCCTTCCCCCTCCTCCTCCCAGCCATGTGTCTAACAAGGGTTTGCAAAAATCCTGAATTAAACATTAGCCCCACCTCCAGCCTAATTGAGGATGGGATGCAGGGTGAGTGGTCCCCGGGTTGGCCCATTAGGGGGTCCTCAGGTCGGAACCTCAGGGCAGGTCGGAGGGAATCTGCACAGCCCTAATATCTACTAACAACTGCTGTGTTGTTTTTATGGGATTGTTTTGGTGCACAGTTATTTACGGATGTTGATTTTAAAATTGTAATGAAAGTGTTTTATTTTAATGATAGGTGTTTCTATTTTAATCTTTGAGTAAGTGGCATTAACTGTAGCATTAAAGAGTATACAAAATAAATATTACTGAAAAAATCTTCATAGTAATAAATAACACTAGCTATATCCAAAGGGATAATTAAAGTGAACTGGCTGGTCACCATTATCAAGACTTAAGCCTTCGTTGAATGGTCTACAAAGCCATCGTTGAGGGAGATTTTGTTCAGACCAAGGAAGATGAGCAAGTACAGAAGCACTCAGGCTGTCCCCAGCCTTCTCTCCCCACTGATCCAGCCCCCTACCTCATCTGGTTCCACAGCAGCTGCTTTCCCTTCGTCACGAAAGCGAGACAGCTGAGTTCTCCCTGGTGTCATTTCATCCCCTGTGGGAGACAAAGGTGGTAGGAAGACATCAGCACGTGATTGTCTCAGAGATTCCCTGATGCATGTTTAACTATTGCACATGGGCCTCAGAAGAGGTCTTATCTGATGAGTGTTTATACACATTTTATATTTCAGTTGCGTGAAAACACATCTCTCCCCCTTTGGGCCATTGCCCACAAATTAAGGTGCTGATCCCCACGTATAAATCAGTGAAATGTAAACCAATAGAAAAGGCTGGAGACGATTGTCCCCCCCAGATTGAAACAGGAGGACCAAATTAAGAAAATCCCCACTAATCCTTACCCAGTGGACCCTGAATGGTGTCTGATGGAGTCTTCTCAGCCTCAATGAAAGCGATGTCCATTTCTGCAAAGAGATCCTTCCCCTGAAACAGTCATGAGGATTCAAAACAGGGAAGGGGGAAGAGGATTAGAAAAGAAATTACAGGTTCCTTCCCTGGACGCGTTCCAAAAAAGTTGGGCAATTAATCAAGAATTTTGGGATACCCTGTGATGCCCTTCCCTGGCTCTCCCTGTCAGGTTCCTACCTGCTTGTGGTTACTGCCTGTCTCTAGGCACCACCAGGGACTCCACCAGTCCGGACTGTCCTTTATTTTATTTTTTTCTCTCCCCGCTCTAGCACAGATCTCAACAGATCCCCCTGCTAGGCAACTACCAGTCACATCCTAATACTAGTATTCCCAGAGACTCTGAATACTGGTATTGTTATTCTCTTCACCGCTGCCATCATTTGTTACAGTTCCCCTTCAGCCTTGGTCATTACCTTACCCTCCCTTCTGGTCTGTGAAACCCCAGCCAAGGATCAGGCCTTTGGTAAACCAAATTAAGTATTTATTAAAGATAACAAAGCTAACAAGATTAACAAGATTTCTTCTTAAGGCACATAAGCATATGGTTTTACTCAATACTAATCCAAACTCCACCTCCCTCCTTCTCTTTCCCTCTCCTGGTAAACCACTCTCTCAACCCCACCAAACAACCCACTCTTTCTCTTTTCCCCCCTCATTCCACTCTCACTCTTCCTTTTATACGTTCAGCCATTTTAAACACTCAGCCAATCATCTAGCATTCTACTGCCCATTCACTCCCCCTCCTCTTTCACTCCACTTACCATGTATCTTCTAAACAACCAACACTTACCATATATACATTAATATAGGAACATCACATTTCCCCCCCCCTTAAACAACAGCAGAGTATTATTCCTGTTCCAGGATTTATACGTCGCGTTAACAAATAAAAGTCTCTATGGGGAAAATGTCTTTCTTTGTTCCTTCGTCTGGTCACGTCACTGCAGTCCCAGCCGCTTGCCTGGAAAGTCCATCGGCCAGTACATTGTCCTTGCCTTTTATGAACTGGAAGTCCACTTGATAGTCCTGTAGGGCCCAGGACCACCTCTGCAGCATAGTGTTATGGTTTTTCATAGTCTGCAACCATAACAAGGCCCGATGATCCGTAGTCATTGTGAATCTTCATCCCCACACGTATGGGCGCAACTTGTTCAGTCCCCACATGACCGCTAGGCACTCCTTCTAGACCGACGAATAGTTTTTCTCCCTCGGCGTCAGCTTGCGACTCAGGTACGCCACTGGATGTCTGGTGCCTCTTCTCTCCTGCAGCAAGATGACTCCCAGCGCCAGGTCCGACGCATCTGTAGCCACGATGAATGGTTTCTCATAGTCTGGTGCTATTAATATGGGTCCTTGGCACAAGGCTTGCTTCAGTAGATCAAAAGCCTTCTGACATTCATCCGTCCATACCACACGCTCAGAACACTTCTTCTTTGTTAATTCATGCAAGGGGGTTGCTATTTCCCCAAAATTTCAACCAAACTTCCTATAAAATCCAGCCACACCCAGAAATGCCCTTACTTGTTTTTTGGTTAAGGGGATCGGCCACGCTTGTATTGCCTCCACCTTGCTCCATAAGGGGGTGATTTTCCCACTCCCCACCTTATGTCCTAAATAGATTACTTCCTTTAGTCCAGACTGGCATTTCTTAGCTTTTATTGTGAGGCCTGCTTTTCTTAATGCCTCTAATACTGTTGTTAGGTGTTGGACATGCTCAGGCACCGACTTGCTAAAAATGGCCACGTCATCTATATAGGCCACTGCAAAATCTGACATGCCTCGCAACACAGTATTGATTAGCCTCTGAAATGAACTTGGTGAGTTCCTTAGTCCCATGGGTAAGGTCACAAACTCATATAACCCATCTGGTGTACTGAAGGCAGTTTTGGCTCTGGATTGCTTGTCTAGTTCCATTTGCCAAAATCCTTTACAGAGATCTAGTGTAGAGATAATGGTTGCTGCCCCCAATAACTCTAAAATTGCGTCTACCCTAGGCATAGGATATGCATCTGGGACAGTAATTTTATTGATTAGCCGATAATAGGTGCAAAACCTTGTGGTTCCATCTTTTTTTCGGAACCAGGACAATACCTGAGGCCCAGGGACTGATGGATTCCCTGATCACTCCTAATTCCAGCATATCTTCCACCTCCTTTTTGATCTCATTCAAAACTTTCCCATTCACACGGTACAGAACAGATCTGATTGGGGCATGATCTCCAGTATCAATGGAATGTATAACTATACTGGTTCGGCCAGGTTTGTTGCTAAAGAGATTCCTATAGGTTTTCAAAACTCTCAGAATCTCTTCCTTTACTTCCTCCTTCACCTCCTCTGACCATTCCACTTGATCTACCCCTCCTTTGTCTTTGCTTTCCTGTACCAAATCTGGAAGTTCAGGCCCACTTCCCTCAGGGAATAAGGTAACTTGCAACACCTGTACATCCCTGGTATGGTAAGGCTTCAACATATTTACATGAACCACTTTGCTTTTGTTTAATTGGTCTGTGGTGATTACATACGTGACTGTGTCAAGCCTTTCTCTGATGGTATATGGTCCTTCCCAGTTAGCCTGTAATTTGTCATGTTTCCTGGGTATGAACGCCATAACCATATCTCCCACATCATACACACGTTCCCTGGCTGTTCTGTCATACCAGTAACTTTGCTTCTCCTGTGCTTGACTCAAATTCTTTTTCACCACCTCCATCATTGATGTTAATTTATTGCGGAATTCCAATACAAAATCTACTACAGAAGTTTTGTACTCTCCAGGGTTCCTTCCCATGAATTTTTTAATAGTTCCAAAGGTCCCCTCACTTTTCTAGTGAACATGAGTTCAAAGGGTGAGAAGCCTGTTGACTCTTGAGGGACAAGAAGCATCCCAACCGTTCATCCCAGTCTTGTGGGTGATCTTGAACATAGCTTCTGATCATGCCCTTCAAAACGCCATTGAATCTCTCAGTTAACCCATTAGTGGCGGGATGGTAAGTAGTGGTCTTTAGATGTTTTAGACCACAACATTTCCACATTGCATCACTTCTCCCATGAATACACTGCCTTGATCCGTCAGCACTTCATGAGGGAAACCCAGCCTCATAAAGATTTTTAATAAAGCCTCTGCCACTACAGGGGCTTCTACAGATCTCAGTGCTTCTGCGTCTGGGTACCTGGTGGCAAAATCCACCACCACCACTAGATATTTCTTGCCATGCCTTGTGGGTTTGGAAAAAGGGCCCACCAAATCTATTCCCACTCTATAAAAGGGTTGTCCAATTATAGGAAGGGGCTTTAAGGGTGCCTTAGTCTTTACTCCACTTTTTCCCACCTTTTGGCATATTCCACAAGATAGACAATGTTGTTTTATATCTTTGGAGATGTTTGGCCAATAATAGTGTGCAGCCAATCTCCTCTTGGTCTTTTTTATTCCCAGATGTCCTGCACATGGGACATCGTGGGCTACCTCTAGCAATCTGGTTCTGTATTTGCTAGGTACTATCAATTGCTTCACTGGTTCACATTCATCCTTTCTCTCAGCGGGCATTCACAGTCTATATAAAATCCCATTCTCACACACAACTTGATTCCTCAGTTTGTCAGTGAAAGGAATCTGTTGGGTCAGAGCTTGTTCCTTTATCTGATTCAAACTTATATCTTTATGCAGCTCTTCCCTGAATTGCTCTGCTTCTTTCTTATCAGCGACCACTTGATACAGTTTGTCTCCTTCAGCAGGCCTGCTAGTGGTTGCTATGGTGACCTGAGGCTGGTTAACAGATTCCACCCTGTTTGTTTCAGCCCCCCTTAATATGGCTTCTTTTTGTCTGCCAATTTGCTGTCTGGTCACTACATAGATCTTTCCTTGGGCTCCCATTACATCTCTTCCCAGTATTACTGGTTCTTGTTGCTGGGCATTAATGCCTACTTTATATCGGCCCTCTCGGCCTCTCCAAGTCATTTTCACCAGGGCCACAGGCAAACTTTCTGGTTGACCCCTCACTCCTTGGATAGTCACAGTTTCCTGAGGTAATATTACCTCAGATTTTATTAAATCTCGCCTCAGTAATGTCTGAGCGGCACCAGTATCAAGCAATGCCCAATAATTTGCCCCTTGTACACTCACTTCCTCTCTCAGACTTGAATCAAGGTCTGTTACTTCTGTCCAGTTTATCTGGCAGAACTGAACCTTTTTCGCTGTTTCTAAAGCCTTGGGCTCTGTTTTCACTGCCCTTGTCTGAGCAGGACTACTAATAGGGTTGGCAACCTCACATTGAAAACGTAGGTGCCCCTGTCTACCACATTTGTAGCATAATTTCTCCTCACTTTTAGGGTACACAGATCCACTGTGGGGTGTCCTGTGCCCTTCAGATTTTACTGGAGGACTCACTCGCTGTGGTACCACATCCCTTCTGCCAGCATTATATGGTCTGGGTTTAAAATCTCTTGATGTTTTCCCCACCCAGCCAGTTCTGTTGGAGGCGAAGTGATCCGCCATCTCTGCGGCCTCCTGCACTGATGTAGGGGAACGGTCTTTGACCAGGAGCCTTATTTCTGGTGGTAACTGATGGTATAATTGATCCAATATCATGAGGTTTTTCACTTCCTCCACAGACTGAGCTTTTGCACTTGTCAGCCATTTCCGAAATATGTCCATCAGTTTTGCCCCCAGCTCCACGAAAGACCTCCCTGTCTGTATCTGGCAGTTTCTGAAAAGCTTTCTAAAATAATCAGGCCCCAGTCTGAACCTTTTAAACACTGCTTCTTTGAATTCAGCATAGGTGACGGGCCTGTCTGAGGGGAAATATTGGTATACCTCAGCCAATTCCCCTTTAATCAGGTTTGATAAATACTGCATGTATTTATCTTCAGGTAGCCCCCACAACTGAGCTGCTTTTTCAAAGGTGCTGAGGTAAATTTGAGGAGCTTGACCAGGCTCATAGACAGCAAAGTCCTTTGGAGTAATTTTTATTTTTGCTCCATCTCTGTCCTTTCTTGTCTCCTCAGAGTGAAATTTCTCTCTATCAAATTTTAACTTTTCTACTTGTAATTCAGCATCCAATGCTCGTTGCTTCTCCCTCTCCTCAAACCCCAATCTCATTCTCTCAATTTCCAACTCCCTCTGTTTTTCCTTCTCTGCACCTTCCATCCTCAATCTCTCAGCTTCCAACTCCCTCTGCTTGTCTTTTTCCTCAGCCTCCCATCTTAACTTCTCTCTCAAGTACTCTATATAAGCGGGATTGCTTAAATATCCTTCTGGGGTCTCTTCCCTGACCGGTTGTTTTTGCTGGGCAGTTGCAAATCCTATAAGTGCTACCCTCAATTCATCTACCCCTTTACCCTCGTGAGGTAAATTGAATGTTATGCACTTCTCCACCAGCTCCTCTCTTTTCATTTTTATGTATTCAGCCATGGTGTTTGAGTTCACTCACTCTTTGCCACACACTCTTTGCCAGTCACTCTCACAAGTAATCTTGTTTTGTTATTTCTGTTTGTCACACCACTGTTAGGGATTCTCCAGTATTCGTACCACTGCTACAGCCAACACCTGTGACGTAATCTCCTTTGTTCGTATCCCACCGCTACGACCACCTGTGACGCCCTTCCCTGGCTCTCCCTGTCAGGTTCCTACCTGCTTGTGGTTACTGCCTGTCTCTAGGCACCACCAGGGACTCCACCAGTCCGGACTGTCCTTTATTTTATTTTTTCTCTCCCCGCTCTAGCACAGATCTCAACAGATCCCCCTGCTAGGCAACTACCAGTCACGTCCTAATACTAGTATTCCCAGAGACTCTGAATACTGGTATTGTTATTCTGTTCACCGCTGCCACCATTTGTTACAGTTCCCCTTCAGCCTTGGTCATTACCTTACCCTCCCTTCTGGTCTGTGAAACCCCAGCCAAGGATCAGGCCTTTGGTAAACCAAATTAAGTATTTATTAAAGATAACAAAGCTAATAAGATTAACAAGATTTCTTCTTAAGGCACATAAGCATATGGTTTTACTCAGTACTAATCCGAACTCCACCCCCCTCCTTCTCCACTCTCTCCTGGTAAACCACTCTCTCAAACCCACCAAACAACCCACTCTTTCTCTTCTCCCCCCAGATTCCACTCTCACTCTTCATTTTATACGTTCAGCCATTTCAAACACTCAGCCAATCATCTAGCATTCTACTGCCCATTCACTCCCCCTCCTCTTTCACTCCACTTACCATGTATCTTCTAAACAACCAACACTTACCATATATACATTAATATAGGAACATCACATACCCTCCCTCACATTTTTTGTCCATTTTGACTATCTCAATGAAACACTCTCACCTGCTGCTCTGTCTGCTTCTTGTCCTCTTCCTGGCTCAGGAGGAAGCCTTCTGCCAGGGCCACCGCCTGGGAAGTGGTCTCCACTCCACATTCCCTCACCCAGCTCTCCATCTCCGGTGGAAGGACAGACAAGAACTGCTCAAGGATCACCAGGTTCAAGATCTCATTCTTTGTGTGTTGCTCTGGCTTCAGCCACAGACAGCAGAGACTGCAGAGTTCGTTACAAACTTCTCGTGGCCCCTCAGCCTCCTGGTAGCAGAACTGCCTGAAATGCAGTCGGTGCACATCTGAACTGAGGGTGTTCTCTTCACCCAGGCCTTGCTGTATGGTTCTTTCCCAGAATTCCTCACTGCTGCCAGCCTTGGTGGTATAGGAGCATCTTCCTGCTTCATGGCCAGATGCTTCTTCCTCTTCCATCTTTTATCTGTGCACCAAGGAAGCCCCCAACAGGACTGAAGGAACTCCTTTGTCTTATGCCGATTTCTGTCTCAAGCCTATGAAACTCCTAATCAGAGGTGCTACCAAGTCCTGCAAAACCAAGACATTGTTCTGTTATAGAATGATTACACTTTCAGGACAGGAAAAAGTGTGGATGTGTCTGGCTAGCACGAGGGGGGGCCACATTCCTCCATGTGAGGGCCGCAGCTTAAAGCATTCAATTTAGTTCAGTCAGAAGGTGCAGCATCTGCCCTACTGCCCTTTGACTTACCACTCCTTCCCTGCCGTGCACACTCCCTCTCTTGGCCTGCCTCATCCTTTTATGTAGAATTATCCCTGCCTCATTTCCTTTATGCAGAATAATCTTTAAGTATTTACTGTAAAAGAAAATAATATTTCTTCCTTGCATCTGAGATCAGATATACTGCTTCTGCATATAGAAGTTTTATTCCCTGCACTGCTACCCATGTTGCTGTCATGCCAACAATTTGCCATATCTGTGCCCCCAATATTTCTCTAATTGGAGCCTTCTCCACCTTTTCATTCCCTTTCCTTCCTTTGTCTACATTCTCTTACACAGAGTCATCGGCCAGAGAAAAACATACCACATCTCCAGCCAGCACTCCTCCAGAAGTAGCCTTCCATTGTTACACAGATGTATCAGCAACTAATTGTATTTTACTAGTGTTATATTATGATGTTGTTTGGTTTTTGTTGTTGTTTGTCTGTTTTTGGTTTTTGCCTTTTATATTTATTGAAGTTATATATTGAGCTGTTACTTTTTTTGTACACCGCCCAGAGAGCCGTTAGGCTTAGGGCGGTATATAAATAAAATAAATAAATAAATAAATAAATAAATAGGAGGGTCCTCATCTATGGTTTGTAAGCTCCATTTCTGCCCTTTAGATTCCTGCTTCCCTTAAGACCTTAAGCTGCAATCCAAAACCCCAACATGTCAAAAGTGCAGGCAGAAGGCTTTTGTCTGTCCCCCCTCACATTTTCTGCCCTAGCAAGCGTGAACGATGGATCTGCAGATGTGGACACAGTTTGGGTTCCTCTCTTAATAAGGGCTGTTTTAATGGGCTTGTTTAATTGTACATTTTAATGGTGGATGTTTTTCTTTTACATTCTGATATGTTTTATTGTGAATTTTTCCTTTATTTTTAATTATATCTCTGCTTATATTTTTGAATTGGTTTTAGAGTTGTAAACTGCTTAGAAGCCATGTTGGCAATTAAGCACCATATAAATGAATGATAAAAATCTATTTTGTTTTCATGTCCTCCCTGGGCTCCTACTGGGAGGAAAAACCTCTCTCTATATATTAATCTAATATATATATATATATATATATATATATATATATATATATATATATATATATATATATATATATATATATATATACGGTGATTAACCAAACAGAGGTTTTTATTATATTAACAAAACGTTTCAGCTTCCGCCTTCATCAGCTGCTAACATACAAATGCTGTTACCAAGGTGGCAGTTATAGAGCTTTGAGGATGGAATGCTCAGAGGGGCTTCCTTTGCGGAAGCTAAGAGATGCTGGTACTGTCCTCCTGGTTCAGGCCATGTGGTGCCAATGTGCCCAGAGAATAAATCCAAAAGTTCTCCCTTTTGGTCAATGCTGCTGGATCTGCTGGCATCTCTATCACTGTAATGGAAAAGTCCAACAGGCTGTAACCCTCGATGTTAAAATGCTTTGCAACTGGTTGCTCCACTTTTTTTGGTCAAAATTATATATATATATATAAAATAAATAATAAAGGGGGGAAAGAGCAGAAGAAGCCAGTGTGGCTTCACAAAAAGCTTAGAGATAACTTGAAAACAAAAAAGGACACATACAGGAAGTGGGAAGAAGGCCAGGCCACAAAGGAAGAGTACAGGGAGGTATCACAGAATTGCAGGGATGGTGTCAGGAAGGCTAAAGCTGAGAATGAGCTGAGGCTAGCGAGGGATGCTAAAAGCAACAAAAAAAGCTTTCTTCAGATACGTCCATAGTAAAAGACAGAGATAAGAAATGGTGGCACAGCTACTAAATGAGGATGGCAAAATGATAACGGATGACAAAGAATACGCAGAAGTGCTCAATTCCTACTTTGGCTCAGTCTTCTTCCAAAAAAGGGTCTATGACCCTCCCAGGAAACATGAAGTAGAAAGGGCAGGACTGGAGCTTGAGATTGATAGAAAAATGGTCAAGGAATACCTAATCACTTTGAACAAATTCAAAGAGGCAGGACCCCATAAACTGCATCCTAGAGTATTGAAGGAACTGGCTGAAGAACTCTCAGAACCACTGTCTATTATCTTTGCAAAATCATGGAGGACCGGTGAAGTGCCAGATGACTGGAGGAGAGCTAATGTGTCCCTATCTTCAAAAAAGGCAAAAAGGAGGAACCGGGGAACAACAGACCAGTCAGCCTAACATCAATCGCTGGAAAAACTGGAGCAGATTATAAAGCAGTCAATCTGTAAGCACCTTGAAAACAATGCAGTGATTACTAGGAGCCAACATGGATTTATGAAGAACAAATCCTGCCAAACTAATCTCATCTCATTTTTTTATTGGGTAACCTCCCTTGCAGACTGTGGGAATGCTGTGGACATAACATATCTCGACTTCAGCAAAGCTTTGACAAAGTGCCCCATGATATTCTGATTAGCAAGCTAGCTAAATGTGGGCTGGATGGAACAACTATCAGGTGGATCCACAGTTAGCTCCAGAATTGTACTCAAAGAGTGCTTATCAATGGTTCCTACTCAAACTGGGCGGAAGTAACGAGTGGGGTACCACAGGGCTCGGTCTTGGGCCCAGTGCTCTTCAATATTTTTATTAACAACTTGGATGAGGAGGTACAAAGCATGCTTATCAAATTTGCAGATGATACAAAATTGGGGGGCACAGCATTGGGCTGAAAACAACAGAATGAAATTCAATAGGGATAAATGCAAAGTTCTACACTTAGGAAAAAGAAACCAAATGCACAGTTATAAGATTTGAGATACTTGGCTCAGCAATATGACATGTGAGAAGGATCTTGGAATTGTCATTGATCACAAGCTGAATATGAGCCAACAGTGTGATGTGGCTGCAAAAAAGGCAAATGCTATATTGGGCTGCATTAACAGAAGTATAGTTTCCAAATCGCATGAAGTATTAGTTCCCCTCTATTCAGCACTGGTTAGGCCTCATCTTGAATACTGTGTCCAGTTCTGGTCTCCACACTTCAAGAAGGATGCAGACAAACTGGAACGAGTTCAGAGGAGGGCAACAAAGATGATCAGGGGACTGGAAAAAAAGCCCTATGAGGAGAGACTGAAAGAACTGGGCATGTTTAGCCTTGAGAAGAGAAGACTGAGGGGAAATATAATGGGCTCAAGTTGCAGGAAGCCAGATTTCGACTGGACAGCAGGAAAAACTTCCTAACTGTTAGAGCCATACAACAATGGAACCAATTACCTAGAGAGGTAGTAGGCTCTCCGACACTAGAGGCATTCAAGAGGCAGCTGCACAGCCATCTGTCGGGAATGCTTTGATTTGGATTCCTGCATTGAGCAGGGGGTTGGACTTGATGGCCTTGTAGGCCCCTTCCAACTCTACTATTCTATGATTCTATGTCGTATTGCTGAGCCAAGTATCCCCCGTCTTATAACTCTGCATTCGGTTTCTTTTTCCTAGGTGTAGAACTTTGCACTTATCCCTCTTAAATTTCATTGTTGTTTTCAGCCCAGTGCTCCAGCCTATCAAGATCCCTTTAAATGTTGTTTCTGTCCTCTAGGGTTTTCGCTTTCCCTCTCAATTCTGTATCATCTGCAACTCTGATAAGCATTTCCTGCACCTCCTCATCCAAGTCGTTAATAAAAATATTGAAGATCCCTGCATCCAGGACCGAGCCCTGCAGTACCCCATCCCTTACCTGCCCCCACTTTGAGAAGGAACCACTGTTGGAGTGGATCCCGGATGGATCAGCTGAGCAGGCCCTCCATTCACCCTCCCCCTGCAGCCCTGGGACCTCCATTCACCCAAATGCAGAAAACGGAGGCGGGGGGGGACTCACCCGATCGCAAGAGGGGCCACCGACACAGCACTTAGGAGGGTCAAAGGCCACTTTCACTCCCCGGCCAGAAGCCGGAAGGATGCTCTAGGAATCTAGTCCTGTTCATTTTAGCCCTTAGCATGCCAAACACTAAGCTCACTGCTCTCTCCCCGCCTCGCTCTCAAAGCAGGAGAGAACCCTTCTGCATTAAATTTTACCTTTGTAGTCCCCCTTTAGTGTGTGTGTGTGTGTGTGTGTGTGTGTGTGTGTGTGTGTGTGTGTGTGTATGTATTTTATGTATTTTAACTGTATTTTATGTATTTTAAATTTATTTTGTTTGTGTGATTTTACTGTTTATAATTTTATTATGTACATGTTTGATTTTATTTTTGTAAGCTGCCCTGAGTGCCCTCTTATAGGGGAGAAGGACGGGATAGAAGTATTGTAAATAAATAAATAAATAAAATAAAAACCTTGCACTGCACGCACAGAGTTGGGAGGTTTGGTCTCTCGCTAAGATTTCCGACGCTTCAGGTTCCCAAATGAGCCTGGCCATGAAAGAGTGGGAGAGGGGTTCCGATCGACTTCTCCCCTTCCTCCCAAATTCCCTCTCGCGGAGGTTCCCGCAACGGGGACTGTGGAGTCTGGGTGCCCCCTTTGCATTGGGCTGCATGTAGAAGCCCTCAGATGCTGAAAGGGACCTTCAGGAGATTTTCCTTCCCTGCCCCACAACACCGCTTTTAACTCTTTGCTGTCTCCATCTTTTGCCCAAGGAAAACAGCACTCTACTTCAGGTTTCCATTTGCATGCTGTCCTCCCATATGGCCAATTTGGGGGGTGGGGCTGCTCTGGCTCAAGGCCTCTTTGGTCTCTGGTTCATACACAGCATGCATTTAAAGCACATCACCCCTCCTCGGAAAAAAAACAATCCCGGGGATTGCAATTCTTTAAGGGTGCTGGGAATTGTAGATCTGAGAGGGGTAAACTACAGTTCCCAGGATTCAGGGTGGGGGATGTGTACGCAGCTTTTGCTCAGGCTGTGTCAATTGCTGTCATCTGTACCTGCCCCTCCACATTGTCAGCTTCTTGTGGGAACTGGAAGTGTCAGGAGTCACACCAGGCCAGGAGAGGCCAAAACTCCCCTCTGTGCGTGCACTCCATGGTTCTTCTTTGGATGATCCTACTACTCCTTATTTATTTATTGAAGACTTTATATATCATTTGCTGCCCTGGGCTCCTGCTGGGAGGAAGGGTGGGAGATAAATCAAATAAATATTGATGTACATAAAAATATCATAAAACCAAACACTACTTTAAAATGTCTGCTAAAACAAGAAAGTCTAAGCCGTGCACCTGAGGTTCAGCAAGGACGGCATCTGTCTGATCTCACTTGGGAGGGAGTTCCACAGGCTTGGACCCACCACACTGAAAGCACAGCTTCTAGTTGTTACGAGCCATCAACAGTCTAGCTGCAGCATTTTGCACCAGCTGGAGCTTCTGGACCAGGCACAAGGGCAGCCCCACATAGAGCACATTGTGATAATCAAGTCTTGAGGTCAGAAATGCATGAATCACCACAGCCAGGCTATCCCTGTCCAACAGCAGCCATTGCTGGAGAAGAACTTCATCCAGAACAGGCAAATGGTCAACCTCCCGGACACGGGCACGACCAACCCACAGTTCGTCCATCTTCCCAGGGTGCAAGTTCAGTTTATTAACCCTCATCCATTCCACAACTGCATCCAAGGTTCCAGAGCATGCTCACCCCTTTTTGGCTCAGAGTTTATGGAGAAATAGAGCTGTGCATCTTCAAGATACTGATGACACTTTGCCCCCAAACAGCTCCCAATGGTGTCATCCAGATGTTAAACAGCAGCGGTGACAGGTCTGTGCCCTGTTGTACACTATAGCAAAAGATCATAGGGCCAAAACATTATCCTGAATCCCCCAGTGCTATTCTCTGGTCACGACCCTGCAGGTAGGAACAGAACCACCATCCAACAGTGCCCCCAATATCCACTCCACAGATCTGGTCCAGAAGCATACCATCGTCAACAGTATCAAAAGCCACAGAAACATCAGGTAACAGAAGAGATGCATTTACCCTGTCCCACTCTTGATACAAGTCATCCATCAGGTCAACAAGGGCTGGTACCATGCCTGAACCCAGAATGAAATGGACCTAGATAGTCCGTATCCTCCTGAAATTCTTGCAACTGCTCCTCCGTCACCTTCCCTGGCTGGGCGGTAGTGATTGTCAACTGCAGGGTCTAGGGTGGGCTTCTTCAGCAGTGGACGCACTATTGTTTGTTCAAGAGCAGCAGGCACAACTCCATCAGGTAGCACACTGAGGGTTTAGCATGCTGAACTAGATTCCTAGAGATGAACCAAACAAGATTCAACCAAACTAAACTAAACTAGATTCAACTAAACTAAACTAGATTCAGCTAAAGTAGAATGAACTGAACTTGATTCCTGGAGAGGAATAGAAAGAGACAGTGTGGTGTAATGGTTAGAGTGTTGGACTATGACCTGGGAAACCAAGGTGTGAATCCCCACTTAGCCACAGATTAGAAACCAAGGCTATTTGGACAGACATGACTCACCTCTAATCTAGCTCTTTACAACCCCTGCACCCGTGGGAGGGCTGTAGTTCGGTGGCAGAGCATCTACTTTGAGTGCAGAAGGTCCTAGGTTACATCCATGGCTTCTCCAGGAATGGGAGTGCCTTCTGCCTGAAACTCTGGGAGCTGCTGCCAGTCAGTGTAGACACTGCTGAGCAAGATGGACCCAATGGTCTGACTCCGTGGAAGGAGCTTCCCATGTTTTTCGCAAGGTCATAGAAACCAGGCACAGAAGAATCACAATGTGTGTCTGCCAAGGAGAATTCATTTGCCATTAGTGCCCTTTATGGTTCATCTTATTTTGCAGTACAGGTGTCTTCTGCTGTGCCCTCAGGTTGCCCTTGGCTATTTCAGGGCCCTCCTCTTATTTAACTGAATTCTTAATATGTGATTTAATATTTGTATGCTGCTTTTCCAACAATCAAGATGAGCTCAAAGCATCTTTGCTTTCAAAAACTTCTTATTTAACTCAATTCTCTCTCTCTCTCTGTCTGTCTGTCTCTCTGTCTGTCTGTCTCTCTGTCTGTCTCTGTCTGTCTGTCTGTCTGTCACTCACTCACTCACTCACTCACTCACTCACTCACTCACACACACACACACACACACACACACACACACACACACACACACACACACACACGTGTTCTGGAAGCCACAGAGAAAAGCATCAAATTAAAATCTAAAATATATTTTAAAGATGATTAAAAATAAACCTCGCTAACTGTGAAATAACAACACACAAAGCCAGGAAAATGTCTCCCCGTCCTCCAGGCTTCGATTGTTACATGCCTCTGTGATAATTTGCAGACAAAACACAGACCAGTTTGCCAGCCTTGAGAACTAGCACCAAAAATACCCTGGAGAGTCTGTAGTTTCACATTTTAAACTCCCTTTACTCATAATTGTTTTTGCTCAATTACTGTCTTGTTCCACTCACTAGTTAGTCTCTCTTTGTTTACCGATCTTTACTTGCATAGAATTATACTGCAAGTTAACTATACAGAGAATTTTCATTTAACATTTGAACTTTAGCCACTGCACCATAACACATTTTGCATTTTTGTGCATGGCGGAACTGTTTAGCACCACCACGCACAGTAGTTCTATAAGAGAACAATGCATTAGGACAGATAGAAATTGGCAGAAGACAAAACAGTTCCTTGGGACCTCCTGCAGGCTTCCTGGGAGCCCAGATGGATGAGCAAAAGCCAGCTGCCCCACTGCCATCAAGACTGGGAACAGTGGGGGATTCTGGGAAAGAACTGTGCAGAAGGTCCTGCGTGAGAAAGACAATCTCAGCTCAGATGTGTAGCTCAAGCAGGTCAGGCATTTCCTCTAACAGTAGGGCATGGACCCCCGAGAGGTTTGCAGCTGACTTTACCATCTCTGCTATCAGTGGCTCAAGCCACACCCAGGGAATCAGATCTGGTGATCCTGGAATAGTTCTTGGCTGTCGCTCAACTGGATATGGAGATTTGGAGGTGGTAAGGTCATATTAATTTCTGACTATGTAAGGCCCCTCCCATCCAGCTTACTATGTTTCCTAGGCTGGGAGACTATAACCTCGCCTCCTATCTCAAAGTTTCTAGTCCTGGCTTTTTGATCATACCACTGTTTTTGCTTTTGTTGTACCATAACCAAATTTGCACGAGCCAATTCCATTGTTTCCTTTAACCTTTGTTGGAGCTCCATTATGTATTTTACTACTGCCACTTTCTCCTCAGAAACTAGACCTTCCCAACTTTCTCTCATTAGGTCGAATGGACCTCTCCCCCTTCTTCCAAACAATAATTCAAAAGGTGAAAAAGACCAGTTGAATCCTGGTAAACTTCGCCATAAACAACTAACATACCAGGTAGTCTTTTGTCCCAATTGTGTGGATGTTCTACTGCATAAAATTTAGCCTTTTTTTTCAGAGTACCATTGTATTTTTCAACCAGGTCACTTGTTTGGGAATGAATGCTGTAGATTTGACATGCTTTATGCCGCAATACCTCCACAAAATTTGATTACAGCTGACAAGAATACAGTTCCCCTATCCAGTATGAGTTCTTGGGGAAATCCTAAACAAGATAATATTTTTAAAAGGGCCTATGCCACTGACATAGCACCAATATTTCTGAGCTTCAGAGTCTGGAAAATGAATTGTAAAATCAACCACTGTAATCACAAAATATTTTCCATTCTGAGTAGGTTTTGTGAATGGACGTACTATATCCACAGCCACTCTAGAAAAGGTTTTCCCAATCAAGGGCAATAGCTGTAAGGGAGCTTTAATCTTTTCCCCTCCCTTTCCCACCTCTGTGACACCTTAAATTCTCTGTGTACTTGGGCTAGGGCCTCAGAAGGCACTCGGGCAATTGTATAAAAAAACTGGGCCTCTCCCTGGTTGCTAGGCAACAGACTGGATGGTATATTTACTTCTGTCATACTGTTACAGGTCTCATTTTTCTCAGCCAACACTGACATTGTCACCATTGTTTCTTTCTGAGATCTGGTAACAATGTATACCTGTCTCCCATGAGACATAATGTCTTTCCCCAGAATAAAACATTCACTTTGCCCATTGTTGACCCCTACCTTTTATTCTCCCTCAAAACTTCTCCAGTTTACTGTAACTCTGGCTAAAGGTGTTTGAACAGGTCCTCCATTTATATATCTGATGAAAAATATTGAGGTAAAATATTTTCAGAATGAATCAGATCTGAGCACATCTGCACCTACCTACTAACAAACATTTAATTAACACTTTCCTACCTGAACACAATTTCAGAAGTTTTAAACATATATGTAATTTTGATTTTGTTACAGGCACTGACTCCTCTGAGGTCTTCATTGGATGCCAGACAGAAGCCACTGGGTAAGGATTGATGGGATGTATCTCAATTTGGTCTCCCTCCATCAATTATAAAATCAATCTATGGGCTCATTTAATCTTTTGGGGGAAGACACTTGTCTCTAGCCTTTTTCACCACTCCAAAATGTCCTTCTATACTTCCTATCTGAGAGTATCTCTGACGTGGCGATTGCCAAAAGAGACTGTGAGTGCTCTATCATGCCAATTCTCATACTCCTGTGTTTCCCTTGTTCCTTCCTGCATGATTCTGAAAGAAAAATGAGGGAGTTGTTGTTTTTTTTTTTAAAAAAAAACAGGTTTGCAATACTCGACACAGGTAGGTAGCCTCAGGCAGGCATAACTGGCAGCACCATAGAGATAATATGAATATAGGGACATGAAATCTGGGGAAATCATGGTCGCCTGTATAGAGGGGATCATTCCTGTCAAATTTCAGGTGGGGTAACTCCTGGGGTTTTCAGGCTAGCCACCTCTACAATTCAATTTTGACAAGCAAGATTTTTTTAAAGCCCCAAATATATGTGGAGGAGACTGTCAACAGCAGTAGTGAGGGGAAAATAAAAATATGATCTCATATTAATAATATTCACTGAGAGTAGCAATTGGGGGAAGGGCCATATCTCAGTGGCAGAGCATCTGCCTTGCATGCAGAAGGCCCCAAGTTCAATATCCACTGTCTCTAGCTGGGGGTGGTGGAGACTCCTACCTGAAACCCTGGAGAGCAGCTGCCAGTCAGTGTAGGTAATACTGAGCTCAATGGACCAGCAGTCTGACTCAGTGCAGGCAGCTTCCTATGTTCCTACAATGATGATTCTGAACTCAGAATGATGGCTAATGTGCCCACAAGGATTGGCTGGCTGGCTAAAAATAATTTAAAAAATTGTGTAACCACACAAGCTGGCTGTGTTTTATTGTTTGTGTAGCTACCCATTGGAGAAAGAAAATTCTGCATTTTAAACCTTCAACCCGCCAAGCACTGTGATTGGAGAGTGTTGGGTAGGTGATAGCATTCTAGCCTTCTTAACCTCTCCATACCCTGGCATTTCTCCTTATTTGGTGTTGTAATTGCTACATTGCAGAGACACTCTTTCTGGCTTAATTAGAGACTGTTTTGAGCTACAGATCTGTGCAAATCTCTACAAATCGATTCAGGACTAGCTGATAGATTCTGTAGACATCTGTAGCTGCTTCAACTCGATCCAGACAGTTCACAAATCAGCCTGATTAGATTTTTCATTTGGCCGAATCCTGTGCACAGCCCTACAAATTATTCAGGTCCTCAAAGGAGCCCTTGCCTAACGACTAACACTGAAATGCAAATCATGATAGGAGAACCTTAAAGAAAAGGGTGAACACATAATAAAAATTTGGTATTAATATTATATATTACTTTTAAAAATCCTTTGTTGCTAGAATAGATTCATCCTTTGGCAACAAATGTCTCCAGGGAAATTAGAAAAGGCATTGCCTAGTTTTTATATGATGTAGAAGCTAACAACTGCAATATCCTAGGGTTGCATTCAATGGATCAGTTGAATTCATATTCAACTAACCCATTGAAATTAATGAACCTAAGTTAGTTGTGTCATTTAACTTCAGTTGGTCTACTCTGAATAGAATTAGCATTGAATACCACTCTTGCAGGCAGAGAAGAGCACACTAACAGAAACAGAAAGAGGAAATAAATACTTTCTTTTCAATAAATACTACATTAAAATTACAAATTAAATAACATTGCAACACAGAATGGTCTGAAGGAGCAATTTTCTATTATATTTGAATGCTAAAGTTAAGTCTTCTGATCCTATGAGGAAAGTAAAGGGATGCTGCAAACCTGGTGGCCTCCTGTCCTCTCGGCTCAGCTTCCCCCGGCAACCCAGAGGATGTGAACCTCCTTGACTTGGCCACAGGCACCCCCTAAGGCACTGCATAACTTTAAAAAAATGTTTGTATATAATTTCAATTGTGAGTGGGCCTGCCTGGAGACCAGACATATCTTCCCTCAAGACGTTTGTGTGAAATGTGCCAAATTAATGTTGTGCTTATTAGGGAGTGCTGTCCAGAATTCCGTTTGCCCTTCCCTCGGCTGAAATAACTTCACAAAAGCAGCTTGATCTCCTCCGACTGCCAGTATTTCCCCTTCCTGGACTGCGAATGAGCAGCCATATTATTATGTCTTTAACACACCGTGTGTTGAGGGAACAAAACAATGGATTTTTATGCATTCTTCTTCCAGCACTTCTTCCAGTGCTTTCCTTTGCTCTTCTGAAAAAGCAAACTGGTTTTTTTTTTAATATTTAAGCAATTAAAGAGCAATTCTGCATACAAAGGTACATGTGAATCCTGAAACTGAACCCTTCCCCATAATTTCCTTTCCTTTTCCAAACAAGCAAACTAGTTTTTTTAAAATATTAAAGCAATTAAAGAGCAAGTCTGCACAGAAAGGTAGACGTGAATCCTGAGACTGAACCCTTCCCCATAATCAGTATATAATCACCTCCCAACTTGCCTAAACCTCTTTGACCTCACTGGCTGTGTCTCCATGGCATCCTAGGAGCCCTGCCAGGCCCAGTGACCACCAGGTACCACAGCATTTATGGTTTCCCTCCCATATGATTTTTTTGGTGGGAAGTGAGATTGTCTCTCTGACTGAAGTTCTTTCCGTGTTCCAAGCACTGATATGGTTTCTCCCCACTGTGAATTTTTTCATGAGAAGTGAGAGTGGAGCTTCGACTGAAGCTCTTTCCACATTCCATGCAGTTATATGGTTTCACCCCTGTATGAATTCTTTGATGAGATGTAAGATGGGAGCTGTGATTGAAGCTCTTTCCACATTCCAAGCATTTATATGGTTTGACTCCTGTATGAATGCTTTGATGGGAGATGAGAGTTTCCTTCCAGCTGAAGCTCTCTCCACATTCCAAGCACTGATACGGTTTCTCCCCGCTATGAACTTTTTCATGGGAGGTAAGACTATCTCTCCGACTGAAGCTCTTTCCACATTCCCAGCAGTGATAGGGTTTCTCCCCTGTATGAATTCTTTGATGACGAAAAAGATCTGTGCTTGCATGAAAGCTCTTTCCACACTCCAAGCACTGATATGGTTTCTCCCCTGTGTGAACTTTTTCATGGGAAGTGAGATTGTCTCTCCGACTGAAGCTCTTTCCACATTCCAAGCACTGATATGGTTTCTCTCCTGTATGAATGCTTTGATGGGAAGTAAGACTTTTCTTCCAGCTAAAGCTAATTCCACATTCCATGCACTGATATGGTTTCTCCCCACTGTGAATTCTTTGATGGTTAGTGAGAGTTTCCTTCCAGCTGAAGCTCTTCCCACATTCCAAGCACTGATATGGTTTCTCCCCATTGTGTACTTTTTCATGGGAAGTGAGATTGTAACTCCGACTGAAGCTCTTTCCACATTCCAAGCATTGATACGGTTTCTCCCCTTTATGAATGCTTTGATGGGAAGTGAGACTTTCCTTCCAGCTGAAGCTCTTTCCACATTCCATGCACTGATATGGTTTCTCCCCTGTATGAATTCTTTGATGATTAGTGAGACGGGTACTCCGGTTGAAGCTCTTTCCACATTCCATGCACTGATATGGTTTCTCCCCTGTATGGATGCTTTGATGACGACAAAAGTCTATCCATGCATGAAAGCTCTTTCCACATTCCAAGCACTGATATGGTTTCTCCCCTCTATGAATTCTTTTATGGTTACTGAGATAAGTGCTCTGACGGAAGCTCTTTCCACATTCCAAGCATTTATATGGTTTCACCCCGGTGTGAATTCTTTGGTGGGAAGTCATCTTATTCTTCTGATAGAAGCTCTGTCCACATTCCAAACATTTATATGGTTTCACCCCAGTATGAATTCTGTTTTGGGAATTCTGAGTTAAGTTCTCTCCACGCTCCCCAACTGTGTTAGTTTTGTCACCGTCTCCCTTATTCTTGGTTTTCAATTTAACACTTTCTGCAACAAAGAAAGAAAACGATTGGAGCCTTAGGAAGAAATGGTACCCTAAATTAATGAACAATGCCAATGAACGCTTCTGATACATGAAGAATGGAAAAGACTCACATGGGAGGCAGATCTAACTTGAAAGTGAACTACCTCTTTTTAATGGACAGGTGGTATACTACAAACTGTTGGGTTTGGGACATGGAGACCTGGGTTCAGCTTCCGACTCAGGGATCAATCTCACTGGTTGATCTTGGGCCAATGCTCTCTCTCAGCCTAGCCTACTTCACAAGATTGTTGTGCAGATAAATGGAACAACACTGCATTCTCTCCAGAGCTGTTTCAAGCTATGTGTGATGGGCTAAACTGTCCTTACTGAATATTGATTAGAAATAGGTTTCCCATTAGAGTACTACATAAGTGTTAAAAAGAAGCCCCACAGGTTTAAAGGAAGTGTTTTTTCCCCTTCAGTTTGATTGTACAAGTTTTTTCATCCAATTCTGGGAACTTAGCAGGTGAGAATATTCATCCTTTTCCTGATGGATACTTTTAGGATGTCTGGACTTATATGGTTATATCATAGTATAATACCATGCTTTGAAGCTTGATTAATGCTAAGAAATGTTTAATTGAACAGGCTTTGTGTAATAGCCTGACATATATTATATTGCTTTACTTTTGAGAATTTAACTCAGTATACTGGCTAAAGCCAGGAATATATCTTACTTATGTAACCAAGAATTCAGTGTGTATGAAATAAATATTATTCGTTATTCTGCTGTGAAGTCCCATTATGTTTTGCTGATATCCCTAGTCTTAAGTGGGATTTTCCTCTTGTGATCTGCCCCTATGGATATATTCTATGCTCAGAGACTTAGGTTAGTATGTTTGACAAGTGGTGTTCTGGAGGGCCACGAGGTTAAAAGGGAGCTTGTGTGAACCCTTGATCCTGTGCATTCACTAGAGTGAGGAAGCTCAGTCTATGGAAATATACAAGTATGAAAAGAAGGTTAAGCCCTATCATTCACTGGCGGAGGATTTCTTTGGCACGCAGCAGATCCCAAGGCCAATAAATAAACTCTACAGCTAATGCAGCAATGGGGGACCTCTGGCCCTCTGGAATCATTAGGCACAGCAGCATCCTAATGTAGTCTGTGAGGATGTCTTCCCCAGAGCTCTGACTTCCAGCGTGGGCAGGTAATGATGAGTGCACTCCTAATTGTTCCTCGGCAAGCGGGCCTTTCTCTCAGCACCCATCAGTCGATCAGCCCCGACAGGGAGCCCACTGGGGTTGGCTGCATTGAGGAGTTCCCCATCCGGAACCTCCCAGTGCACTCAAAAGGCCTCTCAGAGCTGATCAGCTGATGGCCACTGTCACTTGGAAGTCCATGTGCAAGTGCCTATCAAACGCGGTGAGGACAAATATCAAAATACAAATAAAAATGTTGTTTGGGGGGAGAAGAGAATATGGGAAGAAACGGGGAGGGGCAACAATCAAACACAACACAGGTTTGCAAGTAAAATAATAAAGTCGATCTATCTTTGCTAGTTAAATGTTACCTGCTTGAACAGTCTTGGATTTCAGAACAATGGCAGAGTTCCTGGCAAGAGGCTTCTTCTGAAAGAGCATCTTTGGACTTTCCAGGAAGGCAAAAGGCTCACATATTTATGGGAATCTAAGATTAGTGCTATCACTAGAAGTCAACGTGACAAAGTAATTATTTCTACAGCTCCATTCTCCCTTTGGTTTCCGCGTATTAAATCCAGTCATGAATGGCCACCTTATTTAGGTATTCTAACTAAGGCCGCTCTCCGTAGAGCATATACTGAATTAAGATTTCAGGTCATGCCCTCCGCATTCCTAAGTGGTAGATACCTCGGTATTTCTTATGCAGAACGACTATGTCCTGCAGGGTGTAAGGTTCCCGAGGACCTAACTCACTATATGTTAGCTTGTCCCTTATTTGATGGCCCTAGGAATAAATTTCTGGTTCCACTGATCTCAGATAGTAGTATTTTTGTTATCCTCAGATCAACCCCACATAATGATGGCTACTGCTAATTTTGCTCTGGCAGCAAAAAATCTCAGAGCCAGGCATGTTAAAGCATGTAATTAACATAGGTGCTAGTATCAAAGAATGTCTTAAACTAAACACATCTGTACAGTATTACTAAATGTTTCCATTGTATTTTATCTTATTTTACTGATGTTTTTTTTAAATGACTCTGTTCCTTCTGTAACAGCCAATGGCTATACACAGATTTAATAAACTGAAACTGAAACTAGAAGCTAAAATGATGAAACTGAGGTTATCATACTTTGGATACATAATGAGAAGACGTGATTCACTAGAAAAGACAGTAATGCTGGGAAAAACAGCAGGGAGTAGAAAAAGAGGAAGGCCAAACAACAGATGGATTGATGCCATAAAGGAAGCCACAGACCTGAACTTACAAGATCTGAACTGGGTGGTTCATGACAGATGCTCTTGGAGGTCACTGATTCATAGGGTCGCCATAAGTCATAATCGACTTGAAGGCAAAAAACAACAACAAGAAGATTAGTGCGGCCTGCCCCTTTTCTGACGTGGAAAGTTTGGCCCAGTCAAGAGATCCACTTCATCTCTGATGCCTGTAGCCAACCAGAAAATAACTAGTTCCATCTCCCTACCATTTCTAAAATTTATATGTTAGAAATCTGATCACGTATTCAGACACCACACAGTAGACAGCTCAAGGTTAACAGCAGGGGGGTTAGAATCCCAGATGCTGAAGGTGGCGCTTGTGAGCCAGATGAGAATGCTGGGGTTCGTCACGTATATAAACAAATGACTTCCAGAGCAAATATCCTTACTGAGAAAGGCCACGATCCCACCATTTTCCTCCATGACTTCCGTATGCAGAGCTTTCTGGTCAGGATCCAACAGTGCCCACTCCTCCTCCGTGAAAGACACAGCCACATCCTCAAAGGACACTGAGCCCTAAAAGGAAATGGAAACATTAGCTCTTCATAGACAGCATAACTATTATCTCCTAGGGCTGCATGTCTACCGCATTGAATAGTAGAAGCCCGACATCGCCTGACTTTCCTTCCTGCTTGATGCCCTTTAGGGTCAAGAGACCACTTGTGAAGGAGCACCCCGAAGAACCCCCTTACTCTAGGCCCGGTGTGTGTGCGTGAAAGAGACGTAAACTCTCCTTCGCCCTCCTCCCAGCCATGCGTCTACAAATGGTTTTCAAAAATCCTGAATTAAACTTTAGCCCCACTGTGATGCGTCCTTCCCTGGCTCTCCCTGTCAGGTTCCTACCTGCGCATGGCTACTGCCTGTCACTAGGCACCACCAGGGACTCCACCAGTCCGGACCGCTCTCTCTTATGGTTTCTCTCCCCGCTCTAGCACAGATCTCAACAGATCCCCCTGCTAGGCAACCACCAGTAACGTCCCAATACTAGTATTCCCAGAGACTCTGAATACTGGTATTGTTATTCTCTTCACCGCTGCCACCATTTGTTACAGTTCCCCTTCAGCCTTGGTCATTACCTTACCCTCCCTTCTGGTCTGTGAAACCCCAGCCAAGGATCAGGCCTTTGGTAAACCAAATTAAGTATTTATTACAGATAACAAAGCTAACAAGATTAACAAGATTTCTTCTTAAGGCACATAAGCATATGGTTTTACTCAATACTAATCCGAACTCCACCTCCCTCCTGGTGAACAACTCTCTAAAACCCACCAAGCAACCCACTCAGTTCTCTTCTCCCCCCCCAGATTCCACTCTCACTCTTCCTTTTATACATTCAGCCATTTTAAACACTCAGCCAATCATCTCGCATTCTACTGCCCATTCACTCCCCCTCTTTCACTCCACTTACCATGTATCTTCTAAACAACCAACACTTACCATATATACATTAATATAGGAACATCACATTTCCCCCCCCTTAAACAACACCAGAGTATTATTCCTGTTCCAGGATTTATACGTCGTGTTAACAAATAAAAGTCTCTATGGGGAAAATGTATTTTTTGTTCCTTCATCTGGTCACGTCACTGCAGTCCCGGCCACTTGCCTGTAAAGTCCATCGGCCAGTACATTGTCCTTGCCTTTGATGAACTGGAAGTCCACTTGATAGTCCTGTAGGGCCCAGGACCACCTCTGCAGCATAGTGTTATGTTTTTTCATAGTCTGCAACCATAACAAGGCCCGATGATCCGTAGTCACTGTGAATCTTCGCCCCCACACGTATGGACGCAACTTGTTCAGTCCCCACACGACCGCTAGGCACTCCTTCTGGACCGACGAATAGTTTTTCTCCCTTGGCGTCAGCTTGCAACTCAGGTATGCCACTGGATGTCTGGTGCCTTCTCTCTCCTGTAGCAAGACGACTCCCAGCACCAGGTCCGACGCATCTGTAGCCATGATGAATGGTTCCTCATAGTCTGGTGCTATTAATATGAGTCCTTGGCACAAGGCTTGCTTCAGTAGATCAAAAGCCTTCTGACATTCATCCGTCCATACCACACGCTCAGAACACTTCTTCTTTGTTAATTCATGCAAGGGGGTTGCTATTTCCCCAAAATTTCTCACAAACTTCCTATAAAATCCAGCCACACCCAGAAATGCCCTAACTTGTTTTTTGGTTAAGGGGATCGGCCACGCTTGTATGGCCTCCACCTTGCTCCATAAGGGGGTGATTTTCCCACTCCCCACCTTATGTCCTAAATAGATTACTTCCTTTAGTCCAAACTGGCATTTCTTAGCTTTTATTGTGAGGCCTGCTTTTCTTAAGGCCTCCAATACTGTTGTCAGGTGTTGGACATGCTCAGGCACCGACTTGCTAAAAATGACCACGTCATCGATATAGGCCACTGCAAAATCTGACATGCCTCGCAACACAGTATTGATTAGCCTCTGAAATGAACTTGGTGAGTTCCTTAGTCCCATGGGTAAGGTCACAAACTCATATAACCCATCTGGTGTACTGAAGGCAGTTTTGGCTCTGGATTGCTCATCTAGTTCCATTTGCCAAAATCCTTTACAGAGGTCTAACGTAGAGATAATGGTTGCTGCCCCCAATAACTCTAACATTGCGTCTACCCTAGGCATAGGATACGCATCTGGGACAGTAATTTTATTGATTAGCCGATAATCAATGCAAAACCTTGTCGTTCCATCTTTTTTCGGAACCAGGACAATACTTGATGGCCAGGGACTGATGGATTCCCTGATCACTCCTAATTCCAGCATATCTTCCACCTCCTTTTTGATCTCATTCAAAACTTTCCCATTCACACGGTACGGAACAGATCTGATTGGGGCATGATCTCCTTCACCTTCCTCCTTCACCTCCTCTGACCATTCCACTTGATCTACCCCTCCTTTGTCTTTGCTTTCCTGTACCAAATCTGGAAGTTCAGGCCCACTTCCCTCAGGGAATAAGGTAACTTGCAACACCTGTGCATCCCTGGTATGGTAAGGCTTCAACATATTTACATGAACCACTTTGCTTTTGTTTAATTGGTCTGTGGTGATTACATACGTCACTGTGTCAAGCCTTTCTCTGATGGTATATGGTCCTTCCCAGTTAGCCTGTAATTTGTCATGTTTCCTGGGTATGAACGCCATAACCATATCTCCCACATCATACACACGTTCCCTGGCTGTTCTGTCATACCAGTAACTTTGCTTCTGCTGAGCTTGACTGAGATTCTCTTTCACCACTTCCATCATTGATGTTAATTTATTGCGGAATTCCAATACAAAATCTACTACAGATGTTTTGTACTCTCCCAGGGTTCCTTCCCATGAATTTTTTAATAGTTCCAAAGGTCCCCTCACTTTTCTAGTGAACATGAGTTCAAAGGGTGAGAAGCCTGTTGACTCCTGAGGGACTTCTCTGTATGCAAACAAGAAGCATCCCAACCGTTCATCCCAGTCTTGTGGGTGATCTTGAACATAGCTTCTGATCATGCCCTTCAAAACGCCATTGAATCTCTCTGTTAACCCATTAGTGGTGGGATGGTAAGTAGTGGTCTTTAGATGTTTTAGACCACAACATTTCCACATACATTGCATCACTTCTCCCATGAATACACTGCCTTGATCCGTCAGCACTTCATGAGGGAAACCCAGCCTCATAAAGATTTTTAATAAAGCCTCTGCCACTACAGGGGCTTCCACGGATCTTAGTGCTTCTGCGTCTGGGTACCTGGTGGCAAAATCCACCACCACCAATAGATATTTCTTGCCATGCCTTGTGGGTTTGGAAAAAGGGCCCACCAAATCTATTCCCACTCTATAAAAGGGTTGTCCAATTATAGGAAGGGGCTTTAAGGGTGCCTTAGTCTTTACTCCACTTTTCCCCACCTTTTGGCATATTCCACAAGATAGACAATGTTGTTTTACATCTTTGGAGATGTTTGACCAATAATAGTGTGCAGCCAATCTCCTCTTGGTCTTTTTTATTCCCAGATGTCCTGCACATGGGACATCGTGGGCTACCTCTAGCAATCTGGTTCTGTATTTGCTAGGTACTATTAATTGCTTCACTGGTTCACATTCATCCTTTCTCTCAGCAGGCATCCACAGTCTATATAAAATCCCATTCTCACACACAACTTGATTCCTCAGTTTGTCAGTGAAAGGAATCTGTTGGGTCAGAGCTTGTTCCTTTATCTGATTCAAACTTATATCTTTTTGCAGCTCTTCCCTGAATTGATCTGCCTCATCATTATCAGAGACCACTTGATACAGTTTGTCTCCTTCAGCAGGCCTGCTAGTGGTTGCTATGGTGACCTGAGGCTGGTTAACAGATTCCACCCTGTTTGTTTCAGCCCCCCTTAATATGGCTTCTTTTTCTCTGCCAATTTGCTGTCTGGTCACTACATAGATCTTTCCTTGGGCGCCCATTACATCTCTTCCCAGTATTACTGGTTCTTGTTGCTGGGCATTAATGCCTACTTTATATCGGCCCTCTCGGCCTCTCCAAGTCATTTCCACCAGGGCCACCGGCAAACTTTCTGGTTGACCCCTCACTCCTTGGATAGTCACAGTTTCCTGAGGTAACATTACCTCAGATTTTATTAAATCTGGCCTCAGTAATGTCTGAGCGGCACCAGTATCAAGCAATGCCCAATAATTTGCCCCTTGTACACTCACTTCCTCTCTCAGACTTGAATCAAGGTCTGTTACTTCTGTCCAGTTTATCTGGCAGAACTGAACCTTTTTCGCTGTTTCTAAAGCCTTGGGCTCTGTTTTCACTGCCCTTGTCTGAGCAGGATTACTAATGGGGTTGGCAACCTCACATTGAAAACGTAGGTGCCCCTGTCTACCACATTTGTAGCATAATCTCTCCTCACTTTTAGGGTACATAGATCCACTCTGGGGTGTCCTGTGCCCTTCAGATTTTACTGGAGGACTCACTCGCTGTGGTACCACATCCCTTCTGCCAGCATTATATGGTCTGGGTTTAAAATCTCTTGATGTTTTCCCCACCCAGCCAGTTCTGTTGGAGGCAAAGTGATCCGCCATCTCTGCGGCCTCCTGCACCGATGTAGGGGAACGGTCTTTGACCAGGAGCCTTATTTCTGGTGGTAACTGATGGTATAATTGATCCAATATCATGAGGTTTTTCACCTCCTCCACAGACTGAGCTTTTGCACTTGTCAGCCATTTCCCAAATATGTCCATCAGTTTTGCCCCCAGCTCCACGAAAGACCTCCCTGTCTGTATCTGGCAGTTTCTGAAAAGCTTTCTAAAATAATCAGGCCCCAGTCTGAATCTTTTAAACACTGCTTCTTTGAATTCAGCATAGGTGACGGGCCTGTCTGAGGGGAAATATTGGTATACCTCAGCCAATTCCCCTTTAATCAGGTTTGATAAATACTGCATGTATTTATCTTCAGGTAGCCCCCACAACTGAGCTGCTTTTTCAAAGGTGCTGAGGTAAATTTGAGGAGCTTGACCAGGCTCATAGACAGCAAAGTCCTTTGGAGTAATTTTTATTTTTGCTCCATCTCTGTCCTTTCTTGTCTCCTCAGAGTGAAATTTCTCTCTATCAAATTTTAACTTTTCTACTTGTAATTCAGCATCCAATGCTCGTTGCTTCTCCCTCTCCTCAAACCCCAATCTCATTCTCTCAATTTCCAACTCCCTCTGTTTTTCCTTCTCTGCACCTTCCATCCTCAATCTCTCAGTTTCCATCTTCAACTTCTCTCTCAAGTACTCTATATAAGCGGGATTGCTTAAATATCCTTCTGGGGTCTCATCCCTGACAGGTTGTTTTTGCTGGGCAGTAGCAAATCCTATAAGTGCTACCCTCAATTCATCTACCCCTTTACCCTCGTGAGGTAAATTGAATGTTATGCACTTCTCCACCAGCTCCTCTCTTTTCATTTTTATGTATTCAGCCATGGTGTTTGAGTTCACTCACTCTTTGCCACACACTCTTTGCCAGTCACTCTCACAAGTAATCTTGTTTTGTTATTTCTGTTTGCCACACCACTGTATCTGGATTCTCTGTTGTTCGTATCCCACCGCTACTGACACCACATGTGATGCGTCCTTCCCTGGCTCTCCCTGTCAGGTTCCTACCTGCGCGTGGCTACTGCCTGTCACTAGGCACCACCAGGGACTCCACCAGTCCGGACCGCTCTCTCTTATGATTTCTCTCCCCGCTCTAGCACAGATCTCAACAGATCCCTCTGCTAGGCAACCACCAGTAACGTCCCAATACTAGTATTCCCAGAGACTCTGAATACTGGTATTGTTATTCTCTTCACCGCTGCCACCATTTGTTACAGTTCCCCTTCAGCCTTGGTCATTACCTTACCCTCCCTTCTGGTCTGTGAAACCCCAGCCAAGGATCAGGCCTTTGGTAAACCAAATTAAGTATTTATTACAGATAACAAAGCTAACAAGATTAACAAGATTTCTTCTTAAGGCACATAAGCATATGGTTTTACTCAATACTAATCCGAACTCCACCTCCCTCCTGGTGAACAACTCTCTAAACCCCACCAAGCAACCCACTCAGTTCTCTTCTCCCCCCCCAGATTCCACTCTCACTCTTCCTTTTATACATTCAGCCATTTTAAACACTCAGCCAATCATCTCGCATTCTACTGCCCATTCACTCCCCCTTTCACTCCACTTACCATGTATCTTCTAAACAACCAACACTTACCATATATACATTAATATAGGAACATCACACCCACCTCCAGACTAATTGGGGATGGGATGCAGGGTGGGTGGTCCCCGGTTGGCCCGTTAAGGGGTCCTCAGGTTGGAGCTTCAGGGCAGGTCGAAGGGAATCTGCACAGCCCTAATATCTACTACTAATTGCTGTGTTGTTTTTATGGGGTTGTTTTGGTGCACAGTTATTTATGGATGTTGTTTTAATATTGTAATGAAATCGTTTTCTTTTAACGATGGGTGTTTCGATTTTAATCTTTGTGGAAGTGGTTTCTATATTTGGCTTAGAAGCTCATTGCGGCATTAAAAAAAGGTGTCCCCGCACTTATAGTGCGAGTCGTTTCCGACTCTTAGGGTGACATCTTGTGACGTTTACTAGGCAGACCATATATATGGGGTGGGATTGCCAGTTCCTTCCCTCGCCTTTCTTTACCCCCCAGCATATGCCGGGTACTTATTTTACCGACCACGGATGGATGGAAGGCTGAGTGGACCTCAACCCCTTTTACTGGAGATTCGGCTTCCTCCTTCTGTTGGAATCAAACTCTGGCCGTGAGCAGAGCTTCGACTGCGTTAATGCCGCTTACCACTCTGCACCACGGAGGGTCATATTGAGGCATTAAACCATGCACAAAGTTTACAAACAATACTGAAAAAAAATCTTCATAGTAATAAATAACACTAGCTATATCCAAAAGGCTAGTTGAAGTGCGGTGGCTGGTCATTATTATCATCAAGATTTAAGACGGCCTTGAGTGGCCTTCGAAGCCTTTCCACATTCCAAGCACTGAGGGAGCTGAGCAAGTATAGACGCACTCAGGCTGCCCCCAGCCTTCTCTCCCCACTGATCCAGCCCCCTACCTGATCTGGCTCCACAGCAGCTGATTCCCCTCCATCACGAAGATGAGAGGGCTGAGGAGATCTTGCCAGAATCATTTCATCTCCTGCAAGAGACAAAGGTAGTGGGAAGCCATTAGCATGTGATCTTCTCAGAGAGTCAGCGACACAAGGGCCTCAGAAGAAGTCTTATCTATTGATCATGTTTGTACACATTTTATATTTCAGTTGTGTGAAAAATGCATCTTCCTCCCCCCTTTGAGCTCTTGGCCACAAATCAAAGGGCTGGTCCCCATGTATAAAGTTTGTTGTTATATGCCTTCAAGTCGATTACGACTTATGGCGACCCTATGAATCTTTTTTGGATGTATTCTTAGGGTTTGCAAGGTAAGAGGTATTCAGAGCAGGTTTACCATTGCCTTCCTCTAAACCTACGGCACCTGGTATTCCCAGGCAGTCTCCCATCCAAGTACTAACCAGGCCTGACCCTGCTTAGCTTCTGAGATCAGATCGGGAGTGTTCAGGGTAGTATGGCGAGTATAAAGTAGTGAAATGTAAATAAATGCATACTGTTGGAGAGAAGTGTCTTCATAGGAAAGATTAAAGCATGTATTTCAAAATTACAGAGGGAGACCAAATTGAGATGCATTCTCTTAATCCTTACCCAGTGGCCTCTGACCGGCGTCCGATGGAGTATTCTCTGCCTTAGGGGAATCAGTGCCCATTTCTGCAAACAGATCCTTTACCTGAAAGTGTAACGAGGATTTAGAATGTCAAATGAGGAGGATTAGAAAAGGAATAAAGGGGCAAAAGCCTCAGGGGGTTGGGATATTCTTCCCTGCATGCTTACCAAACAGACTAGCAATTAGTTACAGTGTTTTTGAGGGGATACACTCCCTTACATTTTTTGCCCCTTGGGACTATCCAGATGAAACTCTCTCTCACCTTCTGCTTTGCTGGCTTCTTGTCCTCTGCCTGGCTCAGGAGGAAACCTTCTGCCAGGGCCACCGCCTGGGAACTGGTCTCCGCTCCACATTCCCTCACCCAGCTCTCTATCTCCGCTGGAAGGATAGTCAAGAACTGCTCCAGGATCACCAGGTCGAGAATCTGAGCTTTCGTGTGCTGTTCTGGCTTCAGCCACTGACGGTAAAGGTGGTGGAGTCGGCTGCAGACCTCTCGGGGGCCCTCAGCATCCTGGTAGCAAAACTGCCTTAAGAGCTGGCGCTGCGCATCTGAGCTGAGGGTGTCCTCCTCACTCAGGGCCTTCTGCACAGTTCTTCCCCAGAATCCCCCACTGCTCCCTGCCTGGGTGATGTGGGGACCTCTTCTTGCTTTGGGGCCAGCTGAGCCTTGCTCTTCCATCTTTGATCTCTGCACTGCAGAATCATCCAACAGGAGTGAATGAACTCCTTGTTCCCCCCGTCTTCTAATTTCTGTCTGAAGGCTAAGACTATCCTGATTAGAGGTGCTACCGAGTCCTGCAAAGCCAAGATACTGCTCTGTGATGAAATTATTACACAATCAGGAGAGAGGAAAAAGTCTGGCTAGCAACCGGGTCCTCTCCCAGAACAAAACACTTGTGACTGTAGACAATCAAATAAAAAGTGGGCGGGAGGGGAGTGGGTCAGGTCCCTCCTTGTGAGGGCCATGAATCTATTTTTTCAATCTGATAGAGAGAAGGTAGAGCATCTGGACTACTGGTCTGGGCCTTAACACTCCTTCCCTGCCGGGGCACCCTCCCTCGCCGGACGACGCTCCCAGTGGCAGCCCTCCAGAGTTTTGAGGGCCCTGGCTCAGTGGTGCAGCACTGACAACACTGCTGTGCCTGGCTAAGTGGGGGGCAGGGAGGAAGTGATTCCAGGTGCACGATTAGGGACGCAGGTCCATGAGATCAAAGCAGCACTGCGGGTCTAGTTTAAACCCCTCCCCCATCTCTCTCTCTCTCTCTCAAAGCCAGGAAGCCCCCCCCTCTCAAAAGGAGTCTTCTGGCTTTGCAGAGAGGAGGGGTGGAAGAAGATCCACCGCTTCCTGATTTGGGTGTTGCAGTAGATCCCGGATGGATCAGCTGAGCAGGCCTCCTGTGCACGCTCCCGCTGCAGCCCTGGGGCACCGTTTCAATCAAATGCACAAAATTGGGGTGGAGGTGGGGAGAGGCTCACCAGATTCCAGAAGCGCTTGGGAGAAACAAAGGCCACTTTCTCCCCCCAACCCCCCCAAATGAGAAGCCAGGAAGGAAGGGACTTTGCAGGGAGGTGCTTTTGCCCTGTTGGATTCTTCCCCCTCCTCTTCCTCCTCCCCCAATTCCCTTCCTCTCTAGGAGTCTAGTTCAGTTCATTTTAACCCTTAGCATGCTGCACAGTAGGACCACCTCTCTCTCTACGACAATCTCTCTCTCTCTCTCAAAGCAGGAGCCAAACAGGAATCAGGCGCTGCATACGCATCTTGGTCTCCAAGCTAGTATTGCTGCCCCACCCTTGACTAGGGTGTAGTCGTCCTGGGCCAGGGTATGTCTCCAGCATCCTACCAGCCGATCAGCATGAAATGGGAGTGTGTTAGCCACTGAAAAGAGTCTTCTCACATGCTTCCTTGTCCTTTCCTGATGATTGGAGCCAATCAGAGTGCAAGCAGGCGAGTCAGTGCTGTCACAGGGGCAGGCCCAAATGATGTCAATAAGCATGATACGTTAAGCATCCTTAACTTCCTGGCTTTGCAGAGAGAGAGAGAGAGATGGGGGAGGGGTTTAAACTAGACCCGCAGTGCTGCTTTGATCTCATGGACCTGCATCCCTAATCGTGCACAGTTGCTTGGAGCACACCACGCAAACAAAAACATTTCTCTGATTGGAAATTAAGATAGAAATCTCAGCTGAAACATACAGCCTGGGTAGAGAACATTTAATAATAAATAAATAAATAAATAAAATCTAGCCTACTTAATTCTGGCAAGAAGGGTTTAAGTGCCCTCAGGCCAGCCCAGTCACCAGAAGGCCATTGTAGGAAGAAAGGAGCCTAGTGTTGTGTAGATGTTACATGGGAGCACTCAGGAGTAAAGATGGATGCTCCTGAAAACTGCAGTTCTGAACACACTTACTAAGGGATTAAGCCCCATAGAACTCAACAGGATTTACTTTTGAGCAGATATGGTTTGGTGTGTGCTGTTGGTAAGGCTTGAGTAGGGATCCTCTGCAAAGATATCCATATCCAAGCAGAGTTGGCAACCCCCTGCTTGGAATTGCCTGCCCTGCCCTTTTAACATGGCTGCTCCAAACTTCTTTACAGATTTGACCCTTCACTTCAGAATAGGGTTGCCAGGCTCAGGGCCTGATCCTGATCCTGTATCTTTAGGAGAAGAGAAAATTCAGCCAAGTGCAGGTGTTCTTGGAACACTGTAACGGGAAAAACCACAAGGTGGAATTCTCCCTTCTGCCTCCACAACTTTTAAAGATACAGAAGACCTCTTGGAGGCTGGGCCTGGCAACCAACCAAGAGGTCTTCTGTATCTTTAAAAGTTGTGCAGGGGGAAAGGAGAATTCCACCTTGTGGTTTTTCCCATTACAATGTTGCAAGAACGCCTGCACTTGGCTGACTTTCTGTTCTCCTAAAGATACAGGATCAGTCTCAGGCCCTGAACCTGGCAACCCTACTTCATAAAGAGGTTTGAGAAAAGAATAAGAGTAAGAAGATTCTCCACCCTTTTTTGTCTACCCTGTGGGCTGCTATAAACTTTGACAGCCAACCCAATTCCAGTGAGTAATAATTGACAGAGAGAAAAAATGTATGGTTTGGTCTACCTTCACAGACAGCAGCTTAGGACCAACAGCAATTGCAACCACACTTCCCAGTATGTGAATCCTCTTTTACCACTATTGCACAAGAAACAAGCCGGCATGCAACCAACAAGGTGCATCATCAGTGGGATTAAGGGGGTTAAGCTGAGCGCACAGAAACACTGTTGTTGCTTCCATAGATGTCAGGGAGTGAGGTTAAACATAAATGAAATGCAAATAGAAAAAGAAAAACGAAAGACAGTGATGATTTCCTAAAAGCAATACCATACCAACCACAAGATTCCTATGAGTAAGGCAGAAAACTCAGCATCTCACAACCAGTCAGGATTCCTAACCAAAACCCACAAATAAAAAATCCCGGCAGCCAGTTAGCCAAGGTCACAGAAATCCCCTGCAGCACAAGGTCACAGAAATAGCCTGACCTGGAGGCTGCAATTAATGCAGCATGCTGTAGCACGATTGCTGGCATGAGTGAGACCCTATCAACACATAATAATTCTGCTCTGAAATCTGCACTGGTTGCCAATTTGCTACCAGGCCAAGATCAAGGTGTGCTTTCCATGTTACGGATGTCACATAGTACTTGTTCTGCTCTTGTAAGAAATCGGTCCTTGAGTGTGGCAGCACCTACACTTTGGAACTCCCTACCTATTGACATTAGGCAGACACCTTCATCGTACTCTTTTCAGCACCTGCTAAAAACATTTTGTTTAGGCAAACCTACACAGGCTGGTAGAAGCTGTTGTGTTTTTTTATCTGTTTTTAACTCATGGTTGGTTTTTATTATTTTGAATGTTTTAAATAGCTGTCTTTAACTGTTTTTGCCAATAATTTTGTTTTAATTCCTTCTGTAAACTGCTTTGAGATTTTTTTTTACAATAAAGCGGTATATACATTTTGTAAATAAAATACATAAATAAATTGTGGAGTCACTGTGGCCCTTGAGTCTCTTTCCACTTTTAGAAACAAAGGAATCTGCCTTGTACCAGCTCAGGCCATTTGGTACCATGTAGCTCACATGGACTAGCATAGGCTCTCTATGATTCCAGGCAATAGTCTTTTCCTAGAAATTGAATTTTGGACCTTTGCATGCAAAGCATATGCCCTGGCACTGATCTACAGCCTTTCCCATTTAAAAAAAGGATCTTTTAAATTTGTTCTTTTCAATTCACTAATGAATGCACAGCATACCTAGGGCGGATCCACACCATTCATTTCAAGCACATTAAACAAATATTGAAGCACATGAATCCCACCACAGAATCATGGGAACTGTCGTTTGTTAAGGGTGGTGGGAACAGTAACTGTGAGGGGGAAACTACATTTCCCAGGATTCTTTGGGGGGAAGTCATGTGCTTTAAATACGAGGTAGATGTGCTTTAAATGGATTGTGTGGATCTACTTAATAAACATTGCCTGCATGTAAATCATTTTAATTAATTTCAAATGGAAATGAACTATAAAGTTTACTGGGTGGCCATGGGCGACTCACCATCTCTCAGCCTAATCTGCCCCTCAGAATGAAAACAACAGAGGGGAACCATGAACACCCCAAGGAAGAAGGGCGCACTTAAAATGTAGAGGAAGTAATATTGTAGAATCATAGTGTGAAATCAGATATTTATTGGGACATAGTATGAAGAAATATTTATATAAAGTTGTTTATTATTTACACAACCAGTGTAGTAGGGTTGCTAGGCTCAGGGCCTGAAATTGATTCTGTATCTTTAAGAAAAGAGAAAATTCAGCCAAGTGCAGGTGTTCTTGCAACACAATAATGGGAAAAACCACAAGGTGAAATTCTCCCTTCCCCCTGCCCAACTTTTAAAGATACAGAACACCTCTGGGAGGCTGGGCCTGGCAACCAAGAGGTCTTCTGCATCTTTAAAAGTTGTGCAGGGGGAAGGGAGAATTTCACCTTGTGGTTTTTCCCATTACATTGTTGCAAGAACACCTGCACTTGGCTGAATTTTCTCTTCTCTTAAAGATAATCATTCTCAGGCCCTGAGCCTGGCAACCCTAATTTGTAGTGCAATCCTATGATTGTTTACTCAGAAGGAAATCCCAATGTATTCAATAGGGCTTACTCAAACAGGGAAGCATGCACAGAACTGCAGCCTCAAGAGATAAGGAACTTCACTCACCCAACCCAAAATTCAAAATCATGCCACTTTAAGCTGTTTTGCAACTGTTTATATTTGTTTTTATGGTTATTGGATTTTAAAGGGATTTATTTCTTCTTGTGAGCTGCCTTGGTTTCCAATCACCAACCCTACCTCACAGGGTTGTTGGGAAGACTCCATATATATATGCACACACTGGAGATGTACAAATACATAGACCCCATATAATAGTTTATTGTCAAAACCAGTTGGGCATTGCAGAACTTTTTTTTTTTTAAAAAAGATCAGTATTAGTTTCCTACATAATAAAAGCAGTGATACCTATGTAAGTCCTGCCTAATTGCTTTAAAAATAGGATTGGAGGGGGAAAAGAAAGATTTACAACACAAACACAATTCTTTGCTATGTTCACTCAAAAGTCCCATTAATTTACAGCACAATCCTAACCATGTCTACTCAAAAGTAAGTCCTATTGAATTCAAAGGGGTTTACTCTGGGTATGTGGGATTAGCATTACAGCTTTACTCCCAGAAAAGCAAGTACTGGATTAAAGGTTATTGGGAAGGTTTTCAAAACACTGCCATCTTCAACAGCCCAGGAACATTTCAACTTGTTTGATGCCTGCGCACAAGAGGAAAAAAAGACTGCTGAAAGCTATATACTTACTCAGTTTTTGAGATGTTCAGATAAACAGGAAAAAAAAAGTTTCTACCTTTGCAATGGGGTCTAGGTACTGCCTGGAGGCCAAGAAATCCCTTGTCAATCACAACCCTGACTTCACTTATTGGCTACAAACCTGCCAGGGTGGGGTTAGCGCAGTCTGCTAAGAGATCATTTCACAGAAGATGTGGGGTTGCCCTGACATTTTGGTGTATACCTTGTGAACCAGACCACCTAGGAACTTAATTTTTAAAAAAAGAAAGCTGAGAGTCTGGAGATTGAGGTGACTCACCTGAAGATCCAGAGAGGACCCCAAAAATCCAGAGTCTCCGGGCAAAAACTAGACACCTGGCAACCCTATCTGGGTCAGTTTTCTCTAGATGCACTCTGCTATCAGCTTTCACCCGCTCGTCTATCTTGGCTGCAGGCAAGGGGCTTCTTTCTCTGACACAATGCTACTTTTGCATAATGGTCACACACATCTCCAGCGGCTGCCAAACCTACACAATACACACCCACAGGCCCACGGGTGGCACCACTGACTAGCTATCAAACACTAGGAAAGTTTAAAGAAGTCCCTTACACTCAGTTTCAGATCCTCCAAATATTGCGTATTGTATATTTATATCAGCAGTAAAAACGCAGGCCACAAGAGCATTAACAAGCTTTGAGACTTTATTTTTATACAATTCATTCACTGACAAAAGGCTTACTTTCTATTATACACAAAATTGTATTACAGTTTATAAAATTATAGATAGTACCTAATTCCCCACACCCGTAGCAAAATCACTACGTCTACAAATCTATCATGTTGGTGAGAGTGTGGAGAGCTAGGTACATATATAGACATCTGTAAATTGGATTTGCTGAGGACCTACTTGTAAGTCCAATGTTTGCAAGCCTGAATATCTGGTTGTGTCCCAGATTATTTTATTTTTAGGGTGGCTTTCCCCCCCATATTTATTTATTTATTAGATTTATATCCCTCCCCCTTTTCTCTCCCAGGTCCAGATCCACTTCATATCCTTCTATCTTATTCCATTCTGGAAAGACGACATAAATGTTCATAAGCTGGGGGAGAGGAATAATCTTTTCCCATAGGTCTGGAAATTTATGAAGACCTTTCTTAACAGTCCTGTGCATCACATTTGAGGCTAACGAGTTCAGTCTGCAATTCTGTACATACTTATTAGTGAGAAATCTCTACACAATGCAGCGGTGCTTACTTCTGTGCAATGTAGTTCTTGTGGCATGAACCTACCCTAGAAATTAGCTACCAGGCCAAGTTCAAGGTTCCAGTTTTGGTGTACAAAGCCCTACACGGCTTGGGACCAGGATACCTGAAAGACCGTCTTACCCCTTATATACGCAGTTGATCACTGCGCTCTGCAAGTGACGGCCTCCTGCAGATACCATCTTATCAGGAGGTCCATTCTGCACAACATAGGAAATGGACGTTTAGTGTAGTGGCATCTACCCTTTGGATTTCCCTCCCCTTAAATATTAGACAGGCTCCGTCTCTGTTATCTTTTTGGCACCTACTGAAGACTTTTCTCTTTCAACAAGCCAAGACTGTATGCCAGTCTGCTTCTGTGTTGGAATTGCTTTTTAAGATGTTTTAAAAGCTTTTTTTTTTTTTAATGTTTTTAAAGATGTTTTGTTCTAATATATGTTTGTTTTTATGATGTTTTAGAGTGCTTTTAGTGTTTTGGTTTGCCACCCTGGGCTCCTACTGGGAGGAAAGGCAGGATATAAATTTAATAAATAATAATAGAAATTGTGACACCAATTCTGAACCAAGGTAAGACAGCTGCATACTAAATACAGTAATACCTCAGTTAACGAAGTAGATGCGTTCCTGGACATTACTTCTTTAACAGAAACTTTGGTACCAGAGGTAGGAATAACGTGGAAGGAATAGGGATAGGTTTCTACACCACAAGACAGAAGAGCAGTTCCACATATTTCAGCAAACTTTTAATTCAAAACTAACAATACACATGTCTGAAATGAAACAACCAGGTCAGGTAAGCCCTGCATACAGACCGCTTGAAGGCTTCTTCCAAAACGCATCCAGGGATGCCTGCCCGGCCTTTTTTCTTTTATCATGCAGCCTCTTGCTATAGCAATCTAAAGCTTTGACACAGTTCTCTCCATACACTCGAGCCGGCAGGCAAGGGGCAGCCACTATCACTACCACCCTGTGCTTGGTCTCTCTCTCTCTCTCTCTGCCATCCTCCCCTACACTCGAGCAGACACGTCCTTCCAAGCAGTGCTTCCAAGGCACCTGAAGCATTGTCTACTGCGGAGGCGCCTGCGTCACCTGGCAAGGAGTGCATTCCAGCCACGTGGGAGGGAACTGCCTGCAGCAGCTGCCATTCAGTAGAAAAGTAGTCACTTTCTGACTATGTCAGAGTGTACACCCCCCATGCCCACACCACCCCAAATTTTTTTTTGTTAGAAGGAGCTCTCCTGGACAATTTGTTAACTGAGGTATTACTGTATTTACATAACTGTAATGTTTACGGGCCCACTGCTTCTTAGATTAGTACATTTATAAATTTCACAAAACTGCAAGCTACCCAAAACCCCTTTTTAATGTTTACGGGCCTACTGCTTCTTTGCAAAGGAGGATAGGGAGAAAACCAGAGCAGGAGCAAGCCACACAACTTTTCTCCTAGTAGAGAAATAACTGTCTTTTACCTCTTCAATTACCACTGGGCCCAGGGGGTGATCAAAACCACTACCCAGAGACAGACAGCAGGAATCTTGATAGAGAAGGACGTTCCAGAGAATTGAGTACTTTTACTTTTAATTATTACCTTAACAACATAATGTTACTATACTAGTTTCATTCATAGTTACATAAAAGGAGCAGCCAAACCCCATTAGTATCATAAGGTGGTATTTAATGCTGTTCCTATTCAGAGCAGACCCATTGACGTTAATAGACATGTCTAACCTAAGTTTATTAATTTAAATGGGTGAGTAGGTCCTAGCTGAATACAACCCTTAGTCTTTCAGAACTAGAAATCTGGGTTATTTGGTTCTAAGTGACAGCAGGGACCACTTCTGAACCAAAGTAAGACGCTGCAATTTAGTTAGATGCTAAGTATTTGTACAAGAGTAATCCTTAAGTGCCCACAGTAACTTTGCAAGAGAGGGAGCTGGAGAGAAAACCAAAATAAGTTGACCAAGCTTCAAAACCCCATTGGCCTTGCCCTCCATGACCTCTTTGGAGCCCTGTCAAGTCCCATGACCAGCAGCTGCCACTGCTTTTATGGTTTCTCTCCTAAGTGAATTCTTCCATGGGAAGTGAGACTTCTCTTGCAGCTGAAGCTCTTTTCACATTCCAAGCATTGATACGGTTTCTCCCCACTATGAAGTCTACGATGGCAGTGAAAGCTTGTGCTTCTACTAAAGCTCTTCCCACATTCCAAGCACTGATAAGGTTTCTCCCCGCTGTGAATCCTTTGATGGGCAGTGAGACTAGCCTTGCAGGTGAAGCTGTTTCCACATTCCGGACATTGATATGGTTTCTCCCCTGTATGAATTCTTTGATGGTAAGTAAGACTTGCCTTGCAAGTGAAGCTGTTTCCACATTCTAAGCATTGATACGGTTTCTCCCCTGTGTGAATTCTTCGATGGTAAGTGAGACCTGCCTTGTAGGTGAAGCTTTTCCCACATTCCAAGCATTGATATGGCTTATCCCCACTGTGAATTCTTCGATGGGAAGAAAGATGGGAACTGTGTCTGAAGCTCTTTCCACATTCCAAGCATAGATATGGTTTCTCTCCTGTATGCATTGTTTGATGGGAAATGAGACTTTTCTTGAAGCTGAAGCTCTTGCCACATTCCAAGCATTGATACGGTTTCTCCCCTGAATGAATTCTTTGATGGGAAGTCATATCACACTTCCAAAAAAAGCTCTTTCCACACTCCTGGCACTGATATGGTTTCTCCCCACTGTGAGTACTTTGATGGCGACGGAAGTTTGTGCTTCTGTTAAACCTCTTTCCACATTCAGGGCATTGATATGGTTTCTCCCCGGCGCGAATCTCCATATATTTATACGGCTCCCTATTTGTGTGAATATAGTCGTGGTCTCCCATAAATCTAGTTTTCAATTTCTCACCTTCTGCAACAAAGAGAGAAACTGATTAAAGCCTTGGGAAGCAATGGAACCCTGAACTATCGAACAATGCCAATGAACCCTTGTGATAAAGGAAGAACTGAAGGGACTTAGATGGGAGGCGGATCTTATTACAGAGTTAACTGCCTCTGCTGACTGGCATTAACTGACAGATGGTGTGCTGCAGATTGCTGGGTGTTAACTGTGGAGACCTGAGTTCTGCTTCCAACTCAGGGATGAAGCCCAGTGGATGGTCTTGGACCACCTGCTTTCTCTCTCAGACTAGCCTACTTCACAAGGTTGTTGTGTAAATAAATGGAACAACACCATGTATTCCCTCTGAACCGTTAGGAGCAATGGAACAATACGAAGGTTAGACCCCATCATTCACTGGCAGAGGATGTCATTTGCATGCAGAAGGTCCCAAGGCCAATCCCTGAATTCTACAGCTAAGGCAACGGTGGGGGACCTTTGTCCCATGTGCCTAATTAGGCTCAGCAGGGGTCAAAATGGGGTGTGCAAGGCTGTTTTCCTCAGACCTGGGATTTCCGGTGTGGGCAGGTTAACATGTGGCAGCGAACAGATGACTGGCAGCTTAAAGTGCATTCCTCCACCGGGATCAGCTGCATTAGGGAGTTCCCCATCAGGAACTCCACAGTGCTCTCAATGGGGCTCTCAGAGCTGATCATATGATGGCTGCTGAGATCCATCACTTTGAAGTCCATCTGCAATTGCCTATAAAGCACAGTGAGGCCAAATATCAAAATACAATTGCTTGGGGGAGCGAGGAGAAAATGTGAGGAAAGGGGGGGGGGAAGGACAATAAAATGCAACACAGGTTTGTAAAACCTGGAGGAAGCATGTTCAGAGACAACACAGTAGATAGCTGTCCACTTAAGCTTAACTGCAGGGGGGGTAGAATCCCAGATGGTGTAGGTGGCGCTGTTCAGCTACATCAGAATATTGAGGTTTATCACATAAACAACTGAATTTCACAACAGGCTGTTTCAACAGGGAGCCTCACCGAGAGAGGCCACAATCCGACAGTTCTCCTCCATGACTTCATTATGCAGCGCCCTCTGGTCAGGATCCAGAAGCGCCCACTCCTCATCCGTGAAATACACAGCCACGTCCTCAAAGGACACCACACCCTAAAAGAAAATGAAACATCACCTCTCGTAGACAGTGTAACCATTATCTACTAGGGCTGTGCGCCAGATTCAGCCAAGGCTGGAGCCAAATTAGGCCTATCTGGCGGGATTAGGGTTGCCAGGTTCAGGGCCTGAGACTGATCCTGAATCTTTAGAAGAGAAAGTCAGCCAAGTGCAGGTGTTCTTGCAACCCTGTAATGGGAAAAACTACAAGGTGGAATTCTCCCTTCCCCCTGCACAACTTTGAAAGATACAGAAGACCTCCTGGAGGCCAGGCCCGGCCTCCACCTTGTGGTTTTTCTCATTACAATGTTGCAAGAACACCTGCACTTGGCTGAATTTTCTCTTCTCCTAAAGATACAGGATCAGTCTCAGGCCCTGAGCCTGGCCACCCTAGGCAGGATCCAGATAGTTGAGTCAGGCTGAGACAGCTGTGGATTGCTACGGGCCTGGATAACCCAGAGCAATCCAAGGCTGTCAGGAGACAGGGCATTGGACAAGGAGGAGAGGCAGGCAATAAGCAGGAAAAAACACGAATAGACCAGGCCCTACAAGACCATCGGCTGCATCTTCCTGCCTGTTGCCCTGCAGGATCAATGCCTCTGCTCAACAGCGCTCGAGTGGAGGCATCAATCCTGCAGGGTGCCAGGTGCAGACTCATAACAGAAGCCACTTGTAAAGGAGCACCCTGCGGAACCCCCCTTGCTCTCACTTGTTGGGGGGAGAGAGTTGAGACCTCTCCTTGATCCCTTCCAGCCATATGTCTAATGATGGTTTTCAAAAAACTAATTAAACATTAGCCCCACCCCAAACTATTTTGGGATTGGATGCACAGCTGGTGGTCCTCAGCAGTAGTGGAGTGGCAAATTCAGAAGCGCAGGGTCCCTTCATGATACTCACACAATACACCCCTCACAGCCACGTCCCCTTTTCCACCTTCCCTCGTCTCCCTTGCTCTCCCCGTCATCTCACGAGTCCACGCTCCATTACAACCCCTAGGAGCCAATCAGCATGAAAGGGGAGGGTGTACGTTAGCTACTGAGAAGAGTCTCCCCAGGGGCTGGCTCACCTCCTTTCACTCTGATTGGCTCCAGTCAGCCAAAAGGACAAGGACTCTTCTCAAGCGTCCTTTCAGGGTGGGTGGCTGCTACATAGGGACATGGCTGGGACTCTGCTCTCCTCAAAATTGAGTCTATCACACCCTGCAACCCTAGATGACTACACCCCTGGCCTCCTGGGTTGGCTCATTGTGGGCTGGCCTGATTGGGACCCCACAGACTGGAGCCATGGGGCAGACTGGGGACTCTGCACAGCCCTACTATCTACAACTACTGTGTTGTTTTAATGGGTTGTTTCCCATTTATTTATGGATGTTGATTTTAATATTTTAATGAAATTGCTTTATTTTAATGAAGGGATTTTAATCTTTATGTAACTGGTTCTTATACTTCATTAACTGCTTAGAAAGCCCATTTTGGCATTAAACAGTATACACAATTAATAAACAGTAATGAACAATATTCATACTAACAAATAATACTAATTATATCCAAAAAGCTAGCTAAAGGGAGGTTGCTGCTAGCCATTATTATCAAGATTTATGCCTTCTTTGAGTGGTCTACAGTGCCTTTGTTGAGGGGAGATTTCACAGAAGCAGGGAGAAGGGCAGAGATTGGTTCAGGCTCAGAGGTGAGCAGGGTACGGAAGCACTCAAGCTGCCCCTAGTCTCTCTCCCCACTCATCGGTCCCCCTACCTGATCTGGTTGCCCAGTAGCCACTGCTCCACTATTGCGAAGATGAGATGGTTGAGGAGATCTTGCCAGCATAATTTCATGCCCTGTGGGAGATAAAGGTAGGCAGCTTGTAGCACATGCTGGTCTCGGAGATTCTCCAATTTAAGCTCTGTTTTCCTAGATTAAAAGGATTAGGCTGTTGTAGGTAAGAAAACTGAGTTGAATGTTCCTGCTTTCAGTTCAGATTAAAATCAGCTAAAAACTAGTCTAGTTTAATCAAAGTTAGCGTTCAAGGTGCTACATGATAAAGTGCACTTTGAAAAGTGTGTTGTGTTAAAAAATCAATAGAACCTGGTTAGCTTTTATCTGGTGTAAGTATTTGTTCACTCACCTGACCTCATTGCCTGGTGGGACTAGCCAGGCATATAAATTCATAGCAACCCAGCAAGGGGAAACAGCCTGCACTGATCAGGGACTTATACGGCCCTTCCAACTCTACCATTCTGTTCTAGACAGGCACAGCTTTGTAGTCTCAAGCATGGATGATGGTGAAGTCAAGAGAAGAGGTTTGGAATTGTTAGGCACTGGGGAACATTTTGGGACAAGCCGGGCTTGCAAGAAAAGGGACAGGCTCCACTTGAACTGGGATGGAACCAGAATGCTGGTGCTTGAAATAAAAAAAGGTGGCAGAATGGCTTTTAAATTAATTGCAGGGAGAAAGCTGGCAGGACCTGAGGAGGGCCCAGTTTGAAATAAATCTTACCCCTAGATGAAGGTTAAAAAATGGATGAAAATCTAAATTGGGGGTGGGGTGCACAGAACTAGGCAGCGTTGTGCCTGCAGGTGCACAGGATAGCTCTTCAGAGAAGACCAAGCACCACAGGCCAAAAAACAAGTGCCGTAGCCGCCTGAAGACAGACACGGTATACAAGTGTTTATAAGCTAATGCTAGAAGCCTCCGAACCAAGATGGGAGAACTGGAGTGCTTGGCCTTAGAGGACAGCATTTTATATAGCGGGCATAACTGAAACCTGGCAGAATGGAGAGAACCAGTGGGACACAATTATGCCTGGATATAAGCTATATTGGAAGGACATACTGGAGGTGGTATTGCTCTGTACATAAAAGAGCGCATGAGTCCAGCAAGCTAAGAAATCCCCAAAGGGGTAGACTCCTCCACAGAATCATTGTGGGTGGCAACACTGGGGCCCAAGAGGCATCTGGTTGGCCACTGTGAGAACAGGATGTTGGACTAGATGGGCTATTGGCCTTATCCATCAGGCTCGTCTTATGACGCCTGTCTAACTACACACGGGCCTTAGAAGAGCAATCAAAGTGTTGGCCCTCATGTGTAAAGCAGTGAAATGTAAAGAATGTGTTTTGAGCTGTGGAAAAGGCTGCACAGGAGTGTCTTCCCATAAAAGGTGAAAGGAGCCCATGGATTTATTTCAAAACTGACAGAGGGAGACCAAATTGGGACGCATCCCGTTAATCCTTACCCAGTGGCTTCTGTCTGGTGTCCAGTGGAGTCCTCTCTGCCTCAGGGAAATGAGTGGCGATTTCTGCAAAGAGATTCTTTACCTGAAATGTTAATGAGGATTAAAAACATTGAATGGGGAGGATTAGGATGGCAGAGGCAACAATCCAAGGGAGTTGGGCAGATAATACAGTATTTTAACAATAGCCTCCATGTGATGCGTCCTTCCCTGGCTCTCCCTGTCAGGTTCCTACCTGTCTCTAGGCACCACCAGGGACTCCACCAGTCCGGACCGCTCTCTCTTATGATTTCTCTCCCCGCTCTAGCACAGATCTCAACAGATCCCCCTGCTAGGCAACCACCAGTAACGTCCCAATACTAGTATTCCCAGAGACTCTGAATACTGGTATTGTTATTCTCTTCACCGCTGCCACCATTTGTTACAGTTCCCCTTCAGCCTTGGTCATTACCTTACCCTCCCTTCTGGTCTGTGAAACCCCAGCCAAGGATCAGGCCTTTGGTAAACCAAATTAAGTATTTATTACAGATAACAAAGCTAACAAGATTAACAAGATTTCTTCTTAAGGCACATAAGTTTTACTCAATACTAATCCGAACTCCACCTCCCTCCTGGTAAACAACTCTCTAAACCCCACCAAGCAATCCACTCTTTCTCTTCTCCCCCCAGATTCCAAAATTCACCATCTCACATTCACCCAGATTTACCTGTCATCCTTTCATTTATACTGTCAGCCATTTTAAACATTCAGCCAATCATCAAGCATTCTATTGCCCATTCACTCCCCCTCCTCTTTCACTACTTACCATGTATACTCTAAACAACCAGCACTTACCATATATACACTAATATATAGGAACATCACACCGCCCTCACATTTTTTGTCCCTTGGGACTATCCAAATGAAACTCTCTCTCACCCGCTGCTCTGCTTGCTTCTTGTCCTCTGCCTGGTTCAGAAGAAAACCTTCGGCCAGGGCCACCGCCTGGGAACTGGTCTCCGCTCCACATTCCCTCACCCAGCTCTCCATCTCCGGTGGAAGGACAGCCAAGAACTGCTCCAGCACCACCAGGTCCAGCATCTGAGCTTTCGTGTGCCTTTCTGGCTTCAGCCACCGACGGCAGAGATGGTGGAGACGGCTGCAAAATTCTCGGGGGCCATCAGCCTCCTGGTAGTAGAAATGCCTGAACTGCTGCTGCTGCACATCTGAGCTGAGGGTGTCCTCCTCAACCAGGACCTTCTGCATGGCTTTTTCCCAGAATTCCCCACTGCTCCATGCCTGGGTGATAAGGAAACCTCTTCCCGCTTCGAGGCCAAACGAGTATTCCCCTTCCATCTTTGATCTGTGCTCCAAGGGAAAAGCTAACAGGGCCGAAAGAACTCCTTCGTCTTCTGCCAATTTCTGTCTCGTGGCTGTCCTAAATTACAGGAGCTACCAGGTCCTGCAAAGCCAAGATGTTGTTCTGTTAGAATGGTTACACTGTCAGGATGGGAAAAAGTGGGGATGAGTCTGGCTAGCAACCAGGCGCTGATCCTCAAAGTAAAACTAGACAAGGCTGGGAGATGTTTCCCCACTAGGGTTGCCAGGTTACTGGCCTGTGACTGATCCTGTATCTTTAGGAGAAGAGAAAGTCAGCCAAGTGCAGGTGTTCTTGCAACTCTGTAATGGGAAAAACCACAAGGTGGAATTCTCCCTTCCCCCTGCACAACTTTGAAAGATACAGAAGACCTCTGGGAGGCTGGGCCTAGCAACCAAGAGGTCTTCTGTATCTTTAAAGGTTGTGCATGGTGAAGGGAGAATTTCACCTTGTGGTTTTTCCCATTACAGGGTTGCAAGAACACCTGCACTTGGCTGGCTTTCTCTTCTCCTAAAGATACAGGATCAGTCTCAGGCCAGGAACCTGACAACCCTATCCCCCACATTGGAGCCAAGGATTAAAGCCATCAGTCTGGTTGAGGGTCAAAAGGTGCCTGTGCCTTACCACTCCTTCCCTGCCATGCACCCTCCCTTGGTTGGGCTTTCTTGTCCTTTCTTAACCCAAGAAGGGTTAACAAGGCTCCCAGCCACAGCCTCTTTCAACCTTGAGGGCCTCTGGCTCAGTGGTAAGGGACCTGCTCTGCATGCAGAGGGTCTCAGGTTTGATCCCCCACATTCCCAGTTAGGGCTTGGAGTGTCTGAAACCTTGGAGAGCCTCTTCCGGTCGCTGACGACAAAACTGAGATAAATGGACCAAACATCTGACTTGGTACGAGGCAGATTCTCATCTGCCTATCTTGCTACGACTGCAACCAGTTGCTGCCATCTTCTCCTCTAGCCTCACTTACTACATTGAACTTGGGTTAAGTAAGGGCCAACAGCCAGCTGAAGAAATCTTAGTTGATCCACTATCTGATTGAATTTATGTTACTGCAATTTTTTTTTACTTAGAATTATTTGCTGCAAAACAAAACAAAATTCTTTCCCTGCATCCAAGATCTGCTATACTGCTTCTATAGAGAGAGGCTTTATTCTCCTCACAGTTGATCTCACACTGGCCACTCGCCATATCCATGGCCTAATCCAACAGAGATCTCTTTATGTCCTCACTTGCAAATCCTTCTTGGCAATTAAACGGTATGAGGGGGGTTGAGAGTGTTGAAGAAGCTATGAGCAATGCCGGGGAGTCTAGCCCAAGAGGCTAGACTCCTAGCAGGGGCACCCAAGGCGGAATGGTCAAAGCTGAAACACCAGACTAAGATGCATCCAAACTCAGAGGAAGGCAATGGTAAACCACCTCTGAACACCTCTTACCACGAAAACCCTATGAACAGAATATCCAAAATGCAACCTCTTGGAGGTCGCTGATTCATAGGGTCGCCATAAGTCATAGTCGACTTGGAGGCACATAACAACAAATTTAAGAATAAGAACCTGTTTTTGTTTTAGTTTCCGTTTAACATCACACATTTGTTTCCTTTCCCTCGAGGTGTGCTGCATTTGATTACTTTTAATACAAGACCGCCAGCAGTTTCAGGAGCGCTTTCTATTCAACCTCGAGGCTTACATGTCTGAACCGGCACACGCGTGTCGGTCAAGAGCACTGATAATACAGCTGCGTGATTAATGGTTCAGGGAGGGGGCATCAACAGGGGATTCACTGATGAAATCAGCATTGCAAATCTACTTTAAGTCCCCCCCCCGGGGCCTCCTGGCTTTGCAAAGAGAAGATCCTCTCTCTGCTTTGGGTATTCTGGTGGATCCTGGAAGAATCAGCTGAGCAGGTCCCCTAGGCACCCTCCTCTTACAGCCCTGGGGGCTCCCCTTCGACCCAATGCACAAAATCAGGTGGAGGGGGAGAGACTCACCAGATTTCAGAAGTACTTGGAAGAAACAAAGGCCCCTTTCTCCTACCCCACCCCCCCCAAATGAGAAGGCAGGAAGGAAGGGACTTTGCAGGGAGGTGCTTTTGCTCTGGAGGATCCTCCCCCTTCTTTTCCTGTCTAGGAGATTCATGCAGCTCATTTTAACCCTTAGCATGCCGTCCAGGATGAGCAACTCTTTCTGGGCCTGGTTGAGACTCCTCCCCGACACTTCAGGTCCCCAAACGAACCTGGCCGTGCACAGAGGGCGGAGTTCGGACAACAGCAACGCAAAGAGGCTTCTCCAAATTCCTCCTTCCCCTAATGCTCTTAATCTCTAGATTAGAAGCTCCCATGGAGAGCCCAAGCGAAGGACAGGAGGAGGATCCTGCAAGGGGGACTGTGGAGTCTGGGCGCCCCCTTTGCATTGGGGAGTCCTTCGATGCCGGAAGGGGACTTCGGAATATTTCCTGACCCTTTTCTCTCGCCTCCCCCCCCCCCAATAGATCTTTTCCCAGTTTTTTCTCACTTTTGAACTCTTGGTTCCTGACCAAGAAAAGAGACCAGCAGCCCTCTACTTCAGGTTCCCATTTGCACGCTTGCACTTGCGGGGCAGACGCATCATGCCCAAAGGGGACGGGGCTCCTCTGCCTCCAAACCGCTCTAGTCCCTGCTTGCATACATACCACCATGCATTTAGAATACCCCCTCCCCCGAAAATAGAGTCATAGGAACTGGAATTTGTGGTGAGTGATGGAAATTGTAGCTCTGCGGTGGGTAGCTCTGTGGTGGGGGAACAGCGGCAGCACTAGGGGACTGAAGAAGACCTGCCCTGGGAGATGACTAAATTGTGAACTAAGTGCTTGATGTTCACAATCATCTGCTCCGACGGGCTTGGAGAGGCCCCGTGTGGAGCCACGATGAGCATCTGTGCAAACAAGGCGGAGTGGGCCTCTGATTTTCCCGGTTGTGGGGGTCACATGCAGTCCCCCATCAACCTCAACATGACGGCCACCCTCTTTAGCCCCCAGCTAAAGCCAGTCCTGCTCTCTGCTCACAACCTGCCTCCCGGAGAGATGCTCCGCCTTCAGAACAATGGACACAGAGGCCCGCCGAGGCTCGAGTCCTGGAGCCTTGCAGCCGGCGGGCACTCCCACCCCCTGGAGGAAGGAGAGGCAAGAGAAATGGTGGCAAACTGCACCAGGGGAGCGATAACCTTTTACCTGCTTGTCGCCCTCCTCCATGGTCAAGATAATTTCAGTTTTCTGACACTTTCATAGAGCGGGGAGGGCGACTTACAGGCTTCCCTTGGTGAATTCTGACTTTTATACTGTGTTTATGGATATTGGTTATGTATTTTGCTTTGTAAATTAATTTCATATGTTTTTTTATTGTACCTTGTGTATTCTATTGTAAACCGCTTTGAGATCTTTTAGACAGTAAGCGGTCTATAAATGGAAATAATAATAATAATAACAAATTAATCTTGGGAGTGGTGCTTTACACATATGTATATAGCGTCTAGTCTCTTTGTATTCCTGTCCCCCGTTCCACCCCCTACACACTTGTGCTTCTCTGAAGCAGTGGTCTGTGGCCCACAGTTTGAAAAATGCTGACTTAGAAGGTTGCCTGCATATTTTGCTTCATAACTTTCCTTCTAGGAGGGCTAGAGACCCCAGTTGGACCATTTTAATCTGGTCCTGGTTGCTCGTGAGATGCTTATTAAGGGAACTTTTTCCTGTCCTGATGGTGTAGTAATTCTATAACAGAACAATGTCCTCACTTTGTAGCAAAGGGACTGTGTAGCGAAAAAGGGAGTGTGAAGAGCTCCAAAAAGATCTCCCAAAACTGAATGAATGGGCAGTAAATGGCAAAAAAATAATGAAAGGAATTATTTTATTTATTTATTTATATCCCACCCTTCCTCCCAGCAGGAGCCCAGGGCAGCAAACAAAAGCACTAAAAACACTTTAAATAATCATAAAAAGACAATAAAATGTTGTTGTTTTGGGCCTCCAAGTCGACTGCGACTTATGGCGACCCTATGAATCAGCGACCTCCAAGAGCATCTGCGTTGCATTTTGGATATTCTGTTCATAGGGTTTTCGTGGTAGGAGGTGTTCAGAGGTGGTTTACCATTGTCTTCCTCTGAGTTTGGATGCATCTTAGTCTGGTGTTTCAGCTTTGACCATTTAGCCTTGGGTGCCTCTGCTAGGAGTCTAGCCTCTTGGTCTAGACTCCCGACGACATTGCTCTTAGCTTCTTCAACACTCTCAACCCCCCTCACCACGTTAAGGCATTAAAATACATTAAAATAAAACAACTTTAAAAACATTTTTTAAAAGCGTTGAAGTTTTCCCCCGAAAGTTTAAAAAAACATTGTTTTTTTAAAAAAGATTTAAAACATATTAAAAAGCAATTCTAACACAGAAGCAGAATTGAAAATGAACTGCCAATATCATAATGCTGTTATACAAATCTGTAGTGTGACCATGTGTGTAATATATTGTGTACAGTTCTGGTCACCTTGCTGGAAGAGAGCTTTTCGCATGCCATGGACTGCAAAAAAGACAAATAATTGGGTTTTAGAACAAATTAAACCAGAACTGTCACTAGAAGCTAAAATGATGAAACTGAGGCTATCATACTTTGGACACATCAAGGGAAGACCTGATTCACTAGAAAAGATGATAATGCTGGGAAAAACAAGGGAATAGAAAAAGAGGAAGGCCAAACAAGAGATGGATTGATTCCATCAAGGAAGCCACAGACCTGAACTTACAAGATCTGAACAGGGTGGTTCATGACAGATGCTGTTGAAGGTCTCTGATTCATAGGGTCACCACAAGTCATAATCGACTTGAAGGCACATAACAACAAGAGCTGGAAAAGATTTTTTCTCATCTAAAAGGCCCCACATGTAACTTTTCCTCATTGGTAAGTGTCTCCTCTCTCTTGAATATTTTGTTTGCCCTTTTCTGAATCTTTTCCACCCTCATAATGTCCTTTTTGAGGCAATCACATTCCTTCTGCCTCATTCAAAATTGTGGCCAAACTAACGCCAGAGCTTTGAAGCTCAACAGATATTGAGGCCACCGTTGGGGAACTGGGAATAGCAGGCAGTCTTTTTGTAGCTTTTCTTAACAGGGCAAATTCAGATTTGGCTTCTTTGGGGGGGAAAAACAGCCAGCAGAAAACAATAGCCCTTTATTGCTTTTCCAACACAGATATTGGCATGCTTGGCTTTGGTTTCAGGTTGACATGAGGACTAGCTGCTTCAAGGAGTTCTTCCACCAACCCCTTTGTGGAAAAATGTTGTACATATAACTGTATTTTATTTCTATTTATAAATATATTTGTGTGCCGCTACTTCATGTAAAAACATCAAAGCGGTTTACAAGTTAAAAGAAAAAGTACATTGAAACCCATTAAAAATACAGTAAAAGCAGAAGTCATCAATTGCAAAAGGGCATCTTATGTTTGCATTTTGAAGGAAAAGAAATATTCTGTGACCTCTGTGGCTCTCAAAAGTTCGAGGCCTTGTACTGTCACTGTCTTACAAGCCTGTATAGCAGTAGCTGCTTAGTGCCAGGTTCTGAGAGGGGCGAAAGAGACACAATGGCTTTGAGGGTTTATTAGGCAGGGATCAGGGAAATTCATTCCAATTGATCTTTGGAGGCAGGAGACTCTGATTGGCTCGAGGGCCTAGTCCGTTGGGAGTTAACTGACATGGAGGGACTCTGATTGGCTGGAAGGCCTAGTCTGTTGGGAGTTAACTGACATGGAGGGAGACGGTTGAGGGGAAATGAAGGGAGCTGAGGAGGAAAGTCTGAGGGAAGACGGGATGGAGAAAAGCCCAGGGCTGAATATCAACACCCAGCGTCGGTGTGGGGAAGGGGAGAGCCGCTGGCTTAGTTGGTTGAGAGGCTGCCCTGTGGAAACATTTTGCCTGAGGAAAGTGGCACAAGTGGTCAGGGTTGGAAAAATCTTTCAAGCAGCCAGAAGTACCACCAGTGGAGCTTTGGGGTATAGAGGCAAATTGTCCCCAGTAGCTGGACTGGGTTGTGGGAATATTTGGCTGTGGTGGAGGTTTAGGGAATTTGGCCTGAGGGAAAAGCCCCTTGAAGGCTGTTGTCAGCAAAGGGGTCTCTTTGAGTCTTCTTCAGAAACTGTCAACAAGCACCTTTGAGGCCCCAAATCTAAGTATCCGTATTCCCTTTGGAACACAGTATCCCTTTACTAAACCAACCACCTTAGTTAATTAGTTTGTAGAACATCCTTAGTTCATCTTGTCTCCAGTATCGGTGTCCATCTCATGTCTAAGCTTCCTACATGAGCTACCAGTAGGTTTTCCAAGCTTGCTTTATTTATTTTATTTTATTAAATTTATATCTCGCCCTAGAAGGATCCCAGGGCGGCAAACAAGAACACTAAAGACACTCTAAAACATCTTCAAAACATATTAAAACAAAACATCTTTAAAAACATCTTTTAAAAAAAGCTTTAAAAAGATCTTAAAGAGCAATTCCAGCACAGACGCAGACTGGCATAAGGTCTCTATTTAAAAGGCTTGTTGAAAGAGGAAGGTCTTCAGCAGGAACCAAAATGATAACAGAGATGGCACCTGTCTAATATTGAAGGGGAGGGAATTCCAAAGTGAAGGTGCCACAGCACTAAAGGTCCGCATCCTATGTTGTGCAGAACGGACTTCCTGATAAGATGGTATCCGCAGGAGGCCCTCACCTGCAGAGCGCAGTGATCGACTGGGTATATAAGGGTTAAAACAGTCTTTCAGGTATCCTGGTCCAAGCTGCATAGGGCTTGTAGTGTATTTTACTGTGCATGATTACCGTGTGCAAGAGGACATGGACAAAGAAAGAAAGAGATGGAGCCTGTCCTGGTCCAATTAGAGAAATATTGGGGTTCAGTGTGAGAGCAACTTGAGTAGGTGTGAGGGGAATAAAACCTCCATATATATACACATATATACATACGTACTCACTCTCTCTCTCCTGGGTTGTTGTGAGTCGAAAAGACTGGCAAATTTAAACCACTATTGTGTACTGCCTTCAAGTCGATTCCGACTTATGGCGACCCTATGAAGAGGGGTTTCATGAGGCTGAGAGGCAGTGACTGGCCCAAGGTCACCCAGTGCGCTTCATGGCTGTGTGGGGATTCGAACCCTGGTCTCCCAGGTTGTAGTCCAACACCTTAACCACTACACCACTTACAAATAGTAGGGGGTGGAGGGGATGGTTCAGATGAGAACTCGTGTGCAGAACTTGTATGTAATACGGGAACATGGATTGCATTCAGCTTGTATACCCCACCCTGGCAAGCCCACCCCAGAAGACACCCACACACTGGATTTGCTGAGGACTTACTTGTAAAGTTCAAAATTTATAGGCCTGAATGCCCTGGCTGCATCCCAGATTGTGTTTTCTTTGATTTTTTTGGTTGGGATTTTTTCATGATTCCAAATCTGCCTTCCCCACACTTTTCCTCCAGTTCAAAATTGGGGACAGAAGGGTTAAAGAAGCACCTTTTTTAAATTATTGCTTTTTTAAGATATTACTCTTACATCTCTTCCACCTTTTCTCCAAGAAGCTCAAGGTGGCATTCACAGGTCTCCCTTTCCCAATGTTATCCTCACAACAATGCCCTGGGCTCCTGCTGGGAGGAAGGACGGGATATAAATCAAATAATAAATAAATAAACAACCTTGTGAGGTAGGCTAGGCTGAGAGACAGTGGTTGGTCAAAGGTGACCCCTGTAGCTGAGTGGTAATTTTAACCTGGTCTCCCAGATCCCAGTTCTGTTAATATCCCTCCACTTTATTCCACATTCTGGAAAGTAGACATATAAATTAATAAGTTGGGATAGGGAAATATTTCCATATGACTTGTAATTCATTGGGGCCCTTGTTAACAGTCCTGTGTGGCATCTTTAAAAGTAATCCAATTCAGGCTGAAATCATGTACATACATATCACGAACAGATCCCATGGAATTCAGTGGGGTTTACTTCTGAGAAATGTAAGGTGATGAAGCCACATTAGAAATTGTAACAGCAATTCTGAAGCATGATAATTATTGTTTTTTTAAAAAATTATTAAATTTGTTAGTCACTTTTCTTCACAGAAGTGAACCCAAAGCAACTTCCAATCCATAAGATTGACACTGAGATGCTAAGTATTTATATAACTGTAATGTTCAAGTGTCCACTGTTCATTTGCAAAGGAGGAGGATAAGAAGAGAACAAGAACAGGCAGAAATCACACGTTTGTCCTAGCAGCGAAGCAAGGAGCCCTTCTGAACCAAAGTAAGCCACTTTTCAGTTTAGTTAGATTCTGAGTATTTCTATAGCTGCAATGCTTAAGTGTCCACAGTAATTTTGCAAGACAGAAGGATGGGGAGAAAACCAGAATAACTAGGCCACACCTCCTTTACCTCATTGGATGCAGCTCCATGACCCCTTAAGCAGACCTGTGAGCTCCAGTGACCATCAGCCGCCACTGCTTTTACGTTTTTTCTCCTACATGAATTCTTTGATGATGACGGACACCTGAGCTCCTAGTAAAGCTCTTTCCACATTCCAAACATTGATATGGTTTCTCTCCACTGTGAATTCTTTGATGGGTTGTGAGATGGTAGCTCTGATTGAAGCTCTTTCCACATTCCAGGCATTGGTATGGTTTCTCCCCTGTATGAATTCTTTGATGGGAAGTGAGACTGGAGCTGTGATTGAAGCTCTTTCCACATTCCAAGCATTGGTATGGTTTCTCCCCAGTATGAATTCTTAGATGGGAAGTGAGGTGTATTTTGGAGATGAAGCGTTTTCCACATTCCAAGCACTGATATGGTTTCTCCCCTGTATGGATTCTTTGATGGGAAGAAAGAATTTTCTTCCATCTGAAGATCTTTCCACATTCCAAGCACTTATATGGTTTCTCCCCTGTATGGATTCTTTGATGGGAAGTTAGGTGGGAACTGTGTCTGAAGCTCTTTCCACATTCTAAACATTCGTATGGTTTTTCCCCTGTATGAATTCTTTGATGGGTTGTAAGATGGCAACTCTGATTGAAGCTCTTTCCACATTCCAAGCATTGATAGGGTTTCTCCCCTGCATGAATTCTTTGATGGGAAGTGAGATTTTCCTTCCAGCGGAAGGTCTTTCCACACTCCAAGCATTGATATGGTTTCTCTCCACTGTGAATTCTTTGATGACGACAGAAGTCTGTGCTTCTGTTAAAGCTCTTACCACATTCCAAGCATGGGTATGGTTTCTCCCCACTGTGAATACTTTGATGGGCACTGAGATGAACGGTCTGACTGAAACTCTTTCCACATTCTATGCATTGATATGGTTTCTCCAAACTGTAAATTCTTTTATGGAATCTCTGACTGAAGCTCTCCCCACACTTTAAATATTTATATGACTTCACTGTGTGGATTTTGTCGTTGTCTCCCATATTCTTGGTTTCCAATTTGCCACCTTCTGCAATGGAGACAAGAACTGATTAAACCCTTAGGAGGAAATGAAACCTCAGATTATTGAACAATGCCATAGAAAGCTCATGATAAAGAAAGAACTAACTGAAGGGATTCAGATGGGAAGTAGATCTTATTGCAGAATTAACTTTTTCTGTTGACAGGCATTAACTGACAGCTAGAATTCTACAGATTGTTGGATGTGGACCATGAAGACAAGTGTTCAGCTTCCATCCCAGGGATGAAACTCACTGGGTAGTCTTAAACCAATCATTCTCACTCTTATTCGAGCCTACCTCACGAGGTGGTTGTGCATGTTAATGGAACAACCACATGCATTCTCTTCTGAATTGTTACAATCAATGAAAATATATAAGTATAATAAAATAAAAAGGCTAGGCCCCATCATTCACTATCCAAGGATATCATTTGCATGCAGAAGACTCCAAAGCCAACCCCTGAGTTCTCCAGCAAAGCATTTGTGGGAAGCCTCCTACCCATGGGCCTAATTCGGTGTGGCAGGATTCCTAATGTGGCATGCAAGATAGTTTTCACCCAAACTGTGTTGCCTGGTACAGGCAGCTGAAAATGTGGCTGTGAATGAATCATCAGGAGCTTAAAATGCTCTCCCTATTGTTCCCTGTCAAGCCGGGCTCTCTCTCAGTGCTGATCAACTGATTAGCCTGACAAGGAGCCCCAACAGTTTTCAGCTGCATTATGAGTTCCCCATTAGGAGCTGCCTAATGGACTCAAATGGGGTTCTCAGCATTGATCAGCTGATGGACACTTAAAGTCATCGCTTTGAAGTCTGATTGCAAGAGATCTGAATATAATGTGCAAGAGCTGATTGGTACTAACAGCCATCCCTGGGGCATTCAAGAGGCAGCTGGACAGCCACCTGTTGGGTATGCTTTAAGTTCGATCCCTGCATTGAGCAGGGGGCTGGACTCAATGGCCTTTATAGGCTCCTTCCAACTCTACGGTTCTGTGATACCATTTGAAAGTGCTAATCAGCTGATTGGCTCTGACAGCCTGTCTTCAAAGGGGTTCAGCGAGCCCCTTTCACATTGTTACCTGATGTCATACTGATGTCAGCAGTTTGACAGGTAGTCATCCTAGCCCACCTGTGCAAGTTGGCTCACAGGGGTGGGAGAAGGAAGGATCCGGACTACCAGCCAGATCTAGTTTCGAACCCCTAAACTAAAGGATGGAGTTGTTGGATGTGCTGGGCATGAGACTTTGGAGAGATGCTGCCTGGCAGTACAGACAATAGTGGGCGAGATAGGCCAATGGCTACACCAGAGCTATTCTGTCAGGCTTCTCAGATTCTACGATGGCTCCAGTCTGTATTCAGCACATTGTTCCATATCAAGCTTAGTAAATGGGAAACATAATAGTGACAAATTCAACATAACTGCCTATAAAACCCAGTGAAGCCGAAATATCCGTATCTATCTATCTATCTATCTATCTATCTATCTATCTATCTATCTATCTATCTATCTATCTATCTATCTATCTATCTATCTATCTATCTATCTATCTATCTATCTATCGGAGGGGGGAAGGTACATGCTACCTACTTGAACAAGAGTCTTGAATTTGAGAGGATGTGCAGAGTTCCTAGCAGAATCTCTGCAGCATTGTTGGACTCCTGATCAGATGTTTCCAGGAAGGCAAAAGCCTCACATATTTATGGGAATCTGAGAAAGGAAAAGCCCACCTATTTTTTGAGATGAATTGTTGTTTGGCCCAGTCCTGAAATATACTCCATCTCTGATGTCAGTGTTCTCTTTGGCCCCTTCCACTTCCATAACTCTGAAATTTACACTTCAAGAAGCCTGGCCAGTTCAGAGCAGTCTGACCATTGGTTGTGTGGAGGATGTGTACTGAGAGACAAAATAGTAGATAACTGTCCACTGAAGGTTACTGTAGGGGGTTTAGTTTTCCAGATGCTGAGGATGGTGCTATGGAGCCAGATCAGAATATTGGGATTCATCACATATTTAAATAACTGGATTTCACAACAGATATCATCAAACATGGAGCCTTACTAAGAGAAGCCACAATTCTACAATTCTCCTCCATGACTTCCTTATGCAGCACTTGCTGGTCAGGATCCAGCAGGGCCCACTCCTCCTCTGTGAAATGCACAGCCACATCCTCAAAGGACACTGGACCCTAAAAGAAAAAGAAACATTTCCTCCTCAAAGATCATCTTTCTAATGCAATTGCTGTATCGCGTACTTTAATAACGGACATTTATATTTTAATCTTCATATAACTGGTTTTTATATTTGGTGAATGTATTTATTAAACTGATATCCTGCCCTTCTAAATGAAGCTCAGGATAGAAAACAACTAGCGGTAAAACAAAGCAAAAAACCTTAAAAACAAGCATCTTAAAAACAATTTCAATACAGATTTAGACTAAAGATCTCAACTTAAAAGGCTTGTTGGAAGAGGAAGGTCTTCAGTAGGCACCAAAAAGACACCAGTGACAGCACCTGTCTAATATTGCCTCCGAATGAGATGGGATGTACAGGAGGCCCTCTGTGATGTTCATGTATTAGTGTATATATGGTAAGTGCTGTTTGTATAGGAGATACATGGTAAGTGGAATGAAAGAGGAGGGGGGAGTGAATGGGCAGTAGAATGCTGGATGATTGGCTGAGTGTTTACAATGGCTGAGGGTATAAATGGAAGGATGACAGTTAAATCTGGGTGGACGGTGAACCTGAAGGGTAACAAATGGTGGCAGCGGTGAAGAGAATAACACCACAAGTATTCAGAGCAAACCAGGATTATCTGCATTGATACAAAGGGATTGGGACAGCTTAAGCACGCAGTCACAGAGGTAACCTGATAGAGAGACTCAGGCAGAGTCTCTGGGAATACGGGTTATAGGATGTGACTGGTGGTGCTGCCTAGCAGGGGGATCTGGTGAGGTCTATGCTAGAGCGGGGAGAGAAACCATAAAAAAGGACAGTCCGGACTGGTGGAGTCCCTGGTGGTGCCTAGTGACAGGCAGTAACCACAAGCAGGTAGGAACCTGACAGGGAGAGCCAGGAAGGGCGTCACATGTGGTGGAAGTAGCGGTGGGATACGAACAAAGGAGACTACATCACAGGTGTTGGCTGTAGCGGTGGTACGAATACTAGAGAATCCCTAACAGTGGTGTGGCAAACAGAAATAACAAAACAAGATTACTTGTGAGAGTGACTGGTAAAGAGTGTGTGGCAAAGAGTGAGTGAACTCAAACACCATGGCTGAATATATAAAAATGAAAAGAGAGGAGCTGGTGGAGAAGTGCATAACATTAAATTTACCTCACGAGGGTAAAGGGGTAGATGAATTGAGGGTAGCACTTATAGGATTTGCAACTGCCCAGCAAAAACAACCTGTCAGGGAAGAGACCCCAGAAGGATACTTAAGCAATCCCGCTTATATAGAGTATTTGAGAGAGAAGTTAAGATGGGAGGCTGAGGAAAAAGATAAACAGCGAGAGTTAGAAACTGAGAAGTTGAGGATGGAAACTGAGAGATTGAGGATGGAAGCTGATGGGAAAGATAAACAGCGAGAGTTAGAAACTGAGAAGTTGAGGATGGAAACTGAGAGATTGAGGATGGAAACTGAGAGAATGAGAGTGGATGCTGAGATACAAGGGGAAAGATTAAAATTGGATAGAGAGAAATTTCACTCTGAGGAAACAAGGAAAGACAGAGATGGAGCAAAAATAAAAATTACTCCAAAGGACTTTGCTGTGTATGAGCCTGGTCAAGATCCTCAAATTTATCTCACAACCTTTGAAAAGGCAGCTCAGTTGTGGGGGCTACCTGAAGATAAATACATGCAGTATTTATCAAACCTGTTCAAAGGGGAATTGGCAGAGGTATACCAATATTTCCCCTCAGACAGGCCCGTCACCTATGCTGAGTTTAAAGAGGCAGTCTACAAAAGATTCAGACTGGGACCTGACTATTTTAGAAAGTTATTCCGAAACTGTCAGATCCAAGCAGGGAGGTCTTTTGTTGAACTGGGAGCAAAGCTGATGGATATATTTGGAAAGTGTATGAGTAGTGCCAAAGCTCAGTCTGTGGAGGAGGTGAAAAACCTCATGATATTGGATCAATTATACCATCAGTTACCACCAGAAATAAGGCTCCTGGTCAAAGACCGTTCCCCTACATCGGTGCAGGAGGCCGCAGAGATGGCGGATCACTTTGCCTCCAATAGAACTGGCTGGGTGGGGAAAACATCAAGAGATTTTAAACCCAGACCATATAGTGGCGGCAGAAAGGATGTGGTACCACAGCGAGTGAGTCCTCCAGTAAAATCTGAAGGGCACAGGACACCCCAGAGTGGATCTGTGTACCCTAAAACAGAGGAGAAATTATGCTATAAATGTGGTAGACCGGGGCACCTACGTTTTCAATGTGAGGTTGCCAACCCCATTAGTAATCCTGCTCAGGCAAGGGCAGTAAAAATAGAACCAAAAGATCAAACCACGAAAAAGGTTCAGTTCTGCCAGATAAACTGGACAGAAGTAACAGACCTTGATTCAAGTCTGAGAGAGGAAGTGAGTGTACAAGGGGCAAATTATTGGGCATTGCTTGATACTGGTGCCGCTCAGATGTTACTGAGGCCAGATTTAATAAAATCTGAGGAAATATTACTTCAGGAAACGGTGACTATTCAAGGAGTGAGGGGTAGACCAGAAAGCTTGCCTATGGCCCTAGTGAAAATGGAGTGGAGAGGCCGAGAGGGCAAATATAAAGTAGGTATTAATGCCCAACAACAAGAACCAGTGATACTGGGAAGAGATGTTATGGGGGCACAAGGGAAAATATATGTGGTGACCAGACAGCAACTTGGCAGAGAAACAGAAGCCATGTTAAAAGGGGCTGAAGGAAACAGGGTGGAATCTGTTTGCGAGCCTCAGGTCACCATAGCAACCCTTCGCAGGCCTGCTGAAGGAGACAAACTGTATCAACTGGTCTCTGGGGAAGACACAGAGCATTTCAGAGAAGAACTGGATAAGGATACCAGTTTGAATCAAATAAAGGAGCAAGCCCTGACCCAACAGATTCCTTTCACTGACAAACTGAGGAATCAAGTTGTGTGTGAGAATGGGATTTTAAATAGACTGTGGATGCCTGCTGAGAGAAAGGATGAATGTGAACCAGTGAAGCAATTGATAGTACCTAGCAAATACAGAACCAGATTGCTAGAGGTAGCCCACGATGTCCCATGTGCAGGACATCTGGGAATAAAAAAGACCAAGAGGAGATTGGCTGCGCACTATTATTGGCCAAACATCTCCAAAGATGTAAAACAACATTGTCTATCTTGTGGTATATGCCAAAAGGTGGGAAAAAGTGGAGTAAAGACTAAGGCACCCTTAAAGCCCCTTCCTATAATTGGACAACCCTTTTATAGAGTGGGAATAGATTTGGTGGGCCCTTTTTCCAAACCCACAAGGCATGGCAAGAAATATCTAGTGGTGGTGGTGGATTTTGCCACCAGGTACCCAGACGCAGAAGCACTAAGATCTGTAGAAGCCCCTGTAGTGGCAGAGGCTTTATTAAAAATCTTTATGAGGCTGGGTTTCCCTCATGAAGTGCTGACGGATCAAGGCAGTGTATTCATGGGAGAAGTGATGCAATGTATGTGGAAATGTTGTGGTCTAAAACATCTAAAGACCACTACTTATCATCCCGCCACTAATGGGCTAACAGAGAGATTCAATGGGGTTTTGAAGGGCATGATAAGAAGCTATGTTCAAGATCACCCACAAGACTGGGATGAACGTTTGGGATGCTTCTTATTTGCATACAGAGAAGTCCCTCAAGAGTCAACAGGCTTCTCACCCTTTGAACTGATGTTCACTAGAAAAGTGAGGGGACCTTTGGAACTGTTAAAAAATTCATGGGAAGGAACCCTGGGAGAGTACAAAACATCTGTAGTAGATTTTGTATTGGAATTCCGCAATAAATTAACATCAATGATGGAGATGGTGAAAAAGAATTTGAGTCAAGCTCAGCAGAAGCAAAGTTACTGGTATGACAGAACAGCCAGGGAACGTGTGTATGATGTGGGAGATATGGTTATGGCGTTCATACCCAGGAAACATGACAAATTACAGGCTAACTGGGAAGGACCATATACCATCAGAGAAAGGCTTGACACAGTGACGTATGTAATCACCACAGACCAATTAAACAAAAGCAAAGTGGTTCATGTAAATATGTTAAAGCCTTACCATACCAGGGATGCAAAGGTGTTGCAAGTTACCTTATTCCCTGAGGGAAGTGGGCCTGAACTTCCGGATCTGGTACAGGAAAGCAAAGACAAAGGAGGGGTAGATCAAGTGGAATGGTCAGAGGAGGTGAAGGAGGAAGTAAAGGAAGAGATTCTGAGAGTTTTGAAAAACTATGGGAATCTCTTCAGCAATAAACCTGGCCGAACCAGTATAGCCAAACATTCCATTGATACTGGAGATCATGCCCCAATCAGATCTATGCCGTACCGTGTGAATGGGAAAGTTTTGAGTGAGATCAAAAAGGAGGTCGAAGATATGCTGGAACTAGGAGTGATCAGGGAATCTATCAGTCCCTGGGCCTCAAGTATTGTCCTGGTTCCGAAAAAAGATGGAACGACAAGGTTTTGCATTGATTATCGGCTAATCAATAAAATTACGGTCCCAGATGTGTATCCTATGCCCAGGGTAGACGCAATGTTAGAGTTATTGGGGGCAGCAACCATTATCTCTACGTTAGACCTCTGTAAAGGATTTTGGCAAATGGAACTAGACGAGCAATCCAGAGCCAAAACTGCCTTCAGTACACCAGATGGGTTATATGAGTTTGTGACCTTACCCATGGGACTAAGGAACTCACCAAGTTCGTTTCAGAGGCTAATCAATACTGTGTTGCAAGGCATGGCAGATTTTGCAGTGGCCTATATCGATGACGTGGCCATTTTTAGCAAGTCGGTGCCTGAGCATGTCCAACACCTGACAACAGTATTAGAGGCATTAAGAAAGGCAGGCCTCACAATAAAAGCAAAGAAATGCCAGTTTGGGTTGAAGGAGGTGGTCTATTTAGGACATAAGGTGGGGAGTGGGAAAATCACCCCCTTATGGAGCAAGGTGGAGGCAATACAAGCGTGGCCTATCCCCTTAACCAAAAAGCAAGTTAGGGCATTTCTAGGTATGGCTGGTTTTTATAGGAAGTTTGTGAAAAATTTTGGGGAAATCGCAACCCCCTTGCATGAATTGACAAAGAAAAAGTGTTCTGAGCGTGTGGTATGGACGGATGAATGTCAGAAGGCTTTTGATCTGCTGAAGCAAGCCTTGTGCCAAGGACCCATATTAATAGCACCAGACTATGAGCAACCATTCATCGTGGCTACGGATGCGTCAGACCTCGCGCTGGGAGTCGTCTTGCTGCAGGAGAGAGAAGGCACCAGACATCCAGTGGTGTATCTGAGTCGCAAGCTGACGCCGAGGGAGAAAAACTATTCGTCGGTCCAAAAGGAGTGCCTAGCGGTTGTGTGGGGACTGAATAAGTTGCGCCCATACGTGTGGGGACGAAGATTCACGGTAACAACGGATCATCGGGCCTTGTTATGGTTACAGACTATGAAAAACCATAATACTATGCTGCAGAGGTGGTCCTGGGCCCTACAAGACTATCAAGTGGACTTCCAGTTCATCAAAGGCAAGGACAATGTATTGGCTGATGGACTGTCAAGGCAGGTGGCTGGGACTGCAGTGACGTGACCAGACGGAGGAGAAGATGGCTGACGGCACTGGTCGCATACTGACTGAGCTCCCTCTCTGATAAGTACTTTTTTGGGTCCCTTAAATTCATGCAGTTAAAGAATCTTTATTGCTCTGGAGAGTAGTAACATCATCTATCTCATTCCAGAGGCATAACTTTAAATGTTTTATTTTCTCTCTTAAGTAAAGTACTCCCTAGTCTTGAGAGAGCGGACTGTGATGTTCCTCTGTTAGTGTATATATGGTAAGTGCTGTTTGTATAGGAGATACATGGTAAGTGGAATGAGAGAGGAGGGGGGAGTGAATGGGCAGTAGAATGCTGGATGATTGGCTGAATGTTTAAAATGGCTGACAGTATAAATGGAAGGATGTCAGGTAAATCTGGGTGGATGTGAGGTGGAAGGTGGATGTGAGGTGGAGTGTGGACGTTAGAGGGTTGTTTGGTGGGTTTATGAGAGGAGAGTGTGGAGTTCGGATTAATACTAAGACCAGTACCTCAGGAATAGATGTAACCATATGCTTAAGTGCCTTTTAAAGTAATCTTGTTATCTTTGTTATTTAATAAATACTTTTGGTTTACCAAAGGCCTGATCCTTGGCTGGGGTTTCACAGACCAGAAGGGAGGGTAAGGTAAATACCAAGGCTGAAGAGTGACAAATGGTGGCAGCGGGGAAGGGAAGAATAACACCACAAGTATTCAGAGCAAACCAGGATTATCTGCATTGATACAAAGGGATTGGGACAGTTTAAGCACGCAGTCACAGAGGTAACCTGATAGAGAGACTCAGGCAGAGTCTCTGGGAATACGGGTTATAGGATGTGACTGGTGGTGCTGCCTAGCAGGGGGATCTGGTGAGGTCTATGCTAGAGCGGGGAGAGAAACCATAAAAAAGGGCGGTCCGGACTGGTGGAGTCCCTGGTGGTGCCTAGTGACAGGCAGTAACCACGAGCAGGTAGGAACCTGACAGGGAGAGCCAGGGAAGGACCGTCACACGGACTTATAGCATTGCTACGAAAACCTGCTCTCCTCTCTCTCTCCCATGTTATTACGGATACACCTGCACCCACCGTGGGTGGCGACGGTTAAGGGATGATTTGAGAACTAAGCCAACCAAGGTCACAAGATAAGACAAGATAAGGAACCAAGGAAAGGAAAGGAAAGGGAAAAAAAGCAAAGGCTCCAACGCCCCCGCCTTGACTCCTTTAACTCTGTAACAAGTACAGATCAGTTCCAGCTGCCATTCTCCTTCATTTCTTGCATAATTTCCCTCTGTCACAAGTTTTAAGTGCCACTAGAAATATGGTACTAACAAGGAAAAGACTTAAAGATCTGCAAGTGATTGAAGCGTCCACACTTGAGCTACAACCTAAGATCACCCATTTTTTCTCACTTGAGACTGCTGGCCAGAACAAAGACGTTCATTCCCACTCTCTGCCTCTGGTTCCTTCCACTTCACTGGATTGGTCCTTGGACCATACAAACTCTATCTATAAATTGAATGATGGAAATTCTTCCATACCAAACCTAGCTAAAGAATTAGAAGAGGCCGATATGCAACGCTCACTCCAGCCAATTCCTTCCAATCCAATCCTGGATCCAATCCAATCCATCTTATTCGAATCCGATTCAGAGTCTACCAGACCCTCAAAGCAGTCACAAAATTCCTCTTTGGACTTAAATAAATCCGGTGATACCACAAAAGGAAATATTAACCCTGAGACAGCTTGGCTCCTTCTAATTTTAGAAGAACTTGGACTCATTAAGAATTTTATCTCTGAATGTAATGCGTTACTAGTTACTCTGGTTGGAGCTGCTAAAGACTTACAGCAAGGAAAAGACACCGTAGAGATCAACTCTCCTTACACGGATTTAAAGAGAGTTCCTTCTCCACCGAACAGGATATATAACCATCCTCATCACCCTCGGAAACGACCATATAAACGAAAACATGACGCCGGCCGAAAAGGGAAAACTCTACACATCAAAAAGAAGTCTAAGAATATTAAAAACTTTAAACACTCGAAAAATAATAAGTTAAATTTCAAACCTCTTTTCGATCTACTCGATGCCTGCTCTAATCCATCTTCCAAATTGCCTACGATGACAAAATCATCAAAAAAAACAAAGAAAAAACTTTCTCCTGGGCCAGGCCCTTCAACCCAGTCCCCCCAAATGGAAGAGATTCCTCTCTTATCGACGACGCAACATGCTCGAGATGTAAGATCTCCTTGCTTTTCTTCCCCTCCGTCTATGCGGAAAATACACCTACGGCCATCTTTGCCAAAGATGCCTTGGAACCTGATCTTGATCCAAAAGAAACTGGTTCTGTTCTCCCTCCCCAAGCCATCACAATTTTTGCAGCAAAACCAGCGCAAGCAGTTCCGCTTGAAACTTCTGGACTCTTTGCTTCCCGGCTATTTTCACCTTGCTGACATTCTTCACATTGCTTACCTTCCATATGGCTTCAAATCCTTACGTGCTATTATCTCATTCACAAAGCCACAGCATGTAAATAAACTGTATGATCATAGAAACCTGTTAGCAAGTTGTGGAATCCACATCACAAGGTATTTTATAAATATGTGTCCCCCTCAACCTCTGTTTAATTTTCGTTTACATTGCCCTGCTCATTCCCAAAAAACTGTAGCAGACCCAGCCAAATAACAAATCGAGCCAGCAATCCCTTCCCCCTCTCCCATCTTGGTAACACGTGAGGAAACCCAATTGTATCAGCAAGGCTCCTCTCTAACCTCTTTGGAGGAGTCCCTAGAGTCAGAAGACATCCAACTCCTGGAGTCCTTTGGCGATCTCCCAAAGTCTGAACAATCTGCAATCATCAGAAGATTGGACCGCCTGAAAGCTAGCCTATTCTTTCTCCTACCTGAAAATAACAAGCAAGCTGAAATTGGTGAGACGCCTCAATCGCCTAGATCAACTGATAAGATCACAAATACATCCGTCCCCCCTTCATCTTCTAATTCCCATCCTCAGAGATGTTCTACCAGCCAAATTACAGTTGAAATTTCTAGACCCCTTCCTCCTAACCCACTCCATACTTGTGGGCCTATGATTACCGGTAACCATCCAAACAATATTTCTATACCTTTGAATGGAGTAACGTGGACAACCTCTCGCTATCTTGACCCGAATGAATTGGGCTCCCAACTAAAGCAGAGGTGCCCATCTGAGTATCCATCATACACTCCCAGCCAAATATTTAAAAATGGTTGTATTCAGTACTCAAATCTAGATCAAATCACTTATTTGAATAAACCCTCAGCTTGACCACTTACAAATCTTCCTGGCACTATTGTAACACCGATAGAGCCTCCAGTTCTGTCTCCCTTCCCAACCCCACGTATAATCCCAAACTTAATGGCTTTAGAGTCTTCTCATTTAACAAAATTAATATCCTGGAACATAGCAGGATGGAAGAATAAATTGGGCGACCCAGAGTTTATTAACTACCTTAAAACTTTTGATATCATCTGCCTTCAAGAAACCTGGCTTCTAAATGATGACCTAATCTTTCTTGAGGGCTTTACGAGTTGGGCTAAGTCGGCAAAGAGAACGTCTAATAGAGGCCGTGGTAGTGGGGGTATAGCCATTTTGGTTGCGACTTTTTTAGACATCCAAAGGGCTGAATTACTAGACACTGAGCTGGATACCTGTCTGGCCCTTAAGTTAACAATTCCAGGTAATCCGCCTTTTATCTTTATTAACGTGTACTTCCCTCCCCAGCAACCTAATCTAGCCTCCCAAACTTGGCTAGATTTTAATGATTTTATCGATGAACTTATGAGTGACTATCCTCTGAGCCTTTTTCTTTTTAGCGGTGATTTTAACGCAAGAATGGGAACAAACTACCCCAAAATCTATGATAACCTTACCTTCACTTCGAGCGATACAACCTTACCCCCTCGGTCTTTGAGAGATAAAGTCATTAATAAAAATGGCCAAAATCTTTTTCAATTTATAATTAAGTTTCAACTGTTCTGCTTCAATGGTTCTTACCTAGATTCCTCCCAGGGCTATTTTACTTTCCTTTCAGACAAATGAGCCAGCGTGGTAGACTACATTTTGGGCTCATCCACCCTGTCCTCCCTTGTAAAGGAGTTTGCAGTGGAGGATAGGATGGATAGCGACCATCTCCCTATAAAACTCACTTTCCAAGGGCCTTTCCATACTATTAATGCGTTCTCGCATGTCCCTTCGATAAATAACCTCCCTGGGTTGAAACGTCTTAGATGGTCAGATAAAATGGCATCCAAAGTCAGTTGCATACTGAATTCTCCCGAGATGTCCGAGCTTCGTCAACTGGCCCTTACATCTCCAGAGAATATATACAAGATATATGAGGACATTGTCGTTGCCCTCAAACCAATAATGACCACTACAGTTAGAAATAGAACACGTAAGGGTTATAATCTTTGGTATGACAAGGACTGTGAGCTTAGTAAAAAGGCCCTTTCTGTTCAGATTAGGGCCTTAAAGTGCGACCACTCCGCAACTGCTCTGTCCCGTTTGCTTCTTCAAAAAAAAATCTCATAAAAATCTAATTAAGGAGAAAAAGAACTCTTTTTTTGCCAACAGCTGGCGTGAATTGGGATTGGCGGTTCTTCAGAAAAATGACCCAGAGTTCTGGAGACTGGTACAAAGTGGCATGATTTGCAATCCTATTGCCTTAAATTCTCCAATTCCCTCGGCATCTTGGGTCTCTCACTTCCGTAAAATCTTTGGGAAAAAAGAAAACCCTAATCTAGCCATTGATTCCTCTCCCCTCCCAGTTTGGCCACCTGTTAGCTGCGCGGAAGTTAAAGAACTAATATCTACTCTCCGCCCTGGCAAAGCTTCCGGGGAGGACTTGTTACCTCCAGAATTATTTCTGGCTGACCCCGATTGGTGGAGTCCCATTCTGGCTGCTTTATTTTCTAAAATAAATACCACAGGCATCATTCCTTCGGGCTGGTGTACCAGTATTGTGGTGCCAATTCATAAGAAAGGAGACCCCGCTAATCCATCAAACTACAGACCAATTAGCTTATTAGACGTAACATCTAAAATATATGGTCGTTCTCTTTTGAATAAATTAACAGATTGGGACATAAATCACTTCTTCATCCATGTCGAACAAGCGGGCTTCAGGAAAGGCAGGAATACCCTTGATCATGTCTTTGTGTTACTCCATCTCATAAACAAAGTTAAATCCAGGGCTTACAAATCCCTCTACCTGGCTTTTATAGATTTCTCATCGGCCTTTGACTTAATTGATAGAGACCTACTGTGGCAAAAACTATCCCGCACAAATATAGATTTAAGGTTATTACATCAGATTCAATCTTTACACCAAGGTAATAGGCTGAGGGTCCGACCTGGTAAAAACGGTGCACTCTCTCATGAAATCCCAGTCGGCCGGGGCGTTAAACAAGGGTGCATTTTGGCCCCATTCTTGTTTAACTTTTTTATCAACGACCTAGTTCCCATAATGGCCTCTCCCAAATTTTTTCCCCCTTCGGTGGGAAATAGAAAGATAGCGTCTCTGCTATATGCGGATGACTTGGTACTGTTTGTCTCAAAATAAAGTGGGATTGAAGAGGATGCTCTCCCGATTGGAAGAATATTGTGAGGCTTGCCATCTCCAAGTAAATTATGTTAAAACTAAAATAATGGTTTGCGGGAGGTATAGTAGGACGAAATCCACCTGGTCCCTGAACGGTCACCAATTAGAACAAGTTAATACCTTTAAATATCTAGGTATCTGTATTAACAAAAATCTTTCTTGGACCCCTCAATTTGAAATGACTAAGCTGACAACATTAAGATCAAACGGCCAACTGAAGAAATTTTTTTACTCTCGTGGCGGTCAACTCTTAGGCCCAATGTTAAAAATCTATACAGCCAAATTGCTTCCAAAAATCTTATATGGCGCAGAGCTTTGGGGACAGTCGATGAAAAACCGACTTGAAGCCCTCCAAAATCAATTCATGAAACAAATGTTGGGGCTCCCCAAGAATACTCCCTCAGCCCATTTAAGGGCAGAATTGGGCCTTCCGCCCATGGCTGCCAGGACTGATTTGGCCCTCCTAAGATTTTGGAAAAGATCTAGATCCTTGGACGATTCCTCCCTTATAAAACTCTGCTGGAATGATCTTCAGGGAATGCCTGACTGGGAGAGAAAAATCATGGAGTTACTAACACTTTATGATCTCACTCTAGCTAGATTTTTAAGCTTCACTCCCTCCGATCTCAAAAACTGGATCTTTGACCAAGATGCATATCAGGATAGAGCCTCAATTGTGACAGCCACTTATTCCTCTTGGTTCCCCCAAATAAAACTCAATCATGCTCCCCCACTTTATTTTACTACCTTGACCCGTGCACCTTTACGCAACGCTTTTACGGAGTTGAGGTTCCAAGTCATGCCTACTGCTGTTCTGGAAGGCTGTTACAAGGGAGTCCCATTCGCAAATCGCCTTTGTATTTTTGGCTGTAAGGTCCCCGAGGACCTAGTACATTACATGCTACTGTGTCCTCTTTATACCCACCCTAGAGAAAAATTTCTGGCTTCCCTTCCATGTTACACCAGTGGTTTTTCCCATAATGAACTGATAACCACTCTTTTGTTGGATAGCAATAATCAAATTACCATTGCGGTGGCAAATTTCGCTCTGGCCGCCAAAAAGATTAGAGAGAGATAGGTTACCTCGCAGTGTAAATAAATTGTTGAATTACCTATCCATGCCTAATGTACTCCTGAACAAATGTTATATTGTACTGCTTTTATAGTTTTATGTTGCAACGGCCTATGGCCATAAGCAAATAAAGATTTGATTGATTGATTGATTGATTGACCAGATGGAGGAACAAAGAAAGACATTTTCCCCAGAGAGACTTGTTTTATTTGTTAACGCGGCGTATGAATCCTGGAACAGGAATAATACTCTGCCGTTATTTTAAGGGGGGGGGAATGTGATGTTCATGTATTAGTGTATATATGGTAAGTGCTGTTTGTATAGGAGATACATGGTAAGTGGAATGAAAGAGGAGGGGGGAGTGAATGGGCAGTAGAATGCTGGATGATTGGCTGAGTGTTTAGAATGGCTGAGGGTATAAATGGAAGGACGACAGTTAAATCTGGGTGGACCACGAGCAGGTAGGAACCTGACAGGGAGAGCCAGGGAAGGACGTCACACCCTCACCTGCAGAGTACAGTCATTGACGTGCTATGTAAGGGGTGAGACAGAATTGCAAGTAAATTGCTTAGAAACCTATTTTGCCGTTAAGTTGTATATATAAATGAATACTAACACTACTACTCATAAAAAATGCTAGCTATATCCACAAGACTAATTAAGGTGAGTGGGATGATCACTATTCTTGAAATGTAAACCTTCTTGGATTGCATCCACAGCCATTGTTGAAGAGAGTTTTGACAGAAGCAAGGAAGAGAGAAATCTATCCAGGTTCAGGGAGGTGAGCAGGGGACAGAGGCCCCCAGGCTGCCCCCAGTCTTTCTTTCCCCCTACCTGATCCAGTTCCACAGCAGTTGGTTCCCCTGTATCCCAAAGAAGAGATGGCTGAGGAGGTCTTGCCAGCATCATTTCATCCCCTGTGAGAGACAAAGTTGGTGGGAAACTAATTAGCACATGCTTGACTCACTTTCGTTTCTTACCGGGGGTCGAGTGTGGTAGACTATATCATACCTAGTATGAAAGAACATTCAGGCCATCAGTTTAGAGTTGCTGATCGTACGGACAGCGACCATTTGCCTCTTGAGTACTTTTTTACTACCCGTGGCAAAGTCCAATTACATAAATCACCCCCGATTTTTACAAATTTATCCTCACTGACCACCTATAATAAAGTCAAATGGTCCTCTAAATTTGGCCAGCTGTCCCTCCATTTTATTCAACTCCCTCGTACAGTCCAGCTTGTAACCCAGCTGACCTCGACTACCTCGACTGCTTTGTCGAATGTAGGCCTGACCATCTATGAGAACCTGATGCAATCCGCGAATGCTGTACTCCATAACATTACGTTGCCTAACCGTGGTCGCTCGAAAGTTCCACGTAACTGATGGTTCGACAAGGACTGCAGAGATTTAAAGCGTATAATTCGATCAGTCTATCGTGACTATCGCAATAATAATCAACGTCAGCTTCCGCATTCATACCACGTATTGCTTAGAGAGTACAAAAAACTTATAGCCAAAAAGAAGTACGAGGCTATGCAGGAATCTTGGTGCTTGCTTGAGGCTGCAATTGTTACTCGTAGCTCCAAGACCTTTTGGCAGTTAGTATCTGGAGCCTTATCCAACTTTAACGACAGCCCGGGTTGTTTCATAACTGCCGATACCTGGGAGCAACATTTTCGTGCAGTATTCAACAATGAGGACTTTATAGACTCCCAATTTTCTCCCCTCGACTTGTCTGACACTCCCGAATGGCCCCCAGTTGAACCAGATACCATTGCTGAGTTGATTACGCAACTTAAAAATGGCAAGGCGGCTGGCCCAGATGGTATCCCTCCTGAACTACTTAAGTGTAATATTAGCTGGTGGGCCTCCATGTTGGCCTCTGTATTTACGCTTATTAATAAATCTGGAATGATCCCGGTCTCTTGGCTTAAGGCTTTTATCATCCCAATCTACAAGAAAGGCCCAAGGAATGATCCAAACAACTATAGGCCTATTAGCCTACTCTCAGTGGTAGGCAAGATCTATGCCAGCTACCTAGGCAATAAACTGAAATTATGGGTCAGCTCCAATAATATCCTGGGCCAAGACCAGATTGGCTTTAAATCAGGACACTCTGCTTTGGATCATTGTCTACTCTTGGCCCAGATGGCTAGTAGATTCTCTAAGCCACGCGGAGGCAAATTGTTTGTTGCCTTTATTGACCTAAAGGCAGCTTTCGATTCTATCTCTCGCTCTCGTCTCTGGAAGAAATTAGAATCCCTTCATATTGATAGGAGACTTCTTTGTCTGATAGCAGCTCTATATCACAATACCTCGGTTCGGGTTCGATGTAACCTTCAAGGCCATCTTTCCAATGAGATACATTCTACCCGAGGAGTCAGGCAAGGATGTGTACTAGCTCCTATGTTGTTTAATCTATACCTAGCCGATCTTCCCTCAGCTTTGGATGTCATTCAATCTCACTCCCCTAAATTAGGTGATGACAAAGTGCAAATCCTGCTTTATGCGGATGACACAGTTCTACTATCACGAACCCAGATGGGTCTAAAAAGACTTCTTTCTGGCTTTGTAGCTTATTGTAATGACAATATCTTAACTATTAACCACGCTAAGTCTAAGGTGATAGTGTTCTCAAAGAGGAAGGTAAGATTCCCCTGGTACTTAGGCCCCACTAGAATTGAGCAGGTAAATTCTTATAAATACCTCGGGATCTGGTTTCAAGAGTCATGCTGTTGGACTTCTCAGGTTAATTACATAAAAGCAAAAGCGACTAAAAATTTAGGAGCCATAACTCGTTTTTATTTTACCAACGGAGGAAAATTTGTTCCGGCAGCCGTACGTATAATCCGTGATAAAATTATCCCGTCATTGCTTTATGGGGCCCCTATTTGGATTCCATATTACAAAGGGTGCTTGGATGGTATCCTCCTCCCTTTCTTAAGAACTATTTTTGGTGTTCCCAGATGCGTTTCCGGGGCTACACTTCTTCTGGAAGCAGGTTTAAATTCTCTTCACTGTTTAACCTGGTTATATACCATTTATTTTTGGCTCCGCTGCTCTTCCATAATCCCCCCCGAATCCTACGTTAGGCGAGTCTTAAATCCTCCTTTTAATGTATCATGGCCTAAATTGGTCATGGAAAAAGTCTCATCAGCCGGTCTCTCCCCTCCAGAACTACTAAATATGGAAGTTACAGCCGCTAAGGCATTGGTAAAACGCAGATTAATTGATATAGACAATCAAGAGCTACTGGTCAAGGCATCCAGCCCTTGTTCTCCTCGGGCGTTAGGCCTGAGTGTTCTACCTTATGCCGATGGGATGCGTTACTTATTTTGGCTTACTGTCCCTAAATACAGGAGGGCTTTTACTTTGGTCCGCTTTGATGTCCTCCCCTCGAGACTTCTCGAGGGCAGGTTTGATAAGACTCCAAGAAACCTTAGGTATTGCCCATGTAACGCACAAGAGATTGAGACCGTCTCACATGTTTTACTTACTGTAAATTCTATGATTGTCTTAGAAATGATCTTTTATCGCCAATTCTTTTATCATTCCCAGGCCGGTCTAAAAATACACTTTTAACTGTTCTTCTTCAGGGCTCAGACGAATCCATTACCTTATGCGTAGGCAAATTTATAAATCAGGCCATGCAGAAAAGGAAGAATTTGCTTAGGCTCAAGTCCTGATTTTATTTATTGTTATTGATCATGTTTTATTGTATGTATGTGTTTTAATTGTCTGATTGCTGAGGTCTGTGGAGTATGCAATAAAGAATTTGATTTGACTCACGAGGTTAAGCGATGCATGACTCAGCTACACATAGGCCTTAGCAAAATTCTTATCTCTTCAGTGTTTCTGCCTGTTTTATATTTCAGCTGTGTGAAAACACCTCTCTCCCCCTTTGGGGAGAAGTCATGGCCAGAAGTCAAAGAGTTGGTCCCCACATATAAAGTCTTCACATTTTGTGAATAGGGGCATTTTTCAGCTGTGGAAAAAGGCTAGATACTAATGCCTTCCACCCATCCACCAAAGGTTAAAGGAACCTATGGATTTATTTCAAAATTGACATCGGGAGACCAAATTGAGATACATCCCATTCGTCCTTACCCTGCGGCCTCTGTCTGGTGTTCGATGAAGTCCTCTCAGCTTCAGTGCCCATTTCTGCAAACAGTTCATTTTCCTGAAACAATAATAAGGATTGAAAACAGGAAATGAGGAGAAAGATTAGAAAAGGAATGACAGAGGCAGAAAACTAAGGGGGCTTGGATATCCTTCCTTTGATGCTGTCCAAAAAAGGTTGGGTAACTAGCAGAGTATTGTGGGATACCCTCCCTCACATTCTGAGCCCCTCGGAAGTACCAGAAAGAAATTCTCACCTGCTGCTCTTCCTGCTTCCTGTCCTCTGCCTGGCTCCAGAGGAAACCTTCAGCCAGGGCCACCGCCTGGGAAGAGGTCTCTGCTCCACATTCCCTCACCCAGCTCTCCATCTCCAGTGGAAGGACAGCCAAGAACTGGTCCAGAATCACCAGATCCAGAATCTGATTCTTCGTGTGTTGCTTTGGCTTCAGCCACTGATGGCAGAGATGGTGGAGTTTGTTGCAAATCTCTCGGGGGCCCTCAGCCTCCTGGTAGCGGAAATGCCTGAACTGTTGGCGCTGCACATCTGAGCTGAGGGTGTCTTCCTCACCCAGGACTTTTTGGGCAGTTCCTTCCCAGAATCCCACACTGCCCCCTGTCTGGCTGATACTGGAACCTCTTCTTGCTTCAGGGCCAGATGTGTCTTCCCCATCCATTTTACAAAAACGTTCAGCACAGCTGAAGGAACTTCGTCTTCCGCCAATTTCTGCCTCAAGGCTAAGACTGTCCTAATCAGAGGGGCTTCCAGCTCCTGCAAAGCCAAGACATCACTCTGTTAAAGAATTATTACACACTCTGGACAGGAAAAAGTGGGGATGAATCTGGCTAGGGACCACATCTTCTTCCAGAAGGAAAGCCTGATAAATGCTGATATTCAAAGAAAACCCAGATTTCTTTTAGGGGGGGAAATGATTGTTCCTTCATGTGGGAGCCATTGATTAAAGATTCCAGTTTCAGTTCCCAACGGCATCTCCAGGTAGGGCTGGAAGTGGGTCCTGAATGAAACCATGGAGACCAGCTGCCACTCAAATGGACCAATGGTCTGGCTCAGTATAAAGCAGCTTCCTCTCTTTCTGTGTTCCTCACCTACCCCAGTCCGTTGCTGCCATCTTCTCCAGCCTCGCTAAACTACACTGAAGTTGGGTTAAATAAAGGCTGTTGCTCAGCTCAAGAAATCTTTGTTGAGTCATTCTCTCACTTGTACACATTTCCTTTACTAGATTTTGCATTATTTACTTTAAAACAAAGTAACATTTCTTCCGAGATCTGGTATACTGCTTCTGTATATGGAGGTTTTATTCCCCTCGCAGGTATTCTCACCCCGAATGTTTGCCATATCCCTGCTATAATATTTCTTTAACTGGACCAGGACCATCTTCATCTCTTTCTTTCCAGTTCCTTTCTTTGTCCATGTCCTCTCACACAGACTAATCAGCCAAAGGAAAGCACACCGCCTCTCCCTCCAGCTGTGCTCCAAAATTAGCCTTCCACCATTATAGACAAAGCACTAATTAGGACACTTATCATCTGTGGTTTGTAAATTCTGTTTTCACACTGTAAATGCCTGGTTCCATTAGCATCTTAAGCTGCAATCCAAATGCCCCAGTCTGGCAAAAGTGCAGGCAGTTGGTTTTTCCCTACACCCCCCACGTTCCACCTTGCGGTGGCGTTTAAGTGGTGCTTGCCTGCCTTGCCAGGGATATAAATGCTCTTAAGTCTATTAATCTATTTTCTTTTAATTTCCCTTTAATAATTCCCTTTTAATTTCCCTTTTAAGGTTTGTTTACTTTCAACAGGATATCCTGCATTTGATTCAGTACTGCCAGTAGTTCTCATCAATGCATCTCATTCAGTCTCAAAAGATCCCCTTCACGTCTCCAGTGTTACATGTTTGAATGGGCACACGCGTGTCAAGTCAGGAGGCTCGATAAACATTTGTTGTTGTTATGTGCCTTCAAGTCGATGTCGACTTATGGCGACCCTATGAATCAGCGACCTCCAATAGCATCTGTTATAAACCACCCTGTTCTGATCCTGTAAGTTCAGGTCTGTGGCTTCCTTTATGGAATCAATCCATCTCTTGTTTGGCCTTCCTCTTTTTCTACTCCCTTCTGTTTTTCCCAGCATTATTGTCTTTTCTAGTGAATCATGTCTTCTCATGATGTGTCCAAAGAATGATAACCTCAGTTTCATCATTTTAGCTTCTAGTGGTAGCTCTGGTTTAATTTGTTCTAACACCCAATTATTTGTCTTTTTCGCAGTCCATAGTATGCGCAAAGCTCTCCCCCAACACCACATTTCAAATGAGTTGTACAGTTGTCTTTTTGGTTGCTCAAAAAATGTGTTTGCAAGAAACAAATCATTGGCTTCACAGAATTCAATAAGTCTTTCTCCTGCTTCATTTCTATCTCCTAAGCTCCATTTCCCCACAATTTCTACTTCTTCTCTGTTCCCTGCTTTGCATTCCAATTCCACATGCTTATCAGAACATGTTGTTTTGGTGTGTGATCAATTTCTTCCTGTACTTCTGCGTAAAATCTCTCCAGTTCCTCTTCTTCTGTGTTTGCTGTTGGAGCATAGACTTGGATGATGGTTATGTTAATAGGTTTCCTGTTAAATCTCATTTCCTGCATAAAATATTTTGTAGTTGCCCAATTGAAAATGTCCCATTCCCATCCATTTTGATTCACTCACACCAAGTATTGTAATGTTGATCATTTCTTGCTTGACAATTTCTAACTTTCTCTGGTTCATGCTTCTCACGTTCCATGTTCCTATTGTGTGCGTCGTACAACTCCGGACTCTCCTTTCGCATCTGTGCGCATCAGCCTCTGGGCTTCCTTTTGGCTTTGACTCAGCTGCGTCATTAGTCACAGCGCTACTCGTACTTGTCCTTTGTTCTTCCGCAGTAGCTCAGTGAGTGCCTTCTGACCTGGGGATCTCATCTTCCAGCACTATCTCGTGTTGCATTTTGGATACTCTGTTATAGGGTTTTTGTGGTAAGAGGTATTCAGAGGTGGTTTACCATTGCCTTCCTCTGAGTTTGGATGCATCTTAGTCTGGTGTTTCAGCTTTGACAATTCCGCCTTGGGTGCCCCTGCTAGGAGTCTAGCCTCTTGGACTAGATCCCTGATGGCACTGTTCTCAGCTTCTTCAACACTGTCAAACCCCCTCACCACGTTAAGGTGTGCATCCTAGAGGAGGTCATAAACACTATGGCCTGAGTGGGAGCATGAATCCTATTGTTTGTTCATTTATTTATTACTGCATTTATATTCTGCCTTTCCTTGAAGAAGCTCAAGGTAGCATACATTGTTCCGCCCCTTTCCATTTTAACCTCACAACAACCCCGTGAGGTGGGCTACTCTGAAGGCTGTGACTGGCCCAAGGTCACCCAGTGAGCTTCATGGCCACATGAGGATTTGAACCCTGGTCTCTCAGGTCAGAGCCCAACACTCTTAACCACTTTTGCCACATTCACTTCCACTGAGATCAACTCAGTGTTGCAGATGTATAGAACCTTACGTCCCCCCAAAAAATCAAAAGGGGCTTCATGCCTTGCAGATCGGAGGGCAAGTGGAAGAAGATCCGCTCCCTGATTTGGGTGTTGTGGGGGATCGCGGAGGGATCAGGTGAATGCACTCGCCTTGCAGCCTTCCTCTGCTTACCTGGGACCCCCCTCCCATCATCCAACAGCTCAAAATGGGGCGGGGGAGGGAACGGCAGAGACTTACCAGATGTCAGAAGGGGCCACCGATGCAGCGCTTGTGAGAGGTAAAAGCCACTTTCCCCTCCGCAAGAGAGAAGCCAGGCAGCAAGAGGGAGGTGATTGTGCAGTGGACCCCCTCCTCCAGATTCCCTTCCTCTCTAGGAGTCTCGTTCCGTTCACCTTCACCCTTCGCATGCCGAACAGGAGGATCAACTCTTTCGCTGCGTCTCTCTCGGAGCAGGAGCCAAAGAGGAATCTGCGCACCTAGAGGGGAGTTGTGGCCTCTCCAGGCCTGGTTGAGACTCCTTCTGACACTTCGGGTTCCCAAACGAACTTCACAACATAAGCCTGTCGGTGCAACCAGGGAGGGGGTTGAGCGGATAAGGACAACAGCAATGCACGGGACGGAGACCAAAGAGACTTGGAGGTAGAGAAGCCCCCCCTTCCCATCATGCCACTTGATGTTCCCGTCGCGTACATGACAGCATGCAAATGGGAACCTGAAGTATAGAGTCGCTTGGCTGTTTTCTTGGCCAGGAGAAAGAGGGAGCAATGAGTTTAAAAGGCGGGGAAAGACTGGCGCAAGGTGTATACGGTGTGAGGAGAGAAAAGGGGCGGGAAGTCTTTTAAGTTGCCCTGTCAAAATCGGAGGACTAATGCATGCAGCCCAAAGGGGCACCTAGACCCCACCGCTCCCATTGCAGGGTCCTCCGCCTACCTCTCCTTCCTAGAGAGGAAAGGAATTTGGGGAGGAGGAAAAGAAGAACTGGGGCGGGATCTCCCGGATCCTCAGCGCTTCCCCCCCTGCAGATCCCCTGCCCTGCCCGGCTTCTCACTTGTGGAGTGGAAAACGGCCTTTCTCGTTCCCAAGCGCTGCGCTGGGGCCGGTCTCTTCTGGAATGTGGTGCGTCTTCCCTCCCCCACTTTGTTCATTTGGGTGAAGGGGTGGCAGGGCCGCGGGGGAGGGCGTATCGGAAGGCTGTTGGGGAGATCCACCCGAGATCCATTACAACAGCCAAATCAGGAAAAGGCACGACGTCTGCAACGCTGAGCGGATCTGGATGCAAGGGCATCTTCCATTGCATTTTGATTCGAATTTATGCCCCCAGCATTAACCAGGGAGTGGTGCTATCAGGCCTCCTGGGCTGGCTGACCCGCATGCGCCCATTCAGACATGCAACCCCTGAGATGCTGAGGGAATCTTTGGAGACTGGATAGAAAACCCTGCTGGGAACTGCTGGCGGTCTTTGAATCAAATGCAAGAGGCCTTGAGTGGAAGTAAACAAATGTGTTGTATTGAACGGAAATGAAAACAAAAGAAATTATTAATTATTTATTAATTAAATTTCTATACCGCCGCGTAGCCGAAGCTCTCTGGGCGGTTTACAATATAAAAATCAATATACAGTACAATATATAATATACAATGCATATTTGGTACAGTTAAAAGGAAAAATACATCACATTTTAAATAAACATAAGTAAACAATAAATTTCAACAATGTACATAACAGAATAAATAAAACAAACCAAACATAACCATTATAAAAATATCTAAGAATATTCTCCAGTGTCCCATTGTGCTTCTCCCCACCTAACCCCATCTTCTACAACCAATAGCAATTAGTTAATTTCTGTACCACTTAATTGCTAAGATTTCTAAGTGGTTTACAAGGATAAAAACAATTACAAAAAAATAAACGTTAAAAAATACTGACTGAAACAATGAAACAATTTAATCAAAACAATAAACAGTAAACATCCGCAATTGAAACTGCAATAAAATGAGCCCAATGAAACAAGCTACCATGGGGTGCAACGGCGCTGCATAACCACCGCTGAATCTGGTGGCTCATACCGGGAGTGGTGGGCTGAAGTGGGGGCAGGCAAAAACCTTCTCGCAGATTGAGGTTTGGATTGCAGATTGCAGTGTTAATGGAAGCAGGCATCTGCAGGGTGAAAATGGAGCATACAAACTGTAGATGATAAGCGTTCCAGTTAGTGATATAATTTTGGAGTGCAACTGGATGGGGATGTGTTTCTCTGACTGATGGGTCTGTGTAAGAGGATATAGACAACGAAAGGATGGGGAAAGAAAAAGACAGAGAATGTTTTGTTCCAGTTAGAGAACTGTTGGGGCAGGGATATGCCAAAAGGGTCATGTGAAGGCAAGGTGAGTAGCTGTGAGGGGAATAAAACCTCCATGTACAGAAGCAGTGTACCAGATCTCAGATGCTGTTGGGGATTGAACCTGGGACCTTCCGCATGCAAAGCAGATGGTCTGCCACTGAGCTGCGGCCCTCAAGGTTGAGAAGTGCTGTGGCTGGGAACTTTGGGTGGAGAAGGGACAAGGGCACAATGAAAGGCTGAGACAGGGAGTATGCGCAGAGGAGAGGAGTTGTAAGGGACAGGTCAGTAGGGCCCACGCCACACCTTCAGATACTTAGTCAGACTGAAAGCTTTCACCCATTGTACTTGTGTGGGGGAATGACGCCCCCTTCAGTAGCTAGTTTCTTTTTGAGTGAGGGCATTCAGCATGATTCTCTTCTGGAAGAAGATCTTGCTGACAGCCAGACTCATCCATCCTTTTTCCTGTCCTGACAGAACAATGTCTTGGCTTTGCAGGACTTGGTAGTGCCTCTAATTAGCCCTGAGAAACTGGCAGAAGACAAAGGCGTTCCTTCAGCTCTGTGGGAGGATTCTGTGGTGCAGAGCTTAAGGACGGCAGTGGAAGACTCGCCCTTCTGCAAAGGGCCCAAAGTAGGAAGAGGTCCTCATATCAAGACAGTAGAGAGCAGTGTGGAATTCTGGGAAACAGCAATGCAGAAAGTCCTTGGCTCAGATGTGCGGAGCCAGCAGTTCAGGCGTTTCTGCTACAAGGAGGCTGAGAGGCCCCGAGCGGTTTGCAGCCGACTGCACCGTCTCTGCCGGCAGTGGCTGAAGCCAGAGCGACACACAAAGAATCAGATGCTGGACCTGGTGATCCTGGAGCAGTTCTTGGCTGTCCTTCCAGCGGAGATGGAGAGCTGGGTGAGGGAATGTGGAGCGGAGACCACTTCCCAGGCGGTGGCCCTGGCCGAAGGTTTCCTCCTGAGCCAGGCAGAGGACAAGAAGCAGGCAGAGCAGCAGGTGAGTGTCTTTCATTGGGATAGTTCCAAGGGGCCAAGAATGTGAAGGAGGGTATCCCAATATTCTCTGCTGATTGCCCACCCCTTTTCAGAAAGCACCCAAGGAAGGATAATCAAGACCCTTTAAGTTTTTGCATCTGTGATTTCTTTTCTGATCCTTCTCCCCATTTGGAATCCTCATTACTGTTTCAGAGAAAGGATCCCCTTGCAGAAATGAGCACTGATTTCCCTGAGGCAGAGAGGACTCCATCAGACACCAGACAGAGGCCACTGGGTAAGGATTGATGGGATGTAGCTCAATTTCGTCTCCCTTTATAGATTCTGAAACCCAGCCAAGGGCTCTTTTAATCTTTGTGGGAAGACATTTGTCTTCCACCTTTTATCACGGCTCAAAACTGCCCTTATTTACAAAACATGGGGACCAGTACTTCGATTTGTGGCCAAAAGACCAGAGGGAGAGAGATGTGTTTTCACGCAACCGAACTCTAAAATGGGTACAAACACTCAACAGATAAGACTTTTTCTAAGGCCCATGTGTTAGACATGCATCACTGAATCTCTGAGACAAGGACGTCCTAGTGGCTGTCCCTCTCGTTTGTCTCTCACAGGGGACAGAATGATTTTGGCAAGACCTCCTCGACCGTCTGTTCTTTGTGGCAGCAGGGAAGCAGTGGATCAGGTAGGTGGATGAATCAGTGGGGGGAGAGGCTGGGGCACAAGCCAACTCATCTTAACAGGTCTTTTGGAGATAGCTAGCATTCATTTCTTTCTTTATTAATTTATATACTGCTGAATGCCAAAATAGGCTACTCTGCAGTTTATAAAGTATAAAAACCAGCTACATGAAGATTAAAATATAAATACACATTATTAAAATACGCAGTAAAACAATTCCATTAAAAAGATTATCTGCTACAGCAGTTAGTAGTAGATAATCTTTTCAGGAGGAAATGTTGTCTCTCTCTTTTAGGGTCCGGTGTCCTTTGAGGATGTGGCTGTGCATTTCACGGAAGAGGAGTTGGCGCTGCTGGATCCTGACCAGAGAGCTCTGCATAAGGAAGTCATGGAGGAGAATTTTGGAGTTGTGGCCTCACTTGGTAAGGCTTTTGTTGGATGATAGTATCTGTTGTGAAATTCAGTTAATTCTATACATGATGAACCCCAGCATTCTGATCTGGTTCAATAGCGCCACCTGCAGCATCTGGGATTGTAACCCCCCTGCAGTTAATCTAGAATGGACATCTATCTACTGTTTTGTCTCTCAATACGTATCCTCCAGTTATGCCCATCTATGCAGTAGTCCAACTGGTCTGAACTCCCCAGGCTTTCTGAAATGTAAGTTTCAGAATTGTTAGCGGAGTGGAAGTAGCCTCTGTCGTTTTCTTTGGTTGGCCAAAGAGACCACTGGCAACAGAGATGGAGTGTAGTTCATGACTGAGCCAAACAACAGTCATTCTCAGAAAAAAGGTGGGCTTTTACCGGTCTCACATTCCCATATATATATGTGAGGATTTTCCCTTTGTGAAAATATCTACTCAGGAGTCCCAAGATGTTTTCAAAACCACCTTTCTGCAAGGAACTCTGTACTTGCTGTGAAATCCAAGACTCTTATAACTAGCAAAGTTAGACTGATTTTATGTAGAAACCTCCCCCTGCAAAAAACCAAATGTATATTTTGGTTTTTAATTATTATTACATTTTTATCTCACTTTTCGTCCAAGGAATTCAAAGTGGTGTGCAAACATGGTTGTCCCCCTTGTGATTTTATCCTCACAACAACCCTGTGAGGTAGGTTAGGCTGAGAGACTTTGCCTGGCCCAAGGTCACCCAGTGAGCTTCATGGCTGAGTGGGGATTCGAACCCTGGTCTCCCAGGTCCCACCTGACACTGTGGCCACTACACCACATGGGCTCTCATTCCTCACTGGGTTTTATAGGCAATTATATGGATTTTTTCCTAATTTTTCCGTATGTGCTTAGATGAATATGGAACAATGTGGCAAATGCAGACCAGAGCCATTGTACAATCCCAGAAGCCTGAAAGAAGATCCCTGCTCCAGCCAGTGGCATATCATGGTATTATCTGTTCTGACAGGCTGCATCTGTCTAAAGTCTCATGCCCAGCACATCACACTTTACCTCAGGGATGAGCAATTAGATCTGGCAGGGCGGCTGGATCCTTCCTTTCCTTACCCTGTGGGCCAACTTGGAAGTGTGGGCAGGGATGCCCACCTGTCAATCTCCTGACATCATTATGAAATGAGGTGACAATGCGGAAGGGCAATGCTGAGATCCTTTGAAGGCCAGCTGTCAGTGCCAAGCAGCTGACTGGCTCCGAGGGCTCATTTTGAAATGGGATGCTTTTTGCAAGCAGACTTCCAAGTGATGGCTGTAAGTGTCCATCAGCTCATTGGCACTGAGAGAGATCCCCACTTGAAAAACAAAAATTTGGGAGCACATTATACGATCTTGATTGTTTGTTTGCTGCCATGTTTTTACCTGCCAACCCTTGAGGTTACAGGTTTGGGGAAACCAACCTTGCAGGTTAAATCAGGACTCCTGCCGGGCATAATTAGATCCATGAGTGAGAGGTTTCCCATCACTGCTTTAGCTGGAGAAGCCCAGGGCTGGCCTTGGGGCTTTCTGCCTGCAAATGACATCCTCTGCCCAACCGTTTTTTGTTTAATTTCATTTGTATTGTCCCATTGTTCCTGACAGTTCATAAGCCAATGTGCATGGCTTTGTTGCATTGAGCTGCACATCAATCTTGTGAAGTATGCTAGGTTGAGAGGGATGCACCCCACCCAACTCTGAGCTTCATCCCTGACCTGGAAGGTTAACCCAAGTCTCCAAGGTCTAAACCTAACAGTCTGTAGCACACCAGCTATCAGTTAATGTCACCCAGTAGAGGCAGTGAATGCCCTAGTAGGATCTCCCTCCCATTTAAATTAATCTCAAGTGTTAACTAGCATTGTTCAATAATTTGAGGATCCATTTCCTCATAAGTCTCTTAATTGTTTCTTCTTTAATGCAGAAGGTGACCAGTTGGAAACCAAGAATAAAAAAGACCACAACAAAATCCGAACAGTGGAGAAGCCTTATATTTATTTAGAGTGCGGAGACAGCTTCAGTCAGAGCTCTCATCAAAGAATTCACAGTGAGGAGAAACCCTACCAATGCTTGGAATGTGGAAATAGCTTCAGACAGAGGTTCCATCTCACTTCCCATCAAAGAATTCATAGTGGGGAGAAACCGTACCAATGCCTGGAATGTGGAAAGAGCTTTAATTCAAGCACAGACTTCTGTCGTCATCAAAGAATTCACAGTGGGGAGAAGCCATATCAGTGCTTGGAATGTGGAAGGAGATTCAGTCAAAACTCCAATCTCACTTCCCATCAACGAATTCACAGTGGAGAGAAACCCTATCACTGCTTGGAATGCGGAAAGGGCTTCAGCTGTAAGAAAAGTCTCACTTCCCATCAAAGAATTCACAGTGGGGAGAAACCCTATCACTGCTTGGAATGTGGAAAGGGCTTCAGCTGTAAGAAAAGTCTCACTACCCATCAAGGAATTCATACAGGGGTGAAACCATATCATTGCTTGGAATGTGGAAAAAGCTTCAGTTGGAAGAAAAGTCTCACTTCCCATCAAAGAATTCACAGTGGGGAGAAACCATATCAGTGCTTGGAATGTGGAAAGAGCTTCAGCTGGAGGAAAAGTCTCACATCCCATCAAAGAATTCATACAGGGGAGAAGCCATATCATTGCCTGGAATGTGGAAAGAGCTTTAATGCAAGCACAGACTTTTGTCGTCATCAAAGAATTCATACAGGGGAGAAACCGTATCAGTGCTTGGAATGTGGAAAGAGCTTCAGTCAGAGCTCCAGTCTCACTTCCCATCAAAGAATTCACACAAGTGAGAAACCATATCAATGCTTGGAATGTGGAAGGAGTTTCCGTCACAGCATAAGCCTTACTGTGCATCACAGAAGCCACACAGGGGAAAAACCACATCAGTGTTTGGAATGTGGAAAGAGCTTCAGCTGCAAGAGAAATCTCAATTTCCATCAAAGAATTCACTTAGGAGACAAACTATGAAAAAAGGTGGCAGCAGGTGGTCAGTGGACCTGGCAGGGCTGCTCAGAAGTCACCAAGGCATGGCCAGTGAGGTGAAACTGTGTAAAGGGGCTGACCCATTTCTTGTAGTGGCAGCTGGTGGCCATTGGGCCCCCTGGGGTTGCGTGGCAGCCAGTGAGGCTACTGAGGTGTGGCCAAATTGTTTTGGCTTTTTCCTTATCTTCCTCGTTTGAAAAGTAGCTGTGGACGCTTAAGCATTACAGTTGTGCAAATACTTAGCATGTAACAAAACTGAAAAGTGTCTTACTTTGATTCAGGTGGAGTCCCTGCTATCACTGTTGCTTCTCTGCTCAGAGAAAGATTGTGTAGCCTCCACCTGTTTTCATTCTCTCCCTATCCTCCTCCTCTGGAAAGAAATAGTGGACACTTAAACATTGCAGCTTTATTAGTACATCGCCCCTAATTAAGCGTCTTATCATTCAGAATTCCTTTCAGGAAATCTAGTGTGGGTTCATGCAGGGGCGTCACTAGGGCGGTGCGGCAGGTGCGGGCCGCACCGGGTGACACCACCAGACGGGGGTGACACCCAGAGCCGCTCCCCCCAGGCACCGCCAAGGCACCAACGAGAGCCTTCGCGTGCCGCGCTGGCTGCCTTCCTCGGCTGTTAGAAGGTGGAAGCGGCAGCAACGAGGCGGTGGTGCACCCCCGGGCCCTGTCGTTTGGCTGTGCCCTCTCAGAGGCTGTGCACGCACGATCACTCACAGTCTCAGAGAGAATGCGCTGCGGGCTGCACTGGGTGACACCAACCCTAGTGACGCCACTGGGTTCATGTCGCAATCAGCCTACATTATTCAGAAGTAAGCCCCCTCGATTCCATGGGGATTACTCTCATATGTTTAGTGTTGCAGTCTATACTGGTTAGTCTTAAAGGTGCCACAGAGAACTGTTAAGAAGGGTCCATGTAAATTTCAAGACTTATGAGGAAAGAATATTTTCCTTCCCCATTTTATTCATTTCTACATCTTCTTTCCAGAACGAGGGATAAGGTGGAAGGCTGTTAAGTGGAGTAGGACCTGGGGATCAGGGTTTTAAAAAAACACAGCCATGAAGCTCATTGTGTGAGCTTGGGCCTGTCACTGTCTCTCACCCTGACCTACCTCACAGGATTGTTGTGAGGATAACATTTGGGAAAAGGAGACCCAGGAATGCCACCTTGAGCTCCTTGGAGGAAAGCTGAAGGAGATATAAATGTAATACCGAGAAATAAAGAACGGTTGTCAACAAAGGATTTCTTGGTTCAGAAAATGGCTCTTGTGCTCAGAGGTCTGGGTAGAGAATTTGCCTGTGTGAGAAAAGGTTTTTCACCAAGTTTCCCCCCACTAACTGGCTGTGAGTTCATCTCTTGCACCTGTGTTATCCTGTGCAAGCTACACTTCAAGGTCAACCTGGCAGCTCTGCTAATTGGATCAAATACCTCTGTGGTGAGTTCTCACCATACGGCCAGGTCCTGGAACATTCCAGTGAGCTGCCCCTCTGATTCCTCAAGAAGCCTGCCTTGCTGTTGCCAAGGCTTTTCTGTAAAAACGATTTGGCTTTTTTATCCCACCTGTTGCCTGGGATGTTGGTTCACGCCTTGGATGTTGACACCTGTGAAGATTGCATTGTTCTGTGGGGTCATTGCTCTAAGTCAGCCTTTCCCAACCAGTGTGCCTCCAGAGGTTGTTGCACCGCAACTCCCATCAGCCTCAGCCAGCATTGCCAACGGTCAGGAAAGATGGGAGTTGTGGTCCAACAACCTCTGGAGGCACAGTAGTTGGGAAAGGCTGCTCTACGTGTTTGCTTCAGAGTAGGCAAGTTAGATATATTGTTTTGTAATTCCCTAAATATACTTTGGTGTTTCTTAATAACTTTTTCTCTTCCTGTTTCTCACTGGTCTACATGTTCTTTTATGCTGCTGTTTTTAAATATTTATTTATAAATCTGCTTATAATTTGGCGTGGTTATTTGGATGTGAATTTGGTACTAAATCCCGAGTCTGGGCTACTGAGAAATCTGGAGACAGATCAAGAGGTGGCAGAGCAGCATCTTTGCACATTTGCAAATTAGTACAGCTCCAAAGCTTCAACCAATCTTAATGTGGCCTGATTCCTGCAATTCTGTACCCACTTTAACTTACACAGGAGTAAGGCCGACTAAACAAAAATAGACTTATTCCAGAGCTTGGAAAAGTTACTTTTTTGAACTACAACTCCCATCAGCCCAATCCAGTGGCCATGCTGGCTGGGGCTGATGGGAGTTGTAGTTTAAAAAAAGTAACTTTTCCAAGCTCTGCTTATTTCTGAGTAGACGTGCATACAATTATACTGCAAGTTAACTATACAGAGAATTTTTATTGAATGTCGGGACTTTATCCACTGCAAATAGAAGACATGCCTAGGCCTCTTTGCCAAGTTTTCACATTTGATATTGTGTGTGTGTGTGTGATTGTTTAGCATTCCCCCCACACTTAGTGTAGAAGTATTTGCAGATAACAACTTGTTCCTGATCTCAGATGTACAGGAAAGATGCTAGAATGAAAAGTGCACTAAATCAGAGGTGGAAACAGCAGCTGTTTCAGACCCCAGGGATTGCCTGGTGTCCAGACAACTCACTTGCCAATCACAGCTCTGACTTCACTCATTGGTTCAAAAAAAATGGAAAAGTACAGAGCACCAAAATGACTTCTCTGGCCTTGCAAAGCTGAGGTGGGGCCATCTTAGAGTGGGGAGTGACATGGATCTGAAGCCCACCTGGAAGGCTGCTGAGGCCCAGTAGTTGCCCCTGGCCCATGGTCTGAGAAATGTTGGCTTAGACATTGCTGCATATTTTGCTTAACTTCCTTTCTAGAAGGGCTGGTGGGTGGTACTGCCTTCAAGTTGATTCCGACTTATGGCGACTCTGTGAACCGGGTTTTCATGATAAGCGGTATTCAGAGGGGGTTTACCATTGCCTTCCTCTGAGGCTGAGAGGCAGTGACTGGCCCAAAGTCACCCAGTGAGCTTCATAGCTATGTGGGGATTTGAACCCTGGTCTCCCTGGTCGTAGTCCAACACCTTAACCACTACGCCACACTGGCTCTCTAGAAGGGCTAGAGACTCCCAATACACCATTATAATCCAGCCTTGCTTCCTAGTAAGACTCATCCACACTTGCTAAAGGATTCCCTCTCCCCAGTGTCTTGGCTTTGTAGGGCTTGGTAGCACCTCTAAGATCAGCCCTGGCCTTGAGTCAGAAATTGGAGCTCCTGTACCGACATCTGAGGTTGGGATGACATGCTTGTACTTCAAGAAGTCTTCTCATTTGAGTTTTATATATGTCTATAACTATACCCCAATATCTGTCTTCTGTATGTTTGCTGGTGATGTATTTTACACTTTTGCTTGTGGGTATGTACAATAAATTCTTTTTTTTTAAGTGGGGGATTCTGGGAAAGAACAGTACAGAAGGTCCTGGATGAGGACATGCAGACATGCAGTGCCAGCACTTAAGGCATTTCTGTTATCAGGTGGCCGAGGGGCCCTGAGAAGTTTGGAGACAACTCCACCATCAATCAGATCCCGGACCTTGTGATCCTGGAGAAGTTCTTGGCTGTCCTTTCCCCCAGAGATGGAGAGCTGGGCAAGGGAACGTGGAGCGGAGACCACTTCCCAGGCGGTGGCCCTGGCAGAAGGTTTCCTCCTGAGCCAGGCAGAGGACAAGAAGGTGGAAGAGGAGATGATGAGGATATTTCATCTGGATGGTTCCAAGGGGCTCAGAAGGTGAAGGAAAGATCCTACTAACTGCTCAATATTATTTAGAAAGCATCCAAAGAAAGATAGCCAAAACTCATTAGGTTTCTGCTTCTGACATTCCTTCTCTAATTCCTATTCCATGTTTTGAAATCCTCATTACTGTTAAGAACATAAGAACATAAGAAGAGCCTGCTGGATCAGGCCAGTGGCCCATCTAGTCCAGCATCCTGTTCTCACAGTGGCCAACCAGGTGCCTGGGGGAAGCCCACAAGCAGGACCCGAGTGCAAGAACACTCTACCCTCCTGAGGCTTCCGGCAACTGGTTTTCAGAAGCATGCTGCCTCTGACTAGGGTGGCACAGCACAGCCATCACGGCTAGTAGCCATTGATAGCCCCGTGCTGCATGAATTTGTCTAATCTTTTGAAGCCATCCAAGCTGGTGGCCATTACTGCGTCTTGTGGGAGCAAATTCCATAGTTTAACTATGCGCTGAGTAAAGAAGTACTTCCTTTTGTCTGTCCTGAATCTTCCAACATTCAGCTTCTTTGAATGTCCCCGAGTTCTTGTGTTATGAGAGAGGGAGAAGAACTTTTCTCTATCCACTTTCTCAATGCCATGCATAATTTTGTACACTTCTATCATGTCTCCTCTGACCCGCCTTTTCTCTAAACTGAAAAGCCCCAAATGCTGCAACCTTTCCTCATAAGGGAGTCGCTCCATCCCCTTGATCATTCTGGTTGCCCTCTTCTGAACCTTTTCCAACTCTATAATATCCTTTTTGAGATGAGGTGACCAGAACTGTACACAGTATTCCAAATGCGGCCGCACCATAGATTTATACAACGGCATTATGATATCGGAGGTTTTATTTTCAATACCTTTCCTAATTATCCCTAGCATGGAATTTGCCTTTTTCACAGCTGCCGCACACTGGGTTGACATTTTCATCGTGCTGTCCACTACAACCCCGAGGTCTCTCTCCTGGTCGGTCACCACCAGTTCAGACCCCATGAGCGTATATGTGAAATTCAGATTTTTTGCTCCAATATGCATAACTTTACACTTGTTTATATTGAATTGCATTTGCCATTTTCCCGCCCATTCACTCAGTTTGGAGAGGTCTTTTTGGAGCTCTTCGCAATCCCTTTTTGTTTTAACAACCCTGAACAATTTAGTGTCATCAGCACAATGTGGACAGCACAATGAAAATGTCGACCCAGTGTGCGGCAGCTGTGAAAAAGGCAAATTCCATGCTAGGGATAATTAGGAAATTGAAAATAAAACAGCCGATATCATAATGCCATTGTATAAATCTATGGTGCGGCCGCATTTGGAATACTGTGTACAGTTCTGGTCGCCTCATCTCAAAAAGGATATTATAGAGTTGGAAAAGGTTCAGAAGAGGGCAATCAGAATGATCAAGGGGATGGAGCGACTCCCTTATGAGGAAAGGTTGCAGCATTTGGGGCTTTTTAGTTTAGAGAAAAGGCGGGTCAGAGGAGACATGATAGAAGTGTATAAAATTATGCATGGCATTGAGAAAGTGGATAGAGAAAAGTTCTTCTCCCTCTCTCATAATACTAGAACTCGTGGACATTCAAAGAAGCTGAATGTTGGAAGATTCAGGACAGACAAAAGGAAGTACTTCTTTACTCAGCACATAGTTAAACGATGGAATTTGCTCCCACAAGATGCAGTAATGGCCACCATCTTGGATGGCTTTAAAAGAAGATTAGACAAATTCATGGAGGACAGGGCTATCAATGGCTACTAGCCGTGATGGCTGTGCTGTGCCACCCTAGTCAGAGGCAGCATGCTTCTGAAAACCAGTTGCCGGAAGCCTCAGGAGGGGAGAGTGTTCTTGCACTCGGGTCCTGCTTGCGGGCTTCCCCCAGGCACCTGGTTGGCCACTGTGAGAACAGGATGCTGGACTAGATGGGCCACTGGCCTGATCCAGCAGGCTCTTCTTATGTTCTTATGTTCTTAGTGCCCATTGGCTCTCTCACTTTGTATTCCAGCCTCTTGCAAATGGATGTCAAAGTGACGGCCCAAAGCACCCATCAGCTGATCGGCACCGGGAGAGAACCCTGCTTGATGTAGAACAATTGGGAATGCGTTATAAGCTCTCGATTGTTTGTTTGCAGCCATGCCTTTACCTGTCTAGCCCGAGGTCACAGATATGGAGAAAACATCCTTACAGGCCCACTCACGACCCCTGCTGGACATAATTAGGCACACGGGCTGGAGGTTTCCTACCACTGCTTTAGCTGGAGAAGTCCAGGGCTGGCCTTGGGGCCTTCTGCCTGCAGATGACATCTTCTGCCACTGACTGATGAGGCCTAAACTTCATATTTTATCATATTTGTATCTTTCTGTTGCACATGGTGTTGAATTTACCTGCACATCAATCTTGGGAAGCAGGCTAGGCTGAGAGCGATTCGCCCAAGACCATCCAGTGAGCTTCATCACTGACCTGGAAGCTTAACCCAGGTCTCCATGGTCCACATACAACAATCTTTAGCATGCCAGATATCGGTTAATGTCGGCCAGCAGAGGCAGTGAATGCACTAGTAAGATCTCCCTCCCATCTAAGTTCCTTCTGTTCTTCCTTTAATCTCAAGCGTTAACTGGCATTGTTCAATAATTGGAGTCTCCAGTTACTCATAAGGCTCTAATTGTTTCTTCTTCAATGCAGAAGGTGACCAATTGGAAACCAAGAATAAAAAAGACCACGGCAAAATCCAAACAGTGGACAAGCCATGTCCTTCTCCCTATGGAGTGTGGAGAGAGCTTCAGTCAGAGTTCCCATCAAAGAATTCACAGTGGGCAGAAACCATATCAATGCTTGCAGTGTGGAAAGAGGTTTAATGCAAGCACAGGCCTTTGTCGTCATCAGAGAATTCATAGCGGGGAGAAACCATATCAGTGCTTGAAATGTGGGAAAAGCTTTAGTCGGAGCAGCCATCTCACTATCCATCAAAAAATTCATACAGGGGAAAAACCATATCAGTGCTTGGAATGTGGAAAGAACTTCAGTCGGAGAGACAATCTCTCTGCCCATCAAAGAATTCATATAGGGGAGAAACCATACCAGTGCCTGGAATGTGAAAAGAGCTTCAGTCGGAGTGACCATCTCACTTCCCATCAAAGAATTCATACAGGGGAGAAACCATATCAATGCTTGCAGTGTGGAAAGAGGTTTAATGCAAGCACAGACCTTTGTCGTCATCAGAGAATTCATAGCGGGGAGAAACCATATCAGTGCTTGAAATGTGGGAAGAGCTTTAGTCGCAACAGCCATCTCACTATCCATCAAAAAATTAATACAGGGGAAAAACCATATGAATGCTTGGAATGTGGAAAGAACTTCATCTCCAAGGTAAGGCTCACTTCCCATCAAAGAATTCATACAGGGGGAAAACCATACGAATGCTTGGAATGTGGAAAGAGCTTCATCTATAAGATTAGGCTCACTTCCCATCAAAGAATTCATAGAGGGGAGAAACCATATCACTGTTCGGAATGTAGAAAAAGCTTCATCTGGAAAGAAAGTCTACTTCTCATCAAAGAATCCATACAGGGGAGAAACCATATCAATGCCTAGAATGTGGAAGGAACTTCAGTCAGAGCACCAATCTCACTTCCCATAAGAAAATTCATACTGGGGAGAAACCTTATCAGTGTTTGGAATGTGGCAAGAGCTTTAGTTGGAGTGACCATCTCACTTCCCATAAAAAAATTCATAAAAGAGAGAAACCATACCAATGCTTGGAATGTGGAAAGAGCTTTAATGGAAGCACAGACTTCTGTCATCATCAAAGAAATCATACAGGGGAGAAGCCCTATCAATGCTTGGAATGTGGAAAGAGCTTCAGTCGGAGAGACAATTTCACTGCCCATCAAAGAATTCATACAGGGGAGAAACCCTATCAATGCTTGGAATGTGGAAAGAGCTTCAGTCGGAGAGACACTTTCACTTCTCATCAAAGAATTCATACAGGGGAGAAACCATACCAATGTCTGGAATGTGGAAAGAGCTTCAGTCGGACAGACAATTTCACTGCTCATCAAAGAATTCATACAGGGGAAAACCCACATCAGTGCCTGGAATGTGGAAAAAGCTTCAGCTGCAAGAGACGTCACTTCTCATCAAAGAATTCACATAGGAGAGAAACTATAAAAGAGGTGAGCGGCCTGTCGGAGCTGCTCAGAGGTCACCAAGGTGGGACCACTGTGATCGGACTACTTAAAGATGTTGACCTTTTCTTTGGACTTCCCGGAAGATTGCTCCGCTTGTGGCTGCCTCTGAGATGAGCTCTGTCTCAGAGGAAGCTTTTTTCAGTTTAAAATCAGTCAAAAGGGAAGTTTGACTGGTGTAAATGTTCTCCCAGGCAAGGGTGAACCGAAGAGATTATCCACAGAAACTTCGTTGGGCTGTCGGTGGCTGGAATTGATCAGGAATTCCCTGAGAAAGGAAGGCATACCTAGCAGCCGAGGACGGAGTTAGGACTTCCAGCAAGCTGGGCTGAAAAAAAGCGAGACTTTTTTCTTTTAAACGATCCACAACGGGCGAGCTTTCTTCTGTCTAATCTTATCATTTGGCTTAAATTACTACAGTAAAAGAGATTTGTTTGGGAATCAGCAATTGAGATACCTGGGTGAGTTACACTTCTCTCTTTTATACAAGGAATTAAGGAGGAGGAAAGAAAATTTAAAAAGCTTATCTTATTTTTTATGGCAAAAAGCAGGCCTGAATTTGAAAACTATAAAGATTAAAACGGATGAGGGGCAACTTACCCGAAGAGAAAATCTGATTTAGATGATTATTTGATTGATATATGTCTGGGACTACTTTTTCTTGGACTACTTTCTTTAGATGAATCTGCTGTTCGTGTATGTTACTAATTGTTCGGCGCTGTGAACCAAATTTGTTTTGCATTCTTGGATGTGCGGGAGATAAGAACTGTGCTGGCCAGATGTCAACAGGCCTGGAATATTAACTCCCTTATTGCTGGAAAAAGAAGCAAATTATTCTTTGCTTGGGAATTGTGGCTATATTGGAAATTTGAAGGGTTTTTTTTCGGCTTTAAGAATGACAATCAAAGAAGTGGCAGAGACACTGGATGTACCCCTGGAAGGGTTTTCCCCTCTGGATATGTTTCAGAAGATAATGGATGAGATTAAGATAACGAAACAAGAACTGGGACAGAGTAGACAAGAGATGGCAACTGAATTTGGTAAAGTGAAACAGGAGTTGAAAGAAATAAAGGATTATATGAGAAAAGAAGCAGATGGACAAGCAATAGAATATGAAAAAGAAATTAAAGGGAAGGAGCAAATTCTGGAGATTGGATCAGATATATCAAATGTGGAATTGGAAAAAGATTTGGACTTTATGGCAAAAATTGAAGGGAGGATGCAAGTCCTGGAGATTGGAACAGATATATCAAGTGTGGAACTGGAAAAATATTTGGAGTTTGTGGATCCTGGAGATAAAGATTACTGTTTGGAATTCGGCGTTGTCCCTGGAGAAATTGATGAAGATATCAGAGATAAAGCTATCAATGTTTCGATGGAATTTCTGGACTGGAATGATTTGATGGAACTTGAAATAGAGAAAATTTATAGAATTAATTCCAGATATGTGACAATGGAAAAACTCTCAAGAGATGTGCTAGTGCATTTCGTAAAAAAGAGGAATAGAGATATGACTTTACAACAATATTTCAGCAACACATTCAGAATTGATGGCAAGGAAATATTTGTGATGAAGGAAATTCCCATCAGACTCTTACTATATGACTATGATAGCAAGATTATTATGGGTGCAAGGATGGAAGTTGGAAGATGGAATTAATACTGATAATGGAAAAATGGCTATTGAAATTACTGGTCCTAGTAGACTTGATGAGATGGATTAATTGACATGTTTATTTGAAGAAAAATCGAGGGATATATTTCTCAAGGAGTGGAAACCTCTCTTTGACTTTTTGTGGAAAGAATAAAGTGATGTTAATGAGATTTGATGATTAATTAAGATAACTACTGGAGGAAAGTGATTTTGTAATATATTAAGAGACAGGTTTGTCATATATCATAGACCTATAACTGATCTGCGACAAATTGGAAGTCAACATTTTATTTTATTGTTTAATTTGTTTCTTTTTTGTTTTGTTTTGTTTGAAAATTTGAATAAAATTAATGATAAAAAAAAAAGATGTTGACCTTTTCTTGCAGTGGCAGCTAATGGTCATTGGACCTGGTTGGACTCCTGAGCAGCCAGTGAGGTCACTAAGGGGTGGCCAAGTTGTTATGGTTTTCTCCCAAACCTTTTGCAAATTTACTGTGGACAATCATTACACTTGCACAAACACTTAGCATCTAATGAACCTGAAAAGTATCTTGTTTAGGTTCAGGTGGAGTCCCTGCTGTCACTATTGCCTCTCTGCTAGGAGAAAGGTTATGTAGCCTCCGCCTGCTTTCGTTCTCTCCCCATCCACCTCCTCTGGAAAGAAACAGTGAACCTTTAAACATTGCGGTTTTTGTGACAGTGTTTTAAATTAAAATGTTTTATAGTATTTTCCTGTCACAACAACCCTGTATAGTAGATCAGACTTCAATTTTAGCTAAACAAGAAAAAGAACAGTACCAGCACCTGACATAAGCTTTCTTGGGCTGTACGGTCCACTTCATCAGATGCATCATTCTTGGTAATCCATGCAATTGTATGTAGTAACGTGTTTGCTGCGCTCGAAAGAGAATTTAAGTTGCACATGTAAGGTGCAATGTGAAGTGGAATCAAAATTTAATACACCTGCATTGTAAAGCCAGCATAAAATCACTAGTAAAATTCTACATACAGTAATACATCAACGCACAGACAAGATGAAATACTGGAACTATTGTTTTCTTCCTTCCGTAAGCCGTGGCTAATGAGCTAACCCTTTGATTGAAAGTGTACCAGAGTAATACAGCAACGACAATACCATAGAATAGCTATTCCCAAACGGTGCTCTGTGGACCACCAGTGCTTTGCGAGTTTCTTCCTGATGACCCATAGTGTGCTATGGTCCACCATCATCTAAGCCTGGGCTTTGTGCGACAGACAAGGTAGAATGGGTCATTTTTGAGTGTTACACACACACACTGCAATTTTTGTGAAATGAGCTAGCCAGCTGCTCCAAGTCCCCGCCTTCCAGTGAGGTCAGAGCTGTGGGTTTGGGCCCCAGGAACTCTTTGGAGGCCCACATGCCTTCCCGCCAGACTGCTGCCTGCAGGTGGAAGCCAGGTTGGATTGCCCCTCTTCAGGAAAGCCAGCGGTGGAGGCAGTGGCAGCTTCCTACCCTCCCCCTTTCTCTGCTTCTCGGTGATGCCATGAGATGGCAGGTCAGTTGGGATCTTTTCTCTGTCTTCATGCCTCCCTCCTTTCCCTCACATGGCTGGGTGTGTGTGTGGAGAGGGGGTAGAGGAATCAGCTAAAAAAAAGGAGCAGGGTGAGATGGAGAGCCCTAAATGGTATTGGTTGAGGGTAGGGTTGCCAGGTTCTTGGCCTGAGACTGATCCTGTATCTTTAGAAGAGAAAGTCAACCAAGTGCAAGTGTTCTTGCAACTCAGAGTGCCTCTCCCTCTATGAACCTGCTCGGACTTTAAGATCCTCCAGCGAGACCCTACTCATTACCCCTTCCTTCCTGCAAGTTCATCTTGCAGAGACACAGAATAGGGCTTTTTTGGTGGCCGCCCCTAGACTGTGGAATTCTCTCCCTACTGAGGTCCGGTTGGCTTCCTCATTATCGAATTTTCGTGCACAGGTGAAGACCGTTCTATTTAGACGGGCTTTTGACCAATGTAGTTAGTTTTAACCTTTGTTTATTTAATTTCATTTTAAATTGTTTAAACTGAATATCATGTTTATTAATTATTTCTGTTTTAATGTAAGCCGCCCTGAGTTCCTTGGAAAAAGGGCAGGGTATAAATATTTTAAATAAATAAATAATAAACTCTGTAATGGGAAAAACCACAAGGTGGAATTCTCCCTTCTGCCTCCACAACTTTTAAAGATACAGAAGACCTCTTGCTTGCCAGGCCCGGCCTCCAGGAGGTCTTCTGTATCTTTAAAAGTTGTACAGGAGGAAGGTAGAATTCCACCTTGTGGTTTTTCCCATTACAGAGTTGCGAGAACACCTGAAGTTGGCTGAGTTTCTCTTCTCCTAAAGATTCAGGATCAGTCTCGGGCCAGGGACCTGACAACCCTAGTTGAGGGAGAGAGGGGGAATTATAGTGTATATGGGGCAGTCTCCTCCCGACCTACCGAGAGGGGATGCTGGCTTACACTACAGGGTCCCCAGGGATGAGTCTCCACAGATACTTCTCGTTTGCTGTCTTTCTTTCCCACTCCCCCACTCCAAATCAGTGCTCCTGGAACTTCCCCATCACTGCCCAAGCCTATTCATGTTTACTCAGAAGTAAGTCCCACTGTGTTCAATTAGACTTACTCTTGGGTAATATAGGATTTGCGGCCTCGGTCTTCAGGAGGGGCAGATCACCTCCTGCATTTCTGTTTGTGCTGTACTCATTTATGTCAGCTTTTAGCTTTCCCCCAAGGTTCTCCCCCTCCCCAATTTATTCTTTCAACAACCCTATGAGGTGGGTTAGACTGAGAGGTAGAGAGGCTTGAGGTCCCCCAGTGAGCTTCATGGCCAAGTGAGGATTTGAACCATTGTCTCCCAAGGCTTAGCTCACTTCATGTCCTTCCAACTTATTCCACTCTCTTGAAAAGATGACACAGAAGTGAACAAGCCAGCAGGGTGGGGTGGAGGAGATACTCTTTCCCCCTCGAGTTGGAAGGTCATTCGGCCCCTTGTTTACAGTACTCTGCAGCATCTTTAAGGCAAACCAGTTCAGGCTGCAGTCCTGTACACGCTAAGGCCGCAGTCCTGGGCACATCTACCATTGATCTTGGTGGCGCTTACTCCTGAGCAAATGTGCATGGGATCATCTGCATGATGAGGTTTGGGGAGGAAAAAAGTGGCAAAACTGTTATTATGGTTGGGAGGGAAAGGGCAGAAAAATTAAGTGGTCTGCCACGACCCTCAACAGTTTTCAAGTAGTCCATGGGAAAAAAAGAGTTAGGAATCTCTGGCCTAGAGTTTCATCTCTCATCACTGCTGTTTGCCTCAGTTCCTCAGACTCCCCTCCTGCAAAAGTTAGTTCAGACACAGGGATCTGCCCTGTATCTTCCATGGTGAACACAGGTGCAAAAAATTCATCTGCAATCTCCTTACCCTCCTTTAGCACACCTTTCACTTCCTTGTCATCCCAAGGGTTTAAGAGACCCCCTAGCCAGTCTCCTGGTACTAATATATTTTTTCAAAATTGTTTTTAGCAATGTGCTGCTCAAATTCTTTTTTAGCCTCCCTTATTGTTTGCTGGCATTTATTTTGCCAAAGTTTGTCTTTTTGTTCTCCTCATTCGGACAAGATTTCCATTTTTTGAAGAAAGCCTTCTTGCCTCTAATAGCTTCTTTGACTCTACTCGTCAACCACGCTGGCATCCTCTTGGCCTTTGTGGTACCTTACCTGATCTGCGGTACCTATATACATTCCCACTGAGCATCTAATATTGTAGCTTTAAACATCTCCCAAGCATTTTGGAGAGATTTGACTCTCTCGACTTTGCCTTCCAACTTCATTTTTACCACTTCTGTCATTTTAAGGAAGTTTCTTCATTTGATGTCAAATGTGGACATGCTTCCTTCCCAGTTCTCACCTTTCTGCCCATCAGAGAATTCATACTGGAGAGGCATCATGTAAATTGGTTGTCTTCAATGCTAGTCTCAGAGTAGACCCACTGAAATTAGTGTGTTTAAATTAGTCATGTTCATTCATTTTAATGGGTCTACTTTGAAGTAGGACTAGCATGGGCTATAACCTATTGTTTTGAGTGTGGAAAGGAAGGACGTCAAACAAAAAGTGAGTGGCTGAAAACTAAGCTCCACCAATTTCTTTAAAGCATCCACTTAAATCAGGGTTTCCCAGAGTCATCAATATGGACCCCCCTGGGGTCAATGGGACTGCGCAGGGGGTGAATAAAGCCCTAGGGGTCTAGAAGAGCCTTGGGGTAGAAAGGAAGTTTATGAGGTTATAGTGCTGGGGGGGGAGATTAGGAACTTTTGAGTCTCCAAAATAAAGGGTACGGGCATGTATAGAGTGCACCTCCATTGCCAGTGAGGAACCTCCATATTTAATATGATTCCACAGTACAGCAGTATTCTCAGACAATGATGCTTTATTTGTAGAAAATTGTATACAGGTGCAGTTTTACTTTTTAAATATTTTGTAATCTAGACAGATTTTGTAATTTAGACAGTGTCTAAAGAATAATTTGAATGTCCCTCTTTCCTTCCCTCAAAGATATAAAACTTTGGAAAACTTGAAGGACCTTTTAAGGCTTCTGAGCTAGGCACCAAGGCTCCAGCACACACTCTTTCTCTCTCTCTCCTCCGAGCAGCAAAACCTTGCTGCCTATGCAAGCCTCCCACCAGCACCACAATTTCCGCTTGTGCAACGGGACTTTCCTCCCCTCTCCCCCTGCGCATGCCACACACCCTTCCCCAATCTCCTCTGGAGGGTTGGGGCAACCACAGAGAAAAGAGGGGGGGCAGTACCACTGCACAAGCAGAAATCCTTGCACTGATAGACACTTGTCTAGTGTTACATTGGATCCAAGCCCTACAGCTCAGTATTCATCATCTCCTGAAAAGGCCATCAGGTCCATCCCTCTCATCAGAGAAGATAACAAGAATGGTGTTTCTCATTATTTTCACTTGTTTTACTTTTTTCTTTTTACATTTCATGGTTCCTAGTAATGCTGATAGATGATTAATAAAAGTTGATTACATATATTGATACGTCTTGACTTTATTTCATTTACATACCCAAGAATTTGTGTTGTGGTGGATGTCAACTTTGTAAGCTCAGTAAGGGGTTGATGAAGTCAAATGTTTGGGAGGCCTTGGTTTAAGCTGTAACAGCTGGTATAGCACAGTGGGGAGGAGAGCCTGGCTGGGAGTCCAGAGTCTGTGACTTCAAATCCCCGCTCCTGTCTCCTGAGTGTCAAGGGCCAGTTAAAGATCACCCCCACAGGGAGTGGCTCAGGGGTTACGTGCCCTGCCACTTGGGCAGCCGTGGGCAAGCTGCAGAGTCCCAAGGACCCAGTTGCCCCCCAGCTGGCAGTTGCGGACAAGGAAGGGGCTGGCTTGTGCAGCTGTGGCAAGCTGAGCAGGCCCTAGCCAGCTGGGGAGAACTAGCCTCAGAGGGAGGCAATGGTAAAACCTCCCTGAATACTGCTTACCATGAAAACCCTATTCATATGGTCGCCATAAGTCGGGATCGACTTGAAGGCAGTCCATTTCCATTTGGTTTAAGCTGTAATTAAAGTGTCTGTAGGCTAGGGGCTAAATCCTGTGAAATGTAGAGCTCAGGATTCTAGGGGGGGTAAGCCTGTAAAAATCTGGTTTTCAGCTGTACCTGGGCAGGGGAGTCATGTAGCGCCTCAGTAAACCAGAAACCTAGATTAAATCCCAGTTTTGGAGAGGGGGTAAAGAGCAGCAGCAACCAGCCGCTGATATTTATTTTATTTTATTATTAAACTTACAGCCTGCCCTTCCTCCCAAAGGAGCCAAGGGCATTAAGTGATGAAACAAGAAAGACATCTAAATATTCTAATTCCAATACAGGCATAGATTGGGGAAGACTTTACTTAAAATGCTGGTTGAGAGGAAGGTCTTTGGTAGGTGCCAAAAAGGCAATAAAGATGGTGTCTGTGTAATATTTTGTCGGGGGGAATTCCAAAGTGTCAGTGCCACATCACTAAAGGCCCGTTTCCTATGTTGTGTGGAACGGGCCTCCTGATAAGATGGTATCTGCAGAAGGTCCTCACCTGCAGAGCTCAGTGATCGACTGGGTATATAAGGGGTAATACGGTCTTTCAGGTATCCTGGTCCCAAGCTGTATAGGGCTTTGTATGCCAAAACCAGAACTTGGCCCAGCAGCTAATGAGCAGCCAATGCAATTCTTTCACCAGTGGGGTAACATGTTAGCGATACCCTGCCCCAGTGAGCAGTCGCATCGCTGCATTCTGCACCAGATGCAGCTTCTGGACCAGCCTCAAGGGCAGCCCCACATAGAGCACATTACAATAATCCAGCCTGGAGGTTATCAGTGCATGGATAACAGTGGTCAGGCTATTCTGGTCCAGAAAAGGCCGCAGTTGTCTTTCCAGCCAAAGCTGGTAAAAGGCACTCCCTAGCCACTGAGGTCACCTGGGCTCCTAATGTCAGGCATGAAAGAGAATTACCTTCTCTCAGGGGGAATAAGACTCCATCCCAAGCAGACAAATGACTATCCAGGAACCACCCACAGGGCCTCCAGCATACCAGGATTCAGACTCAAGTTTATTAGCCATTCTATGCTATTTAACATCTATGTGAAACAGCTGGGAGCTGTCATCCAGGGATTTGGAGCATGGCACCATCAGCTGATGAAATGCAGCACTGTTTCCATTCCATTGCAATCAGGACAGGCTGTGAAGTTGTTGGACAGGTATCTAGGACAGTGATGGACTGGATGAGGGCCAATAGATGAGGCTGAATCCTGGTAAGACAGAAGTGCTGTGGGTAGGTGGTTCCGTGTTTAGGATTTAGGTACATGAATTGTTCTGGGAGGGGCTGCACTCCCCCTGAAGGAACAGGGTTGCAGTCTAGGAGTACTCCTGGATTCCAACATCACTGGAGTCCCAAGTGGGTTCTCTGGCTGTGTGCACCTATGCCCAGCATAGAATGATTCATGAGCTTTGGATAGTGTGGCCTGTTGTCCAAGCTCCAGTTGACCTTCCGCCTGGACTACTGTAATGCACTGTACGTGGGGCTGCCCTTGGAGATGGTCTGGAGGCTGCAGCTAGCGTAGAACATGGCTGCTAGGCTGTAAAGTAGAACAGCCTGATGGGACTATGTGTCACTGGCCCTGAAAGTGCAGCACTAGCTACCGTGCCACATTCAAGGCATGTAAAGCCCCAGATGGCTTGGGGCCCAATACCTAAAAGAGGGCCTTCCTCAGCATCAACCATCTTGGACCCTAAAATTGGCAGGTGTGCCTTGTTGATGTGCCACCAGTGGGGGCTTCCTGATTGGCTTTGACTCATGACAGGGCCTTTTCTGAGGTCGTTTCCCACTGTGAAATGCCCTCCCTAGAGATGGCTGAAAGACAATTTGATGGCTGAAAGACAATGTTCCTGGCAACCCTGAGATCACTGTTTAGGATAAAGTTTTTTTAAAAAATATATATATATTAAATTTTTTACCACTGATGTGTTTGCTCTCTTGCGACTTCAGGAAGGATATATATCAAATAAATAATAATGAATAAATAAAAATAAAACACCCTGGCAAATTTAAAAAGCTATTACAAAAAGTAGAACGTGCAAGGATGGTTCAGTTGTGAATTTAGTCTGCAGAACCTCTTCGTGATAGAGGAGCAAGGATCGCACCTTCCCTGCACACCGCACCCAGGGAAGCCTGTCCCAGCAGGCAGCCACCCAATGGATTTGCCAGGGGCCTACATGTAAAGTCCACGGTTGGTGGGCCTGAATATTCTGGTGGTGTCCCAGATCCTTGTTCTTTGAGCTTTAGACATGGCTTTTTTCATGATTCCACACCTGCCCCTCCAGTTCAAAATCAGCCACAGGCAGGCTGGAGGCAGACTTTTTATTATTATCATTCTTTATTTATAAGTATTACATTTCAGCTTTCCTTCAAAGAGCTCAAGGACGAATTCATGATTCTCTTTTCCCCAATGTTATCCTCACAACAACCCTGTGAAATAGGTTAGGCTGAGAGACAGTGACGGGCCCAAGGTCACACAGTGAGCTTCCTCACTGAGTGGTGATTTTAACCCGGATCTCCCAGGTCCCGGCCAACTTAACAGCCTTCCACCTTATTCCACATTCTGGAAAGAAGTGAATTAAGTGGGGAACGGGGATAATCTTTCCCTAAATGTCTAGAAAATTATGGGAGCCTTTCTTAACAGTCCTGCGCGGCACTTTTAAGACTGTGCAATTCAGGCGGCTATCCTCTACACGCTGATTAGGGACTAATCCCCATGAAATTCAGTGGGGCTTACATCTGAGTAATTTAAGCTTGCCTCATGAACCCACACTGAACACTGACGGCAATTCTGAACCAAGGCAAGACACTTAGGTGCTACATATCTATACTACTGTAAGGTTTAAGTGTCCAGGTTTCTTTGCAAAGGAGGACTGGCAGAAAACCAGACAGGCGGAGCCTACAGCTTCTCTCCTGGCAAAGGAGCAGCAATGACATCAGGGATTCCTTCTGGACCAAAGTAAGACACTTTTCAGTTTAGTTAGTTGCTAGGTAGTAGTACAACTGCAATGCTTAAGTGTCCACAGTAACATTGCAAAGGACGACAACAGGGAACAACCTGGCTATGTCTCTGTGACCTCATTTGGCACGCCTCCATTATCTCCTAGCAACCCTGCCAGGTCCAGTGACCACCACCCACCACTACATTTATGGTTTCTCTCCTACATGAACTCTTTGACAGGAAGCAAGACTTTTCCTGAAGCTGAAGCTCATTCCACATTCCAAGCACTGATACGGCCTCTTCCCACTGTGAATTCATTGATGGGAAATGATGGCACTCTTCTGAACGAAGTTCATTCCACACTCCTGACACTGATAAGGTTTCTGTCCACTGGAAATAGTTTGATGATGATGAAAATTCCTGCTTGCATGAAAGCTTTTCCCACATTCTAAGCATTTATATGGTTTCTCCCCCGTATGAATTCTCTGATGGGATGTAAGACTTTCCTTCCAGCTAAAGCTCTTTCCACATTCCAAGCATTGGTATGGTTTCTCCCCGCTATGAATTCTTTGATGACGGCGGAAGTGTGTGCTTCTATGAAAGGTCTTTCCACATTCCAGGCATTGGTATGGTTTCTCCCCTGTATGAATTCTTTGATGGGAAGTGAGACTGTCCTTCCAGCTATAGCTCTTTCCACATTCCAAGCACTGATATGGCCTCTCCCCTGTATGAATTCTTTGATGGGAAGTGAGACTTCGCTTGGATGTGAAGCTGTGTCCACATTCCAAGCATTGATATGGTTTTGTCCCACTGTGAATTCTCTGATGAGAAGTGAGGTTGGAACTCTGGCTGAAGCTCTTTCCACATTCCAAACATTGATATGGCTTCTCTCCACTGTGAATTCTTTGATGACGACAGTAGTCTGTGCTTCTATTAAAGCTCTTTCCACAATCCAAGCACTGATATGGTTTCTCCTCGGTGTGAATTCTTTGATGGGAACTGAGATTTTTCTTCCAGGTGAAGCTTTTTCCACATTCCAAGCACTGATAGGGTTTCTCCCCGCTGTGAGTTCTTTGATGGGAGCTCTGGCTGAAGCTCTCTCCACACTCCAAATATTTATACGGTTTCCCAACTCTGTGGATATTGTTATGGTCTCCCTTATTCTTGATTTCCAAGTCGTTACCTTCTGCAATGAAGACAAAAACTGATTAGAGTCTTAGGAGGAAATGAAACCCCAAATTATTGAAAAATTCCAGTGAACGCTTGCAACAAAGGAAGAATTGAAGGAACTTAGATGGGAGGCAGATCTTCCCATCTCTGTTACTGGCATTAACTAAGAGCTGGTGTGCTAAGGACTGTTGATGTGGACTGCGGAGCTCACAGTGAAACTCACTGGGTGGCCCTGAGCTAATTGTTTTATGTCTCTCAGCCGAGCCTACTTCACAAGATTGTTGGGCCAATACATGAAATAACAGCCTGCAATTCCTTCTGAACTGTTAGGAGCAATGTAAAGATACAAAGATACAATTTTGATAAAATAAATAGGTTAGGCCCCATTAGTCAATGACAGAGAAGGTCATTTGCGTGGGGAAGGTCACAATTTTATTGATTGATTTATTAAATAAACATTAAATAAATTAATAAAGGAACCCAGGGTGGCAAGGCGGCAGTGTGTGTGTGTGGGGGAAACCTTTGGCCCACAGGTCTAGTTAGAGCCAGCCATTGTCCTAATTTGGCCTGTCAGTTTGTTTTTCCCTAACTTTGATTTCAGAGCATGCACAGAGTTCCTTGCAAAAGGCTGGTTCTCAAAGGGCATTTTTGGGCTCTGGACCAGTTTCCAGCAAGGCAAAAGCCTCACTTGTATCTGAAAATGGTAAAGCCGAACTCTTTTCTGAGATGGATTGTTTTTCGGTGAAGTCACGAAAAACACTCTGTCTCCCATGTCAGTGGTCTGTTTAGCCAATCAATGACTAGTTCCACTTCCTTAACAACTCTGAAACCTACATTTCAAAAGGCAGGGGATGTTCAGGCCATGCTGATCACTGTTTAGAAGGGCATAACTGGAGGAAGCTTATTCAGAGATAAAACAGTAGACAGCTGTCCATTCAAGGTTAACTGCAGGGGGGTTAGTATCCTGGATGCTCTAGGTGGCGCTGTTAAGCTACATCAAAATACTGGGGTTTATCAGATATATATATATCATTGAATTACAAAACAGGTATTATTATTACCCAACAGAGATCCTTACCAAGAGAGGCCACTATCCCACAATTCTCCTCCATGACTTCATTATGCAGAGCTCTCTGGTCAGGATCCAGCATGGCCCACTCCTCATCCATAAAATACACAGCCACATCCTCAAAGGACAATGGACCCTAAAAGAAAAAGGAAACATTTCCTCCGTGTAGACAGCGTGTGCTGTTTTAATGGGATTGTTTCATTGCTCATTTTAATTATGGGTACTTATCTTCCCTAATGCATAAAAATGTAAGAAGTTGTCACACTGCAGGTCATCATGCTGTAGTTTGCTTTGCCACAGACAGGTGGTGCTGCAAACTATAGCACAAACACTTCAGCATTCCATGGTGGCGTCTGGGCCAGGTGCAGAGGGAGAGCAACTGACTGAGGAGGTCAAGTGAGGAGGGTGGCCATGCGGAGTGCGAGCAACCAAGGCGACTAGGTGTCCATGTGAAGGAGTCACCAAGGAGCACAAGCGGACATGATGCCGGGCTAGTGTCAGGTGACCGAGGCGGCAATCAGGGCTGTGCGGTCGGTACATCAAACCTTTGACTCAGACTCATCTATTTTTCTACTGTCCGACTGCGACTCCATCATAAATGGCAAACATATATTAATTTATTAATATTAATAAATTAATATTAATTATTAAAATATTAATTTATTTTGAAGCCTGAGTCGGTACATTTCTACCGACTCCGACTCCACCCCAAATTGCTTCTGACTCTGACTCCACGACTCCGACTTCACAGCCCTGACAGCAACCATGCGCCAATGTCCAGGGCAGCCTTTCCCAACCAGTGTGCCTCCAGATGTTGTTGGACCACAACTCCCATCAGCCTCAGCCAGCATTGCCAATGGTCAGGAAAGATGGGTGTTGTGGTCCAACAACATCTAGAGGCACACTGGTTGGGAAAGGCTGGTCTAGGGTCACTGGGGAGTTGGTCAGGGAGGTGGGGGGTACCTGGTGTTGCCTCTGCCTGGGGTTAGGTGGTCAGGTTGATGGTCAAATCAAGCAGGGGTAGCAGCCCCTAGTATTTTAATATTTATGTAACTGTTCTTTATACTGCATAGAAGGCTATTGTATCCCTAAATGGCATATATATTAATAAACAATATGGCTACTACTAACAAACAATACTAGCTGCATCCAGAAGGCTAGTTAAGGAGGGGTGGCTGGTCATTATTCTCAGGATTTAAACTTTCCTTGAGAGGCCTTCAAAGCACAGAGAAAGAGAGAGAGATTGGTTCAGGCCAAAGGAAGTAAGAACATAAGAACATAAGAAGAGCCTGCTAGATCAGGCCAGTGGCCCATTTAGTTCAGCATCCTGTTCTCACGGTGGCCAACCAGGTGCCCATGGGAAGCCCACACGCAGGACCCGAGTGCAAGTAAGGGGGCGACAGAAGCACCCAGGCTTTCCTCAGTCTCTCCCCCCACTGATTCGCCCCCACACCTGATCCAATTCCACAGCAACTGCTTCCGCTCCACTGCGAAGATGAGACCGCTGAGGAGATCTTGCTGGCATCAGTCCATCACCTGTAAGAGACAACGGTGGTGGGAAGCCAAGATTCAGCAATGCACGTTGAACTACACACAGGCCTTAGAAAATAACTTTATTCAGTGTTTGTATCCATTTTATCTTTCAGTTGCGTGAAAATGCGTTTCTCCCTCTTTGGGCTCCTGGCCAGCAGCCAAAGTGCTGGTCCCCATGTAAAAAGTAGGGGAATGTTGGAAATTAATGCATTTTTGAGCCGGAGGAAAAGGCTGGAGACAAACGTCTTCCTTCAAAAGACTAAAGGAGCTCACAGACGGATTCCAAAATCTACAGAGGGAGACCAAATAGAGATACATCCCATTCATCCATACCCAGCGGCCTCTGTCCGGTGCCCGATCGAGTCCCCTCTGCCTCAAGGAAATTTGTGCCCATTTCTGCCAAGAGATGCTTTACCTAAAACAGTAATGAAGATTCAAAACAGGGAACGGGGAGAATTAGAAAAGGAATAACAGAGGCAAAAAAACACTAAAGGGTTTTGGATAGTAGAGTATTTGGGCATACCCTCCTTCACATTCTGAGCGCCTTTTGACTATCTTGATGAAACCCTCTCACCTGCTGCTCTGCCTGCTTCTTGTCCTCTGCCCAGCTTAGGAGGAAACCTTCGGCCAGGGCTACCGCCTGGGAAGTGGTCTCTGCACCACATTCCCTCACCCAGCTCTCCATCTCCGGTGGAAGGACAGCCAAGAACTGCTCCAGGATCACCAGGTCCAAGATCTCATTCTTTGTGTGCCGCTCTGGCTTCAGCCACTGACGGCAGAGATGGTGGAGTTGGCTGCAAACCTCTCGGGGACCCTCAGCCTCCTTGTAACGGAAATGCCTGAACTGCTGGCGCTGCGCATCTGAGCTGAGGGTGTCCTCCTCACCCAGGACCTTCTTCACAGCTCTTTCCCAGAATCCCCCACTGCTCCCAGTCTTGACGGCATCAGAGCCTCTTCCTGCTTCAGGGCCAGTGGAGCCTTGCTCATCCATCTGCGCTCCAAGGAGGAAGGAACTCTTTCGTCTTCTGCCAATTTCTGTCTGTCCTAATGAAGGGTGGTGCCAATTCCTACAAAGTTGAGACAGTGTTCTGTTATAGAATTACTACTGCACTGTCAGTATAGGAAAAACTTCCCTTATCTACGACCTGGGAGACCAGGGTTCGAATCCCCACACAGCCACGAATCTCGCTGGGTGACCTTGGGCCAGTCACTGCCTCTCAGCCTCAGAGGAAGGCAATGGTAAACCCCCTCTGAATACCGCTTACCATGAAAAGCCAATTCATAGGGTCGCCATAAGTCGGGATCGACTTGAAGTCAGTCCATTTCCATTTTCTCCTAGGAGGAAAGTTAACAAAACAAAACATGCAGGCCACTTTCTAGCCTTGTATTTCTCAAACCGTGGCTAACAGGCCCACTACTGAACCTCAGCAAACTTCTAGTCCAGAGGGATCTTTCCGACTGCCTCTTGCCTTTCCGTGTTTTTAACCAATGAGTGAAGTCAGAGCTGTGATGGAGAGAATGCATTGTTTGGATACCAGGCAACAGACAGGAATCCCCGGGGTCCTGAAGAGCTGCCCTTTCCCCCTCTGATTCAGTGCATTTTTCATCCTTGCTACCTGAACGCATCTTTCCTTTTTGTCTGAGATCAGGAACAAATTATTTTCTGCAAATACATCTACATAGTAATTGTGGGTGAATACTAAAGGAGTCCTCCCCCCCAATGGCAACTGCAAATGCAAAAATCCCCAAAAAAGTCACAAAGAGGTTTAGGCATGTCTCCTGTTGTATAGGACCTAAACTCCAGAGATTCATTAAGAAGTCACAGTACAATGGTATGCATGTCTACATAGAAGTAAGTCTCCCTTTGCTTAATGAGCCCTACTCTCATGTAAATTAAAATGTGTACAGGGTTGCAGCAATCATGTCAGGCCACATGGCTGAAACCTTGAAACTAGATTGCAACGGGGGAGGGGTAGTCCCAGAAAAATGTGGTTCTTTATGGTACAAAGATGCAACAAAGATGTTTAAAGGAAGCAAAATCTGATGCCTTTTGCAGCCACTTTATTCCTATCTGTATATGTGCACAACAGGCTGGTGAGGTAGTGGATAGACCAAGGCAGGCAGAGAGGAAAAAACAAGAATGAGTCAATGGACTTTAAAACATGAAATTGTTGTTGTTGTTGTTTTATTGTTGAAAATAATAATGATAACAACAATTTAGGTTTAAATTCAAATTTAGGCTGGCAGATTGCAGATCTTGGGGGGTTTAAATGTTTAAGCTTTTAATTTTTAATCTCTAATTTTTAGGATTTTGATTATGTCTATATGGAATGTACTTGTGTTTGGTTGTAAGTCACCCAGAGTGGCAGATCAACCTCTGCCAAATGGGCATCTAACAAATCTCATAAATAAATAAATAAATAAATAAATAAATAAATAAATAAATATAACAACAATAATAATATGTTCCACCCTTCCACCCCCAGGGCTGCAAACACTAAAAACACTCAAACATCTTAAAAACAGACTTTAAAATATATTAAAACAAAACATTTTTAAAAACATATTAACATTTATTTTTAAAAAAAGCTTTAAAAACATCTTATAAAGCAATTCCAACATAGACGCAGACTCGGATAAGGTATCTACGTAAAAGGCTTGTTGAAGGAGGAAAATCTTCAGTAAGCGCCAAAAAGGTAAGAGACAGCATCTGTCTAATATTTATAATAATAATAATAATAAAATTTTATTTAGCAGATGCCCATCTGTCCGACTGAATGGACACTCTGGGCGACTTACAATATAAAATACAATATAAAATACAATCTACTCATATACATAATCATCACATTATTAATATCATAACATCTCATCTGAAGACCATCTTACATTAATACAATGTAAAACCTAACCCACCCCAGAGATCCCATAGGCCTGCCTGAAGAGCCAGGTCTTCAAGGTTCGGCGAAAAGTCAGTAGGGAGGGGGCATGCCGAAGGTCAAAGGGAAGTAAGTTCCAGAGGGTGGGGGCCACGATAGAAAAAGCCCTCTCCCTGGTCCGCACCAACCTAGCTGTCTTAGTCGGTGGGACCGAGAGAAGGTCCTGTGAGGCTGATCTTGTTTGGCGGCATATTTGGTGATACTGGAGGCGCTCCTTCAGATAAACTGGGCCGGAACCGTATAGAGTTTTAAAGGTTAAAACCAACACCTTGAATTGGGCCCGGTATACAACTGGCAACCAGTGTAATTCAATCAACACTGGGGTGATGTGATCGCGGCGGCAGGTCTGCTTTATTAAGCGTGCCGCCGTGTTTTGTACCAGCTGGAGTTTCCGGACCGTCTTCAAGGGTAACCCCACGTAGAGCGCATTACAGTAGTCTAATCGAGAGGAGATCAGGGCATGTATCACTCGTGGGAGCAGATGTATGGGAAGATAGGGTCGCAGCCTCTGTACTAGATGAAGTTGGTACCAAGCTGCCCGGCTCACTGCAGAAAGGGTAGGTGCCACTACACTAAAGTCCTTGACCTCCTGATAAGATGGTATCTGCAGAGGCCCCACCTGCAGAGCGTAATGATCAATTGGGTATATAAGGGGCAAGACGATCTTCCAGGAAATTGTACATATATGCTCAAAGAATATTTTGCTGCTTCTTCTCAAGGCTCCGATTGCAGTAAAATACCAGGGCGAAATGTAGCAATCAAAGCATGGTGGGTGGAGACAAGCTAGCTTTCCTGGTTCCCCCACCCCAGTTCAACAGGTTTGTTTACTTTCAGTGGGAGTCTCTCCTGCATTTGATTCCTTCGATTAAAAGACCACTAGGGCTTCTCAGCGGGGCGTTCTAGCCAGTCTCCAAAAATCCCCTCAACATCTCAAGGGTTGCATGTCTCAATAGGCGCATGCCTGTCAGCCAGGAGGCTTGATAACACCCCTGGCCTGATGAATGCTGGGGGCATAAATTCTAATCAAAGTGCAATGGAAAGGAGCACTTCTATCAAGATCAACTCAGTACTGCAGACCTGCTTGAAATCCTCTCTCTCTCTCTCTCTCTCTCTCTCTCTCTCTCTCACACACACACACACACACACACACACCCAACCAGTGTAGCAGAAGGGCCCCACTGGCTTTGCAGAGAGAATGAAAGAGACTTCCCTTCCTGATTTGGGTGGTGCATCTTCCATCTGGAAACCTATATCTTCACTGTGGGAGGTTGTGTGGATCCAGAATTGGCCTCCACAGTCACTTACAGACCCACCGTTAAAGACCTTATCTTGGAAGACAATCTTACTCAGGCACGAGTGATCGCCAATGAATGGTGCAGTGGATCCTGGATGGATCTGATGACCAGGCCCCCTTTTGCACCCTCCAGAGGAGGCCCAAATGTACAAAATAAAGGGGTGGGGGAGAGAGAAACTCACCAGTTATGACAAGGCCCAAAGGGATTTTGGAAGGAAGTGCTTTAGCTCTGGAGGACCCCCCCAGCATCATCCTCCCTCATCATTGTCTCCCTCTCTAGGAATCCAATTTTGTTCATTTTAACCCTTAGAAAACCAAGCAGCAAGAGGGCTGCCTGCAGCTCAATGGCAGAGTACCAGAAGGTCTCAGGTTCAATGCCCCAGGGGTGCTTCCACTTAAAAAGATCTGGTGGCAAGGAAATTGGGGGGGGGTGAGGAAGAGAAGACAAAAGTGCCTCCTGCAAAGTCTCTTCTTTCCCGGCTTCTCATTTTGGGTGGGGTGGGGGTGGAAGGGGCTTTTGTCTCACCGCTGCCTCTGTTGCCCCTTCTGAAGTCCAGTTTGTCTTCCGCTCCCTTTTGTGTATTTGGGTGAGGGGGAGTGCCAGGGCCATGGAGGAGGGGGGGAGGGTGCATGGGGGGCTGTTCACCTGATTCGTTTAACTCATGGCCCTCTCTGTTTCCTGGTCAAGTAAAGAGGGAAGCGGCACTCCACTTCAGGCTCCCATTTGCATGCTGTCATGTGCGGGGCAGCAACAGCGTGCGCGGGCAGAGCCACACCACACATTTAAGCCAGTGTGGTGGAGTGGTTAAGGTGTTGGGACTACGTCCTGGGCAAAGCCTGAAAAAGTTACTTTTTTGAACTACAACTCCCATCACCCCAATCCAGTGGCCATGCTGGCTGGGGTTACTGGGAGTTGTAGTTCAACAAAAGTAACTTTTTCAAGCTCTGGTCCTGGGAGACCAGGGTTCGAATCCCCAGAAAGCCATGAAGCCCACTGGGTGACCTTGGGCCAGTCGCTGCCTCTCAGCCTCATGAAAACCCTATTCATAGGGTCACCATAAATCGGAATCGACTTGAAGGCATATAACAATAAGACCGATGCAGCACTTGCAGTGATAAAGGCCATTTCCCTCTCCGCAAGGAAGATGCTGCGCAGGCAGGCGGGCGGTATGGACGCCCCCGCCCCCTCCTCTCTCAAGAATCTAGGTCCGTTCATTTTAACCCTTAGCATGCTGGGTCACCTCCAGACTCTGCCTCTCTCTCAAAGCAGGAGTCAAAGAGGAATCTTGCCCTGCACACCCAGAGGGGAGTTTTGGCCTCGGGCTGAGACTCCCGACACTTCAGGTTCCCAAACGAACCTGTCAGTACAAGCGGGAAGGGGGTGGGGTGGATACGGACGACAGCAATGCCAAGACCTTGGCTGGAAGACCAAAGAGGTGTTGAGGGAGAACAGCCAACCCCTCCCCCCATTACTCTTGATGTTTCTGCCCCGCACATGACAGCATGCAACCAGGAACCTGAAGTGTAGAGTCGCTTGTCTCTTCTTGGCCAGGAGGCAGGGGAGCAAAGGTGACAAAATATTAGGGCAAAATCGGGGGGCGGGGAGAAAAGGGGCAGGAAATCTTGCAAGTTGCCCCTTTCAAAATCGGAGGGTTTCTCTATGCAGCCCGCCTGCCCTTTGCTTCTTCCTGCGAGTTGTTAATCCTCTTTGTTTTGCTGTCGTTCGTACCGAACCTCACCCCTTGTACTGCCAGATTCGTTTGGGAACGTGAAGTATCAGGAGGAGTCTCGACCAGGCCAGGAGAGGCCACAACTCCCCTCTGGGTGCCCAGCGCCTGATTCCTATTTGGCTCCTGCTCCGAGAGAGACGCAGCGAAAGAGTTGATCCTCCTGTTCAGCATGCGAAGGGTGAAGGTGAACGGAACTAGACTCCTAGAGAGGAAGGGAATCTGGAGGAGGGGGTCCTTGTCCACTGCACAAGCACCTCCCTCCTGCCTCGCTTCTCCCTTGCAGAGGGGGAAATAGCGTTTATCTCTCCCAAACGCTGCATCGGCGCCCCTTGTGAGAACTGGTGAGTCTTCCTCCCTCGCCCCCAATTTTGTGCATTTGGGTGAAGGGGGGGTGTCCCAGGGCCGATTGGGGAGGGTGCCTAGGAGGCCTGCTCAGCTGATCCATCCAGGATCCCCCACAACACCCAAATATGGGAGGGGATCTTCTTCCACTCGCCCCCACCCCCGGTCTGCAAAGCCAGGAGGGCGCCTTTCGGTGTGCATGTGGCATATAAAGTGGATCTGCAACACTGGGTTGTGAGGGTAGCACTGGGAATTGGTTGTGAATCTATGGTACCAAATGCAGGAGAGTCCTGGAGTAAAACTAAACAAACTTGTTGTACTGAAAGGGAATTTGATGATGATGATGATAATAAAACAATTAATTTATATACTGCTTCATCTCCAAGATGGCTTCCAAGCAATTTACAGGTTGAAAACCCGTTACATTTTGTTAAAAAAAACAATAAAATAATATAGAAGACATACTAAAACCGTGTCACCAAAGCATAAATAAACCCCCACCACTGAAATGTACAGGTAAATGAGCCCATGAAAACAGTGCAGATGAACTAGGGGAGGCTAAGGAGGTGCACAAACACCGCCAAACTGGCAGCCTCCTCAGTCAGGACTGCCAGAGCAAAAGGTGGGGGGGGGGGAGGAAGGTGAGAAGGAGGCCAAAGACTTCTGCCTCAGTTTGGGCAGATTGGGGTGATGGTGGTTGGATGTCAGCTGAAGGTGCTAATGGAACCAGGCATCTCTACAGGGTGGAAACGGGGCTTGCAAACCATGGACAATAACCAACCGAGTTAGCGATACGTGAACGTAATTTGGGAGGGCAGCTAGAGGGAGATATGGTTTGTTTTTCTCTGCCCACGACTCTGTAAAACAGGATATGGACAAAGAAAAGAAAGGGAAAGTAAGAGATGGAGAAAGTCCTGATCCAAATAAGCGAAATATTGGGGGAGGGATATGGCGAAGGGTTGGTGTGAGAGCAAGGTGAGTAGCTGTGAGGGGAACAAAACCTCCGCATACAGTAGTAGTGTATCAGATCTCTCATGCAGAAAAGAAATACTTTGTTTTACAGTAAACGATGAAAAATGAATCTAAAGGAACCATGTGAAAGTCAGAGAATGAATTAACTAAGATTTCTTCAGCTGAGTGACAGTCTTTATTTAACTCAACTTCTGTGGAGTTTAATGTAAGCGAAGCTGGAGGAGAAGATGGCAGCAGCAGGCTGGGATCAGAGAGAAACAGAAAGATAGGAAGCTGCCTTAGACTCAGTCAGACCATTGGTCCATCTAGCTGAGTACTGTCATTTGTCAACACTGACTTGCAGCAGAAGACATCCAGCCCAGCCATTCTTGAAGATCTCTGGGATTGTACCTTGGACCTTCTGTAGGAAACACAAGATGCTCCACTACTGAGCCACAGCCCCCAAGGTTCAGAAGGGCTGTGATGTTTTAACATACACTATCTGCTAAAGGAAGACCTCTATACAAGGCCAGCAAGACTCGAGGAATACTAGTGTGATCAGATGAATTAACAAACTGAATAAATGGACACCAAACAATATCTCATTTGCTTTTGCGCCCACAACTCTGTGCTGTTTTGATGAGTGATGTACAATTTCCAGCAAGTGCTATATTCCAAACACAGTTATACCATGTGTCTAATGATAGTCAGATGCTGCACCTTCTAACCCTCAACCAGCCTGAAGGCTTTAATCCATTGCACTCATGTTGAGAAACTTCCTTGCCCCACCCCAAGCAACACTCTCCCCATTTTCTCTTTGAGTACAGTAGGGCCCCCTCTTTACAGCACTTCGCTTTAAGGTGCTTCGCTAATACAGCGGTCTCAATTAGACGCAATTAGACTAAAGCCCGACTCATATGGCGCTTGTTCCGCTTTTACGGTGGTTTTCGGGCATCGCACGCCATTCTATTCAATGAGTTCCACTTTACAGCGGGGGTCCGGGATGTAACCCACCGTATGAGTGGGGCCCTACTGTATCGGTATTCAACAATCTTTCTTTCTGGGAGAAGACCTGGCTGCTAGCTAGACTCATCCACACTTTTCCCACTCCCAACAGTGTAATAATTCTATAACAGAACAATGTCTTGGCTTTGCAGGACTCGGTGGCACCTCTAATGTAGGACAGTGTTGTCCCTGAGACACAAATTGGCAGGAGACGAAGGAGTTCCTTCAGCCCTGTTGGAAGCTTCCTTGGCACACAGATCAAAAAATGGAAGAGGAAGACTCATTTGCCCCTGAAGCAGGAAGAGGCCTCGATGCCATCAAGACTGGGAGCAGTGGGGGATTCTGGGAAAGAACCATGCAGAAGATCTGGAGTGAGGAGGATGCCCTCAGCGCAGATGTGCTGCACCTGCAGTTCAGGCATTTCTACTACCAGGAGGCTGAGAGGCCCAGAGAGGTTTGCAGCCGACTCTACTGGCTCTGCCGTAAGTGGCTGGAGCCAGAACGACAGACGAAGAATGAGATCTTGGACCTGGTAATCCTGGAGCAGTTCTTGGCTGTCCTTCCGCCGGAGATGGAGAGCTGGATCAGAGAATGTGGAGCAGAGAGCAGTTCCCAGGCGGTGGCCCTGGCCGAAGGTTTCCTTCTGAGCCGGGCAGAGGACAAGCAGCAGGCGGAGCAGCAGGTGAGAGCGTTTCATTGAGATAAATTGAAGAGGCTGTGGATGTGAGGGAGGGTATCCCAAAATACTCCAGGAATTGCCCAACTTCTTTGGAAAGCATTCAAGGAAGGATATCCAATATCCCTCAGGTTTGTGTCTCTGTCATTCCTTTTGTAATCCTTCTCCCCATTCCCTATTTTGAATCCTAATTACTCTTTTCAGGGAAAAGACACCATTTTCCTTGAAGCCAAGAAGACTCCATCAGGCACCAGACAGAGGCCACAGGGTAAGGGTGAATGGGATGTATCACAGTTTTGCCTCCCTGTGTCGATTTTGAAATGAATCCATGGGCTCCTTTAATCCTTCAGGGGTAGGCGCTCGTCTCCAGCTTTTCCCAAGGGCTCAAAACTGTGTTTATTTTCAACACTTCACAACTTTATCCACAGGGACCAGCACTTGGATTTGTGTCCAAAGGGGGACTTTTCATGCAACTGAAATATAAAATGGGCACGAACACTGAACAGATAAATACTTTTTCTAAGGCGTGTATGTCTTAAGTTGTCTATCGCTTAACCCCTGAGACAAGCGCATCCTACTGGCTTTCCACCACCTTTCTCTTCCACAGGTGACAAAATGATGCTGGCAAGACCGCCTCAAGTGTCTCTTTCTGGCAGAGGGGAACTAGCTGCTGTGGAAGTGGATCAGGTATGTGGAAGGATCAATGGGGGAGAGAGGCTGAGGGCATCCTGGGTGCCCCTGTCCTCTGCTCACCTCCCTGGACCTGAATGAATTTCTCTCCTTCTCTTTTTTTCTGTCAAAGCTCTATTCAATGAAGGCTGTGAATGCCAAGACGAAGGTTTACATCCCGAGAATAATGACCGGCCAACCCACCTTAACTAGTCTTTTGGATGTAGTTAGCATTTTTTATAATTACTATCAGTATACTTTTACCTACAGGCTTCTAAGCAATTAACGTAAAAGATGGTCTCACACTTCACATACCTGTTAATTGCTGTGCTCTGCAGGTGAGGGCCTCCTGCAGATCCCATCACTGTTCTCTTTTCAGGGCCTAGTGAATGCTGAACTTTTCCAACAAGCCTTTTAAGTTAAGATCTTTATTTCAGAACTGCATCTGTGTTGGAATTGCTTTTAAGTTGCTTGTTTTTAAGATTTTTAAAAATTGTTTTGTTTTATCACTTATTTTCTGGGCTCCGTTTGGGAGGAAGGGCAGGATATCAATTTAATCCTGGGCCAGGATAATAAATATATCTACAAAGTATAAAAAGCAGTTACACTAAGATTAAAATCTAAATATCCACTATTAAAATACACAATAAAACAGTTGCATTAAAAAAGTTTATCTACTACAGCAATCAGGAGCAGATCATCGTTATGCTATCTTTGAGGAAGAAATGTTTCCTTTTCCCTTTAGGGCCCAGTGTCCTTTGAGGATGTGGCTGTGCATTTCACGGAGGAGGAGTGGGCCCTGCTGGATCCTGACCAGAGAGCTCTGCATCAGGAAGTCATGGAGGAGAATTGTTGGATTGTCACATCTCTTGGTAAAGCTCTCTGTTGGGTTACAATATCTATGTTGAAATTCAGTTATTTATGTATGTGATGAATCAAAATATTCTGATGTAGCTCTAGAGCGCCACCTACAGCATCCAGGATTCTAACCCCCCCCCCCCACACACACAGTTAATCTTGAATTGACAGCTATCTAATCTATTAGTCCAGCACTGCTCTTGGGTCCTTCTGCATATTTATTTAATTTATTATTTGATATATATCCCACCCTTCCTCCAAGCGGGAGCCCAGGGCGGCAAACAAAAGCATTAAAAACACTTTAAAACATCATAAAAACAGACTTTAAAATACATTAAAACAAAACATCTTTAAGAATGTTTTAAAAGCTTTCAAGACATCTTAAAAAAAGGTTAAAAACATATTGTTTTTAAAAAAGTTTTAAAACATTTTAAAAAGCATTCCAACACAGACACAGACTGGGATAAGATCTCTACTTAAAAGTCTTGTTGAAAGAGGAAGGTCTTCAGTAGGTGCCGAGAAGATACAGAGATGGCACCTGTCTAATATTTAAGAAATAACATCCTTGAACAGAAATAACATCCTTGGACAGTGGATGATGGGGCCTAAGCTTTTTATTCTGTTGTGCTTAAGTCTTTCCTTTGCTGCTAATAATTCAGAAGAGAACGCTTGTGGTTGTTCCATTTACCTGCACAACCACTTTTTGAAGTAGGCTAGGCGGCGACCGATTGGCCCAAGAACACCCAGTGAGCTCCATCCATGAGCTGGAAGCTGAACCCAGGAATCCACAGCCCGTATTCAACAGTCTGTAGAATGCCAGCTGTCAGTTAATGCCTGTCCACAGAAACAATTCTGTGTTAGGATCCGGCTCCCATCTAAATCCCTTCAGCAAGCTATCAATTGAATTGTTCAATATTTTCAGATTTCATTTACTCCTTAAGGCTCTAATGAGTTTTTGTCTTCATTGCAGAAAGGGGCGACTTGGAAACCAAGAACATGGGAGACAATGACAAAATCCACAGAGTGGAGAAGTCATATAAATATTTAGAGTGTGGAGAGAGCTCCATTCAGAGATCCTATCAAAGAATTGACAATGGGGTGAAACCATATAAATGCATAGAATGTGGAAAGACCTTTAGTCAGAGCGTCCATCTCACTACCCATCAAAAAATTCATACAGCGGAGAAACCGTATCACTGCTTAGAATGTGGAAAGAACTTCACCAGGAAGGAGCGTTTCACTTCCCATCAAAGAATTCATACAGGGGAAAAACCGTATCAGTGCTTGGAATGTGGAAAGAACTTCAGCTGCAAGAGAAATCTCACTGCCCATCAAAGAATTCATACAGGGGAGAAACCATATCATTGCTTGGAATGTGGCAAGAGCTTCAGCTGCAAGGGAAATCTCACTGCCCATCAGCGAATTCATACAGGGGAGAAACCATATCAATGCTTGGAATGTGGAAAGAGCTTCAGTCACAGTTCCCATCTCACAACACATCAAAAAATTCATACAGGGGAAAAACCGTATCAATGCTTGGAATGTGGGAAGAGCTTCATCCAGAGGGAAAGTCTTATTTCCCATGAAAGAATTCATACAGGGAAGAAACCGTATCAATGCTTGGAATGTGGAAAGAGCTTTACCAGAAGCACAAATCTCCATCATCATCAAAGAATTCATGTAGGAGAGACCTTCGGTCAGAGCTCCAATGAAAGAATTCATACTGAGAAACCTCATCAATGCTTGGAATGTGGCAAGAGCTTCAGCTGCAAGGAAAGTCTCACTTCACATCAAAGAATTCATACAGGTGAGAAACCATATCAGTGCTTGGAATGTGGAAAGAGCTTCCGCTGGAAGGAAAACCTCACTACCCATCAAAGAATTCATACAGGGGAGAAACCCTATCAATGCTTGGAATGTGGAAAGCGCTTCAGACAGAGCACCAGTATTACTTCCCACCAAAGAATTCATACAGAGGAGAAACCATATGCGTGCTTGGAATGTGGAAAGAGCTTTAGACACAGTTCCCACCTCACTTCCCATCAAAGAACTCACACAGGAGAGAAACCATATCAGTGCTTGGAATGTGGAAAGAGCTTTAGACACCGTGCCCATCTCACTTCCCATCAAAGAAATCATACAGGGGAGAAACCATATCACTGCTTGGAATGTGGAAAGAGATTTAAGAGAAGCACCGAGTTCCGTCTTCATCAAAGAAGTCACAGTGGGGATAAACCATATCAATGTTCGGAATGTGGAAAGAGCTTCAGCTGTAGGCAAAATTTCACTGCCCATCAAAGAATTCACAGAGGGGAGAAACCGTATCAGTGCCTGGAATGTGGAAAAAGTTTCCGTCACAGCACAACCCTTACTATACATTACAGGAGTCACACAGGAGAGAAACCGTATACGTGCTTGGAATGTGGAAAGAGCTTCAGTCAGAGCTCCCATCTCTCAACTCATCAAAGAATTCACAGTGGAAAGAAACCATATCAGTGCTTGGAATGTGGTAAGAGCTTCAGTCAGAGCAACTCTCTCACTTCCCATCAAAGAATTCACAGTGGGAAGAAACCATATCAGTGCCTGGAATGTGGAAAAAGCTTGAGCTGCAAGAAAAGTCTAATTTCCCATCAACGAATTCATGTTGGAGAGAAAACATAAAAGTACTGGCAACTGGTGATCACTGGACCTGGCAGTGCTGGTAAGAGGTCACGGAGGTATGGCCAGTGATGTGACACAAGTTATAGCCAAGTTGTTCAGGTTTTCTCCCCACCCTTCTCTCTTGCAAAGTTACAGTGGACACTTAAGCGTTGCAGTTCTACAAATAGCACTTAACTGAACTGAAATGTGTCTTATTTTGGTTCAGAAGGGCTCCCTGCTGTCACTGTTACTTCACTGCTAGGACAAAAGTTGTGTGATTTCTGCCTATTCTTGTTCTGTTCCCATCCTCCTTTGCAAAGGAACAGTGGACACCTAAATATTACTGTTGTATAAATACTTACCATCTAAGTGTGTCACCTTGGTTCAGAATTGCTGTCACGATTTCTAGTGTGGATTCATGCCCCAATGACTGTACATTTCTCAGAAGTAAGCCTCACTGATTTCCTGCCTCTGATTTTGAATTGGGGGAGGTATGTGTGTTTGACCAGATTTGAAATCATGAAAAAAGACCAACCTAAAACTCCCAAGTCACTGTCTCTTAGCCTAATCTACCTCCCAGAGTTATTGTGAGGTAACATTGGGAAAAGGAGACCTATGAAATGAATGCCCCCTTGTGCTTCTTGGAGGAAAGGTGGAATGGATATAAATGTAATCCTGATAAATAAGGAAAATAAAAATAAAGTCCTTCTCTAACCTGCCTGTCTCTGATTTTGAACTGGTGGAGAGCAGGTTTGGAATCATAAAAAACCCAACCAAAAAACAAAAGGAAAAAGTGTTACAAAATTGAGGGCTCTGATGGATGATATCTCTGAGTCCCCTTCCAGCCCATATCCTATCTGGGAATTGGGATCAGCAGAAAAAGAACCCTGCTCTACTAGTCAGGCTAATTCCATTAATAAATTAATGGATTGAGCCACGTCTGCTAAGTACCCCCATTAACAAGTGTAAGAATTGAGCAAGAAAGCAATGTGAGCCATTAAGAACTCATTCAAGAGAGAGCCCCAATGCCAACACCAAGGAATTAATTTGTTTGTGTTACTGCAGGAACTGTAGAGCTATGGGCCTTGGGAAACAAGGTCTGATGGACTGTTAATGCTGAGAACGCCTCCATCTTAAGCTCAGTTTGTATATATATGAAAATAAACCAGAAATCCTATAAGACACCATAGTCTCTACCTTCATTCCAAGGAAACAAAACCCTGGTTAAGCACCGGCACCCCTGGAAGTCTTGCACGGCTTGGAAATTGCGGTGCGTGCAACAAATGAATCTGGAACACAACCAGGACAGTCAGGCCTATCAATATTGGACTTTACAGGTAGGTCCTCAGCAAATCCAGTGTGTGGCTGTCTGCTGGGATGGGCATGCCCGGGTGAGGTATGCAAGCTGAGCGCAACCCACATTCCCATATTGCATATAGGTTCCGCACACAGAATTCTAATCTGAACCATCCCCTCCACCATCCTACCGTTTGCCAAAGTGCTTGTAGTCTTTTACACACACAAAAACCTGGCAAAGTGGATCATGGTGCACTTTTAGCAAAGTAACAAAAAGGACAGTAGCAGCACTTTAAAGACTAACCATCGTATTATGGCCTAAGCTTTCTTGGGCTATAGCCCAGTTCATCAGATGCATCTTTCTTGATACTCCATGCAAGTTGACCTAATAGTACATCTGCTCACCTCTAAAGAGCTAGGCCTCATTTCATCACCTGTGAGATAGAAAGGAGGTAGGAGCCCAGTAGCACTTGCTTGTCTCAGAGATAAAGTGCATGCTGACATCGCAAACCATCTCATCCATTGTACACATTTTGGTTCTTCCCACACACTATAGTTTAGTTGTGTGAAAGAACAATTCTCCCTATTTTGGCTCTTGGCCAGAAATCCAAGTAGTGATTTAAATCCTCAAGTGTTGAAAATACGTTCATTGTTGAACTGCAGAAAAGGCTGCAGAGAAGCATCTCCCACCACTAAAGAATCAGGAGAACATAAATTTCTGAACCTTATAAATCTCTGGCAAAATCAATAAGAGAGAGATCAAATCAATTCTTACTGAGTGAAGTGGCATGTCTGTCACTCTCCTGACAGGGGACTCTCTCTGGGGTCCAACGGAGTCTTCCGTGACTCAAGGGCATCAGTGACCACTTGTGCAAACAGACCCTTGACCTGCAAAAACAAGGAGGATATCAAAGCCGGTGAACTGAGAAAAGGCTTAGAAAAGGCATGCGAGAGGCAAAGGTCCTTGGGGAGCTTGGGACATTCCTCCGTGGAAGATTTGCAGAAAGGTTTTGACAATTACAGAATGTTTTAAGTTCTTGCCCCTTACATCCTGAGCCCCTTGGAAGTACCAGGATGAAACTCTCTCTCACCTGCTGCTCTGCCTGCTTCTTCTCCTCTGCCTGGCTCTGGAGGAAACCTTCGGCCAGGGCCACCGCCTGGGAAGTGGTCTGTGGTTCACACTCTCTAACCCAGTTCTCATTGTCTTCTGGGAGAACGATCAGGAACTGCTCCAGGATCACCAGGTCCAAGATGTCATTCTTTATGTGGTGCTCTGGCTTCAGCCACCGACAGCAGAGGTTGTGGAGTCGGCTGCAAGCCTCTCGGGGCCCTTTGGTCACCTGGTAGCAGAACTGCCTGAAATGCTGGCGCTGTACATCTGAGCAGAAGGCGTCCTCCTTACCCAGGATCTTCTGCACTGTTCTTTCCCAGAATTCCCCAGGACTGCCAGCAAGGATGATATCTGGACCTCTTGTTGCTTCAGGACCAGCTGAGTCCTGGTCTTCCATCTTGGATTACTGTTCCAAGGTATCTCCAACCCGGCCCAAGAGATTCCTCCCTCTTCTGCCAAAGTCTGCCCTTACTGGAGGTGCCACCTGTAGGAAATTCAACAGCAGAGACCATTCAGTTTGTAACGTATAGTTTAATTCTGTTATTAGTACAATAGCCAACCAAAGGCTGTACTAATTGGGGGTACTACCAAGGCCGGCAAAACCAAAGCATCATTTGGTGAGTGCATTATAACAGTCTGGTCATCTACGAGAACGAAAGGCAGCTAAGACACAAAGAAAAATGGAAGACTTGTGAGTTTCCTTCATGCGAAGTCCATGGATTAAAACCTTCAGTCTGGGTGAGAACCAAATGGTGCAATATCCCTCCCGGTGGTCCACCCCTTAGAGCTGATGGGAGCATAAGAAGAGCCTGGCTGCTGGATCAGATGAAAGGCCCATGTAGTCCACAATCCTGTTCTCACAGGGGCCAATTGGATGTCCCACTTGCAAGCGCAACGGTGTCCCAGACCTCAGCTGATCTGGCTAAATGGATCACTGTGTATGCATGCCATGTGGAAGCAAGGAGAAGCAACCAGAAGGGCATCCATATTGCCAGGGAGATTGTCATGAACATTGTTAATGATGCTGGCATGAACTTTATGCTCAATGTGAATATGGTGGGAGAGTGTGAAATTTATCAGTGCACTGCTTCCTTCAAAACATTCCGTGGAGGCCTTAATGCTGAGTTATATTTTGACTTTCATCCAGGAAGCCTGGCAGAGAACCTTCCTTAGATAATGAATGGAGTCAATGAGAGAGACACAGTTCAGGGGGGTGAAGTCGGAGGAGAGAAAAAGGATCTTCTTTTGCACTGATTTTTTGAGAGTGTGCGCTTGCCTGTTTTGAAGTCCAAATGGAATTTGGTTAGACAGAGGGAAGTGGATTTTTAAAATTATATTTATTATATTTTTAAAACAGCTAAAGATAATGGACTTACTGTTTTTATAAATCTTGTCATCAAGAGATTGATATCTGTTTTTGTCAAGAATAAAAGAGTGTAACTAGAAGAACCTCAAACCTTATTTTCTCTATGGGTGCTCTGCAAAGAGCCACCTAACTGGGTTGGATCTTGATTGCTTTGGGAAGTCTGAGGCACCCATGTCTGGTACGGGGCCTCTCAAGTTACAGCATAAAGGTTTTTCACCCATTTAGGAGATCAAACCTCGCACAGCAGCATTCCACCCTCTCGTGATTCCCGGCAACTGGTCTTCAGAGGCAATCCTCAGCTAGACAGACAGATGGTCTGATTCAGCTTAAGGGAGCTTCCTACGTCCTAAATCAGCCTTCTCTGTGGGAGTTGTAGCCCCCACAAGAACAGCCCTGCTAGATCAGAGTAGATGGGAAGCCTGAAGCAACGCTTACATTTCCAGCTAAACCATCCCTCCCCCCTTTATTTAGATGTATATCTAATTGTTGGTTTAATTAAAAAAACTAATCTGAATCTGCTGCTGTGCAGTATACTTCCTCTACACGTGGAGGCTACACTTTTCTCACAGCTAACAAGCTGCCTTGCTGGGGATTCACCAGGGGCAGCCTCCTGTTCCTGCCAGTACGGATACTGGTTTCCAGGTCGGACTTCCGAGGAAACCACTAGCTTCCCATCCGAGTCAGGAGCTGGGATCCACCACCTGCGCTCCGCGGAGGCATAGTGGTTAAAGAGTTTGACTATGACCTGGGAGACCAGGGTTCGAATCCCCACATAGCCATGAAGCTCACTGGGTGACCTTGGGCCAGGCACTGCCTCTCAGCCTGAGAGGAAGGCAATGGTAAAACCACCTCTGAATACCGTTTACCATGACAACCCTGTTCATGGGGTCAACATAAGTCAGGATTGACTTGAAGGCAGTACATTTCCATTTCCATCAATGATGATCAATGGGACCCTCCACCTTCCCAATCAGAAGCGCTGCCCCCTTTTTCTCCCTGTCTGCTGGCTGGTCTCCCCCCTCACTTTTGCTTTTCCTAGGCACCCCCCAAGGCACCCCAAAGCCCAACGGGAGGCTCACTCGATCCCAGAAGGGAAGCGCCAAACTCCTCCCCTCGTCTGCGAGGCTCTGCCGGGAGAGGCTTCCCGGAATGGGCCCGGGGCACGAGAAGGCGCAAAGGCGTCTTCCTCCGCGGCTGGCTAAACCTGGCCCAGGCGCAGAGCGGCTCGCTCTTCCGACCCTCTGAAAAGGGGGAGATCGGCCGGGGGAGATTCCTCGGCAAGGAGACGAAGGAAGCCGGGAGGAAAAGGTGGATCGGAGGGAAGCTGTGGGGAGGGGAAGCGGAGGGGAGGGGAGGGGAAGACGCCTCCAGCGTCCCCTTGCAGCCCCCGAGGGAGTCTCCCCGCCGTGCAAATGCAGAGCGAAGCCCAAACCGCGTGTGAAGGCAGATTGACTATGCACGAGTGTATACCTGCATGTGGGGTCTTGGGCTTAGTTTTGCTCTGGCACGTGCGGATCCAGCCTTGCAATATGGAGGCCTTCTTTTTCTTCCAAAGGGATTTGCAACCCAGAACATTTAGCGGAGAGACCCCACCAGGGTGCTCCTCTTGTTATTCACCGGCGTGTCCCCTAAACTGAAATCCCAAGGAACCCGCTGGCTCCTGAAAACGCCCCGCTCACGCGTCCAAGGCCTGGTGGGTCACAGAGGAGCTTCCGACTCCCGCACAAGAGAGCGTGCGAATGGCAACCCTAAATGTAGAGTCGCTTGTCTCTTTGCTTGGTCCAGAGGGAGCAATGAGCTGAAAAAGGGGGGGGAGACAAGGGGCAGGAAATTCTCCAAGTTGCCCTTCCAGCATCGGAGGGCTTCTGCCTGCAGCCCAATGCAAAGGGGGCACCCAGAGTCCACAGCCCCCCTTGCAGAGTTCCCTGCCAGGGCCGGCTCTAGTCTTTACCATTGCCCTTAATGACACACGTGCGTGCTACGCGCACACATCTCTGCCATCAACTAAGATGGCGGCAGCGGCTTCAGTACCTTAGGAAAGCTACGGCCGCCATCTTTATTAAGGGCAATGCTAAAAAGCTGGCTGACAGGTAAGTTGGGGGGCGGATTGCAGAAGGGGAGCGGAGGGCCCTCAGGGGCTCCTGTAACTCCGGGGGCCTTGGGCCAGTGCCCAACCTGGCCGCTCTTTAGAACCGGCCCTGTTCCTTGCCTCCCTCTCCATAAGCGCGCCTGGAGAGGGCGGGGATTTGGGGAGGAGAAGAACTGGGGCGGGATCCCCTGGAGCCAGAGCGCTCCCTCTCTCCAGATCCTTCCCAGCCGGCTTCTCACGTGTGGAGGGAGAAAGGGCCTTTATCTCCCCCAAGCGCTGAAATCCGGTGAGTCTGCCTACCCCGCCCCATTCTGCGCCTTTGAGGGGATTCCCAGGACCGCAGCGGGAGGGTACGTAGGAAGGCTGTTCAGTCTATCCATCCAGGATCCACCACAACGCCCAAATCGGGGAGCGCATCTTCGCTCTTCCTCGCTGCACAGCCAGGAGGATGGGAGGATTTAAAGTTCGCTTGCGACGCTGAGTTCATTCCTTTGCACTTTAATTAGGATTTATGCCCCCACCTTGGATCAGGCAGTGGTGCTGTCCCTCCTGGCAGACCCGCAAGCGCCCATTCAGACATGCAACCCCTAAGATGCTGAGGGGATCTTTGGGGACTGGATAGAAAGCACGCTGAGAACTGCTGGCGGCCTTTCAATCAAAAGCAGGAGGCCTTGTGGGGAAGTAAACAAAAGTGTTGTATTGAACGGAAATGAAAACTAAAGAGATGATCTGTTTATATACCAATAACTTGCAAAGATGGCTTTTAAGCAGTTTACAAAAAACTACAATTACAATTACAAAAAAATAGGTCAAAGTTAATGAAAATAACATAAAATACATAATGAAAAAATAAAATCAAAAGAAAAACAAGAAATATTGACAATGGAAATGTGCAGTAAAACAAACCCATTAAAATAGAACAGATTAAGAGAGAAATTCAAACCACACAGGTTTGACGTACAGGCATTTGGACTGAAGCTTAAAGTGTGAATAGAAGCAGGTATCTATAGGGTGAAAATGGAACTTACAAACCATAGACGATAACCGTTCTGGTTAGTGATATGTGAATATAATTTTGGAGGGCAGCTGGAGGGAGATACGGTTTGTTTTTCTCTGGCCAACGACTCTGTAAAACAGGATATGGACAAAGAAAAGAAAGTAAGAGATGGAGAAAGTCCTGATCCAATTAAGCAAAATCCTGGGGCAGGGATATGGCAAAGGGTTGGCAAGGTGAGTAGCTGAGAGGGGAACAAAACCTCCACATACAGAAGCAGTATATCAGATCTCAGATGAAGGAAAGAAATATTTTGTTTTACAGTAAACAATGAAAAATGAGTCTAAAGGAACCATGTGAAAGTCAGAGAATGAATCAACTAAGATTTCTTCAGCTGAGTGACAGCCTTTATTTAACCCAACTTCTGTGGAGTTTAATGTAAGCGAGGCTGGAGGAGAAGAGGGCAGCAATAGATTGGAGTCTAGAGAGGAACAAGGTTGAGAAGGGCTGTGGCTGGGAGCTTTGAGTGAAGAAGGGACGAGGGCTCAATGGAATGCCGAGGGGGTGCCCAGCAGAGAAGGAGGGACAGACCAGTGCGGCAGATGCTGCATCTTGTGACCCTCTCCTAGACTGAAGAATTTAATTCATGGTGCTTACATGGAGGAAGATTTCCCCCCCTCCCCCCAGCATTCATCAGGCTTTCCTTTCTGGGGAAGACCTGGTGGTTAGCCAAACTCATCCCCACTTTTTCCTGTCCTCAGTGTGTAATGATGCTATAACAGAGCAATGTCTTGGCTTTGCAGGACCTGGTAGCTCCTCTGATTAGGACAGTGTTAGCCTTGAGGCAGAAATTGGCACAGGACGAAGGAGTTCCTTCAGCCCTGTTGGAGGCTTTTGTAAGATGGAGGGGGACGTCTCATCTGGCCCTGAAGCAGGAAGAGGCCCTGATGTCATCGCGACTGGGAGCAGTGGGGGATTCTGGGAAAGAACCATGCAGAAGGCCCTGGGTGAGGAGGATGCCCTCAACTCAGATGCACAGCGCCAGCAGTTCAGGCATCTTGGCTACCAGGAGGCCGAGGACCCCCGAGAGGTTTGCAACAAACTCCACCATCTCTGCCGTCGGTGGCTGAAGCCAGAGCGACACACAAAGGCTGAGATGCTGGACCTGGTGATCCTGGAGCAGTTCCTGGCTGTCCTTCCGCCGGAGATGGAGAGCTGGATCAGAGAATGTGGAGCGGAGACCACTTCCCAGGCGGTGGCCCTGGCTGAAGGTTTCCTCCTGAGCCAGGCAAAGAAGCAGGAAGAGCAGCAGGTGAGGGCATTTTCATTGTAAATCCCACGGCCCAAGAATGTGAGGGAGGGTATCCCAGAATTCTCGACTAATCAGCCAACCTTTTTTGGAAAGCACCCAAGGAAGGTTATCCGATAACCCTCTGGGTTTGTATCTCTGTCATTCCTTTTCTAATCCTTCTCCCCTTTCCCTGTTTTGAACCTTCATGACTGTTTCAGGGAGAGGACCTCTTTGCAGAAACCAGCTCCGATATCCTTCAAGCCAAGAACACTCCATTGGACACCAGACGGAGGCCGCTGGGTAAGGAAGAATGGGGTGTCCTACACTTTTGTCTCCCTCTGTGAATTTTGAAATCAATCCACTGGCTCTTGTAACCTTTGGGGGAGAAGACGTTTGTCTGCAGCCTTTTCCACAGCTCAGAAAATGACCCTATTCACAAAATGGGACAACTTTATACATGGGGGACAAGCACCCTCAAAGGAGGTGAGAGGAGTTTTCATGCAAGGGAAACATAAAAGAGGCACAGACGCTAAACAGATAAAGAGTTTTTCTGAGGCCTATGTGTAGTCAAGTCATGCATTGCTTAAGGCCACCAACTATGTCTCTCACAGGTGATGGAAGGACGCCGGCGAGATCTCCTCCGCTGTCTGTTCTTTCTGGCAGAGAGGAGGGAGCTGCCGAGAAAGCGGCTCAGGTAGGGGGACAAATCATTGGGGGAAGAGAGGCTGGGGGCAGCCTGGGTGCCTTTGTCTCTTGCTCACCTCCCTGGGCCTGAATGAATTTCTCTCCTTCCCTTTGCTTCTGTCAAAGCTCTCTTTAATGTGGTTTACATCCCGAGAATAATGACCAGCCCACTCACTTTAACTAGTCTTTTGGATGTAGCTAGCATTTTTTATGATTATTCTCAGTTTACCTTTACATATACCGCTTAATAATAGGCTTCGAAGCAATTCACGTAAAAGATGGTCTCACACTTGACATACCCTGTTAATCACTGAGGGCCTCCTGCAGATCCCATCTCATCAGGAGGTGCGTTCCACACGACACAGGAATCAGGCCTTTACTGTTACATTATCTTCCCTTTGAAATTCCCCTCCCTTATATATGAGACAGGTGCTGTCACTGTCCTCTTTTCAGTGCCTACTGAACGCTGAACTTTTCCAACAAGCCTTTTAAGTTAAGATCTTTATTTCAGAACTGCATCTGTGTTGGAATTGCTTTTAAAATTCTTGTTTTTAAGATTTTTAAAAATTGTTTTGTTTTATCATTTGTTTTCTGGGCTCCGTTTGGGAGGGAGGGCAGGATATCAGTTTAATAAATAAATCTATAAAGTATAAAAAGCAGTTACACTAAGGTTAAAATATAAACATCCAGTATTAAAATGCACAATAAAACAGTTGCATTAAACAAGATTATCTACTACAGCAATCAGGATCAGATCATCGTTATGCTATCTTTGAGGAGGATATGTTTCCTTTTTCCTTTAGGGTCCAGTGCCCTTTGAGGATGTGGCCGTGCATTTCACAGAGGAGGAGTGGGCCCTGCTGGATCCTGACCAGAGAGCGCTGCATCAGGAAGTCATGGAGGAGAACTGTTGGATTGTCACATCTCTTGGTACAGCTCTCTGTTGGGTTACAATATCTATGTTGAAATTCAGTTATTTATATATGTGATGAATCAAAATATTCTGATGTAGCTCTAGAGCGCCACCTACAGCATCCAGGATTCTAACCCCCCTGCAGTTAACCTTGAACTGACAGCTATCTACTCTGTTAATCCAGGGCTGGCCTTGCAGCCTTCTGCATATTTTATTTATTTATTATTTGATTTATATCCTGCCCTTCCTCCCAGCAGGAGCCCAGGGTGGCAAACAAAAGCACTAAAAACACTTTAAAACATTGTAAAAAACAATAAAATATTTTTAAAAAGGTTAAAAACATATTAAAAAGCAATTCCAGCACAGACACAGACTGGGATAATGTCTCTACTTAAAAGGCTTGTTGAAAGAGGAAAGTCTTCAATAGGTGTAGAAAAGATAACAGAGATGGCACCTGTCTAATATTTAAGAAATAACATCCTTGGACAGAAATAACATCCTTGGACAGTGGATGATGGGGCCTAACCTTTTTATTCTGTTGTGCTTAAGTCTTTCCTTTGCTGCTAATAATTCAGAAGAGAATACATGTGGTTGTTCCATATATCTGCACAACCACCTTGTGAAGTAGGCTAGGTGGCGACCGATTGGCCCGAGATCACCCAGTGAGCCCCATCCATGAGCTGGAAGCTGAACCCAGGGATCCACAGCCCATATTTGACAGTCTGTAGAACACCAGCTGTCAGTTAATGCCCGTCGACAGGAACAGTTAATTCTGCCTCCCATGTAAATCCCTTCAGCGAGGTTTCAATTGAATTGTTCAATAATTTCATGTTTCATTTACTCCTAAGGCTCTAATGAGTTTTTGTCTTCATTGCAGAAAAGAACGGATTGGAAACCAAGAACATGGGAGACAATCACAAGATCGACAGAGTGGAGAAGTCATATAAATATTTAGAGTGTGGAAAGAGCTCTATTCAGAGATCCTATCAAAGAATTGACATTGGGGTGAAACCATATAAATGCATAGAAAGTGGAAAGAGCTTTAGTCAGAGCGTCCATCTCACTACCCATCAAAAAATTCATACAGGGGAGAAACGGTATCACTGCTTAGAATGTGGAAAGAGCTTCACCAGGAAGGAGCATTTCACTTCCCATCGAAGAATTCATACAGGGGAGAAACCATATCATTGCTTGGAATGTGCCAAGAGCTTCAGCTGCAAGGAAAATCTCACTGCCCATCACCGAATTCATACAGGGGAGAAACCATATCAATGCTTGGAATGTGGAAAGTGCTTCACCAGGAAGGAGCATTTCACTTCCCATCAAAGAATTCATACAGGGGAGAAACCATATCATTGCTCGGAATGTGCCAAGAGCTTCAGCTGCAAGGAAAATCTCACTGCCCATCACCGAATTCATACAGGGGAGAAACCATATCAATGCTTGGAATGTGGGAAGAGCTTCATACAGAGGGGAAGTCTTGTTTCCCATGAAAGAATTCATACAGGGAAGAAACCGTATCAATGCTTCGAATGTGGGAAGACCTTTAGTCAGAGCATCCATCTCACTATCCATCAAAGAATTCATACAGGGGAGAAACCATATCAATGCTTGGAATGTGGAAAGAACTTCGGTCACAGTTCCCATCTCAGAACACATCAAAAAATTCATACAGGGGAAAAACCGTATCAGTGCTTGGAATGTGGGAAGAGCTTTATCCAGAGGGGAAGTCTTGTTTCCCATGAAAGAATTCATACAGGGAAGAAACCGTATCAATGCTTGGAATGTGGAAAGACCTTTAGTCAGAGCATCCATCTCACTACCCATCAAATAATTCATACAGGGGAGAAACCGTATCAGTGCTTAGAATGTGGAAAGAGCTTCACCAGGAAGGGGCATTTCACTTCCCATCAAAGAATTCATACAGGGGAGAAACCATATCATTGTTTGGAATGTGGAAGGAGCTTCAGCTGCAAGGGAAATATCACTGCCCATCAAAGAATTCATACAGGGGAGAAACCATATCAATGCTTGGAATGTGGAAAGAGCTTCAGTCATGGTTCCCATCTCATAAGACATAAAAAAATTCATACAGGGGAGAAACCATATCAATGCTTGGAATGTGGAAAGAGCTTCATCCAGAGGAGAAGTCTTATTTCCCATGAAAGCATTCATGCAGGGGAGAAACCATATCATTGCTTGGAATGTGGAAAAAGCTTCAGATGCAAGGAAAATCTCACTGTCCATCAACGAATTCATACAGGGGAAAAACCGTATCAATGCGTGGAATGTGGAAAGAGTTTCAGTCAGAGCAGCTCTCTCAGTTCCCATCAGAGAATTCACAGTGGGAAGAAACCATATCAGTGCTTGGAATGTGGAAAAAGCTTGAGCTGCAAGAAAAGTCTAATTTCCCATCAAAAAATTCATGTTGGAGAGAAAACATAAAAGCATTGGCGATTGGTGATCACTGGACCTGGCAGTGCTGGTAAGAGGTCACGGAGCCATGGCCAGTGATGTGACACAAGTTATAGCCAAGTTGTTCAGGTTTTCTCCCCACCCTTCTCTCTTGCAAAGTTACAGTGGACACTTAAGCATTGCAGTTCTACAAATAGCACTTAACTGAACTGAAATGTGTCTTATTTTGGTTCAGAAGGGCTCCCTGCTGTCACTGTTACTTTACTGCTAGGACAAAAGTTGTGTGATTTCTGCCTATTCTTGTTCTGTTCCTATCCTCCTTTGCAAAGGAACAGTGGGACCTAAATATTACTGTTGTATAAGTACTTACCATTTAAGTGTGTCACCTTGGTTCAGAATTGCTGTCACGTTTTCTAGTGTGGCTTCATGCCACAATGCCTGTACGTTTCTCAGAAGTAAGCTACACGCACGCATTGCTGCCATCAACCAAGATGGCGGCAGAGGCTTCAGCCCCTTAGGGAAACCTCGGCCGCCATCTTGATTGATGGCAAACCTGCACGCGCAGGTTTTGAGAAAAATATAGGAGAAGGGGCCTCCCAAACACCAATCAGCCTAGGACCCCTCCTCAGGTTAATCCGGCCCTGCTCATTGGAGGGCAAAGTGAATTCGAGTGTGGAGTTTAGTGGATGGACTGCCAAGAAGATCAACCTAAACAGAGGAACAGCGGCAGCAGTAGAGTACTGAAGAAGACCTGCCCTGGGAGAGCATGTTTATACATCGAGGCTGGCCAGGCGGCTGTTCCTGGGCATGGTCTGCAGAGTGTGACCTGACAGCTGGGCAGAGATCCCAGTGGGGACGACAGCGCCCCTCCTTCTGTCACCACAGGAGGCTGCCTCCACCCTGGCCCGCTCCCTCCGGGCGTACCCCTCTGTCTTGCAGCCCAGATTCTGCACACCCTCCTCCGTTTCCCCCCCACCGGAGTGGCCCCATCAACTCATCCTTTGGAACCCCCGTTGTGATCTCCCTCCCTCCCTCCCCTGGGGAAAATGATTCCACCAATCCCCACTTCCTCCCCATGGATTACAGGCTTCCTTTGGGAGAAGAGGCAGGCATGGCTTTTCTGTGCCCAGCACCTTGGGATCTGCTGCTCTGGAGTGAACCTGCTGATCATCTTTGGGAAGGATCCTGCAGCGCCGGCGGAGAAGGAAGCGGGTTCCCTGCTCCCCGCCTCCCACTCCTACTCATCTGGTCTATCATGGACAGTATCCTGGAGCCCTCCCCTTTGGAGCACTTTTTCCCTGGAGGCGCCTCCAGCTTCTTAGACCTGGGCGAGTTAAACGAAGCGGATTTTCTCAACAATGTGGCCATGACCCACCCTGTTTCTGTGGGACCAGCTGGTGCTGGGGAAAGCTTACTCATATTTTGCCATCAGAGAAGCTGATCAGAAGTTCAGTTGAAGGTGTCAGACTTGCAAGCATAGAAGGAAAGAGAGGGGACCAACCCACAGCTTTGTTGAGGGTAGCCTGAGATGATTCTGCCACTCCAGGAGCCTGCACCACACTGTATTTTCACTGGGAGTTGTAATTGCTGTTTTTTTAATAATGTTATGTGTTATTTACTTTTGTAAATTGTATTGTTTTATTGATGTATTCCTATATTTGTGTTTTTCTTGTAAGCCTGCTTGAGGGCCTTTTGGCCATGAGGCGGGGTATAAATAAACTATAATAATAATAATAATTATAGTGAAAGCAGGGAACCCTTCCCCGTCTGCTCTCACTGTCCTAGGAGTCAATCCCCAGCCTTGGGCAATTGATCCCAGCAAATCCTGGTTTGCCAAGGTTGTGCACGCTCACACCAACCCTGCAAGGTAGTACTGCCACCACCCTTCAACTGGTTAGCTACTCTGGGGTGAAGGGAACCCCAGAGCCCACTTAAACACCAGAGCTCCTCAGGGCAAGAGTCTAGCTTTACTCCTGGCCCCTTCTGAAGTCTCGGGTAAAAACGTTTCTCTGTTACATGGTAGTTGTGGTCAAATGGCAAGGACCGAATTTAGGAACTGACCGCTTCCTCTGGAATGAACACACGTTGGTTAAGGTAATTAAAGTTTATTAAAAAAAGAAAATAAGAAAAGCATAAAAAGGTTACAAAACAAAGAGGTGCACAAAAGTAAGATTTAGCAGCAAATTGAATCCTGTTATCATACACCCAAACGGGTAAGGTTTTAGTAAATAAAAAGATAAAATAAGTTTCTTGGCACAAATCAAAATAACAAAGCTTTCTGCCTAAGCTATACTTACAAAGCATAGGATCTCTCAATGGATAGCCTTTGTCCCCTCAGGGAGTCAGGATGGAAAGGAAGCCACAACAGAACATCACCAAAGAGACAAGGTGGTGCTCCGAAGTGGGACTCTCCCCAAAGTTCTGAGCCCCTTCTTATGGATGAAAAATCTCCCTCCCAGCTGGAGACAATTACCCAATTAACCTTTCCATCAAAAGGATGAAAAACTATGTTCTCACAGCACCTGGCGCCACTTCTTGATTTCTCATAGCAAAGCAAGGAGTTTTATGTCCTTGACAGTACCAGGCCCCTGCTGCTGATAAGGAGGTGCAAACTAACTGTAAGCTGATACAGCTGTGTTGTAAAAGCACTCAGTCACCGTGATGAAAGAAAATCAAATGTTGAACTGCTTGCTAGCATGTTAACAAAAAAGATGTCAAGGGGGAAAATTCCCCACAAGGCTCTGGCGTTTAGCCATTTTAAATGCAGGGCAAGGCTGGCAAGACAATAATAATAATAAAAATAAAAATAGCATCCTATATCAGTATGAGAGGCAGAAAGGACAAAGCTCAGCAAGGGAAGCAGGAGGAAGAAGGTGGAGATATAGTTATGAATATAGAAAAGATCCAGGAATTATTTTGTTCAGAATTTAAAGATTTCCAAGAAAGGAATCTGAAATCACAAATTTGAACTATAATACTTTCTTTGAACAATGGGTTGTTCTGCTGCATGAGGGAAACCTGCAAAGAAACGAGGTAACATTTAATTCGGAGTCTGCGCGTTCCTCCGAAAGTACCAAAAGATGGTCCTTGCGACTTGTCCTCATTCCACAGTACTCCGGAAGGCACAGCGAGTCAGAAAATAGGGGGTGCAGGGCGGGAAATGTAGTCCAGAATACTCTAGAGCTTGGCCACCCTTTCAGTTCAGAATGAATCCGTGTGGGGGGTCAGCCAGAGCACTCCTAACAACTCCCCCCATTGACAAACATTTGCCTATACCTGTACGAATATTTGTCACACCTTATGCCACTCTGTTCTGCACTGGCCGCTTATTCTGTCTTCCATCTGACGCAGCTGCTTTGGGACGTCATCTATCTTACCATAGCAACCATAATGACAGCAGCCAACGTGAACTATCAGATCCTTCACAATGGGGAGGGGTTATAGTTGAGAGCACTTTCTCTCTAGCCAAGCAGAGGTCCCACAATTTATGGATGCAGGCGTGTTTTGGAGGGGGGGATGGATACTGTCACTTTTTCCGCTGCCAGCCCCTTCCAATTTGCCACCCACTCACCCACACAAGCCCCGGGGCAAAGGAGGAGGCAGGAAGGCCGAGGGCTCCTCAGCAGGAAAAGTGGGCTGCCTTCAAGTGGATCCCGCCTTCTGGCTATGAATAGGGTTTTCTCCCCAACGCCCAACGAAGGGAAGCGCCAAACTCCTCCCCTCGCACAAGACTCCTGCCTCTTGCCTCCCCCCACGTGAAGAAGGCGGGGCGGGAAGCGGCTGGCGATTTCCTCAAATCCCCTTCCTTTCTAGCAACCCCGTTCGCTGTCCTTAATCCTTCTCTCCAAGAAGCGCACTTTGCGTTGGGAGCCCTTTCCCCTCCGCCCGGGCGCGCCTCTGTCCCCCTCGGCCGAGCAGGGCAGGCGCTGGTCGGCGTCGCTCGTCTGCGAGGCTCTGCCGGGAGAGGCTTCCCGGAACGGCTCCGGGGCACGAGAAGGCGCAAAGGCGTCTTCCTCCGCGGCTGGCTGAACCTGGCCCGGGCGCACCGCGGCTCGCTCTTCCGACCTTCTGAAAAGGGGGAGATCGGCCGTGGAGATTCCTCTGCGAGGAGACGGAGGGAGCCAAGAGGAAAAGGTGGATCGGAGGGGAGGGGAAGCTGTGGGGAGGGGAGGGTAAGACGCCTCCAGCGTCCCCTTGCAGCCCCCGAGGGAGTCTCCCCACTGGGCAAATGCAGAGCAGAGTCCAAACCCCGCGTGATGTTTGGAGGCAGAATGAATATGCCCCCGTGTATATCCGCGTGTGGGTCTTGGGCTTAGTTTTGCTCTGGCACCTGCGGATCCAGCCTTGCAATATGGAGGCCTTCTTTTTTTTCCAAAGGGATTTGCAACCCAGAACATTTAGCGGAGAGACCCCACCAGGGTGCTCCTCTTGTTATTCACCGGCGTGTCCCCGGACAGGTGGCAACAGGCTCAAAGCCAATGTTAGAGGCTATGAAAACAAACTGAAATCCCGAGGAACCGGCTGGCTCCTGAAAACGCCCCGCTCACGCGTCCAAGGCCTGGTGGGTCAAGAGGAGCTTCCGACGCCCGCACACGAGAGCGTGCAAACGGGAACCCCAAGTGTAGAGTCACATGTCTCTTTGCTTGGTCCAGAGGGAGCAATGAGCAGAAGGGGGGGAGAGAAAAGGGGCAGGAAATTCTTCAAGTTGCCCTTCCAGCATCGGAGGGCTTCTGCCTGCAGCCCAATGCAAAGGACACACCCAGAGTCCACAGCCCCCCTTGCAGGGTCTTCCACCTCCCTCTCCATTCGAGCTCCTCGATAGGGCGGGGATTTGGGAAGGAAAAGAAATGGGGCGGGATCCCCCGGAGCCAGAGCGCTCCCTCCCTCCAGATCCTTCCCTGCAGGGCTTCTCACGTGTGGAGGGGGAAACAGCCTTGATCTCTCCCAAGCGCCTCCATTGCTGGCCCCTTCTGAAATCCGGTGAGTCTGCCCACCCCGCCCCATTCCGCAGCTTTGAGCAAAGGGGATTCCCAGGATCCCATCCGGGATCCACCACAACGCCCAAATTCGCTGCAAAGCCGGGAGGCCCTTTTTGATGTATATTGAGGCAGGTAGGGTGGGAGGATTTAAAGTTCGCTTGCGACGCTGAGTAAATTCCTTTGCAGTTTAATTAGGATTTATGCCCCCACCATGGATCAGGCAGTGGTGCTGTCCCTGCTGGCAGACCCGCAAGCGCCCATTCAGACATGCAACCCCTGAGATGCTGAGGGGATCTTTGGGGACTGGATAGAAAGCACGCTGAGAACTGCTGGCGGCCTTTCAATCAAAAGCAGGAGGCCTTGTGGGGAAGTAAACAAACGTGTTGTATTGAACGGAAATGAAAACTAAAGAGATGATCTGTTTATATACCAATAACTTGCAAAGATGGCTTCTAAGCAGTTTCCAAAAAAGTACAATTACAATTACAAAAAATAGGTCAAAGTTAATGAAGATAACATAAAATACATAATGAAAAAATAAAATCAAAAGAAAAACAAGAAATATTGACAATGGAAATGTGCAGTAAAACAAGCCCATTAAAACAGAACAGATTAAGAGAGAAATTCAAACCACAAAGGTTTGACGTACAGGCATTTGGACTGAAGCTTAAAGTGTGAATAGAAGCGGGTATCTATAGGGTGAAAATGGAACTTACAAACCATAGACGATAACCGTTCTGGTTAGTGATATGTGAATATAATTTTGGAGGGCAGCTGGAGGGAGATACGGTTTGTTTTTCTCTGGCCAACGACTCTGTAAAACAGGATATGGACAAAGAAAAGAAAGGGAAAGTAAGAGATGGAGAAAGTCCTGATCCAGTTAAGCAAAATCCTGGGGCAGGGATATGGCAAAGGGTTGGCAAGATGAGTAGCTGAGAGGGGAACAAAACCTCCACATACAGAAGCAGTATATCAGATCTCAGACGCAGGAAAGAAATGTTTTGTTTTACAGTAAATGATGAAAAATGAATCTAAAGGAACCATGTGAAAGTCAGAGAATGAATCAACTAAGATTTCTTCAGCTGAGTGACAGCCTTTATTTAACCCAACTTCTGTGGAGTTTAATGTAAGCGAGGCTGGAGGAGAAGAGGGCAGCAACAAATTGGAGTCTAGAGAGGAGCAAGGTTGAGAAGGGCTGTGGCTGGGAGCTTTGAGTGAAGAAGGGACGAGGGCTCAATGGAAGGCGGGGGGGTGCCCAGCAGAGAAGGAGGGACAGACCAGTGCGGCAGATGCTGCATCTTGTGACCCTCTCCTAGACTGAAGACTTTAATTCATGGTGCTTACGTGGAGGAAGATTTCCCCCCCTCCCCCCAGCATTCATCATGCTTTCCTTTCCAGGGAAGACCTGGTGATTAGCCAAACTCATCCCCACTTTTTCCTGTCCTAAGTGTGTAATGATTCTATAACAGAGCAATGTCTTGGCTTTGCAGGACCTGGTAGCCTCTCTGATTAGGACAGTGTTAGCCTTGAGGCAGAAATTGGCACAGGACGAAGGAGTTCCTTCAGCCCTGTTGGAGGCTTTTGTAAGATGGAGGGGGACGTCTCATCTGGCCCTGAAGCAGGAAGAGGCCCTGATGTCATCGCGACTGGGAGCAGTGGGGGATTCTGGGAAAGAACCATGCAGAAGGCCCTGGGTGAGGAGGATGCCCTCAGCTCATATGCGCAGTGCCAGCAGTTCAGGCATCTTGGCTACCAGGAGGCCGAGGACCCCCGAGAGGTTTGCAACAAACTCCACCATCTCTGCCGTCAGTGGCTGAAGCCAGAGCAACACACAAAGGCTGAGATGCTGGACCTGGTGATCCTGGAGCAGTTCCTGGCTCTCCTTCCGCTGGAGATGGAGAGCTGGATCAGAGAATGTGGAGCGGAGACCACTTCCCAGGCGGTGGCCCTGGCTGAAGGTTTCCTCCTGAGCCAGGCAAAGAAACAGGAAGAGCAGCAGGTGAGAGCATTTTCATCGACATAAAACCCAGAGCCCAAGAATCTGAGGGAGGGTATCCCAAAATTCTCGACTAATCACCCAACCTTTTCTGGAAAGCACCCGAAGAAGGTTATCCGATAACCCTCTGGATTTGTATCTCTGTCATTCCTTTTCTAATCCTTCTCCCTGTTCCCTGTTTTGAACCTTCATGACTGTTTCAGGGAGAGGACCTCTTTGCAGAAACCAGCTCCGATATCCTTCAAGCCAAGAACACTCCATTGGACACCAGACGGAGGCCGCTGGGTAAGGAAGAATGGGGTGTCCCACACTTTTGTCTCCCTCTGTCAATTTTGAAATCGATCCACTGGGTCTTGTAACCTTTGTGGGAGAAGACGTTTGTCTGCAGCCTTTTCCACAGCTCAGAAAATGACCCTATTCACAAAATAGGACAACTTTATACACGGGGGACAAGCACCCTCAAAGGAGGTGAGAGGAGTCTACATGCAAGGGAAACATAAAAGAGGCACTGACGCTGAACAGATAAAGAGTTTTTCTGAGGCCTATGTGTAGTCAGGTCGTGCATCGCTTAAGGCCATCAACTATGTCTCTCACAGGTGATGGAAGGACGCCGGCAAGATCTCCTCCGCTGTCTCTTCTTTCTGGCAGAGAGGAGGGAGCTGCTGTGGAAGCAGATCAGGTAAGGGGACAAATCAGTGGGGGAAGAGAGGCTGGGGGCAGCCTGGGTGCCTTTGTCTCTTGCTCACCTCCCTGAGCCTGAATGGATCTCTCTCCTTCCCTTTGCTTCTGTCAAAGCTCTCTTTAATGCAGTTTACATCCTGAGAATAATGACCAGCCCACTCACCTTAACTAGTCTTTTGGATGTAGCTAGCATTTTTTATAATTACTATCATAAACTACTTTTAATGATTTAGTAATAATTACTATGATTACTACTTTTACATTTACCGCTTAATAATAGGCTTCGAAGCAATTCACGTAAAAGATGGTCTCACACTTGACATACCCTGTTAATCACTGAGGGCCTCCTGCAGATCCCATCTTATCAGGAGGTGCGTTCCACACGACACAGGAATCAGGCCTTTACTGTTACGGCATCTTCCCTTTGAAATTCCCCTCCCTTAAATATGAATACAGGCACTGTCACTGTCCTCTTTTCAGTGCCTACTGAACGCTGAAATTGTCCAACAAGCCTTTTAAGTTAAGATCTTTATTTCAGAACTGCATCTGTGTTGGAATTGCTTTTAAGATGCTTCCTTTTAAGATTTTAAAAGATTGTTTTGTTTTATCATTTGTTTTCTGCCCCGGCCTCCTTTTGGGAGGAAGGGCAGGATATCAATTTAATAAATAAATTTACAAAGTATAAAAAGCAGTTACACTAAGATTAAAATATAAACATCCACTATTAAAATGCACAATAAAACAGTTACATTAAACAAGATTATCTACTACAAGCAATCAGGATCAGATCATCTTTATGCTATCTTTAAGGAGAAAATGCTTCCTTTTTCCTTTAGGGTCCACTGTCTTTTGAGGATGTGGCTGTGCATTTCACGGAGGAGGAGTGGGCCCTGCTGGATCCTGACCAGAGAGCGCTCCATCAGGAAGTCATGGAGGAGAATTGTTGGATTGTCACATCTCTTGGTAAAGCTCTCTGTTGGGTTACAATATCTTTGTTGAAATTCAGTTATTTATATATGTGATGAATCAAAATATTCTGATGTAGCTCTAGAGCGCCACCTACAGCATCCGGGATTCTAACACACACACCCCACAGTTAACCTTGAACTGACAGCTATCTACTCTGTTAATCCAGGGCTGGCCTTGCGGCCTTCTGCATATTTTATTTATTTATTTATTTGCTTTATATGCCACCGTTCCTCCCAGCAGGAGCCCAGGGTGGCAAACAAAAGCACTAAAAACACTTAAAACATTATAAAAAAAATAAAATACATTAAAACAAAACATTTTTAAAAACATTTTTAAAAGCTTTCAAGACATCTTAAAATAAAAGATTAAAAACATTAAAAAGCAATTCCAGCACAGACACAGACTGGGATAAGGTCTCTACTTAAAAGGCTTGTTGAAAGAGGAAAGTCTTCAATAGGTGTGAAAAAGATAACAGAGATGGCACCTGTGTAATATTTAAGAAATAACATCCTTGGACAGAAATAACATCCTTGGCCAGTGGATGATGGGGCCTAACCTTTTTATTCTGTTGTGCTTAAGTCTTTCCTTTGCTGCTAATAATTCAGAAGAGAATACAAGCGGTTATTATTATTATTATTATCTAAAATTTATTCAACGCCTATCTGGCAGGACAACCTGTCACTCTAGGCGACATACAAAGGAATAAAAATACAAAAACAACATCAAAATAAAAATCAACAGGTACATAATAAAAATACTGTTCACATAAGACCCCAAAAATCAGACCACCCCCTTAGCCACCTAACTGTGGCATGTTCATTCATCTGACTACAAAAAGCCATGTCTTCAACTGCCTCCGAAAACGCAAAAGTGAAGGGGCTAAGCGAGTATCAACTGGTAAGGTGTTCCATAACGTGGGAGCTACAATGGAGAAGGCTTTAGATCCAGTACCACTTAATCTGGCCGCTCTGATAGATGGAACCACAAAAAGTCTAGTGGCTGAGGACCTCGTACGCCCATCTGCTTCAAGAAGAGAGAGTTTGTTCTTCAAATAGATTGGACCAGCATCAAAAAAGGTCTTATAAGTTAAAGCTAGTATTTTAAACTTCACCCGCAACACTATCGGGAGCCAGTGAAGTTCCCGAAGGATTGGGGTGATGTGTTCTCTCCTATGGCAGCCCTTATTGAGTCGTGCCGCCGCATTCTGGACAAGCTGAAGCCTACGCAAGGTTCCCAAAGGGAGACCAGCATATAAAGCATTACAGTAGTCCAGACGGGAGAGAACCAAGGCACTGACTACAGTTGGTAAAAGATGCTTTGGGAGGTATGGGCAGATTTTGCGAATGAGTGACAGGTGGTAGAGTGCAGTCCGACAAACTGCCACTATCTGAGCCTCCATCGTCGGTTGGGAGTCCAAGATGACACCCAAACTACGGACTTGGTCACTCAAGGGAACAGAAACTTGGTTGAAAGTCACTTGAGTTATTCCTAGTTTGGACCGATCACCTACCAAGAGGATCTCAGTTTTATCAGAATTTAGCCGCAGTTTATTCTTAAACATCCATTCCCCTATTAGTTCCAGCCCTTTAGTCAGTTGTGTTGCAGCAGCCGCTTATCTGCAGAACCACCTTGTCAAGTAGGCTAGGCGGCGACCGACTGGCTCAAAATCACCCAGTGAGCCCCATCCGTGAGCTGGAAGCTGAACCCAGGGATCCACAGCCCATATGTGACAGTCTGTAGAACGCCAGCTGTCAGTTAATGCACATCAACAGAAACGGTTAATTCTGTATTAGGATCTGCCTCCCATCTAAATCCCTTCAGCAAGGTTCCAATTGCATTGTTCAATAATCTCAGGTTTCCTTTACTCCTAAGGCTCTAATGAGTTTTTCTCTTCATTGCAGAAAGGGGCGAATTGGAAACCGAGAACATGGGAGACAATAACAAAATCCACAGAGTAGAGAAGTCATACAAATATTTAGAGAGTGGAGAGAGCTCCATTCAGAGATCCTATCAAAGAATTGGCAGTGGGGTGAACCCATATAAATGCATAGAATGTGGAAAGAGCTTTAGTCAGAGCACCCATCTCACAACACATCAAAGAATTCATACAGGGGAGAAACCATATCAATGCTTGGAATGTGGAAAGAGCTTCACCAGGAAGGAGAATTTCACTTCCCATCAAAGAATTCATACAGGGAAGAAACCATATCAATGCTTAGAATGTGGAAAGAGCTTCAGCTTCAAGGGAAATCTCACTATCCATCAACGAATTCATACAGGGGAGAAACCATATAAATGCTTGGAATGTGGAAAGAGTTTTAGTCGCAGTTCCCATCTCAGAACACATCAAAGAATTCATACAGGGGAGAAGCCATATCAATGCTTAGAATGTGGAAAGGACTTCACCAGGAAGGAGCGTTTCACTTCCCATCAGCGAATTCATACAGGGGAGAAACCATATCAATGCTTGGAATGTGGAAAGAGCTTTAGTCGCAGTTCCCATCTCACAACACATCAAAGAATTCATACAGGGGAGAAGCCATATCACTGCTTAGAATGTGGAAAGGGCTTCACCAGGAAGGAGAGTTTCACTTCCCATCACCGAATTCATACAGGGGAGAAACTGTATCAATGCTTGGAATGTGGAAAGAGCTTAAGCTGCAAGGAAAATCTCACTGTCCATCAACGAATTCATACAGGGGAGAAACCATATCAATGCTTGGAATGTGGGAAGAGCTTCATCGAGAGGAGAAGTCTTATTTCCCATGAAAGCATTCATACAGGGGAGAAACCATATCATTGCTTGGAATGTGGAAAGAGCTTCAGTCACAGTTCTTGTCTCACAGCACATCAAAGAATTCATACAGGGGAGAAACCATATCAGTGCTTGGAATGTGGGAAGAGCTTCATCCAGAGGGGAAGTCTTATTTCCCATGAAAGAATTCATACAGGGAAGAAACCATATCAATGCTTAGAATGTGGAAAGAGCTTCAGCTACAAGGGAAATCTCACTGCCCATCAACGAATTCATACAGGGGAGAAACCATATCAATGCTTGGAATGTGGAAAAAGCTTCACCCAGAGGAGAAGTCTTATTTCCCATGAAAGCATTCATGCAGGGGAGAATCCATATCATTGCTTGGAATGTGGAAAGAGCTTCAGCTGCAAAGGCAATCTCACTGCCCATCAACGAATTCATACAGAGGAGAAACCATATCAATGCTTGGAATGTGGAAAGAGCTTCAGTCGCAGTTCCCATCTCACAACACATCAAAAAATTCATACAGGGGAGAAACCATATCAGTGCTTGGAATGTGGAAAGAGCTTCATCCAGAGAGGAAGTCTTATTTACCATGAAAGTATTCATACGGGGAAGAAACCATATCAATGCTTGGAATGTGGAAAGAGCTTCAGCTGCAAGGGAAATCTCACTGCCCATCAACAAATTCATACAGGGGAGAAACCATATCAATGCTTGGAATGTGGAAAGAGCTTCACCCAGAAGAGAAGTCTTATTTCCCATGAAAGCATTCATGCAGGGGAGAATCCATAGCATTGCTTGGAGTGTGGAAAGAGCTTCAGCTGCAAGGGAAATCTTGCTGCCCATCAACAAATTCATACAGAGGAGAAACCCTATCAATGCTTGGAATGTGGAAGGAGCTTCAGCCGCAGTTCCCACCTCACAACACATCAAAAAATTCATACAGGGGAGAAACCATATCAGTGCTTGGAATGTGGGAAGAGCTTCATCCAGAGGGGAAGTCTTATTTCCCATGAAAGAATTCATACAGGAGAGAAACCATATCAACGTTCAGAATGTGGAAACAGATTCAGCTCTAGGCAAACTTTCACTGCCCATCAAAGAATTCATAGAGGGGAGAAACCATATCAATGCCTGGAATGTGGAAAGAGCGTCACTCACAGCACAACCCTTACTATACATCACAGGAGACACACAGGAGAGAAATCGTATACATGCTTGGAATGTGGTAAGAGCTTTAGTCACAGCAACTCTCTCACTTCCCATCAAAGAATTCACAGTGGGAAGAAACCATATCAGTCCTTGGAATGTGGAAAAAGCTTGAGCTGCAAGAAAAGTCTAATTTCCCATCAAAAATTTTATGTTGGAGAGAAAACATAAAAGCATTGGCGAATGGTGATCACTGGACCTGGCAGTGCTGGTAAGAGGTCACGGAGGCATGGCCAGTGATGTGACACAAGTTATAGCCAAGTTGTTCAGGTTTTCTCCCCACCCTTCTCTCTTGCAAAGTTACAGTGGACAGACACTTAAGCATTGCAGTTGTACAAATAGCAACTGAACTGAAATGTGTCTTATTTTGGTTCAGAAGGGCTCCCTGCTGTCACTGTTACTTCACTGCTAGGACAAAAGTTGTGTGATTTCTGCCTATTCTCGTTCTGTTCCTATCCTCCTTTGCAAAGGAACAGTGGACACCTAAATATTACTGTTGTATAAATACTTACCATCTAAGTGTGTCACCTTGGTTCAGAATTGCTGTCACGATTTCTAGTGCGGCTTCATGCCCCAATGACTGTACATTTCTCAGAAGTAAGCCTCACTGATTTCCTGCCTCTGATTTTGAATTGGGGGAGGTATGTGTGTTTGACCAGATTAGAAATCATGAAAAAAGACCAACCTAAAACTCCCAAGTCACTGTCTCTTAGGCTAATCTACATCCCAGAGTTATTGTGAGGTAACATTGGGAAAAGGAGACCTATGAAATGAATGCCCCCTTGTGCTTCTTGGAGGAAAGGTGGAATGGATATAAATGTAATCCTGATAAATAAGGAAAATAAAAATAAAGTCCTTCTCTAACCTGCCTGTCTCTGATTTTGAACTGGTGGAGAGCAGGTTTGGAATCATAAACCCAACCAAAAAACAAAAGGAAAAAGTGTTACAGGATTGAGGGCTGTGGTGGATGATATCTCTGAGTCTCCTTCCAGCCCATAACCTATTGGGAATTGATTTTATTCATAAGTTAATTGATTCAGCCAAGTCTGCCAAGTACCCCCATTAACAAGTGTAATAATTGAGCAAGAAAGCAATGTGAGCCATTAAGAACTCATCAAGAGAGATCCCCAACACCAAGGAAGTAATTTGTTTGTGTTCCTGCAGGAACTCTAGAGCTGTGGGCCTTGCGAAACAAGATCTGATGGACTGTTAATGCTGAGAACCCCTCCATCTTAAGCTCAGTTTGTAGCTCAGTGGAAGATAAAGGGCAGATCCCTGAACCTGAACTAACATTTGCAGGAAGGGATTCTGAGGAACTGAGACAAATAGTGGTAACGAGAGAGGCGGTTCTAGGCTTAATGAACAATATAAAAACTGACAAATCACCAGGCCCGGATGGCATCCAACTGAGAGTTCTCAAAAGAACTCAAATGTGAAATTGCTGATCTGCTAACTAAAATATGTAACTTGTCCCTCGGGTCCTCCTCCGTGCCTGAGGACTGGAAAGTGGCAAATGTAACGCCAATATTCAAAAAGGGATCCAGAGGGGATCCTGGAAATTACAGGCCAGTTAGCTTAACTTCTATCCCTGGAAAACTGGTAGAAAGTATTATTAAAGCTAGATTAACTAAGCACATAGAAGAACAAGCCTTGCTGAAGCAGAGCCAGCATGGCTTCTGCAAGGAAAAGTCCTGTCTCAGTAACCTATTAGAATTCTTTGAGAGTGTCAACAAGCATATAGATAGAGGTGATCCAGTGGACATAGCGTACTTAGACTTTCAAAAAGCGTTTGACAAGGTACCTCACCAAAGACTTCTGAGGAAGCTTAGCAGTCATGGAATAAGAGGAGAGGTCCTCTTGTGGATAAGGGATTGGTTAAGAAGCAGAAAGCAGAGAGTAGGAATAAATGGACAGTTCTCCCAATGGAGGGCTGTAGAAAGTGGAGTCCCTCAAGGATTGGTATTGGGACCTGTACTTTTCAACTTGTTCATTAATGACCTAGAATTAGGAGTGAGCAGTGAAGTGGCCAAGTTTGCTGATGACACTAAATTGTTCAGGGTTTTAAAACAAAAAGGGATTGCGAAGAGCTCCAAAAAGACCTCTCCAAACTGAGTGAATGGGCGGAAAAATGGCAAATGCAATTCAATATAAACAAGTGTAAAATTATGCATATTGGAGCAAAAAATCTTAATTTCACATATATGCTCATGGGGTCTGAACTGGCGGTGACCGACCAGGAGAGAGACCTCGGGGTTGTAGTGGACAGCATGATGAAAATGTCGACCCAGTGTGCGGCAGCTGTGAAAAAGGCAAATTCCATTCTAGGGATAGTTAGGAAAGGTATTGAAAATAAAGCAGCGGATATCATAATGCCATTGTATAAATCTATGGTGCGGCCGCATTTGGAGCACTGTGTACAGTTCTGGTCACCTCATCTCAAAAAGGATATTACAGAGTTGGAAAAGGTTCAGAAGAGGGCAACCAGAATGATCAAGGGGATGGAGCGACTCCCTTACGAGGAAAGGTTGCAGCATTTGGGGCTTTTTAGTTTAGAGAAAAGGCGGGTCAGAGGAGACATGATAGAAGTGTATAAAATGATGCATGGATAGAGTGGATAGAGAAAAGTTCTTCTCCCTCTCTCATAATACTAGAACTCGTGGACATTCAAAGAAGCTGAATGTTGGAAGATTCAGGACAGACAAAAGGAAGTACTACTTTACTCAGCGCATAGTTAAACTATGGAATTTGCTCCCACAAGATGCAGTAATGGCCACCAGCTTGGTTGGCTTTAAAAGAAGATTAGACAAATTCATGGAGGACAGGGCTATCAATGGCTACTAGCCATGATGGCTGTGCTCTGCCACCCTAGTCAGAGGCAGCATGCTTCTGAAAACCAGTTGCCGGAAGCCTCAGAAGGGGAGAGTGTTCTTGCACTCGGGTCCTGCTTACGGGCTTCCACCAGGCACCTGGTTGGCCACTGTGAGAACAGCATGCTGGACTAGATGGGCCACTGGCCTGATCCAGCAGGCTCTTCTTATGTTCGTATATGTGAAAATAAACCATAAATCCTGTAAGACACCATAGTCTCTACCTTCATTCCAAGGAAACAAAATCCTGGTTAAGCACTGGCACCCCTGGACGTCTTGCACAGCTTGGAAATTGGGGTGCGTGCAAGAAATGAATCTGGAACGCAACCAGGACAGTCGGGCCTATCAATATTGGACTTTACAGGTAGGTCCTCAGCAAATCCAGTGTGTGGCTGTCTGCTGGGATGGGCGTTCCCGGGTGAGGTATGCAAGCTGAGCGCAACCCACATTCCCATATTACATATAGGTTCCGCACACAGAATTCTAATCTGAACTATCCCCTGCACTACTCTACTGTTTGCCAAAGTGCTTGCAGTCTTGTATAATCACAAAACCTGGCAAAGTGGATCATGGTGCACTTTTAGCAAAGCAACAAAAAAGACAGTAGCAGCACTTTAAAGACTAACCATCGTATTATGGCCTAAGCTTTCTTGGGCTATAGCCCAGTTCATCAGATGCATCTTTCTTGATACTCCATGCAAGTTGACCTAATAGTACATCTGCTCACCTCTAAAGAGCTAGGCCTCATTTCATCACCTGTGAGATAGAAAGGAGGTAGGAGCCCAGTAGCACTTGCTTGTCTCAGAGATAAAGTGCATGCTGACATTGCAAACCATCTCATCCATTGTACACATTTTGGTTCTTCCCACACACCATAGTTCGGTTGTGTGAAAGAACAATTCTCCTATTTTGGCTCTTGGGCAGAAATGGTTTAAATCCTCAAGTGTTGAAAATACGTTCATTGTTGAACTGCAGAAAGGGCTGCAGAGAAGCATCTCCCACCACTAAAGATTCAGGAGAACATGAATTTCTGAACCTTATGAATTTCTGGTAAAATCAATAAGAGAGAGAGATCAAATCAATTCTTACTGAGTGAAGTGGCATGTCTGTCACTCTCCTGACAGGGGACTCTCTCTGGGGTCCAATGGAGTCTTCCGTGACTCAAGGGCATCAGTGACCACTTGTGCAAACAGACCCTTGACCTGGAAGAACAAGGAGGATATCAAAGCCGGTGAACTGAGAAAAGGCTTAGAAAAGGCATGCGAGAGGCAAAAGTCCTTGGGGAGCTTGGGACATTCCTCCGTGGAAGATTTGCAGAAAGGTTTTGAAAATTACAGAATGTTTTAAGTTCTTGCCCCTTACATCCTGAGCCCCTTGGAAGTACCAGGATGAAACTCTCTCTCACCCGCTGCTCTGCCTGCTTCTTCTCTGCCTGGCTCAGGAGGAAACCTTCGGCCAGGGCCACCGCCTGGGAAGTGGTCTGTGGTTCACACTCTCTAACCCAGTTCTCAGTGTCTTCTGGGAGAACGATCAGGAACTGCTCCAGGATCACCAGGTCCAAGATGTTATTCTTTATGTGGTGCTCTGGCTTCAGCCACCGACAGCAGAGGTTGTGGAGTCGGTTGCAAGCCTCTCAGGGCCCTTTGGTCACCTGGTAGCAGAACTGCCTGAAATGCTGGCGCTGTACATCTGAGCAGAAGGCATCCTCCTTACCCAGGATCTTCTGCACTGTTCTTTCCCAGAATTCCCCAGGACTGCCAGCAAGGATGATATCTGGACCTCTTGTTGCTTCAGGACCAGCTGAGTCCTGGTCTTCCATCTTGGATTACTGTTCCAAGGTATCTCCAACCCGGCCCAAGAGATTCCTCTCTCTTCTGCCAAAGTCTGCCCTTACTGGAGGTGCCACCTGTAGGAAATTCAACAGCAGAGACTATTCAGTTTGTAACTTATAGTTTAATTTTGTTATTAGTACAATAGCCAACCAAAGGCTGTACTAATTGGGGGTACTACCAAGGCCTGCAAAACCAAAGCATTATAACAGCCTGGTCATCTCTGAGAAAGAAAGGCAGTTGGCTGCTGAGACCACAAAGAAAAATGGGAGACTTGTTTGTGAATTTCCTTCATGTGAGGTCCATGGATTAAAGCCTTCAGTCTGGTTGAGAACCAAATGGTGCAACATCCCTCCCGGTGGTCTGCCCCTTAGAGCTCATGGGAGCATAAGAAGAACCTGGCTGCTGGATGAATCCAAAGGCCCATATAGTCCATAATCCTGTTCTCACAGTGGCCAATTGGATGCCCTCCTGGGAAGTACAACGGTGTGACAAACCTCAGCTGAACTGGCTAAACTGATCATTGTGCATGCATGCCATGCAGAAGCAAGGAGAAGCAACCAGAAGGGCATCCATATTGCCTGGAAGATGGTCATTAATGTTGTTAATTGAGCTGGTGGGGACTTTATTATACAGCCACAAGAGTGGCTGTATACTATAGCCAGTGGGGATTTCACATTCCGCAACGTTAAATTTAAAATACCCCACATGCCATTCTGATGCTTCCCATAAGCTCATTTCAAAACAAAACCTTACAAAACATACAGTCCTGAACTCAGAAACGCTTGCTTAACAACCCTGTCAATTTTCATGGCGATACACAAAACAGAGAGAATCAAGAGTTCAAAGTGTAAAAAGAGAGAGAAAAACACCAGACTTTGATTTCACTTGAGACAGTAATTGCTTCCCTCAGAAAATCCTGGGAAGTGTAGTTTGTGAAGGCTGCTGAGAGGAGACTCCTGTTCCACTGAGAGAGCTCCAGTGGCCAGACTGGTTTAACAGTCAGCCACTCTGACTGAAGTCTGTGAGGGGAACAGGGCGTCTCCTAGCAACTCTCAGCACCCTTCACTAACTACATTTCCCAGGATTCTTTGGGAGAAGCCATGGCCGTCCAAAGTGAAATAAAGGCCTGGTGTGGATGTGGCCAGGAACAGCTTTGGTTTAAATTTGGGTGGGAGGCTACAAGTGCCTGCTGTAGAATAAAAAGGTGGGGGAAACCCTGAAAAGCAATGATACTGTTCACAATGTTTTCCTTTTGGATAGGGGCTTCCCCTCTGCCCAGTGCCCACCCACCCAATCTCCATCCTGCCCCTCCCCCAGGTCAGTGTTGGACTATGACCTGGGAGACCAGGGTTTGAATCCCTACACAGCCATGAAGCACACTGGGTGACCTTGGGCCAGTCACTGCCTCAGCCTGAGAGGAAGGCAATGGTAAAACCACCTCTGAATACTGTTTACCATGAAAACCCTATTCATAGGGTCAACATAAATCGGGATTGACTTGAAGGCAGTCCATTTCCATTTTCAAACATGATTGCACAGAAATAAATCCCATTGAACTCAAAAAGTATGGAAATTATCAAACCCACCCGCCTTCCCCCTCCCTCTTGCCCCTTCCCTCCCCTTCCTTTGTTCCTTCCTCCCCTTCCAATCCCCTCCTTCCCCCTCCTCTACCTCCCCATCCCCATGGTGTCAGGCCCAGGATGGGACTCAGGAACCAGGCTTGTGGTTGAAAGCAATTCAGTTTTTATTAAGGTAATATCCAAACATAGACTGCGCCTTCTCATGAAGCAACACAAAGTTACAGGTCCTGCGACGTGGAAGAAAGTTGACAGAGCAAGGGACCGCTTTACCGCCTGTCTCTTAAGAGGGGGGCAAACAGGCGCGAAGCCTTTCGCTCCTCCTTACCGGACCCTCGGTCACCACCCTCCTGCCCCCTTTTCCTGTCTTTTCAACTGTCTTCGCGTACGTGGCGATGGGGGAAGCACGGGCCCCTCCTCTTCTGAAGTCTCCGACTCTGGTATGGGGGAGAGAGGGGGGTCAAGCTTCAAACTGTCTTGCAATCTCTCGCCGCTTTTCTCTGGCTCAGGAGGCAGCGTGGGAACTTCGAGGGAAGACTCCAGTTCTGTGAGACCGTCAAGGTCTCCGTTGCTATGCAACGCTATCTCTGGAATTTCCTCTCCTTCTCCAGTCTGCTCTAACGAACTGGGCCCCTCCTCCTCCTCCGTTTCTGAATCCTCATACCCCCAACCTGGCACCTGGACGTCTGACGCCCTGACACATGGTCAGTTTTACCTTTCTTAAGCATGATTGCACGGAAGTAAATGCCATTGAACTCTATAAGCATGCAAATGATCAAACCTGTTTTTCCCCTCCTTCCCCTCTCCTCTTCCTTCTTTCTCCTCCCCTGCCCGCTGCAGCCCTCCCCCCCGGTCACTTTTACCTATCCTAAGCATGATTGCACAGGAGTAAATCACACTGAATTCAATAAACATGCAAATGATCAAACCTGTCCTTCTCCTCCCCTCCCCCTCCTGCCTGCTCCCATCCCAGTCCTCCACTCTGCGTTTCCTCCCCTCCCCATCCTGTGGTCAGTTTCACCTATCCTAAGCATGATTGCAGGGGAGTAAATCCCATTGAACTCAATAAGCATGCAAGTGATCAATCCATTCTCAGCAAACTTGGACAGGATCCCATTTCTTACTTGCCGGATTAAAAAGCAGGAAAATTCACTAATAGGCAAAAAACCTTGCCGTTTAAGAACATACCTATAGCCAACAGATATTTCTATCAAACTTTAAAAAGCAGGGAAACTGGGCCGCTATAGTGAATGCACCAGGGTAGCAGGAGACCTGACCTCCTCTCTGAGATATTGGACTGCCCTACAAATTTGTCAAAATGCAAACACAATTTGGGTTGGTCTTTCACAGTTCAATCCACTTGCTGTGTAGCTTGCAAGAAATACCTCACTCCTCATCAAAGAATTCATACAAGCGAGAAACCATATCAATGCTTGGAACGTGGAAAAAGATTCAGTTGGAAGAGACATCTCACTTCCCATCAACGAACTCATACGGGGGAGAAACCGTAACAGCACTTACAATGTGGCAACAGCTTCAACTGGAAGGAAACTCCCACTGACCATCAAATAATTCATACAGCGCAGAAACAATAACAGTGCTTGGAAGTTAAAAAAGCTTTAGTTGGAGCAGCTATCTGAAGACACTCTCTTCCCTGTGTATGTACAGGATTGAGGATTCTTACGTTCTCTCCTTTGCCCATTGGCTATGCAGAGTCCTTATATGTCAGATGTATTCACGAGAGCTTACACTGTCTCCAACAGCAGTCATCTGAACAGGCAGTCTAAAGATTGGAGTTCCCACACAAAATAACATGACAGCAGATTGTCGTTATAATATTTATTTCTAAAATATTTTAATACTTCTTAAAATATTTACATGAATGCATATAGTTGGCTTTTGCCAATAAGTCAAAATCAAACAAGTTACATTGCAATATATCTTATCCAGAAAATAAATAAACATGTCACCCTCAGCGTGTTGGCAGACCTCAACCACAGTAGTTCTCTTCGACAAACTGCAAAGATCCGGTTTATTGGCAGCAGCAAGCATAGCAGTACGTTGGACCAGTCTGACAGATTGTTAACTTAATGCTCCTGATCTCTTCCTGAGCTCCTCCTTTTATAGGAGTGTCCAAGGCTATACCTTGTGTCACAAGTCAGCTGTTATCTGACAGGTGGCTGCATGAGATCACAACTCAGGGTGAAGTGTGTCAGTTTAGTGACCATGCAGGTGTTTCAGAGGACAGTCTATTCCCATATCAGTGCTGGTTTTCCTTATCTGGATATAAATTTAATAAATAAATAAAACCAGTTGTTTACTTCCAGGTTGGCAGATTACCTGAAACATTGGCTGCTGCTACTTAACATTTCCTGTGTCACCATATAAGGCAGCTCCTCCCAGACAATTCCTCTCAGGCAGTGTTTTAACACGATTCTTAAGGACTATTCTTTAGGATCGTACAGAATACACAATAGGATTTTGACATAGTATTTATTTTGTTCAGTTGTTTAAATGCTTAGCAGCTAAGTGCCTTACCTTTGTTCAGAATTGTGGTCACAATTTCTAGCGTGGGTTCATACCACAGAATTACATTTCTCAGAAGCAAGCCCCGCTGATTTCCTCCCCCGATCTCTGAATAGAGAGAGTGTGGGGGTGCAGGTGGAGTGAGAGACAGAGAGAGACCAACTGGATTTGGAATGAAAAAAGACCAACATAAACCTAGCCTGCCTCACCGTTTGTTGTGAGGATAACATTGCAAAAAGGAGAGCCATGGCTGGCACTTTGAGCTTCTTGGGGGAAAGGTGGAATGGATATAAATGCAACACTGATAAATGAGGAATATTTTTTTAAAGTATTTCTCTAACTTTCCTGTCCATGAATCTGAACTGTAATACATTCTTTGAACAATGGGTTGTTCTGCTAGGCATGAGGGAAATCTGCCAAGAGATGAGGTAATATTTAATTCAGAGTCTGCGCGTTCCTCCGAAAGTACCAAAAGATGGTCCTTGCGACTTGTCCTCATTCCACAGTACTCCGGAAGGCACAGCAAGTCAGAAAATAGGGGGTGCAGGCGGGAAATGTAGTCCAGAATACTCTAGAGCTTGGCCACCCTTTCAGTTCAGAATGAATCCAAGTGGGGGTTCAGCCAGAGCACTCCTAACAACTCCCCCCATTGACAAACATTTGCCTACACCTGTACGAATGTTTGTCACACCTTATGCCACTCTGTTCTGCACTGGCCGCTTATTCTGTCTTCCATCTGACGCAGCTGCTTTGGGACGTCATCTATCTTACCATAGCAACCATAATGACAGCAGCCAACGTGAACTATCAGATCCTTCACAATGGGGAGGGGTTATAGTTGAGAGCACTTTCTCTGTAGACATCAGAGGTCCCACAATTTATAGGTGCAGGCGTGTTTTGGAGGGGGGAATGGATCCCGTTACTTTTTCCGCTGCAGCCCCCTCCAATTTGCCACACACTCACCCACACGAGCCCCAGGGCGAAGGAGGAGGCAGGAAGGCCGAGGGCTCCTCAGCAGGAAAAGTGGGCTGCCTTCAAGTCGATCCCGCCTTCTGGCTATGAACAGGGTTTTCATCCCAAAGCGCAACTGGAGGCTCACTCGATCCCAGAAGGGAAGCGCCAAACTCCTCCCCTCGCACAAGACTAGTCCTGCCTCTTGCCTCCCCCCACGTGAAGAAGGCGGGGCGGGAAGCGGCTGGCGATTTCCTCAGGAGGACCCCCCTCCCACTCCCCGAATCATCTTCCTCTCTAGGAAACCCGATCACTGTCCTTAACCCTTCCGCGGCCAGCCTCCTGCTCTCCAAGAAGCGCGCTTTGCGCAGGGAGCCGTTTCGCCTCCGCCCGGGCGCGCCTCTTTCCCTCTCGGCCGAGCACGGCAGGCCCTGGCCGGCGTCGCTTGTCTGCGAGGCTCCGCCGGGAGAGGCTTCCGCCGCAGGGGTCCCTCCGGCCGCGGAATGGCTCCAGGGGACTAGAAGGCGCAAAGGCGTCTTCCTCCGCGGCTCGCTGAACCTGGCCCGGGCGCAGCGCGGCTCGCTCTTCCGACCCTCTGACAAGTGGGAGATCGTCCGGGGGAGATTCCTCGGCGAGGAGACGGCGGGAGCCGAGAGGAAAAGGTGGATCGGAGGGGAGGGGGGATCCAAGCTGTGGGGCGGGCGGGGAGCTGGAGCAGGGAGGCAGGAAAGGGGGAGACGCCTCCCGCCTCCCCTTGCAGCCCCCGAGGGATTCTCCCCATCGGGCAGATGCAATGCGGAGCCGAAACCCCGCATGATGTGTGAAGGCAGAATGAATATGCACGAATGTACACCTGTGTGGGGTCTTGGACTTAGTTTTGCTCTGGCACGTGCGGATCCAGCCTTGCAGTGTGGAGGCCTTCTTCCTCTTCCAAAGAGATTTGCAACCCAGAAACATTTAGCGGAGAGACCCCACCGGGGTGCTCCTCTTGTTATTCACCGGCCTGTCCCCGGACGGATGGCAACAGGATCAAATCCAATGCTTAGCTCAATGCAATGTTATATTAAAGCAAACTGAAATCCCGAGGAACCCGCTGGCACCAGAAAGCGGCCCGCTCCAGCGGCCAAGGCCTGGTGGGTCAAGATGAGCTTCCGACGTCTGCACCTGACAGCGTGCAAACGGGTACCAGAAGTGTAGAGTCGCTTGTCTCTTTGCTTGGTCAAGAGGGAGCAATGAGCTGAAGGGGGGGGGAGAGAAAAGGGGCAGGAAATTCTCCAAGTTGCCCTTCCAGCCTCGGAGGGCTTCTGCCTGCAGCCCAATGCAAAGGAAACACCCGGAGTCCACAGCCCCCTTTGCAGGATCTTCCGCCTCCCTCTCCATGCGAGCTCTTCGAGAGGAAGGGGATTTGGGGAGGAGAAGAACTGGGGCGGGAGCCCCCGGAGCCAGAGCGCTCCCTCCCTCCAGATCCTTTCCTGCCAGGCTTCTCACGTGTGGAGGGGGAAAGGGCCTTTATCTACCGCAAGCGCCTCCGTTTCTGGCCTCCTTTGAAATCCGGTGAGGCTGCCCACCCCGCCCCATTCTGTGCCTTTGAGAAAGGGGACCGCAGCGGGAGGGTGCGTAGGAAGGCTGTTCAGTCGATCCATCTGGGATCCACCACAACGCCCAAATCGGGGAGCACATCTTCACTGTCCCTCGCTGCAAAGCTAGGAGGCCCCTTCTGATGTCTATTGAAGCAGGGAGGGTGGGAGCATTTAAAGTTCGCTTGCGACCCTGAGTTCATTCCTTTACACTTTAATTAGGATTTATTTCCCCACCATGAATCGGGCAGTGGTGCTGTCACTCCTGGCAGCCCCGCATGCGCCCATTCAGACATGCAACCCTTGAGATGCTGAGGGGATCTCTGGAGACTGGATAGAAAGCTCAGCTGAGAACTGCTGGCAGCCTTTGAATCAAATGCAGGGGGCCTTGTGTGGAAGTAGAAAACAAATGTGTTGTATTGAATGGAAATGAAAACTGAAGAGATAATAGAATCATAGAATAGTAGAGTTGGAAGGGCCATCAAGTCCAACCCCTGCTCAATGCAGGAATCCAAATCAAAGCATTCCTGACAGATGGCTGTCCAGCTGCCTCTTGAATGCCTCCAGTGTTGGAGAGCCCGCTATCTCTCCGATCATTGGTTCCATTGTTGTATGGCTCTAACAGTTATGAAGTTTTTCCGGACGTTCAGTCGAAATCTGGCTCCCTGCAACTTGAGCCCATTGCTGTGTGTCCTGCACTCTGGGATGATCGAGAAGAGATCCTGGCCCTCCTCCATGTGACAACCTTTCATGTACTTGAAGAGTGCTATCATATCTCCCCTCAGTCTTCTCTTCTCCAGGCTAAACATGCCCAGTTCTTTTGGTCTCTCCTCATAGGGCTTTGTTCCCAGTCCCCTGATCGTCCTTGTTGCCCTCCTCTGAACCCGGTCCAGTTTGTCTACATCCTTTTTAAAGTGTGGAGACCAGAACTGGATGCAGTACTCAAGATGAGGCCTAGCCAGTGCTGAATAGAGGGGAACTAATACTTCACACGATTTGGAAACTATACTTCTGTTAATGCAGCCTAATATAGCATTTGTGATTATTTATTTATATACCAATAAGTTGCCAAAATGGCTTCTAAGCAAGTTTACAATCGATTACAAAAAAATGTAAGCGTTAATGAAAATAACATAAAATACTTAATGAAACAATAAAATCGAAATGAAAACAAGAAATATTGTCAATGGAAATGTGCAGTAAAACAAGCCCATTAAAACAAGCCCATTAAAACAGAACAGATTAAGAGAGAAATTCAAACCACAAAGGGGCAACAGAGCTGCGTAACCACCGAATTTGGTCACTCGTACCTGCCTTGGCCAAATGGGGTGGGGGCCAGGCACAAACCTCTGGCATACCTTTGGCGGACAGGGATTTGGACTGAAGCTTACAGTGTGAATAGAAGCAGGTATCTATAGGGTGAAAATGGAACTTGCAAACTATGGACGATGACCGTTCTAGTTAGTGATACATGAATATAATTTTGGAGAGCAGCTGGAGGGAGATACGGTTTGTATTTCTCTGGCTGGTGAGTCTGTATAACAGGATGTGGACAAAGAAAAGAAAGGGAAAGTAAGAGATGGAGAAAGTCCTGATCCAATTAAGCAAGATACTGGGGCAGGGATATGGCAAAGGGTGGCAAAGTGAGTAGCTGTGAGGGGAACAAAAACTCCACATACAGAAGATGATTGGATGTTAGAACAAATTAACCAAGAACTGTCACTAGAAGCTAAAATGATGAAACTGAGGCTATCATACTTTGGACATGTAGTGAAAGCGGGGAGCTCTTCCCCATCTGCTCTCACTGTCCTAGGAGTCAATCCCCAGCCTTGGGCAATTGATCCCAGCGAATCCTGGTTTGCCAAGGTTGTGCACGTCAACACCAACCCTGCAAGGTAGTACTGCCACCACCCTTCAGCTGATTAGCCACTCTGGGGCAAAGGGAACCCCAGAGCCCACTTAAACACCTGAGCCTCTCAGGACCAGAGGCTAGATACCCTCCTGGCCCCTTCTGAAGTTTTAGATAAAAACGTTTCTCGGTTACACAGTAGTTGTGGTCAAATGGCAAGGACTGAATTTAGGAACTGACCCCTTTCTCTGGAATAAACACACGTTGGTTTAAAGTAATTAAAGTTTATTAAAAAGAAAATAAGAAAAGCATAAAAAAGGTTACAAAAAACAAAAAGGTACACACAAATAATTTGTAGCAGCAAATTGAATCCTAAAACCATACACCCAAACAGGTAAGGTGTTTAGTAACAAAGGCAAAAGAAAGTTTTAAAGCTATCTGCCTTAGCTATACTTACAAGAGCATAGGATCTTTCAATGGGTAGCCTTCTTCCCCTCAGGGAGTTGCAAGTCAAGATGTAAATGGAGCCACAACAGACCATCACCATAGGCAAGGCGGTGCTCCAAAGTGGGACACAAACCCAGAGTTCTGAGCCTCCTCTTATGGAGGAAAATTCCCTCCCAGCTGGAGACAATTACCCAATTAACATTTTCATCAAAGGGATGAAAAACGATGTTCCCACAGCACCTGGCGCCTCCTCTTGGTTTCCCATAACAAAGCAAGGAGTTTTACGGCCTTGACGGAACCAGGCCCCTTCTACTGATAAGAAGGTGCAAAATTACTGTAAGCTGGTACAGCTGTGCTGTAAAAATCACCAAGTCACAGTGATGAAAGAACATGAAAGATTTAACTGCTTGCTAGCAAGCTAACAGGGAAGATGCCAAGGGGAAGAATTCCCCATAAGGCTTTGGGAGTTAGCCATTTTAAATGCAGGCCAGGGTAAGACAGGCAAGCTGGCATGACAGGACACATCATGAGAAGACATGATTCACTAGAAAAGACAATAATGCTGGGAAAAACAGACCACAGACCTGAACTTACAAGATCTGAACAGGGTGGTTCATGACAGATGCTCTTGGAGGTCTCAGATGCATAGGGTCACCATAAGTCGTAATCGACTTGAAGGCACATAACAGCATCAGATCTCGGATGCAGGAAAGAAATATTTTGTTTTACAGTAAATGATGAAAAATGATCTAAAGGAACCATGTGCAAGTCAGAGAACGAATCAGCCAAGATTTCTTCAACTGAGAGACAGCCTTTATTTAACCCAACTTCAGTGCAGTTTAATGTAAGCGAGGCTGGAGAAGAGGGCAGGTTTGGAGTCAAGAGAGGAACACGGAAAGATAGAAAGTTGCTTTATACTGAATCACACCCTTGGCCCATCCAGCTGAGTATTGTCAACACTGACTGGCAGCAGCTCCCCACTGTTTCAGGCACAAGACAGGCAGGCCTACTTGGAGATCCCCAGGATTGCCCCTGGGACCTTCAGGAAGTGCAGATGCTCAACTGCTGAGCCATGGCCCCCATGGTTGAGAAGGGTTGTGGCTGGGAGCTTTGAGTGAAGAAGGGACAAGGGCTCAATGGAAGGGTGAGGGGGGGTGCCCAGCAGAGAAGGAGGGACAGACCAGTGCAGCAGATGCTGCATCTTGTGACCCTCTCCTAGACTGAAGACTTTCATTCATGGTACTCTCATGGAGGAAGATTTCCCCCCTCCCCCCAGCATTCATCAGGCTTTCCTTTCCGGGGAAGACCTGGTGGTTAGCCAAACTCATCCCCACTTTTTCCTGTCCTGAGTATGTAATAATTCTCTATCAGAGCAATGTCTTGGCTTTGCAGGACCTGGTAGCCCATCTGATCAGGACAGTCTTAGCCTTGATGCAGAAATTGGCACAAGACGAAGGAGTTCCTTCAGCCCTTTGGAGGCTTTTGTAAGATGGAGGGGGAAGACTCATCTGGCCCTGAAGCAGGAAGAGGCCCTGATGTCATCGAGACTGGGAGCAGTGGGGGATTCTGGGAAAGAACTGTGCAGAAGGCCCTGGGTGAGGAGGACACCCTCAGCTCAGATGCGCAGCGCCAGCAGTTCAGGCATTTTGGCTACCAGGAGGCTGAAGGGCCCCGAGAGGTTTTAAGAGGACTCCACCATCTCTGCCATCAGTGGCTGAAGCCAGAGCAACACAGAAAGGCTCAGATCCTGGACCTGGTGATCCTGGACCAGTTCTTGAGGGTCCTTCCACCTGAGATGGAAAGCTGGGTGAAGGAATGTGGAGCAGAGACCACTTCCCAGGCAGTGGCCCTGGCTGAAGGTTTCCTCCTGAGTCAGGCAAAGAAGCAGGAAGAGCAGAAGGTAAGAGCATTTTCATCAGGGCTGTGGAGTCAGAGTCGGAAGCAATTTGGAGTGGAGTCGGAGTTGGTAGAAATGCACTGACTCCGGCTTCAAAATAAATTTTGATTGACAATTTTTTTTAATATAAATTCAAAATGTCAAAGAAGCTTCCGATGAAGTAAGCTGTATTTGAGCATTTCACCATAACTCAAGATGGAAAACATTTTGTGTGTCAGTGTATGACACAAGACCCAGATGAAGACAGATGCTGTGATGCCAAGATCAGCGTATATTCAGGCAGTGATAAAAATGCTCCTACGAGAGCTTCCAATTTAAAAAGACATTTACAGCCCTTTCCAGGGCTGTGGAGTCAGAAGCAATTCTGGGTGGAGTCGGAGTTGGACAGTAGAAAAATAGAGGAGTCGGAGTCAAAGGTTTGGCGTACCGACTCCATAGCCCTGATTTTCATCGACATAAATCCCAGAGCCCAAGAATGTGAGGGAGGGTATCCCAAAATTCTTGACTAATTGCCCAACCTTTTTTGGAAAGCACCCGAAGAAGGTTATCTGATAACCTTCTGGGTTTGTATCTCTGTCATTCATTTTCTAATCCTTCTCCCCTTTCCCTGTTTTGGATCTTCATGACTGTTTCAGGGAGAGGACCTCTTTGCAGAAACCAGCTCTGATATCCTTCAAGCCAAGAACACTCCATTGGACACCAGACGGAGGCCGCTGGGTAAGGAAGAATGGGGTGTCCCACATTTTTGTTTCCCTCTGTCAATTTTGAAATCGATCCACTGGCTCTTGTAACCTTTTGGGGCAGAAGACGTTTGTCTGCAGCCTTTTCCACAGCTCAGAAAATGACCCTATTCACAAAATGGGACAACTTTGTACACGGGGGACAAGCACCCCCAAAGGGGGTGAGAGGAGTCTACATGCAAGGGAAACATAAAAGAGGCACTGACGCTGAACAGATAAAGAGTTTTTCTGAGGCCTATGTGTAGTCAAGTCGTGCATCGCTTAAGGCCATCAACTATGTCTCTCACAGGTGATGGAAGGATGCCGGCGAGATCTCCTCTGCTGTCTCTTCTTTCCGGCAGAGAGGAGGGAGCTGCTGTGGAAGCAGATCAGGTAGGGGGACAAATCAGTGGGGGAAGAGAGGCTGGGGGCAGCTTGGGTGCCTTTGTCTCTTGCTTACCTCCCTGGGCCTGAATGGATTTCTCTCCTCCCTTTTGCTTCTGTCAAAGCTCTCTTTAATGTGGTTAACATCCTGAGAATAATGACCAGCCCACTCACCTTAACTAGTCTTTTGGATTTAGCTAGCATTTTTTATAATTACTGTCATAAACTACTTTTAATAATTTAGTAATAATTACTATGATTACTACTTTTACATTTACCACTTAATAATAGGCTTTGAAGCAATTCACATAAAAGATGGTCTCACACTTGACATACCCTGTTAAGATTTTAAAAAATTGTTTTGTTTTATCGTTTGTTTTCTGCCCCAGCCTCCTTTTGGGAGTAAGGTCAGGATATCAATTTAATAAATAAATTTACAAAGTATAAAAAGCAGTTACACTAAGATTAAAATCTAAATATCCACTATTAAAATACACAATAAAACAGTTGCATTAAAAAAGATTATCTACTACAGCAAACAGGAGCAGATCATCTTTATGCTATTTTTGAGGAGGATATGTTTCCCTTTTCTTTTAGGGTCCAGTGTCCTTTGAGGATGTGGCTGTGCATTTCACGGAGGAGGAGTGGGCCCTGCTGGATCCTGACCAGACAGCGCTGCATCAGGAAGTCATGGAGGAGAATTGTTGGATTGTCACATCTCTTGGTAAAGCTCTCTGTTGGGTTACAATATCTGTGTTGAAATTCAGTTATTTATATATGTGATGAATCAAAATATTCTGATGTAGCTCTAGAGCGCCACCTACAGCATCCGGGATTCTAACACACACACCCCACAGTTAACCTTGAACTGACAGCTATCTATGCTATTAGTCCAGGGCTGGCCTTGCAGCCTTCTGCATATTTTATTTATTTATTATTTGCTTTATATCCCGCCCTTCCTCCCAGCAGGAGCCCAGGGTGGCAAACGAAAGCACTAAAAACACTTTAAAATGTCATAAAAAACAATAACATACATTAAAACAAATCGTCTTTAAAAACATTTTTTTAAAAGCTTTCAAGACATCTTTTAAAAAAAGGTTAAAACATATTAAAAAGCAATTCCAGCACAAACACAGACTGGGGTAAGGTCTCTACTTAAAAGGCTTGTTGAAAGAGGAAAGTCTTCAATAGGTGTAGAAATGATAACGGATGGCATCTGTCTAATATTTAAGAAATAACATCCTTGGACAGTGGATGATGGGGCCTAAGCTTTTTATTCTGTTGTGCTTAAGTCTTTCCTTTGCTCCTAATAATTCAGAAGAGAATACATGTGGTTGTTCCATTTATTTATTTATTTATTTCATTTATATACCGCCCCATAGTCGAAGCTTTCTGGGCGGTTTACAGCAATTAAAAACAATAAAAACAAATACACAAATTTTAAAACACAAAAAACAATTTAAAAACACAAGTAAAAATATTAAAAACAATTTAAAAACACATGCTAAAATGCCTGGGAGAAGAGGAAAGTCTTGACCTGGCGCCGGACAGTGTTGGCGCCAGGCGCACCTCATCAAAACCATCATTCCATGATTTGGGGGCCACCACTGAGAAGGCCCTCTCCCTTGTTGCCAGACTCCCAGCATCCCTCCATATAGGCACCTGGGGGAGGGCCTTAGATGTTGAGCGTAGTGTACGGGTGGGTTCATGTCAGGAGAGGCGGTCTATCAGGTATTGTGGTCCTAAGCCGTGTAAGGCTTTATAGGATAAAACCAGCTCCTTGAATCGAGCTCGGAAACATACAGGCAGCCAATGCAAGCGGGCCAGAATCGGTTTTATGTGTTCAAACCATCTGGTCCCTGTTACCAATCTGGCCGCTGCATTTTGCACAAGCTGCAGCTTCCGAACAGTCTTTAAAGGCAGCCCCACATAGAGCGCATTGCAGTAATCTAGCTTGGAGGTTACCAGAGAATGGACAACTGAAGCCAGGTTATCCCTGTCCAGATAGGGGCGTAGCTGGGCCACCAATCGGAGTTGGTAGAAGGCACTCCGTGCCACTGAGGCTACCTGAGCCTCAAGTGACAGAGATGGTTCTAGGAGAACGCCCAAGCTATGATCCTGCTCCTGCAGGGGGAGTGCAACCCCATCCAGGACAGATTGGACATCCACCATCCGGTCAGAAGAATCACCCACTAGCAGCATCTCAGTCTTGTCTGGATTGAGCCCCAGTCCATTGTCGCAGCCAGGCACCGGTTCAGCACATTGCCTCACCTGAAGAAGATGAAAAGGAGAAATAGAGCTGGGTGTCATCAGCATACTGATGGCAACGCACTCCAAAGCTCCGGATGACCGCACCCAATGGTTTCATGTAGGTGTTGAACAGCATTTATCTGCACAACCACCTTTTGAAGTAGGCTAGGCAGCGACTGATTGGCCCAAGATCACCCAGTGAGCCCCATCCGTGAGCTGGAAGCTGAACCCAGGGATCCACAGCCCATATCCGACAGTCTGTAGAATGCCAGCTGTCAGTTAATGCCAGTTAACAGAAACAGTTAATTCTGTATTAGGATCTGCCTCCCATCTAAATCCCTTCAGCAAGCTTTCAACTGTATTGTTCAATAATTTCAGGTTTCATTTACTCCTAAGGCTCTAACGAGTTTTTGTCTTCATTGCAGAAAGGGGCGAGAACATGGGAGACACTGAGAAAATCCACAGAGTGGAGAAGTCATATAAATATTTAGAGTGTGGGGAGAGCTCCATTCAGAGATCCCGTCAAAGAACTGACAGTGGGGTAAAACCATATAAATGCATAGAATGTGGAAAGAGCTTTAGTCAGAGCACCCATCTCACTACCCATCAAAGAATTCATACAGGGGAGAAACCGTATCACTGCTTAGAATGTGGAAAGAGCTTCACCAGGAAGGAGCATTTCACTTCCCATCAAAGAATTCATACAGGGGAGAAACCATATCATTGCTCGGAATGTGCCAAGAGCTTCAGCTGCAAGGAATATCTCACTGCCCATCAACGAATTCATACAGGGGAAAAACCGTATCAATGCGTGGAATGTGGAAAGAGCTTCAGTCGCAGTTCCCATCTCAGAACACATCAAAAAATTCATACAGGGGAAAAACCGTACCAATGCTTGGAATGTGGGAAGAGCTTCATCCAGAAGGGAAGTCTTATTTCCCATGAAAGAATTCATACAGGGAAGAAACCATATCAGTGCTTGGAATGTGGGAAGAGCTTCAGACACTGTGGCCTCCTCACTTCCCATCAAATAATTCATACAGGAGAGAAACCATATCACTGCTTGGAATGTGGTAAGAGATTTAAGAGAAGCACCGATTTCCGTCTTCATCAAAGAAGTCACAGTGGAGAGAAACCATATCAGTGCTTGGAATGTGGCAAGAGCTTCAGCTGTAAGATAAACCTCACTTCCCATCAAAGAATTCATACAGGGGAGAAACCGTATCAGTGCTTGGAATGTGGGAAGAGCTTCAGATGCAAGAAATATCTCACTTCCCATCAAAGAATTCATACAGGGGAGAAACCATATCAATGCTTGGAATGTGGAAAGAGCTTCAGGTGGAGAGATCATCTCACTTCCCATCAAAGAATTCATAGAGGGGAGAAACCGTATCAGTGCTTGGAATGTGGCAAGAGCTTCAACTGGAAGGAAACTCTCACTTCCCATCAAAGAATTCATACAGGGGAGAAACCATATCAATGCTTAGAATGTGGCAAGAACTTCAGCAGGAAGGGACGTCTCACTGACCATGAAAGAATTCATACAGGGCAGAAACAATAACAGTGCTTGGAAGTTGAAAGTTTTAGTTGGAGCAGCTATCTGAAGACACTCTCTTTCCTGTGTATGTACAGGATTGAGGATTCTTACGTTCTCTCCTTTGCCCATTGGCTATTCAGAGTTCTTATATGCCAGGTGTATTCACCAGAGCTTACACTGTCTCCAACAGCAGTCATCTGAACAGGCAGTCTAAAGGTTGGAGTTCCCACACAAGACCTCTTGGGGCTTGGGAGATTTCATGAAAATAACATGACAGCAGATTGTCTTCATAATATTTATTTCTAACGTATTTTAACGCTTCTTAAATTTTTTACATGAGTGCAATAGTTGGCTTTTGCCAATAAGTCAAAATCAAACTAGTTACATGGCAATATATCTTATGCAGAAAATAAATGAACATCTGTCACCCTCAGCATGTTGGCAGACTTCAACAGCAGTAGTTCTCTTCGACAAACTCCAAAGTTCTGGTTTATTGGCAGCAGCAAGCATAGCAGTATGTTGGACCAGTCTGACAGTGAGCTTAATGCTCCTGATCTCTTACTGAACTCCTCCTTTTATAGGAGTGTCCAAGGCTATACCCTGTGTCATAACTCAGCTGTTATCTGACAGGTGGCTGCATGAGATCACAACTCGGGGTGAAGTGTGTCAGTTTAGTGACCTTGCAGGTGTTTCAGACAGGACAGTCTATTTCCATATCAGTGCTGGTTTTCCTTATCTGCGCTCCTTCTGGGAGGAAGGGCAGGATATAAATTTAATAAATAAATAAAAGCAGTTGTTTACTTCCAGCTTGGCAGATTACCTGAAACATTGGCTGCTGCTACTTAACATTTCCTGTGCCACCATATAAGGGAGCTCCTCCCAAACAATTCTTCTCAGGCAGTGTTTTAACACGATTCTTAAGGACTATTCTTTAGGATTATAGAGAATACACAATAGCATTTAGACATGAAAAATGAAAACGGACTGCTTTCAAGAAAATAAGAATACAAAATCAGCAGGAAAGAGGTTGCTGTATACACTCACTTAACATCAAAGTATCTACTCTGTCCTTAGATGTTAGCTCACCTAAATTTGCAGGTTTCCAACAGTAGATGTCTGAGTAGGTGGAAGTAATGGCTGGAGACCTCACCCAAGGGTTCCTGGTCTTGGAAGATACCAGAAAAATTAAATCAGAAGTTCAGAGATCAAAATATTCTTATGCTATTTATCCATGTCTTGCACGCTATAGCTATTAAATGCACTCTGTGATGTCCCTGTATACTGTAAATATGATAAGTGTGGGTTTATTAGAGTATATGTGGTAAGTCGACTGAGTGAGAGGGGGGGATATATGGGTTGGAATGTTGGAGAATGTATGTTGATTGGCTGAGTATCTGAGTGTCTGAAGGTATAAATGAGAGGATGACAGCTGAGAGGTTAGGTTGGTTTTGGAGAGGGTTGTTGGGTGGATTGGATTAGGCGGGTAGTGTGGCAGGATATTGATGACTAAGAAATATAAAGAGTAACGCATCTTATGAAACCACATGCTTGTTGACTAAACCTTTAAGTAATTTTGTTTTTCCCCGTGTATATAAATAATTAGTTCTTGGTTTACCAAAACGCCTGTTCCTTGGCTGGACTTTCACAGACCAAAAGGGTGGGCAGGGCATACCAAGGTTGGGAAACAGTATAAATGGTGGCAGCAGTGAAGAGCAACCCAGGGCTGTAATCTTTATAGGCACAAACATAAAGGGGGGGGTTGAGGCCCATAAGTGCACCCAGACACAACATAGCAATAAGCCCAGAGGAGAGGAAGGCACAGTCTCAAGGCAATATAATACAAAATCAGCATGAAAGAGGTTTCTCCCCATCCTCTCTTGCAAAGCTACTGTGGACACTGAAGCAATGCAGTGGTGCAAATACTCGGCATCTAACAAACATGAAAAGTGTTTTTCTTGGGTTCAGAAGGGCTCCCTGCTGTCACTGCAGGGTAGGTAATAAAAGTAAATGTACTGCCTTCAAGTCAATTCCTACTTATGGCGACACTATGAATAGGGTTTTCATGAGGCTGAGAGGCAGTGACTGGCCCAAGGTCACCCAGGGAGCTTCATGGCTATGTGGGGATTCGAACCCTGTTCTCCCAGGTCGTAGTCCAGCACCTTAACCACTACACCACGCTGGCTCTCGGGGTAGGTAATAAATTCTAATAATAATACTACAAGTAATACACGGGTAAAGGCACCTCAAGAGGTTTAGAGTTGGTAGATAAGCTTAGTTCATTTTTGGAATAGCAGGTACAGGAATCACAGGCTTGAAATGTTTTTGTTCTAATAATTATTAGTTTGCATTCATTGTTAATATTGTTATCTTTGGTATTATACAGCTTTAGTGTCCTTTTTGGTTAATTCTTAATTATGATTAGGACTATTTTCTCTCTTTTCTCTGCTGATATCTTAGTGTAGGAGAAAAAACGTAAGAGCGGTGGCGGCTGTTGGTCACTGGAGCTCACAGGTCTGCTTAGGGGATCGTGGAACTGTGTTCAATGAAGTAAAGGGGTGTGGCCTAGTTATTCTGGTTTTCTCCCCATCCTCTTTTGCAAAGTTTCTGTGGACCCTTAAATAATGCAGTTGTACAAATACTCAGCATCTAACAAAACTGAAAAGTATATTTCTTTGCTTCAGAAGGGCTCTCTCTTGTCAATGTTAGTTTACTGCTAGGACAAAAGTTGTGTGGCCTCCACCTGCTCTCATTCCATCCTTATCTTCCTCCTTTACAAAGAAACTGTAGACACATAAATGTTAGTTGTTTAAATGCTTAGCACCTAAGTGCCTTACCTTTGTTCAGAATTGTGGTCACAATTTCTAGCGTGGGTTCATACCACAGAATTACATTTCTCAGAAGCAAGCCCCGCTGATTTCCTCCCCCGATCTCTGAATAGAGAGAGTGTGGGGGTGCAGGTGGAGTGAGAGACAGAGAGAGACCAACTGGATTTGGAATGAAAAAAGACCAACATAAACCTAGCCTGCCTCACCGTTTGTTGTGAGGATAACATTGCAAAAAGGAGAGCCATGGCTGGCACTTTGAGCTTCTTGGGGGAAAGGTGGAATGGATATAAATGCAACACTGATAAATGAGGAATATTTTTTTAAAGTATTTCTCTAACTTTCCTGTCCATGAATCTGAACTGTAATACATTCTTTGAACAATGGGTTGTTCTGCTAGGCATGAGGGAAATCTGCCAAGAAATGAAGTAACATTTAATTCAGAGTCTGCACGTTCCTCCGAAAGTACCAAAAGATGGTCCTTGCGACTTGTCCTCATTCCACAGTACTCCGGAAGGCACAGCAAGTCAGAAAATAGGGGGTGCAGGGCGGGAACATAAGAACATAAGAAGAGCCTGCTGGATCAGGCCAGTGGCCCATCTAGTCCAGCATCCTGTTCTCACAGTGGCCAACCAGGTGCCTGGGGGAAGCCCGCAAGCAGGACCCGAGTGCAAGAACACTCTCCCCTCCTGAGGCTTCCGGCAACTGGTTTTCAGAAGCATGCTGCCTCTGACTAGGGTGGCAGAGCACAGCCATCACGGCTAGTAGCCATTGATAGCCCTGTCCTCCATGAATTTGTCTAATCTTCTTTTAAAGCCATCCAAGCTGGTGGCCATTACTGCATCTTGTGGGAGCAAATTGCATAGTTTAACTATGCGCTGAGTAAAGAAGTACTTCCTTTTGTCTGTCCTGAATCTTCCAACATTCAGCTTCTTTGAATGTCCACGAGTTCTAGTATTATGAGAGAGGGAGAAAAACTTTTCTCTATCCACTTTCTCAATGCCATGCATCATTTTATACACTTCTATCATGTCTCCTCTGACCCGCCTTTTCTCTAAACTAAAAAGCCCCAAATGCTGCAACCTTTCCTCGTAAGGGAGTCGCTCCATCCCCTTGATCATTCTGGTTGCCCTCTTCTGAACCTTTTCCAACTCTATAATATCCTTTCTGAAATGAGGCGACCAGAACTGTACACAGTATTCCAAATGCGGCCGCACCATAGATTTATACAACAGCATTATGATATCGGCTGTTTTATTTTCAATACCTTTCCTAATTACTGCTAGCATGGAATTTGCCTTTTTCACAGCTGCCGCACACTGGGTCGACATTTTCATCGTGCTGTCCACCACAACCCCGAGGTCTCTCTCCTGGTCGGTCACCGCCAGTTCAGACCCCATGAGCGTATATGTGAAATTAAGATTTTTTGCTCCAATATGCATAATTTTACACTTGTTTATATTGAATTGCATTTGCCATTTTTCCGCCCATTCACTCAGTTTGGAGAGATCTTTTTGGAGCTCTTCGCAATCCCTTTTTGTTTTAACAACCCTGAACAATTTAGTGTCGTCAGCAAACTTGGCCACTTCACTGCTGACTCCTAATTCTAGGTCATTAATGAACAAGTTGAAAAGTACAGGTCCCAATACCGATCCTTGAGGGACTCCACTTTCTACAGCCCTCCATTGGGAGAACTGTCCGTTTATTCCTACTCTCTGCTTTCTGCTTCTTAACCAATTCCTTATCCACAAGAGGACCTCTCCTCTTATTCCATGACTGTATGTATGAATGTAGTCCAGAATACTCTAGAGCTTGGCCACCCTTTCAGTTCAGAATGAATCCAAGTGGGGGGTCAGCTGGAGCACTCCTTACAACTCCCCCCATTGACAAACATTTCCCTACACCTGTACGAATGTTTGTCACACCTTATGCCACTCTGTTCTGCACTGGCCGCTTATTCTGTCTTCCATCTGACGCAGCTGCTTTGGGACGTCATCTATCTTACCATAGCAACCATAATGACAGCAGCCAACGTGAACTATCAGATCCTTCACAATGGGGAGGGGTTATAGTTGAGAGCACTTTCTCTGTAGACAACAGAGGTCCCACAATTTATAGGTGCAGGCGTGTTTTGGAGGGGGGGATGGATCCCGTTACTTTTTCCGCTGCAGCCCCCTCCAATTTGCCACCCACTCACCCACACGAGCCCCAGGGCGAAGGAGGAGGCAGGAAGGCCGAGGGCTCCTCAGCAGGAAAAGTGGGCTGCCTTCAAGTCGATCCCGCCTTCTGGCTCTGAACAATGTTTTCATCCCAAAGCGCAACTGGAGGCTCACTCGATCCCAGAAGGGAAGCGCCAAACTCCTCCCCTCGCACAAGACTAGTCCTGCCTCTTGCCTCCCCCCACGTGAAGAAGGCGGGGCGGGAAGCGGCTGGCGATTTCCTCAGGAGGACCCCCCTCCCACTCCCCGAATCATCTTCCTCTCTAGGAAACCCGATCACTGTCCTTAACCCTTCCGCGGCCAGCCTCCTGCTCTCCAAGAAGCGCGCTTTGCGCAGGGAGCCGTTTCGCCTCCGCCCGGGCGCGCCTCTTTCCCTCTCGGCCGAGCAGGGCAGGCCCTGGCCGGCGTCGCTTGTCTGCGAGGCTCCGCCGGGAGAGGCTTCCGCCGCAGGGGTCCCTCCGGCCGCGGAATGGACCCGGGAGACGAGAAGGCGCAAAGGCGTCTTCCTCCGCGGCTGATTGAACCTGGCCCGGGCGCAGCGCGGCTCGCTCTTCCGACCCTCTGACAAGGGGGAGATCGTCCGGGGGAGATTCCTCGGCGAGGAGACGGCGGGAGCCGAGAGGAAAAGGTGGATCGGAGGGGAGGGGGGATCCAAGCTGTGGGGCGGGCGGGGGGCTGGAGCAGAGAGGCAGGAAAGGGGGAGACGCCTCCAGCCTCCCCTTGCAGCCCCCGAGGGATTCTCCCCGCCGGGCAAATGCAAAGCGGAGCCCAAACCCCTCATGATGTGTGAAGGCAGATTGACTATGCACGAGTGTATACCTGTGTGGGGTCTTGGACTTAGTTTTGCTCTGGCACGTGCGGATCCAGCCTTGCAGTATGCAGGCCTTCTTCCTCTTCCAAAGGGATTTGCAACCCAGAAACATTTAGCGGAGAAACCCCCCGGGGTGCTGCTCTTGTTATTCACCGGCCTGTCCCCGGATGGGTGGCAACAGGCTCAAATCCAATGATCAAGTCAATTCAATGTTCAATCAAAGCAAACTGAAATCCCGAGGAACCGACTGTAGAGTCGCTTGTCTCTTTGCTTGGCGGAGAGGGAGCAATGGGGGGGGGAGGAGAGAGATTGGGGCAAGATCTGTATGGGAGGAAGGAAAGAAAGGGGGCAGGAAACCGTCCAAGTTGCCCTTTCAGCATCGGAGGGCTTCTTTGTGCAGCCCAATGTTACGGGGCACCCGAACTCCAGAGTCCAGTCCCCACTGGAGGATCTTCTGACACCCATTCACTTGGGCTCTCCGCGGGAGATGGGGATGGGGAGCACTGGGGCAGCCCCCTCCTGTCCCTTCTTGCCTGGATTCTCACTTGTGGAGGGGGAAAGTGGCATGTCTCTCTACCAAGCGCTGCATTGGTGCTCCCTTCTGAAATCTGGTGAGTCTCTTCCCCCCCTCCCCGTTTTGTACATTTGTACAGCTTGCAAACGGGAACCCGAAGTGTAGAGTCACTTGTCTCTTTGCTTGGCCGAGAGGGAGCAATAAGTTGGAAGGGGGGGGGAGACAAGGGGCAGGAAATTCTCCTAGTTGCCCTTCCAGCATCGGAGGGCTTCTGACTGCAGCCCAGTGCAAACGGGGCACTCAGAGTCCACAGCCCCCCTTGCAGGGTCTTCCGCCTCCCTCTCCACGCGAGCTCCTCGAGAGGAAGGGGAACTGGGGCGGGATCTCCCGGAGCCAGAGCGCTCCCTCCCTCCAGATCCTTCCCTCCCAGGCTTCTCACGTGTGGAGGGGGAAAGGGCCTTTATCTTCCTCCAAGCGTCTGCGTTGCCGGACCCCATTGAAATCCGGTGAGTCTGCCCACCCGGCCCCATTCTAGGCCTTTGATAAAAGGGGATTCCCAGGACCGCAGCGGGAGGGTGCGTAGGAAGACTGTTCAGTCGATCCATCCGGGATCCACCACAACGCCCAAATCGGGGAGCGCATGTTCGCTCTCCCTCGCTGCAAAGCTAAGAGGCCCCTTCTGATTTCTATTGAGCGAGGGAGGGTGGGAGGATTTAAACTTTGCTTGCGACGCTGAGTTCATTGCACTTTAATTAGGATTTATGTCCCCACCATGAATCGGGCAGTGGTGCTGTCACTCCTGGCAGCCCCGCATGCGCCCATTCAGACATGCAACCCCTGAGATGCTGAGGGGATCTCTGGGGACTGGATAGAAACCTCACTGAGAACTGCTGGTGGCCTTTGAATCAAAAGCAGGAGGCCTTGTGTGAAAGTAAACAAAGGTGTTGTATTGAAAATGGAAATGGACTGCCTTCAAGTCGATCCCGACTTATGGCGACTTCCATGGTAAGCATTATTCAGAGGGGGTTTACCATTGCCATCCTCTCAGGCTGAGAGGCAGTGACTGGCTCAAGGTCACTGTCAGGACCCTTCCTGTCAGGATCCCACCTCAGGCGCCAGCTGCTAGGATCCTGACTGTGGTCACTGCCTTGTCACGGTTTCACCTCAGGGTCCTGGTCTTTAAACAGTTCTTACCAGCTCTAGCAAAGATCTCTTAAGATCCCACTGCTAGGCAGCACCACCAGATCTTCCTGTAAAACAATATTGCCTTGAGACTGTGCCTTAGTCTCCTCCTGGCTTATTGCTACTTTGTGTCTGGGTGCACTTGCAGGCCACAACCCCTTGTATCTTTGTGCCTCTAAAGATTACAGCCCTGGGTTGCTCTGGATACTTGATGATGTTACTCTATCTCTTCACGGCTGCCACCATTGATACTGTTACCATGCCTTTTCTGCTTTGAAACATGCACCCAGCATTTTGCTCCAAAACGCTCTATGTGTTTTACCCTGGGTTTTCTTCCTGTCAATTTCTCATAGGGAGACATGCCTATTATTCTGTGCACAAGGCGGTTCTGAATGTAAGCAGTGTACAGAATACATTCACCCCAATAGGTGTTATTCATATCTGCATCAGCCAGCATGGCTCTCATTGAATCCTGCAGTGACCGGTTCCTCCTCTCTGCAGTTCCATTGGAGGATGGTGAGAAAGGAGCAGTGAGACTTTGAATTATTCCTTTTTTTTCTAAATATGTTTTAAACGAATTACTGGTAAATTCTCCTCCTTGATCTGATTTGATATTTTTGATAACAACCCCATATTGTGTCTCTGTCCTCTGTATAAATGCCTTTAATTTATCTTCTGCTTCACTTTTCTTTTTCAATAAGAATACATGTGTAAATCTGGAAAAATCATCTACAATCACTAAATAAAATCTTGCCCCACCTTTTGAACACTGGAAAGGTCCAGCCAAATCCACATGTATGAGCTGATAGGATTTAGTGGTAGTACTTTCACAGCTCTTATTGACAGGAGTCACAGTCATTTTTGTTTTATAGCATACCTCACATTCATCCACATGCTCACAATGTGTTAGTTCCAAATCTTGACTATGCTTTGGAGTATTTTTCACTTTCTCAAAATGTGCGTGCCCTAATTTTCTGTGCCATTCATGTATACAGTTTTCGTGTATGTTTTTATTTACTCCTATCCAGGCACACGTGGGTTTATCAAGCTTACTCTCTACCATATACATTTGGTTCTGTAATTTCCCTTGCATACAGATTTCACCATCTTTCTGTACAAAACATCTATTCCCTTCAAATGTAATTTTACAACCTATTTGAGCTAGTTTTCTCACCGATAGAATGTTATATTTTAAACCAGAAACTAATAACACATCTGTCAATATAGTTCTCAAATTACTTAACCTGAGCGTGCCTCTTGCAATTGCATCCCGAGTTGATCCGTCAGCCAGATAAATCTTCTCTTGCACTGGCTTTGATGTGTAAAATAAACTAGAGTCTGTGATCAGGCAATTAGACGCTCCGCTGTCGAGAAGCCATTTAGAGTTAATTAGTTTATTGTCCTCCTTAGCAATAAAGTTCACGCTTGGTTTCCGATGTCCAAAGTCCCTGTTATTTCTCTTCTTACTTAAACAATGTCTCTGTATATGTCCTCGGGACCCACAAAAATAACATATTTTATTCTCTTGCCTGTTTCTTTGATATTGTTGTTGGTGTACAGCCTCAGTCTCTTTTAACTCAGTCCTCTTACTCTCTTGTCTCCTGTTCCATTCTTGTTGAAGTTTCTGTTCTACAAAGTCCAGAGATAAAGTTCCGTCTGGTAAAGTCTCCAAACTAGAGACCAGTACATCCCATTTTCGATCAAATGAAGATAACAGTATATAGACCATCTGAATGTCACTATGATGTACTCCTCTATCTTGAAGTTCAGCAAATAATCTACGAAATTCAGCCAGATGCTCTGTCATAGTCACTTCATCTGTAAAACGCATCTGATAAAGCTTCCGCGCTAAACACAGCCTGCTCCCTGCGGTTTGCTGCACATGAGTGGCTCTTAGCTTCTCCCACATTTGATTAGCTGTCGGCTCATTACTCACCAGCAACAGTTGAAAATCAGACAGCCCCAGAGTAATAAAAGCCTTCGCTTTCTCGTCTTTCTTCGTCCACGCTGCTGAAGGAGCTGCCGGAGGGGGGTTTTCTACGACATCATTCAAATCTTCTTTAATCAGAACTGCTCTCATTCTCCATTTCCAGCTGGAGTAGTTTACAGCATTCAGTCTCTCCATTGGCATCCCGGATGACAGGTTTACAGCCATGTTGTCCGCTCTTCACTTGCCTCTTTCTTGCACTTTCTTTTCTCTGCAGCAACGTCACGTAAACGACACTTGAACCCCTTACTTTGTGTGATAAGCTGGGCCCATAACCCCTGTCGGCGCATGCGTATAGATATCATACAAGTAAGAAATTCTGGTGTCGAATAGATCCAGTGAATACGCCAGGCCAGGCAAGTTTCTTGTAAGAGTCTTTACTGACAAAATACAAAACACAGTTCTCTCACTCCAAACGACTTTCGCCCACACCAGAGCTTCTGCAAGAGCAGCTTCTTATCTACCAGGTTGCCCTTGCCAACCACCTGCTGGCCTTGAGGAACCTGGCAACCCCTCTTGCTCTGTTTAACCCGTTTATTGCAGGTTTCATTCTCCTCCGAACAAACCTCTGTCTGTGAGTCTCATAACTTGCTTTACTGAACAACAGTTTCCCAACCTTGGTATATGCCCTGCCCACTTTTCTGGTCTGTGAAAACCCAGCCAAGGATCAGGCGTTAGGTAAACCAAGAAATATTTAATTATATACACAGTAATAACAATATTACTTAAAGGTAAACCGCCCAGAGAGCTTCAGCTATGGGGCGGTATACAAACAAACAAACAAATAAATAAATACGGTATAGTTGATTTATTTATTTATTTATTTCATTTTTAGACCGCCCATAGCTAGTAGCTCTCTGGGCGGTGTACAAAGCAGATTAAAAATACAATATTATAATAAAATCAATCACATATATCAACAACAATATTAAAATAAAATGTAGACATAAACATTAACATTAAAAACATTAAAAAGCCTGGGAGTACAGCCAGGTCTTAACCTGGCGCCTAAAAGAAAGCACCATAGGTGCCAGGCGTATCTCTTCAGGTAAGCTGTTCCACAATTCGGGGGCCACTACAGAAAAGGCCCTAGATCTGGTAACAATCCTCCGGGCATCCTGGTGAGATGGTACCCGGAGGAGGGCCTTAGATACTGAACGAAGTGAACGGGTAGGTTCATAGCGGGAGAGGCGTTCCACAAGGTACTGTGGTCCCACACCGTGTAAGGCTTTATAGGTCAAAACCAGCACCTTGAATCTGGCTTGGAAACAAATAGGTAGCCAGTGCAAACGGGCCAGGACAGGTGTTATATGCGCAGACCGATTGGTCCTCATCAATAGCCTGGCTGCCGCGTTTTGCACCAGCTGAAGTTTCCGAACTGTCTTCAAGGGCAGCCCTACGTAGAGTGCATTACAGTAATCCAGTCTAGAAGTTACCAGGGCGTGAACAACTGAAGCGAGATCGTCGCTGTCCAGATAGGGGCGTAGTTGGGCTACTAAACGAAGATGGTAAAATGCATTCCGAGCCACCGAGGCCACTTGAGCCACAAGCAACAAGGAAGGGTCAAAAAGGACCCCCAAACTACGAACCTGTTCTTTCAAGGGGAGTGTAACCCCATCTAGAACAGGATGAACATCCACCATCCGGGCAGGGAAAGAGCTCACCAACAGTGTTTCAGTCTTGTCTGGATTGAGTTTCAGTTTATTAGCTCTCATCCAGTCCATTATCACGGTCAGGCAGTGGTTTAGCACATCAACAGCCTCACCTGAAGAAGGTGAAAAGGAGAAATAGAGCTGCGTGTCATCAGAGTCTAAGTCCCGACGGATGCATGCAATCTTGTCCTGGAAGTGCTCCGCAAATTCGTTACAGCGGGCTTCCGATGTTTCTTTAGTATCGTGAGAGCCAGAATGTAACAGCCCACGTACTACCCTAAACAGCTCCGCTGGGCGGCAAAGAGATGATCTAATGGTGGCAGCAAAATAAAACTTTTTTGCCGCCCTAACCGCTTTTACATACATCTTAGTGGAAGCACTTACCAAAGCATGACTACATCCATCAGGAGTTCGCCTCCATCTGCACTCTAGCCTCCTTCTCTCTTGCTTCATCACTCTCAGCTCCGGGGTATACCACGGTGCTGTATGAGTTCTGCACTGAAGGGGGCGCGCGGGAGCGATCGTGTCAATGGCCTGGGTCATCTCCGTATTCCACAGGTCAACCAGGGCCTCGACAGGAGCGCCAGTACTATCAGCCGGAAAGACTCCCAGAGCCATCTGGAAAGCTACGGGATCCATAAGCCTCCGGGAGCGGACCAACTTAATAGGTCCCCCACCTCTGCAGAGGGAAAGGGCTGTCGTAAGTCTAAAACTCAGCAAGCGGTGATCTGTCCATGACAACGGAGTAGATGAAAAATACCCCGCCTTCAGATCACCATCTCCATGACCAGTGGCAAAGATCAAATCAAGAGTATGTCCTGATACATGCGTCGGGCCAGTAACAATTTGAAACAGCCCCATGGTTGTCATGGAGGCCATGAAGTCCTGAGCCACCCCAAACAAGACAGTCTCGGCATGAATGTTGAAGTCCCCCAGTACCACAAGTCTAGGGGACTTGTTAACAAGCGTATGGTTTCATCAGATGCGTTTCTCTTTATGTTTCTAGTCATCACCAGCCTAATCCAGTCCAACCCACAAAACCAACTCCAACCTCCCTCAGAACTCCCACCAACAAAACTCTCTCCAATCACCCCCCTTCTCAACTGTCATCCTCTCATTTATACCTTCACTCAAACGTTCAGCCAATCATAATACAATATTCTCCAGCATTCCAGCCCATGTACTCCCCCCTCACTCAGTCCACTTACCATATATACTCTAATAAACGCACTTACCATATTTACAGTAATATATAAATTGTTTTTATATAGTTTTAAATTTTAAAATTGTGTTTTAAATTGTTTTTAAAATATGTGTTTTAAATTATATATGTGTTTTAATGTTTTTGATTGCTGTAAACCGCTCAGAGAGCTTCAGCTATGGGGCGGTATACAAGTACAGTAAATAAATAAATATATACAGGGACATCACAGTCACCCAGTGAGCTTCATGGCTGAGTGGGGATTCGAACCCTGGTCTCCCAGGTCGTAATCCAACACTTTAACCACTACACCACACTGAAAATGAGATGAAAACTACAGAGATGATTTATTTATATACCAATAACTTGCCAAGATGCCTTGTAAGCATTTTACAAGTTTACAAGCGATTACAAAAAAATAGGCAAGGGTTAAGAAAAATAACATAAAATACTTAATGAAACAATAAAATCAAAACAAACACAAGAAATATTGACAATGGAAATGTGCAGTAAAAGAAGCCTATTAAAACAGAACAGATTAACAGAAAAATTCAAACCACAATGGGGCAACAGAGCTGCGTAACCACCAAATTTGGTCACTCATACCTGCCTGGGCCGAACGGGCGGGGGCCAGGCACAAACCTCTGGCGTACCTTTGGCGGACAGGGATTTGGACTGTAGCTTAAGGTGTGAATAGAAGCAGGTATCTATAGGGTGAAAATGGAACTTACAAACCATATATGATAACCGTTCTAGTTAGTGATTTGTTGTTGTTATGTGCCTTCAAGTCGATTACGACGTATGGCGACCCTATGAATCAGCGACCTCCAAGAGCATCTGTGATGAACCACCCTGTTCAGATCTTGTAAGTTCAGGCCTGTGACTTCCTTTATTGAATCAAGCCATCTCTTGTTTGGCCTTCCTCTTTTTCTACCCCCTGCTGTTTTTCCCAGCATTATTGTCTTTTCTAGTGAATCATGTCTTCTCATGATGTGTCCAAAGTATGATAACCTCAGTTTCATCATTTTAGTTTCTAGTGACAGTTCTGGTTTAATTTGTTCTACCACCCAATTATTTGTCTTTTTCGCAGTCCATGGTATCTGCAAAGCTCTCCTCCAGCACCACATTTCAAATGAGTTGATTTTTCTCTTATCCGCTTTTTTCACTGTCCAACTTTCACATCCATACATAGAGATCGGGAATACCATGGTCTGAATGATCCTGACTTTGATATTCAGTGATACATCTTTGTATTTGAGGATCTTTTCTAGTTCTCTCATAGCTGCCCTCCCCAGTCCTAGCCTTCTGATTTCTTGTCTCCATTTTGGTTAATGACTGTGCCGAGGTATTGATAATCCTTGACAAGGTCAATGTCCTCATTGTCAACTTTAAAGTTACATAAATCTTCTGTTGTCATTACTTTAGTCTTTTTGACATTCAGCTGTAGTCCTGCTTCGTTTCAAATCATTACTGGTTTCTGCTAAGAGTATGGTGTCATCTGCATATCTTAAATTATTGATATTCCTCCAATTTTCACACCTCCTTCATCTTGGTCCAATCTCGCTTTCCGTATGATATGTTCTGCATACAGATTAAACAAATAGGGTGATAAAATACACCCCTGTCTCACACCCTTTCCGATGGGGAACCAATCGGTTTCTCCATATTCTGTCCTTACAGTAGCCTCTTGTCCAGAGTATAGGTTGCGCATCAGGACAATCAGATGCTGTGGCACCCCTATTTCTTTTAAAGCATTCCATAGTTTTTCATGATCTACACAGTCAAAGGCTTTGCTGTAGTCTATAAAGCACAGGGTGATTTTCTTCTGAAATTCCTTGGTCCGTTCCATTATCCAACGTATGTTTGCGATATGATCTCTGGTGCCTCTTCCCTTTCTAAATCCAGCTTGGACATCTGGCATTTCTCTCTCCATATATGGTAAGAGCCTTTGTTGTAGAATCTTGAGCATTACTTTACTTGCATGGGATATTAAGGCAATAGTTCAATAATTACTGCATTCTCTGGGATTCCCTTTCTTTGGAAGTGGGATATATATTGAAGGCTTCCAGTCTGTGGGCCATTGTTTAGTTTTCCATATTTCTTGGCAATTTTTTGTCAAAATTTGGACAGATTCAGTCTCAGTAGCTTGTAGCAACTCTATTGGTATGCCATCTATTCCTGGTGATTTGTTTCTTCCAAGAATTTTAAGAGCAGCTTTCACTTCACATTCTAAAATTTCTGGTTCTTCATCATATGGTTCCTCTGTGAATGAATCTGTCATCCTTGCATCTCTTGTATAGAGTTCTTCAGTGTATTGCTTCCATCTTCCTTTTATTTCATCTCAGTCAGTCAGTGTGTTTTCCTGTGGATTATTCAACATCCCTACTCGTGGTTTAAATTTCCCTTTCATTTCTCTAATCTCTAGTTAGCGATACATGAATATAATTTTGGAGGGCAGCTGGAGGGAGATACGGTTTGTTTTACTCTGGCTGATGAGTCAGTATAACAGGATATGGACAAAGAAAAGAAAGGGAAAGTCAGAGATGGAGAAAGTCTTGATCTAGTTAAGCAAACTATTGGGGCAGGGACATGGCAAAGGGTTGGCATGAGAGCAAGGTGAGTAGCTGCGAGGGGAACAAAACATCCACATACAGTAGCAGTATATCAGATCTCGGATGCAGGAAAGAAATATTTTGTTTTACAATAAACAATGAAAAATGAGTCTAAAGGAACCATGTGCAAGTCAGCTAATGAATCAACAAAGATTTTGTCAGCTGAGTGACAGCCTTTATCTAACACAACTTCAGTGCAGTTTGATGTAAGGGAGGCTGGAGGAGAAGAGGGCAGCAACTGACTGGGGTCAAGAAAGGAACATAGAAAGATAGAAAACTACTTTGTACTGAGTCACACCCTTGGTCCATCTGGCTGGGAGCTTTGAGTGAAGAAGGGACGAGGGCTCAATAGAATGCCGAGGGGGTGCCTGTGACGCCCTTCCCTGGCTCTCCCTGTCAGGTTCCTACCTGCGCGTGGCTACTGCCTGTCACTAGGCACCACCAGGGACTCCACCAGTCCGGACTGTCCTTTTTTATGGTTTCTCTCCCCGCTCTAGCACAGATCTCAACAGATCCCCCTGCTAGGCAACCACCAGTCACGTCCTAATACTAGTATTCCCAGAGACTCTGAATACTGGTATTCTCTTCACCGCTGCCTCCATTTGTTACAGTTTCCCTTCAGCCTTGGTCATTACCTTACCCTCCCTTCAGGTCTGTGAAACCCCAGCCAAGGATCAGGCCTTTGGTAAACCAAATTAAGTATTTATTAAAGATAACAAAGCTAACAAGATTAACAAGATTTCTTCTTAAGGCACATAAGCATATGGTTTTACTCAATACTAATCCGAACTCCACCCCCCTCCTTCTCCACTCTCTCCTGGCAAACAGCTCTCTAAACCCCACCAAGCAACCCACTCAGTTTCACCTCATCCACCACCACCACCTCTCAGATTCCACTATCTCTCTTCCTTTTATACGTTCAGCCATTTTAAACACTCAGCCAATCATCTAGCATTCTACTGCCCATTCACTCCCCCTCCTCTTTCACTCCACTTACCATGTATCTTCTAAACAACCAACACTTACCATATATACATTAATATAGGAACATCACATTTCCCCCCCCTTAAAACAACGGCAGAGTATTATTCCTGTTCCAGGATTTATACGTCGCGTTAACAAATAAAAGTCTCTATGGGGAAAATGTCTTTCTTTGTTCCTCCGTCTGGTCACGTCACTGCAGTCCCAGCCACTTGCCTGGAAAGTCCATTGGCCAGTACATTGTCCTTGCCTTTTATGAACTGGAAATCCACTTGATAGTCCTGTAGGGCCCAAGACCACCTCTGCAGCATAGTGTTATGTTTTTTCATAGTCTGCAACCATAACAAGGCCCGATGATCCGTAGTCACTGTGAATCTTCGTCCCCACACGTATGGGTGCAACTTGTTCAGTCCCCACATGACCGCTAGGCACTCCTTCTGGACCGACAAATAGTTTTTCTCCCTCGGCGTCAGCTTGCGACTCAGGTATGCCACTGGATGTCTGGTGCCTTCTCTCTCCTGTAGCAAGACGACTCCCAGCGCCAGGTCCGACGCATCTGTAGCCACGATGAATGGTTGCTCATAGTCTGGTGCTATTAATATGGGTCCTTGGCAGAAGGCTTGCTTCAGCAGATCAAAAGCCTTCTGACATTCATCCGTCCATACCACACGCTCAGAACACTTCTTCTTTGTTAATTCATGCAAGGGGGTTGCTATTTCCCCAAAATTTCTCACAAACTTCCTATAAAAACCAGCCACACCTAGAAATGCCCTTACTTGTTTTTTGGTTAAGGGGATAGGCCACGCTTGTATTGCCTCCACCTTGCTCCATAAGGGGGTGATTTTCCCACTCCCCACCTTATGTCCTACATAGATTACTTCACTCACAACTTTTCCATTCACACAGCACAGAACAGATCTGATTGGGGCATGATCTCCAGTATCAATGGAATGTATAACTATACTGGTTCGGCCAGGTTTGTTGCTAAAGAGATTCCTATAGGTTTTCAAAATTCTCAGAATCTCTTCTTTTACTTCCTCCTTCACCTCCTCTGAACATTGCACTTGATCTACCCCTCCTTTGTCTTTGCTTTCCTGTACCAAATCTGGAAGTTCAGGCCCACTTCCCTCAGGGAATAAGGTAACTTGCAACACCTGTGCATCCCTGGTATGGTAAGGCTTCAACATATTTACATGAACCACTTTGCTTTTGTCCAATTGGTCTGTGGTGATTACATACGTCACTGTGTCAAGCCTTTCTCTGATGGTATATGGTCCTTCCCAGTTAGCCTGTAATTTGTCATGTTTCCTGGGTATGAACACCATAACCATATCTCCCACATCATACACACATTCTCTGGCTGTTCTGTCATACCAGTAACTTTGCTTCTCCTGTGTATGACTCAAATTCTCTTTCACTACTTCCATCATTGATGTTAATTTATTGCGGAATTCCAATACAAAATCTACTACAGATGTTTTGTACTCTCCCAGGGTTCCTTCCCATGAATTTTTTAATAGTTCCAAAGGTCCCCTCACTTTTCTAGTGAACATGAGTTCAAAGGGTGAGAAGCCTGTTGACTCCTGAGGGACTTCTCTGTATGCAAATAAGAAGCATCCCAACCGTTCATCCCAGTCTTGTGGGTGATCTTGAACATAGCTTCTGATCATGCCCTTCAAAACGCCATTGAATCTCTCTGTTAACCCATTAGTGGCGGGATGGTAAGTAGTGGTCTTTAGATGTTTTAGACCACAACATTTCCACATACATTGCATCACTTCTCCCATGAATATACTGCCTTGATCCGTCAGCACTTCATGAGGAAAACCCAGCCTCATAAAGATTTTTAATAAAGCCTCTGCCACTACAGGAGCTTCTACAGATCTTAGTGCTTCTGCGTCTGGGTACCTGGTGGCAAAATCCACCACCACCACTAGATATTTCTTGCCATGCCTTGTGGGTTTGGAAAAAGGGCCCACCAAATCTATTCCCACTCTATAAAAGGGTTGTCCAATTATAGGAAGGGGCTTTAAGGGTGCCTTGGTCTTTACTCCACTTTTTCCCACCTTTTGGCATATTCCACAAGATAGACAATGTTGTTTTACATCTTTGGAGATGTTTGGCCAATAATAGTGTGCCGCCAATCTCCTCTTGGTCTTTTTTATTCCCAGATGTCCTGCACATGGGACATCGTGGGCTACCTCTAGCAATCTGGTTCTGTATTTGCTAGGTACTATCAACTGCTTCACTGCTTCACATTCATCCTTTCTCTCAGCGGGCATCCACAGTCTATATAAAATCCCATTCTCACACACAACTTGATTCCTCAGTTTGTCAGTGAAAGGAATCTGTTGGGTCAGAGCTTGTTCCTTTATCCGATTCAAACTTATATCTTTATGCAGCTCTTCCCTGAATTGCTCTGCTTCTTTCTTATCAGAGACCACTTGATACAGTTTGTCTCCTTCAGCAGGCCTGCTAGTGGTTGCTATGGTGACCTGAGGCTGGCTAACAGATTCCACCCTGTTTGTTTCAGCCCCCCTTAATATGGCTTCTTTTTCTCTGCCAATTTGCTGTCTGGTCACTACATATATTTTTCCTTGGGCTCCCATAACATCTCTTCCCAGTATTACTGGTTCTTGTTGCTGGGCATTAATGCCTACTTTATATCGGCCCTCTCGGCCTCTCCAAGTCATTTCCACCAGGGCCACAGGCAAACTTTCTGGTTGACCCCTCACTCCTTGGACAGTCACAGTTTCCTGAGGTAATATTACCTCAGATTTTATTAAATTTGGCCTCAGTAATGTCTGAGCGGCACCAGTATCAAGCAATGCCCAATAATTTGCCCCTTGTACACTCATTTCCTCTCTCAGACTTGAATCAAGGTCTGTTACTTCTGTCCAGTTTATCTGGCAGAACTGAACCTTTTTCACTGTTTCTAAAGCCTTGGGCTCTGTTTTCACTGCTCTTGTCTGAGCAGGATTACTAATGGGGTTGGCAACCTCACATTGAAAACGTAGGTGCCCTGGTCTACCACATTTGTAGCATAATTTCTCCTCACTTTTAGGGTACACAGATCCACTCTGGGGTGTCCTGTGCCCTTCAGATTTTAATGGAGGACTCACTCGCTGTGGTACCACATCCCTTCTGCCAGCATTATATGGTCTGGGTTTAAAATCTCTTGATGTTTTCCCCACCCAGCCAGTTCTGTTGGAGGCGAAGTGATCTGCCATCTCTGCGGCCTCCTGCACCGATGTAGGGGAACGGTCTTTGACCAGGAGCCTTATTTCTGGTGGTAACTGATGGTATAATTGATCCAATATCATGAGGTTTTTCACCTCCTCCACAGACTGAGCTTTTGCACTTGTCAGCCATTTCCCAAATATGTCCATCAGTTTTGCCCCCAGCTCCACGAAAGACCTCCCTGTCTGTATCTGGCAGTTTCTGAAAAGCTTTCTAAAATAATCAGGCCCCAGTCTGACTCGTTTAAACACTGCTTCTTTAAACTCAGCATAGGTGACGGGCCTGTCTGAGGGGAAATATTGGTATACCTCTGCCAATTCCCCTTTGATCAGGTTTGATAAATACTGCATGTATTTATCTTCAGGTAGCCCCCACAACTGAGCTGCCTTTTCAAAGGTTGTGAGATAAATTTGAGGATCTTGACCAGGCTCATAGACAGCAAAGTCCTTTGGAGTAATTTTTATTTTTGCTCCATCTCTGTCTTTCCTTGTCTCATCAGAATGAAACTTCTCTCTTTCAAATTTTAACTTTTCTGCCTGTAATTCCGCATCCACTCTCATTCTCTCAGTTTCCATCCGCAATCTCTCAGTTTCCAACTCTCGCTGTTTATCTTTCCCATCAGCTTCCATCCTCAATCTCTCAGCTTCCAACTCCCTCTGCTTGTCTTTTTCCTCAGCCTCCCATCTTAACTTCTCTCTCAAGTACTCTATATAAGCGGGATTGCTTAAATATCCTTCTGGGGTCTCTTCCCTGACAGGTTGTTTTTGCTGGGCAGTTGCAAATCCTGTAAGTGCTACCCTCAATTCATCTACCCCTTTACCCTCGTGAGGTAAATTGAATGTTATGCACTTCTCCACCAGCTCCTCTCTTTTCATTTTTATATATTCAGCCATGGTCACTCACTCTTTGCCACACACTCTTTGCCAGTCACTCTCACAAGTAATCTTGTTTTGTTATTACTGTTTGCCACACCACTGTTAGGGATTCTCTAGTATTCGTACCACCGCTACAGCCAACACCTGTGACGTAGTCTCCTTTGTCACCACGTGTCTTTGGGACTCTCTTTGGTTCGTATCTGGATTCTCTGTTGTTCGTATCCCACCGCTACCACCACCTGTGATGCCCTTCCCTGGCTCTCCCTGTCAGGTTCCTAACTGCGCGTGGCTACTGCCTGTCACTAGGCACCACCAGGGACTCCACCAGTCCAGACTGTCCTTTTTTATGGTTTCTCTCCCCGTCTAGCACAGATCTCAACAGATCCCCCTGCTAGGCAACCACCAGTCACGTCCTAATACTAGTATTCCCAGAGACTCTGAATACTGGTATTGTTATTCTCTTCACCGCTGCCACCATTTGTTACAGTTTCCCTTCAGCCTTGGTCATTACCTTACCCTCCCTTCTGGTCTGTGAAACCCCAGCCAAGGATCAGGCCTTTGGTAAACCAAATTAAGTATTTATTACAGATAACAAAGCTAACAAGATTAACAAGATTTCTTCTTAAGGCACATAAGCATATGGTTTTACTCAATACTAATCCGAACTCCACCCCCCTCCTTCTCCACTCTCTCCTGGCAAACAACTCTCTAAACCCCACCAAGCAACCCACTCAGTTTCACCTCATCCACCACCACCACCTCTCAGATTCCACTGTCTCTCTTCCTTTTATACGTTCAGCCATTTTAAACACTCAGCCAATCATCTAGCATTCTACTGCCCATTCACTCCCCCTCCTCTTTCACTCCACTTACCATGTATCTTCTAAACAACCAACACTTACCATATATACATTAATATAGGAACATCACAGTGCCCAGCAGAGGAGTGACAGACCAGTATGGCAGATGCTGCATATTTTGACCCTCACCTAGACTGAAGAATTTAATTCATGGTACTTACATGGAGGAAGATTTCCCCCCTCCCCCCAGCATTCATCAGGCTTTCCTTTCCGGGGAAGACCTGGTGGTTAGCCAAACTCATCCCCACTTTTTCCTGTCCTGAGTGTGTAATAATTCTCTAGCAGAGCAATGTCAGAGCAATAAGTAATAAGGACAGCTCAAGGTCACCCTGAGCTAGGAGCCAAATCCTGAAAGAACCTATATCTTAGGAGACAGATCCTAGGAGAAGGAAGCCTATAGAAAGCTAGTTTTCAACACCACCCTAGCAGGAAAGCTTCAGGGGACACTGTAAACAAGGCTAAATTCCAGTCGGAGAGAAGGGGGAAAAGGAAACTCCACCGATACATACAGGGAGAGAGTCAGCTCAGTCCTTGCTAAAAAGGGCAGCTTCAGCCTTCCTGAAACACAACCACAAGCTCTGTTTCCCTAGGTTAAAGAAAGGTCAGGCTGTTCTAGGTGGGAAAACAACAAACAAAAAAGACTTGCCTGGAAGTTGCAGCCCCTTGCTTAGATTAAAAGCAGCCAAAAGCTTAAACAGCCCCGCCCCTCGCTCAGGAAGGAAGCCTGCCTTCCTGCCTTCAAAGGAAGGAAGCCTGAGATAATCCTAAAGAGTTAAGCCCCAGCTGATAGCCATCAGCCTCAAGTAACACATCATTGGCTGGCAGCAGTAGCTTGGAGGAACCAGCCACACATATAAAGTCAGAGCACCCTAGCGAGGGAGCCTGCTCCACGAGCTAGAGGGAGCCCCAGCTGATGAAGCGTCAAGGCGAGTTAAGCAGCAGAGCAAGTTTGGCAGCAGGGCGAGGAGGCCAGGGCCCCCCACTCTGCCCGTCTGTTCGCTAACCTCAACTAAACCGCAGTCTCCAACCCATTGACGTAATAAACCTTAAACAAAACTATGCAGGTAAGAAGCCAGCAGGGGTGTGGGGGCTTTCCAGTGTTTTGCACCGCGTGCAGCATGTACGACTATCTGCCTGTTGGACAGAAGTTGTGGGTGTGCTCTCGGTGCAATGAGCTCCTGGCTCTCCGGGAACGTCTTCATTTCCTTGAGGCCAAGGTGGCGGACCTGGAAAAGCTGAGAGAGGCAGAGAGGTGTGTGGGGAAGGCCTTCAGGGACGTTATAACTGTGTCCCACTCCAACGATGATAGCTCTCCTGCTATCATGGAGAACGATGGTCTCGGGGAAGGAGAGCATCCAGCTGAGGAAGAGGGAAACGATCCCTTAGAAGGGACCCATTCCTTGGGGGATGAGCAGCTATCCTCTCGTGCCGAGGATATATCTCCAGGGGGTGGAGGGATCCTTGTAGTGGGTGATTCGATCATTAGGAACATAGACAGTGGGGTGTGTGATGGGCGTGTAGACCGCAAGGTGTTTTGCCTGCCTGGTGCGAAGGTTGCGGATATCGCCCGTCGTTTAGATAGTTTGGTAGACAGTGCTGGGAAGGAGTCAGTGGTCGTGGTGCACGTTGGCACCAACGACATGGGGAAATGCAGCTGTGAGGTCCTGGAAGCAAAATTTAGGTTGCTAGGTAGGATGCTGAAAGCCAGGACCTCCAAGGTGGCTTTCTCTGAAATGCTACCGGTTCCACGCGCAGGACCAGCCAGACAGGCCCAGCTTCACAGTCTCAATGCGTGGATGAGACGATGGTGTCGGGTGGAAGGGTTTGGATTTGTTAGGCACTGGGGAACATTTTGGGACAAGCCAGGCCTGTACAAAAGGGACGGGCTCCACTTGAACCAGAATGGAACCAGACTGCTGGCACTTAAAATTAAAAAGGTAGCAGAGCAGCTTTTAAACTGACTGAGGGGGGAAACCCGACAGGAGCTGAGAAAGGTCCGGTTCGGAACAAACCTCCCCCCTGGGATAAAAACCAAAGAAATGATGAAATTATAGAAGGGGTAGGCCTAAAAGTAGGCATTGTGAGAGCAGGGGCACAGGATATCAATTCAAAAGGGCAAAATTACCACAGGCCAAACCACAAGTGGCAAAGACACTTGAAGAGAGACACTGCTTACAAGTGCCTGTACGCCAATGCTAGGAGCCTCCGAACCAAGATGGGAGAACTGGAGTGCTTGGTCTTAGAGGAGAGCATTGATATAGTGAGCATAACGGAGACCTGGTGGAATGGAGAAAACCAGTGGGATACGGTTATCCCTGGATATAAACTATATCGGAAGGACAGGGAAGGACGTATTGGTGGCGGAGTCGCTCTATACGTGAAAGAAGGCATTGAATCCAGCAAGCTGGAAACCCCAAAAGAGGCAGACTCCTCCACAGAATCGTTGTGGGTGGTGATACCGTGCCCCAGGAGGGACTTAATACTGGGAACGATCTATCGTCCCCCTGATCAAAATGCTCAGGGAGACCTTGAGATGAGATATGAAATTGAGGAAGCATCCAAACTAGGAAATGTGGTAGTAATGGGTGACTTCAACTACCCGGACATAGACTGGCTGCATATGTGTTCCAGTCATGACAAAGAAGCAAAGTTTCTAGATATTCTAAATGACTATTCCCTAGATCAGTTGGTCATGGAACCGACCAGAGGGATGGCAACCCTGGACTTAATCCTCAGTGGGGACCGGGACCTGGTGCGAGATGTAAGTGTTGTTGAACCGATTGGGAGCAGTGACCACAGTGCTATTAAATTAAACATACATGTAAATGGCCAATTGCCAAGAAAATCCAACACGGTCACATTTGACTTCAAAAGAAGGAAACTTCACAAAAATGAAGGGATTGGTAAAAAGAAAGCTGAAAAACAAAGTCCAGAGGGTCACATCACTCAAAAATGCTTGGAAGTTTTTTGAAAACACTATATTAGAAGCTCAACTGGAGTGCATACCGCAGATCAGAAAAGGTACCACCAGGGCCAAGAAGATGCCAGCATGGTTAACGAGCAAAGTCAAGGAAGCTCTTAGAGGCAAAAAGTCTTCCTTCAGAAAATGGAAGTCTTGTCCGAATGAAGAAAATAAAAAAGAACACAAACTCTGGCAAAAGAAATGCAAGAAGACAAGAAGGGATGCTAAAAAAGAATTTGAGGAGCCCATTGCTAAGAACATAAAAACCAACAACAAAAAATTCTATAAATACATTCAAAGCAGGAGACCATCTAGGGAGACGATTGGACCCTTGGATGATAAGGGAGTCAAAGGTGTACTAAAGAACGATAAGGAGATTGCAGAGAAGCTAAATGAATTCTTTGCATCTGTCTTCACAGTGGAAGATATAGGGCAGATCCCTGAACCTGAACTAACATTTACAGGAAGGGATTCTGAGGAACTGAGACAAATAGTGGTAATGAGAGAGGAAGTTCTAAGCTTAATGGACAATATAAAAACTGACAAATCACCGGGCCCGGATGGCATCCACCCGAGAGTTCTCAAAGAACTCAAAGGTGAAATTGCTGATCTGCTAACTAAAACATGTAACTTGTCCCTCGGGTCCTCCTCCGTGCCTGAGGACTGGAAAGTGGCAAATGTAACGCCAATCTTCAAAAAGGGATCCAGAGGGGATCCCGGAAATTACAGGCCAGTTAGCTTAACTTCTGTCCCTGGAAAACTGGTAGAAAGTATTATTAGAGCTAGATTAACTAAGCACATAAAAGAACAAGCCTTGCTGAAGCAGAGCCAGCATGGCTTCTGCAAGGAAAAGTCCTGTCTCAGTAACCTATTAGAATTCTTTGAGAGTGTCAACAAGCATATAGATAGAGGTGATCCAGTGGACATAGTGTACTTAGACTTTCAAAAAGCGTTTGACAAGGTACCTCACCAAAGGCTTCTGAGGAAGCTTAGCAGTCATGGAATAAGAGGAGAGGTCCTCTTGTGGATAAGGAATTGGTTAAGAAGCAGAAAGCAGAGAGTAGGAATAAACGGACAGTTCTCCCAATGGAGGGCTGTAGAAAGTGGAGTCCCTCAAGGATCGGTATTGGGACCTGTACTTTTCAACTTGTTCATTAATGACCTAGAATTAGGAGTGAGCAGTGAAGTGGCCAAGTTTGCTGACGACACTAAATTGTTCAAGGTTGTTAAAACAAAAAGGGATTGCGAAGAGCTCCAAAAAGACCTCTCCAAACTGAGTGAATGGGCGGAAAAATGGCAAATGCAATTCAATATAAACAAGTGTAAAATTATGCATATTGGAGCAAAAAATCTTAATTTCACATATACGCTCATGGGGTCTAAACTGGCGGTGACCGACCAGGAGAGAGACCTCGGGGTTGTAGTGGACAGCACGATGAAAATGTCGACCCAGTGTGCGGCAGCTGTGAAAAAGGCAAATTCCATGCTAGCGATCATTAGGAAAGGTATTGAAAATAAAACAGCCGATATCATAATGCCGTTGTATAAATCTATGGTGCGGCCGCATTTGGAATACTGTGTACAGTTCTGGTCGCCTCATCTCAAAAAGGATATTATAGAGCTGGAAAAGGTTCAGAAGAGGGCAACCAGAATGATCAAGGGGATGGAGCGACTCCCTTACGAGGAAAGGTTGCAGCATTTGGGGCTTTTTAGTTTAGAGAAAAGGCGGGTCAGAGGAGACATGATAGAAGTGTATAAAATTATGCATGGCATTGAGAAAGTGGATAGAGAAAAGTTCTTCTCCCTCTCTCATAATACTAGAACTCGTGGACCTTCAAAGAAGCTGAACGTTGGAAGATTCAGGACAGACAAAAGGAAGTACTTCTTTACTCAGCACATAGTTAAACTATGGAATTTGCTCCCACAAGATGCAGTAATGGCCACCAGCTTGGATGGCTTTAAAAGAAGATTAGACAAATTCATGGAGGACAGGGCTATCAATGGCTACTAGCTGTGATGGCTGTGCTGTGCCACCCTAGTCAGAGGCAGCATGCTTCTGAAAACCAGTTGCCGGAAGCCTCAGGAGGGGGGAGTGTTCTTGCACTCGGGTCCTGCTTGCGGGCTTCCCCAGGCACCTGGTTGGCCACTGTGAGAACAGGATGCTGGACTAGATGGGCCACTGGCCTGATCCAGCAGGCTCTTCTTATGTTCTTATGTTCTAATGTCTTGTCTTTGCAGGACCTGGTAGCCCCTCTGATTAGGACAGAAATTGGCAGAAGACAAAGTTCCTTCAACCGTGTTGGAGGCTTTTGTAAGATGGATGGGGACGTCTCATCTGGCCCTGAAGTAGGAAGAGGCCCTGATGTCATCGAGACTGGGAGCAGTGGGGGATTCTGGGAAAGAACCATGCAGAAGGCCCTGGGTGAGGAGGACACCCTCAGCTTAGATGAGCAGCGCCAGCAGTTCAGACATTTCTGCTACCAGGAGGTTGAGGCCCCCCGAGTGGTTTGCAACAAACTCTACCATCTCTGCCATCAGTGGCTGAAGCCAGAGCGACACACAAAGGCTGAGATGCTGGACCTGGTGATCCTGGAGCAGTTCCTGGCTGGCCTTCCACCAGAGATGGAGAGCTGGGTGAGGGAATGTGGAGTGGAGACCACTTCCCAGGCAGTGGCCCTGGCTGAAGGTTTCCTCCTGAGTCAGGCAAAGAAGCAGGAAGAGCAGCAGGTGAGAGCATTTTCATTGACATAAATCCCAGGGCCCGAGAATGTGAGGGAGGGTATCCCAGAATTCTCGACTAATTGGCCAACCTTCTTTGGAAAGCACCTGAGGAAGGTTATCTGATAACCCTCTGGGTTTTTACCTCTGTAATTCCTTTTCTAATCCTTCTCCCCTTTCCCTGTTTTGAACCTTCATGACTGTTTCAGGGAGAGGACCTCTTTGCAGAAACCAGCTCCAATATCCTTCAAGCCAAGAACACTCCATTGGACACCAGACGGAGGCCGCTGGGTAAGGAAGAATGGGGTGTCCCACACTTTTGTCTCCCTCTGTCAATTTTGAAATCGATCCACTGGCTCTTGTAACCTTCGGGGGGTGAAGACGTTTGTCTGCAGCCTTTTCCACAGCTCAGAAAATGACCCTATTCACAAAATAGGACAACTTTATACACGGGGGACAAGCACCCCCAAAGGGGGTGCGAGGAGTTTTCATGCAAGGGAAACATAAAAGAGGCACTGATGCTGAACAGATAAAGAGTTTTTCTGAGGCCTATGTGTAGTCAAGTCGTGCATCGCTTAAGGCCATCAACTATGTCTCTCACAGGTGATGGAAGGACGCCGGCGAGATCTCCTCTGCTGTCTCTTCTTTCTGGCAGAGAGGAGGGAGCTGCCGAGAAAGCGGCTCAGGTAGGGGGACAAATCATTGGGGGAAGAGAGGCTGGGGGCAGCCTGGGTGCCTTTGTCTCTTGCTTACCTCCCTGGGCCTGAATGGATTTCTCTCCTTCCCTTTGCTTCTGTCAAAGCTCTCTTTAATGTGGTTTACATCCCGAGAATAATGACCAGCCCACTCACCTTTACTAGTCTTTTGGATGTAGCTAGCATTTTTTATAATTACTATCATAAACTGCTTTTAATAATTTAGTAATAATTACTATGATTACTACTTTTACATATGCCACTTAATAATAGGCTTCTAAGCAATTCACGTAAAAGATTGTCTCACACTTGACATACTCTGTTAATCACTGAGGGCCTCCTGCAGATCCCATCTCATCAGGAGGTGCGTTCCACACGACACAGGAATCAGGCCTTTACTATTACGGCATCTTCCGCTTGAAATTCCCCTCCCTTGAATATGAGACAGGTGCTGTCACTGTCCTCTTTTCAGGGCCTGCTGAACGCTGAACTTTTCCAACAAGCCTTTTAAGTTAAGATCTTTATTTCAGAATTGCATCTTTGTTGGAATTGCTTTTAAGATACTTGTTTCTAAGATTTTTTAAATCCCTTTTAAAAAATATTAATTATAGTATTAATATTCATTTATATATGCTATGGCTGTGCTCCATATTTGGACGAAGGCTGTGGAACGAACTGAATTGGGCTTCTTTGGGAGCTGTTTGCGGGCTGAGTCTGTCACTCCCTCATACGGGGTAGAGGGCCTATTGCAGGGCTGCGGAGTCAGAATCGTGGAGTCGGAGTCGGAAGTAATTTTGGGTGGAGTTGGAGTCAGACAGTTGAAAAATAGAGGAGTCAGAGTCGGACAGTAGAAAAATAGAGAAGTCGGAGTTGGAGTCGTATTGACTCCAAAGCCCTGGCCTATTGTCAGAGATTTGTTTACAAATACAGCATTTTTGGAGTTTTTAAAAGAGCAACTGGAGCTTGGATGTCTTCACCTGTTTGGCTGGCCGTCAGCTGCAGTACACACACACACACACAGAAACATTAATGACAGGTGGGCATAATGTGTTATTGACAGCTCTTCCTGCAAATCCAGTGGAGAGAAGCCTTGGTGGGCAGAGGGGCTGTCTTCCAGTCCATAGTGCTTGTGATGAGATACGCACACACCCCACACACCATTGAAGGAAAACGCTGAGTCACTGTGTTTCATTGACAGCTATTCCTGCAAATGAACATGGAGAAAAAGGGTTGGGAGAGGAGGAGAAGGGCTTTGCTGTCCAGTCGTTGTGTGGCTGGGATGTAAGGCTGATTTTTCTCCGCTTGGCCTTCGCTCCGTCTTCTCCTGTTCTCCAAGCAGAATGCTCGTTTGGAAAGACTAGAGCTAACCTTCAAGGAAATCTTGTCTCTTCCAGTAGCCTAATATAGCCAAGAGACCCTATCTTACCTGCTTTTTTCCTGTCCACTTTACTTTCATTCATTTTGCTTTCATTTTCTTTCCATACCCCTCCCATTTGTGGTTCTGTATTTAACTGTCAGCTGTTCTTTTGCAGCCTAATTCTTGTGTTCTTTTTGGTTTCAGTTCACACCAGCTTCAATCTCAGAAATTTGCACTGGCAGCTATTTTCAGAATTATTTCCAATATTTTCTAAACCAAACAGTCTTCTTATTCAGTTATTCACAATACCTAGAAGTATGTTAGATGTCATCCAGACCAACCCCCAGATTTTATTCTCTTCCCATTGCTAAGAATTGTTGTTTTTATTTCAGTTGCTAACTGCAAGCCATAGGAAGCAGCCAGCTGGTGCGACACAGCTTAGGAGTATGGATACACAATTTTATTATTATGCAGCCACCTAAACCTTGTGAGCATTTTCTAGTCTGAGAATTGGCATGATTAAATGAGCACTTACAGTCTTTTTAAAAAAAAAATTTGAAAGAAAGAAAATTTGGCTGGGTTCCTTGTGAGGCGTCCTTCCCTGGCTCTCCCTGTCAGGTTCCTACCTGCTCGTGGTTACTGCCTGTCTCTAGGCACCACCAGGGACTCCACCAGTCCGGACCGCTCTCTCTTATGTTTTCTCTCCCCTCTCTAGCACAGATCTCAACAGATCCCCCTGCTAGGCAACCACCAGTAACGTCCCAATACTAGTATTCCCAGAGACTCTGAATACTGGTATTGTTATTCTCTTCACCGCTGCCACCATTTGTTACAGTTCCCCTTCAGTTTTGGTCATTACCTTACCCTCCCTTCTGGTCTGTGAAACCCCAGCCAAGGATCAGGCTGTTGGTAAACCAAATTAAGTATTTATTAAAGATAACAAAGCTAACAAGATTAACAAGATTTCTTCTTAAGGCACATAAGCATATGGTTTTACTCAATACTAATCTGAACTCCACCCCCCTCCTTCTTCACTCTCTCCTGGCAAACAACTCTCTAAACCCCACCAAGCAATCCACTCTTTCTCTTCTCCCCCCAGATTCCACAATTCACCACCTCACATTCACCCAGATTTACCTGTCATCCTTTCATTTATACTGTCAGCCATTTTAAACATTCAGCCAATCATCAAGCATTCTATTGCCCATTCACTCCCCCTCCTCTTTCACTACTTACCATGTATACTCTAAACAACCAGCACTTACCATATATACACTAATATATAGGAACACCACATTCCCTCCATAGAGGCTACCATGTCCTCAAATGTCACGTCCCTGTGTGAAAAAACAAGAAAATTGTGTCCGTTGTAATTGTAAAGCATTTTAAAAGTTAGAAGTGTCTAACATGAAAACTCCTGTGGCTACCCACCTGATGTTTGGCAGGGTTAATCCCTTCTTTAAGGGCTACCATGTACCCAAATGTTATGTCTCTGTGTGAAAGAATAAGAAAGGTATGGCTATTTTTGTGTTTCAGTGCAAGTTAATGAGATTTCTGGAAATTTGTAATACCCAGGTTTGGATCCGGATCGGGTCAGAACAGGTACAACTATGTCTGGATCAAATCAGGCCATATCTGTATTTATAAATTAAGGGGGTCCATGCATGGGCCTAATATATACCACTTAATGGCCAAATAGATTTCTGTGCAATTTATCTGAAAGATGGTCTCAGCTCTTACTACCCAGTCGATCACTGGGTTCTGCAGGAGAGGGCATCCTGCAGATCCCATCTCATCAGGAGGTCTGTTCTGCACGATGTAGGAATTGGGACTTTACTGTTATGGAACCTACCCTTTGAAATTCCACCCCCCACACCTAAATATTGGACAGGTGCAGTCACCATTGTCTTTTCAGTGCCTTCTGAAGACCTTCCTCTTCCAACAAGCCTTTTAAGTTGAGATCTTTATTGCAGTCTGCATCTGTATTGGAATTGTTTTTAAGGTTGTTTTATCACTTGTTTTCTGCCTTGGGCTCCTTTTGGGAGGAAGGGCAGGATACCAATCTAATAAATAAATTTACAAAGTATAAAAACCAGTTACGCAAAGATTAAAGTATAAGCATCCCTTATTAAAATACACAGTAAAAAAAATTTGCATGAAGATTTTTTACTGCAGCAATTAGGAGTAGATCATCTTTATGCTATCTTTGAGGAGAAAATGTTTCCTTTCTCTTTTAGGGTCCAGTGTCCTTTGAGGATGTGGCTGTGCATTTCACGGAGGAAGAGTGGGCCTTGCTGGATCCTGACCAGAGAGCTCTGCATAAGGAAGTCATGGAGGAGAATTGTGGGGTTGTGGCCTCTCTAGGTAAAGCTCTCTGTTGGGTCATAATATTTGTTTTGAAATCCAGTTGTTTATGTATGTGATGAATCAAAATATTCTGATGTAGCTCTAGAGCGCCACCTACAGCATCTGGGATTCTAACCCCCCTACAATTAACCTTGAACTACCAGCTATCCACTCTATTATCTGTGAATATGCACCCTCCATTTATATCTTCTAACCTATGGTCCAACTGATCTGAACTGCCCAGGCCTCTTAAAATGTAAATTTCAGAGTTATTACGGAAGTGGAAGGGGCCTCTGTTATTTACTGATTGGCCAAAGAGATGGCTAACATCAGAGGTGGAGTGTATTTCAGGATTGGGCCGAAGAACAATCCATCTCAGAAAAGAGGCGGACTTTCCCATTCTCAGATTCCCATAAATATGTGAGGCTTTTGCCTTCCTGGAAACATCTGGTCAGGAGCCCAAAGATGTTGCAAAGATTTTGTAAGGAACTCTGCACATGCTCTCAAATCCAAGATTCTTTTTCAAGTAGGTAACATGTTGCTAGCTATGTTAGATTGACTTTATTGGTGTTATTTAGAAACCTGTCCCCCTCCCACAATAAATATCTATCTATCGATAGATTGATAGATCGATGAATAGATCGATTGATCAATAGATATGTATATTGATATATTGCTTCACTGGGTTTTAGAGACAGTTATCTTGAATTTGTCACTGTAATGTTTTCTGTCTGCTGAGATGGATATGGAGCAACATGCTAAAAACAAACCAGAGTCATCATAGAATTCCAGAAGCCTGATGGAAGAGCCCTGCTGTAGCCATTGGACCATCTTGCCTGAAATTGTCTGCTCGGACCGGCAGCGACTTTCCAAAGTCTCACACCTAGCACAATCAATGATTCAGTCCAAAATCCTTTATCTGAGGTTTAGGGAACCAGATCTGCCTGGCAGTCTGGACCCTTCCATGGCCCACCCCATGGGCCAACTTGGACAAGTGGGCAGAAAAGATCGTCTGTCAATCTCCAGACAGCATTATGACATGGGCTGGCTGGACCCCTTTGAATGCTTACTCTCAGAGCCCTCTTTCAAAAGGGATGGCTGTTAGCACCAATCAGCCCTCTCGCATTGTGTTCAAACTTTGCGCAGACAGATTTCAAAGTAATGGCTCTAAGCACCCATCAGCTGATCAGCGCTGAGAGCCTCATTGAGGGCCCTAGGGAGTTTCTGATAGGGAACTTTCTAATTCAGCTGATACTGTTGGGGCTCCTATCAGGGCTAATCAGCTAATTGGCACTGAAAGAGAACCCTGCTTGGCAGGGAACAATTGGGAACACATTGATTTTATGCTCCTGATTATACACTTGCAGTCACGTTTTTACTTACCCACACTGGGAGTTGCAGTTTTAGTGAAAACAATTGTGCAGGCCCCATTTGGAATCCTGCCAAACTGAATTAGGCCTCCTGGCCAAAGGTTTCCCTGTACTGCTTTCGCTGGCGAAGGTAGGGGTTGGCCTTGGAGTCTTCTGCATGTAAACGACATCCTCTGCCAGTAAATAATGGGGCCTACTATTTTTATTTTATCTTTCCTTTCAATTGCTGCTGTTATTAGTATTAGTGTTTATTATTTATTTATGTAGTACCATCAGATGAACATGGCACCGTACATAACAGAAAACAATAAAAAGAAGTCACTGCACCAAAAGGCGTGCAATCTACTAAAATGATATGAAAATTGCTCCTAACAATGAAAATAAAATTGCTTCTAACAATTCAGAAAAAAATGCATGTGGTTATTCCATTGGCCTGCACAACTACGTTGTAATGTAGGCTAGGCGGAGAGTGATTGGCCCAAGACCACCCAGTGAGCTTCATCCCGGAGCTGAAGCTGAAACAAGGTCCCTACGGTCCAAATCCAACAGTCTGTAGCACGCCAGCTGTCATTTAACGCCAGTCAACAGAGACAGTTAATTCTGTATTAAGATCAGCCTGTCAGCTAAATCCCTTCAGCTAGTTCTTGTTTTATCAGAAGCATGCAATGGTATTGTTCAATAATATGGAGTCTGATTTCCTCCTAAGGGTCTAATCAGTTTCTGTCTCCATTGCAGAAATTGATGAATTGGAAAATGACAAAATCCACAGAGTGGAGAAGCCATATCAATATCTAGCTTGTGGAGAGAGCTTCACCCAGAGATTCCATCAAAGAATTCAGAGTGGAGAGAAACCATATCAATGCATAGAATGTGGAAAAAGTTTCCACTGGAAGAAAAATCTCACTTTCCATCAAAGAAGTCATACAGGGGAGAAACCATATCAGTGCTTAGAATGTGGAAAGAGCTTTAGTCAGAGCATCCATCTCACTGCCCATCAAAGAATTCATACAGGGGAGAAACCATATCAATGCTTGGAATGTGGAAAGAGCTTTAGTCAGAGCATTCATCTCACTTCCCATCAAAAAATTCATACAGGGGAGAAACCATATCGGTGCTTAGAATGTGGAAAGAGCTTCAGCTGGAAGGAAACACTCATTTCTCATCAAAGAATTCATACAGGAGAGAAACCATATCAATGCTTGGAATGTGGCAAGAACTTGAGCTGCAAGAGATACCTCACTTCCCATCAAAGAATTCATACAGGGGAGAAACCATATCAGTGCTTAGAGTGTGGCAAGACCTTCAGGTGCAAGAGATACCTCACTTCCCATCAAAGAATTCATACAAGGGAGAAACCGTATCAATGCTTGGAATGCGGAAAGAACTTCAGCTGTGAGATAAACCTCACTTCCCATCAAAGAATTCATACAAGCGAGAAACCTTATCCATGCTTGGAATGCGGAAAAAGTTTCAGTTGCAAGAGATATCTCACTTCTCATCAAAGAACTCATACAGGGGAGAAACCGTATCAGTGCTTGGAATGTGGCAAGAGCTTCAGCTGCAAGAGAAATCTCACTTCCCATCAAAGAACTCATACAGGGGAGAAACCATACCAGTGCTTGGAATGTGGCAAGAGCTTCAGCTGGAAGGAAAATCTCACTTCCCATCAAAGAATTCATACAGGGGAGAAACCATATCAATGCTTGGAATGTGGAAAGAACTTCAGCAGGAAGGAACGTCTCACTTACCATCAAAGAATTCATACAGGGCAGAAACAATATCAGTGCTTGGAAGTTGAAAGACCTTTAGTTGGGGCAGCTATATGAAGACAGTCTCTTTCCTGTGTATGCAGAGGATTGAGGATTCTTACGTTCTCCCCTTTGCCTGTTGGCTGTTCATAGTCCTTATATGTCAGATGTGTTCACCTGAGCTTACACTGTCTCCAACAGCAGTCATCTGAACAGGCAGTCTAAAGGTTGGAGTTCCCACGCAAGACTTCTTGGGGCTTGGGAGATTTCATGAAAATAACATGACAGCAGATTGTCGTTATAATATTTATTTCTAAAATGTTTTAACACTTCTTAAAATTTTTACATGAATGCATATAGTTGGCTTTTGCCAATAAGTCAAAATCAAACAAGTTACATTGCAATATATCTTATCCAGAAAATAAATGAACATCTGTCACCCTCAGCATGTTGGCAGACGTCAGCCATAGTAGTTCTCTTCGACAAACTCCAAAGATCTGGTTTATCGGCAGCAGCAAGCATAGCAGTATGTTGGACCAGTCTGACAGTGAGCTTAATGCTCCTGATCTCTTCCTGAGCTCCTCCTTTTATAGGAGTGCCCAAGGCTATACCCTGTGTCACAAGTCAGCTGTTATCTGACATGTGGCTGCATTAGGTCACAAGTCAGGGTGAAGTGTGTCAGTTTAGTGACCATGCAGGTGTTTCAGAGGACAGTCTATTCCCATATCAGTGCTGGTTTTCCTTATCTGGGCTCCTTCTGGGATGAAGGGCAGGATATAAATTTAATAAATAAATAAGATCAGTTGTTTACTTCCAGCTTGGCAGATTACCTGAAACATTGGCTGCTGCTACTTAACATTTCCTGTGCCACCATATAAGCTCCTCCCAGACAATTCTTCTCAGGCAGTGTTTTAACACAATTCTTAAGGACTATTCTTTAGGATTATACACAATAGCATTTAGACATGAAAAATGAAAACGGACTGCCTTCAAGAAAATAAGAATACAAAATCAGCAGGAAAGAGGTTGCTGTATACACTCACTTAACATCAAAGTATCTACTCGGTCCTTATATGTTAGATGTTAGCTCACCTAAATTCGCAGGTTTCCAAAAGCAGTCGTCTGAGTAGGCGGAAGTAATGGCTGGAGACCCCACCCAAGGATTCTTGGTCTTGGAAGATACCAGAAAAATTAAATGGGAAGTTCAGAGAGCAAAATATTCTTATGGTATTTATCCATGTCTTGCACGTTATAGCTATTAAATGCACTCTTATGTGGTTTTTATCATAACGGGAAGAGAAAATAAGAATACAAAACCAGCATGAAAGAAGTTTCTCCGCATCCTCTGTTGCAAAGTTACAGTGGACACTTAAGCAATGCAGTGGTGCAAATACTCGGCATCTAACAAACATGAAAAGTGTTTTTCTTGGGTTCAGAAGGGCTCCCTGCTGTCACTGCAGGGTAGGTTGTAAATGTCAATGTACTGCCTTCAAGTCGATTCTGACTTATGGCAACCCTGTGAATAGGGTTTTCATGAGGCTGAGAGGCAGTGAGTGGCCCAAGGTCACCCAGTGATCTTCATGGCTATGTGGGGATTCGAACCCTGGTCTCCCAGGCCATAGTCCAGCACCTTAACCACTACACCACAGTGGCTCTCAGGATAGGTAATAAATTCTAACAATAATAATATAAGTAATACACACTGGTAAAGGCACCTCAAGAGATTTAGAGTTGGTAGATAAGCTTTGTTCATTTTTGGAATAGCAGACACAGGAATCACAGGCTTGAAATGTTTTTGTTCTAATATTGGTTTATGTTCATTGTTAATATTGTTATCTTTGGTATTACAGAGCTTTATTGTCCTTTTTGGTTAATTCTTAATTATGATTAGGACTTTTCTCTCCTTTTTCTCTGCTGATATTTTCGTGTGTAATAAAATTTAATAAATATTTTTTGAAAAGAATGGAAAAACCTTCAGCTGGGGGAAAAATACTTCCCATCAAAAAAAAGTAATATGGAGAGAAACTGGATCAATGCTTGGAATGTGGAAAGAGCTCCAGTTACGGCTCCAGTCCTGCTTCCCATCAAAGAATTCATACAGGGGAGAAACCATACCAATGCCTGGAATGTGGAAAGAGCTTCAATCAGACCTACCATCTCACAATCCATCAAAGAATTCACAGTGGGGAGAAACCATATCAGTGCTTGGAATGTGGAAAGAGCTTTACTAGGAGCTCAGGTGTCCATCATCAAAGAATTCATGTAGGAGAAAAACCGTAAAAGCAGTGGGAGCTGGTGGTCACTGGAGCTCACAGGTCTGCTTAGGGGGTCATGGAGTTGTGTCCAATGAGGTAAAGGAGGTGTGGCCTAGTTCTGGTTTTCTCCCCATTCTCTTTTGTAAAGTTACTGTGGACACTTAATGCAATTGTACAAATACTCAGCATCTAACAAAGCTGAAAAGCATATTTCTTTACATCAGAAGCGCTCTCTCCTGTCACTTAGTTCACTGGGTGGCAGATCTGTAGTTTACACGGGGAGGGTGCAAGGCAGTTGTGACCCCAGGAATGACTGATTTGACTTCAAATCATCCAGCCTAGGATGGAATTAGCTGTTGTGTTTGTATCTTGGGTTTTTCCCCCTATCTCAGTGGTGATGGATCAGTTCAGGTTTCAGAAGGGGAGGAGGGGCACATTATTATTTGTTATTATGGTTTATTTCTATCCCACCTTCTGGCCAAAAGGCCCTCAAGGCAGCTTACAAAAAATAAACACAAATATAGAAATACATATCAGTAAAAACATTACAATTTACAAAAATTAAAAAACAAGGTAAATAACATTATTAAAAAGCAATAATAAGTTTCAATGAAAATTACACATTAGTTGCAAAGCATTGGAAAGGGACAAAGAATTGCACCCTTTTTCTCAAAAAAAGAAGCTTAGAAGTTTGTGAGATCTTACCACCTTCTCCCCCCTACGATTCCCTTCCCCCCATGCATCTGAAAGTATTCCTCACGCAAAGCATTAAAATTTGCAGATGCAGAAGGAAAATGGGTGCTTCTTGCCTCGGTTTATTATATGAGCAACAGACTATTCAAAGCAATGTCTTCCCTTCTCTGTCAAACTCTGCCCAGACAAAAAATTCTCTCTCTCATTTACATACTTAAGCTGCAATCCAATACCCGCCTGGGAAGTGGTCTCCGCTCCACATTCCCTCACCCAGCTCTCCATCTCTGGTGGAAGGACAGCCAAGAACTGCTCCAGGATCACCAGGTCCAGCAGCTGATTCTTTGTGTGTTGCTCTGGCTTCAACCACTGATGGCAGAGATGGTGGAGTTGGCTGCGAATACCTCGATGGCCCTTGGCTTTCTGATAATGGAAATGTAATGAAATGAGACATAGTTTGGGAACTATAGTATATGCAGTGTTAATTTGACACAGTATAGAATGGGTTAACCTGATCTAACATAGAAGCAAAAAAAAATTCCTAATGTGCCTGTAGAGACTAGATGCTCAGTTGGTGTTTGATACTTAAAAGCTAGCTTGTTCATCCCATGTAACAGGACACCATCCAAATAGATAGTGACTGAGCTGGAATGTGTTGTGCCTGGGGGAGGTAGGAACAGCACAAGGAGCGCTCAAGGTTAGAAAGCTAGCTCAATGCAAAGACAATGGAGCACACTGAAAAGATACTAACAAGATGGGAGGGGCTGTTTTAGGAGGCTTGAAAGCATATATCACTCGTACCTTTGAAATCACGCTTCAGACTGGTTTTCAGGCACTAGCTGAATACTTCGTCTCTCTTTTGCAAAAGATATTGGTAATCAATAAAGGTGTTGTCTTATATCTTGGTTTCCCATCTGGTGTGTTTTGGAGTTTCCCCCAGATGTAAAGAGCCTTTTTGGTGTAAAAGAAATGCCTGAAGCCTAGCAACCAGGAGGTCTTCTGTATCTTTAAAAGTTGCACAGGAGGAAGGGAGAATTCCACCTTGTGGTTTTCCCCATTACAGAGTTTCAAGAACACCTGCACTTGGCTGACCTTCTCTTCTCCTAAAGATACAGGATCAGTCTCAGGTCCTGAACCTGGCAACCCTACTTCAGAAGGAGGTTTGAGAAATGAGTAAGAGTAAGAAGATTCTCTACCCTTTTTGTCTATCCTGTGGGCTGCTATAAAGCAATTGCAATCTGTCATGAATAGGGTTGCCAGGTCTATGGCCTGAGACTGATCCTGTATCTTTAGGAGAAGAGAAAGTTAGCCAAGTGCAGGTGTTCTTGAAACTCTGCACAACATTTAAAGATACAGAAGACCTCTTGGTTGCCAGGCCCGGCCTCCAGGAGGTCTTCTGTATCTTTAAAAGTTGTGGAGGGGAGAGGGAGAATTCCACCTTGTGGTTCTTCCCATTACAATGTTGCAAGAACACCTGCACTTGGCTGACTTTCTCTTCTCCTAAAGATACAGGATCAGTCTCAGGCCAGAAACCTGGCAACCCTAATTGGATTGCAGCCTTCATCTGCTCCCTGTGGGGAATGGATGCTGCTGCTGTGGGAGGAGCAAGTTTTCTCAGTTAGGAAGGCAGCAACATCAACATGTTAAAGCTAACAGGTTACCTGGGAGCAAGCTCCATTGATCACAGTGGGGCTTGCTTATGAGTAAACATGCATATGATTGGGTTGCATGATACTATAGCACATTTATCTTCATAACATAGGTTGTTAATTTCTTTGGCTGGATTGTATGACAAGATTAGAGACAAGACGAATGATAGTTAAAGAATGATAGTTAAATAATTCATGTGAGTTAAGGTCATTTTTAAAAACAGCTGGTATAGCACAGTGGGGAGGAGAGCCTGGCTGGGAGTCCAGAGTCTGTGAGTTCAAATCCCCGCTCGTGTCTCCTGGGGGTCAAGGGCCTGCTAAAGATCACCCCCACAGGGAGTGGCTCAGGGGTCACGTGCCCTGCCACTTGTGCAGCCGTGGGCAAGCTGCATAGTCCCAAGGAGCCCAGTTGCCCCCCAGCTGGCAGTTGTGCACAAGGAAGGGGCTGGCTTGTGCAGCTGTGGCAAGCTGAGCAGGCCCTAGCCAGCTGGGGAGGACTAGCCTCAGAGGGAGGCAATGGGAAACCCCCTCGGAATACCTCTTACCGTGAAAACCCTATTCATGGGATCGCCATAAGTCGGGATCAACTTGCAGTCCATTTCCATTTTCCATACTGGTTTTATTCTCCCTCAACACCTCTCCAGTTTACTGTAACTGACTAAAGGTATTTGAACAGGCCCTCCCTTTATACAAGAGCCAGTGTGGTGTCAGGGCCGGTTCTAAAGGGCGGCCAGGTTGGGCACTGGCCCAAGGGCCCCGGAGCTACAGGAGCCCCTGAGGGGCACTCCGCTCCCCTTCCGTGATCCACGCCCCCCCACACCCCTCACTTACCTGTCAGCTGGCTTTTTAGCATTGCCCTTAATGAAGATGGCGGCTGCAGCTTCCCTAAGGTACTGAAGCCGCTGCCGCCATCTTAGTTGATGGCAGAAATGTGTGCGTGTAGTACGCACGTGTGCCATCAACAAAGATGGTGGCAGAGGCTTCATTCCCCTTAGGGAAACCGCAGCCGCCATCTTCATTAAGGGCAATGGTAAAGACTAGACAGGTGGGGGGGCATGGGGGGCACAGGGGGGTGCCCACATGCGTACACACACATGTGCACACACACCCACACACCCACCGGGGGGCCAGGGCAAGCTGATGCCCAAGGGCCTCCACATGTCTGGAGCCGGCCCTGTGTGACATAGTGGTTAAGGTGTTGGACTAGGACCTGGGAGACCAGGGTTCAAATCCCCACATAGCCATGAAGCTCACTGGGTAACCTTGGGCCAGTCGCCAGTCACTGCCTCTCAGCCTCAAAGGAAGGCAATGGAAAAACCCCTCTGAATACCGCTTCCCATGAAATCCCTATTCATAGGGTCGCCATAAGTCAATATCGACTTGAAGGCAGTCCATTGCCATTTTTCAAGGTCATTTTATTATTTTAGGGACATAACCTTGGGGTGGAGAAGGGCGTGGAAGGATCTTTCAACAAACGAGCTTCTAAAACCACAAGATGCTTTTTAATAACTTCCTTGATGAAAATAGGCTTGAAATGGAGAATGCCGTAGCTGAGTGGCAGAGCATCTGCTTTCCGTGAGGAAGATCCCAGACTGAATTCGTGGCATCTCTGGGTGGGGCTGGGAGAGCCTTTCCCCTGAAAACCTGGATTGCTGCTTCCAGTCAGTGCAGACACTACTGAACAAGGTGGACTCAGTATAAGGCAGCTCCCAGTCTTCCTATCTATTTTCCTAGACTTGCTCAACTCCTTTCTTTAATATGCTGCAAAAGAGCGGTCTCCCAAAATATAAAAAGTTACCTGCAATCGTCTCATCTGACAAAGGCAGGCAGGCCTACGAAGCCTGTGATGAAAAAAAGCCCATCAGCCATGCAGGGTGGTTTGTCAGAGACTTGACAAAACTCCTCTCTTTGCCGTCTATATGAAATTGCAAAAATGCAGCTTGCGAAGTACTTTGCAGGCCACAGTACTTGGCTGGTGTGTGTTGTTTGGGGACAGGGAGAGATGATGATCTTGTGGATGGCCAACGGGTAATTTTTCAGGTCCCAGGCTATGGTCTGAAGGCACATGAGGCCTGCTCCAGGGTCTGGTCTGGTCAGTGCCTGGATGAGAGACTGCCTGGGGACCATATGTAAGCCGCCTTGGGTTTCTAGCATGAAAAGAAAGGCGGGGCATAAATTAATAAATAAAAAATAAATAAAATAAGTAATTTTGGAGCTAAGGGCATGCTCAAGGGGGTTGGTTAATCTTTTTTTTATCATTAATTTTTATTCAAATTTTCAAAGACAAAAAACAAAACAAAACAAAAACAATTAAACAATAAAATAAAATGTTGACTTCCGATTTGTCGCAGATCAGTTATAGGTCTACAATATATAACAATCCTGTCTCTAAAATTATATTATAAAATCACTTTCCTCCAGTAGTTATCTTAATTAATCATCAAATCTCATAAACATTACTTTATTCTTTCCACAAAAAGTCAAAGAGAGGTTTCAATTCCTTGAGAGATATATCTTTCAATTTTTCTCCAAATAAACATATCGCTTAATCCATCTGATTCAAATCTGTTAGGCCCAATAATTTCAATAGCCATTCTTCCATTATCTGTATTAATTCCATCTTCCATCTTCAATAATCCTGTTAAGTCCAGTAATTTCAGTAGCCATTCTTCCATTATCAGTATCCCATAATAATCTTGTTGTCATAGCCATAGTCCAAATAAACATATTGATTAATCCATCTCGTCAAATCTGTTAGTTCCAATAATTTCCATAACCATTCTTCCATTATCAATATTAATTCCATCTTCCATCTTCAATAGTCCTGTTAAATCCAGTGGTTTCAGTATCCATTCATCCATTATCAGTATCCCATGATGATCTTGCTGTCATAGCCATAGTCATATAACAAGAGTCTGATGGGAATTTCCCCCATCACAAATATGTCCTTGCCATCAATTCTGAATATGTTGCTGAAATATTGTTGTAAAGTCACATCTCTGCTCTTCTTTTTTACAAAATGCACTGGCTCATCTCTTAAAAGTTTTTCCATTGTCACATATTTGTAGTTAATTCCATAATTTTTTTCTATGTCAAGCCCCATCACATCATTCCAGTCAAGAATTCTGAATATGTTGCTGAAATATTGCTGCAAAGTCATATCTCTGTTCTTCTTTTTTACAAAATGCACTGGCTCATCTCTTAAGAGTTTCTCCACTGTCACATATCTGTAGCTCAAGGGGGTTGGTTAATCTATGTGTGCTGGTGAATCCCATGGGAAGGGATCCGGCCATGAGGACTGAGATGAAAGGGTGATGCTTCCATACAACATCATGGGCTTTGTTTCTTTATTGCTGTCGCTTTCCACGTCAGTTATGCAGACCCCAAGAGTATCAGTGGTGTAACCTTTGAAGGGGTGGCAGAGGGAGGCGTCGCATGACTCGCAAAGGACCCTGCGCTTCTCAATTCGCCACTACGCTACTGGCTGCCAGTGACGGCAGCCAACAACTGGGTACAGAGGCAATGCCATCGGCGAAGCACAAGGGAGCTCCTGGCGGTGCCCAGAAGGCCATACCAGCCAGGAAATGCTCAGAGCACCACCATCCTGCTCCCAAGGAGCTACCAGGCTCGCCGCCTGCTCCCCACCTGCCTGAGCAGGCACCTGATCAGCAGGATACGAGCCCACACACCCTGCAGCCTGAGCACCGGTTGGTGTTTGTGGTCGGTGGGGCCGCGCTCCCGGAGCACACATTCCTGGCTAGCTGTGGCCGTTGTGGTCATGCCTTTTCCCCCTTTGTGCCCCCGTCCCCTTCCTCCATCCCATGCAGGCTCTCTGGTTCTGCATAGCCATCCTGGGCAGGCTCCGCATCTCGCCTTCCCATCTTCACCCACTGCCTCTCAGCTAGGGGAGCTGCCCAGCCCTTCCAAGATGCCCGTATCACTGGATCCTGATCCCCCCCTTCGTGTTCCCCTCATACCTGGAGGCTTCTTCCCCAGCAACACCCTCATTCTGGGCAGCACCAGCAAGTGCACCTGATAGGTGAGCTCCTGATGGTGGTGGTGCTACCTGTGAAGGCTGGCAGCTTGCCCTCCCAGCAGCACCAGACAACCCTCCCCCAGCCGTGCCTACCCGCAGTGGCCCCAGGCCATGGTGCCAACAGTGGTGGCCCCTCTGACAGCAGTGGTGGCAGCGGCAGCAACACCGAGGTTGGCAGTGACCAAGCTGACGGCCCTGATGCACAGCCTGGCCTGAGCAGCAGGGACAGCACCCTCCTGTCACCCCCCTTTCCCTTCTTACACTCAGGACGTTGGAATGGGTGAGGACATGGTGTGTCGGGGGTAGAGATGTAAAATTTCCAGAAATTTTGAAGCCGTGAAAAAAAAGTGTTTTTTCAGAAAAACATGGAAATTTTCAGAAAAATGCAATATTAGCACTTTTTAGAGATTGAAAGTCACTTTGTTACTTCAGGAACATCAACTGTAATTATGTACAAGTTGGTTTGGCATAAGATTATCACATTCGGTATATTAAAAGTACATTTTATTCAAACAATTATTTCAAATTGAATTTACTCTTTTCATATTTTTACTTTTTTTTGGGTAACAAATGGATCTACAAGATCCTGAACGGTAAGGAACACCCAAACTGTAAGGAACCTCTTTTGTTTTGCCAGTTTATGAGGAGCAGGCAAAAAACAGTTAAAAAAAAAACAGAAGAAACCATCAACATTAATAACAAAGAAAATCATTTGTCTCCGCTAGTTCTCCACAGTGTCAAGCAGACATAAAGCATCCATTCCCATAAAAAGAACTGAGGTGGGAAAAAGAGGGGTCAAGATTCAATGAAACATTTTATTCATCATGCTAAAATAAACATCCGATAATCCATTTTTTCTTCATTCGTTTCACTTTTTCCATTTTTTCAGGGGCGAAAAAGGCTTCAGAAAAACCTTGGAGGGACTTTCACATCTCTAGTCAGGGGAGGAGGGCGTTGGGAGGATGAGGATGGTGATGATGGTGGTGGGGACGGTGATGGGTTAGGCATTGGGGAGCCTGGCCTGAAGGAGGGGGAGGGCCTCTGTCCATGTGCCAGCGGCCCTCGGCCTGACAGCCCTTTCCTTGGACAGCGGCCGCCCTGTGGGCTCGCATGGAGGTTAGCCAACATGAGGTTGGTGGCAGGATGTCATCACCACCTTGGCACATGTGGTGCGCACCATGCACGACAGCATCAAGGAGGTGGCGACGCAGGTGTGGGCGATGGCGATGCGCATGTGGGGAGTCCAGGACACAATGGATGGGGGTGTCACAGCTGCCAGGGGCCAGTCACAGACCCTCCAAAGGGGCGTCCCGGAGATGCGGAGGAAAACAGCCATGGTGGCTACAGAGGATAGAGCGACGATCTCCATCCTCCGTGCCTGAGACAGGCAGTGCAAAGTGGTGGGGCTTGCTGTCTCCGCGGCTGTGGTGCACAGGCGAGGGGTGGTCGTGGATGTGTTTGGAGGTGGTCATGAGCACACAGCAGCAACCAGGGAGGGGGAGGCAGCGGTGATGTGGGGTGTCCATCCTTGGGGTTCGTCCCGACCACGGGTGCCCATGTCTGTTCTGCTGTCTTTAGAGTGGGCATCCTATGCTGGTTTCCTGCCTGGCTGCTGTCTATGCTGTGGCTGTATCTTGTGCATATCCCTGAATAAACTCTTTCCAGAACCACCACCACCCAGGTGCATGGGGTCTGTTCTTTGAGGTTGTGGCTGCCTGTGGGGGCGGGTGTCCTAGGGGTGCTCTCTGCACGTGTGCTTTGGGTGTGATGGGGGCACAGGGGCTGGTGGTCTCCACGTTTGTTTACCCAGAGCTTGGAAAAGGTACTTTTTTGAACTACAACTCCCATCAGCCCAATCCAGTGGCCATGCTGGCTGGGGCTGATGGGAGTTGTAGTTTTTAAAAAATAACTTTTCCAAGCTCTGACCTGGACATGCCTTGTCGCATTGCCTGTGCATGCATGGGGGTGATTGGCAGACTGGCTGGTGGGCATACACGGTGTATGTGTGCGGTGTGGCCTTCTGATTGGCTCCAAGGATGGCTGTTGCTATGGACGCCACACATGCTCGCTGCCTGCATGGTTGGTGCTTGCATTCCATTGCTGTGGCTCCCAGGCCACTTCCCACAGGCTCTGCATGTTTGTTCTCGTCACCTGGAATCTGCCTGAGAACTGTACCTTGCGTTCCCCCATAAGTGGCTGGTGCTTCCGTGGCAATGGCAGCTCCGTCGGCAGTCTGTTGCTCCCCTGCTGTTTTCCCAGCACAGTCTCTGCCGGTCTCCTCGCGAGGTGTCCCACTGCGTCTTGTGGGGCTTGCTCCCTGGTAGGGGCACTTGGGATAGCAGCCTCTTGCCTTCTGGTTCCTGTACCAAGCTCTTCCCACTGAGCCAACATTCCGCTATCCCAGGGACTCTCAAACAGCAACTGGATGCGGCAGGGGTTCACACCACCAGCAGCACCACTTATGCTGACTTCCCCCATTTTGGATTGCTCTGCCCCAGTGAAATAAAGTTTTCCTTCTCTTGGTAGAACCATCTTGGCCATCCACCTCACACTTTATTTCGTAAAAAAAATAAAATCCAGGAATTGTCATAAAATGAATATGAAATGGACTGCCTTCAAGTCAATCCTGACTTATGGCGACCCTATGAATAGGGATTTCATGGTAAGCAGTATTCAGAGGGGGGTTACCATTGCCTCCCTCTGAGACTAGCCCTCCCCAGCTGGCTAGGGCCTGCTCAGCTTGCCCCAGCTGCACAAGCCAGCCCCTTCCTTGTCCGCAACTGCCAGCTGGGGGGCAACTGGGCTCCTTGGGACTAAGCAGCTTGCCCAAGACTGCCCAGGTGGCAGGGCACGTAACCCCTGAGCCACTCCCTGTGGGGGTAATCTTTAGCTGGCCCTTGATGCCCAGGAGACACAAGTAGGGATTTGAACTCACAGACTCTGGACTCCCAGCCAGGCTCTTCTCCCCACTGTGCTATACCAGCCTATAGGAGTTGTCATAACAAGTAGACAAATACAGGACTAGATGCAGCAACTGGATGCAGTAAATGCCCCATAGGGAGCAGAGTTGGGAGGACATTAGGGGCAAAATAAAGGATTCCAGCCACCCTCCATCACCTTCTGCAACCATCAGTGGGCTCAGAAACAATCTTTTGAAACATTTGTGCAACGTTGAAAAATAAGTAATTTAATATATTGACGTGATCTCCATAATCGCATTTGCTCACAGAACGCAGTTAAAACACCAAATGGTAGGCGATGGTCCACTCCAATATAAATATTGGCAAGTGTGATTGCAACCAAGCCACCCTGACTCTCATGCTGCCTGGGGAAGGGAGATATGGTCCAAGAGAATGTCCCCTTCTGTTTCCCATTGTCCCGTTTAAGAATGTGCTGCCATCAGAGAAAGGTGAATTTAATCTACAACGTTGCCCTTTATCAATCAGCCTAACAACTTCCTTGGGTCTCCCTGAAGCCTTTCAAGGTAGGGCAATTTATGGCTTCTATGGGGTGAGGTTAATTAAAATAATTTGAGACCACTACAGTCTTATGAAACAAACCCTAAAGCTTACTAAGTCAAAAATAAGGAGTTTTAGGCGAATATATATTACATGGAAAAGTTCCAGAAAACCAGCATATGCCCAATGGAGCAAAGCAACAAATGCTCCCTGTCTCCCACATGTACAAAAATTTGGATGTCCCCACCTTGAACTAAACACCTCAAAGCAAGCTACTGCTGTATATAACCTCTGCCACTCACCCCTGCATTACTGGTGTACTAACGTGCTAAACACCTTGTCCTCAATGAAGCCCACCACCTTCATATCTGAGCCCTAGGGTGGGCCATGTATAGACAATTGACCCTGTAATCCACAAAGAACCAGACAAGCAGTAGTTTACCTGTTCATATAATACAAAGCAGGATATAAAAGCAAGGCCCATACAGTCAATGACAGCAAAGTTTGTTTCCTTCACAAGAAGACTAGATCTTTAGGGATTCTTTAGAACTTTCCAGAAGACAAAACAGGTTCTGAGAAACAGATTAGGAGTGTATCTATTCACTTAAAGCATTTTTATCTTGCTCTTCAGACAGATAAAAGCCTCCAGAGTAGCTTTCAAATATCTAGAATATATGGGTTCAGGTGCCTCAAGATATCACCCAACTTGGCATGGTGTTTCTTGAGGTGGGGAAGGTGGTTTTCATCTACATTTGGATGCTGTTGGACTCCATTTTGAATCAAGATGGTGGATGCAATGTTCCAAACTGCATTGGTTTGGACACCCCTGATGATAATGCCACCCAGTTTGGTATTGCAGTTCCACAGGTGGAGGAGGCAGATTTGGTCTATGTTTGGATGCTATCAGACACCATTTTGAATTAAAATGGCAGACCAAAATGTTCCAAATTGCACCAATTTGGACATCTCTAAAGATATCATTGCTAGTTTGGCGTGACAGTTCCAGAGTGCAAGAAAAGGATTTTCGTCTACGTTTGTGATTCAAGATGGTGGATGGTGCATAGCAAACTGATTCAGCTGCCTTTGAGCATATCCTCGTCCAATGCAGTCTGACAGTTCCCGAGACAGAGGTGCTGGGTTTGGATGCTTCCAGACACCATTCTGAATCAAGATGGCAGAACTACTTTTCCATACTGTGCTGCTTTGGATGAATTTCCAGATATTGTTGCCCAATTTGGCATAACAGTTCTCGAGATCAAGTATGCTTTGGTCTTGGTTTGGATGATGTCAGACACTATTTTGAATCAAGAAGGCAGACTGAGCCATGCCAACTATGCCAATTTGGACAACACTGAAGATATCATCACCCAGTTTGGCATGACAGTTCCAAAGTACTTCTGAAGACATCGTAGATCAATTTGGCATGAAGTTTACTGAGAGGGAGGAGTGGGTTTTGACCTACATTTGGCATGGTTGTACATCATTTTAAACAAAGGTGGTGGATCAAAACATTTGAAACTGTGCCAATTTGGATACTTCTGAAAATATTGTTAAGAACAGTTCTGCCATCTTGGTTCACCATACACAACCCTAGAGCTGAACATTATTTATCTACAAATCTTTTTTGTTTTCCTTAAAATTCCCAAGCAATGCTAGGTTCTTCCGTCTAGTCATTAATAAAGACTGTCCCTAGTCTAAAATTCACAACACACAAGGAGGGGGGGGGAAATACAACCCAGGCACTATTTCTTAGTTACAGAATTATTGTGATGACCAGCTGGAATGGAAAGAGTTCAATAAGAGGAGAAGGAACCAAACATTGCTGATCTTTCCAGGAGGGGAGATGGAGAGGCTCTGCAGCCTGATGGAACTGCTGCTAGTAGACGGCACTTGAGGAAGGACCCTGGTGGAGCTCAGCTGGTGGAAACTAAATAAGCTTCTGCTAAGGCTGAGAAATGAATTGGAGCACATCTGATAAGTTAGGCAGAGGATCTGAAGATTCCTATTCCTTTTTTCCAGCTGGGGATATCTGTGGCAGGGGTCTCCAACCTTTTGGAGCCTGTAAGCACCTTGTGAATTAAGTGCCTGGGGAGGGTATGGCCAATCCTCAACTTTATCCAGAGAGCTGGGCAGTCACAAAATGGCAAGGAGGTAAAACTTAGATCTAGGATTTTTTTTAAAGCAACAGAAATGTCATTGATCTGCATGGTTTTTTAAACAAGGACTCTCTTACCTACCAAACAATCAAATGAAAGATTGCTTAGGTGGTTATTGACTGCATGGTATTAATCACCAATCCAGTGCTTGCCAGCACCACCATGGCACAAGAAAATCCATCCAAAGACATCAATGTCAGTTTTAATTTGATGGGGCTTTTCCAAATTCAAGAGGACCCATTTTAATTTTACTGGATTAAATATTTAGCCAAACACCATGGAAAAGGAGTGTGTGTGGGCTTTCTGGGAGTGTGTGTGTGTGGGAGTGACTTCTCTTCCTCTTGGTCTATAGCAGGGGTGGGGAATCTTAAGCTTGGGAGAGGAATGTGGCCCTCCAGGTCTCACCATCTGGCTCCCAAATCCCCGCACGAGCCATGTTACATCCACCAGGCTACATCCCTTGCCAGCCCAGCTCCAAACTGAAATGGAAGTTACTGTGAATTCTTTTAATGAGAGGCATAGTGTGTCTTTCCACACACCAAGCATATATGCAGTTTCTTCCTTGTGAATTCATTGATGAGTAGTGTCTTTTTACTGAAGCTCCATCAATCTCAGGAAGGGGTCGGGATTGCAGTTCAAGATTGATAAGGAGATAGTCAGGAAATACCTAGTTAACCTAAATGAGTTCAAATCTCCAGGGCCTGATGAACTGCATCCCAGAGTATTGAAGGAACTTGCAGATGTACTCTCGGAACCTCTTGCCATCATCTTTGAGAAATCCTGGACAACAGGAGAGGTGCCGGAGGATTGGAGACGGGCAAATGTCGTCCCGCTCTTTAAAAAGGGTAAAAAAGAAGATCCGGGGAATTACAGGCCGGTCAGTCTGACTTCAATACCGGGAAAGATATTAGAACGGATAATAAAAGAGTCCATTGGCAACTATCTAGATGACAATGCTGTGATTAGAAGGAGCCAGCATGGGTTTGTCAAGAAAAAATCCTGTCAAACTAATCTCATCTCTTTTTTTGATCGGGTCACTAGCTTAGTAGATGGTGGAAATGCTGTAGATGTCATCTATGTAGATTTCAGCAAAGCGTTTGACAAAGTCCCCCACGACCTTTTGATTAGCAAACTCGTCAAATGCGGACTACATGGAAATACTGTCAGATGGATTCACAACTGGTTGGAAAACCGTACTCAAAGAGTGGTCGTCGGTGGCTCTGCTTCAGAGTGGAAGGAGGTTTCGAGTGGAGTGCCGCAGGGTTCTGTCCTGGGGCCGATACTCTTCAACATTTTTATCAATGACTTAGAGGATGGGGTGGAGGGAAGCCTTATGAAGTTTGCAGATGATACAAAACTGGGAGGGATAGCTAACACAATGGAAGACAGGAATAAAATCCAAAGGGACCTGGATAGACTAGAAAATTGGGCTGAAATTAATAAAATGACATTCAATAAAGACAAATGCAAGATTCTGCATTTAGGCCACAAAAACAAAATGCACGGGTACAGGATGGGAAATACCCAGCTTAGCAGTAGTGCGTGTGAGAAGGACCTTGGAATTTGCAAGTTGAACATGACCCAGCAGTGTGATGCTGTGGCAAAAAAGGCAAATGCGGTTTTGGGCTGCATAAACAGAGCTATAGTTTCCAGGTCGAGGGAAGTAATAGTCCCACTATATTCTGCATTAGTCAGGCCTCATCTGAAATACTGCGTTCAGTTCTGGGCGCCTCATTTTAAGAAAGATACAGACAAGTTAGAGCGGGTTCAGAAGAGGGCGACGAGGATGATAGCCGGTATGGAGAACAAGTCTTATGAGGAAAGGTTGAAGGAACTTGGCATGTTCAGTCTGGTGAAGAGAAGGCTGAGGGGTGACATGATTACACTCTTTAAGTACCTGAAGGGCTGTCACATACAGGAGGGTACAGATTTGTTCACTGCTGCCCCAGAGGGTAGGACTAGGTCTAATGGTTTTAAGTTGCAGGAGCGTAGATTCAGATTGGACATTAGAAGGAACTTCTTGACAGTAAGGGCAGTTCGGCAATGGGACTGCCTGCATAGGGAGGTGGTGGGATCCCCTTCACTGGATGTCTTCAAGCAGAGGCTGGACAGCTATCTGCGGGAGATGCTCTAGCTGTGGATTTCCTGCTGTGAGCAGGGGGTTGGACTTGATGGCCTACAAGGCCCCTTCCAACTCTATGATTCTATGATTCTATACTCCAAGCATTTACATGGTTTCTCCTCAGTGTGAATTCTTTGATGAATAGTAAGACTTTCCTTCCATGTGAAGCTCTTTCCACACTCCAAGCATTTGTGTGGTTTCTCCCCTGTGTGAATATGTTGATGCAAAGTGAGACTTATCTTCTGTGTGAAGCTCTTTCCACACCCCAAGCATTTGTATGGTTTCTCCCCTGTGTGAATTCTTTGATGAGTAGTGAGAATATTTTTCTGTGTGAAGCTCTTTCCACACTCCAAGCATTTATATGGTTTCTCCCCTGTATGAATTCTTTGGTGAGAAGTGAGATGTGTCTTCCGTGTGAAGCTCTTTCCACACTCCAAGCATTTGTATGGTTTCCCCCCTGTGTGAATTCTTTCATGAGTAGTGAGAATGTTTTTCTGCCTGAAGCTCTTTCCACATTCCAAGCATTTAAATGGTTTCTGCTCCGTGTGAATTCTTTGATGAGAAGTGAGATATAATTTATTACTGAAGCACTTTTCACACTCCAAGCATTTAAACGGTTTCTCCCCTGTGTGAATTCTTTGATGAGAAGCAAGATATGACTTACTACTGAAGCTCTTTCCACACTCCAAGCATTTATGTGGTTTCTCCCCTGTATGGATCCTTTGGTGGGTACTAAGGGCAGAACTTTGAGAAAACCTGTTTCCACATTCGAAGCATTTATATGGTTTCTCTCCTGTGTGAATTCTTTGATGAGTAGTGAGATTCATCTTCTTCGTGAAGCTCTTTCCACACTCCAAGCATTTAAATAGATTCTCCCCTGTGTGAATTCTTTGATGAGAAGTGAAAGTTATCTTCTGCATGAACCTCTTTCCACACTCCAAGCATTTATATGGTTTCTCCCCCCTATGGATCCCTTGGTGGGTAATAAGGGCAGAACTCTGACAGAAGCTGTTTCCACATTCAAAGCATTTGTATGGCTTCTCTCCTGTGTGAATTCTTTGATGAGTTGTAAGATTTGACTTCTGAGAGAAGCTTTTCCCACAGTCCAAACATTTAAATGGTTTCTCCCCTGTATGGCTCCTTTGATGGCAAGTAAGGTCAGAATTATAACAAAAGCTCTTTCCACACTCCAAGCATTTGTATGGTTTCTTTTCTGTCTGGATTTTGTAATGAGTTTTCAATGTTGGTTTAGGATGGAAACTTCTCTGATGTGCACTGCATGAATTGGTTTGTTTTCCTCTTTGCAGTTTTTCTTGGACTGGAATTTGAAGGCAGTCACTGCCCGGACAAGCAGGGAATTTATTTTGGCTTTTCTCTTCTCCAGTTCTCCTTCTCTGCTGCTCCCTGTTTATGCACATGGGTTCTTCTGTGATCACCCCACATAGTTCTCCCTTATTCTCAGTTTCCCACTCACCACCTGTTGCAAATAATAGAGGAAACTGTTAAGAGCCTGAGGGAGAAATGGAACCTCAAATCATTGAACAGCCACACATAATGCTTTTGATAATGGAAGAAATGAAAAGCCTTAGCTGGTAGACAGAGCTTACCCCACCTTTGAGCTGCTGCTGCTGCTAACACCTAAACAAACAAATTGCTTGTATGGACTATTTGATTGGGTCCCTGCAGTCCAGAACTCAGCCCCCACCTCAGACATCAAGCTCAGTGGGTAGACTTCTGCAATCAGTCTCTCTAAGCTTAGCCTACCTGACAGGACTGCAGTGCAGATTTTCTTCTGTACTGTTTGGAGCAAGGGCAGGATAGAAATATGAAAAAATAAAAAGTAGAGGACCTGTCATTCACTGTCAGAGCATGTAACTAGCAGGCACAAGATGTGAAATTCATTCACTGAATCCTCCAGTTAAACTCTGTGACAGTCATACCCAGGCACTCTGGGACCCTGGCAAATGGAGACCCAGCTACAAGGGAGTGTACCCCTCTCTTTTACCCTCCCACTCCCCGTTTGAGGTTCTCACCACCACAAGTTAAGGAATTACAAAGTTTAACGATGCCGCTTGTTATCAGACCGCCTCCAATTCCCTCTGAAGCCTCTTGAGCTAGTGTAGTATAATGGCTGCAGGTGTGAGTGATGAAAATAGAGAGAAGCCACACCAGATTTATAAACAACTAAAGTTTACTAAAACAGAAAGAGTTGCAGAAAGGTATTAGTGCCTTTAATTTTCCTAATCTCAGACTGGAGATGTAACATTATTCATACATACAACTGAATTTTCACTGCCCACCAGGTCATGTGATCAATCAGATCAGGTGATTTGGGCAGGTTAAACTTATAATCCCTATACAAACAGACAGGTACAAACATGAATTCCCCAATTACACACAGCATTCCCTAAAAAAGTAAAGACTGTACTAACACCAGGATAGCAAAGACCAATTCCTTCACAAAGGATCTGTGAGGCAGCCCTTGGATGCACTGGGCATCAGACAGTGGAGAGATTTTGCCAGTCAGAGCACACAATAATGGGTTAGATGGGCCAATGTGAGGAGCTAAAATGTTTATGAATCTTGGGCAACAGGGAAATGGATCAGTTTGTTATCATGAGTTGAGGAAGGTATAGCCATAGGGGAGTGATGAGTTACCATGGAAGATGAGGGCAAGTCTGTTTCATGCCTTGCTCCTTGCTCTCATTCCTTCCATGGACAGGTTCCTGGTTACTCATCAGCTGTGCCCACTGGCCTGTGCCTATTGTTTGACGGCAAATCAGTAGACAATCTGGGTGAGCTGGAAGGCAGTGGCCTAACCCATTTGCATCCACATGGATACTCAGTGCAACATCAGCTCAGGCTGCAGGAACCGGGGGGAACAGTTGCTGCGGATGGCCTTCAAAGAGGACTACACAAATTCATGGAGGACAAAGCTATCAGTGGCTACTTGCCATAATGGCTATGCTCCGCTGCCATAGGCAGAAGCAGAACACTTCCAAATAACAGTTTCTGGAAACCTCATGGGGGCAGAGTGCTCTTTGCACTCAGGTCCTGCTTACGGGCTTCTCATAGGAAACTGGTTGGCCACTGTGAGAACAGGACGCTGGATTAGATGGGCTCTTCTTATGTTTTTATGACTGTAGAAATTCCATCTCTGTCACCAGGAAACCACTCTGTCTTCAGGCTGGCTGCAAGAGCATGCACTATGTACCTTGTGCTGGGCCAAGAGGACAATAAACTAGCATCACTGGTAGTGTACCATCCCCACTGCTGCCCAGCAGCTTCTCTGACCAAGCTAGGTGATGCAATTTTGGCTGTGCTATTGTTGAAATCTACAATGATTGCCACGGGTGATTTCAATATCCATGCTGAGGCTGTGCCTAGTGTTCCGGCTCGGACTTCATGGCCTCTGTGATGACCATGGAGCTGTCAGCAGTTGTTACTGGTATGACACAGGGCAGGGAACACCCTCAATTTGGGTTTTGTTCCAGATGGAGAAAGGCAGGGTCCGTAGAATGGGGGGTGGATATCGCCCCGCTGTCATGGTCAGATCACTTCCTGGTGAAGTTTCGACTGACTGCTCTGATCCTCCCCTGCAGGAGTGGTGGACAGATTAAAGTGGATGCAATGGATGCCTGTCTGCCCTGGTGGGGGGTGGGCTGGTTCCAGTAAATAAAGAAGGTGATCCTTTTGAAGCCTTGAGATGCAGTGGGTTCTTGACACAGTTGCCCCCAAGCTCCCTCTCTCACACTGGGGAGCCCAGTCTGTACCTTTGCACACCAGTGAACTAAGGACAATGAAACAGCCTGGACAATGTTTGGAGCGCAAGTGGTGAAAGACACAATGTAACTGTGCCTAATGTGTGTTGATGAGGATGGTTAACATGCCCTGATGACACGGACAAGGTGCTTGCAACCAGAGCTTGGAAACGTTACTTTTTTGAACTACAACTCCCATCAGCCCCAGCCAGCATGGCCACTGGATTGGGCTGATGGGAGTTGTAGTTCAATGTGTCTCCTTGACCCCTGCGTCTCTTGCCTTTAGAAGCTTGCCAAGGTGGTATGACACAGTGGATCCAGAGTGTGGTCAACATGTTTTTGAGGGAGGGAGTGGTCCCAGCCACCCTGAAAGAGGCAGTGATATGATCGCGTCTGAAAAAGCCCACCCTGGACCTACTGGTTTGTGACAACTACCTATTGGGGAAGGACAGGTGGAGTGTGACCCAGTTATTGTTATCTGATCTCTCGGTGGCTTTTGATAGCACAGAAACATTTATTGAACCATCAACCATTGCATTTCATCAGGCAAGCAATACAAAACCAATCATTCCATGATCTGTTAATCTTCCAGCATTTTTGCCCTAGTATCAATAACAATGTTTCAATGTTTGGCAACATTCAAAGTAACAAAAGGCCTTTTACCATTTAACATTCTTTTAAGGCAATGCATCAGATCTACCAGGAAACCATTCTAAAACAGGGTGCAACCATCTGTCCCTCGCACCCTTATAAAAATGACAATACAGAAGCAATATGTGCTATAGTCTCAACAGCACCTGAGGCACAAGGACAAAAACTCTGGCCACAGGATATAACTTGAAAGCATCCTACCACCGCCATAGAGGGTTTTATTTATTTATTTATTTATTACATTTATACCCCGCCTTTCTTTTCATGAAACCCAAGGTGGCTTCCCAGGCGGTCTCCCATCCAGGCACTGACCAGACCTGACCCTGCTTAGCTCCAGCAGGGAGCTGGCCTCATGTGCCTTCAGACCATAGCCTGGGATGCCATTGACCCTGGTATCCTTCCAAGCTAACTTTGTGAGATGGGTACTGATTTACAGTGGTTCCGATCCTATCTCCAGGATTGATTTCAGAGAAGAGCACCAGGCAATTGTCTTTTTTGGGGGGGGGGGCGGCAGTTATGCTGTGCGGAGCCGCAGGGCACCTTCTTGTCCCCAATGCTGCTCATCATCCGTATGAAGCTGTTGGGAGCAGTCATTAGGAGATTTGGGGTGAGGCGGCAGCATTACGCTGATGATACCCAGCTCTTCCTGTTTCAACAAGCTTTTTAAGTAGATACCTTTATCCCAGTCTGCAGCTATATTGTAATTGTTTTTAAGGAGTCTTCAAGAGGTTGCGGTGAGAGCCAGAGTGGTGTAGTGGTTAAGGTGCTGGACTACGACCTGGGAGACCAGGGTTCGAATCCACACACAGCCACGAAGCTCACTGGGTGACCTTGGGCCAGTCACTGCCTCTTAGCCTCAGAGGGAGGCAATGGTAGATCCCCACTGAATACCGCTTACCATGAAAACCCTCTTCATAGGGTCGCCATAAGTCGGGATCGACTTGAAGGCAGTCCATAAGAGGTTGAGGACCAGGTCCAGGTTCTCTCGGACTACACCATTTTTTCTGGATCCATTTTGGTTGGAGTTTTGGCCTGGGTTTGGCCTGGAAACTGCCTTGGCCGCCCTGTGTGATGACCTATGTTGGGGGAGAGATAGGGGGAGCGTGTCCCTGTTAATTCTCCTTGATCTCTCAGTGGCTTTCAGTACCGCTGACCATGGCACTCTTCAAGGGTGGCAGCTTGGGCTGGGGGTGGGCAGTAGCTTGCAGTGGACCTTCGGGAACCAGACTGCAGGGGCTCTTGCTGGCGGCAGCAGCGGTAGAAGCAGCAGCAGCAGCACTCTTACCGTCCCTGCTGGGGGCTTATATAGGCCTGGCTGCACCACAGATGAGTGCACTGTGTGTGCATGCTGCCATCACTCAAGATGATGCAGTTACACCCGCCCAGCTCCAGCAGCAGGGACCCCTCTCAGTGTCAGGGGCACTCGGCCAGTGCCCAACCTGGCTGCCTGCTGGCGCCGGGCCTGCTTCCAGTCCTACTTGGATGGTTGTTTTCAGAGGGTCATGTTTGGGGAATGCTATTCAGCCCAGTGGAACCTTCAATGAGGGGTTCTGCAGGGTTCAATTCTATCCCCCATGCTATTTAATATCTGCATGAAACCACTGAGTGAGGTCATCCGGAGTTTTGGCGTAGGTTGTCAGCAATACGCTGATGACACACAGCTTTGCTTCTCCTTCACATCTGCAGGTGGGGCAATGGATGTGCTAAATTGGTGTCTTGCCTTGGTAATGTACTGGATGAGAGCCAATAAACTGACGCTTAATCCAGACAAGACTGAGGCAAGTAGTGGGTGGTTCTCTAGACTGGATGAATAGGTTGTCGCCCATTCTGGATGGGGTTCACTTTCTCTGAAGGAGCAGGTACATAGCATGGAGGTACTCCTGGATCCATTACTGTCACCTGAGGCTCAAGCAGCCTCTGTGGTGCAGAGTGCCTCCCATCAGCTACAACTGGTGGTGCAGCTGCACCCCTATCTGGACAGGGATAGCCTAACATCTGTTGTCTCTGCTCTGGTAACCTCTGGGTTAGACTACTGCAATGTGTTTTGCATGGGGCTACTTCTGAAGACGGTTTGGAAACTGCAGCTGGTGCAGAATTATGCCTCCAAATTGTTGTCCCTCAAGGGTAAGTCGGCCCATACATATAACACCAGTTCTGGCACACCTGCACTGGCTACCGGTTAGTTTCTGGGCTCAATTCAAAGCACAGATGTTGACCTATAAAGCCATATGCAGCTCAGGACCTCAATATCTCAAGGACCATCCCTTCCTATATGACCCGACCAGGACCCTGCTTTGGTCATCAGAGGCCCTTCTGGTGTGCCCCCTCAACGGGTGCCTCGGAGGGTGGCAACATGAGAATGGGCCTTTTTAATGGCGGCCTCCCGGCTGTGGAATACTCTCCCCAGGGAGGCACGCCCTCATGCCTTCCCTGTCCAACTTTAGGAGCCAGGCAAAGACCTTCCTCTTCATTCAGGCCTTTGAACATCGATGTGTACTCTCCTGGTTATTCCTTTTTGTTATCTGATGGGTTTTACGTTTTGATTGAATATTATGTATGGCTTTTAACGTATTGATAAATTTTATCATCGTGTGTGTTTTATCTAGGATTCTCGTTTTAAATTTGTGTATGTTTTAAATCCATTGTAAGTCACCTGGACACCGTTTGGTATTAGGCAGCTAACAAATTAAATAAATACATTAATTAATACTCCTACTATTGCTGCCCTGGGCTCCTGCCGGGAGGAAGGGCGGGATCAATAAATAAATAAATAAATAAATAAATAAATAAATAAATAAATAAATAATACTACTAATAATAGTTGTTGATTGATTGATATCCTGCCCTTCCTTCTGGTTGTTGTTTGCTGCTCTGGCCGCTTTCTGAGAACCAGTGTGGTAAAGTAGTTAAGAGGGTTGGGACACCAGGGTTCAATATCTACACAGCCGTAAAGCTTATTGGGTGACTTTGGGCCAGTCACTGCCTTTCAGCCTAACCTACCTCACCAGGTTGTTGTGAAAATAAAATGGAGAGGGGAAGAACTATGACTGACAGCCCTTGTCCAAGCCCCACGTGAGTATCACCAGGTCCACTCCCTTCGTTATATTCTGCCCTCACCAGAGCTGGCTGTCTCACCTCACCTGCCTTGTGTAACCACTCCCAGGTTACTGACAGCCCATGAGGTGACTGCCCTAAAATAGGAGCAGTCAAATAAATGAGCGAACTGTGTCCCCGTGTCTACCTAAATGCGTTGTCAGTGCCAGATGGGTTCTAGGAATAATAGACCTTGTACTCCCACAGCAGTCGAGAGATCCCATCAGTAGTGTAATACAAAGAGGAAAAGCTTGCTTTTAAACCAAGGGCTTAGTTAGGTCAAGCACGTAACACTCATAACACTTCTCATTCCTGCCTATTCCCTTCTCTACCTTCAATCCCAACCCAAACTGATCTTAACTCTCTTCTATCTAAAGTCATCATAACCCTAATCCCAATTCCCCTGCTAAACTGACAAAAGTCTTTTTTACACTCCCCCCCCCTTCTAAACATCCCACTGTCGGGAGCCTTACTGAGAGAGGCCACGATTCCACAGTTCTCCTCCATGACTTCCCTGTGCAGCGCCCTCTGGTCAGGATCCAGCAAAGCCCACTCCTCCTCAGTGAAATACACAGCCACCTCCTCAAAGCACACCAGACCCTGAGAGAAACAAGAAATAGTTGCTTCTTTATAGATAACATAAAGATTATTAGCTACCAATATCCAGAAGACTCATCAAGGAAGGGAGGCTGAGAACTATCCTGCAGATATGAAACCTCCACGAGCGCCATTTACAGATTCCCTAGTGGGCAGCTCTGGCAGAAGCCAAGAGAAGGAGAGAAATTCATCCAGGCTAGGGAGGTGAGAAGAGGACAGAGGCATCCAGGCTGCCCCCAGCCTCTCTCCTCCCCCAATGATCCTTCCCCTACCTGATCCTCTTCCCCAGCAGCTACTTCCCCTCCACCACAAAGAAGAAACGGATGAGGAGGTCTTGCTGGCCTCATTTCATCACCTGCGAGAGAGAAAAGGGGTGGGAAGCCAGTAGAGCATGCTTGTCTCAGAGGCAAAGTGACGTATGTCTAAGCCAGTGATTCTCAAACGGTGCGCCCAGGCACACTGGTGCGCCCTAAGAGGTGGCTAGGTGTGCCTCAAATATTATGAAAGTGTATTTTAAAAATGAGAAGAAACCCATTTGTATAGGGTAAGCAATAGTTTTCTATAGTTTAAGTTATTTTTATTCATAGTTTAAAATATATTAATATATTTTTAATTTTGTACACGAAGTGCGCCAGAAAATTTTTATATGTTTTACAGTGCGCCGCAAAACAAAACGGTTTGAGAACCACTGGTCTAAGCTCATGCTGACATTGCAAAATGTCTCAACCAGTGTGTATATTTTTGTTATTCCTACTCACTGTATAGTTCAACTGAGTGAAAGAACAATTCTTCCTATTTGGGTTCTTGGCTAGAAATCCAACTAGTGGTTTAAATTCTCAGGTACTGAAAATACGTTCATTGTTCAACTGTGGAAAAGGCTACAGAGAAGCATCTTCCCCCAAAAAGATACAGAGGAACATAAAAGAATCCGATGAATTACTGGCATAATCAACAGAGAGAGGTGAAGTCATTTCCTACCCACTGAAGTGGCAAGTCTGTCACTCTCCTGAACATTCCTGCTTGGCAGGGGACTCTCTCTGGAATCCGACGGAGCCTCCTGTGACTCAAGGAAATCAGTGGCCAATGCTGCAAACAGATCTTTTACCTGAAATAATGGTGAGAATATCAAAGACAGGGAATGTGGAGAAGGGTTGGCAACAGCACAAGAGAGGCAGAATAGCTTGGAGAGTTTGGTACATTCCTCCATAGATGATTTCCAGAAAGTCAATTAGAGCGTCTTTAAAGATCTCGCTCGCATTCTGAGCCCCTTGGAACTACCTGGATGAAATTCTCTCTCACCTGCTGCTCTGCCTGCTTCTTGTCCTCTTCCCGGCTCAGAAGAAAACCTTCGGCCAGGGCAACTGCCTGGGAACTGGTCTCCACTCCACATTCCCTCACCCAGCTCTCCATCTCCAGTGGAAGGACAGCCAGGAACTGCTCCAGGATCACCAGGTCCAAGATCTCATTCTTTGTGTGTCGCTCTGGCTTCAGCCACTGACAGCACAGATTGTGGAGTTGCCTGCAAACGTCTCTGGGCCCTTTGGACTCCTCGTAGCAGAACTGCCTGAAACGCTGGCGCTGCTCATCTGAGCTGAGGGTGTCCTCCTTACCCAGGACCTTCTGCACTGTTCTTTCCCAGAATTCCCCAGGGCTCCTGGCCTGGATGATATATAAACCTCTTCCTGCTTCAGGACCAGCTGAGTCTTCCATCTTTGACTTCTGCGCTCCAAGGAAGCCTCCAACCAGGAGCAAGAGACTTGTCCCTGGTCCTCCAAAGGCTGTTCTAATTGGAGGTGCTATGAAGACCTGCAAAGACAAAACACTGTTTACTGAGCTGATTATAACACTTTCACGAGAGGAAGACTTTCCATGAGGAAATGCAGATGAGTCTGGATGGCATCCAGGTCATCCCTCAAAGGAAAGGCAGCTGAATGCTAAGACACAAAGCAAACTGGAAGATTTGTCTGGGAGTTTCCTTCATGTGAAGTCCATAGATTAAGCCTCCAGTCTCGTTGAGAATCAGAAGATGCAACATTCCTCCCAGTGGCCTGTCCTCTAAAACTCATGGGAGCCTAAGAAGAATCTGGCTACTAGATCACATAAAAGGCTATCTAGTCCAACATCCTCTTCTCACAGTGGCCAACCAGATGCCCCACTGGGAAGCCCGCAAGCAGGACATGTGCACAACAGCAATTCTCCCCACTTGTGATTCGCAGCAACTGGTATTCAGAGGCAATACTCAGAGAGACAGATGGTCTGATTCAGCTGAAGGGAGCTTTTGTGTTACGTGCCTTCAAGTCGATTTCGACTTATGGCGACCCTATGAATCAGCAACCTCCAACAGCATCTGTTCTAAACCACCCTGTTCAGATCTTGCAAGTTCAGGTCTGTGGCTTCCTCTCCTATGTCCTAAATCAGCCTCATAAGAACATAAGAACATAAGAAGAGCCTGCTGGATCAGGCCAGTGGCCCATCTAGTCCAGCATCCTGTTCTCACAGTGGCCAACCAGGTGCCTGGGGGAAGCCCGCAAGCAGGACCCAAGTGCAAGAACACTCTCCCCTCCTGAGGCTTCCGGCAACTGATTTTCAGAAGCATGCTGCCTCTGCCTAGGGTGGCAGAGCACAGCCATCACGGCTAGTAGCCATTGATAGCCCTGTCCTCCATGAATTTGTCTAATCTTCTTTTAAAGCCATCCAAGCTGGTGGCCATTACTGCATCTTGTGGGAGCAAATTCCATAGTTTAACTATGCGCTGAGTAAAGAAGTATTTCCTTTTGTCTGTCCTGAGTCTTCCAACATTCAGCTTCTTTGAATGTCCACGAGTTCTAGTATTATGAGAGAGGGAGAAGAACTTTTCTCTATCCACTTTCTCAATGCCATGCATAATTTTATACACTTCTATCATGTCTCCTCTGACCCGCCTTTTCTCTAAACTAAAAAGCCCCAAATGCTGCAACCTTTCCTCGTAAGGGAGTCGCTCCATCCCCTTGATCATTCTGGTTGCCCTCTTCTGAACCTTTTCCAACTCTATAATATCCTTTTTGAGATGAGGCGACCAGAACTGTACACAGTATTCCAAATGTGGCCGCACCATAGATTTATACAACGGCATTATGATATCGGCTGTTTTATTTTCAATACCTTTCCTAATTATTGCTAGCATGAAATTTGCCTTTTTCACAGCTGCCGCACACTGGGTCGACATTTTCATCGTGCTGTCCACTACAACCCCGAGGTCTCTCTCCTGGTCGGTCACCGCCAGTTCAGACCCCATGAGCGTATATGTGAAATTCAGATTTTTTGCTCCAATATGCATAATTTTACACTTGTTTATATTGAATTGCATTTGCCATTTTTCCGCCCATTCACTCAGTTTGGAGAGGTCTTTTTGGAGCTCTTCGCAATCCCTTTTTGTTTTAACAACCCTGAACAATTTAGTGTCGTCAGCAAACTTGGCCACTTCACTGCTCACTCCTAATTCTAGGTCATTAATGAACAAGTTGAAAAGTACAGGTCCCAATACCGATCCTTGAGGGACTCCACTTTCTACAGTCCTCCATTGGGAGAACTATCCGTTTATTCCTACTCTCTGCTTTCTGCTTCTTAACCAATTCCTTATCCACAAGAGGACCTCTCCTCTTATTCCATGACTGCGAAGCTTCCTCAGAAGCCTTTGGTGAGGTACCTTGTCAAACGCTTTTTGAAAGTCTAAGTACACTATGTCCACTGGATCACCTCTATCTATATGCTTGTTGACACTCTCAAAGAATTCTAATAGGTTACTGAGACAGGACTTTCCCTTGCAGAAGCCATGCTGGCTCTGCTTCAGCAAGGCTTGTTCTTCTATGTGCTTAGTTAATCTAGCTTTAATAATACTTTCTACCAGTTTTCCAGGGACAGAAGTTAAGCTAACTGGCCTGTAATTTCCGGAATCCCCTCTGGATCCCTTTTTGAAGATTGGCGTTACATTTGCCACTTTCCAGTCCTCAGGCACGGAGGAGGACCCAAGGGACAAGTTACATATTTTAGTTAGCAGATCAGCAATTTCACCTTTGAGCTCTTTGAGAACTCTCGGGTGGATGCCATCCAGGCCCCGTGATTTGTCAGTTTTTATATTGTCCATTAAGCTTAGAACTTCCTCTCTCGTTACCACTATTTGTCTCAGGTCCTCAGAATCCCTTCCTGCAAATGTTAGTTCAGGTTCAGGGATCTGTCCTATATCTTCCACTGTGAAGACAGATGCAAAGAATTCATTTAGCTTCTCTGCAATCTCCTTATCGTTCTTTAGTACACCTTTGACTCCCTTATCATCCAAGGGTCCAATTGTCTCCCTAGATGGTCTCCTGCTTTGAATGTATTTATAGAATTTTTTGTTGTTGGTTTTTATGTTCTTAGCAATGGGCTCCTCAAATTCTTTTTTAGCATCCCTTCTTGTCTTCTTGCATTTCTTTTGCCAGAGTTTGTGTTCTTTTTTATTTTCTTCATTCGGACAAGACTTCCATTTTCTGAAGGAAGACTTTTTGCCTCTAAGAGCTTCCTTGACTTTGCTCGTTAACCATGCTGGCATCTTCTTGGCCCTGGTGGTACCTTTTCTGATCTGCGGTATGCACTCCAGTTGAGCTTCTAATATAGTGTTTTTAAAAAACTTCCAAGCATTTTCGAGTGATGTGACCCTCTGGACTTTGTTTTTCAGCTTTCTTTTTACCAATCCCCTCATTTTTGTGAAGTTTCCTCTTTTGAAGTCAAATGTGACCGTGTTGGATTTTCTTGGCAATTGGCCATTTACATGTATGTTTAATTTAATAGCACTGTGGTCACTGCTCCCAATCGGTTCAACAACACTTACATCTCGCACCAGGTCCCGGTCCCCACTGAGGATTAAGTCCAGGGTTGCCATCCCTCTGGTCGGTTCCATGACCAACTGATCTAGGGAATAGTCATTTATAATATCTAGAAACTTTGCTTCTTTGTCATGACTGGAATGCATATGCAGCCAGTCTATGTCCGGGTAGTTGAAGTCACCCATTACTACCACATTTCCTAGTTTGGATGCTTCCTCAATTTCATATCTCATCTCAAGGTCTCCCTGAGCATTTTGATCAGGGGGACGATAGATCGTTCCCAGTATTAAGTCCCTCCTGGGGCACGGTATCACCACCCACAACGATTCTGTGGAGGAGTCTGCCTCTTTTGGGGTTTCGAGCTTGCTGGATTCAATGCCTTCTTTCACGTATAGAGCAACTCTGCCACCAATACGTCCTTCCCTGTCCTTCCAATATAGTTTATATCCAGGGATAACCGTATCCCACTGGTTTTCTCCATTCCACCAGGTCTCGGTTATGCTCACTATATCAATGCTCTTCTCTAAGACCAAGCACTCCAGTTCTCCCATCTTGGTTCGGAGGCTCCTAGCATTAGCGTACAGGCACTTGTAAGCAGTGTCTCTCTTCAAGTGTCTTTGGCACTTGTGGTTAGACCTGTGGTAATTTTGCTCTTCTGAATTTATATCCTGTGCCCCTGCTCTCACAATGCCTACTTCTAGGCCTACCCCTTTTAAAATTTCATCATTTCTTTGGTTTTTATCCCAGGGGGGAGGTTTATTCCGAACTGGACCTTTCTCAGCTCCTGTCGGGTTTCCCCCCTCAGTCAGTTTAAAAGCTGCTCTGCTACCTTTTTAATTTTAAGTGCCAGTAGTCTGGTTCCATTCTGGTTCAAGTGGAGCCCGTCCCTTTTGTACAGGCCCAGCTTGTCCCAGAATGTTCCCCAGTGCCTAACAAATCCGAACCCTTCCACCCGACACCATCGTCTCATCCACGCATTGAGACTGCGAAGCTGGGCCTGTCTGGCTGGTCCTGCGCGTGGAACTGGTAGCATTTCAGAGAAAGCCACCTTGGAGGTCCTGGCTTTCAGCATCCTACCTAGCAACCTAAATTTTGCTTCCAGGACCTCACGGCTGCATTTCCCCATGTCGTTGGTGCCAATGTGCACCACGACCACTGACTCCTTCCCAGCACTGTCTACCAAACTATCTAAACGACGGGCGATATCCGCAACCTTCGCACCAGGCAGGCAAAACATGCTTTTCCATCCACTTCTAAGACTCTCCCACTCTGATCAGGGCTCGGCCATGGGCAAAATGCACCAGAGGACAAAACCGGGTGGGCTTGGGGAGGCAAGTGCCCGATCCATGGGTCCCCTCCACCTTCCCAATCAGAAGCTCTGCCCCCCCTTTCCCCCATTTACTGACTGGTCTCTCCCTCTCCCAGGGATCTCCTTCACCCCACAGCACAACGGGGAGCTCACCCGATCCCAGGAGGGAATGCATCCGATGCAGCCCTTTGCAAAAGAGCCCAGCAGAGAAGGCAGAGCAGGAAGCGGCTCTCGGGCTTGCAGTTGCCAGGAGGACAAAGACCCCCGCTCTCTTCCCACCCTCAAATTGCCTTCCTCTCTAGGAATCCAGATCACTTTCATTAACCCTTTTGCGGCCGAGCACCCGCCTTCTCTTTCCCAGAAGAGAGTTGCCAGTGTAGTGGTTTTCCTACTAGTGGGTTACAGTCAGATTTTGGTGGATTTGGGGCATGCGTCTAGTGGTGGTGGGGGAAAATCTTGTTGGCAACATTGTCCAGAAACAGTGCAGTGCCCAGGAATCAGGCTTTTGCCTCATTCTGGGCGCACCTCTGTCCCCCTCGCCCGATGAGGGGAGCTGGCAGGGAAGGAAGGCGCTGAGGTTGGTTGTTTTGAGAGACTAAGGAGAAACAGCTCCTTGCTCTGCCGCTGACTGGGTCTCTGGTCCAGGCACAGCGCAGCTCCCTGTGAATCTTGCCCTTCTCAAAAGTGGGGAATTGGCCTAGAGAGATTCCTTAGTGAGGGAGCAGAGAGCAAAAGGTGGAAAATGATGGTGGGCTGTCTAACCCTTTTGGTGGGGGAAAGCAGAGAGGCAGAAATAGGGGACACACCTCCAAACTCCCCTTGCCACATCTGAAGGCTTCTCCCTGCCGTCCATATGCAAAGTGGTGCACAAATGCCACATTATGTGTGTCCTCCTGGCCCACAGCAACAGTTCCTTTTTTCCTTACTTGTTTTGCCAATTTTGGTTGCGCATAGATGCCCTGGGCTCCTTCTGGGAAGAAGGGTGGGGGATATACATTTAATTATAAATAAATAAATGTGCTCCATGCGCCCACAACAATCTCCAGGTCAGGCAGAACACAGTGGCATCCCATAGACGACGCTCTATCCTTTGCTTTGGTGTAAGATTTGCCCTGGCCTCTAGCAGATTTTGGGGTGGGCACTGTGACGTCCTTCCCCGCCTGTGACAGCTAGTGATGTCTTACCACTGTCAGGCCCACCTTATGATGTGCAGCCCACCTCTGGTCACCCCCAGTCAGGAACGTCAGGTTTATTTTTACCTTTCACCGCACTAGCACCGACCTCAAAAGATCCCCCTGCTAGGCCACACTACCTAACACTCTGTATCCCTTATAGCCTATAGACTGTGCCTTAGTCTCTGCCTGGCTATTTCGATACCTTGTGTCTATGGGTATAGGTAATTCCCAACCCCCCCTGCAGCCTCTTGCACTGAAGCTTACAGCTCTGGGTTTCTCTGTGGTTCTGGATACAATATCTTTTCCTCCACCACAGCCACTATTCGATACAATTACTGTTCAGCCTTGGTTACTCTGCCATCCCCCCTGGATTGTGTACCCCAGCTGAAGAATCAGGCTTTTAGTAAACCAAGAAATATTTATTAAGCATTAGAAATAACAAGATTACTTAAGACTTTGTTGACAAGCGTATGGTTTCATATATGTTCTCTTATGTACTCTACTTCTTAATAATTGCCTCAGAACTCCTATTCCACTCTCTCAACAGCCACCTTATACTCTCCACACCAACCTCTCCAACACACCAACAACACACCACCACAAAACACCACCCCGATTCAACTGCCATCCTCATTTATACTTCCAGCCATTCAAACGCTCAGCCAATCATCCTTGGGACCCTGCTTCACCCAAATACACAATGTGGGGGGACAGAGGCTTGCCAGACTTCAGAAGCGCCCACTGATACAGCACTTGGGAGTGATAAAGGCCATTCCTGTGCAGACAGGAGGGAGGTAGTTTTGCTGTGGATCTCCCCCCCTCCCCCACAAAAATCCCCTTCCTCTCTCTAGGAATCTAGTGCAGCTCACTTGAACCCTTAGCATGCCAGAGAGCACAATTGCCTCTCCCTCAAAGCAGGAGCCAAAGAGGAACTCTTGCACTGCACACTCAAAGTGCAGGAGAACCAGTGTGGTGTAGTGGTTAGAGTGCCGGACTGGGGTCTGGGAGATCAGGGTTCAAATGCCCACTTGACCATGAAGTTGAGATCTTATCCCAGTCTGCGTCTGTGTTGGAATTGGTTTTTAATATGTTTTTAAACCTTTTTTTAAAAAAAAAATATTGTTATGAGCATAGGGGTTGGAATGGATTATTCCTGTGGGTCCCCTTTCCAGCCTCTGATTTGGAATCCTGTGCCTTGGGGCTGGCTCTGCTGGCCAGATGAATTTCTTTTGTTAAACAAATAGAGTGGCCAGGTAGGATAATGAGTCTATCAGTTGCCCAGCAACTGGTGAAATGGGCCAGGAAAATCATTTTGTCATTGAAACTCTTCAGGAGAGCCTCCCCTCCTCCTGACAGCTAGCAGAAGTTTGTGCTTTGAGTGTTTTTAGATTTGTCTAGACAGAGAAAGGCTGGTGACTGGAGGCAGGCAGAGAGGCTATCCCTCTGCACCATGGCTTTAGGATGCCTCCTGCAACGCAGATAGAAAAGCTGGATATTGGACTGCTGATGCCTTGAACCCCTCCATCCTAAGCTCATCCTTTCATAAAGACACCGCAGTCTCCGCTGACCTTCTTCCCAAAGGAAACCAAACCCTGGATGAACGCAGGGACCCCGGAAATCTCACTGCTCGGAGATTGGGGAGGCACGCAACAATATGTTTTTAACCTTTTTTTAAAAAAAGATGTTTTGAAAGCTTTTTTTATAAAAAGTTTTTAAACAAGTTTTGTTTTAATGTATTTTAAATTCTGTTTTTATGATGTTTTAAAGTGTTTTAGTGCTTTTGTTTGCTGCCCCGGGCTCCTGCTGGTAGATATAGATAGATAGATAGATAGATAGATAGATAGATAGATAGATAGATAGATAGATAGATAGATAGATAGATAGATAGATAGATAGATAGATAGATAGATAGATAGATAGATAGATATAATTAAATTTAAAAATCTTTAACACAGCATCAATAATCAAAATACAATCCATACATAAAAAATAGAACTTACTAAACTATCTTATATTTACTATATTCCCCTAAACTGTATCCCTCCCCCCTCCCAAGCAATGATATATTTTATATGCACAAAACTAGAAAATAGATATACGGAACCTAATCTATATTAAAGTATTTTATGGTTTAGGCATTCCAACTGACCACATATTCTATTGGTGGGGTCCATCCATGTGTTGTTTGGCTTGCATATATTATGAAAGGGTACCAAGAGCCCACAAAGGTTTCTTTTTTCACCTCTCCCCTTGCTATTCGGAGCTTAGATGTTAATTTTTCCAGGAGCGCTATATGCCATACTTTCTGCAACCAATATTTCATTGAAGCACCCCTTAGGTCTTTCCAGTGCTTGGCAATTGTAAGAGGCGCTGCCATAAGTAGATGGCCTATCAAGTTCTTACATTGTAGGCTCTTATTGGAATCAATCAATAAATTTAAAATAGCAACTTGTGGTGTTTGAGTGATGTCTTGATTGGTGATTTGATTAATTTCTTTGAAAATAGCATTCCAAAAGGTTTTAACTTTTTCACGTCCACCACATAAGGTGTTACGTATCAATTGAACCACATACTCTCCAACATTTAGGGAAGAGAGGTATATTAAAGTAGCATACCAGTGATGGGCAATTTTTAACATTACCTCCAGAACGCGATGGGTGGAAGTGGGTTGTTGTTGCTATGTGCCTTCAAGTCGATTACTACTTATGGCAACCCTATGAATCAGTGACCTCCAATAGCATCTGTCATGAACCACCCTATTCAGATCTTGTAAGTTCAGGTCTGTGGCTTCCTTTATGGAATCCATCCATCTCTTGTTTGGCCTTCCTCTTTTTCTACTCCCTTCTATTTTTCCCAGCATGATTGTCTTTCCTAGTGAATCATGTCTTCTCATAATGTGTCCAAAGTAGGATAACCTCAGTTTCATCATTTTAGCTTCTAGTGAGAGTTCTGGTTTAATTTGTTCTAACACCCAATTATTTGTCTTTTTCGCAGTCCATGGTATCCGCAAAGCTCTCCTCCAGCACTACATTTCAAATGAGTTGATTTTTCTCTTATCTGCTTTTTTCACTGTCCAACTTTCACATCCATACATAGAGAGGCACTTACATATGACCAAACAGGTGAACCAGAAACTAATTATATCCAGGAATTAAGGGATTTAAAGAAGCTTCTATCTCCAGGGGGAACATAGATTTACTAGGTAAAAGGAAAACACTTTTATCTTTTCTCAGTCTTTGACAAGTTCAATATCCTCATTGTCGACCTTAAAGTTACATAAATCTTCTGTTGTCATTAGTTTTCTTGATGTTCACCAGGGGTGTAGTCATCCAGGTCTCACGTGGTCTTAGTCCCCTTACTTTTTTGGGATCAGGGTCTCAACCTGACCCCTCTGTCTCCAGCATCCTACAAGCCAACCAGCATGAGAATAATCTTCTAACATGCATCCTTGTCCTTTCCTGCTGTTTGGAGCTAATCCGAGTGAAAGGAGGTGAGTGAGCCACTGAGAAGACCCTTCTCAGTAGTGAACACACTCCCCTTTCATGCTGATTGGCTTCTAGGGACATCTTGTTGTGTGAGAAGGCACATGAGGGAAAGACCGAGGGTGTGGACATGACTATGGAGATCAAGCGAGTGAGTGAGGGGGCATGTCTGTGAAGGGTGTGGCACAATTATCGCTTCTGAATGTACCACTGCACTACTGTGAGAGACAGTGACTTGAGTTTTAGGTTGGCCTTTTTTCATTCCAAATCTGATCACGCACACACCTCTCCCTCAATTCAAAATTGCGCTCAGGAAATCAGCGCGGCTTACTTCTGAGACATGTAAGGTCATGAGACATGCATGAGGGCACACTAGAAATTGTGAGGGCAATTCTGGACCAAGGTGAGACTCGTCAGTGCGAAGCATTTAAACAACTGACGTCTCAGCCTCCCGTCTCTTGGCAAAGGAGGAGGAGGAGGAGGACACGTGGAGGCCACACAGCTTCTACTCTAGCAGTGGCAACAGGGCGTCCCCCTGAAGCCCCCTGAGCCCCCTGTCGGTGCTCGCCTCTTCCCCCCGGCTCCCTCGCCGAGGAATCTCTCCAGGCCGATTCCCCCTGTGGAGACGGGCAGAGTTCACAGGGCGCTGCGCCGCGCCTGGCCCGGAGAGAGACGCAGGCGGCGGCAGAGCGAGGAGCCGTGTCTCCTTCTCTTCCCGCGGCTCCACCCGAGCGAGGGAGGGTCCCCTCCTGGGCAAGCCTCGCCCCGCGGGAGTCTCTCAGGACAAGCCAGCCCGGCCGGGGCCGAGGGGGAAAGCGGCGCGCCGGGAGGACGCTCCCTGCGCAAAGTGTCTTGGGCAAGAGGAGAAGGTTGGCCGCGGAAGGGTTAAGGAAAGTGAACTGAGCTCCTAGAGAGGAAGGGGATTTGGGGAGGGGGACGCGGGGTCCTCCCGAGCGACTTGCCCGCCACTTCCCGCCCCACCATTTCCGCTGAACTCTTTGTGTTTGGTGCTTCCCTCCCGGGATCGGGTGAGCTCTCAGTGGCGCTGTGGGGTGAAGGGGGGGGCTGGGGAAGTGAGGGGGGGAAACCAGCTCTTCAAATGGGGAGAGAAGGGGGGCAAAGCTTCTGACTGGAGGGCGGAGGGACCCCTTGATCTCGACCCCCCATACCAGCCTCTCCCCTCTGGCGCGTCTTTGCGCGGGGCCGAGCCGTGATCAGAGGGGGAGAGTCTTCCGGCCGGAGGCGAAGGCCTCGGAAAGTGGGCGCAAAAAGGGGGGGAAGGGAGTGGTGGCGCTTGGGGGGCAGGCGGGAGATGCTTTTAAAGAATTATTATAATAGTAGGAAGAAAATCGGGAGCGGAGAAAATGCCTCCGCAGAGCAGAGCTGGTGGATCCCAATTCCTGTGGGGCGCAAACCGGTGGTCTTCCCTGGCACTGCTGGGAACAGGAGGCTGCCCCTGGTGAATCTTTGATCTGCTCCCGCAAGGCAGCTCCTTAGCTGTCAGAGGAGTGGAACCTCCATGTGTAGAGGTAGTATACCAGAGAACAAACGATGCAGAATAATGTTACTTACATTTTAAATTAATTAAATACATGTCTAAATAAATGGGGGGGGAGGTATAATTTAGCTTGAAATGCGTTACACATAACTGAGCTCCATAAATTGTCACTAACCTGCAAATTAGTTGACCAGCATCTCTGTACTTGTGTGAGAGGACTTCGAAATAGTTGGGGCTGTTTAACTTAGAAGCCAAGGAATGGGAGAGAGATGATAAAGGGGTGTAAAGTTAAGAGACAGCAGATGGAGAAGTTTTCCTCCTTCCCTCATAATGCTTGAACCCAGGGCCATCCCAGGAAGCTGAACGGGGGTGGGGGTGGGAATTCAGCGCATGCTAAAAAGATGGAAGTCACCACCGCAACGTGGACGGAAGGCCAGGACTTGGACAGCTCCAAATAGGGATTAAAATATCTATCTCAGGTACTTTTCAAGTGGACCTCACAAAGTAAGATGATTACATTTTGATTTTTTTAAAATGGTTAAAATAAAATGGAAAAGATTCCTTTTTTTGTTTGTTTAAAAAGAAACTGTTACTGCCTCAGAGCAAGACGCCCGTGTGGTGAGAGCTGGGGAAGGAAGGGAGACGCCACCGTCTCTAGTTCATGAAGGACAAAGCTATTCATGCCTTCTACTAATATTATTGTTCATTGATTTATATACCGCTTAAATGCCAAAATGGCTCCTAGTGATCATGTGTCCATTACCTCCAGCACCAGCGGCTCAATGCCTCTGAATACCAGTTGCCGGGAATCACAGGTGGGAGAATTGCTGTTGCTCATGTCCTGCTTGCCGGCTTCCCAGTGGGGCATCGGTCTGGCCATTGTGAAAAAAGGATGCTGGAATGGATCTAATCTTTGGTCCAGTCCAACAGCCAACTTCTTCTTAGGCTCCCTTGAGCTGCAGAGGAAAGACTTCTGGGAGGGATACGGAACCTTCTGGTTCTCAACCAGATTGAAGGCTTTAATCCATGGAAGGAAACTCCCAAAAAGTATCCTATTTGTCTTTCTCTTTTAGCATTGAGCTAATTTCCCTTCTGGAGGGTGACCTGGTTGTTATCCAAGCTCATCCACATTTCCTCAGGGAAAGTCTTCCTCTCATGAAAGTGTTGTAATCTGCTCACCAAACAATGTTTTGGCTTTTGTAGGACTTCGTAGTACCCCAAATAAGGACAGCATTTGGCAGATGTGAGAGAAGTCTCTTGGGCCCTGTTGGAGGCTTCCTGGGAGCACAGAAATCAAAGATGGAAAAGCAAGATTCAGTTGCCCCTGAAGCAGGAAGAAGTCCATATATCATCCATGCTGAGAGCCCTGGGGTATTCTGGGAAAGAACCAGGCAGGTGATCCTGGGTGAGGAGAACACCCTTAGCTCAGATGTACAGTGCCTGCGTTTCAGACAGTTCTACTACCAAGAGGTCAACTGGCCCCGAGACATTTGCAACCAACTCCACCACCTTTGCTGTGAGTGGCTGAAGCCAGAGCGCCACACAAAGAATGAGATCTTGGACCTGGTGATCCTGGAGAAATTCCTGGCTGTCCTTCCACCGGAGATGGAGAACTGGGTGAGGGAATGTGGAGCGGAGACCACTTCCCAGGCAGTGGCCCTGGCAGAAGGTTTCCTCCTAAGCCGGGCAGAGGACAAGAAGCAGGCAGAGCAGCAGGTGAGAGAGAGTTTCATCCAGGTACTTCTAAGGGCCCCAGAATCTGAGGAGGGAAGTCTTGAAACACTCTATAATTGTCAAACCTTTTCGGGAATTCATCAATGGAGGAATTTCCTGAACTCCCCAAGACCTTTTGCCTCTATCATGAATTTTCTAATCCTGCACCCCATTCACTGCCTTCAGTATCCTCAATGTTGTTTCAGGTCAAGGGTCTGTTTGCAGAAGTGGCCACTGATTTCCTTGAATCACAGGAGGCTCCATCGGACGCCAGAGAGTGTTCCCTGCAGAGCGGGAACATTCAGGAGAGTGAGAGACTTGCCAGTTCACTCGGTAAGAATTGACTTGATCTCCCTCTGTTGATCATGCCAGAGATTCATAGGACTCTTTCATTTTCTCCTGAATCTTTGGTGGTGGGAGATGCTTCTCTGCAGCCTTTTATACATTTCATCAATGTATTTTCAGTACTGAGGATTTAAACCACTTCTTGCATTTCTGACCAAGCATCCCAATGGGAAGATTTGTTCTTTCACACAACAGAACTATAAAATGTGTAGGAAGAACCAAAATGCACATGATGGATGAAACATTTTGCAATCTCAGCATGTAGTTAGACATGCATCACTTAACCTCTGAGACATGCATGTGCTGCTGTCTTCACGCCAATTTTTCTCTCTCGCAGGTGATCAAATGAGGCCAGCAAGACCTCCTCAACCATCTCTTTTTTGTGGTGGTGGTGAAGAAGCAGCTGCTGTGGAGAAGGTAGGGGGAAGGATCAGTGGGGGGAGAGAGACTGGGGGCAGCCCGGGTGCCTCTGTCCTCTGCTCACCTCCCTGGCCTGGATGAATTTCTCTCCTTCTCTTGGCTTCTGCCAGAGCTGCCCACTAGGGAGGCTGTAAATGGCGCTCGTGGAGGTTTCTGCAGGATAGTTCTCAGCCTCCCTTCCTTGATGAGTCTTCTGGATATTGGTAGCTAATAATCTTTATGTTGTCTATAAAGAAGCAACTATTTCCTTTCCTCCCAGGGTCCCATGTCCTTTGAGGAGGTGGCTGTGTGTTTCACCGAGGAGGAGTGGGCTTTGCTGGATCCCCACCAGAGGGCGCTGCACAGGGAAGTCATGGAGGAGAATTGTCAGATTCTCACCTCTCTTGGTAAGTCTCCCAGGCTGCATAGCTGGCAACGATACCATTTAGAAAATAGAATACTGAACATTTTTGTGTAGTTCCTGTGTTTAATTTACATAATAAAAATAGTAGCAGCATTTATCTCCTGCCTTTCCTCCAGTGAGCTCAAGGTGGGGTACTGGTTCTCTCATTTTATCCTCACAACAACCCTGTCAGGCTTTTGATACCATTGACCATGGTATCCTTCTGGGCCGCCTTGGTGAGATGGGTATTGGAGGCACTGTTTTATAGAGGTTTCAATCCTATCTCCAAGGTCGCTCTCAGAGAATAGCATTTCGGCCCCCTGGCAGTTGTGCTGTGGAGTGCCACAGGGTACCATCTTGTCCCCCATGCTGTTTAACATCTATATGAAGCCCTTGGGAGCGGTCATCAGGAGGTGAGGTGTCAGCAGTATGCTGATGATACCCATCTCTATTTCTCCGTAACATCTGAATCGGGAGAGGCCGTGCAAGCCCTGGACTGCTGCCTGGACTGTGGTGGGCTGGATGAGGGCCAATAAACTGAGTCTGAATCCTAGCAAGATAGAGGTGCTGTGGGTGGGATGGTTCCCAAGTCAGGATAATTGGTCAACTGCCTGTTTTGGATGGGGTAGTAATCTCCCTGAAAGAGCAGGTTCGTAGCCTGGGGGTACTCCTGGATCCATCTTTGTCTCTAGAGGCCCAGGTGACCTCCATGGCTAGGAGTGCCTAGGAGGGCCCTTCTTGTGTTCCCCACACCTTCGCAAGCACATATGACGCGGACACGAGATAGGGCCTTTTCGGTGGCGGCCCCTAGGCTGTGGAACTCCCTTCCGAGTGAGGTGCGATCAGCTCCCTCCTTGCCGTCTTTCCGGCGACAAGTAAAGACTGTTTTATTTCAACGGGCATTTGGGATAGAGAACGACCAGGATTAAGTGTCATAGGTTTGGTGATTACATTATATGATTTTATTATTTTAAATTGTCCGCTGTTTTTAACCTATATTTTATGGTTTTAATTTTTCTCATAGTTTAATTCTTTTTTAATAATATACTCTGTTTTAATGGTGTTGTTTTTAGTTGAAAGCCACTGTGAGTCCTATTGGAAAAAGGGCGGGGTAGACATAAAGTTTATTATTATTATTATTATTTTACCAGCTTCAGCTGGTAAGACATCTGCAGCTGGTTCTGGACCAGGATAGCTTGACCACTGTTGTCCACACACTGGTAACTTCCAGGCTGGATTACTGTAATGCACTCTATGTGGGGCTGCCCTTGAGGTTGGTCCGCACAATGCGGCGGCGAGACTACTCACTGGGGCAGGGTATCATCAACATGTTACCTCACTGCTGAAAGAGTTGCACTGGCTGCCCATTTGCTACCGGGCTAAGTTCAAGGTTCTAGTTCTGGTGTACAAAGCCCTATACAGCTCGGGACTAGGATACCTGCAAGACTGTCTTACCCCTTATATACCCAGTCGATCACTGCGCTCTGCAGGTGAGGGCCTCCTGCAGATACCATCTTATCAGGAGGTCTGTTCTCCACAACATAGGAAACAGACCTTTATTGTGGCTTCACCTACCCTGTGGAATTCCCTCCCCTTAAATATTAGACAGGCACCATCTCTGTTATCTTTCAGCGTGTATTGAAGACCTTCCTCTTTCAACAAGCCTTTTAAGTTGAGACCTTATCCCAGCCTGCATCTATGTTGGAATTGCTTTTTAATATGTTCTTAAACCTTTTTAAAAAATGTTTTTAATCTTAGAAGATGTTTTGAAAGCTTTTTTTTTTAAGAAACGTTTTTAAAGATGTTTTGTTTTAATGTGTTTTAAAGTTTGTTTTTATGATGTTTTAAACTTTTTAGTGCTTTTGTTTGCCATCCTGGGCTCCTGCTGGGAGGCAGGGCGGGATATAAACCAAATACATAAATAAACCAACTACCTTGAATTTAGCCTGGTAGCTAATGGGCAGCCACTGCAATTCTTTTAGCAGCAGGTTAACATGTTAGAAATACTCTTCCCCAGTGAGCCGGCAAGCTGCTTTATGTTTCACCGCCTCCAGGTTCGAAACCAAATTCAAGGGCAGCCCCAAAAAGAGCACATTGCAGTAATCCATTCTGGAGGTCAGGCTATCCCATTCCAGCTGAGATTGTCTCTCCAAGCTCAGTCAGAGAAGTGGCTGGGAAGCAGGGTGGACGGTACACCAGTAGCAACCCTAGTTTACAGTCTCATTGGCCCTGTGCCTGTATCGACAAAGCTGGATCCAGGAGCACCCCCAGACAACAAATCTGCTCTTTCAGGGAGAGTATTACTCCATCCAAAACAGGCAGTTGACCAATTACTTGGGAACCATCCACCCACAGCCAGTCTTGCCAGGATTCAGAGTCTGTTTCTTGGCCCTCATCCAGCCCACCACCAAGTTCAGGCAATGGTCCAGGGCTTGCCCAGCCTCTCCTGTTTCAGGTGTTACTGAGAAATAGAGCTGGGTATCATCAGTGTAGTGCTGACACCTCAGCCCAAATCTCCCGATGTCCATTCCCAATGGCTTCATATGGATGATAAGCAACATTGGGGACAAGGTGGTGCCCTGCAATATCCCACAGCACAACTGCCAAGGGGCTGAAAGACAATCATCCTACACTATTCACCAAAGCTGATGTAACAGTGCCTCTGATACCCATTTCGCTAAGTCAGCTCAGAAGATACCATGGTCGATGGTATCAAAAGTCTTTATGATGACAGAAGGATGCTTTCAAGTTATATCCTGTGACCAGAGTTTTTGTCCTTGTGCCTCAGGTGCTGTTGAGACTATAGCACATATTGCTTCTGTATTGTCATTTTTATAAGGGTGTGAGGGACAGATGGTTGCACCCTGTTTTAGAATGGTTTCCTGGTAGATCTGATGCATTGCCTTAAAAGAATGTTAAATGGTAAAAGTCCTTTTGTTACTTTGAATGTTGCCAAACATTGAAACATTGTTATTGATACTAGGGCAAAAATGCTGGAAGATTAACAGATCATGGAATAATTGGTTTTGTAATGCTTGCCTGATGAAATGCAATGGTTGATGGACCAACAAACATTTTTGTGGTATCAAAAGCTGCCGAAAGATGAAATAAAAACAAGAGGTTTGCACTCCCCCTGTTCTTCCCCCCATGGGTAGTTGTCACAATTCAGTGGGTCCAGGGTGGGCTTTTCCCGAAGCGCTTGGATCACTGTCTCTTTCAGAGCATCTGGAACCACTGTTTCCTGGAAGTTGACAATGCCCTGGATCTTGTTGGACATAGAAACATAGAATCATAGAGTTGCACGGGCCATCGAGTCCATCCCCCTGCTCAATGCAGGAATCCATCTTAAAGCATACCCGACAGGTGGCTGTCCAACTGCCTCTTGAATGCCTCCAGTGTTGGAGAGCCCACCACCTCCTTAGGCAATAGGTTCCATTGTCATATGGCTCTAATAGTTAGGAACGTTTTCCTGATGTTCAGTCAAAATCTGGCTTCCTGCAACTTGAGCCCATTGCTGTGTGTCCTGCACTATGGGACGATCGAGAAGAGATCCCAGACCTCTGTGTGATAACCTTTCAAGTTCTTGAACAGTGCTATCATATCTCCCCTTATTCTTCTCTTCTCAAGGCTAAACATGCCCAGTTCTTTAAGTCTCACCTCATAGGGCTTTGTTTCTAGTCCCTTGATCATCCTCGTTGCCCTCCTCTGAACCCGTTTGTTTGTCTGTATCTTTCTTAAAGTGTGGTGTCCAGAACTGGATGCAGTACTCAAGATGAGCCCTAACAAGTGCCGAATGGAGGGGAACCAATACTTCACGTGATTTGGAAACTATACTTCTGTTAATACAGCCTAAAATAGCATTTGCCTTTTTTGCAGCCACATCACACGGTTGGCTCATGGTCAGCTTGTGATCAACAACAGTTCCACGATACTTCTCGCATGTAGTATTGCTGAGTCAAGTATCCCCCATCTTATAACTGTGCATTTGGTTTCTTTTTCCTAGGTGTAGAACTTCGCACTTACCCCTCTTAGATTTCATTCTGTTGTTTTCAGCCCAGTGCTCCAGCTTATCAAGATCCCTTTGAATTTTGCTTCTCTCTTCCAAGTGTGGAAGGAAACTCTTCACAATGAAATTTAGGAGAAGCAGTCAATTGGACAAGTTGATTGCAATAAAAGAAGATATATCAGGAGAGAGAGTAAGAAAGTCTCTCTGTGTGTGTCATAGCTACACACAGTTATATAGGCATGGCAGACAAACGTATTCCTTACCATATATGGCAAATAACATACTAGTGAGGAGGGGTCTCCAGCACATGTGATGAGCACCTTCTGTCAGTCACATACACATTCCTCCGATTCTGGCTCATTCCAGTTTAAGATGCATTCTTTAAGTGTGAAATTTTCCTTTTAACCGCAGCTTCTTTTTCTCTCAGCTGGTTAGCTCAGTGTGTTATTTCCCCATTTCCTCTACATCTTTGCTGCTACAGTTTATTATATGAGTATAAAGAATGCCGTTTAGCTTTATAAGCATGCAGATGGTTAGGGTCTCTGAGGGAGGGTCGAAACCAGTCTCCTTCCTCACAAGGTATTAACTATCCCTCCCGATTTTGTATACCCTTCCAATTTGAGAAGCTTTCCCTGCACCTCCTCATCCAAGTCATTCATAAAAATGTTGAAGAGCATTGGAGTCATGGGCCTGGCAGAACGGGGGTGGAGTGGCAAGATGGCAGAGGAGGAGGAGGAGGAGGGCTTAGAATGGACTGTTGCTTCCCATGTTGAGCCTTCAGGCATGCAAAACTCTGGGCTCCGCCCTGGGCTCCTGCTGGAAGGAAGGGTGGGGTATAAATAAAATAATAAAATAATAAGTAAATAATAAATAAAAATAAATAATATAAATAAATAAATAAACTCTTTTCAAAACTGTCTGAGTAACCTGTCCAAGCACATCGTTAGCAATATTCCGTGCAGCTGTTTTAGCATGTGGTTTAAGAATCTTCTCAAAAGTGGAATGGCTTTTCGAAAAAGACTCTGGAATATTCCCCCAAGCCCTGCCCCATACATAACAGGGGCGCCATGGTAACCCGGAAGAGCATTTCCTGCTTGGGCCCTGTAATAATTCCGGTAAAGGGTTGGGTCTCCATAAGTTTTCAGCATCACCATTTTTTAAACCATCACAGCTCTACCCTGGCGAAAGTGTAGCTTCACAATCACCTTTCCAAAACGAAATGGCACATTTTTGTTCTGATCCGTCTTTATCTCAACATTAATGGTGTCAATATGATTCTTACTCACAGGAATGTAGTGTGGTTTGTTATAAACAATGTTGACACATTCGCTATTCTGACCATGTACCGGTATGGAGCGCAATAAGGGTACATAGAAGTCCCCAACTATTTGATGCTCTACCATGTCTGTGTAAATGTACATCATGTTGAACCCTCCTGTAATGTCTGCTGTAAAGGGCAGCTGTCGTGCATGGGTGTTGGGAGACATCCCTAATAGGTAGGCTAGTTCTTCACCAGTTTTAAATGCGTAACCCTCCTCTGATTTAAGGCTAACCTTTCTAGTCACTCAGCCATAGTGTAGGACTGCATCGGGGCATTTGCCGCTCTGGTTTTGTATAATGTTGTTCATGTTTTCCAACAGTTCAGGGATGCTTGAGTAGTAGCCACATCGCAGATGGTAGGGCCATATTTTTATACCATTAGAAATTTCAAAGCTGGCATCGGAAGTTAGATTGTTCCAACTGTGTGGGTACTGTATCTCAACTAACCCGACTTCCCAAGCCCCTGGTAGATCCAGGGGCTTTGCTAGGTGAATAGTAAAGGCCGCAATGGTGTTCTGTGGAAAAACAGTCATACAAGCATTGCTAGGTAGGGTAATGTAAAAACTGCTAGTTCCCATTCTTCTGAGTAGGTTCACGACGATCAGATGCAAGTACCCAACTGTTGAACTTACTGGGCCAGCCTAACCATTTCACTAGATGATACTTTCTCCTACCCCTGTCTTTTGTTGATAAATTTTTTTCAATCCTGTACACCTCGTCCTGATTGGCATTAACCTTCTGCAATTCTTCAGAATAGAAGGAACCAACTACCGGCTCCCCAGCATAATCTTGTAACAGGAAGACGGGTCTCCCCCCTCTTCTGATGACCTGATCCACTATAAACAGTTCTGTGGTGAAATTCTGTTCGTAGCCCTTGACAAATACCCCTTTGCTTTTAGAAATCCTCACGTGGTCACCTTTACTGAATAGCTGTGGTACATCTTTTCTGTAAATGCTATCTCCATACATTGTTTTCCATACTGCCAAGGCATTAGAATGGTTAATATCAACATGCCTTGCTCTAATAGTTCTGTGAAAGCTGTGATTATAACTTTTTACGAGATGTGGCAGGACATCAATATAACTATACGTATTGTTAGCTGTAAAATACCTCCACATTTTTTATTTCAAAGTTCTGTTACATCTTTCAATGATGGCCGCTTTTACTTCATTATTGGTGGCAAAGTGGTGAACTCCATGCTGTTTTAACAAACCGCTTACAGCTCTGTTTAGAAATTCTTTGCCACGATCCGTTTGGAGCTTTCTGGGCTTTCTTTCACTCTGATTGAATATAACACTAAAAGCCTTAGAGACCGATTTGCCTGTCTTGTCTTTTAAAGGCAATGCCCATGCATACTTAGACAGAATATCTATGACTGTTAAAACGTACCTATAGTTCTTGTTGTGCTTAGAAAATTGCTGCATATCTACTAAGCCAGCCTGCCATTGGGCATCAATATCCGACACTATTGTCTTATTTCTTTTAAAACGGATTCTGACCGGTTTATGCAGCGTGTAAGTGTCCTGGTCTGAAAGTCATGTCAAAACATGTTTCCTCTGCTTTTTATGTATTACTCTGTATTACTCTGCTTTTTTGCCTCCCGAAATAGAGGATTCACACCCCCAAAGCTTCCAACCTCCCCGGGTGAGTAATATATGTTTTTTAGAATTTCTTCATGCTCATCCATATTGCTGATTGATACAAGTATGGACACAGAGTATTAAATCAAACTATTTTTATTGTTATAAAAACCTTCTGCTTTCAGGCTTCAGGCTGAGGACACACACATGAAATGCAGCAGATATTAACAGTCGGTGAACTCTTGATGTGTGGATTTTCATAATCACCATCAGGCTGCACATCTTCCTGTAGAAAAAAAAAGGCACTTTTTTTTTTAGCATTGAGGTTGCACCATACTGGAAAACAACAAGCTATTAAAACACTACTCAAAAAACACTTACCTGGGGCCCCCCATGCACCAGGTCTTCAAGTAATTCTTCTGGCAGCACATTTTCTTTATCATCCATTTCCTCCGAGGGTTGAAAAAGGACACCACCCTCCACATACTCTACAGGTTTCTTGAGTTCTTCTTTGGCTTTTGTGAAGTTCATCTTCAGATTACATCCGCAATCACACTCTTAAGAGTTCATCATGGTTTGCCAGTTCTTCTTCGGCTTTTGCAAAGTAAGTCTTCATATCACTAGAATTTGCCAGGAACATGGTTTCGGGGTCTGAATCTTGTCCAGCTGTAAACACAGCTACCGGTAAGCTTCTTGTTGAAACGGAACCTTTTTTACCGAACTGCCCAGGCTCTTTCTTTCCAAACTCTGTTTTCACATCTGCTGATGGAAATAATAAACGCCGAGGCTTTAAGAACCTCTTTGAATGCACTTTCAATGGTGCTGAAGGATAGGACAATAGTCCATAGGCTGCATGCTTGGTTAATTCCTCAGGACTCTTCGGAGTGTTAGATGCTTCCATGTTCAAGACCCAGAATGTGTTCAAAGCTCAGAACATGCCTGGGCATGCAAAATGCCTGCTCTGACCAACCCTTTCCTGATTGGTTCAAATCCTAGGCCTGATGGTTGCCATAGCAACCATGGGGCCATCTGGAGGGAGGAATGGAAATGGACGCCTTTGGGGTCCATTTCCAAAGGCAGAACATGCCTGGGCATGCATAATGCCTGCTCTGACCACCCCTTTCCTGATTGGTTCAAAGCCATGGTCTACTGGTTGCCATAGCTACAGTGAGTCCTTGGGGAGGGGGAGGGGTCCATTTCCAGAGGGGGAGGGTGGGAGGGAGGTCAGGGGAAGGTCAGGGGCCCTAAATCATAACCCCTAGGTCCACAGACGGGCTGGGATTGGTGATGTCATTTGGAAGGGGGGTAAGGGCTGGGGGCTGGGGGAAGGGTGGAGGCTAGGGGTGGGGGAGGAAGGTCAGAGGGAGGTCAGGGTCAGGGGTCACCATCCATCATTTTGACAGCAGGTGGTATTTCTATACTACTCATGTAGCCTGGCTTCCTACATTTTTATGAAGAATTTTATAATGGGCCCCATTAGAGCTGTTCCCCCCTTAGGATTCATTTTAAAGCTCTCCTGAGGAAGTTCTCTATGCTGTGGCCAAACCCATTCTTCCCAGTCCTTCTGAGGTGCAACCCATCATTTGCCAGCAGTCCATCTTCCAGGAAGCATAGCCCGTGGTCCCAGAATCCAAATCTCTCACTTCGGCACCACCTTCATAGCCTGTCATTCACCCAGAGTATTTTTCTTTCCCTTTCCACTCCTCTTCTAAGTATGGGAAGGATGGACAAGAAAACTATCAGGGCCCCAAAGTCCTTGAGTTTCCTTCCCATATCGGCAAGCTTTAATAAGCCAAGAGGCGCAAGGGTTCAGAAGATGCATTGCTGACCACACTGTTGCAAACACATTGTCCATATCATCAGGCCACATTAACTGAAACTGATCCCAAGAATTTAGAGCATATGTTTCACTGGACATCTCATTGGAGACTGCAGTAAATGTGAATATGGTGTTAAGATTGCAAAGCTGGTGAGCAAATTTACCCTTGAAATGCCTTGCAAACAATTCACAGTGGGCATTCGCAGGAGTAGATGTTAATAGACCCCAGAGAATGCGGAAAAGATCCACTGGACTCCTACTGACCATGCCTTCTTGTATGTGGAACAAAACCCAAATCGAGGGTATACCCTGCACCGTGTCATATCAGCAAGAACTGGAGACAGTCCCATGGTCGTCACAGAGGCCATGGAGTCCCAAACTGGAACACTAGAAGTAGCCTCAGCATGGATATTGAAATTGCCCATTACAATCATTATCAACTCCTCCGACAGGACGACGGCGATTCCCTCTGCTAGCTCAGTGAGAGAAACTGTTGGGCAACAGGGTGGGTGGTACTGGGGGGCATCACGCATGTCTCTCTTTCCCAAGACTCCAAAATATTTTAGCTCCTCATATTGGCTCATTGAACCCATTTTTGCATTCCTTTATTGGCAGAATCTCTCCAGTGTCAGATGTTCAGCACATCGAAAGACACTTTCACAGATCTTTTGTGAAGGACTTGGTGTTTGCTCTCCTGGTCTGTTAATATGGACTTTGTTTCTTAGGGAATGCTCTTTATAAGACAGGAATGCATGCTTGTACTTGTCTGTTTGTTTAGGGGATTACAGGGTTAACATGCCCATATTACCTGGTCTGACTGATCACATGACCTGTTCTGGGCCTCAAATATCAAGGCAGTGAAAACTCCAGATCTCTTGTCTGAAGGTAGGAAAATTAAAGGTGCTTCTGTTAAAGCCAGTGCGGTGTAGTGGTTAAGGTGTTGGACTATGACCTGGGAGACCAGGGTTCAAATCCCCACACAGCCATGAAGCTCCCTGGGTGACCTTGGGCCAGTCACTGCCTCTCAGCCTCAGAGGAAGGCAATGATAAACCCCCTCCGAATATCCCTTACCATGAAAACCCTATTCATAGGGCCACCATAAATTGGGATCGACTTGTAGGCAGTCCATTTCATTTCATTTCACTGTTTCCTGCTGTTGGTACCCTGGGCACGAATACTTCCTGCTGGCTGAATCATGGTGGGCGGTGTGACGCTCCTTCCCTGGCTCTCCCTGTCAGGTTCCTACCTGCGCGTGGTTACTGCCTGTCTCTAGGCACCACCAGGGACTCCACCAGTCCGGACCACACTCTCTTCTGGTTTACCTATCCGCTCTAGCACAGATCTCAACAGATCCCCCAGCTAGGCAACCACCAGTAACGTCCCAATACTAGTATTCCCAGAGACTCTGAATACTGGTATTGTTATTCTCTTCACCGCTGCCACCATTTGTTACAGTTCCCCTTCAGCCTTGGTCATTACCTTACCCTCCCTTCTGGTCTGTGAAACCCCAGCCAAGGATCAGGCCTTTGGTAAACCAAATTAAGTATTTATTACAGATAACAAAGCTAATAAGATTAACAAGATTTCTTCTTAAGGCACATAAGCATATGGTTTTACTCAATACTAATCCAAACTCCAACTCCCTCCTGGCAAACAACTCTCTAAACCCCACCAAACAACCGACTCAGTTCTCTTCTCCCCCCCAGATTCCACTCTCACTCTTCCTTTTATACATTCAGCCATTTTAAACACTCAGCCAATCATCTCGCATTCTACTGCCCATTCACTCCCCCTCCTCTTTCCACTTACCATGTATCTTCTAAAACAACAACACTTACCATATATACATTAATATAGGAACATCACATTCCCCCCCCCTTAAACAACAGCAGAGTAATATTCCTGTTCCAGGATTTATACGTCGCGTTAACAAATAAAAGTCTCTATGGGGAAAATGTCTTTCTTTGTTCCTCTGTCTGGTCACGTCACTGCAGTCCCAGCCACTTGCCTGGAAAGTCCATCGGCCAGTACATTGTCCTTGCCTTTTATGAACTGGAAGTCCACTTGATAGTCCTGTAGGGCCCAGGACCACCTCTGCAGCATAGTGTTATGGTTTTTCATAGTCTGCAACCATAACAAGGCCCGATGATCCGTAGTCACTGTGAATCTTCGTCCCCACACGTATGGGCGCAACTTGTTCAGTCCCCACACGACCGCTAGGCACTCCTTCTGGACCGACGAATAGTTTTTCTCCCTCGGCGTCAGCTTGCGACTCAGGTACGCCACTGGATGTCTGGTGCCTTCTCTCTCCTGCAGCAAGACGACTCCCAGCGCCAGGTCCGACGCATCTGTAGCCACGATGAATGGTTTCTCATAGTCTGGTGCTATTAATATGGGTCCTTGGCACAAGGCTTGCTTCAGTAGATCAAAAGCCTTCTGACATTCATCCGTCCATACCACACGCTCAGAACACTTCTTCTTTGTTAATTCATGCAAGGGGGTTGCTATTTCCCCAAAATTTCTCACAAACTTCCTGTAAAATCCAGCCACACCCAGAAATGCCCTTACTTGTTTTTTGGTTAAGGGGATCGGCCACGCTTGTATTGCCTCCACCTTGCTCCATAAGGGGGTGATTTTCCCACTCCCCACCTTATGTCCTAAATAGATTGCTTCCTTTAGTCCAAACTGGCATTTCTTAGCTTTTATTGTGAGGCCTGCTTTTCTTAAGGCCTCCAATACTGTTGTCAGGTGTTGGACATGCTCAGGCACCGACTTGCTAAAAATGGCCACGTCATCGATATAGGCCACTGCAAAATCTGACATGCCTCGCAACACAGTATTGATTAGCCTCTGAAATGAACTTGGTGAGTTCCTTAGTCCCATGGGTAAGGTCACAAACTCATATAACCCATCTGGTGTACTGAAGGCAGTTTTGGCTCTGGATTGCTTGTCTAGTTCCATTTGCCAAAATCCTTTACAGAGATCTAGTGTAGAGATAATGGTTGCTGCCCCCAATAACTCTAACATAGCATCTACCCTAGGCATAGGATACGCATCTGGGACAGTAATTTTATTGATTAGCCGATAATCAATGCAAAACCTGGTCGTTCCATCTTTTTTCGGAACCAGGACAATACTTGAGGCCCAGGGACTGATGGATTCCCTGATCACTCCTAATTCCAGCATATCTTCCACCTCCTTTTTGATCTCATTCAAAACTTTCCCATTCACACGGTACGGAACAGATCTGATTGGGGCATGATCTCCAGTATCAATGGAATGTATAACTATACTGGTTCGGCCAGGTTTGTTGCTAAAGAGATTCCTATAGGTTTTCAAAACTCTCAGAATCTCCTCTTTTACTTCCTCCTTCACCTCCTCTGACCATTCCACTTGATCTACCCCTCCTTTGTCTTTGCTTTCCTGTACCAAATCTGGAAGTTCAGGCCCACTTCCCTCAGGGAATAAGGTAACTTGCAACACCTTTGCATCCCTGGTATGGTAAGGCTTTAACATATTTACATGAACCACTTTGCTTTTGTTTAATTGGTCTGTGGTGATTACATATGTCACTGTGTCAAGCCTTTCTCTGATGGTATATGGTCCTTCCCAGTTAGCCTGTAATTTGTCATGTTTCCTGGGTATGAACGCCATAACCATATCTCCCACATCATACACACATTCTCTGGCTGTTCTGTCATACCAGTAACTTTGCTTCTCCTGTGTATGACTCAAATTCTCTTTCACTACTTCCATCATTGATGTTAATTTATTGCGGAATTCCAATACAAAATCTACTACAGAAGTTTTGTACTCTCCCAGAGTTCCTTCCCATGAATTTTTTAGCAGTTCCAAAGGTCCCCTCACTTTTCTAGTAAACATTAGTTCAAAGGGTGAGAAGCCTGTTGACTCCTGAGGGACTTCTCGGTATGCAAATAAGAAGCATCCCAAACGTTCATCCCAGTCTTGTGGGTGATCTTGAACATAGCTTCTTATCATGCCCTTCAAAACTCCATTGAATCTCTCAGTTAACCCATTAGTGGCGGGATGGTAAGTAGTGGTCTTTAGATGTTTTAGACCACAACATTTCCACATACATTGCATCACTTCTCCCATGAATACACTGCCTTGATCTGTCAGCACTTCATGAGGGAAACCCAGCCTCATAAAGATTTTTAATAAAGCCTCTGCCACTACAGGGGCTTCCACGGATCTCAGTGCTTCTGCGTCTGGGTACCTGGTGGCAAAATCCACCACCACCACTAGATATTTCTTGCCATGCCTTGTGGGTTTGGAAAAAGGGCCCACCAAATCTATTCCCACTCTATGAAAGGGTTGTCCAATTATAGGAAGGGGCTTTAAGGGTGCCTTGGTCTTTACTCCACTCTTTCCCACCTTTTGGCATATTCCACAAGATAGACAATGTTGTTTTACATCCTTGGAGATATTTGGCCAATAATAATGTGCAGCCAATCTCCTCTTGGTCTTTTTTATTCCCAGATGTCCTGCACATGGGACATCGTGGGCTACCTCTAGCAATCTGGTTCTGTATTTGCTAGGTACTATCAATTGCTTCACTGGTTCACATTCATCCTTTCTCTCAGCAGGCATCCACAGTCTATATAAAATCCCATTCTCACACACAACTTGATTCCTCAGTTTGTCAGTGAAAGGAATCTGTTGGGTCAGGGCTTGTTCCTTTACCTGCTTCAAACTTATATCTTTATGCAGCTCTTCCCTGAATTGATCTGCTTCTTCCCCAGAGACCACTTGATACAGTTTGTCTTCTTCAGCAGGCCTGCTAGTGGTTGCTATGGTGACCTGAGGCTGGTTAACAGATTCCACCCTGTTTGTTTCAGCCCCCCTTAATATGGCTTCTTTTTCTCTGCCAATTTGCTGTCTGGTCACTACATAGATCTTTCCTTGGGCGCCCATTACATCCCTTCCCAGTATTACTGGTTCTTGTTGCTGGGCATTAATGCCTACTTTATATCGGCCCTCTCGGCCTCTCCAAGTCATTTCCACCAGGGCCACAGGCAAACTTTCTGGTTGACCCCTCACTCCTTGGATAGTCACTGTTTCCTGAGGTAATATTTCTTCAGATTTTATTAAATCTGGCCTCAGTAATGTCTGAGCGGCACCAGTATCAAGCAATGCCCAATAATTTGCCCCTTGTACTCTCACTTCCTCTCTCAGACTTGAATCAAGGTCTGTTACTTCTGTCCAGTTTATCTGGCAAAACTGAACCTTTTTCGCTGTTTCTAAAGCCTTGGGCTCTGTTTTCACTGCTCTTGTCTGAGCAGGATTACTAATGGGATTGGCAACCTCACATTGAAAACGTAGGTGCCCTGGTCTACCACATTTGTAGCATAATTTCTCCTCACTTTTAGGGTACACAGATCCACTCTGGGGTGTCCTGTGCCCTTCAGATTTTACTGGAGGACTCACTCGCTGTGGTACCACATCCCTTCTGCCAGCACTATATGGTCTGGGTTTAAACTCTCTTGATGTTTTCCCCACCCAGCCAGTTCTATTGGAGGCGAAGTGATCCGCCATCTCTGCGGCCTTCTGCACAGATGTAGGGGAACGGTCTTTGACCAGGAGCCTTATTTCTGGTGGTAACTGATGGTATAATTGATCCAGTATCATGAGGCTTTTCACCTCTTCCACTGACTGAGCTTTGGCACTACTCATCCACTTTCCAAATATATCCATCAACTTTGCTCCCAGTTCCACAAAAGACCTCCCTGTCTGTATCTGGCAGTTTCTGAAAAGCTTTCTAAAATAATCAGGCCCCAGTCTGAATCTTTTAAACACTGCTTCTTTGAATTCAGCATAGGTGACGGGCTTGTCTGAGGGGAAATATTGGTATACCTCAGCCAATTCCCCTTTAATCAGGTTCGATAAATACTGCATGTATTTATCTTCAGGTAGCCCCCACAACTGAGCTGCTTTTTCAAAGGTGCTGAGGTAAATTTGAGGATCTTGACCAGGCTCATAGACAGCAAAGTCCTTTGGAGTAATTTTTATTTTTGCTCCATCTCTCTCTTTCCTTGCCTCCTCAGAGTGAAATTTGTCTCTATCAAATTTTAACTTTTCTACTTTTAATTCAGCATCCAATGCTCGTTGCTTCTCCCTCTCCTCAAACCCCAATCTCATTCTCTCAATTTCCAACTCCCTCTGTTTTTCCTTCTCTGCACCTTCCATCCTCAATCTCTCAGCTTCCAACTCCCGCTGTTTATCTTTTTCCTCAGCCTCCATCCTCAATCTCTCAGCTTCCAACTCTCTCTGCTTGTCTTTTTCCTCAGCCTCCATCCTCAATCTCTCAGCTTCCAACTCTCTCTGTTTTTCCTTCTCTGCACCTTCCATCCTCAACTTCTCTCTCAAGTACTCTATATAAGCGGGATTGCTTAAATATCCTTCTGGGGTCTCTTCCCTGACAGGTTGTTTTTGCTGGGCAGTAGCAAATCCTATAAGTGCTACCCTCAATTCATCTACCCCTTTACCCTCGTGAGGTAAATTGAATGTTATGCACTTCTCCACCAGCTCCTCTCTTTTCATTTTTATGTATTCAGCCATGGTGTTTGAGTTCACTCACTCCTTGCCACACACTCTTTGCCAGTCACTCTCACAAGAAATCTTGTTTTGTTATTTCTGTTTGCCACACCACTGTTCTGGATTCTCTAGTATTCGTATCTCACTGCTACAGCCAACACCTGTGACGTAGTCTCCTTTGTCACCACGTGTCTTTGGGACTCTCTTTGGTTCGTATCTGGATTCTCTGTTGTTCGTATCCCACCGCTACTGACACCACCTGTGACGCTCCTTCCCTGGCTCTCCCTGTCAGGTTCCTACCTGCGCGTGGTTACTGCCTGTCTCTAGGCACCACCAGGGACTCCACCAGTCCGGACCGCACTCTCTTCTGGTTTACCTATCCACTCTAGCACAGATCTCAACAGATCCCCCTGCTAGGCAACCACCAGTAACGTCCCAATACTAGTATTCCCAGAGACTCTGAATACTGGTATTGTTATTCTCTTCACCGCTGCCACCATTTGTTACAGTTCCCCTTCAGCCTTGGTCATTACCTTACCCTCCCTTCTGGTCTGTGAAACCCCAGCCAAGGATCAGGCCTTTGGTAAACCAAATTAAGTATTTATTACAGATAACAAAGCTAATAAGATTAACAAGATTTCTTCTTAAGGCACATAAGCATATGGTTTTACTCAATACTAATCCGAACTCCACCTCCCTCCTGGCAAACAACTCTCTAAACCCCACCAAACAACCCACTCAGTTCTCTTCTCCCCCCCCAGATTCCACTCTCACTCTTCCTTTTATACATTCAGCCATTTCAAACACTCAGCCAATCATCTCGCATTCTACTGCCCATTCACTCCCCCTCCTCTTTCACTCCACTTACCATGTATCTTCTAAAACAACAACACTTACCATATATACATTAATATAGGAACATCACAGGCGGAGCCTATGATTAACAAGGACAGTTTTTATGGAGGAATAGCCATTCTGGAGTTCTTTAGGTGAGCTTCCACTGTAGGAAGGTGTCTGGGAGTTAGGAAAAAAATTGCTGAGTCTGGAAGGAAGGCTTTAAGGAACAAAAGCTGCTACTCGAGAGTAAGATTCTCTTGAGTGCCTGGCCTGTTCAAACTAGGATAAGTCAATTGCGTCCATCCAGTTATAATTTGTTTTAGCTGCACAATGATATTCTGGATTTCCTGTAATTTTTTTCTACGTTACAAGTGGTGACATATTGCATATCTTTCTGCATGTCTCATATTTTTGTTTCTACTCCTTAATTGTTTATAAACCTTGTGTGGTCTTTCCTTAATGACATCACTCACACCTGAAACCATTATACCATGCTCCCTCCAGAGGCTTCAGAGGCAACCCAGGGAAAGTTGGAGACTGTTTGATAAGTGGCAGCCTCCTTAAATGCTGTAATTCCTTATCTGGTGAAAGTGAGAACCTCAAAAGTAGTGCGGGAGGGTGAAAGAGAGGGGTATACTCTCTGCAGCCGGATCTCCCTTCCCCAGGTAGCCAGGGACCCTGGGTGGCTGGGTGCGGCCATCACATACTTAACTGGAGAATTAAGTGTTTCATCTTGGGATATGGTGCTCCCCAGTGGCATGCCCTGACAGTGAATGACAGGTTGTCCCATTTTCTTAATCATATTTCTATCCTGCCATTGCTCCATACAGTTCAACAGAGAATGCACAGGGTTGTTCTGCATCACAACCCTATCAAGTAAGCTAGGCTTCATGAGTGATTCCGGAGGTCCACCCACTGACCTTGATGTCTGAGCTGGAAGCTGAGCTCTGGGCTCCAGACACTCAGTCAAATAGCCTATAGAACACCAGCTGTTTGTTTAGCTGTTACCAGCAGCCACTAGATGGATGGTAGGTTTTGCCTCCCCGTTAAGGCTTTTCAGTTGTTCCATTATCAAAAGCATTGTGTGTGGTTGTTTATTGATTTTAGGCTCCCCCAAGCTCTTAATAGTTTTCTTTCTTCTGTGAACAGGTTATGAATGGGAAGCCGAGAATCAGGGAGAACGACACAGGGTGTTCCCTGAAAGAGCCACATGTATTAAGGGGGAGCAACAGAGAAGGAGAACTGTAGAAGAAGAGAAAAGGAGGAATAAACCCCCTACTCCTCAGGGCAGTGACTGCCAACAAATCCTGGTCCAAGAAAAAATGGAAAAAAGGAAAGAAACTAATACAAAGTTCACTACACATCAAAGAACTCAAACAGTGGAGAAACCATATAAATGCTTAGAGTGCGGAAAGAGCTTCCGTCAGAAGGCAGACCTCACTCCTCATCAAAGAATACACACAGGAGAGAAACCATATATATGCTCTGAATGTGGAAAGAGCTTCCGTCAGCAGGGACATCTCACTTCTCATCAAAGTATTCACACTGGGGATAAACCATTTAAATGCCTGGAGTGTGGAAAGAACTTCACACGTAAAGATAGTCTCACTACTCATCAAATTATTCACACAGGGGATAAACCATTTAAATGTTTGGAGTGTGGAAAGAGCTTCTTTTGGAAGGCAGACCTCACTATTCATCAAAGAATTCACACAGGGGAGAAACCATATAAATGCTCTGAATGTGGAAAGAGCTTCATTAGAAAGTCTCATCTCACTGCTCATCAAACAATACACACAGGAGAGGAACCATTTAAATGCTTGGAGTGTGGAAAGAGCTTCTGTCTGAAGACAAATCTCACTATTCATCAAAGAATTCACACAGGGGAGAAACGATTTAAATGCTTGGCATGTGGAAAGAGCTTCTTTTGGAAGGCAGACCTCAGTATTCATCTAAGAATTCACACAGGGGAGAAACCATTTAAATGCTCTGAATGTGGAAGGAGCTTTATTAGAAAGTCTCATCTCACTTCTCATCAAACAAGACACACAGGGGAGAAACCATTTAAATGCTTGGAGTGTGGAAAGAGCTTCACATGTAAGGGTAGTCTCACTACTCATCAAAGAATTCATACAGGAGATAAACCATTTAAATGTCTGGAGTGTGGAAAGAGTTTCTTTTGGAAGATAGAGCTCACTACTCATCAAAGAATTCACAGAGGGGAGAAACCATATAAATGCTCTGAATGTGGAAAGAGCTTCATTATAAAGTCTCATCTCAATTCTCATCAAACAAGACACACAGGGGAGAAACCATTTAAATGCTTGGAGTGTGGAAAGAGCTTCTGTCTGAAGACAAATCTCACATTTCATCAAAGAATTCACACAGGGGATAAACTATTTAAATGTTTGGAGTGTGGAAAGAGCTTCTTTTGGAAGACAGACCTCACTACGCATCAAAGAATTCACACAGGCGAGAAACCATATAAATGCTCTGAATGTGGAAAGAGCTTCTGTCAGAAAACAGACCTCGCTCCTCATCAAAGAATACACACAGGAGAGAAACCATATAAATGCTCTGAATGTGGAAAGAGCTTCCGTCAGCAGGCACACCTCACTACTCATCAAAGAATTCACACAGGGGAGAAACCATTTAAATGCTTGGAGTGTGGAAAGAGCTTCACACGTAAGGGTAGTCTCACTACTCATCAAAGAATTCACACAGGGGATAAACCATTTAAATGTTTGGAGTGTGGAAAGAGCTTCTTTTGGAAGACTGACCTCACTACTCATCAAAGAATTCACACAGGGGAGAAACCATATAAATGCTCTGATTGTGGAAAGACCTTCCGTCAGAAGACACATCTCACTTCTCATCAAACAATACACACAGCAGAGGAGCCATTTAAATGCTTGGAGTGTGGAAAGAGCTTCTGCCTGAATAAAAACCTCAGGTTTCATCAAAGAATTCACACAGGGGAGAAACCATATAAATGCTCTGAATGTGGAAAGACCTTCCGTCAGAAGACACATCTCACTTCTCATCAAAGAATTCACACAGGGGAGAAACCATACAGTTGTTTGGAGTGTGGAAAGAGCTTCACACAGAAGATGAGTCTCATTTCGCATCAGTGTATTCACATGGGAGAAACCATTTAAATGCTTGAAGTGTGGAAAATTTTTTTATCAGAAGGTATATTTCATTTTGCATGAAAGAATTCATACAGAGGAGCAACCATAGAAATGCATACAGTTCTTATCGATGAATTCACAAGGGAGAAACTGAATAAATGCTTGCCAATTGGACACACCACGTTTCTCATCAAAAATGCCACGCTTATGAAAAGTTATAGAGGAGGGACAGTATAGAAGAGGGTTGAATATGAAATATGATTCTGTTACTATTTAACCCTCATTTCAGATTGGAGATGGGGTGGTGGGGGATGTGGCCTGGATGATGGCACATGGCTTGTCCGGGGATCTGAGAACCAGATGGTGAGGGCTTGAAACCCACATTCATCTCCCAAGCCTAGGGTTCCTCAAACCTGCTATAGATACAGATTAACACATACCACTCCACCACATCCACTCCGAGAAAGCCCATGCCCATGAAAAAAATTGAAGATTTTATTATCTTCTCAATGGGCGTAAATAAAGGGGTCTATCACAAGGGGTTTCTAAGAGCCTTGGTTAGACCTGAGTGGAATAGTAGAATTCACCCCCACAATGAGGTTTGTAAGAGTTTTCCATTGCAATACTGCATCCTGTTTTGCTCTGAGGAGGCTGGAATTGAGAAGTATAGCATCACATTGGAGTATGTGCATGTGTGTGTAAGCCTAAAATGCAAAATATATTCAGCCTCAGAGTTTTGACATAGATTAATATCTGATTAGGTAGGAGGGCATGGGTTTTGGAAGTGTATAAAGGACTGTGCACACCAGGAAATTATGTTGCTCCCTGACCATAGAGACAACTGTGTTGTCTCAGCCTAACTCTTAGGCCCAGAAGCCTGGGCATTGCTTTTGGGGAAAGGGGTGTGTTCCTCTGCTAAGTTCTTCTGCTGGCAGAGTATCAAGGATTACCTCAGTGCTTGCAAGAATCCATTTTTGGTAGCTTTGCTGTCTGAAAGTGAGTGTGTGTGTATGCTTGCATTTTCTCTTTTCCACTTTTAATAAAGCATTTATACCTCATGTTGTGGTTTTAGCATTTTTTCCTATAAATCAAAGTCGTGAATTGGAAGGAGAGGTGTTTTGGCTGACAGAGTGGAGGCTAAGGTTCTTTGGCCTCTGGGCTGGCAGTGAGTTCTCCTGAGTAGTGAACAGGAATTGAATGCAAGAACAAGCAGGTCCTTGTTCAACCCTCTAACCGTGATGTCACACTGACTCTCATGCTTCATGCATCTGATGAAGCAGGCTGTAGTCAACAAAAGACTATAATAAATTTGCAAGTCTTGATAGTGCTACAAGACTTTCTGTTGTATTCAATCAGTTCAGTCATTAAAGCAGGGTTGGGGAACCTATAGCCCAACAGATGATGTTGGACTACAGCTCCCAGCATCCATGGTGATTGGCTATGCTGGCTGGGGCTGATGGGAGTTCGAGTCCGACAGCACCTGGAGCACTGCAGGTTCCCCAATTCTGCATTAAAGTTAGTCTTCCAGGTCTTCAGAGATAATTCTTTCATTATTGCTGTAAAGAATGTTTGAAAGGCACCTAGTATACACTATTGCCAACCCTACATCTACATCACCTTAGGAGAGAAAATCCTGGGAGTTGGGTGTGTTTAGGGTGCCTCCTTTGGATTCCCCTGGATCTACCTAAATCACTTAAAATCAGCGTTGTGAAATCCTCCATGCTCACACGGTTTTGCCCTGGTGTTTGGTTAAATGTTTAATCTAGTACAATTAAAATGGGCCCTCTTGAATTTGAAAGATTTTTACTTGGCATCCTGAGAAAATTAGGGGTTTTTAAACCATATATGGTCAGGATGGCAGTGGGGGGGGGGGCGCTGTGCCTCCTCTCCCTCTCCTGACCCCCTAGAGAGAAGAGGGTTCAATCCTTCCACCTGCTGCTCCTTCGGTGCTTTCCCTTTGTGCTCCATTCTGCCCATTCTCAGAAGAAAGTTTAAGGTGAAATATAAATATTTTGACCACTTTCAGATAACGGAATCACCTTTGAAAACCTTTATAGGTTGTTCACAAAGCCCCTACAAATATGATTTGGGAAGGAAGAGGATGCCCATTTTAGAGGCCACAGCTTCAAGGCACATGGGAATAAGGGTCCCCATCCTGCAAAATGCAAACCCAAACCATTTTTATTTAATTGGGCTTTCAAAACCCAACTACAGAGACTAGAGCTATTACTCAAATGTCTGTTCTGTTTCCCATCAGATGAACTACTTTTCCCCCCACTATGGATAATCAAAATGTAATCTTTACAAGCAATATGATTGTGATATACATAGTGTTTTTGGGTTTATTTTGTTGGTTATGTGTATATTTTATTTTGAAAATAAGATTTATTAAAAAATGAATTACAATTTTTCACAACTGTGAGCATTTCTAATGAGCTCATCTCCACAACCACCCTAAGAGGCTCAGTCACTATTCCGGTTTGCAAAGGAGAAACTGAGGCTATTAAGACTCACCACTGACTCAGAAGCCAAGATAGTCAGCTGTAGACGATTTCTATAGGAAGTTCAACCAGCAGCACAGAAGGAAAAAACGATCTTCCTCCTTGACAAGTCAACCACCTTGCAAGTAACGGGCAGTTGCACTGTAGATGCTTCTAAACGGGAACAGAAGGGAAGCTCATGTCCCATGTGCGCTGCCTACTCGCATACATGCACATCACCCTGCTGGGGCATTGCACATGATTAGATAGCGGTTGCTCACTGAGGAGCTTGAGTTCAAAAGCACAGTTCCTGCGCTGCTTCCCTCTAGGTGAGTGAGTGGCAGTTGGCGTGGCACAGCTAGGTTCTGTTCAGTGAGGGCCCTTCCAAGTTCATGACCCCTGACCAGTGCCCGCCCTGGTTTACCGCTGCTGGCAGTCCTCAAGAGTTGCAGTTTCCGTACAGGAGCCATCATCTCTTCCTTGGAAGGAGGCAGCCGTTTTAAATCACCCAATCCAAGGCAATGTGTTGGGGGGGATTTAAGATGTAGATCACTGAGAAAGAGGCGCCTTTAAGGACTGGGCTGGAAGGAACAAAAAGTGAAGTTATGGCCAGAGCAGAGAGGGAAACAGCAGAAGCCGGAAGGCAGATCACGATGAAAGTCTTTTGTTTAAAATACGAAATAAAACTTGTTAGCTTCCAAGAGTTTTCAGTTTCATGCAGTGATACAAGGAACAACACAACCACCTTCCCACATTGGGATCTGAGTGGCTCCCAGGCAGAGGTGCCCCCTCCCCATATGAGTATATCCTGGGGGTGGGGAGTGGAATGGAAAGGAGGGGAAGTGGAGTCATATGGGCAGAGCTGGGAGAGGAAGGAAAATGGAGCCCCAAAGTGACAGAGAGATCACACACACACAGCACCCTCTCTTTCCCTCTGTCTTAACATGCACAGAAAGTGCCCCACACCTGGACAATGTTCTTCCACCTCCTCTCCTTTTCCTGACATGGATCTTTTACTGTGTTTTCAGGAGGCACAGTTGGTCCTGAAGATGTTTCTGTATTTTGATAATTCCTTGCATATTATGATAAAATAATGGAGTCATAAATAAATAAATATCATGGAGAACTGTCCCAATTATTGCAGCTGGGGGAGAGAAAAAAATAATTCACCTCCAAGCCTCCTACATTAGATCAGTGAAGCGATGGGGTGGGAGGGTTGGGAACGATGGGGTGCAATCCGTGAAGAAGTGTCATCAGGCACTAAGGAGCTAAGCATTTCTCAGGTATGTGTTTGAAGAAGAAAAATACAATGGGCAGCCCAGATGTTGGTTTGAAATATGCATAATATGTGCCGAAATCATTTATATTTCCTTAAAATAGCTTAGTTTATAGCTCATTGACCATGGTATTGCCGATCTCTATGTATGGATGTGAAAGTTGGACAGTGAAAAAAGCAGATAAGAGAAAAATCAACTCATTTGAAATGTGTTGCACAAGAGCTTTGAGGATACCATGGACTGCGAAAAAGACAATTGGGTATTAGAACAAATTAAAAAAGAACTATCTTTAGAATCTAAAATGATGAAATTGAGGTTATCATACTTTGGACACATTATGAGAAGACATGATTCACTAGAAAAGACAATAATGCTGGGAAAAACAGACGGGAGTAGAAAAAGAGGAAGGCCAAACAAGAGATGGATTGATTCCATAAAGGAAGCCACAGACCTGAACTCACAAGATCTGAACAGGGTGGTTCATGACAGATGCTCTTGGAGGTCACTGATTCATAGGGTCACCATAAGTCGTAATCGACTTGAAGGCACGTAACAACAACAACACATTTTATGTTATTTTTATCATGTATTTGTTTATAATTCTGTAATTGGTTGTATGTTTGCAAACCACCGGAGGCCATCCTAGCAATTAACTGGTATATAAATTATTAAGAATAATAATCTCTTTTTAATTTCCATTTCATACCACATGGTTTGTTCACCATCATCAATGACACTGCAATGACATGCAATGACAACAAAATATTCAAATAAAATAGGGGGAAAAGTAACTGGGTGTGCCCACCCCTAAACTTTACTTGAAGTACTAGAAATCATACACATATACATACAGGACAGGGTCCTCTACAAGATGGCATTGGTTCCTGTCATGAAATTGTAACATGGTTTACAATGGTTTTTGCAACATGGCTCAGATGCAGAGAATTGTGGGGATTTCATCTTGGGAGGAGATGGGCCTCTGTGTGAGTGGAAAACATTAAGTTTTGTTTTTCAGCTGCAACTAATTAAGAGCTGGAGAAGCAGCACCTGGTTATCTCTGTTATCCGTTGAGAGCCTGGTACTCAAGGTCAAGTGGACCTGAGAAGAGTTGAGATCAGGAAGGGAGGGGGGCTTGCTAAGGCGCAAAAAGTGCAGAAGCTTTGGAAAATTACTTCATCAGAAAGCCCCGATTGGCTCAATCACTGTGAACTGTTGCTGGGTTTTTTCCCTTAAGTATAGGGGGTGACACCTATAGTCTTTGTTCCCGTGGGTTCCATCTGGACGGGTGGTTACCTGAGTGGGGTTCCACTGCCTTCACTACCCTACTTATGCCTCTCTGAGGAGAGGTGAGATTTACAGCAACTACCTCTTCAAGTAAGTAGAATAGGTCAGTTAGTTTTGATATTTTTGGTTGTGTCTGAACTCTCTCATGTGTCATACCTGAATCCCTAGTTGGATGTGGGTTTTGAGGAATTGTTTTGCTGCTATTAATTGTGCACTTATATTTTTATTAATAAAGCTACTTCTTATTTACCCTTATGTGTTCATTGAGCGAGAATAACCTTGGTCCTGGGTCTGGCACCTTGACCACTGACCATAAACTACGAAGAGTGTGTTTGGCTTTACCTGAGGGCTTCTGGACGTGGAGTGCCTGTTTGGCTCTTGTCTTTAGTGGACCTATATCTGGGCTCTGGGTTTCTCCTGACTCAGAGTGTGAACCAGGAGAAGGGGTGGTGGCACCCTATCTTCTACCTTGCAGGGTTGGTGTTGGTTTGCACAGCCTTGGCAAGGGGGAATTGGGTTCCGGATCACTCTTGGGTGCCAAACCTCTGTAATGTATTCAAGTCTCAATGTCAAAAGATTGTAAAAGAGGTGTCAGGGTTGTATTTGGAAACTGTACACGTGTGTGCTAACTGAACATTTCATAATGAGATGATTTATAGTGCCTGGTGTTGTAGCAGTATTCCAGCGTATGCACAAGACCGGTTGTACCCGGTTGCACCCAAGCGTATGCCCAAGACAGATAGACAAAGTCCGGAATAGGTTTTAAGAGTCTTTTACTGACTTACAGACATTAATGCAATCCTGGCTTCTCCTTTCTCCTAGTAACACCCCCACACTCTGTGCTTCAGCTATCAAGATTATATAGCTTACACACTGCCCTTCGCCAGCAGCATCTGCTGTGAGCTGACCTTGGCAGTCCTGCACACTGTTTAACCCCTTTATGTACATTTCTGCACTGTCTTTCTGGAAAACTCTTCTTCTTACACTTCTGAGCAGCCTACAGCTCCCACCTTTTCCATAAAGACATGCAGTTTCAACAACAATACATGTTTTACATTGTTTTACAGAGTTACAACCATTACAGACTTTATGATTTTACACAATCCAAATACGATGTTTCCTCATCATACATTTCTGTGTATTTATTTGTTCCTTTATTCCTGATTGTGCTGATTTGAAACCTCTCTGGTGGTTTCCCCAGCTTTGCTCTTTCAGAGCGTCTCAATGTCACAGCTTCCTCTGTGTTTTCCCTATTCACTTCAGTCACATTTTGTTCTTCTCCTTCTTGTTTTACCTCCTGCTCTACCTCATGTTCTGTGGTTGCATCGTGTGCATTGTTTAGCTCAACATATGTATTTTGATCCCAATCCTGCTTATGTACCTCAATGCTTCTACTTAGTACAACCCTTCTCTGACTTGGTATCCACACTCGGTAGTATGCGTTCTGAAATCCGATTACATTCCCTCTTTGTGCTCTTTGAGCTAGTTTTCCATGTCTTTTCCCTTTGGGTATGTGCACCCAGCACTTGGCTCCAAACCGTTCAATGTGCCTAAGTCTCGGTTTCTTCCCAGTGAGCTTCTCATATGGTGTCATGTTCAGTGCTCTGTAGAATAGCCTATTGTGAATGTAGGTAGCATACAACATGCACTCTCTCCAAAACGCATTTGACAATTCAGAATCTCTGAACATGGCTCTTGTTGCATCCTGAAGTGACCTATTTTTCCTCTCTGCAATCCCATTCTGAAATGGTGAAAATGGTGCAGTGAAATTCTGTTCTATTCCCTTCTTTGTTAAATATTGCTCTAGGGACTTTCCAGTAAACTCTCCCCCTTGATCAGAGCATATTCTTTGTATAGTGACACCATGTTGCATTTCCACCTTTGTCACAAACTGCTTCAGTTTCCCTTCCGCTTCATCTTTATTCTTAAGCAGATATATGGTGCAATACCCAGTAAAGTCATCCACAATTACCATGAAATACTTGGCACCTCCTTGTGAACCCTGAAACGGTCCTGCTAAATCGACATGAATCAACTGGTATGGAGCGTTTGTCTTACACTCCGCTTCCTTGCTTATGGGAGCTACTGTGGCTTTTGTTTGTTTACACACTTCACAATCAATATACTTGTCACACTCCTTCAGTGTCACATCCTCACTATTACCGGGAGTTTTCATTATTGTTCCAAAACTAGCATGTCCCAGTTTTCTGTGCCATAAATGAACGCAGTTGTCATGAGGCTTTCTGTTAGCACTCATAGCAGCACAACCTGCGTGTTTGAACTGAATGTAGAACAGTGAATCTCTCAGAAACCCTTTCATACAGATTTTGTCTCCTTTCTGTATCTCACACATCCCTTGTTTGAATGTTACAGTATATCCCATTGCATTTAGCTTCTTTACAGACAGTATGTTACATTCGAAACCCGGTACATACAATACATCTGTCATAATCGTATTTAATACACTGAGCTGTACAGTACCTTTGCCCAACACCTCCCTTTTCGTTCCATCCGCCAGTATAACAACTTCTTTCACGGGAAGTGATGTTCTGAACATGTTTATTTCCTTTATTAGGCTATGGGTTGCTCCCGAATCAATTACCCATTTATCATTGTCTTTGTTTTCACAGCTATTTGATTTACGAGTTCCAGCACTCACCAGCTGCACACTTTTCGGCTTCCAGCCTCGTCCTCTACGCTTCGCTTCACAGTCTCTCTGTAAATGTGTTTTCGAACCACAATAATAACAAGCTTTAAGTCCAAACGGTCTTGCTTCTGTTTCTTTGAAATGTGAAGTCTTCTTGCTGTCTCTTCTCTCTGTTTTCTCTCGTTCTCCGGCATCTCTCCTTCTTTCCCATTCCTGAAGAAGCTTGCCTGAAACGTACTCCGTAGTCAAGCCTGCATCTTGCATAGCTTCTAAGGAACTGACTATCGGATCCCAAGTTGAGTCCAATGTTGACAGGATGATATAAACTCTTTGTAACTGTGTGTGCTCTACATTCCGCTCCTGCAGCTCTGCAAACAGTCTCTGTAATTCCAATAAATGCTCAGACATTGTCTTGTCCTCAGCCAGTTTCATTTGATAAAGTTTACGCGCTAAGAAAATCCTGCTGCTGTCTGTCTGTCTCACATGAACTTCATTCAAAGCTGTCCACATGAGTTTTGCTGTTGGCCGTTCTTTCACGTATAATAATTGAGAGTCATCTATAGCCAATATAATAAATGCTCTTGCCTTTTCATCCATGCGAATCCACGCTTGCTGTGGAGCACCCGGTGGGTCGTCTTCAATTACTTGCCATAAATCTTCTTTTGTTAGGAAAGCCTGCATTCTGAGTCTCCAACTTGAATAATTACTTTCAGTGAGTCTTTCCAGAGGCATGCCGGCCGAAAGTGAAACTGCCATCTCCACAGCACACTTCTCCTCCCCGCCTCTCTCGATCAAGCACTCAGCCATGATACCGTTTCTCCCAAGCTTGTGGCTTTCTTGCTTCTTTACTCTGCTTCACTCTGGACTGTATCCTGGGTTTGAGTGGGCATTAATTTGTGCCATAGGCTGGGCCCATAATCCCTGTTGTAGCGGTATTCCAGCGTATGCACAAGAAACGGTTGTACCCGGTTGCACCCAAGCGTATGCCCAAGACAGATAGACAAAGTCCGGAATAGGTTTTAAGAGTCTTTTACTGACTAGCAGTTACAGACATTAATGCAATCCTGGCTTCTCCTTTCTCCTAGTAACACCCCCACACTCTGTGCTTCAGCTATCAAGATTATATAGCTTACACACTGCCCTTCGCCAGCAGCATCTGCTGTGAGCAGACCTTGGCAGTCCTGCACACTGTTTAACCCCTTTATGTACATTTCTGCACTGTCTTTCTGGAAAACTCTTCTTCTTACACTTCTGAGCAGCCTACACCTGGTACCTTAGGTTTGCTCTCTAAGTTGGAGATACCAAAATAAAGATTAACAGCATCTTCTATTTGTAGATTGTTGTGCATTATTTTAACATAGTGCATGGACGCACTTATCTGTGCCCTGAACCCATGAGATGCCCTAGGCCAGGCGGGAAGCACTGGGATCTCATAGAGGACACCCTCCCCTTTCTTGAGGTTTATGATTTCTCCTGGCTGGGAGCAGATGTTGGGGTGGGCACCCCCAGTTACTTATTTTTTTCTGCCTCTTTTTGTCAATTTTGGTTGTGCATAGATGCCCTTATCCATGCCCTGTACCCATTTTTTTATGATTTTATGCCATCATTATGCATTTATGAGAATTTCAGAAGCCAGATAATTTTGATGCAATATATTTATTGTTATTCTTGACAGGGAGATTCTCCAGATCATGGAGATATATGATACGGGGCACCCCAAAATCTATTCTGGGGTTCACAGGCATGTTAACTTTGGCTTGGAGTTGCTGTAGTTGTGAACTTTTCTTTTTTAGTGTTTTTAACTTACAAGCAAATGAGGAACTGGGAATCTACTTCAGCGTCGTTTTCAGGGAAGGTCTCCTGAATTTGGTTCCTTCCACGAAAAGGCCACCAGCAAGCTGCACTCGTGCTTTCCATCCAGCCTCAGGAGCCGCCCTCAGGGTCTCCGGGCCTGCTCGTCTGAATTTATTTTATTTATTTGACTTATTAGTCGCTTATCTGGCTGAATTGTCAGCCACTCTAAGCGAGGTACAAAGCAGCACATGCAAACATCAAAACATTAAGAGACTAACAATAAAAACTAACAATAACGGAAAAGCTAAATGAATGGCGCACGCGGGTTCATGCTGAGGCAGGAATCCTCGTCTCAGCGCGAGGGAAGACGCGCCTACACCGAGATCCGCGTCGCGTCGCACGCCGACCTTAAATCCTCCCCAACTCCATATGCCTTGCCGCAGAAGGGTTAAGGATACAGAGCGGGATTCCTAGAGAGGAAGGGATGAGGGAGGCCGGGTCCTCCAGAGCCCTTCGCCCGCTCCTTCCCGCCTGCCTTCTCCGCCGGCTCTTTGGCGACGGGCTGCGTCGGTGTTTCCCTTCGGGGATCCGGTGAGCTCCCCGTGGGGCTGTGGGGTGAAGGGGAGTCCCGGGGGGCGGGGAGGGCGCCTGGGGAAAGGGGACCAGCCAGGGAAATGGGGAGAAGAGGGGGCGCGGCTTCTGGTTGGGGGGCGGAGGGCCCCTTGATCTCGCCCCATAGCAGCCCCTCTCCTCGGGCGCACCTTGCGCGGGGCGAGCCCTGCTCGGAGGGGAGACTCTGGGAGCGGGAGGGGAACGCCTTGGGAAGGTGGGGAGGGATGGGGGGCTCCTGGGGGGGAGGATATACATTTAAATAATTCTAATAGAAATCGGGAGGGGAGAAAATGCCTCCGCAGAGCAGAGCCGGTGGATCCTAGCTGCTGTCGGGTGCAAAGCTTGTGGCCTCCTCGGCAGGAAAGGCGGTCGCTGCCGGGAACAGGATGTCGCTGCCCGTGGGAATCTTTGGTCTGGCCCAGCAAGGCAGCTCATTAACTGTGAGAGGAGTGGAACCTCCATGTGTAGAAGTAGTATAGCAGACAGCAGACAATGCAGAGTTTTGAAATTAAACAATTTAAGGGAGGAGGCATGGTTTGGCTGGAACTGGGTTACTCATACTTCAGTAGATTAATAAAGGGAGAAAGATGGTAAAACTGTGTAAAAGTAAGAGACAATGGATGGAGTTTTTCTCCATCCGACATAATGCTTGAACCAAGTACCATCCAAGGAAGCTGAAGGGGGGGATTCAGAGCATTGTTAAAACGATGGAAGTTGCTGCAGTAACATGGAGGGAAGGCCAGTGCTTGAACAGCTCCAAATGGGGATCTATCTATCTATCTATCTATCTATCTATCTATCTATCTATCTATCTATCTATCTATCTATCTCTTTTAGGTATTTATATACCTCTTTTTAAGCAGACCTCACAAAGTGCTTTACATAAGATTATTATAATATGTACTGATTTTTTTTAAAAAAAGTTATAATAAAATGGAAAAGACCTTTATTTGTTTAAGAAGGAATGGTTACTGCCTCAGGTCAAGATGCCCCTGTGGTGACAGCTGGGGAAGGAAGGGAGAAGCCACCGTCTCTCGTTCATGAAGGACAAAGCTGTCCTTAGCATAGATGACTAGCTGCCTTCTAGTAATATTATTGTTTATTCATTTATCTACTGCTTAAATGCCAAAATGGCTCCTAGTGATTATGTGTCCATTTCCTCCAGCACCAGTGGCTAAATGCCTCTGCATGCTGGCTTCCCATTGGGGCATCTGGTTGGCCACTGTGAGAAGAGGATGTTGGACTAGACGGGCCTTTGATGTGATCCAGCAGCCAGGCTCTTCTTATGCTCCCATTAGTTGTAGGGAACAGACCTCTGGGAGGGATGTTGAACCTTCTGATTCTCAACCAGACTGCAGGCTTTAATCCATGGGCCTCACATGAAGGAAACTCCCAAACAAATCTTCCATTTTGCTTTGTGTCTCAGCATTCAGCTGCCTTTCCTTTGAGGGATGACCTGGTTGCTATCCAGATAAATCCACATTTCCTCAGGGAAAGTCTTCCCTCCTGAGAGTATTATAATCTACTCAGCAAACAACGTTTTGGCTTTTGTAGGATTTGGTAGTATCCCCAATTAGGACAGCCTTTGCCAGAAGAGAGAGGAGTCTCTTGGGCCCTGTTAGAGGCTTCCTTGGAGCACAGAAAGCAAAGATGGAAGACTCAGCTGGCCCTGAAGCAGGAAGAAGTCTATATATCATCCATGCTGGGAGCCCTGGGGAATTCTGGGAAAGAAGAGTGCAGCAGGTCCTGGTTGAGGAGAACAATCTCAGCTCAGCTGTGCAGTGCCAGCACTTCAGGCAGCTCTGCTACCAGGAGGCTGAGGGCCCCCGAGATATTTACAACCGACTCCGCAATCTATGTTGTCAGTGGCTGAAGCCAGAGCACCATACAAAGAATGAGATCTTGGACCTGGTGATCCTGGAGCAGTTCCTGGCTGTCCTTCCACCGGAGATGGAGAACTGGGTGAGGGAATGTGGAGCAGAGACCACTTCCCAGGCGGTGGCCCTGGCTGAAGGTTTCATTCTGAGCCAGGCAGAGGACAAGATGCAGGCAGAGCAGCAGGTGAGAGATAATTTCATCCAGGTACTTCCAAGGGGCTCAGAATGTGAGGGGGGAGATCTTCTCCAAACCTTTCTCATCCACGGAGGAATATCCCAAACACCCCAAGCCCTTTTGCTTCTATCATCCATTTTGTGATCCGTCTCCCCATTCACTGGCTTCAATATCCTCAATGTTGTTTCAGGTCAAGGGTGGTCTGTTTGCAGAAGAGACCACTGATTTCCTGGAGTCACAGGAGGCACTATCGGACACCAGAGAGTGTTCCCTGCAAAGGGGGAACGTTCAGGAGAGTGGCAGATGTGCCAGTACACTTGGTAAGAATTGACCTGATCTCCCTCGATTGATTATGCCAGAGATTCATAGGATTATACAGCCACAAGAGTGGCTGTATACTATAGCCAGCCTGGATTTTTCACATTCCGCAATGTTAAATTGAAAATACCCCCCATGCCATTCTGATGCTTCCCATGAGCTCATTTCAAAACAAAACCTTACAAAACGTATAGTACTGAACTCAGAAACGCTTGCTTAACAACCCTCTCAATTTTCATGGCGATACACAAAACAGAGAGAATAGACAGTTCAGAGTCTAAAAAGAGAGAAAAAAACCCAAGAGCCCTTTTGGACTTTTTTCTCTGAGAGTTCTCATAATCTGTTGAAATTCATTAAAAATCAGCCATGTTCACAGAATACCTGTAATCCTAATACTGACCTTGCCTCATACTCTGACCTTTATCTTCTGCAGTTTAAAAGTTTAAAAAAATGCATCACTGATTTTTAATTAATTTAATAAATTTTGGCTAGGACCCTATGATAAGCCCAGGCATGCTCAGTAAGAATCAACTGTCACTAAAAGCCAGACTCACAGCTGCTGGGCTTGCCTAATCAGGGGGCCACACCCACACCAGATTGATTTCATGTGAGACAGTCATGGCTTTCCTCAGATAATCCTGGGAAGTGTAGCTTGTGAAGGGTGTTGAGAGGAGACTCCTATTCCCCTGAGAGAATGGTTTAACAGTCAGCCACTCTGATTGAAGGTCTGTGAGGGGAACAGGGCGTCTCTTAGCAACTCTCAGCACCCTTCACCAACTACACTTCCCAGGATTCTTTGAGAGAAGCCATGACTGTCCAAAGTAAATTAAAGGCCTGGTGTGGATGTGGCCAGGGGCAGCTTTGGTTTAAATTTGGGTGGGACGCTGCATGTGCCTGCTGTAGAATAAAAAGGTGGGGGAAACCCTGAAAAGCAATGATACTGTTCACAATGTTTTCCTTTTGGAAAGGAAAGGGGCTTCCCCTCTGCTTAGTGCCCTCCTCCCCTTCCTCCCTCCCTGCCCCTCCCCCAGGTCAGTGTTCGACTACGACCTGGGAGACCAGGGTTCAAATCCCCACACAGCCATGAAGCACACTGGGTGACCTTGAACCAGTCACTGCCTCTCAGCCTCAGAGGAAGGCAATGGTAAAACCACCTCTGAATACCGTTTACCATGAAAACCCTAATCACAGGGTCAACATAAGTCGGGATCAACTTGAAGGCAGTCAATTTCCATTTTCAAACATGATTGCACAGAAATAAATCCCATTGAACTCAAAAAGTATGTAAATGTTCAAACCCACCCTCCCTTCTCCCTCCTATCCCCTCCCTCTTGCCCCTTCCCTCCCCCTTCCTTTGCCCCTCCCTACCCATCCCCATTCCCTTCCAATCTCCTCTTTCCCCTTCCCCCTCCTCCCCCTCCCCTTCTACATCTCCATGGTCAGTTTTACCTTTCTTAAGCATGATTGCACGGAAGTATATGCCATTGAACTCTATAAGCATGCAAATGATCAAACCTGCCCTCCCCTCCCCCTTCCTTTGTCCCCCTCCAATACACTCCTTCGCCCTCCCCCTCCTCCTCCCCCATGGTCAGTTTTTCTATCCTAACCATGATTGCATAGGAGTAAATCCCATTGAACTCAATAAGCATGCAAATGATCACACCTGCTTTTCCCCTCCTTCCCTTCTCCTCTCCCTTCCTCCTCCCCTGCCCTCTTCCTTCTTTCTTCTCCCCTGCCCACTCCAGCCCTCCCTCCCCCCCCCCGGTCACTTTTACGTATCCTAAGCATGATTGCACAGGAGTAAATCGCACTGAATTCAGTAAACATGCAAATGATCAAACCTGTCCTTCTCCACCCCTCCCCCTCCTGCCTGCTCCCCTCCCAGTCCTCCCTTCTGCATTTCCTCCCCTCCCTCCTCCTCCTCTTCCCCTCCCCATCCCCTGTGGTCAGTTTCACCTATCCTAAGCATGATTGCAGGGGAGTAAATCCCACTGAACTCGATAAACATGCAAATGATCAATCCATTCTCAGCAAACTTGGACAGGATCCCATTTCTTACCTCCCGCATTAAAAAGCAGGGAAATTCACTAATAGGTAATAAACCTTGCAGTTTAAGAACATACCTATAGCCAATAGATATTTCTATCAAACTTTAAAAAGCAGGGAAATTGTGCAGCTATAGTGAATGCACTAGGGTAACAGGAGACCTGAGATACTCTCTGAGATATTGTACTGCCCTACACGTTTGTCAAAATGCAAACACAATTTGGGTTGGTCCTTCACAGTCCAATCCACTTGCTGTGTAGCTTGGAAGAATTTGGTAATGTGCCTCTGAGCATATGGTGAGTGGTGGCAACACCTGCAATCAGCCCAAAGAATAGAAAGAAGACATGTGCTGTGCGGATCTTGTTTTAACAGGGAGGAAGCAACATTATTAAGACAGTTGATATAGTTCAGATGGTCACTTTAAATATGTGTGATTTACTTTGCAATTTTAGTGAAGTTTCCTATAGGAAATCATTTTCTTTTGATTCTGTTTCTATGAAGATGTGAAGTACAGCAACACTTTGCAAAATTTACACTAAAAACATCCTCCAAACATAATTGTGGAATTATTTATTTATTTATTACATTTGTATACCTCCCCATAGCTGAAGCTGTCTGGGCAGTTTACAACAAATAATGGCACTGACCTCTGCAAAATAGTCTCCAGTGGACCTCAGGAGTGTCTCAATTTGCACAAGATAAAACAGTGGGAGGTGAAATATATTCTAGCAAAATTCTAGGTGTGCTCTATGTTTTTAATTGACGGTGCCCACCTTGCCTTAAATAAAGTGGTTTACACATAGCAGGCTGAAAACATGCATCCTCTTTTTTTCCAACAGCTAGAGTCATTGCTGAAGTAGCAACATATTGTATTCAGTCTGATTTTACATCAAACTGCAGTTTCAGATTCAACTTTTAATGCACCGAAAATAGAAATAGTACCTAACCTCCAATTTGAAACACAAAAGGCTGTCTTCCCTATCATATGACATTGACAAATAAAAAGGATTTGAAATTAATAAAAATAAATTTGACACAGATTTCTAGGATGAATAATCGGAATAAAATTTTCTAGTTTAGATTCTCTGTAGAAGCATTAGTAAGACAGGAAAGAAGGAAACTAAGAAGAACACCAACAAACATACAAAAATATAATTCTCTATGTTTGGAGATGGCAGGTGTTGCCACCACTCACCATATGCTCAAAGGCACATGTTTCCAAATTCTTCCAAGCTACACAGTAAGTGGATTGGACTGTGAAAGACCAACCCAAATGGTGTTTGCATTTTGACAACTTTGTAAGGCAGTCCAATATCTCAGAAAGGTCAGGTCTCCTGCTCCCCTGGTACATTCACTACAGCTGTGCAATTTCCCTGCTTTTTAAAGTTTGATAGAAATATCTGTTAGCTATAGTTATGTTCTTAACCCGCAAAGTTCTTTACCTATTAGTGAATTCTTTCATGTTCTCCTGAATCTTTGGTGGTGGGAAATGCAGCCTTTTATACATTTCATCAACGAATTTTCAGTACTTGAGAATATAAACCGGTTATTGCATGTCTGACCAAGAGTCCCAGTGGGAAGCTTTCACACAACTTAACTTTAAAATGCATAGGAAGAACCAAAACATACGATAGATGAGATATTTTGCACTGTCAGCATGTAGTTAGACACACATCACTTAACCTCTGAGGCAAGCATGTGCTAATGGCTTCCCACCACTTTTCTCTCTCGCAGGTGATGAAATGATGCCAGCAAGACCTCCTCAGCCATCTCTTCTTTGTGGTGGAGGGGAAGCAGCTGCTCTGGAAGAGGATCAGGTAGGGGGAAGGATCAGTGGGGGGAGAGAGGCTGGGGGCAGCCTGGGTGCCTCTGTCCTCTGCTCAACTCCCTGGGCCTGGATGAATTTCTCTCCTTCTCTTTGCTTCTGTCAGAGCTGCCCACTCGGGAGGCTGTGAATGACACTCAAGAAGGTCTCAATTTTGCAGGATAGTACCCACCCTCCCTTCCTTGATGAGTCTTCTGGATATTGCTAGCTAATAATCTTTATGTTATCTATAAAGAAGCAACTATTTCCTTTCCTCTCAGCGTCCCATGTCCTTTGAGGAGGTGTCTGTGTGTTTCACCGAGGAGGAGTGGGCTTTGCTGGATCCTGACCAGAGGGCGCTGCACAGGGAAGTCATGGAGGAGAACTTTTGGATTGTCGCCTCTCTTGGTAAGGCTCCCAGGCTGCATAGCTGGCAACGATACCATTTAGAAAATAGAATACTGAGAATTTTTGTGTATTTCCTATATTTAATTTATATAATAATAATAATAGTAGCAGCATTTATATCCTGCCTTTCCTCCAGTGAGCTCAAGGTGGGGTACTGGTTCTCTCATTTTATTCTCATAACAACCCTGTCAGGTAGGTAGGGCTGAGATGCAGTGACTGGCCCACTGGCCCCCAGGGAGATTCATGGCCGAATGAGAATTTGAACCCTAGTGTTACAAATTCTAGTCCAACACTCTAACCACTTCACCACACTGGCTTTCAGAAGGAGACCAGGGCAACAAACTACAAGTTATAAAAAGCAAAGCCATCTTAGAAACAATTTCAATATAGATAAAGGCAGGTTCTTTCAAAGGTTCTTGAAACAGGAAAGTCTTTAGTAGGTGCCAAAAAGATGAAAAAGATGGTGCATGTCTAATATTTAAGAGGAGGGAATTCCAAAGGGTAGATGCCACAACACTAAAAGCCCAATTTCTATATTATGTGGAACTGACGTCCTGACGAGATGGTATCTGCGGAAGGCCCTCACCTGCAGAGCACAGTGATCAACTGGATGTGTAACTGGATGTGGTGAGACAATGTTTCAGGTTTCATAGTCCCAAGCTGTATAGAGGTGTATATGAGAGTAGGGATGTTGGATAATCAACAGGAGAACACACTGACTGACCGAGATAAAGTAAAAGCAAGATGGAAGCAATACACTGAAGAACTATATAAAAGAGATGCAAAGATGACAGATTCATTCACAGAGGAACCGTATGATGACGATCCAGAAATCTTAGAATGCGAGGTGGAACCTGCTCTTAAAATACTTGGAAGAAACAAATCACCCGGAATAGATGGCATACCAATGCAGTTGCTACAGGTTACTGAGACTGAATCTGTCCAAATTTAGACAAAAAATTGTCAACAAATATGGAAACCAAACCATTGGCCCATAGACTGGAAGCATTCAATATACATCCCAATTCCAAAGAAAGGGGATCCCAGGGAATGCAGTAATTATCGAACTATTGCCTTAATATCCCATGCAAGTAAAGTAATGCTCAAGATTCTACAACAAAGGCTCTTACCATATATGGAGCGAGAAATGCCAGACGTCCAAGCTGTATTTAGAAAGGGAAGAGGCACCAGAGATCATATCGCAAACATACGTTGGATAATGGAACGGACCAAGGAATTTCAGAGGAAAATCACCCTGTGCTTTACAGATTACAGCAAAGCCTTTGACTGTGTAGATCATGAAAAACTATGGAATGCTTTAAAAGAAATTGGGGTGCTACAGCATCTGATTGTTCCAATGTGCAACCTACACACTGGACAAGAACCTACTGTAAGGACAGAATATGGAGAAACCTATTGGTTCCCAGTCGGAAAGGGTGTGAGACAGGGGTGTATTTTATCACCCTATTTGTTTAATCTGTATGCAGAACATATCATAAGGAAAGCAGAATTCGATCAAGATGAAGGAGGTGTGAAAATTGGAGGGAGAAATATTGATAATTTAAGATATGCAGACGATACCATACTCTTAGCAGAAACCAGTAATGATTTGAAACAAATGCTGATGAAAGTTAAAGAGGAAAGCACGAAAGCAGGACTACAGCTGAACGTCAAAAAGACTAAAGTAATGACAACAGAAGATTTATGTAACTTTACAGTTGACAATGAGGACATTGAACTTGTCAAGGATTATCAGTACCTCGGCACAGTCATTAACCAAAATGGAGACAATAGTCAAGAAATCAGAAGAAGGCTAGGACTGGGGAGGGCAGCTATGAGAGAACTAGAAAAGGCCCTCAAATGCAAAGATGTATCACTGAACACCAAAGTCAGGATCATTCAGACCATGGTATTCCCGATATCTATGTATGGATGTGAAAGTTGGACAGTGAAAAAAGCAGATAAGAGAAAAATCCACTCATTTGAAATGTAGTGCTGGAGGAGAGCTTTGTGCATACCATGGACTGCGAAAAAGACAAACAATTGGGTGTTAGAACAAATTAAACCAGAACTCTCACTAGAAGCTAAAATGATGAAACTGAGATTATCCTACTTTGGATGAATCATGAGAAGACATGATTCACTAGAAAAGACAATTATGCTGGGAAAAACAGAAGGGAGTAGAAAAAGAGGAAGGCCAAACAAGAGATGGATTGATTTCATAAAGGAAGCCACAGATCTGAACTTACAAGATGTGAACAGGATGGTCCATGACAGATGCTCTTGGAGGTCACTGATTCATAGGGTCGCCATAAGTCGTAATCGACTTGAAGGCACATAACAACAACAATGGGTCTAGGGTGGGCTTTTTCAGAATCGAGTGAATCACTGTCTCGTTCAGGGTATCTAGAACCACTCCTTTCTGAAAATACTTGTTGACCAAGCCCTGGATCTTGTCTGTCATAGAATCATAGAGCTGGAGAGGCCGTCGAGTACCAGCCCATGCTCAATGCTCAGTCAGACAAGGTGCTGGGAAGCAGGGTGGATGGTATACCAGCAGGAACCCTAGTTTACTGTCTCCTTGGCCGAACTCCAGGTGCAAGCCCTCACAGCTGGCTCCAAGACAGAATGGCTTCTTGGTGATGGAGCTAGAAGTTCTATGGACCACAGAAATCCCTCCCTTCCCCATCCTGCAGCCTGTGCTGATGTTGCACCAAGTATCCATGTGGGTAGCTGGATTAGATCACTTCGTCCCACTTCACCCAGATTCTTTACCGATCTGGTGTTAAACAACAGCACACACAGGCCAGTGGAACAGCAGAAAACCAACCATAAACTGGTCCATGGGAGGAGTGGGAATGGGGAACAAGATATAAATAGGTTTGACCTCTTTTTTCATGGTTAACTTGTTATTTTCCCCTGGGTTATACCGTCCTCTGCCCATGATCACTGAAACTTGGGTGGCATCAATCAGGTTCCTCTTTCTCCAGATTCCAGAATCTTTTAGCACCTCACATGGGCTGATTTAACCCATTTTTGCATGTTCTGACTGGCAGAATCTCTCCAATGGCAGATGCCCTGTGCACCAAAGGGCACCATCACAGATCCTTTGTGATGGACGTGGACTTTGCTCTCCTGGTCTGACTTTGTCTTTTAGGGAATGCTCTTTATGAGACAGGAATGCATGTCTGTACTTGTTTGCTTGTTTAGGGAATTACAGGGTTAACCTGCCCAAATTACGTGGCCTGACTGATCACATCACCTGGCCTGGGGTCTCAAATATCTAGGCAGTGAAAACTCCAGATCTCTTGTCTGAAGGCAGGAAAATTAAAGGTGCTGCTGTTTCCTGCTGGTGGTACCCTGGGCACGAATACTTCCTGCTGGCTGAATCATGGTGGCCACAGCCTGTTATTGACAAGGGGAGTTTTTATGAAAGAATAGCCATTCTGGAGTACTTTAGAACAAGGTGTGCTCTCACTGTGGTAAGGGGCATGGGAGACAGGAAAATATTTGCTGAGTCTGGAAGGAAGGCTTCAAGGAACAAAGGCTGATAAGAATACGATTCTCTTGAGCCTGTTCAGACTAGGGTAAGTCAGTTGGGTTCATCCAGTTATAATTTGGTTTAGCTCCACAAGGATATTCTGGGTTCCCTGTAATTTTTTTCTACATCACAAGTGGTGGCATCTTTCTGTATTGCATATCTTTCACCAAGTCTCATATTTTTCTTTGTGTTTTTGTAAACTCTGTAATTGTTTATAAAGCTGGTGTGGTCTCTCTATAATGGCACCACTCACTCCTGAAACCATTATACCTCACTACCTTCAGAGCAACCCAGGGAAATTTGGAGGCTGTTTGATATGGTGCAGTCGCCTTAAATGCTGTAATTCTTTATCTGGTGGAAGTGAGTGTGGGTGGGTGAAAGAGAGGGGTACATTCTCTGTAGCTTGATCTGTCTTCCCCAGCTAGCCAGGGACAATGGTTGGCTGCGTGTGGCCACCACATACTTTACTGTAGAATTCAGTGATTCAGTTTGGGAACTTGTGCCCACCACTAACATGCCCTGATAGTGAATGGTAGGTTCTCCCCTTTTTAAAATATTATTTCTATCCTGCCATTGCCCCACACAGTACACAAGAGAATGCACAGGGTTGTTCTGCACCACAATCCTGTCAAGTAGGCTAGGCTTCATGAGAGTGATTCCTGATGTCCACCCACTGACCTTGCTTTCTGAGCTGGGATCTGAGCTCTGGGCTCCAGAACCCAATCGAATAGCCTATAGAACACCAGCTCTTTGTTTAGCTGTTATCAGCAGCCACTAGATGGATGGTAGGTTTTGCCTCCCCGTTAAGGCTTTTCAGTTGTTCCATTATCAAAAGCATTATGTGTGGTTGTTTATTGATTTTAGGCTCCCTCAAGCTCTTAATAGTTTTCTTTCTTCTTTGAACAGGTTATGAATGGGAAGCCGAGAATCAGGGTAAACGACACAGGGTGTTCCCTGAAAGAGCCACATGTATTAAGGGGGAGCAGCAGAGAAGGAGAACTGTAGAAGAAGAGAAAAGGAGGAATAAACCCCTTACTCCTCAGGGCAGTGACTGCCAACAAATCCTGGTCCAAGAAAAAATGGAAAAAAGGAAAGAAACTAATACAAAGCTCACTACCCATCAAAGAACTCGAACAATGGAGAAACCGTATAAATGCTTCGAATGTGGAAAGAGCTTCACACGTAAGGATGGGCTCACTACACATCAAAGATCTCACACAGGGGAGAAACCATATAAATGCTTGGAGTGTGAAAAGAGCTTCCGTCAGCAGGCACATCTCACTTCTCACCAAAGAATTCACACAGGAGAGAAACCATTTAAGTGCTTGGACTGTGGAAAGAGTTTCATACGTAAGCATAGGCTCACTTTTCATGAAAGAATTCACACAGGGGAGAAACCATATAAATGTGCTGAATGTGGAAAGATGGATGGTAGGTTTTGCCTCCCCATTAAATCTTTTCAGTTGTTCCTTTATCAAAAGCATTATGTGTGATTGTTCATTGATTTGAGGCTCCCTCAGGTTCTTAACACTTTTTTTTCTCCTTGCAACAGGTTATGAATGGGCAACTGAGAATCAGGGAGAACTATACGGGGTATTCCCTGAAGCAGTCATGTATATTAAGGGGGAGCAGACAAGAAGGAGAGCTATAAAAGAAAAGAAGAGGAGGAATAAATCCCCTACATCTCAGAGCAGTGACTGCCATCAAATCCCAGTGCAAGAAAAAATGAAAGGAAGTAATACACAGGTCACTACACATCAAACAACTCAGACAGTGGAGAAACCATATAAATGCTTGGAGTGTGGAAAGAGCTTCCGTCAGAAGGCACACCTTGCTCCTCATCGAAGAATACACACAGGAGAGAAACCATATAAATGCTCTGAATGTGGAAGGAGCTTCTTTTGGAAGGCACATCTCACTTTTCATGAAAGAATTCACACAGGGGATAAATCATTTATATGTTTGGAGTGTGGAAAGAGTTTCTTTTGGAAGGCAGACCTCACTATTCATCAAAGAATTCACACAGGGGAGAAACCTTATAAATGCTTGGAATGTGGAAAGAGCTTCATTAGAAAGTCTCATCTCACTTATCACCAAACAATACACATGAGGGAGAAACCATTTAAATGCTTGGAGTGTGGAAAGAGGTACACATATAAGTGTAGTCTCACTACTCATCAAAGAATTCACACAGGAGAGAAACCATATAAATGCTTGGAGTGTGGAAAGAGCTTCATATGTAAGAGTAGTCTCACTTCTCATCAAAGAATTCACACAGGGGATAAACCATTTCAGTGCTTGGAGTGTGGAAAGAGCTATTCATGGAAGAGTGGTCTCACTTCTCATCAAAGAATTCACACACAGGATAAACCTTTTAAATGCTTGGAGTGTGGAAAGAGCTTCTCTTGTAAGGCAAATCTCACTTTGCATCAAAGAATTCACACAGGAGAGAAACTACATAAATGCTTGGAGTGTGGAAAGAGCTTCATACGTAAGGATAGTCTCACTACACATCAAAGAAATCACACAGGGGATAAACCATATGAATGCTTGGAGTGTGGAAAGAGCTTTTGTCAGAAGACACATCTCATTTTTCATCAAAGAATTCACACAGGGGAGAAACCATATAAATGCTTGGAGTGTGGAAAGAACTTCACACGTAAGGATAGTCTCACTTCTCATCAAAAAATTCACATGGGAGAAACCATATAAATGCTCTTAATGTGGAAAGAGCTTCTGACAGGAGGCACATCTCACTCCTCATCAATGAATGTATACAGGGGAGAAACCGTACAGTTGTTTGGAGTATGGAGAGCTTCATGCAGAAGAAGAACCTCACTTCACATCAATATATTCACACAGGCGAGGAATCGTTTAAATGCTTGAAGGGTGGAAAAAACTGTCAGAAGGAATATCTCATTTTGTATCAAAAAATTCATACGGAAGGAACCATAGAAATGCATGCAGTACTCATTGATGAATTCTCAAGGGAGAAACTACATAAATGCTTGGAATGTGGAAAGACACACCACATTTCTCATCAAAAGTTTTTGTAGAGGAGGGACAGTATAGAAGAGGGTTGAATATGTTATTCTGTCACTGTTTAACTATTTCAGATTGGAGAAATGACACGTTACTAGATTCTTCCAAGCAACAGAGCAAGTGGATTGGACTGTGAAAAACCAACCCAAATTGTGTTTGCATTTTGACAAATTTGTAGGGCAGTACATTATCTCAGAGAGGAGGTCAGGGTTCCTACTCCCCTGGTGCACTCACTATAGCTGCCCAATTTCCCTGCTTTTTAAAGTTTGATAGAAGTATCTGTGGGATATAGGTACGTTCTTAAACCGCAAGGTTTTTTGCCTATTAGTGAATATTGTGTGTGTTATGTGCCTTCAAGTCGATTACGACTTATGGTGACCCTATGAATCAGCAACCTCCAATAGCATCTGTCATGAACCACCCTGTTCAGATCTTGTAAGTTCAGGTCTGTGGCTTCCTTTATGGAATCCATCCATCTCTTATTTGGTCTTCCTCTTTTTCTACTCCCTTCTGTTTTTCCCTGCCATTATCGTTTCTAGTGAATCATGTCTTCTCGTGATGTGTCCAAAGCATGATAGCCTCAGTTTAATCATTTTAGCTTCTAGTGATCTTTTTTTAGAATATGTTTTTAAAGCTTTTTTTTTTAAATGTGTTAAAGCTTTATTTAAAAAAATGTTTTTATTGTTTTGGTGTGTTTTAAGGTCTGTTTTTATGATGTTTTTATGTCTTTTTAGCACTTTTGTTTGCTGCCCTGGGCTCCTGCTGGGAGGAAGGGCGGGATATAAATCAAATAATAAATAAATAGATAGTGATATTTAATTTGGGGTTTTAAAACCATACATGGTCAGGATGCCAGCGGGGGCCGCTGTGCCTCCTCTCCCTCTCCTGTTCCTATGTCAGAGAGCAAGAGGGTTCAGTCCTTCCGGGTGTTTGGGGGAGCCTTGCACTCCATTCTGTCCATTCTCACAAAGTTTAAGGTGAAATATAAATATTTTGATCATGTTCAGAAAAAAGAATCCCCTTTGAAAATGTTTACTCTATAGATTGTTAAGAAAAAGCCAGCCAGGGGATGAGTTAACCAGCATCTGGTGGGTGGGCAGGGAGACATCCAAAAGAAAACAGATTTATTAAAATCATGGTGATTTTTTTTACACTGGCAAAATGAATATATCCAGTCAAGGCTGGAAAAAGCCTCTAAGAATATGCTGTGAGAAGCAAAAGGATGCCCCTTTTAGAGGCCACAGTTCACACGAGAGTAGTAAGGGTCCCCAGCCTGCAAAACCCAAAAATCAACCTTCACATTTTTATATGATTGGGCTTTCAAAACCCAACTACAGAGACCAGAGCTATTACTCAAATGTCTGTTGTATGTTTCCCATCAGATGAGCTACAATTTGGCATGTGAGCATTTCTAATGTGCTCATCTGCACAACCAACCTAAGAGGCTCAGTGCTATTCCGGTTTAGAGGAGAAAATGAGGCTATTCAGACAAGACTTACCACTGACCCAAAAGCCAAGACAGTCAGCAGTAGAGGAATTCTGTAGGAACTAGAAGTGCAACCGGCAGCATAGAAGGAATAAAATGATCATCTTCCTCCTTGACAAGTCAACCACCTTGCAAGTAACGGGCAGTTGCATCGCAGACGCTTATAACCGGGAACAGAAGGGAAGCTCGTGTCCCATGCGTGCTGGCTACTCGCATGCATGTACATCACCCTGTTGGGGCATTGCACATGATTAGATAGCAGTTGCTCACCAAGCTAGAGTTCAAAAGCACATTTTCTGCGCTGCTTGCCTCTTGCATCCAGGTGAGCATCCAGCGGAATGGCAGTTGGCGTGGCAGGGTTAGGCTTGGTCCAGTGAGGACCCTTCTGAGTTCATGAGCCCCTGACCAGTGCCCGACCTGGTCGACCGCTGTTGCCAGGCTGCAGGAGCTGCAGATTCCTTATAGAAACCCTCATCTCTCTTCCTTGGAAGGAGGCAGCCATTTTAAATCACCCAATCCCAGGCAATGGGGGGATTTAAGATGTAGATCGCACTCGGGTCCTGCTTGCGGGCTTCCCCCAGGCACCTGGTTGGCCACTGTGAGAACAGGATGCTGGACTAGATGGGCCACTGGCCTGATCCAGCAGGCTCTTCTTATGTTCTTAGAAAGGCGCCTTTAAGGACTGGGCTGGAAGGAACAAAAAGTGAAATGTTATGGCCAGAGCAGAAAGGCAAACAGCAGAAGCCGGAAGGCAGATCATGATGAAGGTCTTTTGTTTAAAACATTAGATAAAATTGTTGTTAGCCTCCAACAGTTTTCAGCTTTTCAGTGATACAAGGAACAACACAGATTGGGATCTGATTATCCATGGTGCAATTATTTATTTATTAAAATTATATCCGGCCCTTCCTCCCAGAAGGAGCCCAGGGCTGCAAACAAAAACACTAGAAGCACGTTGAAACATCTTAAAAACAAGACTTTGAAGCATATTAAAACAAAACATTTTAAAAACATCTTTAAAAAACATTAAAAACATATTTGAAAACAATTCCAACGCATACACAGACTGGGATAAAGTTATCTGCTTAAAAGGCTTGTTGACAGAGGAAGGTCTTCAGTAGGCGCCGAACAGATAACAGAGATGGTGCCAGTCTAATATGTAAGGGGAGGGAATTCCAAAGGCTCAGTGCCACAACTCTAAAGGTCTGCTTCCTATGTTGTGCGGAAGGAACTTCCTGATAAGATGGTATCTACAATTGAAGCAATTGCACCAGGGCCCTGCCTGCAAGGCGGCCCAGACTCTCAGCTTTCACTTTTTTAAAGAAGTAAGCAAATTGGCCTTAGGAAGTTAGGAAGCAAAAGGTGCAGGCAGATGAGTAGACCTTGCTTTTCCTGCTTTTTCAGTGTTTTTAGGCAAGGAGTGAAGTCAGAGCTGTGATTGACGTCAATTGTTTCAACAGCAGGATACAGAAAACCCTGGGTCCTAAAGAGCACCTCTTTTTGTTTGCCCAGGTGCAGCAGCAGTCAGGTCAGAGAACCTTGTGAAGGCGCCTAGGCTGAGTCTCATTGGCCCAAGACCAGCCAGTGAGCTTCATCCTTGAGCTGGAAACAACCCAGATCTCCATGGCCCAAATCTGTCAGGGCCAGTCAACAGAGAACTCTGCATTAAGATCTGCTTCCCTTCTAAATCTCTTTATTTAGTTCTTTATCATGAGCTTTCGATGGCATTGTTCAATAATTTGAGGTTTCATTTCCTCCTAAGACTGGTCTAATCACTTTTGGTTTCCGTTGCAGAAAGTGATGAATTGGAAACCAAGAATATGGGAGATAATGACAAAATCCACACAGCGGAGAAGCCATATAAATTCTTAAAGAGTGTGGAAAGAGCTTCAGTCAGAGATCCCATCAAAGGATTCATAAAGGGGAGAGAGTATATCAATGCTTAGAATGTGGAAAGAGCTTTACTTGAAGCTCCAATCTCATTGCCCATCAAAAAATGCATGAAGGTGAGAAACCACCCCAGTGCATGGAATGTGGAAAAAGCTTCCATCAGACCTGTCATCTCACAACTCATCAAAGAACTTGCAATACTTGGAATGTGATAAGAACTTTGCTAGAGGCACAAAGCCCCATCATCGCCAAAGAATCCATGTAGGAGAAAACATAAAAGCAGTGGCGGCTGGTGGCCACGAGCTCACAGGGCTGCTTAGGTCATGGAGGGATGGCCCAGTTATTCTGGTGTTCTCATCCTCTCTTGCAAAGGTACTGTGGACCCTTAAAGGTTGCAGTTGTACAAATAATCAGCATCTAACAAAACAAACGTGTCTCGCTTGGCTTCAGAAGGGCTCCCTGCTGTCACCTCTTGCATGGCCTCCACCTGCTCTCCTCTCCCTCCTTTGCAAAGAAGCAGCAAACATGTAAATGGTAGTTTAAATGCTTAGCCCAATTTTGAATTAAGGAAGGGGGGGTGAGACAGAGAGAGTGCGAGCGCAGATTTGGAATGAAAAAACACCAACCTAAAACTCGGTCACTGTCTCTTAGCCTAACCTACCTCACAGAATTGTTGTGAGTTAATGTTGGGGAAAGGAGACCTATGAATGCCACTTTGAGCTTCTTGAAGGAAAGTTGGAATGGATATACGTGTAATCCTGATTAACAAGGAATAATAAAAAAAGTATTTCTCTAACCTTTGTGTCCCTAATCTGGAATTGTGGGGAGGCCAGATTTGGAATAATGAAAAAAAACCCAAGCAAAAAAGAATTTGGGGGATTGAAGAAAAATGTCATGGGGGGCAGAATTATCATTCGGGGGACAATGCCCTCCTTTCCCTGCCCCCATAGCTACACCCCTGCCCACCCATATTACAAGGCTGAAAGGGACTCCTTTGCCTTCTGTCAGTTTCTGTCTCTAGGCTAAGACTGGAGGTGCTACCAAGTCCTGCAAAGCCAAGACGTTCTGTTTGGGAATTATGTTATGGATCATTACACTGTCAGGAAAAGAAAAAATGCAGATGAATTTGGCTGGCCGCTCGTGTGTGTTTGATTGTACATTTTAATTGTGGTTCTTTGTTTTGATTAAAAAATTCCATTGCGTATTTTATGTTATTTTTATCATGTATTTGTTTATAATTTTGTAGTTGGTTGTATGCTTGCAAACCACCAGGGGCCATCCTTGTAATTAAGTGATATATATATTGTTAAGAATAATAATCTTTCCTTTTAATTTCCATTTCGTACCACACGTTGATTCACCATCGTCATCGATGCTGAAGTAGGTTCCTAGTTCCCAGTTCCTTATTTGTTTGAAAGTTAAAAACACTAAAAAAAAGTTCACAGCTACAGCAACTCCAAGCCCCCCAAAGTTAACATGTCTGAACCCAAAGATAGATGTTGGGGTAATAAGGATAAGAATCTCCTTCCTTTTAATTTCCGTTTCATACCAGACGTTTGTTCACTTTCAGGGAAGGTCTCCTGAATTTCATTCCTTCCACGAAAAGGCCACCAGCAGGTTGCACTCGTGCTTTCCATCCAGCCTCAGGAGCAGCCCTCGCGTCTCAGCGGCTGCTCGTCTGAATGGGCGCACGCGTGTTCATGCTGGGACAGAAATCCTCGTCTCAGCGCGAGGGAAGACGCGCCTGCACCGAGATCCGCTCAGCGGATCGCACGCCGGCTTTTAATCCTACCCAACCCAGAACCTCTTGCCGTGGAAGGGTTAAGGACACCGAGCGGGATTCCTAGAGAGGAAATGATGGGGGAGGCCGTGTCCTCCAGAGCCCCTCCTCCGCCGGCTCTTTGGCGACGGGCTGCGTCGGTGCTTCCCTTCGGGGATCCGGTGAGCTCGCTGTGGGGTGAAGGAGAGTCCCGGGGGGCGGGGAGGGCGCCTGGGGAAAGGGGACCAGCCAGGGAAATGGGGAGAAGAGGGGGCGCGGCTTCTGGTTGGGGGCGGAGGGCCCCTTGACCTCGCCCCATAGCAGCCCCTCTCCTCGGGCGCACCTTGAGCGGGGCGAGCCCTGCTCGGAGGGGAGACTCTGGGAGCGGGAGGGGAACGCCTTGGGAAGGTGGGGAGGGATGGGGGGCTCCTGGGGGGGAAGATATATACTTACATAATTCTAATAGAAATCGGGAGGGGAGAAAATGCTTCTGCAGAGCAGAGCCGGTGGATCTCAGCTGCTGTCGGGTGCAAAGCTTGTGGCCTTCTCGGCAGGAAAGGCGGGCGCTGCCGGGAACAGGAGGTCGCTGCCGGGAACAGGAGGTCGCTGCCCGTGGGAATCTTTGGTCTGGCCCAGCGTTGCAGCTCCTTAACTATGAGAGGAGTGGAACCTCCATGTGTAGAAGTAGTATAGCAGACAATGCAGAGTTTTGAAATTAAACAATTTAAGGGGGGAGGCATGGTTTGGCTGGAACTGTGTTACTCATACTTCAGTAGATTAATAAAGGGAGAAAGATGGTAAAACTGTGTAAAAGTAAGAGACAATGGATGGAGTTTTTCTCCATCCGACATAATGCTTGAACCCAGGACCATCCAAGGAAGGTGAAGGGGGGGATTCAGAGCATTGTTAAAACGATTTAAGTTGCTGCAGCAACTGGAGGGAAGGCCAGCGCTTGAACAGCTTCAAAAGGGGATTCAACTATTTACTTATTTACTTATTTCAGATTTTTATATACTACTTTTCAAGTGGACCTCACAATGTGCTTTACATAAGATTATTACAACACATACTGATTTTTAAAAAAACTTACAATAAAATGACACCTTTTTTTGTTTAAGAAGAAATGGATACTGCTTCAGGGCAAGATGGTTCTAGAGATGCCCCTGTGGTGACAGCTGGGGGAGGAAGAGAGAGGCCTCTTTTTCTTAAAGGACAAAGCTATCCATGCCTCCTAGTAATATTGTTTACTGATTTATATACCGCTTAAATGCCAAATAGCTCCTACCGATTATGTGTCCCATTTCCTCCAGCACCAGCATCTAAATGCCTCTGAATACCAGTTGGTGGGAATCACAGCTTGGGACAGGGTTATTGGACTCACGTTCTGCATGCTGGCTTCCCATTGGGGCATCTGGTTGGCCACTGTGAGAAGAGGATGTTGGACTAGATGGGCCTTTGATATGATGCAGCAGCCAGGCTCTTCTTAGGCTCCCATCAGTTCTACGGAACAGACCTCTGGGAGGGATGTTGAATCTGATTCTCAACCAGACTGCAGGCTTTAATCCATGGGCTTCACATTGAGGAAACTCCCAAACAAATCTTCCATTTTGCTTTGTGTCTCAGCATTCAGCTACCTTTCCTTTGAGGGATGACCTGGTTGCTATCCAGACTCATCTGTATTTCCTCAGGGGAAGTCTATCGCTCTTGAGACATTTGTAATCCTGTCACAAAACAATATTTTGGCTTTTGTAGGACTTGGTAGTACCACCAATTAGGACAGCCTTTGCCAGAAGAGGAAGGAGTCTCTTGGGCCCTGTCGGAGGCTTCCTTGGAGCACAGAAAGCAAAGATGAAAGACGCAGCTGGCCCTGAAGCAGGAAGAAGTCTATATATCATCCATGCTGGGAGCCCTGGGGAATTCTGGGAAAGAAGAGCGCAGCAGGTCCTGGTTGAGGAGAACAATCTCAGCTCAGCTGTGCAGCGCCAGCACTTCAGGCAGCTCTGCTACCAGGAGGCTGAGGGCCCCCGAGATATTTACAACCGACTCCGCAATCTATGTTGTCAGTGGCTGAAGCCAGAGCACCATACAAAGAATGAGATCTTGGACCTGGTGATCCTGGAGCAGTTCCTGGCTGTCCTTCCACCGGAGATGGAGAACTGGGTGAGGGAATGTGGAGCAGAGACCACTTCCCAGGCGGTGGCCCTGGCCGAAGGTTTCATTCTGAGCCAGGCAGAGGACAAGATGCAGGCAGAGCAGCAGGTGAGAGATAATTTCATCCAGGTACTTCCAAGGGGCTCAGAATGTGAGCGTGGAGATCTTCTCCAAACCTTTCTCATCCACGGAGGAATATCCCAAACACCCCAAGCCCTTTTGCTTCTATCATCCATTTTGTGATCCGTCTCCCCATTCACTGGCTTCAATATCCTCAATGTTGTTTCAGGTCAAGGATCTGTTTGCAGAAGAGACCACTGATTTCCTGGAGCCACAGGAGGCACTATCGGACACCAGAGAGTGTTCCCTGCAAAGGGGGAACGTTCAGGAGAGTGGCAGATGTGCCAGTACACTTGGTAAGAATTGACGATCTCCCTTGATTGATTATACCAGAGATTCATAGGATTCTTTCATGTTCTCCTGAATCTTTAGTGGTGGGAGATGCTTCTTTGAAGCCTTTTATACATTTCATCAATGAATTTTCAGTATTTGAGGATTTCGACCACTTCTTGCATTTCTGACCAAGAGTCCCAATGGGGAGATTTGTTCTTTCACACAGCTAACTATAAAATGCGTAAGAACATAAGAAGAGCCTGCTGGATCAGGCCAGTGGCCCATCTAGTCCAGCATCCTGTTCTCACAGTGGCCAACCAGGTGCCTGGGGGAAGCCCGCAAGCAGGACCCGAGTGCAAGAACACTCTCCCCTCCTGAGGGTTCCGGCAACTGGTTTTCAGAAGCATGCTGCCTCTGACTAGGGGGGCAGAGCACAGCCATCATGGCTAGTAGCCATTGATAGCCCTGTCCTCCATGAATTTGTCTAATCTTCTTTTAAAGCCATCCAAGCTGGTGGCCATTACTGCATCTTGTGGGAGCAAATTGCATAGTTTAACTATGCGCTGAGTAAAGAAGTACTTCCTTTTGTCTGTCCTGAATCTTCCAACATTCAGCTTCTTTGAATGTCCACGAGTTCTAGTATTATGAGAGAGGGAGAAGAACTTTTCTCTATCCACTTTCTCAATGCCATGCATAATTTTATACGCTTCTATCATGTCTCCTCTGACCCACCTTTTCTCTAAACTAAAAAGCCCCAAATACTGCAACCTTTCCTCGTAAGGGAGTCGCTCCATCCCCTTGATCATTCTGGTTGCCCTCTTCTGAACCTTTTCCAACTCTAGAATATCCTTTTTGAGATGAGGCGACCAGAACTGTACACAGTATTCCAAATGCGGCCGCACCATAGATTTATACAACGGCATGATGATATCGGCTGTTTTCTTTTCAATACCTTTCCTAATGATCGCTAGCATGGAATTTGCCTTTTTCACAGCTGCCGCACACTGGGTCGACATTTTCATCGTGCTGTCCACTACGACCCCGAGGTCTCTCTCCTGGTCGGTCACCGCCAGTTCAGACCCCATGAGCATATATGTGAAATGAAGATTTTTTGCTCCAATATGCATAATTTTACACTTATTTATATTGAATTGCATTTGCCATTTTTCCGCCCATTCACTCAGTTTGGAGAGATCTTTTTGGAGCTCTTCACAATCCCTTTTTGTTTTAACAACCCTGAACAATTTAGTGTCGTCAGCAAACTTGGCCACTTCACTGCTCACTCCTAATTCTAGGTCATTAATGAACAAGTTGAAAAGTACAGGTCCCAATACCGATCCTTGAGGGACTCCACTTTCTACAGCCCTCCATTGGGAGAACTGTCCGTTTATTCCTACTCTCTGCTTTCTGCTTCTTAACCAATTCCTTATCCACAAGGGGACCTCTCCTCTTATTCCATGACTGCTAAGCTTCCTCAGAAGTCTTTGGTGAGGTACCTTGTCAAACGCTTTTTGAAACTCTAAGTACGCTATGTCCACTGGATCACCTCTATCTATATGCTTGTTGACACTCTCAAAGAATTTGAATAGGTTACTGAGACAGGACTTTCCCTTGCAGAAGCCATGCTGGCTCTGCTTCAGCAAGGCTTGTTCTTCTATGTGCTTAGTTAAGAACCAAAACACATACGATGGATGAGATATTTTGCAATGTCAGCATGTAGTTAGACTTGCATCACTTATCCTTTGAGACAAGCATGTGCTGCTGTCTTCACACCACTTTTCTCTCTCTCAGGTGATGAAATGAGGCCAGCAAGACCTCCTCAACCGTCTCTTCTTTGTGATGGAGAGGAAGCAGCTGCTGTGGAAGAGGATCAGGTAGGGGGAAGGATCAGTGGGGGGAGAGAGACTGGGGGCAACCTGGGTGCCTCTGTCCTCCAATCACCTCCCTGGGTCTGAACAAATTTCTCTCCTCTTCTGTCAAAGCTGCCCACTAGGGAGGGTGTGAATGCCACTCGAGGAGGTCTCGTTTCTGCAATGTAGTTCTCAGCCTCCCTTCCTTGATGAGTCTACTGGATATTGGTAGCTAATTATCTTTATATTAGCTATAAATGGGCAAATATTTCCTTTCAGGGTCCCGTATCCTTTGAGGAGGTGGCTGTGTGTTTCACCGAGGAGGAGTGGGCTTTGCTGGATCCCCACCAGAGGGCGCTGCACAAGGAAGTCATGGAGGAGAATGGTCGGATTCTCACCTCTCTTGGTAAGGCTCCCAGGCTGCATAGTTGAGAATATCATTTAGAAAATATAATAATAAGCATTTTTGTGTGTTTTCTGTATTTTATATAATACTAATAATAGCAGCATTTATATCCCGCCTTTCCTCCAATGAGCTCAGGGTGGGGTTCAATATATATTCTAATTCCAAAGAAAGGGGATCCCAGGGAATGCAGTTATTATCTAGCTATTGCCTTAATATCCCATGCAAGGAAAGTAATGCTCAATTCTACAACAAAGGCTCTTATCATATATGGAGCGAGAAATGCCAGACATCCAAGTTGGATTTAGAAAGGGAAAAGATACCAGACGTCATACTCCAAACATACATTGAATAATGGAACGGAGTAAGGAATTTCAGAAGAAAATCACCCTGTGCTTTATAGACTACAGCAAAGCCTTTGACTGTGTAGATCATGAAAAACTATGGAACGCTTTAAAAGAAATGGGGGTGCCACAGCATCTGATTGTCCTGATGTGCAACTTATACTCTGGACAAGAGGGTACTGTAGAGAAACTGACTGGTTCCCAGTCAGAAATGGTGTGAAACAGGGGTGTATTTTATCACCTTATTGTGTAATCTATACGCAGAACATATCCTACGGAAAGCAGGATGGGACCAAGATGAAGGAGGTGTGAAAACTGCAGGGAAAAATATAAGTAATTTAAGATATGCAGACGATACCATTTAACCCATTTTTGCATGCTCTGACTGGCAGAATCCCTCCAGATGCCCAGTGCACCAAAGGGCACTTTCATAAATCCTTTGTGAAGGACTTGGTCTTTGCTCTCCTGGTCTGTTAATATGGACTTTGTTTCTTAGGGAATGCTGTTTATAAGACAGGAATGCATGTCTGTGCTTAACTGTTTGTTTAGGGAGTTACAGTATTAACCTGCCCAAATTTCCTGGTGTGACTGATTACATCACCTGGCCTGGGGCCTCAAATATAAGGGAGTGAAAACTCCGGATCTCTGGTCTGAGGGCGGAAAAATTAAAGGCGCTACCTTTCCTGCTGCTGGTACCCTAGGCATGAATACTTCCTGCTGGCTGAATCATGGTGGGTGGAGCCTGTGAATGACAAGGAGAGTTTTTATGAAAGAATAGCCATTCTGGAGTTCTTTAGAACAAGGTGTGCTCTCACTGTGGTAAGATGCCTGGGAGATAGGGGAAAAAAATCTGGAAGGAAGGCTTTAAAGAACAAAGGCTGCTGTTCAGGAGTAAGGTTCTCTTGAGCTTCTGGCCTGTTGAGACTAGGGTAAATCAGTTGCGTTCATCCAGTTATAATTTGATTTAGCTCCACAAGGATATTCTGGGTTTCCTGTAATGTTTTGCAATGTCACAAGTGGTGGCATTTTTCTGTATTGCATATCTTTCTGCAAGTCTCATATTTTCTTTGTATTTTATTAAAATCTGTAATGGTTTATAAATCTGGTTGTGGTCTCTCTCCAATGGCACCACTCACACCTGAAACCATTATACCACACTGCCTCCAGAAGCAACTCAGGGAAATTTGGAGGCTCTTTTTTAAAGGGCAGCCTTCTTAAAAGATGTAATTCTTTATCTGGTGGAAGTGAGAAGCTCAAAGGGAGTATGGGAGGGTGAAAGAAGGGTACACCTTCTGTAGCCAGATCTCCCCTAGATAGCTAGGGACCCCGGGTGGCTGCGTGTGGCCAACACATACTTAACTGGAGAATTCAGCGATTCAACTTGGGAACTTGTGCCCGCCAATGACATGGCCTGACAGTGAATGACAGTTTCTCCCCTTGTTAAATAATATTTCTATCCTGTCATTGCTCCAAACAGTTCAACAGAGAATGCACAGGTTTGTTCTGCACCACAATCCTGTCAAGCAGGCTAGGCTTCATGAGAGTGATTCCGGACGTCCACCCACTGAGCTTGATTTCTGAGCTGGGAGCTGAGCTCTGGGCTCCAGACACCCAATCAAATAGTCCATAGAACACCAGCTGTCTGTTTAGCTGTTATCAGCAGCCATTAGATGGATGGTAGGTTTTGCCTCCCAACTAAGTCTTTTCAGTTGTTCCTTTGTCAAAAGCATTATGTGTGGTTGTTCATTGATTTGAGGCTCCCTCAGGTTCTTAACACTTTTCTTTTTTCTTTGCAACAGGTTATGAATGGGAAACTGAGAATCGGGGAGAACTACGTGGAGTGTTCCTTGAAGCAGTCATGTGTATTAAGGGGGAGAAGCAGAAAAAGAGAGCTATAGAAGAAAAGAAGAGGAGGAATAAGTCCCCTACATCTCAGAGTAGTGACTGCCATGAAACACCAGTCCAAGAAAAAATGAAAGAAAGCGATACACAGGTCACTACACATCAAACAACTCAAACAGTGGAGAAACCATTTAAATGCTTGGAGTGTGGAAACAGCTTCCATCAGAACGCAGACCTCGCTCCTCATCAAAGAATACACATGGGAGAAAAACCATGCAAATGCTTTGAATGCGGAAAGAGCTTCTGTCAGCAGGAACATCTCACTTTTCATCAAAGAATTCATACAGGGGGTAAACCATTTAAATGTTTGGAGTGTGGAAAGAGCTTCTTTTGGAAGGCAGACCTTACTATTCATCAAAGAATTCACACAGGAGAGAAACCTTATAAATGTTCTGAATGTGAAAAGAGTTTCATTAGAAAGTCTCATCTCACTACTCATCAAAGAATTCACACAGGAGACAAACCATTTAAATGCTTGGAGTGTGGAAAGAGCTTCACATGTAAGGATAGTCTCACTTCTCATCAAAGAATTCACACGGGATAAACCATTTAAATGTTTGGAGTGTGGAAAGTGCTTCTTTTGGAAGACAGAGCTTGTTACTCATCAAAGAATTCACACAGGGGAGAAACCTTATAAATGCTCTGAATGTGGAAAGAGCTTCATTAGAAAGTCTCGTCTCACTTATCATCAAAGAATACACACAGGAGAGGAACCATTTAAATGCTTGGAGTGTGGAAAGAGTTTCACATATAAGGGTAATCTCACTACTCATCAAAGAATTCATAGAAGGGAGAAACCATTTAAATGCTTGGAGTGTGGAAAGAGCTTCACATGTAAGGGTAGTCTCACTTCTCATCAAAGAATTCATACAGGAGACAAGCCATTTAAATGCTTTGAGTGTGGAAAGAGCTTCTTTTCGAAGTCAGACCTCACTACTCATCAAAGAATTCACACGGGAGAAACCATTTAAATGCTTGCAGTGTGGAAAGAGCTTCACACGTAAGGGTATTCTCACTTCTCATCAAAGACTTCACACAGGAGATAAACCATTTAAATGCTTGGAGTGTGGAAAGAGCTTCTTTTGGAAGATAGACCTCACTACTCATCAAAGAATTCACACAGGGGATAAACCATATAAATGCTCTGAATGTGGAAAGAGCTTCCGTCAGCAGGCACATCTCACTTTTCATCAAAGAACTCACACAGGAGAGAAACCATGTAAATGCTGGGAATGTGGAAAGAGCTTCACACGTAACGATAGTCTCACTTCTCATCAAAGAATTCACACAGGGGAGAAACCATTTAAATGCTTGCAGTGTGGAAAGAGCTTCCGTCTGAATAATAATCTGAAGTTTCATCAAAGAACTCACATGGGAGAAACCATACAAATGTTCTGAATGTGGTAAGAGCTTCCGCCCGGAGGCACATCTTACTCCTCATCAAAGACTTCATACACGGGAGAAACTGTACAGTTGTTTGGAGTGCGGAAAGACCTTCACACAGAAGAGGAGTCTCACTTCACATCAATATATTCACCTAGGCAAGAAACCATTTAAATGCTTTAAATTTAAATTAAATCAATTTAAATTAAAATGCTTCAGAGAATAGGAAGGTTTTAACCTGGCGCCGAAAAGAAAGCAGAGTCGGTGCCAGGCGCACTTCCTCGGGGAGGCTGTTCCATAGTTCGGGGGCCACCACTGAGAAGGCCCTAGATCTTGTCACCACCCTCCGGGCCTCCCTATGAGTTGGAACCCGGAGGAGGGACTTCGTAGTAGAACGTAGTGTATGGGCCGGTTCATATCGGAAGAGGCGTTCCGCAAGGTATCGTGGTCCCGCACCGTATAAGGCTTTATAGGTTAATACCAACACTTTGAATCTGGCCCGGAAACATATTGCCAGCCAGTGCAAGCGGGCCAGAACAGGTGTTATATGCTTGGACCGCTTGGTCCTTGTTAGCAGTCTGGCTGCCGTGTTTTGCACTAGCTGTAGCTTCCGAACTGTCTTCAGAGGTAGCCCTACGTAGAGCGCATTGCAGTAATCCAAACGCGAGGTTACCAGAGCATGTACCACTGATGTAAGGTCCTCTTTACTCAAATAGGGACGTAGCTGGGCTACCAACCGAAGTTGGTAAAACACATTCCTTGTCACCGAGACTACTTGAGCCTCAAGTGAGAGGGAAGAGTCTAAAAAGACTCCCAGACTACAAACCCGCTCCTTTAGGGGGAGTGTAACCCCGTCCAGGACAGGGTATATATCCACCATCCGATCAGAGAACCCGTCCACCAGCAGCATCTCAAGTCTTGTCTGGATTGAGCTTCAGTTTGTTAACTCTCATCCAGTCCATTGTCGCGGCCAGGCAACGGTTCAGCACATCGACAGCCTCACCTGAGGAAGATGAGAAGGAGAAGTAGAGCTGCGTGTCATCAGCATACTGATGACAACGCACTCCAAAACACTTGATGACCTCTCCCAACGGCTTCATGTAGATATTAAAAAGCAGGGGGGACAAAACTGACCCCTGCAGGACTCCATATTGGAGAACCCACGGTGTTGAGCAATGTTCCCCGAGCACTACCTTCTGGAAACGACTCGCCAAGTAGGAGCGGAACCACTGCCAAGCAGTACCTCCAACTCCCAACTCCGCGAGCCTCTCCAGAAGGATACCATGGTCGATGGTATCAAAAGCCGCTGCGAGATCAAGGAGAATCTGAACAGAGTTACACTCCCTCTGTCTCTCTCCCGACATAGGTCATCATACAGGGTGACCAAGGCCGTCTCAGTGCCAAAACCGGGCCTAAAACCCGATTGAAATGGATCTAGATAATCGGTTTCATCCAATAGCGCCTGGAGCTGGCCAGCAACCACTCGTTCCAAGACCTTGCCCAGGAATGGAACATTCACCACTGGCCTGTAGCTGTTAAAATTGTCTGGGTCCAAGGAAGGCTTTTTCAGAAGTGGTCTCACCACTGCCTCTTTCAGACAGCCAGGGACCACTCCCTCTTGTAAGGAGGCATTTATCACTTCCTTGGCCCAGCTACCTGTTCCATCCCTGCTAGTTTTTATTAGCCAAGAGGGGCAAGGATCCAGTACCGAAGTGGTTGCACGTACCTGTCCAAGCATCTTGTCCACGTGTTGGGTTTTCGCCGAGCCTTAAAGACCTGACTATTCAGGCAGGCCTACAGGATTTCTGGGGTGGATTAGTTTTATGTTGTATTAATTGAAGGGTGGTTTTAGATTAATTGATGATTGTGATTTATGCTTTGTATATTGCATTTATATTATTGTAAGTCGCCTAGAGTGTCCGTTAGTTTGGACAGATAGGCGACTAAGAAATAAAATTTTATTTATTATTATTTATAAAATGTATTGTTTTTCTTTTAGGATCCAGTGTCTTTGGAGGATGTGGCTGTGAATTTCACGGAAGAGGAGTGGGCTTTATTGAATCCTGACCAGAGAGCTCTACGTAGCGAAGTCATGGGGGGGATTTGTGGGACTCTGTCCTGTCTTGGTAAGGCCCCCTGTTAAGTTGTAATTTGTTTTGTTATGTGCCTTCAAATCAATTACGACTTATGGCAACCCTATGAATCGGTGACCTCCAAAAGCATCATCAACCACCCTGTTCAGATCTTGTAAGTTCAGGTCTGTGGCTTCCTTTATGGAATCAATCCATCTCTTGTTTGGCCTTCCTCTTTTTCTACTCCCTTCTGTTTTTCCCAGCATTATTGTCTTTTCTAGTGAATCATGCCTTCTCATGATGTGTCCAAAGCATGATAATCTCAGTTTCATCATTTTAGCTTCTAGTGGTAGCTCTGGTTTAATTTGTTCTAACACCCAATTATTTGTCTTTTTTGCAGTCCATGGTATCAATCGTAATATCTGTTTTCAAATTCCATATTTCTATATTTAATGAACCCGAATATTCTGATATACTGCCACTTATTTCAACTGGGATTCATAATCTTCTCCAGATAACCTTGTATGGACAGCCGTCTATTCTGTCTGTACACAGATTTCTAGTTATGCCTGTCTAAAACAATGGTCCAATTCATTGGAATTTTTCACTAAAATCTTTCCCCAAGTGCTAACACAGCATAGCTGAGCTCCATTTGAGTTTCTGCTATAGCCCACTAGGTGCAACATTGGGCATTCTGGACTTTGGGAAGACACACCCAAAGCTTCCCTCTTAGTTCATCCTTTTTCCTAGACCTGGAACAGAGTGGTGGCAGTGCATCACACTATTTGGGGAAGAGGAGGACCATTTTAAGACTGGGGTAGAAAACATGATGTGCTCCACAGATTGCTGGACTCTCACTCCCATCAGCAGTGACCATTGTCCACGCTGACTGGGGTGATGGGAATGGGATTCCAACAAGCTCTGGAGAGCACCATGTTGTTATAGGGAAAGGGACTTGGCTGGTAAGAAAAGCCTTCCCTATATCTGCACATTTCCTATATTTCAATACTTGAAGTCCATTTCTTCCAGGCTAATGCAAGATTTGTTATATCTTTTTTTTTTTTTTTTTGAGTGGGGAGGAGGAACCCTTGTAGAAAAAGGGACTTGGCCACTGCAGAGCCACCCCTCGCACAATTTGTCCACATATGAATGTGTGTGTTTGTGTACATACCCTTCCATCCACGTTTTTTCACACTTCCTAAATTTCAGCATTCCAAGCCCTCTTCTTGCACCCTAGTAGAATTTGTCTGTTTTTATTGATTTAAAACATGTACATCTCCATTTTATTCTAAAACAAATTCACAAGGAGTATAAAGAAATGGTTAGAGATCCATACAAGATGCTAGAATTACAACATAATCAAAGCAGCAGTGCACCAATTAGCACGAGGAAACTTTAAGAGTCGCAAGAAATACAAATACAGACGAGAACAATGTTAGAATCCCAGAGGTCTGACTCAATATCCCTGCCATAGTCATTGGCCAACTAATCCAGGAGTATTTGCTCTGACTGGCAGCACGTCTGAGGGCTTTTTCTGTGGTCCTTTAACTGCTGAAGTGGGGGATTCACTTTGGGACTTTCTTTGCCACTGAAGGATGGAGACTCCCCTTTTAATTTTCTCACTTCACTTGCTCCAAAGAGTTCCGAAGAGAATATCTGCGGTTGTTTTATTTACCTGTATAACTTTGTAGGCTAGGCCAAATGAGAGTGATTGGCCCAGGACCACCCAATGGGATTAACCTCTGACTGGGAGGTTTACCCAGGTCACCGTGGTCCAAATCCAACAATCTGTATCACTCCAATTGTCAGTGAATGCCAGACAACAGAGACTGTTCAACCTGGAGTAAGATCCGTCTCCCACCTAAGTCCTGTCAGTTCTTCCTTTATCACGAAAGTTATTTGGGATTGTTCAGTGATTTGAGGATCCATTTCTTCTCTCATGGTCTTATCAAGTTCTCTCTTCCTTGCAGAAGGTGACAAATGGAAAGCCAAGAGGAAGGGAGAACTATGTGGGAAAGAGAGATGGAAAAGAGACAGATCTGAAAGCAGGGAAGAGCAGAGAAGGAAACCTGAAGCAGAAGAGAAAAGGAGGAAGAAATCCTGCGCTTCTCAGGGTAGTGGCTACCATATAACTGCCATCCGAGAAAAAACAGATCAAAGAAGGAAAAGAAATAAATATTTTTGTTGTTGGAAAACTCTGAATTCTAAAAGAAAATGTAAAGCCCACTACAAAAACCAGAAAAGGGAGAAACCATATAAGTGCTTGGAATGTGGAAAGAACTTCAGCTGGCAAAACCAACTCACTTCCCATCAAAGAATTTACACCCAGCAGAAACCATATGAGTGCTTACAATGTGGAAAGAGCTTCAGTCGGAAGACACATCTGACTTGCCATCAAAGAATTCACACTGGGGAGAAACCATATGAGTGCTTAGAACATGGAAACAGCTTCAGTCGGAAAGAGCAACTCACTGCCCATCAAAGTATTCACACTGGGGAGAAACCATATAAGTGCTTAGAATGTGGAAAGAGCTTCAGTCAGAAGATAACTCTGACTTGCCATCAAAGAATTCACACCGGAGAGAAACCATATGAGTGCTTAGAACATGGAAACAGCTTCAGTCGGAAAGAGCAACTCACTGCCCATCAAAGTATTCACACTGGGGAGAAACCATATTAAGTGCTTAGAATGTGGAAAGGGCTTCAGTTGGAAACAGCAACTCACTGCCCATCAAAGTATTCACACTGGGGAGAAACCATATAAGTGCTTAGAATGTGGAAAGAATTTCAGTTTGAAACAGCAACTCACTGCCCATCAAAGTATTCACACTGGAGAGGAGCCATATAAATGTCTGGAATGTGGAAAGGGCTTCACTAGAAATTCCTCTCTCACTTTGCATCAAAGATTTCACACGGAAGAAACCATAGAACTGCTTGGAATGTGGAAAGAGCTTCAGAAGTAGCACAAGTCTTTATTGACATGAAAGATTTCAGAAATGGGGAAACCATATTATGAGTGTAGAACAGGGGGTCGCCAACCTGTTGGCTGTGAGAGTTTTGGAGGCCTGTGGAGCCCTTCAGTAGCATCCCCCAATGCCCCTGCACTCTCGGATGTTAGAGAAGAGATCCTGGCCTTCCTCTGTTTGATCCTAGTCCCCCTCCTCTTTTCAGACAACACTGCCCTCACCCATGACCTATCTGCCCTTTTTTTGTAGAGTGAATTCAGATTTTCCCAATCTTGGGAAAATCCTAAAATAAAAATACAAATGCACTCCACTGCTCCCTGGTTTTGTCTAGGCCTGAGTTTGTCATGTCCATTAATTTTAATGGATCCGCTCTGAGGTGAAAGTTGGGTGCAACCCACATACTATTTTTTGACCCTTTTCTGCACACCTGTGTTACTTGCCCCAACTCAGTCAGCTTTCCTGTACTGAGCAGGATGGACGCTGGTAGACGTTAAATTGCATGCATTGCGGAGCAGGACAGCTTACACACAGAGAACTCAAGTGATTTCTCCTCCTTTGTAAACTCCAGCCAGCATGTTGGTGGGGGCAAGCCTTGCCCTCCAGCACGACAATAATACGTTAGTAAGAAATGCTGTACAGTTTGAAGACGAGCCGTGAGCGCTTCGCTGGTGGAGCGCGCTGCCGTGTCTTCTTCCACGGTGAACTGGGTGGGAGGAGACATTGGCGGGAACTAGCGCTTCCTTGCTCCAGATGAACCTAGGCAGAATGGGACGAAACCATATAAATGCTGGAATATGGAAAGAGGTTCCGTACAAATGCCTTTCTCACTGCCCATCAAAGAATTCACACTGGTAAGAAGTCATATGAATGCTTGCAACGTGGGAAAAGCTTCAACTACAAGCACAAGTGGGTAGGGCACCAGTTTTGCATGCAGAATGTCCCAGCTTCAATCCCCAGTGGCATCTCCAGGTAGCTCTCGGAGAGACTCCTTGTCTGAAACCCTGGAGAGCTGCTGCTAGTCAGTGCAGACAGTACTGAGCTAGATGGACCCCAGTGCTCTGACTCAGTACAGAGAAGGAGCTCCCCGTCTTCCTCGGTTCTCTGAAAGGCCTCTTTTCGCCTTGGCTCCCGTTTTCAGAGATCATCCATCTGCCTGATTTCATAAAGGTTAAAATAAACGAAACCAGACTGGTAGGGAGGAAGGATAGAGGAAATGGTTGGAGGGGAATCTATGCCCTTCAAAGAAATGTTCCTCTCCCTCTGATGTCACTTCCTGCCTGGCAATAGCACGGGAGAACCTCACCCTGTACGGAGGTGTCCCAAGTTGAGCTGACCCTGTCAGGATCCCCCATCACAACATCCACCCTCAGGGAGCAGAGCTTCCTTTCCCCCTCTTGAAAATGAATCGTACTTAGTGAGATGTGCAAATAATGGTGGTAGACTGCAGCTGGATGGAGAGGTGGGGTGTTTTTATCTGGCTGAGGAATCTGCGTAACAACCGATGGGCGAAGAGAAGAGATAGGCAAGCCCTTGGTACAATGAGTGAAATCTTGGGGGCAGGGATCATATTGCAAATGGGTGCTGTTTGATGGGAGTAGTTTTGGGTGGGAAGTGGAGCTTTCCTATACATAAGCCGTGTGTCAGACCTCAGAGTTTTGAATGACAGGAACTTGATTCCTAGAGAGGAAGGGAATTTGAGGGGGGAGGGGTCTGTGTACCCCAAAGCAAAAACACCTCTGTCCAAAGGCCCTTCCTGCCAGGATTCTAACTTGAGGGAAACTAACTGCTGTTTGCCCCAAGTGCGGCATCGGTGGCCCCTCTGAAATCTGATGAATCCCCTTCCCCTTTGCACATTCAGCTGAAGGGTTTTCCCAGGGCTGCAGGGGAGGGCTCATAGGAGTCCTGTTCAACTGATCCATCCCAATCCAGAAGGGGACCCTTTTCCTTTCCTCTCTTGGCAAGGCCAAGACACTCCGCAGTGAGTGAGGAGAGAGTGAAAGTGGGTCTTTGAAGCCCCCCGTTACTCACACACTAACTGGTGTTATGACTTGTCATGAGCCAGGCTGGGAGGGGGCAGATAGATGAGGGTGAAACAGGAACCCGGAGAAGGAGCAAGCGGAGGGGTGGACTCACAGGGCGCCCGAACCCGTCTTTCACAGCTCAGCCCCAGACTCCTCTGTTGAAGCACCGCCTGGACCCTCTCCAACTGAACATGCCCATGCCACCCACGCCAGGCACTCAGCCTTGCACGTCAGACGTTTCCCAGCTGAGTGCTGCCCAGCTTCCCACAGCCGCCTTCAGTCGGAGAGGGAAGCTGAGATCAAACCACCTTCACCCTGTGCTCGGAGGTGCTTCAGGTGGGAAGTTCAACAGTTAGAGCTGAGGCGGAGCCTTCATTTGCACATGAAATCCAAGCCTACTTAAGCTGACTTGGGGGGGGGGGTCCTGAGTCGGTGTCATAGAGTCGTGAAGCCATGCTTAGTTAACTCCAGGAGCAGTTGGGTTAAGGAGGCACACTGCTTTGGCTGTACATTACTTTAATAACAAGAGAAAACACCAGAGCTGTGTCTGTCTTTGACTCCCTCGACTTCAGGCCTGACATCACTCCTACCCCCTTCCTACCCTCCCCCCCACCTCTGAAAGGCCAAGATGCCGCTTTAAGTGAGGAGGGATTGAAAGTAGGTCTCATTACTTACACACTGACTGCTGTCATGACTCCTCCTGGCTGACACATGTGGGCCCATCCAGGCTGGCAACTCCTGGGATGCAGAAGGGATCTTTCAACATTGACTAGAAAGCGCTACTCGAAAAGTGGCAACCTTTGAATCAAAGGAATCAACTTCAGCAGAGCCCGACTGAAAATAAACTGTGTTGTATTAAAAAGGTAAATAGGTGGAGACAGCAATTCAAACGCTTACAGGACAGCTCCCACCTGTGTCAATAGCTCGGTCACTTGTGCTGGCTGGGTGATATCCAGCCCCAGCAGTTCCAGCGTTTAGCTACCAGGAGGCTGAGGGACCCCGAGAGGCTTGCAGCCAACTCCACCTTCTTTGCCATGAGTGGCTGAAGCCAGAGTGACACACAAAGAACCAGATCCTGGACATTCCTGACAGTTCCTGGTTGGTCCTTTCATTGCAGATGGAGAGCTGGGTGAGGGAATGTGGAGTGGAGACCAGTTCCCAGGCAGTGGCCCTGGCAGAAGGTTTCCTCTTGAAGTAAAACTCCCATCATGATTGCTGTAAACCGCCCAGAGAGCTTCGGCTATGGGGCAGTATACAAGTGCAATAAATAAATAAATAAAATAAAATCATCACCATTCCTCATATTGGCTGGGCTCATGCAGGTTGGAGTCTTTGTTGTCTAAATGTGTATAGATATTAGCAGAGATGGCCAACAGGCTGAGATGGTGTGTGCCAGTGTGTGCATTTACTTAAGTAGCAGGCTTTTACCCTGCATTGAGATCACTGAGACTTGAGATTTTAGTAAAATAAGAAAAGCTACTTTATTTATAGAAATACATAGTAGATAGGGAAGGCATACCTAGTTCTAACTAACTAAGCTGGAGCCGCAATGCCCAGACTTGGGAGTTGCCCTCGTGGCTCAGGAGAGAGAGCAGAGACAAAGGTGTCTCCTCTCTCTTGGACAGTCGAAGAAGAGAAGAAAGGGCGGAAGGACGAGGGGCAGATAAGCTCCCTAAGACATATCAGTCTGCAACAGAAGGAAGTCAGTCAGAGCATCACAGGTAAAGGTAGCCAGGGAAAGTGCATAGATTAGGAAAAGGGTACAAAATGATATCCTACTTGGCAGGTCGGCTCCAGAAGGTGATGCTTGGGGAACATTGCTCGGCATCCTGGACTCTCCAGTATGGGGTTCCGCAGGGGTCAGTTCTGTCCCCCATGCTGTTCAACATCTACATGAAACCGTTGGGTGCGGTCATCTGGAGCTTTGGAGTGCGTTGCCATCAGTACGCTGATGACACCCAGCTCTATTTCTCCTTTTCATCTTCTTCAGGTGAGGCTGTCAATGTGCCAAACCGGTGCCTGGCTGCGACAATGGACTGGATGAGCGCTAATAAACTGAGGCTCAATCCAGACAAGACTGAGGTGCTGTTAGTGGGTGCTTGGAATGCAATAAGAGCTTTTCTAGAAGCACAAACTCCCGTCATCATCAAACAATTCATGCAGGAGAAAACATATAAAAGCAGTGGCGGCCGGTGGCCACTGAAGTTCACAGGGCTGCTTAGGGGGTCATGGTGCTGCGACCAATGAGGTTATGGAGGCACGGCCCAGTTATTCTGGTGTTCTCCGCATCCTCCTCTCTTGCAAGGGTACTGTGGACCCTTAAGTGTTGCACAAATACTGAGCATCTAACAAATGTCTCACTTTGCTTCAGAAGGGCTCCCTGCTGGTCGCCTGATGTGTGACCTCCACCTGCTCTCTTGCTCTTGCCCCTTTGCAAAGAAGCAGTGGACACATAAACGTCAGTTGTTTAAATGCTTAGCACTGACATGTTCTACCTTGCTGTTACAATTTCTAGTGTGGCCTCATGCCCCGATGACGGTACATTTCTCGGAAGTAAGCTGCCCTGATTTCCTGAGCCCAATTTTGAATTGTGGGAGGTGTGTCTCTCTGTGTCTGACCAGATTTGGAAAGAAAAAACACCAACCTAAAACTCAGTCACTGTCCCTTAGCCTAACCTACCTCACAGAGTTGTTGTGAGGTTAATGTTGGGAAAAGGAGAACTATGAATGCGGCTTTGAGGTTCTTGGAGGAAAGGTGGAATGGATATACGTGTAATCCTGATAAACAAAGAATATTTTAAAAGTATTTATTTAACCTTTGTGTTCTTGATTTTGAACTAGGGGAGAGGTGTAGGGAGCACAGGTTTCGAATCATGAAAAAAACCCAAGCAAAAAAGTATTTGGGAGACTGAAGAAAACTTCCTGTGGGGGGGAGAGAATTAACATTTGAGGGACAATGCCCTCCTTTCCCTAGCCCCATCACTATACTCCTGCCCACCCATCTTACAGGGTTGAAAGGACTCCTTTGTCTTCTGCCAATTTCTGCCTGAAGGCTAAGACTAGAGGTGTTAACAAGTCCTGCAAAGCCAAGACATTGTTCTGTTAGAGAAATATGTTATGGATCATTACACTGAAAAAGAAAAAGCATGGATGAATTTGGCTGGCAAATCATTTTGTGTTTGATTGCACATTTTAATTGTGGTTCTTTGTTATGTTTTAATTAAATTTTTTCACTGTGGTTTTGTTATTTTTATTACGTATTTGTTCAGAATTTTGTAATTGGTTGTATACTTGCAGACCACCAGGGGCCAATCCAGCAATTAAAATGGAATTGGATTGCCTTCAAGTCAATTCTGACTTATGGCAACCCTATAAATCAGGTTTTCATGGTAAACGGTATTCAGAGGAGGTTTACCATTGCCTTCCTCTGAGGCTGAGAGGCAGTGACTGGTCCAAGGTCACCCAGTGAGCTTCATGGCTGTCTGGGGATTCGAACCTTGGTCTCCCAGGTCGTAGTCCAACGCTCTAACCACTACACCCCACTGCCTCTAACCTAGCAATTAACTGGTATATAAATTAATAAGAATAAGAATCTCTTTCCTTTTAATTTCCATTTCATACCACACGTTTGTTCACCATCGTCATCGACGCTGAAGTAGGTTCCTAGTTCCCATTTTGTTTGAAAGTTAAAAACACTAAAAAAGTTCACAGCTACAGCAACTCCAAGCCAAAGTCTTGTTCACGGGCGAACGCGGGTCAGCCCGGAGGCCGGAGAGTTGGGGCAGAAATCCTCGTCTCAGCGCGAGGGAAGACGCGCCTGCACCGAGATCCGCTTCGCCCCAATGCGTCTTGCCGAGGAAGGGTTAAGGACGCCGAGCAGGATTCCTAGAGGGGAAAGGAAGGGATGGGGGAGGCCGGGTCCTCCAGAGCCCCTTCTCCGCCTGCTCTTTGGCGACGGGCTGCGTCGGTGCTTTCCTTCGGGGCTCCGGTGAGCTCCCCGTGGGGCTGTGGGGTGAAGGGAGCAGGGGGAGACCAGCCAGGGAAATGGGGAGAAGAGGGGGCGCGGCTTCTGGTTGTGGGGCTGAGGGCCCCTTGATCTCGCCCCATAGCAGCCCTTCCCCTCGGGCGCACCTTGCGCGGGGCGAGCCCTGCTCGGAGGGGAGACTCTGGGAGCGGGAGGGGAACGCCTTGGGAAGGTGGGGAGGGATGGGGGGCTCCTGGGGGGGGAAGATATATATTTAAATAATTACCATAGAAATAGGGAGAAATCTGGAGGGGAGAAAATGCCTCCGCAGAGCAGAGCCGGTGGATCCCAGCTGCTGTCGGGTGCAAAGCTTGTGGCCTCCTCGACAGGAAAGGCGGTCTAAGGGGGGGAGGCATGGTTCAGCTGGAACTGTGTTACTCGTATTTCAGTTCACTAGATAAATAAAGGAGAGAGATGGTAAAGGCTGATAAATTAAGGTACAGTGGAGGAGAAGTGTTACCCTTCCCTCACAATGCTTGAACCCAGGGCCATCCAAGGAAGGTGACGGGGAGATTCAGCACTTTGTTAAAACGGTGGAAGTCGCTGCAGCAGCGGACAGCTCCAAAAGGAGACTAAACTATTTACTTATTTATTTGTTTTAGGTATTCATATACCACTTTTCTCATTTGAAATGTGGTTTTGGAGGAGAGCTTTGCGGATACCATGGACTGCAAAAAAGACAAATAATTGGGTGTTAGAACAAATTAAACCAGAACTATCACTAGAAGCTAAAATGATGAAACTGAGGTTATCATACTTTGGACACATCATGGGAAGACCTGATTCACTAGAAAAGACAATAATGCTGGGAAAAACAGAAGGGAGTAGAAAAAGAGGAAGGCCAAACAAGAGATGGATTGATTCCATCAAGGAAGCCACAGACCTGAACTTACAAGATCTGGTGGTTCGTGACAGATGCTCTTGGAGGTCGCTGATTCATAGGGTTGCCATAAGTCACAGTTGACTTGGAGGCACATAACAACAACAGTACCACTTTTCAAGTGAACCTCACAAATGCCAAAATAGCTCCTACTGATTATGTGTCCATTTCCTCCAGCACCAGCGGCTGAATGCCTCTGAATACCAGTTGGTGGGAATCACAGCCTGGGAGCAGGTTATTGGACTCATGTTCTGCTTGCTGGCTTCCCATTGGGGCAACTGGTTGGCCACTGTGAGCAGGGCTGGTTCCAAAGGGCAGCCAGGTGGGGTACTGGCTGGAGGGCCCCTGGGGCTATGGGGGCCCCTGAGGAGCCCCTCTGCTCCCCTTCCACGATTCGCGGCAGGATCGCTGCAGTGGATCACACGGCGAGAGCTTCGGGGTTCCCTTGCTTAACCTACCTTGTTCTGCGGTTGCATGTCTGGGGCTGGCCCTGACTGTGGGAAAAGGATGTTGGACTAGGCAGGCCTTTGATGTGATCCAGCAGCCAGGCTCTTCTTAGGCTCCCATCAGTTGTATGGAACAGACCTCAGGGAGGGATGATGAACCTTCTGATTCTCAACCAGACTGCAGGCTTTAATCCATGGGCTTCACATGAAGGAAACTCCCAAACAAATCCTCCATTTTGCTTTGTGTCTCAGCATTCAGCTGCCTTTCTTTCTGCCAGATGACCTGGTTGCTATCCATACTCATCCGCATTTCCTGAGGGAAAGTCTTCTCCTGAAAATGTTGTAATCCACTCACCAAACAATGTTTTGGTTTTTGTAGGACTTGGTGGTACCCTCAGTTAGGACAGCCCTTGCCAGCAGAGGGAGGAGCCTCTTGCTCCTGGTTGGAGGCTTCCTTGGAGCACAGAAATCAAAGATGGAAGACTCAGCTTGCCCTGAAGCAGGAAGAGGTCCGTATATCATCCATGCTGGGATCCCTGAGGAATTCTGGGAAAGAACAGCGCTGAAGTTTGTGGGTGAGGAGGATACCCTCAGCTCAGATTTGCAGTGCCAGCGTTTCAGGCAGTTCTGCTACCAGGAAATCAAAGGGCCTCGAGATGTTTGCAACCAACTCCACCAGCTTTGCTGTGAGTGGCTGAAGCCAGAGCGCCACACAAAGAATGAGATTTTGGATCTGGTGATCCTGGAACAATTCTTGGCTGTCCTTCCACCACAGATGGAGAGCTGGGTGAGGGAATGTGGAGCAGAGACCACTTCCCAGGCGGTGGCCCTGGCCGAAGGTTTCCTCCTGAGCCAGGCAGAGGACCAGAAGCAGGCAGAGCAGCGGGTGAGAGCGTTTCTTTTTGGTACTTCCAAGGCTCAGAAGTTGAGAGGGGAGATCGTCTCAAAACCTTTCTAGAAATCATCCACGGAGGAATGTCGCAAATGTCCCAAGGGCTTTTGCTTCTATCATCCATTTTGTAATCTGCTTCCCTATTCACTGCCTTCAATATTCTCAATGTTGTTTCAGGTCAAGGGTCTGTTTGCAGAAGAGGCCACTGATTTCCTGGAGTCACAGAAGGCTCTGTCAGATGCCAGAGAGTGTTCCTTGCAAAGGGGGAACATTCAGGAGAGTGAGACATGTGCCACCTCATTTGGTAAGAATTGACTTGATCTCCCTCTGTTGATCGTGCCAGAGATTCACAGGATTCTTTCATTTTCTCCTGAATCTTTGGTGGTGGGAGATGATTCTCTGCAGCCTTTTATACATTTCATCAATGTATTTTCAGCACTGAGGATTTAAACCACTTCTTGCATTTCTGACCAAGCATCCAAATGGGAAGATTTGTTCTTTCACACAACAGAACTATAAAATGTGTAGGAAGAACCAAAACTCACACAATGGATGAAATATTTTGCAATCTCAGCATGTAGTTAGACATGCATCACTTAACCTCTGAGACATGCATGTGCTGCTGTCTTCACGCCAATTTTCTCTTTCGCAGGTGATCAAATGAGGCCAGCAAGACCTCCTCAACCATCTCTTTTTTGTGGTGGTGGAGAAGAAGCAGCTGCTGTGGAGAAGGTAGGGGGAAGGATCAGTGGGGGGAGAGAGACTGGGGGCAGCCCGGATGCCTCTGTCCTCTGCTCACCTCCCTGGCCTGGATGAATTTATCTCTTTCTCTTGGCTTCTGCCAGAGCTGCCCACTAGGGAGTCTGTAAATGGTGCTCGTGGAGGTTTCATATCTGCAGGATAGTTCTCAGCCTCCCTTCCTTGATGAGTCTTCTGGATATTGCTAGCTAATAATCTTTATGTTGTCTATAAAGAAGCAACTATTTCCTTTCCTCTCAGGGTCCCATGTCCTTTGAGGAGGTGGCTGTGTGTTTCACCGAGGAGGAGTGGGCTTTGCTGGATCCCCACCAGAGGGCGCTGCACAGGGAAGTCATAGAGGAGACTTCTCGGATTCTCATCTCTCTTGGTAAGGCTCCCAGGCTGAGCCACTGATGATAATAACATTTAAAAAATAGAATAATGAGCATTTTTGCACTTTTCCTATATTCAGTATATAATAATAATAATAGCAGCATTTATATCCTCCTTTTCCTCCAAGGAGCTCAAGGTAAAGTACTGGCTCTCCCCCTCTCCATTTTATCCTCACAACAACCCTGTGAGGTAGGTAGGGCTGAGAGGCAGGGACTGGCCCAACGTCTCCCACTGAGCTTCATACTCGAGTGGAGATTTGAACCCCAGTCTCCCAGGTCCCAGTCCAACCCTCTAACCACTTTGCTACACTGACTCTCAGAAGGAGGCCAGGGCAGCAAACAACAAGTAACAAAAAGCACAACTTCTTAACAATTAACAATACACATGCAGACTGGGATAAAGGTATCTACTTTAAAACCTTATTGAAATAGGAAGGTTCTTCGTAGGTACCAAAATAACAAAAGAGGCGGTGCCTATCTAATATTTAGGGGGAGGCAATTCCAAATGGTGGGTGCCACAAGACTAAAGACCCATTTTTTTTTTGCTACGTGAGATGACATCTTCAGAATGCCCTCATTTGCAGAGCACAGGTCATAGAAGCTGCTGGGCAGTGGGGTGGATGGTACACCAGCAGCGACCCTAGTTTACTGTCTCCGTGGCCCACAGCCAGCTCCAAGACAGAGTGGTTTCCTGGTGATGGAAATGGAAGTTCTGTTGACCCTGTCCCTGCAGCCTGTGCAGATGTTGCATCAAGTATCTGTGTGGGCACAGCTGGCTTAGATCACCTCCTAGCTCATCCAGATGGACTACCAATATGGCATTAAACAACAGCATGCACAGGCCAGTGTGCACAGCAGAAGACCAGGAACCCTTCCGTGTGGGTGTACGAGCAAGGAATATGATATAAATAGTTTTGCCCTTCCATGATAACGTGTCACTTCCCCCTGGCTATACCTTCCTCTGCCCATGGTCACTGAAACTTGGGTGGCAGCACCCATGCCCCTCTTTCCGAAGACTCCAGAATATTTCAGCACCTCACATTGGCTCATCTAACCTATTTTTGCATGCTCTGACAGCCTGAATCTCTCCAGTGTCAGATGGCCAACACATCCAAGGGCTGCTTCACGCATCCTTTATAAAGGACTTGGGTTTTGCTGTCCTGGTCTGATAATAAGGACTTTGCTTTTTAGGGAATGCTCTTGATAATACAGGAATGCTTGTCTGCACTTATTTGTTGGTTTAGGGAGTTACAGGGTTAACCTGCCCAAATCACCTGGTCTGAGTGATCGCGTGACCTGGCATGGGGCCTTAAATATCAAGGCAGTGATAGCTCCAGATCTCTGGTCTGAAGGTGGGAAAATTAAAGGCACTTCTGTTTTCTTCACTCCTGAAACCATTATACCACACTCCCTCAAGAGGCTTCAGATGGACCTGAGAGACATTTAGAGGCTGTTTAATAAGGGGTGAATTCTATAATTCCTTATCTGCCACAATTGAGAACCTCAAGTGGAGTGTGGGAGGGTGAAAGAGAGGGGCACACTCTCTGTAGCTGGATATCCCTTCCTCAGGTAGTCAGGGATCCCAGCTGGCTGGGTGTGGCCATTACATACTTAACTGGAGAATTCAGTGATTGAACTTGGCTGCCTGCCAATGTTATGAATGACAGTTTCTCCCCTTTTTAAAATAATATTTCTATCCTGTCATTGCTCCCAGCAGTTCAACAGAGAATGCACAGGGTTGTTCTGCACCTCAATCCTGTCAAGTAGGCTAGGGTTCATGAGAATTATTCCGAACATCCACCCACCAAGCTTGATATCTGAGCTGGGATCTGAGCTCTGGGCTCCAGAGACCCAATCAAATAGTCTACAGAACACCAGCTGTCTGTTTAGCTATTAGCAGCAGTAGCTAGATGGATGGTAGGTTTTGTCTCCCAGCTAAGGCTTTTCAGTTGTTCCATTATCAAATGGGCTCCTACTGGGAAGAAGCGTAGGATATGAATTTAATAAATAATAAAATAATAGTAATAAAAGCATTAAGTGTGGTTGGTCAATGATTTGAGGCTCTCTCAGGCTCTTAACAGTTTCTATCTTCTTTGCAACAGGTTATCAATGGGAAATGGAGAATCAGGGAGAACTACATGGAGTGTTCCCTGAAAGAGCCATGCGTATTAACAGTGAGCGGCAGAGAAAGAGAACTGGAGAAGAAGAGAGGAGGAATCAATCCCCTACTTCTCAGGGCGGTGAGCACCATCAAATACCGGTCCAAGAAAAAATGAGTAAAAGGAAAGAAACAAATACACAGCTCACAACTCATCCAAGAACTAACACAGTGGAAAAGCCATATAAATGCTTGGAGTGTGGAAAGAGCTTCGTGCTGAAGATAAGTCTCACTTGGCATCAAATAATTCACACAGGGGATAAACCATATAAATGCTCTGAATGTGGAAAGACCTTCCGTCAGAAGACGCATCTCACTTTTCATCAAAGAATTCACACAGGAGAGAAACCATATAAGTGCTCTGAATGTGGAAAGAGTTTCCGTCAGAAGACACATCTCACTTTTCATCAAAGAATTCACACAGGGGAGAAACCATATAAATGCTCTGAATGTGGACAGAACTTCCGTCAGAAGGTACATCTCACTTTTCATCAAAGAATTCACACAGGGGAGAAACCATTTAAATGCCTGGAGTGTGGAAAGAGCTTCTTTTGGAAGAGAGACCTCACTACTCATCAAAGAAAACACACAGGGGAGAAACCATTTAAATGCTCTGAATGTGGAAAGAACTTCATTAGAAAGTCACATCTCACTTCTCATCAAACAATACACACAAGGGAGGAACCATTTAAATGCTTGGAGTGTGGAAAGAGCTTCTGTTGGAAGGCACATCTCACTTTGCATCAAAGAATTCATACAGGAGAGAAACCATATAAATGCTCTGAATGTGGAAAGAGCTTCTGTCGGAAGACGCATCTCACTTTTCATCAAAATATTCACACGGGGAAGAAACCATTTAAATGCTTGGAGTGTGGAAAGAGCTTCACAGAAAAGGGTAGTCTCACTGCACATCAAAGAATTCACACAGGGGATAAACCATATAAATGTTTTGACTGTGGAAAGACCTTCTGTCGGAAGACACATCTCACTTTTCATCAAAGAATTCATACAGGAGAGAAACCATATAAATGCTCTGAATGTGGAAAGAGCTTCAGTAGAAAGTCATATGTCACTTCTCATCAAAGAATACACACAGGGGAGGAATCATTTAAATGCTTGGAGTGTGGAAAGAGCTTCTTTTGGAAGAGACACCTCACTGCTCATCAAAGAATTCACACAGGGGAGAAACCATATAAATGCTCTGAATGTGGAAAGAGCTTCATTAGGAAGTCACATCTCACTTCTCATCAGACAATACACACAGGAGAGGAACCATTTAAATGCTCAGAGTGTGGAAAGAGCTTCTGTTGGAAGGCACATCTCATCTTGCATCAAAGAATTCACACAGGGCAGAAAATATACAAATGCTTGGAGTGTGGGAAGAGCTTCTGTCGGAAGGCACGTCTCACTTTTCATCAAAGAATTCACACAGGGGAGAAACCATATAAATGTTCTGACTGTGGAAAGAGCTTCTGTCAGAAGACAAATCTCACTTTTCATCAAAGAATTCACACAGGGGAGAAACCATATAAATGCTCTGAATGTGGACAGAACTTCCGTCAGAAGGGACATCTCACTTTTCATCAAAACACTCACACAGGGGAAAAATCATTTAAATGCATGGAGTGTGGGAAGAGCTTCTGTCGGAAGGCACATCTCACTACACATCAAAGAATTCACACAGGGGAGAAACCAAATAAATGTTCTGAATGTGGAAAAAGCTTCTGTCAGAAGGCACATCTCATTTTGCATCAAAAAATTCATACAAGGGAGGAACCATAGAAATGCATGCAGTACTCATTGATGAATTCACAAAAGAGAAACTGCAGAAATGCTTGGAGTGTGGAAAGACACACCACATTTCTCATCAATAGTATTCATACAGGAGGGAGGGTATAGAAGAGGGTTGAATATGGAATATGATTCTGTCACAGTTTAACTCCCATGTCAGATTGGAGATGGGCTGGTGAGGGATGTGGCCTAGAAGATGGAGATTAGGAGATACCACTCCCCCATACCCACTCCCTGAAAGCCCACGCCAATGTAGGAATCTGAAAAAATTAAAATTTGATTAATTATTATGCAGCCACAAGAGTGGCTGTATACTACAGCCAGTGTGGATTTTTCACATTCCGCAATGTTAAATTGAGAATACACACAGCATGCCATTCTTTGTTTTGATCTTTGATTTTGTTATACTTATTGTATTTATATATTGTGCTTGTTTTATCTCTTATGTACACCGCCCAGAGAGCCTTTTTGGCTTAGGGCGGTATATAAATAAAATAAATAAATAAATAAATTCTGATGCTTCCCATAAGCTCATTTCAAAACAAAACCTTACAAAACGTATAGTACTGAACTCAGAAACGCTTGCTTAACAACCCTGTCAATTTTCATGGCGATACACAAAACAGAGAGAATCAACAGTTCAAAGTCTAAAAAGAGATAAAAAAACTCAGAGCCCTTTTGGACTTTTTTCTCGGAGAGTTCTCATAATCTGTTCAAATTCATTAAAAATCAGCCATGTTCACAGAGTACCTGTAATCCTGTTACTGACCTTGCCCCATACTCCCCTCTGAGATATTGTACTGCCCTACAAATTTGTCAAAATGCAAACACCATTTGGGTTGGTCTCTCACAGTTCAATCCACTTGCTGTGTAGCTTGGAAGAATTTGGTAACATGTGCCTCTGAGCATATGGTGAGTGGTGGCAACACCTGCAATCAGCCCAAATAACAGAAAGAAGACATGCTGTGCTGATCTTGTTTTAACAGGGAGGAAGCAACATTATTAAGACAGCTGATATAGTTCAGATGGTCACTTTAAATATGTCTGATTTACTTTGCAATTTTAGTGAAGTTTTCTTTAGGTAATCATTTTCTTTTGTTTCTGTTTCTGTGAATATGTGTACAGCAACACTTTGCAAAATTTACACTAAAAAACTCCAAAAATAATTGTGGAATAATGGCACTGGCTATTCTGCAGAACAGTCTCCAGTGGACATCAGGAGTGTCTCAATTTGCACAAGATAAAACAGTGGGAGGTGAAAAATATTCTAGCAAAATTCTTGGTGTGCTCTATGTTTTTAATTGACCGTGCCCACCTTGCCTTAAATGAAGTGATTTAAACATAGCAGGCTGAAAACATGCATCCTCTTTTTTCCAACAGCTTAGAGCAGCCTTTCCCAACCAGTGTGCCTCCAGATGTTGTTGGACCACAACTCCCATCAGCCTCAGCCAGCATTGCCAATGGTCAGGAAAGATGGGAATTGTGGTCCAACAACATCTGGAGGCACACTGGTTGGGAAAGGCTGAGCTAGAGTAATATCTGAAGTAACATATTGTAATCAGTCTGATTTTACATCGAACTGCAGTTTCAGATTCAACTGTTAATACACCCAAAATAGAAATAGAGCATAACCTCCAGTTTGAAACACAATAGGCTGTATTCATCAACATATGGCATTGACCAATAAAAAGGCTTTGAAATTAATAAAAATAAATTTGACACAGATTTCTAGGATGAAAAATGAGAAAAATAAAATTTTCTAAATTAGATTCTCTGTAGAAATATTAGTAACACAGGAAAGAAGCAAAATAAGAACACCAACAAACATACAAAAATATAATTCTCTGTCTTTGGAGATGGCAGGTATTGCCACCACTCACCATATGCTCAGAGGCACATGTTATCAAATTCTTCCAAGGTGCACAGGAAGTGGATTGGACTGTGAAAGATCAACCCAAATTGTTTGCATTTGACAAATTTGTAGGGCAGTCCTATATCTCAGAGAGGAGGTCAGGTCTCCTACTCCCCTGGTGCATTCACTACAGCTGCCCAATTTCCCTGCTTTTTAAAGTTTGATAGAAATATCTGTGGGCTACAGGTATGTTCTTAAACGGCAAGGTTTTTTGCCTATTGGTGAATGTTCTCAGTGGGCATAAATAAAGGGGTCTATCACAAGGGGTTTCTAAGAATCCTGCCTAGACATGAGTGGAATAGTAGAATTCACCCCCACAATGAGATTTGTAAGAGTTTTCCATTGTAGACCTACTACTGCATTCTGTTTTGCTCCGAGTAGGCTGAAATTGAGAAGTATTGTGTGTGTGTGTAGCTTAAAATGCAAAATATATTCAATATAGAGGCTTTGCACCAATAAAATCTATAGTAGTTTGGTTCACAGGATTGGCGGTTTGGGTTGATAGTAGATTAGTATACGTATATAGTAAGGAAAGGTGTGAACAACAAAGGTTATATTAAGATCATAGCAGTAATCTGGAAAATCCCCAGACCCTGAGAAAATGGGAACTAGCCGCAAGAAAACCCACATAAAAGAAAAACCAGCTGAACATTTTGGCATAAACAAGTTGTGTCAGCAAGGAGGTGACTTAGACAGGTAATGACCAATCAGCCTAAGAGTTTAGCCTAACACTTGCACCCAGAAACCCAGGTATTGCTTTTGGGAAAAGGGGTGTGTCCCTCTGTTGAGTTCCTCTGCATCCGAATTCCAGAGTATGAAGGACCTGCCTGAGTTCTTGTAAGTATCCATTTTTAGTATCCTTGCTGTCTGAAAGTGTGTATACTTGTATTTTTCTCATTCCCATCTTTAATAAAACATTTATATCTTATGTCGTGGTTTTAGCATCGTTTGCATTAAATCAAGTAAAGTCGTGAATTGGGAGGAGAGGCTTTCTGGCTGACAGAGTGGAGTCTGAGGTCCTTTGGCCTCTGGGCTGCAGTGTTCTGAGAAGTTAAACCATCTATGCTGCTTTGAGTATTGCTGTCAAGAGTGTTTGAAATGCACCAAGTACCTGCTGTTGCCAACCCTACTCCTACATCATCTTAGAGGAGAAAATCCTGGGAGTTGGGTGTGTTTGGGGTACCTCCTTTGGATTCCCCCGGATCCACCTAAATCACTTAAAATCAGTCTTGTTAAATGTACACACACAATTTTTCTGTGGTGTTTGGTTAAATGTTCAGTCCAGTAGAATTAAAAAAGGTCCTCATGAATTTTGGAGATTTTTACTTGGCATCCCAAGAAAGGTTCCATCAAATTAGAACTGACATTGATGTCTCTGGATGGGTTTTTTTGTGCCATGGTGGTGCTGGAAAGCACTGATTTGGTGACTTTTACTGTGCGGTCAATATACACCTAAGCAATCTTTCAATTGATTATTTGTGGGGAGAGAGTATCCTTGTTTAAAAATCATGCAAATCCGTGATGTTTCTTTTTTTAAAAAAAGAATTCCTAGATCTAACATTTTCCTCTTTGCCATTTTGTGACTGGCCAGCTCCCTGCAGAAAGTTCAGGATTGGCCAGGCCATCCCTTGCAGGGCCGGTTCTAAAGGGCGGCCAGGTTGGGCACTGGCCCGAGGGCCCCGGAGCTACAGGAGCCCCTGAGGGGCCCTCTGCGATCCACACACCCCACTTACCTGTTAGCCAGCTTTTCAGCATTGCCCTTAATGAAGATGGCGGCCGCAGCTTCCCTAAGGTACTGAATCCGCTGCTGCCATCTTAATTGATGGCAGAGATGTGTGTGTGTGTGTGTGTGTGTGTGTGTGTGTGTGTGTGTGTGTGTGTGTGTGTGTGTGTGTGTGTGTGATCCTGCTTATATTGTAAATATGGTAAGTGCTGTTTATATAGAAGACATATGGTAAGTGGAGTGAAAGAGGAGGGGGAGTACATGAGCAGTAGAATGCTGGATGATTGGCTGAGTGTTTGAATGGCTGGGAGTATAAATGGAAGAATGACAGTTGAATCTGGGAGGTGGTGAATTGAGGGGTGGAGAGAGAGGTTGAGGTGGTGTAAGGAGGTGTTGTTGTTGAGAGTGAGTCGGAGTTCTGAGGCGATTAGTAAGAAGTCAAATACCTAACAGAATATAGATGAAACCATACGCTTGTGAAACATTCCTTCAGTAATCTTGTTATTTCTGATATTAAATAAATACTTGTTTGGTTTACCAAAGGCCTGATCCTTGGCTGGGGGATATACAGACCAGAAGGGAGGGCAAGGTAATTACCAAGGCTGAACAGAAACTGTATCTAATGGTGGCAGCGGTGAAGGGAGATATTGTAACCAGTCAAGTTTCCAGAGCAACCCAGAGTTGTATGCTTTAAATATAAAGATACCAGGGGGTTGGGAACAGTATAGGCACACAGTCACAAAGTAACAAGCTATAGAGAGACTTAGGCAAAGTCTCTGGGAGTTTGGGTTACAGAAAGTGACTGGTGGTGCTGCCTAGCAGTGGGATTTGTTGAAATCTGTGCTAGAGCTGTATAGGGTAAGAAGAAAACCTGATGTTCCTGTCTGCTGGTAGCCCCAAGTGAGAGCTTCACAGGTGGTGCTGGGGAGGGACGTCACAGTGTGCGCGTAGCACACATGTGTGCCATCAACAAAGATGGCAGCAGTGGCTTCATTCCCCTTAGGGGAACTGCGGCCACCATCTTCATTAAGGGCAATGGTAAAGCCTAGACAGGTAGGGGGGCGTGCGCACGCACGCATGCACACACACTGGGGGGCCAGGGCAAGTTGATGCCCAAGGGCCCCCACATGCCTGGAGCTGGCCCTGATCCCTTGGCCCTTTCTCTAAATTCCCAATGTGCTCATAGGTCCCAAAAGGCTGGAGATCCTTTTATTTTATTTATTTATTAGATTTATATCCCACCCTTCCTCCCAGTAGGAGCCCAGGGCAGTATCTTCCTATAGATATTCCCAGCTGGCAAGGAGAGAAATCTTCAGCTCTTTTGCCTAACTTTTCAAATGTGCTCCAATTCACTTCTCAGCCTTAGCAGAAATATATTTAGTTTCCACCAGCTGAGCTCCACCAGGGTCCTTCCTCAAGTGCTGCCTAGCAGCGGCCGTTGCATCAGGCTGCAGGGCCTCTCCATCTCCTCTCCTGGAAAGATCAGCAATGTTTGGCTCCTTTGCCTCTCCTTGAACTCTTTCCATTCCAGCTGGTCATCACAGGAACTCTATAATGAAGAAATAGTGCCTGGGTTGTGTATGTCCCTTGAGGTTGCATTTCCCCTTTGACCAGCAGAAAATACCTGGCATTGCTCAGCAGTTTTAAGAAACAAACAAACAAAAAGATTTGTACATAAATAATGCAGTTTGTTCAGTTCTAGGGCTGTGCAGCCCCCTCAAAAAACTTGTCTTGGAAACGCTCGATCAGGATCAATTTTGTGGGACAGCTAATATTTAATTTGGGGTTTTTAAACCTCATACTGTGAGGATGGCAGCAGGGAGCCCTGTGCCTCCTCTCCCTCTCCTGACCCCACTGCAAAGAGCAAGAGGGTCCAATCCTTCTGGGTGCTGCTTCATCAATGCTTCCTCTTTGGGGGATTCTTGCACTCCATTCTGTCCATTCTCACAACAAAGTTTAAGGTGAAATATAAGTATTTTGATCACTTTCAGGAAACAGAATCACGTTTGAAAACCTTTACTATATAGGTTGTTCAGCAAGCCTCTAAAAATATGATGTGGGAAGGAAGAAGACGCCCATTTTAGAGGCAACAGCTCAGAGGCACATGGGAATAAGGGTCCTCACCCTGCAAAACCAAACAAAAATCAACCTTCATATTTTTATGTAATAGGACTTTCAAAACAAGACTTGAGCTATTACTCAAATGTCTGTTGTATGTTTCCCATCAAATGAGCTATAGTTTGGCATAACTGAGCATTTCTAATGTGCTCATCTGCACAACCACCCTAAGAGGCTCAGTGCTATTCCGGTTTAGAGGAGAAAATGAGGCTATTCAGATAAGACTCACCACTGACCCAAAAGCCAAGACAGTCAGCAGTAGAGGAATTCTGTAGGAACAGGAAAAGATTATCTTCCTCCTTGACAAGTCAACCACGCCGTGAATAATGGACAGTTGAATTGCAGAAGCTTATACTGTAAATGGGAACAGAAGGGATGTCCATGAGTTTTGGTGTTACGAGAGAGGCAGAAAAGCATTTTTCTCTCCACTTTCACCACGCCATGCCTAATTTTATGCACTTCTATCACATCGCCTCTTAATCGCCTTTTCTCTAACCTAAAAAGCCCAAATGGTTTTGCCTATATAACTCTAGAACACTTTCAACCAAAGGGGGCAGCCAACTAGCCATGGCTTACAGCAGAAACAAAACAATAGGCTTGTAGTTTGGGTATGTCTAGAGAATGCTTGGAAACTGAAGGCAGGCAGAGAGACTGTCTGTCTGCACCATGGCATTTGGGGTGCCTCCTGCAACCCAGATGGAAAAGCTGGATATTGGACAGCTGATGCCTTGAACTCCTCCATCCTAAGCTCAGGTTGGAATGTGTGTAAATAACTAAACCATCTTTCATAAAGACACCGCAGTCTCCACTGACCTTCTTCCCAAAGGAAACCAAACTCTGGAGGAGCGCAGGGACCCCCGGAAATCTTACTGCAACAATACTTTCATGGATTATCAAGAATGCTGTGTCTGATGAACTGGACTGTAGCCCAAGATAGCATATGCAATAATAAATGTGTTTGTCTTTAAGGTGCTGCTATTGTTCCTTTTTGTTGTTTTGCTAAAATTGCACCATGCTCTACTTTACTGATTTGTTGTATGAAAAACTGCGAAACACTTTGGCAAATGTAAACTACTACAAGGAAAGGAAGGAAGGTGGAGGGGATGGCACAGATGAGAACTCAGTGCACAGTCTATATACAACAGGAGCAGGAATTGCGCCCTCCACACACACACCCCACAGGCAACCTTCTTCCAGCAGACAGCCACGCACTGGATTTGCTGAGGACTTGCCAGTAAAGTCCAGTGTTTATAGGCCTCAATGTTCTGGTTGTCTCCCAGATTCTTTTTTGCTTGGGTTTTTTCATGAGATGTTTCTGCCGCTCCAGGCGCCTGAACCACCCTGTATTTTCACTGGAAGTTGTAATCGTTGTTTTTAAAATAATGTTATTTGTTATTTAATTTTTGTACATTGTATTGTTTTGTTGATGTATCTCTATACTTGTGTTTTTCTTGTAAGCCGCCTTGGGGGCCTTTTGGCCATAAGGTGGGATATAAATAAACTATAATAATAATGTTTCCAAACCTTCCCTCCCCACATCTCTCCACCAGTTCAAAATCACGGGCAGAAAGTTTAGAGAAAGCCTTTTTATTATATCTAGCTTATCAATATTGCATTTATATCCTTTCCTCCAAGAACCTCAAAGCCACATTCATAGACCTCCTTTTTCAAACGTTGTCCTCGCAACAACTCTGTGAGGTAGGTCAGGCTGAGAGGCAGTGCCTGTGTTTTCGGTTAGCGTTTTTTCACTCCAAATCTGGCCACGGGCACACACACCTCTCCAATTCAAAATTGGGCTCAGAAAATCAGCACGGCCTACTTCTGAGACATGTAAGGTCATCGGGGCATGAGGCCACATTAGAAATTGTCACAGCGATTATGAACCAACGCCAGACACTTCAGTGCGAAGCATTTAAACAACGGACGATTCACCCTCCTCTCTCTTGGCAAAGGAGGAGGACAGGTGGAGGCCACACAGCTTCTACTCTAGCAGTGGCAACAGGGCGCCCCCCTGAAGCCACGCGAGCCCCCTGTCGGTGCTCGCCTCTTCCCCTCGGCTCCCTGCCGAGGAATCTCTCCAGGCCGATTCCCCCTTTGGAGACGGGCAGAGTTCACAGGGCGCTGCGCCGCGCCTGGCCCGGAGAGAGACGCAGGCGGCGGCAGAGCGAGGAGCCGTGTCTCCTTCTCTTCCCGCGGCTCCACCCGAGCGAGGGAGGGTCCCCTCCTGGGCAAGCCTCGCCCCGCGGGAGTCTCTCAGGACAAGCCAGCCCGGCCGGGGCCGAGGGGGAAAGCGGCGCGCCGGGAGGACGCTCCCTGCGCAAAGTGTCTTGGGCAAGAGGAGAAGGTTGGCCGCGGAAGGGTTAAGGAAAGTGAACGTGCTTCCTAGAGAGGAAGGGAATTGGGGGTGGAGGGCGGGGGGAAGCTGCGTCCTCCAGTCCAGAACGACTAAAGAGCCGCTTCCCTGCCCGCCCTCTCCGTGGACTCTTTGGCGACGGGCTGCGTCGGTGCTTCCCTTCGGGGATCCGGTGAGTTCCCCGTGGGGCTGTGGGGTGAAGGGGAGGGTGCCTGGGGAAGGGGGAGGGAGATCCGCCATTGAAACGGGGAGAAGGGGGCGCTTCCGAGTGGGAAGGCGGAGGGCTCCCTCGGTCGGGCACCGGCTCTCGCCTCCCATGCCAGCCTGCCCCGTCTGGTGCAGTTTTGCCCGCGGCCGAGCCCTGGTCAGAGGGGGAGACTCTTGGAGCGCGACACGAAAGCCTTAGAAGGTAGGGAGGGATTGCGGGACTCGGGGGGGGCGGCGGGAGGATATGCATTTATGTAAGGTAGGGAGAAAATAGCGAGAGGAGAAAATGCCTCCGCAGAGCAGAGCCGGTGGATCCCAGCTGCTGTCGGGTGCAAAGCTTGTGGCCTCCTCGGCCGTAAAGGCGGTCGCTGCTGGGACCAAGATGCCACTGCCCGTGGGAATATTTGATTTGGCCCAGCTAGGCAGCTCCATCCATCGTAGTGTGAGGAGTGGAATCTCCGTATGCAGCTCCATATATAGCTGATAATGAAGAATAATGTTACTTTGTTTTTAAATGTTTAAATGTTTTTAAATGTTACTTTGTCTTAAATGTTGCTTTCTTTTTAAATTAAACAATGAAATATATGTCTAAATAAAGGGAGGTATAATTTAGTTTGAAATGTGTTAAGACGTGGCTGAGCTTAATAAACTGGACAAACCAGCAGGTTAATCAACCTGCATCTCAGCAGTTGAGTGACAGGACTTCAAGACAGTTTGGCTTGTTTAACAGCCAAGGAAAGACAGAGAGATTATGTTGTTGTTGAAGGTATAAATTTACAGTACTTGTTCTTATATGCCTTCAAGTTGACCACGACTTATGGCGACCCTATGAATCAGCGACCTCCAACAGCATCTGTCGTGAACCACCCTGTTCAGATCTTGTAAGTCCAGGTCTTGTAAGTTCAGGAATCAATCCATCTGTTGTTTGGCCTTCCTCTTTTTCTACTCCCTTCTGTTTTTCCCAGCATTATTATATTTTCTAGTGAATCATGTCTTCTCATTATGTGTCCAAAGTATGATAACTTCAGTTTCATCATTTTAGCTTCTAGTGATAGTTCTGGTTTAATTTGTTCTAACACCCAATTATTTGTCTTTTTCGCAGTCCATGGTATGTGCAAATCTCTCCTCCAACACCACATTTCAAATGAGTTGATTTTTCTCTTATCCGCTTTTTTCACTCTCCAACTTTCACATCCATACTGTTCAGTGATACATCTTTGCCTTTGAGGACCTTTTCTAGTTCTCTCACAGCTGCCCTCCCCAGTCCTAGCTGCCTTCTGATTTCTTGACTATTGTCTCCATTTTGGTTAAGGATTGTGCCGAGGTATTGATCATCCTTGACAAGTTCAATGACAATGGATGGAGAAGGCTTTCTCCCTCTCTGATTATGCGAGAAGTCAGGGCCCTCCAACGAAGCTGAATGGGGGGGGGGAGAGAGAGACAGGTCTCCAGAAATAGTTTTCGACATGGCACACTGTTGCAACAATGGAAATCTCTAGAGCAATTAAATGGGGATTAAACAAATTTAAGATGTGTTCATTTAAGGTATTTATGTACCGCTTTGCAGGTGAACCTCACAAAGTGCTTTACATAAGATTATTACAATGATAAGCATTGATATTTTTTTTAAAAAAGTTACAAAAAATAGAAAAGATAGCTTTTTTTGTTTAAGAAGAAACGCTTACTGCCTCAGGGCAAGATGCCCCTGTGATGAGATCTTGGGAGAAAGGGAGAGGCCACTCTCTCTTGTTCATAAAGGACAATGCTAGCCATGTCTCCTAGTAATATTATTGTTTATTAATTTATATACCATTTAAATGTCAAAATAGCTCTATTACCTCTCTATTACCACCAGTACCAGAAACTAAATGCCTTTGAATACCAGTTGCTGAGAATCACAAGTTGGAAGAGGGCTGTTGGATTCATGCCCTGCTTGCTGGCTTCCCATTGGGGCTTCTGGTTGGCCACTGTGAGAACAGGATGTTGGACTAGATGGATCTTTGGTCTGATCCATCAGGGAGGTTCTTCTTCTTCTGCTGTCATAACTTGTAGGGGACAGACCACCAGAAGGGATGTTGCACCTTCTGATTTCCAAACAGGCTTTAATCTATGGATCTCATGTGAAGAAAACTCCCAAACAAGCATCCTATTTGTCTTTCTGTCTTACCATTCAGCTGCCTTTCCTTCTGCCGAATGACCTGGTTGTTATCCAAACTCATCCGCATTTCCTCAGGGAAAGACTTTCTCTCCTGAGAGTTTTGTAATCCGCTCATCAAACAATGTTTTGGCTTTTGTAGGACTTGGTGGTAGCTTCAACTAGGACAGCCTTTGCCAGAAGAGGGAGGAGTCTCTTGGGCCCTGTCGGAGGCTGCCTTGGAACACAGAAATCAAAGATGGAAGACTCAGCTTGCCCTGAAGCAGGAAGAAGTCCATATGTCATCCATTCTGGGAGCCCATGGGAATTCTGGAAAAGAACAGCGCAGAAGGTCCTAGATAATGAGGACACTCTCAGCTCAGATGTGAAGCGCCAGCATTTCAGGCAGTTTTGCTACCAGGAGTGCAAAGGGCCCCGAGAGGTTTGTAGCCGACTCCACAATCTGTGCTGTCAGTGGCTGAAGCCAGAAAGGCACACGAAAGCTCAGATGCTGGACCTGGTGATTCTGGAGCAGTTCCTGGCTGTCCTTCCACCGGAGATGGAGAGCTGGGTGAGGGAATGTGGAGCGGAGACCACTTCCCATGTGGTGGCCCTAGCCGAAGGTTTCCTCCTGAGCCGGGCAGAGGACAAGAAGCAGGCAGAGCAGCAGGTGTGAGAGAGTTTCATTCTGGCACTTTGAAGGGGCTCAGAATGTGAGGGGGGAGATCTGCTCAAAACATTTCTGGAAATCATCCACAGAGGAATGTCCCAAACTCCCCAACACCTTTTGATTCTCTAAACCACTTTTTAATCCATCTCCCAATTCACTGCCTTCAATATCCTCAATGTTTCAGGTCAAGGGTCTGTTTGCAGAAGCGGCCACTGATTTCCTGGAGTTACAAGAGGTGCCGTCAGATGCCAGAGAGTGTTCCCTGCAAAGTAGGAACATCCAGGACAGTGACAGATGTGCCAATTTACTTGGTAAGAATTGACTTGATCTCCCTCTGTTGATTATGCCAGAGATTCATAGGACTCTTTCATTTTCTCCTGAATCTTTGGGAGATGCTTCTCTGCAGCCTTTTATATATTTCATCAATGTATTTTCAGTACTGAGGATTTAAACCACTTCTAGCATTTCTGACCAAGAGTCCCAATGGGGAGATTTGTTCTTTCACACAATTTAACTATACAAAGTGTTGGAAGAACTGAAATAAGAACGATGGACGAGATATTTTGCAGTGTCACCATGTATTTAGACATACACCACTTAACCTCTGAGACAAGCGTGTGCTGCTGGCTTCCCACTTGTCTTTGTCTCTCACAGGTGACGAAATGATGCCGGCAAGACCTCCTCAACCATCTCTTCTTTGTGGTGGAGAAGAAGCTGCTGTGAATCCAGATCAGGTATGGGGAAGGATCTGTGAGGGGAGAGAGACTGGGAGCACCCTGGGTGCCTCTGATCACCTCTCTGGGTCTGAAGAGAAGGTTTCATTGCTACTCACCCTCCCTTCCTTGATGAGTCTTCTGGATAGTGGAAGCTGATAATCTTTGTTTTAGACATAAAGGGGCAAATATTTCCTTTCCACTCAGGGTCCCGTGTCCTTTGAGGAGGTGGCTGTGTACTTCACTGAAGAGGAGTGGGCTTTGCTGGATCCTGACCAGAGGGCGCTGCACAGGGAAGTCATGGAGGAGAATTGTCGGATTGTCACCTCTCTCGGTAAGGCTTCCCATCTGCATAGCTGACCACAATATCATTTAGAAAATAGAATAATGAGCATGTTTTGTATATTTCCTATTTTGAATTAATTAATTAATTTCATAATAATGATGATGTTGTTGTTGTTGTTGTTATGTGCCTTCAAGTCGATTACGACTTATGGTGACCCTATGAATCAGTGACCTCCAATGGCATCTGTCATGAACCACCCTGTTCAGATCTTGTAAGTTCAGGTCTGTGGCTCCCTTTATGGAATCAATCCATCTCTTGTTTGGCCTTCCTCTTTTTCTACTCCCTGCTGTTTTTCCCAGCATTATTGTCTTTTCTAGTGAATCATGTCTTGTCATTATTTGTCCAAAGTATGATAGCCTCAGTTTCATCATTTTAGCTTCTAGTGACGGTTTTAGTTTAATTTGTTCTAACACCCAATTATTTGTCTTTTTCGCAGTCTATGGTATACACAAAGTTCTCCTCCAACACCACATTTCAAATGTGTTGATTTTTCTCTTATCCACTTTTTTCACTGTCCAACTTTCACATCCACACATAGAGATTGGGAATACCATGGTCTGAATGATCCTGACATTAGTGTTCAGTGATACATCCTTGCATTTGAGGACCGTTTCTAGTTCTCTCATAGCTGCCCTCCCCAGTCTGCCTTCTTCTGATTTCTTGACTATTGTCTCCATTTTGGTTAATGACATGTGCCAAGGTATTGATAATCCTTGACTAGTTTAATGTCCTCATTGTGAATTTTAAATCTTCTGTTGTCATTAGTTTAGTCTTTTTGACATTCAGCTGTAGTCCTGCTTTTGTGCTTTCCTCTTTAACTTTCATCAGCATTCATTTCAAATCATTTACTGGTTTCTGCCAGTAGTATGGTATCGTCTTCATATCTTATATTTCTCTCTCATATCTTATATTTCTTCCTCCAATCTTCACACCTCCTTCATCTTGGTCCAGTCCCGCTTTCCATATGATATGTTCTGCATATAGATTAAACAAATAGGGTGATAAAATACACCCCTGTCTCACACCCTTTCCGATGGGAAACCAATTGGTTTCTCCATATTCTGTCCCTACAGTAAGTAGCCTCTTGTCCAGAGTATAGGTTGCGCACCAGGACAATCCGATGCTGTGGCACCCCCATTTCTTTTAAAGCATAGTTTTTCATGATCTACACAATGAAAGGCTTTGCTGTAATCTATAAACACAGGGTGATTTTCTTCTGAAATTCCTTGCTCCGTTCCATTATTTAACATGATGATGATGATAAATAATAAAATAATAATAATAATAATAATAGCATTTATGTCCCGCCTTTACTCTACTGAGCTCATTGTGGGGTACTGGTTCTCCCCATCTCCATTTTATCCTCACAACAACCCTGTGAGGCAGGTAGGGCTGAGAGGCTGTGACTGGCCCAAGGTCACCCAGGGAGATGCCAAATGGGGATTTGATCCCTAGTCTTCCAAGTCGTCGTTCAACACTCTAACCGCTTCACCACACTGGCTTTCAGAATGAGGCCAGGGCAGCAAACTACAAGTTATAGAAAGCAAAGTCATTTTAGAAACAGTTCCCATATAGATGCAGGCTGGGATTCAGATATCTTGTTTAAAAGCTTGTTAAAAGAGGAAGGTTTTAGTAGGAGCCGAAAAGACAAAAGAGATGGGGCCTGTCTAATATTTAAGAGGAGGGAATTCCAAAGGGTAGATGCCACAACACTAAAGGCCCAATTTCTGTGTTATGTGGAACAGACGTCCTGATGAGATGCTATCTGCAGAAGGCCCTCACCTGCAGAGTGCAGTGATCAACTGGATTTGTAAGGGGTGAGACGATGTTTCAGGTTTCCTAGTCCCAAGCTGTATAGAGTTTTATACACCAAACCCACCACCTTGAATTTAGCTCGGTAGTTAATGGACAGCCGGTGCACTTCTTTTAGTGGGGGTAACATGTTAGTGATTTCCTTCCCCAGTGACCAGTTGAGCTGCTTTATTTGCAGCGCCTCCAGGTTCCAAACCAACCTCAAGGACAGCCCCACATAGAGCACATTGCAGCAATCCATTCTTGAGGTCACGCTCTCCCATTCCAGCCGTGATTGCCTCTGCAAGCTCGGTCAGAGAAGCGGCTGGGAAGCAGGGTGGACGGTACACCACCAGCAACCCTAGTTTTCTGTCTCCTTGGCTGTGTGGCTGTAGCGACGAAGCTGGATCCAGGAGTACCCTCAGACAAACGAACCTGCTCTTTCAGGGAGAGTATTACTCCATCCAAAGCAGGCAGTTGACCAGTTATCCTGACTTGGGAACTACTCACCCACAGCCAATGTTGTCAGGATTCAGAGTCCATTTCTTGGCCCTCATCCAGCCCACCACCAAGTTCAGGCACTGGTCCAGGGCTTGTACAGCCTCTCCTGTTTCAGGTGTTACTGAGAAATGGATATGTTCAACACACTGCTGACTCCTCGCCCCAAATCCTCAAATCCTCCTGATGAACTTTCCCAATGGCTTCATATGGATGACACTGGGGACAAGATGGTCCCCTGCGGCACCCCACAGCACAACTGCCACGGGGCCGAAAATCATCCAATGCTGTTCTCTGAAACCTATTTCACAGATAGGATTGGAAGCACTGTAAAACAGTGCCTCCGATACCCGTCTCACAAGGTTGGCTCAGAAGGATGCTATCGAGGTATATCCTGTGACCAGAGATGTTGTCCATGTGCCTCAGGGGCTGTTAAGACCATAGCAAACATGCTTCTGCAGTGTCATTTATATAAGGGTGCAAGGGACAGATTATTGCACCCTGTTTTAGAATGGTTTCCTGGTAGATCTGATGAATTTTCTTTGAAAGTATGTTTAAATGGTAATAGACCTTTTGTTACTTTAAACCTTGCCAACTTTTCAAACATTGTTATTGATACTAGGGCTAAAATGCTGAAAGATCATGGAGTAATTGGTTTTGTACTGCTTGGTTGATTAAATGCAGTAGTCTTTGGAGCAATAAACATTTTTGTGGTATCAATAGCTGCCGAGAGATCAAATAAGAATAACAGGTTTGCACTCTTCCTGTCTCCCCCAGTTCTTCCTCCGATGGGTAATTGTCACAAACCAATGGGTAGAGGGTGGACTTTTTCAGAAGCGACTGGATCACTGTCTCTTTCAGGGTATCTGGAACCACTCCTTCCTGCAAATACTTGTTGACCAAGCCCAGGACCTTGTCGATCATAGAGCTGGAAGGGCCATCGAGTACCAGCCCATGCTCAGTGCTCAGTCAGAGAAGCTGATGGGCAGCAGCAACCTTAGTGTACTGTCCCCTTGGCCCATCTACAGGCTGAGGCCCTCATAGCCGGCTCCAAGACAGAATGGCTTCTTGGTGATGGAGCTGAACATTCTATGGACCACAGAAATCCCTCCCTTCCCCATCCTGCAGCCTGTGCTGAAGTTGCACCAATTATTCGTGGCGGCACTGCTGTATTAGATCACTTCCACATACTGGATGCAGTCAGTCATACCTCCTCGGCACCTGGCCACATTGTCGCAAGCACCTTGTCCATGTCATCGGGCCACATTAACTGAAACTGATCCTGAGAAGTTAGAGTATATGTTGTACTGGACATCTCATTGGAGATGGCAGTGATCATGGTGTTAAGATTGCTAAGGAGGTGAGCAAATTTACCCTTGAAACTCCTTGCAAACCATTCACAAAGGGCATTCCTGGGAGTAGATATTAATAGACCCCGGACAGTACGGAAAAGATCCACTGGATGCCTACTTGAGGATGTGATGGAGGTAGAGAAGTGAGCCTTATTTGCCATTCCCACCACCGCACAATTACAGGTTTATTTTGTTTCACGTGTACATGGTCAGTTGCACAGCATGTCTTCCACCACTTGCCCAGTAACCATTGTCCAGGCTGATTTTGTCCTTAGTTCACTGGTGTACTAAGGTGAAGAATGGGCTCCACAATGCGAGAGACAGCTTAGGGGTAACCGTGCCAAGAACCCCCTGCATCTCAAGTACTTCAGAAAGGTCACCTGCTTTATCTACTGGAACCACCTCCACCCCCAGACAGGGCACACAGGAATCCATAGTATCCGTCTTAATCTGCTCACCACCCCGCAGGAGAGGATATCCACCCTGCAATCTATGGACCATGCCATCCTATATGTGGAACAAAATCTAAATCAAGGGCATACCCTGCCCTGTGTCATATCAGCGAGAACTGGAGACAGACTCATGGTCATCATAGAAGCCATGGAGTCCCAAACTGAAACACTAGCAGTAGCCTCAGCATGGATATTGAAATCATCCATAACAATCATTGTGAACTCCTCTGACAGCACAACTGAGATTGCCTCCGCTAGTTCAGTCAGAGAAGCTGGTGGGCAGCAGGATGGATGGGGCACCAGCAGCAACCCTAGTTTACTGTCTCCTTCGCCCAACTCCAGGTGCAAGCCCTCACAGCCGCCTGTAAGACAGAATGGTTTCCTGGTGGTGGAGATGGAAGTTCTATGGACCACAGGATTCCCTCCCCCCAATCCCTGCAGCCTGTGCTGATGTTGCACTGAGTATCCGTGTGGGCACAGCTGGGTTAGATCATTCCTCCCACTTCACCCAGATTCTCTGTCGATCTGGTGTTAAACAACAGCACACACAGGCCAGTGGAACAGCAGAAGTCCAACCAGAAACTGGTCCATGGGAGGAGTGGGAATGGGGAAGAAGATATAAATAGGTCTGACCTCTTCTTCCATGGTTAACTTGTCACTTCCCCTGGACTATACCTTCTTCTACACATGATCACTGAAACTGGGGTGGCATCACACATGTCCCTCTTTCCCAAGACTCCAAAATATTTTAGCACCTCACATTGGCTCATTTAACCCATTTTTGCATGCTCTGACTGACAGAATCTTTCCAATGTCAGATGCCCAGCGCATCAGTGGGCACCTTCACAGATCCATTGTGAAGGACCTGGTATTTCCTGCCCATGTCTGTTAATTTGGACTTTGCTTTTTAGGGAATGCCCTTATAAGACAGGAATGCATGTCTGTCCTTTTCTGATTGTTTCGGGAGTTACAGGATTAAGCTGCCCCAATCACCTGGTCTGACTGATCACATCACCTACAAGTCTCATAGTTTTCTTTGTGTTTTAGTAAACTCTTTAATTGTTTATAAACCTGGTGTGGTCTGACTCTAATGGCACCACTCACACCTGAAACCATTATACCACACTCCCTCCAGAACCTTTGGAAGCACCCTAGGGAAATTTGGAGGTTGTTTGATAAGTGCCAGCCCCCTTAAATGCTGTACTTCCTTATCTGGTAGAAGTGAGAACCTCAAAAGGAGTATGGGAGGGTGAAATAGAGGGGTATACTCTCTGTAGCCAAATCTCCCTTCCCCAGGTAGGGACCCTGGGTGGCTGGGTGTGGTTATCACATACTTAACTGGAGAGTTCAGTGATTGAACGTGGATGTTATGACATGCCCTGACAGTGAATGACAGGTTCTCCCCTTTTTTTAAATCATATTTCTATCCTGCAATTGCTCCAAACAGTTCACAAGAGAATGCACAGGGTTGTTCTACACCATAATATTGTTAAGCAGGCTAGGCTTCATGAGAGTGATTCCAGACATCCACCCACTGACCTTGATGTCTGAGGTGGGATCTGAGCTCTGGGCTCCAGAGACCCAATCAGATAGTCTATAGAACCCCAGCTGTGAGAATGGCCACTGTGAGAACAGGATGCTGGACTAGACGGGCCACTGGCCTGATCCAGCAGGCTCTTCTTATGTTCTTAGCTGTCTGTTTAGCTGTTACCAGCAGCAGCTAGATGGATGGTAGGTTTTGCCTCCCCGTTAAGGCTTTTCAGTTGTTCCATTATCAAAAGCATTATGTGTGGTTGTTTATTGATTTTAGGCTCCCTCAAGCTCTTAATAGTTTTCTTTCTTCTGTGAACAGGTTATGAATGGAAAACCGAGAATCAGGGAGAACGACACAGGGTGTTCCCTGAAAGAGCCACATGTATTAAGGGGGAGCAACAGAGAAGGAGAACTGTAGAAGAAGAGAAAAGGAGGAATAAACCCCCTACTCCTCAGGGCAGTGACTGCCAACAAATCCTGGTCCAAGAAAAAATGGAAAAAAGGAAAGAAACTAATACACAGTTCACTACCCATCAAAGAACTCAAACAATGGAGAAACCATATAAATGCTTCGAATGTGGAAAGAGCTTCACACGTAAGGATGGGCTCACTACACATCAAAGATCTCACACAGGGGAGAAACCATATAAATGCTTGGAGTGTGAAAAGAGCTTCCGTCAGCAGGCACATCTCACTTCTCACCAAAGAATTCACACAGGAGAGAAACCATTTAAGTGCTTGGACTGTGGAAAGAGTTTCACACGTAAGCATAGGCTCACTTTTCATGAAAGAATTCACACAGGGGAAAAACCATATAAATGCTTTGAGTGTGGAAAGAGCTTCCGTCAGAAGGCAGACCTCATTACACACAAAAGAATTCACACAGGGGAGAAACCATATAAATGCGCTGAATGTGGAAAGAGCTTCATTAGGAAGTCTCATCTCACTTCTCATCAAACAATACACACAGGGGAGGAACCATTTAAATGCTTGGAGTGTGGAAAGAGCTTCTGTCTGAAGACTAATTTCACTTTTCATCAAAGAATTCACAAAGGGGAGAAACCATATCAATGCTCTGAATGTGGAAAGAGCTTCCGTCAGCAGGCACATCTAGCTTCTCATCAAAGAATTCACACAGGGGAGAAACCATTTAAATGCTTGGAGTGTGGAAAGACCTTCGCACGTAAGCATAGGCTCACTTTTCATGAAAGAATTCACACAGGGGAGAAACCATATAAATGTTTGGAATGTGGAAAGAGCTTCCGTCAGAAGGCAGACCTCACCACTCATCAAAGAATTCATACAGGGGAGAAACCATATAAATGCTCTGAATGTGGAAAGAGCTTCATTAGAAAGTCTTATCTCACTTCTCATCAAACAATACACACAGGGATCAACCATTTAAATGCTTGGAGTACAGAAAGAGAAAGAGCTGCTATTTGAAGACAAATCTCACTTTTAATCAAACAATTTACAAAGGTGAGAAACCATATAAATGATCTGAATGCGGAAAGAGCTTCCGTCAGCAGGCACATCTCACTTCTCATCAATATATTTACACAGGTGAGAAACCATTTAAATGCTTGAAATGTGGAAAAAACTTCTTTCGGAAAGCACGCACTATTCATCAATGAATTACCAAGGGAGAAACTGCAAAAATGCTTTGAATGTGGGAAGACACGTCATGCTTCTCATCAAAAGTATTCATACAGGAGGGAAAGCATAAAAGAGGGCTGAATATGGAACATGATTCTGTTACTGTTTAACCTTCAGTTCAGATTGCATGAGGGATGTGGCCTGGGGGATGGTGCATGGCTTGTGCAGGGATCTGAGAGCCAGATGGTGAGGCCTCGTGACCCACGTTCATCTCCCAAGCCTAGGGTTCCTCAACCTTGCTATAGACTGAGATTAACAGATACCACTCCACCACACCTGCTCCCAGAAAGGCCACGTCCATGTAGGAGTGTGAAAAATTGAAAATTTTGTTAATTATATTCTCAATGGGCATAAATAAAGGGGTCTATTGCAAGGGGTTTCTAAGAACCCTGCCTAAACCCAAGTGGAATAGTAGAATTCACCCCTGCAGTGAGATTTGTAAGAGTTTTCCATTGCAATTTGCTCCAAGTAGGCTGAAAGTAAAACAAATGCATGTGTGTGTAAGCCTAAAATGCAAAATATATTCAGCCTAAGAATTGTGACATAAATTAATATGTTATTAGGTAGGAGGGTGTGGGTTTTGGAAGGGTATAAAGGATCGTGCACACCAGGAAATTATGTCACTCCCTGACCATACAGAGGCAGACTCTGTGTTGTTTCAACCAGAGCTTGGAAGATTACTTTTAAAAAGTAATAAGTTACAATTACATGGCCCAAAAAGTAGTAATTATCGTTACAATTACAATTGCTCTGAAACTAACTAAATACTTTGCTTTTTAAGGTGCTGGCCTTGGCTGCTGCACATCTAAGTAGCCTAAAAGAACATTAAAAACACACACACACACAGAGATGATAGAATAATTCTTTTTATCCATAAGTTAGCAATGGTGGTCTCCACTGGTAAGGGAGGTGCGGAGGGTGGCAAAGGCCACTACTCAGATCTTTGCACGTCAAACCTAGTGCAACCCCCCACTCAGCCAGCAAGCATACTCTCCCTAACTTAACCACCTCCCAGACCCTGCCCTGCCAGCAACTAAGGGACACTCACCCAAGCAAACCCAACAGGAGCTGAGAAAGGTCCGGTTCGGAATAAACCTCCCCCCTGGGATAAAAACCAAAGAAATGATGAAATTTTAAAAGGGGTAGGCCTAGAAGAAGGCATTGTGAGAGCAGGGGCACAGCATATAAATTCAGAAGAGCAAAATTACCACAGGCCTAACCACAAGTGCCAAAGACACTTGAAGAGAGACACTGCTTACAAGTGCCTGTACGCTAATGCTAGGAGCCTCCAAACCAAGATGGGAGAACTGGAGTGCTTGGTCTTAGAGGAGAGCATTGATATAGTGAGCATAACGGAGACCTGGTGGAATGGAGAAAACCAGTGGGATACAGTTATCCCTGGATATAAACTATATCGGAAGGACAGGGAAGGACGTATTGGTGGCGGAGTCGCTCTATACGTGAAAGAAGGCATTGAATCCAGCAAGCTTGAAACCCCAAAAGAGGCAGACTCCTCCACAGAATCATTGTGGGTGGTGATACCATGCCCCAGGAGGGACTTAATATTGGGAACGATCTATTGTCCCCCTGATCAAAATGCTCAGGGAGACCTTGAGATGAGATATGAAATTGAGGAAGCATCCAAACTAGGAAATGTGGTAGTAATGGGTGACTTCAACTACCTGGACATAGACTGGCCGCATATGTGTTCCAGTCATGACAAAGAAGCAAAGTTTCTAGATATTCTAAATGACTATTCCCTAGACCAGTTGGTCATGGAACCGACCAGAGGGACGGCAACCCTGGACTTAATCCTCAGTGGGGACCGGGACCTGGTGCGAGATGTAAGTGTTGTTGAACCGATTGGGAGCAGTGACCACAGTGCTATTAAATTAAACATACATGTAAATGGCCAATTGTCAAGAAAATCCAACACGGTCACATTTGACTTCAAAAGAGGAAACTTCACAAAAATGAGGGGATTGGTAAAAAGAAAGCTGAAAAACAAAGTCCAGAGGGTCACATCACTCGAAAATGCTTGGAAGTTGTTTAAAAACACTATATTAGAAGCTCAACTGGAGTGCATACCACAGATCAGAAAAGGTACCGCCAGGGCCAAGAAGATGCCAGCATGGTTAACGAGCAAAGTCAAGGAAGCTCTTAGAGGCAAAAAGTCTTCCTTCAGAAAATGGAAGTCTTGTCCGAATGAAAAAAATAAAAAAGAACACAAACTCTGGCAAAAGAAATGCAAGAAGACAATAAGGGATGCTAAAAAAGAATTTGAGGAGCCCATTGCTAAGAACATAAAAACCAACAACAAAAAATTCTATAAATACATTCAAAGCAGGAGACCATCTAGGGAGGCGATTGGACCCTTGGATGATAAGGGAGTCAAAGGTGTACTAAAGAACGATAAGGAGATTGCAGAGAAGCTAAATGAATTCTTTGCATCTGTCTTCACAGTGGAAGATATAGGGCAGATCCCTGAACCTGAGCTAACATTTGCAGGAAGGGATTCTGAGGAACTGAGACAAATAGTGGTAATGAGAGAGGAAGTTCTAAGCTTAATGGACAATATAAAAACTGACAAATCACCGGGCCCGGATGGCATCCACCCGAGAGTTCTCAAAGAACTCAAAGGTGAAATTGCTGATCTGCTAACTAAAATATGTAACTTGTCCCTTGGGTCCTCCTCCGTGCCTGAGGACTGGAAAGTGGCAAATGTAACGCCAATCTTCAAAAAGGGATCCAGAGGGGATCCCGGAAATTACAGGCCAGTTAGCTTAACTTCTGTCCCTGGAAAACTGGTAGAAAGTATTATTAAAGCTAGATTAACTAAGCACATAGAAGAACAAGCCTTGCTGAAGCAGAGCCAGCATGGCTTCTGCAAGGGAAAGTCCTGTCTCAGTAACCTATTAGAATTCTTTGAGAGTGTCAACCAGCATATAGATAGAGGTGATCCAGTGGACATAGTGTACTTAGACTTTCAAAAAGCGTTTGACAAGGTACCTCACCAAAGACTTCTGAGGAAGCTTAGCAGTCATGGAATAAGAGGAGAGGTCCTCTTGTGGATAAGGAATTGGTTAAGAAGCAGAAAGCAGAGAGTAGGAATAAACGGACAGTTCTCCCAATGGAGGGCTGTAGAAAGTGGAGTCCCTCAAGGATCGGTATTGGGACCTGTACTTTTCAACTTGTTCATTAATGACCTAGAATTAGGAGTGAGCAGTGAAGTGGCCAAGTTTGCTGACAACACTAAATTGTTCAGGGTTGTTAAAACAAAAAGGGATTGCGAAGAGCTCCAAAAAGACCTCTCCAAACTGAGTGAATGGGCGGAAAAATGGCAAATGCAATTCAATATAAACAAGTGTAAAATTATGCATATTGGAGCCAAAAATCTTAATTTCACATATACGCTCATGGGGTCTGAACTGGCGGTGACCGACCAGGAGAGAGACCTCGGGGTTGTAGTGGACAGCACGATGAAAATGTCGACCCAGTGTGCGGCAGCTGTGAAAAAGGCAAATTCCATGCTAGCGATCATTAGGAAAGGTATTGAAAATAAAACAGCCGATATCATCATGCTGTTGTATAAATCTATGGTGCGGCCGCATTTGGAATACTGTGTACAGTTCTGGTTGCCTCATCTCAAAAAGGATATTATAGAGTTGGAAAAGGTTCAGAAGAGGGCAACCAGAATGATCAAGGGGATGGAGCGACTCCCTTACGAGGAAAGGTTGCAGCATTTGGGGCTTTTTAGTTTAGAGAAAAGGCGGATCAGAGGAGACATGATAGAAGTGTATAAAATGATGCATGGCATGGAGAAAGTGGATAGAGAAAAGTTCTTCTCCCTCTCTCATAATACTAGAACTCATGGATATTCAAAGAAGCTGAATGTTGGAAGATTCAGGACAGACAAAAGGAAGTACTTCTTTACTCAGCGCACAGTTAAACTATGGAATTTGCTCCCACAAGATGCAGTAATGGCCACCAGCTTGGATGGCTTTAAAAGAAGATTAGACAAATTCATGGAGGACAGGGCTATCAATGGCTACTAGCCGTGATGGCTGTGCTGTGCCACCCTAGTCAGAGGCAGCATGCTTCTGAAAACCAGTTGCCGGAAGCCTCAGGAGGGGAGAGTGTTCTTGCACTCGGGTCCTGCTTGCGGGCTTCCCCCAGGCACCTGGTTGGCCACTGTGAGAACAGAATGCTGGACTAGATGGGCCACTGGCCTGATCCAGCAGGCTCTTCTTATGTTCTTATGTTCTTAAACATTTTCCCCTGAGATGCAAAAAAGTTAAAATACTGCAGATGCAGCACAGTAGCCAGAGATGGTGGTGGAGGCCACTTTGTGTGCCAAGTGCAAACACAGTATTCACATACACACACATGTCATTTTCCTCCTCCAAGCATGAGGGAAGAGTGATGCTGCACAGAAGCCCAGTTTGAGGCACATGATTTTCATCCATAAATCAGAGGAGCAGAAGGCTTCCCCTGTTCCCCCCCCAAGTAATGCCCAAACGTAATGCTGGAAACATTACAATTACTCCATCAAAGTAATAAAATCACTCCTAGTTCTATTACAATCAAAATGTAAAGGAATTACCCACTCGTTCCTCAAAAAAATAATGAATTACAAGTAATTTGTTACTTGGTACAAATTACTTCCAAGCTCTGGTTTCAACCTAACACTTAGGCCCAGAAGCCTGGGTATTGTTTTTGGGGAAAGGGGTGAGTCACTCTGTTGAGTTCCTTCGTGGGCAGAGTATCAAGGATCTACCTCAGTGTTTGTAAGTATCCCTTTTTACTAGCTTTGCTGTCTGAAAGTGAGTGTGTGTACGGTTGTATTTTTCTCTTTTCCGCTTTTAATAAAGCATTTATATCGGATGCCGTGGTTTTAGCATTGTTTGCAATAAATCAAGCCATTAATTGGGAGGGGAGGCATTTTGGCTGAAAAAGTAAAGGTTCTTTGGCCTTTGAACTCTTGTCTCCCTGGTCCTTGTTCAAACTTCTAACCACAATGTCACACTGACTCTCATTATGCTTCATGCATCTGATGAAGTGGACTTACGCCACAATAAATTTGTTAGTCTTTATGGTGCTACAAGACCTATGTACAAATTGAGATTTGTACATAAATAAAGCAGTTTGTTCAATTCTAGGGCTGTGCAGCCTCCACCCGAACCCGTCTCAGGAACGCTCGATCAGGATCAGTTTTGTGGGACGGCTAATATTTAATTCGGGGTTTTTAAACCTCATACTGTGAGGATGGCAGCAGGAGGCCCTGTGCCTCCTCTCCTGACCCCACTGCAGAGAGCAAGAGGGCTCAATCCTCCTGGGTGCTGCTCCATCAGTGCTTTCTCTTGCGGGGACCCTTGTGCTCCATTCTACTCATTCTCACAACAACGTTTAAGTTCAAATATAAGTATTTTGATCACTTTCAGAAAACAGAATCACCTTGGAAAACCTTGAGTGTACAGGTTGTTCAGAAAAAGCCAGCCAGGGAATGAGATAACCAGAATCCGGGGGGCAGGGGGGGCGGTGAGGGCAAACATCCAAAAGAAAATGGCATTTATTAAAATCATGGCCTAAATTGTACCTTTTGCAGACTTTTTCACAGGGCTGTGGAGTCAGAGTCAGGAGCAATTTTGGGTGGAGTCAAGAGTCGGTAGAAATGTACGGACTCCGATTCCGACTCTGACTCCTTCATAAATAGTAAATGTCTATTAGCTAGTAATAACAAATTTACTGTAGTAAAATGGTAGCACAAGGCATTTCACAACCATGTGAATCTAGAGCTTGGAAAAGTTACTTTTTTGAACTACAACTCCCATGAGCCCAATGCTGGGGAAAACAGAAGGGAATAGAAAAAGAGGAAGGCCAAACGAGATGGGTTGATTCCATGAAGGAAGCCACAGACCTGAACTTACAAGATCTCAACAGGGTGGTTTATAACAGATGCTATTGGAGGTCGCTGATTCATAGGGTCGCCATAAGTTGAAATCGACTTGAAGGCACCTAACAACAACATAGCTTTCAGTCTTTTTCTCTTTTGTGTGCAGAAGTCAAGTAAGTTTACATTTTCTTGGGTTGTTGAAGATGGCAGTGTTTTGAAAATCATCCCAATATGAAGCTTTAATCCAATACTTGCTTTTCTGGGAGTAAAGCTGCAATTCTAATCCCACATACCAGGAGTAAACCCCGTTGAATTCAATAGGACTTACTTTTCAGTAGACAGGATTGTGCTGTAAATTAATGGGACTTTTGAGTGAACATAGCAAAGAATTGTGTTTGTGTTGTAAATCTTTCCCTCTCCAATCCTATTTTTTAAAGCAATTAGGCATCACAGCTTTTGTTATGTAGGAAACTAATGCTGATTTAATTTTTTTTTAAATGTTCTGCAGTGACCAACTAGTTTTGACAATAAACTATTATATAGGGTGTATGTATTTTTGTATCTCCAGTGTGTGTGTGTATGTGGAGTCTTTCAAACAACCCAGTGAGGTAGGGTTGTTGACTGGAAACCAAGGCAGCTCACAATAAGAAATAAATCCCTTTAAAATCCAGTAACCATAAAAAACAAGTATAAACAGTTGCAAAACAGCTTAAAGTGGCATGATTCCAAATTTTGGGTTGGGTGAATGAAGTTCCTTATCACTTGAAGTTGCAGTTCTGGGCACGCTTCCCTGTTTGAGTTAGTCTCATGAAATACATTGGGACTTGTGTCTGATTAAACAAACATAGGATTGCACTATAAATATTTTTATAGGTTGTGCGAATAATAAACAACTTTGACAGCCATGCTTATATCAATATTTCTTCATACTATGAGGTGATAAGTATCTGATTTCACATTATGGTTGTACAGTGTTACTTCCTCTACATTTTAAATGTGCCCTTCTTCCTTGGGGTGTTCATGGTTCCCCTCTGTTGTTTTTATCCTGAGGGGCAGATAGACAGAGATGGTGAGTAGCCCATGGTCACCCAGTAAACTTTACAGCTCATTTCCATTTTAAAAAAATAATCAAAACGATTTACATTGAAGTTTATTAAGTAGATCCACACAATACATTTAAAGCACATTCAACTTGCATTTAAAGTGCATGACTTCCCCTAAAGAATCCTGGGAAGTGTAGTTTTCCCCTCACAGTTATAGTTCCCACCACCCTTAACAAACTACAGTTCTCATGATTCTGTGGTGGATTCATGTGCTTCAAATGTGTGTTGAAAGTGCTTTAAATGGTATGCTGTGCAGCACTTAGTGAACTGAAAAGAACAATTTTAAAAGATAATTTTTTAAATAAGGGAAGGGTCAGTGGTAGGGCATATGCTTTGCATGCAAAGGTCCAAAATGCAATTTCTGGAAAAGACTACTGCCTGGAATCCTGAAGAACCAATGCTAGTCCATGTGATCAGTACTGAGCTAGATGGTACCAAATGGCCTGAGGCAGTAGTCAGTTCCTAAAAGTCAGTTCCTAAAAGTGGGAAGAGATCCAAAGGCCACAGTGACTCCACAATTTATTTATGTATTTTATTTACAACATTTATATACCGCTTTATTGTAAAAAATCTCAAAGCAGTTTACAGAAGGAATTAAAACAATAAAATCATTGGCAAAAAAAGCCAGGTATTCAAAAACATTCAAAACAATAAAACCAACAATGAGTTAAAAACAGATAAAACCCACAATAGTTTCTTAATGCTTGGGTAGGCTTGCCTAAACAAAAATGTTTTTAGCAAGTGCTGAAAAGAGTACAATGAAGAAGTCTGCCTAATGTCAATAGGCAGGGAGTTCCATAGTGTAGGTGATGCCAAACTAAAGGAGTAATAGTTTACAAGGACGGAACAAGTACTATGTGGCACCCGTAACATGGAAAGCACACCTTGAACTTGACCTGGTAGCAAATCAGCAACCAATGATGATTTCAGAGCAGAGGTATTACATGCTGATAAGGTATCACTCTTGTCAGCAATCGTGCCACAGCATTCTGCACTAACTGCAGCCCCTCGGTCAGGTTGTGCTGCAGGGAATTTCTGTGACCTTGACTGACTGGCTGCCAGGATTTTTTTAGATTTGGTTTTTGGTTAGGAACGCTGACTTGCTGTGGGATACCAAGTTTTCTGCCTTACTCATAGGAATCTTGTGGTTGGTATGGTATTGCATTTAGGAAATCATCAGTCTTTTATTTTTTGTTTGCATTTCATATACCTTTAACCTCACTTCCTTACATCCAAAGAAGCAACAACAGTGATTCCATGCGCTCAGCTCAACCCCTTTAAACCCACTGATGATGCACCTTGTTGGTTGCATGACAGTTTGTCTCTTGCCCAATAGCAGTAAAAGAGAATTCACATACTGGGCAGCATGGCTGCAATTGTTGTTGTTCCCAAGCTGCTGCCTTTGAAGGTAGACCAAATCATGTCTGTTTTCTCTGTCAATTATTACTCACTGGAATTGGGTTGGCTGTCAAGTGAGTTTATAGCAGCCCACAGGGTAGACAGAAAAGAGTGAAGACTCCTCTCACCCGTACTCATTTCTCAAACCTCTTTCTGAAGTGAAAGGTCACATCTGTAAAGAAGTTTGGAGCAGCCATGTTAAAAGGTAGAGGCAGGGCATTCCAGGCAGGGAAATGCCAACTCTGCTTGGATATGGATATCTGCAGAGGGTCCCTAGCCAGGCTTTACCAACAGCACAATCCAAACTATATTTACTCAGAAGTAAATCCTGTTGACTTCTATGGGGCTTAGTCCCTTAGTAAGTGTGTTTAGAATTGCATCCTTCTGGGGCATGCATCTTTACTCCTGAGTGCTTGCATCTAACATCTCCACAACACTAGGCTCCTTTCTTCCTACAATGGCCTTCTGGTGACTGGCCTGGTCTGAGGGCACTTAAATCCTTCTTGCTAGAAGCAAGCAGGGTAGATTAAATGTTCCCTACCCAGGCTTTCCTCCAACACCACATTTCAATTGAGTTGATTTTTCTCTTACCCGCTTTTTTCACTCTCCAACTTTCACATCCATACATAGAGATCGGGAATACCATGGTCTGAACAATCCTGACTTTAGTGTTCAGTGATACATCTTTGCATCTGAGGACCTTTTCTGGTTCTCTTATAGCTGCCCTACCCAGTCCTTGCCTTCTGATTTCTTGACTATTCTCTCCATTTTGGTTAATGATTGTGCCACGATATTGATAATCCTTGACAAGTTCAATGTCCTCATTGTCAGCTTTAAAGTTACAGAAATCTTCTGCTCTCATTACTTTAGTCTTTTTGACGTTCAGCTGTAGTCCTGCTTTTGTGCTTTCCTCTTTAACTTTCATCAGCATTCGTTTCAAATCATTACTGGTTTCTTCTAAGAGTATGGTATCGTCTGCATATCTTAAAAGTTGACAATGAGGACATTGAACTTGTCAAGGATTATCAATACCTTGGCATGGTCATTAACGAAAATGGAGACCATAGTCAAGAAATCAGAAGAAGGCGAGGACTGGGGAAGGCAGCTATGAGAGAACTAGAAACGGTCCTCAAATGCAAAGATGTATCACTGAACACCAAAGTCAGGATCATTCAGACCATGGTATTCCCGATCTCTATGTATGGATGTGAAAGTTGGACAGTGAAAAAAGCGGGTAAGAGAAAAATCAACTCAATTGAAATGTGGTGTTGGAGGAGAGCTTTGAGCATATCATGGACTGCGAAAAAGACAAATAATTGGGTGTTAGAACAAATTAAACCAGAACTATCACTAGAAGCTAGAATGATGAAACTGAGGTTATCATACTTTGGACACAATGAGAAGACATGATTCGTTAGAAAAGATGATGATAATGCTTGGAAAAACAGAAGGGAGTAGGAAAAAAGGCCAAACAAGAGATGGATTGATTCCATAAAGGAAGCCACAGAAATTAACTTACAAGATCTGAGCAGGGTGGTTCATGACAGATGCTCTTGGAGGTCACCGATTCATAGGGTCGCCATAAGTAGTAGTCGACTTGAAGGCACATAACAACAACAACCCAGGCTCCATCTTTTAGCTAAGATTTCTAAATTTTCAAACAGATATATGTTTTTCTTTGAATTGTATGCTCCAAGCAACTATAGATGATGCTTATTGTGTCGTGCTCAATGCCATCACTTGGGCCCGCCCCTGAAATCTCAGGGTTTGGGATGGTTCTGACCTCACAACTGTAGAGGAGAAGGAACCAAACATTTATCTTTCCAGGAGGGGAGATGGAGAGGCCTTGCAGCCTGATGGAATGGCTGCTGCTAGGCGGCACTTGAGGAAGGACCCTGGTGGAGCTCAGCTGGTGGAAACTAAATATATTTCTGCTAAGGCTGAGAAGTGAATTGGAGCACATTTGATAAGTTAGGCAAAGGAGCTGAACATTCCTATCACTTTTTGTCAGGTGGGGTCTCCAGCCTTTTGGGACCTTTGAGCACATTGGGAATTTAGAGCAAGTGCCAGGGAACGGCATGGCCGATCCTGAACTTTCTGCAGGGAGCTGGCCAGTCACAAAATGGCAAGGAGGAAAAGGTTAGATCTAGGAAATTAAAAAATAATAATCATGGATTTGCATGACTTTTAAACAAGGATACTCTCTCTCCTGCCAAATAATGAAATGAAAGATTGCTTAGGTGTATATTGACCGCACAGTGAAAATCACCAATCCAGTGCTTCCCAGCACCACCATGGTAGAAAAGAATCCATCTGAAGATATCAGTGTGTTTTAATTCGATGGGACTTTTCTCGGGATGCCAAGTAAAAATCTCCAAAATCCATGAGGACCCATTTTAATTCTACAGGATTGAACATTTAACCAAACACCATGGTAAAACCATGTGTGTGTGGAGGATTTCACAACATTGATTTTAAGTGATTTAGGTGGATCCAGGGGAATCCAAAGGAGGCACCCTAAACACACCCATCTCCCAGGATTTTCTCCGCTGATGGAGGTGTAGGGTTGGCAATAGCAGGTACGTGGTGCCTTTCAAACACTCTTGACAGAAATAATCAAAGCAGCCTAGATGGTTTCACTTCTCAGGAGAACACTGCAGCCCAGAGGCCAAAGGACCTCAGACTCCACTCTGTCAGCCAGAACGCCTCTCCTCCCAATTAATAACTTTACTTGATTTGTTGCAAACAATGCTAAAACTATGGCATAAGATATAAGTGCTTTATTAAAAGGGTAAAACAAAAATACAAGCATACACACACCCATTTTCAGACACCAAAGCTATCAAAAATGGATTCTTACAAACATTGAGGCAATCCTTGATACTCTGCCGGCGGAGGAACTCAGCAGAGGGACTCACCCCTTTCCCCAAAAGAAATGCCCAGGCTTCTGGGTCTGAGACAACACAGGGTCCACCTCTGGATGGTCAGGGAGCAACATAATTTCCTGGTGTGGACGGGCCTTTCTACCCTTCCAAAGCCCATGCCCTCCTACCTAATAACATATTAATTTATGTCAAAACTCTTAGGCTGAACATATTCTGCAGTTTAGGATTACACACACACACACACACAAATGCGTAGTTACACTTCTCAATTTCAGCCTACTCAGAGCAAAAGAGCAGGGCCGGATTATCAATTAGGCTTAGTAGGCTGAAGCCTAGGGGCCCGGAGCTCTTGGGGGCACGTGCATAAGCTAAAAACCGCCCACCATCCCCCTGCTTCACTTACCTTTTTCTCCACTGTTTTTTGCGGTTTGCCATCAATCAAGATGGCAGCTGAGGTTTCAGCCTAGGGGCTCTCCTCAGCTTAATCCGGCCCTGCAAAAGAGGATGGAGCTATAGTATTGCAACGGAAAACTCTTACAAACCTCACTGTGGGGGGTGAATCCTGCTATTCCACATCTAGGCAGGCCTCTTAGAAACACCTGGTGATGCTCATTGAGAACATGATAAAAATTTCAATTTTTTAAAACTTCTACATGGGCATGGGCTTTCAGGGTGTGGGTGAGTGGTATCTCTTAATCTCCATCTATAACAGGGTTGAGGAACTCTAGGCTTCAGAGATAAATGTGGGTCTCAAGGCCTCACCATCTGGCTCTCAGATCCCCACATGAGCCATGCTCCATCCTCCAGGCCACATCCCTCACCACCCCATCTCCAATCTGAAATGAGGTTAAACAGTGACAGAATAATATTCCCTATTCAACCCTCTTCTATACTGTCCCTCCTCTATGAACACTGTTGATAAGAAGCGTGGTGCTTCTCTCCATATTCCAAGCATTTATGCAGTTTCCTCTTTGTGAATTCATTGATAAGTAGTGCATGAATTTCTGTGATTCCTCCCCTGTATTAATTCTTTGATGCAAAATAAGATATGCCTTTTGACAGAAGTTTTTCCACACGCCAACCATCTGTATGGTTTCTCTGTGAATTCTTAGATGAGTAGTGAGATGGGCCTGCTGACGGAAGCTCTTTCCACATTCAGAGCATTTATAGGTTTCTCCCATGTGTGAGTTCTTTCATGTAGTGAGATTTGTCTTCAGACAGAAGCTCTTTCCACACTCTAAGCATTTAAACAGTTCCTCCCCTGTGTGTATTGTTTGATGAGAAATGAGATGAGACTTTCTAATGAAGCTCTTTCCACATTCAGAGCGTTCATATGATTTCTTCCATGTGAATTCTTTGATTAGTGAGGTCTGTCTTCTAAAATAACCTCTTTCTACACTCCAAACATTTAAATGGTTTATCCTGTGTGAATTCTTTGATGAGTAGTGAGACTATTCCTACATGTGAAGCTATTTCCACACTCCAAGCATTTAAATGGTTTCTCCTGTGTGTCTTCTTTGATGAGATGTGAGATGAGACTTTCTAATGAAGCTCCTTCCACATTCAGAGCACTTATATGGGTTCTCCCCTCTGTGAATTCTTTGATGAGTAGTGAGCTCTACCTCCCCAAAGAAGCTCTTTCCACACTGCAAACATTTGAATGGTTTATCCCGTGTGAATTCTTTGATGAGTAGTGAGACCACCCTTACATGTGAAGCTCTTTCCACACTCCAAGCATTTAAATGGTTTCTCCCCTGTGTGTCTTCTTTGATGAGCAGTGAGATGAGACTTTCTAATGAAGCTCCTTCCACATTCAGAGCATTTATACAGTTTCTCCCGTGTGAATTCTTTGATGCAAAATGAGACTACCCTTATATGTGAAGCGCTTTCCACACTCCAAGCATTTAAATAGTTTCTCCCCTGTGTGTCTTGTTTGATGAGAAGTGAAATAAGGCTTTGTAATGAAGCTGTTTCCACATTCAGAGCATTTATATGGTTTCTCCCCAGTGTGAATTCTTTGATGAGCAGTGAGACTACCATTACGTGTGAAGCTCTTTCCACACTCCAAGCAGTTAAATGGTTTCTCCCCTGTGTGTATTGTTTGATGAGAAGTGAGATGAAATTTTCTAATGAAGCTCTTTCCACATTCAGAGCATTTATATGGTTTCTCCCCCTGTGTGTATTGTTTGATGAGAAGTGAGATGAAATTTTCTAATGAAGCTCTTTCCACATTCAGAGAATTTATATGGTTTCTCCCCTGTATGAATACTTTGATGAGAAGTGAGATGTGCCTGCTGATGGAAGCTCTTTCCACATTTAAATGGTTTATCCCCTGTGTGATTTCTTTGATGAGTAGTGAGACTATCCTTACTTGTGAAGCTCTTTCCACACTCCAAGCATTTATATGGTTTCTTCCCTGTTTGAGTTCTTCGATGTGTAGTGAGTGGTGTAGTAGTTTTTCCCCTTTTTTCTTCAACTGGGATTTGATGGCAGTCACCGTTCTGAGAAGTAGGAGATGTAGTCCTCCGCTTCTCTTCTTCTACAGTTCTCCTTCTTTGCTGCTCCCCCTTAATACACATGGCTCTTTCAGGGAACACCCCGTGTAGTTCTCCCTGATTCTCGGTTTCCCATACATAACCTGTTGCAAAGAAGAAGAAAAACTATTAAGAGCCTGAGGGAGCCTCAAATCAATGAACAAGCACACATAATGCAGAGAAGGAGAGCGGGTGGAGCTTCAGGGACGGAACTGTCATTGTTCAGAGCAAGAGACTTCTCACAGTTCCGTGCACCTGACGGCTCAACATGGGATGCGTCAGTCCATTCAAAGCCCTTCTCCTCTGCCATCTCACTGTTCCACCCCCGTTTTGCCAGGCCCATGATACCCAGTGCTCTTCAACATTTTTATTAATGACTTGGATGGAGAGGTGCAGGAAATTAGCAGATAATACAAAATGGGGATGGACACCTAATACCTTGGAAGACAGAAACAAAATTCAAAGGGATCTTGATAGGCTGGAGCATTGGGCTGAAAACAACAGAATAAAATTTAACAGAGATAAGTGTCATGTTCTACACCCAGGAACAAGAAACTAAATGCAAACTTATAAGATGGGGGATACTTGGCTCAGCACTACTACATGTGAGAAGGAACTTGGGATTGTTGTTGATCGAAGCTGAATATGAGCCAACAGTGTGATGTGGCTGCAAAAAAGGCAAATGCTATATTGGGCTGCATTAACAGAAGTATCCTTTCCAAATCGCATGAAGTATTGGTTTCCCTCTATTCGGCACTGGTTAGGCCTCATCTTGAGTACTGCGTCCAGTTCTGGACACCACAATTTAAAATGGATGCAGACAAACTGGAACAGGTTCAGAGGACGGCAACGAGGATGATCACCGGACTGGAAACAAAGCCCTGTGAGGAGAGACTGAAAGAACTGGGCATGTTTAGCCCTGAGAAGAGAAGACTGAAGGGAGATACAATAGCACTGTTCAAGTTGCAAAAGGTTGCAAAACAGAGGACGACCAGGATCTCTTCTCGATCGTCCCAGAGTGCAGGACACAGAATAATGGGCTCAAGTTACATGAAGCCAGATTTCAACTGAACATTAGGAAAAACTTCCAAACTTCGAGTGGTACGAAAAGGCAACCAATAACCTAAAGAGGTGGTGAGCTCTCCAACACTGGAGGCATTCAAGAAGGAGCAGGACAGCCACCTGCTTCGTATGCTTTAACCTAGATTCCTGCATTGAGCAGGGGGTTGGACTCGATAGCCTTATAGGCCCCTTCCAACTCTACTATTCTATGATCGATAAGGTCCAGGGTGTGGTCAACAACTATTTGCAGGAAGGTGGTTCCAGATACCCTGAAAGAGACAGTGATACAATCGTGTCTGAAAAAGTCCACCCTGGACCCATTGATTTGGAACAATTACCCATCAGGGGAAGAACAGGAGAAGACAGGTGGAGTCCAAACCTGTTATTCTTGTTTGACCTTTCGGCAGCTTTTGAAATGACAAAAATGTTTATTGATCCATCAACCATTGCATTTCATCAGGCAAGCATTACCAGACCAATAATTATTCCATGATCTGTTGATCTTCCAGCATTTTAGCCCTAGTATCAATAACAATTTTCAATATTTGGCAACATTTAAAGCAACGAAAAGAGTGTTACCATTTAAACATACTGTCAAAGCAAATTCATCAGATCTACCAGGAAACCATTCTAAAACAGGGTGCAATAAGCTGTCCCTTGCACTCTTATAAAAATGATAATACAGAAGCATGCGTGCTATAGTCTACAAAGCCCCTGAGGTACATGGAGAACATCTCTGGTCACAGGATATACCTTGAGAGCATCCTTCTGCCACCACAGAGATGTTTGATACCATCAACAATGGTATATTCTGAGCTGACTTAGTGAAATGGGTATCAGAGACAGTGTTTTACATCAGCTTCAGAGAAGAGCACTGGATGATTGTGTTTCGGCCCCCTGGCACTTGTGCTGTGGGGTATTGCAGGGTATCATCTTGTCCCCAATGCTGTTTATCATCCATATGAAGCCACAGGGAATGGTCATCAGGGATTTGGGCTGAGGTGTCAGCAGTACACTGATGATACCCAGCTCTATTTCTCAGTCACACCTGAAACAGGAGAGGCTGGGCAAGCCCTGAACCGGTGCCTGAACTTTGTATTGGGCTGGATGAGGGCCAAGAAATGGACTCTGAATCCTGACAAGATTGGCTGTGGGTGGGTGGTTCCCAAGTCAGGATGACTGGTCAACTGCCTGCTTTGGATGGAGTAGTACTCCCCCTGAAAGAGCAGGTTCGTTGTCTGGGGGTGCTCCTGGATCCGGCTTTGTCACTACAGGCACAGGGCCAAGGAGACTGAAAACTAGTGTTGCTACTGACATACCGTCCACCCTGCCCAGCCGCTTCTCTGACTGAGCTTGCAGATGCAATCTTGGCTGGAATAGGATAGCCTGACCTCAATAATGGATTGCTGCAGTGTGCTGTATGTGGGGTTGCCTTGAGATTGGTTTGCAACCTGGAGGCGGTGCATAATAAAGTAGCTCAACTGGTCACTGGGGAAGGATATATCTAACATGTTACCCTGCTGCTAAGAGAATTGCCGTTGCTGCCCATTCGCTACTGGGCTAAATTCAAGGTGGTGGGTTTGGTGTATAAAACTCTATACAGCTTAGAACTAGGAAACCTGAAACATCATCTCACACCTTACACATCCAGTTGATCACTGCGCTCTCCAGATGAGGGCCTGCTGCAGATACGTTCTCATCATGACGTCTGTTCCACATAACACAGAAATTTAGTGTTGTGGCATCTACCCTTTGGAATTCCTTCCTCTTAAATATTAGACAGGCACCATCTCGTTTGTCTTTTTGGTGCCTACTAAAGTCTTTCCTGTTTTAACAAGCTTTTAAAGAAGATACTTTTATCCCAGTTTGCACCTACATTGGATTTGTTTCTAAGATGGCTTTGCTTTTTAAAACTTGTTTGCTGCCCTGGCCTCCTTCTGAAAGCCAGTGTGGTGAAGTGGTTAGAGTGTTGGACTAGAACCTGGAAGACCAGGGTTCAAATCCCCACTTGGCCATGAATCTCCCTGGGGGACACTGGGTCAGACACTGTCTCTCAGCCCTACCTAACTGACAGGGTTGTTGTGAGGTTAAAATGGAGAGGAGAGGACCAGTACCCCACCTTGAGCTCACTGAAGAAAAGGTGGGATATAAATGCTGCTATTATCATTGTTGTTGTTCTGTGCCTCCAAGTCGACTATGACTTATGGCGACCCTATGAATCAGCGACCTCCAAGAGCATCTGTCATGAACCACCCTGTTCAGAGCTTGCAAGTTCAGGTCTGCGGCTTCATTATTGTTGTTGTTATATAAATTAAATATAGGAAATACACAAAAATTCTCAGTATTCTATTTTCGTTGCCAACTATGCAGCCAGGAAGCCTTACCAAGAGAGGTGATGATCCGACAATTCTCCTCCATGACTTCCCTGTGCAGCGCCCTCTGGTCAGGATCCAACAGAGCCCACTCCTCCTCCATGAAATACACAGCAACTTCCTCAAAGGACATGAGACTCTGAGAGGAAAGGAAATATTTGCTTCTTTATACATAACATACATATTATTATTAGCTACCAATATCTAGAAGACTCATCAAGGGAGGGACTTCCGGGAAGGATTGCTTCGCTTGTGCCTGCCTCTGAGACAAGCTCTCGTCTCAGAGGAAGCTTTTTCAGTTTTAAAACCAGTCAAAAGGTTTTTTTTGACTGGTAAAAACTTTCTCCCAGGCAAGGGAGAAACGAAGAGATCATCCACAAGCTTCGTTGTGTTTGTTGGGGGACTTGAATTCATTAGGATCGCCTATGAACGAAGGACCAGCCAGCAACGTCAGACAGAGCCAGGGAATTTCAAGCAAGCTCAAACTGATTAAGCAAGACGTTTTTCTTTTCTTCAAAGAAAAACAGATTTTAACAGGCAAGCATTCTTCTGTCTATCCTTATCATTTGGCTTAAATTGTTGCAGTAAAAGAGATTTGTTAAAAGAATCAGCAGTAAAGAATCCCTGGGTGAGTTATAACTTTTCTCTTTTATACACGGAATTAAGGCGGAAGGAAATCGAAATAGCTTATCTTTGTTTTTATTGCAAAAAGCTGGCCTGGAATTGAGCATTATAAAGATACAAACGGATGGGAGGCATCTAATCTGAGGAGAAAAATTTTGATTTATATGAACTTTTGAGTATTATATGTCTGGGACTATTTTTTCTGATCTACTTCATTTTGACGAATCTGCTTGTTCTTTATGCCACTAACTATTTGGATGCTGTGAACTAAATTTGTTTTGCATTCTTGGACACATAAGAGATAAGGCAGTTTGTGCTGTCTACATTATGATGTCATCAGGTTTGGAATATTAACTCCTTTGTTGCTGGAAAAAGAAATAAATTGCTCTTTGCTTGGGAATAATGCTATATTGGAAATTGAAGGGTTTTTTTTCTTCTCAGTTTTAAAAATGACAATTAAGAAAGTGGCTGAGACCCTGGATGTAAATATGTTTCAGAAAATAATGGATGAGATTGAGACAACGAAACAAGAACTGAGACATGGCAAACAAGAGATGAAAATTGAATTTGGCAAAATGAAGCAGGAGCTGAAAGAAATAGGGGATTTTATGAGAGAGGAGGTTGATGAGATCAAAGATATAACTAGACAAGCAATAGAAGAAGAAAGAAAAATTAAAGGGAAGATGCAAGTCCTGGAGATTGCAACAGATATATCAAATGTGGAACTGGAAAAAGATTTGGAGTTTATGGACCTTAGAGATAAAGATTACTGTTTGGAATTCAGCGTTGTCCCTGAAGAAATTGATGAAGATATCAGAGATAAAGCTATCAATGTTTCGAAAAAATTTCTGGACTGGAATGATGTGATGGAGCTTGAAATAGAGAAAATTTATAGAATTAATTACAGATATGTGACAATGGAAAAACTCTCGAGATGTGCTAGTGCATTTCGTAAAAAAGAGGAACAGAGATATGACTTTACAACAACATTTCAGTAACACATTCAGAATTGATGGCAAGGAAATATTTGTGAGGAAGGAAATTCCCATCAGACTCTTATTATATGATTATGACTATGACAGCAAGATTATTATGGATGCAAGGATGGAATTAACACTGATAATGGAAAAATGGCTATTGAAATTACTGGACCTAGCAGACTTGATGAGATGGATTAATCGACATGTTTATTTGGAGAAAAATCGATGGATATATTTCTCAAGGAGTGGAAATCTCTATTTGACTTTTTGCGGAAAGAATAAAGTGATGTTAATGAGATTTGATGATTAATTAAGATAACTACTGGAGGAAAGTGATTTTGTAATATATTAAGAGACAGGTTTGTTATATATTATAGACCTATAACTGATCTGCAACAAATCGGAAGTCAACATTTTATTTTATTGTATTAGTTATTAATTTGTTTTGTTTTGTTTTGTTTTTTGAAACTTTGAATAAAAATTAATGATAAAAAAAAAGACTCATCAAGGGAGACTGAGAACTATCCTGCAGATATGTGACTTCCACGAGAGGTATTTGCACCCTCCCGGGTGGGCAGCTTTGACAGAAGCAAAGAGAAGGAGAGAGATTCATCCAGGCTCAGGGACATGAGAAGAGGACAGAGGCACCCGGGCTGCCCCCAGCCTCTCTCCCCCCACTGATCCTTCCCCCTACCTAGTCCTCCTCCACAGCAACTGCTTCTTCTTCACCACAAAGAAGAGACGGTTGAGGAGGTCTTGCTGGCCTCATTTCACCATCTGCGAGAGAGAAAAGTGGTGGGAAGCTAGTAGAGTCTGCTTGTCTCAGAGGTTAAGTGATGCATGTGTAACTACATGCTGACATTGCAAAATATCTCATCCATCATATTTGTTTTGGTTCTTCCTACACATGTTATAGTTAAGTTGTATGAAAGAACAAAGCTTCCCACTGGGACTCTTGGTCAGAAATGCTAGAAGTGGTTTAAATCCAAAAGTACTTAATATATATTGATGAAATATATAGAAAAGGCTGCAGAGAAGCATTTCCCACCACCGAATATTCAGGAATTTCTGGCATAATCAAGAGAGATCAGGTCAATTCTTACCAAGTGAACTGGCACGTCTGTCACTCTCCTGAACGGTCCCCCTTTGCAGGGAACACTCTCTGGCGTCCGACAGCGCCTCCTGTGACTCCAGGAAATCAGTGGCCTCTTCTGCAAACAGACCCTTGACCTGAAAGAACAATGAGGATGTTGAAGACCATGAATGGGGAGACAGAATAGAAACTAGATGACTGAAGCAAAAGGCCTTGAGGTGTTTGGGACATTCCTCCATGGATAATTTCCAGAAAGGTTTGGACAAGATCTCCCCCCTCACATCCTGAGCCCCTTCAAAGTGCCAGAATGAAACTCTCTCACACCTGCTGCTCTGCCTGCTTCTTGACCTCTGCCCTGCTCAGGAGGAAACCTTCTGCCAGGGCCACTGCCTGGGAAGTGGTCTCCGCTGCACATTCCCTCACCCAGCTCTCCATCTCTGGTGGAAGGACAGCCAGGAACTGTTCCAGGATCACCAGGTCCAAGATCTGATTCTTTGTGTGATGCTCTGGCTTCAGCCACTCACGGCAAAGGTGGTGGAGTTGGCTGCAAATGTCTCGGGGCCCTTTGACCTCCTTGTAGTAGAACAGCCTGAAATGCCGGCACTGTACATCTGAGCTAAGGGTGTTCTCCTCACCCAGGATAATCTGCCCAGTTCTTTCCCAGAATTCCTCAGGGCTCCCAGCATGGATGATATATGGACCTCTTGTTGCTTCTGGGCAAGGTGAGTCTTCCATCTTTGATTTCTGTGCTCCAAGGAAGCCTCCAACAGGACCCAAGAGACTCCTCCCTCCTCTGGCAAAGGTGGTTCTAATTCAGGTTACTACCAAGTCCTACAAAAGCCAAAACATTGTTTGGTGAGCAGATTATAACACTCAGGAGGGGAAGACTTTCTCTGAGGAAATGTGGATGAGTCTGGATATCAACCAGGTCATCCCTCAAAGGAAAGACAGCTGAATGCTGAGACACAAAGCAAAATGGAACATTTGTTTGGGAGCTTCCTCCATGTGAAGTCCATAGATTAAAGCCTTCAGTCTGGTTTAGAATCAGAAGGTGCAACATCCCTCCCAGAAATCCATCCCCTACAGCTCATGGGAGCCTGAGAAGAATCTGGCTACTAGATCACATCAATGGCCCATCTAGACCAACATCCTCTTCTCATAGTTGCCAATCAGATGCCGTGAGTCCAATAACCTTCTTGAAAGTTGTGATTCCCTGCTGATATTCAGAGGCATTTAACTGCTGGTGCTGGAGGAAATGGACATATAATCACTAGGAACTATTTTGGCATTTATGTGATATATAAATCAATTAACAATAATATTACTAGGAGGCATGGATAGCTTTGTCCTTCACGAATGAGAGAAGGGGGCCTCTACCTTCCTCTCCCAGCTCTCACCACAGGGGCATCTCTAGAACCATTGTGCTCTGAGGCAGTAAGTGTTTCTTCTTAAACAAAAAAAGGTGTCTTTTCAATTTTATTGTAACTTTTTTACAGAGCTTGGAAAAGTTACTTTTTTTGAACTACAACTCCCATCAGCCCAATCCAGTGGCCATGCTGGCTGGGGCTGATGGGAGTTGTAGTTCAAAAAAGTAACTTTTCCAAGCTCGGCTTTTTTAAAACAAATTATTATGTATTGTTGTAATAATCTTATGTAAAGCACTTTGTGAGGTCTGCTTGAAAAGCGGTACATAAATACCTAAAAGAGATTATACAGCTACAAGAGTGGCTGTATACTATAGCCAGTGGGGATTTTTCACATTCAACAATGTTAAATTAAAAATACCCCCATGCCATTCTGATGCTTCCCATAAGCTCATTTCAAAACAAAACTTTAGAAAACATATAGTCCTGAACTCAGAAACACTTGCTTAACAACCCTGTCCATTTTCATGGCAATACACAAAACAGTCAGAGAGAATCGAAAGTTCAAAGTCTAAAAGAAAGTTTATAGAATAAATTCCAGATATGTGACAATGGAAAAACTCTTAAGAGATGTGTTAGTGCATTCCGTAAAAAAGAGGAACAGAGATACAACTTTACAACAACATTTCAGTAATACATTCAGAATTGATGGCAAGAAAATATCTGTGATGAAAGAAATCCCTATCAGACTCTTATTATATGACTATGGCAGCAAGACCAAGATTATTGGGTGTGCAAAGATGGAAGATGGAATCAATACTGATAATGGGAGAATGGGAGAAGAGCTATTGAAATTACTGGACTTAGTAGACCTGAAGAGATGGATTGATTAATTGACATGTTTATTTGGAGAAAAATTGATGGATATATATCTCAAGGATTAGAAACTTCTCTTTGACTTTTTGTAGAAAGAATAAAATGATGTTAATAAGATTTGATACCAATTAAGATAACCACTGGAGGAAGGTGATTGTATAATTTTATTAAGAGACAGGTTTGTTATATATTATAGACTTATAGCTAATCTACGACAAATCGGAAGTCAATAGTTTTTATTGTAATAGTTATTAATTTGTTTTGTTTGTTTTGTTTTGTTTTTGAAAATTTGAATAAAAATTAATGATTAAAAAAAAAGAAAGTTCAAAGTCTAAAAAGAGAGAGAGAAAAACCCAGAGCCCTTTTGGACTTTTTTCTCTTGACAGTTCTCATAATCTGTTGAAATTCATTAAAAATCAGCTATATTCACAGAGTGCTTGTAATCCTAATACTGACTTTACCCCATACTCCGACCTTCATCTTCTGCAGTTTACAAGTTAAAAAAACACCTGGCTGATTTTTAATTAATTTAAGAAATTTTGGCTTGAACTCAATGATAGTCTTGGTCATGCTCAGTAAGAACCAACTGGCAGTGTTCTAAAAGCCAGACTCACAGCTGCTGGGCTTGCCTACTCAGGGGGCCACACCCACAGCAGTCTTTGATTTCACGTGAGACAGTCATGGCTTCCCTCAGATAATTCTGGGAAGTGTAGTTTGTGAAGGGTGGTGAGAGGAGACTCCTGTTCCATTGAGAGAGCTCCAGTGGCCAGAGTGGTTTAACAGTCAGCCACTCTGATTGAAGGTCTGTGAGAGGAGCAGAGCATCTCCTAGCAACTCTCAGCACCCTTCACTAACTACACTTCCCAGGATTCTTTGAGAGAAGCCATGATTGGCTTTGAGCCATGGCTTTGAGAGAAGCCATGATAAATTGTTTTAGATTGTTTTTAAAATATGTGTTTTTAAATTTGTATATTTGTTTTTAGTTATTGTAAACTGCCCAGAGAGCTTTGGCTATGGGGCGGTATATAAATACACTAAATAAATAGATAAATAAATAATGATTGTCCAAAGTGTAACAGAGGCCTGGTATGGATGTGGCCAGGGACAGCTTTGTTTTAAATTTGGGTGGGAGGTAGAGTTGCCAGGTTCAGGGCCTGAGACTGATCCTGTATCTTTAGGAGAAGAGAAAGTCAGCCAAGTGCCAGTGTTTAGGCTCGTTCGCAGCGGATCCCTTGATTTTCCCCCTCCAGGAGCCTGCGGCTGCGGCGCAGCTTTTAGTAGTTGGGCTGCTCCGCCGCTCCCGGCTCGTTCTGCGGCATTTTAAATCTCGCCGCGACGATCCTGCCACACACACAGAGAAACGTAGATCTCGCTGTGGGATTTGAACTTGCAAACCCTGGCTTTGCTACCCACAGCTCTTCCCAACTTGGCCCCCTTCAGTACTGAACAGGCTAAACAGAAAGGGCGGGAAAGGAGGAACGAACAAAATGGCGACCGTTAAAAGAGCGGGAAAAAATCCAATCAAAAAAGGCGTAGGGACAAGGAAGAAGCAATGGCGGACACCGAGGAGCACCAACAAGCTCAAACAGGGCCGACCGGGAGAAACTGCCTCAGCAGAGCGGCCTCAAAATACGCTCTACAGCCGCGGGGCTGAGAGACACAATCACAGCTTAAAGGGTCAGGTAGAAATCTGGGCCGAGGAGGCAGAACGGCCAGTGAAATCCCTGCAGCCGCTGGGACAGTCGCAGAAGGGAGAAGCCACAGCCGCAGGCTCCTGAAGGCCGCTCACCATATGCTCAGAAGCACATGTTACCAAAGTCTTTCAAGCTACACAGGAAGTGGATTGGACTGTGAAAGACCAACCCAAACAGTGTTTGCATTTTGACAACTTTGTAGGGCAGTCCAATACCTCAGAGAGAAGGTCAGGTCTCCTGCTCCCCTGGTACATACACTACAGCTGCCAAATTTCCCTGCTTTTTAAAGTTTGATAGAAATATCTGTTGGCTATAGGTATGTTCTTAAAGTGCAAGGTTTTTTGCCTATTAGTGAATAGACAGATAGATAGTTCAATCTCCATTTGGAGATTGTTCAATCCAAGTGCTGACTTTCCCTCCACGTTGCTGCAGCGATGTCCATTGTTTTAACAATATGCTGAATCTCCCCAGCTTCAGCTCTTCAGCTTCCTTGGACGGACCTGGGTTCAAGCATTATGAGGGAGGGAGGAAACCTTGTCCATCCGCTGTCTCTTAATTTTACACACTTTTATCATCTCTCTCCCTTTCCTTGGCTTCTAAGTTAAACAGCCCCAACTATCTTGAAGTCCTCTCACTCAACTACAGAACTGCTGGTTGATTAATTTGCAGGTTTGTTGACAGTTATATTCATCTACTGAACTGAAATATGAGTAACAATTTCTAGCTGAACCATGCTTCGCCCCCTTTAGATTATATTGTTTAATTTCAAAACGATGTAAGATTTCTCTGCGTTGTCTGCTGTCTGGGATACTACTTCTACACATGGAGGTTCCACTCCTCTCACAGTTAATGAGCTGCCTTGCTGGGCCAGACCAAAGATTCCCACGGGCTGCGACCTCCTGTTCCAGCATCGACCGCCTTTCCTGCGGAGGAGGCCACAAGCTTTGCACCCGACAGCAGCTGGGATCCACCGGCTCTCCTCTGCGGAGGCATTTTCTCCCCTCCCGATTTTTATTATAATTATTTAAATGTATATCCTCCCCCCCAGGAGCCCCTCATCCCTCCCCACCTTCCCAAGGCGTTCCCCTCCCGCTCCCAGAGTCTCCCCTCCGAGCAGGGCTCGCCCCGCGCATGGTGCGCCCGAGGGGAGGGGCTGCTATAGGGCCCTCCGCCCCCAACCAGAAGCCGCGCCCCCTCTTCTCCCCATTTCCTTGGCTGGTCCCCTTCCCCCAGGCGCCCTCCCCGCCCCCCGGGACTCCCCTTCACCCCACAGGGAGCTCACCAGAGCCCCTACGGGAGGCCCCGACGCAGCCAGTCGCCAAAGAGCCGGCGGAGGAGGCGGGCGGGAAGGAGCGGGCGAGGGGCTCTGGAGGACCCGGCCTCCCCCATCCCTTCCTTTCCCCTCTAGGAATCCCGCTCGGTGTCCTTAACCCTTCCTCGGCAAGACACATTGGGGCGGAGCGGATCTGGGTGCAGGCGCGTCTTGCCTCGCGCTGAGACGAGGATTTCTGTCCAAGCATGAACCCGCGTGCGCCCATTCAGACGAGCAGCCGCTGAGACGCGAGGGCGGCTCCTGAGGCTGCATGGAAACCAGCACGAGTGCAACCTGCTGGTGGCCTTTTCGTGGAAGGAATGAAATTCAGGAGACCTTCCCTAAAAGCGAACAAACGTCTGGTATGAAACGGAAATTAAAAGGAAAGAGATTCTTATTCTTATTACCCCAACATCTATTTTTGGGTTCAGAGACATGTTAACTTTGGCTTTTAGTCGCTGTAGCTGTGAACTTTTTTTTAGTGTTTTTAACTTTTAAACAAATAAGGAACTGGGAACTAGGAACCTACTTCAGCATCAATGAGGATGGTGAACAAATGTGTGGTATGAAATGGACATTAAAAGGAAATAGATTATTCTTCTTATTAATTTATATACCAGTCAATTGCTAGTTGAGAGGCAGTGTGGTGCAGTGGTTAGAGTGTTGGACTAGACCTAGGAGACCACGGTTCGAATCCCCACACAGCCATGAAGCTGACTGGGTGACCTTGGGCCAGTCACTGCCTCTCAGCCTCAGAGGAAGGCAATGGTAAACCACCTCTGAATACCACTTACCATGAAAACCCTATTCGTAGGGTTGCCATAAGTCAGGATCGACTTGAAGGCAGTCACTCATTTCCATTTTCATATGTATACAATAACAAAGTACAGACAAATTCAATTTTACAAATCCTCTGTACAATCCACTTCAGTCGCACTCAAAGTAAGTACATGAATATGTTTTGCTGCCTTAGCAAACAAAGCTGTTTTGTATATGACATATGGATCACAGATCTGACAGTAACCAACTTACTTTCACAAATGTCGTCTCACCCTGTAGAGATGTCAAAATCTGTCCCAGGAATCTCTCCCTGGAAATTTGATATAAATGACAATATAGGTAGTGTGAAATTACCTCTCCCCCACCACAAATACAGAACCGTAGATTTCTTGGAACACGCCTATATCTTCCGTCCAAGAAGGCTGAGGGCATAGTCTGAAATTGTAATTCTGTGGATGCGATTCTCAGAGAAGCAAAGGTCAGCCTTTGTAGATATCGAGCTCTTTCACGGTTAGGTTTCAACAAAATACCAATATGAAAAAATTTGAGGATTTGATTAAATCCTGATTATTATCTCAATTTATTTTCGATTCCTGGGATGATAAAAATATCTGGTGGGAGATTTTTAGAGATCGGCAACTCTTGACATAACTTGGCCCATCCACCCTTCCTCCATTGTTCCCTCAAGCAGAGCTTTGGAAGGCAGTCTTTCATAATATCCAGAACCCTCTCATAATACAGAAGGGCTGCCTTCTGAGCCCTAGCCTGAACCAATGCCATGCCCATCTCTGTCCTAAGAAACGGGGCTGGGGTCATAGAATCATAGAATAGTAGAGTTGGAAGGGGCCTATAAGGCCATCGAGTCCAACCCCCTGCTCAATGCAGGAATCCAAATCAAAGCATTCCCGACAGATGGCTGTCCAGCTGCCTCTTGAAGGCCACCAGTGTTGGAGAGCCCACTACCTCTAACATAAGAACATAAGAACATAAGAAGAGCCTGCTGGATCAGGCCAGTGGCCCATCTAGTCCAGCATTCTGTTCTCACAGTGGCCAACCAGGTGCCTGGGGGAAGCCCGCAAGCAGGACCCGAGTGCAAGAACACTCTCCCCTCCTGAGGCTTCCAGCAACTGGTTTTCAGAAGCATGCTGCCTCTGACTAGGGTGGCAGAGCACAGCCATCACAGCTAGTAGCCATTGATAGCCCTGTCCTCCATGAATTTGTCTAATCTTCTTTTAAAGCCATCCAAGCTGGTGGCCATTACTGCGTCTTGTGGGAGCAAATTCCATAGTTTAACTGTGCGCTGAGTAAAGAAGTACTTCCTTTTGTCTGTCCTGAATCTTCCAACATTCAGCTTCTTTGAATGTCCATGAGTTCTAGTATTATGAGAGAGGGAGAAGAACTTTTCTCTATCCACTTTTTCAATGCCATGCATAATTTTATACACTTCTATGATGTCTCCTCTGACCCGCCTTTTCTCTAAACTAAAAAGCCCCAAATGCTGCAACCTTTCCTCATAAGGGAGTCGCTCCATCCCCTTGATCATTCTGGTTGCCCTCTTCTGAACCTTTTCCAACTCTAGAATATCCTTTTTGAGATGAGGCAACCAGAACTGTACACAGTATTCCAAATGCGGCCGCACCATAGATTTATACAACGGCATGATGATATCGGCTGTTTTATTTTCAATACCTTTCCTAATTATCGCTAGCATGGAATTTGCCTTTTTCACAGCTGCCGCACACTGGGTCGACATTTTCATCGTGCTGTCCACTGCAACCCCGAGGTCTCTCTCCTGGTCGGTCACCGCCAGTTCAGACCCCATGAGCGTATATGTGAAATTAAGATTTTTTGCTCCAATATGCATAATTTTACACTTGTTTATATTGTTTATATATTGTTTATATATATTGTTTATACTCTCTAGGTAATTGGTTCCATTGTCGTATGGCTCTAACAGTTAGGAAGTTTTTCCTGATGTCCAGTTGAAATCTGGCTTCCTGCAACTTGAGCCCATTATTCCGTGTCCTGCACTCTGGGATGATCAAGAAGAGATCCCGGCCCTCCTCTATGTGACAACTTTCCCTGGGGGTACTGCTAATAAATATCTCAGAAACTTGTTTTGGCAGAACTCCAACTCCTCCAAGTTGTTCTGCCTTATCCCCCAGATCCCCATATTGGATTTGAGCGGCCACTTTCCCGAGGAAAACTTTCAGTGCCAGATTTACCAACCTGCCTCCCCTAGAGTAGAAACATTTTAGAATAGCTCAGATTGTTTTCTGTGCTGTTATTTTAGCATTCTGTAAGTGAATGTTCCAAGAGTTTTTCTCGTCAAAATATATCCCAAGGTACTTAAGGGAGGAAACCTGTTCTATCTTGTTTCCACCTAGACTCCAGTTATTCTGTGGGGGAGGGGGGCGTCTGCCAAAAATCATCACTTTAGATTTAACATAAATGATTACCAGAGCTTGGAAGTAACTCGTTATTTTTAACGAGTTACTTTTAATTCGTTACAATTTTAAATAACGAGTGGGTAATTCCATTACATTTGGCAAGTAACGGAACGAATAGTAATTTCCCTAATTTTCAGCTTCAACTTTAACGTTTCCACATTAGGTTGGACGTTACTTGGGGGCGGGAACAAGGGGAAGTCAGCTCCTGGCTGTGATTGGTTAACACAAGACATGTGCCTCACACTGATTGGACCTCTGTGCAGACTGTCTCTTCCCTCGTGATCTGTGTTAGGAGGCACGAGGGAAGAGATGAATAGGCAGGGGGAGCCTGCTAGCGTCTGACTCTGAGAGGAAAAAATGGACGCCAGAGGAAAAAGCCAGGGCAAGGACAACAACGGAGGAGAAGGCTGCAGCAGAATGGTGAAGAGCTGTGGAGGTGAGTGACGATGATTTGTGTGTGTGTGTGCCCCGGTGTGTGTGTTTTCGGCTGGAGTCTCTGGTTTTGGGGGGGGGCTCCGGCTCTCTGGCTACCACCCCTTACTCTCTGGACTCTCCGCTTCAATTTAAAAAAAAAATCAAGTTTCTAGGTGGTCTAATTCCCGAGATATACACCAAAACGTACACCCCACCTGCACAACTTTTTTTTAAACAGAGCATGCTCTAGCTACAACTCCCATCAGCCCAATCCAGTGGCCATGCTGGCTGGGGCTGATGGGAGTTGTAGTTTAAAGTAACTTTTCAAAGCTCTGGCTGCAACCCCGCCCTTTCATGATTGTGAGTAAAGTGCAGACTTGTGTTTGTGTTGTAAATCTCTCTCCCTCCAACCCTATTTTTAAAGAAATTAGGCAGGGTTTATCACAGTTTTTATTATGTAGGAAACTAATACTCATTTTTTAAAAAAACGAATGAAGTTTATTTATTTATTTTTATTATTTTATTTATATCCCACCCTTCCTCCCAGTAGGAGCCCAGGGCAGCAAACAAAAGCACTAAAAACACTTTAAAAATCATAAAAACAGACTTCAAAATATATTAAAACAAAACATCTTTAAAAACATTTTTAAAAGCTTTAAAAACATTTTTTTAAAGAAAAAGTTTAAAAACATATTAAAAAGCAATTTCAACACAGACGCAGACTGGGATAAGCTCTCAACTTAAAAGACTTGTTAAAAGAACAAGTTCCTTATCACTTGAGGCTGCAGTTTTCCCTGGTTGAGTAAGCCCCATTGAATACATTGGGACTTGCTTCTGAGTAAACAAACATAGGATTGCACTATAAATATCTTTACAGGTTATATAAATAAACATATTTGATAGTCATGCTTATATAAATATTTTCATAGAATCATAGAATAGTAGAGTTGGAAGGGGCCTATAAGGCCATCAAGTCCAACCCCCTGCTCAATGCAGGAATCCAAATCAAAGCATTCCCGACAGATGGCTGTCCAGCTGCCTCTTGAATGCCTCCAGTGTCGGAGATCCCACTACCTCTCTAGTAATTAGTTCCATTGTTGTATGGCTCTAACAGTTAGGAAGCTTTTCCTGATGTCCAGTCGAAATCTGGCTTCTTGCAACTTGAGCCCATTATTCTATGTCCTGCACTCTGGGATCATTGAGAAGAGATCCCGGCCCTCCTCTGTGTGGCAACCTTTCAAGTACTTGAAGAGTGCTATCATATCTCCCCTCAGTCTTCTCTTCTCCAGGTTAAATATGCCCAGTTCCTTCAGTCTCTCCTCATAGGGCGTTGTTTCCAGTCCCCTGATCATCCTTGTTGCCCTCTTTTGAACCTGTTCCAGTTTGTCTGCATCCTTCTTGAAGTGCAGAGACCAGAACTGGACACAGCACTCAAGATGAGGCCTAACCAGTGCTGAATAAAGGGGAACTAATACTTCACATGATTTGGAAACTATACTTCTGTTAATGCGGCCTGATACAGCATTTGCCTTTTTTGCAGCCACATCACACTGTTGGCTGATATTCAGCTTGTGATCAACAACAATTCCAAGATCCTTCTTGCATGTCGTACTGCTGAGCCAAGTATCCCCCATCTTATAACTGTGCATTTGGTTTCTTTTTCCTAAGTGTAGAACTTTTACTTCCACCCAGTTTTGTCATGCTGTGTCCCTATAAGTATCCAATTGCATACTATGGTTGTACAATACTTCCTTTACATTTTAAGTATGCCTTGGGGTAGTCATGGTTCTCCATTGTTTTCATCCTGAGGGGCAGATAGGCTGAGAAATGGTGAGTAGCCCATGGTCACCCACTACACTTTATAGCTTATTTTCATTTTGAAAAATTAATTAAAACAATTTACATGCAGGCAAAATTTATTAAGCGGATTCACACAATATGTGTAAAGCACATCCAACTCGCATTTAAAGCGCATGACTTCCCCTAAAGAATTCTGGGAAGTGTCATTTCCCCCTCACAGTTATAGTTCTCACCACTCTTAACAAACTGCAGTTCCCATGATTCTGTGGTGGGATTCATGTGCTTCAAATGGGTGTTGAATGTGCTTTAAAGGAATGGTGTGGATCTGCCCTAGGTATGATGTTCATTCAAGAGTGAATTGAAAAGAACAATTTTAAAAGATACTTCTTACTCTTACTCATTTTTCAGACCTCTTTCTGAAGTAAAGGGTCAAATCTGTAAAAACATTTGGAGCAGCCACATTAAAAGATAAGGGCAGGGTATTCCAGGCAGGGGGTTGCCAACCCTGCTTGGATATGGATGTCTTTGCAGAAGAACCCTAGTCAAGGTTTACCAACAGCACAGTCCAAACTATATCTACTTAGAAGTCAGTCCTGTTGAGTTCTATGGGGCTTAATCCCTTAGTAAGTGTGTTTAGAATTGCAGCCTTCAGGAGCCTCCATCTTTACTCCCCAAAGCTCCCATCTAACATCTCCACAACACTAGGCTCCTTTGTCTCTGCTGTGGCCTTCTGGTGACTGCCCTAGCCTGAAGGCACTTAACCCTTCTTGCTGAAAGCAAGTAGGCTAGATTAAATGTTCCCTACCCAGGCTCATATATATAAAATATAAACGGCATTTTGTCAAAAGTATTTTTGTCTACATTTTATACCTCATCCTTGGTTTTCCAAGCTTGGCATGGAATGCTTCTCATACAGAATTAATTTGAAATGCTGCATATTTATTATCATAATCATCATATTCAAAATAAAAAATATATGTACCGCCTTCAAGTTGATTCCAACTTATGGTGACCCTATGAATAGGGTTTTCATGAGGCTGAGAGGCAGTGACTGGCCCAAGGTCACTCAGTGAGCTTCATGGCTATGTGGGGATTTGAACCCTAGTCTCATTTTGTTCTCACAACAACCCTGTGAGATAGTAGGTTAGACTGGCCCAGGCAGGGTTATTTAGTGAGCAAAAATGATGCAAATAGGATCTCTTTTAATTGTGCTATCGACCTGCTTACTTCCACTCTGACTGGGGCATCTTGCAGCATGAGGAAGAGATGGGGGCACATCACAGCTGAAGTTCACCCACATAGGAGCATTATCACTTCTTTATTACAGAGACGCCTGTTGCAGGTTTTGCTGCTGAGAGCAGCAGTCAGTTAGTGCGGCCACTTGAGTCACAGCTTGTTGATCCTGAGGAGGCAAAACTAGAAAGTGAGGTTCAGAAAGGAGGCCCTGTGCACGAGGAGGAGGAGGGCATGAAGCAGTGCCAGTTGCCCACAGCCGTATCTGCAGAACAGCAAGTACCATGGTTTGGCTTTGAGAAAGCTTGTACATTTGTGAGCCAGAGTGGGAAAAATGTTGTTGTACGATGCAATTACTGCCTTCCAAGGATCAAAAATGTGAGATCAGCTGTTTCCTCCTCATCCAATGTGAAGAAACATTTTGAGGTAAGCCTTTGTCATGCTGGTCCTCAAAGAGTGTCCATTGTCTATTTATGTTTAAATTGTGAAGTTCCTCTTCCATTTTTTCTTGGATTCATGCTTTGTTCTTCTTCCTCAGAGGGCACACCCTGAGAAGCTGAGAGCAATTGAAGAAGCAATAAAGGCAAGGAGACGTGGCCTTCCTGAACCAATGCATGACACCCCTCCTCCCAAAATGCTGAAGCAGCAGCAGACAACCCTTGAGAGGTGGGGATCTGGCAGGGATCTGCTTCTTCTGGCAGCCTGCGTACACCCTCGCTTCAAACTAGATCGGCTGGAATCGTGTCAGGCCACCACCCATACCAACAAGTAAGAACATTAGGGAAGCCCTTTGGGTGGATTACTCCAAGGGAAATGTTGTCTCAAGGGAGGCATCAGAGGGCTTAAGGTGGTAGGCAGGGGCTGGGCCTTTTCTTCCTGGGGCTGCTCATCACAACCTTGGGTTGCTGCAGGTAATCCTTAAGGGTCTGCTGTGCTGCCCCATGAGTGTGGTGACTTGGTCACCTTCCTACCTTCCATGTCATCATCCACAGGCTCAGGCTGGACCCTGAACCAGGGGACATGACAAGCATCAGGAAATGAAGAGCAGATGATGGTTTCCTAACATATATGTGTTAACATATCCTCTCTGTTTCTTAGATACACAATGGAAGCCTTGTTGAAAGCTGAAATAAAGATGGGTGTACTTAATGAGGACAGTGATCAGTCTTCAGATAAAGACCAGGAAGGAGATGACTTAGAAGATGACTTCTTTAACTTTCTGCCCCAGGGCAAGAAGTCAGCAGTGGACACTGCTGAGGAGGAACTGGTGAGGTACCTGAGGTCTCCCAGCAGGAAAGTGTCATCACTCCATGGCTTTCCACGTGTGCTGCGGTGTTTTTTGCAGCACAACACAGGCATGCCTTCAAGCGCCGCAGTAGAACGCCTGTTCAGTACTGGTGGCAACGTAATGACTGTAAAAAGACATTCCTTGTCTGACATGCTCTTTGAGCATCTTGTTCTTTTGAGACATAACAGAAACATATTATAAAAGCATTTCAAGTGTAAAATTTGATTTCAAGAGTTGGGGTATCTTCATTGCTTGGGGGGATGTGAGATTCTGTTATGCCATTATGTTAATCTTATGGATAATTTTTTTTATTCTACTACCCCCTGTGTGTGTGTGTTTATTTTTAATATTGTTTTAGGCTTCTTAGATGTGCAGCAGCCAAGGCCAGCACCTTGTAGGAGTTTTTAAAAAAAAGTAACTGAAATGTAATTGTAGTGATTACTTTTGAGAAAAAGTAAAGTAATCAGTTACTTTCAGAGCAATTGTAACTGTAACGGTAATTACAACTTTTTTGGGCCAAGTAATTGTAACTGTAATTTATTACTTTTTAAAAGTAATCTTCCAAGCTCTGATGATTAGAAGCTGTTCTAATTGACAATAATTATAAAGTTTATTCAAGCTTCTCTTCAGCCCAGATTTGTTCATAGATAACAGTACCAAATCACCTGCATATATTAATATAGCAGTTTTACATTTACCTACTGATGGAGGGAAATGATCGGGCAGTTTAACTCAGTTACCATGTCATTCATATAAAGATTAAACAGGAGGGGCACTAGCAAAGAGCCTTGTTTAACTCCTTTGATCATACAAATTTCCTCTGTCAGTCTTTTGTCTCTGCTGACTCTTACCCTCATACTTGTATTTGTGTAAAGTTCCCGAATCAGAAACAACAGTCTCTTATCAATGTTAGTCCCTGCAAGTTTATCCCACAATCAGTTCCTATTAATTGAATCAAAGGTTGAGGAGAAATCAATAAAAGCAGCAAAAAGCCTTTTAGAAGGACCGCTGGTATCATTTCATTCATTCATTTCCATCATTGGTGATCACTCGTGGCTGAGTAAGATTGTCTTCCAAGATAAGGCCTTTAACAGTGGGTTCGTAAGTGACTGTGGAGGCCAATTCTGGATTCACACAGCCTCCCACATTGAGGACGTAGGTTTCCAGATGGAAGATAGTTGCGATGAGGATTTGTTTGACGTGCCTTCCACTCATCTCGTTTGTCCCGTTCACCCAGTATTTGTGCTTCTTCGAAGTCCATAGCACCTTTGATAATAGCCAACCTCCATTTGGGATGTTCATGGGCCAAGACTTCCCAGTTCTCAATGCTCATGTTACATTTTTTTTTAGATTCACTTTAGGAACATCTTTAAACCTCTTTTGCTGTCCACCGATATTCCTTTTTCTATCCTTAAGTTGGCAGTAAAGTAGCTGCTTTGGAAGACAGTGATCAGGCATTCAAACAACATGGCCAGTCCAGCGAAGTTGATGTTGAAGGATAATTGTTTCAAACTTTCAACACTGGTATCTTTGCTTCTTCCAAAATGCTAACATCAGTCCGTCTGTCTTCCTAAGTAATTTGCAGAATTTTCCGGAGGCAGCATTCATGGAATCTTTCAAGAAGCTGAGAGTGGCTTTTATAAATGGTCCATGTTTCACAGGTGTACAGTAAGGTCGGTAGTACAATGACTTTGTAAATTAGCATTTTGGTCTCCCTGCAAATATCCTGATCCTTGAACACTGTACACTTCTTTTGGGAGAATGTGGCACTCACAGAGCTCAATGCTAAATTTCAGCATTGATGTCAGCGTTTATAATACTGCTGGTATATTTATGAATTAAATGATGTAACACAAAGATCTGGTCTAGTGTGCTGTGGCCTTTCCTATTGTTCCTGATAAAGAATATTATTTTCATCTGCTCAGTCTGTCAACTTTTGGAGGAGGAAGCGACTATAAATCTTAGCACTGACATCCAATAAACTGATTGGTCGGTAGTTCTGAGGTTTAGATTTGTCTCTTTCTTATAGATTGGAAGTATTATAAATTTCCATCCCTTGGCGGAAACCCCCGTGGTATTAAATAGGAGAATAATTTAGCCAAGGAAGGAGCCCATCATTTGGAATTACTCTTAAAAACCTCCGTTGGGATCATATCCTCACCAAGTGCTTTACCTGCTGCTAGGACGTGAATAAGTTTGCTCACTTCTTGTTCTGTAACCGGGGGCCATTCTGGAAGTGCTGCCAAGAAATCCAAATTAGGAGTTAGACCATTAGTACCATCGTTTTTATCACTTCCAAAGTAGTGACTACAGTCAGTGCCAAGCGTTTGCTGAAATACATGCCTCCAATATTGGATTTAATCCCTTATCTGACATTGAGATCATATCCCAAAACTTTCTCTCATTACTTTCCTGGGCTGCCAGCCCTAACTCTTTCCATTGAACCACCATGTATATCCTTTTTTTCTTTCTAAGAAGATCCTTATAGGTTAAGCGGCAAGAAACCAGTACCTCCAGATCAGCTTCCAGCTTCAGCTGCCTTACCCTCCTGGTTAACTGAGAGCAAGATTCTTTTTTGCTTGTCTGCAGTCAGTATACCACCCTTCTTCATGGAAGGCCATTCTAGACTGATGAGCTGTTCTTGTTAAAAGTGACCTTAAGTCATTAGAAATAATCAAAATATCTCCTATAGGATCTAGATTATCCCTTTTTGTCAGCTGGGGTCTCCAGCCTTTTGGGACCTGTCAGAACATTGGGAATTTAGAGGAAGTGTCAAGGGATGGCATGGCCAATCCTCAACGTTCTGCAGGGAGCTGGCCAGTCTCAAAGTGGCAAAGACGAAAACATTAGACCTAGGAAATTGAAAAAGAAACATCATAGATTTCCATGATTTTTAAATGAGGACACCTTCTCACCTCCCAAATAATCAAATGAAAGATTACTTAGGTGTCTATTGACCGCACAGTGAAAATCACCAATCCAGTGCTTGCCCACACCGGCACAAAAGAATCCATCCGAAGAGATCAGTGTGTTTTAATTCGATGGGGCTTTTCTCAGGATGCAAGTAAAAATTTTCCAAATGCAAGAAGGCCCATTTTAATTCTACTGGATTAAACATTTAACCAAACACCAAGGCAAAATTGTGTCTTTGTGGAGGATTTCACAACACTGATTTTAAGTGATCTACGTAGATCCAGGGGAATCCAAAGGAGGCACTCTAAACACACCCAACTCCCAGGACTTTCTCCCCTAAAATGATGTAGGTGTAGGGTTGGCAATAGCGGGTACAAGGTGCCTTTGAAACAATCTTTACAGTGATCATGAAACAGTGATCTTTGAAGACTTGGAAGACTAACTTTAATGCAGTTGGGGAATCGGCAGCCCTCCAGCCAGCAGGGCCAATCTCAGGGATGATGGGAGCTGTAGTCGAACGACCATCTTTTGGGCCATAGGTTTCCCAACCCTGCTTCAATGACTGAACTGACTGAATGTAAGAGTTTTGTAGCCCCATAAAGACTAGCAAATTCATTATGGCATAAGCTGTTGTGGACTAGAGTCCACTTCATCAGATGCATGAAGCATAATGACGGTCAGTGTGACATTGTAGTTCGAGGGTTGAACAAGGCCCTGGGAGACAAGCGTTCAAATCCCTTTCACTGCTCAGGAGAAGTCACTGCTAGCCCAAAGGCCAAAGAACCCCAGCCTCTACTCTGTCAGCCAAAACTCCTCCCCTCCCAATTCACAACTTTGATTTATTGCAAACAATGTTAAAACCATGGCATAAGATATGATTTATTAAAAGCGGAGAAGAGAATACAAGCATGCACAGTCACTTTCAGACAGCAAAGCTACTAAAAATGGATACTTAAAGCCTCTGAGGTAGATCCTTGATACTCTACCAGCGGAGGAACTCGGCAGAGGGACTCGCTCCTTTCCCCAAAAGCAATACCCAGGCTTCTGGGCCTAAGTATTACGCTGACACAACCAAGGATCCACCTCTGTATGGTCAGGGAGTGACACAGTTTCCTGGTATGGAAAATCCATGCCCTCCTACCTAATAGCATATTAATTTATGTCAAAACTCTTAGGCTGAATATATTTTGCATTTTGGCTCACACTCTCTCTCTCTCCGATGTTACACTTCTCAATTTCAGCCTCCTCAGAGCAAAACAGGATGCGGCTGTAGTATTGCAATGGAAAACTCTTACAAACCTCATTGTGGGGGTGAATTCTACTATTCCACTTAGGTCTCACCAAGGCTCTTAGAAACCCCTGGTGATAGATCCCTTTATTTATGCCAATTGAAAACATAATAAATCTTCAATTTTTCAACTTCCTACATGGCATGGGCTTTCTGGGAGCAAGTATGGTGCAGTGGTATCTGTTAATCTCCATCTATAACAGAATTGAGACACCTTAGGCTTGGGAGATGAATGTGGATCTCGAGGCCTCACCATCAGGCTCTCAGATCCCTCCACAGGCCATGCTCCATCCTCCAGGCCACATCCCTCACCACCCCATCTCCAATCTGAAATGAAGGTTAAACAGAAACAGAATCATATTCCATATTCAACCTATATTGTCCCTCCTCTATGAACACTTTTGATGAGAAATGTCGTGTCTCCACATTGCAAGCATATATGAAGTTTCTCCCTTGCTAATTCATTGATGAGTAGTGCATGTATTTCTATAGTTCCTCCCCTGCATGAATTTTTTTATGCAAAATGAAATATTCCTTCTGACAGAAGTTCTTTCCACACTTCATCTAAACGATTTCTCGCCTGTGTGAATATATTGATGTGAAGTGAGACTCCTTTTCTGTGTGAAACTCTTTCCACACTCCAAACAACTGTATGGTTTCTTCCCTGTATGAATTATTTCATGAGAAGTGAGATGTGCCTGCTGACGGAAGCTCTTTCCACACTCCAAGCATTTATATGGTTTCTCCCCTGTGTGAATTCTTTGATGAGTAGTGAGACTATCCTTACGCGTGAAGCTCTTTCCACACTGCAAGCATTTAAATGGTTCCTCCCCTGTGTGTATTGTTTTATGAGAAATGAGATGTGCCTGCTGACGGAAGCTCCTTCCACATTCAGAGCATTTATATGGTTTCTCCCCTGTGTGATTTCTTAGATGTGTAGTGAGATGTGCCTTCCGACAGAAGCTCTTCCCACACTCCAAGCAGTTATATGGTTTCTCCCCAGTGTGAATTCTTTGATGAGTAGCGAGGTCTGTCTTCCAAAAGAAGCTCTTTCCACAGTCCAAACATTTAAATGGTTCACCCCCTGTGTGAATTCTTTGATGAGTAGTGAGACTACTCTTCCATGTGTATCTCTTTCCACACTCCAAGCATTTAAATGGTTTATCCCCTGTGTGAATTCTTTGATGAGAAGTGAGACTACCCTTGCATATGAAGCTCTTTTCACACTCCAAGCATTTAAATGGTTTATCCCCTGTGTGAATTCTTTGATGAGTAGTGAGGCTACACTTGTATGTGAACCTCTTTCCACACTCCAAGCATTTAAGTGGTTCCTGCCCTATGTGTATTGTTTGATGAGTAGTGAGATGAGATTTTCTAATGAAGCTCTTTCCACATTCAGAGCATTTATAAGGTTTCTTCCCTGTGTGAAATCTTTGATGAATAGTGAAGTCTGCCTTCCAAAAGAAGCTCTTTCCGCACTCCAAACATTTAAATGATTTATCCCCTGTGTGAATTCTTTGATGAAAAGTAAGATGTGCCTTCCAATAGAAGCGCCTTGCACATTCAGAGCATTTATATGGTTTCTCTCCTGTGTGTATTCTTTGATGGGGAGTGAGGTCTGCCTTCTGACGGAAGCTCTTTCCACACTCCAAACATTTATATGGTTTCTCCACTGTTTGTGTTCTTTGATGTTTAGTGAGCTGTGTATTACTTTCTTTCATTTTTTCCATTTTTTCGTGGACTGGGACTTTATGGCAGTCACTACTCTGAGAAGTAGGGGGCTTATTCCTCCTCTTCTTTTCTTCAATAGCTCTCCTTCTCTGCTGTTCCCCCTTAATACACCTGGCTGTTTCAGGGAACACCCCGTGTAGTTCTCCTTGATTCTTGGTTTCCCATTCATAACCTGTTTTAAGGGGAAAAGAAAAGCTTCAACTCAATGAACAACCATACATAATGTTTTTGATAAAGGAACAACTGAAAAGACTTATTTCAGAGGCAAAACCTGCCATCCATCTAGTGGCTGCTGATAACAGCTAAACAGACAGCTGGTGTTCTATGGACTATTTGATTGGGTGTCTGCAGCCCAGAGCTCAGCTCCCAGCTCAGAAATCAAGCTCAATCATCTCATGAAGACTAGCCTACTTGACAGGTTTGTGGTGCAGAACAACCCTGTGAATTCTCTTGTGTACTGTGTGGGGCAATGTCAGGATAGAAACATTATTTTAAAAAGGGGAGAAACTGTTATTCACTATCAGGGCACATCATCCCAAGCTGAATAACTGAATTCTCCAGTAAAGTATGTGATGGCTACACGCAGCTGCCCAGGGTCCCTGGCTACCTGGGGAAGGGAGATCCGGCTACAGAGAGTGTACCCCTCTCTTTCACCCTCCCAAACTCTTTTTGAGGTTCTCACTTCCACCAGATATAGAATTACAGAGTTTTAAGGAGACTGCCCCTTATCAAACAGCCAGGGGTGCCTCTGAAGGGAGTGTGGTATAATGGTTTCAGGCGTGAGTGGTGCCATTAGAGAGAGACCACACCAGGTTTATAAACAATTACAGATTTTACTAAAACACAAAGAAAATATGAGACTTGCAGAAAGATATGCAATACAGAAGGATGCCACCACTCCTGACGTAGGAAAAAAATTACAGGAAACCCAGAATATTCTTGTGGCGCTAAACCAAATTATAACTGGATGAACACAATTGAATTACCCTAGTCTGAACAGGCAAAGCACTCAAGAGAATCTTACTCTTCAGTAGCAGTGTTCCTTGAAAACTTCCATCCAGACTCAGCAAATATTTTCCTATCTCCCAGGCATCTTACCACAGTGAGAACACACCTCATTCTAAAGAACTCCAGAATGGCTATTCTTTCATAAAAACTCTCCTTGCCAAGAATAATTGGCTCTGCCCACCATGATTCAGCCAGCAGGAAGTATTCCTGCCCAGGGTACCAGCAGCAGGAAACTATAGCGCCTTTAATTTTCCTGGCCTCACACAAGAGATCTGGAATTTTCACTGCCCTGAAATTCGAGGCCCCAGGCCAGGTGATGTGATCAGTCAGGCCATGTAATTTGGGCAAGTGAACCCTGTAACTCCCTAAACAAACTACAGACAATTCCTTTCTTATGAGTGCTAAAATATTCTGGAATCTTGGGAAAGAGGAACCTGAGTGATGCCACCCCGGTTTCAGTGATCATGGGCAGAGGAAGGTATAGCGCAGTGGGAAGTGAAAGTTAACCATGGAAGAAGAGGTCAAACCTGTTTATATATTCTTCCCCATTCCCACTCCTCCCACGGACCAGTTTCTGGTTGGCCTTCTGTTGTTCCACTGGCCTGTGTGTGCTGTTAACACCAGATCGGTAGAGAATCTGGGTGAAGTGGGAGGAAGTGATCTAACCCAGCTGTGCCCACACGGATACTCAGCGCAACATAAGTAGAGGCTGCAGGGATGGGGGAGGGAGGGATTTTTGTGGTTCATAGAACTTCTGTCTCCCCCACCAGGAAACCATTCTGTCTTGCAGCCAGCTGTGAGGGCCTCAGCCTGTAGTTGGGCCAAGGGGACAGTACACTAGGGTTGCTGCTGCCCATCAGCTTCTCTGACTGAGCATTGAGCATGGGCTGGTACTCGATGGCCCTTCCAGCTCTATGATTCTATGACCGACAAGATCCAGGGCTTGGTCAACAAGTATTTGCAGGAAGGAGTGGTTCCAGATACCCTGAAAGAGACAGTGATCCAGTCGCTTCTGAAAAAGTCCACCCTCTACCCATTGGTTTGTGACAATTACCCATCGGAGGAAGAACTGGGGGAGACAGGAAGAGTGCAAACCTGTTATTCTTATTTATCTCTCAGCAGCTTTTGATACCACAAAAATGTTTATTGCTCTAATGACTACTGCATTTAACCAAGCAAGCATTACAAAACCAATTCCATAATCTGTTACTTCCAGCATTTTAGCTTTAGTATCAATAACAATGTTCTGAAATTTGGCAACATTTAAAGTATCAAAAGGACTCTTACCATTTAAACATAATTTAAAGGAAATGCATCAGATCTACCAGGAAACCACTCTAAAATGAGGTGGAACAATCTGTCCCTCGCACCTTTATAAAAGCGACAATACAGAAGCATGTGTGCTATAGTCTCCACAGCCCCTGAGGCACAAGGACAAAAACTCTGGTCACAGGATATAACTTGAAAGCATCCTTCTGTCATCATAGAGACCTTTGATACCATCGACCATGGTATCTTCTGAGCTGACTTAGCGAAATGGGTATCGGAGGCACTGTTACATCAGCTTCAGAGAATAGTGAAGGATTACTGTCGTTCTACCCCCTGGCAGTTGTGCTGTGGGATATCGCAGGGCACCATCTTGTCCCCAATGTTGCTTATCATCCATATGAAGCCATTGGGAATGGTCATCAGGAGATTTGGGCTGAGGTGTCAGCAGTACACTGATGATACCCAGCTCTATTTCTCAGTAACACCTGAAACAGGAGAGGCTGTGCAAGCCCTGGACCAGTGCCTGAACTTGGTGGTGGGCTGGATGAGGGCCAAGAAATGGACTCTGAATCCTGACAACATTGGCTGTGGGTGAGTAGTTCCCAAGTCAGGATAACTGGTCAACTGCCTGCTTTGGATGGAGTAATACTCTCCCTGAAAGAGCAGGTTCGTTTGTCTGAGGGTACTCCTGGATCCAGCTTCGTCGCTACAGCCACACAGCCAAGGAGACAGAAAACTAAGGTACCGTCCACCCTGCTTCCCAGCCGCTTCTCTGACCGAGCTTGGAGAGGCAATCTCTGCTGGAATGGGAGAGCGTGACCTCAAGAATGGATTGCTGCAATGTGCTCTATGTGGGGCTGTCCTTGAGGTTGGTTTGGAACCTGGAGGTGCTGCAAATAAAGCAGCTCAACTGGTCACTGGGGAAGGAAATCACTAACATGTTACCCCCACTAAAAGAAGTGCACCGGCTGTCCATTAACTACCGAGCTAAATTCAAGGTGGTGGGTTTGGTGTATAAAACTCTATACAGCTTGGGACTAGGAAACCTGAAACATCGTCTCACCCCTTACAAATCCAGTTGATCACTGCACTCTGCAGGTGAGGGCCTTCTGCAGATAGCATCTCATCAGGACGTCTGTTCCACATAACACAGAAATTGGGCCTTTAGTGTTGTGGCATCTACCCTTTGGAATTCCCTCCTCTTAAATATTAGACAGGTGCCATCTCTTTTGTCTTTTTGGTGCCTACTAAAGACTTTCCTGTTTCAAGAAGCTTTTAAAGAGATACCTTTATCCCAGTCTGCATCTATATTGGAATTGTTTCTAAGAAGGCTTTGCTTTTTATAACTTGTTCTTTGCTGTCCTGGCTTCCTTCTGAAAGCCAGTGTGGTGAAGTGGTTAGAGTGCTGGACTAGGATTTGGAACACCAGGGTTCAAATCCCCATTTGGCCATGAATCTCCCTGGGGGACACTGGGCCAGTCACTGCATCTCAGCCCTACCTACCTCACAGGGTTGTTGTGAGGATAAAATGGAGAGAACCAGTACCCCACCTTGAGCTCATTGGAGGAAAGGCGGGATATAAATGCTGCTGTTATTACTATTATATTAAGTACAGGAAAGACACAAAAATGCTCACTATTCTATTTTCTAAATGATATTGTTGCCAGCTATGCAGCCAGGAAGCCTTACCGAGAGAGGTGAGAATCCGACAATTCTCCTCCATGACTTCCCTGTGCAGCACCCTCTGGTCAGGATCCAGCAAAACCCACTCCTCTTCAGTGAAGTACACAGCCACCTCCTCAAAGGACACGGGACCCTGAGAGGAAAGGAAACAGTTGCCCATTTATAGCTAACATAATTAGCTTAGAATATGCAGCAGATTCATCAAGGAAGGGAGGGTGGGTACTATCCTGCAGAAATGAGACCTTCTCGAATGGAATTCATAGCCTCCCTAGCAGGCAGCTTTAACAGAAGCAAATAGAAGGAGAGAAATTTGTTCAGGCCCAGGGAGGTGAGCAAAGGACAGAGGCACCCAGGCTGTCCCCAGCCTCTCTCCCCCCACTGATCCTTCCCCCTACCTGGTCCTCCTTCACAGCAGCTGCTTCTTCTCCACCACAAAGAAGAGATGGTTGAGGAGGTCTTGCTGGCCTCATTTCACCATCTGCGAGAGAGAAAAGTGGTGGGAAGCTAGTGGAGTCTGCTTGTCTCAGAGGTTAAGTGATGCATGTGTAACTACATGCTGACATTGCAAAATATCCATCATATGTGTTTTGGTTCTCCCTACACATGTTATAGTTAAGTTGCATGAAAGAACAAAGCTTCCCACTGGGGCTCTTGGTCAGAAATGCAAGAAGTGGTTTAAATCCTCAAGTACTTAAAATACATTGATGAAATGTATAAAAGGCTGCACAGAAGCATTTCCCACCACCAAAGATTCAGGAGAACATGAAAGAATCCTATGAATCTCTGGCATAATCAACAGAGGGAGATCAAGTCAATTCTTACTGAGTGAACTGGCACGTCTCTCACTCTCCTGAATGTTCCCCCTTCGCATGGAACACACTCTGGCGTCTGACAGAGCCTCCCGTGACTCTAGGAAATCAGTGGCCTCTTCTGCAAACAGACTGTTGGCCTGAAACAACATTGAGGATATTGAAGGCAGTGAATGGGGAGATGGATTACAAAATGGATGATTGAATCAAAAGGCTTTGTGGCATTTTGGACATTCCTCCGTGGATGATTTCCAGAAAGGTTTGGATAAGATTTCCCCCCTTGCATCCTCAGCCCCTTGGAAGTACCAAGATGAAATTCTCTCACCTGTTCTGCCTGCTTCTTGTCCTCTGCACGGCTCAGGAGGAAACCTTCGGCCAGGGCCACTGCCTGGGAAGTGGTCTCTGCTCCACATTCCCTCACCCAGTTCTCCATCTCCGGTGGAAGGACAGCCAGGAACTGCTCCAGGATCACCAGGTCCAAGATCTCATTCTTTGTGTGGCGCTCTGGCTTCAGCCACTGACAGCACAGATTGTAGAGTCGGTTGTAAATATCTCGGGGGCCCTCAGCCTCCTGGTAGCAGAACTGCCTGAAGTGCTGGAGCTGCACGTCTGAGCTGAGGGTGTTCTCCTCACCCAGGATCTTCTGCGCTGTTCTTTCCCAGAATTCCTCAGGGCTCCCAGCATGGATGATATATGGACCTCTTCCTGCTTCAGGGCCAGCTGAGTCTTCCATCTTTTATTTCTGTGCTCCAAGGAAGCCTCTGACAGGGCCCAAGAGCCACCTCTCTCTTCTGGCAAAGGCTGTCCTAATTGGGGATACTACCAAATCCTACAAAAGCCAAAACATTGTTTGCTGAGTTGATTATAATACTCTCAGGAGGGAAAACTTTCCCTGAGGAAATGTGGATGAATCTGGATAGCAACCAGGTCATCCCTCAAAGGAAAGGCAGCTGAATGCTGAGACACAAAGCGAAATGGAAAATTTGTTTGGGAGTTTCCTTCATGTGAGGCCCATGGATTAAAGCCTGCAGTCTGGTTGAGAATCAGAAGGTTCAACATCCCTCCCAGAGGTCTGTTCCCTACAACTCACAGGAATCTAAAAAGAATCTGGCTACTAAGGTGCTGGACTACGACCTGGGAGACCAGGGTTCGAATCCCCACACAGCCATGAAGCTCACTGGGTGACCCTGGACCACTCACTGCCTCCCAGCCTCAGAGGAAGGCAATGGTAAACCCCCTCTGAATACCACTTACCATGAAAACCCTATTCATGGGGTCGCCATGCTGTAGGATCGCCTTGAAGGCAGTCCATTTCCATTTTACTAGATTACATCAAAGGCGCGTCTAGACCAACATCCTCTTCTCAGTGGCCAACCAGATGCCCCAATGGGCAGCCTGCAAGGAGAACGGGAGTCCAATCACCTTCTTGAAAGTTTTGATTCCCTGCTGATATTCAGAGGCATTTAACTGCTGGTGCTGGAGGAGATGGACAACATCATCACTAGGAGCTATTTTGGCACTTCAGCAGTATGTTGTTGTTTTTATATGGTATGGGGCGAGATCAAGGGGGCCCTCCGCCCCCCAACCAGAAGCCGCGCCCCCTCTTCTCCCCATTTCCTTGGCTGGTCCCCTTCCCCCAGGCGCCCTGCCCGCCCCACGGGACTCCCCTTCACCCCACAGGGAGCTCACCAGAGCCCCGAAGGGAAGCCCAGACGCAGCCCGTCGCCAAAGAGCAGGCGGAGAAGGGGCTCTGGAGGACCCGGCCTCCCCATCCCTTCCTTTCCCCTCTAGGAATCCCGCTCGGCGTCCTTAACCCTTCCTCGGCAAGACGCATTGGGGCGAAGCGGATCTCGGTGCAGGCGCGTCTTCCCTCGCGCTGAGACGAGGATTTCTGCCCCAACTCTCCGGCCTCCGGGCTGACCCGCGTTCGCCCGTGAACAAGACTTTGGCTTGGAGTTGCTGTAGCTGTGAACTTTTTTAGTGTTTTTAACTTTCAAACAAAATGGGAACTAGGAACCTACTTCAGCGTCGATGACGATGGTGAACAAACGTGTGGTATGAAATGGAAATTAAAAGGAAAGAGATTCTTATTCTTATTAATTTATAAACCAGCTAATTGCTAGGATGGTCCCCGGTGGTTTGCAAACAATACAACCAAGTACAAAATTATAAACAAATACATAAAATGCACAAGGAAATACTTTAATCAAAACATAAAAAAGAACCACAGTTAAAATGCGCAATCAAACACACACGATTTGCCAGCCAGATTCATCCGCACTTTTTCTTGTAATGATCCATAACGTAATTTTCTAACAGAATAGTGTTTTGGCTTTGCAGGACTTGAACATAAGAACATAAGAAGAGCCTGCTGGATCAGGCCAGTGGCCCATCTAGTCCAGCATCCTGTTCTCACAGTGGCCAACCAGGTGCCTGGGGGAAGCCCGCAAGCAAGACCGGAGTGCAAGAACACTCTCCCCTCCTGAGGCTTTCGGCAACTGGTTTTCAGAAGCATGCTGCCTCTTGACTAGGGTGGCACAGCACAGCCATCACGGCTAGTAGCCATTGATAGCCCTGTCCTCCATGAATTTGTCTAATCTTCTTTTAAAGCCTTCCAATCTGGTGGCAATTACTGCATCTTGTGTGAGCAAATTCCATAGTTTAACTATGCGCTGAGTAAAGAAGTACTTCCTTTTGTCTGTCCTGAGTCTTCCAACATTCAGCTTCTTTGAATGTCCACGAGTTCTAGTATTATGAGAGAGGGAGAAGAACTTTTCTCTATCCACTTTCTCAATGCCATGCATCATTTTATACACTTCTATGATGTCTCCTCTGACCCGCCTTTTCTCTAAACTAAAAAGCCCCAAATGCTGCAACCTTTCCTCGTAAGGGAGTCGCTCCATCCCCTTGATCATTCTGGTTGCCCTGTTCTGGACCTTTTCCAACTCTATAATATCCTTTTTGAGATGAGGCGACCAGAACTGTACACAGTATTCCAAATGCGGCCGCACCATAGATTTATACAACGGCATCATGATATCGGCTGTTTTATTTTCAATACCTTTCCTAATTATCCTGGTAGCACCTCTAGTCTTAGCCTTGAGACAGAAATTGGCAGAAGGCAAAGGAGTCCCTTCAGCCCTGTAAGATGGGTGGGCAGGGGTGTAGCAACGGGGGCAGGGAAAGGAGGGCATGGTCCCCCGAATGATAATTCTGCCCCCCATGACATTTTTCTTCAGTCCCCAAATTCTTTTTTGCTTTGGTTTTTTTTCATGATTCGAAACCTGTGCGCCTCACACCTCTCTCCCAGTTCAAAATCAGGGACATGGTTAGAGAAATATTTTTTATTATTTCTTGTTTATCAGGATTACATGTATATCCATTCCACCTTTCCTCCAAGAAGCTCAAAGCGGCATTCGTAGGTCTCCTTTCCCAACATTAACCTCACAACTCTGTGAGGTAGGTTAGGCTAAGACAGTCTGAGTTTTAGGTTGGTGTTTTTTCTTTCCAAATCTGGTCACACACCAGACACACCTCCCCCAATTCAAAATTGGGCTCAGGAAATCAGGGCGACTTCTGAGAAATGTAAGGTCATTGGGGCATGAGGCCACACTGGAAATTGTGACAGCAATTCTGAACCAAGGTGAGACACTTCAGTGCTAAGCATTTGAACTAACATTTACATGTCCGCTATTTCTTTGCAAAGGAGGGAGAGAACAGGTGGAGGCCATTCAGCAGGTGACAACAGGAAGCCCTTCTGAAGCCAAGCGAGACACGTTTCAGTTAAGTTAGATGCTGATTATTTGTACAATCTTTAAAGGTCCACAGTACCTTTGCAAGAGAGGAGGATGTGGAGAACACCAGAATAACTGGGCCATGTCTGCATGACCTCATTGGTCGCAGCACCATGACCCCCTAAGCAGCCCTGTGAGCTTGTGGCCATCAGCCGCCACTGCTTTTATGTGTTTTCTCCTACATGAATTCTTTGATGATGATGGGAGTTTGTGCTTCTCGAAAAGTTCTTATCACATTTCGAGCATTGTGAATTCTTTGATGAGTTGAGAGATGACAGATCTGATGGAAGCTTTTTCCACATTCCATGCACTGAGATGGTTTCTCACCTTCATGCATCTTTTGATGGCAATGAGACGGGAGCTTCAAATGAAGCTCTTTCCACATTCTAAGCATTGATATACTCTCTCCCCTTTATGAGTTCTTTGATGGGATCTCTGACAAGCTCTTTCCACACTCTTAAGAATTTATATGGCTTCTCCACTGTGTGAATTTTGTCATCTCCCATATTCTTGGTTTCCAGTTCATCACCGTCTGCAGTGCAGACAGAAAGTGATTAGACTAGTCTTAGGAGGAAATGAAACCTCAGATTATTGAACAATGCCATCGAAAGCTGATGATAAAGGAAGAACTAACTAAAGGGATTTAGAAGAGAAGCAGATCTTAATGCAGAGTTCTCTGTTGACTGGCGCTGACAGCTGTCATGCTGAAGACTGTCGGATACGGGCTGTGGAGATCTGGGTTCTGCTTCCAGCTCAGGGATGAAGCTCACTGGCTGGTCTTGGGCCAATGAGACTCAGCCTAGGCGCCTTCACAAGGTTCTCTGACCCGACTGCTGCTGCACCTGGGCAAACAAAAATAGGTGCTCTTTAGGACCCAGGGATTTCTGTATCCTGCTGTTGAAACAATTGACTTGTCAATCACAGCTCTGACTTCACTCCTTGCCTAAAAACACTGAAAAAGCAGGAAAAGCAAGGTCAACTCATCTGCCTGCACCTTTAGCTTCCTAACTTCCTTAGTATAAGGCCAATCTGCTTACTTCTTTAAAAAAGTGAAAGCTGAGAGTCTGGGCCCTCTTACAGGCAGGGCCCTGGTGCAATTGCTCCAATTGCAGATACCATCTTATCAGGAGGTTCATTCCGCACAACATAGGAAGGAGACCTTTAGTGTAGTGGCACTCACCCTTTGGAATTCCCTCCCCTTAAAAATTAAACAGGACCCATCTCTGTTACCTTTTTGGCGACTACTGAAGGCCTTCCTCTTTCAAGAAGCCTTTTAAGCAGATAACTTTATCCCATTCTGTGTCTGTTGGAATTGCTTTTAAAGATGTTTTTAATGTTTTTTAAAAGATGTTTTGCTTTGATATGCTTTCAAGTATTTTATTTTTAAGATGTTTCAGTGCTTTTAGTGTTTTTGTTTGTAGCCCTGGGCTCCTTCTGGGAGGAAGGGCAGGATTTACATTTAATTAATAAATAATTGCACCATGGATAATCAGATCCCAATGTGGGAAGGCAGTTGTGGTGTTCCTTGTATCACTGAATGAAGCTGAAAATTGTTGGAGGCTAACAACAGTTTTATCTATTGTTTTAAACAAAAGACCTTCATCGTGATCTGCCTTCCGGCTTCTGCTGTTTCCCTCTCTGCTCTGGCCATAACATTTCGCTTTTTGTTCCTTCCAGCCCAGCCCTTAAAGGCGCTTTTCTCTCACAGCGATCTACATCTTAAATCCCCCCCCAACACATTGCCTGGGATTGGGTGATTTAAAACGGCTGCCTCCTTCCAAGGAAGAGAGATCAGGGCTTCTGTATGGAATCTGCAACTCCTGTGGCCTGGCAACAGCGGTCGACCAGGTCGGGCACTGGTCAGGGGCTCATGAACTCAGAAGAGTCCTCACTGGACCGAGCCTAACCCTGCCACGCCAACTGCCACTCACTCACCTGGACGCAAGAGGGAAGCAGCACAGAAAATGCGCACTTGCACTTATGAACCAGAGCTCCTTGGTGAGCAACTGCTATCTAATCATGTGCAATGCCCCAACAGGGTGATGTGCGTGCATGCAAATGGGTAGCAAATTTATTATGTCATAAGCTTTTGTTGCATGAAGCATGGGAGTCAGTGTGACAGCATGGTGAGAGGGTTGAACAAGGACCTGGGAGACAAGCATTCAAATCACTTTCACTATGCAGGAGAAGTCACTGCCAGCCCAGAGGCCAAAGAACCTTAGCCTCCACTCTGTCAGCCAAAACACCTCTCCTCCCAATTCATGACTTTACTTGATTTATTACAGACAATGCTAATACCATGACCTAAGATATAAATGCTTTATTCAAGATGGGAATGAGAAAACTACAAGTATACACAGTCACTTTCAGACAGTAAGGCTACTAAAAATGGATACTTACAAGCACTGAGGCAGATCCTTGATACTCTACCAGTGGAGGAACTCAGCAGAGGGACACACCCCTTTCCCCAAAAGCAATGCTCAGGCTTCTGGTCCTAAATGTTAGGCTCAGACAACACAGGGTCCATCTCTGTATGGTCAGGGAGTGACATACTTTCCTGGTATGCAAAACCTATGCCCTCCTACCTAATAATCGGACCGCAATACCTGGCGGAACGCCTCTCCCGCTATGTATCTACCCGCTCGCTGCGCTTGACGTCGAAGGCCCTTCTCCGGGTTCCAACGCATAGCGAGGCCCGGAGAGCAATAACTGGAACTAGGGCCTTCTCAGTAGTGGCCCCCGAATTATGGAACGACCTCCCTGACAAGATACGCCTGGCGCCTTCTTTGTTATCTTTTCGGCGCCAGGTAAAGACCTACCTCTTTGCCCAGGCATTTAAATTTTAAATTTCAAATGTTAATTTTAATTTCTTTTTGTTGCAATCTTGTTTTCATATATGTTTTTATAGTGCATTGTATGTATATTCACTTGTATTTTAACCTGTTTTTATTGTTGTACACCGCCCTGAGAGCTTATTGCTAAAGGGCGGTATAAAAGCACAATTAATAAAATAAATAAATAATAACATATTAATGTATGTCAAAACTCTTAGGCTGAATACATTTTGCATTTTAGGCTTACACACCCACACACAAATGCATACTTATATTTCTCATTTTCTGCCTCCTCAAAGCAAAACAGGATGCAGCTGTAGCATTGCAATGGAAAACTCTTACAAATTTCATTGTGGGGGTGAATTCTACTATTCCACTCAAGTCTAGCCAAGGCTCTTATAAATCCTTTGTGATAGACCCCTTTATTTATGCCCACTGAGAACATAATTAACAAAATTTTCAATTTTTCAAACTCCTACATGGGCGTGGGCTTTCTGGGAGCGTGTGTGTGTGAGTGGTATCAGTTAATCTCCATCTATAGCAGGGAGCAGATTATAAAGCAGTCAATCTGTAAGCACCTTGAAAGCAACGCAGTGATTACTAGGAGCCAACATGGATTTATGAAGAACAAATCCTGCCAAACTAATCTCATCTCATTTTTTGATCGGGTAACCTCCCTTGTAGACTGTGGGAATGCTGTGGACGTAATATATCTCGACTTTAGCAAACCTTTTGACAAAGTGCCCCATGATATTCTGATTAGCAAGATAGCTAAATGTGGGCTGGATGAAATCAGATGGATCCACAGTTGGCTCCAGAATCATACTCAAAGAGTGCTTCTCAAACTGGGTGGAAGTAACGAGTGGGGTACCACAGGGCTCGTTCCTGGGCCCAGTGCTCTTTAACATTTTTATTAACAACTTGAATGAGGAGGTACAAAGCATGCGTATCAAATTTGCAGATGATACAAAATTGGGGAGCATAGCTAACACCATGGAAGACAGAAACAAAATTCAAAGGGACCTTGATAGGCTGGAGCATTGGGCTGAAAACAACAGAATGAAATTCAACAGGGATAAATGCCAAGTTCTACACTTAGGAAAAAGAAACCAAATGCACAGTTATAAGATGGGAGATACTTGGCTCAGCAGTACAACATGTGAGAAGGATCTTGGAATTGTCCTTGATCACAAGCTGAACATGAGCCAACAGTGTGATGTGGCTGCAAAAAAGGCAATGGCTATATTAGACTGCATTAACAGAAATATAGTTTCCAAATCGCGTGAAGTATTAGTTCCCCTCTATTCAGCACTGGTTAGCCCTCATCTTGAATTCTATGTCCAGTTCTGGTCTCCGCACTTCAAGAAGGATGCAGACAAACTGGAACGGGTTCAGAGAAGGGCAACAAAGATGATTAGAGGAGTGGAAACAAAGCCCTATGAGGAGAGACTGAAAGAACTGGGCATGTTTAGCCTGGAGAAGAGAAGACTGAGGGGAGATATAATAGCACTCTTCAAGTACATGAAAGGTTGTCACACAGAGGAGGGCCAGGATCTCTTCTTGATCATCCCAGAGTGCAGGACACGGAATAATGGGCTCAAGCTGCAGGAAGCCAGATTTTGATTGGACATCAGAAAAAACTTCCTAACTGTTACAGCCATACGACAATTGAATCAATTACCTAGAGAGGTAGTGGGCTCTCCGACACTGGTGGCATTCAAGAGGCATCTGGACAGCCATCTGTCCGGAATGCTTTGATTTGGATTCCTGCATTGAGCAGGGGGTTGGACTCGATGGCCTTATAGGCCCCTTCCAACTCTTCTATGATTCTATGAGGAACCGTAGGTGTGGGAGATGAATGTTGGTCTTGAGGCCTCACCATCTGGCTCTCAGATCCCCACATGAGCCATGCTCCATCCTCCAGGCCACATCCATCACCAGCCCATCCCCAATCTGAAATGAGGTGACAACAGTGACAGAATAATATTCCATATTCAACCCTCTTCTCTACTGTCCCTCTTCTATGAACACTTTTGATAAGAAGTGTGGCGTGTCTTTCCACATTCCAAGCATTTATTCAGTTTCTCTGTTGTGAATTAATTGATGAGTAGGGCATGCATTTCTAAGGTTCCTTCCCTGTATAAATCCTTTGATGCAAAATGAGATATGCCTTCTGACAGATTTTTCCACACTTCAAGCATTTACATGGTTTCTTGCCTGTGTGAATATACTAATGCGAAGTGAGATTCCTCTTCTGCGTGAAGCTCTTTCCACACTCCAAACAACTGTATGGTTTGTCCCGTGTGAATTCTTTGATGAGAAGTGAGCTGTGCCTTCAGACAGAGGCTCTTTCCACACTACAAACATTTGAATGGTTTCTCGCCTGTGTGAATATATTGATGTGAAGTGAGACTCCTCTTCCGCGTGAAGCTCTTTCCACACTCCAAACAACTGTATGGTTTCTCCCCTGTGTGAATTCTTTGATGAGAAGTGAGATGTGCCTGTTGACGGAAGCTCTTTCCACATTCAGAGCATTTATATGGTTTCTCCCCTGTGTGAATTGTTTGGTGAAAACTGAGAGTTTTATTCAGAGAAAAGCTCTTTCCACACTCCAAGCATTTAAATGGTTTCGCCCCTGTGTGAATTCTTTGATGAGAGGTGAGATTTGTCTTCCGATGGAAGCTTTTTCCACATTCAGAGCATTTATATGGTTTCTCCTCTGTGTGAATTCTTTGATGAAAACTGAGATTTTTATTAAGACAGAAGCTCTTTCCACACTCCAAGCATTTAAATGGTTCCTTTCCTGTTTGCATTGTTTGATGAGAAGTGAGATGTGCCTGCTGACGGAAGCTCTTTCCACATTCGAAGCATTTATATGGTTTCTCCCCTGTATGAATTCTTTGATGAACAGTGAGATTTGTCTTCAGACAGAAGCTCTTTCCGCACTCCAAGCATTTATATGGTTTTTCGCCTCTGTGAATATGTTGATGTGAAGTGAGACTCATCTTCCGTGTAAAGCTCTTTCCACACTCCAAACAATTGTATGGTTTCTCCCCTGTGTGAATTCTTTGATGAGAAGTGAGATGTGCCTGTTGACAGAAGCTCTTTCCACATTCAGAGCATTTAAATGGTTTCTCCCCTGTGTGAATTCTTTGATGAGTAGTGAGTTCTGTCTTCCAAAATAAGCTCTTTCCACAGTCCAAACATTTAAATGGTTTCTCCCCTTTGTGAATTCTTTGATGAAAACTGAGATTTTTATTCAGACGGAAACTCTTTCTACACACCAAGCATTTAAATGGTTCCTTTCCTGTGTGTATTGTTTGATGAGAAGTGAGATGTGCCTGCTGACGGAAGCTCTTTCCACATTCAGAGCATTTATATGCTTTTTCCCCTCTGTGAATCCTTTGATGAAAAGTGAGATTTGTCTTCAGACAGAAGCTCTTTCCACACTCCAAGCAGTTATATGGTTTCTCCCCTGTGTGTATTGTTTGATGAGATGTGAGATGAGACTTTCTAATGAAGCTCTTTCCACATTCAGTGCATTTATATGGTTTCTCCCCTGTGTGAATTCTTTGATGAGTACTGAGGTCTCTCTCCCAAAGGAAGCTCTTTCCACACTCCAAGCATTTCAATGGTTTATCTCCTGTGTGAATTCTTTGATGAGAAGTGAGATTATCCTTACGTGTGAAGCTCTTTCCACACTCCAAGCATTTATATGGTTTCTCCACTGTTTGAGTTCTTTGATGTGTAGTGAGCTGTGTATTCATTTCTTTTCTTTTTTCTACATTTTCTTGGACTGCGATTTGATGGCAGTCACTGCCCTGAGAAGTAGAGGATTTATTCCTCCTCTTCTCTTCTTCTACAATTCTCCTTCTCTGCTGCTCCCCCTTAAGACATGTGATTCTTTCAGGGAACACCCCATGTCGTTCTCCCTGATTCTCAGTTCCCCATTCATAACCTGTTGCAATGAAAAAAGAAAACTGTTAAGAACCTGAGGGATCCTCCAATCAATGAACAACCACACATAACGCTTTGATAATGGAACAACTGAAAAGCCTTAGCTGGGAGGCAAAACCTACCATCCATCTAACTGCTGCTAATAACAGCTAAAGAGACAGCTGGTGTTCTATAGACTATTTGATTGGGTGTCGAGCCCAGAGCTCAGCTCCAGCTCAGACGTCAAGTTCAGTGGGTCTGGAATTACTCTCATGAAGCCTAGCCTACTTGACAGGATCGTGGTGCAGAAGAACCCTGTGCATTCTCTTGTGAATTGTTTACAGCAGTGGTTCCCAACTTGTGGGCTGTGACTCGGGGGGGGGGGCACGAAGTAATCCAGAGGGGGGCGTAAACAGTAAAGAAATGATTTATTTTTTTATTGTTTAAAAAAAGTCTTCACTCCCTGGACACATCTGCTGCTCAATGGGGCTGTAGACAACACCACCCCTTTGTTCCAAACGAGAGGGAAGGTCTTTGCTGAAGCGCCAGAGCATCATTCAGGCATGCCAAAGATAGGCAGCTGCCTACAAAACACGTGGAAGATGCCAAAAGAGGCTAAGGGTGGCGCTACCAGGGGGTTACTATCGCTGACCCCTGCAGCTGCCGACAATGTCCTTAGAATGAGAGGAGAGGGCTTTTCGTGAAGCAAATCAAGCAAGGCTGCAAGGAAAGGCTGCTTTCCCCCTTCCTTCCTGGCAGCCAGCCTGCCTTTCTTGACTCCTGCTTCGCTGCCACCTCATTTCCAAAATTATCCTTATTTGCAAGGCCGCCCAGATCTCGCCTTCTGCCCAGATGGAGCCAAGGAGCAGCGAGGAAGCTCAGGACTTGGGGGGCCCCCGTCTCTGAGGCTAAGTGTGTGTGCCAGCATCCCCTCTTGGATCCACCAACACTTTGCCCCTCCCAATCTGTCTCTCCAAGATGCTGCAGCAGTTGAGGGCGTGCCCAAATACATGTATGGAAGCAGAGGCTTCTGGGTGTCTAAATCTTTGGTTCTGTTTGTGGGTGTATATAGAAAGTCCGAAGCTCAGTTTATGTAGGAAGAAAGCAATAAACTGCAAAGCTAGGGAAGACAAACAAGACAGCAATAAACTGCATTGACACGTCTCTTTAAATGTCTCTGTTAGCTCTCCCATCCTTGGAGTATCAACGTCTTGGTGCAAATCTGCCAGCTGGCACTGACTCCCTAACAGGGTTGCTATGGTAGTTTACTGATAACAGAATAAGGATCAAAGCAATCCCTTTGTTCTTGCCTTAGCTGTTACGCATCCTCCAAATGTATGAATGTAAGTTTCTCTTTGTTAACTTCTGTTCCTTAAAGACTATAAAATGCTTACATCAGGGACTGAGAGTCAGAGTCTGTAGCAGAATGCCAGGTTTCTGCTCAGCTCTCCAGCACTATATTTCCGAATAAACTTGAGATCTGCTCCTATGCGATTTGCCTCTGAATGAATTCCTCCACACATGCATGCCTGCAAAAGCTTGCAGGAGGGGCAGGTGTGTTTGAGTGTGTGCGTGCACTAGTCTGTCTTCTGCTCCGCTCTCATTCTTCAATGCACGCCAACCAAGCCCTCATTTCTGATGATCATCCCAAGGCCTAAAAGCACTAACCCCTCTCCTCAGTCTATCCACCCTTTTGTCTACACAGGCTAGCATCCGCACCACTACCGCATTGCTGCTTCTTAATTATTATTTTTTTTAAAAAAAACAGCAGATTGGCTGAGGCTGGGGTCTACATACTGCAGTTGAAATGTACGTATTTAATTAATTATTGCATTTATATCCCACCTTTCCTCCAAGTTGCTCAAGGTGGTGCACATGGTTCCCCCCCTTCCATTTTATCCCTACTCCAGCCCTGTGAGATAGTTCAGGCTGAGAGATTGTGTCTGGCCCAAGGTCACCCAGTGGGCTTCATGGCTGGGTGGGGATTTGAACCTGGATCTTAGTCCAACACTGTAACCCTCTGGTGTTGGGGGACAGGACTATAAATCTTTAAACTGTGTGTATGTGGGGGAGGAGGAATACCAATTTGACTGGACCTTTGCATTAAAAGAAAGCAACACCTCCCTGTCTGCAGGGACCTTTTTATGGAAAGAGATACTTGGAGATGTGATTTTGCCATGCAGCATTTTTTCAATTAACAGAGACTAAAATTACAATTAGTGAGCGGGGGTCATGAAATTTTTTGAGCTTACAAAGGGGATCCTGTACTCGTAAAGGTTGGGAACCACTGGTTTAGAGCAATGGCAGGATAGTAATACGATTTTAAAAAGGGGGAGAACCTCTCATTCACTCTCAGGGCATTTCACTGGTGGGCACAAGATCCCAAGCTGAATCACTGAGTTCTCCAGTTAAGCATGTGACGGCGTCATCCAGCCATCCAGGGTCCCTAGCTATCTGGGAAGGGAGGTCAGGCTACAGAGTGTACTGTGATGTCCCTATAGTTTGATAACTGTAAATATGGTAAGTGCGGGTTTATTAAGCGATATATGGTAAGTAACTGAGTGAGAGGGGGGAGTACATGGGCTAGAATGCTGGAGAATGTTGGATGATGATTGTCTGAGTGTTTGAATGGCTGAAGGTATAAATGAGAGGATGACCATTGAGTCAGGGGGAGTTGTTGAAGAGAGGGAGTGGAGCTGAGTTCTGGGGAGAGGAGAGTTGTTGAGAGGAGTGATTGTATGCTTTATAGACAAAGATACAAGGGGTTGTGGACGGCAAGGGCACCCAGACACAAAGTAACAATAAGCCATAGGGAGACTAAGGCAAAGTCTCTAGCAGTATTGTTTACAGGGAGTGGCTGGTGGTGCTGCCTAGCAGTGGGATCTTGTGAGATCTGTGCTAGAGCATGTGAGAGAACAAATAAAAACTGAGATCCTGACAGGTGGTGGCCCTGGTGGGAGTATCACAGGTAGAGCCAGCTGTGGAATCGTCACATGTACCCCTCCCTTTCACCCTCCCACACTCCTTTTGAGGTTCTCACTTCCACCAGATAAGGAATTACAGCATTTAAGGCAGCAGCCTCTTATCAGATTGCCTCCAAATTTCCCTGGCGTGCCTCTGAAGCCTCCGGAGGGAGCATGGCATAATGGTTTCAGGCATGAGTGGTTCCATTAGAGAGAGACCACACCAGGTTTATAAACAAAGTGTTTATAAACAAAAAAATACAAAGAAAAATATGAGACTCGCAGAAAGAGATACAGTACAGAAAGATGCCACCACTTGTGAGGTAGAATAAAATTACAGGAAACCCAGAATATCCTTGTGGAGCTAAACCTAATTATACCTGGATGAACGCAATTAATTTACCCTAGTCTCAACAGGCCAGAAACTCAAGAGAATCTTACTTTTGAGTAGCAGCCTTTGATCTTTGAAGCCTTCCTTCCAGACTCAGCAATTTTTTTCCTATCTCCCAGGCATCTTACCACAGTGAGAGCACACCACATTCTAAAGAACTCCAGAATGACTATTCATTCATAAAACCTCTCCTTGTCAATCATAGGCTCCGCCCACCATGATTCAGCCAGCAGGAAGTATTCGTATCCAGTGTACCAACAGCAGGAAACAGTGAAATGACTGCCTTCAAGTCAATCCCGACTTATGTTGACCCTATGAATAGGGTTTTCATGGTAAGGGGTATTCAGAGGGGGTTTACCCATTGCCTTCCTCTGAGGCTGAGAGGCAGTGACTGGCCCAAGGTCACCCAGTGAGCTTCATGGCTGTGTGGGGATTCAAATCCTGGTCTTGCAGGTCATAGCCCAACACTCTAACCACTACACCACACTGGCTTTAACAGTAGCGTCTTTAATTTTCCCACCCTGAGTCAAGTGATCTGGAGTTTTCACTGCCTTGATATTTGAGGCCCCAGGCCAGGTGATGTGATCCGTCAGACCAGGTAATTTGGGCAGGTGAACCCTGTAACTCCCTAAACAAACAAATAGACATGCATTCCTGTCTCATAAAGAGCATTCCCTAAAAGACAAAGTCTGTATTAATTGACCAGGATAGCAAAGACCAAGTCCTTCACAAAGGATCTGTGAAAGTGCCCTTCGATGCGCTGACATGTAACATTGGAGACATTCTGCCAGTCAGGGCATGCAAAAATGGGTTAAATGAGCCAATGTGAGGTGCTAAAATATTTTGGAGACTTGGGAAAGAAGGACATGTGTGATGGCACCCCAGTTTCAGTGATCACGGGCAGAGGAAAGTATAGCTCAGCGGGAAGTGAAAGTTAACCATGGAAGAAGAGGTCAAACTTATTTATATCTTGTTCCCCATTCCCACTCCTCCCATGGACCAGTTTCTGGTTGGACTTCTGCTGTTCCACTGGCCTGTATGTGCTGTTGTTTAATACCAGATCAGTAGAGAATCTAGGTGAGGTGGGAGGAATAATCTAACCCAGCTGTGCCAACACGGATACTCGGTGCCACAGCAGTACAGGCTGCAGGGATGTGGGGGAGGGATTTCTGTGGTCCATAGAACTTCCATCTCCATCCAATCTCGCCTGACCTCCAGAATGGATTACTGCAATGTGCTCTATGTGGGGCTGCCCTTGAATTTGGTTTGGAACCTGGAGGTGGTGCAAAATAAAGCAGCTCACCTGCTCACTGGGGAAGGATATTTTAACATGTTACCCTGCTGCTAAAAGAACTGGACTAACACATAACACAGAAATTGGGCCTTTAGTGTTGTGGCACCTACCCTTTGGAATTCTCTCCTCTTAAATATTAAACAAGTAATATCTCTTTTGTCTTTTCAGCGTCTACTAAAGACTTCCCTGTTTCAACAAGCTTTGATACTTTTATCCCCGTCTGCAGGGAGACTTACCGAGAGAGGTGATGATCCGACAATTCTCCTCCATGACTTCCCTGTGCAGCGCCCTCTGGTCAGGATCCAGGAAAGCCCACTCCTCCTCGGTGAAATGCACAGCCACCTCCTCAAAGGACACGGGACCCTGGGAGGAAAGGAAATTGTTGTTTCTTTATAGATAACATAAATATTATTAGCTACCAATATGCATAAGATTCATCAAGAAAGGGAGGGTGGGTACTATCCTGCTTTGGATCAGGTCATACTCCCTCTGAAAGACCAGGTTCGTAGTCTGGGGGTGCTCCTGGATCCATCTTTGTTGCTAGAGGCCCAGGTGACCTCTGTGGCTATGAGTGCCTTTTACCAGCTTCGGCTGGTAAGACAGTTGCAGCCGTTTCTGGACCGGGATAGCCTGACCACTGTTGTCCATGCACTGGTAACCTCCAGGCTGGATTACTGTAATGTGCTCTATGTGGGGCTGCCCTTGAGGTTGGTCCAGAAGCTGCAACTGGTGGAAAATGCGGCGGCAAGACTGCTAACTGCGGCAGGGTATCACCAACATGTCACCCTGCTGCTGAAACAATTGCACTGGCTGCCCATTTGCTACTGGGTCATGTTCAAGGTTCTAGTTTTGGTGTACAAAGCCCTATACAGCTCAGGACCAGGATACCTAAAAGACTGTCTTATCCCTTATATACCCAGTCGATCACTGTGCTTTGCAGGTGAGGGCCTCCTGCAGATACCATCTTATCAAGAGGTCTGTTCTGCACAACATAGGAAATAGACCTTTAGTGTGGTGGCACCTACCCTGTAGAGTTCCTTCCCCTTCAATATTAAGCAGACGCCATCTCTGTTATATTTTCAGCACCTTTTGAAGACTTTCCTCTTTCAACAAGCCTTTTAAGTCAAGACCTATCCCAGTCTGCATCTGTGTTGGAATTGCTTTTTAATATCTTTTTTAAAAAAACAATGTTTTTAACCCTTTTGTAAAAGATGTTTTAAAAACTTTTAAAAAATATTTTAAAAGTTCTTTTGTTTTAATGTATTTTAAGGTCTGTTTTTATGAGTTTTAAAGTGTTTTTAGTGCTTTTGTTTGCTGCCCTGCGCTCCTGCTGGGAGGAAGGGCGGAATATAAATCAAATAATAAATGAATGAATAAATAAATAAATAAATATCCTGCAGAAATGAGACCTCCTCGGGTGGCATTCACAGCCTCCCTAGTGGGCAGCTTTGACAGAAGCAAAGAGAAGGAGAGAAATTCGTTCAGGCCAGGGAGGTGAGCAGAGGACAGAGGCATCTGGGCTGCCCCCAGCCTCTCTCCCCCCACTGATCCTTCCCCCTACCTGATCCTCTTCCACAGCAGCTGCTTCTTCTCCACCACAAAGAAGAGACAGTTGAGGAGGTCTTGCTGGCCTCATTTCACCATCTGTGAGAGAGAAAAGTGGTGGGAAGCTAGTAGAGTCTGCTTGTCTCAAAGGATAAGTGATGCATACTGACATTGCAAAATAACTCATCCATCGTACATGTTTTGGTTCTTCCAATGCATTTTATAGTTCTGTTGTGTGAAAGAACAAATTTCCCCATTGGGACTCTTGGTGAGAAATGCAAGAAGTGGTTTAAATCCTCAAGTACTGAAAATACATTGATGAAATATATAGAAAAGGCTGCAGAGAAGCATTTCCCACCACCAACAATTCAGGAGAATATGAAACAATTCTATGAATCTCTGGCATAATCAATCGTGGGAGATCAAGTCAATTCTTACTGAGTGAACTGGCATGTCTGTCACTCTCCTGAATGTTCCCCCTTTCAAGGGAACACTCTGTGGCATCTGACAGAGCCTCCTGTGACTCCAGGACATCAGTGGCCACTTCTCCAAAGAGAGCCTTGACCTGAAACAACATTAAGGATATTGAAGGCAGTGAATGGGGAAACAGATTACAAAGTAGTTGAGAGAATCAAAAGGTGTTGGGGCGTTTGGAACTTTCTTCTGTGGATGATTTCCAGAAAGGTTTCGAGAAGATCTCCCCCTCACATTCTGGGTCCCTTGGGACTATCCAGAAGAAACTCTTTCTCACCTGCTGCTCTGCCTGCTTCTCCTCCTCTGCCTGACTCAGGATGAAACCTTCGGCCAGGGCCACCGCCTGGGAAGTGGTCTCTGCTCCACATTCCCTCACCCAGTTCTCCATCTCCGGTGGAAGGACAGCTAGGAACTTCTGCAGGATCACCAGGTCCAAGATCTCATTCTTTGTGTGGTGCTCTAGCTTCAGCCACTCACGGCATAGGTGGTGGAGTCGGTTGCAAATATCTCGGGGCCCTTTGACCTGGTAGTAGAACTGCCTGAAACTCTGGCACTGTACATCTGAGTTAAGGGTGTCCTCCTCACCCAGGTTCATCTGCACAGTTCTTTCCCAGAATTCCTCAGGGCTCCCAGCATGGATGATATAGGGACTTCTTCCTGCTTCAGGGGCAACTGAATCTTGCTTTTCCATCTTTGATTTCTGTGCTCCAAGGAAGCCTCCGAAAGGGCCCAAGAGACTTCTCCCACTTCTGCCAAACCCTGTCCTTATTCGGGGTAAGTCCTACAAGTCCTACAAAACCCAAAACATTGTTTGGTGAGTGGATTACAACCCTTTCAGGAGAGGAAGACTTTCCCTGAGGAAATGTGGATGAGCTTGGATAACAACCAGGTCACCCTCCAGAAGGGAAAGCAGCTCAATGCTAAAAGAGAAAGACAAATAGGATACTTTTTGGGAGTTTCCTTCCATGGATTAAAGCCTTCAATCTGGTTGAGAACCAGAAGGTTCTGTATCCTTCCCAGAGGTCTTTCCTCTACAGCCCAAGGGAGCCTAAGAAGAAGTTGGCTGTTGGACTGGACCAAAGATTAGATGCATTCCAGCATCCTTTTCTCACAATGGCCAGCCCGATGCCCCACTGGGAAGCCAGCAAGCAGGACATGAGCAACAGCAATTCTCCCACTTGTGATTCCCAGCAACCGGTATTCAGAGGCATTGAGCTGCTGGTGCTGCAGGGAATGGACACATGATCACTAGGAGCCATTTTGGCACCTAAGTGGTATATAAATCAAACAATAATATTTCTAGGAGGCATGGATAGCTTTGTCCTTCATGGATAGATGGTGGCCTCTCCCTTCCTTCCCGAGCTGTCGCCATAGGAGCATCTTGACCTGAGGCAGTAACCCTTCCTTCTTAAACAAAAAAGGTCTTTTCCATTTTCTTATAACTTTGTTTTTTAAAAAATCAGTACATATTATTATAATAATCTTATGTAAAGCACTTTGTGAGGTCTGCTTGAAAAGAGGTACATAAATACCTAAAAGAGATAGATAGATAGATAGATAGATAGATAGATAGATAGATAGATAGATAGATAGATAGATAGATAGATAGATAGATAGATAGATAGATCTCCTTTTGGAGCTGTCCAAGTGCTGGACTTCCCTCTATGTTGTGACTTCCTTCGTTTTAAGAATGAGCTGAATCTACCCCCTTCATCTTCCTGGGATGGCCCTGGGTTCTAGCATTATGAGGGAGAAAAACTTCTCCATCCGCTGTCTCTTAATCTTACACACTTTTATTATCTTTCTCTCTTTCCTTGCCTTCTATCAAAGTTAAACAACCCAACTATCTTGAAGTCCTCTCACTCAAGCACAGAGATGCTGGTCGATTAACCCGCAAGTTTACTGAGCAAGCAAGTAACATTATTCTTCATCGTCTGCTTTCCGGTATACTACCTCTACACATGGAGGTCCCACTCCTCTGACAGCTAAGGAGCTGCCTTGCGGAAGCAGATCAACGATTCACCAAGGGCATCCTCCTGCTCCCAGCAGTGCGGGGAACGACCACCAGCCTTATGCCCCACAGGAACTGGGATCCACCAGCTCTGCTCTGCGGAGGCATTTTCTCCGCTCCCGATTTTCTTCCTGCTATTATTATAATCCTTTAAATGTATATCCCGTCTCTCCCCCCCCCAGGAGCCCCCACTCCCTTCCCCCCTTTTTGCGCCCACTTTCCGAGGCCTTCGCCTCCGGCCGGGAGACTCTCCCCCTCTGATCACGGCTCGGCCCCGCGCAAAGACGCGCCAGAGGGGAGAGGCTGGTATGGGGGGCGAGATCAAAGGGATCCTCCGCCGTCCAGTCAGAAGCTCTGCCCCCTTCTCTCCCCATTTGAAGAGCTGGTTTCCCCCCCTCACTTCCCCAGGCACCCCTGTTCACCCCGCAGCGCCACTGAGAGCTCACCCGATCCCGGGAGGGAGGCACCAAGCGCAGCCCTTGGCAAAGAGTCCAGCAGCGAAGGCGCGGCGGGAAGCGGATCCCAAGTCGCTCGGGAGGACCCCGCGTCCCCCTTCCCAAACGTCCTTCCTCTCTAGGAGCCCAGTTCACTTTCCTTAACCCTTCCGCAGCCAACCTTCTCCTCCTCTGCCCGAGAAAGGCGCTTTGCGCGGGGAGCCTTTTGCCTCCTCCGGGCGCGCCGCTTTCCCCCTCGGCCCCGGCCGGGCTGGCTTGTCCTGAGAGACTCCCGCGGGGCGAGGCTTGCCCAGGAGGGGACCCTCCCTCGCTCGGGTGGAGCCGCGGGAAGAGAAGGAGACACGGCTCCTCGCTCTGCCGCCGCCTGCGTCTCTCTCCGGGCCAGGCGCGGCGCAGCGCCCTGCGAACTCTGCCCGTCTCCAAAGGGGGAATCGGCCTGGAGAGATTCCTCGGCAGGGAGCCGAGGGGAAGAGGCGAGCACCGACAGGGGGCTCGCGTGGCTTCAGGGGGGCGCCCTGTTGCCACTGCTAGAGTAGAAGCTGTGTGGCCTCCACCTGTCCTCCTCCTCCTTTGCCAAGAGAGAGGAGGGTGAATCGTCCGTTGTTTAAGTGCTTCGCACTGAAGTGTCTGGCGTTGGTTCATAATCGCTGTGACAATTTCTAATGTGGCCTCATGCCCCGATGACCTTACATGTCTCAGAAGTAGGCCGTGCTTATTTTCTGAGCCCAATTTTGAATTGGAGAGGTGTGTGTGCCCATGGCCAGATTTGGAGTGAAAAAACGCTAACCGGAAACACAGGCACTGCCTCTCAGCCTGACCTACCTCACAGAGTTGTTGCGAGGACAACGTTTGAAAAAGGAGGTCTATGAACGCCACTTTGAGCTTCTTGGAAGAAAGCTGGAATGGATATAAATGTATTACTGATAAGATGGATATAATAAAAAGGCTTTCTCTAGTCTTCCTGCCCCTGATTTTGAACTGGAGGAGAGGTGTGGGGAGGGCAGGTTTGGAATCATGAAAAAAGCATCTGGGATACAACCAAAATATTCAGGCCTATAAACACTGGACTTTACCAGCAGGTCCTCAGCAAATCCAGTGCATCGTTGTCTGCTGAGAAAAGGTTACCTGCATGGGGTGTACAGATTATTTGATGGACTTCCATAATAAATTAGAATCCATTATGAAAGTGGTACAAGAAAATATGAGCCAAGCTCAATGAAAACAGAGCTATTGGTATGACAGGACAGCAAGAGAGTGTATGTATGACGTGGGGGATATGGTCATGGGATTTATTCCCAGAAAACATGTCAAGTTCCAAGCCAGCTGGGAGGGACCATTTGTTATTAGAGAAAAATTAGACACCTTGACTTATGTTATAACATCAGACAAATGGGAAAAACACAAAGTGGTACATGTGAACATGTTAAAGCCCTATCATGCCAGAGATGCGAGGGTTTTACAAGTCGCCTTGGTTCCGGAAGGGAGTGGCCCTGACTTGCCAGATTTGGTGCAAGAGAGCAAGGCAGAGGGAGGTTTAGATCAGCTGGAGTGGTCAGAGGAGGTGGATGATCAGGTCAAAGACAAAATCCTGGGAGTCTTCAGTAAGCATGAGGAACTCTTTGATAATAGACCTGGTAAAACTAGTATTGCGAAACACCGGCAATCACCCTTCAATAAGGTCTACCCCCTATCATGTGAATGGAAGAGTGCTTGAAGAGATCAGGAAGGAAGTGAAGGAAATGTTAGAGCTGGGTGTGATATGTGAATTGATTAGTCCCTGGTCATTTAGCATTGTGTTGGTACCCAAAAAAGAATGCTTTATTCTTCCTCTTGTCTTCTTCTACAGGTCTCCTTCTCTGCTGCTCCCCCTTAAGACATGTCGCTATTCTGGGGAACTCCCTGTGTAGTTCTCCCTGATTCTCAGTTTCCCATTCATAACCTGTTGCAAGGAAAAAAGCTGTTAACAGCCTGAAGGAGCCTCAAATCAACGAAAAAGCTCACATAATGCTTTTGATAAACAACTGCATACCCTTAGCAGGGAGGCCAAAGCTACTGTGCATCTAACTGCTGTTGCAAACAGTTAAACAGACAGCTGATGCTCTAGATTCTGTGGCTGGAGCCCAGAGCTGAGCTCCCAGCTCAGACATCAAGTTCAGTGGGTGGATGTCCGGAATCACTCTCATGAAGCCTAGCCTACTTGACAGGATTGTGGTGCAGAACCCTGTGCATTCTCTTGTGAACTGTTTGGTTGCAATGGCAGGATAGAAACATGATTTTTAAAAAGCAGAGAACCTGTCATTCAATGGGAAGGCATTTCATTGGCAGGCAGAAGATCTCAAGTTCAATCACTAAATTCTTCAGTTACAGATGTGATGGCCTCATTCAGCCATCCAGGGTCCCCGTCTACCTGGGGAAGGGAGGTCTGGCTACAGACTGTACCCCTCTTTCACCCTCCCACACTCCTTTTGACGTTCTCACTTCCACCAGATAAGGAATTGCAGTGTTTAAAGAGGCTGCCCCTTATCAAACAACCTCCAAATGTCTCTGGGATGCCTCTGAAGCCTCTGGAGGAAGTATGGTATAATGGTTTCAGGTGTGAGTGACGACATTAGAGAGAGACCACACCAGGTTTATAAACAATTACAGAGTTTACTAAAAGAAAAAAATGAGATTGGCAGAAAGATATGCAATACAGAAAGATGCCACCACTCATGATGTAGAAAAGAACTGTAGACAACCTAGAATATCTTTGTGGAGCTAAAACAAATTATAACTGGATGAATGCTATTGCTCTAGTCTGAACAGGTGAAAAACTCAAAAGAATGGCATCTGATGGCGCCTTCTGTGACTCCAGGAAATCAGTGGCCACTTCTGCAAACAGTCCCTTGACCTGAAATAAAAGTGAGGATATTGGAGGCAGTGAATGGGGGACAGAATAGAAAATGGATAGAAGCAAAAGGCATTGGGGTGTTTGGGACATTCCTCCATGGATGATTTCCACTACTCAGAACTCACTGCCAGCCCAGAGGCCAAAGAACGTAAGCCTCCTCTATGTCAGCCAAAACTCCTCCCCTCCCAATTCACAACTTTGATTTATTGCAAACAATGCTAAAACCATGACCTAAGATATAAATTATTTATTAAAATCAGAAAAAATAATACAAGCATACACACACTCACTTTCAGACAGCAAAGCTACTAAAAATGGATACTTACAAGTACTGAGAAAGATCCTTGATACTCTGCCAGCGGTGGAACTCAGCAGAGGGACACACCCCTTTCCCCAAAAGCAATGCTCAGGCTTCTGGTCCTAAATGTTAGGTTCAGACAACACAGGGTCCATCTCTGTATGGTCAGGGAGCGACATACTTTCCTGGTGTGCCAAACCCACCTAATAACATATTAATTTATGTCAAAACCCTTAGGCTGAATATATTTTGCATTTTAGGCTTACACACACATACTCCATTGTGATGCTATACTTCTCAATTTCATCCCACTCAGAGCAAAACAGGATGCAGCTGTAGTACTGCAATGGAAAACTCTTACAAACCTCATTGTGGGGGTGAATTCTATCCCACTCTGAGAAACCCCTGGTGATAGACCCCTTTATTTATGCCCACTGAGAATATAATTAATAACATTTTCAATTTTTCAAACATGGGCGTTGGCTTTCTGGGAACGTGTGTGGTGGAGTGGTATCTGTTAATCTCTGTCTACAGCAGAGTTGAGGAACCTTAGGCTTGGGAGATGAATGTGGGTCTCAAGGCCTCACCATCTGGCTCTCAGATCCCCGCAGAAGCCATCCTCCATCCTCCAGGCCACATCCCTCACCACCCTATCTCCAATCTGAAATGAAGGTTAAACAGTGACAGAATCATATTCAACCCTCTTCCAGACTGCCCTCTTCTATGAACACTTTTGATAAGAAGTGTGGCGTGTCTTTCCACATTCCAAGCATTTATTCAGTTTCTCTGTTGTGAATTAATTGATGAGTAGGGCATGCATTTCTAAGGTTCCTTCCCTGTATAAATCCTTTGATGCAAAATGAGATATGCCTTCTGACAGATTTTTCCACACTTCAAGCATTTACATGGTTTCTTGCCTGTGTGAATATACTAATGCGAAGTGAGATTCCTCTTCTGCGTGAAGCTCTTTCCACACTCCAAACAACTGTATGGTTTGTCCCGTGTGAATTCTTTGATGAGAAGTGAGCTGTGCCTTCAGACAGAGGCTCTTTCCACACTACAAACATTTGAATGGTTTCTCGCCTGTGTGAATATATTGATGTGAAGTGAGACTCCTCTTCCGCGTGAAGCTCTTTCCACACTCCAAACAATTGTATGGTTTGTCCCCGTATGAATTCTTTGATGGGAAGTGAGATGTGCCTGCTGACAGAAGCTCTTTCCACATTCAGAGCATTTATATGGTTTCTCCCGTGTGAATTCTTTGATGAGCGGTAAGGTCTGTTTTCCAAAAGAAGCTCTTTCCACACTCTAAACACTTAAATGGTTTATCCCGTGTGAATTCTTTGATGAGTAGTGAGACTATCCTTATGCATGAAGCTCTTTCCACATTCCAAGCATTTAAACGGTTTCTCTACTGTGTGAGTTCTTTGAAGAAAAGTGAGTTTTCTTCAAGCAGAAGCTCTTTCCACACTCCAAGCATTTAAATGGTTCGTCCGCTGTGTGTGTTGTTTTATGAGAAGTGAAATGTGCCTGCTGATGGAAGCTATTTCCACAGTCAAAGCATTTATATGGTTTCTCACCTGTGTGAATTCTTTGATGAGTAGCGAGGCCTGTCTTCCAAAAGAAGCTCTTCCCACACTCCAAACATTTAAATGGTTTATCCCGTGTGAAGTCTTTGATGAGAAATGAGATGAGACTTTCTAATGAAGCTCCTTCTACATTCAGAGCATTTATAAGGTTTCTACCCTATGTGAATTCTTTGATGAGTAGTGAGCCTATCCTTACGTGTGAAGCTCTTTCCACACCTCAAGCATTTATATGGTTCCTCTCCTGTGTGTATTGTTTGATGAGATGAGACTTTATAATGAAGCGCTTATATTTATATGGTTTCTCCCCTCTGTGAACTCTTTGATGAGTAGTGAGCTCCATCTTCCAAAATAAGCTCTTTCCACAGTCCAAACATTTAAATGGTTTATCCCGTGTGAATTCTTTGATGAGAAATGAGACTACCCTTACGTATGAAGCTCTTTCCACACTCCAAGCATTTAAATGGTTTCTCCCCTGTGTGTCTTATTTGATGACAACTGAGATGTGCCTGCTGACGGAAGCTCTTTCCACATTCAGAGCATGTATATGGTTTCTCCCCTGTGTGAATTATTTGATGAGTATTGAGACTCTCCTTACATGTGAAGCTATTTCCACACTCCAAGCATATAAATGGTTTCTCCCCTGTATGAATTCTTTGATGAAAAGTGAGATTTGTCTTCAGACAGCTCTTTCCACATTCCAAGCATTTAAGTGGTTCCTGCCCTGTGTGTATTGTTTGATGAGAAGTGAGATGAGACTTTCTAATGAAGCTCTTTCCACATTCAGAGCATTTGTATGGTTTATCCCCTGTGTGAATTCTTTGATGAGAAGTGAGATGAAACTTTCTAATGAAGCTCTTTCCACATTCAGAGCATTTGTATGGTTTATCCCCTGTGTGAATTCTTTGATGAACAGTGAGGTCTGCCTTTGAAAAGAACCTCTTTCCACACTCCAAACATTTAAATGGTTTATCCCCTGTATGAATTCTTTGATGAGTGGTGAGACTATCCTTACGTGTGAAGCTCTTTCCACACTCCAGGCATTTAAATGGTTTCTCTCCTGTGTGAATTCTTTGATGAGAAGTGAGATGTGCCTGCTGACGGAAGCTGTTTCCACACTCCAAGCATTTATATGGTTTCTCTCCTGTGTGGTTTCTTAGATGTGTAGAGAGACTATCCTTACGTGTGAAGCTCTTTCCACATTCCAAGCATTTATATGATTTCTCCACTGTTTGAGTTCTTTGATGTGTAGTGATCTCTTGGATTGGGATTTGATGGCCGTCACTGCCCTGAGAAGTAGGGGATTTATTCCTCCTCTTCTCTTCTACAGTCCTCCTTCTCTGCTGCTCCCCCTTAAGACACGCGGCTCCTTTGGGGAACATCCCATGTAGTTCTCCCTGATTCTCGGTTTCCCATTCATAACCTGTGGCAAGGGTAAAAGAAAACTGTTAAGAGCCTGCGGGAGCCTCAAATCAATGAACAACCACACACAGTGCTTTTGATAACGGAATAACTGAAAAACCTTAGCTAGGAGGCAAAACCTACCATCCATCTAGCTGCTGCTGCCAACAGCTAAACAGACAGCTGGTGTTCTATAGACTATTTGATTCTGTTTGGAGCCCAGAGCTGAGCTCCCAGCTCAGACATCAAGTTCGGTGGGTGAACGACTAGAATCACTCTCATGACAGGATTGTGGTGCAGAACAACCCTGTGCATTTACTGTCACTGTCATTCACTGTCAGGGAATGTGATTGGCAGGCACAAGCAGCAACGCAGGGTCCCTAGTGATCTGGGGGAGATCTGTCTACAGACAGTATACCTCTCTTTCACACTCCTTTTGAGGTTCTCACTTCCACCAGATAAGTAATTACAGCATTTAAGAAGGCTGCCCCTTATAAATGGACTGCCTTCAAGTCAATTAGATTCTGACTTATGGGGATCCTATGAATAGGGTTTTCACGGTAAGGGGTATTCAGAGGTGGTTTACCATTGCCTTCCTCTGCCCCTTATAAAACAGGCCAAATTTCCCATATGAGACTAGCAGAAACATATGCAATACAGAAAGATGTTACTACTTGTGATGCAGAAAAAATTACAGGAAACCCAGGATATCCTTGTGGAGCTAAACCCAATTATAACTGGATGAATGCAATTAATTTACCCTAGTCTCAACAGGCCAGAAACTCGAGAGAATCTTACTCTTGAGTAGCAGCCTTTGTTCTTTGAAGCCTTCCTTCCAGACTCAGCAATTTGTTTTCTATCTTCCAGGCATCTTACCGCAGTGAGAGCACACCTCATTCTAAAGAACTCCAGAATGGCTATTCTTTCATAAAAACTCTCCTTGTCAATCATAGGCTCCGCCCACCATGATTCAGCCAACAGGAAGTATTCTTGCCCAGGGTACCAGCAGCAGGAAACTATAGCGCCTTTATTTTTCCTGGCCTCAGACAAGAGATCTGGAGTTTTCACTGCCCTGAAATTTGAGGCCCCAGGCCAGGTGATGTGATCAGTCAGACCAGGTAATTTGGGCAGGTGAACCCTGTAACTCCCTAAACAAACAAATAGACATGCATTCCTGTCTCATAAAGAGCATTCCCTAAAAGACAAAGTCCGTATTAATTGACCAGGATAGCAAAGACCAAGTCCTTCACAAAGGATCTGTGAAAGTGCCCTTCGATGCGCTGACATGTAACATTGGAGACGTTCTGCCAGTCAGGGCGTGCAAAAATGGGTTAAATGAGCCAATGTGAGGTGCTAAAATATTTTGGAGTCTTGGGAAAGAGGGACATGTGTGATGCCACCCTGGTTTCAGTGATCATGTGTAGAAGAAGGTATAGTCCGGGGGAAGTGACAAGTTAACCATGGAAGAAGAGGTCAAACCTATTTATATCTTCTTCCCCATTCCCACTCCTCCCATGGACCAGTTTCTAGTTGGACTTCTGCTGTTCCACTGGCCTGTGTGTGCTGTTGTTTAACACCAGATCGACAGAGAATCTGGGTGAAGTGGGAGGAATGATCTAACCCAGCTGTGCCCACACGGATACTCAGTGCAACATCAGCACAGGCTGCAGGGATTGGGGGGAGGGAATTCTGTGGTCCATAGAACTTCCATCTCCACCACCAGGAAACCATTCTGCCTTGGAGCCGGCTGTGAGGGCTTGCACCTGGAGTTGGGCGAAGGAGACAGTAAACTAGGGTTGCTGCTGGTGCCCCGTCCATCCTGCTGCCCACCAGCTTCTCTGACTGAGCTAGCGGAGGCAATCTCAGTTGTGCTGTTGGAGGAGTTCACAATGATTGTTATGGATGATTTCAATATCCATGCTGAGGTTACTGCTAGTGTTTCAGTTTGGGACTCCATGGCTTCTATGATGACCATGGGTCTGTCTCCAGTTCTTGCTGATATGACACAGGGCAGGGTATGCCCTTGATTTAGATTTTGTTCCACATGCAGGAAGGCATGGTCCATAGATTGGAGGGTGGATATCCTCTCCTGCAGGGGTGGTGTGCAGATTAAGATGTATAGAATGGATTAGTGTGCCATGTCTTGGGGTGGAGGTGGTTCAAAAATGCTCAGTATTATATATTCAAATTTATATTGTTGCCAGTTATGCAGCCAGGGAGCCTTACCGAGTGAGGTGAGAATCCGACCATTCTCCTCCGTGACTTCCCTGTGCAGCGCCCTCTGGTCAGGATCCAGCAGGGCCCACTCCTCCTCGGTGAAATGCACAGCCACCTCCTCAAAGGACACGGGACCCTGAGAGGAAAGGAAATATTTGCTTCTTTAGAGATAACAGAAATATTATTAGCTATCAATATCCAGAAGACTCATCAAGGAAGGGAGGCTGAATACTGTCCTGCAGAAACGAGACCTTTTCGAGTGGCATTCACAGCCTCCCGAGTGGGCAACTCTGACAGAAGCAAAGAGGAGGAGAGAAATTCATCCAGGCCCAGGAGGTGAGCAGAGGACAGAGGCACCCCCCAGTCCTTCTCCCCCCACTGATCCTTTCCCCCATACCTGGTCCTCCTTCACAGCAGCTTCTTCTTCTCCACCACAAAGAAGAGACGGTTGAGGAGGTCTTGCTGGCCTCATTTCATCACCTGCGAGACAGAAAATTGGTGGGAAGAAATTGGTGTCTCAGAGGTTAAGTGATGCATGTCTAACTACATGCTAACATTGCAAAACACCTCATTCATTGTATGTGTTTTGGTTCTTCCTACACATTTTAAAAAGTTGTGTGAAAGAACAAATCTCCCCATTGGGAAATGCAAGAAGTGGTATAAATCCTCAAGTAAGCCCTGGACTCGGTGGTGGGCTGGATGAGGGCCAATAAACTGAGTCTGAATCCTAGTAAGACAGAGGTGTTGTGCGTTGGTAGTTCCCAATTTCAGATAATTGGTCAGTTGCCTGCTTTGGATGGGGTCATACTCCCTCTGAAAGAGCAGGTCCATAGTCTGGGGGTGCTCCTGGATCAATCTTTGTTGCTAGAGGCCTAGGTGACCTCTGTGGCTAGGAGTGCTTTTTACCAGCTTTGACTGGTAAGACAGCTGCAGCCGTTTTTGGACTGGGATAGCCTGACCACTGTTGTCCACACACTGATAACCTCCATGCTGGATTACTGTAATGCGCTCTATGTGGGGCTGCCCTTGAGGTTGGTCTGGAACCTGCAGCTGGTGCAAAATGCGGTGGCCAGACTGTTCACTAGGGCAGGGTATCACCAACATGTCACCCGCTGCTGAAAGAATTGCACTAGCTGCACATTTGCTACCAGACCAAGTTCAAGGTTCTAGTCTTGGTGTACAAAGCCCTCGTTCATTCATTGGCGATCACTCGTGGCCGAGTAAGATTGTCTTCCAAGATAAGGTCTTTAACAGTGGGTCCATGACTGTGGAGGCCAATTCTGGATCCACACAGCCTCCCACAGTGAGGACATAGGTTTCCAGATGGAAGATGGTCATGATGAGGATTTGTTTGACGTGCCTTCCGCTTAGCTCGTTTGTCCTGTTCGCCCTGTACTCGTGCTTCTTCGAAGTCCAAAGCACCTGATAATAGCCAACCTCCATTTGGGACGTTCATGGGCCAAGACTTCCCAGTTCTCAATGCTCAAGTTACATGTAACATGAAAATGTAACAAAGCCCTATACAGCTTGGGACCAGGATACCTGAAATACTGTCTTATCCTTTATATACCCAGTCGATCACTGCGCTCTGCAAGTGAGGGCCTACGGCAGATACCATCTTATCAAGAGGTCCATTCTGCACAACATAGGAAATGGACCTTTAGTGTGGCGGCACCTACCCTGTGGAATTCCCTCCCCTTAAATATTAGACAGGTGCCATCTCTATTATCTTTTCGGTGCCTATTGAAGCCTTTCCTCTTTCAACAAGCCTTTTAAGTAGAGACCTTATCCCAGTCTGCGTCTGTGTTGGAACTGCTTTTTAATATGTTTTCAAATGTTTCCTTTTTTTAAAAAACAATATGTTTTTAACCCTTTTTTTAAAGATGACTTGAAAGCTTTTTAAAAAAAATGTTTTAAAAGACGTTTTGTTTTAAAGTCTGTTTTTATTATTTTTCACTAGACAAGACAGTAATGCTGGGAAAAACAGAAGGGAGGAGAAAAAGAGGAAAACCAAAAAAGAGATGGATTGATTCCATAAAAGAAGCCACAGACCTGAACTTACAAGATCTGAACAGGGTGGTTCATGACAGATGCTTTTGGAGGTCACTGATTCATAGGGTCGCCATAAGTCGTAATCGACTTGGAGGCACATAACAACAACAAAGTGCTTTTGTTTGCTGCCCTAGGCTACTGCTGGGACGAAGGGCGGAATATGAATCAAATAATAAATAAGTAATAAATAAGTACTGAAAATACATTGATGAAGCATAGCAAAGGCTGCAGAGAAGCATCTCTCACCAACAAAGATTCAGGAGAACATGAAGGAATTATATGAATCTCTGGTATAATCAACAGAGGGAGATCAAGTCAATTCTTACCGAATGAGGTGGCACATCTGTCACTCTCCCAAATGGTCTCCCTTTGCAGGGAAAACTCTCTGGCCCCCAACAGTGCCTCCTGTGACTCCAGGAAATCAGTGGCCACTTCTGCAAACAGACCCTTCACCTGAAAAAAAAAATAGGATATTGAAGGCAGTGAATGGGGAGACAGAATAGAAAATGGACGATAGACGCAAAAAGTCTTGGGGAGTTCAGGAAATTCCTCCGTCAATTTCCAGAAAAGGTTTGACAATTATAGAGTGTTTCAAGACCTCCCTCCTCAGATTCTGGGGCTCTTGCAAGTACCGGGATGAAACTCTCTCTCACCTTCTGCTCTGCCTGCTTCTTGTCCTCTGCCCGGCTTAGGAGGAAACCTTCTGCCAGGGCCACTGCCTGGGAAGTGGTCTCCGCTCCACATTCCCTCACCCAGTTCTCCATCTCTGGTGGAAGGACAGTCAGGAACTGTTCCAGGATCACCAGGTCCAACATCTCATTCTTTGTGTGGCACTCTGGCTTCAGCCACTCATGGCAAAGGTGGTGGAGTCGGCTGCATACATCTCGGGGCCCTTTGACCTCCTGGTAGTAGAACTGCCTGAAACGCCAGCACTGTACATCTGAGCTAAGGGTGTCCTCACCCAGGATCATCTGCCTGGTTCTTTCCCAGAATTCCCCAGGGCTCCCAGCATGGATGATATATGGACATCTTCCTGCTTCAGGGCAAGCTGAGTCTTCCATCTTTGATTTCTGTGCTCCAAGGAAGCCTCCGACAGGGCCCAAGAGACTTCTCTCACATCTGCCAAATGCTGTCCTTATTTGGGGTACTACCATGTCCTACAAAAGCCAAAACATTGTTTGGTGAGCAGATTACAACCCTTTCAGGAGAGGAAGACTTTCCCTGAGGAAATGTGGATGAGCTTGGATAACAACCAGGTCACCCTCCAGAAGGGAAATTAGCTCAATGCTAAAAGAGAAAGACAAATAGGATACTTTTTGGGAGTTTCCTTCCACGGATTAAAGCCTTCAATCTGGTTGAGAACCAGAAGGTTCCGTATCCCTCCCAGAGGTCTTTCCTCTGCAGCTCAAGGGAGCCTAAGAAGAAGTTGGCTGTTGGACTGGACCAAAGATTAGATCCAGTCCAGCATCCTTTTCTCACAATGGCCAACCCGATGCCCCACTGGGAAGCCGGCAAGCAGGACATGAGCAACAGCAATTCTCCCACTTGTGATTCCCGGCAACTGGTATTCAGAGGCATTGAGCTGCTGGTGCTGGAGGGAATGGACACATGATCACTAGGAGCCATTTTGGCACCTAAGTGGTATATAAATCAATGAACAATATTACTAGGAGGCATGGATAGCTTTGTCCTTCATGTACGAGAGACGGTGGCCTCTCCCTTCCTTCCCCAGCTGTCACCACACGGGCATCTTGCTCTGAGCAGTTTCTTCTTAAACAAAAAATGGTATTGTTTCTATTTTATTTTAACATTTTTTTTAAAAAAAAAATCAGTATGTATTGCTATAATAATCTTACGTAAAGCACTTTGTGAGGCCCGCTTGAAAAGTGGTACATACATACACAAATAAATAAGGTTTAATCCCCTTTTGAAACTGTCTAAGCAGCTGCAGCAACTTCCATCGTTTTAACAATGTGCTGAATCTCCCCCCTCCCCTTCAGCTTTCTGGGATGGACCTGGGTGCAAGCATTATGAGGGATGAAGAAACATTTCTCCATCCACGGTCTCTTACTTTTACACCCCTTTATCAACTCTCTCCTTTTTCTTGGCTTCTAATCTAAACAGCCCCAACTATCTTGATGTCCTCAACTACAGAGATGCTGGTTGATTAATTTGCAGGTTTGTCAACAGTTTACTGAGCTCTGTTACATCTAACACATTTCAAGGTAAATTATACCTCCTCCCTCCGTTATTTAGACAGATATTTAATTGTTTAATTTAAAAACTAAGTAACATTCTTCATTGTCTACTATCTGGTACACTACCTCTACACATGGAGGTTCCACTCCTCTGACAGCTAAGGAGCTGCCTTGCGGGAGCAGATCAACGATTCACCAGGGGCAGCTTCCTGTTCCCAACAGTGCCGGGGAAGACCACCAGTTTTGCGCCCCACAGGAATTGGGATCCACCAGCTCTGCTCTACGGAGGCATTTTCTCCGCTCCCGATTTTCTTCCTGCTATTATTATAATCCTTTAAATGTATATCCCGTCTCTCCCCCCCCCAGGAGCCCCCACTCCCTTCCCCCCTTTTTGCGCCCACTTTCCGAGGCCTTCGCCTCCGGCCGGGAGACTCTCCCCCTCCGATCACGGCTCGGCCCCGCGCAAAGACGCGCCAGAGGGGAGAGGCTGGTATGGGGGGCGAGATCAAAGGGATCCTCTGCCGTCCAGTCAGAAGCTCTGCCCCCTTCTCTCCCCATTTGAAGAGCTGGTTTCCCCCCCTCACTTCCCCAGGCACCCCTGTTCACCGCAGCGCCACTGAGAGCTCACCCGATCCCGGGAGGGAGGCACCAAGCGCAGCCCTTGGCAAAGAGTCCAGCAGCGAAGGCGCGGCGGGAAGCGGATCCCAAGTCGCTCGGGAGGACCCCTGCCTCCCTCACCGCAAATCCCCTTCCTCTCTAGGAGCCCAGTTCACTTTCCTTAACCCTTCCGCGGCCAACCTTCTCCTCCTCTGCCCGAGAAAGGCGCTTCGCGCGGGGAGCCTTTTGTCATCCGAGGACCGCCACCGGTATGCTGAGGACATGCAGGCGAGGAACTTGACGCTTTTGAAAAAGGAAAAGTGAGACACCGTCATTTTTTCCCCACCCAGAACCCCCCTCTGCTTTTCCTGGGTTGCCTTGGGGAGGTTGCAGGATCCGCACCGCCCCTGGTCGTTAGCACTACTGAGTGAGCGGAACCATCTCCTGCTCTCTGGGGCTGCTTCTAGCGTTTCTGGGCCGTCTTTACAAGCACCTGATGTCAGGAGTCTGCCCCTTTTCACTTGGCCAGAGGGTCAAAGAGGAGAGGAACTGTGGAACTCCCTGCCCTTTGACCTTGGGCCAGTCACTGGCTCTCAGCCTCAGAGGGAGGCAATGGTAAGCCCCCTCTGAATACCGCTTACCATGAAGAAGCGGTCGCGAGAAGTCGGGATCGACTTAGGCAGTCCATTATTCCTGTACAGTTCTCCGCGCTTGCTAAAAACTTTTCTGTTGCTGTTGCTTGTTTCGTTTTAGGGTTGACTGAGGCACCTTCGGCCCTCCAGAGGTTCTTGGGCTCCGATTCCCCTCAACACAGTGGAGCGTATTGAGATGGTGGTATAGAAATACTTCTGGGAAAAAACAATTGAGAGGAGTTTTGGCCTGGGGGGAAAGACGGGGAAAGGAAAACACACAAACCAACCCAGACGTGCTTCCCTGCCGGCTCCCTTCTTCGGGAGAGGGGGAAAGAGGCTCCTGAGCAATGCGCGCTTCTTGGAGAGAGGAGGAGAACGGTGTTTGGCCGCGGAAGGGTTAAAGAAAGTGAACCGAATTCCTAGAGAGGAATGGGATGAGGGGGGGTCGGCCCGAGCCGCTTCCTGCCCCGCCTTCTCCGCTGGACTCTTTCGCGAAGGGCTCCATTGGATGCATTCTCTCCTGGGACCCGGTGAGCGCTCCGAGGTGCTGTGGGGTGCAAGGTGAGGGGGGCTGGGAAAGTGAGGAGGGGCAGAGAAGGGGGCAGGACTCCGATTGGGAAGGTGGGGGGGTTCCATTGACGGGACACTCGCCTCCCCTCTCGCCAATTTTGTCCTCCGCTGCATTTTTGCACGTGGCCGAAGGCGGAGACTCTTGGAACACAAGAAAGCGGGTGGAAAAACTTAAAAGGCGGAAAGGCATTGCCGAGCAAATATCGGGTGCAAAGCTTGTGGGGTCCTCGGAAGGAAAGGGGGGCCGCTGCTGGGAACAGGAGGCTGCCCCGGGTGCATCTGTGATCTGCCCCAGCAAGGTACCGCCTAGTAGTGAGAGGTTTAGAGCCTCTTCATATGGAGGAAGTATACCAGGTAACAGGAGCTGCAGACTTTCTAAGTCGGAAATGTAAGTTTCATGCATAAGTGAGTTCAATAGGGGAATAAACTGTCTACAAGTTTGAAAATTAATCACCTGAGACTTCTTCAGCTGAGGAGTACATTTGATGAAGCACAACGCCAAGGCACTATGGTTTCCAGCTTTAACTTTTGTCCCTCTCTCCTAATGCTAGAATGCAGGGCCATCCAATGAAGGTGAAGGGGGGGGGAGGAGATTCGGAAAAGGCTTCCAGAAGTACTTCTTGACACAGTGCATAGCTAAAACTGTGGCATTTCCTTCCGCGATGTGGAGTGATGGCAACCAGCTTGGACAGCTCTAAATTTGGGGTTAGACAAATTGATGAAAGATACCGTTATCAAAGGCTGCTAATGGATGACGTCTGAGTTGCGGCCATCAGCAGGGTTGGATGCCTCTGAATGCCAATAGTTGGGTATCACAAGAGAGGAGAATTGCTGTTGCTTATAGCCTGCTTGCCGGCTTCCCAGTGGGGCATCTGGTTGGCATCTGTGAGAACAGGACGCCAGACTGGATGGGCCTTTGGTCCAATAAAGCAGCCAAGTTATTCTTATGCTCCCATGGGCTGTAGGGGGCAGACCTCTGGGAGGGATGTTGCACCTTCTGATTCTCAACCAGACTGAAGGCTTTACTCCATGCACTTCACATGAAGGAACCTCCCAAACAAATCTTCCATTTTGCTTTGCATCTTAGCATTCAACTGCCTTTCCTTCTGCCGGATAACCTGGTTGCTATCCATACTCATCCGCTTTTCCTCGGGGAACGGAAAGTCCTGTCCTGAGTGTTATAATTCACCTACCAAACAATCCTTTGGCTTTGCAGGACTGGATAGTACCTCCGACAAGGACAACATTTAGTAGAAGAAGTGGAGTCTCTTGGGCCCAGTTAGAGGCTTCCTTCGACCATAGAAATCAAAGATGGACTCAGCTGGCTGTGAAGCAGGAAGAGGTCCATATATCATCCAGACTGGGAGCCCTGGGGAATTCTGGGAAAGAACAGCGCAGAAGTTCCTGGGTAAGGAGGACACCCTCAGCTCAGATGTTCAGTGCCAGCGTTTCAGGCAGTTCTGCTACCAGGAGGGCAAAGGGCCCCGAGAGGTTTGTAGCCGACTCCACACTCTCTGTCATGAGTGGCTGAAGCCAGAGCAACACACGAAGAATGAGATCCTGGACTTGGTGATCCTGGAGCAGTTCCTGGCTGTCCTTCCACCGGAGATGGAGAGCTGGGTGAGGGAATGTGGAGCGGAGACCACTTCCCAGGCGGTGGCCCTGGCCGAAGGTTTCCTCCTGAGCCGAGCAGAAGACAAGAAACAGGCCAAGCAGCAGGTGAGAGAGTTTTTCATTTTGGTACTTCCTGAGGGGCTCAGAATGTGAGGAAGGAGATCTTGAAAGACTCTGTAATTGTCCAACCCTTTGCTGGAAATCATCCACAGAGGAATGTCCCAAACTCCCCATGGACTTTTGCCTCTATCATGTTTTTTATAATCCTCCTCTCCATTTACTGTCTCAAATATCCTTACTGTTTTTTCAGGTAAAAGATCTGTTTGCAGAAATGGACTTGGAGTCACAGGAGGCTCTGTCGGGCATTCAAGAGATTTACATGCATGCCATCTCACTCAGTAAGAATTGACTTGATCTCCCTGTATTAATTATGCCAGAAATTCCCGGGTTCTGTTACGTTCTCCTTAATCTGTTTGTTTTTGGTGGGGGAGGGACGCTTCTCCCCAACCTTTCCACACTTCAGCAATGAATATATTTTTCTATAGTTCAGGATATAATTCGCTACTTGGATTTCTGGCCGAGCCTAAATGGGGAGAATTGTTTCACGCAACTGAACTATGCAATATGTAGGAAGAACCAAGATATATATGAGAGATGAGATATTTTGCAATGTCAGTGGAATTTAGACGTAAGTCACTTAATCTCTGAGAGCAGCATGTGCTACTGGCTTCCCATCACTTTTCTCTCTCGCAGATGGTGAAATGAGGCCAGCAAGACCTCCTCAGCCGTCTCTTCCTTATGGTGGGAAGGAAGCAGCTACTGTGGAAGCGGATCAGGTAGGGGGAAGGATCAGCGGGGCAGGGAGAGAGGCTGGGGGCAGCCCAGATCCCTCTCTCCTCTGCTCACCTCCTTGGGCCTGAATAAACTTCTCTCTTTCTCTTTACTTCTGTCAAAGCTGCCCACTAGGGAGGCTGTGAATGGCACTCGAGGAGGTTTAATTTCTTTAGGGTAGTACTCAGCTTCCCTTCCTTGATGAGACTTTCGGATACTTGTAGCTAATAATCTTTGTTATCTGTAAAGTGACAAATATTTCCTTACCTCTCAGGGTCCCATCTCCTTTGAGGAGATTGCTATGGATTTCACCGAAGAGGAGTGGGCTTTGCTGGATCCTGACCAGAGGGCGCTGCACAGGGAAGTCATGGAGGAGAGCTGTCGGATTGTCACCTCTCTCGGTAAGGCTCTTTGTGTGCATAGTTGACAATATCATTTAGAAAATGTAATAATGAGCATTTCGGTCATTTCCTGTGTTTTATTGATTGATTGATTTAATTGATATCGGGGGGGCCCCCAGGTCCTCCTAAAAGGACAAAGAACAAATGATAAACATTTAAATCTTTAAAAAACAAAGCATCCTAAAAACAAAGCATCTAAAAAAAAATCCAATCCAGATGCATAGTGGAATACAGGTCTCTACTTAAACAGTGTCTTGAAGCAGGAAGTTCTTCAGGAGCCACCAAAAGCCAACAGAGACTGCACCTGGAGGGAATTTCAAAGGGAGGGAATTTCAAAGGGTTAGGGGCCATAACAATAAGGCCCTGACTCCTGTGTTGTGCGGAACGGACCTCCTGATGAGATGGTTTCTACAGGAGGCCCTCACCTACAGAACAGAGAGGTCGATTTGGTATACACAGGGCAGGACAGTTTTTCAGGTATCCTGGTTCCAAGCTGACTAGGGCTAAATAGACCAAACCCAGCACCTTGAACTTAGCCCAGTAGCTGAATGGCAGCCAGTGCAGTACTTTCAGCGGCAGGGTAACACGTTGGCGATATCCTGCCCTAGTGAGTAGTCCAGCTGCTGCATTGTGCATGAGCTACAGCTTCCAGACCAATCTCAAGTGCAGCCCCATATACAGTGCACTACAGAAATCCAGTCTGGAGACTACCAGTGCATGGACAACAGTGGTCAGGCTGTCATTCCAGCCAAGATTGCCTCCACCAGCTTAAAAAGAGAAGCCGCTGGGCAGCAGGGTTGGAGGGTACAGCACCAGAAGCACTGGTTTGCTGTCTCCTTGGCCCAACGCCAGGCGCAGGCCCTCACAGCCAGCTTCAAGACAGCTCTGTTTTCTGGTGATGGAGATGGAAGTTCTGTGGGCCACAGCAACTCCTCCCCCCTGTCCCTGCAGCCACAGCTGGGCTAGATCACCTCCTCCCACCTCACCATTTGTCTGCAGCAGCTACGTGGATGGTAAGATCTGCCTCCCAGTTAACACTTTTCTGATCTTCCATTATCAAAAGCATTATGTGTGGTTGTACAATGATTTGAGGCACCATTTCTCCCTCAGGTTCTTTTAACAATTTCCTCTATTTTTTTTGCAACAGGTCATGAATGGGAAACTGAGAATATGGGAAAACTAAATGGGGCATTCCCAATAACAGCCACATGTATAGACAGGGAGCAGCAGAGGAGGAGAGCTGGAGAAGAGACATGGAGTAATAAATCCCCTACTTCTCAGGGCCGTGACTGCGATCAAGTCCAAGTCCATGAAAAGCTACAAAGAGGAAAACTAACAGATACATGTTGTGTGCGTCAGAATAGTTTCTATTCTAAGTCAACGTTTAAAGGTCATTACAAAATCCACACAGGAAAGAAAAAATACAAATGCTTGGAGTGTGGAAAGAGCTTTTGTCAAAATTATTTACTTACAACGCATCAAAGGATCCATACTGGGGAGAAACCATATAAATGCTTGGCTTGCGAAAAGAGCTTTCGTTACAATTCTGACCTTATTTGTCATCAAAGGATCCATACAGGGGAGAAACCATATAAATGTTTGGACTGTGGAAAAAGCTTCTCTCAGAAGACGAATCTCACTACTCATTCAAGAATTCACACAGGAGAAAAACCATACAAATGCTTTCAGTGTGGAAACAGCTTTTCTCAAAGTTCTTCCTTTATTATCCACCAAAGGATCCATACAGGGGAGAAACCATATAAATGCTTTCAGTGTGGAAAGAGCTTCTGTCTTAAGTCATATCTCACTGCTCATCAAAGAATTCACAGAGGAGATAAACCATTTAAATGCTTGGAGTGTGGAAAGAGCTTCACACAGAAGATAGGTCTCACTTTGCATCAAAGAACTCACACAGGGGAGAAACCATATAAGTGCTCTGAATGTGAAAAGAGCTTCAGTCTTAAGTCACATCTCACTTTGCATCGAAGTATTCACACAGGGGAATACCCATATAAATGTTTTGAATGTGGAAAGAGTTTCAGTAGTAAGTCATACCTCACTTTTCATCAAAGAATTCACACAGGGGAGAAACCATTTAAATGCTTGGCATGTGAAAAGTGCTTCAGTAATAAGTTATATCTCACCTCTCATCAAAGAATTCACACAGAGGTGAAACCATTTAAATGCTTGAAGTGTGGAAAGAGCTTCAGGTACAAGACAGGTCTCACTTCGCATGAAAGTTTTCACACAGGGGAGAAACCCTACAAATGCTTGGAGTGTGGAAAGAGCTTCACACGGAAGACTCATCTCACTTCTCATCAAAGAATTCATACAGGGGAGAAACCATACGAATGCTTGGAGTGTCGAAAGAGCTTCACACAGAAGATAAGTCTCACTTTGCATCAAAGAATTCATACAGGGGAGAAACCATATAAGTGCTTTGAATGTGAAAAGAGCTTCAGTCTTAAGTCACATCTCACTTTGCATCAAAGTATTCACACAGGGGAAAACCCATATAAATGCTTTGAATGTGGAAAGAGTTTCAGGAGAAAGTCATACCTCACTTCTCATCAAAGAATTCACACAGGGGAGAAACCATTTAAATGCTTGGCATGTGAAAAATGCTTCAGTAATAAGTTATATCTCACTTCGCATCAAAGAATTCACATAGAGGAGAAACCATTTAAATGCTTGGAGTGTGGAAAAAGCTTCAGACATAAGACAGGTCTCACCTGGCATCAAAGTATTCACACAGGGGAGAAGCCATACAAATGCTTGGAGTGTGGAAAAAGCTTCACACGGAAGACACATCTCACTTCTCATCAAAGAATTCATACAGGGGAGAAACCCTACAAATGTTTGGAGTGTGGAAAAAGCTTCACACGGAAGACACATCTCACTTCTCATCAAAGAATTCATACGGGGGAGAGACCCTATAAATGCTTGGAGTGTGGAAGGAGCTTCACGCAGAAACATTGTCTCACTACTCATCAAAGAATTCACACAAGGGGGAAACTATTTAAATGTCTGGAATATGAAAAGATCTTCATGCAGTAGAATAGTCTCACTTAGCATCAAAGACTTTATCCAGGGAAGAAACCACACAAATGCATGGAGTATTGAATTCACAGGGGAGAATCTGCATAAATGCTTGGAGTGAAAAGACACACCAAGCTTCTCATCAAAAGAACTCACACAGGAAGGAAACTATAGAAGGGGTTTGAATATGGAATCCAATTTTCTCACAATTTAACTTCCATTTTAATTTGGAGCTGGGCTGGCAAGAGATGTAGCCTGGTGGATGGAACATGGCTTGTGCGGGGTCAGAGAGCCAGATGGTCAAGCCTAGAGGGCCACATTAATCTTGCAAACCTGAGATTCCCCACCTCTGCTATAGACAGAGGAAATGAAGCCACTCCCCCACACACACTCTCCCAGACAGCCCACACTCAGACACACACACACTCTGCTTTTCTATGGTGTTTGGCTAAAAGTTTAATCCAGTAGAATTAAAATGGGTCCTGCTGTATTTGGAAGATTTTTACTTGACATCCAGGGAAGAACCCATCATATTAAAACTGGCACCGATATCTCTGGATTGATATTGTTGTGCCATGGTGATGCTGGCAATCACTGGATTGGTGATTTTTACTGTACAGTCATTAAACATCTAAGCATGTTTCACTTGATGATTTGGGAGGTGAGAGGGTATCTTTGCTTAAAAATCATGCAAATCCATCATGTTTCTATTTTTTTTTAAAAAAAATCCTTGATCTTTTACCTCTTTGCCACTTTGTGACTGGCCAGATTCCTGCAGAAAGTTCAGGATTGGCTACACCCTCCCCAGGCTCTTTCTCTAAATTCCCAGTCCGCTCACAGGGCCCAAGAGGCTGGAGACCCCTGCCATAGATACTGGACCCCCAGCTGGCAAAAAGGAATAGGAATCTTCAGATCCTTTGCCTAACATAGCAGATGTGCTCCAATTCGCTTCTCTGCCTTAGCAGAAACTTACTTAGTTCCTATCGGATGAGCTCCACCAGGGTCCTTCCTCAAGTGCCACCTTGCAGTAGCAGTGAAATAAGGCTGCAGAGCCTCTCCATCTGCCCTCCTGTCCCCAACGGGGCCTGTACCACACTCAGCTGAGACACAACTACTACCGTCACCACTGACAATGCCACCTCCTCCCACTCTATGGCTGCTACTTATGTGACTGCCACCAGTTCCTCTACATTATGAGAACCCATCTCTCTCACTGCTGCCCCAAACCAACTCCTGCAGTAGCCTTTGACATCACCATAGAGACCATGACTGATGGTGAGAGATCGACCAAGTTCTGGTGCTGGACCAACTCATGGGTGGTAGCTGGTTTTTCTCTCCTCCTCCTCTCCACCCTGCTTGTCCTGGGGTTAGGCCTCTGTATGACTTGGGAACTTTGCAGTCTCAGCCACCCTCTTTTCAATCCCTTTTAGGGTCTGCTTCCCCAGTGCATTCCCCTGCTGGAGACAGGCACATACAGCCAAATTTTAAAATCTCTGAAAATATTGTTGCCCAATATGACCTCACGGTGATCCAAGATAACAATCAAACTGTTCCAAAAAAATATTTTCAGAGGTACCCAAAGTGATGCAGTTTGGAATGGTTTGATCTCCCATCATGGTTCAAAATGTCCAAATGTAGGCCAAAATGTCCATAGTTCACAACTATGTCCAAAACCTGCTCCTTGCTCTCAGGAGACATCATGCCAAATTGGGCTACAGTGTCTTCAGAAGCATCCAAATTGAAGCAGTTTGAAACCATCACAGTAAACTGGGTGACGATATCTTCAAAGTTGCCCAAATCAGTGCAGTTTGGAATCGTTCAGTTTGACATCTTGATTCAAAATGGTGTCTTGACATCATCCAAAGACCAAATCTCAAGAACTGTTGTGCCACATTAGGCAACGATATCTGGAGAGGTTTAAATCAGCAGTTTGGAAAAGTTTGGTCTATCATCTTGATTCAAAATTATATCTGGTGGCATCCAAACCCAACTCCTCTGGCTCAGGAACCATCAGACTGCTTTTGACAAGGATATGTTCAGAGGCTTCTGAATCAGTTTGGAATGGTCCCATCTGCCATTCTGAATCAAAATGGTGTCTGATGGCATCTGAATGTAGACAAAATCTGCTCCTTGCTCTCGGGAACCATTACGCCAGATTGGGCAACAATATCTTCAGAGGTGTCCAAACTGGTGCAGTTTGGAACATAGTGGTGTGCCATTTTGATTCAAAATGGTGTCCATCGGCATCCAAACAGACCAAATCTGCCTTCTCCATCTGTGGAATGGCCATATCAAATTGGGTGACGTTATCATTGGAGTCATCCAAAATGGTGCAGTTTGCAACGTTGCGTTTGCCATCTTGATTCAAAATGGTGCTCAATAGTATCCAAACATAGATGAAAACTGCCCCCTCCACCTCAGGAAGCACAATGCCATGTTCTCTGTGTTCGGTTTAAATGAAATAGGAATACTCTGTAGTCCTATCTAGCAAAGTATATATGCAACAGCGGAATTGAGAATAACCAGTCCCACCTTCCTCTCTCATGCACATTGCTTAAACCCAACACTGTGATGATACTTCAAGAGGCGTCTGAGACAGTAGATATTTGAAAGCTACTCTGGAAGCTTTTTTTCCCCCCTGGAAGAGCAGGACAAAAATGCTTTAAGCAAATAGATATCTCCGTTTCTGAGAACCTGTTTTGTCTTCTGGAAAGATCCAAAGAATCTCTAAAGATCTAGTCCTCTTATGAAGGAAACAGACTTTGCTGATACGGACTGTTTGTATGGGCCTTGCTTTTATATCCTGCTTTGTATTATATGAACAGGTAAACTACTGCTTGTCTGGTTTTTTAGGGATCATAGGGTTAATTAGCTACACCTGCCCCACCCAGGGGCTCTGATGAGAAGGTGGTGGGCTTCACTGAAGACAAGGAATTTAGTTAGTACACCTGTAATTTGCAGGGGTGGGTAGCCAGAGGCTACATATAGCAGTAGCTTTTTTTTTTTTATTAATAATTTTTATTCAAATTTTCAGAAGACAAACAAAACAAAACCAAACAACAAAAACATAATAATACAATAAAAAAATCTTCTTGACTTCCGATTTGTCGCAGATTGTGATGTTCCTATATATTAGTGTATATATGGTAAGTGCTGGTTGTTTAGAGTATACATGGTAAGTAGTGAAAGAGGAGGGGGAGTGAATAGGCAATAGAATGCTTGATGATTGGCTGAATGTTTAAAATGGCTGACAGTATAAATGAAAGGATGACAGGTAAATCTGGGTGAATGTGAGGTGGTGAATTGTGGAATCTGGGGGGAGAAGAGAAAGAGTGGATTGCTTGGTGGGGTTTAGAGAGTTGTTTACCAGGAGGGAGGTGGAGTTCGGATTAGTATTGAGTAAAACCATATGCTTATGTGCCTTAAGAAGAAATCTTGTTAATCTTGTTAGCTTTGTTATCTTTAATAAATACTTAATTTGGTTTACCAAAGGCCTGATCCTTGGCTGGGGTTTCACAGACCAGAAGGGAGGGTAAGGTAATGACCAAGGCTGAAGGGGAACTGTAACAAATGATGGCAGCGGTGAAGAGAATAACAATACCAGCATTCAGAGTCTCTGGGAATACTAGTATTGGGACGTTACTGGTGGTTGCCTAGCAGGGGGATCTGTTGAGATCTGTGCTAGAGCGGGGAGAGAAATCATAAGAGAGAGCGGTCCGGACTGGTGGAGTCCCTGGTGGTGCCTAGAGACAGGCAGTAACCACGAGCAGGTAGGAACCTGACAGGGAGAGCCAGGGAAGGACGCATCACATGTGGTGGTAGCGGTGGGATACGAACAACAGAGAATCCAGATACGAACCAAAGAGAGTCCCAAAGACACGTGGTGACAAAGGAGACTACGTCACAGGTGTTGGCTGTAGCAGTGAGATATGAATACTAGACAATCCCTAATAGTTGTGTGGCAAACAGAAATAACAAAACAAGATTTCTTGTGAGAGTGACTGGCAAAGAGTGTGTGGCAAAGAGTGAGTGAACTCAAACACCATGGCTGAATACATAAAAATGAAAAGAGAGGAGCTGGTGGAGAAGTGCATAACATTCAATTTACCTCATGAGGGTAAAGGGGTAGATGAATTGAGGGTAGCACTTATAGGATTTGCAACTGCCCAGCAAAAACAACCTGTCAGAGAAGAGACCCCAGAAGGATATTTAAGCAATCCCGCTTATATAGAGTACTTGAGAGAGAAGTTGAGGATGGAAGGTGCAGAGAAGGAAAAACAGAGAGTTGGAAGCTGAGAGATTGAGGATGGAGGCTGAGGAAAAAGATAAACAGCGAGAGTTGGAAGCTGAGAGATTGAGGATGGAAGCTGAGAAAATGAGAATGGGGTTTGAGGAGAGGGAGAAACAACGAGCAGTGGATGCCGAATTACAAGTAGAAAAGTTAAAATTTGAAAGAGAGAAGTTTCATTCTGATGAAACAAGAAAGGACAGAGATGGAGCAAAAATAAAAATTACTCCAAAGGACTTTGCTGTCTATGAGCCTGGTCAAGATCCTCAAATTTACCTCAGCACCTTTGAAAAAGCAGCTCAGTTGTGGGGGCTACCTGAAGATAAATACATGCAGTATTTATCAAACCTGATTAAAGGGGAATTGGCTGAGGTATACCAATATTTCCCCTCAGACAAGCCCGTCACCTACGCTGAATTCAAAGAAGCAGTGTTTAAAAGATTCAGACTGGGGCCTGATTATTTTAGAAAACTTTTCAGAAACTGCCAGATACAGACAGGGAGGTCTTTTGTGGAACTGGGAGCAAAGTTGATGGATATATTTGGAAAGTGGATGAGTAGTGCCAAAGCTCAGTCAGTGGAAGAGGTGAAAAGCCTCATGATACTGGATCAATTATACCATCAGTTACCACCAGAAATAAGGCTCCTGGTCAAAGACCGTTCCCCTACATCGGTGCAGGAGGCCGCAGAGATGGCGGATCACTTCGCCTCTAATAGAACTGGCTAGGTGGGGAAAACATCAAGAGAGTTTAAACCCAGACCATATAGTGCTGGCAGAAGGGATGTGGATCCACAGCGAGTGAGTCCTCCATTAAAATCTGAAGGGCACAGGACACCCCAGAGTGGATCTGTGTACCCTAAAAGTGAGGAGAAAGTATGCTACAAATGTGGTAGACCGGGGCACCTACGTTTTCAATGTGAGGTTGCCAACCCCATTAGTAATCCTGCTCAGACAAGGGCAGTGAAAACAGAGCCCAAGGCTTTAGAAACAGCGAAAAAGGTTCAGTTTTGCCAGATAAACTGGACAGAAGTAACAGACCTTGATTCAAGTCTGAGAGAGGAAGTGAGAGTACAAGGGGCAAATTATTGGGCATTGCTTGATACTGGTGCCGCTCAGACATTACTGAGGCCAGATTTAATAAAATCTGAGGTAATATTACCTCAGGAAACTGTGACTATCCAAGGAGTGAGGGGTCAACCAGAAAGTTTGCCTGTGGCCCTGGTGGAAATGACTTGGAGAGGGGTCGAGAGGGCCGATATAAAGTAGGCATTAATGCTCAGCAACAAGAACCAGTAATACTGGGAAGGGATGTAATGGGCGCCCAAGGAAAGATCTATGTAGTGACCAGACAGCAAATTGGCAGAGAAAAAGAAGCCATATTAAGGGGGGGTGAAACAAACAGGGTGGAATCTGTTAACCAGCCTCAGGTTACCATAGCAACCACTAGCAGGCCTGCTGAAGGAGACAAAATGTATCAAGTGGTCTCTGGGGAAGAAGCAGAGCAATTCAGGGAAGAGCTGCATCAAGATATAAGTCTGAAGCAGATAAAGGAACAAGCTCTGACCCAACAGATTCCTTTCACTGACAAACTGAGGAATCAAGTTGTGTGTGAGAATGGGATTTTATATAGACTGTGGATGCCTGCTGAGAGAAAGGATGAATGTGAACCAGTGAAGCAATTGATAGTACCTAGCAAATACAGAACCAGATTGCTAGAGGTAGCCCACGATGTCCCATGTGCAGGACATCTGGGAATAAAAAAGACCAAGAGGAGATTGGCTGCACATTATTATTGGCCAAGTATCTCCAAGGATGTAAAACAACATTGTCTATCTTGTGGAATATGCCAAAAGGTGGGAAAGAGTGGAGTAAAGACCAAGGCACCCTTAAAGCCCCTTCCTATAATTGGACAACCCTTTCATAGAGTGGGAATAGATTTGGTGGGCCCTTTTTCCAAACCCACAAGGCATGGCAAGAAATATCTAGTGGTGGTGGTGGATTTTGCCACCAGGTACCCAGACGCAGAAGCACTGAGATCTGTAGAAGCCCCTGTAGTGGCAGAGGCTTTATTAAAAATCTTTATGAGGCTGAGTTTCCCTCATGAAGTGCTGACGGATCAAGGCAGTGTATTCATGGGAGAAGTGATGCAATGTATGTGGAAATGTTGTGGTCTAAAACATCTAAAGACCACTACTTACCATCCCGCCACTAATGGGCTAACTGAGAGATTCAATGGAGTTTTGAAGGGCATGATAAGAAGCTATGTTCAAGATCACCCACAAGACTGGGATGAACGTTTGGGATGCTTCTTATTTGCATACAGAGAAGTCCCTCAAGAGTCAACAGGCTTCTCACCCTTTGAACTCATGTTCACTAGAAAAGTGAGGGGACCTTTGGAACTATTAAAAAATTCATGGGAAGGAACCCTGGGAGAGTACAAAACATCTGTAGTAGATTTTGTATTGGAATTCCGCAATAAATTAACATCAGTGATGGAGGTGGTGAAAAAGAATCTCAGTCAAGCTCAGCAGAAGCAAAGTTACTGGTATGACAGAACAGCCAGGGAACGTGTGTATGATGTGGGAGATATGGTTATGGCGTTCATACCCAGGAAACATGACAAATTACAGGCTAACTGGGAAGGACCATATACCATCAGAGAAAGGCTTGACACAGTGACGTATGTAATCACCACAGACCAATTAAACAAAAGCAAAGTGGTTCATGTAAATATGTTAAAGCCTTACCATACCAGGGATGCAAAGGTGTTGCAAGTTACCTTATTCCCTGAGGGAAGTGGGCCTGAACTTCCAGATTTGGTACAGGAAAGCAAAAACAAAGGAGGGGTAGATCAAGTGGAATGGTCAGAGGAGGTGAAGGAGGAAGTAAAAGAAGAGATTCTGAGAGTTTTGAAAACCTATAGGAATCTCTTTAGCAACAAACCTGGCCGAACCAGTATAGTTATACTTTCCATTGATACTGGAGATCATGCCCCAATCAGATCTGTTCCGTACCGTGTGAATGGGAAAGTTTTGAATGAGATCAAAAAGGAGGTGGAAGATATGCTGGAATTAGGAGTGATCAGGGAATCCATCAGTCCCTGGGCCTCAAGTATTGTCCTGGTTCTGAATAAAGATGGAACGACCAGGTTTTGCATTGATTATCGGCTAATCAATAAAATTACTGTCCCAGATGCGTATCCTATGCCTAGGGTAGACGCAATGTTAGAGTTATTGGGGGCAGCAACCATTATCTCTACACTAGATCTCTGTAAAGGATTTTGGCAAATGGAACTAGACGGGCAATCCAGAGCCAAAACTGCCTTCAGTACACCAGATGGGTTATATGAGTTTGTGACCTTACCCATGGGACTAAGGAACTCACCAAGTTCATTTCAGAGGCTAATCAATACTGTGTTGCGAGGCATGTCAGATTTTGCAGTGGCCTATATCGATGACGTGGCCATTTTTAGCAAGTCGGTGCCTGAGCATGTCCAACACCTGACAACAGTATTGGAGGCCTTAAGAAAAGCAGGCCTCAGAATAAAAGCTAAGAAATGCCAGTTTGGACTAAAGGAAGTAATCTATTTAGGACATAAGGTGGGGAGTGGGAAAATCACCCCCTTATGGAGCAAGGTGGAGGCAATACAAGCGTGGCCAATCCCCTTAACCAAAAAACAAATAAGGGCATTTCTGGGTGTGGCTGGATTTTATAGGAAGTTTGTGAGAAATTTTGGGGAAATAGCAACCCCCTTGTATGAATTAACAAAGAAGAAGTGTTCTGAGCGTGTGGTATGGACGGATGAATGTCAGAAGGCTTTTGATCTACTGAAGCAAGCCTTGTGCCAAGGACCCATATTAATAGCACCAGACTATGAGAAACCATTCATTGTGGCTACAGATGCGTCGGACCTGGCGCTGGGAGTCGTCTTGCTACAGGAGAGAGAAGGCACCAGACATCCAGTGGCGTACCTGAGTCGCAAGCTGACGCCGAGGGAGAAAAACTATTCGTCGGTCCAGAAGGAGTGCCTAGCGGTCGTGTGGGGACTGAACAAGTTGCGCCCATACGTGTGGGGACGAAGATTCACAGTGACTACGGATCATCGGGCCTTGTTATGGTTGCAGACTATGAAAAACCATAACACTATGCTGCAGAGGTGGTCCTGGGCCCTACAGGACTATCAAGTGGACTTCCAGTTCATAAAAGGCAAGGACAATGTACTGGCCGATGGACTTTCCAGGCAAGTGGCTGGGACTGCAGTGACGTGACCAGACAGAGGAACAAAGAAAGACATTTTCCCCATAGAGACTTTTATTTGTTAACGCGACGTATAAATCCTGGAACAGGAATAATACTCTGCCGTTGTTTAAGGGGGGGGAAATGTGATGTTCCTATATATTAGTGTATATATGGTAAGTGCTGGTTGTTTAGAGTATACATGGTAAGTAGTGAAAGAGGAGGGGGAGTGAATGGGCAATAGAATGCTTGATGATTGTTGGCTGAATGTTTAAAATGGCTGACAGTATAAATGAAAGGATGACAGGTAAATCTGGGTGAATGTGAGATGGTGAATTGTGGAATCTGGGGGGAGAAGAGAAAGAGTGGATTGCTTGGTGGGGTTTAGAGAGTTGTTTACCAGGAGGGAGGTGGAGTTCGGATTAGTATTGAGTAAAACCATATGCTTATGTGCCTTAAGAAGAAATCTTGTTAATCTTGTTAGCTTTGTTATCTGTAATAAATACTTAATTTGGTTTACCAAAGGCCTGATCCTTGGCTGGGGTTTCACAGACCAGAAGGGAGGGTAAGGTAATGACCAAGGCTGAAGGTGAACTGTAACAAATGGTGGCAGCGGTGAAGAGAATAACAATACCAGTATTCAGAGTCTCTGGGAATACTAGTATTGGGACTTTACTGGTGGTTGCCTAGCAGGGGGATCTGTTGAGATCTGTGCTAGAGCGGGGAGAGAAAACATAAGAGAGAGCGGTCCGGACTGGTGGAGTCCCTGGTGGTGCCTAGAGACAGGCAGTAACCACGAGCAGGTAGGAACCTGACAGGGAGAGCCATGGAAGGACGCATCACACAGATCAGCTATAAGTATATAATATATATCAAACCTGTCCATTAATACATACAAGATCAGCAGCAGGTTGTTCTGAGGTGTTCAGTTCAAAGTTGGACTCTGTAGATACCAAAAGTTTTGTATACGTGGGAGACAGGCAGCAACCTAGGGAATGTAAGCAGAGAGAGGATTGTGTTTAATACTTAGTTTGTTTGTCCCTTTGCTTCATTGGGGCTTCACTGGACGTTTTCCATGTAATCTCTTTTCCCTAAAATGCCTTATTTTTTTGTCTTAGTAAACGTTAGATCTTATTTCATAAAACTGTAGCGGTCTCAAATTATTTTAATCGCCCCCACACCTAGGAGCCACAAACTACACTACCTTGAGAGTCTTCAGGGAGACCCAAGGAAGTTCTTTGACAGATTGATAAAGGGCAGCCTTGTAGATTAAATTCCCCTTTGTCTGGGGGCAGCACATTCTTAAGAAGAGAAAAGTGGGTGAACAGAAGGAGTCATTGTGTTTAACCGGGTCTCCCTTTCCCAGGCGGCACGAGATCCAGGTTGGCTGTGGTGCCGTTACACTTGCCAGTATTTGTATCAGAGTGGATCATTACCTACCATTTTGTGTTTACCCATGATCTATGACAAACTAATTATGGACAAGATCACCTGAATATATTGAATTCTTTATTTGTCAACATTGCTCAGATGTTTGAAAGCACTGATCCTGAACCCACTGATGCGGCACCTGGTTGCAGAGGGTGGTGGAGGGTGGCTGGAATCTCTTATTTTGCCCCTAATATCCTTCCAACTCCTCTCCCTATGGGGATTTCCTATTATTTCCTGTCAACTAAGATTGGTACGCCAACTGCGCCCGTTCCTTGACCTGTCAGACTTGACTACAGTGACACATGCCTTAGTTACATCCCGATTGGACTACTGTAATGCGCTCTACGTAGGGCTGCCCTTGAAGACTGCTCGGAAACTTAAACTGGTACAAAGAGCTGCAGCCAGGATGTTAACTGGAGCTGGGCTCAGAGAACATACAACCCCGCTGTTGTACCAGCTCCACTGGCTTCCAATCTGTTTCCGAGCACAATTCAAAGTGCTGGTTTTAACCTATAAAGCTTAGGTCCAGGCTATCTGTTAGATCGTGTCTCCCTCTATGACCCTGTCCGAGCTTTGAGATCATCTGGTGAGGCCCTGCTCAATATTCCATCTTTCTCACAAGCTTGCTTTGTAAAAACACAGAATAGGGCCTTTTCAGTGGCTGCCCCTAGATTGTGGAATTCCCTCCCTAGCGAGGTTCGACTGGCTGCCTCACTTTCATCCTTTCGTGCCCAGGTTAAGACTATTTTATTCAGACGGGCTTTTAACTAATATTGTCTTTTTTAACTTTTACTGATTTAATCTATTTTTAATTGTTTTAAACTGTATATTGCTTGTTTTTAATTGATTATGTTTTTTATTTGTAAGCCGCCGTGAGTTCCTTGGAAAAAGGGCGGGGTATAAATATTTTAAATAAATAAATAAATAATAAATAAATAAATTATAGTTGCCACAACTAGTTCTAGAGATGTCTGCTGATTATGACGACTCCTGGATTTTTTAAAAATTACAATAAAATTGTGAGGTGGATGACCAAGATGGTCCTGCCTAGAGGAGGAAAACTTTTATTTCACTCCAAGTCTACAAGTTATTACTGTTAGAACTTATTGTTACCCACACACAAAAGGGTCTCCAAGCAACTTATAAACTTTTTAAGAGCACAAAGCAACGCTGATTCAGTGTTAGTCATTTGTTCAGTATTTTATTTTATATTTTAAGAAAGACTTAAAATTTATGATGTTATAATGATTCTACTGCACACTGCCTTGGTATTTTGTATCATTCGGCAGTTTTTAATTATTCAAATAAACAAATAAAAACATAGTTAATTTAAAAAGCCTTTTAAGTTGAGACCTATCCCAAACTGCATCTGTGTCAGAATTATATGTTTTTTTAAATGTTTTTAACCCTTTTTAAGGTTGTTTTTGAATTGTTTTTAATGCTGGTTTGTATTGATGTATTTTAAGATCTGTTTTTATGAAGTTTTAAAGATTTGGGATACAAATAAAATAAAGTAAAAAGTAAAAACGCAGCCAACCCTCAATAAACCAGTAGCAAAAGCTGCTGCAGCAGCAAATCAAGAACAACCAACAATAAACATCATTACAATCCAATAAGTGCCTGGGAAAGATGTATATTTCTGCTTGGCATCAAAAAGATCTTAGTGATGGCACCAGGTAGACCTCGCTGGGAGGGCATTCCACAAGCAGGAAGCCACAGTCAAAAAAGCCCTTTTGACATGTAGTGTTGGGGAATTAGGTCTTGCCAATGAACCCAAAGCCAATCCTGGGTGATCCAAGTCAGAAGATAGCAGGAACAAGCAGAAGGAGTATTGGGACCACACCAAGATAACAGGTTTTAAAAGATTTATTGAAAGAATGTCCAATTGTCCCAGCCAAAGGTGCTCTTGTGAGTCATCCATTGCAAAAATGGTAAAATGCAAAATTAGATATGTTCAATAGTCCTGATCGTTCATACTGTCACACAGTCACGCAAGCAAATGGGGGCCAGCCGATACTGTAGCGAGGGAGAAGAGACGCGGAGAAGCAGGCGGCACACTCAGGAGTCTCAGGTGGTAAGCTGTGATAGAAAACTCAAATCTTCTGGTGAAGCTGGGATGTCTTTATAGTCAGATAACGTTCTGACGTTCTTTTGATACCTTCCCTGAGCCTTGGTAGCTCATCCATCAATCAGTCAGCTGGCACCTGTAGTGATGTCATTCTCCTGGGCACATCTGTGTTCTCAGGTCTGCATCTCTCATGCCAGCTTGGTGCCTATCAAAGGTGCTGGTCATGAGATCTCTTCTAGGATACTCAGACTTACACTACAATTGTAACATTTTTTTAAATGTTTGATGTATTCCAGACATCCCCAGTTGTTGTCATCTTACTAACCTTCAGCGCCTCCAAGTCTCCAGTTTCAGCGGTAAGCCCTAGAAAGAGAAATTCATTCACACCCACACATCTACTACATGTTATCAGCACATGGCCCAGTCTCTCATCGGTGGCCTTGGCAACTAGCTGGTTCAATATGAGCATTTCTAATGTATTCATCTGCACAAGCATAGCTGCCTTTGCTGTACTGTTTTGTTTTATAATACGTATTTTTCACTGCTGATTTCATTTGTATTTTGATTTAAGGTCAAGTTGTCTTTAAGTTCTATTATCAATAATTTTGATGCCTATATTTTAATGCACTTATTTTTGATGCCTATATTATCAGGTCCGTTCTGCACAACATAGGAAATGGACCTTTAGTGTGGCGGCACTTGCCCTGTGGGAATTCCATCCCCTTCAATATTAGACAGGTGCCATCTGTTATCTTTTCGGTGCCTATTGAAGACCTTCCTCTTTCAACAAGCCTTTTAAGTAGAGACCTATCCCAGTCTGCATCTGTGTAGGAATTGCTTTTTTATATGTTCTTAAACCTTCTTTTTTAAAATGTTTTTAATCTTAGATGATGATTTGAAAGCTTTTTTTAAGAAAGGTTTTTAAAGATGTTTTGTTTTAATGTGTTTTAAAGTTTGTTTTTATGATGCTTTAAAGTTTTTAGTGCCTTTGTTTGCCGCCCTGGGCTCCTGCCGGGAGGAAGGGCAGAATATAAATCAAATAATAAATAAATAAATAAATATTGTATGTAAATCACTTAGGGGTCTTTACAATTGAAATGAAAATGGACTACCTTCAAGTCAATTCCGACTTATGGTGACCCTATGAATAGGGTTCTCATGGTAAACAGTATTCAGAGGTGGTTTACCATTGCCTTCCTCTGAGGCTGAGAGGCAGTGACTCATCCAAGGTCACCCAGTGAGCTTTGTCATGGAATTTACGACTGGGTTCATTTTGGAGGAGACTTAAGAATGAAGCAAAATCCTGGTTTAAGGTTCTTTATTCAGCCAAGCGCTTAGCTGGAGCAAAGTACAGAACTCAACTAAAATGGTGGTCAGTTACAGACAGATATATACCCCCACATTCATCATGACCATGGCAACAGTTTCATCCAATTGTTCTATGCTGTAATGCTACAGTGATGTTCTGCCCCCTGTACCAACCGTCCTACTCTATGCATTCCTGTGATATCAATATCCTTGGCACATATTTGTGTTTTCCCCACACCTGTGACATCCAGTGGGGGCAGGTGAAAATGTGGCTGCAAATGAAGAATGAGGAGCTTAAACTCCCTGTTGTTCAGTGGCAAGGGGGGGGGGCTACCTGTCAGCGTCCATCAACTGATCAGCTGTGACAAGGAGCCCCACTGGAATCAGCTGCGTTTGGGAGTTTCTCATCAAGTGCACTCAGTGGGGTCTCAGAGCTGGTCAGTTGATGGGTGCTTAGAGCCACTTTGAACTCTGTTTCCAAGTGGTTTGAATACAAAGCAATTACATAACAGACGTCAAAAGGAATGGCTCAGCACTGATCAGTGGATTGTGGCTCTCCAATCAGTAGATTGGCACTGACAGCAAGCCTTCAGAGGGGCTCAGCGGGCTCCTTTTCACATTGTCGCCTGATGCCATCATGATGTCAGGTGATTCCCAGGTGGTCATCCCTGCCCACCTGTCCAAGTTGGCCCACAGGGGTGGGGGAAGGAAGGTTCCGGCCGGCAAGCCAGATCTAGTTCCCCATCCTGGAGCTAAGGGATCTTGGATGGAGTCAATGGACGCGCTAGGCATGAGACTTTGGAGAGATGCTGCCTTTCAGAACCGGCAAAAATGGGCCATTGTGAGAACAGGATACTGCACTAGATGGGCCATTGGCCTGATTTAGTAGGCTCTTATGCTCTCATCTGTATAGCGGGACTCACTTCCAAGCACACATGTATAGGCTTGGGCGGCGATGGGGAAGTTTAAGAGTGCTGGGAAGAAGCAAAGGAGGAGACTCAGTCCTGGGGAGCCTGCAACAAAAACTTGCCTCTGCCTTCTTGCTAAGCAGTCAGGGGGTGAGCAGAGAAGGGGACTGCCCCATACATGCCATGATCTCCCTTCCTCACCCAGGACAGTCCAACCCACTTTGTTAAACTTCCTCTACCCTGTGCCAGCATGCAAGGGAAAGGGGGAGGGAAGAGGGAATAAAAGAACATAGGAAGGTGGCTTATACAGCGTCAGAGCATTGGCCCATCTATCTCAGTTAGGGTTGCCAGGTGTCCTGTTTTTGCCCAGAGACTCTGGTTTTTGGGGGCCCTCTCTGGGTCTCTGGGTGAGTCACCTTAATCTCTGGACTCTTAGCTTTCAGGTTTTTTTAAAAAAAAAAGTTTCTAAGTGGTCTGCTTCAAAAGATATCAACCAAAAGAGAATGGCGATGGTGCGTAGCCCATGGACATCCAGTGAATTTTGTAGCTTATTTTCATTTTAAAATTTAATTAAAATAATTTGTATGCAGGCAAAGTTTATGAAATAATGAAGATCCACGTAATACATTTAAACCAGATCCAACTTGCATTTAAAGTGCATGACTTCCCCCGAAAAATCATGGAAAGTGTAGTTTCCACCTCATAGTTATAGTTCCCACCCCTCCTAAATTATAGTTCCCATGATTCTGTGGTGGGATTCAAGTGCTTCAAACGTATGTTGAATGTGCTTTAAATGCATGGTGTGGATCTGCCTTAGTATGCTGTGCATTCACTAGTGAATTGAAAAGAACAATTTTAAAATAGGCCTCTTTAAACAGGGCTGTAGCTCAGTGGTAGGCCACTTGCTTTGCATGCAAAGGACCAAAATTGAACCTCTGGAAGAGACTATTGCCTGGAATCCTGGACAGCCAATGCTAGTCCATGTCATCAGTACTGAGCTAGATGGTACCAAATGGCCTGAGTTGGTATAAAAGAGTAAAGAGACCCAAGGGCCATAGTGACTCTGAAATATATTTATGTATTTTATTTACAACATTTATATACTGCTTTATTGTAAAAAACCTCAAAGCAGTTTATAGACGGAATTAAAACAATAAAATTATTGTCAAAAGCAGTTAAAGACAGGTATTTAAAAACATTCAAAATAATAAAACCAAGAATGAGTTAAAAACAGATAAAAAACATAATAGCTTCTGGGTGGCTGAGTAGGCTTGCCTAAACAAAAATGTTATTAGCAGGTGCCAAAATGAGTACAATGAAGGCACCTGCCTAATGTAAATAGGCAGGGAATACCAAAGCATAGGTAGTGCCACAGTAAAGGATCAATTTCTTACAAGAGCAGAACAAGTACTATGTGGAACCTGTAACATGAAAAGCATACCTTGAACTTGGCCTGGCAGCAAATCAGCAACCAGTGCAGATTTCAGAAAAGAGGTATTATGTGCTGATAAGATCTAACTCACGTTAGCAATCATGCCGCAGCATTCTGCACTAACTGCAGCCCCCAGGTCAGATTATGCTGAATGGGGATTTCTGTGACCTTGGCTGATTGGCTGCCAGGATTTTTAGTTTTGGTTAGGAACCCTCACTGGTTGTGGGATGCTGAGTCTTCTGTCTTAATGGAGACAATAGTCAAGAAAACAGAAGAAGGCTAGGACTGGGGACGGCAGCTATGAGAGAACTAGAAAAGGTCACTGAATGCAAAGATGTATCACTGAACACTAAAGTCAGGATCATTCAGACCATGGTATTCCTGATCTCTATGTATGGATGTGAACGTTGGTCAGTGAAAAAAGCGGGTAAGAGAAAAATCAACTCATTTCAACTGTGGTGTTGGAGGAGAGCTTTGTGTATACCACGGACTGCAAAAAAGACAAATAATTGGGTGTTACAACAATTTAAACCAGAACTATCACTAGAAGCTAAAATGATGAAACTGAGGCTATCATACTTTGGACACACAATGAGAAGACATGATTCACTAGAAAAGACAATAATGCTGGGAAAAACAGAAGGGAGTAGAAAAAGAGGAAGACCAAAAAAAGGTGGATTGATTCCATAAAGGAAGCCACAGACCTAAACTTACAAGATCTGAACAGGGTGGTTTGTAACAGATGCTATTGGAGGTTGCTGATTCATAGGGTTGGCATAAGAAGGCACATAACTTTTTCCTTTTTTAATTTGCATTTCATTTACCTCTGACCTCACTCCCTTACATGCATAGAAGCAACAACAGTGGTTCCATGTGGTCAGCTTAACCCCCTTAAACCCATTCATGACGCACATTATTTGCATGATGGTTTGTTTCTTGCCCAGTAGTGGTAAGGGAATTCACATACTGGGAAGTGTGGCTTCAATTGCTGTTGTTCCCAATCTAGTGCCTGTAAAGGTGGGCCAAACCATGTGTGTTTTCCCTCTGTCAGTTATTATTCACTGGAATTGGGTTGGCTGTCAAAATGAGTTTATAGCAGCTCACAGAGTAGGCAAGGAAGAGTAGAGAATCTTCTTAACGCTTACTCATTTCTCAAACCTCTCTCTGCAGTGAAAAGTCGAGTCGGTAAAGCCACGTTAAAAGGCAGGCAGTACATTCCATGCAGGGGGTTGTCAACCTTGCTTTGATATGAATATTGTTGCAGAGAATCCCTACTCAAGCCTTACCAACAGCACAATCCTAACAATATCTCCTCAAAAGTAAATCCTGTTGAGTTCTACGGGGATTAGTCCCTTAGTGTTTAAAATTGGTTTTCAGGGGCATCCATCTTTACTCCCAAGTGCTCCCATCTAACATCTCCACAACACAAGGCTCCTTTCTTCTGGTGACTGGCCTGGCCTGAGGGCACTTAAACCCTTCTTGCCAGAAGCAAGTAGGCTAGATTAAATGTTCCTTACCCAGGATCTCCAAGCAGGTGAGAGGGAATGATCCTGTCACTTCAGCTGGACCTAGAAACACCCTCATTTAGATTTCTATCTTAATTTCTAATCAGTAACATTTTTTAAAAGTGGTATGCTCCAAGCAACTGTGGTTGATGCTTAATGTATCATGCTTAATGACATCACTAGGACCCGCCCCTGAAATCTCAGGGTTTGGGATGCTTCTGACCCGGCAACCCTAATCTCAGTGGACGCTGCAAGCTCCAGGGGCCTGCGTTTCCTGCTTCTGTTGCTCTGTATGATGTATCCTGTAACATGGATGGCACCTCCATATGTGATGGCAACTTGGCTTCTTTTGCACCAGGAGTCCCCAGGGAGGCTGGAGAGCAGGGCTGGCACTAGCTAAGGACCAGGTGAGGACCTGGTCGAGGGTCCAGGAACTCTTAGGGAGGCACTACCCCAGACTGAACCCTACCACGCCCCCACCCATGAGGCACCCTCCTCTGGGGCCGGTCTCATTGGGCTGCACAGGAAGGCGTGCGCTGTAGAACTCTCTTGAACAGAAGCTATTCTGCTTGCAGGAGCAGTTGACTAAGAGAAAAATAAACAATTTTAAAGAAAAGATACTACATGGAAAAGTTCCAGAAACTAGCATATGTCCCAGTGGATCAAAGGAACAAAGGGTTAAAAACAATCCTCTTTCTTTGTTTCTAATTGCATTCCCTAGGTCGCTGCCTGTCTCCAACATGTACAAAAGGTTTGATGTCTCCCGAGTCCCACCTTGAACTAAACACCTCAGAGCAAGCTACTCCTAAACCACCCCTGCAAATTATAGGTGAACTTACATGCTTAACTCCTTGTCCACGCCACCTTCTCATCTCAGCCCCAGGATGGGCCGCATATAGCTAGTTAACCCAGGAATCCTAAAAGAACCAGATATTACATGAGCCACACCACCAAAAAAGGCGAATTGGCACCAAATGTGCTGAATAATTTTGAACGCGTTTTTTTGCAGGTCCTTTACCTCAGTAGTTGGAAAATAGGCGGTGACCTTGCAGTTATCACTGTCTTATACGTTTTTCATGATGCTGAATTTGGGGCCAGTTCCCACTTCCTTTTTCAACAAATTGCTGTCTGAACAGCCTATATAGTTTATTTAACCCTACACCACAAAATAAGAGTTATGATATCCATTATCACACATCTCCATCACTGGGAATTTCTCCCCTTCGACATGCATCATCACTGTGTGAAGTAAAAGGTGTCGTTGACCTCACTGTGCAATGATCACAGTATGCAGTTATAAACTGTAGCTATGCACCCCAAAATGAGCATTGAGCCACCACAAATGACACTTCCACACTATCAGGGGAATGTCCTCTACTGCATGCCATAAGAGTTGACCCAGAGTTTCCAGTGGGTGCACAGCACAGATAAGGGCAACTATGCGCAATCAAAATAGACAAAGTATGCAGAAAAAAAATTAGTAACTGGGGTGCTCACCAAAAATCTGCTGTGGACCAGGACAAATCAAAAACAAAAGCAAAGGGAAGAGTGTCCTCTGTGAGATGCCACTGCATCCTGGCTGACCCACAGCTTCTTCTGGGTGCACGCCACAGATAAGGGTATCTATGCACAACCAAAATAGCTAAATCAACAAGAAGAAAAAGTAAGTAATGCGGGGTGCCCACCCGAAAATCTGCTCTGGGCCAGGTCAAATCTAAGACAAGTGTCTATCCACTGTGCAGTAAAAATCACCAATCCAGTGCTTGCCAGCACCACCATGGCACAAGAAAACCCATTCAAAGATATCAATGTCCGTTTTAATGTAATGGGATGCCAAGTAAAAATCTTCCAAATTCAAGAGGACCCATTTTAATTTCACTGGATTAAGCATATGGCTCCTCTTCCTCTCTCTCTATAGCAGCGGTGGGGAACTTCAGCTTGGGAGATTAATGTGGCCCTCTATGGTTGACCATTTGTCTCTCAGATCCCTGCATAAGCCATATTCCGTCCACCAGGCTACATCCCTTGCCACCGCAGCTCCTAAATGAAATGGAACTTAAACAGAATCGGATTCCATATTCAAACCCCTTCTGTACTTTCCCTCCTGTGAGAATTCATTAGATGAGAGGCATAGTGTGCCTTTCCACACTCCAAACCTTTATGCAGTTTCCACCTTGTGAATTCACTGATGAGTATTGTATCTTTTTACTGAAGCTCCGTCAATATTCCAAGCATTTAAATGGTCTCTCCTCTGTATGAATTCTTTGATGAACAGAAAGACTTTCCTTCCATGTGAAGCACTTTCCACACTCCAAGCATTTAAATGATTTCTCGTCTGTGTGGATATTTTGATGCGAAATGAGACTCTTCTTCTGCTTGAAGCTCTTTCCACACTTCAAGCATTTGTATGGTTTCTCCCCTGTGTGAATTCTTTGATGAGTAGTGAGACTATCCTTACGTGTGAAACTCTTTCCACACTCCAAACATTTAAATGGTTTATCTCCTGTGTGAATTCTTTGATGAGTAGTGAGATGTGTTTTCTGACAGAAGCTCTTTCCGCATTCAGAGCATTTATATGATTTCTCCCCTGTGTGAATTCTTTGATGAAATGTGAGACTATCCTTCCGTGTGAAGCTCTTTCCACACTCCAAGCATTTAAATGGTTTCTCCCCTGTGTGAATTCTTTGGTGTGAAATGAGATGTGACTTATTACGTAAGCTCTTTCCACACTCTAAGCATTTAAATGGTTTCTCCCATGTGTGGATTCTTTGATGAGAAGTGAGATGTGACTTAAGACTGAAGCTCTTTTCACACTCCAGGCATTTATATGGTTTCTCCCCTGTATGGATCCTTTGGTGAGTAATAAGGGCAGTACTTTGGGAAAAGCTGTTTCCACATTCAAAGCAGCTGTATGGTTTCTCGCCTGTGTGAATTCTTTGATGAGTAGTGAGATTTGTCTTCTGACAGAAGCTCTTACCACAATCCAGGCATTTAAATGGTTTCTCCCCCGTGTGAATTCTTTGATGCAAAGTGAGGCTTATCTTCTGCGTGAAGCTCTTTCCACACTCCAAGCATTTGTATGGTTTCTCCCCTGTATGACTCCTTTGATGGCAAATTAGATCAGAATTGTAAAGAAAGCTCTTTCCACACTCCAAGCATTTGTATGGTTTCTCTCTTGTATGGATCCCTTGATGGCAAGTAAGATCAGAATTTTGACAAAAGCTCTTTCCATACTCCAAGCATTTGCATGGTTTCTTTTCTGTGTGGAGTTTGTAATGAGTTTTAAGTATTGATTCAGAATGAAACCTTCTCTGACACACACGCCATGTATTTGTTGGTTTTCCCTTTTGCAGTTTTTCTTTGAGTCGGATTTGATGGCAGTCACTGTCCGGAGAGGTAGGGGATTGGTTCCTCCTCTTCTCTTCTTCACTAGTTCTCCTTCTCTGCTGCTCCCTCTTGCTATATGTGGCTCTTTCAGGGAATGTGCCATGTAGTTCTCCCCGATTCTCACTTTCCCATTCATCATCTGTTATAAAGACGACAGGAAACTGTTAAGAGCCTGAGAGAGAAATAAGGCTCAAATCAATGAACAACTACACACAATGCTTTTGATAATGGAAAAACTGAAAAGCCTTAGCTGGGAGGCAGGTCTTAGCATCCACGTAGCTGCTGTTGCTAACACCTAAACAAACAGCTGGGGTTCTATAGACTATTCGTTGTGGTCCCTAGAAACCAGAGCTCAGCTCAGACATCAAGCTCAGTGGATCGACTTCTAGAATCACTCTCATAAGAACATAAGAACATAAGAAGAGCCTGCTGGATCAGGCCAGTGGCCCATCTAGTCCAGCATCCTGTTCTCACAGTGGCCAACCAGGTGCCTGGGGGAAGCCCGCAAGCAGGACCCGAGTGCAAGAACACTCTCCCCTCCTGAGGCTTCCGGCAACTGGTTTTCAGAAGCATGCTGCCTCTGACTAGGGTGGCAGAGCACAGCCATCATGGCTAGTAGCCATTGATAGCCCTGTCCTCCATGAATTTGTCTAATCTTTTAAAGCCATCCAAGCTGGTGGCCATTACTGCATCTTGTGGGAGCAAATTCCATAGTTTAACTATGCGCTGAGTAAAGAAGTACTTCCTTTTGTCTGTCCTGAATCTTCCAACATTCAGCTTCTCTGAATGTCCACAAGTTCTAGTATTATGAGAGAGGGAGAAGAACTTTTCTCTATCCACTTTCTCAATGCCATGCATAATTTTATACACTTCTATCATGTCTCCTCTGACCCGCCTTTTCTCTAAACTAAAAAGCCCCAAATGCTGCAACCTTTCCTCGTAAGGGAGTCGCTCCATCCCCTTGATCATTCTGGTTGCCCTCTTCTGAACCTTTTCCAGGTTCAGAAGCCCAGCCTACTCGACAGGACTGTGGCACAGAACCCTGAATTGTTTGTAGCAATGGCAGGATAGAAATATGATAAAACAAAAAGGGGAGGACCTGTCATTCACTGTGACAGCATGTCACTGGTGGGCACAAGATCCCAAGTTGAATCACTGAATTTTCCAGTTAAGTATGTGACAACCACACCCAGCCATCCTGGGTCCCTGGCTACCTGGGGAAGGGAGATCCGGCCAGAGATAGTGTGCCCCCCACTTTCACTCCTTTTGAGGTTCTTGATTCCACCAGAAGAGAGGAATTACAAAATGTAAGCAGGCCACCTCTTATCAAAAGGTCCCTCTGAAGAGGTAGTGTGGTATAACGGCTTCAGCCGTTGAGTGCTGAAAATAGGCAGAGACCACACCAGATTTTTGAACAAAGAGTTTACTTAAATAAAAATAAAAAGTTGAGACTGGTAGAAAGATATGCAATACAGAAAGCTGCCGCCAAACGTGACACAGGGAAAATTAGAGGAAACCTGGAATATCATTTCGGAGAAAATAAACAAAACTGGATGAACGCAATTGACTTGCCCTAGCCTGAACAGTCCCTAGACTCGCCATGCTCTCCTTGAAGCCTTCCTTCCAAGCTCAGCACACTTCATCTCCCAGGCACCTTACCACAGTGAGAACTCCATAATGCCTATTCCTTAATAAAAACCCTCCTTGTCAATCACAGTGTCCGCCCAGTATAACATCAGCCCAGTATGCCAATCATAGGCTCCACTCGGTACGATTCAGTCAGCAGGCAGTGTTTGGGCCCAGGGTACCTGCAGTAGGATTCAGTAGCATCTTTAATTTTCCCGCCCTTGGACCAGAGATGTGCCATTAATCACATACGCAATGGAGTGTTCACTGCCTTGATATCTGATCTCCAGGCCAGGCCATGCAATCAGTCAGATCAGGTGATTTGGGCATGTTAACCCTTTAACTCCCTAAACAGACAGCCAAGTACAGACATGCACTCCCCTATTATACACAGCATTCCCTAACAAGCAAAATCCATATTAACAAACCAGGACAGCAAAGGCCAACTCCTCCACAAAGCATCTGTGAAGGTGCCCTTGGATGTGCTGGGCATCTGACATTGGAGAGATTCTGCCAGCGAGCGCCCACAATAATGGGTTAGATGGGCCAATGTGAGGAGCTAAGATATTTAAGAGTCTTAGGAAAGAGGGCATTGGGTGATGTCACCCCAATTTCATGTGTAGAAAAAGCTAAAGGGAAGCGACAAGTCACCATGGAAGATGAGGGCAAGTCTATTTTATGCCTTGTTCCTTTTCCTCCCATGGAAGGGTTCCTGGTTGATCTTCTGCTGTACCCACTGGCCTGTGTGTGATGTTGTTTAAAGCCAGATTGGTAGACAATCTGGGTTTGCTGAGAGGAGGTGATCTAACCCAGCTCACATGGACCATCAGTGCAACATCAGCGCAGGCTGCGGGGACCAGGGGGAGCGGGGAGAGTTGTGGTCCAAAACAATTCTATCTCCATCATCAAGAAACCACTCTGTCTCATTGCTAGGAGTGAGAGCCTCCACTTGCTGTTGGGCCAAAGAGGCAGTAAACTAGTGCCTCTGATGGTGTACCCTCCACCCTGCTGCAGCTTCACTGACTGAGCTGGTGGAGGCAGTCTTGGCCGGACCGGGATAGCCTGGCCAATGTTGTCCATCCACTGGTAATCTCTGTACTGGATTACGGCGGCCCACATAGAGGTTGGTTTGGATTCTGCAGATGGTGCAAAAGGAAGTGGATCGGCCGGTCACTGGGGCAGGATATCGCCAACATGTTACAGGAATACCCCGCATTAACGTACGCAATGGGTCCAGAGCGAGTAAGTAAACCGAAAATGTACTTAAAGTGAAGCACTATCTTTTTTCACTTATCGATGCATATACTGCACTGCAATCGTCATATACGGGCTGCAACCCTAACTTCCTGTTCACCAGCTCCCACTAGTGGTACACACCCTGGTCACCTCTCGTTTGGACTACTGTAATGCACTCTACGTGGGGATACCCTTGAAAACTGTCCGGAAATTACAACTGATACAAAATGCGGCGGCTCGACTACTTACGAATAGTTGCCGCCGAGATCACATCACACCAGTGTTGTTCGACCTACACTGGCTACCAGTTGTTTTCCGAACCCAATTCAAGGTGTTGGTATTGACCTTTAAATCCCTACACGGTTCCGGCCCAGTTTATCTCACGGAGCGCCTTCAACGCCACCAATTATGCCGCCCGACAAGATCGGCCACACAGGGCCTTCTCTCAATCCCGCCAACAAAAACAGCCAGATTGGCGGGTACAAGAGAGAGGGCATTCTCAGTGGCAGCCCCCACTCTTTGGAACTCCCTCCCACAAGATCTCCGGCACGCCTCTTCTTTAAATGTGTTTCGGAAAGCCTTAAAGACCTGGCTCTTTCAGCAGGCCTTCGGGGTATCCGGGGAGGGTTAATTGTTATAACTGAAATGCCTCCTGCCCAGTTTTAATATTGTTGCTGCAGATGTGTTGTTTTTATATTGTATTACTGTATTTTATCAATTGTATTTTAACAATTTTGTAAGTCGCCTAGAGTGGCCATTGGCCAGATAGGCAACGAAGAAATTAAATTTATTATTATTATTATAACTGATGTAAATAACGCATTTATAACTAAAATAAACACAGTAGGCCTTATTTTAAGAAAAAGTTTGTAGTTGGAAACTGATCGGGTGGTGGCGTCACGCAGTTAAGTGTCCGTTCTTGAGAAGCGAGCGTACATAAACAGGGGAATGGTGCTTCTGTAAAGATGTCCGTACTCGCGAGTGTCCGTAAAGTGAAGGTCCGTAAAGCGGGGTATTCCTGTACTCCACTGCTGAAAGAATTGCACTGGCTACAAATAAACTACTGGGCTAATTTCATGTTGCTGTATAAAGCCCTATATAGCTTGGGACCAGGATGCCTGAAAGATCGTCTCACCCTTTATACATCCATCAATTACTGTGTTCTGCAGGTGAGGGCCTTCTGCAGATACTGTCTGATCAGGAGGTCCATTCTACATAACATAGGAATCATTACGTGGCACCTACCCTTTTTAATTCCTTCCACTTACCAACATTTGATAGAAACTGTGTCTGTTGTCCTTCAGTGCCTACTAAAGACTTAAAGTAGATACTTTTACCCCAGTCTGCTTCTGTACTGGAATTGTTTTCAAGATGTCTTCAAGATGTTTTTTTTATTACTTCTCGTTTGCTGTCCTGGCCCTTCAGAGAGCCAGTATAGTGAAGGGGTTAGAGCAGCCTTTCCCAACTGGTGTGCCTCCAGATGTTGTTGGACCACAACTCCCATCAGCCTCAGCCATTGGCTGGCTGAGGCTGATGGGAGTTGTGGTCCAACAACATCTGGAGGTACACTGGTTGGGAAAGGCTGGGTTAGAGTGTTGGACTGGGACCTGGGAAACTAGGGTTCAAATCCCCATTAGGCTACGAAGCTCACTGAGTGACACTGGGCCAGTCACTGCCTTGCAGCCTAACCTACCTCACATGGTTGCTGCGAGGATAAAATGGATAGGGGAAGAACAAAGCAGGTTTAAATGCTATTATAGTCCAAGTCTGAATTGCTTTTTAATATGTTTTTAAAACTTTTTTTTTTTTTAAATGAGAGCGAAAAATCAACTCATTTGAAATGTGGTGTTGGAGGAGAGCTTTACAAATACCATGGACCGCGAAAAAGACAAATAATTGGGTGTTACAACAAATTAAACCAGAACTGTTACTAGAAGCCAAAATGATGAAACTGAGGTGATCATACTTTGGACACATCATGAGAAGACAGGATTCACTAGAAAAGGCAATAATGCTGGGAATAACAGAAGGGAGTAGAAAAAGAGGAAGGCTAAACAAGAGATGGATTGATTTCATAAAGGAAGCCACAGACCTAAACTTACAAGATCTGAACAGGGTGGTTCATGACAGATGCTCTTGGAGGTCACTGATTCATAGGGTCGCCATAAGTCATAATCGACTTGAAGGCACATAACAACAAAAACCTTTTTTTAAAAAACATGTTTTTAAAGCTTTAAAAAATGTTTTAAAGATGTATTATATTAATAATAAATGTGTTTATGATGTTATAAAGTGTTTTTAGTGCTTTTGTTTGCTGCCCTGGGCCCCACTAAGGGTGGGATATAAACCAAATAATAAACAAATAAATTATTATTATGATTAAATCAATAAAATATAGGAAATACACAAAAATGCTCATTATTATATTTTCTAAATGGTATTCACGTCAGCTATGCAGACAGGGAGTCTTACCGAGAGAGGCCACGATTCCACAGTTCTCCTCCATAACTTCCATGTGCAGCGCCCTCTGGTGGGGATCCAGCAAAGCCCACTCCTCCTCCGTGAAGTACACAGCCACCTCCTCAAAGGACACCGGACCCTGAGAGGAAAGGAAATAGTTGCCCCTTTATAGCTAACATAATTAGCTTAGAATATGCAGAAGATTCATCAAGGAAAGGAGGGTGGGTACTATCCTGCAGAAATGAGGCCTTCTTGAGTGGCATTCACAGCCTTCCTAGTGGGCAGCTTTGACAGGCGCAAAGAGGAGGAGAGAAATTCATCCAGGCCCAGGAGGTAAGCAGAGGACAGAGGCACCCCCCAGCCTCTCTCCCCGCACTGATCCTCCCCCTACCTGATCCTCCTCCACAGCAGCTGCTTCCCCTCCACCACAAAGAAGAGACGGTTGAGGTCTTGCCAGCATCATTTCATCACCTGTTAGACACAAACATGGAGGGAAGCCAGTATTTATTTATTTATTTATTTCTTAAACTTATATACCGCCCGACTAGCAATAGCTCTCTGGGCGGTTAACATAAAATACAATAAAATTACAGAATCTGATACAACAAGCATATAAAAACTACACAATCTAAAACCAAGTTACAAACATTTAACTAAGATTAAAATGCATCAGAGAAGAGAAAGGTTTTAACTTGGCGCCGAAAAGATGATAGTGTCGGCGCCAAGCCTACCTCCTCGGGGAGACTGTTCCACAATTCGGGAGCCGCCACTGAGAAGGCCCTAGATCTTGTCACCACCCTCCGGGCCTCCCTATGCGTTGGGACCCGGAGGAGGGCCTTCGTAGTAGACCGTAGTGTACGAGCCAGTTCGTATCGGGAGAGGCGTTCCGACAGATATCGTGGTCCCGTGCCGTATAAGGCTTTATAGGTTAACACCAACACTTTGAATCTGGCCCGGAAGCGTATTGGAAGCCAGTGCAGGCGAGCCAGCACAGGTGTTATATGCTCAGACCGCTTAGTTCTTGTTAGCAGTCTGGCCGCCGCATTTTGCACTAGCTGTAGCTTCCGAACCGTCTTCAAAGGTAGCCCTACGTAAAGCGCGTTGCAGTAGTCCAAACGCGAGGTTACCAGAGCATGTACCACTGATGAGAGGTCCTCCTTACTCAGGTAGGGACGTAGCTGGGCTACCAACCGAAGTTGGTAGAACGCATTCCGTGCCACCGAGGCTACATGAGCCTCAAGTGAGAGGGAAGAGTCTAAAATGACTCCCAGACTACGAACCTGTTTCTTTAGGGGGAGTGTAACCCCGTCCAGGACAGGGTATATATCCACCATCTGATCGGAGAAACCATCCACCAACAGCATCTCAGTCTTATCAGGATTGAGTCTCAGCTTGTTAGTTCTCATCCAGTCCATTGTTGCAGCCAAGCAACGGTTCAGCACATCGACCGCCTCACCTGAAGAAGATGAAAAGGAGAAGTAGAGCTGCGTGTCATCAGCGTACTGATGACAACGCACTCCAAAACTCCTGATGACCGCACCCAATGGCTTCATATAGATGTTAAAGAGCATGGGAGACAAAACCGAACCCTGCGGGACCCCACATTGGAGAACCCACGGTGTCGAGCAATGTTCCCCAAGCACTATCTTTTGGAGACGGCCCGCCAAGTAGAAGTGGAACCACTGCCAAGCAGTGCCTCCAACTCCCCACTCCGCAAGCCTCTCCAGAAGGATACCATGGTCGATGGTATCAAAAGCCGCTGAGAGATCAAGGAGAATCAACAGAGTTACACTCCCTCTGTCTCTCTCCCGACATAGGTCATCAAACAGGGCGACCAAGGCTGTCTCAGTGCCAAAACCAGGCCTGAAGCCCGATTGAAATGGATCTAGATAATCGGTTTCATCCAAAAGCGTCTGGAGCTGGTCGGCAACCACTCGTTCCAAGATCTTGCTCAGGAATGGAACGTTCGCTACTGGTCTGTAGCTGCTGAAATCTTCTGGGTCCAAGGAAGGTTTTTTCAGGAGTGGTCTCACAGCTGCCTCTTTCAGACAGCCAGGGACCACTCCCTCTCGCAAGGAGGCATGTATCACTTCCTTGGCCCAGCCAACTGTTCCCTCCTTGCTGGTTTTTATTAGCCAAGAGGGGCAAGGATCTAGTACCGAAGTGGTTGCACGTACCTGTCCAAGCACCTTGTCCACGTCCTTGAACTGAACCGACTGAAACTCATCCAACAAAACATGACAAGACTGTGCTCCAGACACCTCGCTAGGGTTAACTGCTATAAAATGGGAGTCTAGGTCCCGGCGAATGCATAAGATCTTATGCTGGAAGTGCTCAGCGAACTCATTACAGCGGGCCACCGATGTATCTACCGTGTCCTGTAGGCCTAGATGGAGTAGCCCTCGGACGACTCTAAAAAGCTCCGCTGGGCGGGAGAGAGATGACTTAATAGTGGCGGCGATATGTTGTTTTTTCGCCGCCCTCACCACTCCTACATACAGCTTAGTGGAAGCACGAACCAGCCCATAATTGCATTCATCGGGAGTTCGTCTCCATCTCCACTCAAGCCGCCTCCTATCTTGTTTCATCGCTCTCAGCTCTGGAGTATACCAAGGAGCTGAATGAGCTCTACAGAGGAGAGGGCGCGCAGGAGCGATCGTGTCCACAGCCCGGGTCATCTCCGTATTCCACAGATTAGCCAGCAGAACGTGCTTGTCTCCATGAGCACACGTGGACACTACAAAATGTCTCAGCCTCTGTACATATCTTTGTTCTTCCCACTCACTTTATAATTCAGTCACGTGAAAGAACCAATTTCCCCATTAAGACCCTTGGCCAGAAATCCAACTCATGGTTTAAGTCCTCAAGTACAGAAAATACGTTCGTTGATTGAACTGTGGAAAAGGCTGCAGAGAAGCATCTTCCCCCAAAATATAAAGAAGTACAGAAAAGAATCCTACAAATTTCTTGCACAAGCAATAAGAGGGAGATGAAGTCGTTTCATCCCTGTGGAATTCCCTCCCCTTGAATATTAGGCAGGCGCCAACTCTGCTATCTTTTCGGTGCCTTTTGAAGATTTTTCTCTTTCAACAAGCCTTTTAAGACCTATCCCAGCCTGCGTCTGTGTTAGAATTGCTTAATAAGCTTTTTTTAATAATATGTTTTTAACCCTTTTAAAAAAGATGTTTTTATAAAGCTTTTTTTAAAAATGTTTTTAATGTTGTTTTGTTTTAATGTATTTTAAGGTCTGTTTTTATGATGTTTTAAAGTGTTTTTAGCATTTCTGCTTGCCGCCCTGGGCTCCCGCTGGGAGGAAGGGCGGGATATAAATAAATAAATAAATTTCCTACCCAGTGAGGTGGCAAGTCTGTCGCTCTCCTGCACATTCTCCATTTGCAGAGAACATTCTCTGGCGTCCGACAGAGCCTTCTGTGACTCAAGGAAATCAGTGGCCACTTCTGCAAACAGACCCTTGACCTGAAATAAGAATATCAAAGACAGTAAATGCGGAGAAGGGTTAGAAACAGCATAATAGACGCAAAATGCTTTGGGGAGTTTGGGATGTTCCTCCATGGATGGTTTCCAGAAATGTTTTGTCAAATATAGTGTGCTTCAAGATCTCCCCCCTCACATTCTAAATCAAAAGTACTGGGAAGAACCTCTCCCTCACCTGCTGCTCTGCCTGCTTCTTGTCCTCTGCCCGGCTCAGGATGAAAGCTTCAGCCAGGGCCACTGCCTGGGAAGTGGTCTCCGCTCCACATTCCCTCACCCAGCTCTGCATCTCCGGTGGAAGGACAGCCAGGAACTGCTCCAGGATCACCAAGTCCAGGATCTCATTCTTCATGTGTCGCTCTGGCTTCAGCCACTGATGGCAGAGATGGTGGAGTTGGCTGCAAATATCTCGGGGGCCCTTTGCCTCCTGGTAACACAATTCCCTGAAACGCTGGCACTGCACATTTGAGCTGAGGGCGTCTTTCTTACCCAGGACCTTCTGCACGGTTATTTCCCAGAATTCCCCAGAGTTCCCAGCATGGATGATATACAGACCTCTTCCTCCTTCGGGGCCAGCTGAGTGTTCCATCTTTGATTTTTGTGCTCCAAGGCAGCCTCCGACAGGGCCCAAGAGACTCCTCCCTCTTCTGGCAAAGGCTGTCCTAAATGGGGCTACCACCAAGTCCTACAAAAGCCAAAACATTGTTCGATGAGCAGATTACAAAACTCTCAGGAGAGGAAGACTTTCCCTGAGGAAATGTGGATGAGTCTGGATAGCAACCAGGTTATCCTCCAGAAAGGTAAGTGGCTGAATGCTAAGACAGAAAGCATTAGCCATTGATGCTGGAGGTAATAGAGGCAGAATCACTGGAAGCCATTTTGACATATGGAAAATGGAAATGGACTGCATTAAGTCGATCCTGACTTATGGCAACCCTATGAACAGGGTTTTCATGGTAAGCAGTATTCAGGGGGAGTTTATCATTGCATCCCTCTGGGGCTGAGGGGCAGTGCCTGGCCCAAGGTCACCCAGTGAGCTCCATGGCTGTGTGGGGATTCGAACCCTGGTCTCCTAGGTCGTAGTCCAACACTCTAACCACTACACCACACTGGCTCTACACCTAAGAAAAAGAAATCAAACACAGTTATTATATAGGTGATACTTGTCTCAGCAATGCTACATGTGAAAAAGATCTTGGAATTGTTGTAATTGCAAGCTGAATATGAGTGAACAGGGCAATGTAGCTGCAAAAAAAAGGCAAATGCTGTTTTAGGCTGCATTAAGTATTATTTCCATTAAGTACTTGTTCCCAAAGTCACCCAGTGAGCTTCATGGCTGGGTGGGGATTCGAACCCTGGTTGCCCAGATCGTAGTCTGACACTCAAACCACTACAACATGCTGGCTCTCATTGTGACATATGTGGCATATAAATCAATAAACCATAATACTACTAGTAGGCATTGATAGTTTGTCCTTCATGGATTTGCTCAATCCCCCCATTTAGAGTTGTCTGAGTTGGTGGCCATCACCCCATATTGTTACAGCGATTTCCACTGAACAGCTGTCTGTTACCTGCCCGCGTTCAGCTTCAGTGGACGGCCCTGGGTTCTAGCATTGTGAAGGAGGATTTTCTCCTCTCCCGATTTTCTCATCACCATCACTACCAATATTTAAATGCGTATCCCGCCTTTCCCCCAAACAGGGGCGCCCTCTCCCTTCCACCTTTCCCTCCCTCTTTCTAAGGCTTTCCTGTCCTGCTTGAAGAGTGTCCCCCCACCCCATATCAGAGCTCGGCCACGGGCAACAATGCACCAGATGGGGCAGGTCGGAACGGAGGGGGTGCCCGATCGATAGGGCCGTCCACCCTCCCAATCAGAAGCGCTGCCCCCTTTTCTCCCTTCCCCAGGCACCCTCCCCTGCACCTTCCCTTGCAACCCCACTGCGCAACGGGGAGCTCACCGGCACCAGACGCAGCCCTCTGCCTCTTCCCAAAGAGTGCGGCGGAGAAGGCGGGGCGGGAAGCGGCTGGCACTTTCCTCCGGAGGACCCCCGCCTCCCCCCCTCCCCAAATCCCCTTCCTCTCTAGGAACCCCGTTCGCTGTCCTTAACCCTTCCGCGGCCAGCCTCCTCCTCTCCAAGAAGCGCGCTTTGCGCAGGGAGCAGTTTCGCCTCAGCCCGGGCGCGCCTCTGTCCCCCTCGGCCGAGCAGGGCAGGCGCTGGTCGGCGTCGCTCGTCTGCGAGGCTCTGCCGGGAGAGGCTTACCGGAATGGCTCCGGGGCACGAGAAGGCGCAAAGGCGTCTTCCTCCGCGGCTGGCTGAACCTGGCCCGGGCGCAGCGCGGCTCGCTCTTCCGACCCTCTGAAAAAGGGGAGATCGTCCGGCGGAGATTCCTCGGCGAGGAGACGGAGGGAGCCGAGAGGAAAAGGTGGATCGGAGGGGAGGCTTTGGGGCGGGCGGGGAGCGAGAGCAGAGGGACGGGAAAGGGGGAGACGCCTCCAGCCTCCCCTTGCGGCCCCCGAGGGATTCTCCCCGCCGGGCAAATGCAGAGCGGAGCCCAAACCGCGCATGATGTGTGAAGGCAGATTGACTATGCACGAGTGTATACCTGTGTGGGGTCTTGGACTTAGTTTTGCTCTAGCACGTGCGGATCCAGCCTTGCAGTATGCAGGCCGCCTTCGTCTTCCAAAGGGATTTGCAACCCAGAAACATTTAGCGGAGAGACCCCACCGGGGTGCTCCTCTTGTTATTCACCGGCCTGTCCCCGGACGGGTGGCAACAGGCTCAAATCCAATGTTCAAGTCAATTCAATGTTCAATTAAAGCAAACTGAAATCCCGAGGAACCGGCTGGGTCCTGAAAACGGCCCGCTCAGGCGTCCAAGGCCTGGTGGGTCAAGAGGAGCTTCCGACGCCCGCACCTGACAGCGTGCAAACGGGAACCCGAAGTGTAGAGTCGCTTGTCTCTTTGCTTGGCCAAGAGGGAGCAATGAGCGCGGGGGAGTGGGGGAGGAGAGAGATTGGGGCAAGATCTGTATGGGAGGGAGGAAAGAAAGGGGGCAGGAAACCGTCCAAGTTGCCCTTTCAGCATCGGAGGGCTTCTTTGTGCAGCCCAATGTTACGGGGCACCTGGACTCCAGAGTCCAGTCCCCACTGCAGGATCTTCTGACACCCATTCACTTGGGCTCTCCGCGGGAGTTCCCAAAGGGGGAGGGGGAGGGGGAGAACTGGGGCAGCCCCCTCCCGTCCCTTCTTGCCTGGATTCTCACTTGTGGAGGGGGAAAGTGGCATGTGTCTCTAGCAAGCGCTGCATTGGTGCTCCCTTCTGAAATCTGGTGAGTCTCTCCCCCCCTCCCCCGTTTTGTACATTTGGGTAATGGGGAGCTCCAGGGCCGCAGGGGGAGGGTGCATAGGGGGTCTGTTTAGTTGATCCATCCAGGATCCACTATAGCATCAAAATCAGGAAGTACCAAATCTTCTTCCCCTCCTCTCTGCCAAGCCAGAAGGAACCTTTCGATGTACATTGGAATGTGTGAGAGAGGATTTGAAGTAGGCCTGCAACGCTGGGTTGATTTTAATGGAACTGTACCAGGCAATAGTGTTTATCGAGCCTCCTGGCTGACCCGCATGTGCCCATTCAGACGTGCAACCCCTGAGATACAAAGGGAATCATTCAAGACTGAGTAGAAATCCCAGCTGAGAACTACCGCTGTTGGTCTTTTAATCGAAGGAATCAAATGCAAGAAAACGTGATTGAAAGTGAGCAAACGTGGTGTATTAAACTGAAATTAAAACAAATGAAATTACTATTACCAGTTAATTTATATACCACATAATTGCTAAGATTACTTCGAAGCGGTGTACAAGTATAAAAGCAATTACAAAAAATATAAACAAACATTAATTTAAAAAAACCCCACAAAATACACAATGAAACAATTTAATCAAGGCATAAAAAATAAACATCTACAATTAAAATGTAGACAATAAAACAAGCCCATTAAAACAGCACTGATTAACAGAGGAATCCAAACAGGACTCAACAGAGTTGCATAGCCATCGAATTTGGTTGCTCATACCTACCAGGGCTGGGGGTGGTGGAAGCAAAAGCCTTCTGGTGTGCTTTGGGTGAATTGGGGATCTGGACTGAAATTTAAGGTGTTAATGGCAGCAGGCATTTATAGAGTGAAAACAGAGCTTACGAACCATAGATAAAACCTGCCGTAGTTAATGATATGTGGATATAATGGTGGCAGGCAGCTGGATGGAGAGGTGGGCTGTTTGTTTTGGGGGGGTCGATGAGTCTGCGTAAGAGGATATGAAGAAAGAAAGGAAAGGGAGAGAAAAAGATGGAGAAGGTCCTGGTCCAGTTAGAGAAATATTGGGACAGGTATATACCAAATAGTCAGTGTCAGAGCAACATGAGTAGCTGTGAGGGGAATAAAACCTCCATATACGGAATTAAACCAGAACTGTCACTAGAAGCTAAATTGATGAAACTGAGGTTATCATACTTTGGACACATCATGAGAAGACATGATTCACTAGAAAAGATAGTAATGCTGGGAAAAACAGAAGGGAGGAGAAAAAGAGGAAGTCCAAACAAGAGATGGATTGATTTCATAAAGAAAGCCACAGACCTGAACTTACAAGATCTGAACAGGGTGGTTCATAGCAGATGCTCTTGGAGATCACTGATTCATAGGGTCGGCATAAGTCACATAACAACAAAAAATATGGAAACTGCATACTAGATCTTAGATGCAGAGAATAAATGCTATTTGCTTTTGTAGTAAATAAATGAAAAAAAATTAATCTAAATAAAGGATCTGGTGAATGAATCAACTAAGATTTCTAGACCTAAGTGACAGTCTTTATTTAACCCAGCTTCAAGGTAGTTTAGGAAAAGTGAGGCTGGAGAGGAGGATGGCAGCAACAAATTGGGGTCTTACACCACGGCACAACTTTGGTCCATCTAGCTGAGTATTGTCAACACTGACTGGCAGCAGCTCCACACTGTTTCAGGCAGAAGACAGCCAGGCCTACTTGGAGATCCCCGGGATTGCCCCTGTGACCTTCTTCAGGAAACACAGATGCTCTGCCACTGAGCCATGGCCTCCAATGTTGAGAAGGGCTGTGGCTGGGAGCTCTTGAGTGAAGAAGGGACGAGGGCTCAATGGAAGGGCGAGAGGGGGTGCCCAGCCGAGGAGGGACAGACCAGTGCGGCAGCTGCTGCATCTTGTGACCCTCGCCTAGACTGAAGACTTTAATTCATGGTACTTACATGGAGAAACTCCACCCCTCCAAAAAATTCAACGCCCCCCCCCCATGAATCACTGATCTCCAAGAGCATCTGTCCTGAACCACCCTGTTCAGATCTTGTAAGTTCAGGTCTGTGGCTTCTTTTACCCATTCATTTTCCTGTTATGAAAGTGTAATAATTCTATAACAGAACAATGTCTTGGCTTTGCAAACAGAAATTGGCCGAAGACGAAGGAGTTCCTTTAGCCCTGTTGGAGGCTTTTGTCAGATGGATGGGGAAGACACGTCTGGCCCTGAAACAGGAAGAGGTCCTCATATCACCCAGACAAGGAATAGTGAGGGATTCTCAGAAAGAACCATGCAGAAGATCCTGGGTGAGGAGGAGACCCTGAGCTCAGATGTGCAGTGGCAACAGTTCAGGCGCTTCCGCTATTGGGAGGCCGAGGGCCCCCGAGAGGTTTGCAGCCGACTCCACCGTCTCTGCTGTCAGTGGCTGAAACCAGAGCGACGCACAAAGAATCAGATCCTGGACCTGGTGATCCTGGAGCAGTTCTTGGCTGTCCTTCCACCGGAGATGGAGAGCTGGGTGAGGGAATGTAGAGCAGAGACCAGTTCCCAGGCGGTGGCCCTGGCTGAAGGTTTCCTCCTGAGTCAGGCAGAGGACAAGAAGCAGGAACAGCAGCTGGTGAGAGCATTTTATTGAGATGGTCAAAAGGGGCTCAGAATGTGAGGGAGGGTATCCCAAAATTCTCTACTAATTTCCCACCTTTTTTTTGGAAATCATCCATGGAAGGAAGGTTTGCGCCTCTGTCATTCCTTTTCTAATCCTTCTCCCCATTCCCTGTTTTGAATCTTCATGACTGTTTCAGGGAAAGGATCGCTTTACAGATGTCCTTGAGGCTGAGAGGACTCCATTGGATGCCGGACAGAGGCCACTGGGTAAGGTCGAATGGGATGTACCACAATTTTGTCTCCCTTCGTTGATTTTGAAATTGATTCATGGGCTCCTTTAACATTTGTGAGGGAAGACATTTGTCTCCAGCCTTTTCCCCAGCTCAAAAATCCCCCATTCAGAAAATGTGAAGGTTTTATACACTGAGATCGGCACTTCAACTTCTGGCCCCGAGGGGGTGGTGGGGGTGGTTCATGCAACTAACATATAAAATGGGCACAAACGCTCAACAGGTAAGACTCCTTGTAAGGCCTATGTGTAGTTAGGAATGCATTACTTAACCTCTGAGAAAAACGTGCCTCTGGCTTCCCACTAAATTTTCTCTCTCACAGGTGATGAAACGATGCCGGCAAAACCTCCTCAGCCGTCTCTTTTTTGTGGCAGAGCAGAAACTGCTGCTGTGGAACCAGATCAGGTAGGGGGAGAAAACTGTAAGGAGAGTGGCTGGGGGGTGGCCTGGGTGCCTCTGTCCTCTGCTCACGTCCCTGAGCCTGAATGATTTTCTCTCCTCCTCCTTGCTTCTCTCAAAGTTCTCTTTAAGGAAGGTTGAAGAACATTTTACGTCCTGAGAACAATGACCAGCCACCTCACCTTAACTAAATGTAATAACAATGTAATTGTACTGCCTTCAAGTCGATTCCGACTTATGGCGACACTATGAATAGGGTTTTCATGAGGCTGAGAGGCAGTGACTGGCCCAAGGTCACCCAGTGAGCTTCCTGGCTATGTGGAGATTTGAACCCTGGTCTCCCAGGTTATAGTCCAACACCTTAACCACTACACCACACTGGCTCTCTCACCTTAACTAGCCTCGTGGGTTTAGCTAGCATGTTTTATTAGCACTAATGTTCGTCTTCATTTGTATATATAATGCCCCAATAGGTTTCTAAGCAATTTACTTGAAAGAATTTCTCACCACTCACATACCCCACCAATCATTGCACTCTGCTGGTGAGGGCATCCTGCACATCCCATCTCATCCGGAGGTGTCTTCCATACAATGGGATTGGGTCTTTATCCTTTGAAATTCCCGTTCCTTCAATATCAGACAGATGCTGTCTCTCTTGACTTTTTGGTGCCTGCTGAAGACCTCCTGCTTCCACAAGCCTTTTAAGTGGAGACCTTTATCCCAGTTTCCATCTGTACTGAATTTTTTTTAAAGATGCTTCTTTGTATGTTTTTTTTTTTAATCACTTGTTGACTTCTGCCCTGGGCTATTTTTGGGAGGAAGGGCATGATATGATTTACAAAGTATAAAAATCTGTTACACAAAGATTAAACTGTAAACATCCATTATTAAAATAACACAATGAAACAATCCATTAAAAAAAGATTATTTACTACAGCAATAAGTCAAGGCATGTTTTAATTAATAGTTGTGGGCCCAAATGTACACCCACTCCTAGCTTTTTGGACACCCAGTGGACGTAAATGGGCACATAAAATTTAATCAATGAACTAAGAGCACAAATTCAGATTGGAAGCCACTGAACCACTGACTAGAGGGCTGAAATGTTAGTGAAATTGAATAGAAACAGTAGAACATAGGGACATATTATACAATAATTCTTAGGGTTCTTACAAACCACCAGTCTTTCTGCAAACCTCCTTTGGAGAAAGGTAAAGCATTGCTCTTTTACTACAAAATATGAATATGAAATAACAAATATTTTCTTTTCAGTCTGTCTAATCCCAGAACAATTCTTCTGTGATCTTAAAGTTCTGACATTAGTGGATTTAAGTTTTTTTTTTTTAGTTTTTATTGTTTGCTATGTAGAGTTTTTTTATGCTTTCTTTAAGTAACTGCTAAACAAAACAAAATCCCCAAATATTTTTTTAATACCAGAACAGTTGTGCTTTAACCAATTTTTCTCAATTCTGAAATTTGTTTTAGAGATTTAATAATAATAATAACAACAACAACAACATCAACAATAATAATAATAATTCACGTATTCACTGACGGGTGGGTAGGCTAGTAAGCATTTTGCTAGGCTGGTAAATTTTGTAAATGTATTTGCAAGCCTGTATTCACCCCCTGTTATGTTTTTAGTTTGAACCAGTTTTGCCTCAATCCAAAAGTCAGAGTTTGTACATGGTAGAGTGGCTTCCACATGCAAGCCATTTCAGTGAAAAAATGGACATCCAATAACAATTCCTTAAAAAATGCCTTGCGATGAGTAATAGATGTCTTTATGCTATCTTTCAAGAGGAAATGTTTCCTTTTCTTTTAGGGTCCATTGTCCTTTGATGATGTGGCCGTGCATTTCACGGAGGAGGAGTGGGCCCTGCTGGATCCTGACCAGAGAGCTCTGCGTAAGGAAGTCATGGATGAGAATTATGGGGTTGTGGCCTCTCTTGGTAAGATTCCCTGTTCAATAATATCTGTTGTGAAACTTCAATTACTGATATATGTGCTGAACCCCAATATTCTGATCTGGCTCAACAGTGCCCCCTTTAGCATCTGGGGTTTTAATCTCCCCCCTGCCCCCTGCAATTAACCTTGCATCGGAAGCTATCTGTCCTTTTGTCATCCTCTAGTTATGCCCTTCTAACCAACTGATCTGAACTGCATAGGCCTCTTGAAATCATAGAATTGTAGAGTTGGAAGGGGCCTATAAGGCCATTGAGTCCAACCCCCTGCTCAATGCAGGAATCCAACTTAAAGAATACCCAACAAGTGGCTGTCCTGCTGTCTCTTGAATGCCTCCAGGGTTGGAGAGCCCACCACCTCCCTAGGTCATTGGTTCCATTGTAGTACTGCTGCAATGTAAACTTCAGAGTTATTACGGAAGTGGAAGAGCCCCTGTCGTTTTCTGGTTGGCCAGAGAGACTACTGACATCAGAGATGGAGCGTATTTCATGATTGGGTCAAACAACAACCCATCTCAAACAGGCAGGCTTTCCCAATCTCAGAGTCCCATAAATATGTGAGGCTTTTGCCTTCCTGGAAACATCTTGTCAGGAGTCCAAAGATGCTGGAAAGACTCTGCAAGGAACTCTGCACATGCTTTCAAATCGAAGATGTTGTTCGAGTAGGTAAATGTAGCTAGCTAAGTTACATTGACTTCATTTGTTTTATTTAGCAAACTGCCGGACCCCCTGAGATAGACAGATTGACTGATTGATTTGGCTTCACTGGCTCTATATTGAATTTGTCAGTATAATCTGCTGGGACAGATGTAGATACAGACCGGAGCCATCATAGAATGCCATGTCTGACAGAAGAGCCTTGCTGTAGCCATTGGCCTCTCTCACCCGCTATTGTCTGCTCTGACGGGCAGCATCTCTCTGAAGGCTCGTGCCCAGCATATTGTCATGGGCTGCCCCCATTATGTTTCATGGTATTACCTCCATGAGCCCTCATACATAAGGATCAATGCTATTATATATTATGTATAATCATTAGAATGCTGTCTAGTATTAAAACACTTGGGCATTCCTGCATATGGTTGTTCCATTTATCTGCACAACCACCTTGTGAAGTAGGCTAGGCGGCAAGTGACTGGCCCAAGACCACCCCGTGAACTTCATCCCTGAGCTGGAAGCTGAACCCCACAGTCTTTAGCGCAACAGCTGTCAGTTAACACCAGTCAACAGACAGATAACTCGGTATTATCTGTCCCCCGTTTAAATCCCATCAGCTAGCTATTCCTTTATCAAAAGCTGTTAATGGCATTTTTCAGCATGTTAGGGTTTAATTAACTCCTAAGGCTCTAATCAGTTTCTGTCTTTGTTGCAGAAGACGATGAATTGGAAACCAAGAATATGGGAGGCAACAACAAAATCCACAGAGTAGAGAAACCATATAAATATTTAGAGCTTGGGGAAAGCTTCAGTCAGAGATCCCATCAAATAATTCACAGTAGGAAAAAACCATATCAATGCATAGAATGTGGAAAGAGCTTCAGTCAGAGCGTCCGTCTCACTGTCCATCAAAAAATCCATACAGGGGAGAAACCATATCAATGCTTGGAATGTGGAAAGAGTTTCAGTCAGAAGGAAAGTCTCACTTCCCATCAAAGAATTCATACAGGGGAGAAACCGTATCAATGCTTGGAATGTGGAAAGAGCTTTATCAGAAGCACAGACTTCTGTCGTCATCAAAGAATTCACAGTGGGGAGAAACCATACCAATGTTTGGAATGTGGGAAGAGCTTCAGTCGGAGTGACAATCTGGCTGCCCATCAAAAAATTCATACAGGGGAAAAATCATACCAGTGCTTGGAATGTGGAAAGAGCTTCAGTCGGAGACACAATCTCACTGCTCATCAAAGAATTCATACAAGGGTGAAACCGTATCAGTGCTCGGACCATGGAAAGAGCTTTAAGAGAAGCACAGACCTCTGTCGTCATCAAAGAATTCACGTAGGAGAAAAATCATAAACCAAGTGGTGGCTGGTAGTCACTGGAGCTCAGATATCTGCTTAGGAGGTCATGGAGCTGTGTCCAAGTGTTCTCCTCATCCTTCTCTCTTGCAAAGGTAATGTGGACATGTAAACATTACAGCTGTACAAATACTCAGCATCTAACTAAACTGAAAATTGTGTTACTTTGGTTCAGAAGGGCTTTCTGCTGTCATTGTTCATCCACTGCTAGGAAAAAGTTGTGTAGCCTTCACCTGTTCTTACTTTCTCCCTATCTTCCTCTTTTGCAAAGAAACACCAGACGCTTAAGCATTACATTTGCATAAATACTTGGCACCTAAGTGTCTTACCTTGGTTCAGAATTGCTGTCACAGTTTATGGTTTGGATTCATGCCACAATGACAGTACATTGCTCAGAGGTATGCCCCATTGATTTCTATGGAGATTATTCCCTTGTAACCATGCACACGATTGCCTGAATTGGTTAGTTTTAAACGTGCCACACCGGATTGTTAACAAGACTGCTTAGAAGGGCCCCAAATAATTTCCAGACCTATGGCAAAAAGGAGTATTTCCTACACCAGCTTATTCACCTCTACTTCTTTCCAAAATGTGGAATAAAGTAAAGGTATATAAAGTGGAGTAGGATTTGGGAGGCCAGGTTAAAATTACTGCTCAGCTGCAAAGGTCACTGTCTCTCAGGCTATCCTACCTCACAGGATGGTTGTGAGGGTAACATTAGGAAAGGACGATCCATGAATGCCACCTTGAGCTTCTTAGCGGAAAGTGGAAGGGTGATTTAAGAAAATCCCATGAGTTCAGTGCTTCTGCATCCGTGACAGCCTGTGGGTAGAGGGCACCAAATGCTATATGTTATATTGTAAGTTGTATGAATCATCCAGGCAAAAATATTTAGTGAAACCTTTGGGGGTGCTTCCTCCCCTCCGTGATATAGATACGATCAAGTTTCTCCTACCCAGTTTGGACAGGTTTGTAATGTTTCATACAGCTACAATTACAGTGAAGGCTGCTCTACTTAGACAAGTATACATGGCCAGTCTTGGGATTTATGATTTTGTTTCTTGTCTGTGCTTTATTGCTTTATGTTGCATTTGATAGGTTTTTGTGTATAATTAATGTTTGAGTTTTTATCCAGCTACAACCTGTATTTGCTTTGCTTATGAATAATGTTTCGAATGGGACGAGATGTAATACTGATAAGTTAAGAATGATGGCAAAAAGGGTACCACCGGCCTGCCTGTCCCCAGTTTTGAATTGGGGGAGGTGTGCGCTCGTGCGTGACCAGTTTTGGAATCATGAAAAAAGACCAACCTAAAACTCAGAGTCGCTGTCTCTTAGCCTACCTCACAGAGTTGTTGTGAGGATAACATTGGGAAAAGGAGACCTATGAAACTAGAGCCACCTTGAGCTTCTTGGAGGAAAGGTGGAATGGATATAAATACTAATAAATAAGGAATTGTAAGAATAAAAAGTCTTTCTCTAACCTGCTTGCCCCTGAATTTGAACTGGAGAAGAGGTGTGTGTGTGGGGGGGCAGGTTTGGAATCATGAAAAAAACCAAGAAAAAAAAATCTGGGAGACAACCAAGGATTTTCAGGCTTAACAGCGCTGGACTTGCAAATCCCTTGTGTGGCTGTCTTCTGGGATGGGCTTGCCTGGGTGGAGTATGCAAGCCGAGTGCAAGCCACACTCCCACATTACATACCGGTTCTGCACACTGACTTCTCATCTGAACCATCCCCTCCACCATCCTACCATTTATAATAGTGGTTTAACTTTGCCAAAGTGTTTTGTAGTCTTTTATCTTCACAAGAACCCTGTCAAGTAGATCATAGTGCAGTTTTAGCAAAGCAACGAAAAGGACAGTAACAGCACCTTAAAGACGAACACATTTATTATAGCATTAAAGCTGTCTTGGGCCACAGTCCATCAGATGCATCATCCTTGATAATCCATGAAAATGTATATAATAATACATTTCTGTCCTTTAAAGTGCTATGGACAATTGTTTTCTGCTGTAAACCAGGCTAGTTGGCTGCCCCTTCTGACTGAAAGTGTACCATGGTAATATGGGCAATACTATTTTGGGCTTTTGAGTTTAGAGAAAAGGCAAGCGAGAGGTGACATGATAGAAGAGAATAAAATGCCTGGCATGGACAGAAAAGTTTTTCTCCCTCTCTCATAACACCAGAACTCGTGGGCATCCAATGAAGTTAAATGTTGGAAGATTCAGCACAGACCAAAAACTCACACAGCCCATAGTAATTGTTGCTTTTTAGTAATGTTGGACTGCCTTCAAGTTGATCCCAACTTATGGCGACCCTGTGAATAGGGTGTTCATGGTAAGGACATAGGTTTCCAGAAGGAAGATGGTCGCGATGAGGATTTACCAGTGTGGTGTAGTAGTTAAGGTGTTGGACTACGACCTGGGAGACCAAGGTTCAAATCCCCACACAGCCATGAAGCTCACTGGGTGACCTTGGGCCAGTCACTGCCTCTCAGCCTCAGAGGGAAGCAATGGTAAACCCCCTTTGAATACCACTTACCATGAAAACCCTATTCGTAGGGTTGTCATAAGAACATAAGAACATAAGAAGAGCCTGCTGGATCAGGCCAGTGGCCCATCTAGTCCAGCATTCTGTTCTCACAGTGGCCAACCAGGTGCCTGGGGGAAGCCCGCAAGCAGGACCCGAGTGCAAGAACACTCTCCCCTCCTGAGGCTTCCGGCAACTGGTTTTCAGAAGCATGCTGCCTCTGACTAGGGTGGCACAGCACAGCCATCATGGCTAGTAGCCATTGATAGCCCTGTCCTCCATGAATTTGTCTAATCTTCTTTTAAAGCCATCCAAGCTGGTGGCCATTACTGCATCTTGTGGGAGCAAATTCCATAGTTTAACTATGCGCTGAGTAAAGAAGTACTTCCTTTTGTCTGTCCTGAATCTTCCAACATTCAGCTTCTTTGAATGTTCACGAGTTCTAGTATTATGAGAGAGGGAGAAGAACTTTTCTCTATCCACTTTCTCAATGCCATGCATAATTTTATACACTTCTATCGTGTCTCCTCTGACCCGCCTTTTCTCTAAACTAAAAAGCCCCAAATGCTGCAACCTTTCCTCGTAAGGGAGTCGCTCCATCCCCTTGATCATTCTGGTTGCCCTCTTCTGAACCTTTTCCAACTCTATAATATCCTTTTTGAGATGAGGCGACCAGAACTGTACACAGTATTCCAAATGCGGCCGCACCATAGAATTATACAACGGCATTATGATATCGGCTGTTTTATTTTCAATACCTTTCCTAATTATCGCTAGCATGGAATTTGCCTTTTTCACAGCTGCCACACACTGGGTCGACATTTTCATCGTGCTGTCCACTACAACCCCGAGGTCTCTCTCCTGGTCGGTCACTGCCAGTTCAGACCCCATGAGCGTATATGTGAAATTCAGATTTTTTGCTCCAATATGCATAATTTTACACTTGTTTATATTGAATTGCATTTGCCATTTTTCCGCCCATTCACTCAGTTTGGAGAGGTCTTTTTGGAGCTCTTCGCAATCCCTTTTTGTTTTAACAACCCTGAACAATTTAGTGTCGTCAGCAAACTTGGCCACTTCACTGCTCACTCCTAATTCTAGGTCATTAATGAACAAGTTGAAAAGTACAGGTCCCAATACCGATCCTTGAGGGACTCCACTTTCTACAGCCCTCCATTGGGAGAACTGTCTGTTTGTTCCTACTCTCTGCTTTCTGCTTCTTAACCAATTCCTTATCCACAAGAGGACCTCTCCTCTTATTCCATGACTGCTAAGCTTCCTCAGAAGTCTTTGGTGAGGTACCTTGTCAAACGCTTTTTGAAAGTCTAAGTACACTATGTCCACTGGATCACCTCTATCTATATGCTTGTTGACACTCTCAAAGAATTCTAATAGGTTACTGAGACAGGACTTTCCCTTGCAGAAGCCATGCTGGCTGTGTTTCAGCAAGGCTTGTTCTTCTATGTGCTTAGTTAATCTAGCTTTAATAATACTTTCTACCAGTTTTCCAGGGACAGAAGTTAAGCTAACTGGCCTGTAATTTCCGGGATCCCCTCTGGATCCCTTTTTGAATATTGGCGTTGCATTTGCTACTTTCCAGTCCTCAGGCACGGAGGAGGACCAAGGGACAAGTTACATATTTTAGTTAGCAGATCAGCAATTTCACCTTTGAGTTCTTTGAGAACTCTCGGGTGGATGCCATCCGGGCCCGGTGATTTGTCAGTTTTTATATTGTCCATTAAGCTTAGAACTTCCTCTCTCGTTACCACTATTTGTCTCAGTTCCTCAGAATCCCTTCCTGCAAATGTTAGTTCAGGTTCAAGGATCTGCCCTATATCTTCCACTGTGAAGACAGATGCAAAGAATTCATTTAGCTTCTCTGCAATCTCCTTATCATTCTTTAGTACACCTTTGACTCCCTTATCATCCAAGGGTCCAATCGCCTCCCTAGATGGTCTCCTGCTTTGAATGTATTTATAGAATTTTTTGTTGTTGGTTTTTATGTTCTTAGCAATGTGCTCCTTATAAGTCGGAATCGACATGAAGTCCGTCCATATGCATCCTGCAAGATGGATGGCGCTTCTATACACAATGGCAACTCTACTTCCTTTGCATCAGGAGACCCCAGAGAGGCTGGAGAGCAGGCTGGCGCTAGCTAATGGCCAGGTGGGCCCTGATCGAGGACCCAGGAGTAAGGGTGACCATTCCGGACTCAGTCCTGCCACACTGTCAGCTATCAGTCACCCTTCTCCTGGGCTTGTTGCACTGGACTGCACAAGAAGGCGTGCGCTGTAGGCTCCCTTGAACAAGAGCAATTCTGCTTGCAGGAGCAGGGCCTGCCTGGCAGAAAATCACCCAACTCAGAATGTAATTTTACACTGGGCAGCCGCTGTACCCCTGCTAGAGAGCTGACATCGGACATCGAGTGCTGCGTGCAGGAGGTAGCCAGCCCAAGTTGCACCTCTCCAGGAAAGCCAGGAATGGAGGTGGCGGCGGCAGCACCTCCCCCTTTCTTCTCTCGGCGAGAAGCATGTGGCCTTGCATGCAGAAGGTCCGAGGTTCAATCCCTGACATCGCCAGGTAAGGCTAGGAGAGACTTTCTGCCTGAAACCCTGAAGAGCCACTGCCGGTCAGTATAGACAGCGCTGAGCTAGATGGACCAATAACTTGACTCGGTACAAGGCAGATTACGAAGTTTGCTTTCATTGGCTTTCTCCACCCCATCCCTCCCCTGCCTTTGCCAGCAAGCCAGAAGTCCTCTCCTTTATTTATATACAACGGCATAGCGGCAAATTCCGAACAGCCGGGTCCCTTCATGATCGTCACAGCCACGCCACGCCCATTTTTTTTGCCTGCTGGGCTGAGAATAAGACCCTCGTTAACATCTCCCACAACAACAGACGTCCCTAGGAGCCAATCGGCCCGAAAGGGGAGGCTCCGTGTGAGCGACGAAGGGTTCCCGGCTGCGGACACCAAGACAAGCAAGCCCAGCCAGCGTCTTCCCTGCCGCCTCCCGTCTTGGGGCGACGGGAAAGAGGCGCGTCCCGGAGGAGGGAAAAGCCCCGCTGTGCAAAGCGCCTTCCTTGGGGAGAAGAGGAGGTTGGCCGCGGAAGGGTTAAGAGGAAGGGGGGTTTGGGGAGGGGCGAGGCGGAGTCCTCCCGAGCGACTGGCCAGCAGCTTCACCCCCCGCCTTCGCCGCTTTGCAAAGGGCTGCGCTTGGTGCTTCCTTCCAGAGACTGGGTGAGTTCCCCGTGGCGTTATGGGGTGCAGGGGGGTGCCTGGGGAAGTGAGCAGAGGGGGAGACCAGCCAGTGCAATGGGGAGAGAAGGAGGCAGAGCTTCCGATTGGAGGGCGGAGGGTCCCGTTGATCTCGCCCCTTACCTCTCCCCTCTGGCGCGTCTTTGCGCGGGGCCGTGAACGCCTTGGAAAGGTGGGGAGGGATGGGGGGCTCCTGGGGGGGAGAGGGAGGATATGCATTTATATAATTATAATAAAAGTAGGGAGAAAATAGGGAGCGGAGAAAATGCCTCCGCAGAGCAGAGCCGGTGGATCCCAGTTCCTGTGGAGCGCAACGCTGGTGGTCTTCCCTGCACTGCTCGGAGCAGGAGGATGCCCCTGGGGAATCTTTGATCTAAGGATAAAAGGGGAAACCCCAGGATGGTGGAAAATGTGGTGTTTATTTTCAAAAAAAGTCAAAGCGTTTCTGCCACTATATTGTCTTGCCTTTATCAGGGGCTGTAAATAAAATTACAGAGACACACCAAATTATTACACATAATAAGCAAAGTACATTGCAGCATAAAATCATATTCACTAATAGGCAAAAAACCTTGTGGTTTAAGAACGTATCTATAGCCCACAGATCTTTCTATCAAACTTTAAAAAGCAGGAAAATTGGGCAGCTATAGTGAATGCATCATAAGAACATAAGAAGAGCCTGCTGGATCAGGCCAGTGGCCCATCTAGTCCAGCATCCTGTTCTCACAGTGGCCAACCAGGTCAGCAATTTCACATTTGAGTTCTTTGAGAACTCTCGGGTGGATGCCATCCGGGCCCGGTGATTTGTCAGTTTTTATATTGTCCATTAAGCCTAGAACTTCCTCTCTCGTTACCACTATTTGTCTCAGTTCCTCAGAATCCCTTCCTGCAAATGTTAGTTCAGGTTCAGGGATCTGCCCTATATCTTCCACTGTGAAGACAGATGCAAAGAATTCATTTAGCTTCTCTGCAATCTCCTTATCGTTCTTTAGTACACCTTTGACTCCCTTATCATCCAAGGGTCCAATTGTCTCCCTAGATGGTCTCCTGCTTTGAATGTATTTATAGAATTTTTTGTTGTTGGTTTTTATGTTCTTAGCAATGTGCTCCTCAAATTCCTTTTTAGCATCCCTTATTGTCTTCTTGCATTTCTTTTGCCAGAGTTTGTGTTCTTTTTTATTTTCTTCATTCGGACAAAACTTCCATTTTCTGAAGGAAGACTTTTTGCCTCTAAGAGCAGGAGCCCCGACCTCCTCTCTGAGATATTGTACTGCCCTACAAATTGGTCAAAATGCAAACACAATTTGGGTTGGTCTTTCACAGTCCAATCCACTTGCTGTGTAGCTTGGAAGAATTTGGTAACATGCCTCTGAGCATATGGTGAGTGGTGGCAACACCTGCCATCTCCAAAGATGGAGAATTATATTTGTGTATGTTTGTTGGTGTTCTTCTTACTTTGCTTCTTTTCTGTGTTACTAATGTTTCTACAGAGGATCTAATCTAGAACATTTTATTTTCCTCATTATTCATCCTAGAAATCTGTGTCAAATTAATTTTTATGAATTTCAAAGCCTTTTTATTGGCCAATGTCATATGATGGTGAAGACAGCCTTTTGTGTTTCACTATATATATAAGTTTTGTAAGGTTTTGTTTTGAAATGAGCTTATGGGAAGCATCAGAATGGAATGGGGGGTATTTTCAATTTAACATTGCGTAACGTGAAAAATCCATGCTGGCTATAGTATTGTTGCGCGCCTCCCGCAACCATGGTTTGGTTTCCTTTGGGAAGAAGGTCAGCGGAGACTGCGGTGTCTTTATGAAATATGGTTTATTTATTTACACACATTCCAACCTGAGCTTAGGATGGAGGGGTTCAAGGCATCAGCAGTCTAATATCCAGCTTTTCCATCTGGGTACAGGGGCATCCTATAGCCATGATGCAGAGGAATAGCCTCTCTGCGTGCCTGCAGCCCTAGCCATTCTCTAGAACACACCCAAAACTACAAGCACACACCTTTTACTAGCTGCCAGGAGTGGGGGGAAGGCTCTCCTGTAGAGTTTAAAATGACAAAAGGATCTTCCTAGCCCCTTTCACCAGTTGCCAGGGCAACTAAAATAGGCCCATTAACTACCTGGCCACTCTATTTGTTAACAAAGGAGATTCATCTGGCTAGCAGAGCCAGCCTCCTGGGCATAGGATTCCAAATCAGAGGCTGGAAAGGTGACCCACAGAAATCATCTACACACACCCCCAATGCTCGTAACAGTATACTACATAAACTAATCCATACAAAAAAAAAATTGCACTTACATGGACTGGTCTGCAGTATTCTATTCTAGCAAGATTGCTTGAAATGATAGACGACCACAAAGAAGAATTCACATGAACATGCTCATGTATATACATCTCTAAGTCTCTTAATTCCAGTGTAACTAAACATAGGGGAATTAGGTGCAACTGAAGAAAAGAATGCTTGTTTGTTAAAACTTACAAGAGAGGAAGAAATTCCAACCCCTCATTAAGACCAGTGTTTTTAGTTCCAAAATCCATGCTATTTCTCTCCTTAATAAAACATTCCTTTTTTTCCACACTTTTTCTAAACCCCCAAACTTAAAGGAGTGATGACATCTTGTAAAATGCTCCACCAAGGCGAGCCCAGATCTCTTGTTTTTAATATTGCTGAGGTGTTCCCCTATACGTCTTTTGACATTCCTTGATGTTTGGCCTATAAAAAATGACATTGGCAGTGTAACATGTAGAAAACGGATTCAAAGCATATTTTTTGTAATTGACAGGGTTGACACACTCCATCATCTTACATGTGAATTTGCAATAGGCACAATAGGCTTTTAAAATTCTTAAATCCCTAACAAAGTGGAAGCATGTATTTCACTCCTTATCTTCTTGTGTTGCTTTATAATGTCCTCCCAAGCCACATTGTTGTCCTCATTGCTATTATCAAAAATGGATGGTTGCTGTAATAATTTGTCCAAGTGTTCTATAGAGAAACCTATGGTTTCCTTCAAGAGAATCAGGAACATGAGGGATATTTTGATTGGAAGTGAATTTAAGGACAACAATCACCCAGTTTTTAACACCATACCAGGCACAAATGTACCTATGGATCAACATCCCTGCAGGCATTATGCACTTTGCTTATTATGTGTATTAATTAGGTGTGTCTTTGTAATATTATTTGCAGCCTCTGATGAAAGCCAGACAATATAGTGGCTGAAATGCATTGGGTTTTTTTTAAAATAAACACCACATTTTCCAGCACTTTTTTTTATTCCTGGCTTTTTGAATGCTTGCTACTTTCTGCTTTTGAATCTTTGATCTGCCCCAGCAAGGCAGCTCCTTAGCTGGCAGAGGAGTGGAACCTCCATGTGTAGAGGTAGTATACCAGAGAGCAAACGATGCAGGATAATGTTACTTTTGAAATTAAACAATTAAATATATGTCTAAATAATGGAGGGGGAAGGTATAATATAGTTTGAAATGTGATACACATAAAAAATGTAAATGTACTGCCTTCAAGTCGATTCCAACTTATGGCGACCCTGTGAATAGGGTTTTCATGAGGCTGAGAGGCAGTGACTGGCCCAAGGTCACCCAGTGAGCTTCATGGCTGTGTAGGGATTTGAACCGTGGTCTCTTAGGTGGTAGTCCAACACCTTAACCACTACACCACAGTGGCTGTCTCATGTTACACGTAATTGAGCTCAATAAACTGTTTACAAACCTGCAAATTAATCGACCAGTATCTCTGTACTTGAGTGAGAGGACTTCAAGATAGTTGGGGCTGTTTAACTTAGAAGCCAAGGAATGGGAGAGAGATGATAAAGGGGTGTAAAGTTAAGAGACAGCAGATGGAGAAGTTTTCCTCCCTCCCTCACAGTGGTAATACCCAAGGCCATCCAAGGAAGCTGAAGGGGGGAGAGAGATTCAGCACATTGTTAAAACACTGGAAGTCAATACAGCAACATGGCCAGCACTTGGACAGCTCCAAAAGGGGATTAAACTATATATATATATATGTACCACTTTTCAAGTGGGACCTCACACAGTGCTTACAAAGTGTAAGATTATTACATCAATACATATTGATTTTTTAAAAAGTTAAAATAAAATGGAAAAGATACCTTTTTTGTTGTTATTTAAGAAGAAATTATTATTGCCTCAGGGCAAGATGCCCCTGTGGTGAGAGCTGGGGGAGGAAGGGAAAGGCCACTGTCTCTTATTTGTGAAGGACAAAGCTATCCATGTCTCCTAGCAATATTTTTATATGTATATATAGTAGGACCCCACTCATATGGCAGGTTAGGTTCCAGACCCCTGCCAAAAAGCAAAAACTGCCGAAAAGCGGATCAGCTATAGCGTGGGGGTCTGGAACCTAACCCGCTGATCGTACCAGAGGAGGAGAAGATCAGCTGATCTTCCCCTCCTCCGGTGCGATCAGCTCAAGCGGGAGTCTGATCGCCCAGAGGAGGAGGAGATCAGCTGCAGCGAGCTACAGCTGATACTCCCCTCCTCCAGCCAGATCAGCTGGAGAGTGGGGAGCTCCAGCCCCCACTCCAGCTGATCGCCCCACTGGCGCTGTATTAGCAGAACGCCGAAAAGCGGGGCTCTGAGGAGCGGGGCCTTACTGTATATACCACTTAAATGCCAAAATGGCTCCTAGTGGTCATGTCCATTCCCTCCAGCACCAGCAGCTCAATGCCTCTGAATACCAGTTGCTGAGAATCACAAGAGGGAGAATTGCTGTGGCTCATGTCCTGCTTGCTGGCTTCCCAGTGGGGTATCTGGTGGGCCACTGTGAGAAAAAGATGCTGGACTGGATGGGCCTTTGGTCCAATCTAGCAGCCACATTCTTCTTAGGCTCCCATGAGCTGTAGAGGACAGACCTTTGGGAGGGATACAGAACCTTCTGATTCTCAACCAGATTGGAGGCTTTCATCTATGGACCTCATGTGAAGGAAACTCCCTCACAGGTCTCTCACTTTGCTTTGTGTCTTACCATTCAGCTGCCTTTCCTTCTGGAAGATGACCTGGTTGCTACCCAGATTCATCCGCATTTCCTCAGGGAAAGTCTTCCTCTCCTGAAAGTGTCATAAGCAATGTTTTGGCTTTTGTAGGACTTGGTAGTACCCCCAATTGGGACAGTATTTGGCAGAAGAGGAAGGAGTCTCTTGGGTCCTGTTGGAGGCTTCCTTGGAGCACAGAAATCAAAGATGGAAGACTCACCTTGTCCAGAAGCAACAAGAGGTCCATATATCATCCATGCTGGGAGCCCTGAGGAATTCTGGGAAAGAACTGGGCAGATTATCCTGGGTGAGGAGAACACCCTTAGCTCAGATGTACAGTGCCGGCATTTCAGGCTGTTCTACTACAAGGAGGTCAAAGGGCCCCGAGACATTTGCAGCCAACTCCACCACCTTTGCCGTGAGTGGCTGAAGCCAGAGCATCACACAAAGAATCAGATCTTGGACCTGGTGATCCTGGAACAGTTCCTGGCTGTCCTTCCACCAGAGATGGAGAGCTGGGTGAGGGAATGTGGAGCGGAGACCACTTCCCAGGCAGTGGCCCTGGCAGAAGGTTTCCTCCTGAGCAGGGCAGAGGTCAAGAAGCAGGCAGAGCAGCAGGTGTGAGAGAGTTTCATTCTGGCACTTTGAAGGGGCTCAGGATGTGAGGGGGGAGATCTTGTCCAAACCTTTCTGGAAATCATCCACAGAGGAATGTTCCAAATGGCCTGAGGCCTTTTGCAACTATCATCCATTTCGTAATCCATCTCACTGCCTTCAATATCCTCAATGTTGTTTCAGGTGAAGGGTCTGTTTGCAGAAGAGGCCACTGATTTCCTGGAGTCACAAGAGGCGCCATCAGATGCCAGAGAGTGTTCCCTGGAAAGGAGGAACATTCAGGAGAGTGACAGACGTGCCACCTCACTCGGTAAGAATTGACTTGGTCTCCCTCTGTTGATTATGCCAGACATTCATAAGATTCTTTAATGTTCTCCTGAATCTTTGGTGGTGGGAGATGATTCTCTGCAGCCTTTTATACATTTCATCAATGTGTTTTCAGTACTGAGGATTTAAACCACTTCTTGCATTTCTGACCAAGCGTCCCAATGGGAAGATTTGTTCTTACTATAAAATGCACAGGAAGAACCAAAACACGTACGATGGATGGGATATTTTGCAATGTCAGTGTGTAGTTAGACATGCAACACTTAACCTCTGAGACAAGCAGACTCTACTGGCTTCCCACCACTTTTCTCTCTCGCAGGTGTTGAAATGAGGCCAGCAAGACCTCCTCAACCGTCTCTTCTTTGTGATGGAGAGGAAGCAGCTGCTGTGGAAGAGGATCAGGTAGGGGGAAGGATCAGTGGGGGGAGAGAGACTGGGGGCAACCTGGGTGCCTCTGTCCTCCAATCACCTCCCTGGGTCTGAACAAATTTCTCTCCTCTTTGCTTCTGTCAAAGCTGCCCGCTAGGGAGGGTGTGAATGCCACTCGAGGAGGTCTCGTTTCTGCAATGTAGTTCTCAGCCTCCCTTCCTTGATGAGTCTACTGGATATTGGTAGCTAATTATCTTTATATTAGCTATAAATGGGCAAATATTTCCTTTCAGGGTCCCGTATCCTTTGAGGAGGTTGCTGTGTATTTCACTGAGGAGGAGTGGGCTTTGCTGGATCCTGACCAGAGGGCTCTGCACAGGGAAGTCATGGAGGAGAATGGTCGGATTCTCACCTCTCTCAGTAAGGCTCCTGGGCTGCGCCACTGTGGACAATAATGTTTAGAAAATAGAATAGTGAGCATTTTTGAACCAAAGTAGGAATTGAACTCTTCTGCCTTTTCTTTCTCATCGGTTATCATTTTCCCATCCTCATTGAGTAGCTGCATCACCATTTCTTTTCTCTGTCTTTTACTATGGATGTACCTGAAGAAAGCTTTTTTGTTGGTTTTTAGCATCCCTCGCTAGCCTCAGCTCATTCTCAGCTTTAGCCTTCCTGACGCCATCCCTGCAATTCCGTGCTACCTGTCTGTACCCTTCCTTTGTGGTCTGGCCTTCCTTCCACTTCCAGTATATGTCCTTTTTTGTTTTCACGTCATCTCCAAGCTTTCTATGAAGGCACATTTTCTTCTTCTGCTGTCTTCTCCCTTTTTTCCTTGATGGAATTGTTTTTCCATTGTGCCTTTAGAATTTCATCTTTTAGAAACTCACCCATCTTGGACTTCCTTTCTGATTAGGGTTGCTTGCCACAGAACCTAACTTACCATTCTTCTGGGTTTATTAAAATCGGCTTTCCTGAAGTCCAGGGTGCGCATATGGCTACCCTCAGCTTTTGCTCCCTTTACAATCAAGAACTCTAGTATAGCATGGTCACTTTCCTCCAGAGTTCCTGTAACTGCCACTTCATCTACCAAGTCATCTCTGTTGATTAAAATCGAGCCAAGGATAGCCGATCCTCTAGTTGCTTCCTCCACTTTCTGTAGGAGAAAGTTATCTCCAACACAAGTCAGGAATTTCTTGGAGGGGCCATGTTTGGCAGAATTTGTCTCCCAACAGATATTGGGATAATTGAAGTCCCCCTTTACTGCTACATCATGCCTCTTCGAAACATTGGCAATTTGCTTTGCAAATGTTTCATCCTCATCTTCTCCTTGATTGGGTGGTCGGTAGTAGACTCCAATAACCATGTTCCTTTTATTCCTTGCCCCATTTGTCTTAATCCAGATACTCTTGGTGGAGCTACCAAGCTCATCCTCCTGTATTTCTGTGCAGGGATATATAAACATAGAGCACAGCTCCACCTCCATGTCTATTGCTTCTGTTCTTTCTGAACAAGTTACAAATCACTGTATTCCAGTCATGGGAGTCATCCCACCAAGTTTCAGTTATACCTATCAACTCATATTTACTCGCCTTTATTAAGAGTCCAAGTTTGTCCTGCTCTTTTTTAAAGGGCAACCTTCTTAAAAGATATAATTCTTTATCTGGTGTAAGTGAGAACCTCAAAAGGAGTGTGAGAGGGTGAAAGAAGGGTACATTCTCTGTAGCTGGATCTCCCTCAGATAGCTGGGGACCCTGGGTGGCTGGGTGTGGCCATCACATACTTTACTGGAGAATTCAGTGATTCAGCTTGGGATCTTGTGCCTGCCAATCACATGCCCTGACAGTGAATGACAGGTTCCCCCTTTTAAAAAAACATATTTCTATCCTGCCATTGCTCCAAACAGTTCACAAGAGAATGCACAGGGTTCTTCTGCACCATAATCCTGTCAAGTAGGCTAGGCTTCATGAGAGTGTTTCCGGATGTCCACCCACCAAGCTTGATCTCTGAGCTGGGAGCTGAGCTCTGGTCTCCAGACACAGAATCAAATTGTAGAACACCATCTGTCTGTTCAGCTGTTATCAGCAGGAGCTAGATGGATGGTAGGTTTTGCCTCCCAGCTAAGGCTTTTCAGTTATTCCATTGTCAAAACCATTATCTGTGCTTGATTTGAAGATCCCTCAGGCTCTTAACAGTTTTCTTTTATCTTTGCCACAGGTTATGAATGGGAAACTGAGAATCAGGGAGAACTGCATGGGGTGTTCTCCAAAGGAGCCATGTGTATTAAGGGGGAGCAGCAGAGAAGGAGAACTGTAGAAGAAGAGAAGAAGAGAAATAAATGCCCTACTTCTCAGGTCAGTGACTGCCATCAAATCCCGGTCCAAGAAAAAATGGAAAAAAGGAAAGAGACTAATACACAGCTCACTACACATCAAGGAACTCAAAAAGTAGAGAAACCATATAAATTCTTGGAGTGTGGAAAGAGCTTCCATCAGCAGACACATCTCACTTCTCATCAAGGAATTCACACAGGGGATAAAGCATTTAAATGCTTGGAGTGTGGAAAGAGCTTCATTAGAAAGTCTTATCTCATTTCTCATCAAAGACTTCACACAAGGGATAAACTATTTAAATGTGTGGAGTGTGGAAAGAGCTTATTTCGGAAGACAAATTTTACCAATCGTCAAAGAAATCACACAGGGGATAAACCATATAAATGCTTGGAATGTGGAAAGAACTGTCAGAAGGGAGACCTCGCTACCCATCAAAGAATTCACACAGAGGAGAAACCATTTAAATGTTTGGAGTGTGGAAAGAGTTTCACACGTAACTATGGTCTCACTACCCATCAAAGAATTCACACAGGGGACAAACCATATAAATGCTCTGAATGTGGAAAAAGTTTCACTAGAAAGTCTCATCTCAATTCTCATCAAAGACGTCACACAGCGGATAAACCATTTAAATGTGTGGAGTGTGGAAAGAGCTTATTTCGGAAGACAAATTTTACCAATCATCAAAGAAATCACACAGGGGATAAACCATATAAATGCTTGGAATGTGGAAAGAACTGTCAGAAGGGAGACCTCGCTACCCATCAAAGAATTCACACAGAGGAGAAACCATTTAAATGTTTGGAGTGTGGAAAGAGTTTCACACGTAACTATGGTCTCACTACCCATAAAAGAATTCACACAGGGGACAAACCATATAAATGCTCTGAATGTGGAAAAAGTTTCACTAGAAAGTCTCATCTCAATTCTCATCAAAGACGTCACACAGCGGATAAACCATTTAAATGTGTAGAGAGTGGAAAGAGCTTTTTTCGGAAGACAAATTTTACCAATCATCAAAGAAATCACACAGGGGATAAACCATGTAAATGCTTGGAGTGTGGAAAGAACTTCTGTCAGAAGGGAGACCTCGCTACCCATCCAAGAATTCACACAGGGCAGAAACCATTTAAATGTTTGGAGTGTGGAAAGTGCTTCACACGTAACTATGGTCTTACTACTCATCAAAGAATTCACACAGGGGAGAAACCATATAAATGCTCTAAATGTGGAAAGAGTTTCATGGAAAAGTCTCATCTCAATTCTCATCAAAGAAATCACACAGGGGAGAAACCATTTAAATGTTTGGAGTGTGGAAAGAGCTTCACACATAACTATGGTCTTACTACTCATCAAAGAATTCACACAGGGGAGAAACCATATAAATGCTCTGAACGTGGAAAGAGTTTCATTGAAAAATCTCATCTCAATTCTCATCAAAGATGTCACACAGCGGATAAACCATTTAAATGTTTGGAGTGTGGAAAGAGCTTCGTTTGGAAGACAGAGTTTACTACTCATCAAAGAATTCACACAGGGGAGAAACCATATAAATGCTCTGAATGTGGAAAGAGTATCATGAGAAAGTCTCACCTCAATTTTCATCAAAGACGTCACACAGCGGATAAACCATTTAAATGCTTGGAGTGTGGAAAGAGCTTCATTAGAAAGTCTTATCTCATTTCTCATCAAAGACTTCACACGGGATAAACCATTTAAATGTGTACAGTGTGGAAAGGGCTTTGGAGTGTGGAAATATAAATGCTTGGAGTGTGGAAAGAACTTCTGTCAGAAGGGAGACCTTGCTACTCATCAAAGAATTCACACAGGGCAGAAACCATTTAAATGTTTGGAGTGTGGAAAGAGCTTCACACGTAACTATAGTCTCACTACTCATCAAAGAATTCACATGGGAGAAACCATATAAATGCTCTGAATGTGGAAAGAGTTTCATTGAAAAGTCTCATCTCAATTCTCATGAAAGACTTCACACAGTGGATAAACTATTTACATGTTTGGAGTGTGGAAAGAGCTTTTGGAAGACAGAGTTTACTAATCATCAAACAGTTCACACGGAGAGAAACCATATAAATGCTTGGAGTGTGGAAAGACCTATCTGAAGAAAACTCTCACTTTTCATAAAAGAATTCACATAGGAGGAAAATTTAAATGCTTGGAAAGAGCTTCACGCATAAGGACGGTTTCACTTTTCATCAAACAACTCACACGGGCGAAACCATTTACGTGCTTAGAATGTGGAAAGAGCTTCCCACGTAAGGATAGGCTCACTACTCATCAAAGAATTCACACGGGAGAAACCATATAAATGCGATGAATGTGGAAAGAGCTTTGCTCTACAGGCACATCTCACTTCCCATCAAACAATACACACAGGGAAGGAACCATTTAAATGCTTGGAGTGTGGAAAGAGGTTCTTTTGGAAGGCAGACCTTACTACTCATCAAAGAATTGACACAGGTGAGAAACTATATAAATGCTGTGAATGTGGAAAATGTCATGAACGGCTCCCGGTTCAGTTCCAGGACTCTGTTACCAAACCCAGGGCAATTGATCCTGGCAGGGCACAAACCAGCTCCCTGGCCATATAGAGATGGACCCTGTTTTGTCTCAGCCTAACATTTAGGCCCAGAAGCCTGGGTATTGCTTTTGGGGAAAGGGGTGTGTTCCTTGTGATGCCTCTGTATGTATAATACTGTAAATATGGTAAGTACGGGTTTATTAGAGTATATGTGGTAAATAGACTGAGTGTGAGGGGGGAGTACATGGGTTGGAATGTTGAAGAATGTTGTATGATGATTGGTTGAGCGTCTGGGTGTCTGAAGGTATAAATGAGAAGATGACAGTTGTTGGGGTTTTTTGCTGAGAGTGGTTTTGGAGAGGGTTGTAGGGTGGATTGGATTTAGGTGGGTAGTGAGGCAGGTTGTTTATGACTAAGAAATATCAAGAGTAACACATCTTATGAAACCACACGCATGTTGACTGAACCTTTAAGTAATCTTGTTATTCCCTGTGTAAATAAATAAATATTTCTTGGTTTACCAAAATGCCTGATCCTTGGCTGGGTTTTCACAGACCAGAAGGGTGGGCAGGGCATATACCAAGGTTGGGAAACAGTATCAATGGTGGCAGCGGTAAAGAGATAGTGTAACATCGTCAGGTATCCAGAGCAACTCAGGGCTGCATTCTTTATAGGCACAAAGATACAGGGAGGTTGTGGCCTGTAAGAGCACCCAGACACAATGTAGCAATATGCCAGGAGGAGACTAAGGCACAGTTTCAAGGCGATATTGTTTACAGAGAGTGTCAGGTGGTGCCGCCTAGCAGTGGGATCTTGAGAGATCTGTGCTAGGACTGGTGAGAGAACTGTAAAGAGACCAGGACCCTGAGGTGGGATCATGACAGGTGGTGACCACAGGAGGGGTGCTGACATTCCTCTGCTGAGTTCCTCCACAGGAAGTTCAAAGATCTGCCTCAGTGCTTGTAAGTATCCATTTTTGATAGCTTTGCTGTCTGAAAGTGAGTGTGTGTATGCTTGCATTTTTCTCTCTTCCACTTTTAATAAAGCAGTTGTATCTTGTGCCATGGTTTTAGCATTGTTTGCAGTAAATCAAGTAAAGTCGTGAATTGGGAGGAGAGGTGTTTTGGCTGACAGAGTGGAGGCTAAGGTTCTTTGGCCTCTGGGCTGGCAGTGACTTCTCCTGAGTAGTGAAAGGGATTTGAATGCTTGTCTCCCAGGTTATTGTTCAACCCTCTAACCACAATGTCACACTGACTCTCACTATGCTTCCTGCATCTGATGAAGCAGACTAGTCAACAAAAGCTTATGCCATAATAAATGTGCTAGTCTTTATGGGGCTACAAGACTCTTTGTTATATTCAGTCAGTGTAGTCATTAAAGCAGGGTTGGGGAACCTGTGGCCCAACAGATGTTGTTCAACTGCAGCTCCCATCATTCCTGGTGATTTTCTATGGTGTCTGGAGCTGATGAGAGTTTGAGTCCAACAGCACCTGGAGCACTGCAGGTTCCCCAACTCTGCATTAAAGGTAGTCTTCCAGGTCTTCAAAGATCATTCATTATTGCTGTAAAGAGTGTTTGAAAGGCACCTTGTACCTGTTATTGCTAACCCTACACCTACATCATCTTAGGGGAGAAAATCCTGGGAATTGGGTGTGTTTAGGGTGCCTCCTTTGGATTCTCCTGGATCTACCTAAATCACTTAAAATCAGCGTTGTGAAATCCTCCATGCTCACACGGTTTTGCCCTGGTGTTTGGTTAAATGTTTAGTCCAGTAGAATTAATATGGGCCCTCTTGAATTTGGAAGATTTTTACTTTGCATCCTGAGAAAAGCCCCATCAAATTAAAACACATTGATTGTTTTGTGCTGTGGTGGTGCTGGCAAGCACTGGATTGGTGATTTTTACTCTTCAGTCAATAGATACCTAAAGCAATCTTTCATTTGATTATTTGGGAGGTGAGAGGGTGTCCTTGTTTAAAAATCATGCAAATCTATGATGTTTCTTTTTTAATTTCCTGGATCTAACATTTGTCACTTTGTGACTGGCCAGCTCCCTGCAGAAAGTTCAGGATTGGCCACACCATCCCTTGGCACTTGCTCTAAATTCCCAATGTACTCATAGGTCCCAAAAGGCTGGAGACCCCAGCTAACCAAAAGGGATAGGAATGTTCAGCTCCTTTGCCTAACTTAGCAGATGTGCTCCAATTCACTTCTTAGCCTTAGCAGAAATATATTTAGTTTCCACCAGCTGAGCTCCACCGGGGTCCTTCCTCAAGTGCTGCCTAGCAGCGGCCATTGCATCAGGCTGCAGGGCCTCTCCATCTCCTCTCCTGGAAAGATCAGCAATATTTGGTTCCTTTGCCTCTCCTTGAACTCTTTCCATTCCAGCTGGTCATCACAGGAGCTCTGTAATGAAGAAATAGTGCCTGGGTTGTATCTCTCCCTCGAGGTTGCATTTCCCCTTTGACTAGCTGGAAATACCTGGCGTTGCTCAGCAGTTTTAAGAAACAAAACAAAAATTGAGATTTGTAGATAAATAATGCAATTTTTTTAGTTCTGTACAGCCTCTCCTCAAACCTGTCTTGGGAACACTCAGTCAGGCTCAATTTTGTGAGGTGGCTAATATTTAATTTGAGGTTTTCAAACCATGTACAGTCAAGATGGCATGGGGGGGCGCTGTGCCTCCTCTCCCTCTCCTGACCCCACTGGAGAGAGAGCAAGAGGGGTCAATCCTTCTGGGTTTTTAACCTTTAAATCCCTATACGGTTTCGGACCAGTCTATCTAAAGGAGCGCCTCCAGCATCAGCAAAGATGCCGCTCAACAAGATCAGCCTCAGAAGACCTTCTCTCGATCCCACCGGTTAAAATGGCCAGACTGGTGAGGACCAGAGAGAGGGCCTTTTCAATAGTGGCTCCCACCCTATGGAATTCTCTCCCAAATGATCTCCGTCATGCTCCTTCGATGATGAGCTTCCGCCGGACTTTAAAGACCTGGTTTTTCAGACAAGCCTTTGGGTTGGGTTAAGTTTCAATTATTGGGTTTTTATATTTTAATATTGTAATGTATAATGTATTTTACTTGTACGTCGCCCAGAGTGGCTGGACAACCAGCCAGATGGTGCGACTAATAAATATAAATATAATAATAATAATAATAATAATAATAATAATAATAATCCTTCTGGGTGCAGCTTCATCAATGTTTTCTCTTTGGGGGATCCTTGTGCTCCATTCTGTCCTTTCTCACAACAAAGTTCAAGGTGAAATATAAGTATTTTGATCACTTTCAGAAAAAGGAATCACCTGTGAAAACCTTTATAGGTTGTTCGGAAAGCCTCTAAAATTATAAGAACATAAAAAGAGCCTGCTGGATCAGGCCAGTGGCCCATCTAGTCCAGCATCCTGTTCTCACAGTGGCCAACCAGGTGCCTGGGGGAAGCCCACAAGCAGGACCCGAGTACAAGAACACTCTCCTCTCCTGAGGCTTCCGGCAACTGGTTTTCAGAAGCATGCTGCCTCTGACTAGGGTGGCAGAGCACAGCCATCACGGCTTAGTATCCATTGATAGCCCTGTCCTCCATGAATTTGTCTAATCTTCTTTTAAAGCCATCCAAGCTGGTGGCCATTACTGCATCTTGTGAGAGCAAATTCCATAGTTTAACTATGCGCTGAGTAAAGAAGTACTTCCTTTTGTCTGTCCTGAATCTTCCAACATTCAGCTTCTTTGAATGTCCACGAGTTCTAGTATTATGAGAGAGGGAGAAGAACTTTTCTCTATCCACTTTCTCAATGCCATGCATAATTTTATACACTTCTATCATGTCTCCTCTGACCCGCCTTTTCTCTAAACTCAAAAGCCCCAAATGCTGCAACCTTTCCTCATAAGGGAGTCGCTCCATCCCCTTGATCATTCTGGTTGCCCTCTTCTGAACCTTTTCCAACTCTATAATATCCTTTTTGAGATGAGGCGACCAGAACTGTACACAGTATTCCAAATGCGGCCGCACCATAGATTTATACAACGGCATTATGATATCGGCTGTTTTATTTTCAATACCTTTCCTAATGATCGCTAGCATGGAATTTGCCTTTTTCACAGCTGCCACACACTGGGTCGACATTTTCATTGTGCTGTCCACTACAACCCCGAGGTCTCTCTCCTGGTCGGTCACCGCCAGTTCAGACCCCATGAGCGTATATGTGAAATGAAGATTTTTTGCTCCAATATGCATAATTTTACACTTGTTTATATTGAATTGCATTTGCCATTTTTCCGCCCATTCACTCAGTTTGGAGAGGTCTTTTTGGAGCTCTTCGCAATCCCTTTTTGTTTTAACAACCCTGAACAATTTAGTGTCGTCAGCAAACTTGGCCACTTCACTGCTCACTCCTAATTCTAGGTCATTAATGAACAAGTTGAAAAGTACAGGTCCCAATACCGATCCTTGAGGGACTCCACTTTCTACAGCCCTCCATTGGGAGAACTGTCCGTTTATTCCTACTCTCTGCTTTCTGCTTCTTAACCAATTCCTTATCCACAAGAGGACCTCTCTTATTCCATGACTGCTAAGCTTCCTCAGAAGTCTTTGGTGAGGTACCTTGTCAAACGCTTTTTGAAAGTCTAAGTACACTATGTCCACTGGATCACCTCTATCTATATGCTTGTTGACACTCTCAAAGAATTCTAATAGGTTACTGAGACAGGACTTTCCCTTGCAGAAGCCATGCTGGCTCTCCTTCAGCAAGGCTTGTTCTTCTATGTGCTTAGTTAATCTAGCTTTAATAACACTTTCTACCAGTTTTCCAGGGACAGAAGTTAAGCTAACCGGCCTGTAATTTCCAGGATCTCCTCTGGATCCCTTTTTGAATATTGGCGTTACATTTGCTACTTTCCAGTCCTCAGGCACGGAGGAGGACCTGAGGGACAAGTTACATATTTTAGTTAGCAGATCAGCAATTTCACCTTTGAGTTCTTTGAGAACTCTCGGGTGGATGCCATCCGGGCCCGGTGATTTGTCAGTTTTTATATTGTCCATTAAGCCTAGAACTTCCTCTCTCGTTACCACTATTTGTCTCAGTTCCTCAGAATCCCTTCCTGCAAATGTTAGTTCAGGTTCAGGGATCTGCCCTATGTCTTCCACTGTGAAGACAGATGCAAAGAATTCATTTAGCTTCTCTGCAATCTCCTTATCGTTCTTTAGTACACCTTTGACTCCCTTATCATCCAAGGGTCCAATCGCCTCCCTAGATGGTCTCCTGCTTTGAATGTATTTATAGAATTTTTTGTTGTTGGTTTTTATGTTCTTAGCAATGTGCTCCTCAAATTCTTTTTTAGCATCCCTTATTGTCTTCTTGCATTTCTTTTGCCAGAGTTTGTGTTCTTTTTTATTTTCTTCATTTGGACAAGACTTCCATTTTTTGAAGGAAGACTTTTTGCCTCTAAGAGCTTCCTTGACTTTGCTCGTTAACCATGCTGGCATCTTCTTGGCCCTGGCGGTACCTTTTCTGATCTGTGGTATGCACTCCAGTTGAGCTTCTAATAGAGTGTTTTTAAACAACTTCCAAGCATTTTCGAGTGATGTGACCCTCTGGACTTTGTTTTTCAGCTTTCTTTTTACCAATCCCCTCATTTTTGTGAAGTTTCCTCTTTTGAAGTCAAATGTGACCGTGTTGGATTTTCTTGGCAATTGGCCATTTACATGTATGTTTAATTTAATAGCACTGTGGTCACTGCTCCCAATCGGTTCAACAACACTTACATCTCGCACCAGGTCCCGGTCCCCACTGAGGATTAAGTCCAGGGTTGCCGTCCCTCTGGTCGGTTCCATGACCAACTGGTCTAGGGAATAGTCATTTAGAATATCTAGAAACTTTGCTTCTTTGTCATGACTGGAACACATATGCAGCCAGTCTATGTCCGGGTAGTTGAAGTCACCCATTACTACCACATTTCCTAGTTTGGATGCTTCCTCAATTTCATATCTCATCTCAAGGTCTCCCTGAGCATTTTGATCAGGGGGACGATAGATCGTTCCCAGTATTAAGTCCCTCCTGGGGCATGGTATCACCACCCACAACGATTCTGTGGAGGAGTCTGCCTCTTTTGGGGTTTCGAGCTTGCTGGATTCAATGCCTTCTTTCACGTATAGAGCAACTCCGCCACCAATACGTCCTTCCCTGTCCTTCCGATATAGTTTATATCCAGGGATAACCGTATCCCACTGGTTTTCTCCATTCCACCAGGTCTCCGTTATGTTCACTGTGTCAATGCTCTCCTCTAAGACCAAGCACTCCAGTTCTCCCATCTTGGTTCGGAGGCTCCTAGCATTAGCGTACAGGCACTTGAAAGCAGTGTCTCTCTTCAAGTGTCTTTGGCACTTGTGGTTTGGCCTGTGGTAATTTTGCCCTTCTGAATTGATATCCTGTGCCCCTGCTCTCACAATGCCTACTTCTAGGCCTACCCCTTTTAAAATTTCATCATTTCTTTGGTTTTTATCCCAGGGGGGAGGTTTATTCCGAACTGGACCTTTCTCAGTTCTGTATCCTTTAAAGATACAGAAGACCTCTTGGTTGCCAGGCCCAGCAGGGGAAGGAAGAATTCCACCTTGTGGTTTTTCCTATTATAGGGTTTCAAGAACACCTGCACTTGGCTGAATTTTCTCCTAAAGATACAGGATCAGTCTCAGGCCATGAACCTGGCAACCTTAGCTTAGAGGCACACTGGAACAAGGGTCCCCACCCTGCAATATCAAACACACACACACACACAAATCAATCTTCACATTTTTATATAATTGAGCTTTCAAAACCCAACTACAGAGACTAGAGCTATTACTCAAATGTCTGTTGTTATGTTTCCCATCAATTTTTCACAACTGTGAGCATTTCTAATGAGCTCATCTCCACAACCACCCTAGGAGGCTCAGTCACTATTCTGGTTTACAAAGGAGAAACCAAGGCTATTCAGGCAAGACTCACCACTGACCCAAAAGCCAAGACAGTCAGCTGTAGAGGATTTCTGTAGGAACAGGAAGTGCAAGCATGAGCACAGAAGGAAAAAATGATCTTCCCCCTTGACAAGTCAACCACCTTGCAAGTAATGGGCAGTTGCATTGCAGATGCTTATGAATGGGAACAGAAGGGAAGCTCATGTCCCATGTGTGCTGGCTACCCGTTTGCGTGCATGCACATCAGTTGGTTGGGCCATTGCAGGTGATTAGATAGCGGTTGCTCTCCAAGAAGCTCCGGTTCAAAAGCGCTGTTTCTGTACTGCTTGCGTCCAGGTGAGTGAGTGGCAATAGGTGTGGCAGAGCTAGGTGAGGGCCAGAGCTTGGCAGTAATTTGTTAGGGAAAACGAATTACTCATAACATTACTTTTTTGAGGAACGGATGGGTAATTTCTTTACATTTTGCTTGTCATAGAATGAGTAATTTTATTACTTTTGAGGTGTAACTTTAATGTTTCCAGTGTTACTTTTATTGGGGGGCGGGAGAGCAGGGGAAGTCTGCTGCTGCTGTGATTTGTGGACGAAAGTCCATGTGCCTCATAATGGGCTTCTGCACAGCGTCGCTCTTCCCTCGTGCTCTGTGGGTGTTAGGAGGCAACGAGGGAGAAGGTGGAGAGCGAGACGGTGGTGGAGTGGAGAGAAAAATAAAAATTGTTTCAAAACTGGTGTTGAAGAATGGAGTGGAGGGAGAAAGCCAGAGGGCAAGGACGTGGATGAAGGAGGAAAAGGAGGCAGCAGCGGAATGGAGATGAAGAACTGTGGAGGTGAGAGAGGATGATGTGTGTGTGAATACTTTCTTTGCACTTAACTTGGGCACATATGCCTTAATTGGTGATAGGGCAGGGTCCAGGAGCTGACTGAAACATGAGAGAGACTGTGCATGCTGCCTGAGAGAAAGTGTGTGCGTTAATTCTGTGCTTGCACTGAGCACGGGAAGCTGCTTCTGCTGCCCTTCCTGGCTACTTTGCTCCATTTGAAATGTTTAAAACTTTTTTGTGTGGCAGGGGGAAAATGTTTGCTTGGGCGTGTGTGAGCAACAATGCTTGCTAGCTGAGAGTGTGTGTTAATTCTGTGCTTGCACTGAGCGTGGGAAGCAGCTTCCGCCACCCTTCCTGGCTACTTTGCACCATTTGAAATGCTTAAAACTTTTTTGCTTCTGCAGGGGAAAATGTTTCCTTGGGCGCGTGTGAGCACTGATGCTTGCTAGCTGAGAGAGTGAGGGGGGTTGCATTTGGTTTGGCTCGTGAAGCTATGAGTGGTGACCCCCCTCCCCTCCTCCCTTGGGCAAGCAAGCCCCACAGGTGCCTTAGTTGCTGGCAGGGGAAGTTTATTCCATGTAGTTCCTTCCTTCCAAAGCAAACCCATTTCAAACCATCCATGCCCCCCCCCCACTATAGGCAATTTTGTAATAGTGCATAGAGGCTTGTGCAGAATTAATTATCATTATTATTAATAATATTTTTAAAATAATGTTTATTAAGGAAAAGAAAATTACAAAGTAGTACTAATAAAAATAAAAGGGAAAGAGAAAAAATGCTTTACACCATTCAGCTTTATTACTAATTTATTACATACATCATTCAGCTTTACTAGTCAAAAGTATTTTTGCCTACATTTTATACCTCCTCCTTGGTGGAATGCTTCTCATACAGAATTAATTTGAAATGCTGCATATTTGTTATCATAATCATCATCTTCAAATCCTACCTCATTGTACATGGCTCTCCTCCCTCTTCATTTTATTCTCACAACAACCCTGTGAGGTAGTAAATTAGGCTGAGCAACTGGCTCAGGCAGGGTTATTCGGTGAGCAAAAATTATGCAAAGAGGATCTCTTTTAATTGTGCTATCAGCTTGCTTACTTCCACTCTGACTGGGGGAATCTTGCAGTATGGGGAAGAGATGGGGGCACACTTCACATGGCATCACAGCTGAAGCTCACCCACATAGGAGCATTATCTAAATCTCTCTTACTTATTACAGACAAGCCTCTTGCTGTTGCTGCGGAGAGCAACAGCCAGTTGCAGCCACTTGAGTCACATCTTGTTGATACTGAGGAGGTGAAACTGGAAAGTGAAGTTCACAAAGGAGGCTCTGTGGATGAGGAAGACAACATGAAGCAGTGCCAGTTGCCGACAGCCACATCTGCAGAACAGCAAGTACCATGGTTTGACTTTGAGAAAGCTTGTGCATTTGTGAGCCAGAGTGGGAGGTGTGTGATGCAGTTACTGCCTTTCAAGGATCAAAACTCTGAGATCAGCTGTTTCCTCCTCATCCAATGTGAAGAAACATTTCGAGGTGACCCTTTGTCATGCTGGTCCTGAAAGAGTGTCCATTGTCTATGCTTAAATTGTGAAGTGCCTCTTCCATTTTTTCTTGGATTCATGCTTTGTTCATCTTCTTCCTCAGAGGGTACACCCTGAGAAGCTGAAAGCAATTGAAGACGCAATAAAGACAAGTAGATGTGGCTATTCTGAACCAATGCATGGCACCCCTCCTTCTATAGTGCTGAAACTGCAGCAGACAACCCTTGAGAGGTGGGGATCTGGCAGGGAGGCTGTCACCCAGGGCAATCTCGACAGGAAAATCATTGATTTCATTGTAGAGGAGACATTACCACTTCAGACTGGACAAACCATCATTCATTAGTCTGGTTCGCATTGGACTCCCCAAAGATCTCACCATCATATGTGCCAAGACTCTGAGAGACAGAATTGAGAAGAGAGCATGCCACATGAGAGAAACTCTTGCAAACCGAATGGGTGCTGTGGCATATATAGCAACCACTGCAGATTGTTGGACCAATGGCAAGAAGAGTTACTGTGGGGTAACAGCCCACTGGATCAACCCAACTACCCTGAAACGTGAGGTCAGGGCCTTGGTTTGTAAGCGTCTGAAGGGGCGCCATACATACGATGTCCTTTCAAAAGCTCTGCATGATGTGCATGTGCAGTACAGGATTCACAACAAAGTTATGTGCACTACTACAGACAATGGCTCCAACTTTGTGAAAGCGCTCAAAGTTTTCATGGCCAAAGAACCAGCGGAAGCTGTAAGACACCAGTGCAAATGACGATGATGGTGATAACCAGGAGGAGGCTGAGGTGGAGTTTGTGCCTATCTGTGAGATCCTGGACACAGGACCTGAGGCAGAGGAAAAAGCTGCAGAGTCAGGAGATTTTGTTTTACCACCACACCAGAGATGTGCTAGCCACACCCGCCAACCTGGTGGCAACATAAGACATGGAGGTCATGCTTTCTGACTCCTCCAAAAGTAGTCTTCTTGGTTCTTTCAAGAAACACTTTCGCTCTTTGATGGGAAAGTGCAGCAAGTTGTGGTCCAAGCAGAACCAGTCAGCACAGATTGCTGAGTATATCCATGCGCAATGTGGTGTGTATCTGAAGGTACCGAATAAGACCAGGTGGAATTCCCCCTTTGATGCGTTGAAGCAACTACATAAGCTCCTGTCAACTATGCCACTAAAAATGAAGGCCATAATGGGCCGCTGCTCCTTGTCTAGGATCACAGCTGCTGAGACTGTAGGGCTGCAGGAGTATGCAGAGGTTATGGGGCCACTAGCCCAGTCCCTAGACATCCTGCAACTGGAGAATGGCATGTTCATGGGGTATTTGCCACCAATGCTCTACAATCTGGACTGCAAGTTAGAAGGGCTGGAAAACAAACCTGTGAGGTACACATACTGTTTTCAGCTGCTGAGAGGTGTCCGTGAAGCCCTAAGAAAGTGGTTTGCAGCTATCTGGGAGGACAAGAGGCTGGCAGCCTGCCTACACCCTAGCTTCAAACTAGTGGCTAGAGTCGTGCCAGGCAACCACCCCTACAAACAAGTATGCTGCTGGAAGGGCAGGATATAAATCAAATAATAAATAAACAAGTAAGAACATTAGGGAAGCCCTTTGGGTGGGTTACTCCAAGGGAAATGTCTCAAGTGAGGCATCAGAGGGCTTAAGGTGGTAGCAGGGGCTGGGTCTTTTCTTCCTGGGGCTCCTCATCACAACCTTGGGTGCTGCAGGTAATCCTTAAGGGCCTGCTGTGCTGCCCCATGAGCGTGGTGACGAGGCCATCTTCTTGCCTTCCATGCCATCATCCACAGGCTCAGGCTGACAGTTGGACCCTGAACCAGGGGGCATGACAAGCATCAGGAAATGAAGAGCAGATGATGGTTTCCTAACATATACGTGTTAACATATCCTCTCTCTTTCTTAGGTACACAATGGAAGCCTTGCTGAAAGCTGAAATAAAGATGGGTGCACTTAATGAGGACGGTGATCAGTCTTCAGACAAAGACCAGGAAGGAGATGACTTGGAAAATGACTTCTTTAACATTCAGCCCCAGGGCAAGACGTCAACAGTGGACACTGATGAGGAGGAATTGTTGAGGTACCTGAGGTCTCCCAGCAGGGAACTGTCATCACTCCATGGCTTTCCACGTGTGCTGCTGTGCTTTTTGCAGCACAACACAGGCATGCCTTCAAGCGCCACAGTAGAATGCCTGTTCAGTACTGATGGCAATGTAATGAATGCAAAAAGACATTCCTTGTCTGATGTGTTCTTTGAGCATCTTGTTCTTTTGAGACATAAGAAATGTATTGTAAAAGCAGCATTTCAAGTGTAAAATTTGATTTCAAGTGAATTATATGCGTGTAGGGGGTATCGTCATTGCTGGGTGGGGAGGATGTGAGATTCTGCTATGCCATTCTGTTAATCTTATGGATTAAAAAAAATTATTCTACTATCCTGTGTGTGTTTATTTTTAATGTTGTTTTAGGCTACTTAGATGTGCAGCAGCCGAGGCCAGCACCTAGTAGGCAATTTTTTAAAGAAAGGAACTTAAATCTAATTGTAGTGATTACTTTTGAGTAACAGTAATCAGTTACCTTCAGAGCAATTGTAATTGTAACAGTAATTACTACTTTTTGGCCATGCAACAGTAATTGTAATTTATTACTTTTTAGAAGTAATCTTCCAAGCTCCCCTATGAAGAAAGGTTGCAGCATTTGGGGGTTTTTAGTTTACAGAAAAGGCGGGTCAGAGGAGACATGATAGAAGTGTATAAAATTATGCATGGCATTGAGAAAGTGGATAGAGAAAAGTTTTTCTCCCTCTCTCATAATACTAAAACTCGTGGACATTTAAAGAAGCTGAATGTTGGAAGATTCAGGACAGACAAAAGGAAGTACTTCTTTACTCAGCGCATAGTTAAACTATGGAATTTGCTCCCACAAGATGCAGTAATGGCCACCAGCTTGGATGGCTTTAAAAGAAGATTAGACAAATTCAAGGAGGACAGGGCTATCAATGGCTACTAGCCATGATGGCTGTGCTCTGCCACCCTAGTCAGAGGCAGCATGGTTCTGAAAACCAGTTGCTGGAAGCCTCAGGAGGGAAGTGTTCTTGCACTCGGGTCCTGCTTGCGGGCTTCCCCCAGGCACCTGGTTGGCCACTGTGAGAACAGGATGCTGGACTAGATGGGCCACTGGCCTGATCCAGCAGGCTCTTCTTATGTTCTTACTGTGTTGAGGGGAATCGGAGCCCAAGAACCTCTGGAGGGCTGAAGATACCTCAGTCAACCCTAAAACGAAACAAGCAACAGGAACAGAAAAGTTTTTAGCAAACGTGGAAAACTGTACAGGGATAATGGACTGCCTAAGTCGATCCCGACTTCTGGCGACCGCTTCTTCATGGTAAGCGGTATTCAGAGGGGGCTTACCATTGCCTCCCTCTGAGGCTGAGAGCCAGTGACTGGCCCAAGGTCAAAGGGCAGGGAGTTCCACAGTTCCTCTCCTCTTTGACCCTCTGGCCAAGTGAAAAGGGGCAGACTCCTGACATCAGGTGCTTGTTAAAGACGGCCCAGAAACGCTAGAAGCAGCCCCAGAGAGCAGGAGATGGTTCCGCTCACTCAGTAGCGCTAACGACCAGGGGCGGGGTGGATCCTGCAACCTCCCCAAGGCAACCCAGGAAAAGCAGAGGGGGGTTCCGGGTGGGGGGGGAAATGAAGGCGTCTCACTTTTCCTTTTTCAAAAACACTAAGTTCCTCACCTGCATGTCCTCAGCATACTGGTGGCACTCTTCGGATGACAGCTCCCAACAGTTTCATATAGATGTTAAATCGCATAGGAGGGCTAGTAAACTGGGTCTGAATCCTCGTATGATGGAAGCCCCTGTGGGTTGCTCCTGAGCCTGGATGACAGCTCCCAGCAGATTAATATAGATGTTAAACAGCATAGGAGGGTGTCAGGGATTCTTCTGGGTCCCTCAATTTCCCTTCACGTAAAACAGGCTTCTGCAACCCTTTTGCTGCCACTAATTCACATGGAATGCTTCTTTAAACCCTCCTTGCAGAGTTTACGGATGGCTTTAGGCGTGAGATGTCACCACCACTGAGAATTAGTATAAATCTTGAAGTATGTTTTATTAAAGGGACATTATTTACAAAAGAGAATAGGGTTGCTTATTTGGGGACTTTATAGGTGCTTGCTGGCTCCAGAGACACCGTTATGGCCACCAGCCTTAGGCACTTAGGCTGTCTCTTCAGGCCAGTTTCCCTAAGCTGCCACCCTAGCCAATGACTCCCACAACCCAGTCCAGCTACTGGAGCCAATCGGACTCTGTGCCCCAAAGCTCCTCAGGTTGCCCTCCTGGCTGTGGGGCAGTTTGGCCAGTGTTATGCGTCCCCCTTGTGTCCCTTCCCTCCAGCAAGACCTTTCTTCAGGGTGGCCCCTCAGACTAACTCTCTCACTGGCCTCCTTCTGATCTGCACCAGGCAGAGCGCTTAATAGTACACAGGGTGTGTCTATGTCTATATCTACATCTACAGTAGGGCGCCACTTTTTGGCGTTCCGCTAACACGGCCCCACTCATACGGTGCTTGTTCCGCTTTTACGGAGTTTTTCGGGCATCAAGCGCCATTTTATAGACGGAGTTCCGCTTTTTGGAGGGTTCCGCTTTTTGGCGGGGGTCTGGAACGTAACCCGCCGTATGAGTGGGGCCCTACTGTATATCTATGCAGGGCTCAGTTCTTCCCTCTGCTACTCTCGTCAACCAACTCCTCACTCTGACTATCACCAAGCCCAACTGCCCTCTCCAACTGCTAACTCCTGATGGACAGTTAACTCCCTACTGCCTGGAAGGAAGAATTTAGCTTTTCCCAGCCCAGCCTACTAGAATCTTCAAACGATCTCCTCTCGGAACCAGTCGCCAAGCAACCACAGCCAAGCAGGCTTGCAGCAATGTACCAAAACAAGGCCTCATGGCAGTCACAGAGATCATGTAACATTTTTAAACACAAACACATACTGTACACAGCATTTCTCCACAGAGAGCTAATGAACTGAGTCTGAATACCCCTGTGGGTCGCCCCTGTGGGTATGACGGATGCCCCTGTGCGTTGCTCCCGAGTCCAGATAATTGGTCAATTGTCTGCTTGGGATGGGGTCACAGCCCCGCCCCCTCACAGCCATACCCCCTTCTTAAATTATACAACCTTCTAAGATTATAGAATAATCTGGCCAGGCATACTGTTTTCTGCTTCTCTATCACTGTCCTTTCTGCCAGACATATTGCTTGAATTACCGAATTCAGTGCCCACATGTTTATTTCCTGCTGCTAGCAAACTGCTTGATGATGTAGATGGGATGCTATCCTCAAGATTCATTGTCTCTTCTTCTGTAATTACAGTTCTCACTCTCCACAACTTGGCTTGGATTTTTGAAGCAGAAACTAATAAAGGCGTGCTTGCAGTTCACACGCACTGGGGCCTGCGTAACTGACTCAGAAAGCCCTACAGCAATAAGGAAAAAACCCAAACTTTTTTTAAAAAACTTCTAGACGCATAGGCTCCTTCCCATCTTTCTTGGGGGGCTTTTTTGCTACTGGGTCAAGACAAAGTAGGAAAGGACAAGGATACATGTTAGAAGACTGTTAGTGGCCACACACTCCCCTTTCATGCTGATTAGCTCATAGGATGCTGGAGACATAGGGACCCTGCTCCCAAACAAGTAAGGTATCTAAGTCCCCTCCAGACCCTGGCTGACTACACCCCTGTGGTAGGGCTGCAACCATGGCAAACCTATTTGCCATGTTTAGAACTGTTCCCTTGGAGGCCTCATGTACACAGCTAGGCCCCAGGAGTGCATTTCCTTTCGTTTCACTGACCTGCCTTTTGTGTAGGGATGAGCACCAGTGGGCACACTGTGAGTCTCTTGTATGTAAACTACAATTTTAAAAATTATTTAATTTTTGGTTTTTTTGATGGGAAGCCAGTGGAATTAAAAAACCTTATTCTGACATACTTTCCCCACATAAGTCTGGAAATTATGGGGACTGTTCTCAACAGTTCTCTGTGGCACCTTTAAGACTAACCAGTACTGCAATACTAAATATACATATTATGGAGTGATCCTAATGGAATTGAGAGGGGCTTATTTTTGAGTAATGTACGGTTATTGTGCCATGAACCCACACTAGACACTCTGACAGGAATTCTGGATGGTTTAGGTGCTAAGCATGAATAATATTGCAGTGTTAAAGTGTCCTGTTTCTTTGCAAAGGAAGATAGGGGCAGAACCCTTTTCTGCAGCTATAACAAATGAAAAATACATTTTCAAACCCATTCACAACTACTTAACAACACTACTCAACCTACATTATATATATAACACAGTGAGAGCAGGGACCCCTTCCAAAACAAAGTAAGATACTTTTCAGTTTAGTTTGTATTTCTGCGTCTAAAACGCTTAACTGTCCCCAGTAACTTTGTAAGAGAGGAGGATGGGGAGATAAGCAGAATTTGGCCACGCCTCTGTAACATCACTGGCCACATCTCTGTGACCTCCCAGCCGTCCTACCATTTCCAGTGACCACCAGAACCTTTACAGTTTCACCCCACTGTGAATTCTTTGATGGGAAATCTTATACTTCTTCTGCACAAAACTCTTTCCACATTCCTGGTTTGATATGGTTTCTCCCCACTGTGAATTCTTTGATGACTGTGGAAGCTTGTGTTTCTAGTAATGCCATAGGATGAGTAGAAAACCAGAACAACTTGGCCAAACCACAGTGACCTCACTGCATCCAAACAGCACCTCCAGGTCAAGTGGCCACCAACTGCCACCGCAAGAAAGGGTCAAAATCTTAATGGAGATTGTCCTCATTGACCATACATTGGTGACCCCTTAGCAGCCCTGCCAGGTCAGGTAATCACTTGCTGCCAACTTTCTTACGGTTTCTCTCCTAAATGTGAATTCTTTGATGGGAAGTGAGACTTCTCTTGCAGCTGAAATTCTTTCCACATTCCAAGCATTGATGTGGTTTTTCCCCTGTGTGGTTTCTGTGATGTATAGTAAGGCTTATGCTGTGACAGAAGCTCTTTCCGCATTCCAAGCATTTATATGGTTTCTCCCTTGTATGAATTCTTTGATGAGAAGTGAGACTTTCCTTACAGATGAAGCTCTTTCCACAATCCAAGCATTGATATGGTTTCTCCCCTGTATGAATTTTTTGATGAACAGTGAGATGGTCACTCCGACTAAAGCTCTTTCCACATTCCAAGCATTGGTATGGTTTCTCCCCTGTATGAGTTTTTTGATGGGAGGTGAGATTGGCAATCTGACCGAAGCTCTTTCCACAATCCAAGCACTGATATGGTTTTTCCCCTGTATGAATCCTTTGATGGGAGGTGAGACTTGCCTTCCAGCTGAAGCTCTTTCCACATTCCAAGCACTGATATGGTTTCTCCCCTGTATGACTCCTTTGATGTGAAGTGAGCCTTACCTTGGAGATGAAGCTCTTTCCACATTCCAAACAATGATATGGTTTCTCCCCTGTATGAATTCTTTGATGGGAAGTGAGCCTTTCTTTACAGGTGAAGCTCTTTCCACATTCCAAGCAATGATATGGTTTCTCCCCTGTATGGATTCTTTGATGAGAAATGAGATGGTCTCTCCGACTAAAACTCTTTCCACATTCCAAGCACTGGTATGGTTTCTCCCCTGTATGAATTTTTTGATGGGAAGTGAGATTGGCACTTTGTCTGAAGCTCTTTCCACATTCCAAGCATTTATACGGTTTCTCTCCTGTATGAATTCTTTGATGGGAGGTGAAACTTTTCTTCCAGCTGAAGCTCTTTCCACATTCCAAGCACTGATATGGTTTCTCCCCTGTATGAATTCTTAGATGGGAAGTCAGACTTTCTTTGCAGGTGAATATCTTTCCACATTCCCAGCACTGGTATGGTTTCTCCCCTGAATGAATTCTCTGATGGGAAGTGAGATTTTCCTTCCAGCTGAAGGTTTTTCCACATTCCAAGCACTGATAGGGTTCCTTCCCACTGTGAATTCTTTGAAGGGAGCTCTGAGTGAAGCTTTCTCCACATTCCAAATATTCATGTGTCTTCATTGTTTGGATTTTGTTGAAGTCTCTCTTATTCTTGGTTTCGAATCTGTCACCTTCTGCATTGAAGACAAACAATTAAGAACCTCATGAGGAAATGGACCTCCAAATTATTGAACAAGGCTGATTAACAATTGTGATAAAGGAACAACTGAAGGGACTTAGATGGGAGGCAGATCTTACTATAGAGTTAACTGCCTCTGCTGACTGGAATAAACCGAGAGCTGGCATGCTATGCTCTGTTATATATGTGATATGTTATATGTGATATAGACCATGAAGACCTGGGTTAAGCTTCTAGCTCAAGGATGAAGCTCACTGGGTGGTCTTGAGCAAATCATTATCACTCTCAGCCTAGCTGATTTCACAAGGTTGATGTGCAGGTAAACACAACAACCATGTGCACTGGCTTATGAACTGATAGGAGCAATGGAAATATACAAATATGATTTTAAAAAAAGGTTAGGCCCCATTAGTCAGTGGCAGAGATTGTCATTTACAGGGAGAAGGCCTCAAGACCAACCCCTGGCTTCTCCAGCTAAAACAATGCTGATCACATGATGGGTGCTTAGAGCCATCCCTTGGAAGTCTGTTTGCAAGAACCAATCCATTTGAAACTGAGCTCTCAGCACCAATTAGCTGCTTTGGACTGGCAAGGGGCCTTCAAAGGAGCTCAGCAAAACCCTTTCACAATGTCACCTGATTTCATAATGATGTCAGGAGACTGACAGGTGGGTATCCCTGCCCATGTGTCCCAGTTGGCCTACAGCAGTGAGGATCTTCTGTCAGGTTCTATGATTCTACAATGACTCCAGTGTGTATTTAGCACATTGCCCGTGTCCATCTTAGCACATGTGGAATTCCAGGTATCTACCTATAAATCCCAGTGAAGCCATATATCCAAATCTAAATAAATAATGTGTGAGGGGCTGAGGAAGACACCAGGTTTCTAAGTAAAATCAGTAAAGTCAATCTAACTTCGCTAGTTACATGAGTCTTGGATTTCAGAGCATCTGCAGAGTTCCTTGCAGAAGGCTGATTCTGAAAGACAGCATCTTTGGACTCCTGGTCAGATATTTCCAGGAAGGGAAAAGCCTCACATATTTATGGGAATCTGAGACCAGTAAAAGCCCGCCTCTTTTCTGAGATGGATTTTTCTTTGGTCCAATCATGGAGTATGCTCCATCTCTGATGTCAGTGGTCTCTTTGGCCAACCAGGAAAGCTACTGCCACGATCTTAACAACTCTAAAACATACATTTCCAAAGGCCTGCACTATTCAGACCATTGCTTACAAGGGCATAACCTGAGGAAGCACATTCAGAGACAAAACGGTAGATAGCTGTTCATTCCAAGGTTACCTGCAGGGGTGCTACAATCCCATATGCTGTAGGTGGCGCTGTTCAGCCAGATCAGAACATTGGTGTTCTTTGTATTTATAAATAATTGAATTTCACAACAGATATTATTATCCAACATGGAGTCTTACCGAGAGAGGCCACGATCTCACAATTCTCCTCCATGACTTCGTTATACAGAGTTCTCTGGTCAGGATCTAGCAGCGCCCACTCCTCATCCGTGAAATAGATAGCCACATCCTCAAAGGACACCGCACCCTAAAAGAAAAAAGGAAACACTTTCTCCTCAAAGATGGCATACAGGTTGTCTACTGCTAATTGCAATAGTAGATAATATTTTAATAGGGTTGTTTTATTGCATTTTTTAATAATGGGGGTTTATATTTTGATCTTCGTATAACTGGTTTTTATACTTTGTAAAGTACTTGGAAGGCCAACGCAGGTGAGCAGACAGGGGCAACCTGGCTGCTCCCAGTCTGTCTTCCCTCAATGATCCTTCCCCCTACCTGATCCAGTATCACAGCGGCTGCTTTCCCTCCATCAGGAAGAAGAGATGGCTGAGGCAGTCTTGTCTCCAGCATTCTGTTGTCTGTGGGACACAAAGACATGCTTGTTTCAAAGGTTAAGCAATGCATCTCTAAGTACCAATGGACCTTAGAGAAAGTCTTTTATCTGTTGAGTTTTTGTACCCATTTCGTATTCTGTTGTTGTTGTTGTTATGTGCCTTCAAGTCAATTTCGACTTATGGTGACCCTATGAATGAGTGACCTCCAATAGCATCTGTCATGAACCACCCTGTTCACATCTTGTAAGTTCAGGTCTGTGGCTTCCTTTATGGAATCAATCCATCTCTTGTTTGGCCTTCCTCTTTTTCTACTCCCTTCTGTTTTTCCCAGCATTATCGTCTTTTCTAATGAATCTCGTCTCTCATTATATGATAACCTCAGTTTCATCATTTTAGCTTCTCGTATAGTTCTGGTTTAATTTGTTCTAACACCCAATTATTTGTCTTTTTCATGGTCCATGGTATGCGGAAAGCTCTCCTCCAACACCACATTTCAAATGAGTTGTAAAAACACTTTTCTCCTCTTTTGGTTTCTTGGCTACAAATCAAAGTGCCAGCTCTCATGTATAAAGTAGTTAAATGTAAATAAATGCCTTTTTGAGCTGTGGAAAAGGGTGGAGACAAGCATCTACCCATGAAAGAGTAAAGGAGCCCTTGGATTTATTTCAAAATTGACGGAGGGAGACCAAATTGAGATACATCTCATTCATCCTTACCTAGGGGCTTCTGTCTGGTGCCTGATGGAGCATTCTCGGTTTCAAAGAAATCGGTGCTCATTTCTGCAAAGAGATACTTTTCCTGAAACAGTAATGAGGATTCAAAACAAGGAATGGGGAGAAGGATTAGAAAAGGAATGACAGAGTTGGGTTTATATTAATGGCTGCTCAACATTCAAGTTTTTGCTGCTGGAAGACTCTGGAGGGCCTGTCATTGGACCAATGATATAGAAAGGTACGGGAGTTTGTTCTGCTGGAGAAATTGACACAAAACCTGAAGTCAGCAACTGCTACAAAGAAAATGGACCACTGAATGCCTTTTATGTTATGTACATCTAGAGAGGAACATTGGGGTAGGGGGTGGGGGTGTTGTTGTAGCTACTATTGTTTTATTTCAAAATGAAAAGAAAAAAGGGAAAGAAATGAAATAACAGAAGCAAAAACCTAAAGGGTTTTGGACATCCTTTCACAGATATTTTCCAAAAAAGTTGGGCAATTAGTAGATTATTTTGGGGATACCCCTCCCCACATTTTTTTGTCCCTTGGGACTATCCAGATAAAACCCTTTCTCACCTGCTGCTCTGCCTGCTTCTTGTCCTCTGCCTGGCTCAGGAGGAAACCTTCTGCCAGGGCCACCGCCTGGGAACTGGTCTCCGCTCCACATTCCCTCACCCAGCTCTCTATCTCCGCTGGAAGGATAGTCAGGAACTGCTCCAGGATCACCAGGTCCAGGATCTGAGCTTTCGTGTGCCTTTCTGGCTTCAGCCACTGACGGTAAAGGTGGTGGAGTTGGCTACAAACCTCTCGGGGGCCCTCAGCATCCTGGTAGCAAAACTGCCTTAAGAGCTGGCGCTGCGCATCTGAGCTGAGGGTGTCCTCCTCACGCAGGGCCTTCTGCACAGTTCTTCCCCAGAATCCCCCACTGCTCCCAGCCTGGGTAAGTTGGGGGCCTCTTCCTGCTTCAGGTCCAGATGTGTCTTCCTCATCCATCTTACAAAAGCCTCCAACAGGGCTGAAGGAACTCCTTCGTCTTCTCCCAATTTCTGTCTCAAGGCCAAGACCCTCCTAATTTGAGGTGTTACCAAGTCCTGCAAAGCCAAGACATTGTTCTGTTATAGGCATATTACAAAGGACAAGAAAAAGTGTGGATGAGTCTGGCTAGCAACCAAGTCTTCTCCCAGAAGGAAAATCTGGTGAATGCTGATACTCAAATAGAAACCAGGTGCTTTGTTTTGGTGGGTGGGATAATGTTCCTCCTCAAGTGCCATGGGTGAAAGTCTTCAGTCTGATTGAGGGTCAGAAGCTGCAGCAGTTCTCCTACCGGTCTGTCCCTTACCACTCCTTCCCCTCTCCTGAGCCCTCATCCCTTCTTCACCGCAACCTCACAGTTGCAGCCCTCTCTGACCCCCCACCCCCCACTGCTGTCATGTTCTCCTTCAGCCTCACATTAAACTACACTGAAGTTGGGTTAAATAGAGGCTGTCACTTTAATTGGAGAGACCCTAATAGACTCGTTCTCTGACCTGTACACAGTTCCGTTATTTAGAGTATTTTCCCATTATTTACTGTAAAACAAAGTAAAATTTCTTCCCTGCCTCCGAAAACTGCTAGACTGCTTCTCTATGGACTGCCTTCAAGTCGATCCCGACTTATGGCGACCCTATGAATAGGGTTTTCATGGTAAGTGGTATTCAGAGGGGGTTTATCATTGGCTTCCTCCGAGTCTGAGAGGCAGTGACCAGCCCAAGGTCACCCAGTGAGCTTCATGGCTGTGTGAGGATTTGAACCCTGGTCTCCCAGGTCGTAAATGAAGTACAACTGAAGATTCAGTTTCATCGAGATCAACTTTAAATCCTCTTACCATATTGTGTGCACCCCAATCTCCGAGCGGTTGCAAACTTCCAGGGGCTCCTCTGCCCTTAGCCAGGGTTTGGTTTCATTGGAAAGAAAGTCAGTGGAGACTATGGTTTCTTATAGGGTATGTGGCTTTTACTTACACATATTCAAAACCTGAGCATAAGATGGAGGGGTTCTCAGCATGAATAGTCCATCAGATCTTGCTCCCCATTGCCCATAGCTTTGGGGGTATATAGAGGTCAGGCCTCTCTCTGTGTCTTTCCAGTTTTACCCCCAAGACAAGACTGAAAAACACAACCCTCTTTATGACTCCAGGATGGGGTGGGGGAGGAGGAGGGCCTCTCTCCTCAAAAGAATTCCAAAAGCAACAGGATCTCTCATTATTTATTTATTTAATTTATACTTAACTTTATATCCCACCCTTCCTGCCAGAAGGAACCAAGGGCAGCAAAAAAAAAAAAAACACTAATAGCACTTGAAAAGGTCTTCAGTAAAGATATGGTGCTTGTCTAATATTTAAGGGGAGGGGATTCCAAAGGGTGGGTGCCACTACACTCTCTTGGCCTCATCCCTTTGGATGGGGGCTCAATAAGCCCATTAACTCACAGGCTGACTTGGCTAAACTATTAGCTGATGCAAAGGCAACTGATTTGCCCAGTCTAGCGGGTCATAGAATCATAGAGTTGGAAGGGGCCTTGTAGGCCATTGAGTCCAACCCCCTGCTCACAGCAGGAAATCCACAGCTAGAGCATCTCCCGCAGATAGCTGTCCAGCCTCTGCTTGAAGACATCCAGCGAAGGGGATCCCACCACCTCCCTAGGCAGTGGGTTCCATTGCCAAACTGCCCTTACTGTCAAGAAGTTCCTTCTAATGTCCAATCTGAATCTACGCTCCTGCAACTTAAAACCATTAGACCTAGTCCTACCCTCTGGAATTGTAGTGGCTCGCAAGTTGAACATGACCCAGCAGTGTGATGCTGTGGCAAGAAAGGCAAACGCGGTTTTAGGCTGCATAAACAGAGCTATAGTTTCCAGGTCGAGGGAAGTAATAGTCCCACTATATTCTGCATTAGTCAGGCCTCATCTGGAATACTGTGTTCAGTTCTGGGCGCCTCATTTTAAGAAAGATATAGACAAGTTGGAGCGGGTTCAGAAGAGGGCGACGAGGATGATAGACGATATGGAGAACAAGTCTTATGAGGAAAGGTTGAAGGAACTTGGCATGTTCAGTCTGGTGAAGAGAAGGCTGGGGGGTGATATGATTGCACTCTTTAAGTACCTGAAGGGCTGTCACACAGAGGAGGGTACAGATTTGTTCTCTGCTGCACAGGCACACAGTTATAAGCTATAAGGGCCCCGCAGATATCACCCAAACCCACCCCCACAATCCTGTAGCAATATATACGAAAAGGAGCCTCCTGGCTTTGCAGAGAGAAGGAATTAAAGAAGATCCACTACCTGTTTGAGGTGTTGGAGTGGATCCTGGATAGATCAGCTGAACAAAGCCCTGTATGCCTTCTCCCTCCGGCCTTCCTGGGACCCTCCCATCACCTCAACACACAAAATGGGAGCGGGGGTGGTGGAAAGACTCATCAGATTTCAGACGCATCCGCAGATGCACCGCTTGGGAGAGACAAAGGCCACTTTGCCCCCTCCCCCCACGTGAGAAGCCGGGAAGGAAGGGAGGCTTTGCAGGGAGGCTCGTTTTTTTGGGTTCCTTCCCCACCCCCTCCCCAATTCCCTCCTTCTCTAGGAACCCAGTTAAGTTCATTTTAACCTTTAGGGCCCAGAGGAATTTTAAAAAAATACTTTGTGCATGCTCTAGTTCCACTGAGATCCATGGGAGTTTGAAAACAACAAAAAGTGCCCTGTGCCACATGAAAGAGTAGAAGATGGATGGCGGCGGAAGCCTTCGGGGGCTGAAGCCCCCGTCCCCAGATGCATGGCATGTTGAGGTGGAGCCCGGGTGCCCCCCTTTGCATTGGGCTGCATGGAGAAACCCTCTGATTCTGAAACGCCACTTCGGAAGATTTTCTGCCCCTGTCCCCTTCCCCCCCTAACCCCCCCCCCCACAACTCTAGCGTGGCCCCAATTTCTCCTACCTTTTCAACTCCTTGCTTTCTCTGTCTCCTGGCCAAGAGAGGAGACAAGCGACTCCACACTTCAGGTTCCCGTTTGTCTGCTATCATGTGCGGGGCAGAAACGACAAGTGCAATGAGGGGAAGGGCTGCTCTCCCTCGACGCCTCTTTGGGCTCCGCCCCGTGTGGTTTTTCTGCATCGCTGTCGTCTGTATCCACCCCCCTTCCCCACTTGTATGGCCAAGTTCGTTTGGGAATCTGAAGTGTAAAGCAGGCCGGGAGGCCAAAACTCCCAACTCTGTGTGTGCAATGCAATGCTTTGATTGAGAAGCAGAGAGGGAGAAGGCGGTGCTCCTTCTGTTCAGCAAGCTAAGAGTTAAAATGAAGGCCAGTAGATTCCTAGAGCGAAAGGGAATTTGGGGGTGGAAGAGGGAGGAGTCCTCCAGAGCAAAAGCGCCTCCTCCCTGACTTCTCTCCCACTGTTCCATTGGTGGCCCCTTCTGGGATCTGGTGAGTCTCTCTCTCCTTCCCCCCCCCTCCATTTTTGTGCATCTGGGTGAATTGAGTCCCAGGGCTGCAGGGTGTGTGTGCATTGGGCGCGGGGTGTGTGTGCTGTGCCTCTGATCGATCCAGGATCCACCATGGCACCAGGATCCTGCAGTCGGTTTCTAGCTCCCAGTTCCTCATTTGCTGGAAAAGTCCACACGCTAAAAAAAAAAGAGAGTTCCTGCGTCTCTGAACTCCAGAGTGAAGTTTCAGTGTTGCTTGAATTGCAAAATACAAGTAACTGAGCAAGGGGTGCCCCAAATCCTACACCCTCACATATGGGGCTGGATCCAGCCTGGCCCCCCTCCAAGCAGAAGGCGAATAAGGAATTGGGAACCTGCCACCAGTTTTGGCATCGCCACAGCACCCAGTTCAGGGAGCGGAGGGTCTTTCACTTCTTTCTGCAAAGCCAGGAAGCTCCTTTTGGTGGTGAGGGTTGAGAGTAGGCGGAAAAGCAAGGAGGGAGGCACCCGAAGGTACCACACACAAGGAGAGGGGGGACCTTCAAAGTGCCTTCCCAATGAAAAGCCAAAGGTGGAAACAAAAGCGTTTTTATTGCTGCCCGACGCGTTTCGGGTGGAAAGAACCCTTTACCAAGGCCACTCTGTAAAAGCATACATATACCCAGCATTACAATCAATTGTCAGTCGTACCATGAATAATAATATATTTATACACTGAAAATGGAAATGGACTGCCTTCAAGTCGATCCCGACTTATGGCTACCCCATGAATAGGGATTTCATGGTAAGCGGTATTCAGAGGGGGCTTACCATTGCCTCCCTCTGAGTCTAGTCCTCCCAGCTGGCTAGGGCCTGCTCAGCTTGCCTCAGCTGCACAAGCCAGCCCCTTCCTTGTCCGCAACTGCCACCTGGGGGGCAACTGGGCTCCTTGGGACTCTGCAGCTTGCCCACGGCTGCCCAGGTGGCAGGGCACGTAACCCCTGAGCCACTCGCTGTGGGGTGATCTTTAGCTGGCCCTTGACCCCCAGGAGACACGAGTGGGGATTTGCTCACAGACTCTGGACTCCCAGCCAGGCTGTCCTCCCCACTGTGCTATACCAGCAGTATTTATACATTAATCTGTATTAAAAATGAGCAATCCCATGATATACTAAACACTGGCTTGCGAAAGCGCTAATCAGTAAGGGAAAATAGGGAACAACTGAGATGGAACATAAAACAAAATAAAACTTCTTAAAAACTTCACATATGAATACATGGCACCAAAATGGTAAATTCTAACACAACTTCTCTCCCAAAAAATGAACCTGAACCAAGTAAAAAGGACAAACAAATACCCTTTCTGCCCCTTTCCCCACAGGTATTGGGGGCTGGTACCCTTTGAGACTGGTGGGACAGGAGGCATGGAGACCGATGGCAGCTGAAGCCAGAGGCACTGACAGGCAAAGCCACCCCCTGACAGGAATGGGCAGAAGACAAAGGAGTTCCTTCAGTCTTCCTGGGGGCTTCCTTGGTGCGCCAATGGATGAGCAAGACTCAGCCGGCCTTGAAGCAGGAAGAGGCCCTGATGTCATTGAGTCTGGGAGCAGTAGGGGATTCTGGGAAAGAACCATGCAGAAGGCCCTGGGTGAGGAGGACACCCTCAGCTCAGATGTGCAGCACCAGCAGTTGAGGCAGTTCTGCTACCAGGAAGCTGAGGGGCCCCGAGAGGTCTGCAGCCAGCTCCACCGTCTCTGCCGTCAGTGGCTGAAGCCAGAAAGACACACGAAAGCTCAGATCATGGACCTGGTGATCCTGGAGCAGTTCTTGGCTGTCCTTCCACCGGAGATGGAGAGCTGGGTGAGGGAATGTGGAGTGGAGACCACTTCCCAGGTGGTGGCCCTGGCCGAAGGTTTCCTCCTGAGCCGGGCAGAGGATGAGACGCAGGCAGAGCAGCAGGTGAGAGTTTCATCTGGATAGTCCGAAGGGATAAAAATGTGAGGGAGGGTATCCCAAAAATACTGAACTAATTGACCAGCCTACTTTGGAAAGCGTCCGAGTAAGGATGTCCAATAAACCTCAGGTTTTTGCTTCTGTCATTCCTTTTCTGATTCTTCTCCCCATTTGAGGTTGTCAATCCTTCTTGCTGTTTCAGGTACAGGACCTGTTTGCAGAAATGGGCATGGATTTCCTTGAGTTAGAGGGGACTCCATTGGATGCCAGACAAAGGCCACTAGGTAAGGGTTAATCGGATATATCTCAATTTGGTCTCTTTCTGTAGATTTTGAAATCAATCCATGGGCTCCTTCAATCTTTTAGGAGAAGACACTTATCTCGAGAGAGCTTTGCGGATATCATGGACTGCAAAAAAAGACAAATAATAGAATGAATTAATCCAGAACTATCACTAGAAGCTAAATGATGAAACTGAGGTTGTTATAATGAGAAGACCTGATTCATTAGAAAAAATAATAATGCTGGGAGAAACAGAAGGGAGTAGAAAAAGAGGAAGGCCAAACAAGAGATGGATTGATTCCATAAAGGAAGCCACAGACCTTACAAGATCTGAACAGGGTGGTTCATGACAGAAACTATTGGAGGTCACTGATTCTTAAGAGTTGCCGTAAGTCGTAATCAGCTTGAAGGCACATAACAACAACAACATTTTGCTACTTTATACATGAGAACCAGTACTTTGATTTCTGGCCAAGAACCCAAAGCAGCAGAGATGTGTTTTCATGCAGCTGTAATATAAAATGGGTGCAAACACTGCACAGATAAGACTTACAGAATCGAAAAGAGTAGAGTTGGAAGGAACCTATAAAGCCATTGAGTCCAACCCCTTGCTCAATGCAGGAACCAAACTTAAAGCACACCCGACAGGTGGCTGTCCAGCTGCCTCTTGAATGAGGCCTTTGTGTAGTTAGAGGTGTATTGCTGTCCCTAAGATGGGCTCGTGCCACTAGCTTCAAACCACTTTTGTCTCTCACAGATGGCAGAATGATGCCAGCAAGACCTCCTCAGCCATCTCACCTTTGCAGTGGAAGAAAAGCAGATTCTGTGGAACTGGATAAGGTAGGGGGACAGAACAGGAAGAGGGAGTGGCTGGGGGCAGGCAGGGTGCCTCTGTCTCTTCCTCACCTCTCTGGGCCTGAACAAATTCCTCTTTGTTGCCAAAGGCTTTGAAAGCCACTCAAGGAACGTTTAAATCCAGTGAGTAATGACCAGCTGCCTCACCTTAGCTAGTGTTATTTAATAGCAGCAGCAGAATTATTTATGAATTTATAGACTATTTAATGCTAAAATAGATTTCCAAGCAATATACCAGCTACATAAAGACTGAAATAGTAACACCCGCTATTAAAAAGCATCAATAAAACATATCCATTAAAACGTTAAAATAAACATCCACAATTAAAGTGTGCAACAAAACAATCCCATTAAAACACTGTTATGTTTTCGGCGCCAGGTCAAGACTTTCCTCTTCTCCCAGGCATTTTAGCATGTGTTTTTAAATTGCTTTTTAAAAATGTGTTTTTAAATTTGTATATTTGTTTTCAGTGTTTTCAATTGTTGTAAACTGCCCAGAGAGCTTCGGCTATGGGGCGGTATACAAATGCAATCAGTCAGTCAGTCAGTCAGTCAGTCAGTCAGTCAGTCAGTCAGTCAGTCAGTCAGTCAGTCAAGAAAGAAAGAAAGAAAGAAAGAAAGAAAGAAAGAAAGAAAGAAAGAAAGAAAGAGAAAACAGCATAGCAATTAGTAGAAGATAATCCTTATTTGAGGATGAAATGTTTCCCCTTCCTTTTAGGGTCCAGTGTCCTTTGAGGATGTGGCTGTGCATTTCACAGAGGAGGAGTGGGCCCTGCTGGATCCGACCAGAGAGCTCTGCATAAGGAAGTCATGGAGGAGAATTGTGAGGTTCTGGTCTCTCTCGGTAAGGCTCCCTGGTTGATAATATCTGTGGTGAAATTCAGATATTAACATATATGATGAACCTCAATATTCTGTTCTGGCTCAACAGCGCCACCTGTAGCATCTGGGATTCTAAGCCCCCTAACTTGAATGGACAGCTATCTACTGTCTTTGTCTCTGAATACGCTTCCTTTAGTTAAGCGCTTGTAAGCAATTATGAGAGTGGCCTGAACTGCTCAGGCCTTTTGAAATGTAACTTTCAGAGTTGCTAGGGAATTGAAAGTAGCTTATGGCATTTTCTGTTTGGCCAAAGGGACCACTGACATCAACGATTGAGCTTAGTTCATGATTGGGCCAAAGAACTATCCATCTCAGAAAAGAGGTGGGGTTTTACTGATGACAGATTCCCATAAATACACTGTACAGTAGGGCCCCGCTAATACGGCGGGTTAGGGACCAGGCCCCCGCCATAAAGCGGAAATCGCCGTAAAGCAGGGCCCCATAGACTATAACGGGCTGCGTCGCACGAAAATGATGTCAAAATGGCGCGCGACGGAAAAATCCCGCCTTATTAGCGGAACAAGCGCTGTAAGAGCGGGGCCTTTCCCTAATTGAAAACCGCTGCATGAACGAAGTGCCGTAAAGCGGAACGCCGTAAAGCGGGGCCCTACTGTATGTGAGGCTTTTGCCTTCCTGGAAACATCTGGTCAGCAGTCTAAGGATGCTCTCTTTTAGAATCAGCCTTTTGCAAGGAACTCTGCACAAGTTCTTAAAGACTCTGTTGACGCAGGTAGCATTTAATTCGCAAAGGTAGATTGCCTTTATTAATTTTATTTACAAACCTGTATTGCATTTTATTTTAGGTCCTCCTGTCCTCTCATTTTTAATTCATCCCCACAAACAAAATTATGTTTTTATATTTGGCTTCACTGGGTTTTATAGGCAACAGTACCTAACTGTAATAAGCATCTGTAATTTGTCACTATAACTTTTCCCCATGTGCTAACATGGTTATGGAATAACAACATTTTCAAAACAGATCAGAGCCACTGCAGAATCCCAAAAGCCTGATGGAAAAGCCCTGCCATAGCAATTAGCCTATGCAAACCAGTATTGTCTGCTCAATATTCCTAACGTCATTGTGACTTAAGGCAACACACTGAAAGGTGCTCATGAAGCCTCCTTGAAGACCCGCTGTCAGCAACAATCAGCTGATTAGCACCAAGAGTCCCATCAAGTGCACTAGGTGGTTCCTGATGGAGAATTCCCAAATGCAGCTGATCCCCCTGGATCTCCCTGTCGGGTCTGAGGAGGAAGCTCCACTTGCCAAGCAACCATTGGGAATCCATTTTAAGCACCTGGTTTTTTTGCAGCCATTTACCTGCCCATACTGGAAGTCACGGGTCTGGGGAAAACAACTTTGCAGGTCACCTCAAGACCACTTCTGGGAATTGGATCATCTTGATTCAAAATGACATCCGATGGCATTCAAACCTTAGACCAAAACTTTCTCCTCCATCTCTGCAGCCATCACGCTACACTGGTTGACAATATCTTTAGAGGCTTCTGAGTAAGTTTGGAAATGTCCAGTCCGCCATCTCAATCCAAAATGGCGCCTGGTGGCATCCAAATCCAGTTTTTCCATCTCAGGAACTGTTATGCTGAACTGGGCAACGGTACCTTCAGATGCATCCAAATCAATACAGTTTGGAACGGTTTGGTGTGATGCTGCCTAATTTGGCGTGACAGTTCCAAACTCTTGATAAATTATTGCCTAATTTGGTGCGATGATTCCCAAGATCAAGTAACAGGTTTTGGTCTTATGTTTGGATAAACCATTGGATGCCGCTTTTTAAATGATTTTTTTAATTGATTTTTGATAATGCACAAATGAAAACACACATTCAACTCTTAACAGCGAGAAAGAAAGAAAAAATCGTGGATGATGCATTAAGAAAATGGCATAAGTAAGTGTCAGCAAAAAAGACCTACAATAGTAATACCAACCGTACCAGCAGATAAGCGAATACAATTAGGCACTAAAGAATATCCAGAAAAGCACGGTATTGTGCCCTACAGCTAGGGAATAAGGCAGAACCTTGAACAATGAATTTGACCAATCCAAAATTGCAAATGAGACGCTGGAGGCCGTTGGCTGCAGGCATCGCTATGAAGAAAAGTTAGAAAGGGCCACCATGTTTCTTCAAACTTACCCACTTTTATAACCCCCCAACTAAGTTTACTTTTGTGGGTGAGCTTCTCCAGCAGAGCCAGATTCCAAACCTTATTCCACCACCCTCCATGGTGAAAAGGAGAGCAGTGTTTCCAACGGCAATTTGAAGCTTTGCAGCAGCAAAGACATTGGATGCCATTTTGAATCAAGATGGCAGACCAAACTGTTCCAAACAACACTGATTTTGGACACCTCTGAAGATCCCGCTGCCCAGTTTGGCATGACAGTTCCTGCTTCTTGTTTTTATTTGGATACCATCAGAATCCCATTTTTAATCCCAAACTGCACTCATTTTAAACAAATTTAGCATCAGAGTAATAGGGCTGTTCAGGCACAGCCCAAATCCCCAACTGGATTGGGCTGATTTAGGTGGATCCGGGCTTCGACCAAGCAGGGTCAAAACAGACCTGGATCCAGATCATCCCAGGTCGGGCTGCCTGAAGCAATCTGGAGCTCTTGGAGGGCAGGGCATTGGGCATGAAGAAAGAGAGGCAGGCAGCTTCTGCAAAGGGTAGCAGTGAGCTATTTGCAAGAGGGCTTTCCACACTGTGCTTGGGCTGCGTGTTCCTGTTCCCCCAGCGGAAGGCACGCATGCAGTGAAACTGAGCAAGGAACACGCTGGGGGAGCAGACCGTTGAAGGGGTGAAAAGGGGGTAGGCGAGGCGGTAGAAGCAGGATAGACCAGCACGGTGGAGAGGAGGAGGACGGAAGAATCGGCTACTGGCCCCGTGTTGGGCCAGTGCTGAGGGTTGGTCAGTTTCTCACAATCGCTTATGGCCTACATGGTGGCATTCCCGACAGATGGCTGTCCAGCTGCCTCTTGAATGCCTCCAGTGTCGGAGAGCCCACTGTGACGCCCCTCCCTGGCTCTCCCTGTCAGGTTCCTACCTGCGCGTGGCTACTGCCTGTCACTAGGCACTACCAGGGACTCCACCAGTCCGGACTGTCCTTTTTTTTATTGTTTCTCTCCCCGCTCTAGCACAGATCTCAACAGATCCCCCTGCTAGGCAACTACCAGTCACGTCCTAATACTAGTATTCCCAGAGACTCTGAATACTGGTATTGTTATTCTCTTCACCGCTGCCACCATTTGTTACAGTTCCCCTTCAGCCTTGGTCATTACCTTACCCTCCCTTCTGGTCTGTGAAACCCCAGCCAAGGATCAGGCCTTTGGTAAACCAAATTAAGTATTTATTACAGATAACAAAGCTAACAAGATTAACAAGATTTCTTCTTAAGGCACATAAGCATATGGTTTTACTCAATACTAATCCGAACTCCACCTCCCTCCTTCTCCACTCTCTCCTGGTAAAACACTCTCTCCAACCCCACCAAGCAACCCACTCAGTTCTCTTCTCCCCCCCAGATTCCACTCTCACTCTTCCTTTTATACATTCAGCCATTTTAAACACTCAGCCAATCATCTCGCATTCTACTGCCCATTCACTCCCCCTCTTTCACTCCACTTACCATGTGTCTTCTAAACAACAACACTTACCATATATACATTAATATAGGAACATCACACCCACTACCTCTCTAGGTCATTGGTTCCATTGTCTTATGGCTCTTAACACATAAGAAGTTTTTCCTGATGTCCAGTCGAACTCTGGCTTCCTGCAACTTGAGCCCATTATTCCGTGTCCTGCACTCTGGGACGATCGAGAAGAGATCCTGGCCCTCCTCTATGTGACAACCTTTCATGTACTTGAAGAGTGCTATCATATCTCCCCTCTTCTCCAGGCTAAACATGCCCAGTTCTTTCAGTCTCTCCTCAGAGGGCTTTGCTTCCAGTCCCCGGATCATCCTTGTTGGATGGTGACATCTGATGCAGGAGCTGGTTTTGGGGAAGGGGCGGAAAGTGAGATGTGTTCGGCTGAGGCGGCTGCCTCCCGTAATGTAGCAGCAGCCAGGTGAGAGGCAGCCATGAAGTGGGAGGAGTTGGCGGTGTCAGTGGTGGCGGCAGCAGCGGCTGAGGCCTGAACTGCATGCTGGGGACAACGACCTGGGAGCGGGCACTGTGGAGATGGCAAGCAGGCCTGGCACGGCAGCTGAGCATGTGCAGCTGCAGTGCAGGAGCCACTGCCAGGGATAAAGTCCCACTGGCTGCAAGGTCTGCTTCAGTATTGTGTTGCCCGCAGGGAACGTGGTGGCAAATCACTACCCAGCAGTGGCGTCACTAGGGTTGGTGTCACCCTGTGCGGCCCGCAGCGCCTTCTCTCTCAGACTCTGAGTGATCGCGCGCGCGGTGGAGCGCACGCACAGCCTCTAGGAGCGCACGGCCAAATGACAGGGCCCGGGAGCGCGCCGCTGCCTCGTTGTCTGCTGCCGCTTCCACCTTCTAACAGCCGAGGAAGGCAGCCGGCGCGCCACGCGAAGACTCTCGTTGGTGCCTAGGCGGTGCCTGGGGGGCCTCTGGGTGTCACCCCCATCTGGTGGTGTCACCCGGTGCGGCCCGCACCTGCCGCACCGCCCTAGTGACGCCCCTGCTACCCAGCAGGATTTGAATCCTTGTGCTCTCTCCAGTGTAGTTTGGAGGCCGGGGGAGATGCACTGTCTCCTTCCCTGCCACCCTCCTATATAGGGTTTCAAAAATCCTAATTAAATATTAACCCCACCTCCAAATTGAATTGGGGCTGGATCCTGGTTGGGAGTTCCCTGGGTCATCTGGGGTGGGTCAAGGGGGAGGGCACGCACAGCCCTAGAAACTTTGTTTTATTCAAGTACAGATCTCAGTATTTTTTGGTTTCTTAGAATTCCGGAGCAACCCCGGGTTCTTTCTGCTAGTTTGTCAATAACTTGGGGCTCCATTTCCTTCAAAGGCTCTAATCAGTTTCTCTCTTTGTTGCAGAAACTGATGAAAAGAAAAAGGGAGCCCACAACAAGATCCATAGAGTATGGGAGCTGAATAAATATTTGGAGAATGGAGAGAGCTTCAGTCAGAGCTCCAATCAAAGGACTCGCACTGGGGAGAAACCACATCAGTGTTTGGATTGCGGTAAGAGGTTTCGTCTGAACAAAGACCTTGTTTGTCATCAAAGAATTCACAGCAGGGAGAAACCATATCGGTGTTTGGATTGTGGAAAGAGCTTCAGCTGGAAGAAAACTCTCACTTCTCATCAGAGAACTCACATCGAGGAGAAATCATATCCATGCTTGGAATATGGAAAGAGTTTCAGTCAGAGGACCTATCTCACTCTCCATGGAAGAATTCACAGTGGGGAGAAACCATATCAGTGCTTGGAATGTGGAAAGAGCTTTGCCTGGAAAAAAATTCTAATTTCCCATCAAAGAATACATACAGGGGAGAAACCGTATCAATGCTTGGAATGTGGAAAGAGCTTCAGTGAGAAGGAAATTCTAATTTCCCATCAAAGAATTCATACAGGGGAGAAGCCGTACAAATGCTTGGAATGTGGAAAAAGCTTTAAAACAAGCTCAGCCTTCCGCAATCATCAAAGCATATAGGGGAGAAACCACATCAGTGCTCAGAATGTGGAAAGCGTTTCATTCAGAGCTCCCAGCTCACTAACCATAGAAGAATTCACAGCGGGGAGAAACCATATCAGTGCTTGGAATGTGGAAAGAGTTTCAGCTGGAAGAAAAACCTCACTGCCCATCAAAGAGTTCATACAGGGGAGAAACCATATCAGTGCTTGGAATGTGGGAAGAGCTTCATCAACAAGTCAAGTTTCACTGCCCATCAAAGAACTCACAGCGGGGAGAAACCTTATCACTGCTTGGACTGTGAGAACAGCTTCTCCCACAAGGACGGTCTCACTGATCATCAAAGAGCCCACAGGGGGGAGAAACCTTATCAATGCTTGGAATGTGGGAAGAGCTTCACTCAGACCTCCAATTTCACTTCCCATCAAAGGATTCATACAGGGGAGAAACCACATCAGTGCTTGGAATGTGGAAAGAGCTTTAGTAGGAGAGACCATCTTACTTCCCATCAAAGAATTCATGCAGGGGAGAAATCGCAAATGCAGTGGTAGCCGGTTCTTCCTGGATCTGGCATGGCTGCTAAGAGATCATGGTGGCATAGCCAGTGGTTGATGCATATCTAAGTTGTTGTGGTTGCCTTTCCATCCTCCTGTCTTGCAGCGGACACTTCAACATTACAGTTGAACAAATAATGAGGATCTCACTAAACTGCAAAGTGCCTTACTTTGGTTCAGAAGGGGTTCCTGCTGTCCCTGTCGCTTTACTGCTAGGAGAAAATTTGTGTGGCCTCTGTCTGTTCCTTTCCTCCCCCATCATTCCATTTGCAAAGAAACGGTGGACACTTAAACATTACATTTGTATAAATACTAAGTGCCTTACCTTGTTTCAGAATTCCCATCAAAATTTGTAGTATGGGATCATGCCACAATAACTTTACATTCCCCAGAAGTGAGCTCCACTGAATTCCATAGAGATTATTCCCTGGTAACGATGGTCAAGATTGCAGCCTGAATTGCTTAGTCTTGAATGTGCCACATAGAACTGTTAACAAGGGCACTTATAAATGTCCAGATCTATAGGGGAAAAATATCCCCCTCTCCCAGCTTATTCACTTCTGTGTTTTCTTTCCAGAATGCGGAATAAGGTGGAGGGATGTTAAATAGATTAAGGTGTGGAAGATTAGGGTTAAAATCACCACTCAGCCACGACGCTCACTGTGTGTCTCAGCCTAACCTACCTCACAGGGTTGTTGTAAGGATAACATCGGGAAAAGGTGACCCATGAATGCCACCTTGAGCTCAATGTAGGAAAGGTGGAGCAGCTATAAATGTAATACTGATAAATAAAGAATGATGATAATAAAAAAGTCTGGCTCCAGCCCGCCTGTCACTGATTTTGAACTGGGGGAGGTGCATAAGACCAAGTCTGGAATTGTTAAAAAAAAAAAAAAAACACCCCAAAAACCGAAGTAAAAAGAATCTGGGAAGCAACCACAATATTCAGGCTTGCAAAGATCCAGCAATGCATATAGACCCTTGGCAAATCTGATGTGTGGCTGTTTGAGGGGAGGAGCTTGTATAAGGGGGGTGTACAAGGGGGGTGCAATCCATGCTCCCATACTACATACATAGCATCGAGTGATTGTCTTTCAGCACCCTGGCAGTTGTGCTGTGGGGTGCCGCAAGGCACCATCTTGTCCCGCATGCTGTTTAACATCTATATGAAGCCCTTGGGAACGGTCATCAGGAGATTTGGGGCAAGGTGTCAGCAGTACACTGACGATACCCAGCTCTGTTTCTTAGTAACATCTGAATTGGAAGAAGTGCAAACCCTGGACCAGTGCCTGGACTCAGTGGTGGGCTGGATGAGGGCTAATAAACTAAGTCTGAATCCTAGCAAGACGGAGGCGCCATGGGTTGATGGTTCCGGAGTTCGGATCATTGGTCAGTTGCCTGCTTTGGATGGGGTCGTACTCCCTCTGAGGTCCATAGTCTGGGGGTGCCCCTGGATCCATCTTTGTCACTAGAGGGCCAGGTGACCTCAGTGGGTAGGAGCGCCTTTTACCAGCTTTGGTTGGTAAGGCAGCTGCAGCCGTTTCTGGACCGGGAAAGCCTGACCACTGTTGAACTGGCGGTGACCGACCAGGAGAGAGACCTCGGGGTTGTAGTGGACAGCACGATGAAAATGTCGACCCAGTGTGCGGCAGCTGTGAAAAAGGCAAATTCCATGCTAGCGATAATTAGGAAAGGTATTGAAAATAAAACAGCCGATATCATAATGCCATTGTATAAATCTATGGTGCGGCCGCATTTGGAATACTGTGTACAGTTCTGGTCGCCTCATCTCAAAAAGGATGTTATAGAGTTGGAAAAGGTTCAGAAGAGGGCAACCAGAATGATCAAGGGGATGGAGCAACTCCCTTACGAGGAAAGGTTGCAGCATTTGGGGCTTTTTAGTTTAGAGAAAAGGCGGGTCAGAGGAGACATGATAGAAGTGTATAAAATTATGCATGGCATTGAGAAAGTGGATAGAAAAAAGTTCTTCTCCCTCTCTCATAATACTAGAACTCGTGGACATTCAAAGAAGCTGAATGTTGGAAGATTCAGGACAGACAAAAGGAAGTACTTCTTTACTCAGCGCATAGTTAAACTATGGAATTTGCTCCCACAAGATGCAGTAATGGCCACCAGCTTGGATGGCTTTAAAAGAAGATTAGACAAATTCATGGAGGACAGGGCTATCAATGGATACTAAGCCGTGATGGCTGTGCTCTGCCACCCTAGTCAGAGGCAGCATGCTTCTGAAAACCAGTTGCCGGAAGCCTCAGGAGGGGAGAGTGTTCTTGCACTCGGGTCCTGCTTGCGGGCTTCCCCCAGGCACCTGGTTGGCCACTGTGAGAACAGGATGCTGGACTAGATGGTCCACTGGCCTGATCCAGCAGGCTCTTCTTATGTTCTTATGTTATGTCCACATACTGGTAACCTCCAGGCTGGATTACTGTAATGCGTTCTATGTGGGGCTGCCCTTGAGGTTGTTCCGGAAGCTGCAAAATGTGGTGACTGGAGCAGGGTATCGCCAACATGTCACCCCGCTGTTGAAAGAATTGCAGTGGCTGCCCATTTGCTACTGGGCCAAGTTCAAGGTTTTAATCTTGGTGTACAAAGACCTATACAGCTCGGGACCAGGATACCTGAAAGACCATCTTACCCCTTATATACCCAGTTGATCACTGCGCTCTGCAGGTGAGGTAAGTCCTCCTGCAGATACCATCTTATCAGGAGGTCTGTTCCACACGGCATACACTGATTGGCTCCTAGGGAAATAAATGTGTAGACACTGAATTCAGTAATCCAAGCAATATCTCTAGAGAGTGAGAAAGGACAGTCAAATGATGCCAGTATTAAGAGAAGCAGAAAGCAGTATTCAAGCCAGCCAGATTATTCTATAATCTTATACCAGGGTGGTGGCTGTGTGAGGGGTCGAGGCTGTGACTATCATGAAGGGACCCTGCACTTCTGCATTTGCCACTACACTACTGCCCTCCCCAAATTCAGTCTTGCCCGGAAGTCCATTTCAGATCATTTTCACTCTTGGTATGCCAGATAGTAGGGCCGGCTACCTCTCCTCAAAGCAGGAGCCAAAGAGGAATCCAGCGCTGCACACCCAGAGGGGCGTTTTGACCTCTCCTGGCCCGGTTGGGTCCTTCGACACTTCAGGTTCCCAAACGAAGCTGGCAACACAAGCGGGGGTGAGGTGCGGGGTTACTGATGACAGCATCGCAGAGACTCACTGGAGAGAGGCTGTAGAAGCACCACACGATTAAACCACACACTCCCCCTCCAAGAATCCTGGGAACCGTCGTTTACCCCTCACAGCGCTAAAATTCACAGCACCCTTAACAGACAAATCCCAGTCCCTATGACTTTCTCTTTTGGAGGGGGTAATATAAATGCATGGTGGTATGTATGCAAGCAGGGACTAGAGAGGTTTGGAGGCAGAGCAGCCCCCTCCCCTTTGGGCATGATGCGTCTGCCCCGCACATGAAAGCGTGCAAATGGGAACCTGAAGTAGAGGGCTTTTCTTGGTCCAGAGCCAAGAGGGAGCGAAAAGTTCAAAAGTGGGGAAAGACTGAGGAAACATCTATGGGGGAGGAGAGAAAGGGTCAGGAAATCTTCCGAAGCCCCCTTCCAGCATCGGAGGGCTTCTGCATGCAGCCCAGTGCAAAGGGGGCACCCAGACTCTACAGGATCATCCGCCTGCCCTTCGCTTGGGCTCTCCATAGGAGCTTCTAGAGATTAAGACCATTTGGGGAAGGAGGAATTTGGAGAAGCCTCTTTGCGTTGCGTTTGTCCGAACTCCACCCTCTGTGCACGGCCAGGTTCGTTTGGGGACCTGAAGTGTCGGGAGGAGTCTCAACCAAGCCCAGGAGAGGCCAAAACTCTCAACTCTATGTTGGGGGGGAATGCTACTGTTCAGCATGCTAAGGGTTAAAATGAACTAGACTTTCCTAGAGAGGAAAGGAATTTGGGGAGGAGGAGGAGGAGTCCGCCCAGTCCCAAAGCCGAAGCACCTCCCTCCCAAGTCCCTTCCTTCCTGGCTTCTCACTTGGGGGGGCAAAGCACTTGCATCGGTGCCCCCCCTTCTGATATCTGGTGAGTCTCTCCTTTACGCCATTTGGTGCATTTGGGTGCAAGGGAGTCCCAGGACCCCCGGGGGAGGGTGCGTAGAGGAGGCGCCTGCTCAGTGATCCATCCAGGATCTACTAGGACAGCCAAATCAGGAAGCGCTTTCCTGCGCTTGGAGAAGATCGGATGGATCTGCGTTCAACCCCCCCCCTCCTCTTCTGGGCAGACAGGAGGCCCCATTTGAGATGGGGTGGGTGGGTCGGTGGGGGGGAGAGAATTCAGAGCAGGTCTGCAACTGCTGAGTTGATCTCAGGAAGGTGAATCCTCAACTGTACTTCACTTGGAATTGATGCCCCCCCCCATTAATCCGGCAGCGGTGTTATCAAGCCTCCTGACTGACCCGCATGTGCCCATTCAGACGTGCACACACTGGGAGATGGAGGGGATCTTTTTTAGCTTGAATAGAAAGCACTCCTGAAAACTACTGGGGATCTTTTAATTGAAGGAATCAAATGCAGAGACCTTGACAGAAAGTACACAACTGTGTTAAATGGAAATTAATAGATTGTTGTTGCTGTTGTTGTTGTTGTTATTAAATGGAAATTAAAACAAAATAGATTATTATTAATAAACACATTTGTTTACTTTGTTTATGTTCTGTCAAGGTCTCTGCATGTGATTCCTTTGAATAAAAGAACGCCAGTGGCTTTTACAAGTGCTTAATAATAATAATAATAATAATAATAGTACACCGCTTAATTGCCAAGAGGGTTTCTAGGCACTTTACAACTAAGAACATAAGAAGAGTCCTGCTGGGTCGGGCCAGCGGGCCATCTAGTCCAACATCCTGTTCTCATGGTGGACATCCGGATGCCAATCTTGGGGAGCAAAGTACCTCCGACTGTGGCATAAGGTGCTTCTCCATTGTACTTTCTGTCACGATTTATGTTCTGCCCTAATTACCCCTATCCTTCAAAGTATACCTGGCCGGGATGAGGCCTTGTATGTGCAATTTCTTTTATCGGACTCCACCTCTGAAGTGACCACCAAGGTGTCAAGCTTCTGTGCGGCTGCCATACACTGCAGAAGGATCTTGATCACAGAGCACTAATATAGTACTGATTTCAACATGAATTTATCTCCAGCAGTATCCTTGGCTTAATTGTTTCAATTGTTTTAATTGTTGAATTTTATATTCTATTTTAATGAATTTTTTATCTTGTATTTTTTCTTGCCGGTCTATGTACTGTAATAAACATTCATTCATTCTCATTCTCTGTGGCATAAGGTGGGGAGGGCAAGCCAAAGTCTTCTGCTTGCAGTTTTGGCAGATGGGGTGGGTGGGTTGGATATCAGTGGAAGGTGCTAATGGAACTAGGCATCTACATGGTGGTAATGGGGCTTACAAACCGTTGACACTAACCATCCTAGTCAGTGACACGTGAATATAATTTTGAAGGGCAGCTGGAGGGAGACATAGTGTGTTTTTCTCTGGGTGATGAATCTATATAATAGGATATGGACAGAGAAAGACAGAGGAGAGAAAGAGATGGAGAAGGTCCTGATCCAGTTAGAGAAATAATGGGGGCAGGGATGTGCCAAATAATCAGTGTAAGAGCAAGGTGAGCAGCTGTGAGGAGACCAAAACCTCCATACGGAGAAGCAGTCTACCAGATATTGGATTCAGGGAACAAATGTTATTTTGTTTTACCACAAATAATTCTAAATAAATCAGGTTGGTTACAGTAAATGAATCTAAATAAATGAGCTACAGTCAGAGAATGACTCAGCTAAGATTTCTTGAGCTGAGTGACAGCCTTTATTTAACCCAACTTTGGTGTAGTTTAGCGAGGCTGGAGGAGAAGATGGCAGCAACGGATGGGGGGGGTCATGGAGGACCACAGAAAGAGAGGAAGCTGCTTTATACTGAGACAGACTGTTGATCCATCTATCTCAGTATTATTTACTCTGACTGGCAGCAGGAAACATTCTCAGCTTTACATGGAGATGTCGGAGATTTGAAGTTGGCATCTTCCGCCTGCAAAGCAGATGCTGTACCCACTGAGCCAGGGACCCTCAAGGCTGAGAAGGACTGAGGCTGGGAGCTTTGGGTGAAGGAGTGATGAGGGATCAATGGAAGACCGAGAGAGGGAATGTGCACTGCAGGGAAGGAGTGGTAAAGGACATACCAGAAGGAGAGGTGCTGCATCTTCTAATCCTCAACCAGACTGAAGACTTGAATTTATGGTCCCCACATGGAGGAATATCCCCCCCCCATCTTGAGTTTCTTGTAACTTGAGTATCACCATTCACCAGGCTTTCCTTCTGGAAAAAGACCTGGTTGCTAGCCAGACTCATCCACAACTATTCCTGCCCTTATAATGTAACAATTCTATAACAGAACAACGTCTTGCCTTTGCAGGACCTGGTGGCCCCTCTGATTAGGATAGTCTTTGCCTTATTTATTTTATTTTATTTATTTATTACATTTATATACCGCCCCATAGCCGAAGCTCTCTGGGCAGTTTACAGCAATTAAAAACAATAAAAACAAATATACAAATTTTTAAAACACACAAAAAAATTTAAACAATTTTGCCTTGAGACAGAAACTGGCAGACAAAAAAGGAGTTCCTTCAGCTCTGTTGGAGGCTTTCATAAAGTACGGATAAAAGATGGACTCGGATGGCCTTGAAGCAGGAAGAGGCTCCAATATCACCCAGGCTGGGAGCAGTGTGGAATTCTGGGAAAGAACCGTGCAGAAGGCCCTGGGTGAGAAGGGCACTCTCAGCTCAGATGTGCAGCGGCAACAGTTCAGCCATTTCTGCTACCAGGAGGCCGAAGGGCCCCGAGAGGTTTGCAGCCAACTCCACCGTCTCTGCTGTCAGTGGCTGAAGCCAGAACAACGTACAAAGAATGAGATCCTGGACTTGGTGATCCTGGAGCAGTTCTTGGCTGTCCTGCCGCCAGAGATGGAGAGCTGGGTGAGGGAATGTGGAGCGGAGACCAGTTCCCAAGCGGTGGCCCTGGCCGAAGGTTTCCTGTGGAGCCAGGCAGAGGACGAGAAGCAGGCAGAGCAGCAGGTGAGAAAGAGTTTTATCTTGATAAATCCCAAGGGGCTCAGAATGTGAGGGAAGGTCAGAGCTTGGAAAAGTTACTTTTTTAAAACTACAACTCCCATCACCCCCAGCCAGCATGGCCACTGGATTGGGCTGATGGGAGTTGTAGTTCAAACAAGTAACTTTTCCAAGCTCTGGGGAGGGTATCCCAAAATACTCTTACTACTTTCCCAATTTTTTTTGGAAAGCATCCAAGGAAGGATGTCCAAAACTCCTTAGGTTTTGGCCTCTGCAGTTCCTCCTCTAATCCTTCTGCCCACTCCCCTTTTTGAATCCTCATTTATGTTTCAGGTAAAGGATCGCTTTGCAAAAATGGGCGGTGATTTCCCAGAAGCAGAGAGGATTCCGCTGGACACTAGACAGAGGCCACAAGGTAAGGATTTGGTCTCCCTCTGTCAATTTTGAAGTAAATCCATGGGCACCTTTGATCTTGGGTAGGGAAATGCTTGTCTTCAGTTTTTCCCCACAGCTGAAAACACATTTATTTACAAAATTTCACTGCTTTGTACGTGGGGACCAGCACTTTAATTTGTGGCCACGAGCCCAAAGGGAGAGAGATGCGTTTTCGCACAACTGAAATATAAAATGGGTACAAACACTCAACAGACAGGATTTCTTCTGAGGCCCATGTGTAGTTAGACATGCATCATGACGTACAGAGCGACACCACCTCCAATATGTCCTCCCTGTAGAGTTTATATCCAGAGATAACTGTGTCCCACTGGATCTCTCCATTCCACCAGGTTTCCGTTATCCCCACTATATCATTGTTGTGTGGTCTAAGACCAAGCACTCCAGTTCTCCCATCTTGCCTCAGAGGCTTCTAGCAGCTTCATCCGGGGCGGAGATTTGTTCCAAACTGGACCCTCCTCTGCTCCTGTCAGCTTTCCCCCCACAACCAGTTTAAAAACTGTTCTGCCACCTTTTTTTTTTGCGCGCGCGCCAACAGTCTGGTTCCATCCTGGTTCAAGTGAAGCCTGTCCCTTTTGTACAGGCCCGGCTTGTCCCACAATGTTTCCCAGTGCCTAGCAAATCCAAACCCCTCCTCCCGACACCATAGCCTTATCCACACATTGAAATTAAAAAGCTGGCCCTGCGCGTGCAACCGGAAGCATTTCAGGGTAATCTACCTCGAAGGTCCTGGCTTTCAGCATCCTGCCTACCGACCTAGTTTTTGCTTCCAGGACCTCACAACTACGTTTCCCCATGTCCTCGGTGCCATTGTGCACCACAACCACTGACTCCTCCCTATCACTATCTATCAGGCTGTCTAGACGATAGGCGACATCTGCAACCTTTGCACCAGGCAAGCAATTCACCCTCCAGTCTGTACACCCATCATGCACCCAACTATCTATGTTCCTAGTGGCAGAATCACTCACTACCAGGATCTCTCCACACACACACCCCCGAGAAGTATCCTTGGCACGATAGCTGCTAGGAATCCAAGGAATTATTTCCCTCTTCCTCAGAGTGTCGTTCTCCTTCCCCAAGGCTCTCATTCTCCATGATAGCAGGGGAGCTATCATCCTGGGAATGGGACTTGGCTATAATGTCTCTGAAGGCCTCATCCACCAACCTCTCTCAGCTTTTCCAGGTCAGCCATCTTGGCCTCAAGAGAATAAACCTGTTCTTGAAGAGCCAGGAGCTCATTGCACCGAGAGCATACCAATGACTTCTGTCAGATATTCTGATAGTCGTACATGTGACTGACAGTGCAAAACACTGGAAAGCCCCCATGTCCCTGCTGACTTTCTACCTGCAGTTTTTGCAGTTCATAGAGTTACTATATAAGGTTATGATACAGAGTACCTATGGAGCTTAGGTTGTGTTTAAGTCAAGGAATGGATGGGCTGAGTGGGGCGCCCTGGCTGAACTTGCTCTTCCACTTAACTCACCTTGACACTATGTTAACCTGGACAGAGACCCTTTATCAGCTGGGGCTTGCTCTAGCTGATCTCTTTGGGTTGCTATAAATTTATATGCCTGGCTAGTCCTGCCCAGCCAGTGAGGTGAGGGGAGTGAACAATTGGTGTTGATTAGGTGAGGAGTGAAGAATGGACTGTGGCTGGTGAGTCAACTGGGCATTGACTCCTCGGGAAAGAGGCCTTCCTTCTTCCTGACAGAAAGTCCTGTGTAAAAACTTTTAATAGTCATAATAAAAAGCTAACTAGCTTCTACTTTATTTATTTATTCATTCATTTATTTATTTACTGAGCACACTTTTAAAAGTGCAGGTTACCCTGTAGTTTTAAGTGGTGCTTTGCATTCCAGCTTTGAAAAACTAGACTAGGTTTTAGCTGCTTTTAATCTGAACCGTGGCGCAGAGTGGTAAGCGGCGGTAACGCAGCCGAAGCTCTGCTTACAGCCGGAGTTCGATTCCAACGGAAGGAGGAAGTCGAATCTCCGGTAAAAGGGGTCAAGGTCCACTCAGCCTTCCATCCATCCGTGGTCGGTAAAATGAGTACCCGGCATACACTGGGGGATAAAGAAAGGCCGGGGAAGGAACTGGCAAACCCACCCCATATATACGGTCTGCCTAGTAAACGTCGCAAGACGTCACCCTAAGAGTCGGAAACGACTCGCACTACAAGTGCGGGGACACGTTTACCTTTACCTTAATCTGAACTGAAAGCTGGAACTTCCAGCTGAGTATTTTTCACCTATAATAGGGAAACCGTTTTAGGAAAACAGAGCTTGTTGTGTTTGCATTTTTGTTTTAAAAAGGCTAAGCCTTCCCTTTTTAAATCTAAGCTGACTCTTCCACTAGCTGGATTAGTAATGTGTGGAACTATAAATATGAGTGGAGTTTTGTTTTTAATCCCTTCTACCAAATTGGAGAATCTCTGAGACCAACATGTGCTACTGGATTCCCGCCACCTTTGTCTGTTACAGGGCATGAAATGATGCTGGCAAGACTTCCTCAGTCATCTCATCCTCATGATGGAGAAGAAGCTCCTGCTGTGGAACCAGATCAGGTAGGGGACGGATCAATGGGAAGAGAGGCTGGGGGCACCCTGGGTGCTGCTATCTCCCGCTCACCTCCCTGGGCCTGAACAAATCTCCTCTTCTTTGAAATCTGCCCTCAACAAAGTCTTTGCAGGCCACTCAATGAAGGCTTAAATCTTCATAGGAATGATCAGCAGCAGCCTCATTCTAACTAGCCTTTTGGATATAGCTGGCGTTATTTAGCAGTATCAATATTGTTCAGTATTGTTTATTAATTTTGCTTACTGTAATGCTAAAAAGGTATGAAAAGCAGATACACAAAGATTAAAATGGAAAGATGCATCATTAAAATAAAACCATTTCATTAAAACGTTAAAACATTGTGCAACAAAACAATCCCATTAAAAACAGCGCAGGAATTAGTAGTAGATAACAGGGCTGCACGGAGCCCCTCCAGTCTGCCCCATGGCTCCAACCTGGTGGCCCCAATCAGGCCAACCTGCGTCGCTGAGCCCAGGGACCACCCACCCTGCATTAGTTTGGGGGCAAGGCTAATGTTCAATCAGGGTTTTCTGAAAACCATTTTTCAACATATGGCTGGGAGGGGGAGGAGAGGTCATGTCTACTGAGTGGAGGCATTGTTTGTGCGGGGCATTGGGTAGGAAGGAGAGTCAGGCGGTGTCAGGCTCCTACCTTTTTCTGGAAAGGCACTCTCTCTTTCCTGCTTCATGCCCTTCCCCGTCAGCCCCAGCCATCCTACCCGCAGCAATCCATGGCTGTCTCAGGTCGACTCGACTGATGCCTGGATCCCTCCCGGATCATTCCAAATAGGCCCAATTTGGGTCCAGCTTCGGTCGAATCCAGTGTGCAGCCGTAGCAGATAGATGCTGTCTATGAAGAAGTGATGTTTCCTTTTTCTCTTAGGGCCCAGTGTCCTTTGAGGATGTGGCTGTGCATTTCATGGAGGAGGAGTGGGCCCTGCTGGATCCTGACCAGAAAGCTCTGCATAGGGAAGTCATGGAGGAAAATGGTGGGATCGTGGCCTCTCTCGGTAAGCCACCCTGTTGGATTATAATATCTGCTTTGGAATTTATGCATGTGATAAACCCCAATATTCTGATATAGCTGGGCGGTGCCACCTATAGGTTCTGGGACTCTAAACCACCTGCAGATAACCTTGAATGGACAACTATCTCCTGTTTTCTCTCTGAATATGCTTCCTCCAGTTATGCCCTTCTAAACAGTGATCAGACTTTTGAAAAAAAGTTTCAGAGTTGTTAGGGAGATGGAATCAATTATTTTCTGCTTGCCGAAAGAGAGCACTGACTGAGCGGGTTTCACGACTGGGCCCAGCACCAATCCATCTCAGAAAAGAAGCAGGCTTTCCTGATCTCAGGTTCCCATAAATATGTGAGCCTTTTGCCTTCCTGGAAAGTCCAAGGATGCTCTTTCAGAACGAGCCTTTTGCAAGGAACTCTGCCCATGTTCTGAAATCGAATCCTCTGTTCAAGCAGGTAACATGTCACTAGCAAAGATAGATTGACTTTATTGATTTTATTTACAAACCTGTATTGGGTTTGATTGTTGCCATCCCTTCTTCCTTCTCCCCAAACAAAATTATTTGTGTGGACTTCTAAGTGACAGGTCTCAGTGGTCATCAGCTGATCAGCTCTGAGAGTCCTTTCAAGAGCCCTGTGGGGTTCCTGAAGGCGAACTCCTCAATGCAGCCAACCCCAGCGGGTCTCCCTGTCAGGGCCAATCAACTGATTGGTCTGAGAGGGAACCTTCCTTGCCAAGGAAAATGTAGGAGTGCACTTTAAGCTCCTGATCATTTGTTTGCAGCCACATCTTTACCTGCCCATGCTGGCAGTCACAGGACTGAGGAAAACAACCTCACAGACCAAATTAGACCAGTGAGCCAGATATATCCCATATCTGCATTAGCTGTAGAAGTCAGGGATTGGCCTTGGGACCTTCTACATGGAAACGGGATTCATCCCTCAGCTTGATAGCCAGTTGCAGGTCTCCACAGTCCACATGAAACAGTCTGTAGCACACCAGGTATCAGTTAATGCCATGACTCATTTGAGGCAGTTAACTCTGTAGTAAGATCTGTCCCCCTTATAATTGTTCCTTAAACATTCTCATTAATTGGCATTGTTTAATAATTTAGGGCTCCACTTCTTCCGTAGGTTCTGATCAGTTTCTCTCTTCATTGTAGAAAGAGACAAATTGAAAACCAAGAATAAAGGGTACCATGACAAAATTCACACAGTTGGGGAGTCGTATAAATATATGGAGTGTGGAGAGACCTTCAGTCAAAGATCCCATCACAGAATTGGCAGTGAGGAGAAACCATATCAGTGCATAGAATGTGGAAAGAGCTTCCGCTGGAAGAAAAATCTCATTTCTCATCAGAGAATTCATACAGGGGAGAAACCATACCAATGCTTGGAGTGTGGAAAGAGCTTCAGTCGGAGCGGCCATCTCACTGTCCATCAAAAAATTCATACAGGAGAGAAATCATACCAGTGTTTGGAGTGTGGAAAGAGCTTCACCTGTAAAGAAAGTCTCACTTCCCATCACAGAATTCATACAGGGGAGAAACCGTACCATTGCTTGGAGTGTGGAAAAAGCTTCAGCTGGAAGAAAAGTTTCATTTCTCATCAAAGAATTCATACAGGGGAGAAACCGTATCAGTGCTTGGAATGTGGGAAGAGGTTCCGCTGGAAGCATCACCTCACTCCCCATCAAAGAACTCATACTGAGGAGAAACCGTATCAATGCTTGAAATGTGGAATCAGCTTTAACAGAAGCACAGACCTCCACTGTCATGAAAGTATTCATAGCGGGGAGAAACCGTATCAGTGCCAGGAGTGTGGAAAGAGCTTCATGCGAAGGTCCCATCTCAGTTCGCATCAAAGTATTCACAGTGGGGAGAAACCATATCATTGCCTGGAATGTGGAAAGAGCTTCAGTCAGAGCTCCCATCTCACTACCCATCAAAGAATTCACACTGGGGAGAAACCATATCAATGTCCGGATTGTGGAAAGAGCTTCAGTCAGAGCTCCCAACTTTCTTACCATCAAATAATTCACACAGGGGAGAAACCATATCGATGCTTGGAATGCGGAAAGAGCTTTAATGTCAGCATAAGTTTCCATCGTCATCAAATAATTCACACTGGGGAGAAACCATATCAATGCTTGGAATGTGGGAAAAGCTTTAACAGAAGCACAAACTTCCATCGTCATCAAAGCATTCACAGCGGGGAGAAGCCATATCAGTGCCAGGAGTGTGGAAAGAGTTTCTTTAAGAAGAGTGATATGACCTCCCATGAAGGAATTCATGAAAGAGAAAAATCATATCAGTGCTTGGAATGTGGAAAGAGCTTCAGCTTCAAGAAAAGTCTCATTTCCCACCAAACCATTCACGCAGGAGTGAAACCATAAAACCAGGGCAGCTTGTTAGTGACCCTGGGCCCTTCTGTTAGGAGGCCATAGAGCCATAGACATTGAGGTCATGGAAGTGTAGGCAAGTTGGGATGAGATTACATACTGATAATGGGGAAGGATACCATTTCAGTACCGACATGGACCTTTGCGTGCATAATTGCTTTCTTTTAACATTTTTATCAGAATTGCTCTTTAAAACAATTGAAATCCTTTAATATTCCAAAAACCAGTTGTTGCTTGGGCATAGAAGAAAAGGAAACGACAGAAAGAGGCAGTCCTTGCAGCCAGAAGGAACAACACCTGTCACTCCGTCCCCTTAACACGCTGCGTGTTAGGTACATCACAAAATAGCCTCTCACTCGCAGTCCAGGAAGGGGAAATACTGGCAATCAGAGAAGATCAAGCTGTTTTTTGAAGTTATTTCAGCCCATGGAAGGGCAAACGGAATTTTGGCCACCATGCCCCTAATAAGCACACCACTATTGAGGTGTGTTTCATGCAGATGTCTTGAGGTAGGATACCTCTGGTCTCCAGGCCAGGCCTGTTCAAAATTTAAATCATCTATAATTTTTTTTAAAGTTATGCAGCGCCTTGGGGGGTGCCTATGGCTGCCCTGCCACCTTATTTCAAGGAGGTTGACCTTCTCTGGGTTGCAAATAAATAAATAAATAAACTTTAGCCCCCAAATATAGTAGAAAATTGTCACATCAGACTGTTCTTTCTTGCAATGCTATTTATTTCATAATTATAGTGGAGTATTTATTACAATGTAAATACTATTTTCTTTTTCTGTTGGTATACACTTGCGTGCATGTAAAAGTGGCTTTCAGTGTAGAAATGTAAAATTTCCATCTTTCTCCTGTTGTCATTTTTTTCTTGTTGGGAAAAAATGGAAATTTTGGGGGAAATTGAAAAATGCACGATACATTTTTTTTACCTGATCAAAATTCACTTTGTTACTTCAGGACCATAAAATGTATTAGGGATAGCTTAATTTGCCCATGAAATTATCATGTTGGGTGTATGACAAGTAGAGTTTATTCACACAGTAATTACAAACTGAAATTATTTTTTTTAATTTGAAAAAAAAATGTGCGCTACAAATTGAGCTACAAGCTGCTGAGCTGTAAGGAGGCCAGCATCTCTTTGGTTTTGCCAGTTTAGGAGGAGCAGGAAAAAACAATAAAACCAGAAGAAACCATCAACATTATATTTATTTTATTTATTTCTTAAATACGTATCCCACCCTTCCTCCCAAAGGAGCCCATAAAACTGTTTTTTTAATTGTTTTATTGTTTGTTTGTTTAACTACAGTGTGCAGTTAAACTATGGCATTCTCTTCCACAAGATGGCTTTAAACTGGGATCCTTTAAAAGAGGATTAGACAAATTCCTGGATGATAAGGCTATCAAATTCTTGGAGGATAAGGCTACTAGCCATAATGGCTGTGCTCTCTCTCCACAATCAGAGGCAGCATGCTTCTGAAAACCAGTTGCCGGAAGCCGCAGGAAGGGAGAGATGCTCTTGCGCTCAGATCCTGCTTGTGGGCTTCCCGTGGGCATCTGGTTGGCCACTGTGGAGAACAAGATGCTGGACTAGATGAGCCACTGCCCTGATCCAGCAGGCTCTTCTGATGTTTTTATGTTCTTACGTGTAAAAAATACTAACTGCAGCATATATGTATGTGCGGAAAATATTCCAGTAAACCTCATTTTTCCTGCAGGGGCACTACAGCAAATTGCGCCCGGAGATGCCTGTCTGCTTCCAGATCAATTTGCAGACGTTGCAGATAAAGCGAAAAGAATATCAGCAAAATAAGTTGCAGATACAGAAGAACGGCTGTGGGTGTATGCAACTGTCTGTTACTAAACAGAGTTTTTGACACTTTTGAGATGTTGTTCATACCAACCTTGGCCCTTCCTTCCCAGACTGCCCCAATGCAGCACTGGAAGAGCTGTTGTGCTTGATACCTGTACTCTAAAGTTAGCAACGCACTAATGTGAGGGATAATTAAATTTTGTTTGACATCTTTTGCAAATGCCCTAGATTTGTGTGACGGAACAATGGAAGGAAGAAGCAAGAGGTACTGTAGACCCTTAGAAAATGCACAATGTGTATGTGGAGCTGACTAATTTTTTTTCTCCTCTTCTGATGTACAATAATATTGAGGCTAAATTAGGTTACCCATTATTGTTTTTTCCTGGAGGTGAACCTAACCTGCTGTATTTTTACACATCCAGAGTGGCTTGTGCAATTAAAAAAAAAAAAAAATACTAAAACCCATTTTTTAAAAAATCTGGTTGTATCTATCTAACTTCTACTCAGAGTAGACCCATTGGAATTAATGAAACAAAGTTACTTAGGTCTATTCACTTCAATGGCTCTACTCTGAGTAGGTTGAATTTGGACTGAAAATGTTGAAAATTTGCAGTGCTCGATTTTTTCCTTTCATTCTATATAAGATTTCTGTTTACATGAACTTCGCAGAGAAGCCCGTTTTCCCTCCCCTATGTTTTATGTTGTTAATGTTATTTTTTGTTATTTATATTTTTATATTTAATTGATGTTAATTTTGGTTTTTAATTATTCTTTTCCCAGCAGGTTAAGCTCTCTGCATTTATACTCATGTGCAGTTGTTGCACGGAAGCCTTTTTTCATGAGAAAAAAAGTTTTGCTGGTATTATAAAATAAAGTTGTTGGGTTTTTTCACATCTTTCTACTCATCTTTGTTTTTTTGCTGGTTGCAAAATGTGTGGCATTATAGTATTGTGGTTATTGATTACAGCAATATTGGTCTGGATTCAGTGGCTTGACAGCTGCATTCAGTGGCACACCCATGAGAGCTGAATGCAGCATCAGAGAGATACAGTCCTCGCTTCTGCCTGAACAGTGTCGCCGGTCACAAAATATCTCCACCATTGAGAGCATACCTCACAGTAACGGTGTCGGCGAAAAGGCAATTTGCTGGATGCTCCAGTGGCACAACAGCCATGTTGTCTACACCTGTGGAATTAATGTTGTTCTGTGTCCAAAACACATACTTCTGTTCATACAAACGAATGAAATGTAAATGGACTGCCTTCAAGTCGATCCCGTCTTATGGCGATCCTATGAACAGGGTGTTCATGGTAAGCGGTATTCAGAGCAAAATATTCAAGCAAAATATTTTCAAAATTTCCATGAAAAGCTCAAAGCTACAAGCTTTCCTGACGCCACATGCTCATATCCTCCCATTTGAACTTCGACAGACTCCTGGAGATATTTCTGCCAATCTCCAATTTTTTTTATTTATTTGTTAGATTTTTATACCGCCCCACTAGCATAGCTCTCTGGGCGGTGTACAGCAAAAAAATGGGCATCTGCAGGGGGTGGGGGCAGGTGGAGAAGAAACATAGAAACAAGTGCATTTCTGCCAACACTTGATCGAACCCTCTAATTCCAAGGGAGATAAAACTCTATGAATGGAGTTTTGAGAGAGTCAGACTCTGGTGCACACAAACCAGTTATCCATTACTCCTCCCATGTGGCCGTGGCAACAGGACTGCTCCATGTGGGATATTTTTAAAGGTATGAAACTGGAACATAATATAATTGGGGCCACAAACTATTCATCCCCCCCAAAATTATCAAAAACAAAGGATAAGGCTTACACATTTGCTTTAACAATAGCTATAGCTAGATTTTTTTTCCATACTGGTTACAATATACATCTGTTCCAATTACCCTGGATAAGCCATTCTTACAACAATATATTGAAGAACATGAGGACAAACAGTTTACTATAGTAATATAACTATACTCAAATTGTAGTTGCATGTTAACAAGCAGGTAACTTACATCTGAGAAATCGGTCATTACAAGAGAAAAACTCTCATGAATGTCAGTGTTACACGTTTTGCCACTTAGTTCATTCCTAACAATCCTTTGGCCAATCTCTGTGCCACTCAGCCAATCCCAATCCAAAACTTTTGCTATGGCCAGGAGGTCCCTCCCATCCATCTACAGGCAGATTTTTTTTTTTTATGACAAAATTGTATTTTCCCCCTCGGCATGAATTACTTGATTGTGAGACTTTTCTTCCAGCTGAATCTTACATTCCAAGCATCAATAGGGTTTCTCCCCACTGGGAGTTCTTGAATACAAGCTCTGACTGAAGGTGTCTCCACACTCTTATGTATTCATATGGCTTTTCCCCACGTGGATTTTGATGGGGTCCCCCTTACTCTTGGTTTCCGGTTCGTCACTTTCTGCCTTGAAAGTGGGCTCCTGCTGGGAGAAAGGGCAGGATATAAATCAAATAATTAAATAAATAAATGAAGACATCCCAAGCATCTCCAAGTAGGGCTGGGAGTGTCTCCTGCTTGAAACCCTGGGGATCCGCTGCCCATCATTGTTGACAATACTGACTTTAAATGGACCAATGGCCTGACTTGGTACAAGGCAGGGGCCTATCCTTCTGTGTCCCTCTATTATGGATTTTTCCCTATGTGAATTCTCTGATGAGAAGTGAGGTGCGTCTCTGATGAGTAGTTGCTGCCATCTACTCCTCTAGCCTCACTCACACTGAACTGCATTGACGCTGGGTTAAATAAAGGCTGTCACTTTGTTCGTTCATTCTCTGGCTTGTTCAGAGTTCCTTTATTGAGTTTTATTCGTAATTATTTACTGTAAAACAAAATCTCTGCATCTGAGACCTTGCTCCACGAGCTAGAGGGAGCCCCAGCTGATGAAGCGTCAAGGCGAGTTAAGCAGCAGAGCGAGTTCGGCAGCAGGGCGAGGAGACCAGGGACCCCCACTCTGCCCTTCTGTTCCCTGACCTCAACTAAACGACAGTCTCCAACCTATTGACATAATAAACCTCAAACAAAACTATGCAGGTAAGAAGCCAGCAGGCGTGTGGGGGCTTTCCAGTGTTTTGCACAGCCTGCAGCATGTACGACTATCTGCCTGTTGGACAGCAGTCGTGGGTGTGCTCTCGGTGCAATGAGCTCCTGGCTCTCCGGGAACGACTTCATTTCCTTGAGGCCAAGGTGGCAGACCTGGAAAAGCTGAGAGAGGCAGAGAGGTGTGTGGAGGAGGCCTTCAGGGACGTTATAGCTGTGTCCCACTCCAACGATGATAGCTCTCCTGCTATCATGGAGAACGATGGTCTTAGGGAAGGAGAGCATCCAGCTGAGGAAGAGGGAAACGATCCCTTAGAAGGGACCCATTCCTTGGGGGATGAGCAGCTATCCTCTCGTGCCGAGGATATATCTCCAGGGGGTGGAGGGATCCTTGTAGTGGGTGATTCGATCATTAGGAACATAGACAGTGGGGTGTGTGATGGGCGTGTAGACCGCAAGGTGTTTTGCCTGCCTTGTGCGAAGGTTGCGGATATCGCCCGTCGTTTAGATAGTTTGGTAGACAGTGCTGGGGAGGAGTCAGTGGTCGTGGTGCACGTTGGCACCAACGACATGGGGAAATGCAGCCGTGAGGTCCTGGAAGCAAAATTTAGGTTGCTAGGTAGGATGCTGAAAGCCAGGACCTCCAAGGTGGCTTTCTCTGAAATGCTACCGGTTCCATGCGCAGGACCAGCCAGACAGGCCCAGCTTTGCAGTCTCAATGCGTGGATGAGACGATGGTGTCAGGTGGAAGGGTTTAGATTTGTTAGGCACTGGGGAACATTTTGGGACAAGCCGGGCCTGTACAAAAGGGACGGGCTCCACTTGAACCAGAATGGAACCAGACTGCTGGCACTTAAAATTAAAAAGGTAGCAGAGCAGCTTTTAAACTGACTGAGGGGGGAAACCCGACAGGAGCTGAGAAAGGTCCAGTTCGGAATAAACCTCCCCCCTGGGATAAAAACCAAAGAAATGATGAAATTTTAAAAGGGGTAGGCCTAGAAGTAGGCATTGTGAGAGCAGGGGCACAGGATATAAATTCAGAAGAGCAAAATTACCACAGGCCAAACCACAAGTGCCAAAGACACTTGAAGAGAGACACTGCTTACAAGTGCCTGTACGCTAATGCTAGGAGCCTCCGAACCAAGATGGGAGAACTGGAGTGCTTGGTCTTAGAGGAGAGCATTGATATAGTGAGCATAACGGAGACCTGGTGGAATGGAGAAAACCAGTGGGATATGGTTATCCCTGGATATAAACTATATCGGAAGGACAGGGAAGGACGTATTGGTGGCGGAGTCGCTCTATACATGAAAGAGGGCATTGAATCCAGCAAGCTGGAAACCCCAAAAGAGGCAGACTCCTCCACAGAATCGTTGTGGGTGGTGATACCATGCCCCAGGAGGGACTTAATACTGGGAACGATCTATCGTCCCCCTGATCAAAATGCTCAGGGAGACCTTGAGATGAGATATGAAATTGAGGAAGCATCCAAACTAGGAAATGTGGTAGTAATGGGTGACTTCAACTACCCGGACATAGACTGGCTGCATATGCGTTCCAGTCATGACAAAGAAGCAAAGTTTCTAGATATTCTAAATGACTATTCCCTAGACCAGTTGGTCATGGAACCGACCAGAGGGACGGCAACCCTGGATTTAATCCTCAGTGGGGACCAGGACCTGGTGCGAGATGTAAGTGTTGTTGAACCGATTGGGAGCAGTGACCACAGTGCTATTAAATTAAACATACATGTAAATGGCCAATTGCCAAGAAAATCCAACACGGTCACATTTGACTTCAAAAGAGGAAACTTCACAAAAATGAGGGGATTGGTAAAAAGAAAGCTGAAAAACAAAGTCCAGAGGGTCACATCACTCGAAAATGCTTGGAAGTTGTTTAAAAACACTATATTAGAAGCTCAACTGCATACCGCAGATCAGAAAAGGTACCGCCAGGGCCAAGAAGATGCCAGCATGGTTAACGAGCAAAGTCAAGGAAGCTCTTAGAGGCAAAAAATCTTCCTTCAGAAAATGGAAGTCTTGTCCGAATGAAGAAAATAAAAAAGAACACAAACTCTGGCAAAAGAAATGCAAGAAGACAATAAGGGATGCTAAAAAAGAATTTGAGGAGCACATTGCTAAGAACATAAAAACCAACAACAAAAAATTCTATAAATACATTCAAAGCAGGAGACCATCTAGGGAGGCGATTGGACCCTTGGATGATAAGGGAGTCAAAGGTGTACTAAAGAATGATAAGGAGATTGCAGAGAAGCTAAATGAATTCTTTGCATCTGTCTTCACAGTGGAAGATATAGGGCAGATCCCTGAACCTGAACTAACATTTGCAGGAAGGGATTCTGAGGAACTGAGACAAATAGTGGTAATGAGAGAGGAAGTTCTAGGCTTAATGGACAATATAAAAACTGACAAATCACCGGGCCCTGATGGCATCCACCCGAGAGTTCTCAAAGAACTCAAAGGTGAAATTGCTGATCTGCTAACTAAAATATGTAACTTGTCCCTCGGGTCCTCCTCCGTGCCTGAGGACTGGAAAGTGGCAAATGTAACGCCAATCTTCAAAAAGGGATCCAGAGGGGATCCCGGAAATTACAGGCCAGTTAGCTTAACTTCTGTCCCTGGAAAACTGGTAGAAAGTATTATTAAAGCTAGATTAACTAAGCACATAGAAGAACAAGCCTTGCTGAAGCAGAGCCAGCATGGCTTCTGTAAGGGAAAGTCCTGTCTCAGTAACCTATTAGAATTCTTTGAGATTGTCAACAAGCATATAGATAGAGGTGATCCAGTGGACATAGTGTACTTAGACTTTCAAAAAGCGTTTGACAAGGTACCTCACCAAAGATTTCTGAGGAAGCTTAGCAGTCATGGAATAAGAGGAGAGGTCCTCTTGTGGATAAGGAATTGGTTAAGAAGCAGAAAGCAGACAGTAGGAACAAACGGACAGTTCTCCCAATGGAGGGCTGTAGAAAGTGGAGTCCCTCAAGGATCGGTATTGGGACCTGTACTTTTCAACTTGTTCATTAATGACCTAGAATTAGGAGTGAGCAGTGAAGTGGCCAAGTTTGCTGACGACACTAAATTGTTCAGGGTTGTTAAAACAAAAAGGGATTGAGAAGAGCTCCAAAAAGATCTCTCCAAACTGAGTGAATGGGCGGAAAAATGGCAAATGCAATTCAATATAAACAAGTGTAAAATTATGCATATTGGAGCAAAAAATCTGAATTTCACATATACGCTCATGGGGTCTGAACTGGCGGTGACCGACCAGGAGAGAGACCTCGGGGTTGTAGTGGACAGCACGATGAAAATGTCGACCCAGTGTGCGGCAGCTGTGAAAAAGGCAAATTCCATGCTAGCGATCATTAGGAAAGGTATTGAAAATAAAACAGCCGATATCATAATGCCGTTGTATAAATCTATGGTGCGGCCGCATTTGGAATACTGTGTACAGTTCTGGTCGCCTCATCTCAAAAAGGATATTATAGAGTTGGAAAAGGTTCAGAAGAGGGCAACCAGAATGATCAAGGGGATGGAGCGACTCCCTTATGAGGAAAGGTTGCAGCATTTGGGGCTTTTTAGTTTAGAGAAAAGGCGGGTCAGAGGAGACATGATAGAAGTGTATAAAATTATGCATGGCATTGAGAAAGTGGATAGAGAAAAGTTCTTCTCCCTCTCTCATAATACTAGAACTCGTGGACATTCAAAGAAGCTGAATGTTGGAAGATTCAGGACAGACAAAAGGAAGTACTTCTTTACTCAGCGCATAGTTAAACTATGGAATTTGCTCCCACAAGATGCAGTAATGGCCACCAGCTTGGACGGCTTTAAAAGAAGATTAGACAAATTCATGGAGGACAGGGCTATCAATGGCTACTAGCCGTGATGGCTGTGCTCTGCCACCCTAGTCAGAGGCAGCATGCTTCTGAAAACCAGTTGCCGGAAGCCTCAGGAGGGGAGAGTGTTCTTGCACTCGGGTCCTGCTTGCGGGCTTCCCCCAGGCACCTGGTTGGCCTCTGTGAGAACAGGATGCTGGACTAGATGGGCCACTGGCCTGATCCAGCAGGCTCTTCTTATGTTCTTATGTTCTTATGTTCTTATACTGCTTCTGAATAGGGAGGTTTTAGTCCTGTCGTGGCTCCTCGCTCTCAAGCAGATGGAAAGTTTTAATCCATGTTACGGTGGATCAACTGAACAGGCTTCCTCTCCCAGTGGCCCTAGGATTCCTCTTCACCAAATGCACAAAACAGGAGGGACCACTGGTCAGATTCAAGGAGGGCCCATTGATGGGGTGCTTGGAAACCACAGTGCTAGGAATCTTTAGAAGCCCCAAACAGCAGCAAAGGAGCTGCTCTCTTTGAAGCAAACTCCCATCACTTCATGAACTATTAAAATATTTTGTTTTTATTTCATGAGGTTGTTCTCAGGTTTGTGCCTTCCAGTGCTGGAGTGTATAATTATTCTGGCCTTGTTTTCAAATGCTTGCTCACCTTGCAAAAATGTATCATTGTTAACTGTTCACTTTGCAGATGGTCTCTCTCTCTCTCTCTCTCTTAATAAGACTATAAGTTAGATCCAGAGGAAGTTTTAGTCATGTTTTAGTCCCACTGAAATCAATCTTGATTTACCAAATTAATCTTGAGCTGCCCTGGGCTCCTGCTGGGAGGAAGGGCGGGATATATATCAAATAATAAATAAATAAATAAATAAAATTTACCAATGCCAGGATCTGTGTGTTTTTTTTAAAAAAATGTGACTAGCCCCTCATAATAAAATAATTACCACCATGTGTAGTTTTCTGTATTCCATTTCCTTCTGATCTCACCATTTACCATCCCTCTGCCCCAAACCATCTCCCAACTACCATGTCATGCATCTGAGGGAGTGCAGCCCCCGAAATCTTCTGCCATAACCAGCCTCTTTGCTGCTTTTAACTGCTTTGTCACTGTTCATTTTGCAGCACAAGCCATGGTTTGTATTTATTTATTTATTTATATTAAAGAGGATGGGTTAGTTCCAGAGGAAGTTAGTCATGTTTTAGACCCAGTGACATAATGGAAGAAGTTAATCTGGACTTACCAATGCCAGGAACTCTGTGTTACCAACAAGTCTTTCTTTGTGAGTGGCCCCTGCTAAGAACATCACTGTGGCCATGTGCACTTTTCTGCCTGTCATTTCCTTCTCACCTCACCGTTTACCATCCCTCTGCCCCAAACCACGTGGATGCAGCAGACCTTGCAACGAACATGTCGTGCGTCTGAGGAAGGGGACTGCAGCCCACGAAAGCTTCTGCCATAATGGGACTCTACGCTGCTTTTAACTCCCATGGATCTCAATGGAACGAAAGCATGCACACAACGCTTTATTTCATTCCTCTCGATTCGAAGGGTTAAAGTGAACTGAACTAGATTCCTAGAGAGGAAGGGAAAGAGGGAGGCAGGATGGGGTGGGGTCCTCCAGAGCGGAAGCGCCTCCCTCATGGAGGAGGAAATGGCTTACACTTCTCCCAAGGGCTGCATAGGTGAGTCAGCCCCCCCAAGACACCTCTTGGTTTGTGCATGGGGGGGGGTCCCAGGGCTGCAGGGGGGAGGATGCACGCGCTGCGCATCAGATCCATTTGGGATCCACAACAACACCCAAATTGGGGAATGGAGATGTGCCCTCTCTCAGTCTTCCTCTCTGCAAAGCCAGGAGGCCCCCTTGACATTTTTTTTTTGGGGGGGACACGGATATAAACTACATCTGTAGTGCTGAGTTGGTCTCAGTGGAAATGAATCCTCAGTTGTAGTTCAATTAGAATTAATGCTCCATCCCCTATGAGTCAGGCTGTGGTGTTATCAGTCTGACTGACAAGCTTGTCCCCATTCAGACATGCAACCCCCCAACCCCACCCCGAGACTTGGAAGGAATATTTTCAGACCGAATAGACAGCACTGCTGAGAACTCGATATCTAAGATCTTAATCAAAAGAATGAAATGCAGGAGAGACCCAGAGGGAAAGTAAACAAGCCTATTATATTCAATGGAAATTAAAGCAATACTGGATGATGATGATGATGATGATATACCACTTCTAAGCGGTTTACAAGTTTAAAATCCATTTCAAAAATAAAAATATACTCATAATGAAAAATAACAAAAAATACAAAACCTAAAAAATAAACATTATAAAATGTATAAGTAAAGAAGCCCATTAGAACAGTACCAACTAACAGCAATCCAAACCATGAAGGGGCGCAATGGAACGGTTGTAAACCCCACTGAATCTACAGCCCCATTGCTCACACCAGCCAGGGCATAAGGGGAGGAGGCAAAAAAGCCTTTTGGCCACACTTTTGGGGCAGGGATATGCGAAATGGTCGGCATGAAAGCAAGGTGAGTAGTTCTAAGAGGAGTAAAGCTTCCATATACAAAAGCAGTATACCAGATCTCAAGATGCAGGGAAGAAATTTTATTGTTCAGTAAATACTCAGATAGATCTAAATAAATGAACTGTGTACAAGGCAGAGAATAAACCAACTAAGATTTCTTCAGCTGAGTGACAACCTGTATCTAACCCAATCAGTGCAATTTAGTGAAAGTGACCCTGCAGGAGAAGACGGCAGCAACGGATTGGGATCACAGAGGAACCTAGAAAGACAGGAAGCTGCCTTATACCAAGTCAGACCATTGGGCCATCCATCTCACTATTGTCAACCATCACTGGCAGCAACTCCTCAGGGCTTCAGACAGGAGACATCCCTTCCTACTTGGAGATCCTTTGGATTGAACCTGGGCCAGAGCTTGGAAAAGTTACTTTTTTTGAACTACAGCTCCCATCAGCCCCAGCCACCATGGCCACTGGATTGGGCTGATGGGAGTTGTAGTTCAAAAAAGTAACTTTTCCAAGCTCTGCTGGGACCTTGTTCAGGGTAGGCCAAGAGAGGGATGGCACAGGGTGGGGAAAGAATGGTAAGAGACAGCAAGTACAGATGCTGCACTTTCTTTTTTTTATTATTAATTTTTATTCAAATTTTCAAAAACAAAAAACAACACAAAACAAAAACAATTATACAAAAAAAAATAAAATGTTGACTTCTGATTTGTCGCAGATCAACCATAGGTCTACAATATATAACAATCCTGTCTCTAAAATTATATTACAAAATCACTTTCCTCCAGTAGTTATCTTAATTAATCATCAAATCTCATAAACATTACTTTATTCTTTCCACAAAAAGTCCAAAAGATTTCAATTCCTTGAGAGATATATCTTTCAATTTTTCTCCAAATAAACATGTCGCTTAATCCATCTTGATTCAAATCTGTTAGGTCCAGTAATTTCAATAGCCATTCCTCCATTATCTATATTAATTCCATCTTCCATCTTAAATAATCCTGTTAAATCCAGTAATTTCAGTAGCCATTCTTCCATTATCAGTATCCCATAATAATCTTGTTGTCATAGCCATAATCCGAATAAACATATCGATTAATCCATCTTGTCGAATCTATTAGGTCCAATAATTTCCATAACCATTCTTCCATTATCAATATTAATTCCATCTTCCATCTTCAATAGTCCTGTTAAATCCAGTGGTTTCAGTATCCACTCATCCATTATCAGTATCTCATGATGATCTTGCTGTCATAGCCATAGTCATATAACAAGAGTCTGATGGGAATTTCCCCCTTCACAAATATGTCCTTGCCATCAATTCTAAATATGTTGCTGAAATATTGTTGTAAAGTCACTTCTCTGCTCTTCTTTTTTACAAAATGCACTGGCTCATCTCTTAAAAGTTTTTCCATTGTCACATATTTGTAATTAATTCCATAGATTTTTTCTATGTCAAGCTCCATCACATCATTCCAGTCAAGAAAATTATCCAAGACGTTGATAACTTTATCACTAATATCTTCATTAGTTTCTTCAGAGACAACGTTGAATTCCAAACAGTAAACTTTATTTCTAACATCCGTAAACTCCAGATCTTTTTCCAATTCCTCATTTGTTCCAGTCTCCATGGCTTGTATCTTCCCTTTAATTTTTCTTTTCTCATCTCTAATCCCATCAAAATCCTCTTTCACAGAATCCCCTATTTTTTTAAACTCCTGCATCATTTTGCTAAATTCAATTTTCATCTCCTGTCTGCCCTGTCTCAGGGTTTGTTTCATTATCTCAATCTCACTCATTATTTTCTGAAACATAATTTCTTCCATGGTCTCAGTCACTTTCCTGGTTGTCATTCTTAAAACCACAAAAACAAAAAATTATTTCAGCCACAATTGGGTTAATGTTTCAGGCTTGCAGACATCAATACAGCCTGTCTTATCTCTTATATATTCAGGAAAACAAAACAAGTTTAGTTCCCAGCTTCAAACAGTTAGTGGCGTCGTGAGTAAGCAGATTCGTCAAAATGAAATAGACCAAAAAAAAAAAAAATAGTTCCAGACATGATACTCCAAAGTTCATAAATCAAATTTGTTTATTTTTTTCCCCTCCTCGAAATAAAAATCCCTCTTCCGTTAATATCTTTAGAATGCACTTCCAGGCCCGCTTTTTGCAATAAAAACAAAGATAAGCTTTTTTCGATTTCTTTCCTCCTTAGTTTCGTGAGTGAAAGAGAAATTTTTTAACTCACCCAGTTCTTTATAGCTGATTCATTGACAAATCTCTTTTTGGTGCAACAATTTAAACCAAGTAAAAAAAAATGGAAAGAAGGATGCTTGCCTGTTAGTTCGTTTTTCTTTGAAGAAAAGATAAACGTGTCGCTTAATCAGCAAGAGCTTTGATGGAAGTCCGTCCGGCATTTGCTGGCTTCACTTTCTCTCATAAATTAATGAAATCCAGTCCTCCCAACAAAAACAGGCTTTGTGGTTAATCTTACATTTCTCCCTGACCGGGAGAAAATCTTAACCCGTCAAAAAAAAAACATTCTGACTGATTAAAGCTGAAAAAACTTCATCTAAGACAAGAGCTTGTCTCAGAGGCAGCACAGGCGAATCACCCTTCCCAGAAGTCCCAGATGCTGCACTTTCTGACCATCAGCACCACTGAAGGCCAAATCCATCCACATTTTTCCTGTTCTGACACTCTTACTATTCTGTAACACAATGATCTCTTGGCTTTGCAGGACTTGATAGCACTTCTAATTAAGATAGTCTTCGCCTTGAAACAGAAACTGGCAGAAGATGAAGGAGTTGCTCCAGCCCTGTTAGAGGTTTCCATAGAGTTCGGATGCAAGATGGATGGGGAAGACTCATCCGGCCCTGAAACAGGAAGAGGCTGCCATATTACCCAGGCTGGGAGCAGTGAGGGATTGTGGGGAAGAACCATGCAGAAGGTCCTGGGTGAGGAGGACACCCTCAGCTCAGATGTGCAGCGGCAACAGTTCAGGCAGTTCTGCTATCAGGAGGCCGAGGGGCCCCGAGAGGTTTGCAGCCAACTCCACCATCTGTGCCATGAGTGGTTAAAGCCAGACCGACACACAAAGTCTCAGATCCTGGACCTGGTGATCCTGGAGCGGTTCCTGGCTGTCCTTCCAGCAGAGATGGAGAACTGGGTGAGGGAATGTGGAGCGGAGACCTGTTCCCAGGCGGTGGCCCTGGCCGAAGGTTTCTTTCTGAGCCAGGAAGAGGACAAGAAGCAGGCCGAGCAGCAGGTGAGAGGGTTTCATCCCTGTAGTTCCAAGGTGCTCAGAATGTGACACAGGGTATCTCAAAATTACCCAGACTATCCAAGACACTGTATGTTTTTGCCGTTCCTTTTCCAATCCTTTTCCCAATTCAACATCTTCAATACTTGCTGCTGTTTCAGGGAAAGGACCTGTTTGCAGAAATGGCCACTGATTTCCTTGAGGCAGAGAGGACTCCACCGGACATCAGACAGAGGCCACTGGGTAAGGATTACAGTAATACCTCAGTTAAAAAAGTACAAGTATTGCTGGACGTTACCTTTAACAGAAACTTTGGTACCAGAGTTAGAAATAACATGGAAAGAATAGGGGTAGGTTCCTACACCACAAAAAAGAAGAGCAGTTCAACATATTTCAGCAAATGTTTTATTAAAAATTAACAATACACCTGTCTGCAATGAAACAACCAGGCTAGCTAAGCCTTGCATACAGACCGCTTGAAGGCTTCTTCCAAAATGCATCCAGGGATGCCTGCCTTGCCTTTTTTCTTTTATCATGCAGCATCTTGCTATGGCAGTCTAAAGCTTTGAGCACAGTTCTCTCCATACACCCGAGCCAGTAGGCAAGGGACAGCCAGTACCCCCACCCTGTGCTTGGCTTCTCTGTCTGTCTCTCTGCCACCCTCCCCTACACTCGAGCAAACGTGTCTGCAGTAAACAGTGCTTCCAGGGCACCCGAAGCACTGTTTACTGTGGAGGTGTCTGCGCCACCTGGCAAGGAGCGCCATTCCAGCCACACGTGAGAGAGCTGCCTGTAGACAAGTAGACAAGGAGCCGCATTCTGACTATGTCTGAGTGTGTTCCCACCCACCCAAACACCCCAAACAGACTTTGTTAAGAGGAGCTTCTTTCCTGGAGGATTTGGTAACTGAGGTATTACTGCAATGGGATGTATCACAATTTTGTTTTTCTCTATCGATTTTGAAATAAATCAGTGGAGTCCTTTCTTCATGTGTGGCCAGGCATTTCTCTCCAGCCTTTTCCACTGCTGCAGACATCTCTTTTACAGAACACTCCACTACTGTGTATATGAGAACCAGTGCTTTGATATGGGGCCATGAGCCCAAGATGGGGGGCAGGTATTTCCCCATGACTGAAGTATAAAAAGGGCACAGTCAACAAATAAGACTTTTTCTAAGGCCCTGTTAGACTTAACACCCCTTAACCTTTGAGACCAGCACGTGCTGCTGGCTTCTCACTTATCTTTGTCTCGCACAGGAGATGGAGTGATGCCGGCAAGACTTCCTCAGCCATCCTTTCTCTGTGGCGGAGGGGAAGCAGCTGCTGTGGGATTGGATCAGGTAGGGGGAAGGATCAGTGGGGGGAGAAGGCTGGGGACAGCTAGGGCGCCTCTGTTCCCTCCTCACTGCCCTGAGCCTGAGCGAATTTCTCTACTCCGCTTTGCCTCTGTCAAATCTGTCCTTAACAAAGGACATTCAAGAAGGTCTAAATCCTGAGAATAATGACCAGCCACCTCACCTGAATGAGCATTGTGGCTGTAGTTGTTGTTAGTATTTTAGTTAAATATCATTTAATGCCAAAATAAGTTTCTAAGCCATTTACAAATTAAAAGAACCAGCTACACAAAGATTAAAACATTTAAACACACAATGAAACAATTCCTTTAAATAGGAATGTCTGGTAAAGCAAATATCTAGTAAAGATTCCTTCTGAGAGGAAGGGTGAGATATAAATTTAATAAATAAATAAAATCAGGAGCAGATCATCTTTATGCTATCTTTGAGGAGGAAATGTTTCCTTTTTCCTTTAGGGCCCAGTGTTCTTTGAGGATGTGGCTGTGCATTTCACGGAGGAGGAGTGGGCCCTGCTGGATCCTGACCAGAGAGCTCTGCATAAGGAAGTAACGGAGGAGAATTGTTGGATCATGGCCTCTCTCGGTAAGGCACCCTGTTGGACCATAATATCTCCTTTGGCATTCAATTATTTATGCATGTGATCAACCCCAATATTCTGATATGGCTCAACAGTGCCACCTAAATCATCTGGGATTGTAAACTCCCCTCAGGTAAGATTGAATGGACAGCTATCTGCCGTATTTTCTCTCAGTACACTTTCTCCAGTTATGCCCTTCTAAGCAATGGTCTGACTGGTCTGAACTGCCCAGGCCTTTTGAAACATAAGTTTCAGAGTTGTTAAGGAAGCGGAAGTAGCCTCTGTCATTTTCTGGTTAGCCAAAGGGACCACTGACATCAGAGATGGAGCGTATTTCATGACTGGGGCAAACAATCGTCCATCTCCAAAAATAAGTGGGTGTTTACTGCTCTCAGGTTCTCCTAAATATGTGAGGGTTTTGGCATTACTGAAACATGTGGTTAGGAGTCAGAAGACCCTCTCTTTCAGGAACCCTGCACATGCTGTCAAATCCAAGACTCTGTTCAAGGAGGTAACTAGTGACGTTATTTATGTTTTGATATTTGGCTTCTCTTGGTTTTATTATTTGGCATTTATCACTATAACTTTGCCCCATATACTAAGATGAATTCAGAGCCGTGTCCTAAATACAGACCAGAGCCATCAGCAGCATTATGGAAGAGCCCTGTCATAACTATTGGCGAATTTTGCCCATTTTTTTCTGTTGTGACAGGCGGCATCTCTCCAAAGTCTCATGCCCAGCTCATCCAGTGCCTCCCTCCAAGATCCTTTTGCTCAAGAGTGGGAAATGGATTCAGCTAGTGGGTTGGATCTTTCCTTCCCCCGCCCCAGTGAGCTAACTAAGATAGCTGGGCAGGGATGACCACCTGTCAATCTGCTGACATCATCATCATCATCATCATCATTATTATTATTATTTATTGCATTTATATACCGCCCCATAGCCGAAGTTCTCTGGGCGGTTTACAGCAATTAAAAACGTTAAAAAAGAAATATACAAATTTAAAAAGCACATTTTTAAAAAGCAATTTAAAAACACGTGCTAAAATGCCTGGGCGAAGAGAAAATGTCATTATGACATCAGACGACAATCTGACAGCGGCTCGCTTACTCCCTTGAAGGGTGGCAGTCAGTGCCAATTTGCAGCTCATTTGTACCTGCCCACACTGGATATGACAAACTTGGGAGGGGGAGCAACCACACAAGTCAAATTAGGCCCCTGCAAGGCCCAATTAGGCTCCCACGCCAGAGGCTTTCTGCGGTGCTTCAGCTGGGAAGTCAGAAATGGGCTGTGGGACCCTCTGCACAACATTTGCCTACACAACGTCTTGTGAAATATGCTATGCTGAGAGCAATTGGCACAAGACTGCCCAAGGAGCTTCATCCCTGAACTGGAAGCTGAACCCAGGTCTCCATTGTCACAAATGTTAATTGGCATTAATCAATAATTTGGGGCCCCATTTCCTCCTGAGGCTCTAATCCATTTCACTCTTCATTGCAGAACCTGACAAATTGCAAACGAAGAGTAAGGGGGACCATGGCAAAATCCACACAATGGAAAAGACATATAAACATTTCGAGTTCAGTCAGAGCTCCTGTCAAAGAATTCACAGTGGGGAGAAATATCAATGCTTGGAATGTGGAAAGAGCTTCAGTCGGTGCTTCACTCTCACTTCCCATAGGAGAATTCACAGTGGGAAGAAACCATATCAATGTTTTGAATGCGGAAACAGCTTCACCTGGAGGAAAAGCCTCTCTTCCCACAAAAGAATTCATACAGGGGAAAAACCTTATCAATGCCTGGAATGTGGAAAGAGCTTCAGGCGGAAGGAAATTCTAACTTCCCATCAGAGAATTCACACAGGAGAGAAACCATATCAGTGCTTGTACTGTGGAAAGAGCTTCAGACAGAGCGCCAATCTCGTTTCCCATGGGAGAATTCACAGTGGGAAGAAACCATATCAGTGTTTCAAATGCGGAAAAAGCTTCATCTTTAAGGCAACTCTCACTGCCCATCAAAGAATTCATTCAGGGGAGAAACCATATCAATGCTTGGAATGTGGAAAGAGATTCAGTCAAAGCTCCAATGTCATTTCCCATCAAAGAATTCATAGTGGGAAGAAACCATATCAGTGCTTGGCATGTGGAAAGAGCTTTAGTCGGAGCGACCATCTCACTTCCCATGAAAGAATTCACAGCGGGGAGAAACCATATCAATGCTTGGAATGTGGAAAGAGCTTCAGACACAGCTCCCACCTCACTTCCCATCAAAGAATTCATACAGGGGAGAAACTATATAAATGCTTGGAATGTGGAAAAAGCTTCACCTCCAAGAGAAGTCTCACTTCCCATGGAAGAATACACACCGGGGAGAAACCATATCAATGCTTGGAATGTGGAAAGAGCTTCTTCTGCAAGGACAGCCTCACAGGTCATCAAAGAGCTCACAACAGGGAGAAAGCATATCATTGCTTGGAATGTGGAAAGAGCTTCTCCCACAAGGACAGACTCACAGGTCATCAAAGAACTCACAGTGGGGAGAATGCATATGAGTGCTTAGAGTGTGGAAAGAGCTTCACCATCAAGTCAAGTTTCACTGCCCATCAAAGAACTCACAGCAGAGGAAAACCGTATCAGTGCCTGGAATGTGGAAAGAACTTCTCCCGTAAGGACCACCTCACTGCCCATCAAAGAACTCACAGTGGGGAGAGACCATATCAATGCTTAGAATGTGGAAAGAGCTTCACTCAGAGCTCCAACCTCATCTCCCATCAAAGAATTCATACAGGGGAGAAACCTTATCAGTGCTTGGAATGTGGAAAGGGCTTGAGCTGCAAGAAAAGTCTCGCTTCCCATCAAAGAATTCATACAGCGGAGAAACCATAAATACAACGGCAGCTGGCAGGCACTGGACATGTCAGGGCTGCTGAGAGGTCATTGAGGCATGGCCAGTAAGTTTGCTCTCTTGCAAGTTACTGTGGGCACTTAAGGACTGCAATTGTGCAAATACTTGGCATCTAACTAAACTGAAAAGAGTCTCATTTGGTTCAGAAGTGGTCCCCAGATCTTCTCATGGGCTGGCTTAGAAAGAAAAAAGTACATGTTCTCCCTCCTCAAAAGTTTGGATATAAATTTATTAAATAACAAACCAAGAATATCTGCAGAAAGCCATACAAGTGTAAAGGAGGGTTCGCCTTCTGCCCACCCATTTGTGATAACTGCAGTGAAGGGGAAAATACCAAGCCCAAACCTTAAACACACACACAAGCTCAGCCCTTTTCTTTTCATTTTTTCTTTTAAATCTGTTTATTTTCAAAAACATAAAATATGAACATCAGCAGTGATAAACTTAATTACGATAGGAAGTGAGATGCAAAGGCAAATATGATTGTACTGCTTACATTGGCTCGCCATCATCCAATTACACTCTTGTTAACAACAATCAGTTTCATTTTATTTTCCAGCTCTCGTGTCATTTCAAAAAAGTTTAACCCAGGCACATCGGTCCACAAAAGACCATGTGTGTTCAGGGTTTCCCAGTCATGTTCCTTGCAGGCTAGATATTTACTAAAGCAAAACCTGGTTGCATAAAACATGGCTTTAAAGTGTGGGTTTCGAAGGGCCCATATTTGTTTTGATAGTTTCTCCATTAGGGCTATAAATGATTTGTTGGTACCAGTAGTCCATCATATTAGTGTCCAGTGTTTTCCAGTATTTTGTGATGGTTAGATGAGCAGCTATCCACAAAAATCTCAGGAGATCCTTATGTATTATGTTTTTCCCAGGATCATCAAAGATGGAAAGCAGTGGCATTTGTGGGTCTAGTGTTAAAGTCTGAGAAGCAATTCAACCCATTTCGTGGAAAATACATTTCCAAAAAGTTTGAATAAAAGGACAGCACTACCATATGTGGAAAAATGTACCTAGCTCCCCACATCCTGTCCAGCATGATGGATATACAGATTTCATGGGTTTTGCTTAGGATGTGGAGAGTTAGGTACCATCTTTGTTTAATTTTTTAAGTGTTTTCCCTCAGATGTTCTGAGGTTGAGTGGAAAGGTATTCTTCCTCATGTACTTGCCCATTTAGTCTGATCTATGGGTCTGATCTAAATCCTGTTCCCATAATGCCTTTAGTCCTTCCTTAGAACCCGTCATATTCCTGAATACAATATTGTGTATAGTAGTAAGTAGGATTTTGTCATTGAATGAATTGTGTAACGATAAAGTCTCAAAGCTTGTTACTGCTCTTGTGGCCTGTGTTTTTATTTCTGATCTAGATATAAAATGTAAGATTTGGTGTATCTGAAATGGTGTGAGGGAGTTCCTTAAGTTTTCCCAGTATTTGATCACTAGCCAATGTGCTGTGTGTGCATGTGGAGTGTACAGGGTTGAGCAGATGCTGGGGATGTGTGTGACAATCCCACATGTGTAAGACGAAGAAGGCCCCTGTCTGCAGCCAAGCCTGAGATGAGCCGATCAAGGAGCTGATGGCTGATTCAGGAAGGAGTGTGCACGGAAACCCATGTGAAAGGGAATGTTTTTTTCCCTTTGTTTTAGCATCGGATTCTCAGGAAAACCTCTTCCTGACATTTGTTATTTATTTATTAAATTTATATCCTGCCCTTCCAGGAAGAGCCCAGGTCTGTCCTGCATTTGATTCCTTTCATTAAGATCTTTGACTCAGTTCTCAGCAGTGCTTTCTGTTCAGTCTCAAAAGATCCCATTCCAAGTCTGGGGGAGGGGGGGGAAGTTGCATGTCTGAATGGGGACACGTGTCAATGAGTGTTATAACACCACTGCCTGATTCTTGGGGGGTGGGGCATTCACTTAGAATTACAAGTGCAATTGAGGACACTGAAATAAACTCAGCATCGGAGGCCTACTTTCTCTCTCTCTCTCTCTCTCTCTCTCTCTCTCTCGGGGGGCCTCCTGGCTTTGCAGTGGAAGAGAGCAAGAGAGCATCTCCATCCCCCAATTTGGGTGCTGTGGTGGATCCCAAATGGATCAGATGCACAGACACCCCCCATGTATCCTCTCCCCTGCAGCCCTGGGACCCTCCCGTTACCCAAACGCACAAAATAGGGGTGGGAGAAGAAGACTCATCCATGCAGCACTCTGGAGAGATTAATACCATTTCCCCCTCCAGGAGGGAGAAGCCAGGAGGTAGGGAAGTGCTTCTGCTCTGGAGGACCCACCCCTTCCCTCTTTCCCTTCCTCTCTAGGAATCTTGTTCAGTTCACTACTTTAACCCTTCGAATCCAGATGAAACAAAATTTCTACACGCTTTCGTCTCGCTGAGATCCACGGGAGTTCAAAGCAGCAAAAAAGTGTTTTTTTTTGTGGCACCTTAAAAGAGTAAAAGACTGATGGTGTCAGAAGCTCTCGTGGGCTGCAGTCTCCTTCCTCGGATGCACGGCATGCTAGTTGCAAGTTCTGCATTCACAGTGTTGTCCATGGAACGCAATGCAACTAAAAACAAAAGCGGATAAGAGAAAAATCAACTCATTCGAAATGTGGTGTTGGAGGAGAGCTTTGTGCATACCATGGACTGCGAAAAAGACAAATAATTGGGTGTTAGAACAAATTAAACCAGAACTGTCACTAGAAGCTAAAATGATGAAACTGAGGTTATCATACTTTGGACACATCATGAGAAGACATGATTCATCAGAAAAGACAATAATGCTGGAAAAAACAGAAGGGAGTAGAAAAAGAGGAAGGCCAAACAAGAGATGGATTGATTCCATAAAGGAAGCCATAGACCTGAACTTAGAACATCTCAACAGGGTGGTTCATGACAGGTGCTACTGGAGGTCATTGATTCATAGGGTCGCCAAGTCGTAATCGACTTGAAGGCACATAACAACAGTACACAATATTTTATTCATTCCTCTGGATTGGAAGGGTTAAAGTGAACTAAACTGGCTTCCTAGAGAGGAAGGAAACGAGGTAAGGGTGAGGGTGGGTCCTCCAGAGCAGAAGCTCCTCCTCCTTCCTGGCTTCTCCCTGCTGGAGGGGGAAAAGGGCTTCGTCTCTCGCGAGGGCTGCATAGGTGAGTCTCCTCCTCCCACCCCCTATTTTGTGCATTTGGGTGATGGGGGCCCCCAGGGCTGCAGGGGGAGGATGCATGGGGGGTCCTGTGCATCTGATCCATTCGGGATCCACCACAACACCCAAATTGTGGGATGGAGATGCTCTCTCACTCTCTTCCTCTGCAAAGCCAGGAGGGCCCCTTGGTGCATGTTTTGGGGAGGGGGCACATAAAGTAAGTCTGCAATGCTGAGTTGTCCTCAGCGGAAGTACCTCTTCCGCGGCACTTTGATGAGAATTTACGCCCCACCATTCATCAGGCTGTGGCGTTCTCAAGCCTCATGGCTGACTCGCATGTGCCCATTCAGACGCACACTGCTGAGTGCTAGGTAGGGTCTTTGAAGGCTGACTAGAAAGCGCTCCTAAAAGTAACTTTAATCGAAGGAACCAAATGCAGGAGAGATCCCGGCTGAAAGTAGACAGACCTATGAAATGGGGTGGGGGGTGGAACCAAGAAAGCAAGAATGTCCGGGCCCTCCATGCTTCAATATCTACATTCCCCTCTGATACTGACACGCATGTGCTCGTTCAGACATGCAAACCCTCCCCCCCCCAACCCAAGACTTAGAAAGGGATCTTTTCAGATTGGATAGAAAGCAGTGCTGAGAATTCTGTGTCAAAGCTATTAATCGGAGGAATCAACTGTAAGAGAGACCCAGAGGGAAAGTAAACAAATCTATTGTAGTAAATGGAAATTAAAGCAACACTGATTTTTTAAATTATTTTTATTGGTGTTGCTGTTATTAAATTGATATACCACTTTATTGTCAAGATGGTTTCTGAGTGGTTTCCGAGCATAAAATCAATTACAAAAATATAAACAAACACATAATGAAAAATAACGTAAAATAGCGAATCAGTTTCATCAAAACCTAAAAAGTAAACATCAACATTTAAAATGTATAAGTAAACAAGCCCATTTAAACAGCACAGACTAACAGACCAACCCAAACCACGATGGGGCACAACTCAGCAGCATAAACCCCACAGAATCTGCAGCCCCATCGCTCACACCTGCCAGAGCACAAGGGTGGGAAGAGAAAAAAAAGCTTCTGCCTGCAGTTTTGGTGGCCTTCGTGAAATACTGTGGCAAGGATATGTGAAATGGCCGGTGTGAGAGTAACATGAGTTGCTGTGAGAGGAATAAAAACCTCCATATACAGAAGCACTATACCAGATCTCAGATGCAGGGAAGAAAGGTCATTTTGTTTTTCAGTAAGTAGTTAAAAATAAATCTAAATAAACTGTATGCAAGTCAGAATGAATGAACCAAGATTTCTTCAGCTGTGTGACAGCCTTTGTCTATCCCAACTTCAATGTAATTAGGGTAGGTGACCCTGGAGGAGAAGATTACAGCAATTGCTTGGGATCACAGAGGAACCTAGAAAGATAGGAAGCTGCCTTATACCAAGTCAGACCATTGGGCCATCCATCTCACTATTGTCAACCATCACTGGCAGCAACTCCTCAGGGTTTCAGACAGGTGACATCCTGCCCTACTTGGAGATCCTTGAAACTGACCCTGGGATCTTCTTCCAGGAAGGCTGAGAGAGGGAGGCTGCACGGTGGGGAAAGAATGGTAAGAGACAGTTCAGGAGGAGAGACGCTGCACCTTGTGACCCTCAGTCCTACTGAAGGCTTTGATTTGTGGCACTTGTCATGTGGAAGAATGTTACCCTCTCCCGCAAATGTCCAACATTTTGTTTTAGTATCAGCATTCACCAGGCTCACTTTAAAGGAGGAAGACCTGGTTGCTAGCCAGAATCGTCCATGCTTTTTCCTCTCCTGAAAGTGTAGTAAGAGAACAATGTATTGACTTTGCAGAACTTGGTCGCACCTCTAATTAGGAGGCCAAAAAGCCAGAATTGGCAGGAAACAAAAGAGTTCCTTCAGCCTCTTGGAGGCTTTTCTAGAGCAGATCACAGATGGATGGGGAAGACTCATCTGGCTCAGAAGCAGGAAGAGGCTCCCATATCACCCAGGCTGGGAGCAGTGGGGGACTCTGGGGAAGAACCATGCAGACGGTCTTGGGTGAGGAGGACACACTCAGCTCAGATGTGCAGCGGCAACAGTTCAGGCATTTCCGCTACCAGGAGGCCAAGGGACCCCGAGAGGTTTGTAGCCGACTGCACCGTCTCTGCCGGCAGTGGCTGAAGCCAGAACGACACACAAAGAGTGAGATCCTGGACCTTGTGATCCTGGAGCAGTTCTTGGCTGTCCTTCCACCAGAGATGGAGAACTGGGTGAGGGAATGTGGAGCGGAGACCACTTCCCAGGCAGTGGCCCTGGCCGAAGGTTTCCTCCTGAGCTGGGCAGAGGACAAGAAGCAGGCGGAGCAGCAGGTGAGAGAGAGTTTCATACTTGTAGTTCCAAAGGGCTCAGAATGTGACAGAGGGAATCCCCAAATTGCCCAGCATCTCTCTCTCTCCCTGTGTGTGTGTGTGTCTGTAAAACATCCAAGGAAGGATATCCAGAACAATAAACCTCTTCAATACTTGCTGCTATTTCAGAGAAAGGACCCGTTTTCAGAAATGGCCACTGCTTTCCTTGAGGCAGAGAGGACTTCATTGGATACCATACAGAGGCCTCTGGGTAAGGATTAATGGGATATATCACAATTCGGTCTCCCTCTTTGCATTTTGAAATAAATCCATGGAATCCTTTACTGGTTCCCTTATGTACAACACTTGACAACTTTATATGTGAGAACCAAGGCTTTGATATGGGGCCAGGGGCCCAAATGGGGAGACTGGTGTTTTTACACGACTGAAATATAAAATGGATACAAACCCTCAGCAGATACGACTTCTTCTGAGGCCCACGCGTGGTTAGCCAGGCATTGCTTCACCTCCGAGACCAGCACATTCTACTGGTTTCCCACTTACCTTTGTCTCTCACAGGAGATGGAGTGATGCTGGCAAGGCCTCCTCAGCCGTCTCTTCCTTGTGACTATGGAGAACCAGCTTCTGTGGCACTGGATCAGGTAGGGGGAAGGATCAGTGGGGAGAGAGAGGCTGGGGGCTGCCAGGATGCCTCTGTTCCCTGCTCACCTTCCTGGCTCTGAACAAACCTCTCCTGCTCTTTGCCCCTGTCAAAGTTGTTCAGCTGTGAACACAAGATTAAAATATTATTAAAATACACAATTTATTTATTATTTCAATTTATATTGAAATAAAACAATCCCATTAGTACAGGTTACCTAGTAAAACAATTAGTAGTAGATAATCTTTGTGCTACCTGTGAGGATGAAATGCTTCCCTTTTCTTTTAGGGTCCAGTGTCCTATGAGGATGTGGCTGTGAATTTCACGGAGGAGGAGTGGGCCCTGCTGGATCCTGACCAGAGAGTTCTGCATAAAGAAGTCATGGAGGAGAACTGCAAGATTGTGGCCTCTCTTGGTAAGGCTCCATGTTGGATGATAATATATGTTGTGAAATTCAATTATTTATATATCTGATGAACCCCAATATTCTGATCTGGCTCAACAGCGCCACCTACAGCATCTGGGATTGTCACCCCCTTGCAGGTAACTGGCAGCTATCTACTGTATTGTCTCTCAGTATACTTTCTCCAGTTATGGCCTTCTAAGCCATGGTCAGACGGGTCTGAGCTGCCCAGGCCTTTTGAAATGTAAGTTTCAGAGTTGTTAAGGAAGCGGAAGTAGCCTCTGTCATTTTCTGGTTAGCCAAAGGGACCACTGACATCAGAGATGGAGCATATTTCATGACTGGGGCAAACAATCGTCCATCTCCAAAAATAAGTGGGTGTTTACTGCTCTCAGGTTCTCCTAAATATGTGAGGGTTTTGGCATTACTGAAACATGTGGTTAGGAGTCAGAAGACCCTCTCTTTCAGGAACCCTGCACATGCTGTCAAATCCAAGACTCTGTTCAAGGAGGTAACTTAGCCAGTGACATTAGATTGACGGCATTGATTTTATTTACAAACCTGTGTTGTGTTTGATTGTTGTCTCCCTTTCCTTCCATTTCCTTCTCCCGCTCCGGAAAAAAATTATTTATGTTTTGATATTTGGCTTCTCTCGGTTTTATTATTTGGCATTTATCACTATAACTTTGCCCCATGTGCTAAGATGAATTTGGAGCCGTGTCCTAAATACAGACCAGAGCCATCGGAAGTATGATGGAAGAGCCCTGTCATAACTATTGACCAATTTTGCCCATTTTTTTCTGTTGTGACAGGCGGCATCTCTCCAAAGTCTCACGCCCAGCACATCCAGTGCCTCCCTCCAAGATCGTTTGGTTCAGGATTGGGAAATAGATTCAGTTGGTGGGTTGGATCCTTCCTTCCCCTGCCCCAGTGAGCTAATTTAGACAGCTAGGCAGGGATGACCACCTGTCAATCTGCTGACATCACTATGACATCAGATGACCACTTGAAAGTGGCTCACTGACCTCTAATATGCAGTCCCATTCATACCTGTCCACATTGGATGTGACATGTTTGGGGGCAAAAAACCATGTAGGTCAAGTTAGGCCCCCCTGCAAGGCCTAATGAGGCTCCTGGACCAGAATTTTTCCATTGCTGCTTCAGCTGGAGAAGTCAGGGGTTGGCCTTGAGGCCTTCTGTGTGCAAATGACATCCACATACATTGAATGATGGAGCCTAACCTTTTTGTCATATTTTTATATTTCCATTGCTCATAACTGTTCAGAAGACAATGCATGTTGTTATTTCATTTACCTGCACAACAGTCTTGTGAGGTATGCTGAGAGCAATTGACACGAGACAACACAAGGAGCTTAATCTCTGAAATGGAAGCTGAAACCGGGTCTCCATTGCCAAAACGTTAATTTACATTATTCATTAATTTGGGGCTCCGTTTCCCCCTAAGGCTCTAATTAGTTTCTCTCTTCATTGCAGAAGGAGGTGAACTGCAAACCAAGAATAAGGGAGACCCTGATAAAATCAGCACTGTGGAGAAGCCATATAAATATTTGGAGTGTGGAGAGAGCTTCAGTCAGAGCTCCTATCAAAGAATTCACACAGCGGAGAAACCCTATCAATGCTTAGAATGTGGAAAGAGGTTCGGTCTGAACAAAGACCTTGTTTGTCATAAAAAAATTTACACTAGAGAGAATCCATTTCATTGTTTGCAAGATGGAAAGAAGTTTAGGTGGAAGGAAAGCCTCACTTTCCATCAGAGAATTCATACCAGAGAAAAACTATATCAATGCTTGGTTTGTGGTAGAAGCTTTAATACAGGCATAGACTACTGTCATCATCAAAGAATTCACAGTGCGGACAAGCCATTTCAATGCTTGGAATGTGGAAAGAACTTCAGTCAGAGCTCCAATCTCATTTCCCATCAAAGAATTCACAGCAGGGAAAAACCATATCAGTGCTTGGAATGTGGAAAGAGCTTTAGCCAGAGCTCCAATCTCACTTCCCATCAAAGTATTCACACAGGGGACAAACCATATCAGTGCTTGGAATGTGGAAACTGCTTCACCTGCAAGGCCAGCCTTACTTACCATCAAAGAATTCATACAGGGGAGAAGCCATATCAGTGCTTGGAATGTGGAAAGAGCTTCAGAGACAGCTCCCACCTCACTTCCCATGAAAGAATTCACAGTGGAGAGAAACCATATAAATGCTTGGAATGTGGAAAGAGCTTCAGTCGGAGCTCCAATCTCACCTCCCATGAAAGAATTCACAGCTTGGAGAAACCATATCAATGCATGGAATGTGGAAAGAGCTTCAATCAGAGCTCCAATCTCACTACCCATCAAAGTATTCACACAGGGGAGAAACCATATCAGTGCTTAGAATGTGGAAAGAGGTTCCGTCTGAACAAAGACCTTGTTTGTCATCATAAAATTCACACCAGGGAGAAATCGTATCAGTGTTTGGAAGATGGAAAGAGGTTTAATCAGAGCTCCCACCTCACTTCTGTTAACACACGTGTCTATTGGGAACCTGAGTGTGTGAACCTGCCACCCACGTGTCCCATTAAACACGCCTCCTTGAGAGGAGGGGAATCTTTTGCTAGGGATAAACCAAGTGCTTTGCTCTGAAATGTGCCTAAATGGTGTAACCCAAGAAATGCAGGTCCAAACAGGCTAAAGCAAAGCTTTCTTTTACTGAGAGAAAAGAGAAGAATAGCGATACAAAAGGACTGGGTGCATGGCAGCATTTCCCATTAGTACTCTAACCCAAACTAAAGAGATAAAAGGTCTCTACTGCTATAAGGAATGACAGGTAGCAGAGATTACCTATCCTAGGCCCAAGGAGTGGGCAGTGGGATTCAGCTGAAGTGACATGAAGGAGCCAAAAAGGAAGAAGGACCCTCTTTGCCTCAAGGTTTGCACCGAGACACAGACTCCTTCCTGAACTGTCGCCTGCAGTCCTGCGCTGTGCTCATTGAGAGCGTAGTTACATGTTGGAGCTCAGAATCTCTATCTTGGGTCTCAAATCCTGCTCTTAAATACACTTTCCCTCTTACAAATCAACGTGAAAAGAAAGGGTCTGGGGATGAGGTGATCTCACATTGTGTGTGTGTTTCTTACTGACACTCAGAAAAACTAAGGCTACTTTCTAATGCTTTCTGTAAACAATGGGATCATCCTGCTAAGCTTGAGGGAAGCCTGCCAAGGACGAGGATAACATTTAATTCAGTGTCTTCTTGTTCCTCTTTGGTTGCCAACAAAATGGCCTTGCTTCTGTCCTCTCACAGCACTTCAGGAAGGCACAACAGGAGGTATGGGGTGGGAAGTGTAGTCCAGAATACTTGCCATCCCTTTGAGTCTCAATGAACCAAATTGGAGGTTAGCCAGAGCACTCCTAACATTTCCCATGGAAGAATTCACAGCAGAGAAAAAACATTATCAGTGCTGAAAATGTGGGAAAAGCTTCAGTCGGAGAGGCAATCTCACTTTCTATGAAAAGCTTCACAACGGGGAGAAACCATATCCGTGTTTGGAATGTGGACAGAGATTCAGCTCAAGGGAAAATTATACTTGCCATCAAATAGTTCATACAGGAGAGAAACCCTATCAGTGCTTTGAATGCGGAAAGAGCTTCACCACCAAAGGAAATTTCACTTCCCATCAAAGAGTTCCCAGCAGGGAGAAGCCATAAAAGCAGTCGCAGCTGGTGGTCACTGGACCTGGCAGGGCTGCTAAGAGGTCCGTGAGGCACGGTTTGCGGGTTTGCCAAGGCTTGGTCAAGTTGCTCTGTTGCAAAGGGACTGTGGGCACTTAAGCATTACAACTGTACAATTACATACTAAAGTGAAAAGTGGCTCATTTGGTTCAGAAGTCCCTGCTGTCCCTGTCGCTTCTCTGCTAGGAGAAAAATTGTGTGGCCTTCATCTGTTCTCATTCTTTCCCCATCCTCTGTTGCAAACAAACGGTGGACACTTAAACATTACAGTTGTGCACATGATGTATCACTGAACACCAAAGTCCGGATCGTTCAGACCATGGTATTCCCGATCTCTATGTATGGATGTGAAAGTTGGACAGTGAAAAAAGAGGATAAGAGAAAAATCAACTCATTTGAAATGTGGTGCTGGAGGAGAGCTTTGTGCATACCATGGACTGTGAAAAAGTCAAATAATTGGGTGTTAGAACAAATTAAACCAGAACTGTCACTAGAAGCTAAAATGATGAAACTGAGGTTATCCTACTTTGGGCACATCATGAGAAGACAGGATTTGATTCCACAAAGGAAGCCACAGACCTGAACTTACAAGATCTGAACAGGGTGGTTCATGACAGATGCTCTTGGAGGTCACTGATTCATAGGGTCGCCATAAGTCGTAATCGACTTGAAGGCAAATAAAAACAACAAAACATGCTTAGCACTTAAATGTCTAACTTTGTTTCAGAATTGCTGTCACAATTTCTAGCGTGGGATCATGCCGCAATAACCTTGCATTACACAGAAGTAAGCCTCACTGAATTACATACGGATTTTTCGCTGATAATTAGGATTGTACCTTGAATTGATTAGGCTTAAAGGTGCCACTTAGGACTGTTGAGGAAGGTCCCCATAAATTTCCAGACCTGCGGGAGAAGATTATTCCTATCCCCCAGTTCATTTAATTTTTATGTCTTCTTTCCAGAATGTAGAATAAGATGGAGGTTTTATTTTGTACGTCGCCCAGAGTGGCTGGATAACCAGTCAGATGGGCGACAATAAATTTAATAATAATAATAATAATAATAATAATAATATTAAGTGGCCTAGGACCTGATCCGGGTTAAAATCACCACTTGGCCATGAAGCTGAGTGTGTGACCTTTGACCAATTATTGTCTCTCAGCCTAACCTACCTCACAGGATTGTTGTGAGGATAACATTAGAGGAAAGAGACCCATGAAAGGTGGAACAGATATAAGTGCAGGCCTGTAACCAGGGTGGGGCAAATGGGTGTGCATTGTTTTCTTTTTAATTCATGAGATGACAGACGACAACCGCTATGTAAAGAATGACAGCTTGTTTTAAGGACAGGAACAATTTGAGAATAGGACCCTCTGAAAAATTTGGGGAATAAGGCAGGGAGAGTGCACAACAAACGCCCAGAGCTTGGAAAAGTTACTTTTTTGAACTACAACTCCCATCAGCCCCAGCCAGCATGGCCACTGGATTGGGCTGATGGGAGTTGTAGTTCAAAAAAGTAACTTTTCCAAGCTCTGCGAAAGCCTCATTTGGAAGAGCCCCCAAAAGTCTGCTCACTCAAAAATTTCCCTCACTGAGGGTGGATTTTTCATGATCACAATCACCATATAATTACTAAAGTGATTCTGTGGAAAAAATCACAGCCTGTATAGTAACATGAGCCTTAAAGAGTTATATATTAGAACTTTGTATTATCTGCTAGAGTTCGACTCCACTCCTTGGACCTTTTTTGCTCAACTTTTCATTTTCACTTTCTGTTGTGTTTTCTACCCAGCCAGCAATAAAGAAGCATGTTTGTCTGTAGTAAGAAATAAGACTTTGTTTATTCTGCAGCTATTATAATGAGTAGAGCAGGATTGGGTGCTTATTGCTAAAGGGTGAAATAAACAGATAACTTAAAAGTGATCTGAAAGAAGGCTACCCTTTCCTTTGTTAAAGCGTTCACTATACTCACAATCATAGTGGCTATTTGCGTCTTCTTCTTTTGGCTACTTGATGGCAAAGGATGAAATCAGCCCTATAGAAATATTGCTGTGTACACAACAGTTAGTTAGCTGGCTGGCTGAACATCTATGCTGTAACTCAGGTTTAATTTCTGATTTTCCCAATATGTGAAGCTCAGGTCCTGGGCCCAGCGCTCTTCAACATTTTTATTAACGACTTGGATGAGGAGATACAGAGCATGCTTATCAAAGTTGCAGATGATACAAAATTGGGGAGCATAGCTAACACCATGGAAGACAGAAACAAAATTCAAAGGGACCTTGATAGGCTGGAGCATTGGGCTGAAAACAACAGAATGAAATTCAACAGGGATAAATGCAAAGTTCTACACTTAGGAAAAAGAAACCAAATGCACAGTTATAAGATGGGGGATATTTGGCTCAGCAATACGACATGAGAGAAGGATCTTGGAATTGTCGTTGATCACAAGCTGAATATGAGCCAACAGTGGCTGCAAAGAAGTGTGATGTGGCTGCAAAAAAGGCAAATGCTATAATAGGCTGCATTAACATAAGTATAGTTTCCAAATCGCATGAAGTATTAGTTCCCCTCTATTCAGCACTGGCTAGGCCTCATCTTCAATACTACATCCAGTTCTGGTCTCCACTCTTCAAGAAGGATGCAGACAAACTGGAACAGGTTCAGAGGAGGGCAGCAAGGGTGATCAGAGGACTGGAAACAAAGGCCTATGAGGAGAGACTGGAAGAACTGGGCATGTTTAGCCTGGAGAAGAGAAGACTTAAGGGGAGATATGATAGCACTCTTCAAATACATGAAAGGTTGTCACACAGAGGAGGGCCGGGATCTCTTCTCAATCGTCCCAGAGTGCAGGACACGGAACAATGGGCTCAAGTTGCAGGAAGCCAGATTTCGACTGGACATCAGGAAACACTTCCTGTTAGAGCCATATGACAATGGAACCAATTGCCTAGAGAGGTAGTGGGCTGTCTCGGTATAAGATACCTTCATGTCTTTCTATGTCTCTTTATGTCCTCCCCTCCCCAAATACAGCCATGTTGTCCTCCAGTCTCACTTGGACCTACCCTGAGTTAAATAAAGGCCCTCCTTTCATTTGTTCATTCTCTGACTTCTACACAGTTCCTTTATTTAGATTTATTTTTAACCATTTGCTGTAAAGCAAAATAACATTCCGTGCCTGCATCTGAAATCTGGCTGGTATACTGCATCTGTACAGGGAGGTTTTATCTGCATTGTAGGCAGGAAGGGACTTTGGGGGGGGTGCTTTCACTGGAGAACCATGCCCTCACATCCACCTCTCCCTCCACAATTCCTTTCCTATCTAGGAATATTTTTATTCATTTTAACCCTTAGAGAACCAAGCAGAGGGAGGGACTGGCTCTAGGTCAGTGGTAGAGCGCCTACTCTACCTGCAGAAGGCCCCAGAACTTCCAATCCTCCAGCGGCATCTCAAAAAGATTTGAGTGGCAAGTGAGGGGGAAAACTCCCAGGGCGGGAGAAGGCCAGGCAGTGGGACCCCTCTCTCAAAGCCAGTGCCAAAGAGGGATCAGCCCTGACCACAGTGGGGTGTCTTGGACTGGGGCTGCATGCACACCACATACATTTAAAGCATGTTTTACACCCCCCAAAGAACCCTGGGAACTGTAGTTCGTTAAGGGTGCTGGGAGCTGTAGATCTGTAAGAGGTAAACTACAGTTCCCAGGATTGGGGTGAGGGCTACGTGCTCTAAATTTAAATGTTTGGTTTGTATGCCAACTCAGTGACACTTCAGGGTTCCAAACTTCAGGTTCTTTGGTCTGAAGGACCGGACTGCCTAAAACTAATCAGGTTAAAGGTTGCCATATGATTTCTACGCTTGGTTGTTTATAGGCTGGGTTCCACGTTTCCAGATCCAAGCTGGTAAAAGGTGCGCCTAGCCACTGACGTCAGCTGGGCCTCTAGTGACAGAGATGGATCCAGGAGCTCTTCCAGACCATGAGCTTCCTCCTTTGTAAGCGGCAAACCAACTAAAACATCTCAAGACAACTCCAGTACAGATTCAGATAAATGTATGGTGTGCATGTTCTGCCGGTGACACTTCAGGATCCCGAACTTCAGGTTCTTTGGTCTGAAGGACTGGACTGCCTTTAACTAATCAGGTTTAAAAGCCAGGTGGTCGGTATAGGGCATTATCTTCGCTTTTTGGGGGGAGGGTGAGAGAGTTTTATGTTGTAGCTGGCTAGCACAAGAATTTGCTTTGAGCTGCACAGCACAGTTTTATAAGATGTTAGTTTAATGTTAATGCTTAAGGATACAACATAATGACAACATTTTAAAATGTACGCAAAGCGCGTTATATGGAATGTGGTCTTTAAAAGTATTCTGGTTATGTGTCAGACCATGGTGTTATCTCTGTGTTAATTGATTTTAGTTTGTTTTAATGTTTGTAGCTCCTGAAGGATTATTCCGAAACGCGTCGAGCTCACAATAAATCTCCTCAGCACCAGAGCCTGTCTCTCTTTCCTGCCTTCAGTTTGGTGCTTTTCCCTTTTGCTTCTGCCTAAAAAGCCAGGTGCAACATTTCTAGGCTTGGCTGTTTACAGGCTGGGTGCCACATTTCAGCAGAGGAACCGTGACCTGCCAGTCTCCTCTTCGGAAGCTGAAGCAAACTTGCAGCTCTCTCTGAAGCAAGGCCCCATCGCTTCATGAACTCTTAAAACATATTATTTTTACTTAGTGTGGTGGTTTTGAGGATTTTGATCTCCCAGTGCTGGAGCGTACGTCTGCTCTGGTCTTGTTGTTAAAGGGCAAATGGGTACTCATCTTGCAAAAAAACCCCAAACACCTGTTCACTTTGCAGCAAAATTATTTGTTTTTATTTATTTATTATTTGGTTTATATCCCACCCTTCCTCCCAGCAGGAGCCCATTAAAGATTATTATATTAAAGATGATGGGTTAGGTCCAGGGGAAGTTAGTCATGTTTTAGTACCATTGAAATAATGGGAGAAGTTAATCTGGACTTACCAATGCCAAGAACTCTGTGTTACTAACACGTGTTTCTTTGTGAGTGGCCCCTGCTAAGAACATCACTGTGGCCATGTGCACTTTTCTGTCTGTCATTTCCTTCTCACCTCACCGTTTACCATCCCTCTGCCCCAAACCACGTGGATGCAGCAGACCTTGCAACGAACATGTCGTGCATCTGAGGAAGGGGACTGCAGCCCACGAAAGCTTCTGCCATAATGGGACTCTACGCTGCTTTTAACTCCCATGGATCTCAATGGAACGAAAGCATGCACACAACGCTTTATTTCATTCCTCTGGATTCGAAGGGTTAAAGTGAACTGAACAAGATTCCTAGAGAGGAAGGGAACTAAGGAAGGGGTGGGTTCCCCAGAGCAGAAGCTCCACCCTCCTTTTTGGCTTCTCCCTCCTGGAAGGGGGAAAGGGCTTCATCTCCCGCGAGGGCTGCATAGGTGAGTCTCCTCCTCCCACCCCCTATTTTGTGCATTTGGGTGATGGGGGGCCCCCAGGGCTGCAGGGGGAGGATGCATGAGGGGTCCTGTGTATCTGATCCATTTGGGATCCACCACAACACCCAAATTGGGGGATGGAGATGCTCTCTCGCTCTCTTCCTCTGCAAAGCCAGGAGGGCCCCTTGGTGCATGTTTTGGGGGGAGAGGCATATAAAAAGTCTGCAATGCTGAGTTGTCCTCAGCGGAAGTGCCTCTTCCGCGGCACTTTGATGAGAATTTACGCCCCACCATTCATCAGGCTGTGGCGTTCTCAAGCCTCATGGCTGACCCGCATGTGCCCATTCAGACAGCACACAGCTGAGTGCTGGGGAGGGTCTTCGAAGGCTGACTAGAAAGCGCTCCTGAAAGTAACTGGCAGTCTTTTAATGGAAGGAACCAAATGCAGGAGAGATCCCGGCTGAAAGTAGACAGACCTATGAAATGGGGTGCGGGGTGGAACCAGGAAAACAAGAATGTCCCGGCCCTCCATGCTTCAATATCTACATTCCCCTCTGATACTGACACGCATGTGCCCGTTCAGACATGCAAACCCTCCCCCCCCCAACCCAAGACTTAGAAAGGGATCTTTTGAGATTGGATAGAAAGCAGTGCTGAGAATTCTGTGTCAAAGATATTAATCTGAGGAATCAAATGCGAGAGAGACCCAGAGGGAAAGTAAACAAATCTAATGTAGTGAATGGAAATTAAAGCAACACTGATTATTATTATTATTATTATTATTATTAACAACAGCAATAATAAATTGAAATACTGCTGTATTGCCAAGATGGCTTCTAAGTGGTTTCCAAGCCTAAAATCAATTACAAAAATATCAACAAACACATAATGAAAAATAAAATAGAGAATCAAACAATTTCCTCAAAACCTAAAAAATAAAATGAAATGTATAGGTAAAAATGGAAACGGTCTGCCTTCAAGTTGATCCCGACTTATGGCTACGCTATGAATAGGGTTTTCATAATAAGCAGTATTCAGAGGGGGTTTACCATTGCCTCCCTCTGAGGCTGAGAGGCAGTGACTGGCGCCAGCTCACCTAGTGAGCTTCAGGGATGTGTGGAGATTCGAACCCTGGTCTTCCAGGTCCTAGTCCAATACTCTAACCACTAAGCCACACTGGCTCTCTGAATAGGGTTTTCATGGTAAGCGGTATTCAGAGGGGGCTTACCATTGCCTCCCTCTGAGGCAGTCACTCGCCCAAGGTCACTCAGTGAGCTTCACGGCTGTGTGGGGATTCAAACCCTGGTCTTCCAGGTCGTAATCAAGCACCTTAACCACTACACCACTATACTACAAGTAAATTATACAAGTATACTGTAAGTAAACAAGCCCATTAAAACAGCACAGACCAACTGAAACCACGATGGGGCACAATGGAGCTGTGTAACCACCATGAAATTGTAGGCCAAAAGGGGTGGGAAGGCAAAAAGCCTTCTGGCCACACTTTTGGTGAAACTAGTGAAACATGGGGATATGCAAAACAGTTTTTATGAGAGCAACACAAATAGCTGTGAGAGGAATAAAACCTCCATATACAGAAGCAGTATGTCAGATCTCAGATGCAGGGAAGAAAGGTTATTTTGCTTTTTCAGTAAATAATTCAGAATTAATCTAAATAAAGGAACTTGTGTACAAGTCAGAGAATGAATGAACAAAGATTTCTTCAGCTGAGTCACAGCCTTTGTATAACTCAACTTCAGTGTAGTTTAGTGTAAGTGAGGCTGAACCAGGAGATGGCAGCAACGGATTGGGATCAGAGAGGAACCTAGAAAGATAGGAAGCTGCCTTCTACTGAGTCAGATGGTTGGGCCATCTTCCTGAGTATTGTCAATACTGATAGGCAGGGGCTCCCCAGGGTTTCAGACAGGAGGCATCCGGCCCTACTCAGAGAACCTTGGGATTGAACCTGGGACCTTCTTGAAGGATGATGACTAAATGGAAGGTTGAGAGAAGGAGGAAGCACAGTGAGAAAGAGTGTAAGAACTTCAATTGGTGGCTCTCATGTGGAGGAATGTTCCCCCCTCCCGCAAATGTCCAATGTATCAGCATTCACTAGGCTCTTTTTAAAGAAGAAAGATCTGGTTGTTAGCCAGGATCATCCACGCCTTCCTGTCCTTACAGTGTAAGAATTCTATAAAAGAACAATATCTTGGCTTTGCAGGACTTGGTAGCACCTGTAATTAGGAGACAAAAAGGCTTGAGGCAGAAATTGGCAGGAGACGAAGGAGTTCCTGCAGCCTCTTGGAGGCTTTTCTAGAGCAGATCACAGATGGATGGGGAAGACTCATCTGGCTCAGAAGCAGGAAGAGGCTCCCATATCACCCAGGCTGGGAGCAGTGGGGGACTCTGGGGAAGAACCATGCAGATGGTCCTGGGCGAGGAGGACACCCTCAGCTCAGATGTGCAGCAGCAACAGTTCAGGCATTTCCGCTACCAGGATGCTGAGGGGCCCCGAGAGGTTTGCAGCCGACTCCATCGTCTCTGCCGGCAGTGGCTGAAGCCAGAGCGACACACGAAGAATCAGATCCTGGACCTGGTGATCCTGGAGCAGTTCTTGGCTGTCCTTCCACCAGAGATGGAGAACTGGGTGAGGGAATGTGGAGCGGAGACCACTTCCCAGGTGGTCGCCCTGGCAGAAGGTTTCCTCCTGAGCCAGGCAGAGGACAGGAAGCAGGCGGAGCAGCAGGTGAGAGTGTTTCATTGAGATAAATCCAAGGGTCTCAGAATTTGAGGGAAGGTATCCCAAAATTGCCCAGTCACCCCCCTCTCTCTGTGTGTAAAACATCCAAGGAAGGATATCCAGAACAATAAACCACCTGATTCAATGTCTTCAATACTTGCTGCTATTTCAGAGAAAGGACCCGTTTTCAGAAATGGCCACTGCTTTCCTTGAGGCAGAGAAGACTTCACTGGATACCATACAGAGGCCTCTGGGTAAGGATTAATGGGATATATCATAATTCAGTCTCCCTCTTTGCATTTTGAAATAAATCCATGGAGTCCTTTACTCGTTCCCTTATGTACAACACTTCATGACGTTATATGTGAGAACCAGCGCTTTGATATGGGGCCAGGAGCCCAAAGGGGGAGACTGATGTTTTTACATGACTGAAATATAAAATGGGTATAAACCCTCAGCAGATACGACTTCTTCTGAGGCCCACGCGTAGTTAGCCAGGCATTGCTTAACCTCTGAGACCAGCACATTCTACTGGTTTCCCACTTACCTTTGTCTCTCACAGGAGATGGAGTGATGCCGGCAAGACCTCCTCAGCCGTCTCTTCTCTGTGGCGGAGGGGAAGCAGCTTCTGTGGCACTGGAACAGGTAGGGGGAAGGATCAGTGGGGGGGACAGAGGCTGGGGGAAGGCAGGGTGCCTCTGTCGCCTGCTCCCCTCTCTGGGCCTGAACAAATCTCCCTCCTGCTCTTTGTCTCTGTCAAAGCTCTTCTTAACGAAGGCTGTGAATGCCATTCAAGAAGGTTTACATCCTGAGAATAATGAGCAGCCACCTCACCTTGACAAGCCTTTGGAATGTAACTTGTTGTTGTTATTATATATCATTTAATGCCCTACACGGTTTTAGCCCAGTCTATCTGAAGGAGCGTCTCCAGCATCGTCAGGGATGCCGCTCAACAAGATCAGCCTCAGAAGACCTTCTCTCGATCCCACCGGTTAAAACAGCTAGACTGGTGAGGACTAGAGAGAGGGCTTTTTCAATAGTGGCCCCCACCCTGTGGAACTCTCTCCCAAATGATCTCCGCCATGCCCCTTCTATGATGAGCTTCCGCCGGGCCTTGAAGACCTGGCTCTTCAGGCAGGCTTTTGGGATGGGTTAGGTTTTTACTGTTATGGTTTTAAATTTTAACATTTTAATGTATTGTTTTTTATCTTGTACGTCGCCCAGAGTGGCTGGACAACCAGCCAGATGGGCGACTAATAAATTAAATAAATAAATAAATAAATAAAATAGGCTTGTAAACAGTTTACAAATTCAAGGAACCAGTTACACAAAGATTACAATGCTGTTACAATACACAATAAAACAAGCCCTTTAGAAAAGATTACTTAGTAAAATGATTAGTAATAGATCATTTTTATGCTATCTTTGAGGAGGAAATGTTTCCTTTTCTTTTTAGGGCCCAGTGTCCTTTGAGGATGTGGCTGTGCATTTCACAGAGGAGGAGTGGGCCCTGCTGGATCCTGACCAGAAAGCGCTGCGTAAGGAAGTCATGGAGGAGAATTTTGGAGTTGTGGCCTCTCTCGGTAAGGCTCCTGGTTGGGTCATAATATCTGTTGCGAAATGCAATTATTTATATATCTGATGAACCCCAATATTCTGATCTGGCTCAACAGCGCCACCTACAGCATCTGGGATTCTAAGCCCCCTGCAGGATGGGTCACTGCAAAGCTGTTACCACCATGCTGGGCTCCACCTAAGGGTGACCATACCAGCCAAGCACCGCATGTGGTGTCTGGGCTGGGATGCATTTTTCTGATGAGATGCTTATTTTATCAATTTCCGTGAATGCCGCTCTGTGGCAGGAGAAAGGCATGAACCTATTACAGTGAGATATATATTTCTGGCCAACCGTATGTCCCACCTTTCGATAGCTTTGCCTGCTGGGATTGAGCTCTATATGGAGCAGGGGCACTCTGTTCACTTTCTCGTCTATTTCTGTGGCTTTCTAGACTTCTCCTGAAGTGGACATATACTGGAGACTACAATGCATAAGCGTCAGCTGCTGTGGGATAGTTCAGTTGCCATCATGGAAGCAGCTGGGGGGCCAGGAAGTGACAGCAAGGGCCTGGTGGGTGGAGGAGGCGAGAGTTGGAGGGAGCAGGGGTGGCACACCGTCCTCACCCACACTCCTTGCAACCTGAAATTGGGTGGGGTCGGGGAAATGTTCCTTGCTGGGCAGAGGAGGGGATCCATTTATGGGTCTCGGAACCAAGGTCCTAATGTCTCAAGAGGCCCCTGCTCCAATCTCCTTCCTTGCTGCTTCACATCCAATCTCCTCCCATTTTAGGACATTGTCCAAGTCCTATGGCCCCTTCAACCAGCTGCCCAATATCTCTTTGCCTTTTTGTGATTGTTGTGAGAGCAATTGGCACAAGACTACACAAGGAGCTTAATCCCTGAACTGGACGCTGAAACCAGGTCTCCATTGTCACAAACATTAATAGGCATTATTCAATAATTTGGGGCTCCATTTCCGTCTAAAGCTCTAATTAGTTTCTCTCTTCATTGCAGAAAGTGGCAAATTGCAAATTAAGAATAAGGGAGACCACAATAAAATCCATACAGTGGAGAAGCCGTATAAATATTTGGAGTGTGGAGAGAGCTTCATTCAGAGCTTCCATCAAAGTATTCACACAGCAGGGAAACCCTATCAATGCTTGGAATGTGGAAAGAGGTTCCGTCTGAACAAAGACCTTGCTTGTCATCAAAAAATTCACACCAAGGAGAAACCATATCAGTGTTTGGAATGTGGAAAGAGCTTTAGCTGGAAGGAAAGTCTCACTGTGCATAAAAGAATTCACAGCGGGGAGAAGCCATATCAATGCTTGGAATGTGGAAAGAGCTTCAGAGTCAGCTCCCACCTCACTGCCCATCAAAGAATTCACAGTGGAATGAAACCATATAAGTGCTTGGAATGTGGCAACAACTTCACCTGCAAGGCTAGTCTTACTTACCATCAAAGAATTCATACAGGGGAGAAACCATATCAGTGCTTGGAATGTGGAAAGAGCTTCAGAGGCAGCTCCCACCTCACCTCCCATGAAAGAATTCACAGTGGGAAGAAGCCATATCAATGCTTGGAATGTGGAAAGAGCTTCAGAGAGAGCTCCAGTCTCACCTCCCATGAAAAAATTCACAGCGGGGAGAAACCATATCAATGTTTGGAATGTGGAAAGAGCTTCAGCTCAAGAAAAAATCTTACTTGCCATCAAAGAATTCACAGTGGAATGAAACCATATAAGTGCTTGGAATGTGGCAACAACTTCACCTGCAAGGCTAGTCTTACTTACCATCAAAGAATTCATACAGGGGAGAAACCATATCAATGCATGGAATGTGGAAAGAGCTTCAGAGACAGTTCCCACCTCTCTTCCCATGAAAGAATTCACAGTGGGAAGAAGCCATATCAATGCTTGGAATGTGGAAAGAGCTTCAGAGTGAGCTCCAATCTCACCTCCCATGAAAAAATTCACAGCAGGGAGAAACCATATCAATGTCTGGAATGTGGAAAGAGCTTCAGCTTAAGGAAAAATCTTACTTGCCATCAAATAGTTCACACAGGGGAGAAACCCTATCAGTGCTTTGAATGTGGAAAGAGTTTAACCACCAAAAGAAATCTCACTTCCCATCAAAGAATTCACAGCAGAGAGAAACCATAAAGTAGGTGGCAGCTGGTGGGCCTGACAGGGCTGCCGAGAGGTGCATGAGGCATGGCCAACAAATTTGCTGAGGCTTGGTCAAGTTGCTCTCTTGCAAAGGGACTGTGGGCACTTAAGCATTATAACTGTACGATTACATAGCATCTAACTAAAGTGAAAAGTCTCTCATCTGGTTCAGAAGTGGTCCCTGCTGTCCCTGTTGCAGAGAGCAGGAGGAAATATGTGTGGCCTTCACATCATTCTTTCCCCATCCTCCACCTTTGCAAACAAACAGTGGACACTTAAACATTACAGTTGTGCACAGTCTTAGCACTTAAACGTCTAATCTTGGTTCAGAATTGCTCTCACAATTTTTAGGGTGAGATCATGATACAATAACCTTACATTACAGAGAAGTGAGCCCCACTCAATTTGCATAGGGATTTTTCGCTGATAATTATGTACAGGACTGCAGCCTGGCTTGATTCGTGTTAAAGATGCCAGTTAGGTCTGTTGAGAAAGGTCCCCATAAATTTCCAAACCTATGGGAAAAGAGTGTTTCCCTCCTTCGCCTTACTCACTTCTACGTCTTCTTTCCAGAATGGAATAAGATGGAGGGATATTATGTGTATCAGGACCTGGGGGATCAGGGTTAAAATGACCACTTCGCCACAAAGCTCACTGTGTTATCTTGTCCAGCCACTGTGACTCAGCCTGACCTACCTCACAAGGTTGTTTTGAGGATAACATTTGGGATAAGGAGCCCGTGAATGCCACCTTGAAAGAAAGGTTAAACAAATATAAGGGTAATGATTATTTAATTAAGAATGATAATTTAAACAAAAATCTATCTCCAGCCTGCCTGCCTTGGGTTGGGGAGGGGTGTGTGTGTGTGGCTAGATGTGGAATCATGAAAAAAACTCAAAGGAAAAAATATAGGACACAACAAGGATATTCAAGCTTACAAACGTTGGACTTACAGGAATGGGGCTCCTGAGAAGAGCCGAGCGCCGGCTATCACCTTGGGCAAGTGCAGGTTTGGAGCTTGTTGTTCAGTAAAAACTTTAGCCCAGAAAGCAGCCATTTATCATTTGTTTAGATAATCTTTCAACAGGCCTCCCCCCAGCTCCACTTGTCCTAATGACATATGAGGATATGGAATCAAGAGTCATGGGCTACCAAAATCTGTCAGATTATTTCAGACTTGGTCTTCTCAGAGGCCTATATGATTACAAGGGGCTTTAAGGGTGCCTGTCTGGAAATCACAAGGCATTTATCTGATGTTGACTTCCAGGCTATTTCCACATTAGTATCTCTCTTGGGAAACTGTCCCCCCACCTTAGTTAGCCTTTATCTGTCCATATGGCCGTAAGGGGCTTATAACCAAATGCAGATTTAATGCCCGGCAGCTGATGGAGGTTAAGGGACAATGGTCAAGGCAGGATGATCAGACGTTGCCCTGTTGGATTCCAGAAGGGGTTTCCTTAAGTTTTCCCATCATTTGATCACTAGTCAATGTGTCACCTGTGTGGAAGATGTGTGAGCAATTAAGAAGTGTTTCCTGAGGTTCTGCCGAAATCTGGCTTCCTGCAACTTGAGCCCATTATTCCGTTTCCTGCACTCTGGGACGATCAAGAAGACATCCCGGCCCTCCTCTATGTGACAACCTTTCAAGTACGTGAACAGTGCTATCATATCTCCCCTCAGTCTTCCCTTCTCAAGGCCTAAACAAGCCCAGTTCTTTCAGTCTCTCCTCATAGGGCTTGGTTTCCAGTCCCTTGATCATCCTTGTTACCCTCCTCTGAACCTGTTCCAGTTTGTCTACATCCTTCTTAAAGTGGGGTGTCTGGGGTACTCAAAGATGAGGCTTAACCAGTGCCAAATAGAGGGGAACTAGTACTTCATGTGATTTGGAAACTACACTTCTGTTCATGCCGCCCAAAATAGCATTTGCCTTTTTCTTAGCCACATTGAACTGTGGGCTCATATTCAGCTTGCAATCAACAATAGTTTCAAGATCCTGCTTGGATGTAGTATTGCTGAGCCAATTAACCCCCCAAATGGAGAGAATGAACAGGATGTACACCACCTTGAGCTCCTTGGAGGAAAGGTGGCGTATAAATGTAAAAACAAACACGCAAATTAAAGAGGAAAGAAGAGGCATTTCTTACATAGCTGAGATTAAATGTAGTGGTGGTAACTGGCCAGCCCAGGGTCCCATACTCACCAGCTCATCGCCCCATAGGGCTGGTGGTGGTCAGGTCCAAAACAAATGTGCACACACACCCCAGCTCCTGTTCTTACCGGTCTGTAAGGTGGTGCACCCCAATGCCCAACTGCATTGACTGCCCAACTGACTCCTTTCTCCCCATGTGACTTTGACCAGCACTCCAGAATTCAATAGTCCTTCCCACCATGACCTCATTCCAGTTATGTAATCACCAAATCTTCCTGAGAGCTTTGAAACTATCACGACTTCCCCAGTTTGATACCTTTTTGGGCCAGTCTAAAAACCTGCAGAGGCCTAGAAAACATGATACTGCCCTGTTGTGCATTCACACAGTACATTTATTCCACTGTTACTCCATTTTAAACAGTCATGCCTTCCCCCAAGGAATCCTGGGAAGAGTAGTTTGTGAAGGGTGCTGAAAGTTGCTAGGAGATCCCTGATCCCCTCACAGAGCTACAATCCCCCGAGTTCCCTGGGAAGAGGGATTGATTGTTAAGCCACTCTGGGAACTATAGCTGTCTGAGAAGAACTGGAGCCTTTTAACAACTCTCAGCACCCTTCACAAACTACACTTCCCAATATTCTTTGGGGGAAGCCATGAGTGTTTAAAGTGGAATAATAGTGGAATAAAGGTATGGTGTGAATGTGGCCCAGGACTTACAGCTAAAGGACCTAGACATATCCCTTATTTCCCTGTGTTCCATGTCTACTGAGAACTCAAGCATGGGCAGAGTGCCTTTCACTCTTCTGTTCTGGTTGTTTCATTGCCTTGTTGTTGTTGTTGTTATGTGCCTCCAAGTCAACATCTGGTGACCCTATGAATCAGCGACCTCCAAGAGGCCTTCCTCTTTTTCTATTCCCTTCTGTTTTTCCCAGCATTATTGTCTTTTCTAGTGAATCATGTCTTCTCATTATGTGTCCAAAGTATGATAACCCATCGGAAAGGGTGTGAGACAGGGGTGTATTTTATCACCCTATTTATTTAATCTATACACGGAACATATCATACGGAAAGCAGGATTGGACCAAGAAGGAGGAGGTGTGAAAATTGGAGGGAGAAACATCAATAATGTAAGATATGCAGACGATACCATACTACTAGCAGAAACCAGTAATGATTTGAAACGAATGCTGATGAAAGTTAAAGAGGAAAGCACAAAAGCAGGACTACAGCTGAACGTCAAGAAGACTAAAGTAATGACAACAGAAGATTTATGTAACTTTAATGTTGGCAATGAGGACACTGAACTTGTCAAGGATTATCAATGCCTCAGCACAGTCATTAACCAAAATGGAGACAAGAGTCAAGAAACTAGAAGAAGGCTAGGACTGGGGAGGGCAGCTGTGAGAGAACTAGAAAAGGTCCTCAAAGGCAAAGATGTATCACTGAACACTAAAGTCAGGATCATTCAGACTATGGTATTCCCAATCTCTATGTATGGATGTGAAAGTTGGACAGTGAAAAAAGCAGAGAAGAGAAAAATCAACTCATTTCAAAACTGGTGGAGGAGAGCTTTGCGGATACCATGGACTGCAAAAAAGACAAATAATTGGGTGTTAGAACAAATTAAACCAGAACACTCACTAGAAGCCAAAATGGTGAAACTGAGGTTATCATACTTTGGACACATAATGAGAAGACATGATTCATTAGAAAAGATAATAATGCTGGGAAAAACAGAAGGGAGTAGAAAAAGAGGAAGGCCAAAACACTGGCCGTGTTTTAATTGCATGTGTTCAAAACTGAAAGATGCATTTAAGAATTTCCTCTTAAACCTTTCTCAAAAATAAACAAAATATTACACAGATTTTCAGTGATGAAACACTTCCCTGGCAAAATCCCCCCTCCCCGCATTCCATCTCACATTTGCATGGGCGTTGTTCACCAATATCTGATGATTCCCAAACCTGCCCTCCCACAGTTCCAATGATCCAACACAGGAGCGGTGTGATGACAAGGGAGAGGGCCTTTTCCGTTGTGGCTCCCCGCTTGTGGAATGCTCTCCCTAGTGAGGTCTGCCTGGAGCAATCAGTAAGATATCTGTGGCACCAAGCAGAGACATATCTCTTTCCCCAGTCATTTGTTGGACTATAATGCTGTTTGTTGGCGGCTGACCTTGATGATTTGTTGCTGCTGAAGCTCTTGCTGCTAATTTATTGGGGATTGGCTGCATTTTTAAAATGAAGTATATTTTATTGGAATAATTATAAACTGCCAAATGATACAAAACATCAAGGTAAAGTAAAACCATTAAAACATCATAAAATTTTAAAGTCATCAAAATATAGAACCATAAAGTACTGTACAAGTGACCAACACTGAATTACTGTTGCTTGGTGCTCTTCAAAAAAGTTTGCAAGTCGTTTGGAGACCCTTTTGTGTTTGTGTGACAAGTGATTAAGAGGCTCTAATAACAGCCTTGTGTCAGTAAAGGTTTCCTCTTGGTAGGACCACCTTGGTCATGCGCCTCACAATTTTATCATCATCATACATTTAAAAAAATCCCAAAGTCATCACAATCAGCAGACATCTCCAGAACTAGTTGTGGCAACTGGAGTAACAGTAAATGCTCCAGAAGGAAGAGTTGGAAGGATATTATTGGCAAAACAAGGGATTCCATCCACCCTCCACCACCCTTCGGAACAAAATGCTGTGATCAATGAGCGCAGGATCAATCCTTTCCAACCTTTGGCCAAAGCTGAAAAATAATGAATCAAGTATGTTGAGGTGATCTTGTCCGTAATCACACTCTGTCATAGAACATGGTTAAACACAAAATAGTAGGTGATGATCCATTCCAATATGCATGTTGGGAAGTGTAATGTCATCCCAGCCACCCTGGGAAAGGGCATCTGGGCAAATTCAATGCCTCCTGTTCACCCAACCTTCCCTGCTTAAGTACATGCAGTCACCAGATAAAGGGGAATTTAATCTACAAGGCTGCCCTTTATCAATCTGCCAAAGAACTTCCTCAGGTCTCCCTGAAACCTCTCAAGGTAGCACAATCTATGGCTTCTGGGAGTGGGGGGTGATTAAAATAATCCAAGACCACTACAGTTTCACAAAACAAGGTCTACAGTTTACTAAGACAAAATAAGGAGTTCTAGGGAAAATGTATTACATGGAAAAGTGCCAGTGAACCAGTATATGCCCTAATGGATCAAAGGATTAAATGCAATTTTCTTTCCCTGTCTCTAACTGCATTCCCCTGGGCTGCAATCTTACCTTCTTTGTTGCAGGCCATTCTTGCAGCCTGTCTCCCAGGCATAGGAAAGAGCTTTGATTTCTCCAGATCCTTGAACTCAAGGTTCAACTGAAGGTTTTTCCTGTCTCCAGAACCTTGATCTAAACACCTCAGAGCCAGCTATCACTATATATGGCATCTGGCTACCCATCCCTGGAAATACCGATGTAGGACTCCTCTTCAATGAAGCCCACCACCTTCTCATCTGAGCCCTAGGGTAGGAATAGCAAGTTAACCCTATAATCCCCAAACAACCAGACAAGCAAGCTTACATGGTCAGATAATACAAAGCAGGATATAAAAGCAAGGTTTGTGTACCAGGCGTGGGGAACCTTTTTTGGCCTGAGGGCCGGATTCTTATCTGGCCAACCCTCCAAGGGCTGCGTCCAAAGTTCAAGCGGACGAGCCCATACTCCAAGTGGCCCAGGCCAAAGGCCAAAGCATCCAAGTCCAACTTGGTTCTTACCGTTTAAAGTTTACACTACACACACAAACTATAGGAAAGTTATTCGCCCAAGAAATCATGCGCGCGCACACACACACAGAGTGCTCTCTCACTTTCACACCTAGGCGTCCAGACACAGCATTCAATTATTATTTTTAATTCCTTCCTTACCGATGCAAACGGAACCGTCCAGCCTTCAAACGCAGCCCCTTTTCTAGCACTTATTTATTAAATTTATATGCTGCCCTTCATCCCAGAAGGAGCCCTGGGTGCCAAATAAAAACACTAAAAACACTTTAAAACATACTAAAAACAAAATGCTTTATTTATTAAAACAAAAACTCTTTAAAGACATATTAAAATAAACCAGCTTAAAAACATCCTTTTTTAAATAAACCAACTTTAAAAAAAACCTTAAAAAGCAATTTCAGCACAGACACAGGCTGGGATAAAGCCTCTACTTAGAAGGCTTGTTGAAAGGGGAAGGTCTTCAGTAGGTGCCAAAAAGATAACAGAGATGCACCTGTCTGGTCGTTAAGGGGAGGGAATTCTAAAGTATCAGGGCAAAGACACTGAAGGCCCACTTCCTATGCTGTGCGGTACGGACCTGATAAGATGGTATCTGCAGGAGGGCCTCACCTGCAGAGTGCAATAATCGACTGGGAATATAAGAGGTAAGACGGTCTTTCAGGTATCCTGCTCCCGAGCTGTATAGGGCTTTGTACACCAAAACCAGAACTTTGAACTTGGCCCAGTAGCAAATGGGCAGCTGGCAGCCAATGAGCGCTTATTTCTCTGAAGCGGCCAGCGTATGGAGGAGTGAGGAAGGCAGGCAGGAAAAGGACTAGTATGATCACAAGAGTGCCCACAGAGTATCTAAAACCACCCTAGCAACAGACTTTCCGGCTCCTCATTTAAAAGTGCCTGAGGGGGAAATCTCTTTTAGAGACTGGACTGAGCAATTAGTCTCAAAGGATATCTGGGAAAGCAATAATTAAGATTCCAGGGAGCCCTGGTAAGGTGCAGCAAGGCACCAGCTGATTGACAGATAATGTCAGATGACATCACTTGATTGGCGTGTAGACATGGTTTGTGAAATAAGACCAGCTGAGCCAAATTGGAACCCGGGGGGGGGGGATTGTCTTGGGAACTGGAGGTTCCCCAGCCCTGATCTGTACAAACCGACCATGTCAACAGAGCCTGTTTCCTTCACACCATCAGTCCTGCAGATGCCCTCCCAAGCCAAGCCAGGCTAGAGAACAGGCCCCATCCCTGAACAGCCCATCTCCAATCTGAAATGGGAGTTACACTGTGACAATCTTATACCATATACATACTCCTTCTATATGTGAATTCTTTTCTTTTTAACCCAATCATTTATGCAGTTTGTCCCCTGTATAAATTCTTTGATGAGCAGCAAGATGTCTTTTTACTGAAGTTTCGTTAATACTCCAAGCATTTGTACAGTTTCTCTCCTCTGTGAATATTTTGGTGTGAAGTGAAACTATTCTTGTTCCTGAAGCTCTTTCCACACTCCACACATTTAAATGGTTTTTCCCCTGTGTGAATTCTTTGATGCAAAGTGAGACTTCTCTTCTCCTTGAAGCTCTTTCCACACTCCAAACATTTATACGGTTTCTCCCCACTGTGAATTCTTCTATGACGATGGAAATCAGTGCTTGTATAAAAGCTCTTTCCACACTCCAAGCATTTAAATGGTTTCTCCCCGGTGTGGATTCTTTGATGAACAGTGAGATATGATTTACTACTGAAGCTCTTTCCACATTCAAAACATTTATATGGTTTCACTCCCGTGTGAATTCTTTGATGAAATATGAGGTTTATCTTCTTCATCAAGCTCTTTCCACACTCCAAGCATTTAAATGGTTTCTCCCCTGTGTGAATTCTTTGATGAAAAGTGAGAATTGTCTTTTGCCGGAAGCTCTTTCCACACTCCAGGCATTTAAATGGTTTCTCCCCTGTGTGGATTCTTTGATGAGAAGTGAGACGTGCCTTATTACTGAGGCTCTTTCCACACTCAAAGCATTTATATGGTTTCTCCCCACTGTGACATCTTTGATGAGAATTGAGATTTGACTTATTACTGAAGCTCTTTCCACACTCCAGGCATTTAAATGGTTTCTCCCCAGTGTGTGTTCTCTGATGCAAAGTGAGACTTGCATTCTGTGTGAAGCTCTTTCCACACTCATAGCATTTATATGGTTTCTCCCCACTGTGAATTCTTTGATGAGAATTGAGATTTGACTTATTACTGAGGCTCTTTCCACACTCCAGGCATTTAAATGGTTTCTCCCCACTGTGAATTCTTTGATGTAAAGTGAGACTTGCATTCTGCGTGAAGCTCTTTCCACACTCCAAGCATTTAAATGGTTTCTCCCCACTGTGAATTCTTTGATGCAAAGTGAGACTTGAATTCTGCGTGAAGCTCTTTCCACATTCCAAACATTTATATGGTTTTTCCCCTGTATGAATTCTTTGATGCAAAGTGAGACCCATCTTCTCCATGAAGCTCTTTCCACATTCCAAGCATTTAAATGGTTTCTCCCCTGTGTGGATTCTTTGATGAGTAGCTAGACGTATCTTCTGAGTGAAACTCTTTCCACACACCAAGCACTGATATGGTTTCTCCTCACTGTGAATTCTTTGATGAGAAGTGAGACATGACTTATTCGTGAAGCTCTTTCCACATTCCAAGCATTTAAATGGCTTCTCCCCAGTGTGAATTCTTTGATGAGAAGTGAGACATGACTTATGACTGAAGCTCTTTCCACACTCCAAGCATTGAAATGGTTTCTCCCCAGTGTGAATTCTTTGATGGGTAATAAGGGCAGAACTTTGAGAAAAGCTCTTTCCACACTCCAAACATTTATATGGTTTCTCCCCTGTGTGGATCCTTTGATGTGTAGTAAGGGTAGAATTTTGATGAAAGCTCTTTCCACACTCCAAGCATTTGTATGGTTTCTTTCCTATGTGGATTTTGTAATAAGCTTTAAATGTTGTCTTAGAAAAGAAACTTCTCTGATGCACACAGTATGTATCTGTTTTTCTTCCTTTTTGTAGTTTTTCTTGGATTGGGATTTGATGGCAATCACTGCCCTGAGAAGTGCAAGATTTATTTCTCCTCTTCTCTTCTTCGGTTCTCCTCTGCTGCTCCCTCTTCATATACGTGCCTCTTTTGTGGAACACCCCTTGCAGTTCTCTCTGATTCTCGGTTTCCCATTCATGACCTGTTCCAAAGACAGGAAAATGTTATGAACCCAAGACAGAAATGAGCCTCTATTAACTGAACAACCACACATAATGCTTTTGATAATGGAAGAATGGAATAGCCTTAGTTGGAAGGCAGATTGTGCCATTCATTTAGCTACTGCTGATAACACCTAAACTGAGAGCCGGTGTTCTATCGACTATTTAATTGGGTCCCTGGAGCCAAGCGCTCAGCTCCCAGCTCACCCATCAAGGTCAGTTAGGTGGAATCATTCTCACTAAGCCTGACAGGACTGTGGGACAGAACCCTCTTCCGAATTGTTTAGAACAATGGCAGAATAAACATATGATCAAATAAAAAGGAGAGGACCTGTGATTCAGCAGGAGAGCATGTCACTGGTGGGAAGAAAATCCCAAGCTCAATCATAAACGGTCTGTGAAAGAGACCTTGGATGTGCTGGGCATCAATTGTTGGAGAGATCCTTCCAGTCGGAGCAGAAAATAATGGATTAGATTAATTGTTTAGAACTATGGCAGAATAAAAATAGGAATCTTGGGAAGGAGGGACATGGGGGATGTCACCCCAGTTTCAGTAAAGGAATGTATAGCCACGGGGAGGTGACAAGTTACCATGGGAAATGAGGGAAACTCCATTTATGCCTTCTTCCTTGCTCCCACTCCTCCCATGGATGGGTTCCTAGTTGCTCATCTGTGGTGTGTGCTGTGGTTTAAAGCCAGGGCCTGGCCTGCGAGTGCTGTTGTTTAAAGCCAGATTAGTACACAATCTGGGTAAGTTGGGAGGAGCTTGATCCAACCCAGCTGTGCCCACATGGATACTCAGTGGAACATCAGCACGGGATGCAAGGATGAGGGGGAGGAGTTGCTGTGGACCATAGAACTTCTATCTCCAGTAGAGTTGGCCATGAGGGCCTGCACCTGCTGTTGAACCAAGGAAACACTAAATTAGGGTTGTTGCTAATGTACCATCCACCCTTCTGTCCAGAAACGTCTCTGACCCAGCTGACGGAGGCAATCTTGGCTGGAACAGGATATCCTAAACATTATTGTCTGTGCACTGCTAACATCCAGGCTGGGTTACTGCAAGGTGGTCTAAGTGGGCTGCATTTGAGGTTGGTCTGCAAGCTGCAGCTGATGTTAACCCACTGCTGAAGAATTGCACTGGCTGCCAATTAGCTACTGGGCTAAGTTCAAGGTGTTGGATTCTGTGTATCATTGCCTTATACAGCTTGGGACCAGAACACCTGAAAGATTGTCCCACCCCTTATATACCTAGTCGATCACTGCAGATGTGGGCCTCCTGCACATCCCATCCCATCCCATCCCATCAGGAAGTCTGTTCTGCACCACACAGGAAGTAGATCTTTAACATGGTGGCACCTGCCCTCTGGAACTGCCACCTGTTAAATATCAGACAGGCACCATCTCTGTTGTCTTTTTGGCCCCTGCTGAAAACTCTCAGCTTCTCCCTCACAGGGCTGTTCAGGATAAAAGGGAGTGGGGAAAAACTAGTAGCTCACCTTGAGCTCCTCAGAGGAAAGGTGGAATAGAAATAACAATAATATAAAATAAATAAATAAAAATGCTCAGTATTATAAATTCTAATTCATATCATTGCCAGCTATGCAGCCAGGCAGCCTTACCAAGGGAGGTGATGATCCGACAATTCTCCTCCATGACTTCCCTGTGCAGCGCCCTCTGGTCAGGATCCAGCAAAGCCCACTCCTCCTCGGTGAAATGCACAGCCACCTCCTCAAAGGACACGCGGCCCTAAAAAAAAAGGAAATAGTTGCCCTTTCATAGGTGACATAAAGATTGTTATTAAAATTCATCAAGGAAGGGATGCAGAAATGAGACCTTCTCGAGTGGCGTTCACAGCCTCCTGAGGGGGCAGCTTTGGTAGAAGCAAAGCGAAGGAGAGAAATTCATCCAGGCCCAGGAGGTGACCAGAGGACAGAGGCATCCAGGCTGTCCCCAGTCTCCCTCTGTTGCAAAGTTCTGGGGGGTGGGGTTCTTCCAGGCACAACGATCATGCCTACAAGCCCAGCCCATACTTATGCAGTGGTGGCTATAAGGACTGTAATACCGAGAGTCCCCTTACACTCCTACTGCCATCCCTGCATCTACTCCATGCCCAAATATTTCTCCTCCTTAAAACCCAGAAAAAGTAGGAACCCCAAAGCTGGACTGATCTTTTGAAATAAGAATTTTATTGGTAACAGGAAGAACAGAAGGAAACACACTCTCCACACTCTTCAGCAAGCAAAGTAACCTTAATACCCACAAACACGAAAAGACAACAAGGATCCTTGGGCTACCTCTCCTTCCCTGACTGGACAACACACGTCTCTGGGTTTCAGAGTAAGCTAATGGCCCTGAGCTGCTCGCCCCGGGTTCCCTCTTAAATACCCCCCCATTTCCAGTAAACCCTGGCCCCACTAATTAACTATTAATTTCATGCTAATCTTTCTACACTGATTGGGTCTTACTCCCCTTAGAACATACCCCTCTTCCGAGAAGGATCTGCCCATCTACGTGTTTATCGCAAACTGCACCAACCTTCCTGTTTTTGTGGTGAATCCTGTGGTTTTTACCTTTTGTCATTTCTCCTTTTCAGGGAGCCTGACCATACTGTCAATCCTTGTGGTCCACAAAATGACTTCTTTATTAAAGCCTTATCTGATGCTGTATCTATTCTCTTATTATGGTGTTGGGAGGAGAACATGCCAGATAAGGGGAACTCGTCCCAGACAAATTGTGTCTGTGCCCTGTTCCGGTTCTCCTCATACCCACAGGACTGTTGGTTGTACTATCAGCCAGCTCTCGGATCTCCAGGTGCTGCTTTTAAATACAAGGTCGGCTGTTAATAAAACTCCCCTTATCCACGATTTGATTGTGGAGAAGGGTGCCGATCTTGCATGCATTACCGAGACCTGGGTGAGCGAGCAGGGAGGAGTTGCTCTTTCCCAGCTTTGCCCACCTGGGTATTCGGTGCAGCACTGCGGTAGATCTGAGGGCCGGGGAGGTGGGGTTGCTGTGGTCTATAGGAGTTCTTTCTCTCTCACCAAGCGCCCTGTCCAGATGGCGAATGGTCTGGAGTGTCTTCATCTTGTGCTGGGCCAAGGAGACAGACTGGGAATACTGTTGGTGTACCGCCCACCTTGCTGCCCAACGGCTTCCCTAGCTGAGCTGACAGAGATAGTCTCGGAGGTATTGTTGAGGTCCCCTAGACTTGTGGTACTGGGGGACTTCAACATTCATGCCGAGACTGTCTTGTTTGGGGCGGCTCAGGACTTCATGGCCTCCATGACAACCATGGGGCTGTCTCAAATTGTTACTGGCCCGACGCATGTATCAGGACATACTCTTGATTTGATCTTCGCCACTGGTCATGGAGATGGTGATCTGAGGGCGGGGTATTTTTCATCTACTCCGTTGTCATGGACAGATCACCACTTGCTGAGTTTTAGACTTACGACAACCCTTTCCCTCTGCAGAGGCGGGGGACCTATTAAGTTGGTCCGCTCCCGGAGGCTTATGGATCCTGTAGCTTTCCAGACGGCTCTGGGAGTCTTTCCGGCTGATAGTACTGGCGCTCCTGTCGAGGCCCTGGTTGACCTGTGGAATACGGAGATGACCCGGGCCATTGACACGATCGCTCCCGCGCGCCCCCTTCAGTGCAGAACTCATACAGCACCGTGGTATACCCTGGAGCTGAGAGTGATGAAGCAAGAGAGAAGGAGGCTAGAGTGCAGATGGAGGCGAACTCCTGACGGATGTAGTCATGCTTTGGTAAGTGCTTCCACTAAGATGTATGTAAAAGCGGTTAGGGCGGCAAAAAAGTTTTATTTTGCTGCCACCATTAGATCATCTCTTTGCCGCCCAGCGGAGCTGTTTAGGGTAGTACGTGGGCTGTTACATTCTGGCTCTCACGATACTAAAGAAACATCGGAAGCCCGCTGTAACGAATTTGCGGAGCACTTCCAGGACAAGATTGCATGCATCCGTCGGGACTTAGACTCTGATGTTATGACAGATGAATCCATTGAGGTGTCCAGAGCGCGGCCTTGTCCTTCATTATTGGATGAGTTTCAGTTGGTGCAGCTCGAGGAAGTGGATAAGGTGCTTGGAATGGTGCGGGTGACCACGTCTGCTCTGGACCCTTGCCCATCTTGGCTGGTGAAGGCTGGCAGGACCGAAACCACCGGCTGGGCCAAAGAGGTGATAAATGCCTCCTTGAGAGAGGGAGTAGTCCCTGGTAGTCTCAAGGAGGCAGTAGTGAGACCTTTGTTAAATAAACCTTCTTTGGACCCAGATGTTCTGAACAACTATAGACCGGTGGCGAATGTCCCTTCCTTGGGCAAGGTCTTGGAACGGGTGGTTGCCAACCAGCTCCAGGCACTTTTGGATGAAACAGATTATCTGGATCCGTTTCAATCCGGTTTTAGGTCCAGTTTTGGCACTGAAACAGCCTTGGTCGCCCTGTACGATGACCTTTGTCGGGAGAGGGACAGGGGGAGTGTGACTCTGTTGATTCTCCTTGATCTCTCAGCTGCTTTTGATACCATCGACCAAGGTATCCTTCTGGGGAGACTCGCGGAGTTGGGAGTTGGGGGCACTGCTTGGCAGCGGTTCTGCTCCTACTTAGCGGATCGTCGCCAGAAGGTAGTGCTTGGGGAACATTGCTCGACACCCTGGACTCTCCATTGTGGAGTCCCTCAGGGGTCGGTTTTGTCCCCCATGCTTTTTAACATCTACATGCAGCCTCTGGGTGCGGTCATCAGGAGGTTTGGAGTGCGTTGCCATCAGTACGCTGATGACACGCAGCTCTATTTCTCCTTTTCACCTTCTTCAGGTGAGGCTGTTGATGTGCTAAACCGCTGCCTGACCGCGATAATGGACTGGATGAGGACTTCCGGGAAGGGTGACTTAGCCTGTGCCTGCTTTTGGGACGGGCTCCCGCCGCAAAAGAAGCTTATTCAGATATAAATCAGTCAAAACTTTTTTTTTTGACTGATGAAACTTCTCCCGGGCAGGGAGAAACGAAGAGATTAACCTCAAAGCCTATTTTTGTTGGGAGGACTAGATTTCATTGATTTATGAGACGTGGTCCAGCCGACAAAGGAGGACGGATTTTCAACAAGCTCTATCTGATAAAGCGACACGTTCATCTTTTCTTTAGAGAGAGAACGGACTAACAGGCAAGCACCCTTCTTTCTATATTTTTTTACTTGACTTAAACTGTTGCAGTAAAAGGAGATTTGCCAGATTGATCGGCTTTGGACATCTTTCCGGTGAGCTATAACTCTTCTCTGCTATGCACTAATTAACAGCTTATCTCTGTTTTTGTTGCAAAAAGCTGTCCTGGATTTGCATTCTAAAGATATACACAGAAGAGAGATTTCTATTCCTGATTTCTATTCTGAAGAATATTATATTGTCTGAGACTACTCTCTTTTTGGTTTATTTTATTTTGACGAATCTGTTTCCTGACGACGCCATTAATTGTTTCGATCCTGGGAACTACATTTTGTTTTCCTAAGCATAGTGAGATAAGGCTGGCTGCTCTGTTTATACTGTGATGTCATCAAGTTTGGAGTATTAACCCAATTGTTGCTGAAATAAGAAGTGGTTCTCTTATATTTTTCTTTTAAAATGGCAATCAAGAAAGTGGCTGAGAATCTGGAAGTAACTAGGTTTCAGAAAATAATGGATGAGATTGAGATAACGAAACGAACCCTGCGACAGGGTTGTAAGGAGCTGAAAATTGAATTGTGCAAAATGATCCAGGAGTTTAAAGAAATAGGGGTCCCTGTGAGAGAGGAGACCCTGGAGCCTGGAACAAACGTGGAACAGGAAAAAGATTTGGAATTTATGGATTTTAGAAATAAAATCTACTGTTTGGAATTCAATGTTATCTCTGAAGAAATTAATGAAGATATTAGAGATAAAGTTATCAATGGCATGGACAATCTTCTGGACTGGAATGATGTGATGGAGCCTAATATAGAGAAAACCTATGGAATTAACTGCAGCCATGTGACAAGGGAAAAACTTTCAAGAGATGAGCCAGTACATTTTGTAAAAAAGAACAGAGATATGATTTTACTGCAGTATTCCAGCAACCTATTCAGAATGGATGGCAAGAAAATATTTGGGATAGAGGAAATTCCCATTAGACTCTTACTATATGACTATGGTTATGACAGCAAGATTATTACGGAATACTGATAATGGAAGATTGGACACTGAAATTACTGGAGTTAACAAGACTATTGAAGATGGAAGATGGAAGATGGAACTAATAGGGATAATAGAATAATGGCTATTGAAATTATTGAACCTAACAGATTCTGATGAGATGGATTAATCGAAATGTTTATTTTGACTATGGTTATGACAATAAGATTATTATAATTATTAATGAGATGGATTAATCGACATGCTTATCTGGAGAAAAATTGATAGATATATTTCTTAAAGAATTGAAACCTCTCTTTGACTTTTTGTGGAAAGAATAAAGTAATGTTTATGAGATTTGATGATTAAGTAAGATAACTACTGGAGGAAAGTGATTTTATAATATGATTTAAGAGACAGGATTGTTATACATTGTAGACCTATAACTGATTTGATCTGTGACAAATGGGAAGTTAATATTTATATGGTTATGACAGCAAGATTATTACGGAATACTGATAATGGAAGATTGGACACTGAAATTACTGGACTTAACAAGACTATTGAAGATGGAAGATGGAAGATGGAACTAATAGGGATAATAGAATAATGGCTATTGAAATTATTGAACCTAACAGATTCTGATGAGATGGATTAATCGAAATGTTTATTTTGACTATGGTTATGACAATAAGATTATTATAATTATTAATGAGATGGATTAATCGACATGCTTTTCTGGAGAAAAATTGATAGATATATTTCTTAAAGAATTGAAACCTCTCTTTGACTTTTTGTGGAAAGAATAAAGTAATGTTTATGAGATTTGATGATTAAGTAAGATAACTACTGGAGGAAAGTGATTTTATAATATGATTTAAGAGACAGGATTGTTATACATTGTAGACCTATAACTGATTTGATCTGTGACAAATGGGAAGTCAATATTTTACTTTTTATTTTTTTTTGTCTAACTATTTTTGATTTTGTTTTTTGTCTTTGAATGTTTTATGGTTTTGTTATGTATGTTTTATGAAAATCTGAATAAAAATTATTGTAAAAAAAAAAAAAGATAATGGACTGGATGAGAGCTAATAAACTGAAACTCAATCCAGACAAGACTGAAACACTGTTGGTGAGCTCTTTCCCTGCCCGGATGGTGGATGTTCATCCTGTTCTAGATGGGGTTACACTCCCCTTGAAAGAACAGGTTCGTAGTTTGGGGGTCCTTTTTGACCCTTCCTTGTCGCTTGAGGCTCAAGTGGCCTCGGTGGCTCGGAATGCATTTTACCATCTTCGTTTAGTAGCCCAACTACACCCCTATCTGGACAGTGACGATCTCGCTTCAGTTGTTCATGCCCTGGTAACTTCTAGACTGGATTACTGTAATGCACTCTACGTAGGGCTGCCCTTGAAGACAGTTCGGAAACTTCAGCTGGTGCAAAACGCGGCAGCCAGGCTATTGACGAGGACCAATCGGTCTGCGCATATAACACCTGTCCTGGCCCGTTTGCACTGGCTACCTATTTGTTTCCGAGCCAGATTCAAGGTGCTGGTTTTGACTTATAAAGCCTTACACGGTGTGGGACCACAGTACCTTGTGGAACGCCTCTCCCGCTATGAACCTACCCGTTCACTTCGTTCAGTATCTAAGGCCCTCCTCCGGGTACCATCTCACCAGGATGCCCGGAGGATTGTTACCAGATCTAGGGCCTTTTCTGTAGTGGCCCCCGAATTGTGGAACAGCTTACCTGAAGAGATACACCTGGCGCCTACGGTGCTTTCTTTTAGGCACCAGGTTAAGACCTGGCTGTACTCCCAGGCTTTTTAATGTTTTTAATGTTTATGTCTACGCTTTATTTTAATATTGTTGATATATGTGATTGATTTTATTATAATATTGTATTTTTAATCTGTTTTGTACACCGCCCAGAGAGCTACTAGCTGTGGGCGGTCTAAAAATGAAACAAATAAATAAAAATAAATAAAATTACCTATAATCTATACCTATATCAACCCTATATCAATGATTCTTATTTAAACTATACCTTATATTGGTTCTGACCTTTATAGCTTCTGTCACTCTATGCCTACACGCTGGAACAGCGAATCTAGCTTTCCCATTTCAACTTGCGAGGGACAATGACAGGGTGTTGCAAAGGATGTGCAAAGAACAAATATTCTTTGTAATTCACCAGCAGTGCAGAGACAGCTACGATTCCTATAGTCTTAACTCAAAATACTTACTTAACTTCTTTACTATCTAAATGGATATTTCATACTTAATCTAGATTACTCTTAAACCTTTAATATACTTCAAGCTCTCTGCCTTATGGAGACCCCCTCCCTCATGCCTACAATCCATGAAACATTAGAAACTTTTATTGAAGTTGTACATCACTGATACCCCTAGATTGGGGTGTGCGTGTAAAGACATTTGCCTTGATCTTAAGAACCAGTTTACGACACATACTTTAGACAATCGCTCTTAGTTTCCTGTTCTTGTGGTCAGACTGTACAGTGTTATAGTTTCCTGTTCTTGTGGTGAGCACAGAATGTCATGGACTTTTGTGACTATTTTTCCCAACAATGGCTCTCTCTTAAATCTTGCTAAGGGGGTGAGGTTTACTAACTCTCTCATGTCAAACGAGAGTTCCCCAAAGACCCTTGTTATGGACCCCTAAAGTTTCCAGTCTTCTAGATCCCAACACCTCCCCCTACCTGATCCTCCTCCACAGCAGCTACTTCCCCTCCATCACAAAGAAGAGATGGTTGAGGTCTTTCCAGCATCACGTCATCACCTGTGAGAGAGAAAATGATGGGAAGCCAGTAGCACATGCTTGTCTCAGAGGTTAAGTGACCTGGCCTAATCAACAGAGGGAGGAGATCAATTCTTACCCAGTGAGGTGGCAAGGATGTCACTCTCCTGAATGGTCCCCCTTCGCAAGGGATTGTCTTTGGCATCTGACGGAGTCTCCTGTGACTTCAGGAAATCAGTGGCCACTTCTGCAAACAGACCCATGAGCTGAAATAACAATGAGGATATCGAAGGCAGTGAATGGGGAGACGGATTAGAAAAATGTGCGATAGAGGCAGATGGCTTTGGAGTTTTTTGGACATTCCTCTGTGGCTGATTTGCAGAAAAGGTCTGACAAGTACAGAGTGTTTCAAAATCTGCCCCCTCACATTCTGAGCCGCTTGGAGGATAACAGGATTGTGCTTTTACTCACCCGCCGCTCTGCCTGCTTCTTGTCCTCTGCCTGGCTCAGAAAGTAACTTTCTGCCAGGGCCACCGCCTGGGAACAGGTCTCCGCTCCACATTCCCTCACCCAGCTCTCCATCTCTGGCGGAAGGACAGCCAAGAATTGTTCCAGGATCACCAGGTCCAAGATCTCATTCTTCGTGTGGCGCTCTGGCTTCAGCCACTGACAGCAGAGATTGTGGAGTCGGCTGCAAACTTCTCGGGGCCCTTTGGCCTCCCAGTAGCAGAACTGCCTGAAATGCTGGCATTGAACAACTGAGCTGAGGGTGTCCTCCTTACCCAGAATTTTCTGCACACTTATTTCCCAGAATTCCCCAGGGATCCCAGTCTGGTTGATATACAGACATCTTCCTGCTTCAGGGCCTTCTGAGTCCTCCATCTTTGATTTCTGTGCTCCAAGGAAGCCTCCAACAGGGCCCAAGAGACTCCTCCCTCTTCTGGCAAAGGCTGTCCTAAATGGGGCTACCACCAAGTCCTACAAAAGCCAAAACATTGTTTGCTGAGTGGATTATAATACCCTCAGGAGGGGAAGACTTTCCCTGAGGAAATGTGGATAAGTCTGGATAGCAACCAGGTCATCCTCCAGAAGGAAAGGCAGTTGAATACTAAGACAAACACGGATGCTGGTTTAGGAGTTTCCTTCAAGTGAAGTCTATGGATTAAAGCCTTCAATCTGATTGCAAAACAGAAGGAGCAACTTTCTTCTCAGTGGTCTGCCCCCTACAGCTCATGGGAAGAATCTGGCTACTAGATCCCATCAAAGGCCCATCTAGTCCAGCATCCTCTTCTCACAGTGGCCAACCAGAAGGCCCAATGGGAAGCCTGCAAGGAGAACGTGAGTCCAATAACCCTCTCCCAAGTTGTGATTCCCAGCAACTGGTTATTCAGAGGCATTTAGCTGCTGGAAGAAATAGGTCCACAATCATTAGAGGCTATTTTGGCATTTTAGGAATATATAAATAAAGAAATATTCATACTAGAAGGCAGTGATACCTTTGTCTTTGATAAATTTGTCTAATCATAATTTAGAGCTGTCCAAGTTGGTGGCCGTCCTTTCATGAGATGTTAGCAAATTCCATAGTTTTAATGACCAAGCAGTACTTCTGGAAGCCTGTCTTGAATCTCCCCCATTCAGCTTCATTGGATGGCCCCGAGTTCTAACATCGCGAGGGAGAGAGAAAAACTTCTCCATTCACTGTCTCTTAACTTTACACCTCTTTATCCTCTCCCCCTTTCCTTGCCTTGTACGGTATACAGCCCCAATACTCTGAAGTCCTCTCACTCAGCTACAGGGATGCTAGCAGAATAATTTGCAAATTTATAGACTGTCTATCAACCTATTGAGCTGTTACAAATATGAAGCTAAACCATACCCCCCCCTTTATTTAGACATATACTTAACTGCTTAATTTCAAAACAAAGTGACATTTCTCTGCATCGTCTGCTGCCCGGTATACGACTTCTACACATGGAGGTTCCACTCCCCTCACAGCTAAGGGGCTGCCTTGCTCGGGCAGAGGTCAGATTCCCACGGAGCAGCGACCTCCTGTTCCCAGCAGAGGCCGGTCTTCCCCTCGGAGGAGCCCACCACCAGCTTTGCGCCCGACTAGAGCTGGGATCCGCTAGCCCTGCGTTTTTATTATAATTATTTAAATGTGACTCTCCCTCCCCCCCGGAGCCACCCTTGCTATGGGAGGGGAGGGCCAGTGCCCGATCAATGGGGCCCTCCGCCTTCCCCATGAGAAGCGATGCCCCCTTTTTCTCCCCATTTACTGGCTGGTCTTGCCTTTCCCAGGCACCCCCCCCGTACCCCACCGCGCAACGGGGAACTCACCCGATGCCAGGACAGAAGCAGCAAACGCGGCCCTTTGCAAAAGACGCCCGCCCCTCAGAGAAGTGGGCGGCAGGAAGGGGCTTGCAAAAACCCCTCTTCCTGCCCCAAATCCTCTCCCTCTCTAGGAACCCCCTTCACTGTCCTTAACCCTTCCGCGGCCAGCCGCCTCCTCCTCGTCCCTCCAAGAAGCGCGCTTTGCGAAGGGGCCGTTTTGCCTCCTCCCGGGCGCGCCTCTTTGTTTTTAAGCAAAGGGCACCCTGCTATAATCCCTGAAAAATGAAATAAACAATTGTTTATTAAAACATTTTTATTAAATAATGTTGTTATAAAATAACAGAATATGTAAGTATATAATACCTGGTGGATTACACAAAACCAAAACACATAGTAGCAGTAGGATAATTAATCCCTCCAATTACTAAAAAATGCAATTAACAAAGTATTATTTAAGTACTGTGAATTAGCATATGAATTTAAATCACACTAAAAAAATGCAATTAACAAAGTATTATTTAAGTACTGTGAATTAGCATATGGATTTAAATCAAAATCAAGAAGACACAACTATAATCTACCAGTCAAATAATCACTTGCTCAGTCAGGGAAAAGGTTTGAAAGGTGCTTGATAACAAGCATCAAAGTGAAGTCTTAAAGGGGCATGCACAGCGGAAATAGGTGGCTTGTCAAAGAAACATTCAGGAGCAAACTCCTGTACAAACAAAGAATACAAAAGCATAGATAAATCAATTTTGTCATTTAAACCAGCTGGAGAGTGGTTTAAAGTGTGGATCCAAAACACCTCTCATTGTGCACCAAGCAAGTCCAAAGACATTCTTTTATATGAACGAGTATAGATCTTTTCAATTGCAAAAAATAACAAGTCAGAAGGCCCATGTCTGTTTTCCAAAAAATGCTCTGTTAATGGGGCTTCCAAATTGCCCTTTCGTATCTTAGATTTATACTCATTCATTCTTACTTTAAGAAGTCAGGTAGTTTGACTCACATACAATTTATTACAGGGGCATTTAATTACATAAACAACATGAATAGAATTACAGTTGGTAAAAGACCTGAACACAATTTTCCAATTGCTCTCTGGATGGACAATTTCTTTGGAAACGAAACACTGAGTGCAACAAGAACAATGACCAAGTTTATAATGTCCAGTCAAACCTAGGTGTAATATCAAGGATATCTGAATGAACCAGTTTATCAGCTAAATTCTGGGTCCTGCAATAACCTACTATTGGGGCACTTTGGCTTGCAGGTGGGTCTTGCACAATGTGCCAATGGTTGTTAATAATGTGTTTATTATAAGCCAGATGACTGAATTCCACTGACCAAAACAATCTATTAGTTTTCACGTTAGGATGTCCTGAAAACAATCTGTCTGAAGATATTATCTGCTCTAAATCTAGATTCTTGAACTACTTGTTTAGGAAAGCCCCTATCCTATAATTCTAAAGAAAGTTATGATTTATACGATTATTCTCTGGTACGATTCCTTTTTAAGTGTAAAAATTGTCCATATGGAAAATGATTTTTTAAATGTTTAGGATGACAACTAGAATAATGTAATAGGAAATATCTATCTGTGGGTTTGGAGTAGCCTTTTACACAAAGGATGTTGTTTCGTATATGAACCAAGACATCCAAAAATGCTATTTGAATTAAATCCATGACAGCTAAATTTAATATTATCATCAAATGTGTTGGTCTATCTGGAAAAAAATCAGAGACCCCAGAAAAAATAACAATGTTATCAATTTAGCATCCATAATATTTGAAATGTTTGAAAAAGATTATGACTAGGATTCAAAATCGTGGTCTTCTCTAATTGCCATATATAAATTTGCTATGCTAGGGGCCACTAGCCTGCAACACCTTTTACTTGAAAGTAAAATTGAGTGTTAATTCTAAAGTAATTCTTCTCTAAGATGATGTCCAATAAGTCTAATAGAAAATGTGTGGGTGGATAAGTGGAAGAACCGATAGATAGATAGATAGATAGATAGATAGATAGATAGATAGATAGATAGATAGATAGATAGATAGATAGATAGATAGATAGATAGATAGATAGATAGGCCATTGGTTCCCCTTGCTCAGTATTATCTACACACACTAGTAGTGGTTCACCTGGGTTTTAGACAGAGCTTGGAAAAGTTACTTTTTTGAACTACAACTCCCATCAGCCCAATCCAGTGGCCATGCTGGCTGGGGCTGATGGGAGTTGTAGTTTAAAAAAGTAACTTTTCCAAGCTCTGGTTTTAGAAGTGCCAGGGTTCCAGAGTCTTTCCTGGAGATGCCAGGGATTGAACCTAGAATCTTTAACATGTACAGCACGTGCTCTACCACTGAATTGTGGCCCCTCTCCCTAGTGCTTAATCTTAGAACATTTGAAAAACAATATAAAAAGAATATTATTCAGAAGACCTTTCCAGCACCAGTGAGAAGCTACAATCAGATCCCATACATCTGTAGGGAGCCAATGAGGTGGAGGACTAGGACAAGGGAGGCCTGCGCTCAGATCCCTGTTTATCCACAAAGCTCACTGGGTGACTTCGGGTTCGTCACTGTCTCTCAATATAATCTACCTCACAGGATTGATGTGAGAATAAGATGGACAGGGGGAGGAGAACCATGCAGCAGATAAATCAATCTGGGATAAAGGAGGTGGGCTTACTTATTCATTTAAGGGATGTGTCACTTTTCAGGCGAACCTCCCACAGAGATATTACATGGAAAAGTTCCATTACACCAGCATATGCCCCAATGGAGCAAAGGAACAAATGAGCAAAGGGTTTAACACAGTCCTCTTTCCTGGTCTCTAATTACATTCCCTAGAGCTGCAAACTTACCTTCTCTGGTGCAGGTCCTTCTTGCCGCCTCTCTCCTAGACATACAAAAGCTGTCAGGTCTCCAGTTCAACTGAAGGTGTTTAATTCAAGGCTCTGTCTGTTTGGCCTCTGGATACCCACCCCTGCAAATTATAGGCGTAGGAATCCTCAATGAAGCCCACCACCTTCTCATTTGAGCCTTAGGGCAGGGATAGCAAGTTAACCTCATAATCCCCAAATAACTAGGCAAACAAGGCTTTACATGTTCATATAATAATAATAATAATAATAATAATAATAATAATAATAAAAATGTACTGCCTTCAATTCGATTCCGACTTATGGCGACCCTCTGAATAGGGTTTTCATGAGGTTGAGAGGCAGTGACTGGCCCAAGGTCACCCAGTGCGCTTCATGGCTGTGTGGGGATTCGTTCGTAGTCCAGCACCTTAACCACTACACTACATTGGCTCTCTGTATAATACAAAAGAGTGTATAAAACCAATTTCTGTAACAGGATTGGTGAACCTTGTTTTTTTTGGAGGGCCAGATTGTTATCTGGCCAACCCTCTAAGGTAGGGCATGACCAAAGTCCAATGCGTCAAAGTCTAATTTAGTTCTTTCCTTTTAAAGTTTAAAAACATACACAGAGCAAGTTATTCCCCATCCCCGCTTCACAGCGCACTCTCACTTTCACACCAGGCACAGTGTTAAATTATTTTTAGATTCCTTCCTTACCAATGCAAACTGACAGTCTGCCTTCAAACTGAACCCCACTTCCAGCACGTATTTCCCTGATGCTACTGGTGCATGGAGGTGGGTAGCAGGCAGGCAGGAGGAACGAGTGTGATCACAGAGCTCCCGGAGCAGCCAGAGAGCCCTTAAGGACCACCCTAGCAGCAGATATTCTGGCTTCTTATTTAACAGTGAGGAAAAAGTCTCTTTCAGAGGGTGGACTGAGGAATTAGGCCAAATCAATACCTGCAAAAACAATAATCAAGACTCCAGGGAGCCCTGGTAAGACGTCACCAGACACCAGATGATTGACAAGTGACGTCAGGTGACATCGCTTGATTGGCAGGTCAGCATGGTTTTATTTATTATTTATTAATTTCCTTTATTAGATTTATATCCCGCCCTTCCTCCCAGTAGGAGCCCAGGGTGGTGAAAAAAAGGGGGTTGTTAAAAAAAGGCTGGCAACCCAAATTTGGATCCCATAGGGCAGTGGTTCCCAAACTTTTTTGGTTCGCGGCGCACTGTAAAACATATACAAGTTTTCTGGCGCACTTCGTGTACAAAATTAAAAATATATTAATATATTTTAAACTATGAATAAATTAATTGATCATGGATGTAATAAATCTCTATACAAATAGGTTTCTTCTCATTTTTAAAATATACTTTCATAATATTCGAGGCACACCTAGCCACCTCTTGCGGCGCACCAGTGCGCCGTGGCGCACTGTTTGAGAATCACTGCCACAGGGGATCAAGATTGATTTGGGGACTGGAGCTTCCCCACCCCAGGTCTACACAAACAGACTATTTCAGCAAAGTTTCATTTTTTTCAAAGCATGTCTGTTTCCTACACATCATAGGACCCTCAGATCTCCGGCCAAGTCAGTCTTCATCATCCAAGCCGCATCCCTCACCAGCCCAGGTCCAATTTGAAATGGGAGTTAAACTGTGACAGAATCATATTCCACATACAGACTCCTACAGTTTATCTCCTATGTGAATTCTTTTCTTTATAACTTTTAACTCCAATCATTTATGCGGTTTGTCCCCTTTATGAATTTTGGATGAGTAGCAAAATGTGTATTTTCTCTTACGCTCCATCAATACTCCAAGCAATTGTATGTTTTCCCCCCGTGTCAATTCTTTGATGAGGTAAGATATGTCTTCTGACAGAAACTCTTTCAACACTCCATGCAGTTAAATGGTTTCACCCTTGTATGACTTCTTTGATGAGAATTGAGATTTGACTTATTCCTGAAGGTCTTTTCACACTCCAAGCATTTGTATGGTTTCTCCCCTGTATGAATTCTTTGATGCCATGTGAGACTATTCTGCTGTCTGAAGCTCTTTCCACACTCCAAACATTTATATGGTTTCTCCCCACTGTGAATTCTTTTGTGACGATGGAAGTCTGTGCTTGTATAAAAGCTCTTTCCACACTCCAAGCATTTAAATGGTTTCTCCCCTGTGTGGATTCTTTGATGAGAAGTGAGACATGACTTACTATTGAAGTGCTTTCCACATTCCAGACATTTAAATGGTTTCTCCCCACTGTGAATTCTTTGATGAGAAGTGAGAGATGACTTACGACTGAAGCTCTTTCCACACTCCATGCATTTAAATGGTTTCTCCCCTGTATGGATCCTTTGATGGGTAATATGGGAAGAACTTTGAGAAAAGCTCTTTCCACACTCCAAGCATTTATATGGTTTCTCCCCTGTGTGGATTCTGTGATGAGAAGTGAGACATGACTTATTAGTGAAGCTCTTTCCACATTCTGAACATTTATATGGTTTCACTCCTGTGTGAATTCTTTGATGAGAAGTAAGAGTTGTCTTCTTCATGAAGTTCTTTCCACAGTCCAAGCATTTAAATGGTTTCTCTTCTCTGTGAATTCTTTGATGAGAATTGAGATTTGACTTATTACTGAAGCTCTTTCCACACTCCAAGCATTTAAATGGTTTCTCCCCACTGTGAATTCTTTGATGCAAAGTGAGACTTGTCTTCTGTGTGAAACTCTTTCCACACTCCAAACATTTATATGGTTTCTCCCCACTGTGTATTCTTCTATGACGTTGGAAGTCTGTGCTTCTATAAAAGCTCTTTCCACACTCCAAGCATTTAAATGGTTTCTCCCCGGTGTGGATTCTTTGATGGGTAGCTAGATGTATCTTCTGTGTGAAGCTCTTTCCACACTCAAAGCATTTGTATGGTTTCTTTCCTGTGTGGATTTTGTAATGAGTTTTAAATGTTGATTTAAAATGGCAACTTCTCTGATGCACACAGCCTGTATTTGTTTCTCTTCCTTTTTGCAGTTTTTCTGGGACTGGGATTTGATGGCAGTCATTGCCCTGAAAAGTACAGGATCCTTCTTCTGCAGTTCCCCTTGTCTGCTGCTCCCCCTTAATACATGTGACTCTTTCGGGGAACACCCCTTGTAGGTCTCCCTGATTCTCGGCTTCCCATTCATGACCTGTTCCAAAGAAGACAGGAAATTATTAAGAGGCTGAGGGAGAAATGGAGTCTTAATTCATTGAACAACCACACCTACCACCTGTCATTCACCGTGAGATTCTGCCAGTCTGACCAGACAATAACAGGTTAGATGAGCCAATGTAAGGTGTTAAAATATTCAAGAGGATTCTTGAGAAGGAGGCACATGGGTGAAGCTATCCCAATTTCAGTGATAATTGGCAGAGGGAGGTATTGCAATGGGGGAGCGACATGTTACCATGGAAGATGAGGGCAAGTCTTGCCTTGTTCTTGCTCCCACCCCTCCCATGTACAGGTTCCTGGTTGCTCATCTGCAGTGCTCATTGGCCTGTGTGTGCTGTTGTCTAACACCTGATTTGTCTGGGTGAACTTGGAGGAGTTGATCTAATCCAGGTGTGCACATATGGATACTCAGTGCGACATCAGCACAGGCTGCAGTGACCAGTGAGAGGAGCTGCTGTGGTCCATAGAACTTTCATAAGAACATAAGAAAAGCCTACTTGACCAGGCCAGTGGCCCATCTCATGGCAGACACCCAGATGCCCACTGGAAGCATATTGGCTCTGACTATGGAGGCAGAGCATAGCCATCATGGCTAGTAGCCACTGATTGCCTTACTTCCCATGAATTGGTCTAATCCTCTTTTAAAGCCATCCAAGGTGGTGGCCATCACTGCCTCTTGTGGGAGCTAGTTCCATAGTTTCACTATGCACTGCATGAAGATGGCCTTTCTCTTGTCTGTCCTGAATCTTCCAACATTCAGCTTCACTGAATGTCCACGAGTTCTGGTGTTATGAGAGAGGGAGAAAAACTTTTCTTTAACAGCGTTCTCCATGCCATGCGTAATTTTATACACTTCTATCATGTCATCTCTGGCTTGCCTTTCCTCTAAACTGAAAAGGCCCAAATGCTGCAACCTTTCCTCATAGGGGAGATGCTCCATCCCCTTGATCCTTCCGGTTGCCCTTTTCTGAAACTTTTCTAACTCTACAATATCCTTTTTGAAGTGAGGCGACCAAAACTGTCCACAGTATTCCAAATGCGGCCGCACCACAGATTTATAAAATGGCGTTATGATATCGGCAGTTTTATTTTCAATACCTTCCCTAAAGATCCCTACCATGGAATTTGCCTTTTTCACAGCTGCCGCACACTGGGTCGACATCTTCATTGAGCTGTCCACTATGACCCCAAGGTGTCGTTCTGATCAGTCATTGTCAGTTCAGACCCCATGACGGTATAAGTGAAATTAAGAGGTTTTGCTCCAATATGCATAACTTTACACTTGTTTACGTTGAATTGCATTTGTCATTTTATCGCCCGTTCACTCAGTATGGAGAGGTATGTTGGATATCGCCAACATGCTACCTCACTACTGAAAGAATTGGACTGTTTGCCAATTAGCTACTGGCTAAGTTCAAGGTCCTGGTTTCGATGTATCAAGCCCTATACAGCTTGGGACCCAGATATTTGATTTTCTCACCCCTTATATACCCAGTCGATCACTGTGCTCTGCAGGTGAAGGCCTTCTGCAGATACCATCTGATTAGAAAGTTCACTGTGCTTAACATAGGAATCAGGCCGTTAGTGTTGTCCCAACCATCTTTTAGAATTCCCTGACCTTAAATATTAGACAGGTGCCATCTCTGTTGTCTTTTGGGCCCCTATTAAAGACCTTTCTGTTTCTAAGTAGAAACCTTTATCCCACTCCGTATCTGTACTGGAATTGTTTTTAAGATGCCTTGTTTTTATATGTTTAAAGGTTTTTTCATTTTGTGTTTCCCGCCCTGGCCTCCTTTTAGGAGGAATGGCAGAATATAAATTAAATCAATCAATCAAAAAATACAGGTGATGCACAAAAATGCTTATTATGATATCTTTTTATAAAAAATGAAATTATCATCAATTATATAGACAGGGAGCCTTACTGAGAGAGACAACTATCTGACAATTCTCCTCCATAACTTCCCTGTGCAGCGCCCTCTGGTGGGGATCTAGCAGAGCCCACTCCTCCTCGGTGAAATAGACAGCCACATCCTCAAAGGACACCAGACCCTGAGAGGAAAGGAAATAGTTGCCTTACTATAGATAACATAAAGATGATTAGCTGCAAAAAAGATCATCATGGAAGGGAAGCTACTATCCTGCAGAAATGAGACCTTCTTGAGTGGCATTCACAGCCTCCCTAGTGGGCAGCTTTGACAGGAGCCAAGAGAAGGAGAGAAATTCATCCAGGCCCAGGAGGTAAGCAGAGGACAGAGGCACCCAGGCTGCCCCCAGCCTCTCTCCCCTCACTGATCCTTCCCCCTACCTGATCCAGATTTACAACAGCTGCTTCTTCTCCATCACAAAGAAGAGACGGCTGAGGAGGTCTTGCCGGCCTCATTTTACCATCTGCGAGAGAGAAAATTGGTGAGAAGCCAGCGGCACATGCTTGTCTCACAGGTTAAGTGACCTATGTCTAAGTATACACTGACACTGGAAAATATCTATCATACATATTTTGGTTCTTCCTACATACCGTATGCGTAAAAGAGCAAATCTCCCCATTTGGACCTTTGGCCAGAAATCCAAGTAGTGGTTTAAATTAGGGCCGCGCACTGAATTCGGCCGGGGCATGAGGCAATTCAGGCCTATTTGGAGGCATTTAGGCCACTGCCAAGTTGGGCTGAAATAGCCCCAGATTTCTATGGGTCAGGTTGGGCCGCCCAGAGTGATCCAGGGGTATCAGGGGGGTGGGGATCAGGCAAAAAGGTGACAGGCATTGTTGTGGGCCAGCTGCCCTTATAGAATATTGATTAGGGGTGGATTTGCCCATCAGAGTTCCTCAGAGTTGTAAAGAAGCCTCGGTGTTTAAAGAGGCCACTTTGTCCATTTCTTTCCCCTCCCCCGTCTCCAGTTTAATTGCAGTTATTTTATTCAATTTCTGGGAAGTTGGCCCAGTTCCCAGGCATGTAGCAACAGAGATATACAGGCTGACAGCCCATATGCAACTTTTCCTGCTGAGTGATGCCTGTACTGCTTTGTATCTGCGTAATCTCCATATGTATTTAGAGATGGTGTGAGAAATTTCCAGGGTACCGTGTCATGTACCCTGTCATCCGTTCTTCGTAACATGTCATTCCCTGTTATTTGTCCTCCAGTTATCCTATAACAGGTGTGTGTCAAGACCCCTAATTGACCAGTTCTTTGGACATGGTCTCTCACCTGGCCATTGCTGCTGGAAAGTCCAAGCTTTGCTTTGCATTGGAACTTAGCTGGTGAGGATTATTTATTCTTTCCCAGTTTTGGATACTTAAGTTTTTCAGGATGACTAGACTTATATGACTATATCATTACAGAACAGCGTGCTTTAAAGCTTGAATAATAGCTAACATATGCTTAACCGAACAGGCTTTGTGTAACAGCCTGACATATTCCATTCCATTGCCTTACCTTGAGAATTTAACTCTGTTTACTGGCTGGAACCAGGAATGTTACCTATGTCACTCAGAATTAAGTGTGTATGAAATAAACATTATTAGTTATTCTGCTGTGTAGACCTCATTGTTTTGCTGAGATCCCTAGCCCTAAGAGAATCTTTGGTGGGATTTTCCTCTTTTTGATCTGCCCCTGTGGATATCCCTTATGTTTAGAGACAGCATGTGCTGAGGTTACCACAGCATTTGGCAAGCGGAGCTCCGCAGAGGGAACTTTTGTGAACCCTCGTCCCTGTGCATTCACTAGAATGAGGTAGTCCAGACTACTTCAGTGTGCAGAGGAAGGAGAAACTGGGAGAAAGAGGCACCTCATCGCAGGAGAAGGTTGCTGCCTGACCTCTCCTCCTTCCAGCCAGGCCTTCCCAAGCCCCACACAGTGCAGGATTCATCCTGTGCGATGCTAGCTGATGTTCTTTCACATGCGGCTTCCCTGTGCGCAGAGAACCGCTCGCAAAGGAGCAACACCCCACAGGGTGGAATCCTCCCGCTTACCAACTGATAAGCCAGAGGATTCATCCTGCTGGGTGCTGGTTTCACCTGCCTTCACTCAATCAAGAGGGGGGGAAAGGAAGCACAGTTTCTCCTTCTTCACCCACCTCTCCCTGACTGTGTCTTTACATCTTAATTTACGTTAAAATAGGGTTTTTAAAAATCCTTAGCCCTGTCCCTTACTTTGCTTTGGGGATGGATCCAGAGTGGGGCAGGTGGTCCCCTCGTTGGGACATGGCAGACTGGCCCTCTCCGCTCTCACAGATCGAGATGTGCACAGCCCTAGTTTAAATCCTTATGTATTGAAAATACATTCATTGTTGAACTGTAGAAAAGGGCGTCGAGAAGCCACTTCTCTCCAAGGAATCAGGAGAACAGGAAAGAATCCTATCAACTTCTAGCATAATCAATGGACAGAGATCAAGTTCATTCTTACCGAGTGAGGTGGCAAGTCTGTCACTCTCCTGAATGGTCCCTCTGTGCAGGCGACTCCCCGCTACATCCAACAGAGCCACCTCTGACTCCAGGAAATCAGTGGCCACTTCTGCAAACAGACCCGTGAGCTGAAATAACAATGAGGATATCAAAGGCAGTGAATGGGGAGACGGATTAGAAAAATGTGCGATAGAGGCAGACAGCTTTGGAGTTTTTGGGGCATTCCTCTGTGGATGATTTGCAGAAAAGGTTTGACAAGTAGAGAGTGTGTCAAGATCTACCCCCTCACATTCTGAGCCACTTGGAGGATAACAGGATTACACTCTCTCTCACCTGCTGCTCTGCCTGCTTCTTGTCCTCTGCCCAGCTCAGGAAGAAACCTTCGGCCAGGGCTACTGCCTGGGAAGTGGTCTCTGCTCCACATTCCCTCACCCAGTTCTCCATCTCCGGTGGAAGGACAGCCAAGAACTGCTCCAGGATCACCAGGTCCAAGATCTCTTTCTTCGTGCGTTGCTCTGGCTTCAACCACTGCCGGCAGAGATGGTGGAGTTGCCTGCAAAGTTCTCTGGGCCCTTTGGCCTCCTGGTAGCGGCACTGCCTGAAGTGCTGGTGCTGCACATCTGAGCTGAGGGTCTCCACCATACACAGGATCTTCTGCACTGTTCTTTCCCAGAATTCCCCAGGGATCCCAGCCTGGATGATATACGGACATCTTCTTGCTGCAGGGCCAGCTGAGTCTTCCATCTTTGGTTTCTGTGCTCCACGGAAGCCTCCAATTGGGCCCAAGAGAATCCTCCCTCGTCTGCCCAACGGTGTCCTAATCTGGGGTCCTAACAAATCCTGCAAAGCCAAAAACACTGTTTGCTGAGTGTATTATAACACTCTCGGGGGGGGGGGGAGACTTTCCTTGATGAAATGTTGATGGAACAGCAACCAAGTCATCCTCCAGAAAGAAAGGCTGCTGAATGCTAAGTCACAAAGAAAAATGAGAGCAAACTTGTTTGGGAGTTCCTTCAGGTGAGGCCCATGGAATAAAGCCTCCACTCTGGTTGAGGGCTGGTTCACATGGGACCTGAAATCCGGATTAAAGGTGCAGTTTGTTCCATCGCGATGGATTTCCATGGTTCACATGCGTCCATCCTCCCTACCTCCAATCTGCTGTTTCACATTCACATTGCATTGAAAATTTGCTTTGGTGCCCTCCGCAGGCATGTGGTCAATTTTCTCTGCCCTTTGTTGCTGCTCAGATCCTCCCCTGTCCGAGCACCAGGTGGCAACATTCCACTATAGCAGCCTTTCCCAGATGTGCCTCCAGATGTTGTAGGACAACAATTCCCATCTTTCCTGACCATTGGCAATGTTGGCTGAGGCTGATGGGAGTTGTGGTCCAACAACATCTGGAGGCACACTGGTTGAGAAAGGCTGCTCCATAGTGTCGGCTGTTCCTTGCACTTGGCGGGTTATGGGGGAAGGCTTCCGGTTTCATTTCTCTTTCCTGCTAGCGCATTCAAAACAAGACTCTTCTGCATTTTACACCTTTGCTCGAGATCATTGAAGTGCTGCTATTTGTGTCTCGCAGGGGGAACGAGAGGAGAGAAATAATGTCGTGAACAACGCTCCCCGGAGTCAGCTAACTACGTATTTTAGCAGGAAAAATTGCAGCAGGGATAAGTGTGTCTGTAGCATCCTGGCGTTGTGTCATCCAACGGTTATAAATGCAGTGACATATCACATATCATTCAGGAGATGCCGCTTTATGCCCTCCTTCATTGTTGGACACGCACACAGTAAATCTAAGCCGCAACAGTCACTTTCCATTTGGAAAACATGGCCACATAAATGTTTGGTGTTTTAACCGTTCCATCAAAGGTTTTCCCGATAATGACCCTCCAGCATGCTATCACAGCTCCAGATAATGTCCAGCGACTACTCTCTTCTCCACTGCAAACTGTTTTCCGCAATCTGCATGGCATTTATCTTCCTTTCTTCCCCCCACGTTGGCAAGTGCCACCTCTTTGTCTAGAATGCCACTACCGTTTCTTTCACAAAGGGGATGGGGGGAATAGAAACCTTTTGGCTAGACAGCAAAAAATTGCCACGTCAACCCACATGTCCCTATTCATTGGGGCACTAGCAGGGGAAATCATTTCCCCCCCCTTTAACTCCAGCTGCAACGCGAGCAAGGAGGAGAACAAGTGGTCCAGGGGAAAGACAGGAACTTTTCACCTGTTGCCTAAAGAATTCCAAGAATTCCAAAAGCTCTTTGGATATGTCTGTCTAACAAATACTAGTATGTCAACCTTGAGAAAGAATGATTTGATCAAACTACAACCGCACAAGAGCCTGGAGTCAGGTAGCCCAATGCAGTTAATGTGAATAGAGGAGAAAGCGGGGATGGCTTCTGAACGGGTTGATATAATAGGCTGCAGCGACCAGAACTGACAGAAGTTTAAAATAGTAATGCTTCACCATGTGTTTACAGTTGCAGATAAGGTTGGTTAACAATGAACCCACGAGGCTGCATGTCTAGTTGCAAGAACACTGACAGGTGGCTTAACAATCGCTCACTCTAGAGTTTTCATAAAGACACCCTGCGCTTCACTGAAGAATTGCTCCTGATGTCACTTCAGTATTTTGTATTTCTGTAGGCGGAGCGTTCGCCATTTTTACTTTAAGGAATAATGCCATTGAACCCTAGCCGTATGAATCTTCAAAGTAGTGGAATAGCATACAGGGTTGCCTCCCCTTTCCTGGGTTGTATGCTTTGTCCTGTGCCAGGGTGGATTTTTGGGTGGGTCCCACCTGGGGCACACACCCCGTTGCTTTTCTTGTATGCTTCTATGCAATCTTTGTGCAGGTTGGATCACTTCAGAATTCACAACATAAATACTGGGGAAAACAGAAGGGAGTAGAAAAAGGGGAAGACCAAACAAGAGATGGATTGATTCCATAAAGGAAGCCACAGTCCTGAATTTACAAGATCAGAACAGGATGATTCATGACAGAAGCTATAGGGTGGCCATAAGTCATAATTGACTTGAAGGCACATGACAACAGTAACAACATTTACACGCAACAAGGACATTGTCATTCTTGAGCAGGAGAGACTCCAGAACTCAGAGCTATCTGATATGGGGCACCCCAGCATAGACGTGGGGGTTCACAGACAGGTTCACTTGAGCTTGCTGCAGTTGCCCACTGTTAATCCTTATATGTGTTTTAAAATTAGAAACAGATAAGGAAAAGGAAGCAGGGGACTAGCAACCAACTTCAGCATCGTTGTGTTTTTTCCTGTGTGTACTTGTTGGATGTAGATTTTAGCACCGTGGCACAGATCGCATGACAAGGGGACAGCAGTGGTGGGTCACTGACGCTTCCAGTTGGCACAAATGAGAAGCGAAATCTGGCCGCAGCGGGAAACAGACGCTGTGGTTCTTGTGTTACCCATTTTGAAAAGTAAAGCTGCTTTGGGTGAACTGCAGATGCAGAGCAATCGTTGCATAAAACTGTTGTTCTGCATTCACACAGTGTGGCTGTAGCAATATGGTGGCTTGCTACCCTGGAGTGCTACAAAGTTCTTTGAAAGGCAAAATTTGATTTTCTGATATTATCCCTTTTATTTGATTGCTCGCTTGTATGAAAAAATTCATTTGTTGTCTGTCTGTAAGAATATATGATTTTTTTAAAGCACTGTGAGTAGAAATAACTGTGAAGCCCTTTCTAGAAGTTTTCCTTTTTTAAAAAAAGGTTAGCGGTTATGCTCTTGTGGACAGGCTACTGAATTTCATGCATTGCCAAGTGTTTTACTGCTGAATAAAATTGTGTCTTCTAAGTGGCTTTGCGCACGTTCTTTCTTTAATGCATAGACTTGATAAATTGACATTGCACAACAAACTGTGGGATTTGATCAGATTTAATCCTTTATCTCTCTCCTTCCTTCTGATGACAGGACAACAAAAAACACAATGTTGACAACAAAATGAGAAGTGTCATTCATTGTTTTTGAGTGGCGGGATGTTATTTTACTCCCCCCAAAGAAAAAAGGAGTACAGCGGGGGGGGGGAGAAAGCCACGTCGGTGTTTGTTTTTTCCCCGGGGCTCATCTCACTTTCTGGGACAATATACTAATGTGCATGTTCACGTCTCTATATATCAGCAATGTTTTCTAAAAAACAAACATGGACCACAGTGGCCACTGCTGGCACATTTACATAACTTTGTTATGCAAATTGTGATGCGGCAAAGCATTGTGGGTTTCTTCTTTTTCATCTTTTCTCCCAGCTATAAAGCCATCTGGAAGCATGCTTCCTTGTCCTTTCCTGCTGAATGGAGCCAATCGGAGTGAAAGGGGGTGAGTTAGCTACTGAGAAGACTCTTCTCAGTAGCTAAGACTCTCATTTCATGCTTATTGGCTCCTAGGAACCGCAGTTGTTGTGGGAGAAGGCATTAACAAGGATCTCATTCTCAACCCTGCAGCAAAAAAGGGGGTATGGCCCTGACTATCATGAAGGGACCCTGCACTTTTGAATTTTTGCCACTACACTACTGCTTACAAGGGAGTAAATCCCATTGAAACCAGTGTCTCTTCCTTCTCATAAAACATTGGGCTGTTGAAATGGCTAAATCAACCGAAAGGCAGGCATTGCAAGCTGATACTGAGGCATACCAACCCAGTAAATCCCCCCCACAGTTCAAGGGTGCTTGCTCCTACATTCACAAACTCCTTTCCCCAGGACCAGCCCACCCATATGCAGGGGAAGTGACAACATAGACCTTCCAATCCCCCCCACTCTTACGGTGGGTGGCATTTATTATTATCATTATTATTATTTACGTTTGTGTACTGCCCCATAGCCGAAGCTCTCTTGGCGGTTTACAACAATTAAAAACATTAAAAACAAATATAGAAATATACAAATTTAAAAACACTTAAAAAAAAACCATTTAAAAACACATGCTAAATTGCCTGGGAGAAGAGGAAAGTCTTGACCTGGTGCCACAAAGATAACAGTGTTGGCACCAGGTGCACCTCGTCATAAACATTCATGTCACACTACACCATAATTTAATACTACATCTGAACTATGTTTAATGAAGTTCACAGCAGCCTTTTTATAAGCATTCCATTTTTGATCATCTTTCCAAGAATTGTGTCAATTTTGCCCACCCAGCCCATTTCCCACACACAATTTTTTTTTTTTTTAAAAAGACTCAATTTTTCAGATCTGAAAGAGATCCTCTCACTCTCTCTTTGAGATAAGGCTGTTGAAAAGTTGCCTGCTTGACACCGCGGAGAGCCGCTGCTGTCAGTCAGTATTGGACAGTGCCCAGCTGGGTGGACTGATGGTCTGACTCAGTTGGTTGTGTGTGTCTCTCCGGCTGTTAACACGCCAGGGAGAAGCAAAATGCCTTTGTTTTCTCTCCCACGCATTCCCAAGTCGACTCAGTCTCTGAATAGAAAACTCCCACACGCTCCTGCGCATATGTGCAAGACTATGTCAAGAACTGAACTACCATTCTCTATTATTAACCTTGCAATTTTTCCATGGACTACGCACATTTGCTTTGCATTTGCTGCCTAGGAAGCACCACCAGAAAAGAACACAGTTGTCCACTTGCTGTGCCATTTTCAGGGTGATGATTATGATGACTCAGTGTGCACCTTCATTTTCTTCCGCTATGTATGCCGTGTGCTCCTACTTACGTTCCATTATTTTTAAATTAGAAACAGAAGCTACTGTTTCCATTGCACCCTCTTCTTGTACGGCCTGTGGTTGTTCCTGTTATTTGTGTGCGCACTCCATGTGTTACTGACAACTGTAATCGTATAAAACGGCTTCACTTTTGGGAGAAAAGCATGCACAAACCATTTCAAGACAACCTATCCCCAGGGACAGTTTTACAAACCATCGCCATGCGCAGCAAACCACAAAACGTCATGTTCTGCACACATACATGCTTTCTACTTGACCGAAAACAAAAAAAGGAGTGAACTCGCTTCAGTTGGTTTTACAAACATAAACTTTTATTTTGCTTTCATGCCGTCCATTCACCGTCCGACGACGAATAAAAAAATTCTTTTTGGATCCTTCCCTATATTTCCTTCTTTTGAAATTGCCTTCGTTTTCCTTCTGGTGCCTATAAATGGTGTGCATTTGGAGTGCCCTGCTTACGGGCTGTATGGCACCCTTTTGCGGATTGCCCGTGAGGGCCGGGACATGGACTGTGTGGAGGACGGTGGCTGCCTTTGTGGTGCGGCAATGCTTGGGGAGCTTTGGCTCTTAGTGTACATTTGAGAGTGCCTGGATGGTTCAGTTGGGCTGTGGGCTCCCATGCGCTCGTTTTCTACCCCAGATGTGTTGGATGTTGTGCCCGGGGCAATGCCTGAAAGCGTGCTCTGGGATGATGGGTTCATCTCTTCCTCACCATCAGAGCTTTTTAAATAGGGGTTGCCTACAGGTTCCCCACTGTCAACAGGGATATCTATATCTTTATGTGTGCTAAAGCCTTGTTGTGAGGAAACATTTGTCACCTGGCAGCTATTTGGGGCAGGTGTTGTTTTTGTCTTCGCTTGTTCATTGCACACATAATCAGCCAGTTGATTGAGGGTATTAAGGATGGCGCTCACTGATGCTTCCTTTTCACTCATGCGCCTTTCATAGGCTTCTCTCTCTTTCCGGGACTCCTCCAGCTCTTCTTGTACCAGCCTCATTAATCTATCATTGTTGTTTTGCTCGGAACGCATTAAATCGAGGAACTGTTCTCTCTGTCTGCGGGAGGCCTGTGCTTCTTCTTTCGAGTGCTCAAACATCGCCTGAAGCAGCGACTCTATGCGTCCTCCCTTGGTTTGTCGTCTTCTTAGAATTGCTAGGCGTTCTGCAGGGCAAAGGGTTGCCACGGGATTTGGGATGGCGTTATCTGCAGCGAAAGAAATTTCGAAGGAAATTCATTACAAACAAACCAATGTTGCTTTGCCGATGGAACAGCGGCAGTCATCCTGGCTATTTCCTACTTTTAACTGCTAGGTCACACACAAAAAAGGGACGTTCTCAGCTTTAGCTTCACTTGTGCAACGAGGTCTTTGGTAGGCACACAATGCTTCTTTTTTTGTAAAGCGTGAACATGTAGTATACAATCATTATTAAAAGCAAAGCTGTCCATGCGCACAGCCGGACCAGACGGTAATTTTACATTACAGAGTCATGTCATCTCCCTATTAATCCTTGGAAATGTTGCTGAAGGTTCCTGGGACTTGCTAGGACATGGACCGTTCCCCTCGCAGAGCTTGAATAGGAGCTGCTTCCTGTTCAAAACCTCTGAGCGCTGTAGCTCTGACAGGGGAATAGGAGTATCCGCTGGGAAACCCCCCACACAAACGGTACTTCCAGGGATTGGTTGTGGGAAGGCATGACTGCCCTCTGGGAACAGGGTAGCTCTTTACATTGTCAACACAGATCAGGAGAAGCGTGACTAAAAAAGGCCTACAGTTGTCTGCTTTTATCCCCTCTTTTCATACTGTTAACTATCTGTTCCCTGTCACTGCTTATTTCTGCTTTGCAATGAGAATTTACATTGTTGTTAACCATGATGTTGAGCATGCAGGGCATTCATTTTCTTAAGGTTCTCTTTTGGAATGAGGTCATGCCACGGCTCAGGATGGCATGATTGGGTTTTGTAGCTGCATAGTTGGGACACGGTGGAAAATCACACTATACTCACCAACTGACAAAAGCAGATCTTCCGTTGGCGCATCTTCCATTTTGCTGCTATTCTGGTTTGTCGCAGCGCCTGTGACGTGAACACATTTGTTGATAACATCAAATAAAGACCTTGCGTATCTTCCTTGTCTTCCTAATTTTGCGCAGAATCAAACATATGAAAGCAGAATTTCTTGGTCGTTTACAAGTTCATTCTCACATCCGTTACTGGAAGGACACTGCCTTACATTACAGGCCTCAGGCAGTCAATATTACGTAATTCTCAAAAGCATAACACTTTTTTAAAAGAAATAATGTGCTATGCCTTTTGCTTTCCGTTGCCAAATTACAGCGCACAGGTTTGCCACAATATGACTAGAGCCTGGTGTATTTCGGTACACTCACCACTTTGTGCTCCATTGATGGGTTCAAAGAAGGAATGCGTCTCATCATTCTCATTGGACAAATCGCCGTCCACGCTGTGGTTGGCAGCAGCAGGCTGGGCATGTGGGTCTGCATTTAAAAAAAAATTAATAAAGAATTCCTTGCAATGGAACATAATAGCAGAATACAACCCCCTCCCCTTTTTTACATATAACTGGTCTGTGAGGGACTTTTTCATGCTGCTTCAATCTAACAGCATCTCCTTTAAATATACTTTGTATCGAAGCTAACTTGGCTTTCAAAATCTATTTTCTCTACGGGTTTTTCTGCTAACTATCATAGCATTCCAATGGAGTTGTCTAACACCTATCATGCAAGTTCAGGATTTAAATGCATCAGAGGAAAAAACCAACTGCACAGCACAAGGGGAACAAAAAGCAATCATTGCAATATCATCAAAGCAGAAACCCTTTGACGGTTAACACAACAGAGCAGTCTGCGTTCAAAATGTGCATTCAGTCCTGTGGTTTAAAACACTTGCAATGTTTTTTTTTTAAGGAAAGCAAACATAGAATCTCGCATATGTCAGGCAATCGAACTAGCTTAACCCTATAGTTTGCAACCATTGACAGCTTTATAAGTGGGACGGTAGCATCTGGGAGTGTACTCCGCATCTCACAGTGGAAATACACTGAAGTAAGATCATTTGGAAAGGGCATTCACACCTCTCTGTGCTATTGCTACCACTAATTTCACATTCAGGTAAAAAAAGGTTTCTGTCAACAACTTTCCTGGCTCCGTTTTGCAGACGGCATTTCCATTCACCACAGCACCCCTGCTCTGCATCTTACAATCTTTCACGCATGCATATTAGACCTTTACCAATTTTTTTGGTAACACCTAAAGTGGTCCCAGTGGCAGATGCAACATAGAAACTGGAAGAAAGAAGGTGAAGGTGGCAACATTAACCCTCAAGACACAATAATAGTAAAAGAAGGAATATTTATATGAAGCCTAATAGCTGTGTCTATTGCTACTCACCGTGGACATCCGTTTCACCAAGGTAGTCTGTGACATCCACTGTCACCAAGCCGTCACAATTTATATTGGTATGCTTTGGCCGCCCAACAACAGACGTTTCCATTGCCGAAGGTGCTGGTGGTTGCTTTGTTCGAGCCAAACTTGGGATACTTCGTGCTAGTCTTTTTGGGGTGATGCTGGCATCCCCCCGAAGGATGTTGTGGAGTTCCTCATAGAAGGGGCAGGTTACTCTGCTGTTGCCCGACTTACGGTTGTGTGCAATCACTTTCCGGTACTCGCTGCGCAGTGACTTTGTTTTATTTCTGCATTCTGCTCCAGAACGGTTGTGTCCTCTGCTGGCCATCTGCTCCGCAATCTCTTCAAACGTTTCTATGTTTCTGTGGCTAGACTTGAGAATCTCTTGAGTCTTTGCTTCACCCCATATATCCAGGAGATCCAAAACCTCTCTGTGCCGCCATGAAGCACCACGTCCAGTTTTTCCAACATCAGACGTTAATTTCTGTGCCATCGTAAAATCAGAAGATTTGTGTTTTACGGCAAAAAGCACGTGTTCAAATATCCACAGATGGACTTCCTTCTTTACAGGAACACCAAACCAAACGCGAAACTCGTTTTGATTCCAGTTACCCAGCAGAGAGGAAAGATCCCTCAGTGTTGCAGTAACCGGGGAAAAGTGAAGAACAAGTCAGTTGGCCTATTTGTAACCATTTGTACGCAAATATATTGCTTCCATTGAAACAAAAAGAAGTTGCACAGTTAACGAACAGTGACAAATTAGCCCAGGTGGGAGTGCTTGTCTGTTGTTTCCACGCGGGGGTAGAAGGCAAAGGTGACAGCACAATCAGGCCGCAGTTCAAGCCACTGTCTGAAAATGTATGCCAAAGGAAAGGTTTTGAAAGAGCTAGCTTCACTGTTGTTGGAATACTGCAAATAAAACCTAAAGTACTGCTACTCCAGCGCTAGGCTATTTCAGGTTTCTGTGGTTCCTGTCTGCAAGTAACAATGTGTTTTTCTGAGGAAAAGATGCCAGAATGCGGACATTTGCACTGGCCTTCTACATTTTTGGATCACAGGAAGGTACCCAATTGAACATAAATCATTTATCAGCATGTACTAGGACTGGATTTTTTTGATGCAACAATTGCTCTGCAGCTGCAAGTGCAGTTCACCCAAAGCAGCTTTACTTTTAAAAATGGGTAACGCAAAGAACACCCGGTGTTTCCCAGACATTTCGACCCAAAGAACCACAGCATCCTGTTTCCCCCTGCGGCCAAATTTCGCTTCCCATTTGCGCCAACTGAAAGCGTCAATGACCCACCCCTACTGTCCCCTTGTTATGCGATCTGTGCCAGGGTGCTAGAATCTACATCCGAAGAGCTATAAGTGCACACAGGAAAAAACACAAAGTAATTATGGACAAAAAACCCCGCCTCGCCTGCCCTCCAATGACCCTGCGGGATGCTTGTTGTATGGCGCTATTACAATTATGAGCGACGAAGGGGCGCGCTGTGATGCCCCTGTAAATGCTGTACAGTAATTACGGTAAGTGTCGGTAAATGTGGTGAGTAGAGTGAGTGAGAGAGGGGAGTACATGTGTTGGAATGTTAAGGAATGCTGAGTTGCGATTGGCTGAGCGTCTGGGTGGTTGAAGGCATAAATGAGAGAATGACAGTTGTTGGTTCTGGGTTTTGGAGGGGTGGATTTGTGTTTAGGCGGGTAGTGAGGCAGGTTTTAGGACTAAAAGATATAAAGAGAAAAATTATCATATGTAACCACACGCATGTTGACTGAACTTAAAAGTACTCTTGTTTATTCCTTGTGTTATTAAATAAATAGTTTTGGTTTAACAACACACCTGATCCTTGGCTGGGATATTACAGACCAGAAGCAAATACCAAAGCTGGAAACAGTATCAATGGTGGCAGCGGTGAAGGGATAGTGTAACAGCAGCAGGTATCCCAAAGCAACCCAGGGCTGTAATCTTTAAAGGCAGAAAGATACAGAGGGGGGTTGTGGCCTGTAAGTGCACCCAGACACTACGTAGCTATCTGTGGAGGAGACTAAAGCACAGTCTCAGGGCAGTATTGCATTACAGTGTGTCAGGTGGTGGTGCCTAGTAATGGGATCATGAGAGACCTGTGCTGGGGCCAGTGTGAGGGATGCATTACGAGACCAGACCCAGAGTGGGTCTGACATGTGAGCATGCGTGCGCTCATGCCACTATAACAAGAGCATTTCATTCCTTCTTAAGGTAAAAGGGGTTTCACTCTACAAATGTATGGAGGAAATGAAATTGACAGAAAAAGTATTTTCATGTCTGTTTCACCCCCCACACACACCTCCCAGTCTCCTGCTTAGCTGAAATTGATCAAAAACCCTCTACTCTTCTCCATTATTGCCAGGGAGTTAACATGTAAATTTGGGGGCGGGGCCACAAGGAAGCAGCGATACCAGATGAACGTGAACGCGAACGTGTGTGAATGCAGAACAACAGTTTTATGCAACGATTGCTCTGCATGTGCAGTTCACCCAAAGCAGAGTTACTTTTTAAAATGAGTAACGCAAGAAACACCCAGTGTTTCCCAGACATTTCAACCCAAAGAACCACAGCGTCTGTTTCCCGCTGTGGCCAGATTTCGCTTCTCATTTGTGCCAACTGGAAGCATCAGTGACCCACCACTGCTGTCCCCTTGTCATGCGATCTGTGCCACGGTGCTAAGCTAAAATCTACATCCGACAAGTACACACAGGAAAAAACACGACGATGCTGAAGTTGGTTGCTAGTCCCCTGCTTCCTTCTCCTTATCTGTTTCTAATTTTAAAACACATATAAGGATTAACAGTGGGCAACTGCAGCAAGCTCAAGTGAACCTGTCTGTGAACCCCCACGTCTATGCTGGGGTGCCCCATATCAGATAGCTCTGAGTTCTGGAGTCTCTCCTGCTCAAGAATGACAATGTCCTTGTTGTGTGTAAATGTTGTTGCTGTTGTCATGTGCCTTCAAGTCAATTATGACTTATGGCCACCCTATAGCTTCTGTCTTGAGCCACCCTGTTCTGATCTTGTAAGTCAGGTCTGTGGCATCTTTTATGGAATCAATCCATCTCTTGTTTGGCCTTCCTATTTTTCTACTCCTGTTTTTCCCAGCATTTATGTCATGGATTCTGAAGTGATCCAAACTGCACAATGATCACATCGAAGCATACAAGAAAAGCAATGTGTGGGGTCCCGGGGGGGGGGAGTTGTGGTCGCTGCAGCCTATTATATCAACCCGTTCAGAAGCCATCCCCGCTTTCTCCTCTATTCACATTAACTGCATTGGGTTACCTGACTCCAGGCTCTTGTGCGGTTGTAGTTTGATCAAATCATTCTTTCTCAAGGTTGACATACTAGTATTTGTTAGACAGACATATCCAAAGAGCACTGACAAGTCCTTTTGGAATTCTTGGAATTCTTTAGGCAACAGGTGAAAAGTTCCTGTCTTTCCCCTGGACCACTCGTTCTCCTCCTTGCTCGCGTTGCAGCTGGAGTTAAAGGGGGGGAAATGATTTCCCCTGCTAGTGCCCCAATGAATAGGGACATGTGAGTTGACGTGACAATTTTTTGCTGTCTAGCCAAAAGGTTTCTATTCCCCCCATCCCCTTTGTGAAAGAAACGGTAGTGGCATTCTAGACAAAGAGGTGGCACTTGCCAACGTGGGGGGAAGAAAGGAAGATAAATGCCATGCAGATTGCAGAAAACAGTTTGCAGTGGAGAAGAGAGTAGTCGCTGGACATTATCTGGAGCTGTGATAGCATGCTGGAGGGTCATTATCGGGAAAACCTTTGATGGAACGGTTAAAACACCAAACATTTATGTGGCCATGTTTTCCAAATGGAAAGTGGCTGTTGCGGCTTAGATTTACTGTGTGCGTGTCCAACAATGAAGGAGGGCATAAAGCGGCATCTCCTGAATGATATGTGATATGTCACTGCATTTATAACCATTGGATGACACAACGCCAGGATGCTACAGACACACTTATCCCTGCTGCAATTTTTCCTGCTAAAATACGTAGTTAGCTGACTCGGGGGAGCGTTGTTCACGACATTATTTCTCTCCTCTCGTGCCCGCTGTGAGACACAAATAGCAGCACTTCAATGATCTCGAGCAAAGGTGTAAAATGCAGAAGAGTCTTGTTTTGAATGCGCTAGCAGGAAAGAGAAATGAAACCGGAAGCCTTCCCCCATAACCCGCCAAGTGCAAGGAACAGCCGACACTATGGAGGAATGTTGCCCCCTGGTGCTCGGACAGGGGAGGATTCACGCGACCACATGGCTGCGGAGGGCACCGAAGCGGTGACAGATTTTCAATCACTTTTCGGATTTTCCACGGATTGATTTAATCCGAATTTAAAGGAGAAAGTAGCTGAATGCATTCACATTGCATAAAACATCATGTGATCTGTGCGAATTAAACAGAGCTACAGATAGTGCCAGATTCACAGGGAGTATCAGAAGGTTCCATCTCCCTCCCCAGACACCTGTCCTCTACAGCTCATGGGAGCCTGAGCAGAACTTGGCTGCTAGATTGGATTCGAGGCCCATCCAGTCCAGCATCCTTTTCTCACAATGGCCAACCCGCTGCCCCACTGGGAAGCCGGCAAGCAGGGCATGAGCCACAGCAATTCTCCCCACTTGTGATTCCCGGCAACTGGTACTCAGAGACAATATTCAGTTAGACCAACAGATGGTCTGATTGAGTTTAAGGCAGCTTTCTATGTCCTAAACCAGCCTTTTCCATGGGAGTTGTAGCCCACAAGAAGTGCCCCGCAGTGGATCGGTACATCTTGTTTAGCATCCTGTTCTCACAGTGGCCAATCTGACGCCCCACCAGGAGACCCACAAGCAGGACATGAATCCGATAGCCCTCTCCCAACTGGTGATTCCTGGCCACTGGTAGTCAGAGACATTTAGCCCCTGGTGTTGGAGATAACAGAGACATCATCACTGGAAGCCATTTTGCAATAACAATGCTAGTGTGCACTGGTAACTTTGTCCTTCATACATTTGTCTAATCCTCATTTTAGAGCTGTCCAAGTTGGTGGCCATCACTCCACGTGACAATAGCAAATTCCATAGTTCTAATAATGCGCCGGGTCAACAAACACGTTTTGAAGTGCGTCCTGAATCTCCCCACATTCAGCTTCCTTAGATGGCCCTGGGTATTACCACTGTGAGGGAGGGAGGAAAACCTCTCCATCCGCTGTCTCTTAACTTTACACCCCTTTATCATCTCTCTCCCTTTCCTTGGCTTCTAAGCTAAACAGCCCTGACTATCTTGAAGTCCTCTTCCTCAACTACGGAGATGCTGGCTGATTAATTTGCAAACAGTTTATTAACCTACGGAACTCATTTTCGTGTAACACATTTCAAGCTCAACCATACCCTCCTTTACTTTGACATATATTTAACTGCTTAATTTCAAAACAAAGTAAGGTTCCTCTGCATCACTTGCTATCTGGTGTACTTCCTCGGCACATGGGGGTTCTCCTCCTCTCAGAGCGAAGGGGCTGCCCATGCTGAGGCTGGTGAAAGATTCACACAGGGCAGGGGCACCAGGACATTTCTTCCGAGGGGCCCACAAGGTTTGGGCCGGAGAGGAAGTGGGATCCACCAACTCTGCGGAGGTATTTTCTCGCCTCCCGTTTTTCTGTCTCGCTGCAGACAGGACACTCAGAAAACACACATCCCTGAGCTCAGCCTTGGCGCAAGCCACAGCTCAGCCCAGCTCACCCAACTCGCCCACCCCTAACGCCGGCCCTGCCTCCACCTTCCCAATCCGTATCCCCCCCCATTTCAGTGCCGGATCTCTCCCCCCCCTTTCCTATGCACCCTCTTCTGCGGCTCCCCTTGACCCCCACCACGCAACGGGGAGCTCACCGGATCCCAGGAGGGAAGCACCAAACGCAGCCCTTCGCGAAAGAGTCCAGCGGGGAAAGCGGGCGGGAAGCGGCTGGCAAGTCGCTTGGCGAGACCCCGATCCCGCCCCCTCTCCCCAAATCCCCTTCCTCTCTAGGAACCCAGTTCATTGTCCTTAACCCTTCCACGGCCTAGCCACCTCCTCCTCCTCCCTCCAAGAAAGGCGCATTGCGCAAGGAGCCGTTTTTCTCCTACCTGGCGTGCCTCTTTCCCCCTCGGCCCAGGATGGGAGCCGCCAGGGAAGGAAGTCGCCGGGGTTGGTTGGTCTGTCTGTGTTGCTTTTCCTACCAGGCCAAAACTCCTCTCCTATATTTATTTTATAAAAGTATTTCTATGCTGCCATCTCATACAGCAGGGCCTGTCATCAACATCCCTCGCGGCTCGCCGCTGTCCTGGCCGCTGGGATTGAGGGGAACTGGAGTCCAAGAACCTCTGGGGGGTCAAAGGCACCCCAGCCCTTAAAAAGGGGGGGGGTTAGCAAGAGCGAAGAACAGCACAGTGAAGGCCTATGGTCAAGGGGCAGGGAGTTCTGCAGGTGCTAATCAAATCTCCTCTTTGAGCCTCTGGCCAAGTGAAAAGCGACAGACTCCTACCATCGGGTGGCCCAGAAGTTTCAGCCGCTAGAACCAGCCCCAGAGAGCAGGTGATGGTTCAGCTCCCTGCCTCACTCACTGGGGCATATGAGCAGGAGCGGTGTGGATGCTACATCCCCCAGACAACCCAGGAAAAGCAGAAAGTGGGCTCCTAGGTGAAAAAAAATTGACCTTCCTGGCACTCTGTTTTCCTTTTTCAAAAGCATCAACTTCCTAGTCCTTCAGGCAGAGCAGACGCTGGAAAGGGTGTGGAGGATGGCTGTGAAATCTAAGAAGCCAGATGGGGAGGTGAAGAAATCAGAGGGCCCTCCCTGAGATTTTGCAAAACCAGGGGGAAAAGAGGGAGGGATGTCCTCCAAACAGAGGAAGGTAGCTTTGAGGGGGTGTGAACAGAAAGTTATTTTACTTTTCAGGCAGACCTGATCGTTACCTGTAAAGTCCTACCGCTATCTAGGAAGATATTCTCCCAACTCTTTTCGTCAAAAATTAGGTAAAGATGTCACAAACCAATTCTGATAATGATTGTGACTGTTTTTGGCTGATTGATATATATAAAGCACCTAAATGTACTAAAGCTCACAGCAAAAGATGTATTTGGACATAACTAAATATGACAGACCACAGACAAAGAAAAACTAAATCATAGCATGAAATATTTCAACTCTGCATTTTGTAAGGTACAGACTGACCTCAAATGCATGAAGTTTGGTCTCGTTTTATTTAAGCAAATGAGACCAAAATTCATGCATTTAAATTTTAATAAGAATTAAAAGACAATACATATTTTTTCACTTTCTCCTTTGTTAACCCTTTCTCAAAAATGAATGAAATATTAATCACAGAGGTTTTCATTGCAAAGAATATACTTGAGAAAATCCCCACCCCCTGCGAACACATCTCACATCTGCCTGGTAGCTGTTCACCAATATGATGATTCCCATATGGGGTGAGGAGGAGGTGAGGGGTCCTCCAGAGCTAAAGCACTTCCCTCCAAACTCCCTTTCTGCCTTGTGAAATCTGATGGATCCCCCCCCCAATTTTGTGCATTTGGGTGAAGGAGAATCCCAAGGCCACAAGCTTTAAGGGGGCACAAGACCCTTTGCTGCTTTTAACTCCCATGAATCTCAGTGGAACTAAAGCATGTACACCTTGTTTTATTTCATTCTAAGGGTTAAAATGAACTTAGCATGGATTCCTAGAGTGGAAGGGAATTGGGAAGGGATGGGGTAGGGGTCCTCCAGAGCAGAAGCACCTCCCTCCTTCCTGGCTTCTCCCTCCTGGAGGGGGAAATGGTTTTCATCTCTCCAGAGTGATGCATCGGTGAGTCCCCCTCTCCCACCCCCTATTTTGTGCGTTTGGGTGATGGGGGGGTCCCAGGGCTGCAGGGGGAGGATGCATGGGGGGTCCTGTGCAGCTGATCCATTTGTGCTCCACCACAACACCCAAATCAGGGAACAGGGAGTTCTCTCTCTCTCTCCTCTCTGCAAAGCCAGGAGGGCCCCTTTGAGATGAGGCCCGTGTGTGTGTGTGTGTGTGTGTGTGTGTGTGTGTGTGTGTGTGTGTGTGTGTGTGTGTGTGTGTGACAGTACTTACAAATAAGACTGCAACTGCTGAGTTGATCTCCGTGAAAGGGAATCCTCAACTGTACGCCAGTGAGAGTTAATCCCCCCCAATGAATCAGGCAGTGGTGTGTTATCAGGCCCCCTAACTGACCTGTGAGAACCAGTGTGGTGTAGTGGTTAAGGTGTTGGACGACGACCTGGGCGACCAGGGTTCGAATCCCCACATAGCCATGAAGCTCCCTGGGTGACCTTGGGCCAGTCACTGCCTCTCAGCGTCATGAAAACCTTATTCATAGCATCGCCATAAGTCGGAATCGACTTGAAGGCAGTACATTTACATTTAACTGACCTGCACAGGCCCTTTCAGATGTGCAATCCCCCAGAGGTGGAGGGGATATTTGCAGATTGGATAGAAGGCACTCCTGAAAACTCCTGGTGGTCTTTTAATGAAAGAAATCAAATGCAGGAGAGGCTCTGACTGAAAGTCAGCAAACTTGTTGAATGGGTGAGTGGGTTAAGGAAGGCAGTTGTTTTCCCTCCCTGCATGAACCATAATCCATCAGCTCCCAGCTTTCTTCTTTGGAAAGAAATGAAAGTGGGTTTCTAACATTTGTTGAAACTGAGATAGGAGGCAAAATGTAATTTTGTTTTTTTGGTGTGTGTGAGAAACTAGCCTTCCCCCCCCCTTTCAGTGTTTTACTCCTTTGGAAAGAAGGGCAGGATATAAATTGAATAAATGATACTGATTATAATAATACTTTGTCCCTCCCTAGGAGAAAAAAAATCCAGTGGGCAATCGTAACCTCTTGGATTGAAGGGAAATGAGAACAAAATGGATGGAGGATTCCTGTCCCTGAGCAGGCGGTTGTGGGGTATGGCTAAGCAGCAATACCACAGCCACATTCCTTCCACCTGCCAGGGCAGAAGGTGGGGTGGGGTGACACTTGTGGCAGATTGAAGAATTGGGTTGGGTTGAGTTGCAGCTTAGGAATATAAGAAGCTGCCTTTATATTGAATCAGACCATTGGTCTGTCTCGCTCAGTATTGTCTACATTGACTGGCAGTGGCTTTCCAGGAGATGCCGGGAGCTGAATCTGGGACCTTCTGCTTGGAAGGCAGTTGCTCTACCACTGAGTTACTGCCCTTCCCTTTAAGGTGTGAAATGATGGCAGGCAGGGAGAGAATGGAGCTTACAAACCATAGACTGAGGGTTACCAACCCATGGTCCATTGTCTGAGAAATGCTGGTTTAGAAGGTTGCCTGCATGTTTTGCTTCTTAACTTTCCTTCTGGGAGGGCCAGCAACTTCAACTGCACCATTATAATCCAGTCCCAGTTGCTAGCGAGGCTCACCCACACTTACTAAGGGAACTTTTCCCTGTCCTGACAGTGTAGTAATTCTATAACTGAACTGTGTCTTGACTTTGTAGGACTTGGTAGCACCTCTAATTAGGACAGTCTTAGCCTTGAGTCAGAAACTGGCAGAAGAGGAAGCCATTCTTGCAAACCTCCTAGAGCCTTCCATAAAGCACATATGGATGAGGAAGACTCAGCTGCTCCTGAAGCAGGAAGAGGCCTTGACTGGGAACAGTGCGGGATCCTGGGAAAGAAACATGCAGAAGGTCCTGGGTGAGGAGGACACTCTCAGCTCAGAAGGGCAGCTCCGGCAGTTCAGGCATTTCTGCTACCAGGAGGCCGAGGGGCCCAGAAAGGTTTGCAACAGACTCCACCGCTGTGAGTGGCTGAAGCCAGAGCAACACACAAAAAATCAGATCTTGGACCTGGTGATCCTGGAGCAGTTCTTGAGGGTCCTTCCACCCGAGATGGAAAGCTGGGTGTGGGAATGTGGAGCGGAGACCATGTCACAGGCGGTTTCCTCTTAAGCTAGGCAGAGGACAATAAGCAGGCTGAGCAACAGGTGAGAGTGTTTCATTAAGATAGTCAAAAGGAGCTCAGGATGTGAGGGAGATAACCCAAAATACTCAACTAATTGCCAAACCATTTTGGAAATCATCCAAGGAAGGATATCCAACAACCCTCAGGTTTTTGCATCTGTCCTTCCTCTTCTAATCCTTCTCAATGGCTTCAATCCTTGTTGCTGTTTCAGGTAAAGGACCTATTTGCAGAAATGGGCGCTAGTTTCCTTGAGGCAGAGAGGACTCCACTGGACGCCAGACAGAGCCTACCTGGTAAGGATCGATGGGATGTATCTCAATTTAGCCTCTATCAAATTTGAAATTAATCCATGGGCTCCTTTAATGTTTCACGGGTAGATGCTTGTCTTCAGCTTGTTCCACAGCTCCAAAATGCATTTATTTACAATATTTCACTACTGTTACATGGGGACCAGCACTTTGGCTGCACTTTGGCTTCTGGCGAAGAAATGCATTTTTGCACAACTGAAACATAAAATTGATACAAACACTCAAAAGATATTTTCTAAGATCCATGTATAGTTCAACATGCATTGCTGAACCTCTGGCAAGAATGTGCTTCTGGCTTCCCACCATCTTTGTCTCTCCCAGGGGATGGAAAGATTCTGGGTGGACCTCCTCAGCTGTCACATCTTCGCAATGGAGGGGAAACAGATGCTGTGGGATCAGATCAGGTAGGGGAGGCAAAACAGTGGGGAGAGAGGCTGGGGACAACATGGGTGCCTCTGTCCCCTACTTACTTCCTTTGGCCTGAACCAATCTCTCTCTCTTTCTCTTTGCTTTGAAGACCACCCAAGGAAAGTTTAAATCCCAAGGATAAAGACTAGCCGCCTAACCTAAATGAGTCTTTTGGATGTAGCTAGTGTTATTTATTAGTAGTAGCAGTATTGTTAATTCATTTATGTACCACTTAATGCTAAAATAGCCTTCCAAGCAGTATAAAAACCAGTTACAAATTTTAAAATATAATGGAAATGGGCAATAAAACAATCCTATTAAAACAGCAGACCAATTAATAGACAACACAGCAATGACTAGTAGATAATGTTTATGCTGTTTATGATGAGGAAATTTTTCTTTTTTCTTTCAGGGTCCAGTGTCTTTTGATGACGTGGCTCTGCATTTCACAGAGGAGGAGCGGGCCCTGCTGGATCCTGAGCAGAGAGCTCTTCCTAAGGAAGTCATGGAGGAGAATTGTGGAATCGTGGCTTCTCTCAGTAAAGGTCCCTGTTGGATCACCATATCTGTTGTGAAATTCAATTATTTAAATATCTGATGAACCACAATATTCTGATCTGGCTCAACAGCGCCACCTACAGCATCTGGGGTTCTAAGCCCCCGCAGTTAACCTTGAATGGATACTGTTTTGTCTCTGAATATGCTGCATCAAGTTATACCATTCTAACAGAGATCATACTGGTCTGAATGGCCTACGTTTCAGAGCTGTTAGGAGGTGGAACTAGCCATTTTCAGGTTGGCCAAAGAGACCAGTGACTCAGTGAATCATAATGGTTTTCATGACTGGGCCAAGCAGCAATCCATCTCAAAAAAGTGGTGGGTTTTACTAATTTCAGATTCTCAAAAATATGGAAACATCAGTTCAGATTATCTCTTTAAGAACCAGCCTTTTCTAAGGAAATCTGTACATCCTCTGAAATCCAAGACTCTATTCAAGCAGCTGACATGTAACTCGCAAAGTCAGATTAAGTTTTTAGGTTTTACTTACAAATCTGTGTTGTGTTTGATTGTTGCCCTCCTTCATCCCATTCCCCCCCCCCGGCCAAACAGATTTAATACTGTTGTGGGTTTGGGGGTTGAGATGGATTCTTGTGAGTCCCCTTCCAGCCTCTGATTTGGAGACTTGCACCTGGAGGTGAAAAACGCTCTGCTGGTCGGATGAGTTTCTTTCATTAGTCTAATAGAGTGGCCAGGTGGATTAATGGGTCTATGAATGGTGAATGGGCCATGGAGATCCTTTTGTCAATGAAACTCGACAGTCCCCCCCCCCAGGAGGGGCTTGTGTTTGAGAGTGTTGGAGAAAGGCTGGGAACTGGAAGCAGAGCTGGATATTGAACTGCTGATGCCTTGAACCCCTCCATCCTAAGGTCAGGTTGGAATGTGTGTAAATAAACAAACCATATTTCATAAAGACACCATAGTCTCCGCTGATCTTCTTCCCAAGGAAACCAAACCCAGGATGAGCGCAGGGACTCCTGGAAATCTCACCGCTCCAAGATTGGGGTGGTGCGCAACAATACTTTCTAACACTTTTCCCGGGACAGTCATTAAGCTAACCAGGCTGTAATTTTGAGGATCCCCCCCAGATCCCTTTTAAAAATTGGTGTTACGTTGGCCACTTTCCAGTCCTTAGGTAAGGAGGCATATCTGAGGGACAAGTTACATATTTTTGTTAAAAGTTCAGCAATTTCACATTTGAGTTCTTTAAGAACTTTTCAGTGGATGCCACCTGGATGCAGCGATTTGCCAGGTTTTTTTGTCTATTAAACCTAGAATGTCATATCTCATTACTACTATTTGCCTCAGTTCCTCAGACTCCTTTCCTGCAAAAACTAGTTCAGGCACAGGGACCTGCCCTATATCCTCTACTGTGACACCTTTACCTTTACTGTCTTTATGTATTTCTTTCTGCCAGAGTTTGTGTTCCTTTTTTTCTTCCCATTCGGACAACACTTCCATTTCTTGGAGCAAGCCTTCTTGCCCTAATTGACTCTGCTTGTTAACCATGCCAGCATCCTCTTGGCTCTGATGGTACCTTTCCTGATCTGTGGTTATACACTCCAGCTGACTACTATTGTGCTTTTAAACAACTCGATAGCTCCTAACCATTCAGAAGAGAATCCATGTAGCTGTTTCCATTTTCCTGCACGATAATCTTTTGAAGTAGCCTGAGCATGATTTGTTCAAGATTGCCCAGTAAGTTTCATCCCTGAATTATTGGTTAATGTCAGTCAAAAGGGGCAGGTAACTCTGTGGTAACATCTGTCTCCCACGTAAGTCACTTCACTTCTTCCATTATTTATTTATTGTTCAATAATTTGGGGCTCCATTTCCTCCTCAGATGTAATCAGTTTCTGTCTTTGTTGCAGAAGGTAAGGAACTGGAAAATAAGAATAAAGACCCCATCAAAATCCTCACAGTGGAGATACCATATCAATATTTAGAGTGTGGAAAGACCTCCAGTCAGAGCTCCCACCAAAGAATTCATACTGAGGAGAAACCTCATCAGTGCTTGCAATGTGGAAAGAGCTTTCGCTGCAAGAAAAGCCTTAATACCCACCAAAGAAGTCATACAGAGGAGAAACTATATGAATGCTTGAAACATGGAAAGAGCTTCAGATACAGTTGCCTCCTCACTTCCCATCAAAGAATTCATACAGGGGAGAAACCACATCAGTGCTTGGAATGTGGAAAGGGCTTCAGTAAGAAGGGAAATCTCACATCCCATCAAAGAAGTCATACAGGGGAGAAACCATATGAATGTTTGGAGTGTGGAAAGAGTTTCAGTCAGAGCTCCAATCTCAATTCCCATCAAAGAACTCACACAGGAGAGAAACCATATCAGTGCTTGAAATGTGGAAAGAGCTTCAAGCAGAGGTCCCACCTCACTTCCCATGAAAGAATTCATATAGGGGAGAAACCATATTAATACTTGGAATGTGGAACAAGTTTCAGCCAGAAGGTAAGTCTCACTTCCCATGAAAGAATTCATACAAGGGAGAAACCATATCAGTGCTTGGAATGTGGAAAGAGCTTCAGCCATAAGGGAAGTCTCACTTCCCATGAAAGAATTCATACAAGGGAGAAACCATATCAGTGCTTGGAATGTGGAAAGAGCTTCAGACATAAGGGAAGTCTCACTTCCCATGAAAGAATTCATACAAGGGAGAAACCATATCAGTGCTTGGAATGTGGAAAGAGCTTCAGCCATAAGGGAAGTCTCACTTCCCATGAAAGAATTCATACAGGGGAGAAACCATATCAGTGCTTGGAATGTGGAACAAGTTTCAGCCAGAAGGTAAGTCTCACTTCCCATGAAAGAATTCATACAGGGGAGAAACCATATCAGTGCTTGGAATGTGGAAAGAGCTTCAGCTGGAGGGTAAGTCTCAATTTCCATTAAAAAATTCATACAGAAGAGAAACCATATCAATGCTCAGCATGTGGAAAGAACTTCCAACAGAGCACTGATCTCACTTCCCATCAAAGAATTCATACAGGAGAAAAACCTTATCAATGCTTGGAATGTGGAAAGAGCTTTACTTCTAGGGCAACTCTCACTTCCCATCAGAGAAGTCATACACGGGAGAAACCATATCACTGCTTGAAATGTGGAAACAGCTTCCGCCACAGCACAACCCTTACTATACATCACAGGAGCCACACAGGAAAGGAAGCATATACATGTTAGGAATGTGGAAAGAGCTTCAGTGAGCGCTCCAATTACACTGTACATCAAAGAGTTCATACATGTGAGAAACCTCATCACTGCTTGGTGTGTGGAAAGACCTTCAGCTGGAAGCAAAGTCTCATGTACCATCAAAACATTCATTTAGGTGACAAACCATAAAAACAGTGGCAGCTGCTGGCTACGACTTGGCAGGGCTGCTGAAGGCATGGCCAGTGAGATGACAGAATTAAAGCCAAGTTCTTCTGTTTTTGTCCCTAGCCTCCTCTCTTGCAAAGCTATTGTGAAGACTTAAGCATTGCAGTTGTACAATACTTAGCACCTAACTGAACTGAAAAGTGTCATACTTTGGTTCAAAAGAGGTCCCTGCTGTCACTGTTGCTTCTCTACTAGGAGAAAATTTGTGTGGCCTCTATCTGTTCTCATTTTCTCCTATCCTCTTCCAAAGAAACAGGGGACACTTAAACATTGCCATTGTGTAAATACTTAGCATTTAAGTAAGTGTCCCACCTTGGTTCAGAACTGGTGTCGCAATTTCTGTTGTAGATTTATACCATAATAGCCTTACATTACTCAGAGGTATGCCTCATGGTATTCTATGTGAAGTAGTCCCTGATAAATATGTACAGGGTTGCAGTCTAAAATGTTTAGTCTTAAAGGTGCCACACAGGACTGTTAAGGAGGGTCCCCAAAAATGTTCAGACCTATGGAAAAAAGAATATTGTGGCAAATATACCCACCTCTGAATCTGTTTCTGCACCCATTTTGGCTGGTTCCAGACCCATAGCTGATTCTTTTGTTCATGATTTTCCTTACCCCAATGCAGCTCAATTTAAATGGTTTCACTGGGAATAGAAGGCATCTTTCTATTTTTGTGATGTCTTTCAGAACAGACCAGGTTTGCAAACCAGACTGGTAGATCACTATTCCCCATTCCCTATCTTGACATCTGTTTCCTGTTTTACAAAGAAAATCTTGAATTGGGTAGATTCAATCAACCCACATTTGTAGATTAGCTAAATAGGTTGTGTTCACATTGAATGTTATTTTCAACACTAATACATTTGCTATGCTTAGATGTGAACCAGACAAATTCTCATATTAATGTAATCTAGGTCTTGATAATAAATTAGAAATTGTTGGCATTTGTTGTAGTTCTATCAGATATGGCTAAAATGATTTTGCTTTGATGATAGTGGATTGTGTTTAACTAAAATTGTTGCAGAAGTGGCAATGTATGGTACCTTGACATATGACTTAAATTCTTTCATGTACTTGGATATGTTTGGAATGTAGTCTTGCTTTTCTTTGATATTTAAGATAGTTAGCATTTTAGTTAGGAATGATCTTAAATTTATTTATTCCTCAAATGGAACATTTAGTATAAATATCCCTACCTTTGAGCATTTGTGTCTGTTCTTCTTGAGAGGCATCTATCACCTTTGCGTGCCTCCTACATAGCCTTGCTGAGTCAGGTAATTGTGATTTCATAGGGTTTCTCAGCCCTGCATCAATATTTTAGAACTGTAATAATAGTAATTGTATTTTATAATGCTTCTACATTACTAATTTCATTTGTTTTCTCTTTTGTAATGTTTGACTAAGTTCTGTTAAGTCAAGGAAATGCATTTACCAAAGTTATACGCCCAAGTCCTATCCCTGAATCTTAAACAGCAGAACCCCTACCAAAAACATAGGAGTCACCCAGTAGAGAAGCCATATACATGCCTGAAATGTGGGAAGAACATCAGAGTTCCCATCTCGCAACCCACACTCCCACCCTCATCAAAGGATCCATATGGGGGAGAAGCCAGGACAGTGCTTGGATTGTGGAAAGAGCTTCAGTCGGAGCGCCACTCTCACTTCCTATGAAACAATTCACAGTGGGAATGAACCACAGTCCATGCTTCAAATGTGGAAATATCTTCACTTAGAAGACAATGTTCATTTCCTATGAAAGAATTCATACAGGGCAGAAATCATACGATTGCTTGGAATGTGGAAAGAGCATCAGGTGGAAGAAAAATCTCAATTTTTCATCAAAATTCATGCACAAGATAAACCATAAAAGCAGTGGCAGCTGGTGGTGACTGGACCTGGCAGGGCTGCTAAGAGGTCATGGTGGAGTGGCCATGAGGGGACAGTTGTAGCCAAGTTGTTCTGGTTTTCTCCCCATCCTCCCCTCTTGCAAAGTTACGCCGGAGACTTACGCACTGTAGTTGCACAAATACTTCCTGTAGCACCTTTCTGAATTGAAAAGTGTCTTGCTTTGGTTCAGAAGAAGCCCCTGCTGTCACTGTTAGATTACTCAGAAGTAAGCAGACTGAACTTCATGAGCAGCCCTAATAAGTAAGGTGCAGCATTGAAGTCTGAACTGGTTAGCCCTCAGGGTGCCACACAGGACTGTGAAGAAGGGCTCCCGTAAAGTTCAAGACTTGCTGGGAAAGATTATTCCTCTCCCCAACCCTCAGCTTCTTTCCAGTATGTAGAATATGGTGGAGGGATATTAAGTGGGCTTGCGAGAGCGCATTTAATATTGCCACAAAGCTCACTGTGTGACCTTGGGCCTGTCACCTTGTGTTCTCAACTTAACCTACCTCACAGGGTTGTTGTGAGGATAACATTGGGAAAAGGAGACCCAGGAATGCCATCTTGAGCTCCTTGAAGGAAAGGTGGAACAAATGTAAAAAGAAATACTGATAAATAAAAAATGAAAATAAAAAGTCTATCTCCAGCTTGCCTGCCTGCCCCTGATCACATTACATTTCAAGTATTTTAGTGTGAAGGTGTCATGCTGGCCACCTAGCTGCAGAGAGGGAGGATAAGAGGATGACAGAAACAGCCTCCGCTAGTGGTCCTCTGTGGAGATTCTCCCCGGGGTTTACTTTTAAAAAAAATACTCTATTTTAAAGGTTTTTCGTGTGTTTTACAGAGTGACAAGTAAAGGACATGCAGAAAGAAAACAGTACAACTGAGAGAAGAATGCATGTAAAAGAACCAAAAGGCTCTCTGGCCTCTGAAGGTCTGGTTTCCCAAGGTTGGGTTTAAACAATAAAGGCGAATTAAGGAGGTGCAATTGGGTCTGTGCATTCAGACAGGTGAAGCCACAAGTAGAAATTTCACCTCCGATTGAGAAAACTTCTCCAGGAATTCCCTCAGCCGGACTTGGCGACCCTACCCACGACCACCCAGGCCAGTTACCGGGGGCTCTCTGCCTTTGTACCCCAAAGCTCCACCGGTTGTACTTCTGGCTACTTGTGCCACCTTCCTCGGGCAAGACCTTACGCAGGGCAGTCTCTCAGGGCAACTAAGCCAGCGGCTCCCTTCTCCTGCCCTTCCCCATGCCGGTATGTGTCGATAATCAGCCCGGGGCTTTACTCCCTCCCGTCTTCCCTCAGACTTTCCTCCTCAGCTCCCTTCGTTTCCCCTCCACCGTCTCCCTCCATGTCAGTTAACTCGCAACGGACTAGGCTCTCCAGCCAATCAGAGTCCCTACATGTCAGTTAACTCCCAACGGACTAGGCCCTCCAGCCAATCAGAGTCCGCTGCCCCCAAAGACCAATCGGAATGACTTTACCTGACCCAGGCCCCGCCTAATAAGCTCCCAGGGCGATTCTCTCTCTCTCTTGCCCCCTTCCTCTCGAGACCTCCCCCACATCCTTTAGGCGAACGAACCCGAACAGGCACGCACACCATAGAGTTGAAGCACCCCCCCTCCTAAAAGAAGCCTGGGAACTGCGGTTTGCCCCTCACAGACCTGTGGTTTGCTTAACAAAGTACAATTACCAATGTTATTCTTGGAGGGGGGATGAAATGCGCTTTAATTGTATATGGTGTCTTTGCAGCCCCAGTCCAAGACGCCCCTCTGTGCTCAGGACATGACCCCTCCTTGGCACTGAGTTTGAGAGGGGTGACCCCTGCTGCCCGGCCTTCTCCCTTCTGAGGAGTCTGTTTCTCAGTGGAAATGCTGCTGGGGGATTGGACGTTGTGGAGTCTTCTGCGGCTGCTGCAGGCTCTGCCACTCAGCTACAGGCTGCTCGGCTTGCAAAGGGTTAAAATGGACAAGCTCGAACTCCCAGACCGGAGGAAACAGGGAGGGGGTTGAGTCATAGACCCCTCTCTCTGAAGGCCCTTCCGGTCTGGTTTCTCATGGGGAGGGCAAGCCGAGAAAGTGGCCCTTACATCTCCCAGGCGCCCCATCAAGGGCCCTTTCCCGGATCTGGTGAGTGGTTTCTTTCACTACCACCCGCCGTCTTATTTTTTGCATTTGGGTGAAGGGGAGCAACGGGGGAGGGCAGAGGGGATCTTTGGAGACAGAATAAAAAGCTCTCCTGAAAATTACTTGGCAGTCTTCTAATGGAAGGAATCAAATGGAGGAGATTGTGATTGAAACTAAGGGGGGGGTTAAGAAAAGGCAATATTACCCCCATACACAATGAAACCTAGTTCAGAGACTCCCAGCTTTTTTAAAAAAAGAAAGGAAACCGGGTTTCTAACATTTATTGAGATTGACATATGAGGCAAAATTTACCATTTTTCTGTTTTTCTGTGTGGGAAACTAGCCTCCTCCCACCTTTTAGTGTTCTACTCCATTGGGATGAAGGCCAGGATTTAAACTGAATAAATGATAGTAATTATAATAATATTTTGTTCCTCTCTGGAAAAAAAAAATCCAGTGGGCAATCGTGACCTCTTCAATTGAAGGGAAATGAGAACAAAATGGATGAACGGACGATTCCAGTCCCTGAGCAGGCAATGGTGGGGTGTGGCTGAGTGGAAATACCATGGCCGCATTCCTTGCACCTGCCAGGGCGGAAGAGGGGGCGACACTTTTGGCCAATCGAAGGGTTGGGTTGCAGCTTGGGAGCATAGGAAGCTGCCTTTATACTAAGTCAGACCATTGGTCCATCCATCTCAGTATGGTCTACACTGACTGGCAGCAGCTCTCCATGGTTTCAAACGGGGGTCCTCTCCCAGCCCTACCTGGAGATGCTGGGGATTGAACCTGGGACCTTCTGCATGCAAGGCAGATGCTCTACCACTGAGCTACAGTTTGAGGAATGCTGGCTTAGGAGGCTGCCTGCATATTTTGCTTCATAACTTTTCTTCCAGGAAGCATAGAGACTAACATTGCACCATTATAATCTGGTCCTAGTTGCTAGTGAGATTCATTCACAAATTTTTCCTGACCTAACAACACAGTAATTCTGTAACAGAGCAGCATCTTGGCTTTGTAGGATTTGGTAGTTCCTCTAATTCAGAGAGATAGAAATCGGCAGGGGGAAAAAAAGCTCCTTCAGACCTCCTGGAGGCTTCCTTAAAGCACAGATGGATGAGGACGTATCAGCTGCCCTTGAACCAGGAAGAGGCCCCGATGCCATCAAGACTGCATCAAGAGCCGTTCACACAGACCTGGGTGAGGACACCCTTAGCTCAGATGTGCAACACCAACAGTTCAGGCAGTTCTGTTACCTGGAGGCCGAGGGACCCAGAGAGGTTTGCAGCCGACTCCATCATCTGTGCCACGAGTGGCTGAAGCCTGAGCGACACACAAAGAATCAGATCCTGGACCTGGTGATCCTGGAGCAGTTCTTGGCTGTCCTTCCACCGGAGATGGAAAGCTTGGTGAGGGAATGTGGAGCAGAGACCAGTTCCCAGGCGGTGGCCCTGGCAGAAGGTTTCCTTCTGAGCCAGGAAGAGGACAGGAAGCAGGCAGAGCAGCAGGTAAGAGTGTGTTTTATCCTGGTAGTTTCAAGGGGCTCAGAATGTGAGGGAGGGTATCTCAACTACTCATTGCCCAATCTTTTTTGGAAAGCATCCAAGGAAAGATACCCCAAACCTATTAGTTTTTGGCCTCTGCCATTTCTGTTCTAATCTTCCTCCCCATTGAATGTCTTCAATCTTTGTCGCTGTTTCAGGGAAAGAACCTATTTGCAGAAACGGTCACTGATTTTCCTGAAGTAGAGAGCACTCCATCGGACACCAGACAGAGGCCTCTGGGTAAGGATTAATGGGATGTATCTCCATTTGGTCTCCCTCTATCAATTTTGAAATCGTTCCATGGGCTTTTTCAAAAATTTGGAGAAGATGCTTCTCTTCCAGTCTTTTCCACAGCTCAAAAATGCATTTTTGTACAATTTTTCACTACTTCATGCATGACGACCACCACTTTGATTTGTGGCCAAGATCCTAAAGAGGGAGAGATGCATTTTCATGCAACTGAAACATAAAATGAATGCAAACTCTTGGGTGTAGTTTAACATGCATTGCTGAGTCTTGGCTTCCCATCACCATCATCTCTCACAGGTAATGAAATGATAGTGGCAAGACCTCCTCAGCCATCACATCTTCACAATGGAGAGGAAGCAGATGCTGTGGAATTGGAACAGGTAGGGGGAGCAAATCAGTGGGGAGAAAGGCTGGGGACAGCTTGGATGCTTCTGCCCCCCCCTTACGTCCTTTGGCCTGAACCAATCTGTCTCTTTCTCTTTGCTTTGAAGGCCACTCAAGGAAAGTTTCAATCCTTACACTGATGACCAGCCACCTCAGCTTAACTAGTCTTTTGCATGTAGCTACTATTATTTATTAATTTATGTACCATCTGATGCTAAAATAGCCTTCTAAGCAGTATAAAATCCAATTACAAATATGAAAATATAAACATCCATAATTAAAATGGACAACAAAACAATCCTATTATGAATGAATGAATTCTTTATTGCATAGTCAACAGACCTCAGCAGTCAAAAGGTAAAATACAAAGAAATAGATAAATACATACATGACAAAAAGACAAAAACATAAAATCAAGACTTCGCACCAAGCAGATTCTTCCTTATCTGCATGGCCTGATTTATGAATTTGCCTACAGCAAGGGTAATAAATTCATCTGTGCCCTGTAGAAGAAGAATTAACAGTATATTTTTAGATCGGCCTGGGAAGGTTAAAAAAATTGGAGATAAAAGATCATTTCTAACATGATCATAAAATTTACAGTGGAATAAAACGTGCGAAACGGTCTCAGTCTCGTGGGCATTACATGGACAGTCCTATTAAAATAGAGCAATTCGTAAAAACAACACAGCAAGGAGTAGTAGATAATATTTATGCTGTCTATGAGGAGAAAATGTTTTATTATTTTTTAGGGTCCAGTGACTTTTGAGGATGTGGCTGTGCATTTCACGGAAGAGGAGTGGGCCCTGCTGGATCCTGACCAGATAGCTCTTCATAAGGAAGTCATGGAGGAGAACTGTGGGATCGTGGCTTGCCTCGGTATGGCTCTCTGTTGGATCATAACATTTGTGTGAAATTCAGTTATTTAAATATATGTCTGAACTGCAGTATTCCGATCTGGCTGAACAGAACCTACAGCTTCTGGGATTCTGAGCCCCCTGCAATTAACTTTGAATGAACAGCTATCTACTGTTTTGTCTCTGAATATGCTGCATATGCTTCCTCAGGTTATGCCCTTCTAAAGAGTGATCATACTGGATTGAACTGCCCAGAGTTTCAGAGTTGTTAGGGAGATGGAACTAGTAATTTCCTGGTTGGCCAAAGAGACCACTGACATTAGAGTCGGAACGGTTTTCATGACTGGTCTGAGCAACAATTCATCTCAAAAAAGAGGTTGGTTTACTGCTTTCAGATTCCCATATGGAATATGGAAACATCTGTTCAGCAGTCCAACGTTTATCTCTGAGAACCAGCCTTTTGCAAGTAACTCTGCACTTGCTGTGAAATCCAAGACTCTATTCAAGTAGCTAACCTGTAACTGGCAAAGTCAGATTATGTTTATTGGTTGTATTTGCAAATCTGTGTTGTGTTTGATTGCTGTCCCCCTTCCTTGCATTTTTTCCTCCGCCCTGCTAAACAAATTTAATTTATATCTTAATATTTGGCTTCATATTTATTAATACATAATTGCAAAAAGACTTCAAAGTGATGGCTCTCGGCACTCGTCAGTTGATCAGCACTGGGAACTCCCTTGAATGCACTATGGAGTTCCCGATAGGGTGGTTGTTGTTGTTATGTGCCTCCAAGTCGACTACGACTTCTGGCGACCCTATGAATCTGCTACCTCCAAGAGCATCTGTCATGAACCACCCTGTTCAGATCTTGTAAGTTCAGATCTGTGGCTTCCTTTATAGAATCAATCCATCTCTTGTTTGGCCTTCCTCTTTTTCTACTCCCTTCTGTTTTTCCCAGCATTATTGTCTTTTCTAATGAATCATGTCTTTTCATTATGTGTCCAAAGTATGATAACCTCAGTTAGGGTACAGTATTCCTAATGCTGCTGATAAAAGTGGAGTCCCTATGATGGCTGATTGGCATTGAGGGAGCCCTGCTTGCCAAGGAACAATCAGGAGTGCATTTTAAGTTCCCTGTTCATTTGGTTTGAGATGTGTCTTTACCTGTCCATCCTGGAAGTCACAGGTCTAGGGGACAACAACCTTGCAGTCCAAATTAGGTCCCCTGCTGGGACTTAGGCCCAAGGGGTGGAGGTTCCAGACTGCTGCTTTAGCTGGAGAAGACTTTGATTGGCCTTGAGACCTAGTTCACACATCCTCTGCCAGTGAGTGATGTGGCCTAATGATCCACGGCATAGAATTTGCTTTTTTCACAGCTGCAACACACTGGGTCATGATCTTCATTGAGTTATCCACAGTGTCATTCCTGGTCAGTCACTGCTAGTTCAGATCGCATGAGCGTATTTGTGAAATTAAGATCCCACATGCATACTCTTTACTCTTGTTTACATTGAATTGTGTTTGCTGAGCTCTTCACAATTCCTTTTTGTTTTGACAGCATGAACAATTCAGTATCATCAGCAAACTTGGCCACCTCACTGCTCACCCCTAGATCGTTTATGAACAAGTTGAAAAGCACAGATCCCATTACCGATATTTGGGGGACTCCACTTTCTTCAGCCCTTCATTGTGAGGATGGTCCATTAATCTCTGCTTCCTGCTACTTAACCAATTCCTGATCCACAAGATAACCTCTCCTCTTATTCTAGGACTGCTAAGCTTACTCAGGAGTCTTTGGTGAGGGATCCTGTCGAAAAGTTTTTGAAAGTCCAAGTACACTATGTCAACCAGATTACCTCTATCTATACGCTTGTTGACCCCCTCAAAGAACTCTGTAGTTTACTAGGACAGGAATTACCCTTGGAGAAGCCATGCTGGTTCTGCTTCAGCAAGGCTCACTCTTCTATATTCTTAGTTATTTTACCTTTAACAAGATTTTCTAACAGTTTTCCCGGATCCGTTTTTAAAGATTGGTGTTATTTTGGCCACTTTCCATTCCTCAGGTATAGAGGCATATCTAAGGGACAAGTTACATCTTTTTGTTAGAAGATCAGCACTTTCATATTTGAGTGCTTTTGACAACTCTTGGCTGGATGCCATCTGGACCTGGTGATTTATCAGTTTTTATTTTTGCTATTAAGCCTAGGACATCATCTCTGGTTACCACTATTTGCCTTAGTTCCTCAGACTCCCTTCCTGCAAAAATTAGTTCTGTTGCAGGGATCTCCCTGATATCCTCTACTGTGAAGAGAGATGCAAAGAATTCATTTAGCTTCTGTGCAATCTCCTTATCCTGCTTTAGCACACCTTTGACTCCCTATCTTAGGGTCCAAATGCCTCCCTAGATGGACTCCTGTTTTGAATGTATCTAAATAATTTTTTGTTGTTGTCTATTATATTTTTAGCAATGTGCTCCTCAAATTCTTTTTTAGCATCCTTTATTGTCTTCATGCATTTATTTTTCCAGAGTTTATGTTCCTTTTTTTCATTCAGACAAGACTTCAATTTTTTGGAGCAAGCCTTCTTGCCTCTAATAGCTTCTTTGACTCTGCTTGTTAATCATGCTGACACCCTCTTGCTCATGGTGGTATTTTTCCTGATCTGTGGTTATACACTCAAGTTGATTACTAATGTGTTTTTAAACAACTCCATCATTTCTAACCATTCAGAAGAAAATCCATGTTTCCATTTTCTTGCACGACAATCTTTTGAAGTAGGTAGTCTGACAGTGATTATTTCAAGACTGGCCAGTAAGTTTCATTCCTGAGTGGAAGATGAACCCAGGTCCAAATCCAACAATCTATAATGTACCAACTATCAGTTAATGCCAGTCAAAAGGGGCAGTTAACTCTGTGATAAGATTGACTTCCCACCTAAGTTACTTCACTTCTTTCTTTCTTTCTTTCTTTCTTTCTTTCTTTCTTTCTTTCTTTCTTTCTTTCTTTCTTTCTTTCTTTCTTTCTTTCTTTCTTTCTTTCTTTCTTTCATGTTCAATTATTTGGGGCTCCATTTCTTCCTTAGGCTCTAATCAGTATCTGTCTTTGTTGCAGGTGAGGAACTTGAAAACAAAAATAAAGGAAACCCTATCAAAATCTACACAGTGGAGCCGCCATATCAATATTTTGAGTGTAGACAGATCTTCAGTCAAAGCTCCCAGCAAATAATTCATACTGAGGAGAAACCTCATCAATGCTTGGAATGTAGAAAGACCTTTAGACACCGTAGCCACCTCACTTCCCATGAAAGAATTCATACAGGGGAGAAACCATATCAGTGCTTGGAATGTGGAAAGAGCTTCAGACGCCGTAACCACCTCACTTCCCATGAAAGAATTCATACAGGGGAGAAACCATATCAGTGCTTGGAATGTGGAAAGAGCTTCAGCCAGAAGGGAAGTCTCACATCCCATGAAAGAAGTCATACAGGGGATACACCATATCAGTGCTTAGAATGTGGAAAGAGCTTCCGCTCAAAGAGAACTTTCACTACACATCAAAGAATTCATACAGGGGAGAAACCATATGAATGCTTGGAATGTGGAAAGACCTTTAGACACAATTCTGACCTCACTTCCCATGAAAGAATTCATACAGGGGAGAAACCATATCAGTGCTTGGAATGTGGAAAGAGCTTCAGACGCCGTAACCACCTCACTTCCCATGAAAGAATTCATACAGGGGAGAAACCATATCAGTGCTTGGAATGTGGAAAGAGCTTCAGCCAGAAGGGAAGTCTCACATCCCATGAAAGAAGTCATACAGGGGATACACCATATCAGTGCTTAGAATGTGGAAAGAGCTTCCGCTGGAAGAGAACTTTCACTACACATCAAAGAATTCATACAGGGGAGAAACCATATGAATGCTTGGAATGTGGAAAGACCTTTAGACACAGTTCCGACCTCACTTCCCATCGAAGAACTCACACAGGAGAGAAACCGTATCAGTGCTTGGAATGTGGAAAGAGCTTCAGACGCCGTAACCACCTCACTTCCCATGAAAGAATTCATACAGGGGAGAAACCATATCAGTGCTTGGAATGTGGAAAGAGCTTCAGCCAGAAGGTAAGTCTCATTTCCCATGAAAGAAGTCACTCAGGAGATACACCATATCAGTGCTTGGAATGTGGAAAGAGCTTCCACTGGAGGATAAGTCTCAATTTCCATCGAAAAATTCATACAGGGGAGAAACCATATCAGTGCTTTGAATGTGGAAAGAGCTTCCGCTGGAAGGACAGTCTCACTTCCCATGAAAGGATTCATACAGGGGAGAAACCGTATCAGTGCTTCGAATGTGGGAAGAGATTTAGACATAGTTCACACCTCATTTCCCATCAAAGAAGCCATACAGGGGAGAAACCCTATCAGTGCTCGGAATGTGGAAAGAGCTTCCGCTGGAAGGAAAGTCTCACTTCCCATCAAAGAATTCATACAGGGGAGAAACCATATCAGTGCTTCGAATGTGGGAAGAGGTTTAGACATAGTTCACACTTCATTTCCCATCAAAGAAGTCATACAGGGGAGAAACTGTATCAATGCTTGGAATGTGGAAAAAGCTTCAGCTGGAAGCGAAGTCTCACTTCCCATCAAAAAATTCATTTAGGACACAAACCATAAAAGCAGGGCAGCTGTTAGTCACTTGACCTGGCAGGGCTGCCAAGGCATGGCCAGTTGGTTAGAGTTATAGCCAAGATGTTCTGGTTTTCTCCCCATTTTCCTCTTGCAAACCTGTTGTAGAGACTTAAGCACTGCAGTTGTACAAATACTTAGCACCTCCCTGAACTGAAAAGTGTCTTACTTTGGTTCAGAAGAGGCCCCTGCTGTCACTTGCTTCTCGGCTAGGACAACATTTGTGTGGCCTCCACCTGGTCTTGTTTTCTCCTATCCTCTTTTCCAAAGAAATGGGACACTTAAACATTGCCACTGTCATAGAATCATAGAATAGTAGAGTTGGAAGGGGTCTATAAGGCCATCAAGTCCAACCCCCTGCTCAATGCAGGAATCCAAATCAAAGCATTCCCAACAGATGGCTGTCCAGCTGCCTCTTGAATACCTCCAGTGTCGGATAGCCCACTACCTCTCTAGGTCATTGGTGCCATTGTCATATGGCTCTAACAGGTAGGAAGTTTTTCCTGATGTCCAGTCAAAATCTGGCTTCCTGCAACTTGAGCCCATTATTCCGTGTCCTGCACTCTGGGATGATCGAGATGAGATCCCAGCCCTCCTGTATGTGACAACCTTCCATGTACTTGAAGAGTGCTATCATATCTCTCCTCAGAGGGCCTTGTTTCCAGTCCTCTGATCATCTTTGTTGCCCTCCTCTGAACCCTTTCCAGTTTGTCTGCATAAATACTTGGCACCTATCTCACCCTGGTTTAGAACTGATGTCACAATTTCTAGGGTGGGTTTATACCATAATAACCTTAGATTATTCAGAGGTGTGGTATTCTATGTGAAGCAGTCCCTGATAGATATGTAAAGGTGCCACACAGGATTGTTAAGAAGGGTCCCCATAAATGTTCAGATGTATGGAAAAAAAGACTATTATGGCAAATATACCCACCTCTGCACCCATTTCTGCACCCATTTCGGCTGGTTCCAGAGACACCGGAGCAGGCTGAGTAATTGATTCTTTTGTTTGTGATTTTCCTTACCTCAATGCAGCTCAGTTAAAATGATTACACTGAAAATTGAAGGCATCTTTCTATTTTTGTCATGTCCTTCAGAGGGAGACCAGGTTTGCAAACAAGACTGGTATATCACTATTCCCCATTTCCTGTCTTGACATCTGTGTCTCTTGTTATGAAAAGAAAACCTGGAATTGGCCAGACTGAATCAATCCACACTTGAGGGATTCAGTCTGGCCAATTCCAGGTTTTCTTTTCATAACGAGAGACACAGATGTCAAGACAGGAAATGGGGAATAGTGATATACCAGTCTTGTTTGCAAACCTGGTCTGAAGGACATGACAAAAATAGAAAGATGCCTTCAATTTTCAGTGTAATCATTTTAACTGAGCTGCATTGAGGTAAAGAAAATCACAAACAAAAGAATCAATTACTCAGCCTGCTCCGGTGTCTCTGGAACCAGCTGAAATTCAATAGTTAAACAAGCTGCGTTCACAGTGGATGCAGTCAGTATGCTCAGATATGAGGTAGCTTTACTGAAAAAAATATGTGCATAAAAATAGCAGCATAAAAATCCCCAAATCCAGAAGACCAATAAGGCAGAGGTATAGATCACCAGTAATAAAAATAATTGATAATAATAATAATAATAATCAAAACTCAGTTGAGTGTGTCAAATGTAACCATTTTTGCACACACTTTGACTGGCTGCAGAGACAGTGGACCAGGCCCCATTGTTGATTTCCCTTATTCCGATGCAGTTTAATTAAAATCATTATATGGGAATAGAAGTAATCTTCCCATTTTTTGGATGTCCTTCAGAGGTAGGGCAGATTTACAAACCAGACTGGGACATTACTATTCCCCATATCCCTTTCTTGTACCACTACCCCTAAGGCTACTGTTATATAAAGAAAACCTTGAATTGGCTAGACTCAGTCAATCCGCGTTTGTAGATTAGCTAAATAAGTTGTGTTCACAGTGAATGTTATTTTTAACATTAATACATTTACTCTCCACATATGTGAACTAGACAAATTCTCATATTAAAATAAAAATATGTAGTTCTATTAGATGCTGCTAAAATTATTTTGCTTTGATGATAGTGGATTACGTTGAACCAAAATGGTTGCAGAAGTGGCACTGTATGGTACCTTGGCATATGTCTTATCAAATTCTTTCATGTAGTTGGATATCTTTTGGAATGTGGTCTTGTTTTTCTGTGATAATTGAGGAAGTTATCATTTAAGTTTAGGAATGCATCTTAAATTTATCTTCGTTAAAGGAAACATTTAGTATAAATATTCCTACCTTTGAGCATTTGTGTCTGTTCTTCTTGAGAGGCATTTGTCACCTTTGCGTGCCTCCTAGATAGCCTTGCTGAGTCAGGTAATTGTGATTTCATAGGGTTTTTCAGCCCTGCATCAATATTTTAGAATTGAAATAATTGCAGTTGTATTTTATAATGCTTCTATATTATTGAGTAATTTCATTTGTTTTCTGTTCTGTAATGTTTGATTAAGTTCTGTTAAGTAAAGGAAATGCATTTACCAAGGTTATATGCCCAAGACTCATCCTTGGATCTCAAATTTTCTGAGTGCTAAAGCAGACGGGCTAATTCTCACCACCACCACCTGTGACATCTGTGGCAGAGGGAGGTAACATGCGGCTGAAAAGCCAGACCCAGTGCATGATATATAGAAATCAGACATAGAGTTTCACTCTGAAGAGAGCAAATTTGCCATAGTATCACCCTCCCCCACCTTACTCACTTCTGTGTCTTCTCTAACAAAAAGTCTATTTCCACCTTGCCGCCGCCCCGATCACATTATTGTTATTATTTTTTTTATCATTAATTTTATTCAAAGTTTCAAAAAACAAAACAAAAACAAATTAATAACTAATATAATAAAAAATACTGACTTCCGATTTGTCGCAGATCAGCTATAAGTATATAATATATAACAAACCTGTCCCTCAATATATTACAAAATCACTTTCCTCCAGTAGTTATCTTAATTAATCATCAAATCTCATTAACATCATATCATTTTGTTCTTTCCGCAAAAAGTCAAAGAGAGGTTCCGCTCCTTGAGAAATATATCCATCGATTTTTCTCCAAATAGACATGTCAATTGATCCATCTCTACCAAGTCTGCTAAGTCCAGTAATTTCAATAGCCATTCTTCCATTATCGGTATTAATTCCATCTTCCATCTGCCATCCTTGCACACATAATAATCTTGCTGTCATAATCATATAGTAAGAGTCTGATAGGAATTTCCTTCATCACAAATATTTCCTTGCAATCAATTCTGAATGTGTTACTGAAATGTTGTTGTAAGGCCATATCTCTGTTCCTCTTTTTTACGAAATGCACTAGCACATCTCTTGAGAGTTTTTCCATTGTCACATATCTAAAATTAATTCTATAAATTTCTCTATTTCAAGTTCCATCAAATCATTCCAGTCCAGAAATTTTATCGAAACAGTGATAGCTTTATCTCTGATATCTTCACCAGTTTCTTCAGGGACAGCACTATATTCCAAACAGTAATCTTTGTCTCTATGGCCGTGATGGATATTAAAGTCCAAATCTTTTTCCAATTCCACATTTGATATATCTGTTCCAATCTCCAGGACTTGCACCTTCCCTTTAATTTCTCTTTCATCTTCTGTTGTTTGTCCAGTTATATCTTTGGTCTCATCTGCCTCTTTTCTCATATAATCCCTTATTTCTTTCAGCTCCTGTTTCACTTTGCCAAATTCAATTTCCATCTCTTGTCTGCCCTGTCTCAGTTCTTGTTTCGTTGTCTTAATCTCATCCATTATCTTCTGAAACATATCTAGAGGGAGAACCCCTTCCTGTACATCCAGGGTCTCTGCCACTTCTTTGATTGTCATTCTTAAGACCAAAGAAAAAACCCTTCAATTTCCAATATAGCCGGTATTCCCAAGCAAAGAGCAATTTGCTTCTTTTTCCAGCAATAAAGGAGTTAATATTCCAAACCTGTTGACATCATCATCTTAGACAGCACAAACTGCCTTATCTCTTTAGTGTCCAAGAATGCAAAACAAATTTAGTTCACAGCATCAAAATAGTTAGTGGCATAAAGAACAAGCAGATTCGTCAAAAAAAAAAAAAGTAGACCGGAAAAAATAGTCCCAGACATATAATACTCAAATATTCATATAAATCAAATTTTCCTCCTTAGATTAGATGCCCCTCATCCGTTTGTATCTTTATAATGCTCAATTCCAGGCCAGCTTTTTGCTATAAAGCCAAAGATAAGCTATTTCGATTTTCTTCCTCCTTAATTCCGCGTATAAAAGAGAAAAGTATAACTCACCCAGGGATTCTTTGTTGCTGATTCTTTAACATCTCTTTTGCTGTAACAATTTAGTCCAGTTGATAAGAATAGACAGAAGAATGCTTGCCCGTTAAAATCCGTTTTTCTTTGAAGAAAAAAAAACGTCTCGCTTAGTCAGTTTGAGCTTGCTTGAATTCCCTGGCTCCGTCTGACGCTGCTGGCTACACCTTCGTTCATAGGTGATCCTAATGAATTCCAGTCCCCAACAAACACAATGAAGCTTTTGTGGATGATCTCTTCGTTTCTCCCTTGCCTGGGAGAAAATTTTTACCAGTCAAAAAACTCTTCTGACTGGTTTTAAAACTGAAAAAGCTTCCTCTGAGACGAGAGCTCGTCTCAAAGTCAGTCACAGGCGTAGCGATCCTCCTGGGAAGTCACATTATTGTTATTATTATAAGGTTCCAGGGTGGGTTACAAGTTTTAAAAAACATAATTAAAAACAGTAAAAAACAATCCAAACAAATCACAGCAAATAAGGTGGGTCCTAAATATACACGTGTCAGATATCGAAGGCCAGGACAAAGTGGTACATCTTCAGCATTCACCAAGTTGTACAATGAAGTTGGCAGACGCATCTCGGTGGGGAGGGAGTTCCACAGAGAATGCCTCTCCCAGGCCACCACCACCACCCGAGCTTCCAAGGGTGGCAGAATTACCAAAAGGGCCTCCTCTGCTGATCTCAACACCTAAAAGGATCTGTAGGGAAGGAGGCGATCTTTCACATATTTGGGATCTAAATCGTTAGGGCTTTAAACCCTAATGTGAGCACCTTGAACTGGGCCCAGAAACAAACTGGCAACCAATGTAGCTGTTTTAAAATGGGTTATATGTCTTCTAAAGGGAACCCCAGCTAGTAATGTGGCAGCTGCATTTTGGACCAGTTGAATTTTCCAAGTCATCCTTAAGGGTAGCTGTGACGCCCTTCCCCGGCTCTCCCTGTCAGGTTCCTACCTGCTCGTGGCTACTGCCTTTCACTAGGCACCACCAGGGACTCCATCAGTCCGGACTGTCCTTTTTTATGGTTTCTCTCTCCGCTCTAGCACAGATCTCAATAGATCCCCCTGCTAGGCAGCACCACCAGTCACGTTCTACAACCAATGTTCCCAGAGACCTTGCCTGAGTCTCTCTGTCCGGTTACATTCGTGACTGCGTGCCTATGCTGTTCCCAACCCCCTTGTATCAATGCAGATAACTCATAACTCGGGGTTGCTCTGGATACTTACAATGTTATCTTCTCCTCTTCACCGCTGCCACCATTTGTTACTGTTTCCCTTCAGCCTTGGTTATTACCTTACCCTCCCTTCTGGTCTGTGAAACCCCAGCCAAGGATCAGGCCTTCGGTAAACCAAAATAGTATTTATTAAATAACATTAATAACAAGATAACTTTGATAATGATCTACAAGCTTATGGTTTCATCTGTTACCGTGATGTTTGACTTATTACTAATCCGAACTCCACCTCCCTCTTTCTCCACACTCTCCTGACATACACCAACTCACACCCACCTCCAAACTCCACCAAAACAACCCACTAACGTCCACCCAGATTCAACTGTCATCCTTCCATTTATACTCTCAGCCATCCAAACACTCAGCCAATCATCCAGCATTCTACTGCTCATTTACTCCCCCCTCCTCTTTCATTCCACTTACCACATATCTTCTATACAAACAGCACTTACCATATATACATTAATACAGGAACATCACAGCAGCCCCACGAAGAGCTCATTGCAATAACCCAGTCTGGAAGTTACCTGAGCCTGGAGCACTGTGGCCAAGTCTTCTCTGCCTAAGTGGGGCTGAAGCTGGCAAACCAGTCGGAGCTGGAAAAAGGCACTCCTAGCCACTAAGGCCACCTGAACCTCCAGTGACAGTGATGGATCAAGGAGTACCCCCAGCCTGCAGACCTGCTCCTTCAAGGAAAGAGCAATCCCATCCAGAGCAGGCCATCTTCCCACTTCCTAGACATGAGAACTCTGGACACATCTGTCTTTTCAGGATTCAGCCTCGATTGGCCCACATCCAATCCCTCAATGCCTCCAAGCACCTGTTCAACACCTCAACTGCCTCTCCTGATTCAGATGGAATAGAGTGGTAGAGCTGGGTGTCATCTGCATATTGATGGCACCTCACTCCAAATCTGATGACAGCTCCCATTGGCTTCATATAGATGTTAAACAGCATGAGGGACAAGATGGAACCCTGTGGAATACCACAGGATAAATCCCATTATGCTGAACAGTAGCCTCCTGTGAGTACTTCTTGGAAGCGGCTATGAATGTATGTGTGGAACCACTGAAGCACAGTGCTCCCACCCCCCCACTCCCTCAAGTCGTTCCAGAATGATACTGTGGTCAACAGTACATCAAGGAGAACAAGCAGGGTCACATTCCCCCCCTCACTCTCCCGACAAATGTCATCAACCAGGGTGACCAAGGCAGTTTCAGTGCCATGGCCAGGCCTGAACCCAGACTGAAACGTATCCAAAGAATCAGTTTCCTCCAAGCATGCTTGAAGCTGGACTGCCACCACCTTCTCAAGCACCTTGCCCAAAAAGGAAATTTGCCACTGGCGATCATTGTTTAATACTTCTGGGTCCAGGGAGGTCTTAAGGAGGAGACGCACCACCGCCTCCTTCAAGGCAGGTGGTACCTCCCCCTCATCAAGCAAAGCATTAATCACTCCCTGGAACCACCCAGTCAGTCCTCTACAGCTAATTCTCAGCACCCAGGATGGGCAAGGGTTAGGGGGACAGGTGGTGGGCCACACTTCTTCAAGCAGCTTGGCCTCATCCTCGGGCCGCAATAATTGAAACTGATCCATACAGGTGGAACAGACAGTGCTCTGGACACCTCTGCTGCACTTGCTGTAACTGTAGCATCCAAAGCTGTCCGAATCTGCTTGATTTTGTCCCTAAAGTTGTTACAGCCTTGCAACGTTGTTACAGCAGGCCTCCGAGGGTGTCAGAGCAACACTCTCTTGGCCAGATGATGAAAGCCCATTCACCACTCGGCAAAGCTCTGCCGGCTGGCTACTTGCAGCGTATGGTGGCAGAGAAGTAGCCTTTATTCACCACCACCACCACGGCCATGTGGTAGGCACAATAGTGCAGCCTTACCCGAGTTCGGTCAGGTTCGGGCTGAAATTTGCAGCCGCCAACCTTTCTGTTTCACTGCACACAGATCAATGGAATTCCAAGGTGATCTACGTGCTCCACATCAACAATAGCAGCACTCAGGAGTAATTGTGTCGATGACTACACATACCACCATTCCACAGTGAGACAAGAGCCTGGACAGGAGCACCAGCCATACCAGCTGGAAAATCCCCCAGAGCATTCAGGATTTCAGCATTTCAAGTGTTTTAGTATGAAGGCGTCATGCTGGCCACCTAGCTGCAGAGCGGGAGGATAGAACAAGCTTAAGGTGACAGAAATGGCCTCCGCTACTGGTTGTCTTTGGAGACTGTCCTCAGGGTTTACTTAATATATATATTTTAACCCCTGCTGACTGGCCTCCTTCCCGGGGAGTCCCTTTCTCAGTGGAAATGCTGCTGGGGGATTTCTTGCCTTCTGCATGCAGGGCAGGCGCTCTGCTACTCAGCTACAGGCAGTGCCTCTCAGAGAGCTTGCAAAGGGTTAACACGAACAAGATCGGATTCCTAGAGAGGGAGTAAACAGGGAGGGGGTGCAGAGTCCGAGATTCCTCCCTCCGAAGTCTCCTCCTGCCTGGTGCGGGAGAGAGAGAAAGCGGCCCTCGTCTCTCCCAGGCGCCTTATCAAGGGGCCCTTCCGGGATCTGGTGAGTGTTTCTCTCTCCCCTCCCCCACTGCCTTATTTTGTGCATTTGGGTGAAGGGGAGCCGCGGGGCCATCGGGGAGGGGCTGTGCAGCGGATCCATCCAGGATCCCCCTCCCCGGTCACCCAGGCCAAGGACTGGAGCATGGCTCTCTCTGCAAAGCCAGGAGGGCCCCTTTCATTTGAGGAGGAAAAGGATTTAAAGTAAGTCTGCAAGGCTGAGTTGATCTGGATGGAAGGGAATCCTCAGTTGTACTCCAGTTAGAATGCCCCCCCCCCCCGATTCTGGCACATGTGAGTTATCAGTCCTCCGAACTGTGCCCATTCAGACGTGCAACCCCTGAGAGATGGAGGGGATCTTTGGAGACTGAACAGGAAGTTCTCGGAAAAATTACTAGGAATCAAGTGATGATGCTGAAGTTAGTTCTTAGTTCCCAGTTCCTTATTTGCTTGAAAGAGACTCTCCCTATCAAGAGTAATAATAAATTTATTGCATCAAAATTATTCGGCTTCTGAGATGCTCATAAATGTGTAATGATGGCATAAAAAATAAGTAACTGGGGTTGGCCACCTCACAATCTGCTCTGGGCCAGGACAAATCATACACCCCAGGAAAAAAGAGGGTGTACTCTAATGAGATGCCAGTGTTTCTGGTCTGGCACATAGTGTCTGCTGGTTGCAGGGCATGGATGAGAGCATCTACACCATAGACAAAAACATGCAGGGAAAAAAAACTGGGTGTGCCCACTCCAAAATCTGCACTGGGCCGGGACAATTAATACATCCCAGGAAGGGGAAGGGTGTCTTCTACAAGATGCCAGTACTTACCATCTGGCCCATACGTTCTGCTCAATGTAGGGTACTCATAAGGGCATCTATGCAGAACTAAAATAATGAAAAATAAGTAGAGAAAAATATGTGATTTGGGGTGACCAATCCAAAATTGCTGTGGGCCACGAAACATCATTCCCCTGAGAAAAGGGGAGAGTGTCCTCAACAAGATGCCACTGCATCCTGCCTGGCATGGATTTTCTTATGGAAACATGAAATGGATATGTGCATCTATGCACATCAAGCAATGTAGAACGTATATAAGGAACTGCAGGTTCCCACCCCAAAACATGCTTTGGGAACTACAAGTCATACATCCATGCATGTGGGAGAGAGTTCCCACCCAGTTCAGGGCTTCTTTTGTATATATGGTACAGACAAGGGCATATATGTATTAGAAAAATAGCAAATATGTAGAGGAAAGAGAAAAAGGAACTGAGGTGCCCATCCTAAAATATGATTTGGGGCACCGCAAATAATACTTCCATGCATCTGAAGAGTGTGTTAGCTATAACAAGGTAAGTAACAGGGAAGACCAATACAAAAATTAAACATGAAAAAGTTCCACATAGATCATAAGCACTGGTTGTAGGCACTGGGGGTGTTTTGTCTTGGCCCAGAGAAGATGTTGTGGTGAACACCCACAGATACTTATTTTTCTTCTTCACTTTTTGTCTCTTTTGGTTGTGCATAGATGCCCTCATACATGCCCTGCACCCAACATAAGCTCTGGGCCAGGTGGGAAGCAGTGGCATCTTGTAGAAGACATCCTCCCTGTTCCTGGGGTGTATGATTTGTCCTGGTCCAGACCACAATTTGGGTTGAGGCCCTTCAATTATTTATTTTGTCTACACGTTTTTGCGTATTTTGGTTGTTAACAGAACCCCTTATCCATGCCCTGCACTCAAGAGAAGCTCTGGGCCAGGTGGAAAGCACTGGCATCTTGTAGAGTAGTACAGCTCCAAGGCTTCAACCAGTCTTAATATGCCTTGAATCCTGCAGCCCTGAACCCACTTTAATTTAGATGGCTTGTTAAAAAGAGTAGACATGCTTCTGAGTAGGCACTGTACTGTACTGTGAGTTCAGCATTCAGTGAATTCTTAGTGAAAGTCTCTGGCAGCATGAGACATGCCCAACATTCTTTGCAAAGTTCTTACACTTCGCATTTTCTATGTGCGTGGGGGGAGGTACTTTTGAACCCTCTCGCCAGTCATAGCTCTGAATTCACTCATTGCTTAAAAATTCTCATCTCACAGGGTAGTGAAGGGGGAACGACGAGGCTCCAACACCCTCCTGGAAGGCTGGTAGCGGCCCCTGGCTCAACATTTTGAGACATGCTGGCTTAGAAGGCTGCCTGCATATTTTGCTTCATAACTTTCCTTCCAGGAGATACAGAGACTCACATTGCACCATTATCATCCATTCCTGGATGCTAGCGAGGCTCATACATACTAGATAAGGTAACTTTCCCGCCCCAAACAATGTAGTAATTTTGTAACAGAGCAATGTCTTGGCTTTGTAGGAATTGGTAGCGCCTCTATTTAGGACAGACAGGCATCCTTAAAGCACTGGTGGATGAAGAAGACTCGGCTGACCCTGAAGCACAAAGAGGCCCCAATGTCATCAAGACTGGCAACAGCGAAGAAATCTGGGAAAGAACCATGCAGACAGTCCTGGGCGAGAAGGACAAGCTCAGCTCAGATGTGCAGCGCCTGCAGTTCAAGCATTTCCGCTACGAGGAGGCCAAGGGGCCCCGAGAGGCTTGCAGCCGACTCCACCACCTCTGCCGTCAGTGGCTGAAGCCAGAGCAAAACACAAAGAATCAGATTCTGGACCTGGTGATCCTTCAGCCATTTCTGGCTGTCCTTCCACCGGAGCTGGAGAGCTGGATGAGGGAATGTGGAGTGGAGACCAGTTCCCAGGCGGTGGCCCTGGCCGAAGGTTTCATCCTGAGTCAGGCAGAGGACAAGAAGCAGGCAGAGCAGCAGGTGAGAGAGAGGTTTAACCTGGACGTTCCAAGGGAGTCAGAATCTGAGGGAGGGTATCCCTACTACTAATTGCCCCCTCTTTTTTGGAAAGCATCCAAGGAAAGATACCGAAAGCCTGCCTGGTTTCAGCCTCTGCCATTTCTTTTCTAATCCTACTTCCCATTCAATGTGTTCAATCCTTGTTGCGATTTCAGAGAAAGGACCTGTTTGCAGAAATGGACACTGATTTCCCTGAGGCAGAGGGGACACCATCACACACTAGACGGAGGCCACTGGGTAAGGATTAAGAGGATGTATCTCAATTTAATCATTAATTTTAAAAGAAATGGATGGGTTCTTCTAATAATTTGGGAGAACGATAAAATGGGTACAGAGACTCAACAGATAAGTGATTTTCTCAGGCCTCTATGTCGTTCAACATAAATTGCTGAATCTTTGAGACAAGCACGTGCTAAGGGCTTCCCACCATCTTGGTTTTTCACAGCTGATGGAATGATGCCGGCAAGACCTCTTCTGCCATGTCATCTTCGCAATGGAGAGGAAGCGGACGCTGTGGAATCGGATCGGGTAGGGGGGGCGAATCAGTGGGGAGGGAGGCTGGAGAAAGCCTGGGTGCTTCTGTCCCCCCGTTAAATCCTTTGGCCTAAACCAATCTCTCTCTCTTTCTTTTTGCTTTGAAGGCCACTCAAGGAAAGTTTAAATCCTGAGAATAATGACCAGCCACCTCAGCTTAACAAGGCTTTTGGATGTAGCTAGTATTTTTTTTATTAGTAGTAGCCATATTGTTTATTCATGTATGTGCTATTTGATGCTCATATAGTTTTCCAAGCAATATAAAACTCACAAATTTTAAAATATAAACACCCATAATTACAATGGGCAATAAAACAATCCCATTAAAACAATGAATAGAAAACAACACAGCAATGACTAGTAGATAATATTTATGCTGTCTATGAGGAGGAATCATTTTCTTTTAGGGTCCAGTGTCCTTTGATGATGTGGCCGTGCATTTCACGGAGGAGGAGTGGGCCCTGCTGGATCCTGACCAGAGAGCTCTGCATCAGGAAGTCATGAAGGAGAATTGTAGAATCGTGGCTTCCCTCGGTAAGGCTCACTGGCGCATCACAGTGTTTTTTTGTTATGTGCCTTCAAGTCGATTATGGCTTATGGTGACCCTATGAATTAGCGACCTCCAAGAGCATCTGTCGTGAACCACCCTGTTCAGATCTTGTAAGTTCAGGTTTGTGGCTTCCTTGATGGAATCAATCCATCTCTTGTTTGGCCTTCCTCTTTTTCTACTCCCTGCTGTTTTTCCCAGCATTATTGTCTTTTCTAGTGAATCATGTCTTCTCATAATGTGTCCAAAGTATGATAACCCCAGTTTCATCATTTTAGCTTCTAGTGATAGTTCTGGTTTAATTTGTTCTAACACCCAATTGTTTGTATTTTTTGCAACCACATTTAAAATGAGTTGATTTTTCTCTTATCCGCTTTTTTCACTGTCCAACTTTCACATCCATACACAGAGATCGGGAATACTATGTTCTGAATGATCCTGACTTGAGTGTTCAGTGATATCTTTGCATTTGAGGACCTTTTCTAGTTCTCTCATAGCTGCCCTCCCCAGTCCTAGCCTTCTTCTTGTTTCTCCCTCCAATTTTCACACCTCCTTCATCTTGGTCCAATCCCACTTTCCTCATGATATGTTCTGCATAAAGATTAAACAAATAGGGTGATACAATACACCGCTGTCTCACACCCTTTCCGATTGGCAACCAATTGGTTTCTCCATATTCTGTCCTTACAGTAGCCTCTGGTGATATCTGGTGTGAAATTAATTATTAAACATCTGGAGAACCACAATATTCTCATCTGGCTCATCAGTGCCACCGATAGCATATGGGATTGTGATGCATCTGCAGGTTACCTTGAATGAACAACTATCTAATGTTCTGTCTCTGAATATGCTTTCGCAAGTTATGCCCTTCTAAACAGAGATCATAGTGGTCTGAATGGCTCAGAGTTGTGAGGAAAGTGGAACTAGTCTTTTTCTGGTTGGCCAAAGGGACCACTGACATCAGAATTTAAGCAGTTTTGATGACCGTTCCAAGCAACAATCCATCTCGAACAAAAGGTGCTTTTTACTGATTTCAGATTCCCATAAATAGAGAAACCTCCGTTAAGCAGTCCAAAGATTCTGTCTTTGAGAACCAGTATTTTGCAAGGTACTCTGCACATGCTCTGAAATCCAAGAGCTAACCTGTAACTCACAAAGTCAGATTAAGTTTATTGGTTTTATGTACAAATCTGTGTTGTGTGATTGTTGCCCCCTTTCCTCCCACTTTTTTCCTCCCCCGCCAAACCAATTGATTTATATTTTGTTATTGGGCTTCACATTTTTTAAATAGGTAATTACAAAATAGCTTCAAAGTGACGGTTCTCAACACCCATCAGCTGATAAGCATTGAGAGCTCCATTGAGGTCACTGTGGAGTTCCTGACAGGGTACTTCCTAATACATCTGATACTAGCGGGGCTCCTTGTCTGGGCTGATCCAAATTCTGGCAAAAGAAATGCAAGAAGACAATAAAGGATGCCAAAGAAAAATTTGAGGAACACATTGCTAAGGACATAAAAACCAACAACAAAAAAATATTTATATACATTCAAAGCAGGAGACCATCTAGGAAGGCGATTGGACCCTTGGATGACAAGGGAATCAAAGCAGGATAAGGAGTCTGCAGAGAAGCTAAATGCAACTATCTTTGTAGTGGAGGATATAAGGCAGATCCCTGAACCTGAACTAACATTTACAGGTCTGAAGAACTGAGGCAAGTAGTGGTATGAGGCCATTGAGTCCAACCCCCTGCTCAATATTAACAGTTTAGTGAGACAGGAGTTTCCCTTGCAGAAGCCATGCTGGCTGTCTCTTGTATATCCTTGGTAATTTTGCCTTCAATAATACTTCCTACCAGTTATCCCCAGGACATAAGCTAAAAGGCATTGTGAGTTCATCAGGACACATGCTAGATTTAGAATAAACAAATGAGTTGTATAAGCTTTTCAATTCAGGCAGCCAGAATCAGACGGGAAGGCCCAGGGGGAATGCCTGGGGGAAAGTAGGCAGAGGAAGATCTGTATAAGTCACCAGAAATAGTAACGGAGACCAAAGAGAAGAACATCACACCTAGGAAAGGGGGCCTACATCCCAATTACAATATGCCCGTTTTGGTCAGATTCCTTATCTGTTTATCCAGACTGATCACTTAGACAAAAGGTTAATGCTGTCTGTGTGGAAATTGTAACCTACCTGTTTTGTGTACGTATCAATAGGTTAATAGCTTGCAGATATAAAGGTTAACAGTGTGGGTGGAATATTGCGGGTGGAATATAATGAATATTGGATTCATTATAAGGTGCAAATAAAGCTTTGGGCGATATCCCATGTTTCAGTTGTCTGTTGAGTGCATCAAAATAAGGTGCTAGGTGGAACTGGCAGCTGTAAAAGATCCTGTCTATAGGTCAGTTAGGCATGCTCACCTATATAAAATAATATCCCAGTTGGCAAAGGGTAACACTTTGAATGTATTTAAATAAGTTTTTGTTGGTATATATGTTTTTAGCAATGTGTCTTAAAATTCTTTTTTAGCATCCTTTATTGTCTTCTTGCATTTGTATTCCCTTTTATCCTCATTTGGACAAGACTTCCAATTTTTGAAGGAAGCCTTGTTGCCTGCAATAGCTTCCAGGGCTGTGGAGTAGGTTCGCCAGACCTTCGACTCCGACTCCTCTATTTTTCTACTGTCCACCTTCGAATCTTTCATAAATGGCAAATGTATATTAACTAGTAATAACAAATTTACTATAGTAAAATGGTAGCACAAGGCATTTCATCACCACCACGTGAATCCAGAGCTTGGAAAAGTTACTTTTTTGAACTATAACTCCCACGAGCCCAATCCCTGGGGCTGATGGGAGTTGTAGTTTTAAAAAGTAAGTTTTCCAAGCTTTGGATTCACGTGGTGGTGATGAAATGCCTTGTGCTACCTTATTACTACAGTAAATTCGTTATTACTAGTTAATTAACATTTGCCATTTATGAGTCGGAATCGGAGTCGGTACATTTCTACTGACTCCGACTCCACGACTCTGACTCCACAGCCCTGATAGCTTCTTTGACTCTGCTTGTTAACCAAGCTGGTGTCCTCTTGGTCCTGGTGGTATCTTTCCTAATCTGTGGTTATACACTTCAGTTTGACTACTAATGTTTTTAAACAACTCCATAGCTCCTAACTGTTCAGAAGAGAATTCATGTCATTGTTTCCATTTCCCTACATGACAGTCTTTTGAAGTAGGTAGCCTGAGCATGATTGGTTAAAGACTGGCCAGTAACTTTCATCCCTGAGTGGAAGGTGAACCCAGGTCCAAATCCAACATTCTATAATGTACCAACTGTCAGTTGATGCCAGTCAAAAGGGCTAGATAACTCTAAGATCAGCCTCCCATCTAAATCACTTCACTTCTTACTTTATTTATTTATTGTTCAATAATTTGAGGCTCCAGTTCCTTCTCAGGCTCTAATCAGTTCCTGTCTTTGTTGCAGAAGGTGAGGAATTGGAAAACAAGAATGAGGGAGACCCTATCAAAGTGAAGATGCCATATCAGTATTTAGAGTGTGGAGAGATCTTCAGTCAGAGCTCCCAGCACAGAATTCATACTGAGTGGAAACCTCATCAGTGCTTGGAATGTGGAAAGACCTTTAGATACCGTAGCCACCTCACTTCCCATGAAAGAATTCATACAGGAGAAAAACCTTATGGATGCTTGGAATGTGGAAAGACCTTTAGATACCGTAGCCAACTCACTTCCCATGAAAGAATTCATAGAGAAGAAAAACCTTATGGATGCTTGGAATGTGGAAAGAGCTTTAGACACAATTCCGTCCTCACTTCCCATCAAAGAACTCACACAGGAGAGAAACCGTATGAGTGCTTGGAATGTGGAAAGAGCTTCCGACATAAGGGAAGTCTCACTTCACATGAAAGAATTCATACAGGGGAGAAACCATATCAGTGCTTGGAATGTGGAAAGAGCTTCCGCTGGAGGATAAGTCTGAGTTTCCATCAAAAAGTTCATACAGGAGAGAAAACGTATGAATGCTTGGAGTGTGGACGGAGCTTTAGGTACAATTGTGACTTCATTTACCATAGAAAAATTCACACAGGAGAAAAACCCTATCAGTGCTTGGAATGTGGAAAAGGCTTCAGACGCCGTAAGCTCCTCACTTCCCATGAAAGAAGTCATACAGGGGACTCACCATATCAGTGTTTGGAATGTGGAAAGACCTTTACCGGCAAGAAAAGTCTCACTACCCATGAAAGAATTCATACAGGAGAAAAGCCATATGAATGCTTGGAATGTGGAACAAGCTTCACACAGAAGTCCCAACTCAATTCCCATCGAAAAAGTCATACAGGAGAAAAACCATATCACTGCTTCGAATGTGGAAAGAGATTTAAGACAAGCACAGCATTACATCTACATCAAAGAAACCACAGTGGGAATAAACCATATCAATGCTTGGAATGTGGGAAGAGCTTCAGACACAGTAACACTCTCACTTCCCATCGAAGAATTCACACAGGAGAGAAACCATATCAGTGCTTGGAATGTGGAAAGAGCTTCAGACTCAGTGCCCACCTCACTTCCCATCAAAGAACTCACACAGAAGAGAAACCGTATCAGTGCTTGGAATGTGGAAAGAGCTTCAGACACAGTAGCACTCTCTCTTCGCATCAAAGAACTCACACAGAAGAGAGACCATATCAATGCTTGGAATGTGGAAAAAGCTTTAGACACAGTAACACTCTCACTTCGCATCGAAGAATTCACACAGGAGAGAAACCATATCAGTGCTTGGAATGTGGAAAGAGCTTCAGACTCAGTGCCCATCTCACGACCCATCAAAGAACTCACACAGAAGAGAGACCATATCAATGCTTGGAATGTGAAAGGAGCTTCAGTCACAGTGGCCACCTCACTTCCCATCAAAGAAGTCACTCAAGAAAGAGACTATATGAATGCTTGGAATGTGGAAAGAGCTTCAGATATAGTGCCCACCTCACTTACCATCGAAGGATTCATTTATCAATACTTGGAATGTGGAAAGAACTTCCATGACAGCACAATCCTTAGTAATAATTGCAGGACCTGACAGGAGAGAAACTGTGTACGTGCTTTGAAGTGGAAAGAGCTTCCCTTGGTGCACCAATCTCATGTCCCATCAAAAAATTCATTTAGGAGACTAACCCTAAAAGCAGTGGCAGCCGGTGGTCCCTGTACCTGGCAGGGCTGCTAAGAGGACACTGAGGCATGGCCAGTGGGGTGACAGAATTATAGCTAAGTTGTTCTGGGTTTCTTCCCTTCCTCCTTTCATGCAAACCTATTTACACCAGTAAATATGAGGCAGCTTTTATTTTTTTAAAAAGTGCATAAAAATAGCACCACAAAAATCCCCAAACCAGAACACCAATAAGGCAGAGGTATGGATCACCAATAATAACAAAAAAAGATAATAATCAAAACTCAGTTGAGTGTGTCAAATAAAACCATTTTTTTTGCACACATTTTGACAGGTTTCAGAGACTGGGTTCCATAACTGATTTTCCTTACCCCAATGCAGTTCAATTATAATCATTATATTGGGAATAGAAGGATTCTTTCAATTTTCTGGTGTCCTTCAGAGATGGCAGATTTGCAAACCAGACTGGGACATCATTACTCATTTCCAAATCATGAACCACTACCCCGTGTCTCCTATTATACAAAGAAAACAAAGTGGCTAAATCAACCCACATTTGTAGGTTAGCTAAATAAGTTGTGATCCAAGTAAATGTTATTTTTAACATTAATACATTTACTCTGCACATATGTGAACCAGACAAATTCTCATATTAATATAATCTAGGTTTTGATAATAAAATAGCAATTCTTTGCAACTGATGTTGTTCTATTAGATAAATTTATTTTGCTTTGATGATAGTGGCAACTAGATAGCCTTGCTGAGTCAGGTAATTGTGATTTCATAGGGAGTCTCAGCCCTGCACCAACATTTAGAATTGTTGAAAGAGCAATTGTATTTTATTATGCTTCTATATTATTGACTAATTTAATTTGTTTTCTCAACTGTAATGTTTGATTAAGTTCTGTTAAGTAAAGGAAATGCATTTACGAAGGTTAAATGCGCAAGACTCATCCTTGGACCTAAAATGTTCTGTGCTAAAACGGAGGGAAGCTAATTCTTTCTGCTCTGCCAAACAAAAAAATTCATCTTAGATTAAGAAAACATCTCCAGGAATTTCCTCAGCCGGAGTTGGCAACCCTACCGGGGACTCTCTGCCTCTGCACCCCAAAGCTCCACCAGTTGTACTTCTGGCTGCTTGTGCCACCTTCCTCGGACAAGACCGTTACGCAGGGCAGCCTCCCAGGCCAACTAAGCCAGCGGCTCCCTTCTCGTGTCCTTCCTCACGCCGGTATTAACGGCACACTGGGTGTCGATATTCAGCCCGGGCTTCTCCCCCTCCCGTCTTCCCTCAGACTTTCCTCCTCAGCTCCCTTCATTTCCCCTCAACCGTCTCCCTCCATGTCAGTTAACTCCCAAAGGACTAGGCCCTCCAGCCAATCAGAGTCCCTCCATGTCCGTTAACTCCCAACGGACTAGGTCCTCCAGCCAATCAGAGTCCGCTGCCCCAAAGACCAATCGGAATGAATGTACCTGACCCAGGCCCCGCCTAATAAGCTCCCAGGGCGATTGTCTCTCTGGTGCCCGTCACAAGACCCTCTGCCCGTCACCGTAGAGTCGAAGCATCCCCTCCCAAAAGATGCCTGGGAACTGTAGTTTGCCCCTCACAGCTGCAGTTCCCAGCACCCTTAACAAACGACAATTCCCAGGGTTCTTTTGGGTGTGTGTGTAACGTGCTTTAAATGCATTTGGCACGTATGCAGCCCCGCTGCAAGACAGAGAGGCAGAGAAGTCACTTGCTTCCTCGCCTTCCTCCCGGGGAGTTGCTTTCTCAGTGGAAATGCTGCTGCGGGATCTCTTGCCTTCTACCTGCAGGGTAGGCGCTCTGCCGCTCGGCTACAAGCAAGCAGCTCCTCCTTCAGCTTGGCTTGCGAAGGGTTAACACGAACAACGTGGGCTTCCTAGAGAGGGAGCAAACGGAGGGGGTGCAGAGTCCGAGATCCTTGCCTCCGAAGTCTCCTCCGGCCCGGAGGTGTGTGCGTGGAGAGAAAGCGGCCCTCGTTTCCCCAGGCGCCTTATCAAGGGGCCCTTCCGGGATCTGGTGAGTGTTTCTCTCCCCCCATCCCGCTGCCTTATTTTGTGCATTTGGGTGGAGGGGAGCCGCGGGGCCATCGGGGAGGGGCCCTGCAGCGGATCCATCCGGGACACACACACCCCGTCACCCAAGCCAGGCCAGGGGCTGAAGCATGGCTCTCTTTGCAAATCCAGGAGGGCCTCTCGTTGGAGGAGGAGGATTTAAAGTATGTCTGTAAGGCTGAGTTGATCTGGATGGAAGGGAATCCTCGGTTGTACTCCAATTAGAATTACACACACACCCCGAATCTGGCACAGGTGAGTTATCAGTCCTCCGAACTGTGCCCATTCAGACGTGCAACCCCAGAGAGATGGAGGGAATCTTTGGCGACTGAACAGAAAGCGCTCCTAAAACTGAGTGGTGGTATTTTACTAAAAGGAAAGTGAGAGTAAAACAAACAAACAAACTGTTGAATGGAGGATTGGGATTAAGCAAGTCAGTTGCCCCTTTCCGCTTCCAATGTACCATCATCCATAGACTCCCAGTTATTTTGGGAGGCGGGGAATGAAAATGGGGTTTTCACAGTTGTTGAAACAACATTTTTGAGCGAAAATATACATTCATTTATTTCTCTTTGTGTGTGAGAGAGACAGAGAAACTAGATTCCTCCCACTTCTGCGGTGCCTTCAAGATGCCCTTGGCTACTTCAGGGCCCCTTTTTTACTTAACTCCATTCACATATACAAACATGTATGCATGAACTCTCTCTCTGCCCTTCTCTAAAAGTACTGGGAGCCAGGGAGAATCATAGAATTGTAAAGTTGGAAGGGGCTGTCAGGCCATTGAGTCCAACCCCCTACTGCTCAAAGCAGGAATCCACCTTGAAGCATACCCAGTCGATAACAAATAGCATCAAAAATATTCCTGTGTGTGTGCGGTTCCACATTTCAAACTCAGGTTACACATTAATGTGGTTGCTCAATTCCTGCCTTGGCGCAGTCACCCATGCTCTGACTGATCTACCTCACATGACTGTTGTCTTGAATCCTGCAGCCCTGAACCCACTTTCATTCAGATGGCCTGTTAAAAAAGTAGACATATTTCTGAGTAGACACTGTACTGCCAGTTAAGCATTCAGTGAATTCTTAGTGAAAGTCTGTGCAGCACGAGACATGCCCAACACTTTTTGCAAAGCTTTAACCCTTTACATTTGCTATGTGCTCACAGGGGGGTACTGTTTAGCATTCCCCCACACTTACTGTGTGGAAGTATTTGCAGAAAACAACTTCTTCTTGATCACAGATGAACAGGAAAGATGCATCCTGGTTCTATGATAAAAAATGCACTAAAGCAGAGGGGAAATAGCAGGCCTTTAAGACCTCAAGGATTCCTGTCTGCTGCCTGGTGTTCAAAGAAGTCCCTTGCCAATCACAGCTCCGACTTCACTCATTGGTTAAAAACACTGAAAGATGGACAGGGGCCCGACTGCCCCCTCTGCCCTTGCAATGCCAAGAAGCAGAAAGCAGCCGCATCCAAGCTGCGTGTGGAGGGGGAATGACGAGGCTCCAACACCCTCCTGGAAGGCTGGTAGCAGCCCCTGGCTCAACATTTTGAGACATGCTGGCTTAGAAGCTGCCTGCATATTTTGCTTCATAACTTTCCTTCCAGGAGATAAAGAGACATTGCACCATTATCATCCATTCCTGGATGCTAATGAGGTTCATACACGCTTGATAAGCTAACTTTTTCCCCCAAACAGTGTACTAATTTTGTAATAGAGCAATGTCTTGGCTTTGTAGGAATTGGTAGCGCCTCTATTTAGGACAGACAGGCATCCTTAAAGCACTGGTGGATGAAGAACACTCAGCTGCCCCTGAAGCACAAAGAGGCCCCGATGTCATCAACACTGGCAACAGTGAGGAAATCTGGGAAAGAACCATGCAGACAGTCCTGGGCGAGAAGGACAAGCTCAGTTCAGATGTGCAGCGCCTGCAGTTCAGGCATTTCCACTACGAGGAGGCCAAGGGGCCCCGAGAGGCTTGCAGCCGACTCCACCACCTCTGCCGTCAGTGGCTGAAGCCAGAGCAAAACACGAAGAATCAGATTCTGGACCTGGTGATCCTTCAGCCATTTCTGGCTGTCCTTTCACCGGAGCTGGAGAGCTGGATGAGGGAATGTGGAGTGGAGACCAGTTCCCAGGCGGTGGCCCTGGCCGAAGGTTTCCTCCTGAGTCAGGCAGAGGACAAGAAGCAGGCAGAGCAGCAGGTGAGAGAGAGGTTTAACCTGGACGTTCCAAGGGAGTCAGAACCTGAGGGAGGGTATCCCTACTACTAATTGCCCCCTCTTTTTTGGAAAGCATCCAAGGAAAGATACCGAAAGCCTGCCTGGTTTCAGCCTCTGCCATTTCTTTTCTAATCCTACTTCCCATTCAATGTGTTCAATCCTTGTTGCGATTTCAGAGAAAGGACCTGTTTGCAGAAATGGACACTGATTTCCCTGAGGCAGAGGGGACACCATCGCACACTAGACGGAGGCCACTGGGTAAGGATTAAGAGGATGTATCTCAATTTAATCATTAATTTTAAAAGAAATGGATGGGTTCTTCTAATCGTTGGGGAGAACATAAAATGGGTACAGAGACTCAATAGATAAGCAATATTCTCAGGCCTCTATGTCGTTCAACATAAATTGCTGCATCTTTGAGACAAGCACGTGCTAAGGGCTTCCCACCATCTTGGTTTCTCACAGCTGATGGAATGATGCCGGCAAGACCTCTTCTGCCATGTCATCTTCGCAATGGAGAGGAAGCAGACTCTGTGGAATCGGATCGGGTAGGGGGGGCGAATCAGTGGGGAGGGAGGCTGGAGAAAGCCTGGGTGCTTCTGTCCCCCCCGTTAAATCCTTTGGCCTAAACCAATCTCTCTCTCTTTCTTTTTGCTTTGAAGGCCACTCAAGGAAAGTTTAAATCCTGAGAATAATGACCAGCCACCTCAGCTTAACAAGGCTTTTGGATGTAGCTAGTATTTTTTTTATTAGTAGTAGCCATATTGTTTATTCATGTATGTGCTATTTGATGCTCATTATAGTCTTCCAAGCAGCATAAAACCCAGTTACAAATTTTAAGATATAAACAACTAATAAGACAATCCCATTAAAACAATGAATAGAAAACACAGCAACAACTAGTAGGTAATATTTATGCTGTCTGTGAGGAGGAAATGTGTCCTTTCTCTTTTAGGGTCCAGTGTCCTTTGATGATGTGGCCGTGCATTTCACAGAGGAGGAGTGGGCCCTGCTGAATCCTGACCAGAGAGCTCTGCATCAGGAAGTCATGGAGGAGAATAGTGGAATGGTGGTATCCCTCGGTAAGGTTCCCTGTCGGTTTACGATATCTGGTGTGAAATTAATTATTTAAACATTTGATGAACCACAGTATCCTCATCTGGCTCATCAGTGCCACCGATAGCATCTGGGATTGTGACTCCTGCATTTATCCTTGAATGGACAGCTTTCTAACGTTCTGTCTCTGAATCTGCTTTCTCAAGTTATTGTTGACCATTGAACCACACTGTCACTGAGTGTTTTTCGATCAAGTCTGAAAGTGTGGAAATCTGTAGCTAAGAGAAGTTATGTCTTTGCCCAGTCTGGGAACGGATAGCCAAGGCCGTTGTCATGGCAGCATCAAGATAGACTGGGAGAGTTCTAGCAGTTATCTGTGTTGAGCTGAGTCTTCTGTGTAATGTCTTTGAACTGAGAACTTCTCTCCTAGAGGGGGGGATCTTAAAGCCTTAATCCATAATGTCTTAATAAAAGACTCTTAACCTGATCTAATGCATCTGAGAAGTTTCTTGAGCAACTTAACTCCAACGTAACGTATGCTGTTTCACGCAACAACGCACACACGTCAACAGTTATGCCCTTCTAAACAGTGATCATAGTGGTCTGAATGGCCCAGAGTTTCAAAGTTGTGAGGAAAGTGGAACTACTCATTTTCTGGTTAGCCAAAAGGACCACTGACATCAGAGTGAGTCATTCTCATGACTAGTCCAAGCAACCATCCATCTCAAACAAAAGGTGCGTTTTACTGATTTCAGATTCGCATAAACATGGGAACGTCTGTTAAGCAGTCCAAAGATTCTGTCTTTGAGAACCAGCATTTTGCAAGGAATGCTGCACATCCTCTGAAATCCAAGAGCCAACCTGTAACTCGCAAAGTCAGATTAAGTTTATTGGTTTAATTACAAATCTGTGTTGTTTGATTGATGTCCCCCTTCCTCCCACTTTTTTTCTTCCCTGCCAAACTAATTAATTTATATTTTGTTATAGGGCTTCACATTTTTTAAATAGGTAATTACAAAATAGCTTCAAAGTGACGGTTCTCAACACCCGTCAGCTGATAAGCATCGAGAGCTCCATTGACTGGACTGTGGAGTTCCTGACAGGGTACTTCATAATGCATCTGATACCAGTGGGGCTCCCTGTCTGGGCTGATCCAAACTCTGGCAGAGGAAATGCAAGAAGACAATAAAGGATGCCAAAGAAGAATTTGAGGAGCACATTGCTAAGGGCATAAAAACCAACAACAAAAAATTCTATAAATACATTCAAAGCAGGAGACCATCTAGGGAGGCGATTGGACCCTTGGATGGCAAGGGAGTCAAAACAGGATAAGGAGATTGTGGAGAAGCTAAATGATTTTTGTGCATCTGTCTTTGCACTGGAGGATAAAGGCAGATGCCTGAAGCTGAACAAACATTTGCAGGAAGGGAGTCTGAGGCACGTAGTGGTATGAGGCCATTGAGTCCAACCCCCTGCTCAATATTAATAGGTTAGTGAGACAGGAGTTTCCCTTGCAGAAGCCATGCTGACTCTCTCTTGTATATCCTTGGTGTTTTTATCTTTAACAATACTTCCTATCATTTATCCCCAGGACAGCTGTTAAACTAAAAGGCATTGTGATTTCATTAGGACACATATTAGAGTTAGAATAAACAAGTGAGACCGAAGAGAAGAACATCACACCTAGGAAAGAGGGCCTACATCCCAATAACAGTATGCCCCTGGTTTGGTCAGATTCTTTACATGTTTATCCAGACTGATCACTTTGATAAAAGGTTAATGCTTTCCTGTGTGGAAATGGTAAACTACCTGTAACTTGCAGATATAAAGGTCAACTGTGAGGGTGGAATATTGCTTGTAAGAACGGGATTCATTATAAGATGCAAATAAAGCTTTGGGCGCTATCCCATGTTTCTTTTTCTCTTTTGGGTGCATCAAAATAAGGTGCTAGGTGCTAAGAATGCAAAAAGACAATACCTCTAGTTAAAAAGAAAGACCTCAATGGATGACTGACAAAACTCTTAAAATGGTTAAAGAGAGAAGGAAAGCAAAAGCAAGAGGAGATAGAAACACGGTCAGAACCCTAAATGCAACAATACAGCGACTAGTACGTAGGGACAAAGAACTATTACAATAGTTATTGTGTAGAAATAGAAGTTAAACGCTTTGCTGTAATCTGTGAGACGGGGTGTATTTTATCACCCTATTTGTTTAATCTGTACGCAGAACATATCAGATGTGAAAATTGGAGCAAGAAATATCAATAATTTAAGATATGCAGACAATACCAAACTAGTAGCAGAAACCAGTAATGCTTTGAAATGAATGCTGATGAAAGTGAAAGAGGAAAGCACAAAAGCAGGACTACAGCTGAACGTCAAAAAGACTAAAGTAATGACAACAGAAGATTTATGTAACTTTAAAGTTGACAACGAGGACATTGAACTTGTCAAAGATTATCAATACCTCGGCACAGTCATTAACCAAAATGGAGACAATAGTCAAGAAATCAGAAGAAGGCTAGGATGTGGGAGGGCAGCTATGAGAGAACTAGAAAAGGTCCTCAAATGCAAAGATGTATCACTCAACACTAAATTCAGGATCATTCAGACCATGGTATTCCCGATCTCTGTATGGATGTGAAAGTTGGACAGTGAAAAAAGCAGATAAGGGAAAAAACTCATTTAAAATGTGGTGTTGGAGGAGAGCTTTGCGCGTACCATGGCCTGCGAAAAAGAGAAATAATTGGGTGTTAGAACAAATTAAACCAGAACTCTCACTAGAAGCTAAAATGATGAAACTGAGGTTATCATACTTTGGACACATAATGAGAAGACATGATTCCCTAGAAAAGACCATAATGCTGGGAAAAACAGATGGGAGTAGAAAAAGAGGAAGGCCAAACAAGAGATGGATTGATTTCATAAAGGAAGCCACAGATCTGAACTTACAAGATGTGAACAGGATGGTCCATGACAGATGCTATTGGAGGTTGCTGATTCATAGGGTCACCATAAGTCGTAATCAACACATAACAACAACAACATTTTAATGATGGGCATTTCTTTATAGTATTTGTGAAATATTTGGTTTTTATACTGCTTAGGAGGCTATTCTAGTAATAAATGGTATATAAATTAGTAAACAACGTTGCTGCTACTGATAAATAATTCTAGCTATATTCAAAGGGCTAGTTGAGGTCAGGTCGCTGGTCATTTAGATCGAAACCTTCTCTGAGTGGCCTCCACAGTGTTTGCTGAGGGCAGATTTCAAAGAATCACGGAGAAGGAGGGAGGTTTGTTCAGGCCCAGAGAGTTGAGCAGGGGACAGAGGCTTGAAGGCACATAACAACAGTAGGTCAGTTAGGCATGCTTGCCTATATAAAGTAATACCCCAGTTGGCAAAGGGTAACACTTTGAATGTAGTTAAATAAAAAATTTTTGGTAGTTAGCATCCCTTATTGTCTTCCTGCATTTGTATTCCTTTTTATCCTCCTCATTTGGACAAGTCTTCTTGTCGCTAATAGCTTTTTTGACTCTGCTCATTAACCACGCTGGCATCCTCATATCCTTGGTGGTATCTTTCCCAATCTGCAGTTATACACTCCAGTTGAGTTTTTAATTTTTTTAAAGAACAACTCCATAGCTCCTAACAGGAGAGAAAGCATGTAGTTGTTTCCATTTTCCTGTACGACAGTCTTTTTCAGGTAGGTAGCTCTGTACCAACTATCAGTTAATGCCAGTCAAAAGGGGTAGATAACTCTGTAATGAGATCTGCCTCCCATCTAAGTCACTTTGCTTCTTCCTTTATTTATTTATTTTTCAATAATTTGGAGCTCCATATCCACCTCAGGCTCTAATCACTTTCTGTCTTTGTTGCAGAAGGTGACGAATTGAAAAACAAGAATAAGGGAGATCCCATCAAAATCCTCACAGTGGAGACACTATATGAAGATTTAGAGTGTGGAGAGACCTTCAGTCAGAGCTCCCAGCAAATAATTCATACTGAGGAGAAACCACATCAATGCTTGGAATGTGGAAAGACCTTTACCTGCAAGAAAAGTCTCACTATCCATCAAAGAATTCATACAGGAGAAAAGCCATATGAATGTTCAGAGTGCGGAAAGAACTTTAGACACAGTTGGAATCTCACTTACCATCAAAGAATTCATACAGGGGAGAAACCGTATCAATGCTTGGTATGTGGAAAAAGCTTCAGACGGAGGTTCTACCTCACTTCCCATCGAAGAAGTCATACAGGGGAGAAACCCTATGAATGCTTGGAGTGTGGAAAAAGATTCCGACAGAAGTCCCACCTCAATTCCCATCGAAAAACTCATACAGGAGAGAAACCATATCACTGCTTGGAATGTGGAAAGAGATTTAAGAGAAGCACAGCATTCCATCTTCATCAAAGAAGCCACAGTGGGAATAAACCATATCAGTGCTTGGAATGTGGAAAGAGCTTCATGCAGAGCACCAGTCTCACTTCTCATCAAAGAGTTCATACAGGGGAGAGACCATATCAGTGCTTGGAATGCGGGAAGAGCTTCAGACAGAGTAACACTCTCACTTCCCATCAAAGAACTCACACAGGAGAGAGACCATATCAGTGCTTGGAATGTGGAAAGAGCTTCAGACACAGTGCCCACCTCACTTCCCATCAAAGAACTCACACAGGAGAGAGACCATATCAATGCTTGGAATGTGGAAAGAGCTTCAGACACAGTGGTCACCTCACTTCCCATCAAAGAACTCACACAGGAGAGAGACCATATCAATGCTTGGAATGTGGAAAAAGCTTCAGACACAGTGCCCACCTCACTTCCCATCGAAAAACTCACACTAGAGAGAGACCATATCAATGCTTGGAATGTGGAAAGAGTTTCCATGACAGCACAATCCTTAGTAATCATCGCAGAAGCCACACAGGAGAGAATCGTATATGTGCTAGAATATGGAAAGTGCTTCCCTTGGCTTCCCAAATTCACTTCCCATCAAAAAAATAATTTAGGAGCAAACCGTAAAAGTATTGGCAGCTGGACCTGGCAGGGCTGCTAAGAGGTCATGGAGGCATGGCCAGTGGGGTGACAGAATTACAGTCAAGTTGATCTGGGTTTCTTCCCATCCTCCTCTCTTGCAAAGCTATTGTGGAGATTTAAGCATTGCAGTTGTACAAATATTTAGCACCTCCCTGAACTGAAAAGTTACTTTGGATCAGAAGAGGTTCCTGCTGTCGCTGTTGTTTCTCCTCTACGAGAAAATTTGTGTAGCCTCTGCCTGTTCTCGTTTTCTCCTTCTTTTCCTTCCAAAGAAACAGGGGACACTTAAACATTGCTGTTATATAAATACTTGGCACCTAAGTAAGTGTCTCATCTTAATTCAGAACTGCTGTCACAATTTCTAGTGTAGCTTTATACCGCAATAAGCTTACATTACTCAGAGGTAAACCCCACGGTATTCTATGTGAAGTACTCCCTGATAAATATTTACAGGATTGCAGTCTGAAATGGTTAGTCTTAAAACTGCCACACATGACTGTTAAGAAGGGTCCCCATAAATGTCCAGACCTATGGAAAAAAGACTATTATGGCAAATACACCCACATCTGCACCCATTTCTGCACCCATTTTGGCTGGTTCCAGAGATGTTGAAGTAGGCCGCATGTTGTCATTTTCTGTTGTCTTTACTTTAGTCTTTTTGATGTTGTCCTGCTTTTGTGCTTTCCTCTTTTAACTTTCACCAGCATTTGTTTCAAATCATTACTGGTTTCTACCAGTAGTATGGTATCGTCTGCATATCTTTTCCCTCCAATTTGTACACCTTCATCTTGGTCCAATCCTGCTTTCCGTATGATATGTTCTGCATATAGACTAAACAAATAGGGTGATAAAATACACCCTTGTCTCACACCCTTTCCGACTGGGAACCTTGAGCCTTGAGTCTCCCACAAATATATGTTAAAATGTGAGAAATGTTACCCACATATAAGTCTATGAACAGGAAAGGTATTCAAACAGCAACTTATTAAAAGTTTATTGTTGTTATGTGCCTTCAGGTCGACTATGACTTATGGCGACCCTATAAATCAGCGACCTCCAAGAGCATCTGTCATGAACCACCCTGTTCAGATCTTGTAAATTCGGATCTGTGGCTTCCTTTATGGAATCAATCCATCTCTTGTTTGGCCTTCCTCTTTTTCTACTCCCTTCTGTTTTCCCCAGCATTATTGTCTTCTCTAGTGAATCATGTCTTCTCATCATGTGTCCAAAGTATGATAACCTCAGTTTCATCATTTGGCTTCTAGTGATGATTCCGGTTTAATTTGTTCTAACACCCAATTGTTTGTCTTTTTCGCAGTCCATGGTATGCACAAAGCTCTCCTCCAACACCACATTTCAAAGGAGTTGATTTTTCTCTTATCCGCTTTTTTCACTGTCCAACTTTCACAGCCATACATAGAGATCGGGAATACCATGCTCTGAATGATCCTGACTTTAGTGTTCAGTGATACATCTTTGCATTTGAGGGCCTTTTCTAGTTCTCTCATAGCGGCACTCGCCAGTCCTAGCCCTCTTCTGATTTCTTGACTATGGTCTCCATTTTGGTTAATGACTGTGCTGAGGTATTGATAATCCTTGACAAGTTCAATGGCCTCATTGTCAACTTTAAAGTTACATAAATCTTCTGTTGTCATTACTTTAGTCTTTTTGACGTTCAGCTGTAGTCCTGCTTTTGTGCTTTCCTCTTTATCTTTCGTCAGCATTCGTTTCAAATCGTTACTGGTTTCTACTAGTAATATGGTATCATCTGCATATCTTAAATTATTGATATTTCTCCCTCCAATATTCACACCCCCTTCATCTTGGTCCAATCCTGCTTTCCGTAGGATATGTTCCGCGTATAGATTAAACAAATAGGGTGATAAAATACACCCCTGTCTCACACCCTTTCCGATGGGGAACGAATTGGTTTCTCCATATTCTGTCCTTACAGTATTCTCTTGTCCAGAGTACAAGTTGCGCATCAGGACAATCAGATGCTGTAGCACCCCCATTTCTTTTAAAGCATTCCATAGTTTTTCATGATCTACACAGTCAAAGGCTCTGCTGTAGTCTATAAAGCACAGGGTGATTTCCTCCTGAAATTCCTTGGTCCGTTCAATTATCCAGCATCTGTTTGCAATATGATCTCTACTGCCTCTTCTCTTTCTAAATCCAGCCTGGATGTCTGGCATTTCTCACTCCATATATGGTAAGAGCCTTTGTTGTAGAATCTTGAGCATTACTTTACTTGCATCGGATATTAAGGCAGTAGTTCGATAATTACTGCATTCCCTGGGATCTCCTTTCTTTGGAATTGGGATATATATTGAATGTTTCCAGTCTGTGGGTCATTGTTTAGTTTTCCATATTTGTTGACATCTTTCTCAAAATTTGGACTGATTCAGTGTCAGTAACTTGTAGCAACTCTATTGGTATGCCGCCTGTTCCTGATGATTTGTTTCTTCCAAGTATTTTAAGAGCAGCTTTCACCTCACATTCTAAAATTTCTGGTTCTTCATCATACGGTTCCTCCATGAATGAATCTGTCGTCCTGGGATCTCTTTTATAGAATTATTCAGTGTATTGTTTCCATCTTCCTTTTATCTCATCTCGGTCAGTCAGTGTGTTACCCTGTGGATTATTCAACATCCCTACTCTTGGTTTAAATTTCCCTTTAATTTCTCTAATCTTTTGGAATAGGACTCTTGTGTTATCCTGTTTGTTGTCCTCTTCTATTTCTATACAATAACTATTGTAATAGTTCTCCTTGTCCCTACATACTAGTCGCTGTATTGTTGCATTTAGGGATCTAACCATGTTTCTCCTTTTGCTTTTGCTTTCCTTCTCTCTTTAACCATTTTAAGAGTTTCTTCAGTCATCCATTGAGGTCTTTCTCTCTTTTTAACTAGTGGTATTGTCTTTTTGCATTCTTCCCTGATAATGTCTCTGACTTCACTCCATAGTTCTTCTGGTGCTCTGTCAACTAAGTTTAAAGCCTCAAATCTATTCCTTATTTGATCTTTATATTCTTCTGGGATGTTATTTAAATTGTATTTTGGCATTATGAGTGCTTTGTTTTTCTTCTTTAGCTTTACTTTGATTTTCCATATGACCAGTTCATGATCTGTATCGCAGTCTGCTCCTGGTCTTGTTTCTGCAGAAAGAATGGAACTTCTCCATCTTCTGCTACCAATTATATAATCAATTTGATTCCTGTATTGACCATTTGGTGATGTCCACATGTACAGTCGTCTTTTCAGTTGCTCAAAAAATGTGTTTGCAAGAAACAAATTATTGGCTTCATAGAATTCAAGAAGTCTTTCTCCTGCTTAATTTCTATCTCCTACGCCCCATTTCCCCACACTTCCTAATTCTTCTCTGTTCCCTACTTTTGCATTCCAGTCCCCCTTGATTATCAGCACATCTTGTTTTGGTATGTGATCAATTTCTTCCTGGACTTCTGTGTAAAATATTTCCAATTCCTCTTCTTCTGTGTTTGCCATTGGAGCATAGACTTGGATGATGGTTATGTTAATAGGTTTCCTGTTTAATCTCATTGATATCACTCAGACCTTGCGTTATAGCCCCTAATTGTTTTTGCTACATCACTTCTCACTATTACAGCAACCCCGTTTCTTCTTAATTTCTCATTTTGTGCACAAAATATTTTGTAGTTGCCTGATTGAAAATGTCCAATTCCTGACCATTTTAATTTACTCACGCCAAGTCTGCAATGTTGATACTTCTCATTTCTTGCTTGACAATTTCTAACTTTCCCTGGTTCACGCTTCTCACATTCCCAGTTCCTATTGTGTGCGTTGTACAATTCCAGACTCTCCTTTCGCATCTGTGCGCATCAGCCTCTGGGCTTCCTTTCGGCTTTGACTCAGCTGCATCATTAGTCACAGTGCTACTTGTACTTGTCCTTTGTTCTTCCCCAGTAGCTCGATGAGTGCTTTCTGACCTGGGGTCTCATTTCCCAGCACTATCTTGTGTTGCATTTATTTAAAAATATAAGTGCATAAAAATAGTAGCATAAAAATCCTCAAATCCAAAACACTAGTAAGGTAGAGGTATAGATCACCAATAATAATAAAGATGATAACAATAATAATAATAAACACTCAGTTTTGTGTTTCAGCTGTAACCAGTTTTGCACACGTTTTGACTGTTGTCAAAGACATTGGACCAGGCCCCATAGCTGTTTTTTGGGCTGATTTGCAAACCAGATTGGGACATCACCATTCCCCATTTCCCTGTCTTGAACCACTACCCCTATGTCTCCTGTTATACAAAGAAAACTTTGAATTGGCTAAATCAACCTACATTTGTAGATTGCCTAAATACGTTGTGTTCATAGTGAATGATATTTTAACATTAAGACATTTTCTCTGCACATATGTGAACCAGACAAATTCTCAATATAATATGTAGTTCTATTAGATATGGCTATAATTATTTTGAGAGCCAATGTGGTGTAGTGGGCTGGGAGGCCAGGGTTTGAATCCCCACATAGCCATGAAACTCACTGGGCGACCTTGGGCCAGTCACTGCCTCTCAGCCTCATGAAAACCCTCTTCATAGGATCGCCATAAGTCAGAATTGACTTGAAGGCAGTACATTTAGATTTACAAAATTATTTTGCTTTGATGACAGTGGATTATGTTTAACCAGGATGGTTGCCAAAGTGGCACTGTATGACTTAACAAATTCTTTCATGTAGTTGAATATGTTTTGAAATGTGGTCTTGTTTTTCTGTCATAATGAGGTTATCATTTAAGTTTAGGAATGCTTCTTAAATTTATCTTCGTTAAAGGAAACATTTAGTATATATATCCCTACCTTTGAGCATTTGTCCCTCTTCATGAGAGACACTTGTCACCTTTGCGTGCCTCATAGATAGCCTTGCTGAGTCAGGTAGTTGTGATTTCATAGGGTTTTTCAGCCCTGTATCAATATTTTAGAACTGATATAATTGCAATTGTATTTTATAATGCTATATTATTGACTAATTTCATTTGTTTTCTCTTCTGTAATGTTTGATTAAGTTCTGTTAAGTAAAGGAAATGCATTTACCAATGTTATATGCCCAAGACTCATCCTTGTGTTACGATTGCTTGGCTAACCCCATGTTGGTTCAAGTGGAACCCAGGAGGTGCAAGGCTAGGAACTATAACTCCCACTCTACACCCTCACCCTTTTTGTGTGGCTGGATATGCATTTCTGAGCTTTTGTGCAAAGGACAGGGGCAGCTGTTGCGACACAAAAATAACTAAAAGCTATTGAATACAGCTTTTCAGTTCCCTCCCTTGCGTCTGCTTAGTGTCTTCTGGCGATGCTTTTCCGGGTGGTCCGGGGTCTTTTGGGCTGTGACCCTACTTTAGACTCTGAGCCCTCAGTCGCTCGCTGTGACATGTTTGCGAGGCACTTTGCAGATAAAATTGCTCGCATTCAGACTGACTTGGACTCCTCATTAGCTACAGTTGTGCCAGATGTCCCCGAAGCTTCCTCTGGTAATTTTTCTATGGATATTTTTCAGCTTGTAAAGCCTGAGGATGTGGACAGGATTCTGGGAGAATAGAGGGCCACGACTTGCTCCCTTGACCCTTGCCCATCCTAGTCAATCAAATCTGCCAGAGGGTGAGTGGCGTACTGGTTGGCATATTTAATGAACACCACCCTAAGGGAAGATTCTGCGCCAACATTGTTGAAAAAAGCTTTGTTAAAAAAGCCTTCGTTAGACCCTGCGGATCTTAACTACTTCCGCCCAGTCTCTAATCTCCCTTTTCTGGGCAAGGTGATTGAGAGGGTAGTGGCTGCTCAGCTCCAAGTTTTCCTGGATGAATTGGATTATCTAGACCCTTTTTAATCAGGCTTCAGGCCTGGTCATGGGACAGAGACTGCCTTGGTCACCCTGCTTGATGACCTACACTGCATCAGACAGGGGGATTGCATCCCTGTTGGTGCTGCTGGACCTGTCGGCCTTGATGCGATTCACCATGGTATCTTCCTGGGCCGTCTAGCTGGGATGGGATTGGGAGGCACTGTTTTATGGTGGCCCCAGTTCTACCTGACGGACAGGACCTAGAAAGTGGTGCTGGGAGACTACTGCTTGACCCCCTGGCCGTTGGCCTGTGGGGTACCGCAAGGTTCCATTTTGTCTCCCATGCTCTTTAACATTTATATGAAACCGCTGGGAGAGGTCATCAGGACATTTGGAGTACAATGTCATCAATACATTGATGACACTCAGCTTTATCACTCCCTACCACCTGATTGCAGGGAGGGAGTGCTCATCCTAAACCAGTGCCTGGAGGCTGTGAAGGGCTGGATGTGGGCTAACAAACTGAAACTTAATCCAGACAAGATGGAAGTACCGCTGGTCAAGGGAAAAACTGCACCAGGGACAGAGTTGCAACCTGTTCTGGATGGGGTTGCACCCCCTTTGAAAGAGCAGGTCCGCAGTTTGGGAGTCCTCCTGGATCCTGCCCTGCTGCTTGAATATTAGGTGGCTGCAATAGCCAGGAGTGCTTTTGGCCAACTCAAGCTGGTCTACCAGCTCCGTCTGTTCCTGGAGGCAGTTGACTTGGCCACAGTAACACATGCATTGGTGACATCAAGGCTTGATTACTGTAACGCACTCTATGTGGGGCTGCCTTTTAAAACGGTTTGGAAATTACAGTTGGTTCAAAATGCAGCAGCCAGAATGTTAACTGGAGCACGCCGCAGGGAGCATATTACCCCTGTGCTTTATCGACTCCACTGGCTCCCAGTTTGCTTCCGGGCCCAATTCAAAGTGCTGGTTCTCACCTTTAAAGCCCTAAACGGCCTTGGACCAATGTGCCTGAGGGACCGCTTACGCCCATATATACCTGCCTGGGATTTAAGATCATCTGCCTCTGGTCTCCTCTGCGTGCCTGGAGCGAAAGACATTAGACTGACAGGCACACGGGAGAGAGCTTTTTCAGCTGTGGCCCCCAAGCTTTGGAATACCCTACCACAAGAAGTCCACTCTGCTCCCTCCCTGATGGTTTTCCAGAGACTTCTGAAAATGAGAGAGCCTTTGGGAGGGACTGAAGGTAGGGCCTGACACTGATTTTATGCCTTCTACGTTAAATTTTACCCTTGTTGTTCCCTTTAGTACCACTCCCTATATGTGTGTTTGTGTGTATAGTATTTTATGTATTTTAATTGTATTTTATGTATTTTAATTTATTTTAATGTTTTTGTGATTTTATCGTTTACAATTTTATTATGTATGTGTTTGATTTTATTTTTGAAGGCTGCCCTGAGTGCCCTATTATAGGGTAGAAGGGCGGGATAGAAATATTGTAAATAAATAAATAATAGAATAATCCCATTGTTCATTAGAAGTAGCCTGAGTTTTCTCAGGGTCAGCAAGGACATACACATGCACAAAATCGCCAGATGCCCAGACCCCTCCTTGGCAGGAGGGGGAGAGAGAAAAAGTATTTCAAAACCGAGGCTTGAATCTAGGAACGGGGAAAAAAGAGAAGGGGCAATGGTGATCTGAGCTCCAACACCTATAGCCATGCTCTAAAACAACACTCTCAAGGCAGGACTGCAGGAACGGAACCACAGAGAGAGTCTGGGTCTTGGTGCGAACCTTGAGACCAAGAGATTCCTTTCTGGTTTTGGGCCAGAGCTCTTCTCATCACTTCAGTTGTATTCAACTGCCCACTCCAGGCCTAGGATAGGTAATCTCTCCTACCTGTCACTCCTTATAGTAATAGGGTCCTTTGATCTCTTTAGTTTAAAGTTATGAATGGGTTATGATATTAATGATTAATGCTGCCACGCACCCAGTAATTTTCTAATGTTATTCTTCTCTTTCAATAAAATCAAGCTTAGCTTTATTTTGGTTTGGACCTGCATTTCTTGGGTTATACATACACACCATTTAGGCACATTTCAGGGCAAACCACTTGTTTTCTCCCTAGCAAAAGATTCCTCTCCTCTCAAGGTGTGTTTCATGGGACATGTGGGTGGCAAGTTCACACACTCAGGTTCCCAAGAGCCCGTGTCGTAACACTTGGATCTCAAATTTTCTGAGTGCTAAAGCAGACGGGCTAATTCTCACCACCCACCTGGCATCTGTGGTAGAGGGAGCTAACATGCGGCTGAAAAGCCAGACCCAGTGCATGATATATAGAAATCAGACATAGAGTTTCACTCTGAAGAGAGCAAATTTGCCATAGTATCACCCTCCCCCACCTTACTCACTTCTATGTCTTCTCTAATAGAAAGTCTATTTCCACCTTGCTGCCCCCCGATCACATTATTGTTATTATTATAAGATCCCAGGGTGGGTTACAAGTTTTAAAATACATAATTAAAAACAGTAAAAAACCTAAATAAATCACAGCAAATAAGGTGGGTCCTAAATATACACGTCAGATATCAAAGGCCAGGGCAAAGTGGTACATCTTCAGCATTTGCCAAAAGTTGTACAATGAAGTTGCCAGACACACCTCGGTGGGGAGTTCCACAGAGAATGCCTCTCCCAGGCCACCACCACCACCCGAGCTTCCAAGGGTGGCAGAATTACCAAAAGGGCCTCCTCTGCTGATCTCAACACCTAAAAGGATCTGTAGGGAAGGAGGCGATCTTTCACATATTTGGGATCTAAATCGTTAGGGCTTTAAACACTAATGTGAGCACCTTGAACTGGGCCCAGAAACAAACTGGCAACCAATGTAGCTGTTTTAAAATGGGTTATATGTCTTCTAAAGGGAACCCCAGCTAGTAATGTGGCAGCTGCATTTTGGACCAGTTGAAGTTTCCGAGTCATCCTTAAGGGCAGCCCCACAAAAAGTGCATTGCAATAACCCAGTCTGGAAGTTACCTGAGCCTGGAGCACTGTGGCCAAGTCTTCCCTGCCTAAGTAGGGCTGAAGCTGGCAAACCAGTCGGAGCTGGAAAAAGGCACTCCTAGCCACTAAGGCCACCTGAAACAGAGACAGCGATGGATCAAGGAGTACCCCCAGCCTACAGACCTACTCCTTCAAGGAAAAAGTAACCCCATCCAGAGCAGGCCATCTTCCCACTTCCTGGACATGAGAACTCTGCACACATCTCTGTCTTTTCAGGATTCCGTTTCAGTTTAGGAGGTCTGTTCTGCACAACATAGCAAACGGACCTTTAGTGTGGCAGCACCCTGTGGAATTCCCTCCCCTTAAATATTAGACAAGCACCATCTCTGTCATCTTTTCGAAGCCTATTGAAGACCTTCCTCTTTCAACAAGGCTTTTAAGTAGAGACCTTATGCCAGTCTGCGTCTGTGCTGGAACTGCTTTTTGTTTTAAACCATTTTTAAAAAGATGTTTTGAAAGCTTTTTTTAAAAAAATGCTTTTAAAGATGTTTTGCTGTAATATATTTTAAGGTCTGTTTTTATGATTTTTACAGTGTTTTTGGTGCTTTTGTTTGCTGCCCCTCGCTCCTGCTGGGAGGAGGGGCGGGATATAAATCAAATAATAATAATAAATAAATATATATATTGACCCACATCCAATCTCTCAATGCCTCCAAGCACCAGCTCAACACCTCAAGTGCCTCTCCTGATTCAGATGGAATAGAGTGGTAGAGCTGGGCGTCATCTGCATATTGATGGCACCTCACTCCAAATCTGATGACTGCTCCCATTGGCTTAATATAGATGTTAAACAGCATGAGGGACAAGATGGACCCTGCAGAATATGAGAGGATAATTCCCATGGTGCTGAATAGTAGCCTCCTATAACTACTTCTTGGAAGTGTCTCTGGAGGGATGAGTGGAACCACTGAAGCACAGTGCCCCCAACATCCAACCCCTCGAGATATTCCAGTAGGATACTGTGGTCAACAGTATCAGAAGCCGTTGAGATCAAGGGGAATGAGCAGGATCACATTCCCTCTATCCAGTCCTGTAGCAAGCCCTTCCTTGTTAGGTCTGGCAGCCACATTTCTAGGTACGGCATTGGGGGTTAGAGGCGCATAGTGCCAGCCAGTCTTCTCCCCTCACTGGTGGAGAGAACGTAAGGGCCAGTCCAGGGGAAAGGAAAGATCTTCTCCCTCGCTCCTCCTCCATCCAGACAGTGTGTTAACTTACACGATGGAGTATGTAAATGTCAAGTTAACAGACAATTTAGTATAAACACTAGAAACTAAATGACTGGCATATTTTTTGTTTGATAAGAAAAAAGGATGTTAAGGATACAGTGAACAAGGGGATACCAAAAAGATTGCAAACAAAATAGTTTATGCTATAACTAATAGGTTAAAAACTAGTATGAAGCTTATCTCAAAAATTCAGTTTTAATCTTGTATCACAACACCAATACAAAAAAAACAGGGTTTAGAAAGGGAATAAGAGCACATTACAATGCCACCATAGTCAAGCATTTAGGGAGTCGTGCTCAGAACAATGTGCAAAACTTTCTTATTGAAGTAAATGAGATTGAGGCCTTTGTAAAAGATTTGCTGCATAATAGACCTCTTTTTGTAAACTTACAAAAATGCTTGATAAAAATGCAAGAAAGTTTTCTGAATAGTTGGGTCACAATACACATTTTCAGAGGGAGAAAAAAATACATAACACGTAAAAATTGTACTTTAAAATAGTTGGTGCCTATTTTTCCTAGAATTAAAGTAATACAAGAGAGCCAGTGTGGTGTAGTTGTAAGGTGTTGGACTATGACCTGGGAGACCAGCATTCGAATCCCCACATAGCCATGAAGCGCATTGGGTGACCTTAGGCCAGTCACTGCCTCTCAGCCTCATGGAAACCCTATTCATAGCGTCGCCATAAATTAGAACTGACTGGAAGGCGGTACACTTACATTTTTTTAAAAAAATTCAAAATTAAGGTTAGCTGTCCTTTCTTTTTCAAGTTCAAGCAAAGCCAAATTTGCTAAACACTTGTAAGTCATTGAAAGTCTCTGTGGCTAACTGATCCGAGGTACAGCCTAAAATGTTGACTCACAGGTGGCTGTGCTGCAGGCAAAAATGTTAGCAGCCACCGCCAGAAGTTCTTTTTTTATCATTAATTTTTATTCAAATTTTCAAAGACAAAAAACAAAACAAAACAAAAGCAATTAAACAATAAAATAAAATGTCGACTTCCGATTTGTCGCAGATCAGTTATAGGTCTAGAATATATAACAATCCTATCTCTAAAATTATATTATAAAATCACTTTCCTCCAGTAGTTATCTTAATTAATCATCAAATCTCATAAACATTATTTTATTCTTTCCACAAAAAGTCAAAGAGAGGTTTCAATTCCTTGAAAGATATATCTTTCAATTTTTCTCCAAATAAACATGTCGCTTAATCCATCTAATTCAAATCTGTTAGGCCCAATAATTTCAATAGCCATTCTTCCATTATCTATATTAACTCCATCTTCCATCTTCAATAATCCTGTTAAGTCCAGTAATTTCAGTAGCCATTCTTCCGTTATCAATATCCCATAATAATCTTGTTGTCATAGCCATAGTCCAAGTAAACATATCAATTAATCCATCTCTTCAAATCTGTTAAGTCCAATAATTTCCATAACCATTCTTCCATTATCAATATTAATTCCATCTTCCATCTTCAATAGTCCTGTTAAATCCAGTGGTTTCAGTATCCATTCGTCCATTATCAGTATCCCATGATGATCTTGCTGTCGTAGCCATAGTCATATAACAAGAGTCTGATGGGAATTTCCCCCATCACAAATATGTCCTTGCCATCAATTCTGAATATGTTGTTGAAATATTGTTGTAAAGTCACATCTCTGCTCTGGGTGCATCTCTGCTCTGTCACATATTTGTAGTTAATTCCATAAATTTTTTCCATGTCAAGCCCCATCACATCATTCCAGTCAAGAATTCTGAATATGTTGCTGAAGTATTGCTGCAAAGTCATATCTCTGTTCTTCTTTTTTACAAAATGCACTGGCTCATCTCTTAAGAGTTTCTCCACTGTCACATATCTGTAGCCAACTCCATAGATTTTTTCTATGTCAAACTCCATCACATCATTCCAGTCCAGAAAATTATCCAAGACATTGATAACTTTACCACCAAAATCTTCATTAATTTCTTCAGAGACAACGTTGAATTCCAAACAGTCAACTTTATTTCTAACATCCATAAAATCCAAATCTTTTTCAAATTTCACATTTGTTCCAATCTCCAGGGCTTGTAGCTTCCCTATCCCATCAAACTCCTCTCTCACAGAATCCACTATTTCTTTAAGCTCCTGCGTCATTTTGTTAAGTTCAATTTTCATCTCCTGTCTACCCTGTCTCAGGGTTTGTTGGCAGCCACCGCCAGAAGTTCATATCTATCTGCAAAGGCCACTCTTTGCTGGTAAATTTCTTGAAATACATTTGGGTCGTTCTGTTTTTCTCAGAATGTTTTGACCACAGAGAACTTTTCTTTCATCAATATTGCGATACCTAGGGAGCTAAGTGGATTTACTTGCTCAAAATTCAAGTCATCAACAGATGCCACTGCAGTGATTATTTCATCATTTTGGGAAAATCAGTAAGAACAATATCAATAACTTCAAAATATTTTTTTCCACTTGTTCATTTTCTGTCTCACTTTTTTCACCAATCTTTTTTGTTAAAGCATAATCTTTTAGGGCAACACTTGTCTTCTTAAGTCTTTTGGGTCTACTTTCTTACTGTTGAGCTCCTGCAATTTTTTAGCTTCTTGAAGGAGTTCATTGAAAGTATCATTGTTCTGAAGGTGTTTAATTGTTCGCACTGAATTGATAATTGCTACAGAGTCCTTCAATCCTGTTTCTTGGGCTTGAAATACCTTATCTGCAGGTTCTAGAATCTCAAGAACTTTCTTCATAAAACAAAAACAGAATTCAAGCTTTTTCATGATGCAGCCTTTCAATTTATGCAAGATCATCATCATTAAAGTTTCCAGTTGGACTTCCCGGAAGGATTGCTCCGCCTGTGGCTGCCTCTGAGATGAGCTCTGTCTCAGAGGAAGCTTTTTTCAGTTTAAAATCAGTCAAAAGGGAACTTTGACTGGTATAAATGTTCTCCCAGGCAAGGGTGAACCGAAGAGATTATCCACAGAAACTTCGTTGGGCTGTCGGTGGCTGGAATTGATCAGGAATTCCCTGGGAAAAGAAGGCATACCTAGCAGCCGAGGATGGAGTTAGGTCTTCCAGCAAGCTGGGCTGAAAAAAAGTGAGACGTTTTTTCTTTTAAACGATCCACAACGGGCGAGCTTTCTTCTGTCTAATCTTATCATTTGGCTTAAATTACTACAGTAAAAGAGATTTGTTTAAGAATCAGCAATCAAGATACCTGGGTGACTTACACTTCTCTCTTTTATACAAGGAATTAAGGAGGAGGAAAGAAAATTTAAAAAGCTTATCTTATTTTTTATGGCAAAAAGCTGGCCTGAATTTGGAAACTATAAAGATTAAAATGGATGAGGGGCAACTTACCCGAAGAGAAAATCTGATTTAGATGATTATTTGATTGATATATGTCTGGGACTATTTTTTCTTGGACTACTTTCTTTAGACGAATCTGCTGTTCGTGTATGTTACTAATTGTTTGGCGCTGTGAACCAAATTTGTTTTGCATTCTTGGACGTGCGGGAGATAAGAATTGTGCTGGCCAGATGATGTCAACAGGCCTGGAATATTAACTCCCTTATTGCTGGAAAAAGAAGCAAATTACTCTTTGCTTGGGAATTGTGGCTATATTGGAAATTTGAAGGGTTTTTTTTTTCGGCTTTAAGAATGACAATCAAAGAAGTGGCAGAGACCCTGGATGTACCCCTGGAAGGGTTTTCCCCTCTGGATATGTTTCAGAAGATAATGGATGAGATTAAGATAACGAAACAAGAACTGGGACAGAGTAGACAAGAGATGGCAACTGAATTTGGTAAAGTGAAACAGGAGTTGAAAGAAATAAAGGATTATATGAGAAAAGAAGCAGATGGACAAGCAATAGAAGAAGAAAAAGAAATTAAAGGGAAGGAGCAAATTCTGGAGATTGGATCAGATATATCAAATGTGGAATTGGAAAAAGATTTGGACTTTATGGCAAAAATTGAAGGGAGGATGCAAGTCCTGGAAATTGGAACAGATATATCAAGTGTGGAACTGGAAAAATATTTGGAGTTTGTGGATCCTGGAGATAAAGATTACTGTTTGGAATTCGGCGTTGTCCCTGGAGAAATTGATGAAGATATCAGAGATAAAGCTATCAATGTTTCGATGGAATTTCTGGACTGGAATGATTTGATGGAACTTGAAATAGAGAAAATTTATAGAATTAATTCCAGATATGTGACAATGGAAAAACTCTCAAGAGATGTGCTAGTGCATTTCGTAAAAAAGAGGAACAGAGATATGACTTTACAACAATATTTCAGCAACACATTCAGAATTGATGGCAAGGAAATATTTGTGATAAAGGAAATTCCCATTAGACTCTTACTATATGACTATGACTATGACAGCAAGATTATTATGGGTGCAAGGATGGAAGTTGAAAGATGGAATTAACACTGATAATGGAAGAACGGCTATTGAAATTACTGGACCTAGCAGACTTGATGAGATGGATTAATTGACATGTTTATTTGGAGAAAGATCGATGGATATATTTCTCAAGGAGTGGGAGCCAGCCTCTCTTTGACTTTTTGCGGAAAGAATAAAGTGATGTTAATGAGATTTGATGATTAATTAAGATAACTACTGGAGGAAAGTGATTTTGTAATGTATTAAGAGACAGGTTTGTTATATATCATAGACTTATAACTGGTCTGCGACAAATCGGAAGTCAACATTTTATTTTATTGTTTAATTTGTTTCTTTTTTGTTTTGTTTTGTTTGAAAATTTGAATAAAAATTAATGATAAAAAAAATCATTAAAGTTTCCAGTCTTCACCTTTTTAAAATAACCAATTATGTTTTTGTAATTAGCAAAACAATTCTGGTAACTTTCAAATGACCTGACCAATGGATTCCCAAAAGACTCATCCTTGGATCTAAAACTTTCTGTGTGCTAAAATGAAAAAAAAGTGGACTGCCTTCAAGTCGATCCCGACTTATGGCAACCCCATGAATAGGGATTTCATGGTAAGTGGTATTCAGAGGGGGTTTACCAAAATGGAGGGGGGTTAATTCTTCCTGCTCCATCCAATGTAGCATCTAAGGTACATCATTCTGAAGAGAGCAAATTTGCCATATTATCCCCTCCCGCACCTTACCCACTTCTACGTCTTCTTTCCAGAACAGCAGAACTCTTACCAAACATAGGAGTCACCCAGCAGAGAAACTATATACATGCTTGAAATGTGGAAAGAGCTTCAGTCAGAGCTCCCATCTCACAACCCACACTCCCACCCTCATCAATGGATCCATATGGGGGAGAAACCATGACAGTGCTTGGATTATGGAAACAGCTTCAATCAGAGCTCCAACACTTCCTATGAAACAATTCACAGTGGGAATGAACCATAGTCCGTCCTTTGAATGAGGAAACATCTTCACTTGCAAAACAAGTTTCATTTCCCATGAAAGAATTCATACAGGGCAGAAATCATACGAACGCTTGGAATGTGGAAAAAGCATCAGGTGGAAGAAAAATCTCACTTTTCATCAAAGAATTCATGCACAAGATAAACCATAAAAGCAGTGGCAGCTGGTGGTGACTGGACCTGGCAGGGCTGCTAAGAGGTCATGGTGGAGTGGCCATGAGGGGACAGTTGTAGCCAAGTTGTTCTGGTTTTGTCCCCATCCTCCCCTCTTGCAAAGTTACGCTGGAGACTTACGCACTGTAGTTGCACAAATACCTCCTGTAGCACCTTTCTGAATTGAAAAGTGTCTTGCTTTGGTTCAGAAGAAGTCCCTGCTGTCACTGTTAGATTACTCAGAAGTAAGCGGACTGAACTTCATGAGCAGCCCTAATAAGTAAGGTGCAGCATTGAAGTCTGAACTGGTTAGCCCTCAGGGTGCCACACAGGACTGTGAAGAAGGGCTCCCGTAAAGTTCAAGACCTGCTGGGAAAGATTATTCCTCTCCCCAACCCTCAGCTTCTTTCCAGAATGTAGAATATGGTGGAGGGATATTAAGTGGGCTTGCGAGAGCGCATTTAATATTGCCACAAAGCTCACTGTGTGACCTTGGGCCTGTCACCTTGTGTTCTCAACTTAACCTACCTCACAGGGTTGTTGTGAAGATAACACTGGGAAAAGGAGACCCAGGAATGCCATCTTGAGCTCCTTGAAGGAAAGGTGGAACAAATGTAAAAAGAAATACTGATAAATAAAAAATGAAAATAAGGCTCTCTGGGCGGTGTACATAAAAGATAAAACAAGCAAGATATATAGATACAGTAAATATAACAGAATCAAAAATCAAAACAAGCTTTCCTCCTCAGCTCCCTTCATTTCCCCTCAACCGTCTCCCTCCATGTCAGTTAACTCCCAAAGGACTAGGCCCTCCAGCCAATCAGAGTCCCTCCATGTCCGTTAACTCCCAACGGACTAGGTCCTCCAGCCAATCAGAGTCCGCTGCCCCAAAGACCAATCGGAATGAATGTACCTGACCCAGGCCCCGCCTAATAAGCTCCCAGGGCGATTGTCTCTCTGGTGCCCGTCACAAGACCCCCTGCCCGTCACCGTAGAGTCGAAGCATCCCCTCCCAAAAGATGCCTGGGAACTGTAGTTTGCCCCTCACAGCTGCAGTTCCCAGCACCCTTAACAAACGACAATTCCCAGGGTTCTTTTGGGTGTGTGTGTAACGTGCTTTAAATGCATTTGGCACGTATGCAGCCCCGCTGCAAGACAGAGAGGCAGAGAAGTCACTTGCTTCCTCGCCTTCCTCCCGGGGAGTTGCTTTCTCAGTGGAAATGCTGCTGCGGGATCTCTTGCCTTCTACCTGCAGGGTAGGCGCTCTGCCGCTCGGCTACAAGCAAGCAGCTCCTCCTTCAGCTTGGCTTGCGAAGGGTTAACACGAACAACGTGGGCTTCCTAGAGAGGGAGCAAACGGAGGGGGTGCAGAGTCCGAGATCCTTGCCTCCGAAGTCTCCTCCGGCCCGGAGGTGTGTGTGTGGAGAGAAAGTGGCCCTCGTTTCCCCAGGCGCCTTATCAAGGGCCCTTCCGGGATCTGGTGAGTGTTTCTCTCCCCCCATCCCTCTGCCTTATTTTGTGCATTTGGGTGGAGGGGAGCCGCGGGGCCATCGGGGAGGGGCCCTGCAGCGGATCCATCCGGGACACACACACCCCGTCACCCAAGCCAGGCCAGGGGCTGAAGCATGGCTCTCTTTGCAAATCCAGGAGGGCCTCTCGTTGGAGGAGGAGGATTTAAAGTATGTCTGTAAGGCTGAGTTGATCTGGATGGAAGGGAATCCTCAGTTGTACTCCAATTAGAATTACACACACACCCCGAATCTGGCACAGGTGAGTTATCAGTCCTCCGAACTGTGCCCATTCAGACGTGCAACCCCAGAGAGATGGAGGGAATCTTTGGCGACTGAACAGAAAGCGCTCCTAAAACTGAGTGGTGGTATTTTACTAAAAGGAAAGTGAGAGTAAAACAAACAAACAAACTGTTGAATGGAGGATTGGGATTAAGCAAGTCAGTTGCCCCTTTCCGCTTCCAATGTACCATCATCCATAGACTCCCAGGTATGGGGGGGGAGAGGAAATGTTGAAACCAAGATAGGAGGAAAAATGTACATTTATCTCTTGTTTACTGTGATTGTGACAAAAAATTGCCTCCTTCCACCTGTGCAACGCCCTCAAAATGCCTTTGACTACTTCTGGGCCCTTCTCTTATTTAACTGAATTCATATATGCAAACAAGCAGCTGGTATAGCACAGTGGGGAGGAGAGCCTGGCTGGGAGTCCAGAGTCTGTGAGTTCAAATCCTGTGTCTCCTGAGTGTCAAGGGCCAGCTAAAGATCATCCCCACAGTGAGTGGCTCAGGGGTTACGTGCCTTGCCACCTGTGCAGCCGTGGGCAAGCTGCAGAATCCCAAGGAGCCCAGTTGCCCCCCAGCTGGCAGTTGCAGACAAGGAAGGGGCTGGCTTGTGCAGCTGTGGCAAGCTGAGCAGGCCCTAGCCAGCTGGGGAGGACTAGCCTCAGAGGGAGGCAGTGGTAAGCCTCCTCTGAATACCACTTACCATGAAATCCCTATTCATAGGGTCACCATAAGTCGGGATCGACTTGAAGGCAGTCTATTTCCATACATATACAAATATGCATACACGCACTGTCTTTCTTTCAAAGTCCTGGAAGCCAGGGAGAATCATAGAATTGTAGAGTTGGAAGGGGCTGTCAGGCCATCAGGTCCAGCCCCCTACTGCTCAAAGCAGGAATCCACCTTAAAGCATACCCAGTCGATAAGAAATAGCCAGAATCCAACTTAAAGCATACCCGACTGGAGGCTGCCCGGCTGCTTCTTTCAATGCCTCCAGAGAAGAATCGGAGATTTAAAACTAAAATATAGTTTAAAAATGACTAAAAATAAATGTCTGTAACTTTAAGCAATAAAACCACACACAAAGGAAGGCAAGGATGAGTCTCCTTGTCCTCCAGTCTTTGATTGCTACATTCCAGGGTAACAATTTGCAGGAAAAGACAAAACAGACCAGTTTGCCATCGATAAGAAATAGCAACAAAAATATTCCTGAGTGTGTGTGGTTCCACATTTCAAACTCAGGTTACACGTTATTGTCGTTGCTCAGTTCCTGCCTTGGTGCAGTCACCCATGCTCAGACTGACCTACCTCACATGGCTGTTGTGAAGATATAGTTGTTATGTGCCTTCAAGTTGATTATGACTTATCACAACCTTATGAATCAGTGACCTCCAATGGGATCTGTCATGAACCACCCTGTTCAGATCTTGTAAGTTCAGGTTTGTGGCTTCCTTTATGGAATCAATCCATCTCTTGTTTGACCTTCCTCTTTTTCTACTCCCATCTGTTTTTCCCAGCATTATGGTCTTTTCTAGTGAATCTTGTCTTCTCATTATGTGTCCACAGTGTGATAACCTCAGTTTCATTATTTTAGCTTCTAGTGATAGTTCTGGTTTAATTTGTTCTAATGCCCAATTATTTCTTTTTTTCGCAGCCCATAGTATGCGCAAAGCTCTCCCCCAACACCACATTTCAAATGAGTTGATTTTTTTCTTATCCACTGTTTTCACTGTTCAACTTTCACTTCCATACATAGAGATTGGGAATACCATGGTCTGAATTATCCTGACTTGAATGTTCAGTGATACATCTTTGCATTCGAGGATCTTTTCTAGTTGTCTTTTCTAGCTGCCCTCCCCAATCGAAGCCGCCTTCTGATTTCTTGACTATTGTCTCCATTTTGGTTAATGACTGTGCCAAGGTATTCATAATCCTTGACAAGTTCCATGTCCTTGTCAGCTTTAAAGTTACATAACTCTTCTGTTCATTAGTCTTCTTGACGTTCAGCTGTAGTCCTGCTTTTGTGCATTCCTCTTTAACTTTCATCAGCATTTGTTTCAAATCATTACTGGTTTCTGCTAGTAGTATGGCATTGTCTGCATATTTTAAATTATTGATAATTCTCCCTCCAATTTTCACACCTCCTTCATATTGTGCCAAACCCGCTTCCTGTATGATATGTTCTGCAAATAGACTAAACATATAGGGTGATAAAATATACTCCTTTCTCACACCCTTTCCAACTGGGAACCAATCGCTTCCTCCATACCCTGTCCTTAAGATATAGAAAGAGAAAAAAAATGGCTGCAAGAGGTAACAGGTTTTCCACGTTTTTCTGCCCATCCCCCCTTGCAAAGTAGTACAGCTCCAAGGCTTCAACCAATTTTAATATGCCTTGAATCCTGCAGCCCTGAACCACTTTAATTTAGATGGCCTGTTAAAAAGAGTAGACATGCCTCTGAGTAGACACTGTACTGTACTGTGAGTTTAGCATTCAGTGAATTCTTGGTGAAAGTCTGGACAGCACGAGACATCCTGAATGCTCTTTGCAAAGTTTTAACCCTTTGCATTTGCTATGTGCTCACAGGGGGTAGTGTTTAGCATCCCCCCACACTTACTGTGTGGAAGTATTTGCAGAAAACAACTTCTTCTTGATCACAGATGAACAGGAAAGATGCATCCTGGTCCTAGAATAAAAAGTGCACTAAAGCCAGAGGGGAAACAGCAGGTCTTTAAGACCTCAAGGATTCCTGTCTGTTGCCTGGTGTTCAAAGAAGTCCCTTGCCAATCACAGCTCTGAATTCACTCATTGGTTAAAAACATGGAAAGGCGGGGAGAGGCCCGACTGCCCCCTCTGCCCTTGCAATGCCAAGAAGCAGAAAGCAGCCGCATCCAAGCTGCGTGTGGAGGGGGAATGACGAGGCTCCGATGCCCTCCTGGAAGGCTGGTAGCAGCCCCTGGCTCAACATTTTGAGACATGCTGGCTTAGAAGCTGCCTGCATATTTTGCTTCATAACTTTCCTTCCAGGAGATACAGAGACTCGCATTGCACCATTATCATCCAGTCCTAGGTGCTAGCAAGGTTCATACACGCTTGATAAGGTAACTTTTTCCCCCAAACAGTGTACTAATTTTGTAATAGAGCAATGTCTTGGCTTTGTAGGAATTGGTAGCGCCTCTATTTAGGACAGACAGGCATCCTTAAAGCACCGGTGTATGAAGAACACTCAGCTGCCCCTGAAGCACAAAGAGGCCCCGATGTCATCAACACTGGCAACAGTGAGGAAATCTGGGAAAGAACCATGCAGACAGTCCTGGGCGAGAAGGACAAGCTCAGCTCAGATGTGCAGCGCCTGCAGTTCAGGCATTTCCGCTACGAGGAGGCCAAGGGGCCCCGAGAGGCTTGCAGCCGACTCCACCACCTCTGCCGTCAGTGGCTGAAGCCAGAGCAAAACATGAAGAATCAGATCCTGGACCTGGTGATCCTTCAGCCATTTCTGGCTGTCCTTCCACCGGAGCTGGAGAGCTGGATGAGGGAATGTGGAGTGGAGACCAGTTCCCAGGCGGTGGCCCTGGCCGAAGGTTTCCTCCTGAGTCAGGCAGAGGACAAGAAGCAGGCAGAGCAGCAGGTGAGAGAGAGGTTTAACCTGGACGTTCCAAGGGAGTCAGAATCTGAGGGAGGGTATCCCTACTACAAATTGCCCCCTCTTTTTTGGAAAGCATCCAAGGAAAGATACCGAAAGCCTGCCTGGTTTCAGCCTCTGCCATTTCTTTTCTAATCCTTCTTCCCATTCAATGTGTTCAATCCTTGTTGTGATTTCAGAGAAAGGACCTGTTTGCAGAAATGGACACTGATTTCCCTGAGGCAGAGGGGACACCATCGCACACTAGACGGAGGCCACTGGGTAAGGATTAAGAGGATGTATCTCAATTTAATCATTAATTTTAAAAGAAATGGATGGGTTCGTCTAATAATTTGGGAGAACGATAAGATGGGTACAGAGACTCAACAGATAAGTGATTTTTTCAGGCCTCTATGTCGTTCAACATAAATTGCTGAATCTTTGAGACAAGCACGTGCTAAGGGCTTCCCACCATCTTGGTTTTTCACAGCTGATGGAATGATGCCGGCAAGACCTCTTCTGCCATGTCATCTTCGCAACGGAGAGGAAGAAGATGCTGTGGAATCAGATCGGGTAGGGGGGCAAATCAGTGGGGAGGGAGGTTGGAGAAAGCCTGGGTGCTTCTGTCCCCCCCTTAAATCCTTTGGCCTAAACCAGTCTCTCTCTCTTTTTGCTTTGAAGGCCACTCAAGGAAATTTAGATCCCGAGAATAATGACCAGCTGCTTCAGCTTAACAAGGCTTTTGGATGTAGCTAGTATTTTTTTTATTAGTAGTAGCCATATTGTTTATTCATGTATGTGCTATTTGAGGCTCATATGGTCTTCCAAGCAGTATAAAACCCAGTTACAAATTTTAAAATATAAACACCCATAATTACAACTAATAAAACAATCCCATTAAAACAATGAATAGAAAACACAGCAACAACTAGTAGGTAATATTTATGCTGCCTGTGAGGAGGAAATGTTTCCTTTCTCTTTTAGGGTTCAGTGTCCTTTGATGATGTGGCCGTGCATTTCACGGAGGAGGAGTGGGCCCTGCTGGATCCTGACCAGAGAGCTCTGCATCAGGAAGTCATGGAGGAAAATTGTGGAATGGTGGCTTCCCTGGGTAAGGCTCACTGTTGCATCACGATATCTGGTGTGAAATTAAGTATTTAAACATCTGATGAACAACAATATTCTGATCTGGCTCTTCAGTGCCACTGACAGCATCTGAGGTTATAACACCTCTGCTGTTAACCTTGAAGGGACAGCTATCCACTGTTTTGTCTCTGAATCTGCTTTCACACATTATGCCCTTCTAAACAGTGATCATAGTGGTCTGGATGGCCCAGAGTTTCAGAGCTGTTAGTCATTTTCTAGTTGTCCAAAGGGACCACTCACATCAGAGTCTGAGTCGTTTTCATGACTGGTCCAAGCAACAATCCACCTAAAAAAAAGGGTGGGTTTTACTGATTTCAGATTCCCATAAATATAGAAACATCTGTTAAGCAGTCCAAAGATTCTGTCTTTGAGAACCAGCATTTTGCAAGGAACTCTGCACATGTTCTGAAATCTAAGAGCTAACCTGTAACTCGCAAAGTCAGATTATGTTTATTGGTTTTATTTACAAATCTGTGTTGTGTTTGATTGTTGCCCCCCTTCCTCCCACTTTTTTCCTCCCTCTGCCAAAAATGATTTATTTATAGCTTGTTATTTGGCTTCACATTTTTTAAATGTGGGAATTGCAAAATGGCTCCTAAGTGATGACTCTCAGCGCCTGTCCTCTGGTAGTACTGAGAGCTCCATTGAGGTCACTGTGGAGTTCCTGACAGGGTACTTCGTAATGCATGCTATACTAGTGGGTCTCCCTGTCTGGGCTGATCCAAACTCTGGGAAAAGAAATGCAAGAAGACAATAAAGGATGGCAAAGAAGAATTTGAGGAGCACATTGCTAAGAACATAAAAGCCAACAACAAGAAAACTTTAAATTCATTCAAAGCAGGAGACCGTCTAGGAAGGTGATTGGACCCTTGGATGACAAGCGAGTCAAAGGTGTGCTAAAGCAGGATAAGGAGATTGCAGAGAAGCAAAATGATTTTTTTGCATCTGTGTTCACAGTGGACGATATCCCTGAACTTGAACTAACATTTGCAGGAGGGGTGCCTGAGGAGCTGAGGCCAAATAGTGGCATAAGGCCATTGAGTCCAAGCCCCTGTTCAATATTAATAGGTTAGCAACACAGGAGTTTCCCTTGCAGAAGCTATGCTGGCTCTCTCTTCTATATGCCTGGTGATATTATCTTTAACAGTACTTCCTACCAGTTATCCTCAGGACTGATGTTAAGCTAAAAGGCATTGTGATTTCATTAGTGAGTTCTATAAGCTTTTCAGTTCAGGCAGCCAGAATCAGGTGGGAAGGCCCAAGGGGAATGCCTGGGGCAAAGTAGGCAAAAGAAGATCTGTATTTGTCACCAGTAATAGTAATGGAGACGGAAAATCACACCTAGGAAAGAGGGCCTACATCCCAATTACAGTATGCCCTTGGTTTGGTCAGATTCTTTTCTTGCTTATTCAGACTATTCTTGGTCAGTGGAAGTGTGGAGCAGACAGGAATGGGTTGACTGGAGGCTGAGTCAACAGCAGGAAAAAAAACTTAGTTGGTGGCCAGTCAGAAGTGGGAGGAAGCTTCTCCAGTTCTTGACTCTGCCTTCAGTGAGTAACAGCGTCATCCTATTTCTCCTGTGTTCCCCATAAAGGGTTCGGGATCAGTTGAGTTGTTCTCTTCTCAGAAGGTTTTTCTTCTTTACTAAAAGTTGCAGGAGGCAGACTTCTGCCTCTCTTCTTTTAGTCCCTGCCCTTCAGCGAATAGGAAGATTCAAGGGAGGAAGTGAGGGATTGTTTCTGAGAGGCACAGGAAGTGCCAGGATGCACCAGAGGCCGATATTTGTCTCGTGTCTCCCCCTGCTGTCCTTTGTTGGAACGCTCTTGTGCGATCCTAAGGAGAGGAATGCCCTTTCGGGCCTGTTCCTGCTGCAGAGCTGGGGAGGGGCAGGGACTGGTCCCTTGCTGTTGAGCCTCCACTCCCCCACGAGGGCCAGGGAGGGGGAAGACATGAGTTTCAGGTTTCCCAGCTGTCAGAAGGCATGGAAGACCCAGGAGTTGTTGAGTCTCAGCAAGACCTTGGGAGGGGGAATGAGGTTGAGTCTGGGCCAGTTCCCACAGATGGCGCGGTCTCTGAAGAGGAGAGCACGCTGCCCCCAGACAGGTCGGATGAGCTGTTGGATGATGTTTCGGAGGGCGTGTTGACTCCCCCTTTACCAAGCGGCTCTCGGGATGCTTCAAGCGCGTCACCGCCCCATGACCTTGAGCTGGTTGCTAAGGAGACGGTTCTTTCGGACGAGCCGTTGGAAGCACAACCTCCGTCACCCCGCTCTCGAGGCCGCGAGAAGCGGACAGGACAGAGGCAGGACTTGCGAAGGAGTCAGAGATTATGATCTAAAACTTTCCCTACTTAAGACTGCAGCTGTCTGGGTTGAGCTGCTGAGTCAACTTTCTTCACACGTTGCAGAGCATGTCTAGAGTGCAGTTTGGGAATTCTAGTGAGCTAGCTTACAGGTTTCTATGAAGCGCACTGCTTTTGATGTATCCATTACTTTAATAAAACAATATTTAATTGCACCTGTGTCTCAGCCTCGTGAATTCCGCTCTGAACAGGACACTTGCTGTCCAAGGCTTCTGTGGAGCTAGAGACCCCCTTCGGCAACGGGCCTCCGTGATGCGCGGTTGCCGTCTTGCTACCTTTTTCAGGTACAGCCGCTAAGCTTTTCTTGGGGGGGGGGGTCGCCTGCTCCAGCTTCTCCCCTTTCTGGCTGAGATTTCAGCTATGCCGGGGGGGGGGGAGACAGCCTGTCTCACACCTCGACTGAGGAACACAGGTCCCTGAGTGGGGCGAATCTACTGCTTAGTTAAGTAATCCCCTAGCCACCCTTGCTTCAGTGGCCGGCACCATGTTAGACTCCCCGCCTGAAATAGTTTTGTTTTCTCAGCTCCCTTCTACTCAACCGGGGGGAGAGGAGGAAACACACGTGACTCTCGCAGGGAGAAAAGTGTGCCAAATCTCACCATTTAGAACAGCCCTCCACCTGATCAGCCATGCTGGGTCATGATGAGAGAGGTGGGTGCTTCCTTCGCCAAGGATAGGCCCACACACATAGGCAAAAAGGCTTCAAGCACTTCAGGGCCTGCTGCCATGCTTATTTCTCCTCATTTTCCTCCCCCTCCTCCTTCCCCTCCTCCTCAGTTGCCAGCCCAGACAGAGGAAGGGGGAAGATCAAAAGAAGGGACTCTTTCCAGAAGCTCTTAAGGATAAATGCAAAATGCGCTCCAGTTCCAGGTTCCAGCCTTTCCCTTAGCCTAGACTCCTAGGGGGAGGGTGCCCCTCATCACCTACTGCATCAGACTCAGAGAAGGAAGAGGGGGAACTCTCAGGGGAGGATCCCCCTCATGCTATCCCCAGTGCATAGGAGACTTCATTCTCCTGACTCCTGTTCCGTTCTGATTTCTAAGGCTATGGCCTGCCTTGAGCTAGACCCTCCTAAGGAAACTCCCCAGTAGGGGGAGCTAGAGGAAGGAGAACAGGGATCCTCAGATGTCTTCCCCAGATCAGAGGATCAGAAGGTGGTCATTCCCTTCCCAAAGTTCTTCTAAGGAAGACTGGGATCATCCAGCCAAATCCAAAGCTCCTCATGCCCTCTCCAAAAAGCTCTGTGGCCTTCCTGCAACAACCATGGCAACCTTTTAAGTCCCAGCCATTGACGAGTCTGTGAACTTGGGGCCAAGATGGCTACCCCCAATAAAGGAGCGGATGCTCTATCAGACCAAAGTGACAACTGCAGTGACACTTCTCTTAAAACATGCACATGAAGCATCCGCATTGGCTATGAGAGCTTCAGCAGCCAACTCCTTTCTAGCACAGGTGGTGGTCAAGTGGGCTAAAGCACTGCTCACAGAAGTACCACCAGATGCCAGGCACATCAGGGAGGGCCTGCACAAATCGGTAAAAACAGCTGAATTCCTAGCCTGCAATACTCAGCATGAGCACTCGGATATGGCGTGGTAGTAAGAAGCAGCATCTGGCTGAAGCAGTGGGAGGTGGAACATCACTCCAAAGCCAACCTTTCGGCTCTGTCTTACTCAGGTGGCCAACTCTTTGGCAAGTCTCTGGACCTGGTGGAGACCAAGGATAAAAAGAAGGGTCTTTCTTCCGCTCCTAGCAAGGATGACAAGTCCCATAAGAAGACTTCACATTCTTTTCATCCCAAGGACCATTCAACTACTTACAGAACTACTCTCCAGTTCTGTGGGTCCTGGAATTCTTCCTGGAATTCCTCCTGCCAGCGCACCTGTTCCACACCCTCCTCCTGGGGGGGGAGGCAACAAATGCCATCAAAATCCCAAGCCCAATGCCAAAGAAAGCCAAGCATGATGCCAGGATGGCCCAGGTAGGGCACAGGCTTCAATTTTTTGCCCATACCTGGGCGTCCTCCATCTCAGGCAAGTGGATATTGAACACCATGCAACCTGGCTGCTCCCTAGAGTTTGCCACCATTCTGCAGGGCAGATGACAGGCAGCCCCTCCCCCTTTGTGTCAATCGGAAAAGCTACAGAGATCGCTGGATGCCATTTTTTACCTTCTCAAGATAGGCACCATAGAATCCATGCTAGAGCATCAACGGCCCTCAGGAATTTTCTCTGCGTTCTTTAGAGTCCCCAAATGCAATGGCAATTGCCTCGCTATCTTGGATTTAAAGTTCCTGAACCGCTCTCTTCAGAATGAAACTGTAAATGCATTGAAACAGACCAAAAATTTCAAGATTGAGATACTCGGGTCCAGTCTGGAAGCCATTCAACTGGGGGATTTCCTGGGATCTATAGATGTTACAGAGGAATACCTGCATGCCCCCATTCTTCAGCAGCACAGGCGCTTCTTCCACTTTGCGCATGGCCACCACCAGTGCCAATACAGGGCCATGCCATTCAGCCTCTCTTCGGACCCGCAGGTATTTACCAAAAAAATGGAAGCAGTAGTGGCACATCTCTGCACTCGTGGAGTCCACATATGTCCTTACCTGGATGACTTATTGGTGAAGACCTCCTCAGCGACAGTGGTGCAATGGGATCTCGAGATGACCATCCAGTGTCTGGAGAACCATGGCTTCATTATTAATAGGGACAAGAGCCATCTGATCCCCATCCAGCTCCTTCAACATCTGGGAGTGGTCATTGACACAGCTCAGAGCAAGCTCTTCCTGTCCGCCGAACACACAGACAAACTTCTGCGTGAGCTGCCCACATACCTGCAGGGCAGGTGGGCTCCTCTGATGGAACTGGCTCAGTTGCAGGGCTACACGATAGGAGCCATAGACTCAGTGGTGTGGGCATACTTCCATTCAAGAGCCCTACAGTGGCTACTACTTCCATATCAGGACCGGATTGCCTTACGCCAGACCTGGCACATCGCCCTCCTGAGGAGAGTGCAGGAGTTCCTTCAGTGGTGGAGCCATTATCTGGAGAAAGACCTTCCTCTCAGAGCCCCAACAGTCTCAGTAGTCACCATGGCTATGAGTCTCTGTGACTGGGGAGTGACCTGTTGCTCCAACATTGCACAGAGGAAGCGGACAGCGCAGGAGCGGTGTCGGTCAATCAACTGGAGCAATCCAACTAGCACTCCAGGAGTTCTTGCCTCTTCTATATCAGACACATGTGCTAGTGCATACCAACAATGTTACAGCCAAAGCACATGTCTGCAAACAAGGGGTCCTGAAATCAGGCCCCCTTCAGGAGGAGGCCAACCTGCTGTTCCAGTGGGCAGAAAGACACCTGGCATCCATATCAGTCATACATGTGCAGGGGATCCTGAACACACAAGCTGATTGACTGAGCTGGGAACAACTCAACCAGGAAGAGCGGGCCCTTCACCAGGATGTGTTCCTAGAGATCATTTGGAAGTGGTGGCTCCCATGCATGGACCCGTTTGCCTCATTGGTGAATGCCCAACTGGATCAATTCATGGATCAATTCATGGCACAAGGCTGGGATCCATGCACCCAGGACATAGACTCTCTGTCAGCCCCCTGGCCTCAGGGACTTCTCTGTGCCTTCCCACCTGTACCTCTACTGTCCAGGCTGCTCTGCAGGATCCGAGTTCTCCAGGCCCAGGTGATAGTGGTGGCTCCACACTGGCCACGGAGTCTGGTTCTCCGATCTAGTAGACCTCAGCACCGGCCCAATGGCATCTTCCCACCAGACTGGATCTTCTCTCACAAGGCCCCATCCTTCACCTGGACCCAGAGTGGCTCCAGCTTCACGCCTGGGGGCTGACTGGCAGTATCTGAATGAAGCTTTCTGAGAGGGTTGTCTCCACCATTCTGGCATCTCACAAACCACCCACTCAGAGAAATTGATTTCACGTGGAAGGTGACGCAAGCAGTTACCCATCACAGAATGCCACATCCACACCATTCTTGACTTCCTGCAAGATGGTCTTGACCAGCAGCTGGCCCCCAGCACGCTCAAGAGACAGGCAGCGGCCCTCGGCAGTGTGCTCCCGATGGTGGGGGGCCATTCCATTTCTTCTCATCCTCGAGTCAAATGCTTTCTCTGGGGTGCAACCCTGCTGTCACCTCCAGTACAACACAGATTTCCTTCCTGGGATCTCTCGTCAGTCCTAAGAGCTCTCTTGCAACATCCATTCAAACCAGCACACTCTATACCAATTAAGGACCTCACTCTCAAGACAGTTTTTCTTGTGGCAATCACCTCAGCTAGGAGGGTGGGAGCCCAGGGGCTTTCTCCATCTGGGAGGAGCTGTGCATTTTCCACCCAGACAAAGTGGTTCTTCGCCCTGACCCCAGTTTTCTCCCTAAGGTCAATTCCCCTTTTCACAGCAGGCAGGACATTCTCTACCCAACTTCTGCCCCAACGCAGTCCATCTCAATGAAAAGAAGTGGCACAAACTAGATGTCAGGCAGGCACTTCAAATCTACCTGGATCGTACAGAGCCGTTCAGGAGGTCTGAGGGCCTGTTCGTGTCCTTTAACAGGGATCGAAGGTGTCCATGTCTTCCATCAGTCGCTTGGTGAGGGATTGTGTGGTCAAAGCATATTAGGCCAAAGGATGAGCCCCCCCCCCATTCAGGGATCATTTAACACTCGGGGCTGCCAGCATGGCAGTGCCCCACAAGGATGCCCTGCTGGAGGAAATCTGCAAAGCCACCACCTGGGCTCACCCATCCACCTTCATCAAGCACTACAAGATGGATAAGTGCATCTGTTAAAAATGCCTTTGGTAGAAGGGTTATTCAGAGGGTGGTGGCCGAGGTTTGCTCCTACTCAAGGATGTAGGGGAGGATGTCACTGCTCAGGTACATCCCATTCCTGTCTGCTCCACTTCTCTGCTGAGCGAGAACAGAAAGTGGGACTTACCATGACCTTCTGGTCAGTGGAGAGTGGAGCAGACAGCCCCACTCTGCAGCAGAACCTAGGCTGTGGGGTGGGGAGGGTGTCTCTCCAGGAACCCTCAGGCAACCACCAGTCACTCACCCTTTTCATGTAGGTTGGAGTGGCCGTCTGCTCAGTATTTGGGTTTTTTGCATCCATGTCACAAAATGGAGATGGGAGAAGGTTCCCTTCCGGCTAGCCACCAACTAAGTGTTTTTTCTAGTGTTGACTCTGCTGCCAGGAGGAGTTAACCCATTCCTGTCTGCTTCACTCTCCTCTGACCAGGACACTTCACAGTAAGTCAAACTTTCCAATCACCTGGATAAAATGTTAATGCTATCTGTGTGGAAATGGTAAAGTACCGGTTTTGTCTATTTATAGGTCAGTTAGGCATGCTTAACTATAAGAAATAATACCCCAGTTGGCAAAGGGTAACACTTTGAATGTATTTAAATAATTTTTTGTTGGTATTGATATTTTTAGTAACGTGTCCTCAGATTCTTTTTTAGCATCCCTGATTGTCTTCTTGCATTTGTATGCCTTTTTATCCTCATTTGGACAAGACTTCCAATTTTTGAAGGAAGCCTTCTTGCTTCTAATAGCTTCTTTGACTCTGCTTATTAACCACGCGGGCATCCTCATATCCTTGGTGGTACCTTTTCTGATCTACAGTTATACACTTTTTTTAAAAAAAACAATTCCATAGCTCCTAACAATTCAGGAGAGAAGGCATGTAGTTTCTGTTTTTCTATATGACAGTATTTTTGAAGTAGGTAGCCTGAGTGTGATTGGTTCAAGACTGCCCAGTAAGTTTCATCTTTGAGTGGAAGATGAACCCAGGTCCAAATCCAACAATCTATAGTGCATCAACTATCAGTTAACGCCAGTCAAAGGGGTAGATAACTCTGTAATAAGATCAGCCTCTCATCTCAGTCACTTCACTTCATCCTTTATTTATTTATTGTTCAATAATTTGGGGCTCCAGATCCTCCTCGGTTCTAATCAGTTTCTGTCTTTGTTGCAGAAGGTGAGGAATTGGAAAACCAGAATGAGGGAGACCCCATCAAAATCCTCACAGTGGAGACCCCATATCAATATTTAGAGTGTGGGGAGATCTTCAGTCAGAGCTCCCAGCCAAGAATTCACACTGGGGAGAAACCATATGAGTGCTCGGAATGTAGAAAGACCTTTAGATACCGTAGCCACCTCACTTCCCATGAAAGAATTCATACAGGAGAAAAACCATACGGATGCTTGGAATGTGGAAAGAGCTTTAGACACAATTCCGACCTCACTTCCCATCAAAGAACTCACACAGGAGAGAAACCGTATCAGTGCTTGGAATGTGGAAAGAGCTTCAGGCGCCGTAACCACCTCACTTCCCATGGAAGAATTCATACGGGAGAGAAACCATATCAGTGCTTGGAATGTGGAAAGAGCTTCAGACAGAAAGGAAGTCTCACTTCCCATGAAAGAAGTCATTCATGGGATACTCCATATCAGTGCTTGGAATGTGGAAAGAGCTTCCGCTGGAAGAATACTTTCACTACACATCAAAGAATTCATACAGGGGAGAAACCATATGAATGCCTGGAATGTGGGAAGAGCTTTAGATACAATTCTGACCTCATTTGCCATAGAAGAACTCACACAGGAGAGAAACCATATCAGTGCTTGGAATGTGGAAAGCGTTTCAGACGCCGTAAGCTCCTCACTTGCCATGAAAGAAGTCATACAGGGCATACACCATATCAGTGTTTGGAATGTGGAAAGACCTTTACCTGCAAGAAAAGTCTCACTACCCATGAAACAATTCATACAGGAGAAAAGCCATATGAATGCTTGGAATGTGGAAAAAGCTTCAGGTGGAAGTTCTACCTCACTTCTCATCAAAGAATTCATACAGGGGAGAAACCATATCAGTGCTTGGAATGTGGAAAGAGCTTCAGACAGAAGTCCCAACTCAATTCCCATAAAAAAAGTCATACAGAAGAGAAACCATATCACTGTTTGGAATGTGGAAAGAGATTTAAGAGAAGCACAACATTCCATCTTCATCAAAGAAGCCACAGTGGGAATAAACCATATCAGTGCTTGGAATGTGGAAAGAGCTTCATGCAGAGCACCTGTCTCGCTTCTCATCAAAGAGTTCATACAGGAGAGAGACCATATGAATGCTTGGAATGTGGAAAGAGCTTCAGACACAGTAATACTCTCACTTCCCATCGAAGAACTCACACAGGAGAGAAACCATTTCAGTGCTTGGAATGTGGAAAGAGCTTCAGACACAGTGCCCACCTCACTTCCCATCGAAGAACTCACACAGGAGAGAGACCGTATCAATGCTTGGAATGTGGAAAGAGCTTCAGACACAGTGGCCACCTCACTTCCCATCAAAGAACTCACACAGGAGAGAAACCTTATCAATGCTTGGAATGTGGAAAGAGCTTCAGACACAGTGCCCACCTCACTTTTCATGGAAGAATTCACAGAGAGATCATATCAATGCTTGGAATGTGGAAACAGCTTCCATGACGGCACAATCCTTAGTAATCATCGCAGGAGAGAAACTGCATACGTGCTTCGAATGTGGAAAGAGCTTCCTTTGGTGCGCCAATCTCTTGTCCCATCAAAAAATTCATTTAGGAAACTAACCCTAAAAGCAGTGGCAGCTGGTGGTCCCTGGACCTGGCAGGGCTGTTAAGAGGTCACGGAGGCATGGCCAGTGGGGTGACACAATTATACCTAAGTTGGTCTGGGTTTCTCCCCATCCTCCTTTCTTGCAGAGCTATTGTAGAGATTTAAGCATTGCAGTTGTACAAATATTTAGCACCTGCTTGAACTGAAAAGTCTTCCTTTGATTCAGAAGAGGTCACTGCTGTCACCTTTGCTTCTCAGCTAGGAAAATGTTTGTGTAGCCTCTGCCTGTTCTCATTTTCTCCCTATCCTCCTCCCATCCAAAGAAACAGGGGACACTTAAACATTGCTGTTGTGTAAATATTTAGCACCTAAGTAAGTGTCCTACCTTGGTTCAGAACTGGTGTTGCAATTTCTACTGTAGGTTTATACTATAATAACCTTACATTACTCAGAGTTACGCCTCATGGTATTCTATGTGAAGTAGTCCCTGATAAATATGTACAGGGTTGCAGTCTAAAACGCTTAGTCCTAAAGGTGCCACAGAGGACTGTTAAGAAGGGTCCTCATAAATGTTCAGACCTATAGAAAAAGTATTGTAGCAAAAATACCCACCTCTGCATCTGTTTCTGCACCCATTTTGACTGGTTCCAGAAACATTGCTGATTCTTCTGTTCATTATTTTCCTTAGCCCAATGGAGCTCAATTAAAATGATTACACTGGGAATCAAAGGCAACTTTCTATTTTTGTGATGTCCTTCAGAAACAGACCAGGTTGCAAACTAAACTGGTACGTCCCCATTGCGTATCTTGGCATCTGTGTTCAGTTATACAAAGAATGAATTGGCCAGACCCAATCAGTCCACGTTGACAGATTAGCTAAACAAACAAATACTATTTTTAACATTAATACATTTACTATGCTCAGATATGAAGCAGACCCATTCTTTTATTAATGTTGTCACAGCCACTTGGTCCCAAAAGCCTGGAAAGCATGACTCTTGTAAGGTATCCATCAGCTGCCAATGTTACCAGGCCTAGAAAACAACCAAAAACAACCCTATCAGGTAGGTGATGGTGCTACCACGCTTTCTGTGCACTAGTTTGGTCCAGGAGATTCCCAACCCTTTAATGAAATAGAGATTCTTGGGATCCCATAGAGGCAAGGGTTGAAGACCAGACTCTGTTTCTTGGAGCCACAGGCCAAACAGGCGATTCAGCAGCAGTTAGCCTAAAGGCCAAGGTGCTGTTTCTCGTACCAAGGCTTACCTGAAAGAACACACACCAGTAAATTTGAGGTAGCTTTAATTTTTAAAAAAAGTGCATAAGAATAGCAGTATAAACATCCCCAAACCAGAACACCAATAAGGTAGAGAGATGGATCACCAATAATTATAAGAAAGATAATAATAATCAAAACTCAGTTGAGTGTGTCAAACGTAACCATTTTTTGCAGACATTTTGACTGGTTTCAGAAATCGGGCCCCAGAGCTGATTTTCCTTACCCCAATACAGTTCAATTAAAATCATTATATTGGGAATAGAAGTAATCTTTCCAATTTTACGATGTCCTTCAGAGATACGGTAGATTTGCAGACCAAACTGGGACATCACTACCCCAATTTCCCTCTCTCGAAGCACTACCCCATGTCTCCTGTTATACAAGGAAAACATTGAATTGGCTAAATCAACCCACACTCGTAGCTTAGCTAAATAAGTTGTGAACAAAGTAAATGTTACGTTTAACATTAATAAATTTACTCGGCACATATGTGAACCGGATAAATTCTCATATTAATATAATCTAGGTTTTGTTAATAAAATAGCAATTTGCATTTGACGTAGTTGTCTTAGATGTGGCTAAAATTATTTTGCATTGATGACAGTGGATTATGTTTAACCAGAATGGTTGCAGAAGTGGCACTGCATGGTACCTTGGCGTATGACCAAATGCATATGACTTGACATGTATCTTTCAGGTAGTTTGATTTGGAATGTGGGTTTATTTTTCTTTGATAATTGATAAAGTTAGCATTTAAATTTAGGAATGCATCTTAAATTTATATTCTTTAAAAAGAAACATTTAGTATAAATATCCCTACCTTTGAGTATTTCTCTCTCTTCTTGAGAGGCACCTGTCACCTTCATGTGCGCCCTTGCTGAGTCAGGTAATTCTGATTTCATTGGGATTCTCAGCCCTGTAGCAACATTTCAGAATTGTAGTAATAACAATTGTATTTTATAATGGTTCTATATTATTGACTAATTTCATTTGTTTTCTCTTGTGTAATGTTTAAGTTCTGTTAAGTAAAGGAAATGCATTTACCAAGGTTAAATGCTCAAGACTCATCCTTGGATCTAAAATCTTCTGTGTGCTAAAACGGAGGGGACCTAATTCTTCCTGCTCCATCCAACGTGGCATCTAAGGTGTGTCTTAACTGCCAGACCCAGTACGCGATATGTAGAAATCAGAACTTCATTCTGAAGAGAGCAAATTTGCCATATTATCCCCTCCTGCACTCATTTCTACGTCTTCTTTCCAGAACAGCACAACCCTTACCAAACATAGGAGTCACCCGGCAGAGAAACTGTATGCATGCTTGAAATGTGGAAGGAGCTTCAGTCAGAGCTCCCATCTCACAACCCATCTCAAAACTCCCGCCCTCATCAAAGGAACCATACAGGGGAGAAGCCAGGACAGTGCTTGCATTGTGGAAAGAGCTTCAGTCGGAGCTCCAACTCTCACTTCCTATGAAACAATTCACAGTGGGAATGAACCATAGTCTGTGCTTCGAATGAGGAAACATCTTCACTTGCAAAATAAGTTTCATTTCCCATGAAAGAATTCATACAGGGCAGAAATCATACGAATGCTTGGAATGTGGAAAGAGCATTAGGTGGAAGAAAAACCTCACTTTTCATCAAAATTCATGCACAAGATAAATCATAAAAGCAGTGGCAGCTGGTGGTGACTGGACCTGGCAGGGCTGCTAAGAGGTCATGGTGGAGTGGCCATGAGGGGACAGTTGTAGCCAAGTTGTTCTGGTTTTCTCCCCATCCTCCCCTCTTGCAAAGTTACGCTGGAGACTTACGCACTGTAGTTGCACAAATACTTCCTGTAGCACCTTCCTGAATTGAAAAGTGTCTTGCTTTGGTTCAGAAGAAGCCCCTGCTGTCACTGTTAGATTACTCAGAAATAAGTGGACTGAACTTCATGAGCAGCCCTAATAAGTAAGGTGCAGCATTGAAGTCTGAACTGGTTAGCCCTCAGGGTGCCACACAGGACTGTTAAGGAGAGCTGCTGTAAATTTCAAAACCTGCTGAGAAATATTATTCCTCTCCCCAACCCCATTCACTTCTACAGCTTCTTTCCATAATGTGGAATATGTAGGGTTGTCATATTGCCTGGTTAGCTGGGTTTTACCCAAATTCTAGCCATGCAACCTGGTGTTCGCTTAGCTCAGGTGGCCCAGATTCCCAGCCTTTGCTTTAAAAAAAAGCCTCTAGTCACCACCTCCCTGCCCCACATTGCAAACAAGCTGCTGGCCACTCTTTCTCACCTCCTGCTAAGACCCGGCTACACACCCCAATCTGTCTGCACCTGTCATGTCTTTGCATCCAGACTGTTGCTGGCAGTGCCCAAGCAGGTAGGCAGACATGCAGGCAGGATGGTTGGTGAGAGGTGCGCACGCATGCACGGCTCCTTCTCTTCCTTGGCAGCACAGCTCTTTGTATGTGTTTTAAATATTTTTAGATTAAATAAATAGGAAATCGTTGTAATTGTGAACCTCCCTAAAAGCAATTTACCTAGCCTTAGGTTTTGGCAAAGTGATGGTGTGAAGGCATGCTGGTAGAACAAGAGACCATGTTTGAGGCACGTGATAAGGTGTTTGAGGACTGTGTCACTCATTACTTTTTGAGACCTGTAGATTCATGTTGGAAAGAACACATACATAGTGGCTTGGGTGTTTTTACAGTCTAAGGTGGATGCATGGGGTGATACATCATCTGGCAGCTAGCTTCATAATGTGAGAATGAAAGACATCTGGATCACTTGTTTACTTCTCTCACTCTTGAGACCACTTCATATATTACTTTTTCATACATAGAAATTTAATCTTTGTATAGGCAAACTATTTTCCATATAGGAAAAAAGTATTTTGTAAAATATGACAGGCAGTGGCTCCTGTCAGTATAACCACTGTACAAAATCTTCGCAGCCATTGTAATTACCTTTTTGTTTTGAGTGCCCTATTTAGTCTGTGTCTTTATCCAGCCTTGATGTGATTATGGAAGGGGTGTGCAAGTAGTGCCCCCCCCCCAAGCTTGGACAAACACTGTGTTATGGAAAACCAAAGTCTGTGTGAAAGTACATATTCGGACATGCCATCAGTGTAATCCTAAGCACATTTAATATATGTTATATTGAACTTGTTGTTGTTTATTTCTATCCCTCCTTTTGGCCAAAAGGCCCTCAATAAATACATCAATAAAAAAAACACAATACAATTTACAAAAAGCAGCAGTTACAACATCCAATAATAATCCATTAACAAATCACAAAGCAAAACTTCACTCCTCTCTCTTCTTGTCCTTCTAAAAAGGGGCCCAGGAGAAAAGATGGGAGACAAACGCTCATCTACAAATTAGCAGAGAGACATACAAAAGAAAAGTTTTTCTAAAAGGAACAGGGAGAGGAAGCTGGCTCAGTAATGGTGGACGAGGGAAATAGCAGTGGAGTCAATACCGTCCCGGGAAACGTATCTCTCCGGCGAACCTTCCCAGTCTAGGTTCAAGGCATACTCTCCTCTGCGTTCCCAGAACATCTGATAGGCAAAGAAGCAGGACAAAGGCTTGAGGAGGAGGCTGAAGATGGCCATGCCGGCACTGAAGTGGGTGGTGTCGAGCAGCAAGGAAGAGTAATACAAGCTACTGCTTTTCCTGGGCAAAGGGAGGTCTTACTGGAGCCGCCTCCAGCATATGATCCCAGAGTTGTCCATCACTGGTCGGCACAGAAATCTCACCCCATCCACTCCCTGCGGCTGCTGCAAGCCGAGCCAGAGCCAAGCGTGGCTCCCACGCCGCCTTCAAGGCCCCGGCCCCCTCTAACCTGCCTCTGCTGGGGCTCTGCTGTTTCCCCTGCGTGGTGGCAGGGGCGGCTCGCTCCAGTTCTGATAATAGCGTAGGAAGCTTCCTCAGCATGCTGGGCAAGCAGTGTCTGGGGCTCCTGGCATTTCACAAGATTTGCATTTCACAAAATATTGCATGAACTTGCATTTCACAAAATATTTTATGGTCATGTCCATAAACACCTATGTAACCTTGTACCCGGAGACGTAGAGCAAATAATACATTATTAAGAACCACTTTCCATAATTGTAAAGTGGTATGTCTGCATGCATGCATCCCAGGCACCTGAATGAAGGGTGAGAGCCGCATAGGAACATAGGCAGGTGCCTTCTACCAGGGGTTGCCAAACCTTTCTTCCTCATAGACCACCTAAAAATTGCTGAGTGTTTTGGCAGACCACATAAAAAGAGCCTGCTGGATCAGGCCAGTGGCCCATCTAGTCCAGCATCCTGTTCTCACAGTGGCCAACCAGGTGCCTGGGGGAAGCCCGCAAGCAGGACCCGAGTGCAAGAACACTCTCCCCTCCTGAGGCTTCCGGCAACTGGTTTTCAGAAGCATGCTGCCTCTGACTAGGGTGGCAGAGCACAGCCATCACGGCTAGTAGCCATTGATAGCCCTGTCCTCCATGAATTTGTCTAATCTTCTTTTAAAGCCGTCCAAGCTGGTGGCCATTACTGCATCTTGTGGGAGCAAATTCCATAGTTTAACTATGCGCTGAGTAAAGAAGTACTTCCTTTTGTCTGTCCTGAATCTTCCAACATTCAGCTTCTTTGAATGTCCACAAGTTCTAGTATTATGAGAGAGGGAGAAGAACTTTTCTCTATCCACTTTCTCAATGCCATGCATAATTTTATACACTTCTATCATGTCTCCTCTGACCCACCTTTTCTCTAAACTAAAAAGCCCCAAATGCTGCAACCTTTCCTCGTAAGGGAGTCGCTCCATCTCCTTGATCATTCTGGTTGCCCTCTTCTGAACCTTTCCCAACTCTATAATATCCTTTTTGAGATGAGGCGACCAGAACTGTACACAGTATTCCAAATGCGGCCGCACCATAGATTTATACAACGGCATTATGATATCGGCTGTTTTATTTTCAATACCTTTCCTAATGATCGCTAGCATGGAATTTGCCTTTTTCACAGTTGCCGCACACTGGGTCGACATTTTCATCGTGCTGTCCACTACAACCCCGAGGTCTCTCTCCTGGTCGGTCACCGCCAGTTCAGACCCCATGAGCGTATATGTGAAATTAAGATGAAGAAATTAAAATGTGAAATTAAGATGAAGAAGCTCACAGATTCACTCTTAAAGCAGGGGTGGGGCACTTGGTGCCCTCCAGGTGTTGCTGGGCTCCCGAATCTCATCATCTCTGAGCGCTGGCCATGCTGGCTGGGGCTGATGGGAGGTGGAGTCCAGCAACACCTGGGGGGCGCCGGATTCCCCATGCTTGCTTTACCTGGAGTGGCTGAGGATTAAAACTGGGCTTTTTTTGCATTCTGGTCATCGTGGGGCTATTCCCCCCCTCCCCGCTTTAAAAAGATCCATAGGTGAAGTGAGTTCATGTATAGAACATAAGAAGAGCCTACTGGCTGCTGGACCAGACCAGTGGCCCATCTGGTCCGGCCTCCTGTTCTCACAGTGGCCAGATGCCCATTATGGGAAGCCCACAAGCAGGAGATGAGCACAATAGTGGGAGGATATGAACCAAAAGGGACATAGTAGCCTACAGTGTCTGCCAAGCCCTTGTTTAGACTCCTGCATCAGGGCCTCTCCAGACATCCTTTTTATTGCACATTCATAATGATTTGTGCTCATGATGCTACTGTGTGTGTGGTGTGTGGGTGTCACACGCAGGCCCACTTTCAATACTGTCTGTGCTGGCAAAAGTTCTGAGGCAGTCACGCTGCTTCATCCCCAGTTAGCACATATCCTGTCACTTCCTGCTAGTCCCATAACATTTTATATTCTGGTTTATTTTTGACCCGCTTTTGTTGCAGACAGAAATAATGTGGTCGCATTGGTGAAAGCATCGCAGAACAAATGAAGGCAGAATAAATCCACCATGAATGCACTGCTTTTGGGTCAAGAACATGTTGCACAAGACTCCTGCCATAAAACACTGGTTGGGAGGGTCTGTAAGCCGGATCCAGCCGTTCTGGTCCTCAGCTCTTCCTCTGGACTGCGTCTTATCTAGGCCCACAGCTGCCAAGGCTCTCTAGGTTGGCTCCTATCAGTCTGCCCCCGCCCGGGCACCCCAGAACCATTCCGCTGCCCCCAACATGGCCACCTCCTTGTTGATTTGCCGGAGATCTGTGTTCCTGCTGAGCAGGAGCAACTTCTCTTCATCAGCCGAGGTCACTGTCATGTTTTCCGAGATGTAAGTGGTGATTTCCTCCGAGTCGCACTTCTCTGGCCCAGCTGGTCCCACATGTGCTGCTGGTGGTGGAGACTCCTGCCTAACACAGAAAGGATGTGTGTCAGAGTGTACTTAAGGGGTGTGGGTGTGCATGCGCATGTGTGAGTGGTCATTGGGATGGCTTCCATTCCTAACAGTCAACACCCACCCAATAATCCCACTCGCTGTAGTTTTAGGGTGACAAAAAATCCCACAGAAGATTAATTGCATATCGAAACAGTCAGTGTGAAGCCACTCTTAACTCTCACTGGAATCAAAGCAGGTAGGATGACATCATCCCCTCCCCCTGCGCCACCCCCTAGGATTTCCCAGCCTCCCTCTCCCAGAAGAGCTTTTGCACAACATGGTGTGCACAACATGGTGTGTAGGACAGGGCTATCAATGGCTACTAGCCATGATGGCTGTGCTCTGCCACCCTAGTCAGAGGCAGCATGCTTCTGAAAACCAGTTGCCGGAAGCCTCAGGAGGGGAGAGTGTTCTTGCACTCGGGTCCTGCTTGCGGGCTTCCCCAGGGCACCTGGTTGGCCACTGTGAGAACAGGATGCTGGACTAGATGGGCCACTGGCCTGATCCAGCAGGCTCTTCTTATGTTCAAGACTTTTTGCTCCAATATGCATAATTTTACACTTGTTTATATTGAATTGCATTTGCCATTTTTCCGCCCATTCACTCAGTTTGGAGAGGTCTTTTTGGAGCTCTTCGCAATCCCTTTTTGTTTTAACAACCCTGAACAATTTAGTGTCGTCAGCAAACTTGGCCACTTCACTGCTCACTCCTAATTCTAGGTCATTAATGAACAAGTTGAAAAGTACAGGTCCCAATACCGATCCTTGAGGGACTCCACTTTCTACAGCCCTCCATTGGGAGAACTGTCCGTTTATTCCTACTCTCTGCTTTCTGCTTCTTAACCAATTATCCACAAGAGGACCTCTCCTCTTATTCCATGACTGCTAAGCTTCCTCAGAAGCCTTTGGTGAGGTACCTTGTCAAACGCTTTTTGAAAGTCTAAGTACACTATGTCCACTGGATCACCTCTATCTATATGCTTGTTGACACTCTCAAAGAATTCTAATAGGTTCCTGAGACAGGACTTTCCCTTGCAGAAGCCATGCTGGCTGTGTTTCAGCAAGGCTTGTTCTTCTATGTGCTTAGTTAATCTAGCTTTAATAATACTTTCTACCAGTTTTCCAGGGACAGAAGTTAAGCTAACTGGCCTGTAATTTCCGGGATCCCCTCTGGATCCCTTTTTGAAGATTGGCGTTACATTTGCCACTTTCCAGTCCTCAGGCACGGAGGAGGACCCAAGGGACAAGTTACATATTTTAGTTAGCAGATCAGCAATTTCACCTTTGAGTTCTTTGAGAACTCTCGGGTGGATGCCATCCGGGCCCGGTGATTTGTCAGTTTTTATATTGTCCATTAAGCTTAGAACTTCCTCTCTCGTTACCACTATTTGTCTCAGTTCCTCAGAATCCCTTCCTGCAAATATTAGTTCAGGTTCAGGGATCTGCCCTATATCTTCCACTGTGAAGACAGATGCAAAGAATTCATTTAGCTTCTCTGCAATCTCCTTATCATTCTTTAGTACACCTTTGACTCCCTTATCATCCAAGGGTCCAATTGTCTCCCTAGATGGTCTCCTGCTTTGAATGTATTTATAGAATTTTTTGTTGTTGGTTTTTATGTTCTTAGCAATGTGCTCCTCAAATTCTTTTTTAGCATCCCTTATTGTCTTCTTGCATTTCTTTTGCCAGAGTTTGTGTTCTTTTTTATTTTCTTCATTTGGACAAGACTTCCATTTTTTGAAGGAAGACTTTTTGCCTCTAAGAGCTTCCTTGACTTTGCTCGTTAACCATGCTGGCATCTTCCTGGCCCTGGCGGTACCTTTTCTGATCTGCGGTATGCACTCCAGTTGAGCTTCTAATAGAGTGTTTTTAAACAACTTCCAAGCATTTTCGAGTGATGTGACCCTCTGGACTTTGTTTTTCAGCTTTCTTTTTACCAATCCCCTCATTTTTGTGAAGTTTCCTCTTTTGAAGTCAAATGTGACCGTGTTGGATTTTCTTGGCAATTGGCCAGTTACATGTATGTTTAATTTAATAGCACTGTGGTCACTGCTCCCAATCGGTTCAACAACACTTACATCTTGCACCAGGTCCCGGTCCCCACTGAGGATTAAGTCCAGGGTTGCCGTCCCTCTGGTCGGTTCCATGACCAACTGGTCTAGGGAATAGTCATTTAGAATATCTAGAAACTTTGCTTCTTTGTCATGACTGGAACACATATGCAGCCAGTCTATGTCCGGGTAGTTGAAGTCACCCATTACTACCACGTTATAAAGCAGTCAGTTTGTAAGCACCTTGAAAACAATGTAGTGGTGACTAGATGCCAACATGGATTGATCAAGAACAAATCCTGCCAGACTGATCTTATTTTTTGACCGGGTAAACCTCACTGGTAGACTGTGGGAATGCTGTGGACGTACTCAACTTGAATTGAGGAGGTGCAGGGAATGCTTATCAAATTTGCAGATGATACAAAATTGGGAGAGATTGCTAATACTCTGGAGGACAGAAACAAAATTCAAAGGGAACTTGATAGGCTGGAGCATTGGGCTGAAAACAACAGAATGCAATTCAACAGGGATAAGTGCACCTAGGAAAAAGAAACCAAATGCAGAGTTATAAGATGGGGAATACTTGGCTCAGCAATACTGCATGCAAGAAGAATCTTGGGATTGTTGCTGATCTCAAGCTGAATAAGAGTCAGCAGTTGATGTGGCTGCAAAAAAGGCAAATGCTATTTTATATTTAACAGAAGTATAGTTTCCAAATCACGTGAAGTACTAGTTCCTCTCTATTTGGCACTGGTGAGACCTCATCTTGAGTAGTGTATCCAGTTCTGAATGCCACACTTTAAGAAGGATGCAGACAAACTGGAACGGGTTCAGAGGAAAGTAACAAGGATGAACAGTGGATTAGAAACAAAGCCCTATGAGGAGAGACTGAAAGAACTGGGCATGTGTAGCCTTGAGAAGAGAGGACTGAGGGGTGACACAATAGCACTCTTCAAATACATGAAAGGTTGTCACACAGAAGAGGGCCAAGATCTCTTCTTGATAATCCCAGAGTGCAGGACACAAAATAATGGGCTCAAGTTACAGGAACATCAGGAAAAACTTCCTAACTGTTAAAAGCAGTACTGTTAAAAGCAGTACTGTTAAAAGCAGTACTGTTAAAAGCAGTACGACAATAAAACCAATTACCCAGGGAGGCAGTGGACATTCAAGAGGCAGCTGGACAGCCACCTGTTGGGTATGCTTTAAACTGGATTCCTGCATTGAGACTCAATGGCCTTTCAGGTACTTGAAGAGTTCTATCACCCCTCCCCTCACCCCTCAGTGGGCTTTGTTTCCAGTCCCCTGATCATTCTTGTTGAAGAAATGAGTGCAAAAGAACAAAAACATAAGGATTACATTTATTGCGGAATTGTTGAGCTTCATTGCATACAGATAGGTTCCCAAAGCTTTTCAAAACCTCTGAATTGCATAATTGTGATTAAATAAAATTAATATATTATATGTTTGTATGCTCATGGGCAGAGAAAGTTATTTTGTATATGATGTATCTATCTCAGTTTTGGGTTACGTGCATTTTGTCAGTAGTAGTAATAATAATAATGATAAATAATAATAATAAATAATAATAAACAAACAACTAGGGAAGGCATTTTGCAAATGGGGAACCATCACTGAAAAAGCCCTGTCATGGGTCAGCGCCAACTAGGCATCCCCTGCGGGCAGCACCAACAGGACCTCACCTACCAATTGTTGGGTCCAATATTGTTGATACTGGGGAAGCACAATCCTCAAAGCAACCACATTAAATAAAAATAATATATTTCAAAAGTTTATGAAGGGATGGGCCATTGCTTCAAAGAGAGCCAAGACTGCTGTTTGCTACTTGTGGGCAGCTCGCAGCTCCTGTGTTGAAAGGGGATGCCCAGCCTGTAAGTTGGAAGTAAACAACTAAGCATAGAAATCAGATTGCACCCTTGAACCAGTCCTTCAGGCCAAAAAATCCCTAAATACATAAAGCAGTCCCCCTCTCCCGAAAGAATCCTGGGAACTGTAGTTTGCCCCTCACAGAGCTACAGTTCTCAGCACCCTTAACCTAAGAATATAAGCACAGGCCTGCTGGATCAGGCCAGTGGCTCATCTAGCCCAGCATCCTGTTCTCACAGTGGCCAACCAGATGCCCCAAAGTGAAGGCTGCAAGCAGGACCTGTGGGGTGGGGGTGTTCAGACGTGCTTTAAACATACATGGTGTCTATGGAGCAGCCCCAGTTCAGGACGCCCTTCTGTGATCAAGGCAGGATCCCTCCTCGGCTCCGGCTTCGAGAGGGGCAGGAAGAAGTGACCCCATCCTCCCTTTCCCTTCCCCTTCCCTCTCCTAGGGAGTCTCTTTTTCAGGGGAAATGCCGCTGGGCGATGGGTCCCTTTGCATGCTCTGCCACTCAGCGACAGGCCGCTCGGCTTGCGAAAGGTTAACATGAACAACGCCGGACTCCAAGAGAGGAAGGAAACAGGGAGGAAGTGCGCGGTCGGAAGTCCCTCCCTTCCAAGGCCCTTCCGGCCTGGCTGAAGGTGGGGCGGAAGGAGAGATAAAGCGCCCCCCCCGTCTCTCCCAGGCGCCCCATCAAGGGGCACTTCCGTGATTTGGTGAGCGTTGCCCCCTCCCGCGCGCCTTATTTGATGCATTGGGCGAAGGGGAGCCCCAGAGACACCGGGGGAGGGTGCAGAGGGGGACCCCCCCCCCACACGGACACAACACCCAAACCTGGCCAGGCAGTGGAGGATCGCTCTGACTTGCTCTGTGCAAAGTCAGGAGGGCCCCTTTAGATATTTGCTCAGTTGTACCCCAGTGAGAATCAACGCCCCCCCCCGTGGTTTATAATAGATGCTGTTGGAGGCCGCGAGAGTCAGTATTGCATAGTGGTTAGAGCGTTGGACTACGACCTAGGGTTCGGATCCCCACACAGCCACGAAGCTCGCTGGGTGACCTTGGGCCAGTCACTGCCTCTCAGCCTCAGAGGAAGGCAATGGTAAAAGCACCTCTGAATTCCGCTTACCATGAAAACCCTCTTCATAGGGTCGCCATAAGTCGGGATCGACTTGAAGACAGTCCCAACAACATTGGAGATCGCTGATTCATAGGGTCGCCCTAAGTCGACTACAAAGGCACATAACAACAACCTGGTGAATGTGGCAGCGGCTGACCCGCTTGTGTGTTGTGGGGTGAAGATGGCGAGGAGAGGAAAGCTGGTGGTCGCCACGTCTTTCCGTACAACCTTTGATCTCTCTTGCCTGCAACCCTGGAGAGCCCCTGCCAAGTCCCTGCCGACAGTTCTGAGCAAGATGGAAGGACCCCCCAATGGTCTGCCTCAGTAGAAGGCGGCTTCCTATGTGTCGCTCAGTGTCATGGAAACCAGGTGTAGAGGAATCGGAGCATGTGTCCGCAAGTGAGAGGTGATCTGCCATTCCTGCCCTTTGTAATTCATCCTGTTTTGCGGCAAAGTTGCCTTCTGCTGTGCCCTCAAGTTGCTCTTGGCTATTTCAGGGCCCTTCTCATATTTAACTCAATTCCCGCACACACACACAAAATATACTTCTCTCAAAGTACTGGAATCCACAACAAGAAGAATCGCAAATTTAAAAAACCTAAGATATATTTTTAAAAATTATTAAAAATAAACATCTCCAATTGCATGAGAAATAAAACCACACACAAGGCAAGGACAGTAAGCGTCTCTCTGCCCTCCAAGCTTCCATTGGTATATTGCAGGATAGTAATTTGAAGGAAAAGACAAAACACAGACCAGTTCGCCAGTCATGAGAAATGGCACCAAAAATATTCCTGAGTGTGTGTGGTTTCACATTTCAAACTCAGGTTACACATTGTTGTTGCTCATTTCCTGCCTTGGTGCAGTTACTCATGCTCGGTTCGACCTACCTCACATGGCTGTTGTGAAGATATACAAAGAGGAACAAAACCGCTGCAGGAGGCATCAGTTTTTCATTCATTTCACCACAGTGATACATCTTTGTACTGTAAAAAGCCACGTTTTTCTGCCCTCCCCCTTGTAAAGTAGTACAACTCCAAGGTTTCAACCAGTCTTAATATGCCTCGAATAACCGCAGTTCTGCACCCACTTTTAACTTTGATGGGAGTAAGGCCTGTCAAACAAAGGGTAGACGTGCTTCTGAGCAGACATTGTAGTGCGAGTTAACCATACAGTGACTTCTTAATGAGAGTCTGGACACATCCAGGAGATATCCCTAAACATCTGTGCAAAGTTTTGACATTTTGCATTTGCTATGCGTGTGTGGGAGGATTTTTTAGCACCCCCACACACTTACTCTGTGGAAGTATTTGCAGAAAACAACTTGTTCTTATGATTGATTGCTTGCATTTGTATACCGCCCCATAACCAAAGCTCTCTGGGCGGTTTACAACAAATTATTGAATTCAAATGAACGGGACAGATGCATCCTGGTTCTAGGATAAAAAGTGCACTAAAGCAGAGGGGAAACAGCAGGTCTTTAGGACCTCAAGGATTCCTGTCTGTTGCCTGGTGTCCAAAGAAGTCCCTTGCCAGTCACAGCTCTGAATTCACTCATTGGTTAAAAACATGGAAAGGCGGGGAGAGGCTAGACTGCCCCCTCTGCCCTTGTGATGCCAAAAAGCAGAAACTGGCTGCATCCGGGCTGGTTCCTCTCACTGGGTGTGGAGAGGGAATGACGAGGCTCTGACGCCCTCCTGGAAGGCCGCTGTGGTCCAGTTGTGTCCCATAGCCCAAGGTTTAGGAAGCTCCCTTGTACTGAGTTAGATCATCAGTCTATCTAGCCCAGTATGTTCTGCACTGACTGGCAGCAGCTCCAGTCCTACCTGGAGATACCAGGGATTGAACCTGGGACCTTCTGCTTGTGAGGCAGATTCTCTACCGCTGAGCTACAGTATGAGAAATGCTGGCTTAGGAGCCTGCCTGCATATTTTGCTTTCCTTGAAGGAGGGCTAGAGAACCCAGTTGCGCCATTATAATCTGGTTCTAGGTAACCATTGAGACTCATCCACACTTACAGAGAGAAACATTTCCTCTCCTGCCAGTGCAGTAATTCTATAACAGAACAATATCTTGGCTTTGTAGGGTTTGGGAGCACCTCTCAGTAGGACAGTCTTGGTCTTGAGTCAGAAACTGGCAGAAGATGAAGTTGATCAATTTCAAGGTTCTAGTCTTGGTGTACAAAGCCCTATACAGCTCGGGACGAGGATACCTGAAAGACCGTCTTGCCCCTTATATACCCAGTCAATCACTGCGCTGTGCAGGTGAGCGCCTCCTGCAGATACCATCTTATCAGGAGGTTCATTCTGCACAATATAGGAAACAAACCTTTAGTGTGGCAGCACCTACCCTGTGGAATTCCCTCCCTTTGAATATTAGGCTTGCGCCATCTCTGCTATCTTTTTGGTGCCTTTTGAAGACTTTCCTCTTTCAACAAGCCTTTTAGGTTGAGACCTATCGCAGTCTGCTTCTGTGTTAGAATTGCTTAATATGTTTTTTAATAATGTTTTTAACCCTTTTTAAAGATTTTTTAAAAATATGTTTAATGCTGTTTTGTTTTAATGTATTTTAAGATCTGTTTTTATGATGTTTTAAAGTGTTTTTAGCGCTTTGTTTACCGCCCTGGGCTCCTGTTGGGAGGAAGGGCGGGATACAAATTAAATAATAGATAAATAATAAAATCTTTCAGACCTCCTGGAGGATTCCTTAAAGCACAGATGGATGGGGAAGACTCAGCTGCCCCTGGAGCAGGAACAGGCCCCGATGCCATCAGGACTGGGAGCACTGGGGGATTCTGGGGAAGAACAGCGCAGAAGGCCCTGGATAAGGAGGACACCCTCAGTTCAGATGTGAAGCGCCAGCATTTCAGGCAGTTCTGCTACCAGGAGGGTAAAGGACCCCGAGAGGTTTGCAGCCGACTCCACAATCTGTGCTGTCAGTGGCTGAAGCCAGAAAGGCACACGAAAGCTCAGATGCTGGACCTGGTGATCCTGGAGCAGTTCTTGGCTGTTCTTCCACCGGAGATGGAGAGCTGGGTGAGGGAATGTGGCGCGGAGACCAGTTCCCAGGCGGTGGCCCTGGCTGAAGGTTTTGTCCTGAGCCGGGCAGAGGACGAGAAGCAGGCTGAGCAGCAGGTGAGAGAGAGGTTTAACCTGGACGTTCCAAGGGAGTCAGAACCTGAGGGAGGGTATCCCAACTATTGATTTTCCCCTCATTTTTGGAAAGCATCCAAGGAAAGATACCGAAAGCCTGCCTGGTTTTGGGCCTCTGCCATTTCTTTTCTAGTCCTTCTTCCCATTCAATGTGTTCAATCCTTGTTGCTGTTTCAGGGAAGGGATCTGTTTGCTGAAATGGGCACCGATTTCCCTGAGGGAGAGATGACTCCATCCGACACCAGTCAAAGGGTACTGGGTAAGGATTAATGGGATGTATCTCAATTTAGTCTCCTTCTGTCAATTTAGTGTTAGAACAAATTACACCAGAATTGTCACTAGAAGCTAAAACGATGAAACTGAGGTTATCACACTTTGGAGACATAATGAGAAGACATGATTCACTAGAAAAGACAATAATGCTGGGAAAAACAGAAGGGAGTAGAAAAAGAGGAAGGCCAAACAAAAGCTGGATTGATTCCATACAGGAAGCCACAGACCTGAACTTACAAGATCTGAACAGGGTGGTTCATGACAGATGCTCTTGGAAGTCACTGATTCATAGGGTCGCCATAAGTCATAATCGACTTGAAGGCACATAACAACAACAACACTATCAAGTCTATGAGCTCCTTTAATCTTTCAGGGGTAGATGCTTGTCTCCAGCCTTTTCCAGAGGTCAAAAATGCATTTTCGTACAATATTTCACTTCTTTATACATGAAGATCAGCACTTTGATTTGTGGCCAAGAGTGCAAAGAGGGAGAGATGCGTTTTCACTGAAATATACACACAACGCATAAGCTATTTTTTTAAGACCTGTGTATAGTTCAACATGCGTTGCTGAATCTTGGCTTCCCACTACCGTCGTCTCTCACAGGTAATGACATGATGCTGGCAAGACCTCCTCAGCTGTCTCACCTTCACAATGGGGGGGAAGCAGATGCTGTGGAATCGGATCAGGTAGAGGAGCATGTGATGTTCAGTGTTGCTGAATAAATAAACGTTGTGGATTTATTTCAGTATGGCAAGACAGGTTTAATAGGTCAAGTATGGTAAGTGGTGAGAATGTGAGTATAGAATGTTGAGGCGTGTTGTGTGTGATTGGCTGGGCGAATGTGGGATGACCGGTTTATATTTGAAGGGTTTGACAGTTTACTGTTAGATAGGGATAGGTAACTGACTGGGATAGAGAGGGCAGGAGGGTGTGTGGGGCGAGTGGGTTGTAGTGGATTATATAGGCAGGTTAATTTTGATAATAAAGTAAGGACTGTTGGAATTATATGTTGGAATAAGTACGGAACATATTTAGAGAGCACAGGCTTAAGTACTTGAAACGAACATACATTAATACCTCAGTTAACGAAGTAGATGCGTTCCTGGACATTAAGAAACTTTGGTACCAGAGGTAGGAATAACGCGGAAGGAATAGGGATAGGTTTCTACACCACAAGACAGAAGAGCAGTTCCACATATTTCAGCAAACTTTTAATTCAAAACTAACAATACACATGTCTGAAATGAAACAACCAGGTCAGGTAAGCCTTGCATACAGACCGCTTGAAGGCTTCTTCCAAAACGCATCCAGGGATGCCTGCCTGGCCTTTTTTTCTTTTATCATGCAGCCTCTTGCTATAGCAATCTAAAGCTTTGAGCACAGTTCTCTCCGTACACTCGAGCCGGCAGGCAAGGGGCAGCCACTATCACTACTCTGTGCTTGGTTTCTTTCTTTCTTTCTTTCTTTCTTTCTTTCTTTCTTTCTTTCTTTCTTTCTTTCTTTCTTTCTTTCTTTCTTTCTTTCTTTCTTTCTTTCTTTCTTTCTTTCTTTCTTTCTTTCTTTCTTTCTTTCTTTCTTTCTTTCTGCCTACGCTCAAGCAGATGTCTCTGCAGTCAACAGTGCTTCCAGGGCACCCAGAACACTATTTACTGTGGAGGGAGCGCCATTCCAGCCACGTGTGAGAGAGTTGCCTGCAGCAGCCACAATCCAGTAGACAAGGAGCCACGTTCTGATTATTTCAGTGTGTGTGGTCCCATGCCCCCCGCACGCAAAAAAAAAAAAACCCTTTGTTAAAAGGAGCGTCTTTCCTGGAGAATTTGTTAACTGAGGTATTACTTGCTGAGGAGATAATGGTTAAATATTAATATTAAATATTAATCTGTTAAATAACTTCTTGGTTCTTTATAAACACGCCTGGTTCTTGGCCAGCTACAAAGGGGCCCATAATGAAGTGTGAGGGAAAAAGTATAAGTGGTGTCAGTGAGATGTACCTCTGAGGCATGCTCACCAGGGAAGGAAGCGAACCTTAGCTGTGGCCTTAGAGCAGCCTTTCCCAACCAGTGTGCCTCCAGATGTTGTTGGACCACAATTCCCATCTTTCCTGGCCATTGGCAATGCTGGCTGAGGCTGATGGGAGTTGTGGTCCAACAACATCTGGAGGCACACTGGTTGGGAAAGGCTGCCTTAGGGAAAGTACAGCCGTGCAGTACAAATGAAGTGTACTTGTGAAGTACAATTAACGCACCTCCCCTCCCTCTTCTGCTATGGCTGGTGAAGGTGAAGGTGGTCATGGGTGGAGAAGGTAGGAAGGCATGACAGGACAAATCAGTGGGGAGGGAGGCTGGGGAAAGCCTGGGTGCGTCTGTTTCCTCCTTACTTCCTTTCTCTCTCTCTCTTTACCTTTGATTTGAAGACCACTCAGGAAAAGTTTAAATCCTGAGAATGACAACTAGCCAACTCACCATAATGAGCCCTTCGGATGTAGCTAGCATTTATTAGTATTATTGTTAATTCATTTATGCACCATTTGATGCAAAAATTGCCTGCTAAGCAATATAAAATTCAGTTACAAATTTTAAAATATAAACGCCCATAATGAAAATGGGCAATAAAGCAATCCCATTAAAACAACAGACCAATTAATAGAAAATGACACAGCAATAATATTTATGTTGTATATGTTTCCTTTTAGGGTCCGGTGTCCTTTGAGGATGTGGCTGTGCATTTCACGGAAGAGGAGTTGGCGCTGCTGGATCCTGACCAGAGAGCTCTGCATAAGGAAGTCATGAAGGAGAATTTTGGAGTCGTGGCTTCTCTCGGTATGGCTCGAATCGGATCATAATAACTGTTGTGAAATTCAGTTATTTAAATATACATCTGAACTCCAGTATTCTGATGCGGCTCAACAGCGCCACCTACAGCATCTGGGATTCTAAGCCTCCTGCAGTTAACCTTGGAAGGACAGCTATCTACTGTTTTGTCTCTGAATATACTTCCTCAAGTCATGCCCTTCTAGAGAGTGATCATACTGGTCTGAATGGCCCAGAGTTTCAGAGATTTTAGGGAGATAGAACTAGTTATTTTGTGGTTGGCCAAAGAGAGCACTGACAGCAGAATTAGAGCGGTTTTCATGACTGCTCCAAGCAACAATCCATCTCAAAAAGAGGTGTGTATTACTGATTTCAGATTCCCATAAATATGGAAACATTTATGTCTTGATATTTGGATTCACTTTTTAAAATAGGCAATTGTAAAAAGGCTTCAAAGTGATGGCTCTTGGTATTCGTCAACTGATCAGCTTTGTTGAATGCACTATGGTGTTCCTGATGTGATATTCCTAATGCAACTGACACAAATGGGGCTCCCTATGAGGGCCGATCAGCTGATTGGCCCTGAGAGGGAGCCCTGCTTGCCAAGGAACAATCAGGAGTGCATTTGGAGCTCCTCACTGTTTGTTTCGAGATGTGTCTTTACCTGTCCCAGAGCTTGGAAAAGTTACTTTTTTGAACTACAACTCCCATCAGCCCCAGCCAGCATCTGGCTGGGGCTGATGGGAGTTGTAGTTCAAAAAAGTAACTTTTCCAAGCTCTGACCTGTCCATACTGGAAGTCACAGGTCTAGGGAGAAACAACCTTGCAGGCCAAATTAGGACACCTGCTGGGCCTAATTAAGCCCATGGGCTGGAGGGTCCCCACAGCTGCTTTTGCTGGAGAAGTCTATGACTGGCCTTGAGACCTTGTTGTTGCAGGAGCCAAAATATAGCCTATACCTGCCAGCTTCGATCCTGGGAGGCCCTAATGAAATATCTCAAGACACAAGATTGCCTCTTTAGTTACAAGCTTTATTAGATACAAGCAATTGCTTGGAGAACAGACACCCAGACAGAGTCCAAGCATAAGCCCCCCGTGCACACATCCTCTGCCAGTAATTGAAGCCTAAGCTGGTTGTTTTATCATGAGAACATAAGAAGAGCCTGCTGGATCATACCAACGGCCCATGTTGTCCAGCATCCTGTTCTCACAGTGACCAATCAGTTGCCCGCTGTCATGAGCCCTGCGGAGCGGTCCCGGAATGCTAAAGAAGACGACGGCAAAGAATCACAATAGGAGCTGGGGAAGGTTCTACTCGGTTGCAACCAGGAAGTGCTGAGGCTTCAATATTTTGACAGTGACAGCTCCTTCCCCGTAGCTCCAGTTACACCGAAAGGAACACCGGCTGATCAGGAGCCCTTCTTCTCCCCCTCCCCTCCCACCTCCCTTCTTCCCCCAAGTCGCTGCTGCTGCACACACCTCTAGAGGAGGAGGATCTCAACGAGGGACCACTGCCCCAGACACACAGGCAACTGCACGGGCAGGTTCAGCTAGCCCCAACTTCTTCACCTCAGAGACGTGTGCATTTCCATTCTCTGACATCTTCCTCACTCAGGGAGAAAGAGCCCGGCCAAACCGACTTAAGGGTTGTAAGGTGGCGTGTCTGATTGCTGCAACAATGTCTTAGCTTTGAGTAGCAATGCCTGATTATGCTATGAACAGATGCAGAACCTTGCGTAACCCGTAAGCTGATCCATGAAACATTCTAGACAGAAGTTTCTCATTAAACACACCGGAGAAAAATATACCAGCGAGTCTGAGTCTGAGACGAATGGCCTTGGCCAGGACACCTGCAAGCAGGGCCTGAGTTGCAAAGAGCACTCTTCCCTCTTCCGGTTTCTGGCAACTAGCATTTGGAAGCATACTGCCTTCCCCTACGGAAGCAGAGCATAGCCATCATGGCTAGTAGCCACTGGTAGCCTTCTCTTCCATGAATCTGTCTCATCTTCTTTTAAATCCATCCAAGTTGATGGCCATCACTGCCCCTTGTGGGAGTGACTTCCATAGTTTAAGTCTGTGCTGTGTGAAGGACTTCCTTCTGTCTGTCCTGAATCTTCCAACATTCAGCTTCATTGGATGTTCATGAGTTTTAGATTTATGAGTGAGGGAGGAAATCTTTTCTGTATCCACTCTCTCCATGCCGTGCATAATTTTATACACCTCTAGCATATCACCTCTTATTCACCTTTTGCTAAACTAAAAAGCCCAAAACGCGGCAACCTTTCCTCATAGGGGAGCTGTTCCATCTCCTTGATCATTTTGGTTGCCCTTTTTTGAATACTACATCATTTTCGAGGTGGGGCAGTCAGAACTGTACACAGTATTCCAAATGCCAGTTCAGATCCCATGAATGTATATGTGAAATTATGATTTATTTATTTATTTATTTATTTATTAAATTTATATACTGCCCCATAGCCGAAGCTCTCTGGGCGGTTCACAACAAACAAAACCAGTAATATACAATCAAAAACTACATATCATCAGTTAAAATAAATTAAAATAAATTTTGCTCCAATGTGTATAACTTTACACTTGTTTACATTAAATTGCATTTGCCATTTTTGGTGCCCATTCACTCAGTTTAGGGAGGTCCTTTAGGAGCTCTTCACAATCTCTTTTGGTTTTAACAACCCTGAACATAAGAACATAAGAACATAAGAAGAGCCTGCTGGATCAGGCCAGTGGCCCATCTAGTCCAGCATCCTGTTCTCACAGTGGCCAACCAGGTGCCTGGGGGAAGCTCGCAAGCAGGACCCGAGTGCAAGAACACTCTCCCCTCCTGAGGCTTCCGGCAACTGGTTTTCAGAAGCATGCTGCCTCTGACTAGGGTGGCAGAGCACAGCCATCACGGCTAGTAGCCATTGATAGCCCTGTCCTCCATGAATTTGTCTAATCTTCTTTTAAAGCCGTCCAAGCTGGTGGCCATTACTGCATCTTGTGGGAGCAAATTCCATAGTTTAACTATGCGCTGAGTAAAGAAGTACTTCCTTTTGTCTGTCCTGAATCTTCCAACATTCAGCTTCTTTGAATGTCCACGAGTTCTAGTATTATGAGAGAGGGAGAAGAACTTTTCTCTATCCACTTTCTCAATGCCATGCATAATTTTATACACTTCTATCATGTCTCCTCTGACCCGCCTTTTCTCTAAACTAAAAAGCCCCAAATGCTGCAACCTTTCCTTGTAAGGGAGTCGCTCCATCCCCTTGATCATTCTGGTTGCCCTCTTCTGAACCTTTTCCAACTCTATAATATCCTTTTTGAGATGAGGCGAACCAGAACTGTACACAGTATTCCAAATGCAGCCGCACCATAGATTTATACAACGGCATTATGATATCGGCTGTTTTATTTTCAATACCTTTCCTAATGATCGCTAGCATAGAATTTGCCTTTTTCACAGCTGCCGCACACTGGGTCGACATTTTCATCGTGCTGTCCACTACAACCCCGAGGTCTCTCTCCTGGTCGGTCACCGCCAGTTCAGACCCCATGAGCGTATATGTGAAATTAAGATTTTTTGCTCAAATATGCATAATAACAATGTAGTATCATTAGCAAACATGGCTACCTCGCTGCTCACCCCTAATTCTAGATTGTTAATGAACAAGTTAAAAAGCACAGGTCCTAATACTAATCAATGGGGGGGGGCTCAACTTTCTACTTTCCTCCATTGGGAGAACTGTCCATTTATTCCTACTCCCTGCTTCCTGCTTGACCACTTCCTGATCCACAAGATGACTTTTCCTCTTATTCCATGACTGCTAAGCTTACTCAGGAGATCTTTGGTGAGAGATCTTGTTGAAAGGGTTTTGAAAGACCAAGTGCGCTATGTTAACCTGATCACCTCTTATTGATATGCTTGTTGACACCCTCAAAGAACTCTTAATAGGTTACTGAGATAGGGCTTATCTTTGCAGAAGCCATGCTGGCTCTGCTTCACATTTCGTTATTTTACCTTTATCAATACTTCCTAACAGTTTTTCTAGGACAGTCATTAAGTTAGCCGGGTGTAATTTCCGGGATCCTCCTGGATCCCTTTTTAAAAATTGGTGCAACCTTGGCCACTTTTCACTCATGTGTGGAGGCATATCTGAGGGACAAGTTACATCCTTTTTTTAGAAGATCAGCAATTTCGTATTTGAGTTCTTTGAGAACTCTCAGGTGGATGCCATCTGTACCCAGCAATCTGTCCGTTTTTATTTTGGCTATTAAGCCTAGAACTTCATCTCTGGTCACCACTACTTGCTTCAGTTTCTCAGACTCCCTTCCTGCCAAAATTAGTTCTGGCGCAGGCATCTCCCCGATATCCTCTAGTGTAGAGAGAGATGCAAAGAATTCATTTAGCTTCTGTGCAATCTCCTTATCCTGCTTTAGCACACCTTTGACTCCCTTCTCATCAAAGGGTCCAAACACATCCCTAGATGGTCTCCTGTTCTGAATGTATTGTTGTATATTATGTTTTTAGCAATGTGCTCCTCAGATTCTTTTTTAGCATCCTTTATTGCTTTCATGCATTTATTTTTCCAGAGTTTGGGTTCCTTTTTTCCTCAGTCGGACAAGACTTCAGGTTTTGGAGGAAGCCTTCTTGCCTCTAATAGCTTCTTTGACTCTGCTTGTTAACCGTGCCAGCATCCTCTTAGCCCTGGTGTCACCTTTCCTGATCTATGGTTATACACTCCAATTCACTTCTAATATTGTGCTTTTAAGCAAATCCATAGCTCCAACCATTTGGAGGAGAATCCACATAGTTGTTTCCATTTTCCTGTATGACAGTCTTTTGAAGTAGGTAGCCTGAGCGTGATTCATTCAAGACCGTCTAGTAAGTTTCATCCCTGAGTGGAAGGTGAACCCAGGTCCAAATCCAACAATCTTACCAACTATCAGTTAATGTCAGTCAAATGGGGCAGATAACTGTAGGAAGATCTGCCTCCCATCTAAGTCTCTTCATGTCTTTATTTATGTATTATTCAATCTTTTGGGGTTCCATTTCCTCCTCAGGTTCTAATCAGTTTCCATCTTTGTTGCAGAAGGTGAGGAATTTGAGAACAAGGGAGAGCCCATCAAAATCGTCACAGTGGAGACAACGTATCAATATGTAGAGTGTGGAGAGATCTTCAGTCAGAGCTCCCAGCAAAGAATTCACACCGAGGAGAAACCTTATCAATGCCTGGAATGTGGAAAGACCTTAGCCTGCAAGAAAACTCTCACTACCCATCAAAGAATTCATACAGGAGAAAAACCATATGAATGCTTGGAATGTGGAAAGAGCTTTAGATACAGTTCCAACCTCACTTCCCATCAAAGAATTCATACAGGAGAGAAACCGTATAAGTGCTTGGAATGTGGAAAGAGCTTCAGACACCATAACCACCTCACTTCCCATGAGAGAATTCACACAGGAGATAAACCATATCAATGCTTAGAATGTGGAAAGAGCTTCAGCCAGAAGGGAAATCTCACTTCCCATCAAAGAAGCCATACAGAGGATACACCATATCAGTGCTTAGAATGTGGAAAGAGCTTCCGCTGGAAGTTAACTCTCACTACCCATAAAAGAATTCATACAGGGGAGAAACCATATGAATGCTTAGAATGTGGGAAAAGCTTTAGACACAGTTCCCACCTCACCTCCCATCAAAGAACTCACACAGGAGAAAAACCATATCAGTGCTTGGAATGTGGAAAGAGCTTCAGAATCCGTGACCACCTCACTTCCCATGAAAGAATTCATACAGGGGAGAAACCATATCAGTGCTTGGAATGTGGAAAGAGCTTCAGCCAGAAGGTAAGTCTCACTTCCCATGAAAGAAGTCACTCAGGAGATACACCATATCAGTGCTTGGAATGTGGAAAGAGCTTCCGCTGGAGGGTAAGTCTCAGTTTCCATAAAAAAATTCATACCGGGGAGAAACCATATCAGTGCTTGGAATGTGGGAAGAGCTTCCGCTGGAAGGACAGTCTCACTTCCCATCAAAGAATTCATACTGGGGAGAAACCATATCAGTGCTTGGAATGTGGAAAGATCTTTACCTGCAGGGCAACTCTCACTTCCCATCAGAAAATTCACACAGGGGAAAAACCATATCAATGCTTTGAATGTGGAAAGAGCTTCCGTCACAGCACATGCCTTACTAAACATCACAGGAGCCACACAGGAGAGAAGCCGTACATGTGCTTGGAATGTGGAAAGAGCTTCAGCGAGAGCTCCAATCTCACTACACATCAAAAAATTCATACAGGTGAGAAACCGTATCAGTGCTTGGAATGTGGGAAGACCTTCAGCTGGAAGGACAGTCTCACTTCCCATCAAAGAATTCATACTGGGGAGAAACCATATCAGTGCTTGGAATGTGGAAAGATCTTTAGCTGCAGGGCAACTCTCACTTCCCATCAGAGAATTCATACAGGGGAGAAACCATATCAATGCTTGGAATGTGGAAAGAGCTTCCGTCACAGCACAACCCTTACGAAACATCACAGGAGCCACACAGGAGAGAAACCTTATACGTGCTTGGAATGTGGAAAGAGCTTCACTGGAAGCTGCAGTCTTACTACACATCAAAGAATCCATACAGGGGAGAAACCTTTTCAGTGCTCAGAATGTGGAAAGAGCTTCAGACAGAGCACCAGTCTCACTTCCCATCAAAGAATTCATACAGAGGAGAAACGATATCAGTGCTTCGAATGTGGAAAGAGCTTTAGACGCAGTTCCCATCTCATTTCCCATCAAAGAAGCCATACAGGTGAGAAACCCTATCAGTGCTCGGAATGTGGAAGAAGCTTCAGCTGGAAGCGAAGTCTCACGTCCCATCAAAAGATTCATTTAGGACACAAACCATAAAAGCAGGGCAGCTGGTGGTCACTTGACCTGCCAGGGCTGCTGAAGGCATGGCCAGGGAGGTGACAGAGTTATAGCCAAGTTGCTCTGGTTTCCTCCCCATCCTCCTCTCTTGCAAAGCTATTGTGAAGATTTAAGCATTGCAGTTATACATATTTAGCATCTAACTAAATAATAGTAATAAATAATAAATTTAATTTCTTCGTCGCCTATCTGGCCAATGGCCACTCTAGGCGACTTACAAAATTATTAGAATACAATTGATAAAATACAGTAAAACAACACATCTGCAGCAACAATATTAAAACTGGGCAGGAGGCATTTCAGTTATAACAATTAACCCTCCCCAGATACCCCGAAGGCCTGCTGAAAGAGCCAGGTCTTTAAGGCTTTCCGAAACACATTTAAAGAAGAGGCGTGCCGGAGATCTTGTGGGAGGGAGTTCCAAAGAGTGGGGGCTGCCACTGAGAATGCCCTCTCTCTTGTACCCGCCAATCTGGCTGTTTTTGTTGGCGGGATTGAGAGAAGGCCCTGTGTGGCCGATCTTGTCGGGCGGCATAATTGGTGGCGTTGAAGGCGCTCCGTGAGATAAACTGGGCCGAAACCGTGTAGGGATTTAAAGGTCAATACCAACACCTTGAATTGGGCTCGGAAAACAACTGGTAGCCAGTGTAGGTCGAACAACACTGGTGTGATGTGATCTCGGCGGCGACTATTCGTAAGTAGTCGAGCCGCTGCATTTTGTATCAGTTGTAATTTCCGGACCGTTTTCAAGGGTAACCCCACGTAGAGCGCATTACAGTAGTCCAAACGAGAGGTGACCAGGGCGTGTACCACTAGTGGGAGCTGGTGAACAGGAAGGTAGGGTTGCAGCCTTCGTATGAGGTGTAGTTGGTACCAGGCTGCCCGGCTCACTGCCGAAATCTGAGCCTCCATGGACAGCCTGGAATCAAGCACAACCCCAAGGCTGCGGACCTGGTCCTTTAGGGGTAAACTCACCCCGTTGAACTTCAGGTCAATGTTGCCCAACCTTCTCTTGTCCCCCACAAGTAGTACCTCAGTAGTACTGAACTGAAACGCCTCTTGGTTTGATTCAGAAGAGGTCCCTGCTGTCACTGTCGCTTCTCTGCTACGAGAAAATTTGTGTGGCCTCCCCCTCTTCTCTTTCTCTCCTTATCCTTCTGTTTTTCAAAGGAACAGCAGACAGTTAAACATTGCCATTGTATAAATTCTGCACACCTAAGTATCCCACCTTGGTTCAGAACTGGGGTCACAAGTTCTAGTGTGGGTTTATGCCATAACAACCTTACCTTGCTCAGTCTGAAATGGTTAGTCTTAAAGGAGCCACACAGAACTGTTAAGAAGGATCTCCATAAATGGAAAAAGGAGTATTGTGGCAAATATACGAACCTCTGCACCCATTTTGGCTGGTTCCAAAGACATTGGAGGAGGACCCACAGCTGATTGTTCATGATTTTCCTTACCCCAACACAGCTCAAATAAAATAAATAAAATCTATTTTTGTCATGTCCTGCAGAGGCAGACCGGAAAGTATGTCACTTTTCCTCACTCCCTGAGATCTGTGTCTCTTGTTATGAAAAGAAAACCTGGAATTGACGAGACAATCAATCCACATTTACAGATTAGCTAAATAGATGTGTTCACAGTGAATGCATTTAGTATGCTCAGATATGAACCAGACACATATATTTTTTATTAATATTGTCAAGGTTGCTGGGTTTCAAAATCCTGGAAACCACAGCTCTTGGACCAAGAAGCCCCAATCCAAACGGACTAGTCAGTAGCAATTAGCCCAAAGGCCAAGGTGCTGGTTTTTGTTCCAAGGCGTACTTGAAGGAACAGACTCCATTAAATACGAAGTTGCTTTGTATAGGTATAAATAATTATCAAAAATAAAAATAATCAAAAGACAGCTGAGTGTGGCAAATATACCCATTTTGCACCCATTTTGATCACATTTGATCACACCTGATGAGGTACGCCTGGCGCCAACATTATTATCTTTTTGGCGCCAGGTCAAAACTCTCCTCCCAGGCATTTTAGTATGTGTTAAAAAATTGTTTTTTAACTTTTTTAAGAATTTAAAAATTTTAAAGTTGTTTTTAAATTGTCTAAATATGTGGTTTATTGCATTTGATGTATGACCATTGTGAACCGCCCAGAGAGCTTTGGCTATGGGGCGGTATATAAATTTAGTAAAATAAAATAAAATAAATTTGCAAACCAGATTGGGACATCACTTCTCGATGACGTTGTAGGACCCTTGCAACTTTACTATTCTATGACTTTACTCCCCATTTCCCTATCTTGAACCGCCACACCAATGACTCCTAAATAAGTTGTCTTCACAGTGAATGTTGTTTTTAACACTTAACACATTTACTATTCACAAATGTGAACCAGACACATTCTCATAATGAAATACTGTAGCAATTCTTTCCATTTGACATAGTTCTATTAGGAGTGGCTAGAATTCTTTCGCTTTGATGATAGTGGATTATGTTGAACCAAAATGGTTGCAGAAGTGGCAGTGTATGGTACCTTGGCGTATGACTTATCAAATTCTTTCAGGTAGTTTGATATGTTTTGGAAGGTGGTCTTGTTTTTCTTTGATAATTGATAAAGTTAGCATTTAAGTTTAGGAATGCGTCTTTAATTTATCTTCTTTAAAGGAAACATTTAGTATAAATATCCCTACCTTTGAGCAGTTGTCTCTGTTCTTCTTGAGAGGCGCCTGTCACCTTTGTGTGCACTCTAGATAGCCTTGCTGAGTCAGGTAATTGTGATTTCATAGGGCTTCTCAGCCCTGCATCAACATTTTAGAATTGTAGTAATAGCAGTTTTATTTATAATGCCTCTATAGCGTTGAGTAATTTCCTTTGTTTTGTCTTCTGTAATAATCAAACATTATTCTGTTAAGTAAAGGAAATGTATTTACCAAACTCATGTGCCTAAGACTCATCCCTGAATCTTAACATTTCTTTGGGTCCTCAACAGAGGGGGGCTAAATCTCCCCCTCAATGTGGTGTCTCTTGCAGAGGGAACTAAGATGCGACTGAACTGCCAAACCCAGCACCTGATATATGGAAATTAAACTTCTGTCCTGGCCTTCCTCCCAGGAAGAGCCCTTGGCAGCAAACAAATAAAACACTAAAAACATCTTAAAACATCTCAAAAACAAAACATCTTTAAAACATTTTAAAAATAAAACATCTTAAAAACATATTTTTTAAAATCTTTAAAGTCATCTTAAGACGTAATTCCAAAACAGACACAAACTAGGATAAGGTCTCTACTTAAAAGGCTTGTTGAAAGAGGAAGGTCTTCAGTAGGCACCAAAAAGATAACAGACAGAGTGCCTGTCTAACATTTAAGGGGAGGGAATTCCAAAGGGTAGGTGCCACTGCACTAAAACTCCACTTCCTATGTTGTGTGGAACGAACTTCTTGATAAGCTGGTATCTGCAGGAGGCCCTCACCAGCAGAGCGCAGTGATAGCTTGGGTATATAGTGCGTAAAACGGTCTTTCAGGTATCCTGGTCCCAAGCTGTATAGGGCTTTGTAAATCAAAACCAGCGCCTTGAACTTGGCCCAGCAGGTAATTAGTAGCCACTGCAAATCTTTCAGCAGCGGGATAACATGTTGGCGATATCTGCTCCAGAGAACATTCGCGCCACTGCATTTTGCACCAGCTGCAGCTTCTGGACCAACCTCAAGGGCAGCCCCACATAGAGCACATTACAGTAATCCAACCTGGAGGTTACCAATGCATGGACAACAGTGGTCAGGCTATCCTGGTCCAGAAACGGCTGCAGCTGTCTTACCAGCCGAAGCTGGTAAAAGGCACTCATAGCCACAGAGGTCATCTGGGCCTCTAGCAACAAAGATGGATCTAGGAGCACCCCCAGACTACGGACCTGCTCTTTCAGAGGGAGTACAACCCCATCCAAAGCAGGCAATTGACCAATTATCCAGACTCGGGGAACCACATACGCACAGCGTCTCCGTCTTGCTAAGATTCAGAGTCAGTACATTGGCCCTCATCCAGCCCACCACCGAGTTCCAGCAACTGGCCCAGTGCTTGCACAGCCTCTCTAGATTCAGATATTACAGAGAAATAGAGCTGGGTATCAGCATACTGCTGACATATCACCCCAGATCTCCTCCTGACAGCTCCCAACGGCTTCATATAGATGTTAAACAGCATTGGGGCCAAATGGTACCCTGTGGCATCCCACTGCACAACTACCAGGGAGCTGAAAGACAATCACCCAATGCTATTCTCTGAAGACTTTTTGAGAAGACTTTTGAAGACTTTCCTCTTTCAACAAGCCTTTTAGGTTGAGAACTATCCCAGTCCGAGTCTGTGTTAGAATTGCTTAATATGTTTTTTAATAATGTTCTTAACCCTTTTTTAACGTTTTTTTAAAATGTTTTTAACGCCGTTTTGTTTTAATGTATTCTAAGATCTGTTTTTTGATGTTTTAGAGTGTTTTTAGCGCTTTGTTTGCCGCCCTGGGCTCCTGCTGGGAGGAAAGGCGGGATACAAATTAAATAATAAAATTTTAAAAAGCAACACAGGAAATAGGATCAGAACCACTGTAAAACAGTGCCTCAGACACCCATCTCACCAAGTTGGCCCAGAAAAATACCATGGTCAATGGAATCAAAAGCCGTTGAGAGATCAAGAAGAGTAACAGGGTCGCCCTCCCCCTGTCCTTCTCCTGATAAAGGTCATCCATCAGGGTGACCAAGGCAGATTCAGTGCCATAACCACACCTGAACCCAGATTGGAATGGGTCAAGATAATCTGTTTCATCCAAGAGTACTTCCAATTGCTGTGTCACAGCCCTCTTGATCACCTTCTCTAGAAGGGGATGTTTGTGACTAGGCAGTAGTTGTCACAACCCAATGGATCTAGGGTGGCCTTTTTCAGGAATGGTCAGATCACCACCTCTGTTTGGGTGGACTGGCCTACTCTCGCTCAGTAACATGCGTTAATCACACCCTGGATCCACTCAGTCACAACCCCTTGACAAGCTTTAATAAGCCCACAAGGGCAAAGGTCAAGAGGAAATATTGCTGGCTGCATCATCACAAGTACTTAGTCCTCATCATCAGGCTACATCAACTGAAACTGATCCCAAAACGTTGTAGCAGACATGGCACTGGACGCCTCACTGGGGACCACAGTAAATGTGGTTGGGACATCAATATTGCTGTGGAGGCGGGCAACTTTACCCTTGAAGTGCCTTGCAAACATTTCCCAGTGGGCTTCCAAAGGTCTAAAACTCCATTTACTGGAGAAGATGTTAACAGACAACACTAAAAAGCTCCACTGGATGGCTACTTGAGGATGCGATGAAGGCAGAGAAGTGGCCCTTCTTCGCCGCCCTCACCACCACACAGTAGGCACTGTTAGGTTGTTTCACTAGTGCCCAATCAGCCTGACAGCTTGTCTTTTGCCACTTGTGCTCTAGCCATGGTCCAGCCTGTTTCATTGCCCTTAGCTCATTGGTGTACCAATGTGCAAGCTGGGCTCCACAATGCCAGAGAGGGCGCTCTGGGCAACCATGACAACAGCCTGTCACGTCTCGTTCCACAGCATGACAAAGGCTTCAACAGGGTCACCTGCTCTATCTACTAGAAACTCCTGCAGGATGTTCAGGAATTCAGTGGATTCTATTAGTCTCTGGGGGTGGACCACCACCTTTGCAGGGGATGATTGAAACCGTAAGTCCAAACTTCTCCAGGAAATGGTCTGACCATAACAATGAGGTGACATCCACCACCACCCCATCTCCAGATCACCTCTTCCTTCATCTGGAGTAAAAACCAGATCAAGGGTATGCCCTGTCCTATGTGTCAGGCCAGTGTCAACTTGGGAAAGCCCCATACTTTTCATGCAGGCCGTGAAATCCCGAGCTGGAACACTAGTGGCAGCCTCAGCATGGATACTGAAATCACCCAGGACTATTGTTTCTAATAAATAATAATAATAATAATAATAAATTTATACGTCGCCTATCTGACCAATGGCCACTCTAGGCGACTTACATGTGAAAAATTAAAACACAATACAATAATACAGAATACAAAATAGAACAGTGCGACAGCAAAAGCAATAATAATACAGGGCATGAGGCATTTAATCATAGCATTTAGCCCTCCCCGGAAATCCCGAAGGCCTGTTGAAAGAGCCAGGTCTTTAAGGCTTTTCGGAAGACATTTAGGGAAGAGGCGTGCCGGAGATCTTGTGGGAGGGAGTTCCAGAAGGTGGGGGCCGCCACTGAGAAAGCCCTCTCTCTAGTTCCCGCCAATCTAGCTGTTTTTGTTGGCGGGATTGAGAGAAGGCCCTGTGTGGCTGATCTCTAGCCACCCAGGAGAGAAACCGCATCCGTGCTTGGAATGTAGAAAGAGTTGCAATCAGAGCTCCCCTCTCACAACTCACAGTCCCATCCTCATCAGAGAATTCACACCAGGGAGAAACTGTCAGTGGAGACTTCAGCACTGCAGTTGTACAAATACTTAGGACCTAATTGAACTGAAACATGTCTTGCTCTCATTTAGAAGGGCTCCTTGTTGCCTCTTTGCTAAGAGAAAATGTGTGTGGCCTTGGCATGTTTTTCTCCCTATCCTCCTCCTTTCCAAAGAGACAGCGGACGATGAAAACATTCCAGTTTTAATTAGCAACCACGTATTCCTCCTTGGTTCAGAACTGCCATCACAATTTCTCGTGTGGGTTCATGCCACGGTAACCTTTCATTACTCAGAAGTAAGCCCATTGAATTCCATGGGGAGGAGTGCCTCAGAAGTATGTACACGACTGCAGTCTGAATTGGTTAGTCGCACAGGGCTGTTAAGAAGGGCTCCCATAAATTTCAAGACCTATGGAGAAACAGTGTTCTCCTTTCCCACCTTAGTCACTTCTATGTGTTCTTCCCAGAATGTGGAATATAGTGGAGGGATATTTCGTGCCCTGGGACTCGAGAGATCAGGGTTAAAATCACCACTCAGCCACGAAGCTGAATGTGTGATCTTGGGCCAGTCACTGTCTCTCAGCCGAACCTACCTTACAGGGTTGTTTTGAGGATAACATTGGGAAAAGAAGACCCATGAATGCCACCTCGAGCTCATTGGAGGAAAGGTGGAACAAATACAAAGGTAATGCTGATAATTATAAGATGATAATAAAACGTCTATCTCCAGCTTGCCTGCCCCTGATGTTGAGTTAGGGGAGGCTTGTGAAACCTCCACATTTGGAATTGTGAAAATGAACAACCAAAAAATAAAAGAAAAAAGAATCTGGAACGCAACTTGGATATTCAGGCCTACGAACAATGAAATCTATTGTGGGACAGGCTTGTCTGGGTGGGGTATATCACATATAGGTCCTGCCCACTGAGTTGTCATCTGAACTATCCCTTGCACATTCTACTTTTTGTAATAGCATTTTAAATTTGCCAAAGGGTTTTATTATTACTTCAAAGTGATCTTGATAGGCTGGAGTATTGGGCTGAAAACAACAGAATGAAATTTAACAGGGATAAGTGCAAAGTTCTACACCTGGAAAAATAGAAACCAAATGCACAGTTATGATGTGGAATACTTGGCTCAGCAATGCTATGTGTGAGAAGGTTCTTGGAATTGTTGTTGATTGCAACCTAAACTGAGCCAACAGTGAGCTATGGCTCCAAAAAAGGCAAATGCTGTTTTAGGCTACATTAACAGAAGCATACTTACCAAATTGCATGAAGTACTAGTTCCCCTCTATTTATCACTGGTTAGGCCTCATCTTGAGTACTGCATCCAGTTCTGGACACAGTACCTTAAGAAGATGCAGACAAACTGGAACGGGTTCAGAGGAGGGCAACAGGGATGTTCAGGGGACTGGAAACAAAGCCCTATGAGGAGAACTGGGAAGAACTGGGTATGTTTAGCCTTGAGAAGAGAGGATGGATGGAAAATCATACAATGATAGAAGAATAATAGAGTTGGAAGGTACAATAGTTATTGTATAGAAATAGAAGAGGACAACAAAAAGGGAAGAACAAGAGCCCTATTCCAAAAGATTAGAGAAATTAAATGGAAATTTAAACCAAGAGTAGGGATGTTGAATAATCAGCAGGGGAACACACTGACTGACAGAGATGAAATAAAAGGAAGATGAAAACAATACACTGAAATACTCTACAAAAGAGATGCAAGGATGACAGATTCGTTCATGGAGGAACCGTATGATGAAGAACCAGATATTTTAGAATGTGAGATGAAAGCTGCTCTTAAAATACTTGGAAGAAACAAATCACCAGGAACAGATGGCATACCAATAGAGTTGCTACAAGCTACTGAGACTGAATCTGTCCAAATTTTGAGAAAAAATTGTCAACAAACATGGAAAACTAAACAGTGGCCCACAGACTGGAAGAGTTCCATATGCATCCCAATTCCAAAGAAAGGGGATCCCAGGGAATGCAGTAATTATCAAACTATTGCCTTAATATCCCATGCAAGTAAAGTAATGCTCAAGATTCTACAACAAAGGCTCTTACCATATATGGAGCAATAAATGCCACACGTCCAAGCTGGATTTAGAAAGAGAAGAGGCACCCGAGATCATATCGCAAACATACGTTAGATAATGGAACGGACCAAGGAATTTCAGAAGAAAATCACCCTGTGCTTTATAGACTACAGCAAAGCCTTTAATTGTGTAGATAATGAAAAACTATGGAATGCTTTTTAAGAAATGGGAGTGCCACAGCACTTGATTGCCCTGATGCACAATCTATACTTTGGACAAGAGGCTACTATAAGGACAGAATATGGAGAAACCGATTGGTTCCCAATCAGAAAGGGTGTGAGACAGGGGTGTATTTTATCACCCTATTTGTTTAATCTGTACACAGAACATATACGTAAAGCAGGACTGGACCAAGATGAAGGGGGTGTGAAAATTGGAGGGAGATATATAAATAATTTAAGACATGCAGACGATACCATACTACTAGCAGAAACCAGTAATGATTTAAAACGAATGCTGATGAAAGTTAAAGAGGAAAGCACAAAAGCAGGACTACAGCTGAACGTCAAAAAGCCTAAAGTAATGACAACAGAAGATTTATGTAACTTTAAAATTGAAAATGAGGACATTGAACTTGTTAAAGTTTATCAAAACCTCGGCACAGTCATTAACCAAAATGGAGACAATAGTCAAGAAATCAGAAGAAGGGTAGGGTAGGGCAGCTGTGAGAGAACTAGAAAAGGTCCTCAAATGCAAAGATGTATCGCTGAACACTAAAGTCAGGATAATTCAGACCATGGTATTCCTAATCTCTATGTATGGATGTGAAAGTTGGATACTGAAAAAAGCAGATAAGAGAAAAATCAACTCATTTGAAATGTGGTGTTGGAGGACAGATTTGTGCATACCATGGAGTGCGAAAAAGACAAATAATTGGGTGTTAGAACAAATTAAACCAGAACTGTCACTAGAAGCTAAAATGATCAAACTGAGGTATCATACTTTGGACACATCATAAGAAGACATGATTCACTAGCAAAGACAACAATGCTGGGAAAAACAGAAGGGACTCTGCCACTTCTTTGATTGTCATTCTTAAAGCCAAAGAAAAAACCTTTCAAATTTCCAATATAGCCACAATTCCCAAGCAAAGAGTAATTTGCTTCTTTTTCCAGCAATAAGGGAGTTAATATTCCAGGCCTGTTGACATCATCTGGCCAGCACAGTTCTTATCTCCCGCACGTCCAAGAATGCAAAACAAATTTGGTTCACAGCGCCGAACAATTAGTAACATACACGAACAGCAGATTCGTCTAAAGAAAGTAGTCCAAGAAAAAGTAGTCCCAGACATATATCAATCAAATAATCATCTAAATCAGATTTTCTCTTCGGGTGAGTTGCCCCTCATCCATTTTAATCTTTATAGTTTCCAAATTCAGGCCAGCTTTTTGCCATAAAAAATAAGATAAGCTTTTTAAATTTTCTTTCCTCCTCCTTAATTCCTTGTATAAAAGAGAGAAATGTAACTCACCCAGGTATCTTGATTGCTGATTCTTAAACAAATCTCTTTTACTGTAGTAATTTAAGCCAAATGATAAGATTAGACAGAAGAAAGCTCGCCCGTTGTGGATCGTTTAAAAGAAAAAACATCTCACTTTTTTTCAGCCCAGCTTGCTGGAAGACCTAACTCCATCCTCGGCTGCTAGGTATGCCTTCTTTTCCCAGGGAATTCCTGATCAATTCCAGCCACCGACAGCCCAACGAAGTTTCTGTGGATAATCTCTTCGGTTCACCCTTGCCTGGGAGAACATTTATACCAGTCAAAGTTCCCTTTTGACTGATTTTAAACTGAAAAAAGCTTCCTCTGAGACAGAGTTCATCTCAGAGGCAGCCACAGGCAGAGCAATCCTTCCGGGATCAAAGAAGTGGCAGAGACCCTGGATGTACCCCTGGAAGGGTTTTCCCCTCTGGATATGTTTCAGAAGATAATGGATGAGATTAAGATAATGAAACAAGAACTGGGACAGAGTAGACAAGAGATGGCAACTGAATTTGGTAAAGTGAAACAGGAGCTGAAAGAAATAAAGGATTATATGAGAAAAGAAGCAGATGGACAAGCAATAGAAGATGAAAAAGAAATTAAAGGGAAGGAGCAAATTCTGGAGATTGGATCAGATATATCAAATGTGGAATTGGAAAAAGATTTGGACTTTATGGCAAAAATTAAAGGGAGGATGCAAGTCCTGGAGATTGGAATAGATATATCAAGTGTGGAACTGGAAAAATATTTGGAGTTTGTGGATCCTGGAGATAAAGATTACTGTTTGGAATTCGGCGTTGTCCCTGGAGAAATTGATGAAGATATCAGAGATAAAGCTATCAATGTTTCGATGGAATTTCTGGACTGGAATGATTCGATGGAACTTGAAATAGAGAAAATTTATAGAATTAATTCCAGATATGTGACAATGGAAAAACTCTCAAGAGATGTGCTAGTGCATTTTGTAAAAAAGAGGAACAGAGATATGACTTTACAACAATATTTCAGCAACGCATTCAGAATTGATGGCAAGGAAATATTTGTGGTGAAGGAAATTCCCATCAGACTCTTACTATATGACTATGACTATGACAGCAAGATTATTATGGGTGCAAGGATGGAAGTTGGAAGATGGAATTAACACTGATAATGGAAGAATGGCTATTGAAATTACTGGACCTAGCAGACTTGATGAGATGGATTAATTGACATGTTTATTTGGAGAAAAATCGATGGATATATTTCTCAAGGAGTGGAAACCTCTCTTTGACTTTTTGCGGAAAGAATAAAGTGATGTTAATGAGATTTGATGATTAATTAAGATAACTACTGGAGGAAAGTGATTTTGTAATATATTAAGAGACAGGTTTGTTATATATCATAGACCTATAACTGATCTGCGACAAATCGGAAGGCAACATTTTATTTTATTGTTTAATTTGTTTCTTTTTTGTTTTGTTTTGTTTTGTGTTTGAAAATTTGAATAAAATTAATGATAAAAAAAAAGGAAAAACAGAAGGGAGTAGAAAAAGAGGAAGACCAAACAAGAGATGGATTGGTTCCATAAAGGAAGCCACAGACCTGAACTTACAAGATCTGAACAGGGTGGTTCATGACAGATGCTATTGGAGGTCACTGATTCATAGGGTCGCCGTAAGTTGTAATCAACTTGAAGGCACATAACACACACACAGCATTTCTCCACAGTCCCTTATCCTGGCTAAGTCATCATGGTTCAGCTGGCCCAACCCAGCTCAGCTGAGACCAGCATAAATCCCCAAAAGGGGGACGTTCTGGGGTTGTGGTGTGACTGAGGGGAGGGGTACTTACACCATGTCCTACATTCATTCAGCTCGGTTACGTGACCTATTCTCCCCTCCCAAGAGCTCTTGAATGGAGGTAGGAGCTGGCATATTTTCAGCCAGCATAAATTCTGCCTAGCTTAAGTTACACCGGCTTCCTTGATGTAGGATTGCTCTGTTACCAATGCCAGGATATCTGAGTTATCAACAACTCTGTGTGTGTGTGTTAGAGAGAGCATGGATTGCAACCTCCTTGCAGATCCCACCCAGCCAACTTTCACCCAGCAAACATTCAGATTGGATTTGCTGAACCCCTCCATGTAAAATCCAATGTTTATATAGACTTTTTTATTACTGTCGTTCTTTATCAGTATTACGTTTGTATCTGTTCCACCTTTACTCTAAGGAAATCTAGGCGACATCCATGGGTCTCCTTCTCCCTGTGTTATCCTCACAACAATCCTGTGAGGCAGGCTAGGCTGAGGGACAGTGACAATCCCTAGGTCACACAGTGAGCTTTGTGGGCAAGTAATTTTATTCCTTATTCCCCAGGATCAGCCCACGTGATATCCCTCCGCCTTATTCCACATTCTGAAAAGAAGATGTAGATGTGAATGGGCTGGGGGAGTGGCGGGGTAAAGGCAGCATCTTTAAGGCTAATCAATTCAGGCTGTCATCCTGTGCATGCTTATTAGGGAGTAAACTGGCAGCTGGTGGTTCCATGCCAGCAGAGCAGTGGAATCCATTCCAGGGTTTCCTGGAGCTGTCCTACGTGCTGGAACCTATTTTGGGAATAGGCTTCAGCACTTTAGACATCTTTGGGGAAAACCCGGAATGGATTCCACTGACATGGAAGCACCAGCTACCATTGGGAACGATCTCCCTGGAATTCAGTGGGGCTTACTTCTGAATAAGGTTACTGTGGCATGAACCCAAACTAGAAATTTGACAGCTATTCTGAACCAAGGTAAGACACTTAGGTATTTATACAACTGTAATGTTTAAGCGTCTATTGTTTCTTTATGTATGGAGAGACTGAGAACAGTGGAAGCCCCACCCAATTTTTCTCCCAGCAGAGAAGTGACATCAGGGACCACTTTGAGAAGACTGTGGGGAGATATGATAGCCCTCTTCAAGTACTTGAAAGGTGGTCACACAGAGGAGGGCCGGGATCTCTCCTTGATCGTCCTAGAGTGCAGGACATCGAATAGTGGGCTCAAGTTATAGAAAGCTAGATTTTGGCTGAACATTAGGTAACACTTCCTAACTGTTAGAGTGGTACTACAATAGATCCATTGACCTACAGAGGTGATGGGTTCTCCAACACTGGAGGCATTCAAGAGGCAGCTGGACAGGCACCTGTCGGGTATGCTTTAAGTTGGATTCCTGCATTGAGCAGGGGGTTGGACTTGATGGCCTTATAGGCCCCTTCCAACTCTACTATTCTATGATTCTATGACCCCTTCTAAACCAAAGTAAAACACTTTTCAGTTTAGTTAGATGCTAGCTTTTTGTACACCAGTAACTTGGCAAGAGAGGAAGATGAGAAGAAAACCAGAACTTGACCACACCTCCGCAACCAAATTGGCCACACTGCTATGACCTCCTAGCTGTCCTGATATGTCCAGTGACCACCAGCCTCCACTGCATTTATGGACTCTCTCCTGTGTGAATTCTGTGATGGGAAGCAAGACTTGACTAGCAGATGAATCTTTTCCCAGGTTCTCTGCATTTATATGGTTTCTCCACTGTGAATCCTTTGATTGTAGGTGAGTTTGGTGCTCTTAGTGAAGCTCTTTCCACATTCCAAGCATTGATATGGTGGGTTCGCTCTGTGAATATTTTGATGGGCACTGAGACTTCACTTGGAGGTGACGCTGTTTCCACATTCCAAGCATTTATATGCAGGGGTGCCAACAGGATTTTTTGGGCACAGTATACTTTATATAGATTGGGTCATCTGTTGCACTCGCCAAAGAAAACAGAAATTTGCCTAAAATATGCATACACTTTCTTAGCAGATTGAGAGAGAGCGGTGCAGGCGTGCGTGACCTTACTGGCAAAGGAGCAGACTTTTATTCTGCTGCAAATCACTGAGGCCTCAGACTTTCTTATAAAATATTTTATTAACATTTTGTTAAACATTTACAGAAACAGGAAATAAAAAAGACAACTCCAGTCAGTCAGATACCACATACGGAAAGCAAAGGATAAAGATCCATCATTGTCCCAAAGTAGATCTCCCTAAGTTGTCATGAGAGCAAGGAGGGTGAAACCGCAGTTCATGACCATTAACAAAGGGAATAAAGAGGTACTAAGGCTTCAGATTTGGTAAGATAAGAAAAGCTTACTTTATTGATAGAAATACATCACTGATAGAAAGCGATTCCAGTTCTAACTAGCTAGCTACATTGGAGGCGGAAAGACCAGAGGTGGTCACTGCCCCCTGTGCTGGTTCAGGTAAGAGAGACAAAGCAAAGATGTCTCTTTTCTCATCGACAGTTAGAAATGAAGCAGGAAGGAGAGTTGGAATGAGTGGTCAGCTTCCCTAAGAGTATCAGTTTACAGGAAGGAAGATGTAGCAGATGAGTAAAGGACAGGTACAGTCTAGCAACCTGGAGGACTCCTCTCTATCTCTCCTCTGACATGCAAACCTCAGCCCCATTCGAAGTGCATTCTCACAATTCCAACCCCCTTTATGTCACATGCAAATGTGTTGCCTCTTTTGCAGGGGTAAATAAAGCAGGAGTCACACACGAGGCATCCAGCAGACAGAATATCAACAGGTGAAACTTCCCCCATAACTAGCGCCATACTACAAAAGGCTTGCTGTGTTTAGTATGTGTCTGCCACATGGCTGTTAAAGGCACAAGAGCCCTGCTCTCCTCCAGTGCCAACCCTAAACCATGCACAGAGCTGAAGTTTCATGTGCTGTTAATGAGTTATGCCACTGTAGGTCTTTCACCTGCTGAAAGTAAAATGGCTGAAAAGGGGGATGTAGTGCTTGTATCGGAGGCACCACAGGTAGCTTCCTTTAACCAGTGATGCATCTTTGTAGAGGAACATGTTCTGTTCTCTCCCCCTCCCCCTTTGTACACTGCCAGGTTTCAACCTATCTGGAATGATTGTGTGTTTAGATGGAAAAGTCCCAATTGTATTCAAGTGAGCTAACTCCCAGGTTGCTGTGGCGAACAGGCCCTCTCACCATGAACCCTTCTCTGGCCCTTCCTCACAAGAAAGCGTAGGCTGTAATCCTGTACCCACTTACCTGGGTGTAAGCCCATTGAGCACAAAGCGACTTACTTCTGAGTAGATGTGTAGACCATGGGGTTCTTTAACATCCACCCACGCTTACAGTGTAGTAGAAAATAACCCATAAAGATTACCTGATCTCAAACAGACATTACAAGTAGACAGAAGCCACAAGCTCACCTCACCTCATTGAAATCATGGGGGGGAGGGGCTCACATTTTGCTCCAGAACTTTATTTTTAGGAGGGCTAGAGACTTATTATAAAAAAAATAAAGCTGACATTCTGGGGCCTCTGCTGTCTATGTGGCCTGGTACATCTCTACCCCCAGTGCGTCTCTCGGCAGCCCTGTTTATATGCTTTCTTCCTGCTGTGAATTCTTTAACAAAGGCTCAGCGACCTCATTGGCCAAACCTCCGCAAACTCTTAGCAGCCCTGCCAAGTCTAGTGACCATCACCTGCCACTGCTTTTATGGTTTCTCTCATATGTGAATTGTCTGATGGGAAGTGAGACTTCTACTGCATTTGAAGCTCTTTCCACATTCCAAGCATTGATACGGTCTTTCCCTGTATGAATTTTTTTATGGCAAGTGAAAGTTTGCCTGAAGCTGAAGCTCTTTCCACATTCCAAGCATTGATACGGTTTCTCCCCACTGTGAATTATTTGATGGGCAGTGAGACTTGCCTTGCGGGTGAAACTGTTTCCACATTCCAAGCACTGATATGGTTTCTCCCCTGTATGAATTATTTGATGAGAAGTTAGACTGTCCTTCCAGCTGAAGCTCTTCCCACATTCCAAGCACTGATATGGTTTCTCCCCTGTATGAATTCTTTTATGGGAAGTTAGACTGCCCTTGCAGCTGAAGCTCTTCCCACATTCCAAGCATTTATATGGTTTCTTCCCACTGTGAATTCTTTGATGGGAAGCGAGAGTGGAGTTCTTAGCGAACCTCTCTCCACATTCTAAGCACTGATATGGTTTCTCCCCTGTATGAATTCTTTGATGGTAAGCGAAAGCTTGCCTAAAGCTGAAACTCTTCCCACATTCCAAGCATTGATATGGTTTCTCCCCACTGTGAATTATTTGATGGGCAGTGAGACTTGCCTTGCGGGTAAAGCTGTTTCCACATTCCAAACATTGATATGGTTTCTCCCCTGTATGAATTATTTGATGGGATGTGAGACTGTCCTTCCAGTTGAAGCTCTTCCCACATTCCAAGCACTGATACGGTTTCTCTCCACTGTGAATTATTTGATGAGCAGTGAGACTTGCCTTGCGGGTGAAGCTCTTCCCACATTCCAAGCACTGATATGGTTTCTCCCCTGTATGAATTATTTGATGGGATGTGAGACTATCTTTCCAGCTGAAGCTCTTCCCACATTCCAAGCACTGATATGGTTTCTGCCCTGTATGAATTCTTTGATGGGAAATGAGACTGTCCTTCCTGTTGAAGCTCTTTCCACATTCCAAGCATTTATACAGTTTCTTCCCACTGTGAATTCTTTGATGGGAAGCAAGAGTGGATCTCTTAGTGAACCTTCTTCCACATTCCAAGCATTGATATGGTTTCTCCCCTGTATGAATTCTTTGATGGGAAGTGAGACTTTCGTGCCGATTGAAGCTCTTCCCACATTCCAAGCATTGATATGGTTTCTCCCCTGTGTGAATTCTTTGATGACAACGGAAGCTGTTGCTGCTTTTAAAGCTCTTTCCACATTCCAAGCATTTATACAGTTTCTTCCCACTGTACATTCTTTGATGGGAAGTGAGAGTGGAGTTCTGAATGAACCTTTCCCCACATTCTAAGCATTTATATGATTTATCTGCAGTGTGAATTCTTTGCTGGGAACTCTGACTGAAGCTCTCTCTGCATTCCAAATGTTTACATGGCTTCTCCACTGTGTAGATTTTGTCATGGTCTCCTTTATCATTTGGTTCCAATTCATCACCGCCTGTAATGAAGACAGAAATTGATTAGAGCCTTAGAAGGAAATGGAGCCTCCAATTATTGACCAATGCCAATTAAGTCTTGTAATAAAGGAAGAACTGTTAGGACTTAGATGGGAGGCAAATCTTATTACAGAGTTATCTGCCTCTATTGGCTGATATTAACTGACAGCTGGTGTGCTACCGACTGTTGGATTTGGACTGTGGAGACTTGCATTCAGCTTCCAGCTCAGGGATTAAACTCAATGGGCAGTTTTGGGTGGTTGCATAACGACATGACGCCTGCTGAAGACCTTCCTTTTTCAACAAGCCTTTTAAGTAGAGACCTTAACCCAGTTTGCGTCTATGTTGGAATTGCTCTTTAAGATGTGTTTAAAGCTTTTTTAAAAATATGCTTTTAAAGCTTTTTTGTTTTAATATGTTTTTAAAGATGCTTTGTTTCAATATATTTTAAAGTCCGTTTTTAAGATGTTTTAGAGCGTTTTTCGTGTCTTTCTTTGCTGCCCTAGGCTTTTACAGGGAGGAAGGGCAGGATATAAATTTAATAAATAAATAAATACTTTTTTTTTTTTAAAGAACGACGAGGAGCTTCAAATGAACTCCTGATTGTTCCCTGGCCAGCAGGGCTCCCTCTCAGTGGCAATCATCCAACTGGCCCTGACAAATAGCCCCACTGGGATTTCCATCAGGAACTCCCTCGTGCGCTACACGGGGCTCTCAGTGCTGAGCACCGTTTGAAAATGATCTCTCAGCATCAGTGAGCTGATTGGCACTGACAGCGGGCCCCTTTCACATTGTCAACTGATGTAATTATGATGTCAGGAGGTTGACACGTCGTCGTCGTCGTCCAAGCTGGCTCACAGGGGAGGGAGAAGGAAGGATGTGGCCTGCCAGCCAGATCTAGTTCTCATGTGCTGGGTAGGAAACTTTGGAGAGAAGCTGCCTGTCAAAGCAGACAGTACTAGGCGAGAAGGGCCATCAGGCTTCTAGAATTCTGCAAAGGCTCTGGTCTGTATTTAGCACGTTGCTCCATACCCGCAGATAGGGAAAGGTAGATTGATAAATTATAGATAATTGCCTATAAAATACAGGGAAGCCAAATAAAATATAAATAATTTTGTTGTGTGGGGGGGGAGGGAAATAGCGGGAGGAAAGGGTGGGCCAAAAATCAAACACCACACAGGCTTGTAAATAAAGTCAATCCAACTTTGCTAGTTACATGTTACTTGCTTGAACAGAGTCTTGGATTTCAGCACCTGTGCAGAGTTCCTTGCAAAAGAGAGTATCCTTCGACTGCTGAAAAGATGTTTCCAGAAAAGGAAAAGCCTCACGTATTTATGGAAATCCAAGATTAGTGAAAGCCCACCCCTTTTCTGAGATGGATTACTGTTTGGCCCAGTCAAAGCCCTTGGCTGTTCAGACCAGTTGAACAATTGCTTAGAAGGGCATAACTAGAGGATGGAAAGACAATAGAAAGGTGTCCATTCAATGTCACCTGCAGGGGAGTGACAATCCCAGATGCTGCATACAGTGCTGTTGAGCCAGATTAGAATATTGAGGTTTATCACATGCATAAATAATTGAATTCCAAAGGAGATATTATGGTCCAACAAGGCACCTTACCGAGAGAGGCCATGATCCGACAATTCTCCTCCGTGACTTCCTGATGCAGCGCTCTCTGGTCAGGATCTAGCAGCGCCCACTCCTCCTCGGTGAAATGCACAGCCACATCCTCAAAGGACACTGGATCCTAAAAGAAAAAGGAGACATTTCCTCCTCAAAGATACTGTAAAGACTATCTGCTACTAATTGCTGTTTTTTATGTGATTGTTTTTGTGTGTATTTTAATAATGCGTGTTTATTTTCATCTCTGCATAACAGGTTTTTATACTCTGTAACGTCTTAGTAGAGGTAGGATCTTAGTAAAATCTTAGCAGAAGGTTTATGTAACTTCAAAGTTGATACTGAGGACACTGAACTTGTCAAGGATTATCAATATCTCGGCACAGTCATTAACCAAAAGGGAGACAATAGTCAAGAAATCAGAAAGAGGCTAGGACTAGGGAGGGCAGGTGTGAAGGAACTAGAAAAGGTCCTCAAATGCAAAGATGTATCACTGAACACTCAAGTTAGGATCGTTCAGACCATGGTATTTCCAATCTCTATGCATGGATCTGAAAGTTGGACAGTGAAAAAGGCGGATAAGAGAAAAATCAACTCATTTCAAAAGTGGTGCTGGAGGAGAGCTTTGCGGATACCATGGACTGCAAAAAAGACAAATAATTGGGTGTTAGAACAAATTAAACCAGAACTATTATTAGAAGCTAAAATGGTGAAACTGAGGTTATCATACCTTGGACACATAATCAGAAGACATGATTCGCTAGAAAAAACAATAATGGTGGGAAAAACAGAAGGAAGTAGAAAAAGAGGAAGACCAAACAAGAGATGGATTGGTTTCATAAAGGAATCCACAGACCTGAACTTACAAGATCTGAACAGGGTGGTTCATGACAGATGCTCTTGGAGGTCGCTGATTCATAGGGTCACCATAAGTCATAATCAACTTGAAGGCACATAACACACACAATATGTTAGTGGGTCATACATTAATAAATACTACTACTTTTACTACTATCACTCAATAATATTAGCTACATCCAAAAGGCTAGTGAAACTGAGGTGGCCGGTCATTATTCTCAGGATGTAAAAGTTCTTGAATGGCATTCACAGCCTTTGACAGAAGTAAAAGGGGGGGTGAGCACTCTGGCTGCCCCCAGCTTGTCTCCCCCCACTGATCCTTCCCCTACCCGATCTTCCTCTACAGCAGCTGCTTCCCTTTTCCCACAAAGAAGAGACGGCTGAGGTCTTGCTGGCATCATTTCATCACCTGTGAGACAAAAGTAGAGGGAAGCCATTAGCACATGTTTGTCTCAGAGATGGGCCTTAGAAAAAGTCTTATCTGTTGAGCGCATTTCAGATGTTTCTATTTTAGCTGTGTGAAAACCCCTCTCTCCCTTTTTCAGCTCTTGGCCACAATAGTTTCCCCCCGAAAGTTTAAAAAAGCCCATGGTTTTATTCCAAAATTGACAGAGAGAGACCAAATTGAGACACAAGCCATCAATACTTGGGGGATACAGTAGGGCACCACTCATACGGATGGTTACATTCCAGACCCCCACCGAAAAGCATAACCTGCCGAAAAGCGGAACGCCGTCAATAAAATGGTGCCCGACACCCAAAAAACACCATAAAAGCGGAACAAGCACCGTATGAATGGGGCCTTACTCTTATTTTAGCCGCCAAAAAGTGGGCAGCCGAAAAGCGGGGCCCTATTGTACTTGGCTCAGCAATACGACATGTGAGAAGGATCTTGGCATTGTCATTGATCACAAGTTGAATATGGGCCAACAGTGCGATGTGGCTGCAAAAAAGGCAATGGCTATATTAGGCTGCATTAACAGAAGTATAGTTTCCAAATTGCGTGAAGTATTAGTTCCCCTCTATTCAGCACTGGTTAGGCCTCATCTTGAATACTGCGTCCAGTTCTGGTTTCTGCACTTCAAGGATCCCAGAGTGCAGGACACGGAACAATGAGCTCAAGTTGCAGGAAGCCAGATTTCGACTGGACATCAGGAAAATCTTCCTAACCGTTAGAGCCATACGACAATGGAATCAATTACCTAGAGAGGAAGTGGGCTCTCCGACACTGGAGGCATTCAAGAGGCAGCTGGACAGCCACCTGTCGGGAATGCTTTGATTTGGATTCCTGCATTGAGCAGGGGGTTGGACTTGATGGCCTTATAGGCCCCTTCCAACTCTACTATTCTATGATCAGTCCTTACCCAATTGATTCTGTCTGGCATTCAATGGACTCCTCTCTGCCTCGGGGAAATCAGTGCCTGTTTCTGTAAACGCATCCTTTGCCTGAAACAAGACATTGAGAGTAGAAACACACTCACTGTTCTGGTAGGTCCAATGCCTCTCCACCTCTCTCTTCTGAAAAAAGGGACACACATGCTAGCCAAACCCGGCCCTTTTTACTGTAAAGCATGGTGACAGCAACTTGAGTGCATTTTTTTAAATTCAACTGCAAAGAGATTTCGCAGCTGATCGGCAGATCAACCTGTTCCCCCTCCAGGTACGGCTCATGGAAACGCTTTTCTTGGTCGACTAGTGCTTTTACAGCCTGAATGAGGAGGCTTACAACCAGAATGGCGGAGCACAACCATTAGGGTGTAGCAATTTTATTTTATGAGATATTTTATCATGTGACCCCAGCAGGCACCAATTGGGATCTGGATACCGTTCTTGGAGACGCAAACCTGGAGTTCATTGGAGCCTCCTCACCTTTTGAACCAAGGAGTGATAGATCAGACAAGTGCAAATGATTTTAAAGGTTTGCGAAGCTATAACTACAGCAGAATAAAGAGCAAGTGAGACATGACAGAAAAAAAGAGCGAATGTTGAAAGGTTCTCATGCGTCTACAAAAAGGTCCTTCTAGCTTCTCTCGTGCATTTACTTACTCAGTTTATTATTTATTTATTAATTTTATATCTCGCCCTTCCTCCCAGAGGGAGGCCAGGTCAGCAAAGAAAAACACATTTAAATATGTTTTGAAAGAGGTTTTGTTTTAATACATTTTATAGCTTATTGTTAAGATGTTTTAAACAACAGGCTTTAAAATATATTAAAACAAAACCTCTTTTAAAACATATGTAAAGAAAACAGCTGTAAAAACATTTTTTTAAAAAAAATCTTTAAAAACATATTTAAAAGCTATTCTAACAGATGCAGACTGGGATAAGGTCTCTACTTAAAAGGCTTGTTGAAAGAGGAAGGTCTTCAATAGGTGCCAAAATGCCTCCTCCGTGCCTGAGGACTGGAAAGTGGCAAATGTAACACCAATCTTCAAAAAGGGATCCAGAGGGGATCCCGGAAATTACAGGCCAGTTAGCTTAACTTCTGTCCCTGGAAAACTGGTAGAAAGTATTATTAAAGCTAGATTAACTAAGCACATAGAAGAACAAGCCTTGCTGAAGCAGAGCCAGCATGGCTTCTGCAAGGGAAAGTCCTGTCTCAGTAACCTATTAGAATTCTTTGAGAGTGTCAACAAGCATATAGATAGAGGTGATCCAGCGGACATAGTGTACTTAGACTTTCAAAAAGCGTTTGACAAGGTACCTCACCAAAGACTTCTGAGGAAGCTTCGCAGTCATGGAATAAGAGGAGAGGTCCTCTTGTGGATAAGGAATTGGTTAAGAAGCAGAAAGCAGAGAGTAGGAATCAACGGACAGTTCTCCCAATGGAGGGCTGTAGAAAGTGGAGTCCCTCAAGGATCGGTATTGGGACCTGTACTTTTCAACTTGTTCATTAATGACCTAGAATTAGAAGTGAGCAGTGAAGTGGCCAAGTTTGCTGACGACACTAAATTGTTCAGGGTTGTTAAAACAAAAAGGGATTGCGAAGAGCTCCAAAAAGATCTCTCCAAACTGAGTGAATGGGCGGAAAAATGGCAAATGCAATTCAATATAAACAAGTGTAAAATTATGCATATTGGAGCAAAAAATCTTAATTTCACATATACACTCATGGGGTCTGAACTGGCGGTGACCGACCAGGAGAGAGACCTCGGGGTTGTAGTGGACAGCACGATGAAAATGTCGACCCAGTGTGCGGCAGCTGTGAAAAAGGCAAATTCCATGCTAGCAATAATTAGGAAAGGTATTGAAAATAAAACAGCCGATATCATAATGCCGTTGTATAAATCTATGGTGTGGCCGCATTTGGAATACTGTGTACAGTTCTGGTCGCCTCATCTCAAAAAGGATATTATAGAGTTGGAAAAGGTTCAGAAGAGGGCAACCAGAATGATCAAGGGGATGGAGCGACTCCCTTACGAGGAAAGGTTGCAGCATTGGGGGCTTTTTAGTTTAGAGAAAAGGCGGGTCAGAGGAGACATGATAGAAGTGTATAAAATTATGCATGGCATTGAGAAAGTGGATAGAGAAAAGTTCTTCTCCCTCTCTCATAATACTAGAACTTGTGGACATTCAAAGAAGCTGAATGTTGGAAGATTCAGGACAGACAAAAGGAAGTACTTCTTTACTCAGCGCATAGTTAAACTATGGAATTTGCTCCCACAAGATGCAGTAATGGCCACCAGCTTGGACGGCTTTAAAAGAAGATTAGAAAAATTCATGGAGGACAGGGTTATCAATGGCTACTAGCTGTGATGGCTGTGCTCTGCCACCCTAGTCAGAGGCAGCATGCTTCTGAAAATGAGTTGCCGGAAGCCTCAGGAGGGGAGAGTGTTCTTGCACTCGGGTCCTGCTTGCGGGCTTCCCCCAGGCACCTGATTGGCCACTGTGAGAACAGGATGCTGGACTAGATGGGCCACTGGCCTGATCCAGCAGGCTCTTCTTATGTTCTTAACAGAGATGGCGCCTGTCTAATATTTAAGGGGAGGGAATTCCACAGGGTAGGTGCCACAGCACTAATATGTTGTGGGGAATGAGCCTCCTGATAAGATGGTATCTGCAGAGTGCAGTGATCGACTGGGTATATAAGGGGTAAGGGAATGTTTCAGGTATCCTGGTCCCAAGCTCTATAGGGCTTTCTTTGTACAGCAAAGCCAGAACCTTGAACTTGGCCCTCCACGGTTCCTCCACTGCATATCATACTTGCTTCTCTACAGCTTGCATCTATTTGACCATCGCCTTCCATTATCCCCTTTCCCCATCTCCATCAAATTTGAGGTGTCTTGATTTGATTGGCTATCCAGATCCTTGTCTGTTCCTTGATGACAATCTCTCACCCAGTTCCTTGTCTTGCTTTTCCTTGTCTGATCAGAGCCAGCATGGTGTAATGGTTAGAGTGTCAGGCTAGGATCTGGGAGACCAGGGTTCAAATCCCCACTCAGCCATGAAGCTCACTGAGTGACCTTGGGCCAGTCACTGCCTCTCAGCCTAACCTACCTCACAGGGTTGTTGTGGGGGTTAAATAAGGAGGAGAGAATCATATACACTGCTGTGAGCTCTTTGGGAAAAAAGGTGGGATGTAAATGCAACAAATAAATGAAAAAATTTGGTAACCCTAATACAACAGACCCACTCCAGATTCCTCATTTAGACATTTGTCACATGGTCCTCACCAAAAACCATGTGTTTGTCAACTTTATACTTAAAATTCTTGGCCAAGCATCCACTACGTGCCTTGCTTTGCTTCTGCTGTAAGTTCCAATTCTCATAATCCCCCTTGACTAACCAGAAAATGACGCATTTTTCCATTTACAGACATATGTCAATATGTGCATGTTGCTCTAGTTTTACAAGGAGTACTGACACTTTTTTTAAAAAAAATCTGTGCCGTTAGTAGAGAATTTTGGGATACCCTCCCTCACTTTCTGAGCCCCCTTTGACTATCTCAATGAAACGCTCTCACCTGCTGCTCCGCCTGCTTCTTGTCCTCTGCCCGGCTCAGGAGGAAACCTTCGGCCAGGGCCACCGCCTGGGAAGTGGTCTTCGCTCCACATTCTCTGACCCAGCTCTGCATCTCCGGTGGAAGGACAGCCAAGAACTGCTCCAGGATCACCAGGTCCAGGATCTCATTCTTCGTGTGTCGTTCTGGTTTCAACCACCGATGGCAGAGCCAGCAGAGTCGGCTGCAAACAACTCGGGGCCCCTCAGCCTCCTGGTAGCGGAAATGCCTGAACTGTTGCCGCTGTACATCTGAGCTGAGGGTGTCCTCCTCACCCAGGACCTTCTGCATAATTCTTTCCCAGAATCCCCCACTGCTCCCAGTCTTGATGACATCAGGGCCTCCTACTTCAGGGCCAGCTGAGTCTTCTCCATCCATCTTACAAAGCTTTGAACAGGGCTGAAGGAACTCCGTCTCCTGCCAATTTCTGCCTCGAGGTTTTTAGTCTCCGAATCAGAGGTGCGACCGAATCCTGCAAAGCCAAGACATTGTTCTGTCATCGAATTATCACACTGTCAGGACAGGAAAAAAGCATGGATGAGTCTGGCTAGTAATCAGGACTTCCCCCAGAAGCTCATACTCAAGACAGAAACTACAGGGTTTTTTGGGGGGAGGGTTCCCCACGTGGAGGCCATGGATTAAAGCCTTCGGTCTGGTTGCAGAGCAGAAAGCACAGTAGCTGTCTTACTGGCCTGTTCCGTAGCTGCTGCTCCCCTGCTGTGCACTCTTCCCTTCCTCCTCCCTTCTCCATCCAAAGCTCCTAGCCGTGGCCCTTCTTGGCCTTGAGCGCCGTGGCTCAGTGGTAGAGCATCCGCTTTTCACCCAGAAGATTACAGGGTCAGTCAGCGATGGCATCGGCAGGCAGAGCTTGAGAGCATCTCCTGCCTGAAAACTTGGAGAGTTGCCATCAGCCAGCGTTGACAATCCTTGGCAAGATGAGCCAAAGTTGTGAGTCGGCTTAGGGCAGCTTCCAAGCCTTCTCTGTTCCTCTATGACCCCAGTCCGTTGCTGCCACATTCTTTTTCAGCCTCACTTACTTATTATTTTATTTATTAATGAGATTTATATCCAGCCCTTCCTCCCAATAGGAGCCCAGGGCGGCTCACTTCAGCCTCGCTTGCCCTAAGCTACACTGAAGCTGGGTTCATCTGAAGAAATCTTAGTTCGTTCATGATCAAGCTTACAGTTTATTAATCCATTGAATCCACATAAATATAAACTTACATTGCTGATGAAAATGTTTTTGTTGTTGTTATGTGCCTTCAAGTTGATTACGACTTATGGCGACCCTATGAATCAGCAACCTACAATAGCATCTGTTATAAACCACCCTGTTCAGATCTTGTAAGTTCAGGTTTGTGGCTTATTTATGGAATCAATCCATCTCTTGTTTGGCCTTCCTCTCTTTCTACTTCCTTCTGTTTTTCCCAGCATTGTCTTTTCTAGTGAATCCTGTCTTCTCATGATGTGTCCAAAGTATGATAACCTCAGTTTCATCATTTTAGCTTCTAGTGATAGTTCTGGTTTAATTTGTTCTAACACCCAATTATTTGTCTTTTTTGCAGTCCATGGTATCTACAAAGCTCTCCTCCAACACCACGTTTGAAATGAGTTGATTTTTCTCTTATCCCCCTTTTTCACTGTCCAACTTTCACATCCGTACATAGAGATCGGGAATACCATGGTCTGAATGATCCTAACTTTGGTGTTCAGTGATACATCTTTGCCTTTCAGGACCTTTTCTAGTTCTCTCATATCTGCCCTCCCCAGTCCTAGCCTTCTTCTGATTTTGTGACTATTGTCTCCATTTTGGTTAATGACTGTGCTGAGGTATTGATACTCCTTGACAAATTCAATGTCCTCGATGTCAACTTTAAAATTACATAAACATAACTGTTTAAGCATGTTTAATTAGTTACTCTTAGCCAGTGATTCCCAAACCACCCACCCACCCACCCCCCGGGCCACTTGAAAACTGCTGATCGTTTTGGCAGACCTCTTAATGATTTTTCTGCCTCTCAAAGTAATTGGAATGTGCTGTCCTAAATGCCGTATGTTTTTTAATTATTATTTTATATATTGCATTCTTATATACTGCATTTTAGTCTTATATATTGTATTTGAAGAGGAGCAAGAAAAATACAACGAAAAACCAACATGACTGTTTATTGCGATGGATGCCCCCCCATCTTCAGCCACAAATCCACAGACAAGCTGCAAACCACATGAATGAAACTCAGACCACCAGTGGTGCACGGACCACAATTTGGGAACCCCTGCTCTAAGCCATAATAAAGATTGCTTCCCTGCCTCTGAAATATGGTATACTGCTTCTGTATATGGAAGCTTTTCCCCTATAGCAGCTACTCTCACACCACACATTTTCCATATCCCTGCTCCAATATTTCTCAAATTGGACCGAGACGGTGGCCATCTTTTCCTCCTTTTCTTTGCCCAGATCCTATTGTACAAATCCACCAGCCACAGGAAAAACATCCCAGCCAGATGTGTTCCAAAATTATATCCACGTTATCGCTGACCGGGACTATTGCCACAGGTGGCTTTAAAAGCCTGTTCTCACCTGTTTAAAGTCTTTAAACGGCAACCCTTTTGTGGGAAGAATGCTGTTCCCTGCCTTCCAACCTCCACTTTCACCCTGGGTATTGGATTTTCGTTTCCCTTTAATACCACAAAGCAGCTGGTATAGCACATTGGGGAGGAGAGCCTGGCTGGGAATCCCCGCTCATGTCTCCTGGGCGTCAAGGGCCAGCTAAAGACCCCACAGTGAATGGCTCACGGTTACGTGCCCTGCCACCTGGGCAGCTGTGGGCAAGCCGCATAATCCCAAAGAGCCCAGTTGCACCCCAGCTGGCAGTTGCGGACAAGTAAGGGGCTGGCTTGTGCAGCTGTGGCAAGCTGAGCAGGCCCTAGCCAGCAGGGAAGGACTAGCCTCAGAGGGAGGCAATGGGAAACCCCCTCTGAATACCGCTTATCATGAAATCCCTATTCATGGGGTAGCCATAAGTCGAGATCAACCTGAAGGCAGTCCATTTCCATTTTTATTTTAATTCCACAGGTTTGCTTACTTTCACTCTAGGTCACTCCTGCCTTTGATTTCTTTGATTAAAGGAAGGCGTTTTCAGGAGTGCCTTCTAGCTAATCTCCTCTCCACGTCTACGGGACTGTACGTCTGAACGGACACATGGGTGTCCATCAGGAGGCTTCATAACACCATGGCCTGATTAATAGGGGAACTCATTCTCATCTAAGTATGACTGAAGATTCACCTCCAGGAAGATCTGCTTTAAATCCCCCCCCAATCAGGGGAGGATCCTGGCTTTGCAGGGTGGAAGATGGTTCACCTGAAGAGACCCCCCCTAGGCACCCTCCCCAGGTGGCCCTGGGACTCCCCAACACCCAAATGCAGAAAATGTGGGGGCGGGTGGGAAGGCAACTCACCAGACCCCAAAAGGGGTCACCGATGCACGGGAGAAACAAAGGCTTCTTTGGCCCCCACAAATAAGGAGGGTGGGATTTTAGAGGGAGGTGCTTCAGCTCCGGAGGACCCCACATCCTCCCCTAAAATCCCCTTCCTCTCTAGGAATCTAGTTCGGTTCATTTTAACCCTTAGAAGGCTAAACGGTAGGCTTATTTCTCTCTCAAACCGGGAGCTAAAAAGAGGACACATGCATTGCACACACAAACAGGCATCATGAAGGCTCAGCGACGCTTCAGGTTCCCAAATGAATGAGGGGGACCAAAGAGGCCTGGAAGCAGAGCAACCCCTCTCCCCTTTGGGCACGATGTTGCCACCCGGCAGATGGGAGTATGCAAACGGGAACCTGAAGTGGGGAGTGGTGCTTATCTCTTTCCTTGGGCAGGAGTCAGAGGTAGCAAGGAGTGATGTGAAAGGGGGGAAGGAGGAAGAATGGGGGAAAGCTGTGGGTTTATTTTTTGGGGGGGAGTCCCAAACAGCCCTTCCATATTAATAATGATGATGATGAAGGCTTCCTCCATGCTGTTCAGCACACAGGGGCCCCTAGACTCCACTGCTTCCACTGCAGCACCTTTCTTGGCCCTTCACCAGGCAGGCCTGCTAAGCGCAACCTGGCTCAGCTGGGCGCTTCAACCGGCCCTTTTTGCACGTTGCAGTCACCAGGGCCTGCAGTGCGGGCTTCCCCTCCTGACAAGGCCACACTTGGCACCAGGGGGTGTCACTGCTTGGGGTGTTTGTGTCCTGGGGTAAGGGGCATAACTATGGGTTGAAAGAAAAGCAAGCAAGATAACCACTTTCTCTCTCCCCTCCCGTTCCTGACATAGGATGGGGGATACTTGGCTCAGCAATACGACATGCGAGAAGGATCTTGGTATTGTCATTGATCACAAGCTGAACATGAGCCAACAATGCGATGTGGCTGCAAAAAAGGCAAATGCTATATTAGGCTGCATTAACAGAAGTATAGTTTCCAAACTGTGTGAAGTATTAGTTCCCCTCTATTCAGCACTGGTTAGGCCTCATCTTGAATACTGCGTCCAGTCCTGGTCTCCGCACTTCAAGGATTCAGACTGGAACAGGTTCACAGGAGGGCAACAAGGATGTCCAGGGGACTGGGGAAAAAGCCCTATGAGGAGAGACTGAAAGAACTGGGAATGTTTAGCCTGGAGAAGAGAAGACTGAGAGGAGATATGATAGCACTCTTCAAGTACATGAATGGTTGCCACACTGAGGAGGGCCGGGATCTCTTCTCGATCGTCCCAGGGTGCAGGACATGGAATAATGGGCTGAAGTTGCAGGAAGCCAGATTTCGACTGAACATCAGGAAAAAACTTCCTGTTAGAGCGATAGGACAATGGAACCAATGACCTCGGGAGGTGGTGGGTTCTCCAACACTGGAGGCCTTTAAGAGGCAGCTGGACAGCCACCTGCTGGGTACACTTTAAGTTGGATTCCTACACTGAGCAGGGGGTTGGACTTAATGGCCTTAGAGGCTCCTTCTGTTCTACCGTTCTTTGATTTTCCTCTTACTTTATAGCAGCTACGGCACATGCTCAGAGAGGCCCAAACTGATGGGGTTCAAGACAAGAAGTGAGCGGGCCCAACAGACTGAACTAAGGATACCAAGGCATCACACAAGGCCTCCAGACAAATGGAAGCAAAGAGAGAGTCACTTGGGCCCTGAACCTATTCCAGTGTTGCCAGGTCTACTAAAATCTCAGCTGATCTACTGAAATTTATGCTGATCTACTGATTGTCTGAAAAATATATTTGAATGATACAAATCTACTGTTATTTGGACTGACATGATTTTTTAAAAATATCCCACAACAAAGGAACAATCTCCGGTGTAAGCCATTGGCGTAGATTATTCTGCACCTGCTCAGAGTCGCAGCAGGGAGCAGCCACCATGGGCACTTAGCCTGTTGTAAGAAAGGGAGATTGCTTACCTCAGTGCAGTTAGGAAGATGCAAGGCCACAGCCCTGTACAGCCTTCACATTTCTAGGTGGGACATTTTTGGGGTGAGTTGCATAGAGCCAGCCAATCTCTCTGTCCCTCACCCCACTCACTTATGGAGAGGATGTGAGGGCCAGGCTAGGGGAAGGAAAAGGCAGTAACCTTCTCCCTCACCCTTCCGCCATGCAGAGACAGTATTAACTTAGATAACAGGCTATGTAAAGGTCAGTTTAACAGGAAATTAAGTATGGACACCAGGAATTAAGTGACTGGCACATTTTATGTTTCATAAGAGAAAAGGAAGACAAATAATTGGGTGTTAGAACAAATTAAACCAGAACTGTCACTAGAAGCTAAAATGATGAAACTGAGGTTATCATACTTTGGACACATCATGAGAAGACATGATTCACTAGAGAAGACAATAATGCTGGGAAAAACAGAAGGGAGTAGAAAGAGAGGAAGACCAAACAAGAGATGGATTGATTCCATAAAGGAAGCCACAGACCCGAACTTACAAGATCTGAACAGGGTGGTTCATGACAGATGCTCTTGGAGGTCACTGATTCATAGGGTCGCCATAAGTCGTAGTCGACTTGAAGGCACATAACAACAACAAGAAGAGAAAGGATGTTAAGGATACATCTTGTGGTAAAACAAACAAAAATGTATGCCATAGCGAATAAGTTAAAAACCAGCGTGGAGCTTGTTTTCTCAAAAATTCAGTTTTTATCTTGCATCACAACACCAATACAAAGAACTTAGAAACAGAGGAAGAGCACATTACAATACAACCACTGTCAAGCATTTAGGCAGAGTGGTGCTGAGAACAATATGCATATCTTTCTTGTTGAAGTCAATGAGACCGAGTCGTAACTTCGTAAAGTATTTACTGCATAATAGACCTCCTTTCATAAACTTATATAAACACCTGGATAAACATGCAAAAAAGCTTGCTGAATGGTAGGTTCACAATACACCTTTTCAAAGAGAGAGAGAAAATAGCCTTTAGATTTTACTTCCTGTTGGACAATCAAAGGGACTTTTTAACTGGCTGCTACATGAAGGACTAACTAAGCGATTGGAAACTAATTGTGGAAAACAACTCAATTTTTCTTTTATCTGGTTACTTGGTTGATTTTTCTGCCCAGGAACCTGAAAAGGCCTCATATAAAGCTGTACACATTGTGCAAATTAGGCCTGAATCACAGCCTAGGTGGCCAATCAGCCAGCTAACTATAGTGTGCACAGCAGTGTTTCTATTCCTCTTGGGCTGTTTTCATCCTTTGCCATTAAGTACAGGCGTACCCCGCTTTAACGTTTGCAATGGGACCAGAGAGTATACTTAAAGCGAAAATAAATGTTAAGTGAAGCAATTGTCTTCACTTGTAGTGCACGCAATCACCACTACATGGCAGCGGCGTCATGCCAAGAAACAGAGCTTGGAAAAGTTACTTTTTTGAACTACAACTCCCATCAGCCCAATCCAGTGGCCATGCTGGCTGGGGCTGATGGGTGTTGTAGTTCAAAAAAGTAACTTTTCCAAGCTCTGCCAAGAAAGTATACGTTATTGTGAAGTGCGCGAACGTTAAGCGGGGTATGGGGACGAATGGAGCATGTACGTTATAGCGAGGCAACATTAAGCGGGGCAACGTTAAGCGGGGTATGCCTGTGCTCAAGAAAAAGAAGAAAAAATAGCCACTATGATTGTGAGTATAGCGAGTGCTTTAAAACTGTAAAGGGTAAGTTAGGGTAGATATTTAGAGGAGAGCCGGGATCTCTTCTCGATAGTCCCAGAGTGCAGGACACGGAATAATGGGCTCAAGTTGCAGGAAGCCAGATTTCGACTGGACATCAGAAGAAACTTCCTGTTAGAGCCATACGACAATGGAACCAATTACCTAGGGAGGTAGTGGGCTCTCTGACACTGGAGGCATTCAAGAGGCAGCTGGACAGCCATCTGTCGGGAATGTTCTGATTTGGATTCCTGCATTGAGCAGGGGGTTGGACTTGATGGCCTTGTAGGCCACTTCCAACTCTACTATTCTATGATTCTGTGATTCAGATCATGTTAAGTTATCTCTTTATTTCACCCTTTAGCAATAAGCACAAAATCCTGCTATACTCCTCATAATAACTGCAGATTAAACAAACTTTTACTTCTTATTGCAGGGAAACAAACATACTGCTTTATTGCTGGCTGTGTAGAGAACACAACGGAAATGGAAACTGAAAAGTAGAGCAAAGGAACAGCCGAGGGGTGGAGTCATGTTACTAATTGCACAAATCTGGAGATGGAATATGAAGAAACTTGGCACTGACCATGCTGAGAGTGCACACTTCATGGCTTTGGAGAACAAAATCAAATTCTTTGCAGGGTCACCATACCCATTCTTGCTGCCAAGCCTCATACAGCCGATGTCAAGAGGCTCATAAGTGCAAGTGTTGTGTTCAAAAGTAAAAGCAGGGCCCGACTACAAATGGAAGCAGAAAAATTCTATCTTTACATCCATTATAATATGTCCTCATTGGCCAAGTGGGATCCCAGACTAGCTGTTTCGCTGTGGTTCCAGAAGAAGGAACACAGAGTAGGAAACAGCAGCAATTTAAGGATATTTACAAGGATGCAATAAAGTGGTACCTACCCAAAGATAAAGGTGGAGAAGATTCAGGCCCAAATGAAGACTTTGTTATTAATATGGTTTAGACAGTTTGTTTTAAGCATATCTACCTTTATGGGCTTCTTTGGAAGGAAGGGTGGGATATAAATGCAGTAGTAGTAGCCTTTCCCAACACTTGCCTGTCATTTAAGTGCTTAATAACCACAATGCCTAATGTGTCTACCTCCTCCATATTTCAAAATGCACATTATCAGCTTTCCAACTGCACGAAATGTTTTCAAATTCCACATTTTATGTCCAACTGCATATTAAAAAAACCCTAGACTTCAAGCACTTCTATGATTCCTCTTGTACATGGATCCTTTGATGGGAAGTGAGACTTTTCTTGCAGCTGAAGCTCTTTCCACATTCTAAGCATTTATATGGTTTCTCCCCAGTATGGATCCTTTGATGAGAAGTAAGATTTGACTTCTGATGGAAGCTCTTTCCACATTCTAAGCATTTATATGGTTTCTCCCCTGTGTGAATCCTTCGATGGGAAGTGAGTTTGGAACTCTGACTGAAGCTCTTTCCACATTCCAAGCATTGATAAGGTTTCTCTCCTGTGTGGCTTCTCTGATGTACAGTAAGGCTTAAGCTGTTGCAGAAGCTCTTTCCGCATTCCAAGCATTTATATGGTTTCTCTCCTGTGTGGCTTCTCTGATGTATAGTAAGGCCGATGCTATGACGGAAGCTCTTTCCACATTCCAAGCACTGATATGGTTTGTTCCCACTGTGAATTCTTTGATGGGAAACAAGATTTTTTTTCTGGCGGAAGGTGTTTCCACACTCCAAGCATTGATAGGGCTTCTCCTCACTGTGAATTCTTTGATGAGAATGGAAGTTTGTGCTTTTATTGAAGCTCTTTCCACATTCCAAACATTTATATGGTTTCTCCCCTGTGTGAATTCGTAGATGGGAAGTGAGTTGGGAGCTCTGAATAAAGCTCTTTCCACATTGCAAGCACTGATATGGTTTCTCCCCTGTGTGAATTCTTTGATGGGAAGTGATATCACTCTTCCGAACGAAGCTCTTTCCACACTCCTGGCACTGATATGGTTTCTCCCCACTGTGAATACTTTGATGACGATGGAAGTTTGTGCTTCTATTAAAGGTCCTTCCACACTGCAAGCATTGATATGGTTTCTCCCCACTGTGAATTCTTCTGTGACGATGGAAGTTTGTGCTTGTATAAAAGCTCTTTCCACATTCCAAGCATTGATATGGTTTTGTCCCTGTATGAATTCTTTGATGAGAAGTGAGACTTTTCTTCCAGGTGAAGCTCTTTCCACATTCCAAGCACTGATATGGTTTCTCCCCGCTGTGAGTTCTTTTATGTGACCTCTCACTAAAGCTCTCTCCACACTCTGAATAGTTATATGGCTCCTCCACTGTGTTGATTTTGCAGCGGTCTTCCTTATTCTTGTTTTGCACGTCATCACCTTGTACATTGAAGAGAGAAACTGATTAGAGCCATAGGAGGAAATGGAACCCCAATTTGTTGGACAACTTCAAGTAATTTGTGATAAAATAAGAACTGAAGGGACTTAGAGACAAATTTTACTACATAATTAAGTGCCTCAGCTGCTATGCTACAGACTAATGGATTTGGGCCATGGAGACTAGCTCAAGAATGACACTCATTGGATGGTCTTGGGTCAATCCCTCTCACTCAGCCTTGCCTACTTCACAAGGTTGTTGTTCAGGTATATGGAACAACGACATGCATTCTCTTCTGAGCTATTGGCAGCAATGGAAAAATACAATATGATAAAATAAAAAGGTTAGGCCTCATCATTTACTGGCCGAGGATATCATTTGCATGGAAAATACTTTACCCTTCCATCCAGAGTGGCAAACAAGCGGTAACAGAATAAAAAACAACGAAGACAAAGCATCTTTCAAAAAATCTTAAAACAATTCCAATACAGATGCAAACTGGGATAAATGTATCTGCTTAACAGGCTAGTTGAAAGAGCAAGGTATTCGGTAGATGCCAGAAAAACAACAGAGACAGCGCCTGTCTAATTTGTAAGGGGACTGAATTTCAAAGAGTAGGTGCCACAATGCTAAAAGACCAATTTCTATGTTCTGTGAAAATGACCTCCTGAAGAGATGGTATCTGCAGGAGGCTGTCACCTGCAGAATGCAGTGATCATCTGGATATATAATGGATGAGAAATCTTTCAGGAATCCTGATCCCAAGCTGTATAAGGCTTTATACACCAAAACCAGCACTTTGAACTTAAGTCTTGTTAGGATTCAGTCTCAGTTTTTTGGCCCTCATCCAGCCCACCACTGCATCCAGGCACTAGTCCTGGGATTGAACAGTGTCTCCTGACTCAGATGTTACAGAGAAACAGAGCTGAGCATTATCAGCATACTGCTGACACCTCGCCCCAAATTTCCTAATGAACAGTCCCAATGCCTTCATGTTACTTGCTTGAATAGAGTCTTGGATTTCAGAGCATGTACAGAGTTCCTTGCAAAGAGGCTGGTTCTGAAATAAACCATATCTGGACTCCTGACTGGAAGTTTATGGGAAGGCAAAAGACTCACATATTTATGGGAATCTGAGACTGGTAAAAGGCCACCTCTTTCTTGTGATGGATTGCTTTTTGACATCTCATGAAATCTGCTCTCTCTCTGATGTAAGTGGTACCTTTGGCCAGCTAGAAAATAACCAATTCCCCTTCCCTAACAACTCTGAAGCTTATATTCAAAAGGCCTGGGCTGTTCAGACCAGTCTGATCACTATTTAGAAGGGCATAACTGGAGGAATCATTTTCAGAGACAAAACAGTAGACAGCATTGCATTCAAAGTTTACTGCAGAGTGGTTAGAATCGCAGATACTATAGATGGTGCTGTTGAGCCAGATCAGAATGTTGGGGTTCGTCACATATATAAATAATTTCATTTCAAAACCGGTATTATGATCCACAACAAGGAGATTTACCTAGAGAGGACATGATCCTACAATTCTCCTCCATGACTTTGTTATGCAGCACTCTCTGGTCAGGATCCAGTAGTGCCCACTCCTCATCCGTGAAATACACAGCCACATCTTCAAAGGACAAGGGTCCCTAATGGAAAAAGAAAGCACATGTTTTCCCCTCCTCAAAGATAGCATAAAGATTACCTACTACGAATTGGTGTGTGGTTTTAATGGGTTTGTTTTGACTACGACCTGGGAGACCAGGGTTCAAATCCCCACATAGCCATGAAGCTCACTGGGTGACCTTGGGCCAGTCACTGCCTCTTAGCCTCAGAGGAAGGCAATGGGTAAACCCCCTCTGAATACCGCTTACCATGAAAACCCTATTCACAGGGTCGCCATAAGTCGGAATTGACTTGAAGGCAGTCCATTGTATTTTTTTTATTTTAATTGTGGCTATTTCTAGTTTAATATCTGTTTAACTGGTTTTTATTCTGGTTGTAAGTCTACTTTAAACAATGTACAAATTAATAAACAATACTACTAATAGTAAAACAATTCTAATACTAATAAATAATTCTAGCCTCTCCCCCACTGATCCATCCCTTACCTGATCTGATTCAACAGAAGTTGCTTCCCCTCCATTGCAAAGATGAGACGGCTGAGGAGGTCTTGCCGGCATCACTTCATTCCCTGGGAGAGACAAAGGTGGTGGGAAGCTTCTAGCAAATACTTGTCTCAGACATTATGTGATACACATCTAACTACAAAAATAAGAACATAAGAAGAGTCTGCTGGATCAGGCCAGTGGCCCATCTAGTCCAGCATCCTGTTCTCACAGTGGCCACCCAGGTGCCCCACTAGGAAGCCCACAAGCAGGACATGAATACAAGAGCATCCCTCCCCTCCTGACTATGGAAGCAAAGCATAGCAGTCACAGGTAGTAGTCACTGATAGCCTTCCAAGTTGGTGGCCATCACTGCCTCCTGTGGGAGCAAATTCCATAATTTAACTATGAGCTGCATGAAGAAAAACTTTCTTTTGTCCTGAATCTTCCAATGTTCAGCTTCATTGAATGTCCATGAGTTCTAGTGTTATGAGGGAGAAAATCTTTTCTCTGTCTACTTCTCCGTGCCATGCATAAACTTATACACTTCTATCATGTCTCCTCTGACCCGCCTTTTCTCTAAACTAAAAAGCCCTAAATGCTGCAACCTTTCCTCGTAAGGGAGTTGCTCCATCCCCTTGATCATTCTGGTTGCCCTCTTCTGAACCTTTTCCAACTCTATAATATCCTTTTTGAGATGAGGCGACCAGAACTGTACACAGTATTCCAAATGCGGCCGCACCATAGATTTATGCAACGGCATTATGATATCGGCTGTTTTATTTTCAGTACCTTTTCTCAATGATCTCTAGCATGGGATTTTGTCTTTTTCATAGCTGCTGCACTCTAGATCGACATCTCCACTGAGCTATGCACTACTACCATAAGATCTCGTTCCTGGTCAGTCACCGCCAGTTCAGACGCCATGAGCATTTATTCGAAATTAAGATTCTTTTTGCTCCAATATGCAAAGAGAGCTTCGGCTATGGAGTGGTATACAAGGGCAATAAATAAATAAATAAATAAATAAATAAATAAATTTACAATTGTTTACACCCAGAACTTAGAAAGAATCTTATCTGTTGAGTGTTTGTGCCCATTTTATATTTCAGTTAAATGAAAACACATCTGTCTCCCTTTAAAAGAGAGTGAAATATTGCAAACAAACACGTTTTTTCAGCTGTGGAAAAGGCTGGAGAAAAGCGTCTTCACCCAAAGGTTAAAGGAGCCCATGGATTTCTTTCACAATCGGCAGAGACCAAATTGAGATACAACATTAATGCACTTCCGGGAAGGATTGCTTCGCTTGTGCCTGCCTCTGAGACGAGCTCTCATCTCAGAGGAAGCTTTTTCAGTTTTAAAACCAGTCAAAAGGGTTTTTTTTGACTGGTAAAAACTTTCTCCCAGGCAAGGGAGAAACGAAGAGATCATCCACAAGCTTCGTTGTGTTTGTTGGGGGACTTGAATTCATTAGGATCTCCTATGAACGAAGGACCAGCCAGCAACGTCAGATGGAGCCAGGGAATTTCAAGCAAGCTCAAACTGATTAAGCGAGACGTTTTTCTTTTCTTCAAAGAAAAACAGATTTTAACAGGCAAGCATTCTTCTGTCTATCCTTATCATTTGGCTTAAATTGTTGCAGTAAAAGAGATTTGTTAAAAGAATCAGCAGTAAAGAATCCCTGGGTGAGTTATAACTTTTCTCTTTTATACACGGAATTAAGGCGGAAGGAAATCGAAATAGCTTATCTTTGTTTTTATTGCAAAAAGCTGGCCTGGAATTGAGCATTGTAAAGATACACATGGATGAGAGGCATCTAATCTGAGAAGAAAAATTTTGATTTATATGAACTTTTGAGTATTATATGTCTGGGACTATTTTTTCTGGTCTACTTCATTTTAACGAATCTGCTTGTTCTTTATGCCACTAACTATTTGGATGCTGTGAACTAAATTTGTTTTGCATTCTTGGACACATAAGAGATAAGGCAGTTTGTGCTGTCTACATTATGATGTCATCAGGTTTGGAATATTAACTCCTTTGTTGCTAGAAAAAGAAATAAATTGCTCTTTGCTTGGGAATAGTGCTATATTGGAAATTGAAGGGTTTTTTTTCTTTTTGGTTTTAAAAATGACAATTAAGAAAGTGGCTGAGACCCTGGAAGTAAATATGTTTCAGAAAATAATGGATGAGATTGAGATAACGAAACAAGAAATGAGATATGGCAAACAAGAGATGAAAATTGAATTTGGCAAAATGAAGCAGGAGCTGAAAGAAATAGGGGATTTTATGAGAGAGGAGGTTGATGAGATCAGAGATATAACTAGACAAGCAATAGAAGAAGAAAGAAAAATTAAAGGGAAGATGCAAGTCTTGGAGATTGGAACAGATATATCAAATGTGGAACTGGAAAAAGATTTGGAGTTTATGGACTTTAGAGATAAAGATTACTGTTTGGAATTCAGCGTTGTCCCTGAAGAAATTGATGAAGATATCAGAGATAAAGCTATCAATGTTTCGAAAAAATTTCTGGACTGGAATGATGTGATGGAGCTTGAAATAGAGAAAATCTATAGAATTAATTACAGATATGTTACAATGGAAAAACTCTCAAGAGATGTGCTAGTGCATTTCGTAAAAAAGAGGAACAGAGATATGACTTTACAACAACATTTCAGTAACACATTCAGAATTGATGGCAAGGAAATATTTGTGAGGAAGGAAATTCCCATCAGACTCTTATTATATGACTATGACTATGACAGCAAGATTATTATGGATGCAAGGATGGAAGATGGAAGATGGAATTAACACTGATAATGGAAGAATGGCTATTGAAATTACTGGACCTAGCAGACTTGACGAGATGGATTAATCGACATGTTTATTTGGAGAAAAATCGATGCATATATTTCTCAAGGACTGGAAACCTCTCTGACTTTTTGCGGAAAGAATAAAGTGATGTTAATGAGATTTGATGATTAATTAAGATAACTACTGGAGGAAAGTGATTTTGTAATATATTAAGAGTCAGGTTTGTTATATATTATAGACCTATAACTGATCTGCGACAAATCGGAAGTCAACATTTTATTTTATTGTATTAGTTATTAACTTGTTTTTTGTTTGTTTGTTTTGTTTTTTGAAACTTTGAATAAAAATTAATGATAAAAAGAGATACAACATTAACGCTTACCCCAGGGGTGGGTCACCTTTGTAGCTCAATGGACCAGATCCTTATTAAGATCATTAAAATGTCACATGATTGGCAGGCGGGCATGGAAAATGTTTTTGCAAGACTCCCCCCTCCCCCTTTAACTCCCTGATTGTGGAAAAATAAGAGTAGCGTGGAGAAACGTGGAAGTCTTTCAGACAGCCCCTATGCTCACATTTGAGCAAATGGAAGGGCAGGAGCTGTCAGAAAGCCTTTGCAAAAGTGTCTTCAAAGGGTGCTTTTGCATGGGACTGTAATCCCGGTTTAGATGGTGAGCGGGGATTAAATCCTGCTGCTTTGGCTGCCCGATCTTGTTTCTTGCTGGGAACAGGATCATGCAGCCAAGGCAGGATTAAACCCTGCCCTCCCATCCCTCACCTGATGTCACAAGTGATGTCAGCCTTTGGGTGGGTGAAGTTTGGGGAAAATGGCCTTGTGGGCCAATGGGACCCCCTAAAGGGCCATGATATGCCCAGAGGCCAGAGGTGTTCCTCCCCCTCTGCCGGCTTACCCAGTGGCCCGTCTCTAGTGTTCAATGGAGTTATCTCTGCCTCAGGGAGATCAGTGTTCATTTCTGCAAACAGATTCTTTACCTGAAACAACAGCAATGATGAAAGACATGGAATGGGGAGAAAGATTATTTATTTATTTATTATTTGATTTATATCCCACCCTTCCTCCCGACAGGAGCCCAGGGCTTAGAAAAGATGAGAAAAGGAAAGGCAGAGGCAAAGGCAAAAACCTCCGGGGTATCGGTTATCCTTCGCTGGGTGCTTTCCAAATTAGGTTGGGCAATTACCAGAGTATTTTGGGATAGCCTCCCTCATGTTCTTGGAACTATCCAGATGAAAAGCTCTCACCTGCTGCTGTGCCTGCTTTTTGTCCTCTGCCCGGCTCAGGAGGAAACCTTCAGCCAGGGCCACCGCCTGGGAACTGGTCTCCGCTCCACATTCCCTCACCCAGCTCTCCATCTCCGGTGGAAGGACAGCCAAGAACTGCTCCAGCACCACCAGGTCCAGCATCTGAGCTTTCGTGTGCCTTTCTGGTTTCAGCCACTGACGGCAGAGATAGTGGAGACGGCTGCAAACTTCTCGGGGGCCCTTGGCCTCCCGATAGCGGAAGCACCTGAACTGTTGCCGCTGCACATCTGAGCTGAAGGCGTTCTCCTCACCCAGGACCTTCTGCATGTTTTTTCCCCAGAATCCCCTACTGCTTCCAGTCTCGATGGCGTTGGGGCCTCTTCTTGTTTCAGGGCCGGCTGAGTCTTCCTCATCCATCTTTCCTTCAAGGAAGCTTCCACGAGGTCCGAAGGAACTCCTTTGTCTTCTGCCAATTTCTGCCTCAAGGCTACAACTCTCCTAATCAGAGGTACAGTCAGGTCCTACAAACCCAAGACATTATAGAAGCTAGATGGACCAGTGGCCTGACCTGGTGTAAGGCAGCTTTCTGTCTTTCTCTCTGGCCCCAATCTGTTGCGGCCATCTTCTTCTCCAGCCTCACCTCTTCTGAAGTACTTTGAAGTTGGGTTATATAAGGGCTGTCACTCTGTTCAAAAAAGACTGACTTTTTTTAATCACAGAAATCAAATGTAGGTGCCTCTGATGGAAAGTAAACAAACTAGTTGCATGGATGGGGGGGGGGGAGGAGACAGTCCCTCCTTCTCCGTGAACCATAATCCAGAGATTCTGAGTTTTCATTGTTTTTAAAAAGGAGAACAAGTTTCTAGGCATTTGTTGAACCTGAGACATGAAGCAAAACATACGTTTTCTGCTCTTCCTGTGAGAAACTAGCCTCACGGTTTCATTACCTGACTTGTACAAAGTGTAGTAATTCACCGAATTCGCATAAGCACAAACCCACTATATACAACTGTTACGTATAGCTGTGAGCTCCATTTTCCTCCTGTAGTTGCCGGCTTCCATTAACCCCTTAAACTGCAACCCAAACTCCCAATACTCCAAACCTGCGCGCATACACACATACACACACTCCACGGCCGGAGTGTGTGTGGAGTGCTGTATTTCTCTATTATCTATCAATTTCGCTTTAACACAACAGGTCGAGGGTGTTCACAGGAATGTTTCCAGGGAGGAGCAGAGCAAAACACTGAAAGCTGAGAGGAGGCAAATTTCTCACAAAAAATACATGCCAAAACATTTCTGCATTTTGCCTCCTATCTCAGGTTCTACAATCTGCTGGAAAGTTACTCTCCTTTTTTGAAAAAAGATGGGAATCTGGGATGTATGGTTGGGGGGGGCAACTGGGTCCCTTACATTCCTCTCCCCCCTTGCAACAGGGTTGTTTACTCTCAACTCGGGGACGCCTGCATTTGATTCCTTTGATTAACCCCCCCCCTTCGTTTCCACACTCAGCTTTGAGAACATCATGGCCTGATGAATTTTGTGTGTGTTCTAACTGAAATATAGGAGCTGGTGTAGCACAGTGAGGAGGACAGCTTGACTGGGAGTCCAGAGCCTGTGAGTTCAAATCCCCACTTGTGTCTCCTGGGTGTCAAGGGCCAGCTAAAGATCACCCCACAGTGAGTGGCTCAGGGTTACGTGCCATGCCACCTGGGCAGCCGTGGGCAAGCTGCAGAGTCCCAAGGAGCCCAGTTGCCCTCCATCTGGCAGTTGCGGACAAGGAAAGGGCTGGCTTGTGCAGCTGTGGCAAGCTGAGCAGGCCCTAGCCAGCTGGGAGGACTAGCCTCAGAGGGAGGCAATGGTAAACCCTCTCTGAATACCGCTTACCACGAACACCCTATTCATAGGGTAGTCATAAGACGGGATGGACTTGAAGGCAGTCCATTTCCGTTTTTTCTAATTGAGAAGTCACTTCCATTGAGACGAGATGAGCATTACAGACCTACTTTAAATCCCACCCCTATATTAACCCCCTACCCCGACTTTGCAGAGGAGTGGGAAAAGATCCGCTCCCTGATTTGGATGTTCTGATGGATCCCGGATGGATCAGCTGCACGGGGCCCCCATGCACCCTCGCCCTGCGGCCCAGGGGACCCCCATCCTCCAAATGCACAAAACGGGGCGAGAGACTCACCAGATGTCAGAAGGGGGCAGTAGTGCAGCGCTTGCGAAAGACAAAGGCCCTTTTCCTCTGCACGCGTGAGAAGCCAGGCAGGGAAGGGGCTTTGGAGGGACGGAGGGGCTTTGGAGGGACGGAGGCGCTTTGGCTCCGGCGGATCCCGCCGCACTCCTCCTTCTCCTCCCCAAATTCCTTTCCTCTCTAGGAATCTAGTTCGGTTCAGTTCATTTTAACCCATTGAGAGCCAAGCACCAGGATCACCTGTTGCAAAGCAAAGAGCCAAAGAGGAAATGCGCGTTGCGCACACAGAGGGAATTTGGGCCCCTCCCGGCCTGACGCAGACACTTCAGGTTCCCAAGCGAGCAGGGCAATCCGAAGTTCGCGAGTTCAAAGGTGGGAAATGAGTGGAGCAAAGCAGGCAGGAAAACTTCCAAGCGACTGATCTGAGGTCCCTCCCAACTCTATTTCTATTTCTCCTTTTCATCTTCTTCAGGTGAGGCTGTCAATGTGCTGAACCGGTGCCTGGCTGCGACAATGGACTGGATGAGGGCTAATAAACTGAGGCTCAATCCAGACAAGACTGAGATGCTGCTAGTGGGTGGTTCTTCTGACCAGAGGGTGGATGTCCAACCTGTCCTGTCCTGCACTCCCCCTGAAGGAGCAGGTTCGTAGCCTGGGGAGTTCTCCTAGAACCATCTCTGTCACTTGAGGCTCAAGTAGCCTCTCTGGCACGGAGTGCCTTCTACCAACTTTGGTTGGTGGCCCAGCTGGACAGGGATAACCTGGCTTCAGTTGTCCATGCTCTGGTAACCTCCAAGTTAGATTACTGCAATGCGCTCTATGTGGGGCTGCCTTTGAAGACGATTCTGAAACTGCAGCTTGTGCAAAATGCAGCGGCCAGATTGGTAACAGGGACCAGACGGTCCGAATATATAAAACCAATTCTGGCCCGCTTGCATTGGCTGCCTGTATGTTTCCAAGCTCGATTCAAGGTGCTGGTTTTAACCTATAAAGCTTTACACGGCTTGGGACCACAATACCTGATGGAACGCCTCTCCCGACACGAACTCACCCGTACACTACACTCAATATCCAAGGCCCTCCTCCGGGTGCATACTTGGAGGGAAGCTGGGAGTCTGGCAACAAGGGAGAGGGCCTTCTCATTGGTGGCTCCTAAATTATGGAATGATCTCTTTCACAAGGTGCACTTGGCGCCAACATCTTTTCGGCAGCAGGTCAAGACTTTCCTCTTCTCCCAGGGATTTTAGCATGTGTTTTTAAATTGCTTTTTAAAAATGTGTTTTTAAATTTGTATATTTGTTTTTAATGTTTTTAATTGTTGTAAACCACCCAGAGAGCTTTGGCTATGGTTGTTGTTGTTATGTGCCTTCAAGTCGATTGTGACTTATGGCGACCCTATGAATCAGCAACCTCCAAGAGCATCTGTCATGAACCACCCTGCTCAGATCTTGTAAGTTCAGGTCTGTGGCTTCCTTTATGGAATCAATCCATCTCGTTCGGCCTTCCTCTTTTTCTACTCCCTTCTGTTTTTCCCAGCATTATTGTCTTTTCTAGTGAATCATGTCTTCTCATGATGTGTCCAAAGTACGATAACCTCAGTTTCACCATTTTAGCTTCTAGTGACAGTTCTGGTTTAATTTGTTCTAACACCCAGTTATTTGTCTTTTTTGCAGTCCATGGTGTCTGCAAAGCTCTCCTCCAGCACCACATTTGAAATGAGTTGATTTTTCTCTTATCTGCTTTTTTCACTGTCCAACTTTCACATCCATACATAGAGATCGGGAATAACATGGTCTGAATGATCCTTCGGTGTTCAGTGATACATCTTTGCATTTGAGGACCTTTTCTAGTTCTCTCACAGCTGCCCTCCCCAGTCCTAGCCTTCTTCTGATTTCTTGACTATGGGGCGGTTTGCAAATGCAATCAATCAATCAATAAACCCTCCGTAGCAGATTTGGGGAGGGTGCACGGAGATGAAGTTAATCCTGACGCCAAGGGAACAACTTCATCGGATGCAGCCCCTAGATCTTTTTTTAAGAAAAAAATAGAAATAAAACAAAACATTACAATACATTGAAAGGTCTCATGCAAGACATTGCAAAGCCGCGTATCTGAATCTCCCGGGATGCTGGTGCCAGGATGGGGTTGGATGGCGCCTCTGGGATTGGCCAGGCATCTTCCTAACTGCTCTGAGGTAAGCAATCTCCCTTTCTTATCACAGACTGAGTGCCCATAAAGGTGGCTGCAGCTCTCTTTCTGAGCATGTGTGGAATTAATAAAGTACACCCAGTATATTGCTGCATCATTGTGGAATATTAAACAAAACAAAACATGCAAGTCCAGATGTTAGTAGACTTACTTCATTCAAAGGTATTTTTCAGACAGTCGGCATATCAGCATATATGTCAGTAGATCTGCTGAGATGTTAGCGGAACTGGCAATGTTGGAATAAGTTCAGGGCCCAAAATTGGTGTGGTAGCCTTGTGTGCTGCCTAGTTGAGTCTGCTGGGCCCAAAACCTGCATGGCTGACTCGGTCAGTCTGGGCATCTCTCTAAATGTGTGCTGCAACCACTATAAATTGAGAGCAGAAGAGTTGGAGAAGGAAGCTCAAAGATCCTGAAGCCCCTGAAGAAATAGTGCGGGCCTGTCCTGTGATGCTCTTCTAAGCTGGGAACGGAGAGTGAATCATCCCTGCATAGGAGAGAAGAACTTAGAGGAATCAGGGCTACGTTCTCCTGAAGGGCTGGGCAAGGAGAAGACACACGAGGGCAGAGGAAAAGGACAGCTGCTGCTGTAGGCAGTTGCTGACTAGGACAAGCACAAGCCAAGTTCTGTGGCTGCCTCTGTACTGGGATGTTTTTAGTCAGGAACAAAGAGGGGGATAAAGTGGATATCCTACTTTCTTTGCTTTCTTTCAACCCATATTTATACCCCCAAGGACACAAACACCCAAAACTATAATATCATGTGATGTCAGGAGTGGCCCTGTTCTCCTTTACATTAACAGCTATCAGAACTGACAGTCCATCGCTGCCCTTTACAGACCCGATTTTTAGGACTTCAAAGCACAGCACAGGGGTGTTGGGAAGCCCTTTTGTAAACCGGGGTTGTTTGCAAAAGGGCTTTCGAACAGCTCCAGGCGCTCCTGTCCTCCTTTACGTTCACATGCAAATGGCTTTGTGCGTAGGAAGGAAAAGCGTCATGCAGAAGCTGAGTGAGTCAAAAGTAAGCATCACCCTTGATTGATTGATATAAACCTCATTTTAAATGTAGTAAGAGCACAGTAGCAGTACTAGCTGGGAGCTATATCCCCTAAAATGTGCTCAGGATCCCAGGGACGACAAGCCTGTAGAAATCTAGTCTTCGGCTCAACCCAAGCAGGGGAACCTTGTCAGTTTGTAGTACAGTAGGGCCCCGCTTTACGGCGTTCCGCTGATGTGGCGGCTTTCAATCAGAGGAAATTCCCCGTTTTAAAGCCGATTTTGCTGTTTTGCGGCATTTTGGCATTTTCGCGCGACGCATCCCATTAAAATCTATGGGTTCCACTTTACGGCAATTTCCGCTTTACGGCGGGGGGCTAGTCCCTAACCCGCCGTATAAGCGGGGCCCTACTGTACACCAGGAATCTAGATTAAATCTGTTTTGGAGAGGAGTACAAGAGCCACAACAACCAACCACCCATGCATAGTTCCACACAGTGTAGTCCCAGCTAGTGGGAGAATCAGCTTAGAATAAAAAAGGTAAAATTGGCTTTTAGATCAAGCTCAAGTGTAGACTTCATCTTGCAACCTGGAGAAACTGTCGTAAGCACTGTGCCTCATTGCAATCTCTTATGTTGGCTACAACAGAACGCCTTTTGGCTTTGGCAAGCACATGGGCACCTGTGGGTGCCATGTTGGTAACACCTCTTTTATCGATTGCACTGCCCTGACTTTATGTGCCAGGCTTTCACTTCAGAAGCAACAAGGAAAGCAATGGGGGATCTCTTTTTCCTCCAGGATTCAAGATACTTGATGCCTTTGATGGCTGGCTGGTTGGTTCGCTGCCCCTTTGGTGGCAGAAGTCACTCCCCTTAAAGACTGCATACCTTTAAAGCATGTGGCTTCCCCCAAAGAATTGTGGGGACTTGATAATGTGTTTAGGGGGCTGGGAAATGTGGCTCTCCGAGGGATAAACAGCAGCTCCCAGAATTCTCACATACTTTAAAGGTATGATGGGTATGAGTAACTGTAAAGTAATCAATTCCTTTCAGAACAATTATAATTGTAATTTATTCCATTTGGGGGCCGTGTAACAGTAATTGTAATTAATTCTTTTTTAAAAGTAATCTTCCAAGCTCTGAAGGATACAGTGAACAAGGTGATACAAAAAGGGGTAAACAAAAAAGTTTATGCTGTAACTAGGAGGTTAAAATGTAGCATGGATCACGTTTTCTTAAAACTTCAGTTTCAATCTTGTATTATGACAACACCAATACAAAAAAAACAAAAAAAACCCAGGGTTAGAAACAGAGGAGGAGCACATTGCAATCCAACCATTGTCAAGCATTTCGGCAGAGTGGCGCTAAGAACAATACACATACCTTTCTTCTTCAAGTCAATGAGACCGAGTCCTTAACTTTATAAAATACTTTCTGTATAATGGGGCTCCTTTCATCAACTTATACAAACACTTGTTCAACATGCAATCACGTTTTCAGAATAGTAGATTAGATTGTATGCCTTTTTAAGCAGGGACTTTTTATTGTTTTATTTTATGTACACTTCCATATGCACCTGATGGCACTACTTAAATAATTAACAACAATAGCAAATTCGCAATACAACTTTTCAGAGAGAGAAATGACCTTTATATTTTTGATCCTGTTGGGACAGTCAAGGGAAAACTTTGTAACAGGTTGCTATGTAAAGGACCGACTAAGTGATTGGAAACTAATTGCTGAAAACAATTGGTTTTTTTAAAATCTGGTTGTTGGGTTGATTTTTCTGCCCAGGGACCCTGAAAAGGCCTCATGCTGAGCTGCACACCTGAAAATCAGAAATTAGGCCTGAATTACAGCCTAGGTGACCAGTCAGCCAGCTAACTGTAGTGTGCACAGCAGTGTTTCTTTTCCTCTAGGGCTGTTTTCATCCTTTGCCATTAAGTACTCAAGAAGAAGAAGAAATAGCCACTATTTGTTCAGATCACTTTAATCAATTTCTGTATTTCACCCTTTAGCAATAAGTACCCAATCCTGATCTACTCATCACAAACCCTTACTTCTTACTGCACGCAAACAAAAATGCTTCTTTATTGTTAGCTGGGTAGAGAACACAATGGAAATGGAAGCTGAAAATCAGAGCAAAGGAATGGCCAAGGGGCAGAGCTTAACTCTAGCACAAAATACTAATATTTAACTCTTCAAGGGTCATGTTACTAATTGCACAGATCTGGAGTATGAAGAAACTATGCCCTGAGTATGTTGAGAGTGTGCACTCCATGGATTTGGAGGACAACATCAAATTCTTTGGAGGATCACCAAACTACAAGAACAGTTAAAATCCTTGCTCTCGATCTGGCTGCCAAATCTTATAGTGCCAATGTCAAGAGGCTCATAAGTGCAAATGCTGTGCTTAAAAGTAAAAGCAGGGAAACAGAAAACTTTACATCCAATATAAATGGATGCCTCAGCTGTTTTGCATTGGTTTCAGAAGAAGGTACCTGCCAAAAGATAAAGGTGGAGAAGGTTCAGGTCTAAATGAAGACTTCCTTATTAGTATGGTTTGGGCAGTTTATTTTACTAATGGAAACTGAATGCATTCTATCACTATGGACTCCTTTGGGAAGAAGGGGCGGGATATAAATTTAATGATAATGGTGTTAATACACACTGACCTGTCATTGCCTGTCATTTAATGCTTAATAATTACAATTGCCTAATATGTCTACCCCCTATTTTTGAAAATGCATATTATCAGCTTTCCAACTGCACAAAATGTTTTCAAACTCCACATTTTATATCCAATTGCATATTAAAAACACCTAGAATTCAAGTCATTCCATGGTTCCTCTTCTGTATGAATTCTTTGATGGGAACTGAGACTTTTCTTGCAGCTGAAGCTCTTTCCACATTCAAAGCATTTATATGGTTTCTCTCAGGAATGCATCCTTTGATGGGAAGTAAGATCTGACTTCTGATGGAAGCTCATTCCACATTCCAAGCATTTATGTTTTCTCTCCTGTGTGGCGTCTCTGATCTATAGTAAGCGAATGCTATGATGGAAGTTCTTTCCACATTTTAGCAGTAATGTAGTTTGTCCCCACTGTGAATTCTTTGATGGGAAATAAGATCTTTCTTCTGGCAGTAGGTGTTTCCACACTCCAAGCATTGGTAGGGCTTCTCCCCACTGTGAATTCTTTGATGGGAAGTGAGTTGGGAGCTCTGAATAAAGCACTTTCCACATTCCAAGCATTTATATGGTTTCTCCCCTGTATGGATTCTCTGATGGGAAGTAAGATTTGACTTCTGATGGAAGCTTTTTCCACATTCCAAGCATTTATATGGTTTCTGTCCTGTGTGGTATCTCTGATGTATAATAAGGCTGATGCTATGACGGAAGCTTTTTCCACACTCTAAGCATTGATAGGGCTTCTCCCCACTATGAGTTCTTTGATGGGAAGTGAGACTTTTCTTGCAGCTGAAGCTTTTTCCACATTCTAAGCATTTATATGGTTTCTTCCCGGTATGGATCCTTTGATGGAAAGTAAGATCTGACTTCTGAATAAAGCTCTTTCCACATTCCAAGCATTTATATGGTTTCTCTCCTGTGTGGCTTCTCTGATGTATGGTAAGGCCAGTGCTATGACGGAAGCTCTTTCCACACTCCAAGCATTGATATGGCTTCTCCCCACTGTGAATTCTTTGATGGGAAGTGAGTTGGGAGCTCTGAATAAAGCTCTTTCCACATTCTAAGCATTTATATGGTTTCTCCCCTGTGTGGATTCGTATATGGGAAGTGATCTCACTCTTCTGAACGAAGGTCTTTCCACATTCCTGGCACTGATATGGTTTTTCTCCACTTTGAATTATTTGATGACGATGGAAGTTTGTGCTGCTATTAAAGGTCTTTCCACATTCTAAGCATTTATATGGTTTTTCGCCAGTATGGATCCTTTGATGGGAAGCAAGATTTGAGTTCTGATGGAAGCTCTTTCCACATTCTAAGCATTTATATGGTTTCTCCCCTGTGTGAATCCTTCGATGGGAAGTGAGTTTGGAACTCTGACTGAAGCTCTTTCCACATTCCAAGCATTGATAAGGTTTCTCTCCTGTGTGGCTTCTCTGATGTACAGTAAGGCTGAAGCTGTTGCAGAAGCTCTTTCCGCATTCCAAGCATTTATATGGTTTCTCTCCTGTGTGGCTTCTCTGATGTATAGTAAAGCTGGAGCTATGACGGAAGCTCTTTCCACATTCGAAGCACTGATACGGTTTGTTCCCACTATGAATTCTTTGATGGGAAGTAAGTTGGGAACTCTGAATAAAGCTCTTTCCACATTCCAAGCATTGGTAGGGCTTCTCCCCACTGTGAATTCTTTGATGAGAATGTAATGTCGTGCTGCTACTGAAGCTCTTTCCACATTCCATGCATGTATATGGTTTCTCCCCTGTGTGAATGCGTAGATGGGAAGTGACATCACTCTTCCGAACGAAGCTCTTTCCACACTCCTGGCATTGAAATGGTTTCTCCCCACGGTGAATACTTTGATGACGATGAAAGTTTGTGCTTCTATTAAAGGTCTTTCCACACTCCAAGCATTGATATGGTTTCTCCCCACTGTGAATTCTTCTGTGACGATGGACGTTTGTGCTTGTATGAAAACTCTTTCCACATTCAAAGCATTGATATGGTTTCTCCCCTGTATGAATTCTTTGATGAGAAGTGAGACTTTTCTTCCAAGTGAAGCTCTTTCCACATTCCAAGCACTGATATGGTTTCTCCCCACTGTGAGTCTTTTGATGGGAGCTCTGACTGAAGCTCTCTCTACACTTCAAATATTGATATGGCTCCCACACTGCATGGATCTTGTAGTGGTCTCCCTTATTCTTGGATTGCAATTCATTACCTTCTGCAATGAAGAAACTCATTAGACACGTAGAAGGAAATGGAGCCCGAAATTACTGAACAACTTCAATTAATGCTTGAGATAAAGTAAGAACTGAAGGGATTTAGATTGGAGGCAGATTTTACTACATAGTTAGGTGCCTCTGTTACTGCAGCTGCTGTGCGACAGACTAATGGATTTGGTCCATGGAAACCAACTCACAGATGGTCTTGGGCCAGTCATCCTCATTCAGAGGGTGCCTCATCCTGGCAGAAGGTGTCATCTGCATGCAGAAATTCATTTATCTGATTTATTTATCAGTTTACAACCCGCCCTTCCTCCTGAAAGGAGCCCAGGGTGGCAAAAAACAACTGAGAAAAAAATAAAAACATATTTGAAATAAAGCATCTTTTAAAACAATGTCAATACAGTTGGAGACTGGAATTAAGTTAGCTACTTAAAAGGCTTGTTGCAAGAGGAAGGTTTTGAGTAGATGCCAGAAAGACAACAGAAAGCACCTGTCTGATATTTAAGGATAGGGAATTCCAAAAAGCAGGTGCCACAATGCTAAAGGACCAATTTCTATGTTCTCTGGAAAGGACCTCCTGATGAGAGGGAACCTGCAGGAGGCCCTCACCCGCAGGATGTAGTGCTCAATTGACTATATAAGGGGTGCGACTATCTTGTCGATATTTTGATCCCAAGCTATTATAGGACCTGCCCCTGTGAGCAGTCAAGCCAAAACATTTTGCACCAGCTGCAGCTTCCGGACCAACCTCAAGGGCAGCCCCACGTAGAGCGCATTGCGGTAATCCAGCCTGGAGGTTACGAATGCATGGAAAACAGCAGTCAGACTGCCCAAGTCCAGAAACAGCCACAACTGTCCTACAGCTGCAGCTGATAAAAGGCACTCCTAGCCACTGAGGTCACTGGGGCCTTCAAAGACAAAGATGGCTCCAGGAGCACCTCTGTACTACAAACCGGCTGTTTCCAGGGGAGTATCACCCCATCCAAGGAAGCAGTTGACCATTTATGCAGACTCAGGGATCCTGTATCCACAGCGCCTCCATCTTGCTAGGATTCAGCGGCAGTTTTTTGGTCCTCATCCATCCCAGCCCCAGTCCAAGCACCGATCCTGGGCTTGAACAGCCTCTCCTGATTCAGATGTTACCAAGAAGTAGAGTTGGGTACCATCACATACTGCTGACATCTTGCCCCAAATCTCCAAATGACCACTCCCAATGGCTTCATGTTACCTGCTTGAATAGAGTCTTGCATTTCAGAGCATGTGCAGAGTTCCTTGCAAAAGGCTGGTTTGGAAATAAACCATCTTTGGACTCCAGAGTAGAAGTTTCCATAATGGCAAAAGACTCACATATTTATGTGAATCTGAGACCAGTAGAAGCCCACCTCTTTTTTGAGATGGATTGCTTTTTGGTCTTAACATGAAATATGCTCCACTTCTCTAACAACTCTGAAACTTACATTTCAAAGGGCCTGGGCCGTTCAGACCAGTCTGATCACTGTTTGAGCTATATCAAAATACTGTGGTTGATCCCATACATAAATAATTGGATCATAATATCGGTTTTGAAACTCAACAGGGAGACTTACTGAGAAAGGCCACAATTCCATAATTCTCCTCCATGACTTCCTTATGCAGAGCTCTCTGGTTAGGATCCAGCAGCGCCCACTCCTCCTCAGTAAAATACACAGCCACATCTTCAAAGGACAAGGGTCCCTAATGGAAAAAGAAAGCACATTGTTCTCTCTAAAGATAGCAGAAAGATTAATTGCTACTAACTGGTGTGTTGTTTTAATGGGTTTTATTTTAGTTATGGGTACTGCTAGTTTTACCATTTGCTGAACTGGTTTTTATTTTGGTTATAAGCCTTTTTTAGCTTTAAACAATGCATAAATAAATAAGCAACACTACTACTACTAATAATAAATAATACTGGCTCCATCCAAAAGGCTAGTTAAGGTGAGGTGATTGGTCATTATTCTCATGATTTAAAGGTTCTTGAATGGCATTCACAGCCTTCGTTAAAGAGCGCTTTGTCAGAAGCAAAGAGGTGAGAAATTTCTTCAGGCCCAGCAAGGTGGGGAGAGGACAGAGGCACCCAGGCTGCCCCCAGCCTCTCCCCGCACTGATTCATCCCTTACCTGATCCTCCTCCACAGTAGCTGCTTCCCCTCCATTGCGAAGATGAGACGGCTGAGGAGGTCTTGCCAGCAGCACTCCATTCCCTGGGAGAGACAAAGGTGGTGGGAAGTCAGAAGTACATGCTTGTCCCAGAGGTTATGGGATGCATGTCTAGCTGCACATGGATCTTAAAAAAAGTCTTATGTGTTGAGTGTTTGTAACCCAGTTTATATTTCAGTTGCGTGAAAACAGATCTCTTTCCTTGTGGTATCTTCTTCCCAAGTGAATGTGCTGGTCCCTGTGATGTTCCTATATTAATGTATATATGGTAAGTGTTGTTGTTTTAGAAGATACATGGTAAGTGGAGTGAAAGAGGAGGGGGAGTGAATGGGCAGTAGAATGCGAGATGATTGGCTGAGTGTTTAAAATGGCTGAATGTATAAAAGGAAGAGTGAGAGTGGAATGAGGGGGGAAAAGAGAAAGAGTGGGTTGTTTGGTGGGGTTGAGAGAGTGGTTTGCCAGGAGAGGGAAAGAGAAGGAGGGAGGTGGAGTTCGGATTAGTATTGAGTAAAACCATATGCTTATGTGCCTTAAGAAGAAATCTTGTTAATCTTGTTAGCTTTGTTATCTTTAATAAATACTTAATTTGGTTTACCAAAGGCCTGATCCTTGGCTGGGGTTTCACAGACCAGAAGGGAGGGTAAGGTAATGACCAAGGCTGAAGGGGAACTGTAACAAATGGTGGCAGCGGTGAAGAGAATAACAATACCAGTATTCAGAGTCTCTGGGAATACTAGTATTAGGACGTGACTGGTGGTTGCTTAGCAGGGGGATCTGTTGAGATCTGTGCTAGAGCGGGGAGAGAAACAATAAAAAAAAGGACAGTCCGGACTGGTGGAGTCCCTGGTGGTGCCTAGTGACAGGCAGTAGCCACGCGCAGGTAGGAACCTGACAGGGAGAGCCAGGGAAGGACGCCTCACAGTCCCCATGTATAAAAGAGTGAAATGCTGCAAATAAATACATTTTTTCAGCTGTGGAAAAGGCTAGAGAAGAGTGTCTTCACCCAAAGGTTAAAGGAGCCCATGTATTTCTTTCACAATTGGCACAGAGAGAGCAAACTGAGATACAACATTAACGCGTACCCCAGGGCCTTTTTGACTGGATGGGCCAAATCCTTTGTAAGATCATTAAGACATCATATGATTGGCAGATGGGCACCCCCTCCCACCAGTCAAAATCCCTTGTGCTTCCCTTAATTCTCCGTAATCTGAGATTTCCCCCTCCTTCCCCTTTAAATCCCCAATCGTGGAGAAGTAAAAGGGAAACGCAAGGAGACATGGAAAATGTTTATGCAAGTCTTTTTTAATTCCTCAGTTGTGGAAAAATAAGGGTAGTGTGGGGAAACTTGGAAAAGTCTTTCAGACAGCCCCTGTGCTCACGTTTGAGGAAATGGAAGGGCAGGAGCTGTCTGCAAGCCTTTGCAAAAGTGTCTTGGAAGCAGCTCACCTGCGAGAGCTGCTTCAAAGGGTGCTCTTGCATGGGACTGTGATCCCATTTTAGATGGTCAAAGGGGATTAAATCCTGCTGCTTTGGCTTGTTCCTTGCTGGGAACAGGATGATGTAGCCAAGGCAGGATTAAACTCTGTCCCACCCATCAGGTGTCATCAAAAGTGAAGTCAGCTGGGAGATGGGTGGTGAAAATAGGCCAAATGGGAGATCCTGAAGGATCGTGACTGGCCTGGAGGGCACAGACCCCCCTCCCCCACACCCCCCAGCTTACCCAATGGCTCCTCTCTAGTGTTCGATGGACTCCTCTCTGCCTCAGTGTTCACTTCTGAAAACAGATTCTTTACCTGAAACAGCAACACAGATTGAAGATATGGAATGCAGAGAAGAATTAGAAGAGGAATGGCCTCCTTGACCGCATGCTTTCCAAATAAGGTTGCACAATTAACAGTGTTTTGGGATACCCTCCCGCACATTCTGAATCTCTTGGATTTATGTCAATGAAACGTTCTCACCTGCTGCTCTGCCTGCTTCTCATCCTCTGCCTGGCTCAGGAGGAAACCTTCGGCCAGGGCCACCGCCTGGGAAGTGGTCTCTACTCCACATTCCCTCACCCAGCTCTCCGTCTCTGGTGGAAGGACAGCCAAGAACTGCTCCAGGATCACCAGATCCAGAATCTGATTCTTCGTGTTTTGCTCTGGCTTCAGCCACTGATGGGAGAGGTGGTGGAGTCGGCTGCAAGCCTCTCGGGGCCCCTTGGCCTCCTCGTAGCGGAAATGCCTGAACTGTTGCCTTTGCACTTCTGAACTGAGGGTGTCCTCACCCAAAACCTTTTGCATGGTTCTTTCCCAAGATTCCTCACTGCTTCCTTTTTGGGTGATATGGGAGCTTCTTCCTGCTTTTGAGCCAGATGAGTCTTCCCCATCCATCTGTGATCTGCTCTACAAAAGCCTCCAAGAGGCTGAAGGAACTTCGTCACCTGCCAATTTCAGTCTCGAGCCTTTTTGTCTCCTACTTAATTCCACTCAATTGAAGATTTGTGTCCATTGAAATGAGATCAGCATTACAGTCCTACTTTAACCACCACCACACACCAATATATCAAAGGGGCCCTCCTGGCTTTGCAGAGAGGAGAGTGAATGGAAGAAGATCCACTCCCTGATTTGGGTATTGTGGTGGATCCCGAATGGATCAGCTGCACAGTCCCCCTATGCACTCTTCCTCTGCGGCCCATGGATCCCCCCACCCCCAAATGCACAAAATGGGGCAGGGGGGAGAGGCTTACCACATTTCAGAAGAGGCCAGCAATGCAGCGGGCATTGACAAAGGCCCTTTCCCCCTCCCCAAGTGAGAAGCCAGGGAGGAAAGGATTGTGGAAGGAGGTGCTTTTGATCTGTAGGGGCCCTCCCTTCCTCCTCAAATTCCCTTCCTCTCTAGGAATCTGGTTCAGTTCATCTTAACCCATTGGAAGCCAAGCACCAGGATCCCCTCTCTCTGAAAGCAGGAGCCAAAGAGGAAATGTGCGTTGCACACACAGAGGGGAAGTTTGGACTCTGCCAGCGTGGGGGAAACACTTCAGGTTCCCAAACGAACATGGAAATTCAAAGCAGCATGAGGGAGGCAGCAGTGTCACTTTTCTTGCCCGGGAGGTGGAGTGAGCAAATGAGTTCAAAGGTGGGAAAGTTGGGGGCGGGGGAGAGAAAAGTGGAAATGGACTGCCTTCAAGTCAATCCCGACTTATGGCTACCCTGTGAATAGGGATTTCGTGGTAAGCGGCATTCAGAGGGGTTTACCATTGCCTCCCTCTGAGGCTAGTCCTCCCCAGCTGGCTAGGGCCTGCTCAGCTTGCCACAGCTGCACAAGCCAGCCCCTTCCTTGTCCGCAACTGCCAGCTGGGGGGCAACTGGGCTCCTTGGGATTCTGCAGCTTGCCCACGGCTGCCCAGGTGGCAGGGCACGTAACCCCTGAGCCACTCACTGTGGGGTGATCTTTAGCTGGCCCTTGACACCCAGGAGACACGAGTGGGGATTTGCTCACAGACTCTGGACTCCCAGCCAGGCTGTCCTCCCCACCACACTATACCAGCTGTTGGGGTATAGGCAGGAAAACTTCCAAGAATGGAGAGGAAGTTAATCCTGATGCCAAAGGAACAACTTTGTTGGACGCAGCCTCTAAATTGATAGATATATTTTAATAGAAATAAAACAAAACAGCTTAATTCATGGAAAGCTATAAGAAACTAAACTGGAAAGGGACAATGCCCATTGTGGAGCAAGGCTGGTAAGGAAAAGTGACCTACTCTCCATTGCAACACTCCCTCCTGCTGGACCACTCTCCCAAAAGCTAGGTCTGTACTGTGTGGAGCTACAGTACACACCAGCAGTTGGCTGTTGTTGCTTTTTTTTTTTAACTCCTCTCAAAAACTGAAATTTAATCTAGGTTTCTGGTTTGCTGTGACCCAACAAGATGCCCCTGGGGATCTTGAGCCCTTAGGTCTTTAGAGGATTCGGCTGCTAGCTGACAGCACCCTTACTGCGCTCTTATTAGATTTAAAAGGACGCTTTAAATAAACAAATAAATGTGTGATGCTTGCTTCTGACTCGATCAGCTTCTGCGCAAAGCTTTCCATTTCTACGCACACAGCCATTTGCATGTGAACGTAAAGGAGGACAGGAGCGCCTGGAGCTGTTCGAAAGCCCTTTTGCGAACAACCCCGGTTTACAAAAGGGCTTCCAAACACCCCTGTGCTGTGCTTTGAAGTCCTAAAAATCGGGTCTGTAAAGGGCAGCGATGGACTGTCAGTCCTCATAGCTGTTAATGTAAAGGAGAACAGGGCCACTCCTGACACCACATGGTATTATAGTTTGGGGTGTTTGTGTCCTTGGGGGTATAAATATGGGTTGAAAGAAAGCAAAGAAAGTAGGATATCCACTTTATCCCCCTCTTTGTTCCTGACTAAAAACATCCCAGTACAGAGGCAGCCACAGAACTTGGCTTGTGCTTGTCCTAGTCAGCAACTGCCTACAGCAGCAGCTGTCCTTTTCCTCTGCCCTCGTGTGTCTTCTCCTTGCCCAGCCCTTCAGGAGAACGTAGCCCTGATTCCTCTAAGTTCTTCTCTCCTATGCAAGGATGATTCACTCTCCGTTCCCAGCTTAGAAGAGCATCACAGGACAGGCCCGCACTATTTCTTCAGGGCCTTCAGGATCCTCGACCTTTCTTCTCCAACTCTTCTGCTCTGATTTGTGGCATGACGCCCAAAGAGATGCCCAGACTGACAGTGTCTGAGACATGCAGGTTTTGGGCCCAGCAGACTCAACTAGGGATGCTGAGGCAGCACACAAGGCCACTAGACAAACAGGAGGACACACCAGCGTTGCCAGGTCTGCCAACATCTCAGCAGATCTACTGAAATATACATTGATCTGCCAACTGTCTGAAAAATACCTTTGAATGAGACAAGCCTACTGATATTTGGGCTTGCATGGGTTTTTTTTAATGTTCTACAACAAAGCAGCAACATACTGGGTAACCCACTGCCATAGATCACTTTATTAATTCTGTGTATGTTCAAAGAGAGCTGCAGCCGCCATTGTGAACACTTAGCCTCTTGTAAGAAACAGAGATTGCAAAATGCAGCGGCCAGATTGGTAACAGGGACCAGATGGTCCGAACATATAAAGCCGATTCTGGCCCGCTTGCGTTGGCTGCCTGTATGTTTCCGAGCTCAATTCAAGGTGCTGGTTTTAACCTATAAAGCAGCCTTTCCCAAACCAGTGTGCCTCCAGATGTTGTTGGACCACAACTCCCATCAGCCTCAGCCAGCATTGCCAATGGTCAGGAAAGATGGGAGTTGTGGTCCAACAACATCTGGAGGCACACTGGTTGGGAAAGGCTGCTCTAAAGCCTTGCACGGCTTGGGACCACAATACCTGTTGGAATGCCTCTCCCGACACGAGCCCACCCATACATTACACTCAACATCCAAGGCCCTCCTCCGGGTGCCTCCTCTGAGGGAAGCTGGGAGTCTGGCAATAAGGGGGAGGGCCTTCTCAGTGGTGGCCCCCAAATTATGGAACAACCTCTGTGACGAGGTGCACCTGGCACCAACACTGTTATCTTTTCGGCTCCAGGTCAAGACTTTCCTCTTCTCCCAGGGATTTTAGCATGTGTTTTTAAATTGCTTTTAAAAAATGTGTTTTTAAGTTTGTATATTTGTTTTTAATTGTTGTAAACTGCCCAGAGAGCTTCAGCTATGGGGCGGTATACAAATGCAATAAATAAATAAATACCTCAGAGCAGTTAGGGAGATGCCTGGCCAATCCCAGAGGTGCCATCCAACCCCCCCTTCCCCACTCACTGGTGGAGAGGATGTGAGGGCCCAGCCCGGGGAAGGGAAAGGAAGTGACTTTCCCCCTCACTCCTGCGCCAGGCAGAGACAGTGTTAACATAAATGACAGGCTATGTAAAGGTGAAGTTAAGAGAAATGTTAGTATGAACACCAGGCACTAAATGACGGGCACATTTCATGTTTCACAAGAGAAAAGGATGTTAAGGATACAGTGAACAAGGAGATACAAAAAGAGATAAAACAAAGTTTATACTGTAACTAAGAAGTTAAAAACTAGCGTGGAACTTCTTTTCTCAAAACTTCAGTTTTAATCTTGTATCACAACACCAACAATACAAAAAAAAAATTAGAAACAGAGAAAAAAGACCTTTAGATATTCCTTCTTGTTGGACAATCGAGGGAAAACTTCATAACAGGTTCCTATGTAAAAGACTAAGTGATTGGAAAGTAATTGCAGAAAACAATTGGTTTTTTAAAAATTTGATTGCTGGATTGATTTTTCTTCCCAGGGACCCTAAGAAGGCCTCATGCTGAGCTGCACACATTGTGAAAATCAGAAATTAGGCCTGAATTACTGCCTAGTTGGCTAGTCAGCCAGCTAAATGTAGTATGCACAGCTGTGCTTCTATTCCTCTAGGGCTGTTTTCATCCTTTGCCAAGAAAACAAAGGAAAAATAATTGTTATGATTGTGAGTATAGTGAGTGCTTTAAAAGAGTAAAGGTTAACTTACGGTAGATATTTTGTTCAGACCACTTTATGAAATCTCTTTATTTCACCTTCTAGCAATAAGCATCCAATCCTGCTTTACACATCATAATAACTGCAGATTAAACAAACCTTACTAGCCATGATGGCTGTGCTCTGCCACCCTAGTCAGAGGCAGCATGCTTCTGAAAACCAGTTGCCGGAAGCCTCAGGAGGGGAGAGTGTTCTTGCACTCGGGTCCTGCTTGCGGGCTTCCCCCAGGCACCTGGTTGGCCACTGTGAGAACAGGATGCTGGACTAGATGGGCCACTGGCCTGATCCAGCAGGCTCTTCTTATGTTCTTATGTTCTTACTTCTTGCTGCAGGCAAGAAAACATGCTTCTTTATTGCTGGCTGGGTAGAGAACACAATGGAAATGGAAACTGAAAAGCAGAGCAAAGGAATGGCCAAGGGGTGGAGTCTAACTTTAGCTCAAAATAAAGTTCTAATATTTAACTCTTCAAGGGTCATGTTACTAATTGCACAGATCTGGAGATGGAATATGAAGAAACTGAGCACTGAGTGTGTTGAGAGTGTGCGCTCCATGGCTTTGGAAGACAAAATGAAATTCTTTGGAGGGTTACCAAACTACAAGAACACTGTTGCAATCCTTGCCCTCAGTCTGGCTGTCAAACTTCATAGTGCCGATGTCAAGAAGCTCATAAGTGCAAGTGTTGTGCTTAAAAGTAAAAGCAGGGCCTGACTATAATTGGAAACCTATAACTGGAAATCTGTATATCCAATATAAATGGATGCTCCCATTTGCCAACTGGGACCCCAGATCATCTGTTTTGCATTGGCTTCAGAAGTAGGTACCTGCCAAAAGATAAAGGTGGAGAAGGTTCAGGCCGAAAGGAAGACTTTGTTATTAATATGGTTTGAGCAGCTTATTTTAATCATGGAAACGGAATACATTTGATGATGATGATGATAATATAGACTGTCCCTGGCACTGCTTGTCATTTAAATGCTTAATAACTACAAATGCCTAATATGTCTACCCCCCATTTTTGAAAATGCATATTATCAGCTTTCCAACTGCACAAAATGTTTTCAAACTCCACATTTTATGTCCAATTGCATATTAAAAACACCTAGAATTCAAGCCATTCCATGGTTCCTCTTCTGTATGAATTCTTTGATGGGAACTGAGACTTTTCTTGCAGCTGAAGCTCTTTCCACATTCTAAGCATTTATATGGTTTCTCTCAGGTATGGGTCCTGTGATGGGAAGTAAGATCTGACTTGATGGAAGTTCATTCCACATTCCAAGCATTTATGTTTTCTCTCCTGTGTGGCGTCTCTGATCTATAGTAAGGTGAATGCTATGATGGAAGCTCTTTCCACATTTTAGCAGTGATGCATTGGTAGGGCTTCTCCCCACTGTGAATTCTTTGATGGGAAGTGAGTTGGGAGCTCTGAATAAAGCACTTTCCACATTCCAAGCATTTATATGGTTTTTCTCGGCTTATCTGGTGTATAGTAAGGCTGATGCTATGACGGAAGCTCTTTCCACATTCTAGTGATGTGGTTTGTTCCCACTGTGAATTCGTTCATGGGAAACGAGATTTTTCTTCTGGTGGAAGGTGTTTCCACAATCCAGGCATTGGTAGGGCTTCTCACCACTGTGAATTCTTTGATGAGAATGGAAATTTGTGCTTTTATGGAAGCTCTTTCAATATTCCAAGCATGTATATGGTTTCTCTCCTGTGTGAATTCGTAGATGGGAAGTGACATCACTTTTCTGAATGAAGCTCTTTCCACATTCCCAGCATCTATATGGTTTTTCTCCACTGTGAATTTTTTGATGGCGATGGAGGTTTGTGCTGCTATTAAAAGTCTTTCCACATTCCAAACACTGATATGGTTTCTCCCCAGTATGGATCCTTTGATGAGAAGTAAGATTTGACTTCTGAGGGAAGCTCTTTCCACATTCTAAGCATTTATATGGTTTCTCCCCTGTGTGAATCCTTCGATGGGAAGTGAGTTTGGAACTATGACTGAAGCTCTTTCCACATTCCAAGCATTGATAGGGTTTTTCTCCTGTGTGACTTCCCTGATGTACAGTAAGGATGAAGCTGTTACAGAAGCTCTTTCCGCATTCCAAGCATTTATATGGTTTCTCTCCTGTGTGGCTTCTCTGATGTACAGTAAAGCCTGAGCTATGACGGAAGCTCTTTCCACATTTCAAGCACTGATACGGTTTGTTCCCAGTATGAATTCTTTGATGGGAAGTAAGTTGGGAACTCTGAATAAAGCTCTTTCCACATTCCAAGCATTGGTAGGGCTTCTCCCCACTATGAATTCTTTGATGGGAAACGAGATTTTTCTTCTGGCGGAAGGTGTTTCCACACTCCAAGCATTCATAGGGCTTCTCCCCACTGTGAATTCTTTGATGAGTATTTAAGGTTGTGCTATTACTGAAGCTCTTTCCACATTCCAAGCATGTATATGGTTTCTCCCCTGTGTGAATTCGTAGATGGGAAGTGAGTTGCGAACTCTGAATAAAGCTCTTTCCACATTCCAAGCATCTATATGGTTTTTCTCCACTGTGAATTCTTTGATGGCGATGGAGGTGTGTGCTGCTATTAAAAGTCTTTCCGCATTCCAAACACAGATATGGTTTCTCCCCAGTATGGATTTTTTGATGAGAAGTAAGATTTGACTTCTGATGGAAGCTCTTTCCACATTCTAAGCATTTATATGGTTTCTCCCCTGTGTGAATCCTTCGATGGGAAGTGAGTTTGGAACTATGACTGAAGCTCTTTCCACATTCCAAGCATTGATAAGGTTTCTCTCCTGTGTGTCTTCTCTGATGTACAGTAAGGATGAAGCTGTTACAGAAGCTCTTTCCGCATTCCAAGAATTTATGTGGTTTTTCTCCTGTGTGAATTCTTTGATGGGGAATGAGATTTTTCTTATGGCTGAAGGTGTTTCCACACTCCAAGCATTTATATGGTTTCTCCCCACTGTGAGTCTTTTCATGGGAACTCTGACTGAAGCTCTCCCCACACTCCAAATATTGGTATGGCTCCTGCACTGCGTGGATCTTGTAGTGGTATCCTTTATTCTTGGATTGCAATTCATCACCTTCTGCAATGAAGAGAGAAACTCATTAGACATGTACAAGGAAATGGAGCCCCAAATTATTGAACAGCTTCAATTAATGCTTGAGATAAAGTAAGAACTGAAGGGAGTTAGGTTGGAGGCAGATTTTACTACGTAGTTAGGTGCCTCTGTTACTGACAGCTGCTGTGCTACAGATTAATGGATTTGGACCGTGGAAACCAACTCACAGATGATCTTGGGCCAGTCATCCTCATTCAGAGGATGCCTCATCCTGGCAGACGGTGTCATCTGCATGCAGAAATTCATTTATCAAAATCATTTATCTGATTTATTTATCAGTTTACAACCTGCCCTTTCTCCTGAAAGGAGCCCAGGGTGGCAAAAAACAACTGAGTTTAAAAAAAAACAAAACATATTTTAAAACATCTTAAAACAATTCCGATACAGATGGAGACTGGGATAAAGTTATCTGTTTAAAAGGCTTGTTAAAAGAGGAAGGACTTTGGTAGATGCCAGAAAGACAACAGGCGGTGCCCGTTTAATATTTAAGGGTGATGAATTTGAAAGGGCAGGTGCAGCAATGCTAAAGAACCAATTTCTATGATCTGTAGAAAGGACCTCCTGGTGAGAGGGAACCTGCAGGGGGCCCTCACCTGCAGGATGTAGTGTTCAATTGAGTATAAAAGGGGTGACACGATCTTTCAGATATTCTGATCCCAAGCGGCATAAGGCCTTGTCCACCAAAACTTGAACTTGCCCTGGTAGCTAACTGGCAGCCAGTCCAATTCTCTCAGCAGTGGGGTAACATGTTGGGGATATCCTGCCCCTGTGAGCAGTCAAGCCAAAACATTTTGCACCAGCTGCAGCTTCCGGACCAACCTCAAGGGCAGCCCCACGTAGAGCGCATTGCGGTAATCCAGCCTGGAGGTTACGAATGCATGGAAAACAGCAGTCAGACTGCCCAAGTCCAGAAACAGCCACAACTGTCCTACAGCTGCAGCTGATAAAAGGCACTCCTAGCCACTGAGGTCACTGGGGCCTTCAAAGACAAAGATGGCTCCAGGAGCACCTCTGTACTACAAACCGACTGTTTCCAGGGGAGTATCACCCCATCCAAGGAAGCAGTTGACCAATTATGCAGACTCAGGGATCCTGTATCCACAGCGCCTCCATCTTGCTAGGATTCAGCGGCAGTTTTTTGGTCCTCATCCATCCCAGCCCCAGTCCAAGCACCGATTCTGGGCTTGAACAGCCTCTCCTGATTCAGATGTTACCAAGAAGTAGAGTTGGGTACCATCACATACTGCTGACATCTTGCCCCGACTCTCCAAATGACCACTCCCAATTGCTTCATGTTACCTGCTTGAATAGAGTCTTGCATTTCAGAGCATGTGCAGAGTTCCTTGCAAAAGGCTGGTTTGGAAATAAACCATCTTTGGACTCCTGAGTAGAAGTTTCCACAATGGCAAAAGACTCGCATATTTAAGGGAATCTGAGACCAGTAGAAGCCCACCTCTTTTCTGAGATGGTGAAATATGCTCCATCTCTGATGTCAGTGGTCCCTCTGGCCAACTAGTTTCACTTGTCTAACAACTCTGAAGCTTATGTTTGAAAAGCCTTGGGGTGCTCAGACCGGTCTGATCACTGTTTGAGCTACTTCAAAAAACTGAGGTTCATTACATATATAAATGATTGGATCGTAATATCGGCGTTGAAACTCTACAGGGAGACTTACTGAGAGAGGCCACGATTCCATAATTCTCCTCCATGACTTCCTGATGCAGAGCTCTCTGGTCAGGATCCAGCAGCGCCCACTCCTCCTCCGTGAAATGCACGGCCACATCTTCAAAGGACAAGGGTCCCTGACGGAAAAAGAAAGCACATTGTTCTCTCCACAAAGATAGCAGAAGGATTAATTACTACTGACTGGTGTGTTGTTTTAATGAGTTTGCTTTATTTTAGTTATGGGTATTTTTAGTTTTAGCATTTGCTGAACTGGCTCTTAGTTTGGTTATAAGCCTTTCTTAGCTTTAAACAATGTATAAATAAATAAGCAATACTACTACTACTAATAATAAATAATACCGGCTACATCCAAAAGGCTACTTAAGGTCATAGAATCATAGAATAGTAGAGTTGGAAGGGACCTATAAGGCCATCGAGTCCAACCCCCTGCTCAATGCAGGAATCCAAATCAAAGCATTCCCGACAGATGGCTGTCCAGCTGCCTCTTGAATGCCTCCAGGGTTGGAGAGCCCACTACCTCTCTAGGTAATTGATTCCATTGTCGTATGGCTCTAACAGTTAGGAAGTTTTTCCTGATGTCCAGTCGAAATCTGGCTTCCTGCAACTTGAGCCCATTATTCTGTGTCCTGCACTCTGGGACGATTAAGAAGAGATCCCGGCACTCCTCTGTGTGACAACCTTTCATGTACTTGAAGAGTGCTATCATATCTCCCCTCAGTCTTCGCTTCTCCAGGCTAAACATGCCTAGTTCTTTCAGTCTCTCCTCATAGGGCTTTGTTTCCAGTCCCCTGATCATCTTTATTGCCCTCCTCTGAACCCGTTCCAGTTTGTCTGCATCCTTCTTGAAGTGTGAAGACCATAACTGGATGCAGTATTCAAGATGAGGCCTACCAGTGCTGAATAGAGGGGAACAAATACTTCACGCGATTTGGAAACTATACTTCTGTTAATGCAGTCTAAAATAGCATAAAACTAGCATTTGCCTTTTTTGCAGCCACATCGCACTGTTGGCTCATATTCAGCTTGTGATCAACGACAATTCCAAGATCCTTCTCATGTCGTATTGCTGAGCCAAGTATCCCCCATCTTATAACTATGCATTTGGTTTCTTTTTCCTAAGTGTAGAACTTTGCATTTATCCCTGTTGAATTGCATTCTGTTGTTTTCAGCCCAATGCTCCAGACTATCAAGGGTCCTTTGAATTTTCTTTCTGTCTTCCACAGTATTAGCTATGCCCCCCAATTTTGTATCATCTGCAGATTTGATAAGCATGCTCTGTACCTTCTCATCCAAGTCATTAATGACAGGAAATGACAGGAAATAGAACTTCAGGAAGAGCAATGTACAGGAAGCTCACCTAGCACAAAGTCTGATGTCTGTTTGACGTTGGATGAAGACCCTTTAATTTCCCAAGATTTTTAAATCTTTCTTGACCTGTTTGTTTTAAACTCCATTTTAACATAGAACATGTTGCTTCTTTATTTTTATTGCATTAATTTGCTATATTCTACTGTTTTGTTAAAATGGCGTACAAAAAAATTATACCACCATTCTTCCAGATTGAAGAGTGGGATGTTAAATATTTCAAGCAAAATAAATATATCTAAACTGGAACAATGTTGTAATGTATTTTAAAAAATAGTTTTACATTATTTTAAATTGTGTTTTAAATTGTTTTTTAAAAGATGTGTTTTAAATTGTATTTGTTTTAATGTTTTTAGTTACTGTAAACCACCCAGAGGGCTTCGACTATGGGGCGGTATATAAGTACAATAAATAAATAATAAATAACTAAATTAATAAAAATGTTGAAAAGCACTGGGCCCAGGACCGAGCCCTGTAGTACCCCACTCATTACTTCCGCCCAGTTTGAGAAGGAACCATTGATAAACACTCTTTGAGTATGATTCTGGAGCCAACTGTGGATCCATCTGATAGTTGTTCCATCCAGCCCACATTTAGCTATCAGAATATCATGAGGCACTTTGTCAAAAGCTTTGCTGAAGTCAAGATATATTATGTCCACAGCATTCCCACAGTCTACAAAGGAGGTGAGGTGGTTGCTCATTATTCTCATGATTTAAAGATTCTTGAATAGCATTCACAGCCTTTGTTAAAGAGAGCTTTGTCAGAAGTAAAGAGGTGAGAAATTTCTTCAGACCCAGGGAGGTGTGGAGAGGACAGAGGCACCCAGGCTGCCCCTAGCCTCTCCCCCCACTGATTCATCCTTTACCTGATCTGATTCCACAGAAGCTGCTTCCCCTCCATTGCAAAGATGAGATGGCTGAGGAGGTCTTGCCGGCATCACTTCATTCCCTGGGACAGACAAAGTTGGTGGGAAGCCAGAAGTACATGCTTGTCTCAGAAGTTATGGGATGCATGTCTAGCTGCACATGGATCTTAGAAAAAGTTTTATGTGTTCTTTGTAAGCAGCTTATATTTCAGTTGTGTGAAAACACATCTCTTTCCCTGTGGTTTCTTTGCCCCAATGTTCATGCAAGTCTCTCCTCTCCCCCTTCAACTCCCCTATTGTGGAAAAATAAGGGTAGCATGGGGAAACTCAGAAAAGGCTTTCTGACAGCCCCTGCTGTCTGAAAGACAAATCAAAGTGCTGGTCCCCATATATAAAAGAGTGAAATGTTTCAAATAAATACATTTTTTCAGCTGTGGAAAAGGCTGGAGAACAGTATTGTCACCCGAAGGTTACAGGAGCCCATGGATTTATTTCACAATCGGCACAGGGAGACCAAATTGAGATACAACATCAACTCTTACCCCAGGGGTCGCTCGATGAGCTAGATTCTTATTAAGATCATTAAATCATCACTTGGCAGGTGGGCATGGAAAATGTTTTTGCAAGGCTCCCCCCTTCCTCTTTAACTCCCTGATCGTGGAAAAATAAACGTAGTGTGGGGAAACTTGGAAAAGTCTTTCAGACAGCCCCTGTGCTCACGTTTGAGGAAATGGAAGGGCAGGAGCTGTCTGCAAGCCTTTGCAAAAGTGTCTTGGAAGCAGCTCACCTGCGAGAGCTGCTTCAAAGGGTGCTCTTGCATGGGACTGTGATCCCGTTTTAGATGGTCAAAGGGGATTAAATCCTGCTGCTTTGGCTGCCCGATCTTGTTCCTTGCTGGGAACAGGATCATGCAGCCAAGGCAGGATTAAACCCTGCCCTCTCACCCATCAGCTGACATCACAAGTGACATCAGCTGGTGGGTGTGGTTTGGGGAAAATGGCTTCAAGGACCAAATGGGACCCCCTAACAATGTTGAGTGGCCTGGAGGGGACAGGTCCCCTCCCCACCGGCTTACCCAGTGGCCCGTCTCTAGTGTTCGATGGACTCCTCTCTGCCTTAGGGAGATCAGTGTTCATTTCTGCAAACAGATTCTTTATCTGAAACAGCACCACAGACGGAAGACATGGAATGGGGAGAAATATTAGAAAAAGAATGACGGGCAAAAAACTAAAGGGTATCGTACATCCTTCAGTGGATGCTTTTAACGGAGTGTTTTGGGATACACTCCCTCACATTCTGAGCCTCTGAGCCTTAAGTTGTAATCGACTGGAAGGCACATAACAACAACAACAGGGACCCATTCCTTGGTAGAGAGGAGGGGGAAGGTAAAAAGATCCACTCCCTGATTTGGGTGTTCTGGTGGATCCAGGATGGATCAGCTGCACGTAGCCCAAATGCGTCCTCCCCGCATACACACAAAATGGGGTGGGGAGGAAGGAGCGACTCACCAGATTTCTGAAGCAACCAGACTTCATTCAGATGCAGCCCTCGGGAGAGACGAAGGCTCCGCAAGTGAGAAACCTGGCAGGAAAGGAGTTTGGAAGGAGGTACTTTTGATCTGGAAGGCCCCGCCCCCTCTTCCTCCTCCCCCAAATTCCCTTATGTTCTAGGAATCTGGTTCAGTTCATTTTAACCCATTGAGAGCCAAGCACCAGGATCACCTGTTGCAAAGCAAAGAGCCAAAGAGGAAATGCGCGTTGTGCACACAGAGGGAATTTTGGGCTCTCCCGGCTTGGCGCAGACACTTCAGGTTCCCAAGCGAGCAGGGCAATCCGAAGCGCGAGTTTAAAGGTGGGAAATGAGTGGAGCAAAACAGGCAGGAAAACTTCCAAGCGACTGATCTGTTCCCCCCCCAACCCTTCGTAGCAGATTCGGGGAGGGCGCACGGAGAGGAAGTTAATCCTGACCCCAAGGGAACAACTTCGTCGGACGCAGCCCCTAGATCCTTTTTTTTAAAAAAAAATAGAAATAAAACAAAACAGCTCAATCCGTTGAAAGGTCTCATGCAAGACGTCTGAATCTCTCGGGATGCTGGCGCCTGGATGGGCGAGCTCACCAAACAAGTGGAAGCACCCAGAGGAGGAAATACGGATGGATGGGACAACTGGACATTTTCAGTCCCCCTTCAATACTTGGGTGAATCTTACGCTGGATGGCTGCTTTTCGATTTGTTCCTGACTCTGTACTCTTGTTTCTCTTGTCCGTCTGGAAAATCAATAAAAACATAAAAAAGGAACGATGCCCATTGCGGCGCAAGGTCGCTAAGTAAAAAGTCAGTAAAAAGTTGTCAGAGGTCTTTGGCTAGAGCAGGTCTTTGAGGGGAGGATTTGCCGACTGTCTGAAAAATACCTTCAAACGAGACAAATCTAACACTATTGGGCCTTATATGAATGTTTATCGTTTAAAAATCCACAACAAGGCAGCAATAAACTCTGCAGAAGTTGCTGCTTCAGCCGGGCGGTCGACTCAGTGCAGTCCAGGCGGATACGTTGAGGGTGCTCTGCTGCAGTCGGCAGGATGGTCTGCTCAGTTCCCTCTAAACAAGCATTGTCTGCAGAGTCAAGTTGCCAACCAGTGAAGCTTTCCCAGAGGGTTTCTAGACTAGATGGTCTAGCTCAGACTCCTCTCTGGTGTGTTTGTGTATAAAAAAAGAAAGAAAGAAAAATGGTATGTGTAGCTCTCCTCCAGCAAAGGGAAAAAACAAGCAAACCCTGTTTCCATTGGTGAACCACTTTCTTGAGGCCTTGTTTCTTTGTTTTGTTGTAAAATTTCTGTATCGCTACAGTCCTGAGCTGTAAATTTTCAAAATTAAAATACCAATGCAACACAACAAAGAATATAATCAATACAATAATTTACCATGTTTGCCGGAATATAATGCACACCTCAATTTCAAAAGGTTGAATTCAAGATTATTATTATTTTATTGATACAGTAAACATGTTTGGAAATCCTTCAGCAAATATTCTTGCTGCCGATAAAACCGGAAACCTGTTGCTTTTCCGGCAGACTTCCTGTGTGTGTTTCCTAGGAACAAGGAACAGCTTCAAGCTGATGCTAGTACCATCCTGGACATGCTGAAGATGACAGTGGCACTCAGGAGCACCACAAGTTTATGACTGATACCTGAGATGCGGAGGCTATATTTGCACTGAGTGCATGAGTTGCTCATCAGCTTCCTTGAAGAGCTCAGCATCCACAACCACCTCAGTGGGTTGCCAAACCCTCTCCCTAGATGTGGTTTGTTTGTTTGTTTGATTTATATCCCACACCTCCTCCCAGTAGGAGCCCAGGGCAGTAAAAGATCTGAAGTAAGTACAATGGGCAATGGCTTCTGTCTTACAGATCTAAGAATGAAGTATGAAGAAATTTCCCTAAGATCTCATTCCTTAGATAAGAGCATTGTTTCACTCTCCGGTGAGAAGTTCATGCTCCATGCCCCACTTCTCCCCAGCACATGAGAAGATCAGGCACCCACATTTACAACAGCTGCATGGATTCCTTGATGAGAAATGAGACTTTCCTTCTAACTAAAGCTCTTTTCACATCCTAAGCATTCATTTGGTTTCTTCCCACTGTGAATTCTTTAATGGGGAAGGAGACGTCTCTTGGAGCTGAACTTTCCACATTCCAAGCACTGTTATGGTTCCTTCCCCGCTTTAAATTCTTTCATGGGAAGTGAGACTTTCATTCCAACTGAAGCCCTTTCCACATTCCCAGCATTGATATGGCTTCTCCCCACTGTGAATTCTTTGATGGGAAGTGAGACATTTCTTCCAGCAGAAGTGGTGGAAGAAGTGGTTAGGGACAGTCCAGTTTTTAAAAAAGAAGAGAAAGTTTCTAGTATCTGTTGAGATATGAAGCAAAATGTACATTTTCTGTGAGAAACTAGCCTCATTGCTTCCTTTTCTGACTAGTACACAATTTATTAATTCATTGAATTTGCACAAGCATAACTCCTGCATTTTTGATGAAAATGTCATTTCTTCCCCACCCCTTTTTAAAACATTTGTTTTTAACGATTTACTGTAAAATAAAATAGCGTTTCTTCTTTGCATCTGAGATCTGGTATGCTGCTGCTGTATATGGAGGTTTTATCCTTTATTTATTTATTTATTTTAAAATTTTATACCCGCCCTAGTTCCGAATTTCAGAATTCAGAGCGGCGTACAATAAACGTAATCCCAAATTGCTAACAACATAAAACAAGAGACCAAAACATATAATAGTATTATCCCTAAAAACAACTGTATCAGCACCAATTAAGTATTAAAAGCTTGCTGAAATAAAAATGTTTTGGTCTGGCGTCAGAAGTCAATGAGAGAAGAAGAAGACCGTATCTCAGGTGGTAAATTATTCCATAAAGTAGGGGCTACAATTGAAAAAGCTTTCTTTCTGGTAGCCATTTGACGAACAGAGAAGGTTGATGGAACAATGAGAGTATGGTCATTTATAGATCGTACAGGCCGATAAGGTTTATATTCCGTAATGCGATCTGACAAGTATGACGGCGCTAGACCATGTAAGGTTTTAAAGGTTAAAACCAGAATTTTAAACTGATAACGAAGACCGATGGGAAGCTAGTGTATTTGGAAAAGAAGAGGCGTAGTGCGAGCCCGCGGGCCGGTTCTCGTGATCATTCGGGCTGCTGCTCTTTGTACCAACTTTAGCGGCCGTAGTGAACTGACAGGAAGACCGACATATAAAGAGTTGCAATAGTCCAGCCGCGAAGTTACTAAGGCCTGGGTCACTTTTTTAAGATTAGACATATCTAGGAAAGGTCGAAGTTGGCGAACAAGTCTTAGTTTGGCAAAAGCCATTCTGGAGACAGCCGCAATCTGAGGTTTTAAAGTCAGGGTTGAGTCCAGGATTATACCTAAACTACGGACTTGGGTCTTAAGAGGAAGAAGAACTCCATCTAATAAAGGTAAATTTCCAGCTTCTTGAGTAGGATCTTTTCCGATTAGAATAACTTCTGTCTTTTCTGGGTTGAGCTTCAGTTTGTTTCTGTTCATCCAGTTCTGCACTGCAGCAAGACATTGATTAAGAGGGTGGATAGCCTCTTTAGTGTTCGGTGGAAAGGAACAGTAAAGCTGGGTATCGTCCGCGTATTGATGATAATGAATACCGAATTCTCTAATGATCTTACCTAAAGGTCTTACGTAGATATTAAACAACATCGGGGATAAAACCGAGCCCTGCGGAACGCCATATCGTAGTGGCCAGGGCTCTGAATAATACTCCCCGAGGGCAACCTTCTGGGACCTGCCTTCTAAAAAGGAGCGAAGCCACTGTAAAGCCGAGTCTCTCAGTCCTATTTCAAAGAGACGGTCCAAAAGAATGGTATGGTCGATCGTATAAAAAGCAGCCGATAGATCTAATAGGATTAGTAAAGACAAATTGCCCTTATCTAGTTCAAGCCGAAGGTCGTCAATTAATGCAACTAAGGCTGTTTCTGTCCCGTGGTTTGGCCTAAAGCCTGATTGGAAGGAGTCGTAGTAGTCGGTGGTGTCAATAAACGTTTGTAGCTGCATAGCTACGACTCTTTCGATGACTTTGCTCAGGAAAGGCAAATTAGACACTGGACGAAAGTTGTTTAGCAAAGAGGAGTCCAGAGAGGGTTTTTTTAATAATGGAGTGACTATCGCTTCTTTCAGGCATTCGGGTAAGCAGCTTTGTTGGAGAGACGAGTTAATAATTACGCAAAGCCAACTGGCTAGTTCAACTCTTGATGATTTTATAAGCCATGATGGACACGGGTCAAGTGAGCAGGTTGTAGGCTTCATTACATTTAATAACTGAGGAATGTTGGCTAGTTGAACAGGGCAAAAGGTGGAATATATAGTTGGACAAACTGCTTCAGACATACTAACAGTAGAATGTGCCGGTTCACCTGTATCTAGAGTAGAACGAATCTGGGCAACCTTAGCCTCAAAGAATGTAGCAAATTCTTGGCTGCGAGCTTGGGAATGGGCTATATTAGACACAGGTTGTGGTATATGCAAAAGGCCATTCACTATCCGGTAGAGCTCTTTTGATTGATTTCCTGCTAAGGCAATTGCAGTCGAGTAAAAAGATTTTTGAGCTGCTAGCCGCTTTCTTAGCAAGAGCTTGGTCGAATGAACTCTTAGTCTTTTGCCAACGCCGCTCAAGACACTGATAAGAATGCTTTATCTTTAGTAGTTCATTTGAAAACCAGGGAGCTGATTTAGATCTAGTCCCTTTCAGTGGGCGGAGGGGGGCCATTGCATCCACTGTATTTGTCATCATATTGTTCCACGTGTTAATCAGAATATGAATTGGCTCTCCCATGTGAGGAGCTGGGTAGTCATGAAGTCTGGATACAAACGTATCTGGATCTAATAGTCGTCTAGGACAGAACAATTTAGTAGTGGTCGAGTTCTCAGAGACAGAGAGCATTGCTGATAGCCTAAATTGTATCAAATGTATTGTATCACAGCTACTGAACTGGCTCTCACACCCCTTCCTTTCTTTGTCCACATCCTATTACACAGACTAGAGAAGATCACACAACACTTCCCTCCAAAATTGTATTCACCTATCTAGGACGGTGATTGTCTACGGTTCGCAGCCCATGTTGCCACCCTGTAAAAGCCTGGCTCCATTAACTCCTTCATGCAATCCAAACCCCTCACCCAACCTGCCAAAACCGTGGACAGAATTCTTTTTCCTGCCATCTTACGCCCTGGCAGTTGTGGACAATGGAGCTAGAGAAGCAGTGCTTATGCTGCTCTGTTGCATGTGTGTACACAGAGAGAGAGAGCAAGGAAAGAGTAGGGAATACTCTGTGTATATGTTATCTATCAATTTCCCTTGAATACAATATTTCCAGGGAGGAGCAAAGCAAAATACTGCAAGCTGGGAGGAGGCTAGTTTTTCTCATGAAAACCAAATACACACGGAAAATGTACATTTTGCCTCCTATCTCAGCTTCTACATCTGCTGGAAATTTACTCTTCTTTTTAAAAAAGCTGGGAATCTGGGATTTATGGTTTGAGGGGGCGAACTGGCTTCCTTACATCCCCCCTCCATGTAGCAGGGTTGTTAATTTTTAATCTGGGTCTCCTGCATTTGATTCCTTTGGGTTTTTTTTTTTTTAATGAGTGGTTTTCAGTAGTGATTTCTATTCATATCTCTAAAGATTCTCTCAACACCACAGGTGTTACATGTCTGAATGGGTGCATGCCTGTCAATCAGGATGGAAATTGTAACATCACGACTTTATTAATATTTTTGGGGGGGGGCACGAATTAACTCTAATAGAAGTACAGTTGAGGATTTGCTTCTGTTGAGATGTGATGAGCATTTCAGACCTGGTTTAAATCACTCCCTGCCCCAATATATCAAAGGGGCCCTCCTGGCTTTGCAGAGGGGAGGGGGAGTGGATTTGGGTAATGTGGGGGATCAGGAAGGGATCAGCTGCACAGGCTCCCTACCATCTTGCTGCATTCTCCACAAGATGCTCAAGACAGCAAGGCCATGTCAAGCCTGGAGGGGTTAGGTTCAGGACAGTGGTATAGAGCATGAGGACAACACAATCCCACCTCATCCCTGCTCTGTCCTAGATTGCAACACCTGCAGAACCTTTCAAAAAAGAGGTGTGCTAAGGACAAATCCTCCAAAACGTAAGAGGATTTGTTTCTTCAATATCAACAGACCTCTGCAGTGGAGGAGGGGAGCCTTTTTCATGTCGAGGGCCAGATTCTTCTCTTGCCAACCCTCCAAGGGCCAAGTAGGTGGGCCCAAAGGTCGGCATTAAAAGTACAATTATAAGCCATGTATAACACACAAACAATTCTTTAACCTCAAGGGGGTAAAAAATTGTAGTTTCAATTACACACATAGCCCACAAACAGTCATCATTGAACAACTTACAACACCAACATACAGTAAAGGCATAGGAAAAAAGAACCTTTTAAAGCTCAAGGAAAAAAAGGGTTGCTGCTTCAGATAGTTACAGCACTACAGAGAACGTGCAGCTTACAGCAGACACACAAAGCAATGCATAAGGGGAAAATATTTTAAATGATGAACAAACTACAAAAAAAAAAATCCTTCCACCGGCTGCCACAGTTTCTCAACCTTAAATTCAGAGATTACACACTGCAACTTGTATGAAACGGTGGAGGGAGGGGCAGTTTTCCAAAACTTCCAGTAAGGCAGCCCACAGATTATTCACCACCACCGTAAATTATGCACACACAAACAAATTATATGAAATTGGGGAAGGGGAGTTGCAGTGGAAATTTCCAAAAGTTTCATCCTCACAAGTTATTCACTTTTCATATGAGAAAAGTTACACATGAAGAATATAATCCACCTTGGCTGCAGCTTTCCAACTGCCCATACATAGCCAGAACATAGCCCCCACAATGCTAAAGCATGGAAATGAAACTCACTACATGACAGAGCGAAGGAGACATAAATTCAGAAATCACATCAAAGGCCCTTTATTTATTTATTTATTTATTTATACCCTGCCTTTCTTTTTATGCTAGAAACCCAAGGCGACTTACATATGGTTCCCAGGCTGTCTCCCATCTGGGCACTAACCAGACGTGACGTTGCTTAGCTTCAGCAGGGACCTGGCCTTATGTGCCTTCAGACCATAGCATGGGACCATGTGCCCCCTCCACGGGAGTTTCGGAGGGTGGCAACATGAGAACAGGCCCTCCACTTTGGTGGCCCCCTACTTGTGGCATGTTCTCCCCAGGGAGGCACGCCTGGCACCATCCTCATCTATTTTGAGGCAGCAGGCAAAGACTTTCCTCTTTCCCTAGCCTTTGGGCCCTTCACATGTATTGGTGGCGTCTTTTAGTGGGGCCAGACCTGTAGACCTGCCCTTTATTTGTATTCATGTGTTTTTTAGTTTTTTAATTGATTGTATTTGTTTTAATGGTTTTAATGTAAGTCACTGTGGGCCGTTTCTGTAAGCGACAAACAAGAAATCCCTAGATTCCATATATCAATGAAACTGAATCCAAACAAACAAGAAATCCCTAGATTCAATATATCAATGAAACTGAATGCTTATTGAAGTAATAGCTAGCAATAAGCCTTCTCTAGAGAATGGGAGGAGGAACGAGCAGTAAGACAAGAGCCCAGAGCATCCTTAGCAACGCCCTTGAGAATGGAGAGGAGGAAAACAAGGAAGAAGCAGTGAACTCAGAGCCCAGAGCGCCCTTAGCAATGCCCTTAAGGAGCAGTAAGCAAAGAGCCTAGAGAGACCTTAGCAACTCCCTTAACAACAGAGAATGGGGGAGGAGAAAAAAGGAAGGAGCAGTGAGCCCAGATCCCAGAGCTCCCTTAGCAATGCCTTTAACAACATATAATGAAGGGGGGGGGAGAGGAAGGAGCAGTGAGCAAAGAGCCCAGAATGAATGAATGAATCTTTATTTTTACCCTGCCCTTTTTCCAAAACTGGAACTCAGGGCGGCTTACAAATAAAAACTACACATAGGTAAAAAACATACAAAAATATAGAATTAAAATAGAATTAAACTATTCGTAACATTAAAACCATGAAACATACACTTAAGATACTAAGAGAATTTAAAACATTAAGAATAGGAGCGACCTTAACAACAGAGAATGGGGGGAGGAGAGAGGAAGGAGCGGTAAGCTCAGAGCAACTTTAGCAACGCCCTTAACAACAGACGTTCTAGTACAAAATTGCAACTGGCCCGAGCAATTAGGCTCATTTTTTTAGCCATGAAGAGGGAAATAATAATACAACCTGGCTGCCATGCAAATCTTCACAGACAATCAACAGGTGACGTCACCTGATTGACAAGGGTTACCGAAAATGGCCTCAGGAGCCAAAGTGGATCCCCCTGGATGGCCAGGATTGGCCTCTTGGACTGGAGGTGCACTTCCATGACCCCTGCCCCGCTTTGCGGAGATGAAGGAGAAGAAAACTAATTTCTGGCATTACTATGAAAGAGAACGGACCGTCTCCTAGCCTGGAAGAATGTGCCTAAAATCATGTCATTTTTTTTCCAGCAGTCCAATCAGTGGGGTAGCCAACTAGCCATGGCTTACAGCAGGGAAAAAATCCAGACCATTACTGTTTAAAGGCTAGCAAATGTATTACTACATAAACTTTCATGAAGAGTGATGCAAGTGACGGAGTGGACTGCAGCCCAAGAAAGCTTTTATGCCATAATAAATTTGCTAAGTCTTTAAGGTGCTGCTACTGTTATTTTTGTTGCTTTGCTAAAATTGTGAACATAAGAACATAAGAACATAAGAAGAGCCTGCTGGATCAGGCCAGTGGCCCATCTAGTCTAGCATCCTGTTCTCACAGTGGCCAACCAGGTGCTATCATCTCTTTTACAGGGTTGTTGTGAGGATAAGTGACTATAAAACAGATTTGAACCACTTACAAATGGTAGGGTGGTGGAGGGGATGGCTCAGATGAGAACTCTGTGTGCAGAACCTGTATGTGGTATGGCAGCAGAGATTGCACCTGAAAGTCCAGCGTCTGTAGGCCTGAAAATCCTGATTATATCCCAAATACTTTCTTTTATTTTTAGGTTGTTGCTTTTCAAGATTCCAAACCTGGCCAAATACACAAACCTCCCCAAATTCAAAACCAGGGACAGACAGGCTGGAGATAAGAATTTGTATTATTATCATTCTTTATTTATAAGTATTATATTTACATCCAATTCCACCTTTTCTCCAAGGAGCTCAAGCTACCATCCATTCCTCATGTCACCATGTTATCCTCACAACAATCCTGTTGAGGCAGGTTAGGCTGAGAGATGAGGAACAGCCCAAGGTCACATAGCACTTCATAGCTGAGTGCTCATTTTAACACTGATCTCCTAGGTTCTAGTCCGCTTAATATTCCTCCCTCCTATTCCACATTCTGCAAAGAAGACATAGAAATGAAAATGCTGAGGGAGGCACAAAATGGTTTCCACAGGTCTAGGAATTTATGGGGACCCTTGTTAACATTCCTGTTTTGTGCCTTAAAAGACTGATTCAAGCAGCAATCCTAAACAAATTTATCCGAAAGTAATCCCCATGTATAATTCATGGGGGGCTTACTTCCTAGTAAGGTATGGTTATTCTGGCATGAATAGGCATTGTGACAGCAATTCTGAACCAAGCTAAGATGCTTAATTAGGTGCTAAGGGTTGTATTCAATGCAGCACAAAGGGGAACATTCCATCAGAGCAAGGAATTCTCCTTGTGCAACAGAATATTCACCCCCTTTCTTTCCTTTGCATGCTCCCTAAATCTGTTCTGGGTTTCCCCCCAATCCTCCAGAATCAGACAGCACAGAGTATGCAAGGGGCCATTTCCATTGCAGTAGTGCTAATCCTTGCACTAGCATAAATATTTCATTAAATGACGTCCTAAGTATTTATACAGCTATAATGTTTAAGAGTCCACTGTTTTGTAGCAAAGGAGGAGGATAGGAAGAGAACCACAACAGGTGCTGAATCCACATGCTTGTCCTAGCAGAGATACAACAGTGATAGCAAGGGTCTTAACCCAAATAAGACATTTATGTCAAGGATTCAATACCTTGGCACAGTCATTAACCAAATTGGAGACAATAGTCAAGAAATCAGAAGACGACAAGAACTGGGGAGGGCAGCTATGAGAGAACTAGAAAAGGTCCTCAAATGCAAAGATGTATCATTGAAAACTAAAGCCAGGATCATTCAGACCATGTTATTCCCGATCTCTATGTATGGATGTGAAAGTTGGACAGTGAAAAAAGGAGATAAGAGAAAAATCCGCTCATTTGAAATGTGGTGTTGGAGGAGAGCTTTGCACATACCATGGACTGCGAAAAAGACAAATAATTGGGTGTCAGAACAAATTAAGCCAGAACCATCACTAGGAGCTAAAATGATGAAACTGAGGTTATCATACTTTGGACACATCATGAGAAGACATGATTCACTAGAAAAGACCATAATGCTGGGAAAAACAGAAGTGAGTAAAAAAAGAGGAAGGCCAGACAAGAGAGGATTGATTCCATAAGCCACAGACCTGAACTTACAAGATCCGAACAGAGTAACAGATGCTATTGGAGGACATTGATTCATAGGGTCACCGTAAGTCGAAATCAACTTGAAGGCATCTAACAACAACTAGGATTCCAGTTCAGTTCATCTTAACCCATCGAAAGCCAACTTTCTCCAAGCAGGAGCATTGCACATGCAGATGGGGTTGGGGACTCTTCAGGTCCCCCAAACAGATCTGGCAATGCAAGGCGAGGAAACAGCCATGCAAAGAAACCGTGGTGAGAGAGACCTAAGAGGCCTGGAAGCAAAGCTGCCCCCTTCCAATTGTGCATGATGTTGCTGCGCAGCACATGACTTTGGCTATACTAGAGCAGGTCTTTGAAAGGGGCGGGGAGATGCAAACTGAGTTTTAAGTTAAGAGACTTACTGCGTTACAGAGTTATTTTGCTAGTTAAAGAGTTTTGGTTAGAAGAGGAAGGAAAGAGGTTCAGAAAAGCATTTCGTCTTTTAAAAATATAAGTAGGATTTCTTAGTGGTTCTATCACTTTCCGTGAAGATTCATAATCTGCCCTATTCCCCTCACAGAGCTAAAGTCACCAGAACGGGCTGATGGTTAAACCGCTCTGGCTACCGGACCTCTGTCAGGGGAATAGGGTGTCTCCTAGCAACACTCAGCACCCTTCACAAACTACACTTCCCAGGATTCTTTGGGGGGAGCCATGACTGTCTAAAGCGAAATGTCTGGTGTGGGTGTGGCCCCGATTAGCCAAGCCAGGCAGCTGTGAGTCTGGCTTTCAGAACACTGACAGTTCTTACTGAGCATGCCCGGACCTATCATTGACTCCAATGTTAAATTTCTTAAATTAATTAAAAATCAGCGAGGCATTTTTTAAACTGCAGAAAATGAAGGTCAGAGTATGGGGCAAGGTCAGTAATAGGATTATAGATACTCTGTGAACATGGGTGATTCTTAATTTCAACAAATTATGAGAACACTGACAGAAAAAAGTCCAACAGGGGTCTGGATTTTTTTTCTCATTTTACACTCTGAACTCTTGATTCTTTCTGAGTGTTTTGTGTATCACCATAAAAACTAAGTGTTGTTAAGCAAGCATTTCTGAGTTCAGAACTATAAGTTTTGTAAGGTTCATTTTGAAATGAGCTTATGGGAAGCATCAGAATGGCAAGGGGGGTATTTTCAATTTAACATTGCAGAATGCGAAAAATCCACGCTGGCTATAGTATACAGGCACTCTTCTGGCTGTATAATCTGCAACTCATTGCTTTGTTATTTGATATTAACTGGTGTGTTGTTTTAATGCAACTGTCATATTACACATTTTGATAGGTCTTTCTAATTTTAGCTTTAACTGGTTTTTAGACTTTGTAAACTGCTTAGAAGTCTATTTTAGCATTAAACATTATAAAAATAAATAATATTGCTACTACTAATATATATTGTTAGCTACATCCAAAAGGCTAGTTAAGGTGAGGTGGTTGGTCATTATTCTCATGATTTAAATGTTCTTGAATGGCATTCACAGCCTTTGTTAAAGAGAGCTTTGACCAGGGGTGTAGTCATGCAGAGTTTCAGGAAGTCTCGGAGCAGGGTTACAATGTCTCCAGCATCCTACAAGGCAATCAGCATGAAAGGGGAGTGTATTAGCCACTGAGAAGTCTTCTAACATGATTGGATTTGAGCCATTCAGAGTGAAAGGACATTGGTCAAATACTGAGAAGACTCTTCTCAATAGCTAACACTCTCATCTTTCACACTTATTGATTCCTAGGCATAACCAAGGACCTCATTCTCAATCCCACAGTAATAAAAACAGGGAGGGACATGGCCGTAATTAACATGAAGGGACCTGAATTGGCTTTGACAGAAGCAAAGGGGAGGAGAGAAATTTGTTCAGGCCCAAAGAGGTGAGCAGGGGACCGAGGCACCCATTCCATAGTAGCTGCTTCTGCTCCACTGCAAAGTTGAGATGGCTGAGGAGGTCTCACCAGCATCATGGGTGGTGGGAAGGCAGTAGCACATGCTCAGAGGTTAAGTGAAAAATGTCCAAACTTTATTTGAGTTGTTAGCCACTCCAAGCTACTTACAACCCACTTATAAACCCAAACACAGATACATTATACCATTAAAAAAACATATAAAACGCGTACCATTCATTCAAATATATACACTATCTATATCTGTACACAAAACAACTCCCTATCAGAAAGCTTTGGCTGCGCACCAATGTGAACAAGTTAATCTCAGTCTCTCAAAAGCCTCAGGAAAAAACCTTGCGTCTATTTGGTGCTGAAAAGATGTCAGCGAAGGTGCGAGGTGGACCTTGCTGGGGAGAGTAGTCCACAGATGGGGGAGTCACAACTGAAAAGGCCCTCTTGGCACCACCCTCCGAGCCTCCCTGAGAGGGGGGCCCTAGGGAAGCACCCCAAGAGGAGACCAAAGCATCTGGGTAGGTAGTATTGGGAGAGGAGCTTCAAGTGTGGGCTTTCGAAAAACTTTTGTCTGTTCAGTGTTTGTACCCATTTTATATTTCAGCAGTGTGCAAACACCTCTTTCCCCCTTATGGCTCTTGGCCTGTAGCCAAAGTGCTGGTTCCCATGTATAAAGTCGTCACATTTTGTGAATAGGAGCATTTTTCACCTGTGGAAATGTCTGGAGAGATTAAAGATCAAAGGAGCCCATTTCAAAATTGGCAGAGGAAGACCGCACTGAGATACATCGCATTCATCCTTACCCAATGGTCTCTGTCTGGAGTCCTCTCCCTTTTAATTAAATTAGTGACCATTTCTGCAAAGAGGATTCAAAATAGAATGGGGAGGAGGATTACAAAAGGAATTGCGGAGGGGTAGGGAATATTTTTTCCCCATAAAAATGTAAATGTACTGCCTTCAAGCTGATTTCAACTTATGGCGACCCTATGAATAGGCTTTTCATGATGAGAGGCAGTGACTGGCCCAAAGTCACCCAGTGACCTTCATGGCTATGTGGGGATTCGAACCCTGGTCTCCCAGGTCGTAGTCCAGCACGTTAACCACTACACCACACTGGCTCTCTTTTTTCCCATACGTCTGGTAAATTTATGGCAGCCTTTGTTAACAATCCTGTCTAGAATAGTAAAGACTAACACATTCAGGCTGCATCCTATACATATTTATCAGGGAATAATTCTCATGGAGTTCAGTGGGGTTACTTCTGAGCAATGTAAGGTTATTGTGGCATGAACCCACACTACACATTTGACAGCAATTTGAACGCAGGTAAGACACTTAGATGCAAAGCATTTATACAACTGTAATGTTTAGATGCCCACCGTTTCTTTCCAAAGGAGGAGGATAAAGAACAAGAACAGGTGGACACTACACAACGTTTGTCCTAAAAGCAAACAGGGTCGGCAAGGACCACTTCTGAACCAAATGAGGTACTTTTTAGTTTCATCAGATGCTAAGTATTTGTACAACTGTAATGCCCAAGTATCCACAGAAACTTTGCAAGAGAGGAGGATGGGGAGAAAACCAGATCAACTTGGCCACGCCTTTGTGATGTCTTAGCAGCTCTCCCAGATCCAATGACCAGCAGCTGCCACTGCTTTTATGGTTTATTTATTTATTTTATTTATTTGTTAGATTTTTATACTGCCGCACTAGCATAGCTCTCTGGGCGGTTGCTCTCCTACATGAATTCTTTGATGACGGCAGAAGCTTCTGCATGTATTAAATCTTTTTCCATATTCCAAGCATTGATATAGTACCTCTCTGGTGTAAATTCTGCAATGGGAAGTGAGATGGGAGCTCTCACCTAAGCTTTTTCCACATTTCAAGCCTGCTATAGCTTCTCCAATGTATTCTTTGATGAGAAGTGAGGCCTGTCTTCCAAGTGAAGCTCTTTCCACATTCCAAGCACTGCTATAACTTCTCCCGTGTATGAGTTCTTTGATGAGAAGTGAGGCCTGTCTTCCAAGTGAAGCTCTTTCCACATTCCAAGCACTGCTATAACTTCTCCCGTGTATGAGTTCTTTGATGAGAAGTGAGGCCTGTCTTCCAAGTGAAGCTCTTTCCACATTCTAAGCACTGATATGGTTTCTCCCCACTGTGAATTTTTCGATGGAGAGTGAGACCATAGCTCCGATTGTAGCTCTTTCCACATTCCAAGCACTGATATGGTTTCTCCCCACTGTGAATTCTTCGATGGATAGTGAGAGTGGAGCTCTGACTGAAGCTCTTTCCACATTCCAAGCACTGAAATGGTTTCTCCCCTGTATGAATTCTTTGATGATTATGGAATTTTGTTCTACTATCAAAGCTCTTTCCACATTCTGAGCATTGATATAGCTTCTGCCCTGTATGAATTCTTTCATGGGAAGTGAGGCTTTTCTTCCAGATGAAGCTCATTCCACATTCTGAGCATTGATACAGCTTCTCCCCGTTGTGAATTCTTTGATGTGCATTGAAGCTTTTCTTCCAGATGAAGCTCTTTCCACATTCCAAGCACTGATATGGTTTCTCCCCACTGTGAGTTATTTGATGGGAGCTCTGATCGAAGCTCTCTCCACACTCCAAATATTTATATGCCTCCCCAACTCTGTGGATATTGTCATGGTCGCCCTTATTCTTGGTGTGCACGTCATGACCTTCTGCAGCGAATACAGAAATTGATTAGATTGTTAGGAGGAAATAAACCCCCAAATGATTGAACAGTGCCAATGAATGCTTATGATAAAGAAAGAAGGAACTTTTGATGGGAGGGCAATCTCTCTCAGCCTAGCCTATTTCACAAGGTTGTTGTGCAAGAAAATGGAACAACTGTGTGAATCTGCTTCTGTACTATTAGCTGTTAGCAGCAATGGAAAGATATGCTAAAATAACCAGGGCAGGCACCATCATTCAGTGGCAGAGAGAGTCATTTGCATGCAGAAGGTTGCATAACCAATCCCTGACTTGCCCAGCTAAAGCATTGCTGGAGAACCTTGGGCCCACAGGCCTCATTAGGCCTAGCAGGGGCCCTGATATAGCCTGCAAGGTTATTTTCCACAAACCTGCGACCTCCAATGTGGGCAGGTAAAGGCATGGCTACAAATGAATACCTGGGAACTTAAGATGTGCTCCTGATTGTTAACTGGCAAATGGAAATCTCTCTTAGCCCTGATCAGCCATTATAGGGAGCCCCATTGGGATCAGCCGCATTAGGGAGTTCTTCATCAGGATCTCCCTGTGCGCATAGTGGACCTCTCGGTGATCAGCTGAATGGCACTTAGAGCCATCGCTCTGAAATCCATTTGCTGGAGGTGTGAATATAATATGAGAGCGCTGATCGGCGCTAAGAGCCATCTCATTTGAACATGACCTCTCAGTGCTAATCGGCCGATTGGCATTGACTGCCAGTCTTCAAAGGAGCTCAAATTCACAGGTGGATGTCTCGGGCCAGCTGTCCAAGTTGGCCCACAGGGCTCAGGGAAGGAAGGATCCAGCCTCCTGGCCAGGCCTAGTCCCCCATCTCTGAGCCAAAGGATCTTGGATGGAGCCCTTAGATGCGCTGGGCACGAGACTTTAGAGAGATGCTGCCTGTCAGAACAGACAATACTAGGCCAGACAGGACAATGACTATGGCAGGCTTATGGGATTGTATGATGCCTTTGGTCTGTATTTAGGACATTGCTCCAGATCCATCGTGGCACTCAGGGAAACGTTATAGTGACAAGTTGCAGATGCCTATTAAGAGTTATAGTTGCCTATAAAACACACTGAAGCCAAATATCAAAATATAGTTTTGTTTGGGGGGAGGAGGAAAGAATGGAAAAAAAGTGTGTGTGTGTGTGTGAACTAGAGGAAGCCGATTCAGAGACAAAACAATAGACTGCTGTCCATTCATGGTTAATCCTGTCAATGGCACTGTTGTTGTTGTTATTATTTGATTTATATCCCACCCTTCCTCCCAGCAGGAGCCCAGGGTGGCAAACAGAAATGCTAAAAACACTTTAAAACATCATAAAAAGACCTTAAAACAAAACAAAGTTAAAAACATTTTTTAAAAAAGCTTTAAAAACATCTTTTTTAGAAAGGGTTAAAAACATATTATTAAAGAAAACATATGTTTTCTGGCACTGTTGAGCCAGATCAGAATATTAAGATTAATTGCATGGATCAATAACTGAAGTTTCACCACAGATATTATCGTCCAACAGGGAGACTTACCGAGAGAGGCCACGATCCCACCATTCTCCTCCATGACTTCCTTATGCAGAGCTCTCTGGTCAGCATCCAGCAGGGCCCACTCCTCCTCCGTGAAATGCACGGCCACATCATCAAAGGACACTGAACCCTAAAAGAGAAAGGAAACATTTCATCCTCATAAACAGCTTAAAGATGATTTACCGCTCACTGCTGCAATGCTTTCTGCTTATTACTTGCGGCCTTGTTTTAATGGGATTGCTTTACTGTGCATGTTAATGATTTTGTTTTATTTAAAATATATCTGTCCTGCACTTGGGCACTCAGGGCAGCTCACAGCGCAACTGCGTGTCACAGTAAATAAAAACAAAACATTGAAATATGTAAGAATACATAACATACAGTGAACATTTAAGAGGGCTGATGTTAAAAGGCGACTGAAGAGGAAAAACTAGAAATGGGGAGGGAAATAAAATGTTTCAAGCTATACCTTCAGTCCCTCCCAAAGGCTCTCCGGAAAAAGATGGTTTTCAGAAGTCTCCCAAACACCATCAGGGAGTGAGCAGAGTGGCCTTCCTGGGGTAATGATGGCTGTTTATATTTTAATATTTGCGAAATATTTGGTTTTTATACTGCCTAGGAGGCTATTCTAGAAGCAAATAGTATAGATATATGAAAACAGTGTTACTCTAAATAAATGATGCTAGCTACATTCAAAGGGCTAGTTAAGATAGTGGCTGGTCATGATTCTCAGGACTGAAGCCTTCTTCGAGTAGCCTTGAAAGCGGTTCCGGAGGGCAAGTTGCAAAGAAGCAAACAGGACGACAGAGACTTGTTCAGGCCCAGGGAGGTGAGCAGGGGACAGAGGCACCCAGCCCACAGCCTCTATTCCCTCCGTGATTCTTCCCCCTACCTGATCAGGTGCCGCAGCAACTGCTTCCCCTCCGTCGTGAATAAGAGACAACTTAGGAGGTCTTCCTGGCAGGATTTGGTCACCTGTGAGAGACAAAAAGTGGTTGGGAGCCAGCAGGACATTCTCGTCTGAAAGGTTAAGCAACACATGTCTAGCTCTGCATGGGCCTTAGAAAAAGTTTTGGTTGACTGTTTATACACATTTTACAGTTTTTGTTGTTATGTGCCTTCAAGTCGATTACAACTTATGGTGACCCTATGAATCAGCAACCTCCAAGAGCATCTGTCGTGAACCACCCTGTTCAGATCTTGCAAGTTCAGGTCTGTGGCTTCCTTTATGGAATCAATCCATCTCTTGTTTGGCCTTCCTCTTTTTCTACTCCCTTCTGTTTTTCCCAGCATTATTGTCTTTTCTAGCGAATCATGTCTTCTCATGATGTGTCCAAAGTATGATAACCTCAGTTTCATCATTTTAGCTTCTAATAATAGTTCTGGTTTAATTTGTTCTAACACCGAATTATTTGTCTTTTTCGCAGTCCATGGTATGCCCAAAGCTCTCCTCCAACACCACATTTCCAATGAGTTTATTTTTCTCTTATCCACTTTTTTCACCATCCAACTTTCACATCCATACATAGATTGGAAATACCATGGTCTGCATGATTCTGACTTTGGTGTTCAGTGATACATCTTTGCCTTTGAGGACCTTTTCTAGTTCTCTCATATCTGCCCTCCCCAGTCCTAGCCTTCTTCTGATTTCTTGACTGTTGTCTCCATTTTGGTTAATGACTGTGCCAAGGTATTGATAGTCCTTGCTTTTAAAGTTTAATTGTGTGAAAACACCTCTGTCCCCCTTTAGGCTCATGGCCGCAGACCAAAGTGCTTGCACCCATGTACAAAGTTGTGAAGTGTATAAGGGCACTTTTGGAGCAGAGGAAAAGGCTGGAGATAAGCGTCTTTCCCCAAGGGCAAAGGAGCCCCTGCATTTATTTCAAGATGGACAAAGGGAACCAAATTGAAACACATCCTATTAATCTTTACCCAGTGGCCTTTGCTTGGCGTCCCATGGGATCCTTTCTGCAGCAAGGAAATCTGTGCCCATTTCCGCAAACGGATCCTTTCCCTGAAACAGGAACAGATGTTGAAGACACTGAATTGGAGAAGGGTTAGAAGAGAATGACAGAGGCAAAACGTTACAGGGTATCAGATATCATTCCTTTAAGGCTTTCCTGAAAAGGTTTGACAAGTACATGGCGCGTTGGGACACCCTCCCTTGCACTCTTGGCCCCTTGGCTATATCTCAATGAAACGCTCTCACCTGCTGCTCTGCCTGCTTCTTCTCCTCTGCCCGGCTCAGAAGGAAACCTTCGGCCAGGGCCACCGCCTGGGAAGTGGTCTCCGCTCCACATTCCCTCACCCAGCTCTCCACTTCCGGTGGAAGGACAGCCAGGAACCGCTCTAGGATCACCAGGTCCAGGATCTGGTTCTTTGGGTGTTGCTCTGGCTTCAGCCACTGTTGGCAGAGATGATGGAGTCGGCTGCAAAGCTCTCGGGGACCATCAGCATCCTTGTAGCGGACATGCCTGAAACTCTGGCGCTGTACATCTGAGCTGAAGGTGTCCTCCTCGCCCAGAATCTTCTGCACTGTTCTTTCCCAGAATTCCTCACTGCTCCCAGCTGGGGTGATACGGGTTCCTCTTTCTGCTTCAGGGGCATTTGAGTCTTCCCCATCCATCTTTGATCTGTGCTCTGGGGAAGCTTCCAAGAGGGCTGAAGGAACTCCTTTGTCTCCTGCCAATTTCTGTACCAAGGCTAAGAGTATCCTAAATTAGAGGTGCGACCAAGTCCTGCAAAGCCAAGACATTGTTGTGTTATAGAAATATTACAGTGTCAGGAGTGTGGATGAATCTGGCTAGCAACCAGGATTTCTCCCTGAATGAAAGCCTGATGAATGCTGATACTACAAGAGAAACTAGAGGGGTATTTTTTTTGGGGGGAGGGGGAAGATTTCTCTGCATATGTCCATGGATTAAAGCCTTCAGTCTGGTTGAGGGTCAGAAGGTGCAGCATCTGCCCCATACCCCTCCTTCCCTGCTGTGCACACTCCCCCACTCCGCCTCCCTCATCCCTTTATCACTCAGAGCTCAACCTTCAGGGCTGTGGCCCAGCGGTAGGACAGCTGCTTTTCAGGCAGAAGGTGGCAAGTTCATGCCCCAGCAATACTGAGCCAAATGGACCAGACAGTATAAGGCAGCCTCCTGTCTTTCCACATTTCCCTACGACCCCTGTCCTCAATCTGTAGCCACCACGTTCTCTTTCTGCCTCCCTTACGCTAAACTACATTGAAGCTGGTTAAATGAAGGCCGGCATTCAGCAGAAGCACTCTTCCTGTATTCATTCTCTGATTCATAGCTCAGGGACCCACTGAATTCAGAAAAGCATAGAACCTACATTTTGGATTGAAACGTTTAGGCATGTTTGATTATCATAGAATCGTAGAGTTGGAAGGGGCCTATAAGGCCATTAAGTCCAACCCCCTGCTCAATGCAGGAATCCAAATCAAAGCATTCCCGACAGATGGCTGTCCAGCTGCCTCTTCAATGCCTCCAGTATTACTTACTTTAACTCCCCCTCCCCAATCTTCCCTGCCTTTGAGATCTGGTAGACTGTTTCTATATATGGAGGCTCTCTTCCTCTTTGCCCTCACACCACCCATTTGCCATATCCATGCCCTAACGTTTTCCTAACTGCACCAGGTCCCCCCCCTTCCTTTCTCTCTCCATATCCTATTGTACTAGGGTTGCCAGGTTCATGGCTTGAGACTGATCCTGTATCTTTAGGAAAAGAAAAAATCAGCCAAGCGCAGGTGTTCTTGCAACGCTGCAATGGGAAAAACCACAAGGTGGAATTCTGCTCAGGAGGTCTTCTGTATCTTTAAAAGTTGTAGAGGGAGAAGGGAGAATTCCACCTTGCGGTTTTTCCCATTACAACACCTGCACTTAGCTGACTTTCTCTTCTCCTAAAGATACAGGATCAGTCTCAGGCCATGAACCTGGCAACCCAGCAAGAGAAAAACACCCCACATCTCCAGCCAGCGGCGCTGCAAAATTATGCAGACGTATCCCTAACTGGGAGCGTTCTTATCTACAGCTTTAAAACTCCACTCTCGCCCATCTAAAGCTGCAATCCAATCCTTTTTGTGGGAAGGACGCTTTAGACAAAGGCTACCACTCAGCTGAAGTAGTCTTATTGCATTCATCATCTGTTTTACAGTTTATGGCTCCATTGGATTCAGATAAGTATAAAACCTATATTTATTACTGAAACGTTTAGAATAATACACTCATAGAGTTGGAAGGGTCCTATAAGGCCATCAAGTCCAACCCCTTGCTCAATGCAGGAATCCACATTAGGAATCCATTTCAGTATTTTTATTACTTTAACTCCCCCTCCCCAATCTTCCCTGGTGGACTGCTTCTACATATGGAGATTCTCTTCCTCATACCACCTATTCGCCGTATCCAGGGTCTCATATTTTCCTGACGGGACCAGAACCGTGCCCGTCTTGTTCTCTCCCCCAGCCTCCCCCCTCCAGCCTGCTGCGATCCAAAATTTCATCCACGCATCACTAACGGGGACTGTTCTCCTCTATGGCTTTAACACTCTGTTCTCACCCGCGTCAAGCTGCAATCCAATTTAACCCCTTCTGTGGGAAGAGAGCTTTTCCCCACCCCATCTCTTCACCCGGCAAGTGTGGGCGACGGGGCTGCAGGCGGGTTCTGGCTTATTCTGTTAATCGACTTTTTAATTTCCCTTTACTACCACAGGTCTGTTTCCTTTCACTTCAAGCCTCTCCTGCGGTTGGTCCCTTTGACTGAAGGAAGTGGTCTTCAGGAGGGCTTAACATCTCTAGGGTTGCACGTCTGAATGGGCACATGCGCGTCCGTTGATAAAACCAGTGCCTGCTTTTGGGGGGGGGATTAATTCTAATTGAGGCACGGCTGAGGATTCTCTTCCAATTGATTCAGCACTGCAGACTCCCTCCGCCCCCCCATATCAAAGGGACCTCCTGGCTTGAGAGGTAGGCAGACGAGGGAATCTGCATTGCCTGATTTGGGTGCTGTTGCTGTAGTGGATCCCGGATGGATCAGGTGCACAACCCCCCCCTGCATCCTCCCCTATGGCCCTGGGACCCCTCCCCAGACAAATGTGCATGGAGGGGGGAGAGGAGGCTCACCAGATCCCAGATGGGGCCACCGATGCAATTCCTGGGAGAGACAAAGGGCACTTTCGCCCCAGAAGCCAGAAGCCCGGAAGGAAGTGACTGCGCAGGGAGGTGTTTTTTCCCTTCTGGGGGACCACGCCACCTCCCCCTCCCTTTCCCATTCCCTTCCACTCTAGGAATTCAGTTTATTTTAACCCTTAGAAGGCTAAGAGTAGACCCGTCCCTCTCTCAAAGGAGGAGCCAAAGAGGAAACGTGCATTGCAGACGCGTGGTGGGTTCTGGCTCCTCCCGGCCTGGTGAAGGCTCGGGGGCGGGAGTGAGGGAGTGAGGGAGGGGGAGCAGCCCCGCCACGTTGCACATGACGTTGCTGCTCCCCCCCTCATGGCCGCATGCAAATAGGAACCCGGAGGAAAAAGTTTTCTGCCTCTTTTCTGTGGTGTAGCGGTAACAGCGTCGGACTAGACCAGGGTTCAAGTCCCCGCTCTGCCATGAAGCCCAGTGGGTGGCCTTGGGCCAGTCATTGCCTCTCAGCCTAGCCTACCTCACAGGGTTGTTGTGAGGTTAAAATCTGGAGGTTTGCACGCCCCCTCGGAGGAAAGATGGGGTATAGATGTAATAAAGATTGGGACAATGTTTGTTTTGGGGGGTGGGCGGCAAAGAGAGGGGGACTTCAAAACTGCCCTTTCAGAATCAGAAGTCCTTGCCACTGCTGAGGTCCAGGACTGCCATAATTGTTATTTGAATTTATATCCCACCCTTCAATAAAGCTCTAAAAACATATTTAAGTTGAACATCTTAAATATATATATTTAAAAAGTAAATTCCAGTACAGATGCAGACAGGGATATGTTGGATGTTGGATCTGGCGCAAGCAGATGCCCAGGATGCAGAACAGTATAGTGACAGGCTAGATGCCAGTTGAAGGAATGAGCCGGACAAGCAATAAGTTTTAAGAGTTACTTTACTGACAATACATCACAGCTCTCTCTGTACAAACTCCTCGACCCCCACACTCACAAGTGTCTGCTGGCCCTCTATATAGATAAGGCCAGCTGCCCGAGCCTACGTGTCCTTGAAGATGGCTCGAGCTCTGCCAACTTTCGCTTCTAAGTCACGTAGCTCACTTGTGGAAATTTAACCTCTGCTTTCTCGGTTTAATAGCCAACAATCCCCCACCTTAAATTTCCACATTCAGCCAGTTACATTTCTCTTCCATTTACATGTGTTACATTTTACATGTCATTACATTTACATCATTTGGTTTTATTCTTCTGATACATTTCCTTTTATTTCAGTTTACATCACTTTCATTTGTAATACAGTTACTCCATTGCAATCTCAGCATCATTTTCATTATATTTCATTACTCTTCATGATTTCCATCATCCCACTTTTTCCAGTTACTGAAGTCTATATGTTTAATGGAATTTATTTTAAATCTAACAGGTGGAATACCTTTTGTTGTTCTCTCTGATCTGCGTGGTTGTATTTCTGCCTTAGTGTCTGTGTCTGTGTCAGGCGATTCCTCTGTTTCTCTCTCAGAGCTAGAACTTGATTCACTACTGCTGCCTGTTTCTTCTTGTTTTATTGGTACTGTGTCTGCCTGTTCTTGTTCATTACTACCTTCAGTGTTTCCCAACTCCACATATGTTTTCTCTTCCCAATCCTGCTCTATTGCTTGCACGCTTCTGCTTAACACTACAGACCTTTGTTTTGGCAGCCATATTCTGTAATACGTGTTTTCAAATCCCAGCATGTACCCTTTGTCTGCTCTCCTTTGCAGCTTCCCTGTCCTTTTATTTTTGGGAACATGTACCCAGCATTCTGCTCCAAACCTAATCAAATGGTTTAATCTGGGTTTTCTGTCATACAATTTCTGATAAGGAGACATTCCAGTGGCCTTATGGAATATTCTGTTTTGAATGTAAGCAGAATACAGAACACACTCTCCCCAGAAACCTTGTGTTAAAGAGGAGTCACATAGCATTGATCTTATTGAGTCCTGAAGCAACCTGTTCCAGTGTTCAGCTAACCCGTTCTGATGAGGACTATAAGGGGCTGTTAACTCCTGTTTTATTCCTCTTTTATCCAAGTATTCAGTAAAAGAGTGTCCTAAGAACTCTCCTCCTTGATCTGATCTTATTCTCTGTATTTTGACACCAAACTGCACTTCAATTTTTGTAATAAATCTTTTCAGTTTCTCTGCAGCTTCACTTTTAGCTTTTAGTAAATAAACAGTGCAGAATTTTGAAAAATCATCAACTATTGTCAGGAAATATCTTGCACCCCCCTGAGTAGGTTGAAATGGCCCCACTAAGTCCACGTGTATTAATTGATAAGGTGCATTTGTACTGGGCATGGCTTCTTTGTTCTTTGCAGCCACAACTGCCCTAGTTTGTTTACACACGTGGCAGTCTACATATTTTTCACAGTTTCTCAATGTCACATCATTACTGTTCTCTGTTGTTTTCACCACATTTTCATATCCTATATGGCCTAGTTTTCTGTGCCATAAATGAACACAATTATTATGGGGTTTCTTATTAGCACACATGAGTACATGATTTGTTTGTTTCACGTGTAAGAAGAACAATGAGTTCCTCACTATTCCTTTCATGAATATTTTTTCTCCTCTCATAATATGCACTGAACCCCTTTTGAACATTACAATGAACCCCATTTCATTGAGTTTCGACACAGCCATAATGTTGACTTCAATGTCAGGAACAAACAGCACATCTGTCATAATGGTATTGAAACCTGCTAATTTCACTGTACCCCTACTTTTGATCTGTTTCTTAGATCCATCAGCCATTATTACATGATCCTCTACGTCACAAAATGTATGAAACATAGATTTATCCTTGATTATACTATTTGTTGCCCCACTGTCAATTGCCCATAAATCTTTACAGTTATTTCCCTGCTCATTGTTAATACATTGCTTATTCTTACTAGCATAGATCACCTGTACACATGGTTTTCTTCCTCTTCCTCTTCTTCTTGCTTCACAATTCCTTTGAAGATGTTGTTTGGAACCACAAAAGTAACATGCTTTTTGTCCATACAGTCTCTCTCGTGCTGCTTTGTTGTTCAGCTTTCCTAAGTTGTGTTTAGACTCAGTCCTTTCTTGCTTTGCCATTTCTTGCCTTCTTTGAAATTCTTGTAAAAGTTTGCCTTCTATATAATCCATATTGAGATTTGCATCGTCCATTGCTTCCAAAGAGCTCACCAGACTATCATAACTTGAATCTAGTGAAGATAATGTGATATACACTTTTTGCGTTTGAGAATGTTCAATTTCACGTTCTGACAACTCAGTAAACAGTCTGTTTATTTCCAACAAATGCTCTGACATGGTTGTATCTCCAGATAAGCACATCTGGTACAATCTTCTGGCAAGATATATTTTAGAACTGGCAGTCTTTTTCACATGAATATTTCTTAAAGTTTCCCAGGTTTCCTTAGCTGTTGTTGCATCACGCACGTGCAGTAGTTGAGAATCATCAATAGCAAGAACAATTAACGCCTTTGCCCTCTCATCCAGCCTTCTCCAATTTGCTGGAATAGGCACCCCGGCGGGTGGGTCTTCTGCGATAGCTTTCCACAGGTCTTCTTTCACTAGAAAAGCCTGCATTCTCTGTTTCCAAGTGCCATAATTTTTCCCTGTCAGCCTTTCCAAGGGAATCCCGGCCGATAACGTAACAGACATACTTTCACTTTTCACAGTTCACCGCCTTTGTAATTAGAGCTTCTCACCTCTGTCCTTCAGTTAGGTTTTTTTTTTCCCACGGCTCTCTCACAGCTTTCAGCTCAGCTTTCGGTTTCTCCGTCTCTCTGCTGTTTTACTCGCTGGTCTGCAGTTCTGGCTTTTCTCTGCCGCTTTTCTGCAATCCTCAGCACCAGGTAACCATCAGCACCAGGTAACCATCAGCACCAGGAAACCATCCTCTGCTACCACTTGTTGGATGTTGGATCTGGCGCAAGCAGATGCCCAGGATGCAGAACAGTATAGTGACAAGCTAGATGCCAGTTGAAGGAATGAGCCGGACAAGCAATAAGTTTTAAGAGTTACTTTACTGACAATACATCACAGCTCTCTCTGTACAAACTCCTCGACCCCCACACTCACAAGTGTCTGCTGGCCCTCTATATAGATAAGGCCAGCTGCCCGAGCCTACGTGTCCTTGAAGATGGCTCGAGCTCTGCCAACTTTCGCTTCTAAGTCACGTAGCTCACTTGTGGAAATTTAACCTCTGCTTTCTCTGTTTAATAGCCAACAGGATAAGGGGCACCCACAATACACTGTCTCGGATCTACACCGAACATTTAAAGCACATCCAAGGCGCATTTAAAGCAGATGGCTTCGCCGAAAGAATCCCGGGAACTGCAGTTTGCTAAGGGCGCTGAGAAGTTGCAGCACCGTGAGGAGAAAACCAGAGTTCCCAGAATTCTTTGGGGGAAGCAGTCATGCGCTTCAAATGTGTGTAGGATGTGCTTTAAATGCGTGGATCTGCAGCATGTCCCTACAACTTCCACCTATGGAGCTCTCCCTGAGTTTTTTTTTTGGGGGGGTCCCTCGTACAATTGAGGCAGCCTTCGGTGGGGGTCACTACACATGCTCTTTGAGGGAGTGTAGTCAGTTTCCCTTTTGCTACGCTGATGGTAAGGGGATTTTTGTTGTGGGCCTTCATGAAGTTGACCAGGATCCTTCTAGCTTTCAAACGTCACCAGGGCATGGAGCAAAGATTTGGATTTGGTGCTGGCTGTTGTTCATTTTCCAGTTTAAAGCACAGGGCAATTTCTAGCCCTCAGGTCAAACTTGGCCTGTCAGGGGTCCCACTGTGGCCTGTGGAGGTGTTCTTTTCCCCAAACCATGCCCACCTGCCCCACATCCCTTCTCAGCTCCCAGCCAGTCTCTCTGTCATGGGAAGCCGTGGCTCAGTGGGAGAACAGCTGCTTTGCATGCAGAAGGTACCAGCTTCAAACCCTGATGGCCTCTCCAGGGAGGGCTGGGAAGGTCTCCTGTCTGAAACCCTGCAGAGCCGCTGCCGGTCAGTGTTGACTTTACTTAGCTAGATGGGCCAAGGGTCTGACCCAATATAAGGCAGCTTCCTGTCTTTCTGTGTGTCAGTGCCAGCCTCACAGGAAACTACATTGTAAGTTGGGTTAAATAAAGGCTCTCATTCAGCTGAAGAAAGGCCGATGGTCTTGTAATGGAAGCACTCAAAGGCAGGAGACTCTGATTGAAAGCTGCCGGGGTGGGGGTAAAGGAGGCAGTCCCCCCCCATGAACCATAATCTGCAGATTCTCAGCTTTTGTTGTTTACAAATGCCGAGTAAGTTCCGACCATTTGTGGAATTTGAGATAGGAGGCAAAATGTCCATTTTTGTGTGAGAAACTAGCCTCACTGCTTCATTATCTGACTTGTACACAGGTTGTTAATCCATGGAATTAACATAAGCATAAAACCTGTATTACTAATGAAAGCATATTTCCCCCCTTGCTTAGATTTATTTTTAATGATTTACTGTAAAACAAAATTAGCATTTCTTCCCTGCATCTGGGATCTGGTACACTGCTTCTGTATATGGAGGTTTTATTCTTCTCACAGCTACTTGGGTTGCACTCACGCCATTCTTTTGCCATATCCCTGCCCTGATGTTTCTCTAACTGGATAAGATTTTCTTCCCTCTTTCTCTCCCCTGCCATTCTGTATATCCTTAGACAGACACCTCAGCTAGAGAAAAACACACCACGTGTCCATCGTTATGTTCATGGATTATTAACTAGGACAGTTATTATTTAGGGTTTATCTCTGCTTCTCTTAATGCCTGAAGCTGAAATCCAAATCCCAAACTGCCAAAGGTGCAGGCAGAAGGCTTTTGGCCTCCCTTGCCAGCAGGGGTGAGCAAAGGGACTGAGGATCCAGTGATGGTTACCCTGCCTTGTTGCACCCCACCACTGCTGAGCAGGGTTTGGAATGCTCTGTTTATCTGTTTTTATTTTCATTATTACTATTACATTTATTGCCTGGACTTCACCAGCAGGTCCCAGGATCAACATTAAAGAAAAAGTTAAAAACAGATTACACTTGCAGGATTAGGATTTGTTTGAATTTCCCTTGAATACAGCAGGTCAAGAATGTCCACAGGACGGGCGGGGCAGAGCAATACACTGGAAGCTGGGAAGAGGCTAGTTTCTCACACAAAATACAGGCAAAAAAAGTGTACCTTTTGCCTCCTATCTCAAATTCCCCTAGAAAATTGCTCTCCTTTATAAAAAAACAAAATCTGGGAAATCTGTGGTTGATGGTTCATTGGATGGAGCAACTGTCTCCCGTATATCCCACCCCATCCCGCAATTTGACACCTGGTTTCCTTTCAGTCTGTTTTCTTGCATTTGATTCCTTGGACCAAAAGCCCACCCTTAGTTTTCAGGAGTGCTGAACCCCTTTCCCCTCCTAAATGTTCTTGTTTTTAGCCTTCCTCCTTCTGCCTCCCCTTCATCCTCTGCTTTCTCAGTTGTTTCTCAACAATTCCTTCTCGCCTTCCATTTTCTGTTCACCCTCACCCTCCTCTGCCATCCAGCCTCCCTCTTTCGGTGTTTCCAAATTTATATCCCTGGCAAGCTTCTCCAGCTGCAGCTCATGAGATCAGGAAGCCCGTGTTTGAAAAACACAAGGAGGAATGGCTCAGTGGCTGGGCTCACCCAAATTCCAGGGTGTAGGATTTTGAAAGGAGGAATGCATTTGGGTCCCTTTAGGTCCCTAGTAGAGTGGGGAGGACATCCTGGCTGGGAGTCCAGAGTCTGTGAGTTCAAATCCCCGCTCGTGTCTCCTGGGGGTCAAGGGCCAGCTAAAGATCACCCCCACAGGGAGTGGCTCAGGGGTTACGTGCCCTGCCACTTGTGCAGCTGTGGGCAAGCTGCAGAGTCCCAAGGAGCCCAGTTGCCCCCCAGCTGGCAGTTGCGCACAAGGAAGGGGCTGGCTTGTGCAGCGGTGGCAAGCTGAGCAGGCCCTAGCCATCTGGGGAGGACTAGCCTCAGAGGGAGACAATGGGAAACCCCCTCTGAATGCCGCTTACCATGAAATCCCTATTCATATAGGGTCGCCATGAGTTGGGATCGACTTGAAGGCAGTCTATTTCCATTTTCCCCAACGAATGGGGAGTTTTGCAAGGGGAGTAGGCAGTGGGTGGTGACTAAGGAATCCCCTGTGGCTTCTTCCCTTCTGGGGACACCACTGGGGGGGCAGCAAGGACTTCACCCACATAAAAGTGGCAGATAGAGGTAGGAAGGACCCCCCCCCCGAGCTGAGAGGCAGGGAAGTGGAGAACTCCCAGGATGAGACAGGAAAAGCTGCCAAGTGAGTGCTGGGAGAGTCTGTCGTTTTCTGTGAGGGTTGGAGCAGGAATCAAGCACTACATTTGCAGGGAGAATGGATGACTATTTTACGTGCCCTGGTTCTGATTGTCCCCTCCCTTATTTCTTAGGTTGTTGCTGTTATATATGTATTATGTTTACCGTTGAATCTGAGATTTTATGCATTTCTTATCAATGCTTGGATTTTTGCATGGTATAGATGTCATGTTAAGCACTGACACATATTGTTTGTTACTCTCTGTGTTGCAAAACACCCTGGGGGCTCTTGACAAACGGGGCTATTTAAATGTAATAAATAAGTAAGTGGGACTTAACTCCGTATGGAAGATAAGGCACTTAGATAGGCGCTAAGTATGGATACAACTGTAAAGTTTAATTGTCCACTGTAAACTTTGCAAAGTAGGAGCGTAGGGAGAGAACAAGTGGAGGCTGCACAACTTTCCTCCTAGCAGAGAAGCAACAGTGTTAGCAGGAACCCCTTCCAAACCAAAATTAAGTTCAGTTTAGGTAGATGTGAAGTATTTGTACAGTTGCAGCGCTTAAGGGGCCACAGTAACTTTGCAAGAGAGGAGGATGAGGAGAACACCAGAAGAAGGTGCCCACACCTCTGTGACGTCTTAGCAGCCCCTCCCAGATCCAATGACCAGCAGCTGCCACTGCTTTTATGGTTGGTCTCCTACATGAATTCTTTGATGACGGCAGAAGCTTCTGCTTCTATTAAATCTCTTCCTGAATTCCAAGCATTGCTATAGCTTCTCCCCTGTATGAATTTTTTGATGGGAAGTGAGGCCTTTCTTCCAGGTGAAGCTCTTTCCACATTCCAAGCACTGATACGATTTCTCCCCACTGTGAATTCTTTGATGAGAGGTGAGATTGGTGCTCTGACTGAAGCGTTTTCCACATTCCAAGCACTGGTACGGTTTCTCCCCTGTGTGGATTCTTTGATGATTATGGAAGTTTGTTCTTTTATCAAAGCTCTTTCCACATTCTGGACATTGATACAGCTTCTTCCCGGTATGAATTCTTTCATGGGAAGTGAGGCTTTTCTTCCAAGTGAAGCTCATTCCACATTCCGAGCATTGATACAGCTTCTCCCCGTTGTGAATTCTTTGATGTGCATTGAAGCTTTTCTTCCAGCTGAAGCTTTTTCCACATTCCAAGCACTGATACGGTTTCTCCCCATTGTCAGTTCTTTGCTGGGAGCTCTGACTGAAGCTCTCTCCACACTCCAAATGCTTACATGCTGTCTCCACTGTGTGGATTTTGTCGTGGTCTCCTTTATTCTTGGTTTCCAATTTGTCGCCTTCTGCAGCGAAGATAGAAACCAATTAGAGCCTTCGGAGGACATGAAACCCCAAATGACTGAACAATGACAACAAACGCTTATGATAAAGAAAGAACAGAACTGACGGGACGTTGATGGCAATGGCTCTCTTAGCTTAGCCTATTTCACAAGGTTGTTGTGTAGGTAAATGGAACAATTGTGTGGATCTTCATTTGAACTGTTAGGAGCAAAGGACAGATATAAATATGACAAAATAAAAAGGTTACATGCCATCATTCAGTGTAGGAACATTTCATTTCCAGGCAGAAGGTTGCAAGGCTAATCCCTGAATTCTCCAGCTCGGCCAACAAAAGGGATCCTCTAGCCCACAGGCCGCATTAGGCCAGGCAGTGGTCGTAATATGTGGCCTGTGAGGTTATCTTCCACAAACCAGTGGGCAGCTAAAGACATGGCTGCAAAGACATAGCTGGGAACAGCTAATGTGCTCCCGATGCTTACTTGGCAAGTGGAAATCCCTCTCAGTGCTAATCAGCTGATTGCACTGGTAGCCAGCTTTCCAAGGGGCTCAGGGAGCCCTTTTAAGTTTTCGCCTGATGTGAGGAGACAGACAACTGGATGCATCTGCCCACCTACCCAAGCTGCCCATCGATGTGAGGAAGGGAAGGATCCAGCATGCCAGCCAGATCTAGTTGCTCACCCCTGAGCTACAGGATCTTGGATGGGGCCACTGGATATGCTGGACATGAAACTTTGGAGAGATGCTGCCAGTCAGAGCATGCAATACTGGTTGAGATGGACCAATGGCTATGGCAGGGCTCTACCTTCGGCTCCAGACTGCATTTAGCTCCATACCCATCACAGTACTTGGGGAGAACATACCGGGACAAATTATAGATGTCTGTTAGTGTTACAGTTGCCTATAAAACACAGTGAAGCCAAATATCAAAACACATGTTGGTTTGGGGGGAGGAGAAAAGAATGGTAAGAAAGTGGGGGAGGGAATGACAGGAAGCCTATTCATAAATAAAATGGTAGAATGGTGTTCATACAAGGTTAATTGAAGGGGGTAAGAATCCCAGATGCTGTAGGTGGCGGTTGAGACAGATCAGAATACCGTAGTTCAGATATACATTCAAATAATTGAATTTCACAACAGATATTATGATCCAATAGGGAGCCTTACCAAGTGAGGCCAAAATCCCAAAATTCTCCTCCATGACTTCCTTATGCACAGCTCTCTGGTCAGGATCCAGCAGGGCCCACTCCTCCTCCGTGAAATTCACAGCCACATCCTCATAGGACACTGGACCCTAAAAGAAAAGGGAAACATCTCGTCCTCAAAAATGGAATAAGGATAATCTCCTACTCCCTGCAGTGTTGCTTTCTGCCTAGCAACTGGTGTCTTGCTTTGACGGGATTTTGCAGCACATTTTGACACTGGATGTTAAGGGAAGTGTTTTATCGTGTATTTTAATGATGGGTGTTTATAGATAAATATTTGTGAAGTATTTGGTTTTCATACTGCTTATGTAGCTGTTCTAGTAGCAAATGTTATATAAATTAATAAATAATACAAGCTGCATTCAAAAGGCTAGTTAAAGTGAGGTGGCTGGTCAATATATTCAGGATTTAAACCTTTCTTGGGTGGAAATTTCAAAGAAGCACAAGGAGAGAGATTTCTTCAGGCCCAGGGGGGTGAGCAGTGAACAGAGTCCCCCAGGCTGTCCGCAGCCTCTCTCCTCCCCCCTACCTGATCTGGTTCCAAAGCGGTTGCACGGCCTCCACGCCAAAGAAGAGATGCCTGAGGAGGTCTTGCTGGCATAATTTCATCACCTGTGAGAGACAAAGGTGGAGGGAAGCCAGTAGAGCGATGTGCATCTGTCTATGCATGGGCCTTAGAAAAAGTCTTATCTGTTGAGTGTTTGCATCCATTTTAATTGTGTGAAAACACCTCTGTCCCCCTTCAGGCTCATGGCCGCAGACCAAAGCGCTTGCACCCATGTACAAAGTTGTGAAGTGTATAAGGGCACTTTTGGAGCAGAGGAAAAGGCTGGAGATAAGCGTCTTTCCCCAAGGGCAAAGGAGCCCCTGCATTTATTTCAAGATTGACAAAGGGAACCAAATTGAAACACATCCCATTAATCCTTACCCAGTGGCCTTTGCCTGACGTCCCATGGGATCCTTTCTGCAGCAAGCAAATCTGTGCCCATTTCCGCAAACGGATCCTTTCCCTGAAACAGGAACAGGTGTTGAAGACACTGAACTGGAGAAGGGTTAGAAGAGGAATGACAGAGGCAAAACGTTACGGGGTATCAGATATCATTCCTTTGAGGATTTCCTGAAAAGGTTTGACAAGTAGATGGCGCGTTGGGACACCCTCCCTCGCACTCTTGGCCCCTTGGCTATATCTCAATGAAACGCTCTCACCTGCTGCTCTGCCTGCTTCTTCTCCTCTGTCCGGCTCAGGAGGAAACCTTCGGCCAGGGCCACTGCCTGGCAAGTGGTCTCCGCTCCACATTCCCTCACCCAGCACTCCATTTCCGGTGGAAGGACAGCCAGGAACTGCTCCAGGATCACCAGGTCCAGCATCTGAGACATTGCGTGTCGCTCTGGCTTCAGCCACTGACAGCAGAGACGGTGGAGTTGGCTGCAAACCTCTCGGGGCCCCTCAGCATCCTGGTAGTGGAAATGCCTGAACTGTTGCCGCTGCACATCTGACCTGAGGGTGTCCTCCTCACTCAGGACCATCTGCATGGTTCTTTCCCAGAATTCTTCACTGCTTCCCTTTTGGGTGATATGGGAGCCTCTTCCTGCTTCTGAGCCAAATGAGTCTTCCCCATCCATCTGTGATCTGCTCTACAAAAGCCTCCAAGAGGGCTGCAGGAACTCCTTCGTCTCCTGCCAATTTCTGCCTCAAGGCCTTTTTGCCTCCTAATTAGAGGTGCGACCAAGTCCTGCAAAGCCAAGACATTGTTCTGTTATGGAATTCTTACACTGTGGATGAATCTGATTAGCAACCTGGATTTCTCCCTGAATGAAACCTGGTGAATGTTCAGACTTAAGGAGAAACAATTTTTTTTTGTGGTGGGTCTCTATGTTATGACCATGGATTAAATTAGCCTTCGGTCTGGTTGAGGGTCAGAAGGTGCAGCATCTGCCCCATACCCCTTCTTCCCTGCTGTGCACACTCCCCCACTCTGCCTCCCTCATCCCTTTATCACTCAGAGCTCAACCTTCAGGGCTGTGGCCCAGCGGTAGGACAGCTGCTTTTCAGGCAGAAGGTGGCAAGTTCATGCTCCGGCAACTCCAAGCAGGGAGTGTCTCCTGCCTGCAAGCCTGGAGAGCTGCTGCCAGTCAGTGTTGACAATACTGAGCCAGATGGACCAAACAGTATTATTTATTTATTTGTTTGTTTCATATGTATATCGCCCCATAGCTGAAGCTCTCTGGGCGGTTTGTTGTTGTTGTTATATGCCTTCAAGTCGATTACGACTCATGGTGACCCTATGAATCAGTGACCTCCAAGAGCATCTGTCATGAACCACCCTGTTCAGATCTTGTAAATTCAGGTCTGTGGCTTCCTTTATGGAATCAATCCATCTCTTGTTTGGCCTTCCTCTTTTTCTACTCCCTGCTGTTTTTCCCAGCATTAAAAACGAATATACAAATTTAAAAACACATTTTTAAAAATAATTTTAAAAACACATGCTAAAATGCCTGGGAGAAGAGAAAAGTCAGCTTCCTGTCTTTCCATGTTTCCCTATGACCCCCGTCCCCAATCTGTAGCCACCACGTTCTCTTTCCGCCTCCCTTACGGTAAACTACATTGAAGCTGGTTAAATGAAGGCCGGCATTCAGCGGAAGCACTCTTTCTGCATTCATTGTCCGATTCATGGTTCAGGGACCCACTGAATTCAGATAAGCATAGAACTTACATTTTTGATTGAAATGCTTAGGCATGTTTGATTATTTACTTTAACTCCCTCTCCCCAATCTTCCCTGCCTTTGAGATCTGGTAGACTGTTTCTATACATGGAGGCTCTCTTCCTCTTTGCCCTCACGCCACCCATTTGCCATATCCATGCCCCAACTGCACCAGGTCCTCCTCCCCCTCCCCCTTCCTTTCTCTCTCCATATCCTATTGTACAGTTCCCCCAGCAAGAGAGAAACACCCCATATCTCCAGCCAGCGGCACTCCAAAATTATGCAGACGTATCCCTAACTGGGAGCGTTCTCATCTATTTATTATTTTTATTTATTTATTTCATTTTCATTTTCTAGACCGCCCATAGCTAATAGCTCTCTGGGCGGTGTACAAAACGAGATTAAAATACAATATAGAATAAAATCAGTAACAAAGGAACACATTAAACTAAAAACTTTAAACATAAAGCATTAAACATTAAAATGCCTGGGAGTATAGCCAGGTCTTAACCTGGTGCCTAAAAGAAAGAACCGTAGGCGCCAGGCGTATTTCCTCCGGTAAGCTGGTCCATAATTCGGGGGCCACCACAGAAAAGGCCCTAGATCTAGTAACAGTCCTCCGGGCATCCTGGTGAGCTGGTACCTGGAGGAGGGCCTTAGATACTGAACGAAGTGAACAGGTAGGTTCATAGAGGGAGAGGCGTTCCACAAGGTATTGCGGTCCCACACCGTGTAAGGCTTTATAGGTCAACACCAGCACCTTGAATCTAGCTCGGAAACAAATAGGTAGCCAGTGCAAGCAAGCCAGGACAGGTGTTATATGCGCAGACCGATTGGTCCTCGTCAACAGCCTGGCTGCCGCATTTTGCACTAGCTGAAGTTTCCGAACAGTCTTCAAGGGCAGCCCTACGTAGAGCGCGTTACAGTAATCCAGTCTAGAAGTTACCAGAGCGTGAACCCATCTAAAGTGGCAATCCAATCCCTTTTGTGGGAAGGATGCTTTCCCCTGCCCTCCAGGGAAATTAAACTACTTTAATTTAATATGTTTGTTTACTTTCAGCGCTAGGTCTCTCCTGCATTTGATTCTTTTGATTAAAGGACCAACAACAGTAGTTGCTGCCCTGGGCTCCTACTAGGAAGAAGGGCGGGATATAAATCTTATAAATAAAATAAGAAATAGTTATCAGCAGGAATTTCTATTCGGTTTCCAAAGATCTCTGGGGTTGCATGTCTGCCTGAAGATGTGTGTCAAGGCAGGAGGCCTGGTACCACCAGTGCCTGAATCATTTGGAGGGGGGGGATTAATTCTAACTGAAGTGTGGCTGAGGATTCTCTTCCAATTGATTCAGCACTGCAGACTCCCTCCGCCCCCCCATATCAAAGGGACCTCCTGGCTTGAGAGGTAGGAAGAGGACGAGAGAATCTGCATTGCCTGATTTGGGTGCTGTTGCTGTAGTGGATCCCGGATGGATCAGCTGCACAACGCCCCCCCATGCATCCTCCCCTATGGGCCTGGGACCCCTCCCCAGACAAATGTGTGCATGGAGGGGGGAGAGGAAGCTCACCAGATCCCAGATGGCGCCACCGATGCAATTCCTGGGAGAGACAAAGGGCACTTTCGCCCCAGAAGCCAGAAGCCCGGAAGGAAGTGACTGCGCAGGGAGGTGTTTTTTCCCTTCTGGGGGACCACGCCCCCTCCCCCCTCCCTTTCCCATTCCCTTCCACTCTAGGAATTCAGTTTATTTTAACCCTTAGAAGGCTAAGAGTAGACCCGTCCCTCTCTCAAAGGAGGAGCCAAAGAGGAAACGTGCATTGCAGACGCGTGGTGGGTTCTGGCTCCTCCCGGCCTGGTGAAGGCTCGGGGGCGGGAGTGAGGGAGTGAGAGCAGCCCCGCCACGTTGCACATGACGTTGCTGCTCCCCCCCTCATGGCCGCATGCAAATAGGAACCCGGAAGGGCAGCGCTGCTTGGCTCTTTCCTGGGCCAGGAGAGATGGGGGGAAGGGCAAGGAGTTATGTTAAAAAGTGGAAAAAAGAGATGGGGGCAATGCTTTTGGGGGGGGTGTTTGAAGAGAGGAGTTCTTCAGATGTGCCAACCCTTCCTCCCAAAGAGCGCCCAGGGGGGCAAAGAAATGATTTGTTGTTGTTATGTGCCTTCAAGTCGACTATGACTTATGGACCTCCCACCATAAGTCGACCTCCCACCTTAAGTCGTAGTCGACTTGAAGGCACATAACAACAAATCATTTGTTTGCTCCTCTGGGCTCTCTTTGGGAGGAAGGGTGGGGTATCTTATTATTATTGTTGTTGTTGTTAATAATAATAATAATGGTGAAGACTTCAGATTCTGCAAGGGCACCTCTGAAGTCCTAATCTCTTCAACCCCCCCCCAAAGCATTGCCCCCATCTCTTTCCCCCCCACCTTTTAACATAGCACTAAAAATCATCTTAACAACAAAAGATCTTCAAAATGAACTACCGATACAGATGCGGACTGGAATAAAGGGGCGCCTGGACCCCTGTCTCTGAGATCCCCCCTACAACCTCCCGCTACAGAGCTCTCCCTGGCGTGGTAAGGGAGGGGGAGGTTGCCTGGTGCAAAGGGAACAGCTTTCAGTGGAGGCAGCTGCATTTTGAGGGTGATCGCTCCGTTTCTTAAGCTATCTTGACCTGAAAGGGATTTCCATTGTGGGTCTCTGCAAAGATGACCAGGTTCCTTTTAGCTTTCAAAAGTGACCAGAGCAGGGAGTGGAGATTTGGATTTGCTGCTCGATCTGGGGAAGAGGAATGCAGTCACAACAAACACAATTATCTTTGCACGACAGGAACATCGCCAAAGGTTCCCCACACCTGTTTCACAGGATTGAGCTCCTAGCCCGTCCTCTTATTACAGTTTAAACCAGGGGAGGGGAGAACCTCCAGGCCTCTGGCCAAGCTTGGCTCGCCAGGGGTCCTACTTTGGTCTCTGGGGTCTTCCCCTCCCAAACTATGCCCACCTGCTCCACACCTATGTGGCATCAGTCTCAAGGCATTATTGTTTTACAGGGAGTGTCAGGTGGTGGTGCCCAGTAGTGGGATCTTAAGAGATCTATGCTAGGGCCAGTGAGAGAACCGTTTTGAGAGCAGGACCCTGAGGTGGGACTGTGACAGGGTGGAGACCATGGGAGGGGTCTGACAGTGGTCAGGGTGCCTGCTGCAGCCAGCAGGATGGCCTGCTCAGTTCCCACTGCCTGAGCTATTTTGTCTGATCTGCAGAGTCAAGCTGCCAAGCGATGAAACGTTTCCAGAGGGTTTCTAGGTGCTCTCGTTCAGACTTAGTCCAGGCCTCTGATTGGTCCGGTCAGTCTGAAAACCCTGACCAGGAGGTGGGGGAGTATAGTGAGGAAAGGCCAAAAGGGCTCAACAAATTCGTAGCAGTTCTCTGGACCGGCTCACCAATTGGATTGCGAAGAAGATCTGTTAAAGTTCTCCTTGTGTGTTTGTGTGTAAAAACAGAAATCGGTGGGTATGGCACACCTCTGAGACAGGAAACCAACAAACCCTGCTTCCATTCATGAGCAACTTGCTTGAGGCTTTCGTTGTTTTTATTATAACATTTCTGATCACTACAATATTACTCTGTAAGCGATGTTCAAAATTAAAATACCAATACAACACATGATATCATCAATACAATAATAACAATATCTGCCTGAATATGTGTACTCCCAATTTTGAAAGGTTGAATTCAATTAAAAAATAGTTTTATTAAATGTTTTCAGAAATCTTTCAGCCAATTCAGTTGTCGCAGATGAAAACCTGAAACTTGTATCTTTTCTGGCAGACGTCTTGTGTGGATTCAGCAGGTACCAGGAACAGATGTAAGCTGATGCCTGGACAAGCTGGGGATGACAATGACAGTCAGGAGCACCACAAGTTCATGACTGATACCTGAGATGTGGAGGCTGTTTGCATTGAAGTGCGTGAGTTGTTTGTCAACTTATGTTGCCAGACCACTCTCTATCCCCTCCCCAGAAGTGGATCTGAAGAAAGTATTCAATGCACTGAGCAGTGACTCGTATTGTGGAGATCTAAGGAGTATGAAGAAATTTTGGTCATCAAGTGTGTTGAGAGTGTGTGATCCACAGCTTTGAGGGACAAGGTCGACTTTGTTACACAGTTGCCAAATTACAAGACCATTGCTGGAATTCTCATCTGCATTTTAATTAAAGTCCCTTAAAATTAAATTCCATCTTAAACAACCATTCATATGGCTTCTCCCTGCTGTGAGTTCTTTGATGGGAAGTGAGATTGGAGCTCTGACTGAAGCTCTTTCCACATTCCGAACATTGATATGGCTTCTCCCCGCTGTGAGTTCTTTGATGGGAAGTGAGACTTTCATTCCGACTGAAGGACTTCCCACACTCCTGGCATTGATATGGTTTCTCCCCACTGTGAATACTTTGATGACTGTGGAAGTTTGTGCTTGCATTAAAAGTCTTTCCACATTCCAAACATTGATATGGTTTCTCCCCACTGTGAATTCTTTGATGACGACGGAAATTTGTGCTTGTATTAAAACTCTTTCCACATTCCAAGCATTGATATGGTTTCTCCCCTGTATGAATTCTTTGATGTGAAGTGAAACTTTCCTTCCGGCGGAAGCTCTTTCCACATTCCAAGCATCGATACGGTTCCTCCCCACTGTGAATTCTTTGATGAGAAGCGAGATTGGAGCTCTGAGTGAAGCTCTTTCCACATTCCAAGCATTGATACGGTTTCTCCCCGCTGTGAACTCTTTGATGGGAAGTGAGATGGTGGCTTTGACTGAAGTTCTTACCACATTGTGAGCACTGATAAGGTTTTTCCCCTGTATGAATTCTTTGATGAGAACTGAGATTGGAACTCTGACTGAAGCATTTTCCACATTGTGAGCACTGATATGGTTTATCCCCTCTGTGAATTCTTTCATGGGAAGCAAGAGTGGACCTCTGAGTGAAGCTCTTTCCACATTCCAAGCATTGATATAGTTTCTTTATGCTGTGAATTATTTGATGGGAAGTAAGACTGAGTCCCTTTCCACACTCCAAATATTTACATGGTTTCTCTACTGTGCCAGTTCTGCCAAAGTCTCCCTTATTCATTTCCAGATTATCGGCTTCTGTAATGAAGACAGAAACTGGTTAGAGCCTTAGGAGATAATGAAGCCCCAAATCATTGAAAAATGCCAAATAAACCTTGTCATAAAGAAGGAACGGAAGGAAATTAAATGGGCAAATCTTACTACAGCCTTTGTTGACTGCTATTAACTGACAGCTGATGCGCTGCAGACTGGTGGATTTCTACTGGGTATTCTGAACTGTGAGGAGTAACGGAAAGACAGGATAAATCAGAAACTTGAGGCTCCATCGTTCAGTGGCGGAGGCTGTTACTTGCCTGCAGGCCCCAAGGCCAATCCCTCATTTCTTTAGTTAAACCAGCGGAGAGGAACCTCTGCGCTTTGGGCCTAAGCAGGCTTGGTAGAGGTCCTAACGTGGCCTGTGAGATTGTTTTCCCCAGACCTGTGATGTCAGGGCAGGCAGGACAACAGGGAGCTTAATGTGTGCTCCTAGGGCTCCCTTACAGTGCCGTCAGCCCTGAGACTGAATCTCTAGGAACAGCTGCATTAGGGAGTTCCTGATGCAGCAGAAACAGTGGGTCTCTCAGTGCTGATCAGAGCGAGGAACCATAATTTATCTCCTATACAAGTGAGCTCCCTGGGTCAGTCGGCTGCCTGTTGCTGACTGCTGGCCTTCCAAGGGGCCTTCAAGTTTTCACCCGATGTCATAAGGATGTCAGATGATTGACAGGCGAGTGGCCCTGTCTGCAGGGGTGGTGAAAGAAGGATCCAGTCCGCCAGCTGAATCCAGTTCCCGCTCTTGAGCTAAAGGATCTTGGACGGAGCTGTTGGGCATGAGAATTTAGAAAGATACTGCCAGTCAGAGCAGTCAATAATAGGCTAGATGGGGCTATGGCTATGGCAGGGCTGTTCCGTCAGACTTCTGGGATTCTTATGATGTCTCTGCTCTTTTAGTACATTGCTCCATGTTAGTCTTAGCAACTAGGGAAATGTTGTAATGACAGATGGTCAATAATTGTCTGCAAAAGCAGGTGAAGGCAAATAACAAGAGAGATTTATTGGGGGGAAGGGGAGGAATAGGGGGGGGCAACAATCAAACACAGGTTTGTGAGTAAAACCAATAAACTCAACCTAATTTGCTAATTACATGCTACTTGCTTAAAGAGAGTTTTGCATTTCAGCAACAAGTTATTGATTTCAGCAACAACCCTGAAACTGGCATTTCAAAAGGCCTGGGCCATTCAGACCAGTCTGACCACTGTTTAGAGAGGCATAACTGGAGGACGCATATTCAGAGGGAAAGCAGCTGATGGCTGTCTGTTGAAGGTTCACTGCAGCGGTGTTAGAATCCCAGATGCTCCAAGTGGCGCTGTGGAGCTACATAAAAATATTGGAGGTTCATAATAAGTCGACATAATGATTTTGAAAACAGATATTATGATCCCACAGGGAGCCTTACCAAGAGAGGCCATGATCCCACAGTTCTCCGCCATGACTTCATTATACAGAGTCCTCTGGTCAGGATCCAGCCGCGCCCACTCCTCATCCGTGAAATACACAGCCACGTCCTCAAAGGACACCGCACCCTAAAGAACAAGAAACCACATTTCCCTCTCATAGACAGCATAAAGATTGTCTACTACACATTGCATTGTTGTTTTAGTGGATTTTTTGTGGTCCACATTTTGATTATGGAATGTTAATTCCATTAAAACATTCAGATAAACTTTCATAATTCAGTTTTACTGTGTATGTTAATGATGGGCGTTTCTGTTTAATATTTGTGAAATATTTAGTTTTTATACTGCTTAGGAGGCTATTCTAGTAATAAATCGTATATAAATTAGTAAACGTTGCTGCTACTGATAAATAACTCTAGCTACATTCAAAGGGCTGGTTAATGTCAGGTGGCTGGTCATTTGGATTGAAACCTTCTCTGAGTGACCTTCGCAGTGTTTGCTGAGGGCAGACTTTAAAGAAGCACGGAGAAGGAGGGAGGTTTGTTCAGGCCCAGAGAGGGGACAGAGGCACCCAGGCTGCCCCCAGCCTCTCTCCCCCCCAAGGATCACTCCCCCTACCTGTTCCAGTGTCACAGCAGCTACTTTCCCTCCGCCACAAAGGAGAGATGGCTGAGGAGGTCTTCTTGGCCTCATGTCACCTGTGAGAGACAAAGGTGGTGATCTGTTAGATCGTGTCTCCCTCTATGACCCTGTCCGAGCTTTGAGATCATCTGGTGAGGCCCTGCTCAATATTCCATCTTTCTCACAAGCTTGCTTTGTAAAAACACAGAATAGGGCCTTTTCAGTGGCTGCCCCTAGATTGTGGAATTCCCTCCCTAGCGAGGTTCGACTGGCTGCCTCACTTTCATCCTTTCGTGCCCAGGTTAAGACTATTTTATTCAGACGGGCTTTTAACTAATATTGTCTTTTTTAACTTTTACTGATTTAATCTATTTTTAATTGTTTTAAACTGTATATTGCTTGTTTTTAATTGATTATGGTTTTTATTTGTAAGCCGCCGTGAGTTCCTTGGAAAAAGGGCGGGGTATAAATATTTTAAATAAATAAATAATGAACATGCATGTCTCAGAAGTTGAGCAATACATGTCAAACTACCAACAGACCTTTAAAAAAGTCTTATCTGCTCAGTGCCATTCAGGTGTTTGTACCCATTTCGTATTTTAGTTGGGTGACATCCCTTCCCTTTTGGGCTCTTGGCCACAAGTATCTCATCCCCCCCCCCGAGATTATAAAGACGTGATTATTTCAAACTTGATAGGAGATAAAACTGAGATAAATCCCAGTAATCCTTACCCTGTGGCCTCTCTCTGGGATCTGATGGAGTCTCCTCTGCCTTGGGGAGATCAGCGCCCATTCCTGCCAACGGATCCTTTCCCTGAAACAGCAACAAGGATTGAAGGCATTGAAAGGGGAGGAAGATTACAACAGAAATGGCAGAGGCCAAAACCTCAGGGGTATCACGTATCCTTTCTTGGAAGCTTTCCTAAAAAGGTTGGGCAATGGGAAGAGAATTTTGGGATACCCCCCCTCACACTCTTGGCCCCTTGGAACTATCCCAATGAAAGACACTCACCTGCTGCTCTGCCTGCTTGTCGTCCTCTGCCCGGCTCAGGAGGAAACCTTCGGCCAGGGCCACCGCCTGGGAAGTGGTCTCCGCTCCACATTCCCTCACCCAGCTCTCCATCTCCAGTGGAAGGACAGCTAGGAAGTGCTCCAGGACCACCAGGTCCAGAATCTGATTTTTCGTATGTCTTTCTGGCTTCAGCCACTGACGGCAGAGATGGTGAAGTCGGCTGCAAACCTCTCGGGGCCCTCGGGACTCCTGGTAGCAGAACTGCCTGAACTGCTGGTGCTGCACGTCTGAGCTGAGGGTGTCCTCCTCTCCCAGGACCTGCTGCATGGTTCTTTCCCAGAATCCTCCACTGCTCCCAGTCTTGATGGCATGGGAGCCTTTTCCTACTTCAGGGCCAGTGGAGTCTTGCTCGTCCATCTTGCTCCCAGGAAGCCTCCAAGAGCTCCGAAGTGTCTTTTGTCAATTTCTGTCTGTCTTAAGAAGTCCTAAGAAGTCTGTCACTAAAAAGTCCTACAAAGCCAAGACATGGTTCTGTTATAGAATTAATAATAATAATAATAATAATAATAATAATAATAATAATAATAATAATAATAATAATAATACATTTAATTTCTTTGTCGCCTATCTGGCCGATGGCCACTCTAGGCGACGAACAAAATCATTAAGATACAATTGAAAAATACAGCGATATAATATAAAAACAATACATCTGCAACAACAATATTAAAACTGGGCAGGAGGCATTACAATTATAACAATTAACCCTCCCCAGATACCCCAAAGGCCTGTTTAAAGAGCCAGGTCTTTAAGGCTTTCCGAAATACATTTAGGGAAGAGGCGTGCCGGAGATCTTGTGGGAGGGAGTTCCAAAGAGTAGGGGCCGCCACTGGGAATGCCCTCTCTCTTGTACCCGCCAATCTGGCTGTTTTTGTTGGCGGGATTGAGAGAAGGCCCTGTGTGGCCGATCTTGTCGGGCAGCATAATTGGTGGCGTTGAAGGTGCTCCGTGAGATAAGCTGGGCCGAAACCGTGTAGGGATTTAAAGGTCAATACCAACACCTTGAATTGGGTTCGGAAAACAACTGGAAGCCAGTGTAGATCGAACATTGGTGTGATGTGATCGGCGGTGACTATTCGTAAGTAGTCGAGCCACCGCATTTTGTATAAGTTGTAATTTCCGGACCGTTTTCAAGGGTAACCGCACGTAGAGCGCATTACAGTAGTCCAAACGGGAGGTGACCAGGGCGTGTACCACTAGTGGGAGCTGATGAACAGGAAGGTAGGGTTGCAGCCTTCGTATGAGGTGTAGTTGGTACCAGGCTGCCCGGCTCACTGCCGAAATCTGAGCCTCCATGGACAGCCTGGAATCAAGCACAACCCCAAGGCTGCGGACCTGGTCCTTTAGGGGTAGACTCACCCCATTGAACTTCAGGTCAATATCGCCTAACCTTCTCTTGTCCCCCACAAGTAGTACCTTGGTCTTATCAGGGTTCAACTTCAGCTTGTTCCTTCCCATCCATCCACTCACGGATTCCAGGCACTTGGACAAGGTCTCCACAGCCAACTCTGGTGAAGATTTAAATGAGAGATAGAGCTGAGTGTCATCCGCATATTGATGACACTGCAGCCCAAATCTCCTGATGATTGCCCCCAGCGGCTTCATATAGATGTTAAATAGCATGGGAGAAAGGATAGAGCCCTGTGGCACACCACAATTGAGAGGCCAAGGGTCTGATACCTCCTCCCCCGCTACCTGTTGGTACCTGTCGGAGAGAAAGGAATGGAACCACTGTAATACAGTGCCTCCAATTCCCAATCCCTCCAGGCGAAGTAGAAGGATACTGTGGTCGACAGTATCAAAAGCCGCTGAGAGATCGAGGAGGACAAAAAAGGTGAATTCTCCCCTATCTAATGCCCTCCTCAAATCATCTACCAGAGCGACCAAGGCTGTTTCAGTTCCGTGACCAGTCCTGAAACCCGATTGGTATGGATCCAAATAATCCGTTTCATCCAAGTGTGCTGACAACTGGTTGGCCACCACTCGCTCAATGACCTTGCCCAGAAATGGTAGATTCGAAATTGGGCGGAAGTTATCGAATACTTGGGGATCCAAGGAGGGCTTCTTTAAGATGGGCTTTACAATTGCCTCCTTGAAGGCTGATGGCATCACACCCTCTTTCAAGGATGCGTTTACCACCGCTTTGATCCCCTCGCCCAATTTCTCTCTGCAGCTCACAAGGAGCCACGAAGGGCAAGGATCAGTAAGACAAGTGGTTGGCTTCACAGATGAAAGCACCTTGTTCACTTCCTCAGAAGGGAGAAGCCGAAACCGATCCCAATTTACCGGCGTGCAACTGGCCAACTCTGGTTCATCCACTGTGTCCACGGCGCACGGGATCGAGCTCCGTAAGTGTTCGATTTTATCAGTGAAGTGTTTTGCTAATAAGTCACAGGAGGCCTTTGACTGTTCCAAGGGTTCCTGAGCAACTGGACCGACCAGGCTTCGGACCACCTGGAACAGCCTCCTGGGACAGCACTCCGCAGACGCAATAGAGGCAGCAAAGAACCTCTTCTTTTCTGCCTTTATTGCCACTTGGAGGCAGCTACTGCTGCTCTAACCTGTGTCCGGACATCTTCGGAGCGGGATTTCCGCCACCGGCGCTCTAGTCGTCTCACCTCCTGTCTCAGACTACGAAACCTTGTTGTATAACATGGTGCTAGCTGAGTTCTATTCAGGGGGAGAGGACGTTTCGGAGCCACCCGGTCTAATGCCCTGGTGATCCCCACGTTCCACTGCTTCACCAGGGTTTCGACCGGGCGACCTTCAGCAGGTTCCAATTCCCCAAGCGCAGTCACGAATCCATCCGGATCCATCAGGCGTCTGGGGCGGACCATTTTAATAGGTCCTTCACCCCTGCGGAGGGGGCATGGCAACGAAAAGTCCATCTTTACCAGGTAGTGGTCTGAGCATGACACAGGAGTGGCATGAATCACTCCCAACTTCAGACCACTTCTCTCCTCTCCCAGGACAAATACTAAGTCGAGAGCATGACCGGCTACATGGGTGGGCCCAGTATTACTTAGGTACAGTTCCCAGGAAGCCATGGTTTCCAGGAAATCCCGAGGGGCTCCTATGAGAGCGGCCTCGGCATGCACGTTAAAGTCACCCAGCACTTAACAGCTCTGGGGACAATGCCCGTACAGCCGAGACCACCTCCAGCACCTCGGCCAGGGAATCTGCCGTGCAGCGGGGTGGGCGGTACACCAGCAAGATCCCTAAACTGCCCTTCGGGCCCAACCTCCAGTACATACAATCAACAAATTGAGTCCTATGGAGGGGAGGTCTGGCAAAAACCAAGGATTCTCGATAGATGACTGCCACACCCCCTCCCCACCTTCCCACCCTCGGCTGCTGTGCATAACGGAAACCTGGCGGACACATGGCCTCAAGAATTGGAGCAGAGGCTTCGTCCAGCCAAGTCTCCGTAATACATGCCAGGTCTGCGCGCCCATCCAAGATCATATCATGGATGAGCGAGGTTTTCTGAGCCACAGACCTGGCATTACATAACAGCAGTCGAAGGTCGGTAGGAACCTTGCGTCCCCCAGTTTTCGTCTGGTTCTGAACAGACCCGGAACATGGGATGGATATAATGCATCTGTCCCGTGTTCCCCTATTCCGGCATGGTCTGCTAGCAGCACCCTTCCAGCGCCTGCCGCCCAAACTTTCTATAACTTGGCCCCCCACCTCCCTCTCCGGCTTGCACATGCCTCTATCCCTATCTGCTTATCAACAGGCCACCCACCCTAATAAAATTAGTCCGGAGACCCGCCTCCGTACCCTATAGCAGCAGTATTTACTAATTTAAATTAAATTAATTACACCAAATAATTAATTAATTAAACTAATTAAATTAATCAATTAACTAAATCAATACAATTCAATCCAATTCACATTCATACACATTCACACATTCATACACCTATACATCCATACATACACCAATTTAAAACAGGAACCGGGTTGTGATAGCCGGCCAGAATGGTAGTCGCATCCGGCCACAATGATAGATCAAAGCAAAAGCATTGAAGCTGTAATAACAGGTCTGTGGAATACTTGGTCCGGGTCACGGCGACAAGGTCCTAGCCGACATGGGCGGCAAGTAACGGCAACGACGACAGCACGACGGCGATGTAAACAGCGTCCCACCAGCAGCGCATCCCGCGACCAGGACGGCCTACAGCAGCAACGATGGCGCCAGGTAATAAGCAAGCGGCAAGCGGCACGATGATAGCAATACAGGGCCGCAACGCCCCGATATTCTAGTAGCGGCCAACCCGCAACGGCAGCCACAGCGCGCGAGCAGGAAGTCCAGGCAAGCAAGCAGGCAGGGTACAGCCGTGGCGAGAGAAAAAACAACAGAAATTACTACAGTATCAGGACCGGAAAAACTCCCTGAGCAAGCATGAGTGTGTCTCGCTAGGAAGCATGGCAGACGGCATCAGGGCTCTACCTGCAAAGGAGCTCAGACTGTGAGCTTGCTTCCTTGCTTGCTTTTAAAAAAGGAGTAAATCTCTAGGCCTCCGAAAAGGAAAGTCACGAAGGAAAATGTGCTGGCAGCCAAAGCAATTTCTGTGAGACGAACCAGCCTGGCTGCTTCTGCTTTTCAGTGCTTTTAGCCAATGCGTGAAGTCAGAGCTGTGAGAAGCGAGAAGAATCCCTGCGGTCCTAAAGTGCTGCCGCTTCCCCCTCCATTTGAGGACACTTTTCCTTCCTGCTCCTGACTCGTTTTGCAGCCCTTGGAGATTCCACAGTTCCAAAGACCTCCTGCAGGGGTCCGAGGGCCAGCTTCTTACGTGGCCAACCCTCTGAGGGCCAAGTGGGCGGGACCAAAGTACTAGTGGGTGGGGCCAAAGAACATCACTAAAAATCCAAGCTAAATGAAGTTACATAGCTAAACGCACATGTACATACAGACAGCCATATTTTTTTCTTATTTAGTTCTTACACTTATATCCCATGTTACCTCCAAGGAGCTCAAGATGGTGAACAGAGTTCTCCCTCCCCATTTTGTCTTCACAAGAACCCTGTGAGGTAGGGTTAGACTGAGAGTGAGTGACTGGCCCAAGGTCACCCAGTGAGCTTCACAGCTAATAGCTGACCACTTCAAAAGTGAAAAAAAGAAATAAAGGCGCACACGTACGGACGCCTGTTAGAAGTTGGAAATCTTTTTGTCTCGTGCTTTTTACAAAGCGCACACACATATGCACACGCAGACAAACACAGAGCCATACATTCTATTAAGAAATTTATTAAGAAAAAAAAGCCTCAGGATATGCTCATGTGCAAATAGACACAAACACACAAGAAGACGGCTTGGGGGGAGTTGCAGGATTTTCCTCACATGAGCCTTGTGCATAGCTTGAGAGAGAGAGAGAGACAGACAGAGACAGAGAGAGAGACAGAGAGAGAGCTCAACTATGGAGTTTAGTGCGTTAGTTTTACTGATAATAATGGTAGCGCTTCTGTCCCACTTTTTAACGTTCCTTTCACACTGCAATACTGGATGCCTTATGGAGCTGTGGCTTTTTGACAGATATACCACCATGTCGCACTGTGTTTCCATTCACAGCAGCGGGCATGGTGTGGCATCGCGACTCCCTCACCTTTCCACACATGTGCAGTTCTGTTCCCCCATGAAAAAGGCGGGAAAGAAACATAGGCCGGTAGATTGTCCCCCCATAAGCTTTTTGCATAGCTTGGCACAGAGAGACAGAGAGAGAAAGCATTCAGATATGGAGTTTAGTGTGTTAGTTTTAATGATTATTAAGGTAGCGCTTCTGTACTGCTTTTTAACGTTCCTTTCACACTGCAATACTGGATGCCTTATGGAACTGTGGCTTTTTGACCGACATGGTGCCATATCGCACTGTATTTCCATTCACAGCAGCGGGTGTGACACAGCCATGAATGTCATTGGACATCGCGACTCCCTCACCTTTCCATACATGCGCAGTTCTGTTCCCCCATGAAAAAGGGGGGAAAGAAACATAGGCCGGTATATCAGCCCGCATTTTGTCATTTTACTGCCACAATTTTCTGAGTTAATGGGGTTGCAAATAGATATTTTTCTGGAAGCAATTAACTGAAAAGAGCGCTACATTTCCACTAGATGCTGCTAGGTTTCCAGAAGTGGCCTTTAGGTCGTGTGGAAGATCAAATGAAATGTGGAAATGGCCAAGAAACAAAATGTTGGGGAAATGGAATAAACTGCTGTCTGAATACAGCCAGGCACATATGCAAAGCCTGAAAAATATAAAGAGTGGAAAAAAAGAAGGCTTCAAGTCACACGCTTACAAAGACTTGGCAGACGGGTGGGGTTGTTGAAAGTTCCAGAGGGTCTTTTATCAGGTTTATACATAGTTTAGCACATGCAAGCACGCACTCACGCACACACACAGAAAGCCTGAAGAAAGGGATGTTTTGGGGAGCAGGGTCCCTAATCAGAGCTTGGAAAAGTTACTTTTTTGAACTACAACTCCCATCAGCCCCAGCCAGCATGGCCACTGGATTGGGCTGATGGGCGTTGTAGTTCAAAAAAGTAACTTTTCCAAGCTCTGGTCCAGCATACTACGAGCTAATCTGCACAAAAGAGCAGAGCCTTAGCCACTGAGAAGAGTCTTCTCACATGCTTCCTTGTCCTTTCCTGCTGATTGGAGCCGGAGTGAAAAGAGGGGAGTCAGCTGCTGAGAGGTAGCCCACACTCTCCCCTTTCATGCTGACTGGCTCCTAGGGAGGTCTGTTGTTGTGGGAGAAGGCATTAACAAGGACCTCATTCTCAACCCACCAGCAAAGAGAGGGGGAGGGAGCATGGCTGTGACTATCATGAAGGGATGCTGCTCTTCTGAACATGCCACTATGCTGCTGCTCAAGAGAGAGAAAAATAAAGCCACGAGAAAAACACACACAAACACAACAAATACACATTCACAGACATCTAGGCTCCACAGTACAACAAAACCCTGCTCAACAGTCCTGCTGCTTAAGCGTAGCAGGCCCCACAAAGAGAATGGGATTCAGAACGCTCCAATCTGAAGGGATTCCAAATGACCAAAGTGGATCCTCCTTACCAAAAGCAATTGCTACCTTTCTCAGAGGTTGCCAAGGAGGGAGGAGCAAAGAGGAACGGTCCTCCACATGCCCAGAGAGACCTTAGCAACCAGCACAGGAATGGATGCTCTGGCACCAAATTTAGTAAAATGGTACAGAAAAGCATCCTGCCAGTCACCCCCCCAACTGCTCATACCTACATGCATAAATGAAGCCTGCTCCCACTTTCCACGGTTCTGCCCCAGTGACAAAACCACTGAGACAATTAACAGGATTTTTGTTTATTTATTTATTATTTGATTTATATTCTGCCCTTCCTCCCAGCAGGAGCCCAGGGCGGCATGTGTAGAATATATTAAAGCAGTGGTTCCCAATCTGGGGGCCAGGACCCCCAGGGGGGCCGCGAAGTAATACAGAGGGGGCCGTGAACAGTAAAGAAATGAATTATTTATTATTTTTTTAAAAAAAGTCTTCACTCCCTGGACACTGTCTGCTTTCCGCTGCCGCTGCTGCTGACACCTCCCCCTTGCTCCAAACGAGAGGGGAGGCCTTTTGCTGAAGTGCCAGAGCATCTTTCAGGCACACTAAGGGCAGGCATCTCCCTATAAAATACATGGCAGATGCCAAAGGAGGCTGAGGGTGGAGCTACCAGGAAGAAGAGGGGATTACTAGCACTGATTCCCGTCTCCTTGCACTGCCGCTACTGGCAACGCCCTTACTTAGAATGAGAGAAGAGGGCTTTTTGTGAAGCAAAAAGAAGCAAGCCTGCCAAGAAAGGCTGCTTTCCTCCTTCCTTCCTGGCAGCCAGCCTGCCTCCCTGGGGGGAGGGGGTCACAACTTTTTTTCAGCTTATAAAGGGGTCCCCGTGCTCACAAATGTTGGGAACCAAGAATAATGTTTATGCTATTAATTTAACTGTGTTACAATTGTTACTTGATTTCATACCCCTTTTTTAATAAATGATTTTAAACATAGCAGGCTGCCTATATTTAAGTTCTGAACCGTTCTGCCATCTAGTCACAAGAAAGCCTGTATCCTCTTTAAATTAAATTCCCATTAAACACAGACTTACTTCTGAGTAGATACGCCTATCACTGTAGTGCAAGTACACTGAGTGTGTAATCAGTGCTAGCATTTATGTCATTGCAGAGGAACATATGCCTAAGTTTCTTTGCTAAGTGTTCACATTTTACATATGCCATGGTGGGGGTGGGAGGATTCCTTAACATCCAGTCACTCTTATTGGGTAGTATTTGCAGGGGGTTGGACTTGATGGCCTCGTGGGCCCCTTACAACTCGACCAGTCTGCGATTCTATGATAATCCGAATGCAATGGAAGAGGAGGTCAACTCAGCCTTGCAGACCAACTTTAAATCCTCTCACCACCTTCCAATACATACCGAAAGGGCCTTCCTGCCTTAGCAAATCCACTCCCTGATTTGGATGTTATGGTTGGTTTTTTAAAAAATGTTTTCAAATATATTTTATTTTTAATGTATTTTAAAGTCTGCTTTAAAGTGTTTTTAGTGCTTTTGTTTGCCGCCCTGGGCTCCTGCTGGGAGGAGGGGCGGGATATAAATCATAAAATAAATAGATAATAAATAAGAATGGGGGAGTCCCAGATGGATCAGCTGCACAGCCCCCCTTATGCACCCTCCGCCGTGTCCCTGGGACTCCCCTTCACCCAAATGCAACCGATTAGGGGTGGGAAACTCACCAGATCCCAGAAGGGGCCGCCGATGCAGCCCTTGGCGGAGACAAAAAGCGCTCCCTCTCTCCTCCCGCCGCTACAGGAAGGGAGACTTCGGAGGACCCCGCCCCCCATTTCCTGTCCCCTCTAGGAATCTGGCTCAGTTCACTTTAACCCTTGGAAAGCCAGGAGCGCCAAGAGCGCCTGTCTCTTTATTTCTCTCCAAAGCGGGAGCCTAGGAGGGAAACGTGCATGGGGCGCCCAGGCAGGGATGCTTCGCTTCCAGCCCCTCCGGGTTGGCGCTCTGACCTTCCGCCCTCTCTCTCCCTGAGCGAAACAGGAGGGAAGCCTGCGGGGAATGGCTCTTGCCCCCCCCCCGCTTTGCTTTCCAGTTCTTTCCTAAGCAAGGAATTTTATTGATTGATTGATTGATTACATTTATATACCACCCCATAACGAAAGCTCTCCGGGTGGTTTACAAAAATTAAAAACACAGAACATTAAAAACAAATAATACAATTTTAAAAACCATACAAAGTTTAAAACCATGACACACAGATAAACCAGGTAAAAGACCTGGGGTCAGAGCTCAGCACATGCTGTTAGAATGCCTGGAAGAAAAGGAAAGTCTTGGCCTGGAGGCAAAAAGATACCAATGTTGGCGCCAGGCACACCTCGTCAGCAACATCATTCCATAATTTGGGGGACAATAATGAGAAGGCCCTCTCCATTGTTGCCAGACTCCCAGCTTCCCTCCGAGTACGCACCCGGAGGAGGGCCTTGGATGTTGAGCATAGTGCACATGCGGGTTCGTGTCAGGAGAGGTGTTTTGTCAGGTATTGTGATCCCAAGCCGTGTAAGGCGTTAAAGGTTAAAACCAGCACCTTAAATCTGGCTTGGAAACATACAGGCTGCCAATGTAAGCGGGCCAGAATCAGTTTTATGTTTGAATCTTCTGGTCCCTGTTACCAATTTAGCTTCTGCATTTTGCACAAGCTGCAGAATTCCCATCATCCATCTTTCATAAGCAAGAAATTCCCATCTTTTGAGGGATGGATGCGAAGAAACATTGTTGCTGCCTTATTGCCTTTTTTCTTTTTGGTGGCCCTTCATTCAGGCCAGTCCCCTGGAGGTCCAAAGGACAAGGACCCAGAGATGCTTAAAGTTCTAAATAGTGGCGATGGAGGCTGGTGACCACTAGTGTGGTCGTCTGGGGAGACTCTCAGGGGGTCTTAGACCCTTTACTTTTAGGGGGGAGCAGGATCCAGCAGGGTCTCTATGTCTCCAGCATCTTGCGAGCCAATCAGTATGAAAGAGGAGCATGTTAGCCACCAAGAAGAGTGTTCTCAAGTGATTCCTTGTCCTGGATCCTCAGCCTCGTCACTTGCCTCTGCTGGGGGGAGAGGCCAAAAGCCTTCTGCCTGCACTTTTGGCGGTTTGGGGATTGGATTGCACCTTCAGGCATCAACAGAAGCCGGGGTCTGCAGGGTGAAAATGAAGTTTCAAAACCTTATATGATAACTGTACTAAGTTAATAATCCGTGAACATAAAGGTGGAGACACAGTGTGTTTTTCTCTTGCCAAAGAGCCTATCTTAAGAGGATATAAAGAAGGGAAGGGGAGAGAAAGACACGGACCAAAGTCTTGTTCAGTTAAAAGAAACATCAGGGCAGGGATATGGCAAAAGAATGGCGTGAGTTGCAACCTGAGTAGCTGTGAGAAGAATAAAACCTCCATATACAGAAGCAGTGTACCAGATCCCAAATCCAGCGAAGAAATGCTAATTTTGTTTTACAGTAAATCATTAAAAATAAATCTAAGCAAGGGGGGAAATACGCTTTCATTAGTAATACAGGTTTTACGCTTATGTTAATTCCATGGATTAACAACCTGTGTACAAGTCAGATAATGAAGCGATGAGGCTGATATCACACACAAAAAAGGACATTTTGCCTCCTATCTCAAATTCTACAAATGGTCAGAACTTACTCGGCATTTGTAATCAACAAAAGCTGGGAATCTGCAGATTATGGTTCATCGGGGGGACGACTACCTCCTTTACCTCCACCCCTGCAGCTTTCTATCAGAGTCTCCTGCCTTTGAGTCTTTCAATTACAAGACCATCGGCCTTTCTTCAGCTGAATGAGAGCCTTTATTTAACCCAACTTACAATGTAGTTTCATGTGAGGCTGGCACTGACACACAGAAAGACAGGAAGCTGCCTTATATTGGGTCAGACCCTTGGCCCATCTAGCTAAGTAAAGTCAACACTGACCGGCAGCGGCTCTGCAGGGTTTCAGGCAGACCTTCCCAGTCCTGCCTGCAGAGGCCATTGGGGTTTGAAGCTGGTACCTTCTGCATGCAGAGCAGCTGTTCTCCCACTGAGCCACGGCTCCTCATGACAGAGAGACTGTGGCTGGGAGCTGAGAAGGGATGTGGGGCAGGTGGGCGTGGTTTGGGGAAAAGAACACCCCCACAGGCCACAGTGGGACCACTGACAGGCCAAGTTTGACCTGAGGGCTAGAAGTTGCCCTGTGGTTTAATCTGGAATCCAGAAACGGCCATGTAGGCTAGGAGCTCAGTCCTGCGGAACAGGTGCGGGGAGCCTTTGACAATGTTGCTCGTTCAATGCAGATGAAGTTTCTTTTGTTGTGACTGCGCTCCTCCTGCCCAGAGCCAGCAGCAAATCCAAATCTCCGCTCCCTGCCCTGGTGACTGGAAAGCTAGAAGGATCTTGGTCAACTTCATGAAGGCCTGCAAAGAAAATCCCCTTACCATCAGCATAGCAAAAGGGAAACTTCCTCAAAAAGCATGTGTGGAAACCACACCGAAGGCTGCCTCCATTGTATGAGGGGAACCCCCCTCCCCCAAAAAGCGAGGGAGAACTCCATAGGTGGAAATTGTACAGACATGCTGCAGATCCACACCATACATAAAAGCACGTCCAACACACATTTAAAGTGTGTGACTGCTTCCCCCAAAGAATTCTGGGAACTCTGGTTTTCTGCTCACAGCACTCCCAGCACCCTTAGCAAACTACAGTTCCCAGGATTCTTTGGGCAAAGCCATCTGCTTTAAATGCACCTTGGATCTGCTTAAAATGTTTGGGGTAGATCTGAGACCGTGGAGTCTAGGTTCAGGAAAACTTAATCGTTTGAGGGTTTCAGACTCAACAATGTTTGCACAGGAAGGCACAGTCCAGCACAGGTAGGCGCTGGAGGTGTAATGCTGAGAATGCCTCAGTGAGGCGTATAAGGTGGGCTTCTCCAGTGATATATTCTTTCTGGTCTGAAGTTGTCACCTGTATTACTTTTGTACAGGAGAAATTCTTAATATTTGCAGGTTTGTCATGCACTTTTAAATTATATTCCTGGAGTATGGGGTTAACAGGACAAGAGAAGTGGACTTTCCAAGCCCTTATGATTCCTAAGAGGCCCACACTAAGAGGGTTTCTAGATGTTCTCGTTCAGACTTAGTCCAGGCCTCCGATTGATCTGGTCAGTCTGAAAAGCCTGACCAGGAGGTGGGGGAGTTTAGTGAGAAAAGGCCAAAAGCACTGAACAAATTCGTAGCAGTTCTCTGGACTGGCTTGTGATGTTCCTGCTTATATTGTAAATATGGTAAGTGCTGTTTATATAGAAGACATATGGTAAGTGGAGTGAAAGAGGAGGGGGAGTACATGAGCATTAGAATGCTGGATGATTGGCTGAGCGTTTGAATGGCTGGGAGTATAAATGGAAGAATGACAGTTGAATCTGGGAGGGGGTGTTAGAGAGGTTGAGAGAGAGGTTGGAGGTTTGGTGGTGTGGAGAGTGAGTTGGAGTTCTGAGGCAATTAGTAAGAAGTTAAGTACCTAACAGAAAATAGATGAAACCATACGCTTGTGAAACATTCCTTAAGTAATCTTGTTATTTCTGATATTAAATAAATACTAGTATGCTTTAAATATAAAGATACAAGGGGGTTGGGAACAGCATAGGCAAACAGTCACAAAGTAACAAGCTATAGAGAGACTTAGGCAAAGTCTCTGGGAGTTTGGGTTACAGAAAGTGACTGGTGGTGCTGCCTAGCAGTGGGATCTAGGGAGATCTGTGCTAGAGCTGTAAAGGGTAAGAATAAACCCGATGTTCCTGTCTGCTGGTAGCCCCAAGTGAGAGCTTCACAGGTGGTGCTGGGGAAGGACGTCACATGGCTCACCACCTGGGTTGGACAGGCAGAGGAGATCCGTTAAAGTTCTCCCTGTGTGTTTGTGTGTAAACACAGAAAAGGAAATCAGTGGGCATGGTATGCCTCTAAAAAAGGAAACCAACAAACCCTGTTTCCTTTCATGAGCAATTTGCTTGAGGATTTCTTTGTTTTTATTATAACATTTCTGGATCACTACAATATTACTCTCTGACTAATGTTCAAAATTAAAATACCAATACAACACACAATATCATCATTACGATAATAACAATATCTGCCCGAATATAATGTGTACGCCCAATTTTGAAAGGCTAAATTGAAGAAAAAACATTAATAGTTTTATTAAACATTTTCAGAAATCTTGCAGCCAATTTCATTATCGCAGACAAAAACCTGAAACTTGTGTCTTTTCTGGCAGATATCTTGTGTGGATTTAGCATACCAGGAACAGATTTAAGCTGATGCCTAGACAAGATGGGGATGACAATCACAGTCAGGAGCACCACAAGTTCATGACTGATACCTGAGATGTGGAGGCTGTTTGCATTGAAGTGCGTGAGTTGCTTGTCAACTTATGTTGCCAGACCACTCTCTATCCCCTCCCCAGAAGTGGATCTGAAGAAACTATTCACTGAGCAGTGACTTGTATTGTGGAGATCTGCGGAAGGAAATTTTGGTCATCAAGAGTGTCGAGTGTGTGCTCCACAGCTTTGAGGAACAAGGTCAGCTTCGCTGCACAGTTGCCAAATTACAAGACCATTGCTGGAATTCTCTCATGCATTTTAATTAAAGTCCCCTAAAATTGAATTCCATCTTAAACAACCATTCATATGGTTTCTCCCTGCTGTGAGTTCTTTGATGGGAAGTGAGATTGGAGCTCTGACTGAAGCTCTTTCCACATTCCGAACATTGATATGGCTTCTCCCCACTGTGAGTTCTTTGATGGGAAGTGAGACTTTCATTCCGACTGAAGCACTTCCCACACTCCTGGCACTGATATGGTTTCTCCCCACGGTGAATACTTTGATGACTGTGGAAGTTTGTGCTTGTATTAAAGCTCTTTCCACATTCCAAACATTGATATGGTTTCTCCCCACTGTGAATTCTTTGATGACGACGGAAATTTGTGCTTGTATTAAAACTCTTTCCACATTCCAAGCATTGATATGGTTTCTCCCCTGTATGAATTCTTTGATGTGAAGTAAGACTTTCTTTCCAGCTGAAGCTTTTTCCACATTCCAAACATTGATATGATTTCTTCTCACTGTGAATTCTTTGATGGGAACTGAGACCTCTCTTGGAATTAAAGCTGTTTCCACATTCCAAGCACTGATATGGTTCCTCCCCACTGTGAATTCTTTGATGGGAAGTAAGATTGGAGCTCCGAGTGAACCTCTTTCCACATTCCCAGCATTGATATGGTTTCTCCCCGCTGTGAGCTCTTTGATGGGAAGTGAGATGGTGGCTTTGACTGAAGCATTTTCCACATTCAAAGCACTGATATGGTTTTTCCCCTGTATGAATTCTTTGATGGGAACTGAGATTGGAACTCTGACTGAAGCATTTTCCACATTGTGAGCACTGATATGGTTTATTCCCTCTGTGAATTCTTTCATGGGAAGCGAGAGTGGAGCTCTGAGTGAAGCTCTTTCCACATTCCAAGCACTGATATAGTTTCTTTATGCTGTGAATTATTTGATGGGAAGTGAGATGGGGGCTCTGACTGAGTCCCTTTATACATTCCAAATATTTACATGGTTTCTCCGCTGTCTTAGTTCTGCCACAGTCTCCCTTATTCTTCGTTTCCAGATTATCGGCTTCTGTAACGAAGACAGAAACTGATTAGAGCCTTAGGAGGAAATGAAGCCCCAAATCATTGAACAATGCCAAATAAACCTTGTCAAGAAGGAATTTAAATGGGAGGCAAATCTTACTACAGCCTTTGCTGACGTCTATTAACTGACAGCTGATGCTGATGTCAGATGATTGACAGGCGAGTGGCCCTGTCTGCAGGGGTGGGTGAAAGAAGGATCCAGTCTGCCAGCTGAATCCAGTTCCTGCTCTTGAGCTAAAGGATCTTGGACGGAGCTGTTGGGCATGAGAATTTAGAAAGATACTGCCAGTCAGAGCAGACAATAATAGGCTAGATGGGGCTATGGCTATGGCAGGGCTGTTCCGTCAGACTTCTGGGATTCTTATGATGTCTCTGGTCTTTTAGTACCTTGCTCCATGTCAGTCTTAGAACTAGGGAAATGTAATGACAGGTGGTCAATAATTGTCTGCAAAAGCAGGTGAAGGCAAATAACAAGAGAGATTTATTGGGGGAAGGGGAGGAATAGGGGGGGGCAACAATCAAACACAAGTTTGTGAGTAAAACCAATAAACTCAACCTAATTTGCTAATTACATGCTACTTGCTTAAAGAGAGTTTTGCATTTCAGCAACAAGTTATTGATTTCAGCAACAACCCTGAAACTGGCATTTCAAAAGGCCTGGGCCATTCAGACCTGTCTGACCACTGTTTAGAGAGGCATAACTGGAGGACGCATATTCAGAGGGAAAGCAGCTGATGGCTGTCTGTTGAAGGTTCACTGCAGCAGTGTTAGAATCGCAGATGCTCCAAGTGGCGCTGTGGAGCTACATAAAAATATTGGAGGTTCATAATAAGTCGACATAATGATTTTGAAAACAGATATTATGATCCCACAGGGAGCCTTACCAAGAGAGGCCATGATCCCACAGTTCTCCGCCATGACTTCGTTATGCAGAGTCCTCTGGTCAGGATCCAGCCGCGCCCACTCCTCATCCGTGAAATACACAGCCACGTCCTCAAAGGACACCGCACCCTAAAGAACAAGAAACCACATTTCCCCCTTACAGACAGCATAAAGGTTAGGTATTACACACTGATGTGTTGCTTTCTGCCTATTCATTGCTGTGTTGTTTTAATGGATTTATTTTGCTTCACATTTTGATTATGGAAATTTATTGGAATGTTAATTCCATTAAAACATTCAAATAAATTTCCATAATTAAACTTTTATTGTGTATTTTACACCTTAACGTGGTGAGGGGGTTTGAGAGTGTTGAAGAAGCTGAGAGCAATGCCGTCAGGAGTCTAGACCAAGAGGCTAGACTCCTAGCAGGAGCACCCATGGCGGAATGGTCAAAGCTGAAACACCAGTCTAAGATGCATCCAAACTTAAAGTCAATGGTAAACCTCCTTTGAAAATCTCTTACCATGAAAACCCTATGAGCAGAGTATCCAAAATGCAACACGAGATAGTGCTGGAAGATGAGACCCCCAGGTCAGAAGGCACTCACCGAGCTACTGGGGAAGAACTAAGGACAAGTACGAGTAGCGCTGTGACTAATGACGCAGCTGGGTCAAAGCCAAAAAGGAAGCTCAGAGGCTGATGCGCACAGATGCGAAAGGAGAGTCCGGAGTTGTACAATGCACACAATAGGAACATGGAATGTGAGAAGCATGAACCAGGGAAAGTTAGAAATTGCCAAGCAAGAAATGGAGCGTATCAACATTACAATACTTGGCATGAGTGAATTAAAATGGACTGGAATGGGACATTTTCAACCAGGCAACTACAAAATATTTTATGCAGGAAATGAGAAATTAAGAAGAAACGGGGTGGCTTTAATAGTGAGAAGTGATGTAGCAAAAGCAATTAGGAGCTACAATGCAAGGTCTGAGTGAGTGATATCAATGAGATTAAACGGGAAACCTATTAACATAACCATCATCCAAGTCTACACTCCAATGTCAAACGCAGAAGAAGGAGAGATTTTACACAGAAGTACAGGAGGAAATTGATCACACACCAAGACAAGATATGATGATAATCATGGGAAACTGGAATGCAAAAGCAGGAAACAGAGAAGAACAAGGAATTGTGGGGAAATGGAGCTTAGGAGACAGAAATGAGGCAGGAGAAACATTTATTGAATTCTGTGAACCAATGATTTGTTTCTTGCCAACACATTTTTTGAGCAACCAAAAAGACGACTGTACACATGGACATCACCAGATGGTCAATATAGGAATCAAATTGATTATATAACTGGAAACAGAAGATGGAGAAGTTCCATACTCTCTGCAAAATCAAGACCAGGAGCAGACTGCAGTACAGATCATGAACTGATCGTATCGAAAATCAGAGTAAAGCTAAAGAAGAAGAACAAAGCACTCACAATGCCAAAATACAATTTAAATAACATCCCAGAAGAATATAAAGATCAAATAAAGAACAGGTTTGAGGCTTTAAACTTAGCTGACAGAGAACCAGAAGAATTATGGACTGAAGTCAGGGACATTATCAGGGAAGAATGCAAAAAGACAATACCTCTAGTTAAAAAGAAAGACCTCAATGGATGACTGAAGAAACTCTTAAAATGGTTAAAGAGAGAAGGAAAGCAAAAGCAAAAGGAGATAGAAACACAGTCAGAACCCTAAATGCAACTATACAATGACTAGTACATAGGGACAAAGAAAACTATTGCAATAGTTACTGTATAGAAATAGAAAAGAACAACAAAATGGGAAGAACAAGAGCCCTATTCCAAAAGATTAGAGAAATGAAAGGGAAATGTAAACCACAAGTAGGGAGGTTGAATAATCAACAGGGGAACACACTGACTGACCGAGATGAAATAAAAGGAAGATGGAAGCAATACACTGAAGAACTTTATAAAAGAGATGACAGGATGACAGATTTATTCACAGAGGAACCATATGATGAAGAACCAGAAATTTTAGAATGTGAGGTGAAAGCTGCTCTTAAAATTCTTGGAAGAAACAAATCACCAGGAACAGATGCATACCAATAGAGTTGCTACAAGCTACTGAGACTGAATCTGTCCAAATTTTGACAAAAATTTGTCAATATGGAGAACAATGGCCCACAGACTGGAAGCATTCAATATATATCCCACTTCCAAAGAAAGGGGATCCCAGAGAATGCAGTCATTACCGAACTATTGCCTTAATATCCCATGCAAGTAAAGTAATGCTCAAGATTCTACAACAAAGGCTCTTAACATATATGGAGCGAGAAATGCCAGATGTCCAAGCTGGATTTAGAAAGGGAAGAGGCACCAAAGATCATATCGCAAACATACATTGGATAATGGAACGCAGCAAGGAATTTCAGAAGAAAATCACCCTGTGTTTTATAGACTACAGCAAAGCATTTGACTGTGTAGATCATGAAAAACTATGGAATGCTTTAAAAGAAATGGGGGTGCCACAGCAACTGATTGTCCTGATGCGCAACCTATACTCTGGACAAGAGGCTACTGTAAGGACAGAATATGGAGAAACAGATTGGTTCCCCATCGGAACGGGTGTGAGACAGGGGTGTATTTTGTCACCCTATTTGTTTAATCTGTATGCAGAACATATCATACGGAAAGCGAGATTGGACCAAGATGAAGGAGGTGTGAAAATTGGAGGGAGAAACATCAATAATTTAAGATATGCAGACGATACCATACTCTTAGCAGAAACCCGTAATGATTTGAAACGAATGCTGATGAAAGTTAAAGAGGAAAGCACAAAAGCAGGACTACAGCTGAACGTCAAAAAGACTAAAATAATGACAACAGAAGATTTATGTAACTTTAAAGTTGACAATGAGGACATTGACTTGTCAAGGATTATCAATGCCTCGGCACAGTCATTAACCAAAACAGAGACAATAGTCAAGAAATCAGAAGAAGGCTAGGACTGGGGAGGGCAGCTGAGAGAGAACTAGAAAAGGTCCTCAAATGCAAAGATGTCACACTAAACACCAAAGTCAGGATTATTCAGACCATAGATCTCTATGTATGGATGTGAAAGTTGGACAGTGAAAAAGGTGGATAAGAGAAAAATCAACTCATTTGAAATGTGGTGCTGGAGGAGAGCTTTGCGCATACCATGGACTGTGAAAAAGACAAATAATTGGGTGTTAGAACAAATTAAACCAGAACTGTCACTAGAAGCTAAAATGATGAAACGGAGGTTATCTTACTTTGGACACATCATGAGAAGACATGATTCACTAGAAAAGACAATAATGCTGGGAAAAACAGAAGGGAGTAGAAAAAGGGGAAGGCAAACAAGAGATGGATTGATTCCATAAAGGAAGCCACAGACCTGAACTTACAAGATCTGAACAGGGTGGTTCATGACAGATGCTCTTGGAGGTCGCTGATTCATAGGGTCGCCATAAGTCGTAATCGACTTGAAGGCACATAACAACAACAACATTTTAATGATGGGTGTTTCTTTATAGTATTTGTGAAATATTTGGTTTTTATACTGCTTAGGAGGCTATTCTAGTAATAAATGGTATATATAAATTAGTAAACAACGTTGCTGCTACTGATAAATAATTCTAGCTACATTCAAAGGGCTAGTTAAGGTCAGGTAGCTGGTCATTTGGATCAAAATCTTCTCTGAGTGGCCTTCGCGCTGTTTGCTGAGGGCAGATTTCAAAGAAGCACAGAGAAGGAGGGAGGTTTGTTTAGGCCCAGAGAGTTGAGCAGGGGACATGCCCCCAGCCTCTCTCCCCACATTGATCCTTCCCCCATACCTGATCCACTTCCATAGCAGCTGCTTCTCCTCCATCACAAACGAGAGACGGCTGAGGAGGTCTTCTTGGCCTCGTCTCATCACCTGTGAGACACAAAGGTGTTGGGAAGCCAGTAGAGCATGATTGTCTCAGAGGTTGAGCAATACACGTCTAACTACCCATAGACCTTTAAAAAAGTCTTATGTGCTCAGTACAGGTCAGGCGTTTACCCATTTTGTATTTTAGTTGGGTGACATCCCTTCTCGCCCCTTTGGGCTCTTGGCCACAAGTATTCCCCCCCCAAGATTATAAACTGACTAAGGGGGAAAACCCGACAGGAGCTGAGGAAGGTCCGGTTCAGAATAAACCTCCCCCCTGGGATAAAGACCAAAGAAATGATGAAATTTTAAAAGGGGTAGGCCTAGAAGTAGGCATTGTGAGAGCAGGGGCACAGGATATAAATTCAGAAGGGCAAAATTACCACAGGCCAAACCACAAGTGCCAAAGACACTTGAAGAGAGACACTGCTTACAAGTGCCTGTACGCTAATGCTAGGAGCCTCCGAACCAAGATGGGAGAACTGGAGTGCTTGGTCTTAGAGAAGAGCATTGATATAGTGAGCATAACGGAGACCTGGTGGAATGGAGAAAACCAGTAGGATACAGTTATCCCTGGATATAAACTATATCGGAAGGACAGGGAAGGACGTATTGGTAGCGGAGTCACTCTATACGTGAAAGAAGCCATTGAATCCAGCAAGCTTGAAACCCCAAAAGAGGCGGACTCCTCCACAGAATTGTTGTGGGTGGTGATACCATGCCCCAGGAGGGATTTAATACTGGGAACGATCTATCGTCCCCCTGATCAAAATGCTCAGGGAGACCTTGAGATGAGATATGAAATTGAGGAAGCATCCAAACTAGGAAATGTGGTAGTAATGGAGGACTTCAACTACCCAGACATAGACTGGCCGCATATGTGTTCCAGTCATGACAAAGAAGCAAAATTTCTAGATATTCTAAATGACTATTCCCTAGACCAGTTGGTCATGGAACCGACCAGAGGGACGGCAACCCTGGACTTAATCCTCAGTGGGGACCGGGACCTGGTGCGAGATGTAAGTGTTGTTGCACCGATTGGGAGCAGTGACCATAGCGCTATTAAATTAAACATACATGTAAATGGCCAATTGCCAAGAAAATCCAACACGGTCACATTTGACTTCAAAAGAGGAAACTTCACAAAAATGAGGGGATTGGTAAAAAGAAAGCTGAGAAACAAAGTCCAGAGGGTCACATCATTCAAAAATGCTTGGAAGTTGTTTAAAAACACTATATTAGAAGCTCAACAGGAGTGCATACCGCAGATCAGAAAAGGTACCGTCAGGGCCAAGAAGATGCCAGCATGGTTAACGAGCAAAGTCAAGGAAGCTCTTAGAGGCAAAAAGTCTTCCTTCAGAAAATGGAAGTCTTGTCTGAATGAAGAAAATAAAAAGGAACACAAACTCTGGCAAAAGAAATGCAAGAAGACAATAAGGGATGCTAAAAAGAATTTGAGGAGCACATTGCTAGGAACATAAAAACCAACAACAAAAAATTCTATAAATACATTCAAAGCAGGAGACCATCTAGGGAGGCGATTGGACCCTTGGATGATAAGGGAGTCAAAGGTGTACTAAAGAACGATAAGGAGATTGCAGAGAAGCTAAATGAATTATTTGCATCTGTCTTCACAGTGGAAGATATAGGGCAGATCCCTGAACCTGAACTACCATTTGCAGGAAGGGATTCTGAGGAACTGAGACAAATAGTGGTAACGAGAGAGGAAGTTCTAGGCTTAATGGACAATATAAAAACTGACAAATCACCGGGCCCGGATGGCATCCACCCGAGAGTTCTCAAAGAATTCAAATGTGAAATTGCTGATCTGCTAACTAAAATATGTAACATGTCCCTCGGGTCCTCCTCCGTGCCTGAGGACTGTAAAGTGGCATATTCAAAAAGGGATCCAGAGGGGATCCCGGAAATTACAGGCCAGTTAGCTTAACTTCTGTCCCTGGAAAACTGGTAGAAAGTATGATTAAAGCTAGATTAACTAAGCACTTAGAAGAACAAGCCTTGCTGAAGCAGAGCCAGCATGGCTTCTGCAAGGGAAAGTCCTGTCTCAGTAACCTATTAGAATTCTTTGAGAGTGTCAACAAGCATATAGATAGAGGTGATCCAGTGGACATAGTGTACTCACGACTTTCAAAAAGCTTTTGACAAGGTACCTCACCAAAGACTTCTGAGGAAGCTTAGCAGTCATGGAATAAGAGGAGATGTCCTCTTGTGGATAAGGAATTGGTTAAGAAGCAGAAAGCAGAGAGTAGGAATAAATGGACAGTTCTCCCAATGGAGGGCTATAGAAAATGGAGTCCCTCAAGGATCGGTATTGGGACCTGAACTTTTCAACTTGTGCATTAATGACCTAGAATTAGGAGTGAGCAGTGAAGTGACCAAATTTGCTGACAATACTAAATTGTTCAGGGTTGTTAAAACAAAAAGGGATTGCGAAGAGCTCCAAAAAGACCTCTCCAAACTGAGTGAATGGGCGGGAAAATGGCAAATGCAATTCAATATAAACAAAGTGTACCATTATGCATATTGGAGCAAAAAATCTGAATTTCACATATACGCTCATGGGGTCTGAACTGGCAGTGACCGACCAGGAGAGAGACCTCGGGGTCGTAGTGGACAGCATGATGAAAATGTCGACCCAGTGTGTGGCAGCTGCGAAAAAGGCAAATTCCATGCTAGCGATAATTAGGAAAGGTATTGAAAATAAAACAGCCGATATCATAATGCCGTTGTATAAATCTATGGTGCGGCTGCATTTGGAATACTGTGTACAGTTCTGGTCGCCTCATCTCAAAAAGGATATTATAGAGTTGGAAAAGGTTCAGAAGAGGGCAACCAGAATGATCAAGGGGATGGACGACTCCCTTACGAGGAAAGGTTGCAGCATTTGGGGCTTTTTAGTTTAGAGAAAAGGCGGGTCAGAGGAGACATGATGGAAGTGTATAAAATTATGCATGGCATGGAGAAAGTGGATAGAGAAAAGTTCTTCTCCCTCTCTCATAATACTAGAACTCATGGATATTCAAAGAAGCTGAATGTTGGAAGATTCAGGACAGACAAAAGGAAGTACTTCTTTACTCAGAGCACAGTTAAACTATGGAATTTGCTCCCACAAGATGCAGTAATGGCCACCAGCTTGGATGGCTTTAAAAGAAGATTAGACAAATTCATGGAGGACAGGGCTATCAATGGCTACTAGCCATGATGGCTGTGCTCTGCCACCCTAGTCAGAGGCAGCATGCTTCTGAAAACGAGTTGCCGGAAGCCTCAGGAGGGGAGAGTGTTCTTGCACTCGGGTCCTGCTTGCAGGCTTCCCCCAGGCACCTGGTTGGCCACTGTGAGAACAGGATGCTGGACTAGATGGGCCACTGGCCTGATCCAGCAGGCTCTTCTTATGCTCTTATGAGATTATACAGACGTGATTATTTCAAAAGTGATAGCAGAGACCAAATTGAGATACATCACAGTAATCCTTACCCAGTGGCCTCTCTCTGGGATCTGATGGAGTCTCCTCTGCCTTGGGGAGATCAGTGCCCATTCCTGCAAACGGATCCTTTCCCTGAAACAGCAACAAGGATTGAAGGCATTGATAGGGGAGGAAGATTACAACAGAAATGGCAGAGGCCAAAACCTCAGGGGTATCAGATATCCTTTCTTGGATGCTTTCCTAAAAAGGTTGGGCAATGGGAAGAGAATTTTGGGATACCCCCCCTCACACTCTTGGCCCCTTGGAACTATCCCAATGAAAGTCACTCACCTGCTGCTCTGCCTGCTTGTCGTCCTCTGCCCGGCTCAGGAGGAAACCTTCGGCCAGGGCCACCGCCTGGGAAGTGGTCTCCGCTCCACATTCCCTCACCCAGCTCTCCATCTCCGGTGGAAGGACAGCCAAGAACTGCTCCAGGATCACCAGGTCCAGCATCTGAGCTTTCGTGTGCCTTTCTGGCTTCAGCCACTGACGGTAAAGGTGGTGGAGTCGGCTGCAAACCTCTCGGGGGCCCTTGGCCTCCTGGCAGCAGAAATGCCTGAACTGCTGGTGTGGCACATCTGAGCTGAGGGTGTGCTCCTTTCCCAGGACCTGCTGCATGGTTCTTTCCCAGAATCCTCCACTGCTCCCAGTCTTGATGGCATGGGAGCCTCTTCCTGCATCAGAGCCAGCGGAATATTGCTCGTCCATCTTGCTCCCAGGAAGCCTCCAAGACCTCTGAAGGAAGGAAATGAAAGCTTCAAGTCACACACTTACAAAGACTTGGCAGGGGGGTGGGGTTGTTGAAAGTTGCAGAGGGATTTTTTTATCAGGTTTTTAAATAGTCTAGCACATGCAAGCACGCACGCGCAGACACAGACAAAGCCTGAAGAAAGGGATGTTTTGGGGAGCAGGGTCCCTATGTCTCCAGCATACTACGAGCTAATCAGCACAAAAGAGCAGTGTGTTAGCTACTGAGAAGAGTCTTCTCACATGCTTCCTTGTCCTTTCCTGCTGATTGGAGTCAGAGTTGAAAGAGGTGAGTCAGCTGCTTAGAGGTAGCCCACACTCTCCCCTTTCATGCTGACTGGCTCCTTGGGAGGTCTGTTGTTGTGGGAGAAGGCATTAACAAGGACCTCAATCTCAACCCAGCAGCAAAGAAAGGGGGAGGGAGCATGGCTGTGACTATCATGAAGGGATGCTGCTCTTCTGAACATGCCACTATGCTGCTGCTCAAGAGAGAGAAAAATAAAGCCACGAGAAAAACACACAAAAACACAACAAATACACATTCACAGACATCAAGGCTCCAGAGTACAACAAAACCCGCTCAACAGTCCTGCTGCTTAAGCGTAGCAGGCCCCACAAAGAGAATGGGATTCAGAACGCTCCAATCTGAAGGGATTCCAAATGACCAAAGCGGATCCTCCTTACCAAAAGCAATTGCTACCTTTCTCAGAGGTTGCCAAGGAGGGAGGAGCAAAGAGGAACAGTCCTCCACATGCCCAGAGAGACCTTAGCAACCAGCACAGCATTGGATGCTCTGGCACCAAATTTAGTAAAATGGTACAGAAAAGCATCCTGCCAGTCCCAACCCCAACTGCTAATGCCTACATGCATAAAGAAAACCTGCTCCCACTTTCCAAGGTTCAATGACAAAACCGCTGACACAATTAACAGGATTGTATGTGTTTATTATTTGATTTATATCCCGCCCTTCCTCCCAGCAGGAGCCCAGGGCGGCATGTGTAGAATATGTTACAAAATAATGTTTATGTTATTAATTTAACTGTGTTAAATTGTTACTTGATTTTATACCTTTTTTTAAATAAATAATTTTAAACACAGCGGACTGCCTATATTTAAGTTCTGCACCGTTCTGCCGTCTACTCACAAGAAAGCCTGCATCCACTTACCAGGGAGTAAATTCCCATTACACACAAATAGACTTACTTCTGAGTAGAGACACCTACTATTGTAGTGCAAGTTAACAATACACTGAGTGTATAATTAGTGCTTGGATGTACGTCATTACAGTGGAAGACATGTCTAAACTTCTTTGCAAAGTGTTTGCATTTTACATTTGCCATGGTGGGGGTGGGAGGATTCCTTAACCTCCAGTCACGCTTACTGGGTAATATTTGCAGGGGGTTGGACTTAGATTAGACAAATTCATGGAGGACAGGGCTATCAATGGCTACTAGCCATGATGGCTGTGCTCTGCCACCCTAGTCAGAAGCAGCATGCTTCTGAAAACCAGTTGCCAGAAGCCTCAGGAGGGAAGTGTTCTTGCACTCGGGTCCTGCTTGTGGGCTTCCCCCAGGCACCTGGTTGGCCACTGTGAGAACAGGATGCTGGACTAGATGGGCCACTGGCCTGATCCAGCAGGCTCTTCTCATGTTCTTATGACTTGATGGCCTCGTGGGCCCCTTACAACTCGACCAGTCTGCGATTCTATGATAATCCGAGTGCAATGGAACAGGAGATCAACTCAGCCTTGCAGACCAACTTTAAATCCTCTGACCACCTTCCAATACATACCGAAAGGGCCTTCCTGCCTTAGCAAATCCACTCCCTGATTTGGATGTTATGGTTGGTTTTTTAAAAAATGCTTTCAAATATATTTTATTTTTAATGTATTTTAAAGTCTGCTTTAAAGTGTTTTTAGTGCTTTTGTTTGCCGCCCTGGGCTCCTGCTGGGAGGAGGGGCGGGATATAAATCATAAAATAAATAGATAATAAATAAGAATGGGGGAGTCCCAGATGGATCAGCTGCACAGCCCCCCTTATGCACCCTCCGCCGTGTCCCTGGGACTCCCCTTCACCCAAATGCAACCGATTAGGGGTGGGAAACTCACCAGATCCCAGAAGGGGCCGCCGATGCAGCCTTTGGCGGAGACAAAAGGCGCTCCCTCCTTCCTTCCTCAGCCCCAACAGGAAGGGAAACTTCGGAGGACCCCGCCCCCCATTTCCTGTCCTCTCTAGGAATCTGGCTCAGTTCACTTTAACCCTTGGAAAGCCAGGAGCGCCAAGAGTGCCTCTTTTCTCTCGCCAAAGCAGGAGCCCAGGAGGGAAACGTGCATGGGGCGCCCAGGCAGGGATGCTTCCTCCCTCTCTCTCCCTGGGTGAAACAGGAGGGAAGCTCTTGCACCCTCTCTTTGATTTCCCATTCCTTCCATAAGCAAGGGATTTTATTGATTGATTACATTTATATACCACCCCATAGCGAAAGCTCTCTGGGTGGTTTACAAAAATTAAAAACACTGAACATTAAAAACAAATAATACAATTTTAAAAACCATACAAACTTTAAAACCATGACGCACAGATAAACCAGGTAAAAGACCTGGGGTCAGAGCTCAGCATATGCTGTTAGAATGCCTGGAAGAAAAGGAAAGCCTTGACCTGGAGCCAAAAAGATACCAATGTTGGCGCTAGGTGCACCTCGTCAACAACATCATTCCATAATTGGGGGGCTACCACTGAGAAGGCCCTCTCCCTTGTTGCCAGACTCCCAGCTTCCCTCCAAGTACGCACCCGGAGGAGGGCCTTGGATGTTGAGCATAGTGTACGGGCGGATTCATGTCGGGAGAGGTGTTTTGTTAGGTATTGTGATCCCAAGCCGTGTAGGCGTTATAGGTTAAAACCAGCACCTTAAATCGGGCTTGGAAACATACAGGCTGCCAATGTAAGTGGGCCAAAATCAGTTTTATATGTTTGAATCTTCTGGTCCCTGTTACCAATTTAGCTGCTGCATTTTGCACAAGCTGCAGAATTCCCATCATCCATCTTCCATAAGCAAGGAATTCCCATCTTTTCAGGGATGGATGAGAAGAAACATTGTTGCTGCCTTACTGCCTTTCTTCTTTTTGGTGGCCCTTCATTCGGGCCAGTCCCCTGGAGGTCCAAAGGACAAGGACCCAGAGATGCTTAAGGTTCTAAATAGTGGCAATGGAGGCTAGTGACCATGGATGTGGTCTTCTGGGGAGACTCTCAGGGGGTCTTAGACCCTTTACTTTTAGGGGGGAGCAGGGTCCAGCAAGATCTCTATGTCTACAGCATCCTACGAGGCAATCAGTGTGAAAGAGTGTTATAGCCAATGAGAAGGGTCTTCTCATGTGATTCCTTGTCCTGGATCCTCAGCTCCATCACTCACCCCTGCTGGTGGGGTCAGCTTCATAAAGACCCACAACGGAAATGCCCTTACCATCAGCGTAGCAAAAGGGAAACTGACCAATCTCCTTTCAAAAAGCTTGTGTGGTGACCCCCACCGAAGGCTGCCTCTATTGTAGAAGGGACCCCCTCCCAAAAATAAAACCCAGGAAGAGCTCCGTAGATGGAAGTTGTAGAGCCATCTTGCAGATCCACACCATACATTAAAGTACGTCCAACACACATTTAAAACGTGTGACTGTTCCCCCCAGAGAATTCTGGGAACTGTGGTTTTCTCCTCACAGTGCCGCAGCTTCCCAGCACCCTTAGCAAACTACAGTTCCCAGGATTCTTTGGGCAAAGCCATCTGCTTTAAATGTGCTTTGTATGTGCTTTAAATGTTTGGGGTAGATCCAAGACAGTGGAATCTAGGTTCAGCAAAACTTAAATCGTTTGAGTGTTTTGGACTCAACAATGTTTGCACAGGAAGGCACTGTCCAGTACAGGAGGCACTGGAGGTGTAATGTTGAGAATGCCTCAGTGAGGCGTATGAGGTGGGCTTCTCCAGTGACATCTACTTTTTGGTCAGAAGTTGTCACCTGTATTAATTTTGTACTGGTGAAATTCTTAATATTTGCAGGTTTGTCATCCACTTTTAAGTTATATTCCTGGAGAATGGGGTTTAACAGGACAAGAAAAGCGGACTTTAGACCTTATGGTTCTTAAGAAGCCCACACTTTGAGACAGGAAGGATAAATCTGTGGTGTCTATTACCTATTTGGACATATGGAGGGCTTATATTAATTTCTGGCCAAATTCGAAAGTTTTTCTATACCAGAGGGGGCCAACTAATTAATCCTGTGCTCAAGGTTTTTGTTGCCAAAATCATAGCCCAAATGCTCTATGGTGCAGAACTTGGGGGGAAATCAGCCAAACATGAGACAGAAGTTTTATTTCTTTATTAATTATTTCATTTATATCCCACCCTTCCTCCCAGCAGGAGCCCAAGTAAGTTTTGCAAAATGTGTTTCCTACCTTAGATATTGGTGTAGATTAAACACGATGGATGACCAGTCCCTCATCAAGCTCTGTGGACTTGAGCAATTTAGGAATGGAGGATGGGCTCACCTGTGCCAAGCAAAGCTAGACTCATAACCTCTCCATGGAAAAATATTTAAGCCTTAGCCCACTCGCACTAAGGAATTGGATCTTCGACCATGAAGCCAGCCAAGATAGGGCAACAATAGTTGCCACGCCCTTTTCTATGTGGTACCCCCAACTTAAGGTCAATCACGCAAGATCCAATTATTTTGAGGTTTTGACCTATGCACAACTTCGTATGGCGTTCACAGAATGTAGGTTTCAAGTGATGCTCTCTGCATATCTGGAGGGGAGATACCTGGGAATTTCAACTAATGAACGGAAATGCATTTATAGGTGTGATCAGGTAGAAGACGTAATTCATTACCTGTTGAACTGTCCCTTGTATAAGGATCCCAGAAGGAAATTCTTGGCATATTATATTCAGCTATACTTGGATAGATCATCCCAGGAGTTGGTAGTGGAACTTTCAGCAGACCATTCCAAGAAAGGAAACCAACAAACCCTGTTTCCCTTGCTGCCCAACTTCCTGGAGGCTTTCGTTGTTTTTATTATAACATTTCTGGATCACCACAATATTACTCTCTGAGCGATGTTCAAAATCAAAATACCAATGCAACACACAGTATCATCAATAAAATAATAACAATATCTGCCTGAATATAATGTATACTCCGATATTTTGAAAAGCTGGATTCAAGAACATTGTTTTATTAAACATTTTCACCTGGACAAGATGGGGATGACAATGGCAGTCAGGAGCACCACAAGTTCATGACTGACACCCGAGATGTGGAGGCTGTTTGCATTGAAGTGTGTGAGTTGCTCAACGATTTATGTTGCCAGACCACTCTCTTTGCCCTCCCCAGAAGTGGATCTGAAGAAAGTATTCAACGCACTGAGCAGTGACTTGTATTGTGGAGATCTGCGGAAGGAGTACGAAGAAATTTTGATCATCAAGTGTGTTGAGTGTGTGCTCCACAGCTTTGAGGGAGAAGGACAACTTCATTGCACAGTTGCCAAATTACAAGACCATTGCTGGAATTCTCTCATGCATTTTAATTAAAGTCTCCTGAAATTAAATTCCATCTTAAACAACCATTCATATTTCTCCCTGCTGTGAGTTCTTTCATGGGACGTGAGATTGGAGCTCTGATGGAAGCTCTTTCCACATTCCGAACATTGATATGGTTTCTCCCCGTGAATTCTTTGATGACGACAGAAATTTGCGCTTGTATTAAAATTCTTTCCACATTCCAAGCATTGATATGGTTTCTCCCCTGTATGAATTCTTTGATGTGAAGTCAGATTTGCCTTCCCACTGAAGCTCTTTCCGCATTCCAAGCATTGATATGGTTTCTCCCCACTGTGAATTCTTTGATGTGAAGTGAAAGTTTCCTTCCGGCAGAAGCTCTTTCCACATTCCAAGCATTGATATGGTTTCTCCCCTGTATGAATTCTTTGATGTAAAGTGAAACTTTTCTTCTGGCAGAAGCTCTTTCCGCATTCCAAGCACTGATATGGTTTCTCCCCTGTATGAATTCTTTGATGTGAAGTCAGATTTGCCTTCCCGCTAAAGCTCTTTCCGCATTCCAAGCATTGATATGGTTTCTCCCCACTGTGAATTCTTTGATGTGAAGTGAAACTTTTCTTCCAGCAGAAGCTCTTTCCACATTCCACGCATTGATATGGTTTCTCCCCTGTATGAATTCTTTGATGTGAAGTGAAAGTTTCCTTCTGGCAGAAGCTCTTTCCACATTCCAAGCATTGATATGGTTTCTCCCCTGTATGAATTCTTTGATGTGAAGTGAAAGTTTCCTTCCGGCAGAAGCTCTTTCCACATTCCAAGCATTGATATGGTTTCTCCCCTGTATGGATTCTTTGATGTGAAGTGAAAGTTTCCTTCTGGCAGAAGCTCTTTCCACATTCCAAGCACTGATATGGTTTCTCCCCTGTATGAATTCTTTGATGTGAAGTGAAACTTTTCTTCCGGCAAAAGCTCTTTCCACATTCCAAGCATTGATATGGTTTCTCCCCTGTATGGATTCTTTGATGGGAAGCGAGACCTTCATTCAGACGGAAGCACTTCCCACACTCCTGGCACTGATGTGGTTTCTCCCCACGGTGAATTCTTTGATGGGAAGCGAGACCTTCATTCAGACGGAAGCACTTCCCACACTCCTGGCACTGATATGGTTTCTCCCCACGGTGAATACTTTGATGCCTGTGGAAGTTTGCCCTTGTATTAAAACTCTTTCCACATTCCAAGCACTGATATGGTTTCTTTATGCTGTGAATTCTTTGATGGGAAGTGAGACTTTCATTCCGACTGAAGCACTTCCCACACTCCTGGCACTGATGTGGTTTCTCCCCACGGTGAATTCTTTGATGGGAAGCGATACCTTCATTCAGACGGAAGCACTTCCCACACTCCTGGCACTGATGTGGTTTCTCCCCACGGTGAATTCTTTGATGGGAAGCGATACCTTCATTCAGACGGAAGCACTTCCCACACTCCTGGCACTGATATGGTTTCTCCCCACGGTGAATACTTTGATGCCTGTGGAAGTTTGCCCTTGTATTAAAACTCTTTCCACATTCTAAGCATTGATAAGTTTTCTCCCCACTGTGAATTCTTTGATGTGAAGTGAAACTTTTCTTCCGGCAGAAGCTCTTTCCACATTCCAAGCACTGATATGGTTTCTTTATGCTGTGAATTCTTTGATGGGAAGTGAGATTGGATCTCTGACTGAAGCATTTTCCACATTGTGAACAGTGATATGGTTTATCCCCTCTGTGAATTCTTTCATGGGAAGTGAGACTGGACCTCTGAGTGAAGCTCTTTCCACATTCCAAGCATTGAAATTGTTTCTTTATGCTGTGAATTCTTTGATGGGAAGTGAGATGGGGGTTCTGACTGAGTCCATTTCCACACTCCAAATATTTACATGGTTTCTCTACTGAGTCACTTCTGTCACAGTCTCCCTCATTCTTGGTTTCCAGTTTATCGCCTTCTGCAAATGAAGACCAACTGATTAGAGTGTTAGGAGTAAATGCAGCCCCAAATCATTGAACAATGCCAAATAAAGCTTGTCATAAAGGAAGAACAGAAGGAATGTAATTGTTAGGAGTAACGGAAAGACAGGATAAAACAGAAAGTTTAGGCTCCATCATTCAGTGGCGGAGGCTGTTATTTGCATGCCGGCCCCAAGGCCAATCCCTCATTTCTTCAGCTAAAGCAGCGGAGAGGAACCTCTGCGCTTGGGCCTAAGCAGGCTTGGTAGAGGTCTTAACGTGGCCTGTGAGATTGTTTTCCCCAGACCTGTGACGTCAGGGCACGCAAGACCGTCAGGAGCTTAATGTGTGCTCCTAGGGCTCCCTTACAGTGCTGTCAGCTGACCGGCCCTGAGACACAGTCTCTGGGATCAGCTGCATTAGGGAGTTCCCGATGCAGCAGAAACAGTGGGCCTCTCACTGCTGATCAGCTGCTTGGAGTGAGGAACCATAACTCTGAATTCATCTCCTATACAAGTGAGCTCCCTGGGTCAGTCGGCTGCCTGTTGCTGACTATTGGCCTTCCAAGGGGCCTTCAAGTTTTCACCCGATGTCATAAGGATGTCAGATGATTGACAGGCGAGTGGCCCGGTCTGCAGGGGTGGTGAAAGAAGGATCCAGTCCGCCAGCTGAATCCAGTTTCCGCTCTTGAGCTAAAGGATCTTGGATGGAGCTGTTGGGCATGAGAATTTAGAAAGATACTGACAGTCAGAGCAGACAATAATAGGCTAGATGGGTCTATGGCTACGGCAGGCCTGTTCCGTCAGACTTGTAATGACAGGTGGTCAATAATTGTCTGTAAAAGCCAGTTAAGGCAAATAACAAGAGAGATTTATTGGGGGGGGGGAGGAAGGAAAAGGGGGGGCAAGAATCAAACACAGGTTTGTGAGTAAACCAATAAACTCAATCTAAGTTGCTAGTTACATGCTAGTTGCTCAAACAGAGTTTTGGATTTCAGAGCATATAGAGTTCTTGGCAAAAAGCTGGCTCTGAAAGAGAGCACCTTCGGGCTCCCGACCAGAAGTTTTCAGGAAGGCAACCACCTCACGTATTTATGGGAATCTGAGATCAGGAAAACCCGCTTCTTTTCTGAGATGGATTGTTGCTTGGCCCAGTTATGAAAGCCGTTCTGACTCTGATGTCAGTGGTATCTTTGGCCAACTAGAAAATGACTAGTTCCATCTCCCTAAGAACTCTGAACCTTGCATTTCAAAAGGCCTGGGCCATTCAGACCTGTCTGACCACTGTTTAGAGAGGCATAACTGGAGGACGCATATTCAGAGGGAAAGCAGCTGATGGCTGTCTGTTGAAGGTTCACTGCAGCGGTGTTAGAATCGCAGATGCTCCAAGTGGAGCTGTGGAGCTATATAAAAATATTGGAGGTTCATAATAAGTCGACATAATGATTTTGAAAACAGATATTATGATCCCACAGGGAGCCTTACCAAGAGAGGCCATGATCCCACAGTTCTCCGCCATGACTTCGTTATGCAGAGTCCTCTGGTCAGGATCCAGCCGCGCCCACTCCTCCTCCGTGAAATACACAGCCACGTCCTCAAAGGACAAGGGTCCCTAACGGAAAAAGAAAACACATTTCCCTCTCATAGACAGCATAAATATTGTCTACTACACATTGCATTGTTGTTTTAGTGGATTTTTTGTGGTCCACATTTTGATTATGGAATGTTAATTCCATTAAAACATTCAAATAAACTTTCATAATTCAGTTTTACTGTGTATGTTAATGATGGGCGTTTCTGTTTAATATTTGTGAAATATTTGGTTTTTATAATAATAATAATAATAATAAACTTTAATTTATAGGCCGCCTATCTGGCCAATGGCCACTCTATGCGGCTTACAGTAAAATATGATAAAATACAATAAATAAGATATAGTCAATACATTACATACAAGTTCAGTATAATAAATTATCAGCATTTCAATACAAGGCTAATTTACCCTAGAAGTCTCAGAGGTTGTAAAGGCCTGGTTAAAGAGCCAAGTCTTCAGATCCCGGCGAAATATTTCTAGGGAAGGGGCATGTCGAAGATCTATTGGGAGGGAGTTCCAGATCGAGGGGGCCGCCACAGAGAAAGCTCTCTCCCGAGTCTTCACCAACCTAGCCGCTTTAGTTGGCGGGACTGAGAGGAGGTCCTATACTGCTTAGGAGGCTATTCTAGTTATAAAGAGTATGTAATTTAGTAAACAATGTTGCTGCTACTGATAAATAACTCTAGCTACATTCAAAGGGCTGGTTAAGGTTAAGGTCAGGTGGCTGGTCATTTGGATTGAAACCTTCTCTGAGTGACCTTTGCAGTGTTTGCTGAGGGCAGACTTTAAAGAAGCACGGAGAAGGAGGGAGGTTTGTTCAGGCACCCAGGCTGCCCCCAGCCTCTCTCCCCCCCAAGGATCACTCCCCCTACCTGTTCCAGTGTCACAGCAGCTACTTTCCCTCCGCCACAAAGGAGAGATGGCTGAGGAGGTCTTGGCCTCATTTCATCACCTGTGAGACACAAAGGTGGTGAACATGCTTGTCTCAGAGGTTAAGCAATACACGTCTAACTACCCAGAGACTTTTAAAAAAGCCTTATCTGCTCAGTGCCGTTCAGGCGTTTGTACCCATTTCGTATTTTAGTTGGGTGACATCCCTTCCTGCCCCTTTTCGGCTGTTGGCCACAAGTGTCTTTCCCCCCTGCCCAAAGATTAAAGATGTGATTACAGTAGGCAGGTTACGTTCCGGGGCCCCGGCGTAAAGCGAAAACCGCTGAAAAGTGGAACTCATTGAATAGAATGGCACGCGACGCCTAAAAACCGTCGTAAAAGCAGAACAAACGCCGTATGTGTGGGGCTTTACTCTAATTGCATCTAATGGAGACCGCTGCATTAGCGAAGCGCCATAAAGCAAAGTGCTGTAAAGCAGGGCCCTACTGTATTTCAAAAGTGATAGGATACATCCCAGTAATCCTTACCCAGTGGCCTCTCTCTGGGATCTGATGGAGTCTCCTCTGCCTTGGGGAGATCAGTGCCCATTTCTGCCAACGGATCCTTTCCCTGAAACAGCAACAAGAATTGAAGGCATTGAAAGGGGAGGAAGATTAGAACAGAAATGGCAGAGGCCAAAACCTCAGGGGTATCGGAAGGTACCCTCCCTCACATTTTTTGTCCCTTGGGACTATCCAGATGAAACTCTCTCTCACCTGCTGCTCTGCCTGCTTCTCGTCTTCTGCCCAGCTCAGGAGGAAACCTTCGGCCAGGGCCACCGCCTGGGAACTGGTCTCCGCTCCACATTCTCTCACCCAGCTCTCCATCTCCCGTGGAAGGACAGCCAGGAACTGCTCCAGGATCACCAGGTCCAGCATCTGAGCTTTCGTGTGCCTTTCTGGGTTCAGCCACTGACGGCAGAGATGGTGGAGTCGGCTGCAAACCTCTCGGGGGCCCTTGGCCTCCTGGTAGCAGAAATGCCTGAACTGCTGGTGTGGCACATCTGAACTGTGGGTGTCCTCCTCTCCCAGGACCTGCTGCATGGTTCTTTCCCAGAATCCTCCACTGCTCCCAGTCTTGATGGCATGGGAGCCTCTTCCTACTTCAGGGCCAGTGGAGTCTTCCTTCTCCATCTTGCTCCCAGGATGCCTCCAAGAGCTCCGAAGGAACTCCGTCTTCTGCCAATTTCTGTCTGTCTTAATTAGAGGCGCTAAAAATCCTACAAAGCCAAGACATGTTCTGTTACAGAATTACTACATTATCAGGACCAGAAAAAACTCCCTGAGCAAGCATGAGTGTGTCTCGCTAGGAAGCATGGCAGACGGCATCAGGGCTCTACCTGCAAAGGAGCTCAGACTCTGAGCTTGCTTCCTTGCTTGCTTTTAAAAAGGGAGTAAATCTCTAGGCCTCCGAAAAGGAAAGTTACGAAGGAAAATGTGCTGGCAGCCAAAGCAATTTCTGTGAGACGAACCAGCCTGGCTGCTTCTGCTTTTCAGTGCTTTTAGCCAATGCGTGAAGTCAGAGCTGTGAGAAGCGAGAAGAATCCCTGTGGTCCTAAAGTGCTGCCGCTTCCCGCTCCATTTGAAGACACTTTTCCTTCCTGCTCCCGACTCATTTTGCAGCCCTTGGAGATTCCACAGTTCCAAAGACCTCCTGCAGGGGTCCGAGGGCCAGCTTCTTACGTGGCCAACCCTCTGAGGGCCAAGTGGGCGGGACCAAAGTACAAGTGGGCGGGGCCAAAGGACGGCACTCACAAGCAAACTAAATGAAGTTACGTAGCTGAATGCATACAGACAGCCATATCTTTTTCTTATTTAGTTCCAACACTTGTATCCCAACTTTCCTCCCTCCAAGCAGCTGAAATGGTGAACAGAGTTCTCCCTCCCCATTTTGTCTTCACAACAACCCTGTGAGGTAGGGTTAGGCTGAGAGTGAGTGACTGGCCCAAGGTCACCCAGAGAGTTTCACGGCTAATATAATGGTTGATCACCTCCAAAGGGAAAAAAAGCCTCAGGACATGCTCATGTGCAGACACAAACACACAAGTAGGTGGCTGGGGGGGAGTTTTACGATTTCCCCCCCATGAGCTTTGTGCATAGCTTGGGGGAGGGGGGGAAGAGAGAGAGAGAGAGAGAGAGAGAAAGAGAGTTCAAATATGGAGTTTAGTGTGTTAGTTTTACTGACTATAATGGTAGCACTTCTGTCCCGTTTTGTAACGTTCCTTTCACACTGCAATACTGGATGCCTTATGGAGCTGTGGCTTTTTGACCAACATGGTGCCATGTCACACTGTATTTTCATTCACACCAGCGGGTGTGACACAGCCATGAATGTCATTGGACATCGCGACTCCCTCACCTTTCCACACATGTGCAGTTCTGTTCCCCCATGAAAAAGGTGGGAAAGAAACATAGGCCGGTATATTGGCCCACATTTTGTCACTTTACTGCCACAATTTTCTGGGTTAAGGGGGTTGCAAACAGATATTTTTCTGGAAGCAATTAACTGAAACGAGCGCTAAATTTCCACTAGATGCTGCTAGATTTCCAGAAGTGGCCTTTAGGTCGTGTGGAAGATCAAATGAAATGTGGAAATGGCCAGGAAACAAAATGTTGGGGAAATGGAATAAACTGCTGTCTGAATACAGCCAAGCACATATGGAAAGCCTGAAAAATATAAAGAGTGAAAAAAAAGAAAGCTTCAAGTCACACACAAAGACTTGGCAGGCGGTGGAGTTGTTGAAAGTTGCGGAGGGGTTTTTCATCAGGTTTTTACATAATCTAGCACATGCAAGCACGCACGCACAGACACAGAAAGCCTGAAGAAAGGGATGTTTTGGGGAGCAGGGTCCCTATGTCTCCAGCATACTACGAGCTAATCTGCACAAAAGAGCAGTGCGTTAGCTACTGAGAAGAGTCTTCTCACATGCTTCCTTGTCCTTTCCTGCTGATTGGAGCCCGAGTGAAAAAAGGCGAGTCAGCTGCTGAGAGGTAGCCCACACTCTCCCCTTTCATGCTGACTGGCTCCTAGGGAGGTCTGTTGTTGTGGGAGAAGGCATTAACAAGGACCTCATTCTCAACCCAGCAGCAAAGAGAGGGGGAGGGAGCATGGCTGTGACTATCATGAAGGGATGCTGCTCTTCTGAACATGCCACTATGCTGCTGCTCAAGAGAGAGAAAAATAAAGCCACGAGAAAAACACACACAAACACAACAAATACACATTCACAGACATCAAGGCTCCACAGTACAACAAAACCCTGCTCAACAGTCCTGCTGCTTAAGCGTAGCAGGCCCCACAAAGAGAATGGGATTCAGAACGCTCCAATCTGAAGGGATTCCAAATGACCGAAGGTGATCCTCCTTACCAAAAGCAATTGCTACCTTTCTCAGAGGTTGCCAAGGAGGGAGGAGCAAAGAGGAACGGTCCTCCACATGCCCAGAGAGACCTTAGCAACCAGCACAGCATCGGATGCTCTGGCACCAAATTTAGTAAAATAGTACAGAAAAGCATCCTGCCAGTCACCCCCCCCAACTGCTCATACCTACATGCATAAATGAAGCCTGCTCCCGCTTTCCACGGTTCTGCCCCAGTGACAAAACCACTGAGACAATTAACAGGATTTTTGTTTATTTATTTATTATTTGATTTATATTCTGCCCTTCCTCCCAGCAGGAGCCCAGGGCGGCATGTGTAGAATATATTAAAGCAGTGGTTCCCAATCTGGGGACCAGGACCCCCAGGGGGGCCGCGAAGTAATACAGAGGGGGCCGTGAACAGTAAAGAAATGAATTATTTATTATTTTTTTAAAAAAAGTCTTCACTCCCTGGACACTGTCTGCTTTCCGCTGCCGCTGCCGCTGCCACCTCCCCCTTGCTCCAAACAAGAGGGGAGGCCTTTTGCTGAAGTGCCAGAGCATCTTTCAGGCACACTAAGGGCAGGCATCTCCCTATAAAATACATGGCAGATGCCAAAGGAGGCTGAGGGTGGAGCTACCAAGAAGAAGAGGGGATTACTAGCACTGATTCCCGTCTCCTTGCACTGCCGCTACTGGCAACGCCCTTACTTAGAATGAGAGGAGAGGGCTTTTTGTGAAGCAAAAAGAAGCAAGCCTGCCAAGAAAGGCTGCTTTCCTCCTTCCTTCCTGGCAGCCAGCCTGCCTCCCTGGGGGGAGGGGGTCACAACTTTTTTTCAGCTTATAAAGGGGGTCCCGTGCTCATAAATGTTGGGAACCAAGAATAATGTTTATGCTATTAATTTAACTGTGTTACAATTGTTACTTGATTTCATACCCCTTTTTTAATAAATGATTTTAAACATAGCAGGCTGCCTATATTTAAGTTCTGAACCGTTCTGCCATCTAGTCACAAGAAAGCCTGTATCCTCTTTAAATTAAATTCCCATCAAACACAGACTTACTTCTGAGTAGATACGCCTATCACTGTAGTGCAAGTACACTGAGTGTGTAATCAGTACTTGCATTTATGTCATTGCAGAGGAACATATGCCTAAGTTTCTTTGCTAAGTGTTCACATTTTACATTTGCCATGGTGGGGGTGGGAGGATTCCTTAACATCCAGTCACTCTTATTGGGTAGTATTTGCAGGGGGTTGGACTTGATGGCCTCGTGGGCCCCTTACAACTCGACCAGTCTGCGATTCTATGATAATCCGAATGCAATGGAAGAGGAGGTCAACTCAGCCTTGCAGACCAACTTTAAATCCTCTCACCACCTTCCAATACATACCGAAAGGGCCTTCCTGCCTTAGCAAATCCACTCCCTGATTTGGATGTTATGGTTGGTTTTTTAAAAAATGCTTTCAAATATATTTTATTTTTAATGTATTTTAAAGTCTGCTTTAAAGTGTTTTTAGTGCTTTTGTTTGCCGCCCTGGGCTCCTGCTGGGAGGAGGGGCGGGATATAAATCATAAAATAAATAGATAATAAATAAGAATGGGGGAGTCCCAGATGGATCAGCTGCACAGCCCCCCTTATGCACCCTCCGCCGTGTCCCTGGGACTCCCCTTCACCCAAATGCAACCGATTAGGGGTGGGAAACTCACCAGATCCCAGAAGGGGCCGCCGACGTAGTCCTTGGCGGAGACAAAAAGCGCTCCCTCTCTCCTCCCGCCGCTACAGGAAGGGAGACTTCGGAGGACCCCGCCCCCCATTTCCTGTCCCCTCTAGGAATCTGGCTCAGTTCACTTTAACCCTTGGAAAGCCAGGAGCACCAAGAGCGCCTGTCTCTTTATTTCTCTCCAAAGCAGGAGCCCAGGAGGGAAACGTGCATGGGGCGCCCAGGCAGGGATGCTTCGCTTCCAGCCCCTCCGGGTTGGCGCTCTGACCTTCCGCCCTCTCTCTCCCTGAGCGAAACAGGAGGGAAGCCTGCGGGGAAAGGCTCTTGCCCCCTCCCCCGCTTTGCTTTCAAGTTCTTTCCTAAGCAAGGAATTCCCATCATTCCCCTCCATAAGCCAGATCCCAGCTGCGGGATAGATGAATAGAGAAATTTTTTAAAATTATTTTTTATTTGTTACATTTCAACCCCGCCTTTCTTTTCATGATAGAAACCCAAGGCTGCTTACATCTGGTTCTCAGGCAGTCTCCCATCCAGGCACTGACAAGACCTGACCCTGCTTAGCTTCAGCAGGGAGCTGGCCTTATGTGCCTTCAGACCATAGGCTGCTGCCTTATTGCCTTTCTTCTTTTTGGTGGCCCTCCATTCGGGCCAGTCCCCGGGAGGTCCAAAGGACAAGGACCCAGAGATGCTTAAGGTTCTAAATAGTGGCAATGGAGGCTGGCGACCATGGGTGTGGTCATCTGGGGAAACTCCCAGGGGGTCTTAGATCCTTTACTTTTAGAGGGGAACAAGGTCCAGCAGGGTCTCTATGTCTCCAGCATCTTGCGAGCCAATCAGTATGAAAGAGGAGCGTGTTAGCCACCAAGAAGAGTGTTCTCAAGTGATTCCTTGTCCTGGAGCCTCAGCCCCGTCACTTGCCTCTGCTGGGGGGAGAAGCCAAAAGCCTTCTGCCTGCACTTTTGGCAGTTTGGGGATTGGATTGCACCTTCAGGCATCAACAGAAGCCGGGGTCTGCAGGGTGAAAATGAAGTTTCAAAACCTTATATGATAACTGTACTAAGTTAATAATCTGTGAACATAACGGTGGAGACACAGTGTGTTTTTCTCTTGCCAAAGAGCCTGTCTTAAGAGGATATAAAGAAGGGAAGGGGAGAGAAAGACACGGACCAAAGTCTTGTTCAGTTAAAAGAAACATCAGGGCAGGGATATGGCAAAAGAATGGCGTGAGTTGCAACCTGAGTAGCTGTGAGAAGAATAAAACCTCCATATACAGAAGCAGTGTACCAGATCCCAAATCCAGCGAAGAAATGCTAATTTTGTTTTACAGTAAATCATTAAAAATAAATCTAAGCAAGGGGGGAAATATGCTTTCATTAGTAATACAGGTTTTACGCTTATGTTAATTCCATGGATTAACAACCTGTGTACAAGTCAGATAATGAAGCGATGAGGCTGATATCACACACAAAAAAGGACATTTTGCCTCCTATCTCAAATTCTACAAATGGTCGGAACTTACTCGGCATTTGTAATCAACAAAAGCTGGGAATCTGCAGATTATGTTTCATCGGGGGGACGACTGCCTCCTTTACCTCCACCCCTGCAGCTTTCTATCAGAGTCTCCTGCCTTTGAGTCTTTCAATTACAAGACCATCGGCCTTTCTTCAGCTGAATGAGAGCCTTTATTTAACCCAATTTACAATGTAGTTTCATGTGAGGCTGGCACTGACACACAGAAAGACAGGAAGCTGCCTTATATTGGGTCAGACCCTTGGCCCATCTAGCTAAGTAAAGTCAACACTGACCGGCAGCGGCTCTGCAGGGTTTCAGGCAGACCTTCCCAGTCGTACCTGCAGAGGCCATTGGGGTTTGAAGCTGGTACCTTCTGCATGCAGAGCAGCTGTTCTCCCACTGAGCCACGGCTCCTCATGACAGAGAGACTGTGGCTGGGAGCTGAGAAGGGATGTGCGGCAGGTGGGTGTGGTTTGGGGAAAAGAACACCCCCACAGGCCACAGTGGGACCACTGACAGGCCAAGTTTGACCTGAGGGCTAGAAGTTGCCCTGTGGTTTAATCTGGAATCCAGAAACGGCCATGTAGGCTAGGAGCTCAGTCCTGCGGAACAGGACAATGTTGCTCGTTCAGTGCAAATGAAGTTTCCTTTGTTGTGACTGCGCTCCTCCTGCCCAGAGCCAGCAGCAAATCCAAATGTCCGCTCCCTGCCCTGGTGACTGGAAAGCTAGAAGGATCCTGGTCAACTTAATGAAGGCCCGCAAAGGAAATCCCCTTACCATCAGCATAGCAAAAGGGAAACTTCCTCAAAAAGCATGTGTGGAAACCACACCGAAGGCTGCCTCCATTGTATGAGGGGAACCCCCTCCCCCAAAAAGCGAGGGAGAACTCCATAGGTGGAAATTGTACAGACATGCTGCAGATCCACACCATACATTAAAGCACGTCCAACACACATTTAAAGTGTGTTACTGCTTCCCCCAAAGAATTCTGGGAACTCTGGTTTTCTGCTCACAGCACTCCCAGCACCCTTAGCAAACTACAGTTCCCAGGATTCTTTGGGTGAAGCCATCTGCTTTAAATGCACCTTGGATCTGCTTAAAATGTTTGGGATAGATCTGAGACCGTGGAGTCTAGGTTCAGGAAAACTTAATCGTTTGAGGGTTTCAGACTCAACAATGTTTGCACAGGAAGGCACAGTCCAGCACAGGTAGGCGCTGGAGGTGTAATGCTGAGAATGCCTCAGTGAGGCGTATAAGGTGGGCTTCTCCAGTGATATATTCTTTCTGGTCTGAAGTTGTCACCTGTATTACTTTTGTACAGGAGAAATTCTTAATATTTGCAGGTTTGTCATGCACTTTTAAATTATATTCCTGGAGTATGGGGTTAACAGGACAAGAGAAGTGGACTTTCCAAGCCCTTATGATTCCTAAGAGGCCCACACTAAGAGGGTTTCTAGATGCTCTCGTTCAGACTTAGTCCAGGCCTCCGATTGATCTGGTCAGTCTGAAAAGCCTGACCAGGAGGTGGGGGAGTTTAGTGAGGAAAGGCCAAAAGCACTGAACAAATTCGTAGCAGTTCTCTGGACTGGCTTGTGATGTTCCTGCTTATATTGTAAATATGGTAAGTGCTGTTTATATAGAAGACATATGGTAAGTGGAGTGAAAGAGGAGGGGGAGTACATGAGCAGTAGAATGCTGGATGATTGGCTGAGCGTTTGAATGGCTGGGAGTATAAATGGAAGAATGACAGTTGAATCTGGGAGGGGGTGTTAGAGAGGTTGAGAGAGAGGTTGGAGGTTTGGTGGTGTGGAGAGTGAGTCGGAGTTCTGAGGCAATTAGTAAGAAGTTAAGTACCTAACAGAAAATAGATGAAACCATACGCTTGTGAAACATTCCTTAAGTAATCTTGTTATTTCTGATATTAAATAAATACTAGTTGTATGCTTTAAATATAAAGATACAAGGGGGTTGGGAACAGCATAGGCACACAGTCACAAAGTTACAAGCTATAGAGATACTTAGGCAAAGTCTCTGGGAGTTTGGGTTACAGAAAGTGACTGGTGGTGCTGCCTAGCAGTGGGATCTAGGGAGATCTGTGCTAGAGCTGTAAAGGGTAAGAATAAACCCGACGTTCCTGTCTGCTGGTAGCCCCAAGTGAGAGCTTCACAGGTGGTGCTGGGGAAGGACGTCACATGTGGTGGCTGTAGCGGTGAGATACGAACAATAGAGAGTCCCTAAAAGTGGTGTGGCAAAAAGAAATAACAAAATAAAGATTACTTGTGAGAGTGACTGGCAAAGAGTGTGTGGCAAAGTGTGAGTGAACTCCTAAAAACATGGCTGAATATATAAAGATGAAAAGAGTGGAGCTGGTGGAGAAGTGCATAACATTCAGTTTACCTCACAAGGGTAAAGGGGTAGATGAATTGTGAGTAGCATTGATAGCATTCGCAGCGGTCCAACAAAAACAGCCTGTCAGAGAAGAGAACCCAGAAGGGTACTCAAGCAATCCCGCTTATATAGAGTATTTAAGAGAGAAGTTAAGATGGGAACGTGAGTTGGGAACTGAAAAGTTGAGGATGGATGCTGAAAGAGGGAGGATGGAGGCTGATGAGAAAGAAAAACAGTGGGAGTTGGAAACTGAGAGATTGAGGATGGAGGCTGATGAGAAAGAAAAGCAGCGGGAGTTGGAAATTGAGAGAATGAGAATGGATACTGAAAGAATGAGAGTGGATGCTGAAATACAAATGGAAAAGTTAAAATTTGAAAGAGAGAAGTTTCAGTCGGATGAAATAAGAAAGGACAGAAATGAAACAAAAATAAAGGTTACACCAAAAGATTTTGCGGTGTTTGAACCTGGACAAGACCCACAGATTTACCTCAACACCTTCGAAAAGGCAGCTCAAATGTGGGGGCTACCGGAGAATAAATATATGCAATATTTATCAAATTTGATCAAAGGGGAATTGGCAGAGGTATACCAATATTTCCCATCAGACAGGCCCGTCACATGCTGAGTTTAAAGAGGCAGTGTACAAAAGATTCAGACTGGGACCTGACTATTTCAGGAAGTTATTTTGAAACTGCCAGATCCAGGCAGGAACATAAGAACATAAGAAGAGCCTGCTGGATCAGGCCAGTGGCCCATCTAGTCCAGCATCCTGTTCTCACAGTGGCCAACCAGGTGCCTGGGGGAAGCCCGCAAGCAGGACCCGAGTGCAAGAACACTCTCCCGTCCTGAGGCTTCCGGCAACTGGTTTTCAGAAGCATGCTGCCTCTGACTAGGGTAGCAGAGCACAGCCATCGCGGCTAGTAGCCATTGATAGCCCTGTCCTATATGAATTTCTCTAATCTTCTTTTAAAGCCGTCCAAGCTGGTGGCCATTACTGCATCATGTGGGAGCAAATTCCATAGTTTAACTATGCGCTGAGTAAAGAAGTACTTCCTTTTGTCTGTCCTGAATCTTCCAACATTCAGCTTCTTTGAATGTCCACGAGTTCTAGTATTATGAGGGAGAAGAACTTTTCTCTATACACTTTCTCAATGCCATGCATAATTTTATACACTTCTATCATGTCTCCTCTGACCCGCCTTTTCTCTAAACTAAAAAGCCCCAAATGCTGCAACCTTTCCTCGTAAGGGAGTCGCTCCATCCCCTTGATCATTCTGGTTGCCCTCTTCTGAACCTTTTCCAACTCTATAATATCCTTTTTGAGATGAGGCGACCAGAACTGTACACAGTATTCCAAATGCGGCTGCACCATAGATTTATACAACGGCATTATGATATCGGCTGTTTTATTTCCAATACCTTTCCTAATTATCGCTAGCATGGAATTTGCCTTTTTCACAGCTGCCGCACACTGGGTCGACATTTTCATCGTGCTGTCCACTACGACCCCGAGGTCTCTCTCCTGGTCGGTCACCACCAGTTCAGACCCCATGAGCGTATATGTGAAATTAAGATTTTTTGCTCCAATATGCATAATTTTACACTTATTTATATTGAATTGCATTTGCCATTTTTCCGCCCATTCACTCAGTTTGGAGAGATCTTTTGGGAGCTCTTCACAATCCCTTTTTGTTTTAACAACCCTGAACAATTTAGTGTCGTCAGCAAACTTGGCCACTTCACTGCTCACTCCTAATTCTAGGTCATTAATGAACAAGTTGAAAAGTACAGGTCCCAATACCGATCCTTGAGGGACTCTACAGCCCTCCATTGGGAGAACTGTCCGTTTATTCCTACTCTCTGCTTTCTGCTTCTTAACCAATTCCTTATCCACACCTCTCCTCTTATTCCATGACTGCTAAGCTTCCTCAGAAGTCTTTGGTGAGGTACCTTGTCAAACGCTTTTTGAAAGTCTAAGTACACTATGTCCACTGGATCACCTCTATCTATATGCTTGTTGACACTCTCAAAGAATTCTAATAGGTTACTGAGACAGGACTTTCCCTTGCAGAAGCCATGCTGGCTCTGCTTCAGCAAGGCTTGTTCTTCTATGTGCTTAGTTAATCTAGCTTTAATAATACTTTCTACCAGTTTTCCAGGGACAGAAGTTAAGCTAACTGGCCTGTAATTTCCGGGATCCCCTCTGGATCCCTTTTTGAAGATTGGCGTTACATTTGCCACTTTCCAGTCCTCAGGCACGGAGGAGGACCCAAGGGACAAGTTACATATTTTAGTTAGCTGTTAAGCAATTTCACATTTGAGTTCTTTGAGAACTCTCGGGTGGATGCCATCCGGGCCCGGTGATTTGTCAGTTTTTATATTGTCCATTAAGCCTAGAACTTCCTCTCTCGTTACCACTATTTGTCTCAGTTCCTCAGAATCCCTTCCTGCAAATGTTAGTTCAGGTTCAGGGATCTGCCCTATATCTTCCACTGTGAAGACAGATGCAAAGAATTTATTTAGCTTCTCTGCAATCTCCTTATCGTTCTTTAGTACACCTTTGACTCCCTTATCATCCAAGGGTCCAATCGCCTCCCTAGATGGTCTCCTGCTTTGAATGTATTTATAGAATTTTTTGTTGTTGGTTTTTATGTTCCTAGCAATGTGCTCCTCAAATTCTTTTTTAGCATCCCTTATTGTCTTCTTGCATTTCTTTTGCCAGAGTTTGTGTTCTTTTTTATTTTCTTCATTCGGACAAGACTTCCATTTTCTGAAGGAAGACTTTTTGCCTCTAAGAGCTTCCTTGACTTTGCTCGTTAACCATGCTGGCATCTTCTTGGCCCTGGCGGTACCTTTTCTGATCTGCGGTATGCACTCCAGTTGAGCTTTTAATATAGTGTTTTTAAACAACTTCCAAGCATTTTCGAGTGATGTGACCCTCTGGACTTTGTTTTTCAGCTTTCTTTTTACCAATCCCCTCATTTTTGTGAAGTTTCCTCTTTTGAAGTCAAATGTGACCGTGTTGGATTTTCTTGGCAATTGGCCAGTTACATGTATGTTTAATTTAATAGCACTATGGTCACTGCTCCCAATCGGTTCAACAACACTTACATCTCGCACCAGGTCCTGGTCCCCACTGAGGATTAAGTGCAGGGTTGCCGTCCCTCTGGTCGGTTCCATGACCAACTGGTCTAGGGAATAGTCATTTAGAATATCTAGAAACTTTGCTTCTTTGTCATGACTGGAACACATATGCAGCCAGTCTATGTCCGGGTAGTTGAAGTCCCCCATTACTACCACATTTCCTAGTTTGGATGCTTCCTCCATTTCATATCTCATCTCAAGGTCTCCCTGAGCATTTTGATCAGGGGGACGATAGATCGTTCCCAGTATTAAGTCCCTCCTGGGGCATGGTATCACCACCCACAACGATTCTGTGGAGGACTCTGCCTCTTTTGGGGTTTCGAGCTTGCTGGATTCAATGCCTTCTTTCACGTATAGAGCGACTCCGCCACCAATACGTCCTTCCCTGTCCTTCCGATATAGTTTATATCCAGGGATAACCGTATCCCACTGGTTTTCTCCATTCCACCAGGTCTCCGTTATGCTCACTATATCAATGCTCTCCTCTAAGACCAAGCAGTCCAGTTCTCCCATCTTGGTTCAGAGGCTCCTAGCATTAGCGTACAGGCACTTGTAAGCAGTGTCTCTCTTCAAGTGTCTTTGGCACTTGTGGTTTGGCCTGTGGTAATTTTGCTCTTCTGAATTTATATCCTGTGCCCCTGCTCTCACAATGCCTACTTCTAGTCCTACCCCTTTTAAAATTTCATCATTTCTTTGGTTTTTATCCCAGGGGGGAGGTTTATTCCGAACCGGACCTTTCTCAGCTCCTGTCGGGTTTCCCCCCTCAGTCAGTTCAAAAGCTGCTCTGCCACCTTTTTAATTTTAAGTGCCAGCAGTCTGGTTCCATTCTGGTTCAAGAGGAGCCCGTCCCTTTTGTAAAGGCCCAGCTTGTCCGAAAATGTTCCCCAGTGCCTAACAAATCTAAACCCTTCCACCCGACACCATCGTCTCATCCACGCTTTGAGACTGCAAAGCTGTGCCTGTCTGGCTGGTCCTGCGCGTGGAACCGGTAGCATTTCAGAGAAAGTCACCTTGGAGGTCCTGGCTTTCAGCATCCTACCTAGCAACCTAAATTTTGCTTCCAGGACCTCACGGCTGCATTTCCCCATGTCGTTGGTGCCAACGTGCACCACGACCACTGACTCCTCCCCAGCACTGTCTACCAAACTACTGCAACCTTCGCACCAGGCAGGCAAAACACCTTGCGGTCTACACGCCCATCACACACCCCACTGTCTATGTTCCTAATGGTCGAATCACCCATTACAAGGATCCCTCCACCCCCTGGAGATATATCCTCGGCACGAGAGGATAGCTGCTCATCCCCCAAGGAATGGGTCCCTTCTAAGGGATCGTTTCCCTCTTCCTCAGCTGGATGCTCTCCTTCCCCGAGACCATCGTTCTCCATGATAGCAGGAGAGCTATCATCGCTGGACACAGCTATAACGTCCCTGAAGGCCTCCTCCACACACCTCTCTGCCTCTCTCAGCTTTTCCAGGTCCGCCCCCTTGGCCTCAAGGAAATGAAGTCGTTCCCGGAGAGCCAGGAGCTCATTGCACCGAGAGCACACCCACGACTGCTGTCCAACAGGCAGATAGTCGTACATGCTGCAGGCTGTGCAAAACACTGGAAAGCCCCCACACGCCTGCTGGCTTCTTACCTGCATAGTTTTGTTTAAGGTTTATTACGTCAATGGGTTGGAGACTGTGGTTTAGTTGAGGTTAAGGAACAGACGGGCAGAGTGGGGGGCCCTGGCTTCCTCGCCCTGCTGCCGAACTCGCTCTGCTGCTTAACTCGCCTTGACGCTTTGTCAGCTGGGGCATTGACGCTAGGATCTGTCTCCTAAGATATAGGTTCTTTCAGGATTTGGCTCCTAGGTCAGGGTGACCTTAGGCTGCCCTTATTACTTATTTCTCTGAGCTGTTTTAATTCAATTAAATAATGGAATAAATGGGAGCTACTTACCCTCTTTTCGCTCTGCTGCTTAACTCGCCTTGACGCTTCGTCAGCTGGGGCCTTGATGCTTCGTCAGCTGGGGCTCCCTCTAGCTCGTGGAGCAGGCTCCCTCGCTAGGTGCTCTGACTTTATATGTGTGGCTGGTTCCTCCCAGCTACTGCTGCCAGCCAATGATGTGTTACTTGAGGCTGATGGCTCAACTATCAGCTGGGGCTTAACTCTTTAGTATTCTCTCAGGCTTCCTTCCTTTGAAGGCAGGAAGGCAGGCTTCCTTCCTGAGTGAGGGGCGGGGCTGTTTAAGCTTTTGGCTGCTTTTAATCTCAGCAAGGGGCTGTGACTTCCAGGCAAGTCTTTTGTGTTTGTTGTTTCCCCACCTAGAACAGCCTGACCTTTCTTTAACCTAGGGAAACAGAGCTTGTGGTTGTGTTTCAGGAAGGCTGAAGCTGCCCTTTTTAGCAAGGACTGAGCTGACTCTCTCCCTGTATGTATCGGTGGAGTTTCCTTTTCCCCCTTCTCTCCGACTGGAATTTAGCCTCATTTACAGTGTCCCCTGAAGCTTTCCTGCTAGGGTGGTGTTGAACACTAGCTTTCTATAGGCTTCCTTCTCCTAGGATCTGTCTCCTAAGATATAGGTTCTTTCAGGATTTGGCTCCTAGGTCAGGGTGACCTTAGGCTGCCCTTATTGCTTATTTCTCTGAGCTGTTTTAATTCAATTAAATAATGGAATAAATGGGAGCTACTTACCCTCTTTTCGCTCTGCTGCTTAACTCGCCTTGACGCTTTGTCAGCTGGGGCCTTGACGCTTCGTCAGCTGGGGCTCCCTCTAGCTCGTGGAGCAGCAAAGGTCTTTTGTTGAACTGGGAGCAAAATTGGTGGACATATTTGGAAAGTGGATGGGAAGTGCCAAAGCTCAATCAGTAGAAGAGGTGAAAAGCCTCATGATACTGGACCAACTAAACCATCAGTTGCCACCAGAAATAAGGCTCCTTGTCAAAGACCGTTCCCCTCAATCTGTTCAAGAGGCAGCAGAGTTGGTAGATCACTTTGCCTCAAATAGAACTGGCTGGGTGAGCAAAACATCAAGAGAGTTTAAACCCAGACCATATAATGGTGGCAGAAAGGATGTGATACCACAGCGAGTGAGTCCTCCAATAAAGTCTGAAGGGCACAGGACACCCCAGAGTGGATCTGTGTACCCCAAAATGGAGGAGAAATTATGTTATAAATGTGGTAGACTGGGGCACCTACGTTTTCAATGTGAGGTTGCCAACCCCATTGGTAATCCTGCTCAGGGAAGGGCAGTGAAAACAGAACCAAGGGAGTTAGAAACGAAGAAGGTTCAGTTCTGCCAGATAAACTGGACAAATGTAAAAGACTTTGATACGAGTCTGAGGGAAGAAGTGAGTGTGCAAGGGGCAAATTATTGGGCATTGCTTGATACTGGTGCCGCTCAGACGTTACTGAGGCTAGATTTGATAAAATCTGAGGAAATATTACCTCAGGAAACGGTGACAATCCAAGGAGTGAGGGGTGAACCAGAGAGCATACCCATGGCCCTGATAAAATTGAGGTGGAGAGGAAGGGAGGAGATATGTAAAGTAGGTGTTAATGCCCAACAAGAAGAACCAGTGATACTGGGAAGAGATGTTATGGGAGCACAAGGAAAAATATATGTGGTGACCAGACAACAACTTGGCAAAGCAACAGAAGCCATTTCAACAGCGGCTGAAGAAAACAGGGTGGAACCTGTTTTCGAGCCTGAGGTCACCATAGCAACCCCTAGCAGGCCTGCGGAGAGAGATACACTGTTACGAATGGGGTCTGACACAGAGACACAAAGGTTCAGGGAGGAGCTGAAAAATGATAGCAGTTTGAATAAAGCGAAAAGCCCTCCAAACCAGAATCCCCTTTACAGAGACTTTCAGAGATCAAATTGTGTGGGAGAATGGTGTGCTGGACAGACTGTGGATGCCTGCTGAGAGAGAGAATGAATGTGAACCAGTGAAAAAATTTGTGGTACCTAGTAAATACAGAGCCAGATTGCTAGAGGTAGCCTATGATGTCCCATGTTCAGGACATCTTGGAATAAAGAAGACCAAGAAAAGATTGGCTGCACACTATTATTGGCCAAATATTTCTAAAGACGTAAAACAATATTGTTTATCTTGTGACATATGCCAAAAGGTGGGGAAAAGTGGAGTAAAGACAAAAGCACAATTGAAGCCCCTTCCTATAATAGGACAACCCTTTTATAGAGTGGGAATAGATTTGGTGGGCCCTTTTTCTAAACCCACAAGGCATGGCAAAAAATACCTATTGGTGGTGGTGGATTTTGCCACCAGATACCCAGACGCTGAAGCACTAAGATCTGTGGAAGCCCCTGTAGTGGCAGAGGCTTTATTAAAAATCTTTATGAGACTGGGTTTCCCTCATGAAGTGTTGACGGATCAAGGCAGTGTATTCATGGGAGAAGTAATGCAATGTATGTGGAGGTGTTGTGGACTAAAACATTTAAAGACAACTACTTACCATCCAGCAACTAATGGGTTAACTGAGAGATTTAATGGGGTTCTGTAGGGCATGATAAGAAGTTATGTACAAGATCACCCACAAGACTGGGATAAAAGTTTGGGGTGCTTCTTTTTTGCATACAGAGAAGTCCCTCAGGAGTCAACAGGCTTCTCCCCCTTTGAATTGATGTTTGCTAGAAAAGTGAGGGGACCTCTGGAACTGTTAAGAAATTCATGGGAACAGTACAAAACATCTGTGGTCGATTTTGTATTAGACTTCCGCAACAAGGTAGCATCAATGATGGAAGTTGTGCAAAAGAATTTAAGTCAAGCTCAGCAGACGCAGTTACTGGTATGATAGAACAGCCAGAGACCGTGTGTATGATGTGGGAGATATGGTTATGGCATTCATACCCAGGAAACACGATAAATTACAGGCCAACTGGGAGGGACCATATACCATAAGGGAAAAGCTTGACACAGTGACGTATGTAATTACCACAAACCAATTAAACAAACACGAAGTGGTTCATGTGAATATGCTCAAACCATATCACACCAGGGATGCTAAAGTTTTACAGGTCACCTTGTTCCCTGAGGGTAGTGGTCCTGAACTTCCAGATTTGGTACAGGAAAGCAAAGCAAAAGGAGGGGTAGATCAATTGGAATGGTCGGAGGAGGTAGAGGAAGAAGTCAAGAAAGAGATTCTAAGAGTTTTAAAAAATTATGGGGATCTCTTCAGCAACAAACCTGGCCGAACCAGTATAGCCAGACATTCAATTGATACTGGAAATCATGCCCCAATCAGATCTGTTCCGTACCGTGTGAATGGGAAAGTTTTGAATGAAATTAGAAAGGAGGTTGAAGACATGTTGGAACTACGGGCGATCAGGGAATCCATTAGTCCCTGGGCCTCAAGTATTGTACTGGTTCCAAAAAAAGATGGAACCACGAGGTTTTGTATTGATTATCAATAAAATTACTGTCCCAGATGCGTATCCTATGGCTAGGGTGGATTCAATGTTAGGGCTATTGGGAGCAGCAACCATTATCTCTACCATAGATCTGTGTAAAGTACACCAGATGAGTTATATGAGTTTGTGACTTTACCCATGGGACTAAGGAACTCACCAAGTTCTTTTCAGAGACTAATCAACACTGTGTTGCGAGGCATGTCAGACTTTGCTGTGGCCTATATTGATGACGTGGCTATTTTCAGCAAGTCAGTGCCTGAGCATGTCCAACACCTGACAGCAGTACTAGAGGCATTTAAGATAGCAGGGCTAACTATAAAAGCCAAGAAATGCCAGTTTGGATTGAATGAAGTGATCTATTTAGGACATAAGGTGGGGAGTGGGAAAATAACCCCCTTATGGAGCAAAGTTGAGGCAATACAATCGTGGCCCATCCCCTTAACAAAAAAGCAAGTTAGGGCATTTTTAGGTGTGGCTGGTTTCTACCGTAAATTTATTAAAGATTTTGGGGAAATAGCAACCCCTTTGCATGAGCTAACAAGGAAAAAATGTGCTGAGTATGTGGTGTGGACGGATGAATGTCAAAAGGCTTTTGACCTTCTAAAGCAAGCCTTGTGCCAAGGGCCTGTATTGATAGCACCAGATTTTGGGCAACCATTCATTGTGGCTACGGATGTGTCGGACCTAGCACTGGGAGTCGTCTTGCTACAAGAGAGGGGAGGCACCAGACATCCAGTGGCGTATCTTAGTCGCAAGCTGACATAGAGGGAGAAGAATTATTCGTCGGTCCAAAAGGAGTGCCTAGCAGTCATGTGGGGACTGAGCAAGTTGCGCCCATACGTGTGGGGACGAAGATTTACAGCGACAATGGATCGAGCATTGCTATGGTTAGAGACCATGAGAAATAATAACACCATGCTGCAGAGGTGGTCCTGGGCAGTACAAGAATACCAGGTGGACTTTAAGTTTATAAAAGGCAAGGACAATGTATTAGCCAATGGACTTTCAAGACAGGTGGCCGGGACTGCAGTGACGTGACCCAGATGTGGGTGCGAAAAGACATTTTCCCCTAGAGACTTGTTTTTTATTATTAACGCGTTGTATGAATCCTAGAGTGGGAATAATACTTTGCTGTTATTTTAAGGGGGGAGAAATGTAATGTTCCTGCTTATATTGTAAAAATGGTAAGTGCTGTTTATATAGAAGACATATGGTAAGTGGAGTGAAAGAGGAGGGGGGAGTACATGAGCGGTAGAATGCTGGATGATTGGCTGAGCGTTTGAATGGCTGGGAGTATAAATGGAAGAATGACAGTTGAATCTGGGAGGGGGCGTTAGAGAGGTTGAGAGAGAGGTTGGAGGTATGGAGGTGTGGAGAGTGAGTCGGAGTTCTGAGGCAATTAGTAAGAAGTTAAGTACCTAACAGAAAATAGATGAAACCATACGCTTGTGAAACATTCCTTAAGTAATCTTGTTATTTCTGATATTAAATAAACACTTGTTTGGTTTACCAAAGGCCTGATCCTTGGCTGGGGGAATATACAGACCAGAAGGGAAGGCAAGGTAATTACCAAGGCTGAACAGAAACTGTATCTAATGGTGGCAGCGGTGAAGGGAGAAATTGTAACAAGTCACGTATCCAGAGCAATCCAGAGTTCTATGCTTTAAATATAAAGATACAAGGGGGTTGGGAACAGCATAGGCACACAGTCACAAAGTAACAAGCTATAGAGAGACTTAGGCAAAGTCTCTGGGAGTTTGGGTTACAGAAAGTGACTGGTGGTGCTGCCTAGCAGTGGGATCTAGGGAGATCTGTGCTAGAGCTGTAAAGGGTAAGAATAAACCCGATGTTCCTGTCTGCTGGTAGCCCCAAGTGAGAGCTTCACAGGTGGTGCTGGGGAAGGACGTCACATGGCTCACCACCTGGGTTGGACAGGCAGAGGAGATCCGTTAAAGTTCTCCCTGTGTGTTTGTGTGTAAACACAGAAAAGGAAATCAGTGGGCATGGTATGCCTCTAAGAAAGGAAACCAACAAACCCTGTTTCCTTTCATGAGCAATTTGCTTGAGGCTTTCTTTGTTTTTATTATAACATTTCTGGATCACTACAATATTACTCTCTGACTAATGTTCAAAATTAAAATACCAATACAACACACAATATCATCATTACGATAATAACAATATCTGCCCGAATATAATGTGTACGCCCAATTTTGAAAGGCTAAATTGAAGAAAAAACATTAATAGTTTTATTAAACATTTTCAGAAATCTTGCAGCCAATTTCGTTATCGCAAAAACCTGAAACTTGTGTCTTTTCTGGCAGATATCTTGTGTGGATTCAGCATACCAGGAACAGATTTAAGCTGATGCCTAGACAAGATGGGGATGACAATCACAGTCAGGAGCACCACAAGTTCATGACTGATACCTGAGATGTGGAGGCTGTTTGCATTGAAGTGCGTGAGTTGCTTGTCAACTTATGTTGCCAGACCACTCTCTATCCCCTCCCCAGAAGCGGATCTGAAGAAACTATTCAACTCACTGAGCAGTGACTTGTATTGTGGAGATCTGCGGAAGGAAATTTTGGTCATCAAGAGTGTCGAGTGTGTGCTCCACAGCTTTGAGGAACAAGGTCAACTTCACTGCACAGTTGCCAAATTACAAGACCATTGCTGGAATTCTCTCATGCATTTTAATTAAAGTCCCCTAAAATTGAATTCCATCTTAAACAACCATTCATATGGTTTCTCCCTGCTGTGAGTTCTTTGATGGGAAGTGAGATTGGAGCTCTGACTGAAGCTCTTTCCACATTCCGAACATTGATGTGGCTTCTCCCCACTGTGAGTTCTTTGATGGGAAGTGAGACTTTCATTCCGACTGAAGCACTTCCCACACTCCTGGCACTGATATGGTTTCTCCCCACGGTGAATACTTTGATGACTGTGGAAGTTTGTGCTTGTATTAAACCTCTTTCCACATTCCAAACATTGATATGGTTTCTCCCCACTGTGAATTCTTTGATGACGACGGAAATTTGTGCTTGCATTAAAACTCTTTCCACATTCCAAGCATTGATATGGTTTCTCCCCTGTATGAATTCTTTGATGTGAAGTAAGACTTTCTTTCCAGCTGAAGCTTTTTCCACATTCCAAACATTGATATGATTTCTTCTCACTGTGAATTCTTTGATGGGAACTGAGACCTCTCTTGGAATTAAAGCTGTTTCCACATTCCAAGCATTGATATGGTTCCTCCCCACTGTGAATTCTTTGATGGGAAGTAAGATTGGAGCTCCGAGTGAACCTCTTTCCACATTCCCAGCATTGATATGGTTTCTCCCCGCTGTGAACTCTTTGATGGGAAGTGAGATGGTGGCTTTGACTGAAGCATTTTCCACATTCAAAGCACTGATATGGTTTTTCCCCTGTATGAATTCTTTGATGGGAACTGAGATTGGAACTCTGACTGAAGCATTTTCCACATTGTGAGCACTGATATGGTTTATTCCCTCTGTGAATTCTTTCATGGGAAGCGAGAGTGGAGCTCTGAGTGAAGCTCTTTCCACATTCCAAGCACTGATATAGTTTCTTTATGCTGTGAATTATTTGATGGGAAGTGAGATGGGGGCTCTGACTGAGTCCCTTTATACATTCCAAATATTTACATGGTTTCTCCGCTGTCTTAGTTCTGCCACAGTCTCCCTTATTCTTCGTTTCCAGATTATCGGCTTCTGTAACGAAGACAGAAACTGATTAGAGCCTTAGGAGGAAATGAAGCCCCAAATCATTGAACAATGCCAAATAAACCTTGTCATGAAGGAATTTAAATGGGAGGCAAATCTTACTACAGCCTTTGCTGACGTCTATTAACTGACAGCTGATGCTGATGTCAGATGATTGACAGGCGAGTGGCCCTGTCTGCAGGGGTGGGTGAAAGAAGGATCCAGTCTGCCAGCTGAATCCAGTTCCTGCTCTTGAGCTAAAGGATCTTGGACGGAGCTGTTGGGCATGAGAATTTAGAAAGATACTGCCAGTCAGAGCAGACAATAATAGGCTAGATGGGGCTATGGCTATGGCAGGGCTGTTCCGTCAGACTTCTGGGATTCTTATGATGTCTCTGGTCTTTTAGTACCTTGCTCCATGTCAGTCTTAGAACTAGGGAAATGTAATGACAGGTGGTCAATAATTGTCTGCAAAAGCAGGTGAAGGCAAATAACAAGAGAGATTTATTGGGGGAAGGGGAGGAATGCGGGGGGCAACAATCAAACACAAGTTTGTGAGTAAAACCAATAAACTCAACCTAATTTGCTAATTACATGCTACTTGCTTAAAGAGAGTTTTGCATTTCAGCAACAAGTTATTGATTTCAGCAACAACCCTGAAACTGGCATTTCAAAAGGCCTGGGCCATTCAGACCAGTCTGACCACTGTTTAGAGAGGCATAACTGGAGGACGCATATTCAGAGGGAAAGCAGCTGATGGCTGTCTGTTGAAGGTTCACTGCAGCGGTGTTAGAATCCCAGATGCTCCAAGTGGCGCTGTGGAGCTACATAAAAATATTGGAGGTTCATAATAAGTCGACATAATGATTTTGAAAACAGATATTATGATCCCACAGGGAGCCTTACCAAGAGAGGCCATGATCCTACAGTTCTCCGCCATGACTTCGTTATGCAGAGTCCTCTGGTCAGGATCCAGCCGCGCCCACTCCTCATCCGTGAAATACACAGCCACGTCCTCAAAGGACACCGCACCCTAAAGAACAAGAAACCACATTTCCCCCTTACAGACAGCATAAAGGTTAGGTATTACACACTGATGTGTTGCTTTCTGCCTATTCATTGCTGTGTTGTTTTAATGGATTTATTTTGCTTCACATTTTGATTATGGAAATTTATTGGAATGTTAATTCCATTAAAACATTCAAATAAATTTCCATAATTAAACTTTTATTGTGTATTTTACACCTTAACGTGGTGAGGGGGTTTGAGAGTGTTGAAGAAGCTGAGAGCAATGCCGTCAGGAGTCTAGACCAAGAGGCTAGACTCCTAGCAGGAGCACCCATGGCGGAATGGTCAAAGCTGAAACACCAGTCTAAGATGCATCCAAACTTAAAGTCAATGGTAAACCTCCTTTGAATATCTCTTACCATGAAAACCCTATGAGCAGAGTATCCAAAATGCAACACGAGATAGTGCTGGAAGATGAGACCCCCAGGTCAGAAGGCACTCACCGAGCTACTGGGGAAGAACTAAGGACAAGTACGAGTAGCGCTGTGACTAATGACGCAGCTGGGTCAAAGCCAAAAAGGAAGCTCAGAGGCTGATGCGCACAGATGCGAAAGGAGAGTCCGGAGTTGTACAATGCACACAATAGGAACATGGAATGTGAGAAGCATGAACCAGGGAAAGTTAGAAATTGCCAAGCAAGAAATGGAGCGTATGAACATTACAATACTTGGCATGAGTGAATTAAAATGGACTGGAATGGGACATTTTCAACCAGGCAACTACAAAATATTTTATGCAGGAAATGAGAAATTAAGAAGAAACGGGGTTGCTTTAATAGTGAGAAGTGATGTAGCAAAAGCAATTAGGAGCTACAATGCAAGGTCTGAGTGAGTGATATCAATGAGATTAAACGGGAAACCTATTAACATAACCATCATCCAAGTCTACACTCCAATGTCAAACGCAGAAGGAGAGATTTTACACAGAAGTACAGGAGGAAATTGATCACACACCAAGACAAGATATGATGATAATCATGGGAAACTGGAATGCAAAAGCAGGAAACAGAGAAGAACAAGGAATTGTGGGGAAATGGAGCTTAGGAGACAGAAATGAGGCAGGAGAAACATTTATTGAATTCTGTGAACCAATGATTTGTTTCTTGCCAACACATTTTTTGAGCAACCAAAAAGACGACTGTACACATGGACATCACCAGATGGTCAATATAGGAATCAAATTGATTATATAACTGGAAACAGAAGATGGAGAAGTTCCATACTCTCTGCAAAATCAAGACCAGGAGCAGACTGCAGTACAGATCATGAACTGATCGTATTGAAAATCAGAGTAAAGCTAAAGAAGAAGAACAAAGCGCTCACAATGCCAAAATACAATTTAAATAACATCCCAGAAGAATATAAAGATCAAATAAAGAACAGGTTTGAGGCTTTAAACTTAGCTGACAGAGAACCAGAAGAATTATGGACTGAAGTCAGGGACATTATCAGGGAAGAATGCAAAAAGACAATACCTCTAGTTAAAAAGAAAGACCTCAATGGATGACTGAAGAAACTCTTAAAATGGTTAAAGAGAGAAGGAAAGCAAAAGCAAAAGGAGATAGAAACACAGTCAGAACCCTAAATGCAACTATACAATGACTAGTACATAGGGACAAAGAAAACTATTGCAATAGTTACTGTATAGAAATAGAAAAGAACAACAAAATGGGAAGAACAAGAGCCCTATTCCAAAAGATTAGAGAAATGAAAGGGAAATGTAAACCACAAGTAGGGAGGTTGAATAATCAACAGGGGAACACACTGACTGACCGAGATGAAATAAAAGGAAGATGGAAGCAATACACTGAAGAACTTTATAAAAGAGATGACAGGATGACAGATTTATTCACAGAGGAACCATATGATGAAGAACCAGAAATTTTAGAATGTGAGGTGAAAGCTGCTCTTAAAATTCTTGGAAGAAACAAATCACCAGGAATAGATGCATACCAATAGAGTTGCTACAAGCTACTGAGACTGAATCTGTCCAAATTTTGACAAAAATTTGTCAATATGGAGAACAATGGCCCACAGACTGGAAGCATTCAATATATATCCCACTTCCAAAGAAAGGGGATCCCAGAGAATGCAGTCATTACCGAACTATTGCCTTAATATCCCATGCAAGTAAAGTAATGCTCAAGATTCTACAACAAAGGCTCTTAACATATATGGAGCGAGAAATGCCAGATGTCCAAGCTGGATTTAGAAAGGGAAGAGGCACCAAAGATCATATCGCAAACATACATTGGATAATGGAACGCAGCAAGGAATTTCAGAAGAAAATCACCCTGTGTTTTATAGACTACAGCAAAGCATTTGACTGTGTAGATCATGAAAAACTATGGAATGCTTTAAAAGAAATGGGGGTGCCACAGCAACTGATTGTCCTGATGCGCAACCTATACTCTGGACAAGAGGCTACTGTAAGGACAGAATATGGAGAAACAGATTGGTTCCCCATCGGAACGGGTGTGAGACAGGGGTGTATTTTGTCACCCTATTTGTTTAATCTGTATGCAGAACATATCATACGGAAAGCGAGATTGGACCAAGATGAAGGAGGTGTGAAAATTGGAGGGAGAAACATCAATAATTTAAGATATGCAGACGATACCATACTCTTAGCAGAAACCCGTAATGATTTGAAACGAATGCTGATGAAAGTTAAAGAGGAAAGCACAAAAGCAGGACTACAGCTGAACGTCAAAAAGACTAAAATAATGACAACAGAAGATTTATGTAACTTTAAAGTTGACAATGAGGACATTGACTTGTCAAGGATTGTCAATGCCTCGGCACAGTCATTAACCAAAACAGAGACAATAGTCAAGAAATCAGAAGAAGGCTAGGACTGGGGAGGGCAGCTGAGAGAGAACTAGAAAAGGTCCTCAAATGCAAAGATGTCACACTAAACACCAAAGTCAGGATCATTCAGACCATAGATCTCTATGTATGGATGTGAAAGTTGGACAGTGAAAAAGGTGGATAAGAGAAAAATCAACTCATTTGAAATGTGGTGCTGGAGGAGAGCTTTGCGCATACCATGGACTGTGAAAAAGACAAATAATTGGGTGTTAGAACAAATTAAACCAGAACTGTCACTAGAAGCTAAAATGATGAAACGGAGGTTATCTTACTTTGGACACATCATGAGAAGACATGATTCACTAGAAAAGACAATAATGCTGGGAAAAACAGAAGGGAGTAGAAAAAGGGGAAGGCAAACAAGAGATGGATTGATTCCATAAAGGAAGCCACAGACCTGAACTTACAAGATCTGAACAGGGTGGTTCATGACAGATGCTCTTGGAGGTCGCTGATTCATAGGGTCGCCATAAGTCGTAATCGACTTGAAGGCACATAACAACAACAACATTTTAATGATGGGTGTTTCTTTATAGTATTTGTGAAATATTTGGTTTTTATACTGCTTAGGAGGCTATTCTAGTAATAAATGGTATATATAAATTAGTAAACAACGTTGCTGCTACTGATAAATAATTCTAGCTACATTCAAAGGGCTAGTTAAGGTCAGGTAGCTGGTCATTTGGATCAAAATCTTCTCTGAGTGGCCTTCGCGCTGTTTGCTGAGGGCAGATTTCAAAGAAGCACAGAGAAGGAGGGAGGTTTGTTTAGGCCCAGAGAGTTGAGCAGGGGACATGCCCCCAGCCTCTCTCCCCACATTGATCCTTCCCCCATACCTGATCCACTTCCATAGCAGCTGCTTCTCCTCCATCACAAACGAGAGACGGCTGAGGAGGTCTTCTTGGCCTCGTCTCATCACCTGTGAGACACAAAGGTGTTGGGAAGCCAGTAGAGCATGATTGTCTCAGAGGTTGAGCAATACACGTCTAACTACCCATAGACCTTTAAAAAAGTCTTATCTGCTCAGTACAGGTCAGGCGTTTACCCATTTTGTATTTTAGTTGGGTGACATCCCTTCTCGCCCCTTTGGGCTCTTGGCCACAAGTATTCCCCCCCCAAGATTATAAACTGACTGAGGGGGAAAACCCGACAGGAGCTGAGGAAGGTCCGGTTCAGAATAAACCTCCCCCCTGGGATAAAGACCAAAGAAATGATGAAATTTTAAAAGGGGTAGGCCTAGAAGTAGGCATTGTGAGAGCAGGGGCACAGGATATAAATTCAGAAGGGCAAAATTACCACAGGCCAAACCACAAGTGCCAAAGACACTTGAAGAGAGACACTGCTTACAAGTGCCTGTACGCTAATGCTAGGAGCCTCCGAACCAAGATGGGAGAACTGGAGTGCTTGGTCTTAGAGAAGAGCATTGATATAGTGAGCATAACGGAGACCTGGTGGAATGGAGAAAACCAGTGGAATACAGTTATCCCTGGATATAAACTATATCGGAAGGACAGGGAAGGACGTATTGGTGGCGGAGTCGCTCTATACGTGAAAGAAGCCATTGAATCCAGCAAGCTCGAAACCCCAAAAGAGGCGGACTCCTCCACAGAATCATTGTGGGTGGTGATACCGTGCCCCAGGAGGGATTTAATACTGGGAACGATCTATCGTCCCCCTGATCAAAATGCTCAGGGAGACCTTGAGATGAGATATGAAATTGAGGAAGCATCCAAACTAGGAAATGTGGTAGTAATGGAGGACTTCAACTACCCAGACATAGACTGGCCGCATATGTGTTCCAGTCATGACAAAGAAGCAAAATTTCTAGATATTCTAAATGACTATTCCCTAGACCAGTTGGTCATGGAACCGACCAGAGGGACGGCAACCCTGGACTTAATCCTCAGTGGGGACCGGGACCTGGTGCAAGATGTAAGTGTTGTTGCACCGATTGGGAGCAGTGACCATAGCGCTATTAAATTAAACATACATGTAAATGGCCAATTGCCAAGAAAATCCAACACGGTCACATTTGACTTCAAAAGAGGAAACTTCACAAAAATGAGGGGATTGGTAAAAAGAAAGCTGAGAAACAAAGTCCAGAGGGTCACATCATTCAAAAATGCTTGGAAGTTGTTTAAAAACACTATATTAGAAGCTCAACAGGAGTGCATACCGCAGATCAGAAAAGGTACCGTCAGGGCCAAGAAGATGCCAGCATGGTTAACGAGCAAAGTCAAGGAAGCTCTTAGAGGCAAAAAGTCTTCCTTCAGAAAATGGAAGTCTTGTCCAAATGAAGAAAATAAAAAGGAACACAAACTCTGGCAAAAGAAATGCAAGAAGACAATAAGGGATGCTAAAAAAGAATTTGAGGAGCACATTGCTAAGAACATAAAAACCAACAACAAAAAATTCTATAAATACATTCAAAGCAGGAGACCATCTAGGGAGGCGACTGGACCCTTGGATGATAAGGGAGTCAAAGGTGTACTAAAGAACGATAAGGAGATTGCAGAGAAGCTAAATGAATTCTTTGCATCTGTCTTCACAGTGGAAGATATAGGGCAGATCCCTGAACCTGAACTACCATTTGCAGGAAGGGATTCTGAGGATCTGAGACAAATAGTGGTAACGAGAGAGGAAGTTCTAGGCTTAATGGACAATATAAAAACTGACAAATCACCGGGCCCGGATGGCATCCACCCGAGAGTTCTCAAAGAATTCAAAGGTGAAATTGCTGATCTGCTAACTAAAATATGTAACGTGTCCCTCGGGTCCTCCTCCGTGCCTGAGGACTGGAAAGTGGCATACTCAAAAAGGGATCCAGGGGGGATCCCGGAAATTACAGGCCAGTTAGCTTAACTTCTGTCCCTGGAAAACTGGTAGAAAGTATTATTAAAGCTAGATTAACTAAGCACATAGAAGAACAAGCCTTGCTGAAGCAGAGCCAGCATGGCTTCTGCAAGGGAAAGTCCTGTCTCAGTAACCTATTAGAATTCTTTGAGAGTGTCAACAAGCATATAGATAGAGGTGATCCGGTGGACATAGTGTACTCAGACTTTCAAAAAGCTTTTGACAAGGTACCTCACCAAAGACTTCTGAGGAAGCTTAGCAGTCATGGAATAAGAGGAGAGGTCCTCTTGTGGATAAGGAATTGGTTAAGAAGCAAAAAGCAGAGAGTAGGAATAAACGGACAGTTCTCCCAATGGAGGCCTGTAGAAAGTGGAGTCCCTCAAGGATCGGTATTGGGACCTGTACTTTTCAACTTGTTCATTAATGACCTAGAATTAGGAGTGAGCAGTGAAGTGGCCAAGTTTTCTGACGACACTAAATTGTTCAGGGTTGTTAAAACAAAAAGAGATTGCGAAGAGCTCCAAAAAGACCTCTCCAAACTGAGTGAATGGGCAGAAAAATGGCAAATGCAATTCAATATAAACAAGTGTAAAACTATGCATATTGGAGCAAAAAATCTGAATTTCACATATACGCTCATGGGGTCTGAACTGGCGGTGACCGACCAGGAGAGAGACCTCGGGGTTGTAGTGGACAGCACGATGAAAATGTCGACCCAGTGTGCAGCAGCTGTGAAAAAGGCAAATTCCATGCTAGCGATAATTAGGAAAGGTATTGAAAATAAAACAGCCGATATCATAATGTCGTTGTATAAATCTATGGTGCGGCCGCATTTGGAATACTGTGTACAGTTCTGGTCGCCTCATCTCAAAAAGGATATTATAGAGTTGGAAAAGGTTCAGAAGAGGGCAACCACAATGATCAAGGGGATGGAGCGACTCCCTTACGAGGAAAGGTTGCAGCATTTGGGGCTTTTTAGTTTAGAGAAAAGGCGGGTCAGAGGAGACATGATGGAAGTGTATAAAATGATGCATGGCATGGAGAAAGTGGATAGAGAAAAGTTCTTCTCCCTCTCTCATAATACTAGAACTCATGGATATTCAAAGAAGCTGAATGTTGGAAGATTCAGGACAGACAAAAGGAAGTACTTCTTTACTCAGCGCACAGTTAAACTATGGAATTTGCTCCCACAAGATGCAGTAATGGCCACCAGCTTGGATGGCTTTAAAAGAAGATTAGACAAATTCATGGAGGACAGGGCTATCAATGGCTACTAGCCATGATGGCTGTGCTCTGCCACCCTAGTCAGAGGCAGCAGGCTTCTGAAAACCAGTTGCCGGAAGCCTCAGGAGGGGAGAGTGTTCTTGCACTCGGGTCCTGCTTGCAGGCTTCCCCCAGGCACCTGGTTGGCCACTGTGAGAACAGGATGCTGGACTAGATGGGCCACTGGCCTGATCCAGCAGGCTCTTCTTATGCTCTTATGAGATTATACAGATGTGATTATTTCAAAAGTGATAGCAGAGACCAAATTGAGATACATCACAGTAATCCTTACCCAGTGGCCTCTCTCTGGGATCTGATGGAGTCTCCTCTGCCTTGGGGAGATCAGTGCCCATTCCTGCAAACGGATCCTTTCCCTGAAACAGCAACAAGGATTGAAGGCATTGAAAGGGGAGGAAGATTACAACAGAAATGGCAGAGGCCAAAACCTCAGGGGTATCGGATATCCTTTCTTGGATGCTTTCCTAAAAAGGTTGGGCAATGGGAAGAGAATTTTGGGATACCCCCCCTCACACTCTTGGCCCCTTGGAACTATCCCAATGAAAGACACTCACCTGCTGCTCTGCCTGCTTGTCGTCCTCTGCCCAGCTCAGGAGGAAACCTTCGGCCAGGGCCACCGCCTGGGAAGTGGTCTCCGCTCCACATTCCCTCACCCAGCTCTCCATCTCCGGTGGAAGGACAGCCAAGAACTGCTCCAGAATCACCAGGTCCAGCATCTGAGCTTTCGTGTGCCTTTCTGGCTTCAGCCACTGACGGTAAAGGTGGTGGAGTCGGCTGCAAACCTCTCGGGGGCCCTTGGCCTCCTGGCAGCAGAAATGCCTGAACTGCTGGTGTGGCACATCTGAGCTGAGGGTGTGCTCCTTTCCCAGGACCTGCTGCATGGTTCTTTCCCAGAATCCTCCACTGCTCCCAGTCTTGATGGCATGGGAGCCTCTTCCTGCATCAGAGCCAGCGGAATATTGCTCGTCCATCTTGCTCCCAGGAAGCCTCCAAGACCTCTGAAGGAAGGAAATGAAAGCTTCAAGTCACACACTTACAAAGACTTGGCAGGGGGGTGGGGTTGTTGAAAGTTGCAGAGGGATTTTTTTATCAGGTTTTTAAATAGTCTAGCACATGCAAGCACGCACGCACAGACACAGACAAAGCCTGAAGAAAGGGATGTTTTGGGGAGCAGGGTCCCTATGTCTCCAGCATACTACGAGCTAATCAGCACAAAAGAGCAGTGTGTTAGCTACTGAGAAGAGTCTTCTCACATGCTTCCTTGTCCTTTCCTGCTGATTGGAGCCAGAGTTAAAAGAGGTGAGTCAGCTGCTTAGAGGTAGCCCACACTCTCCCCTTTCATGCTGACTGGCTCCTAGGGAGGTCTGTTGTTGTGGGAGAAGGCATTAACAAGGACCTCAATCTTAACCCAGCAGCAAAGAAAGGGGGAGGGAGCATGGCTGTGACTATCATGAAGGGATGCTGCTCTTCTGAACATGCCACTATGCTGCTGCTCAAGAGAGAGAGAAAAATAAAGCCACGAGTAAAACACACACAAACACAACAAATACACATTCACAGACATCAAGGCTCCACAGTACAACAAAACCCGCTCAACAGTCCTGCTGCTTAAGCGTAGCAGGCCGCACAAAGAGAATGGGATTCAGAACGCTCCAATCTGAAGGGATTCCAAATGACCAAAGCGGATCCTCCTTACCAAAAGCAATTGCTACCTTTCTCAGAGGTTGCCAAGGAGGGAGGAGCAAAGAGGAACAGTCCTCCACATGCCCAGAGAGACCTTAGCAACCAGCACAGCATCGGATGCTCTGGCACCAAATTTAGTAAAATGGTACAGAAAAGCATCCTGCCAGTCCCCATCCCAACTGCTAATGCCTACATGCATAAATAAAACCTGCTCCCACTTTCCAAGGTTCAATGACAAAACCGCTGACACAATTAACAGGATTGTATGTCTTTATTATCTGATTTATATCCCGCCCTTCCTCCCAGCAGGAGCCCAGGGCGGCATGTGTAGAATATGTTACAAAATAATGTTTATGTTATTAATTTAACTGTGTTAAATTGTTACTTGATTTTATACCTTTTTTTAAATAAATAATTTTAAACACAGCCGACTGCCTATATTTAAGTTCTGCACCGTTCTGCCGTCTACTCACAAGAAAGCCTGCATCCACTTACCAGGGAGTAAATTCCCATTACACACAAATAGACTTACTTCTGAGTAGAGACACCTACTATTGTAGTGCAAGTTAACAATACACTGAGTGTATAATTAGTGCTTGGATCTACGTCATTACAGTGGAAGACATGTCTAAACTTCTTTGCAAAGTGTTTGCATTTTACATTTGCCATGGTGGGGGTGGGAGGATTCCTTAACCTCCAGTCACGCTTACTGGGTAATATTTGCAGGGGGTTGGACTTAGATTAGACAAATTCATGGAGGACAGGGCTATCAATGGCTACTAGCCATGATGGCTGTGCTCTGCCACCCTAGTCAGAAGCAGCATGCTTCTGAAAACCAGTTGCCAGAAGCCTCAGGAGGGAAGTGTTCTTGCACTCGGGTCCTGCTTGTGGGCTTCCCCCAGGCACCTGGTTGGCCACTGTGAGAACAGGATGCTGGACTAGATGGGCCACTGGCCTGATGCAGCAGGCTCTTCTCATGTTCTTATGACTTGATGGCCTCGTGGGCCCCTTACAACTCGACCAGTCTGCGATTCTATGATAATCCGAGTGCAATGGAACAGGAGATCAACTCAGCCTTGCAGACCAACTTTAAATCCTCTGACCACCTTCCAATACATACCGAAAGGGCCTTCCTGCCTTAGCAAATCCACTCCCTGATTTGGATGTTATGGTTGGTTTTCTAAAAAATGCTTTCAAATATATTTTATTTTTAATGTATTTTAAAGTCTGCTTTAAAGTGTTTTTAGTGCTTTTGTTTGCCGCCCTGGGCTCCTGCTGGGAGGAGGGGCGGGATATAAATCATAAAATAAATAAATAATAAATAAGAATGGGGGAGTCCCAGATGGATCAGCTGCACAGCCCCCCTTATGCACCCTCCGCCGTGTCCCTGGGACTCCCCTTCCCCCAAATGCAACCGATTAGGGGTGGGAAACTCACCAGATCCCAGAAGTGCCGCCGATGCAGCCCTTGGCGGAGACAAAAGGCGCTCCCTCCTTCCTCCCTCAGCCCCGACAGGGTGGGAGACTTCGGAGGACCCCGCCCCCCATTTCCTGTCCTCTCTAGGAATCTGGCTCAGTTCACTTTAACCCTTGGAAAGCCAGGAGCGCCAAGAGTGCCTCTTTTCTCTCGCCAAAGCAGGAGCCCAGGAGGGAAACGTGCATGGGGCGCCCAGGCAGGGATGCTTCGCTTCCAGCCCCTCCGGGTTGGCGCTCTGACCTTCCGCCCTCTCTCTCCCTGGGTGAAACAGGAGGGAAGCTCTTGCACCCTCTCTTTGATTTCCCATTCCTTCCATAAGCAAGGGATTTTATTGATTACATTTATATACCACCCCATAGCGAAAGCTCTCTGGGTGGTTTACAAAAATTAAAAACACTGAACATTAAAAACAAATAATACAATTTTAAAAACCATACAAACTTTAAAACCATGACGCACAGATAAACCAGGTAAAAGACCTGGGGTCAGAGCTCAGCATATGCTGTTAGAATGCCTGGAAGAAAAGGAAAGCCTTGACCTGGAGCCAAAAAGATACCAATGTTGGCGCTAGGTGCACCTCGTCAACAACATCATTCCATAATTGGGGGGCTACCACTGAGAAGGCCCTCTCCCTTGTTGCCAGACTCCCAGCTTCCCTCCAAGTACGCACCCGGAGGAGGGCCTTGGATGTTGAGCATAGTGTACGGGCGGATTCATGTCGGGAGAGGTGTTTTGTTAGGTATTGTGATCCCAAGCCGTGTAGGCGTTATAGGTTAAAACCAGCACCTTAAATCGGGCTTGGAAACATACAGGCTGCCAATGTAAGTGGGCCAAAATCAGTTTTATATGTTTGAATCTTCTGGTCCCTGTTACCAATTTAGCTTCTGCATTTTGCACAAGCTGCAGAATTCCCATCATCCATCTTCCATAAGCAAGGAATTCCCATCTTTTGTGGGATGGATGAGAAGAAACATTGTTGCTGCCTTATTGCCTTTCTTCTTTTTGGTGGCCCTTCATTCGGGCCAGTCCCCTGGAGGTCCAAAGGACAAGGACCCAGAGATGCTTAAGGTTCTAAATAGTGGCAATGGAGGCTAGTGACCATGGATGTGGTCTTCTGGGGAGACTCTCAGGGGGTCTTAGACCCTTTACTTTTAGGGGGGAGCAGGGTCCAGCAAGATCTCTATGTCTACAGCATCCTACGAGGCAATCAGTGTGAAAGAGTGTTATAGCCAATGAGAAGGGTCTTCTCATGTGATTCCTTGTCCTGGATCCTCAGCTCCATCACTCACCCCTGCTGGTGGGGTCAGCTTCATAAAGACCCACAACGGAAATGCCCTTACCATCAGCGTAGAAAAAGGGAAACTGACCAATCTCCTTTCAAAAAGCTTGTGTGGTGACCCCCACCGAAGGCTGCCTCTATTGTAGAAGGGACCCCCTCCCAAAAATAAAACCCAGGAAGAGCTCCGTAGATGGAAGTTGTAGAGCCATCTTGCAGATCCACACCATACATTAAAGCACATCCAACACACATTTAAAACGTGACTGTTCCCCCCAGAGAATTCTGGGAACTGTGGTTTTCTCCTCACAGTGCTGCAGCTTACCAGCACCCTTAGCAAACTACAGTTCCCAGGATTCTTTGGGCAAAGCCATCTGCTTTAAATGCGCTTTGTATGTGCTTTAAATGTTTGGGGTAGATCCAAGACAGTGGAATCTAGGTTCAGCAAAACTTAAATCGTTTGAGTGTTTTGGACTCAACAATGTTTGCACAGGAAGGCACTGTCCAGTACAGGAGGCACTGGAGGTGTAATGTTGAGAATGCCTCAGTGAGGCATATGAGGTGGGCTTCTCCAGTGACATCTACTTTTTGGTCAGAAGTTGTCACCTGTATTAATTTTGTACTGGTGAAATTCTTAATATCTGCAGGTTTGTCATCCACTTTTAAGTTATATTCCTGGAGAATGGGGTTTAACAGGACAAGAAAAGCGGACTTTAGACCTTATGGTTCTTAAGAAGCCCACACTTTGAGACAGGAAGGATAAATCTGTGGTGTCTATTACCTATTTGGACATATGGAGGGCTTTTATTAATTTCATGTGCCAGATCAACTGGCCAAATTCGAAAGTTTTTCTATACCAGAGGGGGCCAACTAATTAATCCTGTGCTCAAGGTTTTTGTTGCCAAAATCATAGCCCAAATGCTCTATGGTGCAGAACTTGGGGGGAAATCAGCCAAACATGAGACAGAAGTTTTATTTCTTTATTAATTATTTCATTTATATCCCACCCTTCCTCCCAACAGGAGCCCAAGTAAGTTTTGCAAAATGTGTTTCCTACCTTAGATATTGGTGTAGATTAAACACGATGGATGACCAGTCCCTCATCAAGCTCTGTGGACTTGAGCAATTTAGGAATGGAGGATGGGCTCACCTGTGCCAAGCAAAGCTAGACTCATAACCTCTCCATGGAAAAATATTTAAGCCTTAGCCCACTCGCACTAAGGAACTGGATCTTCGACCATGAAGCCAGCCAAGATAGGGCAACAATAGTTGCCACGCCCTTTTCTATGTGGTACCCCCAACTTAAGGTCAATCACGCAAGATCCAATTATTTTGAAGTTTTGACCTATGCACAACTTCGTATGGCGTTCACAGAACGTAGGTTTCAAGTGATGCTCTCTGCATATCTGGAGGGGAGAACATAGGAAGAGCCTGCTGGATCAGGCCAGTGGCCCATCTAGTCCAGCATCCTGTTCTCACAGTGGCCAACCAGGTGCCTGGGGGAAGCCCGCAAGCAGGACCCGAGTGCAAGAACACTCTCCCCTCCTGAGGCTTCCGGCAACTGGTTTTCAGAAGCATGCTGCCTCTGACTAGGGTGGCAGAGCACAGCCATCACGGCTAGTAGCCATTGATAGCCCTGTCCTCCATGAATTTGTCTAATCTTCTTTTAAAGCCATCCAAGCTGGTGGCCATTACTGCATCTTGTGGGAGCAAATTCCATAGTTTAACTATGCGCTGAGTAAAGAAGTACTTCCTTTTGTCTGTCCTGAATCTTCCAACATTCAGCTTCTTTGAATGTCCAGGAGTTCTAGTATTATGAGAGAGGGAGAAGAAATTTTCTCTATCCACTTTCTCCATGCCATGCATAATTTTATACACTTCCATCATGTCTCCTCTGACCCGCCTTTTCTCTAAACTAAAAAGCCCCAAATGCTGCAACCTTTCCTCGTAAGGGAGTCGCTCCATCCCCTTGATCATTGTGGTTGCCCTCTTCTGAACCTTTTCCAACTCTATAATATCCTTTTTGAGATGAGGCGACCAGAACTGTACACAGTATTCCAAATGCGGCCGCACCATAGATTTATACAATGGCATTATGATATCGGCTGTTTTATTTTCAATACCTTTCCTAATTATTGCTAGCATGGAATTTGCCTTTTTCACAGCTGCCACACACTGGATCGACATTTTCATCGTGCTGTCCACTACAACCCCGAGGTCTCTCTCCTGGTCGGTCACCGCCAGTTCAGACCCCATGAGCGTATATGTGAAATTCAGATTTTTTGCTCCAATATGCATAATTTTACACTTGTTTATATTGAATTGCATTTGCCATTTTTCCGCCCATTCACTCAGTTTGGAGAGGTCTTTTTGGAGCTCTTCGCAATCCCTTTTTGTTTTAACAACCCTGAACAATTTAGTGTCGTCCACAAACTTGGCCACTTCACTGCTCACTCCTAATTCTAGGTCATTAATGAACAAGTTGAAAAGTACAGGTCCCAATACCGATCCTTGAGGGACTCCACTTTCTACAGCCCTCCATTGGGAGAACTGTCCGTTTATTCCTACTCTCTGCTTTCTGCTTCTTAACCAATTCCTTATCCACAAGAGGACCTCTCCTCTTATTCCATGACTGCGAAGCTTCCTCAGAAGCCTTTGGTGAGGTACCCTGTCAAACGCTTTTTGAAAGTCTAAGTACACTATGTCCACTGGATCACCTCTATCTATATGCTTGTTGACACTCTCAAAGAATTCTAATAGGTTACTGAGACAGGACTTTCCCTTGCAGAAGCCATGCTGGCTCTGCTTCAGCAAGGCTTGTTCTTCTATGTGCTTGGTTAATCTAGCTTTAATAATACTTTCTACCAGTTTTCCAGGGACAGAAGTTAAGCTAACTGGCCTGTAATTTCCGGGATCCCCTCTGGATCCCTTTTTGAAGATTGGTGTTACATTTGCCACTTTCCAGTCCTCAGGCACGGAGGAGGACCCGAGGGACAAGTTACATATTTTAGTTAGCAGATCAGCAATTTCACCTTTGAGTTCTTTGAGAACTCTCGGGTGGATGCCATCCGGGCCCGGTGATTTGTCAGTTTTTATATTGTCCATTAAGCTTAGAACTTCCTCTCTCGTTACCACTATTTGTCTTAGTTCCTCAGAATCCCTTCCTGCAAATGTTAGTTCAGGTTCAGGGATCTGCCCTATATCTTCCACTGTGAAGACAGATGCAAAGAATTCATTTAGCTTCTCTGCAATCTCCTTATCGTTCTTTAGTACACCTTTGACTCCGTTATCACCCAAGGGTCCAATTGTCTTCCCTAGATACCTGGGAATTCCAACTAATGAACGGAAATGCATTTGTAGGTGTGATCAGGTAGAAGACGTAATTCATTACTTGTTGAACTGTCCCTTGTATAAGGATCCCAGAAGGAAATTCTTGGCATATTATATTCAGCTATACTTGGATAGATCATCCCAGGAGTTGGTAGTGGAACTTTCAGCAGACCATTCCGAGAAAGGAAACCAACAAACCCTGTTTCCCTTGCTGCCCAACTTCCTGGAGGCTTTCGTTGTTTTTATTATAACATTTCTGGATCACCACAATATTACTCTCTGAGCGATGTTCAATATCAAAATACCAATGCAACACACAGTATCATCAATAAAATAATAACAATATCTGCCTGAATATAATGTATACTCGGATATTTTGAAAGCTGGATTCAAGAACATTGTTTTATTAAACATTTTCACCTGGACAAGATGGGGATGACAATGGCAGTCAGGAGCACCACAAGTTCATGACTGACACCCGAGATGTGGAGGCTGTTTGCATTGAAGTGTGTGAGTTGCTCAACGATTTATGTTGCCAGACCACTCTCTTTGCCCTCCCCAGAAGTGGATCTGAAGAAAGTATTCAACGCACTGAGCAGTGACTTGTATTGTGGAGATCTGCGGAAGGAGTACGAAGAAATTTTGATCATCAAGTGTGTTGAGTGTGTGCTCCACAGCTTTGAGGGAGAAGGACAACTTCATTGCACAGTTGCCAAATTACAAGACCATTGCTGGAATTCTCTCATGCATTTTAATTAAAGTCTCCTGAAATTAAATTCCATCTTAAACAACCATTCATATTTCTCCCTGCTGTGAGTTCTTTCATGGGACGTGAGATTGGAGCTCTGACGGAAGCTCTTTCCACATTCCGAACATTGATATGGTTTCTCCCCGTGAATTCTTTGATGACGACAGAAATTTGCGCTTGTATTAAAATTCTTTCCACATTCCAAGCATTGATATGGTTTCTCCCCTGTATGAATTCTTTGATGTGAAGTCAGATTTGCCTTCCCGCTGAAGCTCTTTCCACATTCCAAGCATTGATATGGTTTCTCCCCACTGTGAATTCTTTGATGGGAAGTGAGATTTTCATTCCGACTGAAGCACTTCCCACACTCCTGGCACTGATGTGGTTTCTCCCCACGGTGAATTCTTTGATGGGAAGCGAGACCTTCATTCAGACGGAAGCACTTCCCACACTCCTGGCACTGATATGGTTTCTCCCCACTGTGAATACTTTGATGCCTGTGGAAGTTTGCCCTTGTATTAAAACTCTTTCCACATTCTAAGCATTGATAAGGTTTCTCCCCACTGTGAATTCTTTGATGTGAAGTGAAACTTTTCTTCCGGCAGAAGCTCTTTCCACATTCCAAGCACTGATATGGTTTCTTTATGCTGTGAATTCTTTGATGGGAAGTGAGATTGGATCTCTGACTGAAGCATTTTCCACATTGTGAACAGTGATATGGTTTATCCCCTCTGTGAATTCTTTCATGGGAAGTGAGACTGGACCTCTGTGTGAAGCTCTTTCCACATTCCAAGCATTGAAATTGTTTCTTTATGCTGTGAATTCTTTGATGGGAAGTGAGATGGGGGTCCTGACTGAGTCCATTTCCACACTCTAAATATTTACATGGTTTCTCTACTGAGTCACTTCTGTCACAGTCTCCCTCATTCTTGGTTTCCAGTTTATCACCTTCTGCAAATGAAGACCAACTGATTAGAGTCTTAGGAGTAAATGCAGCCCCAAATCATTGAACAATGCCAAATAAAGCTTGTCATAAAGGAAGAACAGAAGTAATTTAATTGTTAGGAGTAACGGAAAGACAGGATAAAACAGAAACTTGAGGCTCCATCGTTCAGTGGCGGAGGATGTCACTTGCATGCCGGCCCCAAGGCCAATCCCTCATTTCTTCAGCTAAAGCAGCGGAGAGGAACCTCTGCGCTTGGGCCTAAGCAGGCTTGGTAGAGGTCTTAACGTGGCCTGTGAGATTGTTTTCCCCAGACCTGTGACGTCAGGGCAGGGAGGACAGTCGGGAGTTTAATGTGTGCTCCTACGGCTCCCTTACAGTGCTGTCAGCTGACCGGCCCTGAGACACAGTCTCTGGGATCAGCTGCATTAGGGAGTTCCCGATGCAGCAGAAACAGTGGGCCTCTCACTGCTGATCAGCTGATTGGAGTGAGGAACCATAACTCTGAATTCACCCTCTGGAACTCCCTCCCACAAGATCTTCGGCACATCTCTTCCCTGAATATGTTCCGCAAGGCCTTAAAGACCTGGCTTTTTCAGCAGGCTTTCGGGACTTCTGGGGAGGCTTAATATTCTTCTGTTTTAAATGCCTCCTATTAGGTATTGTTTGCTCTTATAATTTATATATTTCACTGTATTTTTATATTGTATTCTCCCATATTTATTGTATGTACGTCACCTAGAGTGGCCATTGGCCAGATAGGCGACACATAAATTAAATTTATTATTATTATTATTATTATTATTATTATTATTATTATTATTATTATTATCTCCTATACAAGTGAGCTCCCTGGGTCAGTCGGCTGGAAAGGAAAAGGGGGGGCAAGAATCAAACACAGGTTTGTGAGTAAATTAATAAACTCAATCTAATTTGCTAGTTACATGCTAGTTGCTCAAACAGAGTTTTGGATTTCAGAGCATATAGAGTTCTTGGCAAAAAGCTGGCTCTGAAAGAGAGCACCTTCGGGCTCCCGACCAGAAGTTTTCAGGAAGGCAACCACCTCACGTATTTATGGGAATCTGAGATCAGGAAAACCCGCTTCTTTTCTGAGATGGATTGTTGCTTGGCCCAGTTATGAAAGCCGTTCTGACTCTGATGTCAGTGGTATCTTTGGCCAACCAGAAAATGACTAGTTCCATCTCCCTAAGAACTCTGAACCTTGCATTTCAAAAGGCCTGGGCCATTCAGACCTGTCTGACCACTGTTTAGAGAGGCATAACTGGAGGACGCATATTCAGAGGGAAAGCAGCTGATGGCTGTCTGTTGAAGGTTCACTGCAGCGGTGTTAGAATCGCAGATGCTCCAAGTGGCGCTGTGGAGCTACATAAAAATATTGGAGGTTCATAATAAGTCGACATAATGATTTTGAAAACAGATATTATGATCCCACAGGGAGCCTTACCAAGAGAGGCCATGATCCCACAGTTCTCCGCCATGACTTCGTTATGCAGAGTCCTCTGGTCAGGATCCAGCCGCGCCCACTCCTCCTCCGTGAAATACACAGCCACGTCCTCAAAGGACAAGGGTCCCTAACGGAAAAAGAAAGCACATTTCCCTCTCATAGACAGCATAAAGATTGTCTACTACACATTGCATTGTTGTTTTAGTGGATTTTTTGTGGTCCACATTTTGATTATGGAATGTTAATTCCATTAAAACATTCAAATAAACTTTCATAATTCAGTTTTACTGTGTATGTTAATGATGGGCGTTTCTGTTTAATATTTGTGAAATATTTGGTTTTTATAATAATAATAATAATAATAAACTTTAATTTATAGGCCGCCTATCTGGCCAATGGCCACTCTAGGCGGCTTACAGTAAAATATGATAAAATACAATAAATAAGATATAGTCAATACATTACATACAAGTTCAGTATAATAAATTATCAGCATTTCAATACAAGGCTAATTTACCCTAGAAGTCTCAGAGGTTGTAAAGGCCTGGTTAAAGAGCCAAGTCTTCAGACCCCGGCGAAATATTTCTAGGGAAGGGGCATGTCGAAGATCTATTGGGAGGGAGTTCCAGATCGAGGGGGCCGCCACAGAGAAAGCTCTCTCCCGAGTCTTCACCAACCTAGCCGCTTTAGTTGGCGGGACTGAGAGCAGGTCCTATACTGCTTAGGAGGCTATTCTAGTTATAAAGAGTATGTAATTTAGTAAACAATGTTGCTGCTACTGATAAATAACTCTAGCTACATTCAAAGGGCTGGTTAAGGTTAAGGTCAGGTGGCTGGTCATTTGGATTGAAACCTTCTCTGTGTGACCTTTGCAGTGTTTGCTGAGGGCAGACTTTAAAGAAGCACGGAGAAGGAGGGAGGTTTGTTCAGGCACCCAGGCTGCCCCCAGCCTCTCTCCCCCCCAAGGATCACTCCCCCTACCTGTTCCAGTGTCACAGCAGCTACTTTCCCTCCGCCACAAAGGAGAGATGGCTGAGGAGGTCTTGGCCTCATTTCATCACCTGTGAGACACAAAGGTGGTGAACATGCTTGTCTCAGAGATTAAGCAATACACGTCTAACTACCCAGGGACTTTTAAAAAAGCCTTATCTGCTCAGTGCCGTTCAGGCGTTTGTACCCATTTCGTATTTTAGTTGGGTGACATCCCTTCCTGCCCCTTTTCGGCTGTTGGCCACAAGTGTCTTTCCCCCCTGCCCAAAGATTAAAGATGTGATTACAGTAGGCAGGTTACGTTCCGGGGCCCCGGCGTAAAGCGAAAACCGCTGAAAAGTGGAACTCATTGAATAGAATGGCACGCGACGCCTAAAAACCGTCGTAAAAGCAGAACAAACACCGTATGTGTGGGGCTTTACTCTAATTGCATCTAATGGAGACCGCTGCATTAGCGAAGCGCCATAAAGCAAAGTGCTGTAAAGCAGGGCCCTACTGTATTTCAAAAGTGATAGGAGAGACCAAATTGAGATACATCCCAGTAATCCTTACCCAGTGGCCTCTCTCTGGGATCTGATGGAGTCTCCTCTGCCTTGGGGAGATCAGTGCCCATTTCTGCCAACGGATCCTTTCCCTGAAAGAGCAACAAGAATTGAAGGCATTGAAAGGGGAGGAAGATTAGAACAGAAATGGCAGAGCCCAAAACCTCAGGGGTATTGGAAGGTACCCTCCCTCACATTTTTTGTCCCTTGGGACTATCCAGATGAAACTCTCTCTCACCTGCTGCTCTGCCTGCTTCTCGTCTTCTGCCCAGCTCAGGAGGAAACCTTCGGCCAGGGCCACCGCCTGGGAACTGGTCTCCGCTCCACATTCCCTCACCCAGCACTCCATCTCCCGTGGAAGGACAGCCAGGAACTGCTCCAGGATCACCAGGTCCAGCATCTGAGCTTTCGTGTGCCTTTCTGGCTTCAGCCACTGACGGCAGAGATGGTGGAGTCGGCTGCAAACATCTCGGGGGCCCTTGGCCTCCTGGTAGCAGAACTGCCTGAACTGCTGGTGTGGCACATCTGAGCTGTGGGTGTCCTCCTCTCCCAGGACCTGCTGCATGGTTCTTTCCCAGAATCCTCCACTGCTCCCAGTCTTGATGGCATGGGAGTCTCTTCCTACTTCAGGGCCAGTGGAGTCTTCCTTCTCCATCTTGCTCCCAGGATGCCTCCAAGAGCTCCGAAGGAACTCCGTCTTCTGCCAATTTCTGTCTGTCTTAATTAGAGGCGCTAAAAATCCTACAAAGCCAAGACATGTTCTGTTACAGAATTACTACATTATCAGGACCAGAAAAAACTCCCTGAGCAAGCATGAGTGTGTCTCGCTAGGAAGCATGGCAGACGGCATCAGGGCTCTACCTGCAAAGGAGCTCAGACTCTGAGCTTGCTTCCTTGCTTGCTTTTAAAAAGGGAGTAAATCTCTAGGCGTCCGAAAAGGAAAGTCACGAAGGAAAATGTGCTGGCAGCCAAAGCAATTTCTGTGAGACGAACCAGCCTGGCTGCTTCTGCTTTTCAGTGCTTTTAGCCAATGCGTGAAGTCAGAGCTGTGAGAAGCGAGAAGAATCCCTGCGGTCCTAAAGAGCTGCCGCTTCCCGCTCCATTTGAGGACACTTTTCCTTCCTGCTCCCAACTCATTTTGCAGCCCTTGGAGATTCCACAGTTCCAAAGACCTCCTGCAGGGGTCCGAGGGCCAGCTTCTTACGTGGCCAACCCTCTGAGGGCCAAGTGGGTGGGACCAAAGTACAAGTGGGCGGGGCCAACGGACGACACTCACAAGCAAACTAAATGAAGTTACGTAGCTGAATGCATACAGACAGCCATATCTTTTTCTTATTTAGTTCCAACACTTGTATCCCAACTTTCCTCCCTCCAAGGAGCTGAAATGGTGAACAGAGTTCTCCCTCCCCATTTTGTCTTCACAACAACCCTGTGAGGTAGGGTTAGGCTGAGAGTGAGTGACTGGCCCAAGGTCACCCAGAGAGTTTCACGGCTAATATAATGGTTGATCACCTCCAAAGGGAAAAAAAGCCTCAGGACATGCTCATGTGCAGACACAAACACACAAGTAGGTGGCTGGGGGGGAGTTTTACGATTTTCCCCCCATGAGCTTTGTGCATAGCTTGGGGGAGGGGGGGGAAGAGAGAGAGAGAGAGAGAGAGAGAGTTCAAATATGGAGTTTAGTGTGTTAGTTTTACTGACTATAATGGTAGCACTTCTGTCCCGTTTTGTAACGTTCCTTTCACACTGCAATACTGGATGCCTTATGGAGCTGTGGCTTTTTGACCAACATGGTGCCATGTCACACTGCATTTTCATTCACACCAGCGGGCGTGGCGTGACACCTTTCCACACATGTGCAGTTCTGTTCCCCCATGAAAAAGGCGGGAAAGAAACATAGGCCGGTATATCGGCCCACATTTTGTCACTTTACTGCCACAATTTTCTGGGTTAAGGGGGTTGCAAACAGATATTTTTCTGGAAGCAGTTAACTGAAACGAGTGCTAAATTTCCACTAGATGCTGCTAGATTTCCAGAAGTGGCCTTTAGGTCGTGTGGAAGATCAAATGAAATGTGGAAATGGCCAGGAAACAAAATGTTGGGGAAATGGAATAAACTGCTGTCTGAATACAGCCAAGCACATATGGAAAGCCTGAAAAATATAAATAAAGAGTGAAAAAAAAGAAAGCTTCAAGTCACACACTTACAAAGACTTGGCAGGGGGTGAGTTGTTGAAAGTTGCAGAGGGGTTTTTCATCAGGTTTTTACATAATCTAGCACATGCAAGCACGCACGCACAGACACAGAAAGCCTGAAGAAAGGGATGTTTTGGGGAGCAGGGTCCCTATGTCTCCAGCATACTACGAGCTAATCTGCACAAAAGAGCAGTGCGTTAGCTACTGAGAAGAGTGTTCTCACATGCTTCCTTGTCCTTTCCTGCTGATTGGAGCCGGAGTGAAAAGAGGGGAGTCAGCTGCTGAGAGGTAGCCCACACTCTCCCCTTTCATGCTGACTGGCTCCTAGGGAGGTCTGTTGTTGTGGGAGAAGGCATTAACAAGGACCTCATTCTCAACCCAGCAGCAAAGAGAGGGGGAGGGAGCATGGCTGTGACTATCATGAAGGGATGCTGCTCTTCTGAACATGCCACTATGCTGCTGCTCAAGAGAGAGAAAAATAAAGCCACGAGAAAAACACACAAAAACACAACAAATACACATTCACAGACATCAAGGCTCCACAGTACAACAAAACCCGCTCAACAGTCCTGCTGCTTAAGCGTAGCAGGCCCCACAAAGAGAATGGGATTCAGAACGCTCCAATCTGAAGGGATTCCAAATGACCGAAGCGGATCCTCTTTACCAAAAGCAATTGCTACCTTTCTCAGAGGTTGCCAAGGAGGGAGGAGCAAAGAGGAACGGTCCTCCACATGCCCAGAGAGACCTTAGCAACCAGCTCAGTCCTGCTCTTCTTACGCTCTTATGAGATTATACAGACGTGATTATTTCCAAAGTGATAGGAGAGACCAAATTGAGATACATCACAGTAATCCTTACCCAGTGGCCTCTCTCTGGGATCTGATGGAGTCTCCTCTGCCTTGGGGAGATCAGTGCCCATTCCTGCAAACGGATCCTTTCCCTGAAACAGCAACAAGGATTGAAGGCATTGAAAGGGGAGGAAGATTAGAACAGAAATGGCAGAGGCCAAAACCTCAGGGGTATCGGATATCCTTTCTTGGATGCTTTCCTAAAAAGGTTGGGCAATGGGAAGAGAATGTTGGGATACCCCCCTTCACACTCTTGGCCCCTTGGGACTATCCCAATGAAAGACACTTACCTGCTGCTCCGCCTGCTTGTTGTCATCTGTCCGGCTTAGGAGGAAACCTTCTGCCAGGGCCACTGCCTGGGAAGTGGTCTCCGCTCCACATTCCCTCACCCAGCTCGCCATCTCCGGTGGAAGGACAGCCAAGAACTGCTCCAGGATCACCAGGTTCAGCAGCTGATTCTTCGTGTGTCGCTCTGGCTTCAGCCACCGACGGCAGAGATGGTGAAGACAGCTGCAAACCTCTCGGGGGCCCTTGGCCTCCTGGTAACAGAACTGCCTAAACTGCTGGTGCTGCACGTCTGAGCTGATGGTGTCCTCCTCTCCCAGGACCTGCTGCATGGTTCTTTCCCAGAATCCTCCACTGCTCCCAGTCTTGATGGCATGGGAGCCTCTTCCTACTTCAGGGCCAGTGGAGTCTTCCTTCTCCATCTTGCTCCCAGGATGCCTCCAAGAGCTCCAAAGTGTCTTTTGTCAATTTGTGTCTGTCTTAAGAAGTCCTAAGAAGTCTGTCACTAAGAAGTCCTACAAAGCCAAGACATGGGTCTGTTATACAATTACTACAGTATCAGGTCCGGAAAAACTCCCTGAGCAAGCATGAGTGTGTCTCGCTAGGAAGCATGGCAGACGGCATCAGGGCTCTACCTGCAAAGGAGCTCAGACTCTGAGCTTGCTTCCTTGCTTGCTTTTAAAAAGGGAGTAAATCTCTAGGCCTCCGAAAAGGAAAGTTACGAAGGAAAATGTGCTGGCAGCCAAAGCAATTTCTGTGAGACGAACCAGCCTGGCTGCTTCTGCTTTTCAGTGCTTTTAGCCAATGCGTGAAGTCAGAGCTGTGAGAAGCGAGAAGGATCCCTGTGGTCCTAAAGAGCTGCCGCTTCCCGCTCCATTTGAGGACACTTTTCCTTCCTGCTCCTGACTCATTTTGCAGCCCTTGGAGATTCCACAGTTCCAAAGACCTACTGCAGGGGTCCAAGGGCCAGCTTCTTACGTGGCCAACCCTTTGAGGGCCAAGCGGGCAGGGCCAAAGGACAGCACGAAAAAGGAAGGTAAATGAAGTTACGTAGCCGAATGCGCACGTACATACTGGCCGCCCTATTTTTTTTTTCTTATTTAGTTCTTACACTTATATTCCATGTTTCCTCCAAGGAGCTCAAGGTGGTAGACAGAGTTCTCCCTCCCCATTTTGTCTTCACAACAACCCTGTGAGGTAGGGTTAGGCTGAGAGTGAGTGACTGGCCCAAGGTCATCCAGTGAGCTTGATGGCTAATATAATGGTTGACCGCTTCAAAAGTGAAAAAAATAAAGGCACACACATACACCCTCAGGAAGGGTGGGGGGAGCCTGTTAGAAGTTGCAAATCTTTTTGTCTTGCGCTTTTTACATACCTTAGCACACACACATATGCACAAGCTTATACACACAGAGACATACATTCTATTAAGAAATTTATTAAGAAAGAAAAGTGTCCGGACATGCTCATGTGCAAACAGACACAAAGAAACAAGAAGGCGTCTGGGGGAGGAGAGTTGCAGGATTGTCCCCCCATAAGCTTTTTGCATAGCTTGGCACAGAGAGACAGAGAGAGAAAGCATTCAGATATGGAGTTTAGTGTGTTAGTTTTAATGATTATTAAGGTAGCGCTTCTGTATTGCTTTTTAACGTTCCTTTCACACTGCAATACTGGATGCCTTATGGAACTGTGGCTTTTTGACCGACATGGTGCCATATCGCACTGTATTTCCATTCACAGCAGTGGGTGTGACACAGCCATGAATGTCATTGGACATCGCGACTCCCTCACCTTTCCATACATGCGCAGTTCTGTTCCCCCGTGAAAAAGGGGGGAAAGAAACATAGGCCGGTATATCAGCCCGCATTTTGTCATTTTACTGCCACAATTTTCTGGGTTGAGGGGGTTGCAAACAGATGTATTTCTGGAAGCAATTAACTGAAAAGAGCGCTAAATTTCCACTAGATGCTGCTAGGTTTCCAGAAGTGGCCTTTAGGTCGTGTGGAAGATCAAATGAAATGTGGAAATGGCCAAGAAACAAAATGTTGGGGAAATGGAATAAACTGCTGTCTGAATACAGCCAGGCACATACGCAAAGCCTGAAAAATATAGAGTGAAAAAAAAGAAGGCTTCAAGTCACACACTTACAAAGACTTGGCAGTCGGGTGGGGTTGATGAAAGTTGCAGAGGGGTTTTTATCAGGTTCATACATAGTCTAGCACATGCAAGCACGCACTCACGCACAGACACAGACAAAGCCTGAAGAAAGGGATGTAGTTGTCCAGGGTCATGGGGAGTCTTAGACCATTTCCGTTTGGGAGCAGGGTCCCTATGTCTCCAGCATCCTACGAGCTGATCAGTATGAAAGAGCAGTGTGTTAGCCACTGAGAAGAGTCTTCTCACATGCTTCCTTGTCTTTTCCTGCTGATTGGAGCCAGAGTGAAAAGAGGTGAGTCAGCTGCTGAGAGGTAGCCCACACTCTCCCCTTTCATGCTGACTGGCTCCTAGGGAGGTCTGTTGTTGTGGGAGAAGGCATTAACAAGGACCTCATTCTCAACCCACCAGCAAAGAGAGGGGGAGGGAGCATGGCTGTGACTATCATGAAGGGATGCTGCTCTTCTGAACATGCCACTATGCTGCTGCTCAAGAGAGAGAAAAATAAAGCCACAAGAAAAACACACACAAACACAACAAATACACATTCACAGACATCAAGGCTCCACAGTACAACAAAACCCTGCTCAACAGTCCTGCTGCTTAAGCATAGCAGGCCCCACAAAGAGAATGGGATTCAGAACGCTCCAATCTGAAGGGATTCCAAATGACCAAAGCGGATCCTCCTTACCAAAAGCAATTGCTACCTTTCTCAGAGGTTGCCAAGGAGGGAGGAGCAAAGAGGAACGGTCCTCCACATGCCCAAAGAGTCCTTAGCACAGCATCGGATGCTCTGGCACCAAATTTAGTAAAATAGTACGGAAAAGCATCCTGCCAGTCCCCCCCCCAACTGCTCATACCTACATGCATAAATGAAACCTGCTCCCACTTTCCAGGGTTCTGCCCCAGTGACAAAACCACTAACAGGATTGTATGTGTGTATTTGATTTATATCCCGCCCTTCCTCCCAGCAGAAGCCCAGGGCGGCATGTGTAGAATATGTTAAAGAATAATGTTTATGTTATTAATTTAACTGTGTTAAATTGTTACTTGATTTTATACCTTTTTTTAAATAAATAATTTTAAACACAGCAGACTGCCTATATTTAAATTCTGCACCGTTCTGCCGTCTACTCACAAGAAAGCCTGCATCCACTTACCAGGGAGTAAATTCCCATTACACACAAATAGACTTACTTCTGAGTAGAGACACCTACTACTGTAGTGCAAGTTAACAATACACTGAGTGTGTAATTAGTGCTTGGATCTACGTCAGTATAGCGGAAGACATGTCTAAACTTCTTTGCAAAGTGTTTGCATTTTACATTTGCCATGGTGGGGATGGGAGGATTCCTTAACATCCAGTCACTCTTACTGGGTAGTATTTGCAGGGGGTTGGTTGCACTTGATGGCCTCGTGGGCCCCTTCCAACTCGACCACTCTGCGAGTCTATGATAATCCGAGTGCAATGGAAGAGGAGATCAACTCAGCCTTGCAGACCAACTTTAAATCCTCTGACCGCCTTCCAATACATACCGAAAGGGCCTTCCTGCCTTAGCAAATCCACTCCCTGATTTGGATGTTATGGTTGGTTTTTTAAAAAATGTTTTCAATGATGCTTTGAGTTTAATATATTTTAAAGTTTGTTTTTATGACGTTTAAAGTGTTTTTAGTGCTTTTGTTTGCCGCCCTGGGCTCCTGCTGGGAGGAGGGGCGGGATATAAATCATAAAATAAATAGATAATAAATAAGAATGGGGGAGTCCCAGATGGATCAGCTGCACAGCCCCCCTTATGCACCCTCCGCCGTGTCCCTGGGACTCCCCTTCACCCAAATGCAACCGATTAGGGGTGGGAAACTCACCAGATCCCAGAAGGGGCCGCCGATGCAGCCTTTGGCGGAGACAAAAGGCGCTCCCTCCTTCCTTCCTCAGCCCCAACAGGAAGGGAGACTTCGGAGGACCCCGCCCCCCATTTCCTGTCCTCTCTAGGAATCTGGCTCAGTTCACTTTAACCCTTGGAAAGCCAAGAGCGCCAAGAGCGCCTGTCTCTTTATTTCTCTCCAAAGCGGGAGCCTAGGAGGGAAACGTGCATGGGGCGCCCAGGCAGGGATGGTGCTCTGACCTTCCTCCCTCTCTCTCCCTGAGCGAAACAGGAGGGAAGCCTGCGGGGAAAGGCTCTTGCCCCCTCCCCCGCTTTGCTTTCCAGTTCTTTCCTAAGCAAGGAATTTTATTGATTGATTGATTGATTGATTGATTACATTTATATACCACCCCATAAGGAAAGCTCTCTGGGTGGTTTACAAGAATTAAAAACACAGAACATTAAAAACAATAAATATACAATTTTAAAAACCATACAAACTTTAAAAACATGACGCACAGATAAACCAGGTAAAAGACCTGGGGTCAGAGCTCAGCACATGCTGTTAGAATGCCTGGAAGAAAAGGAAAGTCTTGGCCTGGCGCCGAAAAGATACCAATGTTGGCGCCAGGCGCACCTCGTCCGCAACATCATTCCATAATTTGGGGGCCACCGCTGAGAAGGCCCTCCCTTGTTGCCAGACTCCCAGCTTCCCTCCGAGTACGCACCCGGAGGAGGGCCTTGGATGTTGAGCGCAGTGTACGGGCGGGTTCATGTCAGGAGAGGTGTTTTGTGAGGTATTGTGATCCCAAGCCGTGTAGGCGTTATAGGTTAAAACCAGCACCTTAAATCGGGCTTGGAAACATACAGGCGGCCAATGTAAGCGGGCCAAAATCAGTTTTATATGTTTGAATCTTCTGGTCCCTGTTACCAATTTAGCTGCTGCATTTTGCACAAGCTGCAGAATTCCCATCATCCATCTTCCATAAGCAAGGAATTCCCATCTTTTGAGGGATGGATGAGAAGAAACATTGTTGCTGCCTTACTGCCTTTCTTCTTTTTGGTGGCCCTTCATTCGGGCCAGTCCCCTGGAGGTCCAAAGGACAAGGACCCAGAGATGCGTTAGGTTCTATAGTGGCAATGGAGGCTGGTGACCATGGGTGTGGTCTTCTGGGGAGACTCTCAGGGGGTCTTAGACCCTTTACTTTTAGGGGGGAGCAGGGTCCAGCAGGATCTCTATGTCTACAGCATCCTACGAGCCAATCAGTGTGAAAGAGTGTTATAGCCAATGAGAAGGGTCTTCTCATGTGATTCCTTGTCCTGGATCCTCAGCTCCATCACTCACCCCTGCTGGTGGGGTCAGCTTCATAAAGACCCACAACGGAAATGCCCTTACCATCAGCGTAGCAAAAGGGAAACTGACCAATCTCCTTTCAAAAAGCTTGTGTGGTGACCCCCACCGAAGGCTGCCTCTATTGTAGAAGGGACCCCCTCCCAAAAATAAAACCCAGGGAGAGCTCCGTAGAAGGAAGTTGTAGAGCCATCTTGCAGATCCACACCATACATTAAAGCACATCCAACACACATTTAAAATGTGTGACTGTTCCCCCCAGAGAATTCTGGGAACTGTGGTTTTCTCCTCAAAGTGCCGCAGCTTCCCAGCACCCTTAGCAAACTACAGTTCCCAGGATTCTTTGGGCAAAGCCATCTGCTTTAAATGCGCTTTGTATGTGCTTTAAATGTTTGGGGTAGATCCAAGACAGTGGAATCTAGGTTCAGCAAAACTTAAATCGTTTGAGTGTTTTGGACTCAACAATGTTTGCACAGGAAGGCACTGTCCAGTACAGGAGGCACTGGAGGTGTAATGTTGAGAATGCCTCAGGGAGGCATATGAGGTGGGCTTCTCCAGTGACATCTACTTTTTGGTCAGAAGTTGTCACCTGTATTAATTTTGTACTGGTGAAATTCTTAATATCTGCAGGTTTGTCATCCACTTTTAAGTTATATTCCTGGAGAATGGGGTTTAACAGGACAAGAACAGCGGACTTTAGACCTTATGGTTCTTAAGAAGCCCACACTTTGAGACAGGAAGGATAAATCCGTGGTGTCTATTACCTATTTGGACATATGGAGGGCTTATATTAATTTCATGTGCCAGATCAACTGGCCAAATTTGAAAGTTTTTCTATACAAGAGGGGGCCAACTAATTAATCCTGTGCTCAAGGTTTTTGTTGCCAAAATCATAGCCCAAATGCTCTATGGTGCAGAACCTGGGGGGGAATCAGCCAAACATGAGACAGAAGTTTTATTTCTTTATTAATTATTTCATTTATATCCCACCCTTCCTCCCAGCAGGAGCCCAAGTAAGTTTTGCAAAATGTGTTTCCTACCTTAGATATTGGTGTAGATTAAACACGATGGATGACCAGTCCCTCATCAAGCTCTGTGGACTTGTACTACTTAGGATGATGGGCTCACCTGTGCCAAGCAAAGCTAGACTCATAACCTCTCCATGGAAAAATATTTAAGCCTTAGCCCACTCGCACTAAGGAATTGGATCTTTGACCATGATGCAAGCCAAGATAGGGCAACAATAGTTACCACGCCCTTTTCTATGTGGTACCCCCAACTTAAGGTCAATCACACAAGATCCAATTATTTTGAGGTTTTGACCTATGCACAACTTTGTATGGCGTTTACAGAACGTAGGTTTCAAGTGATGCTCTCTGCATATCTGGAGGGGAGATACCTGGGAATTCCAACTAATGAACGGAAATGCATTTATAGGTGTGATCAGGTAGAAGACGTAATTCATTACCTGTTGAACTGTCCCTTGTATAAGGATCCCAGAAGGAAATTCTTGGCATATTATATTCAGCTATACTTGGATAGATCATCCCAGGAGTTGGTAGTGGAACTTTCAGCAGACCATTCCAAGAAAGGAAACCAACAAACCCTGTTTCCCTTGCTGCCCAACTTCCTGGAGGCTTTCGTTGTTTTTATTATAACATTTCTGGATCACCACAATATTACTCTCTGAGCGATGTTCAAAATCAAAATACCAATGCAACACACAGTATCATCAATAAAATAATAACAATATCTGCCTGAATATAATGTATACTCCGATATTTTGAAAAGCTGGATTCAAGAACATTGTTTTATTAAACATTTTCTCCTGGACAAGATGGGGATGACAATGGCAGTCAGGAGCACCACAAGTTCATGACTGATACCTGAGATGTGGAGGCTGTTTGCATTGAAGTCCATGAGTTGCTCAACAATTTATGTTGCCAGACCACTCTCTATGCCCTCCCCAGAAGTGGATCTGAAGAAAGTATTCAATGCACTGAGCAGTGACTTGTATTGTGGAGATCTGTGGAAGGAGTATGAAGAAATTTTGGTCATCAAGTGTGTTGAGTGTGTTCTCCACAGCTTTGAGGGACAAGGTCAACCTTGCTGCACAGTTGCCAAATTACAAGATCATTGCTGGAATTCTCTCATGCATTTTAATTAAAGTCCCCTAAAACTGAATTCCATCTTAATCATTCATATTTCTCCCTGCTGTGAGTTCTTTCATGGGATGTGAGATTGGATCTCTGATTGAAGCTCTTTCTGCATTCCAAACATTGATATGGTTTCTCCCCACAGTGAGTTCTTTGATGGGAAGTGAGACTTTCATTCCGACTGAAGCACTTCCCACACTCTTGGCATGGATATGGTTTCTCCCCACGGTGAATACTTTGATGCCTGTGGAAGTTTGCCCTTGTATAAAAACTCTTTCCACATTCAAAGCATTGATAAGGTTTTCCCCCTGTATGGATTCTTTCATGTGAAGTGAAGTGATGTGGGTTGGACAGGCAGAGGAGATCCATTAAAGTTCTCCCTGTGTGTTTGTGTGTAAACACAGAAAAGGAAATCAGTGGGCATGGTATGCCTGTAAGAAAGGAAACCAACAAACCCTGTTTCCTTTCATGAGCAATTTGCTTGAGGCTTTCTTTGTTTTTATTATAACATTTCTGGATCACTACAATATTACTCTCTGACTAATGTTCAAAATTAAAATACCAATACAACACACAGTATCATCATTACAATAATAACAATATCTGCCCGCATATATCTCGTGTACGCCCAATTTTGAAAGGCTAAATTGAAGAAAAAACATTAATAGTTTTATTAAACATTTTCAGAAATCTTGCAGCCAATTTCGTTATCGCAAAAACCTGAAACTTGTGTCTTTTCTGGCAGATATCTTGTGTGGATTTAGCATACCAGGAACAGATTTAAGCTGATGCCTAGACAAGATGGGGATGACAATCACAGTCAGGAGCACCACAAGTTCATGACTGATACCTGAGATGTGGAGGCTGTTTGCATTGAAGTGCATGAGTTGCTTGTCAACTTATGTTGCCAGACCACTCTCTATCCCCTCCCCAGAAGCGGATCTGAAGAAACTATTCAACTCACTGAGCAGTGACTTGTATTGTGGAGATCTGCAGAAGGAAATTTTGGTCATCAAGACTGTCGAGTGTGTGCTCCACAGCTTTGAGGAACAAGGTCAACTTCGCTGCACAGTTGCCAAATTACAAGACCATTGCTGGAATTCTCTCATGCATTTTAATTAAAGTCCCCTAAAATTGAATTCCATCTTAAACAACCATCCATATGGTTTCTCCCTGCTGTGAGTTCTTTGATGGGAAGTGAGATTGGAGCTCTGACTGAAGCTCTTTCCACATTCCGAACATTGATATGGTTTCTCCCCACGGTGAATACTTCGATGACTGTGGAAGTTTGTGCTTGTATTAAAGCTCTTTCTACATTCCAAACATTGATATGGTTTCTCCCCACTGTGAATTCTTTGATGACGACGGAAATTTGTGCTTGTATTAAAACTCTTTCCACATTCCAAGCATTGATATGGTTTCTCCCCTGTATGAATTCTTTGATGTGAAGTAAGACTTTCTTTCCAGCTGAAGCTTTTTCCACATTCCAAACATTGATATTTCTTCTCACTGTGAATTCTTTGATGGGAACTGAGACCTCTCTTGGAATTAAAGCTGTTTCCACATTCCAAGCACTGATATGGTTCCTCCCCACTGTGAATTCTTTGATGGGAAGTAAGATTGGAGCTCCGAGTGAACCTCTTTCCACATTCCCAGCATTGATATGGTTTCTCCCCGCTGTGAACTCTTTGATGGGAAGTGAGATGGTGTCTTTGACTGAAGCATTTTCTACATTCAAAGCACTGATATGGTTTTTCCCCTGTATGAATTCTTTGATGGGAACTGAGATTGGAACTCTGACTGAAGCATTTTCCACATTGTGAGCACTGATATGGTTTATTCCAGACCATTGCTGGAATTCTCTCATGCATTTTAATTAAAGTCCCCTAAAATTGAATTCCATCTTAAACAATCATTCATATGGCTTCTTCCTGCTGTGCGTTCTTTGATGGGAAGTGAGATTGGAGCTCTGACGGAAGCTCTTTCCACATTCCAAACATTGATATGGTTTCTCCCCATGAATTCTTTGATGACGATGGAAATTTGTGCTTGTATTAAAATTCTTTCCACATTCCAAGCATTGATATGGTTTCTCCCCTGTATGAATTCTTTGATGTGAAGTCAGATTTGCCTTCCCGCTGAAGCTCTTTCCGCATTCCAAGCATTGATATGGTTTCTCCCCACTGTGAATTCTTTGATGTGAAGTGAAAGTTTCCTTCCGGCAGAAGCTCTTTCCACATTCCAAGCATTGATATGGTTTCTCCCCACTGTGAATTCTTTGATGTGAAGTGAAAGTTTCCTTCCGGCAGAAGCTCTTTCCACATTCCAAGCATTGATATGGTTTCTCCCCTGTATGAATTCTTTGATGTGAAGTGAAACTTTTCTTCTGGCAGAAGCTCTTTCCACATTCCAAGCATTGATATGGTTTCTCCCCTGTATGAATTCTTTGATGTGAAGTGAAACTTTCCTTCCGGCAGAAGCTCTTTCCACATTCCAAGCATTGATATGGTTTCTCCCCTGTATGAATTCTTTGATGTGAAGTCAAAGTTTCCTTCCGGCAGAAGCTCTTTCCACATTCCAAGCATTGATATGGTTTCTCCCCTGTATGAATACTTTGATGCCTGTGGAAGTTTGCCCTTGTATTAAAACTCTTTCCACATTCCAAGCATTGATATGGTTTCTCCCCTGTATGAATTCTTTGATGTGAAGTGAAACTTTTCTTCAGGCAGAAGCTCTTTCCACATTCCAAGCATTGATATGGTTTCTCCCCTGTATGAATTCTTTGATGGGAAGTGAAAGTTTCCTTCCAGTGGAAGCTCTTTCCACATTCCAAGCATTGATACAGTTTCTCCCCACTGTGAATTCTTTGATGGGAAGCGAGACCTTCATTCAGACGGAAGCACTTCCCACACTCCTGGCACTGATATGGTTTCTCCCCATGGTGAATACTTTGATGCCTGTGGAAGTTTGCCCTTGTATTAAAGCTCTTTCCACATTCAAAGCATTGATAAGGTTTTTCCCCTGTATGAATTATTTGATGACAACTGAGATTGGATCTCTGACTGAAGCATTTTCCACATTGTGAACAGTGATATGGTTTATTCCCTCTGTGAATTCTTTCATGGGAAGCGAGAGTGGAGCTCTGAGTGAAGCTCTTTCCACATTCCAAGCATTGAAATTGTTTCTTTATGCTGTGAATTCTTTGATGGGAAGTGAGATGGGGGTTCTGACTGAGTCCATTTCCACACTCCAAATATTTACATGGTTTCTCTACTGAGTCACTTCTGTCACAGTCTCCCTCATTCTTGGTTTCCAGTTTATCGCCTTCTGCAAATGAAGACCAACTGATTAGAGTCTTAGGAGTAAATGCAGCCCCAAATCATTGAACAATGCCAAATAAAGCTTGTCATAAAGGAAGAACAGAAGTAATTTAATTGTTAGGAGTAACCGAAAGACAGGATAAAACAGGAACTTGAGGCTCCATCGTTCAGTGGCGGAGGATGTCACTTGCATGCCGGCCCCAAGGCCAATCCCTCATTTCTTCAGCTAAAGCAGCGGAGAGGAACCTCTGCGCTTGGGCCTAAGCAGGCTTGGTAGAGGTCTTAACGTGGCCTGTGAGATTGTTTTCCCCAGACCTGTGACGTCAGGGCAGGGAGGACAGTCGGGAGTTTAATGTGTGCTCCTACGGCTCCCTTACAGTGCTGTCAGCTGACCGGCCCTGAGACACAGTCTCTGGGATCAGCTGCATTAGGGAGTTCCCGATGCAGCAGAAACAGTGGGCCTCTCACTGCTGATCAGCTGATTGGAGTGAGGAACCATAACTCTGAATTCACCCTCTGGAACTCCCTCCCACAAGATCTTCGGCACATCTCTTCCCTGAATATGTTCCGCAAGGCCTTAAAGACCTGGCTTTTTCAGCAGGCTTTCGGGACTTCTGGGGAGGCTTAATATTCTTGTTTTAAATGCCTCCTATTAGGTATTGTTTGCTCTTATAATTTATATATTTCACTGTATTTTTATATTGTATTCTCCCATATTTATTGTATGTACGTCACCTAGAGTGGCCATTGGCCAGATAGGCGACACATAAATTAAATTTATTATTATTATTATTATTATTATTATCTCCTATACAAGTGAGCTCCCTGGGTCAGTCAGCTGCCTGTTGCTGACTACTGGCCTTCCAAAGGGCCTTCAAGTTTTCACCCATGTCATAAGGATGTCAGATGATTGACAGGCGAGTGGCCCTGTCTGCAGGGGTGGTGAAAGAAGGATCCAGTCCGCCAGCTGAATCCAGTTCCCGCTCTTGAGCTAAAGGATCTTGGATGGAGCTGTTGGGCATGAGAATTTAGAAAGATACTGACAGTCAGAGCAGACAATAATAGGCTAGATGGGTCTATGGCTACGGCAGGCCTGTTCCGTCAGACTTGTAATGACAGGTGGTCAATAATTGTCTGTAAAAGCCAGTTAAGGCAAATAACAAGAGAGATTTATTGGGGGGGGGGAGGAAGGAAAAGGGGGGGCAAGAATCAAACACAGGTTTGTGAGTAAACCAATAAACTCAATCTAAGTTGCTAGTTACATGCTAGTTGCTCAAACAGAGTTTTGGATTTCAGAGCATATAGAGAGTTCTTGGCAAAACGCTGGCTCTGAAAGAGCACCTTCAGGCTCCCGACCAGAAGTTTTCAGGAAGGCAACCACCTCACGTATTTATGGGAATCTGAGATCAGGAAAACCCGCTTCTTTTCTGAGATGGATTGTTGCTTGGCCCAGTTCTGACTCTGATGTCAGTGGTATCTTTGGCCAACCAGAAAATGACTAGTTCCATCTCCCTAAGAACTCTGAACCTTGCATTTCAAAAGGCCTGGGCCATTCAGACCAGTCTGACCACTGTTTAGAGAGGCATAACTGGAGGACGCATATTCAGAGGGAAAGCAGCTGATGGCTGTCTGTTGAAGGTTCACTGCAGCGGTGTTAGAATCGCAGATGCTCCAAGTGGAGCTGTTGGGCTACATAAAAATATTGGAGGTTCATAATAAGTCGACATAATGATTCTGAAAACAGATATTATGATCCCACAGGGAGCCTTACCAAGAGAGGCCATGATCCCACAGTTCTCCGCCATGACTTCATCATGCAGAGTCCTCTGGTCAGGATCCAGCCGCGCCCACTCCTCCTCCGTGAAATACACAGCCACGTCCTCAAAGGACAAGGGTCCCTAACGGAAAAAGAAAGCACATTTCCCTCTCATAGACAGCATAAAGATTGTCTACTACACATTGCACTGTTGTTTTAGTGGATTTTTTGTGGTCCACATTTTGATTATGGAATGTTAATTCCATTAAAACATTCAAATAAACTTGCATAATTCAGTTTTACTGTGTATGTTAATGATGGGCGTTTCTATTTAATATTTGTGAAATATTTGGTTTTTATACTGCTTAGGAGGCTATTCTAGTTATAACGAGTATGTAATCTAGTATAAGCAATGTTGCTGCTACTGATAAATAACTCTAGCTACATTCAAAGGGCTGGCTAAGGTCAGGTGGCTGGTCATTTGGATCAAAATCTTCTCTGAGTGACCTTCACAGTGTTTGCTGAGGGCAGACTTTAAAGAAGCACGGAGAAGGAGGGAGGTTTGTTCAGGCACCCAGGCTGCCCCCAGCCTCTCTCCCCTCCAAGGATCACTCCCCCTACCTGTTCCAGTGTCACAGCAGCTACTTTCCCTCCGCCACAAAGGAGAGATGGCTGAGAAGGTCTTGGCCTCATTTCATCACCTGTGAGACACAAAGGTGGTGAACATGCATGTCTCAGAGATTAAGCAATACACGTCTAACTACCCAGAGACTTTTAAAAAAGCCTTATCTGCTCAGTGCCGTTCAGGCGTTTGTACCCATTTCGTATTTTAGTTGGGTGACATCCCTTCCCGCCCCTTTTCGGCTGTTGGCCACAAGTGTCTTTCCCCCCCCGCCCAAAGATTAAAGACGTGATTACAGTAGGGCCCCACTCATATGGCAGGTTACGTTCCGGGCCCCCGGCGTAAAGCGAAAACCGCTGAAAAGTGGAACACATTGAAGAGAATGGCATGCGACGCCTAAAAACCATCATAAAAGCAGAACAAACACCGTATGAGTGTGGCTTTAGTCTAATTGCATCTAATTGAGACCGCCGCATTAGCAAAGCGCCATAAAGCAAAGCGCTGTAAAGCGGGGCCCTACTGTATTTCAAAAGTGATAGCAGAGACCAAATTGAGATACATCCCAGTAATCCTTACGCAGTGGCCTCTCTCTGGGATCTGATGGAGTCTCCTCTGCCTTGGGGAGATCAGTGCCCATTCCTGCCAACGGATCCTTTCCCTGAAACAGCAACAAGAATTGAAGGCATTGAAAGGGGAGGAAGATTACAACAGAAATGGCAGAGGCCCAAACCTCAGGGGTATTGGAAGGTACCCTCCCTCACATTTTTTGTCCCTTGGGACTATCCAGATGAAACTCTATCTCACCTGCTGCTCCGCCTGCTTCTCGTCCTCTGCGCAGCTCAGGAGGAAACCTTCGGCCAGGGCCACCGCCTGGGAACTGGTCTCTGCTCCACATTCCCTCACCCAGCTCTCCATCTCCCGTGGAAGGACAGCCAAGAACTGCTCCAGGATCACCAGATCCAGCAGCTGATTCTTCGTGTGTCGCTCTGGCTTCAGCCACCGACGGCAGAGATGGTGGAGTCGGCTGCAAACCTCTCGGGGGCCCTTGGCCTCCTGGTAGCAGAACTGCCTGAACTGCTGGTGCGGCACATCTGAGCTGAGGGTGTCCTCCTCTCCCAGGACCTGCTGCATGGTTCTTTCCCAGAATCCTCCACTGCTCCCAGTCTTGATGGCATGGGAGCCTCTTCCTACTTCAGGGCCAGTGGAGTCTTGCTCGTCCATCTTGCTCCCAGGAAGCCTCCAAGAGCTCCGAAGGAACTCCGTCTTCTGCCAATTTCTGTCTGTCTTAATTAGAGGCGCTAAAAAGTCCTACAAAGCCAAGACATGTTCTGTTACAGAATTACTACAGTATCAGGTCCGGAAAAACTCCCTGAGCAAGCATGAGTGTGTCTCGCTAGGAAGCATGGCAGACGGCATCAGGGCTCTACCTGCAAAGGAGCTCAGACTGTGAGCTTGCTTCCTTGCTTGCTTTTAAAAAAGGAGTAAATCTCTAGGCGTCCGAAAAGGAAAGTCACGAAGGAAAATGTGCTGGCAGCCAAAGCAATTTCTGTGAGACGAACCAGCCTGGCTGCTTCTGCTTTTCAGTGCTTTTAGCCAATGCGTGAAGTCAGAGCTGTGAGAAGCGAGAAGAATCCCTGCGGTCCTAAAGAGCAGCCGCTTCCCCCGCCATTTGAGGACACTATTCCTTCCTGCTCCCGACTCGTTTTGCAGCCCTTGGAGATTCCACAGTTCCAAAGACCTACTGCAGGGGCCCGAGGGCCAGCTTCTTACGTGGCCAACTCTCTGAGGGCCAAGTGGGCGGGACCAAAGTACAAGTGGGCAGGGCCAAAGGATGGCACTCACAAGCAAACTAAATGAAGTTACGTAGCTGAATGCATACAGACAGCCATATCTTTTTCTTATTTAATTCTAACACTTATATCCCAACTTTCCTCCCTCCAAGGAGCTGAAATGGTGAACAGAGTTCTCCCTCCCCATTTTGTCTTCACAACAACCCTGTGAGGTAGGGTTAGGCTGAGAGTGAGTGAATGGCCCAAGGTCATCCAGTGAGCTTGACGGCTAATATAATGGTTGATCACCTCCAAAGGGAAAAAAAGCCTCAGGACATGCTCATGTGCAGACACAAACACACAAGTAGGTGGCTGGGGGGGGAGTTTTACAATTTCCCCCCCATGAGCTTTGTGCATAGCTTGGGGGGGGGGAGAGAGAGAGAGAGTGTGTGTGTGTGTGTGTTCAAATATGGAGTTTAGTGCGTTAGTTTTACTGACTATAATGGTAGCACTTCTGTCCCGTTTTGTAACGTTCCTTTCACACTGCAATACTGGATGCCTTATGGAGCTGTGTGTTTCCATTCACACTAGCAGGCGTGGCGTGACACAGCCATGAATGTCATTGGACATCGCTACTCCCTCACCTTTCCACGCATGTGCAGTTCTGTTCCGCATGAAAAAGGCGGGAAAGAAACATAGGCCGGTATATCGGCCCGCATTTTGTCACTTTACTGCCACAATTTTCTGGGTTAAGGGGGTTGCAAACAGATATTTTTCTGGAAGCAACTAATTGAAAAGAGCGCTAAATTTCCACTAGATGCTGCTAGATTTCCAGAAGTGGCCTTTAGGTCGTGTGGAAGATCAAATGAAATGTGGAAATGGCCAGGAAACAAAATGTTGGGGAAATGGAATAAACTGCTGTCTGAATACCGCCAGGCACATATGCAAAGCCTGAAAAATATAAATAAAGAGTGAAAAAAAAGAAAGCTTCAAGTCACACACAAAGACTTGGCAGGGGGTGGAGTTGTTGAAAGTTGCAGAGGGGTTTTTCATCAGGTTTTTACATAATCTAGCACATGCAAGCACGCACGCACAGACACAGAAAGCCTGAAGAAAGGGATGTTTTGGGGAGCAGGGTCCCTATGTCTCCAGCATACTACGAGCTAATCTGCACAAAAGAGCAGTGCGTTAGCTACTGAGAAGAGTGTTCTCACATGCTTCCTTGTCCTTTCCTGCTGATTGGAGCCGGAGTGAAAAGAGGGGAGTCAGCTGCTGAGAGGTAGCCCACACTCTCCCCTTTCATGCTGACTGGCTCCTAGGGAGGTCTGTTGTTGTGGGAGAAGGCATTAACAAGGACCTCATTCTCAACCCACCAGCAAAGAGAGGGGGAGGGAGCATGGCTGTGACTATCATGAAGGGATGCTGCTCTTCTGAACATGCCACTATGCTGCTGCTCAAGAGAGAGAAAAATAAAGCCACGAGAAAAACACACACAAACACAACAAATACACATTCACAGACATCAAGGCTCCACAGTACAACAAAACCCTGCTCAACAGTCCTGCTGCTTAATCTGAAGGGATTCCAAATGACCGAAGGTGATCCTCTTTACCAAAAGCAACTGCTACCTTTCTCAGAGGTTGCCAAGGAGGAAGGAGCAAAGAGGAACGGTCCTCCGAATGCCCAGAGAGTCCTTAGCAACCAGCACAGGAATGGATGCTCTGGGACCAAATTTAGTAATATAGTACGGAAAAGCATCCTGCCAGTCCCCCTCTCCAACTGCTAATACCTACATGCATAAATAAAACCTGCTCCCACTTTCCAGGGTTCTGCCCCAGTGATAAAACCATTGCAACAATTAACAGAATTTTTAAGTATTAAAGAATAATGTTTACGTTATTAATTTAACTGTGTTAAATTGTTACTTGATTTTATACCTTTTCAAAAATAAATAATTTTAAACATAGCGGGCTGCTTATATTTAAGTTCTGAACCGTTCTACTGTCTACTCAGAAGACAGCGTGCATCCACTTACCAGGGTGTAAATTCCCATTACACACAAATAGACTCACTTCTGAGTAGAGATACCTACTATTGTAGCGCAAGCTAACAATACACTGAGTGTGTAAACAGTGCTTGGATTTACGTCATTACAGTGGAAGACATGCCTAAACTTCTTTGCAAAGTGTTCGCATTTTACATTTGCCATGGTGTGGGTGGGAGGATTCCTTAACATCCAGTCACTCTTATTGGGTAGTATTTGCAGGGGGTTGGACTCGATGGCCTCGTGGGCCCCTTCCAACTCGACCACTCTGCGATTCTATGATAATCCGAGTGCAATGGAAGAGGAGATCAACTCAGCCTTGCAGACCAACTTTAAATCCTCTGACCACCTTCCGATAGATACCGAAAGGGCCTTCCTGCCTTAGCAAATCCACTCCCTGATTTGGATGTTATGGGGGGGGAGTCCCAGATGGATCAGCTGCACAGCCCCCCCTTATGCACCCTCCGCCGTGTCCCTGGGACTCCCCTTCACCCAAATGCAACATATGAGGGGTGCGAAACTCACCAGATCCCAGAAGGGGCCGCCGATGCAGCCCTTGGCGGAGACAAAAGGCGCTCCCTGTCCCCTAACCCCCGCCCCAACAGGAAGGGAGGCTTTGGAGGACCCCCCTTTCCTGTCCCCTCTAGGAATGTGGCTCGGTTCCCTGTAACTCTTAGAAAGCCAAGAGCGCCTCTCTCCTTTTGTCTCTAAAGCGGTAGCCAAGGAGGAAAACGTGCATGGGCCTCCCAGGCACGGATGCTTCGCTCCGGCCCCTCCCGGTGGACGCTCTGAAACAAGGAATTCCCATCATTCCCTTCCGTAAGCCAGATCCCAGGAGCGGGACTGATGAGAAGAGACATTCTTATTATTTATTTATTTATTTATTACATTGATAACATTGATTCTATCTTTTCATGATGGAAACCCAAGGCGGTCTCCCACCCAGGCACTGACCAGACCTGAGGGAGCTGGCCTTATGTGCCTGCAGACCATAGGCTGCTGCCTTATTGCCTTTATTCTTTTTGGTGGCCCTCCGTTTGGGCCAGTCCCCTGGAGGCCCAAAGGACAAGGACCCAGAGACAGTGGCATCACTAGGGTTGGTGTCACCCGGTGCGGTAACTCATGGTGTCACCCCCCCATGGACCTCCTCCCGTACCAGACCATACAGAACCCTTAGTAATGTTTTTTGTACTAATGTTACTCATAAATTCCCGCATATCACTGAATGTAATAGCAATAAAAAAAGGTAAACGTGTCCCCGCACTTGTAGTGCGAGTCGTTTCCGACTCTTAGGGTGATGTTTTGCGATGTTTACTAGGCAGACCATATATATGGGATGGGATTGCCAGTTCCTTCCCCGCCCTTTCTTTACCCCCCAGCGTATGCTGGGTACTCATTTTACTGACCATGGATGGATGGAAGGTGAGTGGACCTCGACCCCTTTTACCAGAGATTCGACTTCCTCCTTCTGTTGGAATCAAACTTGGGCCGTGAGCAGAGCTTCGACTGCCGCTTACCACTCTGCGCCACGGAGGATCTTGTAATAGCAATAGAAGTGGCATAAACAACTAGCAAAATTAAAATTACACCTTTAAATTACAAATGTATTTACTTTTATACATAGTTTCATGTGGTTAAAGTGAAAATTCGGTAAGAAAACAATAGAATTCGAAGTAAAAACGTTTAAGAAATACATCAAAATTATGTTCATTTTAAGATTAAACTTTACTGTTACATGAGATACATTAATGGATTAGGTTTGCATAATCAATAACGGCCCGAATAATAGCCATATCCATTACGTTCAGTGGGTCGCAGGATCGGCTATGATCCAGTGGGTTGATAATCTGGGGGAGCTTCTACAGTTTTCTCACGAGTAAAAACAGGCGCTAAAGAGTCAAGCATAAATAATGATATTTATTACACACATGCTGGTCGATTTCTCTCTTTGCGGCTTCCTCTCCCCCAACTTAATACCAAATTATTATGATCTGCAAATCAAAAAACCCCCAAACATATGCACCCCCAACTCCTAGATTAACACTATCACACATATACTAGTTAAAAACACATACATTGACAGACGGGAGGGAAAGTCAGTTTCTTGAACCCCTCCAACTCTCTCTTGGAGATGATCAAAAATCCAAATCACAACACAAGAGCTCCCCGTTGATCCGAGTCTGGGCCACCCCTTCCCAGTTAAACATCATGGCTCCATTAAGTGTGGATTAAGTCCAGGGATGGCTTATTTCTGCCCACTGTGCATTTCTGAAGGTGCAGGTAGGATTGGAACCTAGCTAGTTCACATCTTGGCATCGGCTTTCCTGGGCTAGGAAACAGCTAGCCCATCAGACACATCTTGAAAGGCGGTGGGGTGTGGGTGCTGCGGGCCACCAGGGCTCGCTGAGGGCCACTAACCAGCTGCCAGCCCATTTCTTCCCCATCCTAAACAAACGGCAAGTAGGGCAAAATGAAAACAGCCAAGGTTTTGAGGAGGGGGGAAAGAGAAAGAGAGAGACGAGCAGGAGGAGGAGTGTAAACCCCCCACGCGCACACACAGCAGAGCCCCTCAAGAATATCTGCTGAGGGCCAAGCGAAGCGAGCCGTTTAAAGATGAAAGTGCGAAGGAAATAAAGACTCAATTTAATCTGTTTTAAACCCCTTCAATTTAGCGTTTGTGCTGGGAACCCAAAGAGTGAGTTCCTGATTGGGGATAAATACATTTTCTTAACATGCCTCGGAGCTATTACACCCGGCTCCAGCACAGCGCTCTATTCAAGCATCACCGTTTGCATTACAGCCGCTAATAAGTCTTAACATTATTAAATGACAAGCAGATGATTGCGGGGGGGGGCGGGGGGCGAGGAGAGACAGAGAGACAAGAAAGCAAACAGGCGCCCGCATGCAACCTTCTCTTTCAGGCCGCAGCGACGACGGCGCGTCCCTGCAAAGAAAATTCAGCAGAGGCCACTAATTTGAGAAGCCCCCCCCCCCAAACCCAAACCTCTTCTCCTCCCATGTTGCAGTCTCCCAATTCCTGTATGGCCCAGAAATCTCCCTAGAAAGCTCTCCTGAGACGCGTATTCCAAGCATACCTGGTATTAACATAGGAATCGGGATTTTTTTAGGGGGGGAATCCCTTCCCACCCCAACGCCTGCGTCCTCTCTTCCCCTCCCGGGACTTTTACCTCTGCGTAAGGCACGTAAAGGGCTTGAGCCCTGAACCTCGCCAAGCTGAAACACTCGTGTTTCTAAACTGCAGCCCTGGGCTGGACGCATTTACTTGGGAGTTGCATCTGGGGTTGTTCGTTTGTTTTGGAGAGGGGTGGATTTATTTCCGACTAGATCTCGGATCAGGTTCCATCCCGCGGGAGATCCAGCCCGGTGCCCTTCCCTCACAGCGCTCACGCCTCCCTCATGTGTTGCACTGTGCGCGCGCCGCGCAGACAGGGCAGCTCTCTGCCATCCGCCTGTCCCGCTTCCTGGTGTCTAGGGGTGGGGCGGCTCTTGGTGACACCCCCCCTCTCATGGTGTCACCTTGGTGCGGTCCGCACTCCCCACACCCGGCTAGTGACGCTGCTGCCCAGAGATGCTTAAGGTTCTAAATAGTGGCGATGGAGGCTGCCGGTGTGGTCGTCTGGGGAGACTCTCAGGGGGTCTTAGACCCTTTACTTTTAGGGGGAAACAGGGTCCAGCAGGGTCTGTATGTCTCCAGCATCCTATGAGCCAATCAGCATGAAAGAGGGTGTTAGCCACCAAGAAGTCTTCTCATATGATTCCTTCTTGTCCTGGATCCTTAGCCCCGTCACTCGCCCCTGCTGGTGGGGGAGGCCAAAAGTCTTCCGCCTGCACTTTTGGCAGTTTGGGGATAGAATTGCAGCTTCAAGCATCAACAGAAGCAAGCCTTTGCAGGGTGAAAATGAAGTTTCAAAACCTTATATGATAACTGTCCTAGTTAATCTGTGAACATAATGGTGGAGACAAAGGATATATGGAAGGGAAGGGGAGAGAAAGAGGCAGACCAAAGTCTTGTCCAGTTAGAGAAATATCAGGGCAGGGATATGGCAAAAGAATGGCGTGAGTGCAACCTGAGTAGCTGTGAGAAGAATAAAACCTCCATATACAGAAGCAGTGTACCAGATCCCAGATGCAGGGATGAAATGCTAATTTTGTTTTACAGTAAATAATTTTTAAAAACTAAGCATTCATTAGTCAAAACAGGTTTTATGCTTATGTTAATTCCATGGATTAACAACCTGTGTACCAGTCAGATAATGAAGCGATGAGGCTGATATCTCACACACAAAAAAGGACATTTTGCCTCCTATCTCAAATTCTACAAATGGTTGGAACTTACTCGGCATTTGTAATCAACAAAAGCTGGGAATCTGCAGATTATGGTTCATCGGGGGGACGACTGCCTCCTTTACCTCCACCCCTGCAGCTTTCTATCAGAGTCTCCTGCCTTTGAGTCTTTCAGTTACAAGACCATCGGCCTTTCTTCAGCTGAATGAGAGCCTTTATTTAACCCAACTTACAATGTAGTTTCATGTGAGGCTGGCACTGACACACAGAAAGACAGGAAGCTGCCTTATATTGGGTCAGACCCTTGGCCCATCTAGCTAAGTAAAGTCAACACTGACCGGCAGCGGCTCTGCAGGGTTTCAGACAGGAGACCTTCCCAGCCCTCCCTGGAGAGGCCATTGGGGTTTGAAGCTGGTACCTTCTGCATGCAGAGCAGCTGTTCTCCCACTGAGCCACGGCTCCTCATGACAGAGAGACTGTGGCTGGGAGCTGAGAAGGGATGTGCGGCAGGTGGGTGTGGTTTGGGGAAAAGAACACCCCCACAGGCCACAGTGGGACCACTGACAGGCCAAGTTTGACCTGAGGGCTAGAAGTTGCCCTGTGGTTTAATCTGGAATCCAGAAACGACCATGGGTGTGGTCATCTGGGGAAACTCCCAGGGGGTCTTAGATCCTTTACTTTTAGAGGGGAACAAGGTCCAGCAGGGTCTCTATGTCTCCAGCATCTTGCGAGCCAATCAGTATGAAAGAGGAGCGTGTTAGCCACCAAGAAGAGTGTTCTCAAGTGATTCCTTGTCCTGGAGCCTCAGCCCCGTCACTTGCCTCTGCTGGGGGGAGAAGCCAAAAGCCTTCTGCCTGCACTTTTGGCAGTTTGGGGATTGGATTGCACCTTCAGGCATCAACAGAAGCCGGGGTCTGCAGGGTGAAAATGAAGTTTCAAAACCTTATATGATAACTGTACTAAGTTAATAATCTGTGAACATAACGGTGGAGACACAGTGTGTTTTTCTCTTGCCAAAGAGCCTGTCTTAAGAGGATATAAAGAAGGGGAGAGAAAGACACGGACCAAAGTCTTGTTCAGTTAAAAGAAACATCAGGGCAGGGATATGGCAAAAGAATGGCGTGAGTTGCAACCTGAGTAGCTGTGAGAAGAATAAAACCTCCATATACAGAAGCAGTGTACCAGATCCCAAATCCAGCGAAGAAATGCTAATTTTGTTTTACAGTAAATCATTAAAAATAAATCTAAGCAAGGGGGGAAATATGCTTTCATTAGTAATACAGGTTTTACGCTTATGTTAATTCCATGGATTAACAACCTGTGTACAAGTCAGATAATGAAGCGATGAGGCTGATATCACACACAAAAAAGGACATTTTGCCTCCTATCTCAAATTCTACAAATGGTCGGAACTTACTCGGCATTTGTAATCAACAAAAGCTGGGAATCTGCAGATTATGTTTCATCGGGGGGACGACTACCTCCTTTACCTCCACCCCTGCAGCTTTCTATCAGAGTCTCCTGCCTTTGAGTCTTTCAATTACAAGACCATCGGCCTTTCTTCAGCTGAATGAGAGCCTTTATTTAACCCAACTTACAATGTAGTTTCATGTGAGGCTGGCACTGACACACAGAAAGACAGGAAGCTGCCTTATATTGGGTCAGACCCTTGGCCCATCTAGCTAAGTAAAGTCAACACTGACCGGCAGCGGCTCTGCAGGGTTTCAGGCAGAAGCCATCGGCTTTAAATGCGCCTTGGATGTGATTTAAATGTTTGGGGTAGATCTGAGACCGTGGAGTCTGGGTTCAGCAAAACTTAAATCGTTTGAGTGTTTTGGACTCAACAATGTTTGCACAGGAAAGCACAGTCCAGTACAGGTAGGTGCTGGAGGTGTAACGCTGAGAATGCCTCAGTGAGGCATATGAGGTGGGCTTGTCCAGTGATATATTCTTTCTGGTCTAAAGTTGTTACCTGTATTAATTTTGTACTGGTGAAATTCTTAATATCTGCAGGTTTGTCATGCACTTTTAAATTATGTTCCCTGAGTATGGGGTTTAACAGGACAAGAAAAGCGGACTTTACACCTTATGGTCCTTAAGAAGCCCACACTTGGAGACAGGGAGGATAAATGAGGGACCTCCTCTCCCAACATGAACCTACCTGCACACTACACTCAACATCTAAGGCCCTCCTCCAGGTGCCTACTCCGAGGGAAGCTCGGAGGATGGCAACAAGGGAGAGGGCCTTTGCAGTGGTGGCCCCCCGTTTATGGAATGATCTGGTTGGCGAGGTGTGCCTGGCGCCAACACTGTTATGTTTTTGGCACCAGGTTAAGACTTTCCTCTTCTCCCAGGCATTTTAGCATGTGTTTAAATTATTTTAATTTTTTAAATTGTTTTTAAATTGCTGTGTTTAAAATTTGTATATTGTTTTTAATTGCCGTAAACCGCCCAGAGAGCTTCGCCTATGGGGCGGTATACGAATGTGATAAATAAATAAATAAATCTGCAGCTTCTATTACATAGTGGATGGAAGACTTCATTGCCCTGGCTACATTTGAACATAATTCATACAAACATCAATTTCAAGTGGATACCTATTTGGACATATGGATGGCTTATATTAATTTCATGTGCCAGATCGACTGGCCAAATTCGAAAGTTTGTCTATAACAGAGGGGGCCAACTAATTTATGTTTTAATGCATTTGTATGTTTTTAAGCTGTACATCGCCCAGAGTGGCTGGATAACCAGCCAGATGGGCGACTAATAAATCAAATAAATAAATAAATAAACTAATTAATCCTGTGCTCAAGGTTTTTGTTGCCAAAATCATAGCCCAAATGCTCTCTGGTGCAGAACTTTGGGGGGAATCAGCCAAACACGAGACAGAAGTTTTATTTACTTATTATTTGATTTATATCCCACCCTTCGTCCCAGCAGGAGCCCAAGTAAGTTTTGCAAAATATGTTTCCTACCTTAGATATTGGTGTAGATTAAACACAATGGGTGACCAGTCCCTCATCAAGCTCTGTTGACTTGAGCAACTTAGGAATGGAGGATGGGCTCACCTGTGCCAAGCAAAACTAAAGACTTATAACCTCTCCATGGAAAAATAGCTCGTACTAAGGAATTGGATCTTCGACCATGAAGCCAGCCAAAATAGGGCAACAATAGTTGCCACACCCTTTTCTATCTGGTACCCCCAACTTAAGGTCAATCACGCAAGATCCAATTATTTTGAGGTTTTGACCTATGCACAACTTCGTATGGCGTTCACAGAATGTAGGTTTCAAGTGATGCTCTCTGCATATCTGGAGGTGAGATACCTGGGAATTTCAACTAATGAACGGAAATGCATTTATGGGTGTGATCAGGTAGAAGACGTAATTCATTACCTGTTGAAGTGTTATAGAATCATAGAGTTGGAAGGGGCCTTGTAGGCCATCGAGTCCAACCCCCTGCTCACAGCAGGAAATCCACAGCTAGAGCATCTCCCGCAGATAGCTGTCCAGACTCTGCTTGAAGACATCCAGCGAAGGGGATCCCACCACCTCCCTAGGCAGTCGGTTCCATTGCCAAACTGCCCTTACTGTCAAGAAGTTCCTTCTAATGTCCAATCTGAATCTACGCGCCTGCAACTTAAAACCATTAGACCTAGTCCTACCCTCTGAGGCAACAGAGAACAAATCTGTACCCTCTTATATGTGACAGCCCTTCAGGTACTTATAGAGTGTAATCATGTCACCCCTCAGCCTTCTCTTCACCAGACTGAACATGCCAAGTTCCTTCAACCTTTCCTCATAAGACTTGTTCTCCATACCGGCTATCATCCTCGTCGCCCTCTTCTGAACCCGCTCTAACTTGTCTATATCTTTCTTAAAATGAGGAGCCCAGAACTGAACGCAGTATTCCAGATGAGGCCTGACCAATGCAGAATATAGTGGGACTATTACTTCCCTCGACCTGGAAACTATAGCTCTGTTTATGCATCCCAAAACCGTGTTTGCCTTTTTTGCCGCAGCATCACACTGCTGGGTCATGTTCAACTTGCGATCCACTACAATTCCAAGGTCCTTCTCACACGCACTACTGCTAAGCTGGGTATTTCCCATCCTGTACCCATGCATTTTGTTTTTGTGGCCTAAATGCAGAATCCTGCATTTGTCTTTATTGAATGTCATTTTATTAATTTCAGCCCAATTTTCTAGTCTATCCAGGTCCCTTTGGATTTTATTCCTGTCTTCCATTGTGTTAGCTATCCCTCCCAGTTTCGTATCATCCACAAACTTCATAAGGCTTCCCTCCACCCCATCATCTAAGTCATTGATAAACATGTTGAAAAGTATCGGCCCCAGGACAGAACCCTGTGGCACTCCACTCGAAACCTCCTTCCAGTCCGAAGCAGAGCCACCGACGACCATTCTTTGAGTACGGTTTTCCAACCAGTTGTGAATCCACCTGACAGTATTTCCATGTAGTCCGCATTTGACTAGTTTGCTAATCAAAAGGTCGTGGGTCGTGTCCCTTGTATGAGGATCCCAGAAGGAAATTCTTGGCATATTATATTCAGCTATACTTGGATAGATCATCCCACGAGTTGGTAGTGGAACTTTTAGCAGACAATTCCAAGAAAGGAAACCAACAAACGCTGTTTCCCTTGCTGCCCAACTTCCTGGAGGCTTTCGTTGTTTTTATTATAACATTTCTGGATCACCACAATATTACTCTGTAAGCGATGTTCAAAATTAAAATACCAATGCAACACACAATATCATCAATACAATAATAACAATATCTGCCTGAATATAATGTGTACTCCGATATTTTGTAAAGCTGGATTCAAGAACAAACATTGTTTTATTAAACATTTTCAGAAATCTTGCAGCCAATTTAGTTGTCGCAGATGAAAACCTGAAACTTGTATCTTTTCTGGCAGACGTCTTGTGTGGATTCAGCAGGTACCAGGAACAGATCTAAGCTGATGCCTGGACAAGATGGGGATGACCATGACAGTCAGGAGCACCACAAGTTCATGACTGACACCCGAGATGTGGAGGCTGTTTGCATTGAAGTGCGTGAGTTGCTTGTCAACTTATGTTGCCAGACCACTCTCTATCCCCTCCCCAGAAGTGGATCTGAAGAAAGTATTCAACGCACTGAGCAGTGACTTGTATTGCGGAGATCTGCGGAAGGAGTATGAAGAAATTTTGGTCATCAAGTGTGTTGAGTGTGTGTGCTCCACAGCTTTGAGGTACAAGGTGAACTTCGCCGCACAGTTGCCAAATTACAAGACACTGCTGCAATTCTCATCTGCATTGTAATCAAAGTCTCTTAAAATTAAATTCCATCTTAACCATTCATATGCCTTCTCCCTGCTGTGAGTTCTTTGATGGGAAGTGAGATTAGAGCTCTGACTGAAGCTCTTTCCGCATTCTGAACATTGATATGGCTTCTCCCCACTGTGAGTTCTTTGATGGGAAGTGAGACTTTCATTCCGACTGAAGCACTTCCCACACTCCTGGCACTGATATGGTTTCTCCCCACGGTGAATACTTTGATGCCTGTGGAAGTTTGCCCTTGTATTAAAACTCTTTCCGCATTCCAAACATTGATATGGTTTCTCCCCTGTATGAATTCTTTGATGTGAAGTGAAACTTTTCTTCCGGCAGAAGCTCTTTCCACATTCCAAGCATTGATATGGTTTCTCCCCTGTATGAATTCTTTGATGTGAAGTGAAAGTTTCCTTCCGGCAGAAGCTCTTCCCACATTCCAAGCACTGATATGGTTTCTCCCCTGTATGAATTCTTTGATGTGAAGTGAAAGTTTCCTTCCAGTGAAAGCTCTTTCCACATTCCAAGCATTGATATGGTTTCTCCCCACTGTGAATTCTTTGATGGGAAGTGAAACTTTCCTTCCAGTGGAAGCTCTTTCCACATTCCAAGCATTGATACAATTTCTCCCCACTGTGAATTCTTTGATGGGAAGTGAGACTTTCATTCCGACTGAAGCACTTCCCACACTCCTGGCACTGATATGGTTTCTCCCCACGGTGAATACTTTGATGCCTGTGGAAGTTTGCCCTTGTATTAAAACTCTTTCCACATTCCAAGCATTGATATGGTTTCTTCTCTGTATGAATTCTTTGATGTGAAGTCAGATTTGCCTTCCCACTAAAGCTCTTTCCGCATTCCAAGCACTGATATGGTTCCTCCCCACTGTGAATTCTTTGATGGGAAGTAAGACTTTTCTTGGAACTGAACCTTGATCCACATTCAGAGCATTGATAAGGTTTTCCCCCTGTATGAATTCTTTGATGAGAACTGAGACTGGATCTCTGACTGAAGCATTTTCCACATTCTGAGCAGTGATATGGTTTATCCCCTCTGTGAATTCCTTCATGGGAAGCGAGAGCAGACCTCTGAGAGAAGCTCTTTCCACATTCCAAACATTGAAATTGTTTCTTTATGCTGTGAATTCTTTGATGGGAAGTGAGATGAGAGCTCTGACTGAGTCCATTTCCACACTCCAAATATTTACATGGTTTCTCTACTGAGTCACTTCTGTCACATTCTCCCTCATTCTTGGTTTCCAGTTTATCGCCTTCTGCAAATGAAGACCAAATTAGGAAAGGTATTGAAAATAAAACAGCCAATATCATAATGCCGTTGTATAAATCTATGGTGCGGCCGCGAATACTATGTATAGTTCTGGTCGCCTCATCTCAAAAAGGATATTATAGAGTTGGAAAAGGTTCAGAAGGGGGCAACCAGAATGATCAAGGGGATGGAGCGACTCCCTTACAAGGAAAGGTTGCAGCATTTGGGGCTTTTTAGTTTAGAGAAAAGGCAGGTCAGAGGAGACATGACAGAAATGTATAAAATTATGCATGGCATTGAGAAAGTGGAGAGAGAAAAGTTCTTCTCCCTCTCTCATAATACTAGAACTCGTGGACATTCAAAGAAGCTGAATGTTGGAAGATTCAGGACAGACAAAAGGAAGTACTTCTTTACTCAGTGCATAGTTAAACTATGGAATTTGCTCCCACAAGACGCAGTAATGGCCACCAGCTTGGATGGCTTTAAAAGAAGATTAGACAAATTCATGGAGGACAGGGCTATCAATGGCTACTAGCCGTGATGGCTGTGCTCTGCCACCCTAGTCAGAGGCAGCATGCTTCTGAAAACCAGTTGCCGGAAGCCTCAGGAGGGGAGAGTGTTCCTGCACTCGGGTCCTGCTTGTGGGCTTCCCCCAGGCACCTGGTTGGCCACTGTGAGAACAGGATGCTGGACTAGATGGGCCACTGGCCTGATCCAGGAGGCTCTTCTTATGTTCTTAGAGTCTTAGGAGTAAATGCAGCCCCAAATCATTGAACAATGCCAAATAAAGCTTGTCATAAAGGAAGAACAGAAGGAATTTAATTGTTAGGAGTAACCGAAAGACAGGATAAAACAGAAACTTGAGGTTCCATCGTTCAGTGGTGGAGGATGTCACTTGCCTGCAGGCCCCAAGGCCAATCCCTCATTTCTTCAGCTAAAGCAGCGGAGAGGAACCTCTGCGCTTGGGCCTAAGCAGGCTTGGTAGAGGTCCTAACGTGGCCTGTGAGATTGTTTTCCCCAGACCTGTGACGTCAGGGCAGGCAGGACAATCGGGAGCTTAATGTGTGCTCCTAGGGCTCCCTTACAGTGCTGTCAGCTGACCGGCCCTGAGACATAGTCTCTGGGATCAGCTGCATTAGGGAGTTCCTGATGCAGCAGAAACAGTGGGCCTCTCACTGCTGATCAGCTGCTTGGAGTGAGGAACCATAACTCTGAATTCATCTCCTATACAAGTGAGCTCCCTGGGTCAGTCGGCTGCCTGTTGCTGACTACTGGCCTTCCAAAGGGCCTTCAAGTTTTCACCCGATGTCATAAGGATGTCAGATGATTGACAGGCGAGTGGCCCTGTCTGCAGGGGTGGTGAAAGAAGGATCCAGTCCGCCAGCTGAATCCAGTTCCCGCTCTTGAGCTAAAGGATCTTGGATGGAGCTGTTGGGCATGAGAATTTAGAAAGATACTGACAGTCAGAGCAGACAATAATAGGCTAGATGGGTCTATGGCTACGGCAGGCCTGTTCCGTCAGACTTGTAATGACAGGTGGTCAATAATTGTCTGTAAAAGCCAGTTAAGGCAAATAACAAGAGAGATTTATTGGGGGGGGGGAGGAAGGAAAAGGGGGGGCAAGAATCAAACACAGGTTTGTGAGTAAACCAATAAACTCAATCTAATTTGCTAGTTACATGCTAGTTGCTCAAACAGAGTTTTGGATTTCAGAGCATATAGAGAGTTCTTGGCAAAACGCTGGCTCTGAAAGAGAGCACCTTCGGGCTCCCGACCAGAAGTTTTCAGGAAGGCAACCACCTCACGTATTTATGGGAATCTGAGATCAGGAAAACCCGCTTCTTTTCTGAGATGGATTGTTGCTTGGCCCAGTTATGAAAGCCGTTCTGACTCTGATGTCAGTGGTATCTTTGGCCAACCAGAAAATGACTAGTTCCATCTCCCTAAGAACTCTGAACCTTGCATTTCAAAAGGCCTGGGCCATTCAGACCTGTCTGACCACTGTTTAGAGAGGCATAACTGGAGGACGCATATTCAGAGGGAAAGCAGCTGATGGCTGTCTGTTGAAGGTTCACTGCAGCGGTGTTAGAATCGCAGATGCTCCAAGTGGCGCTGTGGAGCTACATAAAAATATTGGAGGTTCATAATAAGTCGACATAATGATTTTGAAAACAGATATTATGATCCCACAGGGAGCCTTACCAAGAGAGGCCATGATCCCACAGTTCTCCGCCATGACTTCGTTATGCAGAGTCCTCTGGTCAGGATCCAGCCGCGCCCACTCCTCATCCGTGAAATACACAGCCACGTCCTCAAAGGACACCGCACCCTAAAGAACAAGAAACCACATTTCCCTCTCATAGACAGCATAAAGATTGTCTACTACACATTGCACTGTTGTTTTAGTGGATTTTTTGTGGTCCACATTTTGATTATGGAATGTTAATTCCATTAAAACATTCAAATAAACTTGCATAATTCAAGATTTATGGTGTATTTTTTGTTTGACTGTATTTTAATGAGGGGCGTTTCTATTTAATATTTGTGAAATATTTGGTTTTTATACTGCTTAGGAGGCTATTCTAGTTATACAGAATATGTAATCTAGTATAAACAACGTTGCTGCTACTGATAAATAACTCTAGCTACATTCAAAGGGCTGGTTAAGGTCAGGTGGCTGGTCATTTGGATTGAAACCTTCTCTGAGTGACCTTCACAGTGTTTGCTGAGGGCAGGCTTTAAAGAAGCACGGAGAAGGAGGGAGGTTTGTTCAGGCACCCAGGCTGCCCCCAGCCTCTCCCCTCCCCAAGGATCACTCCCCCTACCTGTTCCAGTGTCACAGCAGCTACTTTCCCTCCGCCACAAAGAAGCACGGAGAAGGAGGGAGGTTTGTTCAGGCCCAGAGAGTTGAGCAGGGGACAGAGGCAACCAGGCTGTCCCCAGCCTCTCTCCCCACACTGATCCTTCCCCCATACCTGATCCACTTCCACACCAGCTGCTTCTCCTCCATCACAAACGAGAGACAGCTGAGGAGGTCTTGGCCTCATTTCATCACCTGTGAGACACAAAGGTGGTGAACATGCATGTCTCAGAGATTAAGCAATACACTTCTAACTACCCAGAGACTTTTAAAAAAGCCTTATTTGCTCAGTGCCGTTCAGACGTTTGTACCCATTTTGTATTTTAGTTGGGTGACATCCCTTCCCGCCCCTTTTCGGCTGTTGGCCACAAGTGTCTTTCCCCCCCGCCCAAAGATTAAAGATGTGATTACAGTAGGGCCCCACTCATATGGCGGATTATGTTCCAGATACCCGCCGTAAAGTGAAAACTGCTGAATAGTGGAATCATGGAAGAGAATGGCACGCGACGCCAAAAAAACGCCGTAAAAGCAGAACCAACAACATATGAGTGGGGCTTTAGTCTAATTGCATCTAACTGAGACCGCCGCATTAGCAAAGCGCCATAAAGCAAAGCGCTGTAAGGTGGGGCCCTACTGTATTTCAAAAGTGATAGGAGAGACCAAATTGAGATACATCACAGTAATCCTTACCCAGTGGCCTCTCTCTGGGATCTGATGGAGTCTCCTCTGCCTTGGGGAGATCAGTGCCCATTTCTGCCAACGGATCCTTTTCCTGAAATAGCAACAAGAATTGAAGGCATTGAAAGGGGAGGAAGATTACAACAGAAATGGCAGAGGCCCAAACCTCAGGGGTATTGGAAGGTACCCTCCCTCACATTTTTTGTCCCTTGGGACTATCCAGATGAAACTCTCTCTCACCTGCTGCTCTGCCTGCTTCTCGTCCTCTGCCCAGCTCAGGAGGAAACCTTCGGCCAGGGCCACCGCCTGGGAACTGGTCTCTGCTCCACATTCTCTCACCCAGCTCTCCATCTCCCGTGGAAGGACAGCCAGGAACTGCTCCAGGATCACCAGGTCCAGCATCTGAGCTTTCGTGTGCCTTTCTGGCTTCAGCCACTGACGGCAGAGATGGTGGAGTCGGCTGCAAACCTCTCGGGGGCCCTTGGCCTCCTGGTAGCAGAACTGCCTGAACTGCTGGTGCGGCACATCTGAGCTGAGGGTGTCCTCCTCTCCCAGGACCTGCTGCATGGTTCTTTCCCAGAATCCTCCACTGCTCCCAGTCTTGATGGCATGGGAGCCTCTTCCTACTTCAGGGCCAGTGGAGTCTTGCTCGTCCATCTTGCTCCCAGGAAGCCTCCAAGAGCTCCGAAGGAACTCCATCTTCAGCCAATTTCTGTCTGTCTTAATTAGAGGCGCTAAAAAGTCCTACAAAGCCAAGACATGTTCTGTTACAGAATTACTACAGTATCAGGTCCGGAAAAACTCCCTGAGCAAGCATGAGTGTGTCTCGCTAGGAAGCATGGCAGACGGCATCAGGGCTCTACCTGCAAAGGAGCTCAGACTGTGAGCTTGCATCCTTGCTTGCTTTTAAAAAGGGAGTAAATCTCTAGGCCTCCGAAAAGGAAAGTCACGAAGGAAAATGTGCTGGCAGCCAAAGCAATTTCTGTGAGACGAACCAGCCTGGCTGCTTCTGCTTTTCAGTGCTTTTAGCCAATGTGTGAAGTCAGAGCTGTGAGAAGCGAGAAGAATCCCTGCGGTCCTAAAGAGCTGCCGCTTCCCGCTCCATTTGAGGACACTTTTCCTTCCTGCTCCCAACTCATTTTGCAGCCCTTGGAGATTCCACAGTTCCAAAGACCTCCTGCAGGGGTCCGAGGGCCAGCTTCTTACGTGGCCAACCCTCTGAGGGCCAAGTGGGCGGGACCAAAGTACAAGTGGGCGGGGCCAAAGGACGGCACTCACAAGCAAACTAAATGAAGTTACGTAGCTGAATGCATACAGACAGCCATATCTTTTTCTTATTTAGTTCCAACACTTGTATCCCAACTTTCCTCCCTCCAAGCAGCTGAAATGGTGAACAGAGTTCTCCCTCCCCATTTTGTCTTCACAACAACCCTGTGAGGTAGGATTAGGCTGAGAGTGAGTGACTGGCCCAAGGTCACCCAGAGAGTTTCACGGCTAATATAATGGTTGATCACCTCCAAAGGGAAAAAAAGCCTCAGGACATGCTCATGTGCAGACACAAACACACAAGTAGGTGGCTGGGGGGGGGAGTTTTACGATTTCCCCCCATGAGCTTTGTGCATAGCTTGGGGGAGGGGGGGGAAGAGAGAGAGAGAGAGAGAGAGAGAGAGAGAGAGAGTTCAAATATGGAGTTTAGTGTGTTAGTTTTACTGACTATAATGGTAGCACTTCTGTCCCGTTTTGTAACGTTCCTTTCACACTGCAATACTGGATGCCTTATGGAACTGTGGCTTTTTGACAGATATGGTGCCATGTCGCACTGTATTTTCATTCACACCAGCAGGCATGGCGTGACACAGCCATGAATGTCATTGGACATCGCGACTCCCTCACCTTTCCATACATGCGCAGTTCTGTTCCGCATGAAAAAGGCGGGAAAGAAACATAGGCCGGTATATCGGCCCGCATTTTGTCACTTTACTGCCACAATTTCCTGGGTTAATGGGGTTGCAGGATAGAAAAAAAGGGGGGGACCCCAGGATGTCAAAAGGAAAACATGTGGTAATAAAATTTTAAAAGGATTTATTGAAAATATCAAGGGAGTATGCCCAAAGCTTTTCGGCCAGACAAATCTCTGCCTTTGTCAGGGGCAAATGTAGAATTTCTATATGAAATTGTCCAATAGTAAAAAAATGCCACTATGACAAATTAACTGTGTCTCTACACATGAAGATGAATCAAATGATCCTGGGGTCCCCCAACTCTTTTTCTATCCTGCAACCTTGGATGCCATCCACTTTTGCTATCTACCTTAATGGGGTTGCAAACAGATATTTTTCTGGAAGCAATTAATTGAAACGAGCGCTAAATTTCCACTAGATGCTGCTAGATTTCCAGAAGTGGCCTTTAGGTCGTGTGGAAGATCAAATGAAATGTGGAAATGGCCAGGAAACAAAATGTTGGGGAAATGGAATAAACTGCTGTCTGAATACAGCCAGGCACATATGGAAAGCCTGAAAAATATAAAGAGTGAAAAAAAATAAGGCTTCAAGTCACACACTTACAAAGACTTGGCAGTCGGGTGGGGTTGTTGAAAGTTGCAAAGGGGTTTTTATCAGGTTTATACATAGTCTAGCACATGCAAGCACGCACTCACGCACAGACACAGACAAAGCCTGAAGAAAGGGATGTAGTTGTCCAGGGTCATGGGGAGTCTTAGACCATTTCCGTTTGGGAGCAGGGTCCCTATGTCTCCAGCATCCTACGAGCTGATCAGTATGAAAGAGCAGTGTGTTAGCCACTGAGAAGAGTCTTCTCAGATGCTTCCTTGTCCTTTCCTGCTGATTGGAGCCAGAGTGAAAAGAGGTGAGTCAGCTGCTGAGAGGTAGCCCACACTCTCCCCTTTCATGCTGACTGGCTCCTAGGGAGGTCTGTTGTTGTGGGAGAAGGCATTAACAAGGACCTCATTCTCAACCCACCAGCAAAGAGAGGGGGAGGGAGCATGGCTGTGACTATCATGAAGGGATGCTGCTCTTCTGAACATGCCACTATGCTGCTGCTCAAGAGAGAGAAAAATAAAGCCACGAGAAAAACACACACAAACACAACAAATTCACATTCACAGACATCAAGGCTCCACAGTACAACAAAACCCTGCTCAACAGTCCTGCTGCTTAAGCGTAGCAGGCCCCACAAAGAGAATGGGATTCAGAACGCTCCAATCTGAAGGGATTCCAAATGACCAAAGCGGATCCTCCTTACCAAAAGCAATTGCTACCTTTCTCAGAGGTTGGCAAGGAGGGAAGAGCAAAGAGGATCGGTCCTCCACATGCCCAGAGAGTCCTTAGCAAAAAGCACAGCATCGGATGCTCTGGCACCAAATTTAGTAAAATAGTACGGAAAAGCATCCTGCCAGTCACCTCCCCCAACTGCTCATACCTACATGCATAAATGAAACCTGCTCCCACTTTCCAAGGTTCTGCCCCAATGACAAAACCACTGAGACAATTAACAGGATATTTAAGTCTTAAAGGTTATTGTTTATGTTATTAATTTAACTGTGTTAAATTGTTACTTGATTTTATACCCCTTTTTTAATAAATAATTTTAAACATAGCGGGCTGCCTATATTTAAGTTTTGCACCGTTCTGCCATCTAGTCACAAAATAGCCTGCATCCACTTGAAATGAAATGGACTGCCTGCAAGTCGATCCTGACTTATGGCTACCCTATGAATAGTGTGTTCTTGGTAAGCGATATTCAGAGGAGGTTCACCATTGCCTCTCTCTGAGGCTAGTCCTCTCCAGCTGGCTAAGGCCTGCTCAACTTGCCACCGCTGCACAAGCCAGGCCCTTCCTTGTCCGCAACTGCCAGCTGGGGGGCAACTGGGCTCTTTGGGACTATGCAGCTTGCCCACGGCTACACAGGTGGCAGGGCACGTAACTCCGAGTCACTTTCTGTGGGGGTGATCTTTAGCTGGCCCTTGACACCCAGGAGACACAAGCGGGGATTTGGACTCTGTACTCCCAGCCAGGCTCTCCTCCCCACTGTGCTATACCAGGGAGTAAATTCCCATTAAACACAAATAGACTTACTTCTGAGTAGATACGCCTACCATTGTAGCGCAAGTTAACAATACACTGAGAGTGTAAGTGCTTGGATTTATGTCATTAGAGGGGAAGACATAAACTTCTTTGCAAAGTGTTCGCATTTTACATTTGCCATGGTGGGGGTTGGAGGATTCCTTAACATCCAGTCACTCTTATTGGGTAGTATTTGCAGGGGGTTGGACTTGATGGCCTCGCGGGCCCCTTCCAACTCGACCACTCTGCGATTCTATGATAATCTGAGTGCAATGGAAGAGGAGATCAACTCAGCCTTGCAAAGCAACTTTAAATCTACTCACCAACTTCCAATTAGGGCTGCCATGTCCATGGCCTGAACTGATCTTGTATCTTTAGGGGAAGAGAAGGTCAGCCACGTGCAGGTGTTCTTGCAACTCTGAAATGGGAAAAACCACAAGGTGGAATTCTCCCTTTCCCCTGCACAACTTTTAAAGATACAGAAGACTGGCAATCAAGAAGTTTTCTGTATCTTTCAAAGTTGGGCAGGGGGAAGGGAGAATTCCACCTTGTGGTTTTTCCCATTACAGAGTTGCAAGAACACCTGCACTTGGCTGACTTTCTCTTCTCCTAAAGATACAGGATCACTCTCAGGCCAAGAACCTGGCAACCCTACTTCCAATACATACCGAAAGGGCCTTCCTGCGCCTTAGCAAATCCACTCCCTGATTTAGATGTTATGGTTGGTGTTTAATAAAATGTTTTCAAAGATGTTTTGTTTTTAATGTATTTTAAAGTCTGTTTTTATGATTTTTAAAGTGTTTTTAGTGCTTTTGTTTGCCGCCCTGGGCTCCTGCTGGGAGAAGGGGCGGGATATAAATCATAAAATAAATAAATAATAAATAAGAATGGGGGAGTCCCAGATGGATCAGCTGCACAGCCCCCCTTATGCACCCTCCGCCGTGTCCCTGGGACTCCCCTTCACCCAAATGCAACCGATTAGGGGTGGGAAACTCACCAGATCCCAGAAGGGGCCGCCGACGCAGTCCTTGGCGGAGACAAAAAGCGCTCCCTCTCTCCTCCCGCCACTACAGGAAGGGAGACTTCGGAGGACCCCGCCCCCCCATTTCCTGTCCCCTCTAGGAATCTGGCTCAGTTCACTTTAACCCTTGGAAAGCCAGGAGCGCCAAGAGTGCCTCTTTTCTCTCGCCAAAGCAGGAGCCCAGGAGGGAAACGTGCATGGGGCGCCCAGGCAGGGATGCTTCGCTTCCAGCCCCTCCGGATTGGCGCTCTGACCTTCCTCCCTCTCTCTCCCTGAGCGAAACAGGAGGGAAGCCTGCGGGGAATGGCTCTTGCCCCCCCCCCCGCTTTGCTTTCCAGTTCTTTCCTAAGCAAGGAATTCCCATCATTCTCCTCCATAAGCCAGATCCCAGCTGCGGGATCTGGCGCGGTTCACTTTAACCCGTAGAAAGTTAAACGCGCCTCCAAAACCGGAGCCATCGAGGGAAACGTGCATGGGGCGCCCAGGCAGGGATGCTTCGCTTCCAGCCCCTACGGGTTGGCGCTCTGACCTTCCTCCCTCTCTCTCCCTGACCGAAACAGGAGGGAAGCTCTTGCACCCTCTCTTTGATTTTCCCTTCCTTGCATAAGCAAGAAATTCCCATCATTCATTCACCCTTCCTCCCAGCAGGAGCCCAGGGCAGTAAACAAAAGGGCTAAAACACTTAAAAAAAAGACGTTGATATATATTAAAAGAAAACATCTCTAAAAAAAGCTTTCAAAAAAAGTTTAAAAAATCATAAAAAGCAATTCCAGCACAGAGGCAGGCTGGGATAAGGTCTCTACTTAAAAGGCTTGTTGAAAGAGGAAGGTCTTCAATAGGCGCAGAAAAGATAACAGAGATGGCGCCTGTCTAATATTTAAAGGGAGGGAATTCCACAGGGTAGGTGCCGCCACACTAAGGATCCATTTCCTATGTTGTGCAGAACGGACCTCCTGATAAGATGGTATCTGCCGTAGGCCCTCACCTGCAGAGAGAGCGCAGTGATCGACTGGGTATATAAGGGATAAGATGGTCTTTCAGCTATCCTGGTCCCAAGCTGTATAGGGCTTTGTTACATTTTCATGTTATATGTAACATGAGCATAGAGAACTGGGATGTCTTGGCCCATGAATGTCCAAATGGAGGTCGGCTATTATCAAAGGTGCTATGGACTTTGAAGAAGCGCAAATACAGGGTGAACGGGACAAATGAGCTAAGCGGAAGTCACGTCAAACAAATCCTCATTGCAACCATCTTCCATCTGGAAACCTGTGTCCTCACTGTGGGAGGTTGTGTGGATCCGGAATTGGCCTCCACAGTCACTTATGGACCCACTGTTAAAGACCTTACCTTGGAAGACAATCTTACTTGGCCACGAGTGATCACAAATGAATGAATAAGGGCTTCCTACACCGAGACTAGAACCTTGAACTTGGCCTGGGAGCAAATGGGCAGCCAGTGCAATTCTTTCAGCAGCAGGGTGACATGTTGGCGATATCCTGCCCCAGTGAGCAGTCTCGTTGCAGCATTTTATTATTATTATTTATTAAATTTATATACCGCCCGACTAGCACCTGCTGTAGGTTCTGGACCAACCTCAAGGGCAGCCCCACATAGAGCGCATTACAGTAATCCAGCCTGGAGATTACCGGTGCGTGGACAACAATGGTCAGGCTATCGCAGTCCAGAAACGGCCGCAGCTGTCCTATCAGCCGAAGCTGGTTAAAGGTACTCCTTGCCACTGACGTCACCTGGGCCTCTAGCAACAAAGATGGATCCAGAAACACCCCCAGACTATGGACCTGCTCTTTCAGAGGGAGTACGACCCCATCCAAAGGCAACTGACCAATTATCCGAACGTGGGAATCACCAACCCACAGTGCCTCCATCTTGCTAGGATTCAAACTCAGTTTACTGGCCCTCATCCAGCCCACCACCAAGTCCAGGCAGCAGTCCAGGGCTTGCACGGCCTCTCCCGATTCAGATGTTACAGAGAAACAGAGCTGGGTATCATCAGCATACTGCTGAAACATTGCCCCAAATCTCTTGATGACCGCTCCCAAGGGCTTCATATAGATGTTAAACAGAATGGGGAATAAGATGGTACCCTGCGGCACCCCACAGCACAACTGCCAGGGGGCTGAAACATAGTAACCCAATGCTATTCTTTGAAAATGACTTTGGAGATATGACTGGAACCACTGTAAAACAGTGCCTCCAATACTAGGGTTGCCAGGTTCATGGCCTGAGACTGATCCTGTATCTTTAGGAGAAGAGAAAGTCAGCCACGTGCAGGTGTTCTTGCAACAGTGTTATGAGAAAAACTACAGGGTGGAATTCTCCCTGCGCAACTTTTAAAGATAGAGAAGACGTCTTGGTTCCCAGGCCCAGCCTCCAAGAGGTCTTCTGTGTCTTTAAAAGTTGTGCAGGGGGAAGAGAGAATTCCACCTTGTGGTTTTCCTCCTTACAGTGTTCCAAGAACACCTGCACTTGGCTGACTTTCTCTTCTCCTAAAGATACAGGATCAGTCTCAGGCCAGGAACCTGGCAACCCTAATCAGGATGTCCATTCTGCACAACATAGGAAATGGATTTTTAGTGTGGTGGCAACTACCCTGTGGAATTCCCTCCCCTTAAATATTAGACAGGCACCATCTCTGTTATCTTTTCGGCGCCTGTTGAAGACTTTCCTCTTTCAACAAGCCTTTTAAGTTGAGACCTATCCCAGTCTGCCTCTGTGTTAGAATTGCTTTTAATATGTTTTCTTTAGTAATGTTTTTAACCCTTTTTTTTTAAAAAAGATGTTTTTAAAGCTTTTTAAAAAAAATGTTTTTAACGTTTTGTTCTAATGTATTTTAAGGTCTTTTTATGATGTTTTAAAGTGTTTTTAGCATTTCTGTTTGCCGCCCTGGGCTCCTGCTGGGAGGAGGGGTAGGATATAAATCAAATAATAAATAAATAATAATAAATAAATCTCTGGTGGTTATGTCCAAAAGTAAACAGATCTTGGAAAGATGTACATCAAAATATTACTGGAGAGAATTTGGAATTAACCCCAAGGTTTTTTTATTGTCATTATATGAGGGGTCTAATTTAGATTGAAGGTCTAGTTAGCAGTGGTGGTCTCTCCACTGGGAAGGGAGGAGGGGAGGGGAGATAGGCAGAGGCCACCACTCAGAGCTGCAACCCCCCTACTCTCTCAGCCAGCAAGTGTTGCCTCTCTCACTCAACCACTTCATTGGACCCCGCCCTACCACCAACTAAAGCACACCCACCCAAGCAAACATTTTCCCCTGGGATGCAAAAAAGTTTAAACACCGCAAATGCTGCAAAGTAGCCAGGGAGGGTGGCGGAGGCTCTTCTCCTCCTTCATCCATGTCCTTGCCCTCCGACAGCTTTCTCTCTCCATTCCAGTGTTGTCCAGTTTTGAAACAATTTAAATTTTTCTCTACACTCCACCACCGTCTCACTCTCCACCTCCTCCCTCATTGCCTCCAAAACACCCAGAGAGCACAAGAGAAGAGCAATGCTGTGCAGAAGCCTAGTTTCAGGCACATGACTTTCATCTACAAATCAGAGCAGAAGACTTCCCCTGCTCCCCCCAATAACGCCCAAAAGTAATGCTAGAAATGTTACAATAAGTAATAAAATTACTCCTTGTTCTATTACAATCAAAATGTAAAGAAATTACCCACTCGTTCCTCAAAAAAGTAATAAATTACAAGTAATTTATTTTTCCTATCGAATTCCTTCCATGCTCTGTTTTAAAGATATGTATTGCAAACTCCTACAGGGGAGGGGTAAAAGAAAGAAAGGAATTTCAGTGGGTATACCGTGAGTAAAAAATAGCTGATTACAATCCTAGGATTTGTTTTTAATCCAGTGAGATAAAGGAGACTGCAACCAGACATTTGTAGGAGTGTCAGGTTATAATTAAAATGAATTTGAGATATTTATTAAAATCATAGCATATAAATGGCAGAAGTATATAAGCTCGGAAATCAAATGTGTGAATAGATGAATAACATGTATAAAATGATTAATGCTAAAATAGCTAAAGTGTGAGACTGTATGAAAAGCAATAAAGACAACGGCTAAAGCATATTACGTGAACTTCTGTGAGAAATGCCAATAAACTAGCCTGTACCATTTAGCCAAATATATTCCTTCCCACCCCCATCCCACAAGTATTGGGTCAACCTAACCCTCTAAGAATTCTAAAATAACTAAACCAAAGAATGAAAAATAAATTCTTAGCTGCCACACTGGTATGGACGACTAAAGGTTGTGAAGGACTTCCTGTAATCATCTTATAAACATTGGATTTTTTTTTAAAAAAATAGCAATCTGCTTGAAACATTTCCACCACAACCACAGGACTCTTTGCTCAAGTCCCCCCCCAAACTTAGAGTTGCTCTTGTTCCTGCTGACCGTCGTGAATGAGTTCAAACTTCACAGGCATTTCAGGGCAGAACAAAGAGGGCAGCGATGGCTGTAGCAGGGGCAGTGATATTTTCTTGTCTGTTGTTTAGGTTATAAACTCCTTTCCACAGTGGCCCAGTTTGTCAATGCTCACTTCAATTGCATGGTTTGGTTTTCTGTTTAGAGAGTATTTGCTGTTGTTTTTGTTGCCGTTTTTTTGTAAACCATGCTTTACAGAAAACATTTATAACCAATACATTCTCTGTCACATACTCACTACTCTGTTCCTGGGAGCAAGATACAGTGTATTCACACTACCCTCTACTATGGGGAATACTGATTCTCCAGTAGCACAAGTACATATAGATTGAAAAGCATAATCATAAAAATGTTTACCACAGGAGCTTTAGCCACAGACAGAGCTTTTCTAAGGTTTCTCTTCTTGCGACTTCTCTGATGTTTAGTAACATTAATAGGTTTCTCCTCTGTTCACTGAAAGGAAGATTTGATGATAGCTTCTTTTCAGCACGATTCCTTTGATGTAAAGTAAGGTGTTCACTCGGGCTAAAGCTCTTTCCACACAGGACATAAGCTTCAGGCTCTTGGTCAAGCTCTTTCGACACATCTCTATGGTTTCTCCTCTGAATGGCTTCTGAGATGTGCAGCAAACATGTGCCTTCAGCTGAAGCTCTTTCCACACTCCAGGCATTTAAATAGTTTCTCCTGTGTGGGTTCTATGATATGAAGTACATGTATCCAGAAGAAGCTCTTTCCAGACTCTATGGTTTCTCCATCTTCTATGGTTTATCCTGTGTGTGGTTTCTGTAATGTGAAGCAACTATAGCCCTTCGCCTGAAGCTCTTTCCACACTCCAGGCATTTAAATAGTTTCTCCCGTGTGGGTTCTATGATATGAAGTACATGTATCCAGATGAAGCTCTTTCCAGACTCTATGGTTTCTCCATCTTCTATGGTTTATCCTGTGTGTGGTTTCTGTAATGTGAAGCAACTATAGCCCTTCGCCTGAAGCTCTTTCCACACTCCAGGCATTTAAATAGTTTCTCCCGTGTGGGTTCTATGATATGAAGTACATGTATCCAGATGAAGCTCTTTCCAGACTCTATGGTTTCTCCATCTTCTATGGTTTATCCTGTGTGTGGTTTCTGTAATGTGAAGCAAGTATAGCCCTTTGCCTGAAGCTCTTTCCACACTCCAGGCATTTAAATGGTTTCTCCCATGTGGGTCCTGTGATGTGAAGCAAGGTTACTACCCACACAAAAGCTCTTTCCACACTCCAGGCATTTAAATGGTTTCTCCTCTTTGTGGGCTCTTTGATGTAAAGTAAGGCTACCGCTCAGAAGCTCTTTCCACACTCCAAAGATTCATACAGTTTCTCCTGTGTGGATTCCTTGATGTGAAGTAAGGCATGGAAACTCTTTCCACACATTTAAATGGTTTGTCCTCTTTGTGAGCTCGTTGATGAAAAGCAGTGCTACCCAAACTTTGTCCTCTGCAGACCACTTGAAATCCACTGAGGGGTTAATGATCTTTTTCCTGCCTGTTGTAGCAATTGCAGTTTGGGGTGCTAGAGGCTTCATGATTTTAAACTACATTTTGATTACTTCTTTTATTTCTGATAAATTTCTTATTTCCATAGAATTCAAACGGTAACACAATAAAACATTGTAAGAAATAAATGCAGCAACAGAAATGCATTTAAAGATCAATATGGATATTTTGTGCAATGGATGAGCCGTCTCCCATCTTTGACCACAAATCCAGAAACATGCCATGGACCACCTGAACTAAGCTCGTGGACCAGTGTGGAACCCCTGAAGTAAAATAAAGCTACCGCTCACACCGAATCACTTTCCACACGCGGACATTCATATGGTTCCTCCCCCCGTGCGAGTTCTTTGATGTAAAGTAAGACAACTGTTCACACAAAAGCTTTTTCCACATTCCAGGCATTTCAATGTCTTATGCTCTTTATGGGTTATCTGTTGTGAAGTAAGGCTACCATTCACACTGAAGCTGTTTCCATGCACAAGACTTTTACACAGTTCTTCCCTGTATGAGTTTTTTGATGTGACGTAAGATTTGAGCTCTTCCTGAAGCTCTTTCCACATCCTATGCATTTATATGGTTTCTCCCCTGTGTGGTTTCTTTGATGTGAAGTAAGGTCTCCACTCTGCCTGAAGCACTTTCCACACTCCAGGCATTCATATGGTTTCTCTCCTGTGTGGATTCTTTGATGTGAAGTAAGGGTTGACCTCTGCCTGAAGCTCTTTCCACACACTATGCACGTATATGGTTTTTCTCCTGTGTGATTTCTTTGATGTGAAGCAAGGTCTCCACTCCGCTTGAAGCGCTTTCCACACTCCAGACACTTAAAGGGTTTCTCCTCTGTGTGGATTATTTGATGGGAGGTAAGATTTCTCCTCTGACTAAAGCTCTTTCCACACTCCAGACATTTAAATGGTTTTTCCCCTGTATGGTTTCTCTGATGGGAGATAAGGTGTGATCTCTGACTGAAGCATTTTCCACACTCCAGGCATTGAAATGGTTTCTCCTCTGTGTGAATTTTCTGGTGAGTAGTAAGATTTGTCCTCTGATTGAAGCTCTTTCCACACATCAGGCATTGAAATGGTTTCTCCTGTGTGTGAGATATGCGGTGGGAAGTAAGGTGTGCCCTGTGGGCAAAGCTCTTTCCACATTCCAGGCATTCATATGGTTTCTCTCCTGTGTGGGTCCTTTCATGGAAAGTAAGGCTTGAGCTGTAACTGAAGTTCTTTCCACACTCAAGACATTCATACGGTTTCTCACCTGTGTGGATCCTTTGATGTATTTTAAGTGTTCCACTTTGACTAAAGCTCTTCCCACACTCCAGGCATTTATATGGTTTCTCTCCTGTGTGAGATATATGGTGGGAAGTAAGGTGTCCTCTGTGGGTGAAGCTTTTTCCACACTCCAGGCATTTATATGGTTTCTCCCCTGTGTGAGTTCTTTGATGTAAAGTAAGGCTTGAGCTCTGACTGAAGGTCTTTCCACACTCTGGGCATTTAAATGGTTTCTCCCCTGTGTGGATTCTTTGATGTGAAGTAAGTATTGAGCTGTGAGTGAAGCTTTTCCCACACTCCAGACATTCATATGGTTTCTCTGTTTGGGTTTTCCAATGGTTACCAATGATTGATTTACAAGCAAACCTTTTTACACATGCTGGGCACTCTTGCATGTCTCCTTTGTGTTTGTTTTGATGGATTGAGATTTCACAGAAGTCAACATCAGGACAAGGAATGGATTTATTCTCCTCTTTATTTCTTTGGTTTCCCTCCTGCCTCTTCATTCCATCTTTATTCCCAACATCCTCTTCCACAACCAAGTATATTTCACTGTTCTCCGAAATGTGATGTGCGTCACTATCATTTGCTGTCTCCCATGTATCCCCTGGTTAAAAAAAAAAGAGAGAAACCAAACATGAGTGCAAAGAAGAAACTAACATCAGGGAACAAACCAAACCATGTGCTGTGGAGAGTGCCAGAATATAAAAGCCAGATCTGACTGGAGATGCCTTCAAAGATGTCTCCTTGATGTGGAGGTAAATCTTGCTGCAAATTAAAGTCTGTGGATTGATTTGAGAATACTGTTTTGCCAGACTGTCAGTAGCTAGGAGACCTGGGTCTGACCAGAACTGGAAGCTGGAGATACTGCCAGAGCCTGTAGTGACAAGCCACTGAGTGTCTCCCTTGGCCACCGATCTACCCCACATTTCAGGAGCTGGGTGTCAGATCAGTAACTGGCAAGGCATCTTTGATCCTGGATGAACATGTTGACTTGGCATGTGTGACAAGGAGACGGTGGTGTCAATTTGATGGAGGGGATGGCGGTGTCAATTTGATTCAATTATGCCCACAAAATTTCAGTGTGGAACAGAAGGGAGGATCCAGTGGGTAGAAAAATGGAGTCACAGTAACCTATTGTTGGACAATCACTGGACAATTTATCACAGTATGGGAATAGTTTCACTGAGACAGGACTGAGATTGTGTTGGTGCACCATTTACCCTGCTGCCCAACTGTTTTCCTGTCTGATCCCTGTCAATAGGATGGTGTTGGGATTCCCCCAGGCTGACTAGGATGGGGAGGTTCAGTACCCATGCTGTGGTCCCTCACTTGCTGCAGCTCAGCATTTCATGACTTCCCTGACCACACAGGGGACTGTGAAGATCTGCCAGGCATTGCCACAGGCAGAACAGCTTTTACAATGACTATCCCTTTAAAGCAGCCCCAATCTGCCTCTCCAGGAGCCAAAACTGCTAGTCAGTAGATTCAGAAACAGGGCAAGGTGCAGCTGCTACTATCTGGGTCTGATGAAAGTGTTCTGGAACCTACTTGTCTCTCTTCAAGGAAACTCAGAAAACAGCCATTCAAAATTCAGATAGGCTAACTCTGAATTTTGAATCACCATTCTTCGAATTTCCCTGAAGGAGGACCAGTAGGGTCTGAAACACAGTGGATCAATAAGCCTCATATATGCCAGTTCAAATCGGCAGGGTCCGAGTATCCTAGAGTATGGAACTGGCTGAAGAACTCTCAGAACCGGTGTCTATTATTTTTGCAAAATCGTGGAGGATGGGTGAAGTGCTGGATGACTGGAGGAGGGCAAAGGTTGTCCCTATCTTCAAAAAGGGCAAAAGGGAGCAACCTGGGAACCACAGACCAGTCAGCCTGACATCAATCCCTGGGAACATTTTGGAGCATATTATAAAGTGGTTGATCTGTAAGCACCTTGAAAACAGTGATTACACTGAGACAGCAGTGATTACTAGAAGCCAACATGGATTTATCAAGAATAAATCCTGCCAGACTAATGTCATCTCAGTTTTTGATCGGGTAACCTCCCTGGTAGACTGTGGTAATGCTGTGGACATAATATATCTCAACTTCAGCAAAGCTTTTGACAAAGTGCCCCATGATATTCTGATTAGCAAGCTAGCTGAATGTGGGCTAAATGGAACAACTATCAAAGTGGCTCTGCAGCTGGCTACAGAATTGTGCTCAAAGAGTGCTTATCAATGGTTCCTTCTCAAACTAGGGGAAGGTAATGAGTGGGGTACCGCAGGGCTCGGTCCCGGGTCCAGTGCTCTTCAACATTTTTATTAATGACTTGGATGAGGAGGTACAGGGAATGCTTATCAAATTTGCAGATGATACAAAATTGGGAGGAGTAGCTAATACCTTGGAAGACAAAGAAAATTCAAGGGGATCTTGATAGGTGGAGCATTGGGCTGAGAACAGCAGAATGAAATTTAACAGGGATAAATGTAAAGTTCTACACCTAGGAAAAAGAAATGAAGCGCAAGTAGAGGTCAGAGCCTTAAAAGGCCACTCTCTTCTGAATGCATGAGCCCCCACCCCAACCCACTCCTGTCAAGGCAATTCATAGTCTCGCAGCTTATCTAAAGACCTACCTGCCAATCTGTCTTGGGTAAAGATCTTTCCTTCAAGCCAGGAGAGGAGGTCAGATTCAGGCATCAGAGGTCCTTCTTCATAGGATAATGAAACAAAAAAAGCCACTGTTATTTATGACAGCAAAAGTAACTCCAAGCTGCACTCTCTGCTGCCTAACCCCATCTCACCCAGAAGACAAATTGGAAGGCAGGCAAGACAAAACAGGAACGTGGCAGAGAAAGACCAGGATGGACCCGGAACGTTCCCCCCGGCGTCAGCTGCTTGCCCAGCTGAGGCTGCTATAAGCAAATAAATGCCACCTTGAGTTTCTTGGAGGAAAGGTGGGGTATAAATGTAATAAGAAGTAAGGAAATGTCCATACTGATAAATAATGAGCGTGACAGGGATTCAACCCTTTCAGCGAGTTCAAGCAAGGAAGAGAAGAATCCTTACCCAGGGAAGCCACTTCCCCATAATTCTCCAGCATGACTTTTTTGTACAGAGCTTGTTGGTCTGGATCCAGCAGAGCCCACTCCTCCCGGGTGAAATGAATAGCCACCTCCTCAAAGGATACTAAGGCCTGAAAAAACAGAAAAGGAACTCTCTCTTCATCAGCGATAAAGGTAATCATACAGACGCTGTAGCAATAACAGCAATGATGATGATCATGATGATAACAATAATAATAATAATAATCCAAGCAGGGATTATTAAAAACACTTAGAAAGTATTTATTAGAAAGACTTACTAAAAAATACTGAAAAAGTACTTATTAGAAAGACCCGTCCAAAATCACAGAGCAGCAAATCTTTACTTTTGTTCTCTGCCTTCCAAGTGACACATGAAGTCCAATTAGTGTCTGAAACAGGTGTTGCCTTTTCGGGTTGTTTTTTTTTGCAATGGCCCAGACACAAACACTTTCCTAATTTGGTACTGAACACAGAGACTGAAGGAAAGTCCCTGTGAAACTCAAAAGGCAGCACCAAATCCTCTGCGTGGGCAACCTCGACATTGCGGCAACACACGTGAAGCTAAAAAAAGAGAGTCTCTTCCTCTGGGCCTCCAAATAAAGATGGAAATGCTCAGGCCAGCCCCTGCATGCCCCCCCCCGGAGTGGTTTAACAGTCAATCCCTCTTCCCAAGGAACTCTGGGAATTGTTGCTCTGTGAGGGGAATGGGGGTCTCCTAACAATACTCAGCACCCTAAAAAAATGAGAGTTCCCAGGATTCTTTGAGGAAAAGCCACGACTGTTTAAAGTGGCACGGTACCGCTTTAGTGCCTCAGGTCCCTTCCTTACCTGAACTGAGAGCACTGCAGCTCTTTCTACTTCTCCACAGAGAAGAGAGGATCTGGAACATGCTGCCAATGTTTTTCCAGTGCCTGCGAGGGTGACAAAAAAAACCCCACACAAACAAACCAGGGTGGCAGAATGCATGTTTTTAAATTATTATTATTATTATTAAATTTTATTTATACCCCGCCTTTCGGCCAAAGGCCCTCGAGGAGGCTTACAAAGAAAAATAAATACAGGTATAAAATACAATAAAAATACAATATAATTTACAAAAATTAAATTAAATAACAAATAACATTATCATAATATTGTTAATTAAAAGCAGGGAGAGCCCAGGGTTCCAGTCTGAAAAAGTTATTAGTTAAATCGAAAGTACTGGGGAGCCCCAGGTTCAAGTCCCCACTCAGTCCTTACGTCACTTCCTTGGGAGGTCACACTACATTTGTCCATCGACTTCCACACCTTGTAATCTCAGTATTGTGGAAGAGAGACCTGATGTGGGAGGGTGAAAGGCTTTACGCTCACTCCCCCCCCCCAGACCTGCACCCCTTTCTCTCCCTCTCCCTCCTACCTGGAGTTCTGCACTGCAATCTTAGTCTCCCCCTTTTCCATTCAAATGCAAACGGACTGCCTTCAAGTCAATCTTGACTTATGGCGACCCTATGAATAAGGTTTTCATGGTAAGCAGTATTCAGAGGGGGTTTACCGTTGCCGTCCTCTGAGGCTGAGAGGCAGTGACTCATCCAAGGTCACCCAGTGAGCTTCATGGCTGTGTGGGGATTCCAACCCTGGTCTCCCAGGTCGTAGTCCAACACTCTAACCACTACGCCACACTGGCTCTCTCCTTTTCCACTCAAGCTCAGTTTAATCTGGGCAGAATCTGCTCAGGCATTAATGAGCTTGCTTTGGCTCCTACAAAGGATTGGAGAAAAAATCACCCCCTTCCCCTAGATTCTTCTTGTGCACTCTGTCACTTTAAACCTAGAAATTGGATTGCTGGGCCCTTAGCATGATGGACAGCTTTAACACAGAGTTAGACAAATTCATGGAGGATCAGACTATCAGTGGCTACTTGTCATGATGCCTATGTTCTCCCACCAGAGTCAGGGCAGTATGCCTCTGAATACCAGCACCAGCTGCTGGGAATCACTCGCTGGGAGAGTGTTGCTGTTGCGCTCAAGTCCTGTTTGCGGGTTTTCCTTTGGGGCACCGGGCTGGCCACTGTAAGAACAGGATGCTGGACTATGTTGGGCCTTTGATCTCATTCACCAGCTGGGCTCCTCCTACGTTCTTATACATCTGAAACCAAACATTCACAAGGCAGGGCTTGGTGAGGTCACAGTGCGGACAATCCTTGAGAGAGGGAACCTCTTGAGGACAACACAAAGTCTCTCCAAAGAGACTGACCGCAGGGAATCAAATGGGTGGAACCGCCAGAGATGTTTTGCAGGAGACGCCAAGGTCTTGCATCTCCTGGAGTTCCGAGTCAGATCAGACGGGGCCCTGGAAACCGACCAACCAACTTGGGCAACCCCAGAATGCAACCACCTACCTGCCTGTTTCTCCTGGACCAATTCCATTTCCTCTTCTTCCAGCCAGGAGATAAGGCGAGGCCGAGGAATCAGAGGCCCGTCTTCAAGGGAAAAACCCAAGAGAATCGTCACTGTTCGTTCTGCATTTCAGGGACTCCAGACTAGCCCATCTCTGTTCCTCCCCTCCCCTGACCCGAACTGGTACTCTGCAGGTGTTTTGGACCACAACTCCCATCAGCCCCAGCCAGCATGGCGGTGCTCTCATCATCATCTCGAGATGGCTAGGGCTGATGGGAGCTGTAGTTTAAAACATCTGGAGGGCACTCAGTTGCCCTAAGACAAATGGAGGATGCATAAGATATTTTAAAATAACCAAGTAACAGTCAGAGGTGGAGAACTTATTGTGGATTTGGCATTATCCATCTGGTGACCGCTATTTACCCAGCTTGAATTGAGACTCCGGGGGGAAATGGTGAAGTGGAATCCAAGGGAAGGGCTGTTAACTCAGTGGTGGAGCTTTTGCTTCGCATGCAGGGAGGCTCAGTCCCAATGGCACCTCCTGATAGCCCTGGGGGAGACACCCTGCATGAAACCTTGGAGAGCCACAGCCAGTCAGTGTAGATAATACTGAGGTATGTGGGCCAATGGTCTGACTAGTTTCTATGACCCTTTGGCTCTCCAGATGTTGCTGGGCTTTGTTGTTATGTGCCTTCGATTATGACTCATGGTGACCCTATGAATCAGCGACCTCCAAGAGCATCTGTCGTGAACCACCCTGTTCTGATCTTGTAAGTTCAGCTCTGTGGCTTCCTTTATGGGATCAATCCATCTCTTGTTTGGTCTTCCTCTTTTTCTACTTCCTTCTGTTTTTCCCAGCATTATTGTCTTTTCCACTGAATTTATTTATTTATTTTATTTTATTTAATTTATATACCGCCCTAAGCCAAATCATGTCTTTTCATTATGTGTCCAAAGTATGATAACCTCAGTTTCATCATTTTGGCTTCTAGTGACAGTTCTGGTTTAATTTGTTCTAACACCCAATTATTTGTCTTTTTCGCAGTCCATGGTATGCGCAAAGGTCTCCTCCAACACCACATTTCCAATGAGTTGATTTTTCTCTTATCCCCTTTTTTCACTGTCCAACTTTCACATCCATACATAGAGATCGGGAATACCATGGTCTGAATGACCCTGACTCTAGTGTTCAGTGATACATCTTTGCATTTGAGGACCTTTTCTAGTTCTCTCATAGCTACAACTCCCAATATCATCCATGACCATTGACCGTGTCGGCCAGGACTCGTGGGAGTTGAGATTTCAACAGCTTCTCTTGCTCCACGTCTATAAATCAGGGGCAAAGGGTTTCTTACCGAGAAAGGCTATTTCGCCATAATTCTCCAGCATGACTTCCCTGTACAGAACCCTTTGGCCTGGACCCAGCAAGGCCCACTCCTCCTTGGTGAAATGTACAGCCACCTCCTCAAAGGACACGGGGACCTGAAATAAAAAGAGGGCATATTGCATCTCACATACAAAAGAGAGCCAACATGGCATAGTGCAGCCTTTCCCAACCTCTGGGTATCCAGACGTTGTTGGACTACAACTCCCATCAGCTCCAGCCAGCATGACCAATGGTCAGGAATTTTGGGAATTGTAGTCCAGCAACATCTGGGGACCCAAAGATTGGGAAAGGCTGGTAGTGGTTGGACTGAGATCTGGGTTCAAATCGCCACTTAGCCATGATGAAGCTCACTGGGTGACCTTGGTCAGCTGCTCTCTCTCATTCTCACCTGCCTCACAGGGTTGTTGTGAGGATAACATGGGGAACGGAGAGAAACATGTACACCACCTTGAGCACCTCAGAGGAAAGCTGGGATATAAATGAAATGAATAAATAAATAATATTGAAAAAGGGCAGGTAACCATTATGTGTATACAGAACACGTGCCACTTTACCCTTGCTTTTGAAGCCTGAGAGATTTTAGGACCCATTCTTGTGACTGTAATTTGCTTTAAACTGTTTTTAATATTGTGGGCCATAGTTGATATTAGTCCTACTCAGACGAATGTATGTTATCTATCTTCAATGGGTCTACTCTGCATAAGACTTCATTGACTATAACCCAGTATCATTATGAGGAGCAATTAAAAAAAAAAGCCTTTGCTTTGTGATCCCATAAGTATTTCCCACATTCTAATTCCTGCCTGAAACAGATTTGGACGGATCACTTCAGAGAGTTTTTTCTTTCCCAATGCTTCTTTGTCGTACTGGATCTTGGGACATTGGCTGCTCTTCCGGTGTCCCAACAGGCCTCAGACTTTTGTATTAGGCAGGAACTAATCTCCTCTGCCTGCAAAGATATTCAGATACTACTAACTGGAGATTCAACCAGGCCCTGATCAAGAACAATACAAGCCCCCCTCCTGTTTCACATCTGCTCAGGGGAAAAGTTTTGAGACCCTCAAAAGAAAACTATTTCTTTATTAGGTCTAATAAAAACATTTATCATCATCATCATCATCATCCCAGGGTGGGAAAATGCAACAAAAAAGCATTATAAAACAGTTATTTATTATTATTATTACTATTTATCAAGCTTGTTAGTTGCTTGTTACACAAAAGGTCTCCAAGCACTGACAATATGTTAAAGAACCTTGGGCTCCTTCTGGGAGGAAGGGCAGAATATACATTTAGTAAGAGTAAATAAAAATTCATTATCATAAATATACATTTAGGTCACATTCACACCAGTACGTTTTTTCTAGTAGTGAAAAAAATGGAAATGGACTGCCTTCAAGTCAATTCCGACTTATGGGCGACCCTATGAATAGGGTTTTCATGGTAAGCGGTATTCAGAGGGGGTTTCCCATTGCCTTCCTCTGAGGCTGAGAGGCAGTGACTGGCCCAAGGCCACCTAGTGAGCTTCATGGCTGTGTGGGGATTTGAACCCTGGTCTCCCAGGCCGTAGTCCAACACTCTAACCACTGCGCCATACGTTATTCCACTTTAAACAGTCATGGCTTCCCCCAAAGAATCCTGGGAAGCATAGCTGTTGAATGGTGCTGAGTTGTGCGTAGATCCCAATTCCCCTCGGAGAGCTACATTCACCAGAAGAGGCACTAACTGTTAAACCACTCTGAAAATTTTAGCTCTGTGAGGAGAATAGGGGTCTCCTCACAATGCTCAGCATCCTTCACAAACTACGCTTCCCAGGATTCTTTGGGGGAAGCCATGAATATTTAAAGTGCGACAACAGTGGAATAAATCCATGGTGTGAATGTGGCCTTACACAAAGCACATGCAATTTGTAAAAAATACACAAAGCGACCCCCAATAAGAGCAGCAGAAAAGATCAGCGGCACAGCTAACAGCAAGCCAGAATCAGCAGCATCCTAGTCCTTCAAAAGCCTGGGGGGAAAGGTAATTTTTCACCTGTTGGCAAAAAGTGATGTCAGTGATGGTACCAGGTGGACCTCACTGGGGAGAGCTTTCCACAAATGGGAAGCCACAACTGTCATTATCCTCTGAGCCTCCCTCAAGAGAGAGACCAAGAGATGATTTCACTTGCCCTTGTTTGGATTTATCTTCACATGTAATTCTAGTAACAGCTACATTCCCAGCCCCTGCTGCTCTGTGCCTGGAGAGGTCCAGCCCCATTTCTTATCCACATGGAGTTAGAAACCATTCTCCTTCCAAAAGGAGAAGATAGGGTGGGATTTGCTGTGACTAAAAAGGTTCATGTTAGCAAAAGAGTAGAATTCACACATGACTTTCAACTGACACCTTCCAGCTATAGAATGGCTATCCCTCCAATTTTGGAGGTCCATGGTGGATATGTTTTACCTCCACTGTTGGAGACAGTATGCTTCTGAATGCCAGTTGCTGGAAATCACAAGTGGAGAGAGTGCTGATGTGTTCAGATCAGAGCTTGGAAAAGTTACTTTTTTGAACTACAACTCCCACCAGCCCAATCCAGTGGCCATGCTGGCTGGGGCTGATGGGAGTTGTAGTTTAAAAAAAGTAACTTTTCCAAGCTCTGGTTCAAATCCTGCTTTGGGGCATACCTGGTTGGCCACTGCTGAGAACAAGGTGATGGACTAGATGGGCCTTTGGTCTGATCCAGCTATAGGGCTCCTCTTATGTTCTTAGAAGCGAAGGGAAGGAGAAAGAGGTCTCTTTCAGCCTCTGAAAGAGGAATCATGTAACCATCCCTGCCTTATACTATTGAGTATGGAATGCTCTCCCCAAGGATCCCTGCCTGGCGCCAACCTTGTCATCTTTTCGGCACCAGGCAAAACAAGTTTCCCCAGGCAATTGGGTAGCACAAATGATATGCCACATTGTATTGTTAAATCTATTTTTAAATATGTTACTGTGATTCAATCATTGTATTTTTTAAAACTTTGGTTCTAAATTACTTCAGGCCTTTTTTTTTAAGGGAAGCAATATATATATATTTACACACACATATCAGTATAAACTTATACCTTACCTGGGTTGGCTGCATAGTGGCGTTTTCTCACTTCACCACACAGAGGAAAGGACCCAGAAGCTGACAGTGGCGCCTCTTCTGCTGCCGGAGGGAGATAGAAAAGCATGATGAGAATGAAACTCTGCCTGCATATAACACTTTGGCTCAGAGATCTGCACTGGTTGCCAATTTGTCACTGGGTCAGATTCAAGAAACTGTTGTAATCTGCCCTGGGACCTGCTGGTCAAGGGCAGGTAATTGTTTTAAATTTTATTTACTAATTAAATTTATATCACCCCACTTCCTCCCAGAAGGAGCCCAGGGCAGCAGACAAGACTAAAAGCACTCTAAAACATCTTAAAAGCAAAAGACTTTAAAACATATTAAAATAAAACATCTTTGAAAACATATTAAAACATCTTTTATTTTTATTTTTTTTAAAGCAGATTTAAAACATCTTAAAAAGCAATTCCAACACAGATGCAGACTGGGGTAAGATCTCTACTTAAAAGGCTTGTTGAAAGAGGAAGGTTTTCAGTAGGTGCCAAAAAGATAATAGAGATGGCGCCTGCCTAATATTTAAGGGGAGGGAATTCCAAAGGGGAGGTGCCACAACACTAAAAGTCCACATCCTATGTTGTGTGGAAGAGACCTCCTGATAAGATAGTATCTGCAGGAGGACCTCACCTGCAGAGTGCACTGGGTTTAAAAGGAATAAGATGATCTTTCAGGTATTCTGGTCCCAAGCTGTATAGGGCTTTGCACACCAAAACCAGAACCTTGAACTTGGCCCGATAGCTAATGGGCAGCCAGTGCAATTCTTTCAGCAGCGATACCCTGCCCCAGTGAGCAGTTGCACTGCCACATTTTACACTAGCTGCAGCTTCCAGACCAACCTCAAGGTCAGCCCCACATAGAGTGCATCATCATCATCATATTAAGCCCTCAACAGCTCTGTACCAATTTATTTGGAGGACTGACTCACCCCATATGTGCCCACTCAGCTGATTCAATCTGCAGGATTGGCACTTTTATAAGTGCCACATCATGTCCATTCTGCACCTGCAAGGAATCGATCCTTCAGTATGGCAGCGTCTTCTCTTTGGAACTCTCTGCCCATTGACATTCGGTGAGCACTTTCCCCATATCTCTTTCAACACCTGCTGAAAAATTTTGTTTAGACAACAAGCCTACCCAGGCGTGCCATTGCGTCATGCACATTTATTTTAAAACTGTCAGCTTTATTTATATGCTGATAAATTTTGCGTCAACTTGGGTTTTTTTTTAAGCTGTTCATCTTATAGCTGTTTTAAAATGAATATTATATATATATATTGCTTAGAGAGCTTTGATATATAAATTCTATTAAACAATTTAATTTTTTTTTTACCAAAATCCAACACAAAATTATGGCTGAACTATACACTGATGTTCTGATTAAGCAGAGTATTGATTTTTGTCAAAATAACCAAACAAGCCTATACGCCTCCTTATCTGGCTGTAGGGTGTCCCCCCCCCCGAGATGCCCATCTTGAAGAAAAAAAAGGGAGGGCTTTTGCTCCTGAACCCTCTTCATTTATTTAGAAGGACTTCCACTCCCCCTCCCGCCCCCACCCTTCAACATGTTTTCTGGGGCAAGTTTACAAGCCCAATAATAAAGCTACAAAGCAGTATAAAACTCTGAAACGTGCACTCAAAGAATGGTTGTTGTCAATCAGAAGACAGCATCAGACCTTTAAAAGCCTGGGACTCACCACCAGGTGATTCCTCCTCTCTCTGATGATGAATGTAGGGACCCTCCCCCCGAATTTGCTGGGGGTGGACAGGAAACGGATTGCACAAGCACCCCTTCCAGCCCCCCCCCCAAACACACACCCCTTTCTTCCACTGAGACCCTTCCCTAGGATGGCAGACCCAACCAGTTTAACCTTTTCCTTGGAGGAGCTCAGCAGATCAAATAAATGAATGCCTTGCACATTCCTGGGTGTGTGCTGGAGAGCAAAGCAGCTCTTCAAACCCCCTGCTGCTGTGCACAGATTGCTGCGGCTGCCTCGCTGCATAGATTATTATGGGGTGGGGGAAGTGCCCAAATCCTAGCCAGATGAAAATATTTGGGGGGGGGGCGACGAGGAGTCAGCTGTGAGTGCTCAGAAAATCCACCTGAGGGTTAAAGGGAGAGAGTCCTGATGCCTAGACAGGCACTGAGGCTCCCGCTTCCTGCCCCCCCCCGCTCTCCCATCCATCTTCAGCCTCGGCACCCCCCTTCCCTTACCTCCAAGGGACCGGGTGAGTGCAAAGTGCATTGGGGGTGCAGGGGAGTCTCAGGGACCGGAGTGCAAGCGGTGGGGGGGGGGCGAGGGGTGTGATTATGCAAAGTGGAAAAGAAGGGTGTGTTTGGGGGGGGCGTGCATGAAATCAAAGGGCCATCAGCACCCCACCCAAGGGATCGGGTGAATGCAAAGGGCGTTGTGATGAGGGGGAGAGGGAGAGGGGGAAGGGGAGGGGAGAGGGGGGAGGGGGGAGGGGGGAGGGGGGAGGGGAGGGGAGAGGGAAACCTCCTCTCCCAGGGAATGGGGCCACTCCCCCCCCAGGGAATGGGGCCAATATGTAGTTGCTGCTGGTGGTTGTGATGGGGGAGATAAAGTGGCTAAGGTTTCTTCTCCTCACCCCGAAGAGAGTGGGCCTTTTCTGAGCCTTGCATTACATCCAAAGAGCCCAGGATTTGCAGGATCAACAGATTGCTCCCTTCAAAACTAACCCCCCCAGCCCCGTTCCTCCTCCCCAAGGAGAACAGCCCAGTGCAAAGTGGGTTGGAGTGCAAAGTGGGTTGGAGTGCAAGGAAATGGCAGGGGCTGAAAGTGGGGGTGCTTGGGTGGGCCCAGATGGTGGGTAGGAAAAGACAGGTGAGATCTCCCCCCTTTTTGCCCCCCCAAAGAGGTGGGCTGTGCACCTGGCCCATCTGTACCTGTTGCACTTCGGTCGTATTTTTTATTAATACGGTATTTGCTGCTTTGGGGGTCAGAAAAAAAGGTATATAAATAAACTATGTCATGACATCTGAGGGTCTCCCGGGGTGCCCACATCTTGGAGACTCTTTCTTTCCTTCCCTCTGGTAAGCCAGAACCTTTTTTTTGGAGGGGGGGTGGAGGGAGGAGGGAGGGCCCATCATGAATTTGGTTCTCTGTATTGTTATTATTATGGGGTGGGGTTTTTTTGCCGATTTTTGAATGTGGTTCTTATGTCACATCCAGCCGCTTTAAGCTTGTAGCGTAGGGTTTGGAAAAGTAAAAGGGATCTGGCAGAGGTTTGGGATGTGTGAAGCAGACATGGGGTTCAAGCAGAGGGTGTGTCCTGGAGGAGGCGAGTTATTTGGGTTGCTGTAGTAACCAGAGACACTCTGTCATCTTGTCTGAATGTGGACCATTCATTTTGTCTGAATGTGGGTCTGTGCAACCCAACCCCAACTTTCTAGTCCTCTTTGAGTCTTGGGCTTCTTATCTGCTTTTCTGGCAGGGACCAGCCTCGGTGGCTGACCAGAACCCTTGAGTGCTTCTTTCAGAGCCTCTTCCCAGTTGGAGTGTGTGTTATTTGCACAGCAAAGGACTGGGGACCTTTGCAAGATGTCATTGTTGATGTCTCCTCCTCGCCCAGGTTGCTAGTCCTCTCTGAGTCTTGGGGCTCTCATCAGCTTTCTTTGGAGGGACCAGCCCACGGTGGTTACTCAGAGTCCACCAGTGCTTCTCGCAGAGACTCTTCCTGCTTTGGGGCGGGTGACATTTGCCCACTGAAGGGCCTTTGGGCAAGATGTCCTCCTCCTCGCCGTCTCCTCCTGGCCCCAAATTCAGGCAGCCCTCGCCTCAAGCAAGAAATTGGCAGCAGAGCAAGGAGATCCTTCGGGTCTTGTTGGAGGCTGAGCTGGATCAAAGGTCAAAGGTGGAAGAGCGAGACTCGGACGGCCCTGAGGCTGGTAAAAGCCCCCATGTCCTCCAGGCTGGGAGCAGCGAGGAATTCTGGGAAAGAAGAGTGCAGAAGATCCTGGATGAGGGCAATGCCAACTTGGACGTTCAGCGTCAGCGTTTCAGGGAGTTCTGCTACCGGGAGGCCGAAGGCCCCCGAGAGGTTTGTAGCCAGCTCCACAACCTTTGCCGTCAGTGGCTGAAGCCAGAAAGGCACACAAAGTCTCAGCTTCTGGACCTGGTGATCCTGGAGCAGTTCTTGGCTGTCCTGCCCCCGGAGATGGCGAGCTGGGTCAGGGAATGTGGGCCAAAGACCACTTCCCAGGCAGTGACCCTGGCTGAAGGTTTCCTCCTGAGCCAGGCAGAGGATGAGAAGCAGGCAGAGCAGCAGGTGAGTGCTTCCCCCTGGGAGTTCCAGGGGACTGAGAATGTGTGGGGATGGCCTCCTAAATGCCCCCACCAGCAGCCTATCTTTTCCAGGTCGTCTTCCATGGAAAGGATTTATTTATTTTATTGCATTTATATCCCACCTTTTCTCTAGCGAGCTCAAGGTGGCGTATGTGGCTCTCCCTGCTCCTCATTTAATCCCCGCAACAACCTGGTGAGGTAGGTTTAGAGTTAGACTGAGAGGCAGTGACTGGCCCCCAAGGTCACCCAGTGAGCTTCATGGCTGAGTGGGGATTTGAACCCTGGTCTCCCAGATCCTAGCCCCACACTCTGACCACTACACCACACTGGCTCTGAATTCAGCAATAGCATGGTCCGTTCTTATGGGTCAGGCAAATTTCCCAATCCCTCCCCTCCCCAACAGTGTAGTGGCTCAGAGTGTATGGAACAGGGCCTTCTTGGGAGATCACAGGACACTTGAAAGGGTGTTTAATATATATATATATTGTCCTGCTCTTCAGCCAAAAACAGGCTCGCAGAACTGCTTACCAATCTTTTAAAGAAAGAAAACAAAGAAGGATAGGCCTTACCCTCAGGTTTAAAATCTAAGAAGACACAACACGAAAGGAAGACGGATTTGGGAGGGAGGAGGAAATAAACAAACACGTGTTCAAGTTCTTAGTTGTGAACTTAGTGAGTTTATGAAGTTCCAGGGAAGGACCGAAGGGATCCCTCTTCAGCCAGCTGCACTCTCCTCATTCTTCCCTTCCTGCTTTGCTTTAGGAGGAAGTTTGAGATGCCCTCTCTAATGCCAGGGTTGAATTAGCAGCCCCAATCCACAGATTCTTCTGGGTTCGTTTGCCAAAGACACAGCTGGGGTGTGTGTTACAGAATTTGGGAGGTAGAATAAGTTTAGATGGAAACCCGAATTCCAAGGCAATTGAGAAATGATTTTGGTTTAGTATTTAATTATTTTATGTATTTATTTGATTTATTGCTGTCCTTGGCTTTTGCCTCCCTAATATCTCTTCCCCCATTTCATTGTGTGGGCTCCTCGCTCCTGTTTCAGGCAGAGGGGATGTTTCCCAAAGCGGCCACTGATCTCCCAGAGGCAGAGGTCGCTCCATCAGACGCCATGAAGAGACTGTTGCACAGGGGGATTGTGCAAGAGGGTGACAGGGCTGCTGCTTCTCTGGGTAAGGACTATAATGGGACACATTTCAACTCTGTTGGGAATCAAGAGGCTGCATTTATGTCCCCTTTGAGGAGCCAGTGCCGACTGGAGACACTTCTCTCTACTCTTTCTAACAAGCTTTCTTTTTTAAAAAGGGAGTTTTGTTTCAACAGGATTTACATAAATCCAGGCTGGCATTTTGAACTTATAAAACTGGGGTAGCTAACCCACAAGAATGGGCCTATCAACCGCTGCAGCTTTATCTCCCGATCTGATTGGGAGATGAAGCACTCTGCCTGACCTTGAGAGAGAGAGAGAGATCTGAAGAGCAGGCAGAGGCCCCATCCATGTCTTACATCTAACCTTCGTCCAATCTTAAGGGGCCCATTTCGGTCCCAGGTGCCCTTTTCATTGTGTAATTTACACATAAGTAGGCCTACAAGGGTGTCCTCCTAGGACAGTGCCATGAATTTTATCCTGTACAATGTCCCCAAATTTCAGCCTGTTGTTGTTATGTGCCTTCAAGTCGATTATGACTTATGGCGACCCTATGAATCGGCGACCTCCAAGAGCATCTGTGATGAACCACCCTGTTCAGGTCTTGTAAGGTCAGCTCTGTGGCTTCCTTTATGGAATTACCACAAAGGTCCCAGTTACCACTTACCGTTTTCCTTCTGGAAACAAAAAAAACACCCCAGCAACAAGCCCTGGGGCAGATTTCTACCTTTTATTTTTTTATTTTACACATGATTAGACCTACAGGGTCCTTCTGAAAACAAACAGAAATCCACTGAGGTCCAAAAATACTCCAATTTACTCAATATGCATGGAGAAGGGGGCTGATGTATATTGAAAAATTCTACCTCCTCTGAATAAGTGTTTTTTTGGCTCACTGTGCTTTGGTAGTGTCAAGCACACTTGTGGTAACCTCTCCCACGCCCCAGAGGCCTCTGGGGTACAAAGTGACCCCATCCTTCCATTGAAAATCTCATTGGGGTCCAAATATACCCCAACGTTAGCCAGTGTTTTTTTTAAAAAACATTCTGGATGAACTAATGGAATTTCCTATCAATTTAAACAGTCGTGGCTTCCCCCAAAGAATCCTGGGAATTGTAGTTTGTTAAGGGGGGCTGAGACCACCATTGCTCTCACAGAGCTACCATTGCTAATAGCTGCTCAACAATCAAATCCCTCTTCTTCCAGGGGAACTCTGGGAATTGCAGCTCTGTGAGAGGAACAGGGCTTTCCTCGCAACTCTCAGGACCCATAAATCTCCAGTGTGTGGAAAGAGTTTCGGTTATAGCGCACACCTTAAAAGACATGAAAATATTCACAGACGGGGGGAAAAGGTTTTGGGTGCCGCTGGCTTAGAGCACCTGCTTTGAGTGCAGAAGGTGTAATCCCCAACATGTCCAGGTATGGCTGGGAGAGGACTCTGAAATCTGAAGAGCTGCTGCCAGCCTGTGTGGACAGTGTTGAGCTTTGCATGGACCAGTGGACTGACTCAGCATAAGTCAGCTTCCTATGTACATGTGTAATCTGTATTTGGGGGGGGTGTGCATGCACATGGACAGTGTACATACTGGCCATGGCCACCACTGGCATGTGGCCCTTGGAGGGGTGGCTGATCATCAGTGCGGCCCTCGAGCCAAAGAGCAGGTTAGCCACCCCTGGTATATCATTCCTTACAGGAAATCAAACGATGCTCAGAGATAGCAAAATGGTCCTGGGGATTCCTCCCAGGACTTCTCTTTGCGATGGACTGGAAACGACCGGTGTGCAGTCTGAACAGGTACAGGTTGGAATATTGGGGGGGGGATTGGAATGCAACCTGGGTGCCCTTCTCTTCGGCACATCCCCCTGGGTCTGAAGGAGACCTGGCTCTTTTCCCGTCTGGCAAAGCTGCTCGCTGAGAAGGCTTTGAGTGCAATTGATTCAACTCTGGGTCCAGCAAGAGACCTGCTGAGACAGCTCACCCTCCCTGCCTTATTTTTTTGTTACCTGTAAGGAGAATTGCTGTTATTAGTATTTTAATTTATTACCTCCCCCTCTTCACCCTCAGATCCCAGGGCAGGTTGCAACAGTTTAAAAATGTATCCTTAAAAACAATTTAAAACAACTTACATCACAATAATAGGGTAGATCCTAAAAATATCCATCTCGGGCGTTAAGAGCTTCCTTGCTTCTTTCAGGATCTAGTGACCTTTGAGGAGATGGCCGTGCACTTCACGGCCTTCCACGGAGGACGACTGGGCGCTGCTGCATCCCGGATAGAGGGCTCAGCCCAGGGAAGCCACGGAGAACTGTGGAATTGTGGGAATCTGGCCTCTCTTGGTAAGGAACAACTTTCATTCTAAGCGAGGGAAGGAATCACTTTTCTCCTGCTAGCAACACCCTTTCTTGTACAACGAACACTGCGTTTCGCTGGCCAAGCCCTGTGTGACGATGCCACGATGCCTGGGTGGTGAGATAAGACTCTCCTGCTGCTCCGTGGTGTTGCAGGCTACTGCTGGATCCCCGCTGCGCCTCGCAGGCGTTCCGTCTCCTGTCGCTGTTCTGTCTCAATTCTCCACAGCCCACAGCTCCACAGCCCCTTCTAGCGCTTGATCAGGGTCTCCACTCAACAGTTTTATTCCATAAATTCTCAACCGCACTTCCTTCTGCTTTGCTAGCTGTCACATTCCCAGTATATCTAGTTTTAAAGGAAAGGTGGTTGGTTGGTGAGGCAAGTTCTTTGGTGGTACCTTAAAGACCAAGGGTTGTACCCAGCTAAGTCCTACTCAGAGCAGACCTACTGAAATTAATGAACCTAAGTCAGTTATGTAAACTTCAGTGTCTACTCTGAGTAGGGCTAACGTTAGATACTATCCAAATTTACACTGCCTTGCTGTTTTTTTTTTTAAAGTATATAAATACATGAACAAAAATGTACGGCGTAAGCTTTCGTCGACTGTAGTACGGCAACTCTTTCAAGCAGGCAGCATCTGCAGGATGTCTTGCCTCTTCTCTTTAGGCAAGCAAAATTAGTTATGTATTTATTATTGCGTTTATATCCCACCTTTCCTCCAAGAAGCTCAAGGTGGCGTATATGTTTCCCCCCCCCTGTCCATTTTATCCTCACAACAACCCTATGAGGTGGGTTCTGCTGAGGGGCAGTGACTGGCCCAAGATCACCTACTGAGTTTCATGGCTAAGCTTCATGAACCCTGGTCACCCAGGCCATAATCCAACACTCTAACCAATTTGCCATGCAAGTTCACAGTGGCCACTCCTCCTCCTTCGATCAGGCGCTATCAAGATGAGGTCACAATGGCCAGTGACTGTCCTCCAAGTAGGCAGTAACAGCGTGAGGTCATAATGGTCAGCCTACTGTGACCTTACATTGACCATTCTGGAGCAGAGGATCTTCAGAGACTTCAACAGGAACATAGGAAGCTCAGTATTGTCTACTTGGTGGCTCCGGCTGGCTCTCTAGGGCAGCCTTTCCCAACCAGTGTGCCTCCAGATGTTGTTGGACAACTCCCATCAGCCTCAGCCATTGGCAATGCTGGCTGAGGCTAATGAGAGTTGTGGTCCAACAACATCTGGAGGCACACTGGTTGGGAAAGGCTGCTCCAGGGTTTCAGACAGGTGTTTCTCCCAGCCATGCTTTGAAACATTAGGGATTGAATCTGGAACCTTCTGCATGCGAGGCATACCTGCATGTCTTCGTGGAAAACTGGTGAATTACAACACATCAACTGCTTCAGCGGTATCAGCTTCAGGTTAAACTGAGACGAAGGATTTTTAGCGCATTGTTTGTGGTCATTGGCTTACCAATGCCGAGATGTTTGTGCTATCGACAACCTCTTTTGTGTGAACGGCCACTTTTAATAGCGTAACGAGCAGTCTGTACTTGCCTGCATTTCGTCTCCTTCTGACCTCGCCATTTAAATTCTGTCCACCCCAGAGCATGTGCAACTCAGGATAACGTCTCCTGCATCTGACAAGAGGGGACTGCAGTCTGCAAAAGCTTTAGGTGTAATAAAATGGTTAGTCTTCTGAGTGGCACAGCAGTCTGTTTGCTTTATTACAAGAGAAAAACGCAAAAAAATGAAATAAAATCACTGGTGTGTCACATCTTGGAGGAAACATGCTCCTCTGGGAAAAAGGGCAGGAGAGAAATTTAATAAATGTTTTTTAAAAATAGGAACATGTTCACCTTTTGGCAAATGATATGGAGAAAGCATGGCAGGAAACTCCCATCAGCTACAGCCAGTGCAGCTGTGTTGAGTTGTCCAGAACATCCGGAGGGCACCAGGCTGGCGTAGGGTGGTTTGCACAGAGGAGACTAAGCTGCTGGATTTAGCCAGGAGGTGCCTGGTTCATGGTCATAGGGCTTGCCGGTGACGCTCAGGCAAACTCACCCTTCCAGGCAGGAGCAGAGTTCTGAACCCCTTGTTATTTATTACATTTATATCTTGTGCATCCTCCAGGGAGCTCAAGTGGTGTCTGTGGTCCTGCCCCCCCTCCCCATTTTATCCTCACAACAATCCTGTGCGGTAGGTTAGGCTGAGAGACAGTGACTGACTCAAAAGTCAACCAGTGAGTTTCATGGCAGAGTGGGGATTTGAATCCTGGTCGCCCAAGTTCCCAGTCTTATGCTCTAACCACTATACCACAATGGCTCTGTTTATCTATCCATCATCATCATCATCGAATACAGTCTCCATCTATTGGAATTTTTTTAGAGCTTTTTATTTTTTCCATTTGTTTGGGAGGAAAGGTGGGATATAAATAATGAGGGTCTCCAGCAGATATAATCTCATCGGAAAGTCCGTTCTGCACAACATAGGAAATGGACCTTTAGTGTGGCGGCACCTACCCTGTGGAATTCCCTCCCCTTAAATATTAGACAGGCGCCATCTCTGTTATCTTTTTTGGCGCCTACAGAAGACCTTCCTCTTTCAACAAGCCTTTTAAGTAGAGACCTTATCCCAGTCTGCGTCTGTGCTGGAATTACTTTTTAAGATGTTTTTAAAGCCTTTTTCTAAAGACGTTTTGTTTTAATATGTTTTAAAGTCTTTTGTTTTTAGACGTTTTAGAGTGTTTTTAGCGTTTTGTTTGCCACCCTGGGCTCCGTCTGGGGGGAAGGGTGGGATATAAATTTAATTAATTAAATAAATAAAAACAATAATTGCAAGACTTGTTCATCGCTTGTTATACAGAGGTATCCAAGTGACTGACAACATCTTTAAAAACATAAATACATTAAGCACATTCATTAAAAAAGACCTACAAGTCATGAAAATAGGCAGCCCCCTCTCTGGCAGATAAGAGCCACAGGAAGATTTGGCAGCACTGTAACAACAGCAAAACATCACCCTCGTACCGGGGATCCGGGTAAAAATAGGGTTTCTTTATTACAAATTCCTCCGTTTCTAAGACATTTCCTGGGATGCCCTTCCTGCAAAAGTCAATTCAGGCATGGGATCTGCCCTACATATTCCATAGTATTGCTGCCCTGGGCTCCAGCTGGGAGGATATAGGAGACCTTCAGATGATGAAGGATGGTAGCAAGAGGAGCAAAGACCACAGCCAGGGATACTGAAATCAGGAACTGCTGCTGTTCTCTGTCAGTATCAGTGCACTGGGGGGATGTTCTTAACGACATTGATGGCTGGTTCCTGGGATAGAGTTTTAGAACAATAGTCATTATTCCACCTGGAGCCTACAGAGTGACCTATATAAAATCGTAAAGCCCTAAAAGGCATGGTAAAACACTCGCATCCTCTATTTTGCACTGGCAGGATTGTGGGGTCTCGCCATCCCTTACCTGGTGGCCCTGTTATATAGCTGCTTTTAGATGGCTTGAGGCTGGGATGTTGGAGGGCACCTCCTGTACAAGATGTTGTGATGGCCACCAACTTGGAGAGCTTTATAAAAGGGTTAGATAAAGTCACGAGGCATATTGCTATGTATGGCTACTGGCCACAGTGGCAATGTTCTTCTCCCTCCACTGTTGGAGGCAGTATGTTGGGAATCGCAAGTGAGAGTGCAGTTGCACTCAGGTCCTGCTTGTGGGCTTCCCGTGGGCATCTGGCTGGAAGAATACAGTGCTGGACTATATTTAAGTTTCAGGACTCTTCCTATGTTCTTACGTGTCAGGATACCTGAAAGACCATCTTACCCCTTACATACCCTGTCGATCACTGCGTTCTGCAGGTGAGGGCCTCCTGCAGATACCATCTTATCAGGAGGTCCGTTCTGCACAACATAGGATGCGGACCTTTAGTGCTGTGGCACCTTCACTTTGGAATTCCCTCCCCTTAAATATTAGGCAGGCGCCATCTCTGCTATCTTTTCGGCACCTTTTGAAGACGTTCCTCTTTCAACAAGCCGTTTAAGTTGAGACCTATCCCAGTCTGTGGCTGTGTTAAAATTGCTTTTAATATGCTTTCTTTAATAATATGTTTTTAACCCTTTTTTTAAAAAAAAAAAAATGTTTTTAAAGCTTTTAACGTTGTTTTGTTTTAATGTATTTTAAGGCCTTTTTATTATTTTAAAGTGTTCTTAGCGTTTCTGTTTGCCGCCCTGGGCTCCTGCTGGGAGGAAGGGTGGAATATAAATGGAATAATAATATAAACAAATTAAATAAATGTATGATTTCTCTATTTCTGTCCTTTTAAAAAGGGCTTCCACTTCCCAGATCTGACCTCATCTCCTGGCAGGAAGAAGGGGAAGATCCATTTGTTGAAAGCTCCGAGGAAGAAGAGAGATCAGCAGGTCGGTACTTAGGTGTGGGACCCCTTGTCAGGTGCATGTATTCTCCTAGCAGACATTTCTTCTGACTAAATGTCATCCAGTGGTAGAGGGATATGTCTACGTAATAGTCATGGAATGGTAGGGGAGGCTTTGTCAGTAGTTTGCAATAGTAGAAAGGAGTAGTTTGTGTCTAAATTGAGGGAAAATATCTTCTTTAACTTTAATGTTGACAACTTTAACTTTAAAGCTGACAACGAGGACATTGAACTTGTCAAGGCTTATCAATACCTCGGCACAGTCATTAACCAAACTGGAGACAATAGTCAAGAAATCAGAAGGCGGCTAGGACTGGGGAGAGCAGCTGTGAGAGAACTAGAAAAGGTCCTCAAATGCAAAGATGTATCACTGAACACCAAAGTCAGGATCATTCAGACCATGGTATTCCCGATCTCTATGTATAAAAGTATAGATGATCTCTATGTATAGATGAGAAAGTTGGACAATGAAAAAAGCGGGTAAGAGAAAAATCAACATTTGAAATGTGGTGGTGGAGGAGAGCTTTGCAGATACCATGGACCACGAAAAAGACAAATAATTGGGTGTTAGAACAAATTAAACCAGAACTATTATTAGAAGCTAAAATGATGAAACTGAGGTTATCCTACTTTGAACACATAATGAGAAGACATGATTCATTAGAAACGACAGTAATGCTGGGAAAAACAGCGGGGAGTAGAAAAAGAGGAAGGCCAAACAAGAGATGGATTGATTCCATAAAGGAAGCCACAGACCTGAACTTACAAGATCTGAACAGGGTGGTTCATGACAGATGCTCTTGGAGGTCACTGATTTATAGAGTTGCCATAAGTCGTAATCGACTTGAAGGCATATAACAACAATCATTAATGTTTAATGTTACAATTTTAAATCTCTTTGTTTCAGTTTATTTATTGTGATATTTTGTATTTCTGTACTTTTAATCTTTTGTACACCGCCCAGAGAGCTATTTGCTATGGGCGGTTTAAAAATGAAATAAAATAAATAAATAAATAAATAAACAATAGCACATCTTCTTTAATAGCATTTGGTCACGAGGCTGTTCCCCGCAAGCCATGTACAGCTGCCCCACACCTTATGTCATATGTTTGAACCCAAAGGGGCTCCCTGTAACTGCTGATTACCTGATGGTATCACAATATCAGGTGATTGACAGCTATCAAAGTCCAAAAGAGCTCGCCATAACTACAAATCAGCTGAACAAAGATTGCAGCAAGCCCTTGAAGTACTGCTTGCAGTGTCAATCAGCTGCATGCTGCTGATAGCATATCTTCAAAGGAGGTCACTATAATTCTTGTTCAGTTGATCGGTGGTTACAGTGAGCTCCTTTAAATTGGCAGTGATTGGCAGGGGGTGGCCTCACCCATCTGCCAAAATTGGTCTTCCGGGGGGGGGGGGATTAAAGATCCAGCCCGCCAAAGATCCAGTTCCCCATCTGTGCTTTAAAGACTGTACCATCATATTGCTAGGTCTGCTGCCGGCAGGGTTTTTATTTATTTATTATTTAATTTGTATCCTGCCCTTCCTCCCAGTAGGAGCCCAGGGCGGCAAACAAAGCGCTAAAAACATTTTAAAGCATCATAAAAACAGATCTTGAAATACATTAAAACAGAACAGTGTTAATTTTTTTTTAAAAAAAGAAACTTTAAAAAAGGGTTAAAATCATTATTAAAAATACTGAGCAATTCTAACAGAGATGCAGTCTGGGATAGGTCTCAACCTAAAAGGCTTGTTGAAAGAGGAAAGTCTTCAAAAGGCGCTGAAATGATGGCAAAGATGGCGCCTGCCTAATATTCCGAACGGGGGACACCAAAGGAAGTTGCCCCTTGGGGAGTCCCGAGGGTGCTACCCCTTCTGTTTCTTTCTTTCTCTCTCCTTTTTAACCAATCTAGAGGAGACTGGTGGTGGGGAGGGCGTGCGGTGCATGTGTAGTTCCTGCACAGGGTGGGAGCCTGTGCAGTGAACTGAATGATAGGAAAAAGTTGCCAGATGCCTTCAGAGTGAGAGTCTGTAACTGGCAGAAGGCTGGCCCTCCCTGGAAAGATATTGAGTGGGTCTGATTGTTCCCAATTCTCTCAGAGGCCTACTGGGATAACTGGTTCAGGTAGGTTTTGTTGGTGGCCTCTGTTGTGTCCACACCAGGTGTTTAAGAGGAGTCTTACTAAGGAGGAACATGGGTGTTGCCACCCCCACTTCAGTGATCACAGGTAGAGGGAAGTATAACCATGAGGAGGTGGTGAACTACCATAGAAGACGGGGGTAAGGCTACCTATGCCTTGTTCCTCCCTCCCATTCCTCTCATGGACAGGTTCCTTGTTGTTCATCTGCTGTGCCCACTGGCCTGTGTGTGTTGTTGTTTAATACCAGATCAGTACACAATAAGACCACACTCGTCCATGATTTGATCATGGATGAAGGTGCCAATTTGGTATGCATTACCAAGACCTGGATGGGTGAGTTGGGAGGAATAGGCTGCAGGGATGGGGGGGAGGAGTTGCTGTGGTCTACAGATCTTCCTTCTCTGTCACAAGGAAACCACTCTGTCTTGGAGCTGGCTGTGAGGGCCTGCACCCGGTGTTGGGCTGAGGAGGCAGTAAACTAGGGTTGCTGCTGGTGTACCATCCACCCTGCTGCCCGGCAGCTTCTCTGACCAAACTGGTGGAGGCCATCTCGGCTGTGGTATTGGAGGAGCCCAGAACAATAGTCCTGGGTGATTTCAATGTCCATGCTGAGGCTGCCTCTAGTGTTCTGGCTTGGGACTTCATGGTCTCCATGACGACAATGGGGCTGTCTCATGTTGTCACCAGCTTGATGCATAGGGCAGGACACACCCTCAACTTGGTTTTTGCTCCAGATGGAGGAAAGGGTGGTCTGGAGATGGGGTGGTGGATGTCACCCAATTGACATGGTCAGACCGCTTCCTGGTGAAGTTTAAACTTCAGGCTCCAATCCTCCCCTGCACAGGTGGTGGACAGATTAAGATGGTCCGCCTCCAAGGAGGCCCACTGTGAATTGTTTGCAAGGCACTTTGAGGGTAAAGTTGCTCACCTCCATAGCAGTCTTGATGCCCCATCTACATATACTGTAGTCCCCAGTGAGGTGTCTAGAGCAATGTCTGCTGCAACTTCTTGGGAACAGTTTCAGTTGATGCGGCCTGATGATGTAGACAAGGTACTTGGGATGATGTGGCCAGCAACTTGTCCTCTTGACCCTTGTCCTTCTTGGCTTATTAAAGCTTGCAAGGGGGTATGATGAGTGGATCCAGGGTGTGGTCAATATGTGTTTGCAAGACGGAGTGGTTCCAGCCACCCTGAAAGAGGCAGTGATCTGATTGCTGCTGAAAAAGCCCACCCTGGACTCACTGGTTTGCAACAATTACTGACCGGTCGCAAATACTCCCTTCTTAGGGAAGGTGATTGAGAGGGTTGTGGCGCAGCAATTGCAAGTAGTCTTGGGTGAAACAGATTATCTTGACCTATTCCAGTCTGGGTTTAGGCCTGGTTATGGGATTGAATTGGCCTTGGTCGCCCTGATGGATGCCCTTTATTGGGAGAAGGACAGGGGGAGTGCGACCCTGTTACTCTTACTTGCGTATCAGAGGCACTGTCTTACAGTGGTTCCAATCCTATCTCCAAGGTTGTTTTCAGAGAATAGGATTGGGTGATTGTCTTTTGGCCCCCTGGCAGTTGCGCTTTGTGGTGCCGCAGGGTACCATTTTGTCCCCCATGCTGTTTAACATCTATATGAAGCCCTTGGCAGTGGTCATCAGGAGATTTGGGGTGAGGTGTCAGCAGAACCAGCTCTATTTCTCTGTAGCATCTGATTCGAGAGAGGCCATGCAAGCCCTGGACCGTGGCCTGGACTCTGTGGTAGGCTGGATGAGGGCCAATAAACTGAGACTGAATCCTAGCAAAACAGAGACACTAGATGGTTCCTGAGTTCAGATAATTGATCAGTTGCCTGTTTTGGATGGGGTCGTACTCCCTCTAAAAGAGCAGGTTCATAGTCTAGGGGTGCTCTTGGATCCATCTTTGTTGCTAGAGGCCCAGGTGACCTCAGTGGCTAGGTGTTCCTTTTACCAGCTCTGGCACGTAAGATAGCTGCAGTCATTTCTGGACCAGGATAGCCTGACCATTGTTGTCCGCACACTGGTAACCTCCACGCTGGATTACTGTAATGCGCTCTACGTGGGGCTGCCCTTCAGGTTGGTCTGGAAGCTGCAGCTGGTGCAAAATGTGGCAGCGAGACTGTTCACTGGGGCAGGGTACTGCCACCATGTCACCGTGCTGCTGAAAGATTTGCACTGGCTACCCATTTGCTACCAGGCCAAGTTCAAGGTTCTAGTTTTGGTGTACAAAACCCTATACAGCTTGGGACTAGGATACTTGAAAGACCATCTTATCCCTTACATAACCAGTCGATCACTGTGCTCTGCTGGTGAGGGCGTCCTGCAGATACCATCTTATCAGGAGGTCCATTCTGCACAACAAAGGAAGCGGACCTTTAGTGCTGTGGCACCTACTCTTTGGAATTCCCTGCCCTTAAATATTAGACAGGTGCCATCTCTGTTACCTTTTTTGCACCTACTGAAGACCTTCCTCTTTCAACAAGCCTTTTAAGTTGAGACCTTATCCCAGTCTGTGTCTGTGTTAGAATTGCTTTTTAATATGTTTTTAAACCTTTTTTAAAAAAATGTTTTTAAACCTTTTTTTAAAGATTTTTTAAAGGTTTTTAAAAAATGTTTTTAAAGATATTTTGTTTTAATATGTTTTAAAGTCTGTTTTTATGATGTTTTAGTGCTTTTGTTTGCCACCTGGGCTCCTCCTGGGAGGAAGGGCAGGATGTAAATCAAATAATAAATAAAAATAATAAATAAATTGCCTAGAATTATCTACTTTGATTGGAAGTGGCCCATCAAGGTCTCTGTCTTCCCAGGACTGTTACTTGAGTACCTTCGTTTGGAGATGCCATGTATTGAACCTGTGATCTTGTGCATGCAAAAGAGCCAAAGCTCTTTACATCACACTGATTTTTAGTTCTGTGGTTCCATCACAGGCTATTTAATATATTTGGAAGTATCTGCCTCTTCGTTAAATATTTTCCACTTTGTTAAAAACAATAATTAATTGGGTTTGTTCCGTGATTTGTGGATCTGTTCCTCCCTGATCACATGTCTCCTTTGATTCTTTCAGATGATGGGGGAGAGAGCAATAAAGAGAGTGAACACCAGAGAATGAAAACGGAAGAGAAACAGAAGTGGGGGAACAGGTCCATTGTTTTTGAAGGGACTGACTTCCATGAAATTCATATAGCAGAAGAATATTGTGAGGGAAACCAAAGGAAAACTCATAATAGGGAGAAACTGTTGAAATGCTCTGAGTGTGGGAAGGTTTTCAGTCAGCAGATATACCTTATTAAACATCAAAGAATTCACACAGGAGATAAAGCATATAAATGCCTGGAGTGTGGAAAGCAATTCATTCGCAGCTCAGACCTTAACTTACATCAAAGATTCCATGCAGGCAAAAAACCTTATAAATGCTCTGAGTGTGGAAAGAGGTTCAGTCATAGCATAAGCCTGAAATGGCATGCGAGTATTCACACAAGGGAGAAGCCCTATAAATGCACAGAGTGTGGAAAGAATTTCAGTGATGGCAGAAACCTAAAAAGACACCAAAGAATTCACACTGGGGAGAAGCCCTATAAATGCACAGAGTGTGGAAAGGGCTTCAGTCGCAGCCCGGAACTTAAATCGCATCAAAGAATCCACACAGGGGAGAAACCCTATAAATGCTCTGAGTGTGGGAAAAGGTTCAACCTAAGCTCAAACCTTAGTAAACATCAAAGAATCCACACAGGGGAAAAGCCCTATAAATGTTCAGCATGTGGAAAGAGTTTCAGTCATAGTACACACCTTAAAAGACATGAAAGAATTCACACAGGGGAGAAGCCCTATAAATGCACTGAGTGTGGAAAGAGTTTTAGTCAAAACATAATTCTTAAATCACATCAAAGAATTCACACAGGGGAGAAGCTAGATAAATGCTCGGAATGTGGAAAGTGTTTCAGCAATAGTGGAAACCTTAAAATACACCAGAAAATTCACACAGGGGAGAAGCCCTATAAATGCTCAGAATGCGGAAAGAGTTTTAGTCAAAGCATAATCCTTAAATCCCATCAAAGAATCCACACAGGGGAGAAGCCTTTTATATGCTCTGAGTGTGGAAAGAGCTTTGGTGATAGCAGAAGCCTTAAAGTGCATCAAAGAATTCACACACAAGAGAAGCCCTATAAATGCTCTGAGTGTGGAAAGAGTTTCAGTGTCAGCAGAAGCCTGAAAGTGCACCAAAGAACTCATACGCAGGAGAAGCCCTATACATGCTCTGAGTGTGGCAAGAGTTTCAGTGATAGCCGAATCCTTAAAGTGCATCAAAGGATTCACACAGGGGAGAAGCCCTACAAATGCTCCGAGTGTGGAAAGAGCTTCAATCAGAGCACACACCTCAAGAGACATCAAAGAACCCATACAGAGGAGAAGCCCTACAAATGCTCTGAGTGTGGAAAGAGCTTCAATCAGAGCACACACCTCAACACACATCGAAGAATCCATGTGAGAAGCCATATAAATGCTCAGAGTGTGGAATGAGCTTCCATCGGAGTAGACACCTTCAGTCACATCAAAGAATACACACAAGGAGGAATGCTGCAAATCCTAGCAGTGATTGGAATGTGGGAAGTTCTTCAGATGGAGCACACTTTCATTTTTCAAAGATGCAAACCCAGGATATAGTATGTAAATAATTATGAAATAGATTACTTGACCAATCAAACCTTAATAAGCAACTGTATCAGGACTCGAAATGTACTGAAACCGCAATTGCTGTGGCTCTATGGGCACTGAACTTGCGTGGGAGCCATTGCCTCCCAGTGACTATGTGATTCTAAATGGCCATGAGGATAGATGCATGTGTAAGATGTATTTTGTATGCCTAATATTATGTTTAATATGCATCTTGAAATTCGGCATTGACAGCAGTTTTTAAAATCTCCCCTGCTGTAGCCTTGGACAATAATGTTTAATTAAACAATGTGATAGTGTGGTTGCTTCTTCCATCTACTGTCCATCAAGAACTGCTCTTCAGCCCCTCTTGGCCTTTGAGTGCAATGTTGCCTGAGACCACTGTAGCTCTGGGCAAGCTGTGTTTAGGTCCAATAGCCCCTATAAAATGAAACAGGAAGAGGCTACTGGCAGACTGGTTAGGAGCTCCTGATTAAAATTTGGTTCCTGTACCTAAAAGTGTTGTGTTGCTTGATTTAAGGACACAAGAGGAGCCTGGCTGCTAAATCAGGCAAATGCCTGCATAGTCCAGCATCGTGTTCTCACAGTGGCCAACCAGCTGCCCCAGTATGAAGCCACCAGCAGCAATTGTGTGGAGGAGTTTGCCTCCTTTGAAATTTCTACTGTGTTGGACTCTTATGTCTCCTCTGGTAATTAACTGTTCTAGGGCACAGTCATTAGGGGTATCTAGAAATGTTAACTCTTTGTCATGGCTAGAACACACATGTACCCAGTGTATGTGGGGGTAATTGGAAGTCACTCATTACTATAGCACTTCCTGTTTGGGACGCCTCTTTGATTTCATTCTCCACTCAAGATCACTCTGGGCATTTTGGTCAGGGGGACAATAGCACATCTCCAGTACTAATGTCTTGTCAGGAGAGCAGACAGAGGGTGGTGATTAAGTGTGGAACGGACAATGGCTGGTGATTAAGTGGTGATTAACTTACACTTTGGTTTTGAAAAACTAAAGTAGTTTTAACTGGTTTTAAACTGAACTGAGGCTGAAACTTTTAGCTAAGTCCTACATTTATCATTTACCTTATATGCTATCCTTTTCCACTTTAAAAACTAAAACCTACATACACTTGCCTTTTTGATTCTAAGTTCACTTGTGTGATCCGTACTATATATCAGTGGATTTATTTTTCTTTTCTTAACTCTCTCTCTAAAATTGGGATTAAATTTAAATTTCTGGTATACTGTGATCCCTCAAGATTTCCTTGCCAGGGTAGAGCTGAAAACTTTAGCTCCTGAGCCTTGAGGGTTGTTGTTGTTTTTTTTAAACAGGATTTAGCTCCTACCACACAATGCCGTTAAGTGTGCCCTCATTACAGTTTAAGCTGATGAAGTAATAAATAAATAAATGGGTGATAATTACCCTCTAGTCACTCAGCTGCACAACTCACTTGTTACCTTATCACTTTGTCATGGGGACTGAGAAGGGGTGTGGCTGAGTAGGGGGTGTGGCTTGGGAAAATTCCAAGGGCCAGGTACAGATGTTTGGAGGGCCACTTTTGGCTTCTGCACTGGAGGCTCCCTACCTCTGCTCTGCAGTTGCCCCTGCAAGAAGGACGATCATGCCTTTAACTGACCATTTGAGGTTTCACAATCCAAAATGAATGTGTTAATTAGGTTACCCAACCCAGGATGTCTGTGTTATCACCGAAAGCTGTTTTGTAAATGGTCCCTAATGCTTGGCGATCACTCGTGACTGAGTAAGATTGTCTTCTAAAATAAAGTCTTTCCATGGGACTTTTGTTATGGAAGACGCCTGTGCGTGATTTTGTTTTACGTGGGGAGATTGGCGCATGATCAACACACAATCTTGACAGAAAAAGGCTTTGCTCCAGTGACATGGGTACCACGACGATTGGAAGTCCTTTATCTGCTGCAGCCTTCATCCGCCTTCACAGCCGTTGTAACACACATTGTTATCCTCTGCCTGTTCTGTTGTTGAGGACATTCTGACCCTGCTGGGAGTACATGACTCCCGACAGCATCGCTCATAGGGTTCATTGGAACATGCAAACCCACTCACCACTACAAGGTGATCCAGCGAGGGGGGTCCCTAATGAAATTGGTGCTGTCTATACTTTCTGTGTTTCATTTCCCTCAGATCTCACTACTGCTGCCCTAGGCTCCTTTCTGAGGAAGCCTGGGATAGAAAATACATAAGTATTTACAATCCCATGCTCCACAACCACGTCTCTCTCTGTACATATAAAATCTGAAATAATCTCTCCCCTTATATACCCAGCTAAAGCAGGAGAGAGAGCGCCAGTGTGGTGTAGTGGTTAAGGTGTTGGACTACGACCTGGGAGACCAGGGTTTGAATCCCCACATAGCCATGAAGCTCCCTGGGTGACCTTGGGCCAGTCACTGCCTCTCAGCCTCATGAAAACCCTCTTCATAGGGTCGCCGTAAGTTGGAATCGACTTGAAGGCAGTACGTTTACATCTTTTAAAGCAGGAGAGGGCCTTCTTCAGATCAGGAGGTCCATTCTGTACGATGCAGGAATCGGGCCTTTAGTGTGGCAGCACTTACCCTTGGGAACTCCCTCCTGTTACATATCGGGTGTTTTCTGTTGGCCTTTTTCCAACAAGCCTGTTAAATTGAAGTTTTGTCTATCTGTATTGGACCTGAACTCAGTTTTTTTAAACCTGAACTTTTTTTATTGTTGATGCTTCCATTGTACAATCCCTTTGGGATGTTTTGTGAGAAGCGACACATACATTAATTGAATCCATAAATTCAGGAGAATACTTCCTGCATCTCATGATGTGGGGATCTAAACCTACAACAAATCTGTTAGCCTTCATGGCAGGTGTAGGCAAACTTTGGCCCTCCAGATGTTTGCTGAACTGCAACTCTCATCGTCCCTGGCTGTTGGCCATGCTTGCTGCGGCTGATGGGAGTTGCAGTTCACCAACCTCTGGAGGTCCAAATGTTCCTGACTCCTTGCAGGCGCCACAAGCCTTGTCATTGTTTGCTGCAACAGAATAGCATGGAAGGTTCTGTTGCAGTGCAGTGAGTGCTCCTAGCAGAGATGCTGGCTGACAACTATCTCATACAGGCCCCAAAGCCTCAGGCCAAACAGAAAAACTGTCAAGGCTTTCAATGGCTACTAGCCACGATGGCTATGTTTTATCTACTTCCATTGTCAAAGCCAATGTATGCCTCTGAATGTCTTCCCAGTTGTACGGGGCTAATAAGCCCACCCATGTGCCCCACCTACCTCTCATGCAGTGTGAATGCTTAGCGCGCATGTCTGCCATCCACCAAGATGGCGGCAGGGGGGCTTAGCCCCTTAGGGAAGCCCCACCACCACCTTGGGTGATGGTAGGCATGCACACACAGAGCTCAAGGCATTCACACTGACGGGAGAGGTAGGTGGGCCGTGCGTGCCAGCTTTTTGAACCCTGCGGTGTCTGAATTGCGGGCATCTGGGAGCCCCCTCTCTGTGATCCACTGCAGAGTCCAGTTGTAGCACCCGACAGTGCCACAGATTGAAGAATGGGAGTGCCACCTTCCCACCTTTCAGGGGCCCCTCTGGGCTTCAGGGGCCCTCTGCCAATTCCCAACGTGGCCACCCTCTGGCACCAGCCCTGCTAGGGATTCCTCTTGCCTGGTGTCCAAACAATTGACTTATCAGTCACAGCTCCGTAGGCTGCATCTCTTTACCCTGGCCTTTTTTTACTTGAAAGAGATCTTTTTAGGGCCCACTGATCCCTTCATACATTTTAAAAATAAGACATTATCTCAGAAACTAGATGTCTTTTCCAGAGTCCAACAACATTAGAAGGCCATAGGTTCTGCACTTCTGATTTCCAGCTTTAGAACCAGCACACAATTTATAAGAGGCGACTTTTTTTTTTAAAGTCAGGGTCTTAAGGTGACATGTTTTATTTATACATCATTGGGGTCTTCTATCGCTGCTATTTTTACTGCTGTTATTCTAGGACTGAGATTTAGTTTATTTTGCTTTTCTCCTGGAATCTTATAGTTTTGTACTCTGACTTTTCTTCTGTCTAGAAAGGTGGGATGGAAATGTCGAAACAAACAAGCAAACATGCCAGTGAGGTTTCTGTGCTGTGTTGTTCTGTATCAAACAGATTCCCTGAAAATAAAGGGACTGAGCTCACCTGAGGTCCTGTTGGTTCCTTTCCAAACTCTATAAATGACTCTAGACACAAACACTCCTAATACATTGCTCTCGATGCCCCTTATCTTTGTTTTTAGACTGTGCCTCGTTCCAGGTGCACTGAAAGCTGTCGCCCTGGATATGCCAAGGAGATTCAGGAAGGCCAGCTGGTTTGCTGCTATGCTTGTGCTCCGTGTGCGGAAGGGACCATCTCCACTCAGGAAGGTGGGTGACTCCAGAGGAAAGAACAGCCCCAGAGGAAAGTGCAACTGCTCTCAGGGGGATGGGACAAATCTTGAAGGCTTCCTGTAACATTCATCACTGAAGACTGTTTTCCATTCCCTCTGCTATCTGAAATTAGGTTAAGAACATAAGAACATAAGAAGAGCCTGCTGGATCAGGCCAGTGGCCCATCTAGTCCAGCATCCTGTTCTCACAGTGGCCAACCAGGTGCCTGGGGAAAGCCCGCAAGCAGGACCCGAGTGCAAGAAGGTTGTTGGTGACTGGGCACAGACTCCCCAGGGAGGTTCATCAGTAACCAGCAATTATGTCATTCCTGTGCCCTGTTATTTCAGCGGCTGTGTATGCATGTAAAGTGAATCTGATTCTAATGATGGTTTTATCTGAAAGGAGATCAGTGTTGACAGATACTGATGTAGAGTTTTTATTATGCCATGTTGTAGATTGCCCTGATAGAGCAGGCTAATCCCCCCACCCAGAACATTATTTTTTTAAAATAAAATATTCATTCAGACATTTTCTGTGAAGATTTCAAAGACAAGGTTGATTACTACAATGGTGGCATATGGGGCTACCCTTGAGGTTGGACTTGAGGTCACAAGTTTATGGGAGGCAGCTACCATCAACATATAACAACTTACTTGTGGGACTTGCATTGGTTGCCAATCTGCTACTGGGCCAGGTTCAAGGTGCCGACACTAACACATAAAGCCCTGTAATGCTCAGGACTGGGTTACTTGGAAATTGCCTTATCCCTTGTATACTCAGTAGTAGGTTGCTGTGGTGTGCATGAGAGCTTCTCCTGCAAATTCCAAAGGTATCAGAAGCCCACTCCTGCTGCGAATGCCTGTTTCTTGATCTCTCCCACATCCCCACATTTTCCCAAAAATATTAGGCAGTATGCAAGTAAGGTTGTGAATGATACTGAAGCCATTTTCCTTCTCAGATGCAGAGCTCTGCACCATATGTCCAGAGGATCAACATCCCAACAAAGGCCAAGATCAATGTATCCCCAAGAATATCACCTACCTGTCCCATGAAGAACTTTTGGGGATCATCCTGGCTTCTTTTCCCTCTTTTTTGGTGTTTAACTACAGGTTTTGTGTTAGGAATCTTCATTAAATTCCTAAAAACTCCAATAGTCAAAGCCAATAACCGGGACCTATCATTCATCCTCCTCATCTCTCTCTTGCTTTGCTTTTTGTCTTCCTTGCTGTTCATTGGCCAGCCCAAGAAAGTGACCTGCCTTCTCCGACAAATGGCCTTCAGCATCATCTTCTCAGTTGCTGTCTCTTCTGTGTTGGCCAAAACCATCACTGTGGTGCTGGCCTTCCTGGCCACAAAGCCAGTAAACAAGGTGAGGAGATGGCTGGGAAAAAGATTGGCCAACTCCATTGTCATTTTCTGTTCCTGTGTCCACGTTGTCATCTGCACCATCTGGCTGGGTGTCTCTCCCCCATTCCCAGACTCTGATATGCACTCCCAGCCTGGAGAGATCATCCTACAATGCAACAAAGGCTCTATTGTTATGTTTTATGGCGCCCTTGGCTACATAGGCTTCCTGGTTGCCATCTGCTTCATGGTGGCTTTCCTAGCCAGGAAGCTGCCTGGGGCCTTCAATGAAGCCAAGCTGATCACCTTCAGCATGCTGGTCTTCTGCAGTGTTTGGGTCTCCTTTGTGCCCACCTACCTGAGCACGAAGGGGAAATACATGGTAGCCGTGCAGGTCTTCTCCATCCCAGCCTCCAGTGCTGGGCTTCTGGGCTGCATCTTCATGCCCAAGTGCTATATTATTGTGCTCAGGCCTGATCTGAATACGAAGGAGCATCTAATAACCAAAACTAAAGACGGTATTTGATTCTTAAACTATTATTTTAAATTTTTGACAACTAATGGCTAACAGAGCAGTAATGAAACCCTCATGCTTGTCTTAGGAATGTAGCTCCTTGGATGCTTCTCCTGTACCAGCTCTCTCTTTCCTTCACATAAATTATGAAAGAAAATAGTTATGAATGATGGAATTGAATGTGGAATGACACCACAATGGTCACAGGTCCTTTGGTGTTAATGATTTGCATGTATTACTCTATCACAGCCAGATTCCCACTGTTTGCAACTCAGCTTCCCACTGTCTGTAACTCATGTTCCACACATATTTTTCAAAGAATGCGGGGGTGGGTGAGTGGAATAATGCATTTCAGTGGCAGAACTAGGTTTCAACCAGTGATGAGCATGCTGGAGCTGGTTTCTGAAAACGTGTGCTTTGCTCATTCACAGATCTGTCTCATGTTCTTTAGATATGCAACCACTTGTTGGAAATATTTTCCCTTCATCTCATTTTCTCTTCCTTTGCATAGCTGCACCATACCTCTCACCTTTCAACTTAGCTTGTTCAATTAGTTTGGTTTTTTTTTAAAATACCTGTTCTTGTGCTTTCATGCAAAATGCATGGTTTTTTCCTGCTGACACACTTCTCAAACATGTTTCATCTTTTGTTTTTAAAATGCTGTATAATGATACATTATGATAATGGCATACAGTCCAACAAGCTATAAATTTCCCATAGGACAGACTACATCACAGAATCATTGTGGGTGGTGATACTGGGCTCCAAGAGTAATATAGTACTGGGGACATACGGTCATCCCTTGATCAAAATACTCAGAGAGATCTTGAGATGGAGAATGCAATCAAAGAGGCATCTAAAACAGGAATGCTATAATAACAGGTGACTTAAACTACCCTCACACAGACACTGTTCATGTGTGTCTGTGTCATGACAATGACGTAAAATTTTGAGATACCCTAAATGTCTGTGCCCTTGAACAGTTGCTCATGGAGTTGATCAGAAGGGTGGTGACCCTTGACTTAATGTTAAGTGGTGCCTAAGACCTGGTGTGAGATGTAAGTGCTGTTGAACTGATGGAGTGAGGCTGTGCTATCAAATTCGATAAATATGCAAATGGGCCATTGCTCCTAAAATCTAACAAAACTTCAAAAGGGGCAATTTCCCCAAAATGAGGGGTTTGTTAAAAAGTAAGTTGAACAGGAAAGTCGAGTTGGTCAAAGCTCTCCCAAATGCTTAGGAATTGTTTTAAACCATATTTTTAGAAGCTCCACTAGAACGTATATCAAGAAAGGTACCACCAGGCCCAAGGGGATGCCTGTGTGGATCATGATCAGAGTCAAAGAAGCTATTAGAGGCAAGAAGGCTTCATTTAGAAAATGGAAATCTGGGGATATCATCCCACCAAGATGATGGCTTAATCCCTAACCAAGGACCACAAATGATTTGAAATCTCTGCACCTCAACAGTGATCTTGCCCAGTAAACTGATGCACCTGATCTGCCATGAACCAAGGATCTCATCTGCCTCAAAAAAGGAATGTCATGTTCATATTAATGACCACTGTTCTCTGCAAGACGTTAATTGTGTCTATTTGAATGTTTGTGTTTTTAGCTCCTGAGGCAGGAGGTATATTCTCTGAAAAGCGTAGAGCACTCAAATAAATCATTTACATAGCACCAGAGCCTGTATCTTCTCTTTTTGATCGCACTTATTTATTTATTTATTTAATTTGTATCCCGCCCTTCCTCCCAGCAAGAGCCCAGGGCGGCAAACAAGGCACTAAAAACACTTTAAAACATCATAAAAACAAATCTTAAAATACATTAAGACAAAACAGAGTTAAAAACATTTTAAAAACTTTTTAAAAAGGTTAAAAACATTATTAAAAACATATTAAGCAAATCTGACACAGAGAGAGACTGGGATAGAGAGAGACTTGGTGATTTCCCCTCTTTGTTCCTGTAACCTGGGTCAACAGCCTCTTTTCAGATTTAAATTGGGCAAAGGTAGACACAGAGCAGGTGCATAGAGCTCCGTACCCCTAACCAACAGTCAGCAAAAGACCCAAGGGCTTGAGTGCTTGTTTCATGAGATATGTAGTCCAAGAAGAAATTATTAAAAAGAGCCAGAAATCTAGAAAAAAAAGACTGGGAAGGATCGCAAGTTTTTTCTGCTCCAGGATTTCAGCCCAAAAACACCACAGTGCCAAAAGGAGGTTAAACAATACATCTAATTGATACAAGAAGCAGGACTTGGGCGTAGGTGGGGTGTGTGTGTTCCATTCGAAATGGCGGTTAAGTATTGATGATAACTCAGCACCCTTAGTTTCAACACATGTCTTGGAGCAATGACCCCACTAATGAGGTGGTCTCCTGGCCTGTAATAATTAAATGGAGCAAGTTTGACGTATAGATTCACTGGGCATTTTGCCTTCTGCATCCCACAGACTCCACAGGGCATAAGCAGCAGCAGCAACATCATCCTGGCTCTGCCTTGAAGAGTTGCTCTGACGGTGGCAGAGTCCAGCGGTAGCTTCAGAAGCACAGGCAGCCACAGGAATCCTCGCAGTGATGTGGCCCCTGCCTACCCCAAATCTCTCAGGCCCGGCTCTCAGTGGCACTGGGGGTATTAATGTCCCAGTTTTTTCAGGCTGGTTACAAGAAGTTACTTCATCCTGCCACAAAGCCAGGGAATAGGGTGAGGAGATGGCTGGGAAAGAGTTTGGCCAACTCCATTGTCATTTTCTGTTCCAGTATTGTTACGCTGCAGCCAACTCAGAAGGGACAGGAAGAGGGGAGGCATGAATTTCAGGCGCCTCCGCAGTCAGAAGAAGCGGAGTTGGGGATTGTTGTGTCTGAGCAGGATCGTGCGGGAGGGGGGCAGCCTGCTCTCCAGCCATTTCCCACGAGTAATGCCCTTTCCGAGGAGCCGAGCACACCGACCCCAGTTGATGCAGAGGACTTGTGGGGGGAAGCTTCAGAGTCAGTGCCAGCTCCTCCTTTCCCAAGCAGTTCCCAGGAGGATTTCAATGAGGCACCGCCTCTTGACCTCGAGCCTGTTGTTCGGGAGCAGGTGTCTTCGGATGAACAAGTAGAGGCGCAGCCCCTGTCTCCTCGTTCCCGCCGCCGCGAGAAACGGACAGGGCAAAGACAGGAATTACAAAGGAGTCAGAGATTACGTTCGAAATCATTTCCTATATAAGCCGCTGCTCCCCGGGGGGGTGTTGCTGAGTCAACTTCCTTCACATGCTGCAGAGCATGTCTAGAGTATAGTTAGGGACTCTAGTGAGTTAGCACAGGGTTTTCTATGAAGTGCAATGCTTTTGATGTATCCATCACTCTAATAAAACGAGATTTACTTGCACACACGCTCCAGCCTCATTCTTTCGGCTCTGGGCCCAAGGTGTCATCTGCATCATCTGGCTGGGTGTCTCCCCCTCCCCCATTCGCAGACTCAGACATGTACTCCCAGCTTGGACACATCATCCTGCAAGGCAATGAAGGGTCTGTTGCCATGTTTGATGTTGCCCTTGGCTACATGGGCTTCCTGGCTGCCATCTGCTTCACGGTGGCTTTCCTAGCCAGGAAGCTGCCTGGGGCCTTCAATGAAGCCAAGCTGATCACCTTCAGCATGCTGGTCTTCTGCAGTGTTTGGGTCTCCTTTGTGCCCACCTACCTGAGCACGAAGGGGAAATACATGGTAGCGGTTTCCAGTGCTGGGCCTCTGGGCTGCATCTTCATTACCAAGTGTTATATTATTCTACTCAAGCCTGCTCTGAATACGAAGGAGCATCTAATGACAAAAACTAAAAATGGTGTCTGATTCTTAAACTATTATTTTAAATTTTGACAAGTAACGCTCAACATAGCAATAATGAAACCTTCATTCTTGTCTTGGGAATGTTTGCTGCTACAGTACCAGCTCTCTCTTTCCATCATATAAATTATGAAAGAAAGTAGTCATGAATGATGGAATTGAATGTGTAACGACACTGCAATGGTCACAGGTCCTTTGGCGTTAACGATTTGTATGCTTCACTCTATCACAGCCAGATTCCCACTGTCTGAAATTTATTTTCCACACGTACTTCTCAAAAAGGGCAGGGGAATCATGCATTTGTGCAGCAGAAGTGGGTTTCAATGAATGATGAGCATGCTAAAGTGGATTTCTGAAAAAGCGTGTTTTGCTAATTCTCAGATGTTTCATGGTTTTTGGATTTGTGACTACATGTTGCATATATTTCCCCCCTCAGCTCACTTTCTCTTCTTTTGCTTAGCTTCATTAAACTTCTGATCTTCCTACTCAGTGTGTTCCATTACTTTGTTTTTGTGTTCCCATTCTTGTGCCTTCGTACGGAATACACACTTTTCATGCTCGCATAAATCTCAAACACATTTTCTCTTTGGTTTTTAAAATTTCGTATGATGAGGACATACAATGCAACAAGCTCGAGATCTCCCAAAGAGCAGACTCCATCAAATAATCATTCTGAGTGGTGATAATTGGGCTCCAAGAGTAGTAGAGTACTGGGGACATGCTGTTGTCTCCTGATCAAAATGCTCAGGGAGATCTTGAGATGGAGACCAAGATCAAGGAGGTATTCAAAGGATGAGTAATAGGTAAAAACAGGTGACTTCAACTACCCTTACAGAGATACTATGCAGAGCCAGTGTGGCAAAGTGGTTAAGGTGTTGGACTACGACCTGGGAGACCAGGGTTCGAATCCCCACACAGCCATAAAGCTCACTGGGTGACCTTGGGCCAGTCACTGGCTCTCAGCCTCAGAGAAAGGCAATGGTAAACCACCTCTGCACACCGCTTACCATGAAAACCCTATTCATAGGGTCACCATAAGTCGGGATCGACTTGAAGGCAGTCCATACATACATACATATGTTTTTCTGTTATGACAAAGTGGTAAAATTTCTAGATCTGTTAAATTTCTTTAACAGGTGGTTGTGGAACTGACCAGAGGGGTGGTGACCCTGGATTTTAAGTGGCATCCAGGACCTGGTGCGAGATGTAGGTGCTGTTGAACTAATTGGGCTGTGGATGGTGCTATCAAATTCATTAAATATGTAAATGGGCCATTGCCTCCAAAATCTAATATGTCACATGTGACTTCAAAAGAGGAAATTTCCCCCAAATGAGGGATTTGTTAAAAAGAAAGTTGAATGGGACAGTCAAGACAGTCAAAGCTCTCCGAAATGGTTGGGAGTTATTTAAAACCACAATATTAGAAGCATACCTAGTATGTATACCACAGATCAAGAAAAGCACTACCAGGGCCAAGAGGATCCCTGTGTGGTTAACGAGCACTTAAAAAAGGGATTAGAGGCAAGAAAGCTTCATTTAGAAATGGAGGTCTGGGGATATAATCTCACCAAGATAGCGGCTTAATCCCTAACCAGGACCACAAATAATTTAAAATCTTTGCACCTCAATAGTGATCTCACCCACCAAACATGCATCTGATCTGCCATGAGCCATGGATCTCATCTGTCTCAGGAAAGGCACATTTGAACATATGTTGATTCATGGGAGGCTGCACAGTCTGCAGACTCTGGGAAGGACGAGTCTGGATCGACTATAGTGATGTGCTCGAATTCCACCCTATTCAGATTTGGTATTTGATATTTTAAAGGGAATATTGATATTTTGAGGTTTATATTTCAAAATATCCATAAATTATCATTCTTGCAATTGAGGTTTTAGAGGCATATATATATATATATGTTCTTTTTCAAGAAAACCAGCAAAAATTTGTTACATTAAAAATCAATACTCAATGACTGAGAATAATTTGGTACCAAATCTGAATCGGACAGAATTCTAGCACATCACTATTGCTGTGTGAAGAGAGACTTGCTTTTGACTGTCCTAATTTTTTCAACATTCAGATTCATTGGGTGGCGCCATTGGGTTCCAGTCTTTTGTGAGAGGGAGACACATTTCTCCCTATCCCCTCTTTCCATTCCATTCTGTGCGTAATCTTACACCCAATCACCTTGGCCCATCATGGCTGCTGTTTGCTAAACTTTGAAGTGGACGGTTCCTCAGGCCTATCAGGACCCAGATTGATAGTGACATCAGCGAGTTCTTGCAAACATGTTTTTCCCAGCTCTGCACCTGCCCCTCGAGCCACGCAAAGAGTCCAGGAGGTTGCAGAGGAGGGGAAACGTCTTCCCCATATAATTATCAAAATCACAGTGATCTATTTGTCTAGCTCTGGGATTTCCCCAAAGACTCTGAGACCAATAGCGTAAGCATCAGAATCACAGGTAGTATGAGGTAACTTCTCGTAATAAGCCTGAAGAAGAACTGGGACATAAATTCCCCCCCGTGCCACTGAGAGCCGGGCCTGAGAGATTTGGGGCAGGCGGGGGGAACATGTCAGTGGGAGATTTCCAGTGGCTGCCTTTGCTTCTGAAGGCCCTGCTGGCCTCCAGTTGTGCTACTACAGTCACTGCTGCCAGAAGGGGAGGGGGCAACATTGCAGTCATAGTGAGAATGGTGGTGGTGGTGCTGCTGCTCATGCCCCATGGAGCCTGTGGGATGTGGAAAGCAAAATGCCAAGTGGATGCATACAATCCAGTGAGTTATTACAGGCAAGGGGACCACCTCGTTGGCGGGGTCATCACTCCAAGACACGCTCTGTATAGACCATATGTCTTTTCCCGACCCCCCTCAACCAGGATTACATAGTAAGTGACCTTTTGCTCTCTAACCTGCGCTCCTGATTTTTTGTAGCTGTTAGGGACAACCCCTAGTTTCTGGCCATCTCTGATACAACTCTCTCCCTCCTTTGTATCTCTGTTGCCTTTGGAGGAAGATTTAGGGATTGAGAGGATGTGGGCTAACAAACTGAAACTTAATCCAAACAAAGCAGACGTTCTGTTGGTCAAGGGAAAAACTGCACCAGGGACGGGGTTGCAACCTGTTCTGGATGGGGTTGCACTCCCCTTGAAGGAGCAGGTCCGCAGTTTGGGAGTCCTCCTGGATCCTTGAATATCAGGTGGCTGCAGTAGCCAGGAGTGCTTTGGGCCAATTCAAACTGGTCTACAAGCTGCGTCTGTTCCTGGAGGCAGTTGACTTGGCCACAGTGACACATGCATTGGTGACATCGAGGCTTGATTACTGGAACGCACTCTATGTGGGGCTGCCTTTGAAAACGGTTCGGAAGTTGCAGTTGGTTCAAAATGCAGCAGCCAGAACGTTAACTGGAGCACGGCGCAGGGAGCATATCACCCCTGTGCTTTGTCGACTCCACTGGCTCCCAATTTGCTTCCAGGCCCAATTCAAAGTGCTGGTTCTGACCTTTAAAGCCCTATATTTTATGTATTTTAATTTATTTTAATGTTTTTGGGATTTTATTGTTTACAATTTTATTATGTACCGGTTTGATTTTATTTTTGTAAGGCGCCCTGAGTGCCCTATTACAGGGTAGAAGGGCGGGATAGAAATATTTTAAATAAATAAATAAATCTACAGGACGTGCACAGCTTCCCTACATGCTGGCTCGTATTCATGTTTCAGTAATTGCAATTGTTTCTTTTGCCCTGGAACTTCAGCTCTTTCCATGCTTAATTCAGCTTCTTGCTCTGAGAATTCCTCATTCTTCCTTTGTAGCTGAAAATTCGCCGTGAAAATTCATAATGTCCTCCTTTGGATTTTAATCAAAGGCCACACTGTTAATGCTTGTGAGCTTCCCTTAGGCAACTGATTGGCTACTGAGAGTGGTTCCCATGTCCAAGGAATTGGTCAATTGCCTGGCTTGGGTGGGGTTGCACTCCCCTTGAAGGAAGTGCCTTTTACCTGTTGTATCTAGTATGACATGTACTGTTAGGGATTTCTGGATACCCCAAAACTGTAGGTGTGAGGGATTGTGATCCATTAGGGTCCCTTCCAATCTACCACGTCACTCAGTCATGTCATGCGTAGGTTGGGGAGGGGGATGAGTTGGTGTTCATGAAGTCTTTCCTGCCATCTCATTTCCTCGTAGCATGAACTTCTTCTTTACTTATATATTGGTAGGAGCCTTTCCTTATCCTTACTGATTTGAAATCCAATCATTTATCATTCCAGATCTATAAAATCAAAGAATAAAATTTTTGGAAAGTACTGTATCTAGTCTTCTCTCGTTTTCAAAAACAATAGCTGGTAACCAACAAGTTGCTTAAGGGTATCTGTACACTGCTAAACTTTGTTTGATTTCCGGATTCTTCTAGCTAACTGCAGACAGCTGTTTGCAGAATCTTTTGCAACACTGTATGAGGTGGTTTTTAGCTCATCACATAGCCTTCTGCTAGCTGGCTTTTGGTCATGCTGAATTGACAACCTATGGTTTACTGCATAATATTGCTGCGCGCCTCCCCAATCTCAGAGCAGTGAGATTTCGGGGGTCCCTGCGCTCCTCCAGGGTTTGGTTTCCTTTGGGAAGAAGGTCAGAGATGACTGTGGTGTCTTTATGAAATATGGTTTATTTATTTACACACATTCCAACCTGAGCTCAAGATGGAGGGGTTCAAGGCATCTGTCATGAACTTGTATATTTTTATGAAATGTTAAAATAATATGCAATATCATGGCTCAATGCAAAGAACTCTGGGAGTTACATCTTGTCAGAAAACAGGCCTCGGGAAAGGCAAAAATGTTAAGTTTCGTTTTCCAGCTGAAGGCAGTTAGGGAGGCCTGAACAGAAGCAGGTGGTTATCTGTGCTAATCAGTAAGAGCCTGGTACTCAAGGTCATGCTGGCTTCTGAAGGTTGAGAACACCGTTGGGAGGGGGGCCTGCAAGGCGCGAAAAAGTGAAGAAACATCGAGAAGGGATTACATCAGTAAGCTCCTGGTTGGTTAATTAATCTTGGACCGTTGGGTTTCTTTTCCTTAAGTATAGGGCTTGAGACCCATAGCCTTTGTTCCCTCTGGAAGGTTTCCCTGGTTGATGCCTATGGGTATCCATCTTGCTGGTGGCTACCTAAGCAGGGTTCCATTGCTTTGTACCTGATGCTATTCTCTCTGAGGAGCGATGAGATTACAACCAACTACCTCATAAGTAAGTAGATAGGTTAGTTAGGTCATTATTTTCTTGTGTGTGAATTCTCTTCTGTATACCTGAACCCCTGATTGGGTATGTGGTTTTGAAGAATTGTTTGCTGCTATATTTTAATGTGCACTTATATTTTTGAATAAAGCTACTTCTATTTAACCTGGTGTGTTCATTGAGGGTAAGAGTGGTTCTGAATTCAGCACCTTGACCATTCAGCTACGTAACTACCAAAGGGAAAAGGAGTTAAGCCTAATTCTAATTTGTGGGGTTTTACCAGAGGTTTCTTGACAAGGAGTGTAAGTTTGGCTCTTGTCTTATAGGACCTTGGTTTACCTATTTTCTGGGCTCAGAGTTCCCCTAGCTCTGAGTTGAACCAGTGAAGGGGTGGTGGCAGCCTACTTTCTACCTTGCAGGGTTGGTGTTAGTTTGCACAGCCTTGGCAAGGGGAATTTGGTGTTTGGGTTCCAGAACAATTGCCTTAAGGGTGGGAATTGGGTCTGAAGCATGGTCTCCGTGCCTTGTGGGGCCAGTGGTTCATGACATTATCAACAGTCCAATATCTAGTTTTTCCATCGGTGTTACAAGAGGCATCCTATAGCCATGATGCAGAGAGCCAGCCTCTCTGCCTGCCTCTAGTCTCCAACCATTCTCCAGACACCGCTAAAACTACAAGCCTCTCCTGGACTCCAGGAGGGGCACAGGATGGATCTCCTGAAGAGTTTCAATGAGAAAAGGGTCTTCCTGGCCCATTCACCATTGCTGGGCAACAGACCCATTATCTTACCTGGCCACTCTATTTGTTTAACAAAGGAGAGACTCATCTGACCAGCAGAGTGAGTTCCTCATTCCAAGGCATAGGATTCCAAATCGGGCTGGAAAGGGAACTCATTAGGATCATCCATTCTAACCCCCATGCTCATAACAATATGAAGCCTTTCAATACCTATCAATGTTAATTTATGAGATGTCTAAAATCCTCACACTATGACCATACCTGGACTGGGAGAGCTTGACCATTGTGGTTGAGGCACTGGGGACTTCAATGCTGGATTACTGCAATGCACTCTATGTGGGGCTTCCCTTACACTTGACCTGGAAACTACAGTTAGTGCAGAATGCTGCAGTCAGATTGCTGATGGGAGTGAGTCCCTGCCAAGCTATAGCCCCTCTGCTCAGAGATCTGCACTGGTTCCTGATTTGTTACTGGGCCAGCTTCATGCTGGATTTATGAGATAAGAACAACTGTAGTTCTATCTGTAGCAGAGTAATAGGCAAAACATAATCGAGAATTTAAAGCTCCCCTCCCCCCATTAGATGAATAAACAGTCTTCTTTAGCAGAAAAAAGTATAAAAGTAGGCTTTACTCACCACCTCCTATGTTCAGGAAACATAGGCTTTAGCTTGGAGAGAAAAGGGTAGACAGCAGGTAGCAGATTTAGTCCCTGATTTGAAGTTCTGTTGTTGGAGCAACTTGCCGGCTGCTTTCTCTCCCTGTGCCTCCAAGAGGATATGCAACACTCAACCAACTCACAAAGGGGAGGAAAAGCAGGGGGAAGAAGAGTAGGACCCTGCACACCCCACATGGATGCTGACATCGCCCGCAGCTGCATTGCCACCTCCCAGGCATGCTGCAACTGCTGAGGGAGTTCATGAGAGCCCACCATGCAAGGAAGTGGCTGCACAGGGCGAGAGCCACTGGCACATGGGTGCAATCTCTCCCCTTTGCCCAGGCCACCCTGCCCATGGGCACCATTTCCCCTTCCAACTCACCATCATCCTGCTTGTCTTCCTCCAGCACTGCTGCCACCACATCGTCCCCCACCCCAACATCGTAACCAGGTTTTGTGTCTAAGGGGGCAATTACTTTTTCACACAGGGGCATCGGGTGTTCCTTAACTTTCTTTAATAAATAAATGAAACAAGTATCAAAATTTTGTGTTGTTTGTTTACTCAGGTTCCCCTTTCCCTAATATTAGGTTTGGTTCAAGATCTGATAACATTCAGTGCCAAAAATATGCAACCATGTAGAAATCAGACAGGGGGCAAATACTTTTTCACAGCACTGTATTCACCTTGCAACAAGGGCAGGTCTCTTCCCACCCTACCCCATACAAACATACAGACCATGATTTGGATATCAGGTCTTGTGATTCATGCTACCCTGAAATGGTCCTTCAGAATGTGACACATTGTTTTCGTTAAATAGAAGAAGGCAGCTGGACACCCCTGTTTGTTTGTTTGTTTGCAGTTGGATGGAGAAACAGTACTGGAAGATCCTGTCCTCCTTGTTTGCCATCCAGGAGATCAACCAGGATCCCAGGATCCTGCCCAACATCACTCTTGGTTACAACATCTATGAGACCTATTACAATGCAAGGATGACCTCCCATGCCATGCTAGACCTCCCAGCCAGTGAAGAATTCTCCCCCCCAAACTACCGTTGTGGAAGATGGAATAACCTGTTGGCTGTTCTTGAAGGAACTAATCCTGAAATTTCCAACCAGATTTCAATCATGTCCGGCATCTACAAAATCCCACAGGTAGGAGTTGGGAGTGGAGTGGAGATAAACTACATACAATTGTATTATGCTAACAAACAGATCAAGAAATGTGACATACCAGACAACCTCTTGAAAAATAGGTCGAAACGATTTAGAGGCAAACTCAACAGTACCAGGGCAATCTTTTTAACAATGTCAGTTAAAATAATTACTTTTAAAAGGAATTGATTATACATGCTCTTCTGGAAAAAATCGTGAAGCTTCTAGGGCAGCCTTTCCCAACCAGTGTGCCTCCAGATGTTGTTGGTCCACAACTCCCATCAGCCTCAACCAGCATTGCCAATGATCAGGGAAGATGGGAGTTGTGGTCCAACAACATCTGGAGGCACACTGGTTGGGAAAGGCTGATCTAGGGAATGGTGTTGTTGAATTAAATGCATAGTCATAGTCTCAAGTCTCTAGAGGTCCTCTCCACATACAGTTTACGGCATCGGCACATGATGATATATACTACATGATCTGAACTTACAATTAGTAAATGAACTCCAAACGTATTTATTGTTATCAACAGAGTTTATGAATTCCTTTAACTGTAAGCACTGTCAGCAACAAGAACAATGCCCACAGATGAATTGTCCTCTGATATCCTGAGGATGAGATGTTCTCTGGATCAAGTCTCTATGGGCCAATCTGGCTGCTAAATAAGATGTTCTCCAGAACCCTGTAAGTGGAACTGTACCGCAATCAGATGTTGTCCCATTGCACAACGTTCAAGGGAGGAAGGAAATGAGGGAACAGCAAATGGGTCTTTAGGGCAGGGCAGAGGAGGCCTGGGAAATGAAGCAGAAGCAGGGAAGGCAAAGACTTTGCTGTTAGCAGATGACGGGAATGAGCTCAGGGGGACTGGAGCTTTTCCCTTCCCTTCCCCTCTTGTGCAGGCTCTCCAGTGAGAGTCTGCCAGGCACATGAGGGAGGTGTGTGAGATGCCACCACCGTCTTTCCAGCTCTCTCTCCTCCTCCCAGGTGCAGCTCTAGCTGTAGCAGTAACTGTGGCACCCCCCCTTGGCACCATCAGACATCAGCAATGGGGGTGCAAGGGCTCGATCTGCTGCTCCCCTGAAACCCTCCGTCTGATCTTACCTTGCCTCATGGCAGGGCTGACCCAATCCTTTCCTCATGTTCTATAAACACAAGTTTAGGTATTGGTGCTTCTCTAATTTTTACATGTCAGGGTCTATAGAACTCTCTGCCACAATGATTCAAAGTTTCTCAATGTGACCCTTTTCCGTTGCCACCTATTCCCTTGAAATGCCTTTACAGCCTCCTAGTAGCTTTGTAGAATAGGATTTACAAGGGACTGGAGACAGAAATTAGGTACAGTACTGGAGACAGGATAAACTATTAACTGTCTTGTACATAGGAAGATACTGATATTTACTTTGGAGTCTTACATGTGCCTTGATGACAGTTTCTAAGGACTCAAGAGATGCTATTGCTAACTCCAGCCTCTCCTTAAATGGCTTTTTCCTTAGGCCAAGTTCCCTCAACCTCCACCCTGGCCAAACTCACCTCCCAATCCAGTCCAGGTCCTGGGGACAATCTCTTTTGGGTCTCAAAGCTCCTCCAGTTGAACTTCTGACTGCTTGGGCAGTTCAGTTGATTTTGAAAATGTGCAACTTTCTTCTAGTAAGCCCTTTACACACAGCACCCTTTCAGAACTACTCAACCAGTGGCTCATTTTTTCTGATCTTCACTACAAATTAAGACCCTGGGAATGAATGGCTTAATATTCAGGTCTTGGCTGTCCACTCCCCCCCCCAGTTTACTCTGGCCTTTGCCCCACATCTCCCTCATCAACATCAACATCAACATCAAATTCTTCTTCTTCTTCTTCTCCTTCTTCTTGGTGATAATATTAGTATTAGTATAATATCACACCCTTCTTCCCAGTAGGAACCCAGGGTGGCAAACAAAAACACTAAAAACACTAAAACATCTTAAAACTGACTTTAAAATATATTAAAACAAAACAGCTTTAAAAACATCCTTCAAAAAAGCGTTAAAAACATCTTTTAATAAAAGCTTTAAAAACTGGGATAAAGTCTCTACTTAAAAGGCTTGTTGAAAATGGATAGACTTCCTTCAGTAGGTGCCGAAAAGTCAAAAGAGATGGCACCTGTCTAATATTTAAGCTGAAGGAATTCCAAAGAGGAGGTGCCACCACACTAAAGGTCCATTTCCTCTTGTGGAAAGAGGAAGGTCTTTAATAGGCTCCCAAAAGATAACAGAGATGGCACCTGTCTAATATTTAAGGGAAGGGAATTCCACGGGGTAGGTGCCATCACACTAAGGTCCGTTTCCTTTGTTGTACAGAATGGACCTCCTGATAAGATGGTATCTGCAGGAGGCCCTCATCTGCAGAATGCAGTGATTGACTGGGTATATAAGGGGTAAGATGATCTTTCAGGTATTCAGGTATTCTGGTCCCAAGCTGCATAGAGCTTTGTACACCAAAACTAAAACCTTTAACTTGACCTGATAGCTAATGGGCAGCCAGTGCAATTTCAGCAGCGCGATGATACCTGCTCCAGTGAGCAATTGCAGCCCTGCATTTGGCACTAGCTGCAGCTTCCAGACCAACCTCAAGGGCAGCCCCACATAGAACACATTACAGTAATCCAGCCTAGAGGTTACCAGTGCATGGACAACAGTGCTCAGGCAATCCTGGTCCAGAAACGACCACAGCTATCTTACCATTGATACCGCTTGCTGGATTGTCACCTTGTAGTGGTGAGTGGGCTCGTGTGTTCCAATGAACGCTGTGAGCGATGCCATTGGGAGTCATGTGCTCCCAGCAGGGTCATCCATGGTGGAAAGGTCAAGGGAGAGGAACCAGACAAAGAACAATCGAAGAATGTCCTCAACGGCAGAACAGGTGAAGGATAACCATGTGTATATTACAACGGCTGTGAAGGCAGATGAAGGCTGCAGCAGATAAAAGACTTCCATTCATCATGGTATCCATGCCATTGGATTCAAGCCTTTTCCTGTCAAGATTGATCATTGTGCGCCAATCTCCCCACATAAAACAAATTTATGCACAGGCATCTTCCAACTAAATCAAAAGTCCCATGGTGATTGGCGAATGGCGACGGGGGCAGGACTGTGAAATCCAGAAGCCCCTAGTCATGGACTGGCACATGGGTGGTGGATACAGACTCAGGCATCCTGGCTCAAGGAGCAAGGCAGTTGAGTAGTTTGGCAGCTATATCCATGACTGAGCAGTCCTATTCAGGATCCACTCTGCTCACCCCATATGGGGAGGAGGCTAGAAAAGGTGCCCTAAACATAGTTTGCCTCATCTCTCACCCTGACTGGATCACCTCGCCAGTGGGGTCACCACTTAGCGGTCGCAAAAGACAATTGAATTTTGGAACATGGAATATATGGACATTGCTGGACAATACAGATAGTGAATGTCCTGAATGCAGGACTGCCATCATCGCAAGGGATTTGAGATGGTTTAATATTGACATAGCAGCACTTCAAGAAACTCAAAGAGCAGGAGGACAACTGAAGTAAGAAAAAGGAGGTTATACCTTCTTCTGGAAAGGACTGCCTGAACAAGAATGAGAAATACATGGAGTAGGCTTTGCTATTAAAAATGATCTTCTGAAGCTCTTGTCAGAAGTTCCTAGTGGCATTAATGAACGACTCTCAACTCTCCAGTTAAAACTTGCTAAAACCCAGCAGGCAACTATTCTAAGTGCTTATGCATCAACATTAGATCCTGATGAAGACATCAAGGAAATTTTTTATAACCAGCTGGACACCATCTTATCAGAGACACCTAAGGAGGATAAAGTTATCCTCTTGGGCGATTTCAATGCAAGAGTTGGGCGTAATTTCAATTTATGGCCCGAAACCATTGGGAAAGAAGGAGTTGGCAATAGCAACCTGAATGGCATTCTACTTGTGACTAAATGTGCAAAGCATAATCTTGTTATTACAAACACACTCTTTCATCAGACAAATAAATTTAAAACAGCATGGAAGTACCCTCAGTCAAAACACTGGCATCTCCTAGATTACATAATAGTCCGTGCCAGAGATCATCGTGATGTACTCCTCACTAGGGCCATGACAAGTGCTGATGACTGCTGGACAGATCACCGATTAATTTGATCCACTATGGCTATTAATATTGTTCCTCAAAGTAGGCTCCAAGGAAGAAAACCAAGGCGTAAAATGAACATCCATGCCCTTCAAGATCCTATTAAGCGAGCTTGCTTTCAAACAACTCTCAAGAAACATCTACTGACGGAACTCCCTGAAAATGTCGAGGAACACTGGATTAAATTGAAGACATCCATAATTGCAGCATGTGAACAAACTATTGGATACCAAACTAAGAAACATCAGGATTAGTTAGATGGGAATGATAGTGAGATTGAAGATATCATTAACAAGAAAAGGAAAGCCTTCCATATTTGGCAGAAAAACATTAACTGTGCTGCTAAGAAAAACATCTATGCCAGTGCAAAGGCTGAGGTCCAAGGAAGAACTAGAGAACTTAAGAACGCCTAGTGGATAAAGAAAGCTCAAGAAATCCAGCACTTTGCAGTTGCTCACGATGCACGGGGCTTTTTTAATGCCACAAAGGCCATCTATGGACCAACAAATCATGGTACAAATCCCTTATGTTCAATGGATGGTACCAAACTTCTTAAGGATAAAGAGTCAATTGCACTGAGCTAGAAAGAGCATTATTACGATCTCCTTAATCGTAACTCTATTGTGGCTGGTGAGATCTTCTTGCAAATTCCACAACAACAAACTAGAGACGAGCTTGCAGTATCCCCTAATTTGGATGAAGTCAGTAAAGCCATCAATCAGATGAAGAACAACAAAGGTAGTGGACCTGATGGGATTCCCGCTGAAGTCTTTAAAGAAGGTGGGCCTGAACTTACACAACATCTTCATAAGCTCATCAAAAAAATCTGGATGAAGGTTGAGATCCTGGAAGACTTTAGGGACCCCATAATTATCACCCTTTGTGGGAACTATTGAGGCATCTCTCTTCTTGCTACCACAGGTAAAATCCTTCCAAGGATCCTTGCAAATCACCTCCTACTGATCTCAGAGGATGTCCTCCCCAAATCTCAAAATGGTTTCCTCCCTTCCAGGGGGACAGTGGACATGATCTTCACTGCACAACAGCTTCAAGAAAAATGCCGGGAGCAGAATCGACCTTTATATATGGCATTCATTGATCTGACTAAGGCCTTTGATACTGTGAATTGAACCACTCTCTGGGCCATCCTTCTGAAAACTGGATGCCCTGATAAACTTGTGAATATTTTGTGACTCCTTTATGACATCCTGACAGCGACAGTATCTTACCAGCTGAAGCTGGTAAAAGGCACTCCTAGCCACTGAGATCACCTGGGCCTCTAATGACAAAGATGGGTCCAGGAGCACCCCCAGACTATGAACCTGCTGTTTCAGAGGGATTACAACCCCATCCAAAGCAGGCAACTGATCAATTATCTGAACTCAGGAACCACCAACCCACAGCGCTTATATCTTGCTGGGATTCAGACTCAGTTTATTGGCCATCATCGAGCCCACCACCATCCAGGCACTGGTCCAAGGCTTGCATGGCCTCTCCCTATCCAGATGTTATAGAGAAATAGAGCTGGGTATCATCAGCATATTGCTGACATCTCACCCCAAATCTCCTGATGATTGCTCCCAAGGGCTTCATATAGATGTTAAACAGCATGGGGGACAAGATGGTACCCTGCGGAACCCCACAGCACAACTGCCAGGAGGCTGAAAGACAATCACCCAACGCTATTCTCTGAAAATGGCCCTGGAGATATGATTGGAACCACTGTAAAACAGTGCCTCCGATACCCATCTCACCAAGTCGGCCCTGAAGGATACCATGGTCGTCAATGATATCAAAAGCCGTTGAGAGATCAAGTAAGAATAACAGGGTCGCACTCCCCCTGTCCTTCTCTCTTGTCCTTCTCCCGATAAACTGTCAAGGGAGAGTGGTAAAAATATGTCTGAAACTTGTCCTGCTTTAATAAATAAGCCAGTAAAAAGATCAGAGATGCAGGCATGGATTAATCAGACCCCCGCCCCCCAGGAACTATTGTGATTCTTCCCAATACAAATCCTAGATTTGGAATGTCTCGAAGATATGTAGCAGGAGCATATCAGACCTCGGGCATGACCTTTAATCGAACCAGACTGCCGTCTCCTCTCCCTGCCCGAAGGGTTGATGTGTTAAGAAATATTAAAACATCTTCAGAAACTCCAGATCTAACAGGAAATAATGTGGTCCGGCTTGAGGTAGCAACTTTTTAGAAAAGCAGGAAACAGCTGGTTTAGTATTATGCTAGTTTTATGTAGGAACTGCAAGATGAACTTTGAATGACAGCAACCGCTTGAGCGCACTCTAAGAAATAGAACCTTTTGAATCTTAGTGGTTTGATGGCTTACTAGGTAGAGAAACCAATGTCTTATTAATCACTTTTTACAGGAATATTATTAGCACTACGTAGTGACAAGTTATTATGTTGAGGTGGCTTTTAGACAGGGGAGAAGAGTATATAAGGAGCTTTTTAGACTGTAAGGGTGCTCGCTCTCTAACTTGGCTGCGAGATCGAGACCCAGGCTTGGTAAAGTATACTTTTATATTGTAATACCTGATCAATGCTCTTTTAATCATTCTTAGGGAAGGTATTTTCTGTATTAGGGATAGATAAATAAAATAGAGTTGTATTATTCATGGTTGTTCTTGCTGGCTCTTCTTCAAAATAGGTTGTCTCTCCTATAATACTAAGAAAGGTATTGGAGGCTCTTTTATAAGGCCTTGCTTACTCACAAAAGGAACCATTGTTCTTAGGAACAGTAACACAATTTGGGGTACAAGTGCCTGAAGAACAGGTTACCACAACATAACATCATCCATCAAGGTGACCAAGGCTGATTCAGTCCCATAATCAGGCCCAAATCCAGATTGGAATGGATCAAGATAATCTGTTTCATGCAAGAGTACTTTCCCAACTGACAATTATTTCTCCCAACTGATTGTTAACTTTCTTACCCTTACTTCATTGACTTGAAACTCCAGATTAATGAGAATGAATTGTCCAGGACAATCATAATGATTTTACCAGATTCATGCCCCATCTACACTTACTCAAAACAATGCCCTCTCTCTCTGTCTCCCCACTTTCAGAGCTTGTCTCTACACAGCTGCTACCAGACATGCCTGCTCAACACAGTAACAGAACAAGGTTTCAGACTTTGACACTTACATTGTGACATCAACAGAGGTCACAGAAATCTTTTTTTAAAAAACAGAAAACATAGGCAAGCAGACAGATAGCTGCAACCAATCTCTTTCTTTCCTCACTAGGTCAGTTTTGGTTTTGATACTCATATTCTTAGTGATCAAACACAGTTCCCTTTTGTCTACCGAATGGTCCCGAAGGAAGAAACCCAGTACCCAGGGATTGTCAAGTTGCTCCTGCATTTTGGATGGACATGGATTGGCCTCTTTGCTCCAGACAATGATAAAGGAGAGAGGTTCATGACAGCCTTCATACCTCTGATGATTAGCAGTGGGATCTGTGTTGCCTTCTCAGAAAGAATAGAACGAGAGACTCTGTACAGAATGTCTTTACAGGGTGAACCACCTGCCACGTGGAGAAAAGCCAATGCATTTGTTTACTATGGGGACTCTGAAGACCAGTTTGGTCCAATCCACACTATACAAAGAATGCTTGGTAAGATACAAACTGGGCCAAAAGTCTGGGTCACAACATTTTTTCAGGGCATCCACACTACCTTGTTTTATGATACTAAGGACTTTCTGGATATCCATGGTTCTTTGTCCTTTGTAATGAAGACTCCCCGAAGGACAAAACATGACCACTACGACTCATTTGCTTCTCTGCAGTTCTGGAGGAAAGCATTCAAATGTTCATGTTCAAAATATGTGATGCGTGAGGGTTGGACAAGATGCACAGAGAAGGAGAACCTAGAGACTTTACCCCAAGAGGAACTTGAGAGAGCCTGGTCTCAGGACAGCTACAGCACTTACAAGAGTGTCCACCTCGTGGCTCAGGCCTTAAATGCTGCATATTCATCCAGATCAAAACGGATTTTGACAGCAGGTGAAGAAAGTGGGTTGGGACTTCAAAGGTTACAGCCATGGCAGGTATTTCCTTTTTGGTCTTTTGCAACACCACTGCAATCTGGAATCCTTTTTAGAGCCAGTATGGGATTATATTTTATCTCATTTTATCTTCAGTAACTATGAATGTAGAAGCCATTTATAAATCATAAGAGATGGATGGATTCCATCAAGGAAGCCACAGACCTGGACTTACAAGATCTGAACAGGGTGGTTCATGACAGATGCTCTTGGAGGTCACTGATTCAAAGTAATTGACTTGAAGGCACATAACAACAACAAATAATAATAATAATAACAATACTACTTGAAAATCCTTATTACAATAATTTTTATTCAAATTTTCATAAAACATACAAAACAAAATCATAAAACATTCAAAGACAAAAAACAAAACAAAACAAAAATGATTAAACAAAAAAATAAAATGTTGACTTCCCATTTGTCGCAGATCAAATCAGTTATAGGTCTACAATATATAACAATCCTGTCTCTTAAATTATATTATAAAATCACTTTCCTCCAGTAGTTATCTTAATTAATCATCAAATCTCATAAACATTACTTTATTCTTTCCACAAAAAGTCAAAGAGAGGTTTCAATTCTTTAAGAAATATATCTATCAATTTTTCTCCTAATAAACATGTCGATTAATCCATCTCGTTAATAATAATAATAATCTTATTGTCATAACCATAGTCCAAATAAACATATCGATTAATCCATCTCATCAAAATCTGTTAGGTCCAATAATTTCAATAGCCATTATTCCATTATCCATATTAATTCCATCTTCCATCTTCAATAGTCCTGTAATTTCAGTGTCCAATCTTCCATTATCAGTATTCCATAATAATCTTGCTGTCATAGCCATAGTCATATAATAAGAGTCTGATGGGAATTTCCTCTATCCCAAATATTTTCTTGCCATCGATTCTGAATAAGTTGCTGAAATATTGTTGTAAAGTCATATCTCTGTTCTTCTTTTTTACAAAATGCACTGGCTCATCTCTTGAGAGTTTTTCCATTGTCACATGGCTGCAGTTAATTCCATAGATTTTCTCTATATCAAGCTCCATCACGTCATTCCAGTCCAGAAGATTATCCAAGCCATTGATAACTTTATCTCTAATATCTTCATTAATTTCTTCAGAGATAACGTTAAATTCCAAACAGTAGATTTTATTTCTAATATCCATAAACTCCAGATCTTTTTCCAATTCCACATTTGTTCCAATCTCCAGGGCTTGTATCTTCCCTTTATTTTTTCTTTTCTCATCTCTGATCTCATTCTCCTCTCTCACAGGATCCCCTATTTCTTTAGGCTCCTGCGTCATTTTGCTCAGTTCAATTTTCAGCTCCTTACTGCCCTGTCGCAGGGTTTGTTTCGTTATCTCAATCTCATCCATTATTTTCTGAAACATAATTACTTCCAGATTCTCAGCCACTTTCTTGATTGCCATTTTTAAAACCACGAAAACAAAACAAAACAAAAATAAAGAAGAACCACTTCTTATTTCAGCAACAATTGGGTTAATATTCCAGGCTTGATGACATCACAGTATAAACAGAGCAGCCTGCCTTATCTCTCTATGTTCAAGAATACAAAACAAATTTAGTTCCCAGCATCAAAACAGTTAGTGGCGTCGTGAAGAAGCAGATTCATCAAAATAAAATAGACCAAAAAGAGAATAGTCCCAGACAATATAATGTTCCTCAGAATAGAAATCCCTCTTCTGTTTATATCTTTAGAATGCACTTCCAGGACAGCTTTTTGCAATAGAAACAGAGATAAGCTGTTAATTTCGTGAATAACAGAGAAGAGTTATAGCTCACCCAGAAGTTCTTTAAAGCTGATTCATTTGACAAATCTCTTTTTGCTGCAACAATTTAAACCAAGTAAAAAAAATAATAGAAAGAAGGGTGCTTGCCTGTTAGTCCGTTTTCTCTTTGAAGAAAAGATAAACGTATCGCATTAATCAGATAGAGCTTGTTCGGAAGTCCGTCCGGCATTGCTGGCTGGACCTTTTCTCATAAATTAATGAAATCCAGTCCTCCCAACAAAAACAGGCTTTTGAGGTTGATCTCTACGTTTCTCCCTGCCCGGGAGAAATTTCATCAGTCAAAAAAAAAATGTTCTGACTGATTTATATCTGGATAAGCTTCTTTTGAGGCGGGAGCCCGTCTCAAAAGCAGGCACAAGCGAAGTCACCCTTCCCGGAAGTCCCAGATCAAAACGGATTTTGATGGCAAGTGAAGAAGGTGGGTTGGGACTTCAAAGTCTGCAGCCATGGCAGGTATTTCCTTTTTGGTCTTTTGCAACACCACTGCCATCTGAAATTCTTTCTAGAGCCAGTATTGATTGTATTTTATCTCATTTTATCTTCAGTAACTATTAGTGGACAAGTCGTTTATAAATCTGTAATAATAATAATAATAATAATAATACTTGAAAATCCTTATCCTAGATCCAGATTCAGTCCTTATCCTAGTTCTGGTCACATCGTCACATGTGTTCCTTTAGGCAGGGGAAATCTCAGTGGCTCTTTCTGTCACTGTCTTCCTTCTAGCTCACCTGCAGTCGCAGATACCATGAGGGTCCACTGTGGTACTGTGATGGCTGGTGGCTGCGTGTCACTGGGGCAGTGGAATTTGCTCTGGGATTTTGCCTTTTTTAAAAAGTGATTTAATCTCATGTAGATTCAACTGCTTATGAAGAAGTTTGTTCCATCTGCCTGCTATTCCTATGCATGGTTTGGAAAGTCCCATATTAATACATGTTCAATGGATAGGTTTTCATAATGAGAAGACATGATTCACTAGAAAAGACAATAATGCTGGGAAGAGCAGAAGGGAGTAAAAAAAGAGGAAGGCCAAACAAGAGCTGGATTGATTCCATAAAAGAAGCCACAGACCTGAACTTACAAAATCTGAACAGGGTGGTTTACAACAGATGCTCTTGTAGGTTACTGATTCATAAGTCAAAATGAACTGGAAGGCACATAACACAGAGATGTTTATTCTTCAACTTGGCACAAGGTGGCAGCTTAAACTTCTCATCCATCCATCCATCCATCCATCCATCCATCCATCCATCCATCCATCCATCCATCCATCCATCCATCCATCCATCCATCCATCCATCCATCCATCCATCCATCCACCCATCCATCCACCCACCCACCCATCCATCCATCCATCCATCCATCCATCCATCCATCCATCCATCCATCCATCCATCCATCCATCCATCCATCCATTGCAAGCATGGGAAAGATTACATGTCAAAGAGATCACATTCACATCTGAATGTGAAACCAAGTCCACATGCCAGGGCGGGTATGGGTCTCTCTACCAGAAGGATGCTGCAACCTAACATTTGCCTTAGAAGAGAAATGCAAATTCCCTCCCATTAAAGTCTAATGTACCTCCGTGCCAGCATGCTGCATAGACTACACAGAAGAAATTCCCAAGGAGGTCAGTTTCACTGCTCTCAGTGTCCCTCCACATTTCCATTCGGACTCAGAGAAGTGTGTGTGTGCCAAAAAATTTCCAATCCCTTGTGCTTCTCTTGAGGGCTGTTGTGCTACTTTGGCATTCCTGAGTTGTAGGAACAGTAAGTGCAACCTACACCTTTTCTATACAGATGTTGCCTTGTGCAGTCTAATAAGACTGGAAAATGAATGTTAGGAATCCTTAATGATGTAAGCCTCTTACGTATGTGTGAATGCCAGCAAGTTTGCAATCCTTTGTGCTTCTCTTAAGTCATCATTCTGGGAGACTTAAAGAGGTGGGAGAACTAGAAAAGCCTCTTCCAAATCTCTGCTCCATCCCCTGCTAAGTCTTCTATCACGGAGGATTAAAAGGAGGATGCAAGGAGACATGGGAAAGGCTTTAAGAAAGCCCCTGCTCTCCCATTTGAGCAAACAGGAGTGCAGGAGCTCTCTTAAAGCCTTTGCAAAAGACTCTTCGAAGTAGCATGTGCATACAAGTTGCCAAACCCTCTCCTCTTGCCCAAGAGGGGTGAAAATGGTCTTGGTCCCCATGTGGGACTCATTGAAGGGCTATGATTGGCCTGGAAGCCAGAGATAACCAATCCCTGCCCTATGCTAATTTGTAGTGGTCTCAAAATCTCACATCTCCACATTTGAGTTGCATGCTGCTTTGGTCACTGGGCCTGAGGTGCCCCACACCTTTTAAAATTGTGCCCTCAGTGTGTGTGGTGATGGTGCTCTATGGAATGCAAAAGGATAAAAATTTTATGCAACCCTGACATCATATTTTCTAAATGCTGGCATTCTCTCTGTCACTCTAGTTTCACACATTCTTAAGAGAAATCCACTTTTCAAATTCTTCCATGGGCGGACTGGGTTTTGACGAGAAAGGGGAGCTGACAGACAACTTTGATATCATGAACTGGGTCCTATTTCCTAATCAATCCAATGGCATTGTGAAAGTTGGGAGCGTTGAGGGACGGACATCCTCCAGCATAAAGTTCACCATTAACCCGGAAGCCATTGTGTGGCCCAGGAAGTTTAACACGGTAGGAACATAGGAAGGTGCCTAATATTACTGGTCCACCGAGTTCAGTATTATCTTCAGCAACTGATACTGGCCCCAAGTTTGGGGGCCCACTAACCCTAACCCATTTTTGTGGGTTCCTCACAGGATGAGCTACCTTCTTCCTCACTCATTTTGACCCTGCTTCTTTGCTTGCCCTCTCCATTTGGACCCAATCCGCACAGCCACCCAGGCAGAGAGGGCCAAAGTGAGGTGTTAACAGTCATCAACGATGCACTGAGGCCTATATGTGAAGTTATCAATCAGATCCACAGTCTTTCTCCTCTGAAGTCCCTCAGGCTTCTTTCATGGCTATGGCTGCAGTCTAGCAACCTGACACCTCAGGTTCTCAGCAAACCTGCTAACCCTTGGCTGTAGAACTCTTCTCAAGGCTGCCTTTCAAGTGACCAGCTTTCCCCCACAAACCTTCACAGCTCTAGCCAGTGATTTCAGCTCTTGCCTTTCTCAGGCTTTCCAAACCGGAGACTGACTACAACCTCCAACTCTTCCTGGTTCATTTAGAAGGCCAGATTCTTCCGCCCTCCTCTCAGCCAGAAAGCCTGCTTGAAGGCCCCACTAGCCAATACATTCAATTTTGAATCTATATACTGCTGAAATTCTGCATCTCCTCAGCTCCCAGCAGAAAGGCATGGCAGTTTACAGGTAATTAACCTTTTACATTCAACTATGTATAGATCCCATTATGCACTGTAAAAATAACACTTTATCTCAGAAACAAGATACCTCTTCCATAGATTTTGATAACATTTGGAAGGCAACAAGTCCCCACTTCTGATTTACAGCTTTAAAACCATTTGATTAAAAAGAAATTAAGGAACTTTTCTATTATTCAGGGTCTTCAGGTGAAATGTTTTCTTTGCATTGATCATCAATGTGTTTACTGCTGCTATTTTTGTTGCTTTTACCCTAAGATTGAAATTTAGTCTCTTTTGCTCTTCTACCTGGCATTTTTTTAATGTTGAACTCTGACTTTCCTTCTGTCTAAAAAGGTGGGATTAAAATGTTGAAACAAAGAGGTTTCCCTGCCATTTTGTTCTGAATAAAAAAATATTCCCTCAAAAAAATGGCCAGAAGTCTCTTGGGATTATTGGGACTAGAGATCCTGTTGGTTCCTTTCCAAACTCCTGGAATGAATTCCCTGGACGCAAATACTCCTAACACAATGCCTCATCATTGTTTTCAGACTGTGCCTCATTCAAGGTGCACTGAAAGCTGTCGCCCTGGTTATGCCAAAGAGATTCAGGATGGACAGCCGGTTTGCTGTTATGGTTGTGCTCCATGTGCAGAAGGGACCATCTCCACTCAGGAAGGTGGGTGACTCCAGAGGAAACATTAAAAACATTAGGAGATACCTGCTGGATCTGACTCCAGAACAGCCTGGAAAGAATAGCCTGGCTGCTGGATCAGGCCAAACATCCATCTATGCTGGTATTCATTCTCATAGTGGTCAGAGATGCAACTATGAAAAGTCTGCAAGCAGGACATGTGCAACTGCCTCCAGGAGGATGGGACACATATTTGAGGCTTCCTGGAACATTCATAAGTGAAGGCTCTCTGCCATTGCCCTGCTACCTAAAATGATGTTGTTGGTGACTAGGCTCCCCTGGGAGGTTCAACAAACAGGAGTGATGTCATTTCAGCACCATCAGAAACTGCCATGTCTCTTATAGAGCCAGTAGTAGGTCACTGTGGTCTGCGGGAGAGCTTCTCCTGCAGGTTCCATAGATATCAGAGGTTTGCTCCTGCTCACTCATCCTCATATTAGGACACAAACAAATATTCATGAAAGGGTGTTGTGAATTAACTGAAGTCATTTTCCTTCTTCTCAGATGCAGAGAGTTGCACCATATGTCCAGAGGATCAACATCCCAACAAAGACCGAGATCAATGTATCCCCAAGAATGTCACCTACCTGTCCCATGAAGAATATTTAGGGATCATTCTAGCTTCCTTTGCCTTCTTATTGTTCTTTACCACAGGCTTTGTGTTAGGAATCTTTGCTAAATACAAAGAAACCCCGATAGTCAAAGCCAACAACCGGGATCTATCATTCATCCTCCTCGTCTCTCTCTTGCTTTGCTTTTTGTCTCCCTTTCTGTTCATCGGCCGGCCCAGGAAAGTGACTTGTCTTCTCCAACAAATGGCCTTCAGCATCATCTTCTCAGTCGCTGTGTCTTCTGTCTTGGCCAAAACCATCACTGTGGCGCTGGCCTTCCTGGCCATAAAACCAGGGAACAGGGTGAGGAGATGGCTGGGGAAGTGTCTGGCCAACTCCATTGTCATTTCCTGTTCCAGTGTCCAAGTTGTCATCTGCACCATCTGGCTGGGTGTCTCTCCACCATTCCCGGACTCAGACATGTACTCCCAGCCTGGACACATCATCCTGCAATGCAATGAAGGGTCGGTTGCCATGTTTTATGGTGCCCTTGGCTACATGGGCTTCCTGGCTGCTATTTGCTTCACGGTGGCTTTCCTAGCCAGGAAACTGCCTGGGGCCTTCAATGAAGCCAAGCTGATCACCTTCAGCATGCTGGTCTTCTGCAGTGTTTGGATCTCCTTTGTGCCCACCTACCTGAGCACAAAGGGGAAATACATGGTAGCCGTGCAGGTCTTCTCTATCTTGGCCTCCAGCGCTGGCCTTCTGGGCTGCATCTTCCTCCCCAAATGCTATATTATTGTACTCAGACCTGACCTGAATATGAAGGAGCATTTAACAACAAAAACGAAAGGTGGTATCTGATTCTTAAACTATATTCTTATATTTTGACTACTAATGTCCAGCAGAGCTGTAATGAAACCTTTGTGCTTTTCTTTGCAATGTAGCTCCTTAGATGCTGCAAATGTACCAGATCTCTTTTTGCACTGTTATGAAAGAAAGTAGTCATTCATGAATGTCTAGTGGAATGTGTAGTGACCCTGGAATGATTACAGGTCCTTCGGTGTTCAAGATTTATATGCATCATTTTATCACAGCGAGATTCCCAGTGTTTATAACTCATATTTGCTGCCAGGCCAAGTTCAAGGTTCTAGTTTTGCTATACAAAGCTTTATACAGCTTGGGACCAGGATACCTGAAAGACCGTCTTACCCCTTATATTGTTGACCATTGAACTGTACTGTCACTGATTTTTATTTTCCATCAAGTCTGCAAGTTTGGAGAAGTAACACTGTTATGTCTTTGCTGGCTTGAGAGCAGATACTCCAAGGCCAGCCGTTGTCATGGTAACGTGAGATAGCAACTGGGAAAGTTCTAACAGAGTCTGTAAGTTGTGTCTTCTGTATTTTGCCTCTGAACTGAGAGGTTTGTCTTCTGTGTCATGTCTTTGAACTGAGAACTTCTCTCCTGGGGGGGGGGGGAGCAACTCTACATGTAATCTTAAAGCCTTAAGCCATAATGTCTTGTAGTAAAGACTCTTAACCTGATCTAATGCCTCTGTGATGTTTCTTGCTCAACTTAACTCCAATGTAACGTATGCTGTTTCACGCAACAATGCACACACGTCAACAGGGTTATGGGCCCAGATCCACAGCGCGTTACTCAAGAGTAAGTTGCTGGTCTGAACGGCAGACGGAGTTCCAGAGAGGGCAGCTTGATTGATTGTGCCAGACAGAGGTGAGCAGCATGGCTGTAAACCTGTCTGGGGGAGGCTTGCCGATGGAACGACTTAATGAAAAGAATTATGCCAGCTGGAAGCCGAGGATGCGGGCTTTGCTGATAAAAGAGGATTTATGGGACATTATAGATGGACCCCCTCCGGTGGTACTGACCGCGGCCTGGACGCGTAGAGATCAGAAGGCGCAAGCTTTTATACTTCTGGCTCTATCAGACTCTCAACTGTTACACGTGAGAGATGTTACAAACACCAAACAGATGTGGGACGTGTTGGAGGCCCTACATGTGCAACAGACTGCGGGATCTAAATTGTGTTTGGCAAGGAAGCTGTACCAGATGCGCTTCACGGGTGAGTGCGAAATGAGTGAGCATCTCACGAAATTCAGGCGCTTGTTTGCAGAGCTGACGGACCGAGGCGTCAAATACTCTGACCTTCAGAAGACCTATCTGATCCTGGCTTCACTTGATGGGACTTGGAATAATATGGTCATGGCTTTCGAAGCCATGCCTGACGGAGGTCTGAACGTTGCATTTATTGAGGAAAAACTGTCCCAGGAATGGCAGCGGAGACAAAAGGCGAAAAGTGCTGAGGAAAAGCAAAGAGCCAAGCTGAAAGAAGAAAGCAGCTGCAGACAGGAAAACAAGCTGGAGCAACAGCGGCTGAAATCTTGTTATGCCTGTGGGGCTCGTGGGCATCTTCAAAGAGACTGTGCAGTCAAGCGTAACTCCAGGGAAGGAGGCTTGAAGCAGGGAAGTGTGAACTTTGTTTGTAAACAGAAGTCTCAAGATTTAGGACCTGTTAACTGGATTCTTGACAGCGGTGCCAGCCATATATTAATCAAAGACAGGAGTTTGTTTTACACTTCAGAAGACGTGCAGGATTTTGTGCAACTTGCGGATGGATCGCGGAAGAATGTGGAAGCCCGAGGACTGGTGAGATTTGATAAACTTGGAATAATGTCAGATTGTTTGTTTGTACCAGAATTGGCTCATAACATATTGTCAGTAAGAAAACTGGTGAGTTGTCAATTTTCAGTCTTGTTTGACAGAGGGAAATGTTTTGTGCAAAGAAGAGGCAAAGTTGTCTGTCAGGGTTTCATCACACAAGGGCAGTTTAAAATGACCATGGGTGTGAAGTGTGCTGATGCCTTGAGTTTAATGGGGCGGAAAGAGAATGACGGTCAGAGCTGTAAAAAGACAGCTGTTAAAAGCACACAGCCACAGTATTCATGTAATGCAGTCAGGCTGATGCCTGAAAGAGTGCATCGCAGCTGAATTTACAAGCCACAGGGTAAGAGACGTGGCAAACGTGCACCTAGAGCACAAGAAAATGCATATTTCAGAGTTTGGTGTCCAGAAACACAGCAATTAATCCTGAGCAGAAGCATTAAAGTTGCAGAGAAGCCTTGGGATCGAAGGCAAACAGTCATTCTTACAGGGTCAGATGACACACAAGCACAAACATTTAAGCCAAATCTAGACATAAAGGTGGAGGGCACACATATTCCACTCAGAGATGCGTTAAATGAGCTCATTTGTTGGAAACGAAGATTGAAGAAACGCATGGCTGAGGAAATGGAGGATCCTGGGCACGCTGTGCCAAGCACAAGCACAAATGGGGGGGCAGAGAGAGCAAAAGCCCTAGTGCCTGAAACCGCCTGAAAGATTCACAGTGGGGGTGGTGACCAGTCCTGGAATGCATAAACAGGTTGAAATGGATCCTGAAACGTTATATTTTACTTGTGTTCAACCGAAGTTTGATTGAATAAAGTGTTAGCTAAATGTACAGAGATGTTCTGAACTGTACTGAAATGTAAACTGTATTGCAAGATGTATTGTGGAAATGTATTATTGTTATTGTTGTCATGAATTACAGACATGATGGGAAAAAGGGGGAATTGTTGACCATTGAACTGTACTGTCACTGATTTTTATTTTCCATCAAGTCTGCAAGTTTGGAGAAGTAACACTGTTATGTCTTTGCTGGCTTGAGAGCAGATACTCCAAGGCCAGCCGTTGTCATGGTAACGTGAGATAGCAACTGGGAAAGTTCTAACAGAGTCTATAAGTTGTGTCTTCTGTATTTTGCCTCTGAACTGAGAGGTTTGTCTTCTGTGTCATGTCTTTGAACTGAGAACTTCTCTCCTGGGGGGGGGAGCAACTCTACGTGTAATCATAAAGCCTTAAGCCATAATGTCTTGTAGTAAAGACTCTTAACCTGATCTAATGCCTCTGTGATGTTTCTTGCTCAACTTAACTCCAATGTAACGTATGCTGTTTCACACAACAACACACACACGTCAACATATATACCCAGTCGATCACTGTGCTCTGCAGATGAGGGCCTCCTGCAGATACCATCTTATCAGGAAGTCCGTTCTGTACAACATACGAAACGGACCTTTAGTGTGATGGCACCTACCCTGTGCAATTCCCTCCCCTTAAATATTAGACAGGTGCCATCTCTGTTATCTTTTGGGAGCCTATCGAAGACCTTCCTCTTTCCACAAGCCTTTTAAGTTGAGACCTTATCCCAGTCTGCTTCTGTGTTGCTTTTCAATATGTTTTTTAAAAAACATGTAAACCAAGGTTTTTAACCTTTTTTTAAAAAAAACTCTTGATAGTCGTTTAGATAGTTTGGTAGACAGTGCTGGGAAGGAGTCAGTGGTCGTGGTGCACGTTGGCACCAACGACATGGGGAAATGCAGCCGTGAGGTCCTGGAAGCAAAATTTAGGTTGCTAGGTAGGATGCTGAAAGCCAGGACCTCCAAGGTGGCTTTTTCTGAAATGCTACTAGTTCCACGCGCAGGACCAGCCAGACAGGCCCAGCTTCGCAGTCTCAATGCGTGGATGAGACGATGGTGTTGGGTGGAAGGGTTCGGATTTGTTAGGCACTGGGGAACATTTTGGGACAAGCCGGGCCTGTACAAAAGGGACGGGCTCCACTTGAACCAGAATGGAACCAGACTGCTGGCACTTAAAATTAAAAAGGTAGCAGAGCAGCTTTTAAACTGACTGAGGGGGGAAACCTGACAGGAGCAGAGAAAGGTCCGGTTTGGAATAAACCTCCCCCCTGGGATAAAAACCAAAGAAATGATGAAATTTTAAAAGGGGTAGGCCTAGAAGTAGGCATTGTGAGAGCAGGGGCACAGGATATAAATTCAGAAGAGCAAAATTACCACAGGCCTAACCACAAGTGCCAAAGACACTTGAAGAGAGACACTGCTTACAAGTGCCTGTACGCTAATGCTAGGAGCCTCCGAACCAAGATGGGAGAACTGGAGTGCTTGGTCTTAGAGGACAGCATTGATATAGTGAGCATAACAGAGACCTGGTGGAATGGAGAAAACCAGTGGGATACGGTTATCCCTGGATATAAACTATATTGGAAGGACAGGGAAGGACGTATTGGTGGCGGAGTCTCTCTATACGTGAAAGAAGGCATTGAATCCAGCAAACTCGAAACCCCAAAAGAGGCAGACTCCTCCACAGAATCGTTGTGGGTGGTGATACTGTGCCCCAGGAGGGACTTAATACTGGGAATGATCTATCGTCCCCCTGATCAAAATGCTCAGGGAGACCTTGAGATGAGATATGAAATTGAGGAAGCATCCAAACTAGGAAATGTGGTAGTAATGGGGGACTTCAACTACCCGGACATAGACTGGCCGCATATGTGTTCCAGTCATGACAAAGAAGCAAAGTTTCTAGATATTCTAAATGACTATTCCCTAGATCAGTTGGTCATGGAACCGACCAGAGGGACGGCAACCCTGGACTTAATCCTCAGTGGGGACCGGGACCTGGTGCGAGATGTAAGTGCTGTTGAACCGATTGGGAGCAGTGACCACAGTGCTATTAAATTAAACATACATGTAACTGGCCAATTGCCAAGAAAATCCAATATGGTCACATTTGACTTCAAAAGAGGAAACTTCACAAAAATGAGGGGATTGGTAAAAAGAAAGCTGAAAAACAAAGTCCAGAGGGTCACATCACTTGAAAATGCTTGGAAGTTGTTTAAAAACACTCTATTAGAAGCTCAACTGGAGTGCATACCGCAGATCAGAAAAGGTACCGCCAGGGCCAAGAAGATGCCAGCATGGTTAACGAGCAAAGTCAAGGAAGCTCTTAGAGGCAAAAAGTCTTCCTTCAGAAAATGGAAGTCTTGTCCGAATGAAGAAAATAAAAAGGAACACAAACTCTGGCAAAAGAAATGCAAGAAGACAATAAGGGATGCTAAAAAAGAATTTGAGGAGCACATTGCTAAGAACATAAAAACCAACAACAAAAAATTCTATAAATACATTCAAAGCAGGAGACCATCTAGGGAGACGATTGGACCCTTGGATGATAAGGGAGTCAAAGGTGTACTAAAGAATGATAAGGAGATTGCAGAGAAGCTAAATGAATTCTTTGCATCTGTCTTCACAGTGGAAGATATAGGGCAGATCCCTGAACCTGAACTAACATTTGCAGGAAGGGATTCTGAGGAACTGAGACAAATAGTGGTAACGAGAGAGGAAGTTCTAAGCTTAATGGACAATATAAAAACTGACAAATCACCGGGCCCGGATGGCATCCACCCGAGAGTTCTCAAAGAACTCAAAGGTGAAATTGCTGATCTGCTAACTAAAATATGTAACTTGTCCCTTGGGTCCTCCTCCGTGCCTGAGGACTGGAAAGTGGCAAATGTAACGCCAATCTTCAAAAAGGGATCCAGAGGGGATCCCGGAAATTACAGGCCAGTTAGCTTAACTTCTGTCCCTGGAAAACTGATAGAAAGTATTATTAAAGCTAGATTAACTAAGCACATAGAAGAACAAGCCTTGCTGAAGCAGAGCCAGCATGGCTTCTGCAAGGGAAAGTCCTGTCTCAGTAACCTATTAGAATTCTTTGAGAGCGTCAACAAGCATATAGATAGAGGTGATCCAGTAGACATAGTGTACTTAGACTTTCAAAAAGCGTTTGACAAGGTACCTCACCAAAGGCTTCTGAGGAAGCTTAGCAGTCATGGAATAAGAGGAGAGGTCCTCTGGTGGATAAGGAATTGGTTAAGAAGCAGAAAGCAGAGAGTAGGAATAAACGGACAGTTCTCCCAATGGAGGGCTGTAGAAAGTGGAGTCCCTCAAGGATCGGTATTGGGACCTGTACTTTTCAACTTGTTCATTAATGACCTAGAATTAGGAGTGAGCAGTGAAGTGGCCAAGTTTGCTGACGACACTAAATTGTTCAGGGTTGTTAAAACAAAAAGGGATTGCGAAGAGCTCCAAAAAGACCTCTCCAAACTGTGTGAATGGGCGGAAAAATGGCAAATGCAATTCAATATAAAGAAGTGTAAAATTATGCATATTGGAGCAAAAAATCTGAATTTCACATATACGCTCATGGGGTCTGAACTGGCGGTGACCGACCAGGAGAGAGACCTCGGGGTTGTAGTGGACAGCACGATGAAAATGTCGACCCAGTGTGCGGCAGCTGTGAAAAAGGCAAATTCCATGCTAGCAATAATTAGGAAAGGTATTGAAAATAAAACAGCCGATATCATAATGCCGTTGTATAAATCTATGGTGCGGCCGCATTTGGAATACTGTGTACAGTTCTGGTTGCCTCATCTCAAAAAGGATATTATAGAGTTGGAAAAGGTTCAGAAGAGGGCAACCAGAATGATCAAGGGGATGGAGCGACTCCCTTACGAGGAAAGGTTGCAGCATTTGGGGCTTTTTAGTTTAGAGAAAAGGCGGGTCAGAGGAGACATGATAGAAGTGTATAAAATTATGCATGGCATTGAGAAAGTGGATAGAGAAAAGTTCTTCTCCCTCTCTCATAATACTAGAACTCGTGGACATTCAAAGAAGCTGAATGTTGGAAGATTCAGGACAGACAAAAGGAAGTACTTCTTTACTCAGCGCATAGTTAAACTATGGAATTTGCTCCCACAAGATGCAATAATGGCCACCAGCTTGGATGGCTTTAAAAGAAGATTAGACCAATTCATGGAGGACAGGGCTATCAATGGCTACTAGCCATGTTGGCTGTGCTCTGCCACCCTAGTCAGAGGCAGGATGCTTCTGAAAACCAGTTGCCGGAAGCCTCAGGAGGGGAGAGTGTTCTTGCACTCGGGTCCTGCTTGCGGGCTTCCCCCAGGCACCTGGTTGGCCACTGTGAGAACAGGATGCTGGACTAGATGGGCCACTGGCCTGATCTAGCAGGCTCTTCTTATGTGCATTTTAAAGAATGTTTTTAAAGATGTTTTGTTTTAATGTATTTTAAAGTCTGTTTTTATGATGTTTAAAGTGTTTTTAGTCCTTTTGATTGGCGCCCTGGGCTCCTGCTGGGAGGAAGGGTGGGATATAAATCAAATGATAAATAAATAAATAAAATATTCCACACATAGTTCTCAGAGAAGGGGGTGGAGATCATGCATTTGTGAAACAGAACTGGGCTTCAACCCATGATGAACATGCTAAAGCTGGTTTCTGAAAAAGTGTGCTTTGTTCATTCTCAGATCTGTTTCACGTTCTTTGGATTAGTGACCACATGTCACAAATGGTTTTCTCCTCAACCCATTTTCTCTTTCTTTGCATGAAGGTAAAGGTGTCCCCGCACTTGTAGTGAGAGTCATTTCCGACTCTTAGGGTGACGTCTTGCGATGTTTACTAGGCAGACCACATATATGGGGTGGGATTGCCAGTTCCTTCCCCGGCCTTTCTTTACCCCCCAGCGTATGCCGGGTACTCATTTTACTGACCAAGGATGGATGGAAGGCTGAGTGGACCTCGGCCCCTTTTACCGGAGATTCGACTTCCTCAAACCATTGGAATCGAACTCCGGCCATGAGCTGAGCTTTGGCTGCATTACCGCCACTTACCACTCTGCACCATGGAGGATCTTTGCATAGCTGCATTAAAACTCTTACATTCCTATGTAGCAAGTTCCATTAGTCTGTTTTTTATCCGCGTCCTTGTGCTTTCATGCAAAATGCAATTTTTTTCTGCTCACGCACTTCTCAAACACATCCTCTTTTGTCTCTAAAATGTCATATGATGAGCTAGAATTCCTCCATAGGGAGGCTCCATCACAGAATAGATGTGAGTTGGTGATACTAGGCTCTAAGAGTTCTGGAGACATGCTATCCTTCCCTGACCAAAATGCTCAAGGAGATCTTGAGATGGAGAATGAGATCAAGGAGGCATCCAAAAGAGGAATGCTGTAGTAATAGGTGACTTCAGCTACCCTCACATAGACACAGTGCAGGCATGTTTCTGTCTTGACAAAGAGGTGAACATTTCTAGATACCCTGATTGTTTGTGCCCTTCAACTGTTGATCATGGAACTGATCAGAGGGGCTTTTGAACCATTTGGGGTGAGGACAGTCTGATCACATTGAATAAATATGTAAATAGGCCATTTCCACCTAAGTCTAATATATCACATGTGATTTGTAAAGATTAAATTGTCCCCAAATTAGGGGTTTGTTTAAAGAAAATTGAATAGGAAAATCAAGATGGTAAAACAAGTCCTTGAATTGATGGCAGCCTGTTAGGTTGATGCAATGCTTTTGAAGAGGCACCGGCAGGATGACGTAACTTGTTGTCACAAGTCTGAAAGAACTGGGACAGAAATACCTCCGGTGGCTTTGACAGCCTGGCTTGAGAGATTTGAGACAGGCAGGGGCCACGTCAGTGGGACGTTTCCTGCTGCTGCCTTTGTTTCTGAAGCTATTGTGGCCTCCAGTTGTGCTACTCAAGGATGATGCTGAAAGCAGGAAAATCAATGAAGAAATAATGGCAGATATCCTAGCTAAATTTGGAGCGGTTGTGGCTGAGGATTAGGTGAGATCTCTACAGCCCCTGCAAAGTGAAGTCACAAGTCAGATCAAAGAGATAGCTCAGACTCTTTAGGAAGCAAAGAATCAATCAGAGTGGCAATCAAAGCCTTTCAAATGCACAGCAGGCCCTTAGAAGACAAATGGCGGACCTGGAGGATGGAGGCAGCAGAAAATATTTGTGTGAGAGGGGCCTTGAAGGCTAGAGAGCCTATGGACCTTAAGAGACTGGTTAGCATCCTGTTTTCAGGTTTAAATTTGAGAGATGTAGAGCAGGTAAATAGGGGTCTGCACCCCAAACCAACAGTCAGGCAGAGACCCAGGGACTTGATAGTTCGTTTCACAAGATATGTGGGCAAAGAAGAATGTATTATTATTAAAAAGGGCCAGAAATCTAGAAAAAAAACTGATTCTCTCTGCCTCTGTCAGCTTTTCCAGGTCAGCCACTTTTGCCTCAAGGGAACAAACTTGTTCCCAGAGAACCAGGCGCTCATTGCACTGAAGGCACACCTGCGACTTCTCTCCAACAGGCAAAACGGGAAAACCTCCACACCCCTGCTGGCTTCCAACTTGGTATTTTGGTAGTTTATTCAGTTATGATATGGAGTTGCTATATTGAGAGCCTATAGAACTTCGGCTGTCATTTACAAGCCAAGATTTTTATGAAGCCTTTGTAAGCACAAGACCTAAGTGACTGCAAGAAATGGCTTGGCCATATCCTCTCCAGGTTATCAATAAGCTGAAATTCAAACTGGAATATCCTGACCAGGATATATTTCTTAGCCACATACAGAAGAACGTAAGACAAGTTCTGCTGGATCAGGTCAGCATCCTGTTCTCACAGTGGCCGACCAGATGCCTGTGGGAAGCTTGCAAGCAGGACCGAAGCACAAGAGCACTCTCCCCTCCTACGATTTCCAGAAACTGGTTTTGAGAAGCAAACTGCCTCCAACCATGGAGGCCATGCATATCCAGCGTGGCCGGTAGCCACTGATTGCCTTATTCTTCATAAATTTGTCTAATCCTCTTTTGAAGCATTACACATTGGTGGCTATTGCTGTGGGAGCAAATTCAATAGTTTAACTTGCGCTTCAGGAAAGACTTTCTTTTTTTCATGTCCCCTACCTTCAAACATTCCATTTCATTGGACGGCCCCAAGTTCTAGCAAATAAATAAATAAATAAATAAATAAATAAAATTAATTAAATAAATAAATTAGAGAGAGGGACAAAACCTTCTCCTATCCAATTTCTCCACTCGGGCGTAATCTGACACACTTCTCACATGGCCCCCCATCAACCTGGCCCATCATGCCTGCTCTTTGCTGAACTTTGTAAAATGGGCGATTCCTCAGGCCTAGTAGGACCCAGATAGACAGTGACATCTGTGAGTTCTTGCAAACATGTTTCTCTCCTGCTCTGGAGGTTGCAGAGAAGGAGAACCTTTTTATCCTTATAATTATGAAAATCTCTGTGATTTACTTGTTTACTCCTGGGAGTTCTCCAGAGACCCTGAGACTGAGAGCATAAACATCAGAATCACAGGCAGAATGAGGTAACTTCTTGTAATGAGCCAGAATAGATCTGGGACATCTGAGAGCTGGGCCTCAGAGATTTGGGGCAGGGGGGCACATCAGTGTGAGGTTCCCTATTGCTACCTTTGCTTCTGAAGCTGCTGTTGGACTCCACTTGTGCTGCTACAGTCACTGCTGTCAGAAGAGGGGGCAACACTTACATGGCCGGAATGGTGATATTGCTTCTGCTTCTGCTGCTCATGCTCCATGGAGCCTGTGGGATGCTGAAAGCAAAATGCCCAGTGTATATATCCAGCCAAGATGATCCAGTGAGTTATTACAGGCCAGGAAACCACCTCATTGGCGGGGTCATCAATGCACGATGTGCTCATTATAGACCACATGACTTTTCCCACTCCCCCTTAACCAGGATTATTGAGTAAGTGACTTTTCCCAACCAGCACTTCTGATTTTCTGTAGTTACCAGGGACAGCCTCTCATTTATGGCCATCTCTGATAAAACACTCTCCCTCCTTTGTCCCTGTGTTGTCTTTGGAGAAAGATTTAGGGATTTAGAGGCAGCATCTGAGTGCATAGCTGGCCTCTTGGTGTCCTGTGTTTGGGGAGGTTAATTCTGAAAAAGAAGGAAGGCTTTATACCCTAGCATCTGCCCTCCATGACCTGAGTTGATTATCACCTATTAGTTCCCTAATTTTAACCACAAAGACTCCATATACGTAGCCCCTGTTTCCTATGCTTGATTTGTGGTTACAAACCATGAAGCCTTCCCTGCCATCTCATTTCCTTGTAGCATGACCTACTACTTTACTTATTTATTGGTGGGGGTCTTTCCTTATCCTTATTGATTTGAAATCTAATCATTTATTCTTCTATATATCTATAAAATCAAAGTATAAAATTTTGGAAACTACTGTACCTAGTCTTCTCTCATTTTCAAAAACAATAGCTGGTGACTGACAGGTTGCTCAAAGGTATCCATGCATTGCTAAACATTGTGGTTGCCCTGTGAATGGATGTTCCAGATGCTTCTAGCTGATCACAGACAGCTGTTTGCAGAATATTTTGCAACACTGTATGAGGTGGTTTTTAGCTCATCAGGTAGCCTTCTGCTAGCTGGCTTTTACTCATGTCAAGTTGAAAACCTATGGTTTACTGCATAAGATCCAGCCTTTCAATATCTATCCATATTAACTTCATTTATAAAATGCATAAAATCCTCACACTATGATTTTTCCTGGACCAGGAGAGCTTGACCACTGTGGTTGAGGGACTGGGCAGTTCAGCACTAGATTACCGCAATGCACTCTATGTGGGGCTTCCCTTACACTTGACCCAGAAACTGCAGTTAGCGCAGAATGCTGCAGTCAGATTGCTGACAGGAGTGAATCCCTGTCAACATAGAACCCCTCTACTTAGAGATCTGCACTGATTGCTGATTTGTTACTGGGCCAGGTTCATGTTGTGTTTATGAGATATGAACAACTGTAGTTCTATCTCTAGCAGAGTAAAATTGGCAAAACAGCACTGAGAATTAAACAGCCCACCTCTCCTTCATTAGACGAATAAAGAAACAGAGTGTTCTTTAGAGAAAAAAAATGTATAAGAGCAGTCTTTACTCACCATCTCCTATGTTCAGGAAACATAGGCTTTAGCTTGGAGAGAAAAGGGTTGAAAATAGGTAGCAGATTTCGTCCATGATTAAACATTTTTTTACAAAAAACTTTTTTAAAAAGTTATTTTTAAAGCTTTTTTCCAAAATGTTTTTAAAGATGTTTTGTTTAACTATATTTAAAGTCTGTTTTTATGATATTTTAGTGCTTTTGTTTGCCCCCCTGGGCTCCTACTGGGAGGAAGGGCGGGATAGTAATAAATTAAGAAATAAAAAATAATATAATATAATATAATATAATATAATATAATATAATATAATATTAGGAGAAATTGCTTGCAAAAATCTGTATGTTAGTCAAAACTTTCCCACGGTGAAAAATTCCCTGGGAATGCAGTAATTATTGAACTATTGCCTTAATATCTCGTGCAAATAAAGTAATGCTCAAGATTTTACAACAAAGGCTCTTACCATATATGGAGTGAGAAAAGCCAGAAGTCCAAGCTGGATTTAGAAAGGGAAGAGACACCAGAGATCATATCACAAACATACATTGGATTATGGAACGGACCAAGGAATTTCAGAAGGAAATCACCCTGTGCTTTATACATTACAGCAAAGCCTTTGATTGTGTAGATGTGAAAGCTGGACAGTGAAAAAAGCGAATAAGAGAAAAAGATGAAACTGTGCTTATCATACCTTGGACACATCATGAGAAGACATGATTCACTAAAAAAGACCATAATGCTGGGAAAAACAGAAGGGAGCAGAAAAAGGGGAAGGCCAAACAAGAGATGGATTGATTCCATAAAGGAAGCCACAGACCTATACTTACAAGATCTGAACAGGGTGGTTCATAACAGATGCTCTTGGAGGTCACTGATTCATAGGGTCACCATAAGTCGTAGTTGACTTGAAGGCACATAACGACAACAGTCAAAACTGCAGAGAAAAATGTGTTCATTAAGAGAAATTCACACCGGCAGAGCAGTTCAACTCAGTGGAAGTCAGTGGAACTGTAGCTGGAGGAAGAGGAGCCGGCGGAAAGGTCCGCTGCATCCAATTGCCATTCAGGAGCCTCTGGGCTAGCTGAACTCCAGCTCAACCAGCATTTTCATTGTCATGAAATATAGCTGTTGCAGTTGCAAAGCGTCCTAGTATATTGCTAAGTTTGGCAATCCCCCTCTCCCTGTTCAGGTTATGTGTTGCGAGCTTTACTTCCATTCTCTGAGATAACTGGGGTTAGAACTGTAGCTTCAATTATTATCGTTCCATTGTACAAGGCTGAATGCTCAGTTTCAGCACAGGGGCTCCACATTTTTTAAAACCAGCCAGGGCCAGGAAAGCTACTGCAACCTTTGCAGTGATTTCCCAGTACTCCACAAACCTTTAAATACAATGTTTATTCTTTGTAGATTGTGTGCTGTTTTCCAACAATGGAACTTACATCTCCCAATTTTTGTTCTGAAGCGACACATAATATTCACCTTGCAACGGGGCAGGTCTTTTCCCACCCTACCCCACACAAACATACAGACCATGATCTTGTGACATCTATGTTGCCCTGAAATGGGTCCTTAAGAATGTGACATGTTGTTTCATTGAATGGAGGATGGCAGTCTGATAACTTTGTTTTATTATTTCATTATATGCAGTTGGGTTAATAAGGAGTACTGGCAGATGTTGTCCTTCTTGTTTGCCATCCAGGAGATCAACCAGGATCCCAGGATCCTGCCCAATGTTACCCTCGGTTACAACATCTATGAGACCTGTTTCAATGCAAGGATGACCTCCGATGCCATGCCAGACTTCTTTGCTGGTGGAGAAAACAACATTCCAAACTACCATTGTGGAAGATGGAAGTACCTGTTGGCTGTTCTTGAAGGAACTAATTCTGAAATTTCCAACCAGATTTCAATCATGTCTGGCCTTTACAAAATCCCACAGGTAGGAGTTGGGCAGGGAAAGGAGTCAAACTGCAAATAATCGTATTATGCTGATAACAGACAACAGATCAAGGAATAATAATAATAATAATAATAATAATAATAATAATAATAATTTAAACAGATCAAGGAATGTAACATATCAAACAACTTCTCAAGAGATAGGTCCAAAAGATTAAGTAGGAAACTCAATGATATCCTGGCAATCTTTTTAACATTAAGTCAGTTAAAATAATTGCTTGTAAAAGGAACTCATTATATATGCTCTTGTGCAAAAAATCTTAAAGCATCTAGGGAATGGTGGTGGTGAATGAAATGCATAGTCATAGTCTCAGGGCTCTAGAGGTCTGCCGCACATACAGTTTAGGGCATAGCGCATGATGATATATATGCATGTTCTGAATTACAGTTAGTAAATGAACTGAAAACATATTTATTGTTATCAACAAGTTTTATGAATTCTTTAACTATAAGCTCCCTTGGCAACAAGAACAATGCCCACAAGTAGAGTGATATCCTTAGGATGAGATATTCTGTGGATCAAGTCATTATGGAGCAATCTGGCCCATCTAAGAGCAATCTAAGATGTTCTCCAGATCCCTGTAAATGGAACCTTACCACCACCAGATGTTCTCCCAATGAGCAACACTCAAAGGGAGGAAGGAAATGAGGGGAAAGGAAATGGGTCTTTAGGACCCCAGAAACAGGGCAGATGAGAATAGGGAATGAGAGAGAAGCAGGGAAAGTAAGACTTTGCAGTTAACAGATAATGGGAATGAGCTCCGGGGACTGGAGCTTTTGCCTTCCCTTCCCCTCTTGTGCAGGCTCTCCAGTGAGAGTCTGCCAGGCCCATGAGGGAGGTGTGTGGGCTACCACCACCGTCTTTCCACCTCTCTCTCCTCCTTCAAGGTGCAGCTCTAGCTGTGGCAGTAACTGCGGCACCCCCCTTGGCAATGTCAGACATCAGCAGTGGGGGTGCAAGCGCTCGATATGCTGCTCCCCTCAAACCCTCCATCAGCGATCTCACCTTGCGTCATGGCAGGGCTGGCCCAGTCTTTTCCTTGGACTCATCTTTTATAAACACAAGTTCAGGTATTGGTGCTTCTCTATTTTTTATATGTCAGGGTCTGTGGAACTCCCTGCCACAATAATTCAAAGTTTCTCAATGTGACCTTTTTCCGTTGCCACCTATTCCCTTAAAATGCCTTTACAGCCTCCTAGTAGCTTCGTAGAATGGGATTAGGTAGAGAGGGACACCAACTCTGCAGACAGGATCAACTATTAGCTATCTTGTACAGAAGGAGATACTGATATTTGCTTTGGAGTCTTAAATGTGCCTTGATGATAGTTTCTAAGGACTCAAGAGATGCTATTGCTAACTCCAGCCTCTCCTTAAGTGGCTGTTTCCTTAGGCCAAATTCCCTCAACCTCCACCCTGGCCAAATTCACCTCCCAACCCAGTCCAGGTCCTGGAGACAATCTGTTTCAGGCCTCAAAGCTTCTCCAGTTGAATTTCTGAATCTTTGGGCAGTCCAGTTGATTTTAAAAATGTGCAACCTCCTTCTGGTAAGGCCTTTATACACAGCAACCTTTCAGAACTACTCAACCAGTGGCTCCATTTTTCTGATCTTCCCTACAAATTAAGACACTGGGAATGAATGGCTTAATATTCAGGTCTTGGGTGTCCACTCCACCCCGAGTTTACTCTGGCCTTTGCCCCACATCTCCCTCATCAACTTCTTCTTCTTCTTCTTGCTGATAATTAGTATTAGTATTAGTATTAGTATTGGTATTGGTATTGGTATTGGTATTGGTATTGGTATTGGTATTGGTATTAGTATTAGTATTAGTATTAGTATTATATCCAACCCTTCCTCCCAGTAGGAACCCAGGGTGGCAAACAAAAACACTAAAAACACTAAAACATCTTAAAATATATTAAAATAAATATATAAATAAAACAAAACAGCTTTAAAAGCATCTTTTAAAAAAAGCTTTAAAAACGTATTTTAATAAAAGCTTTAAAAACATCTTTAAAAACTGGGTATCTAAGGGGTAAGATGATATTGACTGGGTATATAAGAGGTAAGATGATCTTTCAGGTATTCAGGTATTTTGGTCCCAAGCTGCATAGAGCTTTGTACACCAAATCCAAAACCTTGAACCTGACCCAATAGCTAATGGGCAGCCAGTGCAATTCTTTCAGCAGTGGTGAAGCAATTGCACCTCTGCATTTGGCACCAGCTGCAGCTTCCAGACCAACCTCAAGGACAGCTCCACATAGAGTGCATTACAGTAATCCAGCCTAGAGGTTACCAGTGCATGGACAACTGTGGTCAGGCTCTCCCAGTCCAGAAACAGCTGCAGCTGTCTTACCAGCCAAAGGCACTCCTAGGCACTGAGGTCACCTGGGCCTCTAGCGACAAAGATGGGTCCAGGAGCACCCCCAGACTATGAACCTGCTGTTTCAGAGGGAGTACAACCCTATCCAAAGCAGTCAACTGATCAAGTATCTGAACTCGGGAACCACCAACCCTATGTCTTGCTAGGATTCAGACTCAGTTTATTGGCCATCATTGAGCCCACCACCATCCAGGCACTGGTCCAGGGCTTGCATGGCCTCTCCCGATTCAGATGTTACAGAGAAATAAAGTTGGGTATCATCAGCGTATTGCTGACACCTTACCCCAAATCTCCTGATGACTGCTCCCAAGGGCTTCATATAGATGTTTAACAGCATGGGGGACAAGATGGTACCCTGCAGCACCCCACGGCACAACTGCTAGGGGGCTGAAAGACAGTCACCCGATGCTATTCTCTGAAAATGACCCTGAAGATAGGATTGGAACCACAGTAAAACAGTGCCTCCGATACCCATCTCACCAAGTTGGCCCAGAGAGATACCATGGTCAATGGTATCAAAAGCCATTGAAAGATCAAGTAAGAATAACAGGGTCACACTCCCCCTGTCCTTCTCTCAATAAACGTCATCAATCAGGACAATCAAGGCCGATTCAGTCCCAAAATCAGGCCCAAACCCAGATTGGAATGGGCAGATATAATCATTTCATGCAAGAGTACTTTCCCAACTAACGGTTATTTCTCCCAACTGATTGTCATCTTTCTTACCCTTACTGCACTGACTAGAAACTCCAGATTAATCAGAATGAATTTCCCACTACAATCATAATAATTTTACCAGATTCATGCCCCATGTATACTTACTCAAAACAATGTCCCTTCTCTCCATCTCCCCACTTTAAGAGCTTGTCTCTACACAGCTGCTACCAAACATGCCTGCTCAACACAGGAGCAGAACAAGGTTTCAGACTTTGACACACTCTGACATGAACAGAGGTCACAGAAATCTTTTTTTCCCAAAACATGAAACATAGACAGGCAGGCAGACAGACAGCCACAACCAATCTCTTCCTTTGCTCACCAGGTCAGTTTTGGTTTTGATACTCTTAGTGATCAAACCCAGTTCCCTTTTGTCTACCGGATGGTCCTGAAGGAAGGAACCCAGTACTTGGGGATTATCAAGTTGCTCCTGCATTTTGGATGGATGTGGATTGGCCTCTTTGCTCCAGACAATGATAATGGAGAGAAGTTCATGACAGCCTTCACATCTCTGATGATTAGCAGTGGGATCTGTGTTGCCTTCTAAGAAAGAGTAGAACGAGAGACTCTCTACAGAATGTCTTTACAGGGTGAACCACCTGCCACGTGGAGAAAAGCCAATGCATTTGTTTACTATGGGGACTCTGAAGACCAGTTTGGTCCAATCCACACGATACAAAGAATGCTTGGTAAGATACAAACTGGGGCAAAAGTCTGGGTCACAACATTTTTTCAGGGCATCCACACTACCTTGTTTTATGATACTAAGGACTTTCTGGATATCCATGGTTCTTTGTCCTTTGTAATGAAGACTCCCCGAAGGACAAAACATGACCACTACGACTCATTTGCTTCTCTGCAGTTCTGGAGGAAAGCATTCAAATGTTCATGTTCAAAATATGTGATGCGTGAGGGTTGGACAAGATGCACAGAGAAGGAGAACCTAGAGACTTTACCCCAAGAGGAGCTTGAGAGAGCCTGGTCTCAGGACAGCTACAGCACTTACAAGAGTGTCCACCTCGTGGCTCAGGCCTTAAGTGCTGCATATTCATCCAGATCAAAACGGATTTTGACAGCAGGTGAAGAAAGTGGGTTGGGACTTCAAAGGTTACAGCCATGGCAGGTATTTCCTTTTTGGTCTTTTGCAACACCACTGCAATCTGGAATCCTTTTTAGAGCCAGTATGGGATTATATTTTATCTCATTTTATCTTCAGTAACTATGAATGTAGAAGCCATTTATAAATCATAAGAGATGGATGGATTCCATAAAGGAAGCCACAGACCTGAACTTACAAGATGTGAGCAGGGTGGTTCATGACAGATGCTCTTGGAGGTCACTGATTCAAAGGGTTGCCATAAGTCGTAATTGACTTGAAGGCACATAACAACAACAAATAATAATAATAATAACAATACTACTTGAAAATCCTTATGCTAGATCCAGACTCAGCCCTTATCCTGGATCTAGTAGTGAGGTGAAATTTTCCCTCTTCCTGATACAAATCCAATTTGTGAGGCTCTTGGTGGTGTCTGTGAGGCGTCCTTCCCTGGCTCTCCCTGTCAGGTTCCTACCTGCTCGTGGTTACTGCCTGTCTCTAGGCACCACCAGGGACTCCACCAGTCCGGACCGCTCTCTCTTATGATTTCTCTCCCCGCTCTAGCACAGATCTCAACAGATCCCCCTGCTAGGCAGCCACCAGTAACGTCCCAATACTAGTATTCCCAGAGACTCTGAATACTGGTATTGTTATTCTCTTCACCGCTGCCACCATTTGTTACAGTTCCTCTTCAGCCTTGGTCATTACCTTACCCTCCCTTCTGGTCTGTGAAACCCCAGCCAAGGATCAGGCCTTTGGTAAACCAAATTAAGTATTTATTAAAGATAACAAAGCTAACAAGATTAACAATATTTCTTCTTAAGGCACATAAGCATATGGTTTTACTCAATACTAATCTGAACTCCACCTCCCTCCTGGTAAACAACTCTCTAAACCCCACCAAGCAATCCACTCTTTCTCTTCTCCCCCCAGATTCCACAATTCACCACCTCACATTCACCCAGATTTACCTGTCATCCTTTCATTTATACTGTCAGCCATTTTAAACATTCAGCCAATCATCAAGCATTCTATTGCCCATTCACTCCCCCTCCTCTTTCACTACTTACCATGTATACTCTAAACAACCAGCACTTACCATATATACACTAATATATAGGAACATCACATTTCCCCCCCCTTAAACAACGGCAGAGTATTATTCCTGTTCCAGGATTTATACGTCGCGTTAACAAATAAAAGTCTCTATGGGGAAAATGTCTTTCTTTGTTCCTCTGTCTGGTCACGTCACTGCAGTCCCAGCCACTTGCCTGGAAAGTCCATCGGCCAGTACATTGTCCTTGCCTTTGATGAACTGGAAGTCCACTTGATAGTCCTGTAGGGCCCAGGACCACCTCTGCAGCATAGTGTTATGGTTTTTCATAGTCTGCAACCATAACAAGGCCCGATGATCCGTAGTCACTGTGAATCTTCGTCCCCACACGTATGGGCGCAAATTGTTCAGTCCCCACACGACCGCTAGGCACTCCTTCTGGACTGACGAATAGTTTTTCTCCCTCGGCGTCAGCTTGCGACTCAGATACGCCACTGGATGTCTGGTGCCTTCTCTCTCCTGCAGCAAGACGACTCCCAGCCCGAGGTCTGACGCATCTGTAGCCACGATGAATGGTTGCTCATAGTCTGGTGCTATTAATATGGGTCCTTGGCACAAGGCTTGCTTCAGCAGATCAAAAGCCTTCTGACATTCATCCGTCCATACCACACGCTCAGAACACTTCTTCTTGGTCAATTCATGCAAGGGGGTTGCTATTTCCCCAAAATTTCTCACAAACTTCCTATAAAATCCAGCCACACCCAGAAATGCCCTTACTTGTTTTTTGGTTAAGGGGATCGGCCACGCTTGTATTGCCTCCACCTTGCTCCATAAGGGGGTGATTTTCCCACTCCCCACCTTATGTCCTAAATAGATTACTTCCTTTAGTCCAAACTGGCATTTCTTAGCTTTTATTGTGAGGCCTGCTTTTCTTAAGGCCTCCAATACTGTTGTCAGGTGTTGGACATGCTCAGGCACCGACTTGCTAAAAATGGCCACGTCATCGATATAGGCCACTGCAAAATCTGACATGCCTCGCAACACAGTATTGATTAGCCTCTGAAATGAACTTGGTGAGTTCCTTAGTCCCATGGGTAAGGTCACAAACTCATATAACCCATCTGGTGTACTGAAGGCAGTTTTGGCTCTGGATTGCTCGTCTAGTTCCATTTGCCAAAATCCTTTACAGAGATCTAGTGTAGAGATAATGGTTGCTGCCCCCAATAACTCTAACATAGCGTCTACCCTAGGCATAGGATACGCATCTGGGACAGTAATTTTATTGATTAGCCGATAATCAATGCAAAACCTTGTCGTTCCATCTTTTTTCGGAACCAGGACAATACTTGAGGCCCAGGGACTGATGGATTCCCTGATGACTCCTAATTCCAGCATCTCTTCCACCTCCTTTTTGATCTCATTCAAAACTTTCCCATTCGCACGGTACGGAACAGATCTGATTGGGGCATGATCTCCAGTATCAATGGAATGTATAACTATACTGGTTCAGCCAGGTTTGTTGCTAAAGAGATTCCTATAGGTTTTCAAAACTCTCAGAATCTCTTCTTTTACTTCCTCCTCTACCTCCTCTGACCATTCCACTTGATCTACCCCTCCTTTGTCTTTGCTTTCCTGTACCAAATCTGGAAGTTCAGGCCCACTTCCCTCAGGGAATAAGGTAACTTGCAACACCTGTGCATCCCTGGTATGGTAAGGCTTCAACATATTTACATGAACCACTTTGCTTTTGTTTAATTGGTCTGTGGTGATTACATATGTCACTGTGTCAAGCCTTTCTCTGATGGTATATGGTCCTTCCCAGTTAGCCTGTAATTTGTCATGTTTCCTGGGTATGAACGCCATAACCATATCTCCCACATCATACACACGTTCTCTGGCTGTTCTGTCATACCAGTAACTTTGCTTCTCCTGTGCATGACTCAAATTCTCTTTCACTACTTCCATCATTGATGTTAATTTATTGCGGAATTCCAATACAAAATCTACTACAGAAGTTTTGTACTCTCCCAGGGTTCCTTCCCATGAATTTTTTAGCAGTTCCAAAGGTCCCCTCACTTTTCTAGTAAACATTAGTTCAAAGGGTGAGAAGCCTGTTGACTCCTGAGGGACTTCTCTGTGTGCAAATAAGAAGCATCCCAACCGTTCATCCCAGTCTTGTGGGTGATCTTGCACATAGCTTCTTATCATGCCCTTCAAAACGCCATTGAATCTCTCAACCCATTAGTGGCGGGATGGTAAGTAGTGGTCTTTAGATGTTTTAGACCACAACATTTCCACATACATTGCATCACTTCTCCCATGAATACACTGCCTTGATCTGTCAGCACTTCATGAGGGAAACCCAGCCTCATAAAGATTTTTAATAAAGCCTCTGCCACTACAGGGGCTTCTACATATCTCAGTGCTTCTGCGTCTGGGTACCTGGTGGCAAAATCCACCACCACCACTAGATATTTCTTGCCATGCCTTGTGGGTTTGGAAAAAGGGCCCACCAAATCTATTCCCACTCTATAAAAGGGTTGTCCAATTATAGGAAGGGGCTTTAAGGGTGCCTTGGTCTTTACTCCACTCTTTCCCACCTTTTGGCATATTCCACAAGATAGACAATGTTGTTTTACATCCTTGGAGATATTTGGCCAATAATAATGTGCAGCCAATCTCCTCTTGGTCTTTTTTATTCCCAGATGTCCTGCACATGGGACATCGTGGGCTACCTCTAGCAATCTGGTTCTGTATTTGCTAGGTACTATCAATTGCTTCACTGGTTCACATTCATCCTTTCTCTCAGCAGGCATCCACAGTCTATATAAAATCCCATTCTCACACACAACTTGATTCCTCAGTTTGTCAGTGAAAGGAATCTGTTGGGTCAGAGCTTGTTCCTTTATCTGCTTCAGACTTATATCTTTATGCAGCTCTTCCCTGAATTGATCTGCTTCTTCCCCAGAGACCACTTGATACAGTTTGTCTTCTTCAGCAGGCCTGCTAGTGGTTGCTATGGTGACCTGAGGCTGGTTAACAGATTCCACCCTGTTTGTTTCAGCCCCCCTTAATATGGCTTCTTTTTCTCTGCCAATTTGCTATCTGGTCACTACATATATTTTCCCCTGTGCCCCCATAACATCTCTTCCCAGTATTACTGGTTCTTGTTGCTGGGCATTAATACCAACTTTATATTGGCCCTTTCGGCCTCTCCATTCCATTTTCACTAGGGCCACAGGCAAACTCTCTGGTTGACCCCTCACTCCTTGGATAGTCACTGTTTCCTGAGGTAATATTTCTTCAGATTTTATTAAATCTGGCCTCAGTAACGTCTGAGCGGCACCAGTGTCAAGCAATGCCCAATAATTTGCCCCTTGTACACTCACTTCCTCTCTCAGACTTGAATCAAGGTCTGTTACTTCTGTCCAGTTTATCTGGCAAAACTGAACCTTTTTCGCTGTTTCTAAAGCCTTGGGCTCTGTTTTCACTGCCCTTGTATGAGCAGGATTACTACTGGGGTTGGCAACCTCACATTGAAAACGTAGGTGCCCTGGTCTACCACATTTGTAGCATAATTTCTCCTCACTTTTAGGGTACACAGATCCACTCTGGGGTGTCCTGTGCCCTTCAGATTTTAATGGAGGACTCACTCGCTGTGGTACCACATCCCTTCTGCCAGCATTATATGGTCTGGGTTTAAACTCTCTTGATGTTTTCCCCACCCAGCCAGTTCTATTGGAGGCGAAGTGATCCGCCATCTCTGCGGCCTCCTGCACAGATGTAGGGGAACGGTCTTTGACCAGGAGCCTTATTTCTGGTGGTAACTGATGGTATAATTGATCCAGTATCATGAGGCTTTTCACCTCTTCCACTGACTGAGCTTTGGCACTACTCATCCACTTTCCAAATATATCCATCAACTTTGCTCCCAGTTCCACAAAAGACCTCCCTGTCTGTATCTGGCAATTTCTGAAAAGTTTTCTAAAATAATCAGGCCCCAGTCTGAATCTTTTAAACACTGCTTCTTTGAATTCAGCATAGGTGACGGGCTTGTCTGAGGGGAAATATTGGTATACCTCAGCCAATTCCCCTTTAATCAGGTTTGATAAATACTGCATGTATTTATCTTCAGGTAGCCCCCACAACTGAGCTGCTTTTTCAAAGGTGCTGAGGTAAATTTGAGGATCTTGACCAGGCTCATAGACAGCAAAGTCCTTTGGAGTAATTTTTATTTTTGCTCCATCTCTCTCTTTCCTTGTCTCCTCAGAGTGAAATTTCTCTCTATCAAATTTTAACTTTTTTACTTGTAATTCAGCATCCAATGCTCGTTGCTTCTCCCTCTCCTCAAACCCCAATCTCATTCTCTCAATTTCCAACTCCCTCTGTTTTTCCTTCTCTGCACCTTCCATCCTCAATCTCTCAGCTTCCAACTCCCGCTGTTTATCTTTTTCCTCAGCCTCCATCCTCAATCTCTCAGCTTCCAACTCTCTCTGTTTTTCCTTCTCTGCACCTTCCATCCTCAACTTCTCTCTCAAGTACTCTATATAAGCGGGATTGCTTAAATATCCTTCTGGGGTCTCTTCTCTGACAGGTTGTTTTTGCTGGGCAGTTGCAAATCCTATAAGTGCTACCCTCAATTCATCTACCCCTTTACCCTGATGAGGTAAATTGAATGTTATGCACTTCTCCACCAGCTCCTCTCTTTTCATTTTTATGTATTCAGCCATGGTGTTTGAGTTCACTCACTCTTTGCCACACACTCTTTGCCAGTCACTCTCACAAGAAATCTTGTTTTGTTATTTCTGTTTGCCACACAACTATTAGGGATTGTCTAGTATTCGTATCTCACTGCTACAGCCAACACCTGTGACGTAGTCTCCTTTGTCACCACGTGTCTTTGGGACTCTCTTTGGTTCGTATCTGGATTCTCTGTTGTTCGTATCCCAACGCTGCCACCACATGTGATGCGTCCTTCCCTGGCTCTCCCTGTCAGGTTCCTACCTCCTCGTGGTTACTGCCTGTCTCTAGGCACCACCAGGGACTCCACCAGTCCAGACTGCTCTCTCTTATGATTTCTCTCCCCGCTCTAGCACAGATCTCAACAGATCCCCCTGCTAGGCAACCACCAGTAACGTCCCAATACTAGTATTCCCAGAGACTCTGAATACTGGTATTGTTATTCTCTTCACCGCTGCCACCATTTGTTACAGTTCCCCTTCAGCCTTGGTTATTACCTTACCCTCCCTTCTGGTCTGTGAAACCCCAGCCAAGGATCAGGCCTTTGGTAAACCAAATTAAGTATTTATTACAGATAACAAAGCTAACAAGATTAACAATATTTCTTCTTAAGGCACATAAGCATATGGTTTTACTCAATACTAATCCGAACTCCACCTCCCTCCTTCTTCACTCTCTCCTGGCAAACAACTCTCTCAAACCCCACCAAGCAATTCACTCTTTCTCTTCTCCCCCCGGATTCCACAATTCACCACCTCACATTCACCCAGATTTACCTGTCATCCTTTCATTTATACTGTCAGCCATTTTAAACATTCAGCCAATCATCAAGCATTCTATTGCCCATTCACCCCCCCTCCTCTTTCACTACTTACCATGTATACTCTAAACAACCAGCACTTACCATATATACACTAATATATAGGAACATCACAGTGTCACCAAGCATGGCTCCCCCAGCCATGGGGATATGTAGTGCTGTCCAATGGTTGTTCCCCCATATTCTCAGAGAGATTCAGGTGCCTTATCTAAAGTTGGACTTCCTCATCACCAGAGCTTAGAAAAGTTACTTTTTTTGAACTACAACTCTCATCAGCCCAATCCAGTGGCCATGCTGGCTGGGCCTGATAGGAGTGGTAGTTTTAAAAAGTAACTTTTCCAAGCTCTGCTCACACCCACTCTGTCTCTGCTGGGTCATAAGAAGAGCCTGGCTGCCGCATTTGGCCAAAGGCTGATCTAGAGCAGCCTCCTCTCCTCACAGATCAACAAGATGCCCCAATGGGAAGCCCGCAAGCAGGATCGGAGTACAACAGCCCTCTCTCCTCCTGCAGTTTCTGTGGGTATTGGATTGCAGCCTCAGTCCTCGAGACAGTAGAATATAAGAAGACCCTGCTGAATTAGATCACAAGCCCATGTAGTCCAGTCTCTTCTCACTGTGGCCAACCAGATGCCTCTAGAGGCCCTAAGCAGAACCTGAGTGCAATGACACTCTCCCCATTTGTGATTTCCAGTGATTCCAATTCCAAAGGTTCTTTTCTACCCCTCCCCCGAAGAGAGGTAGGCTGCATGCTCACATGTGTTCTTTTAGGCAGGGGAGATCTCAGTGGCTCTTTCTGTCACTTTCATCCTTCTAGCTCACCTGCAGCTGCAGACACTATGAGGGTCCACTGTGGTACTGTGATGGCTGGTGGCTGCATGTCAGTGGGGCAGTGGAATCTGCTCTGAGAGCTGTCCAAGGGGCCAAACTTATTTTGACACCGGATTTTGTACACCGCCCTGGGACCTGCTAGCTATAGGGTGGTTTAGAAATGCAACTAAATAAATAAAATAAAATAAAATAAATTTCACCTTTTAAAAAAAGTGGTTTAACCTTATGTAGATTGAACTGCTAGTGATGATTATTTATTTATTTATTTATTCATTTATTATACTTGTATACCGCCCCATAGCCGAAGCTCTCTGGGCAGTTTACAGTATGTTTGTTCCAATCTGCCTGCTATTCCTGTGCATGGTTTGGAAAGTCCCATATTAATACACGATCAATATATAGGTTTTCATAATGAGAAGACACAATTTACTAGAAAAGACAATAATGCTGGGAAAAGCAGAAGGGAGTAGAAAAAGAGGAAGACCAAACAAGAGATGGATTGATTCCATAAAGGAAGCCACAGACCTGAACTTACAAGATCTGAACAGGGTGGTTTGCAGCTATTGAAGGTTACTGGTTCATAGGGTTGCCATAAGTCATGATCAACTTGAAGGTACATAACATACACATGTTGAAATTATTCTCCAACTTGGCCCAAGGTGGCAGCTTAACTTTCTAATCCATCCATCCATCCATCCATCCATCCATCCATCCATCCATCGACCCACCCACGCACCCATCCATCCATCCATCCATCCATCCATCCATCCATCCATCCATCCATCCATCCATCCATCCATCCATCCATCCATCCATCCATCCATCCATCCATCCATCCATCCATCCATCCATCCATCCATCCATCCATCCATCCATCCATCCATCCATCCATCCATCCATCTGTTAACAACAACGCCTCAATATTTTGAATATTGAAAGGCTAAGGCCCGCTCCCAGATCACAAGGTTCCAATAAACCTGGAGGTGACGAAACAAGTATAGGTAAAAATATGCCAAAGTTTATTAGTACACTTGCAAGTGGAGAAGCAGCCAAACTGATTCTGCCTCAGCTGGACGCAGCCAGCCTTTTTATTTACAGGAAGGTTACGTATAGAAAGTATAACATAAGCACACGCCCATTTCCCCAAAATCAGCCCATTTACAGGAAATCCCATACGTGTGGTTTCGTTCTCCCCTCATGGAAGACCCCTGTCTAGTTTCCATTTTCCTTATATGGTGTTGTTTTCCTTCTTTAGGTTAGGGCGTTGGTGGGGGTATAGGCGCCATTCTTTAACACAGGAATACAATGCCTAAGTAAGTTAAACATTGATCTTTACTACATGAACCTTGTCACACATCTTCCCTGATGCTACAGGATTCTCTACAAGGGCTACTTCAAGGAATTTCTCCCAGGGCGATGTGGGCGTCTATTTCTTTCAATATCCTAACAAACAACTTATAACAAAATTAAAATCATTTTCCACAATTCCCCCCTCAGATGCCTTTGAAAGTTTACTTTCACATGGCTTCTTCTTCTTGATGTACTTGTTGATACATTATCTTCCCATAGGCTTGTATGGCCTTTTTCTCTGCGAGTAGGGATAAACTATTTCTTACAGTTCTCATGAGTATTGGTACTACACATGGTAAAATAATACATCCTGCAGCTATTAACCCAATCAGGGCAACTATGGCTTGTAGCCCGAGTAATTTAGGAAACCAGCTGCTGAACAGATTATTAATGTTGAATCCCTTCCATTCTTGGTCTGGGTTATGGGTCAATTGTCGCATTTCTGTTGGCAATTGTTTGATTACGTGTCCCGTTTCATCTATCTACCCGTACACTTCGCTCAACATTGAAGGCCCTCCTGCGGATGCCTACTCAGAGGGAAGCCCGGAGGATGGTAACAAGAAAAAGGGCTTTCTCAGTGGTGGCCCCCAAATTATGGAACGATCTCCCTGTGGAGGTACGCCTGGCGCCAACATTATTATCTTTTTGACGCCAGGTTAAAACATTCCTTTTCTCCCAGGCATTTTAATAAATTTAATAATTTAATAATTTTAATTCTAACATTTTAACATTTTAACATCTCAACTTATTTTAGCATCTTAGTATGCTAGTATATTTGTATTTTAGTATGTTTAAATTGTTTTATAAGTGGTTTTAATTGTAATTTGCTGTCTTGCTTGTTGTGAACCGCCCAGAGAGCTTCAGCTATGGGGCGGTATAAAAATTTAATAAATAAATAAATAAATAAATAAATATCTGAAGACAACAATTTGACAAATTGAATTTCCCACAGACTCCGCCTTCTTGTGCCAAAAGGTAGTCCAAGGCTAATCTATTCTGATAAACTGCAGTTCGTATCTTATCAGTGGTTTCTGCAAGGATATTTAAAGCCCTATCAATTCTTTGTCCTGCCAAGTCCAATACTGCTTGTAATCGGATGATGCGGTTTAACATATATATATAGGGGTTCGATATCCATATGCTCCGTCCTCTGCCCATGTGGCAAGGCCATAAACACATACAATGCGTTCAGAGATCCAAACAGCCCCCTGCTTTTCATACCAATCAGCCCCCTTGCAGGGAAAGCCGGAGAAGGTCGTATCTATCTCTCGCCGGCGTCGTTGTGTCCCTACTGGTTGATACACAGGAACCCCTAACACCTGGCGAGACCGGATGGGTAACAAGAAGAACGAGGGTTTTATCCAACCTAACACACAGCTCCCTGACCAATTGAATGGTAATTCTTCATAAGCAAAGGTGCCGCATATCCAGTACATTCCCTCGGGGGCATGCCATGGGAGATTGTTTGTCTCATTTATATATGGCAGGAAGGTTATGTTGAACTTACGAGGAGTGGTAAGGTTCCCTGGAGATACCCACTGACAGTATTGTATATCCCAGGTTCCTAAACAAATGAGATGGCCTACTTGTATTGTTCCGTTTCGAGTAAAACAGTTATGGCCGATTAAATTTGTGGTAAGGGTCCAAATTAAATTATTCTTTTTTATCCTTTTGGTAATATTTCCAGCCGAAGACATATTATTATATATTTCCAGAGTCGCCTCCAAGGCTTCCCATGGCCATTGTTCACCCATTTTAGTCCCTCCGCAAACAAAACAGTTTTGTACCATAAGGGTTTCAGCGATTTCTTCGGCCATGGCTATAAACATGTTTTCCGCCTTAGGTGAGATGTCAAATTGGTCATTAGCTTGGGCCATACGCTGCAGGGTGTTGTAAACTGACCACCCGAGGTTTCTAATTTGGCCATCATGTACTTTCTCTACCTTTATTGTTATGTATGTCAAGGGGTCAGCCCCTGGTCCATCTATTCCAATCCCGTAACTATTGGAGGGTGGATGGTTACGAGCTACATTTAGGGAGACAGCGTTTGTCCGGGGCACTCTTTGGAACTTGGTTAAATACATGCATCCCTTATATCCTCCACCAGTATGATCACACATGCCCTGCCATCCTCCTTCCGCCCAAGTTGTACATGGATGAGTGAGTGGACTTCCCTTCGGTTCAGGTGGGGCCTTATTACACAGATACTTATGGTCCTGAGCATATTGTTTTCTCCATGCCTGGGATCCACAAGATCTATATGCCACCTTATCCATAGCTGCACAGACATTAAAGGTTATTGTGAGAGGCTGTGTCCCTTTTAAGAGGCCAATTATATGATTTAGAAAGTATAGATCTGGTCTTTCCGATCCCTTGTTAAATCCAAGTCCTGCCCACACAGTGATATTTAATCGTACAGGGGTAGCGGGGTCATAACACTGAACTGTGAGACCCTTCTTGCAGATAGGGTACATAGTACCATTATGAACACATGTGGTCCCATCTGGCCTACAGTCTTCGGGGAGTTGTGTATGGTACACCAGAGTAAAAATCATTTTTGTATCTTGAGTCGCCTGAATAATACATTCAGAACAGTCTTCCGCTAACCCCGTGCCCTCCTCCCAAGTTTTATGGAATGATATAGCCAACAACAGGTAAAAAATAAACAAATTGCCAAAGCTAGTCCAAAAAATGCACCCCAAGTTGCCCATCCCAGTTCTCTCTCCAAGATATCAGTCAGATTTTGCGTAGACGTAGCTTCAGGCCAAGACCCAGTGTTGGTCAGTGAAGCATTCTGTGAGACTCACAGACAGGGTTTTTAGCAAAGAGAGTGAAACCTGAAGCAGAAGGGTTAAGCTGTGAGAACAGAGCGCCAGGTTTGCCAAGGTCAGCAGCTGGCTAGGAAGCCTGATAAGGTGGGATGCTTGGAAAAGCTCAGTGTGGGGGAACAGCTGGCTGTGAAGAGAACTGTGTCTAATGTCTTTGCCTAGTAAAGACTCTTACAAGAAACTTGCCTGGCCTGGCTTATTCCTGTTCTATGCGACTCTTGGATTCCATCCTTGCATGATCTATACACGCACACGCCAACAGGGGTTATGGGCCCAGCTTATCATACAAGGTAGCGGGTTCGAGAGCCGTTGACGTGACGTTGGTGCAGAGAGAAACAAAGTGCAAGAAAGTGGCAAGTAAGAGTGGACAACATGACTGTAAACCTGTTATCCGGGATGCCGATGGAGAGGCTGAATGCTGTAAACTACTCCAGCTGGAAATGGAGAATGAGAGCAGTTCTGATTAAAGAAGATTTGAATGATGTTGTAGAAAACCCCCCTCCGGCAGCTCCTTCAGCAGCGTGGTTGAAGAAAGACGAGAAAGCGAAGGCTTTTATTACTCTGGGGCTGTCTGATTCACAACTGTTGCTGGTGAGTAATGAGCCGACAGCTAATCAGATGTGGGAGAAGCTAAGAGCCGCTCATGTGCAGCAAACTGCTGGGAGCAGGCTGTGTTTAGCACGGAAACTTTATCAGATGCGTTTTACAGATGAAGTGACTATGACAGAGCATCTGGCTGAATTCCGTAGATTAAATGCTGAGCTGCAAGATAGAGGAGTGCATCATAGTGACATTCAGATGGTCTATATACTGTTATCTGCATTTGATCAAAAATGGGATGTCATGGTCTCTAGTCTGGAAACTTTACCTGACGGACATCTGAATTTGGACTTTGTAGAACAGAAACTTCAACAAGAGTGGAGTAGAAGACAAGAGAATAAGAAAACAGAGTTAAAAGAGACTGTGGCTGTACAACAACAACAAAATCAAAGAAGCAGGCAAGAGAATAAAATATGTTACTTTTGTGGGTCCCGTGGACATATACAGAGACATTGTTTAAAGAAGAGAAATAACAGGGACTTTGAAAGTCAGAGAACAAGCGTGAACTTTGTTACTAAAGAGGACAATAAACTCATTAACTCTAAGTGGCTTCTCGACAGTGGAGCGTCTAATTGCCTAATCACAGACTCTAGTTTATTTTACACTTCAAAGCCGGCGCAGGAGAAGATTTATCTGGCTGACGGATCGACTCAGGACGCGATTGCGAAAGGCACGCTCAGGTTGAGTAATTTGGGAACTATATTAACAGATGTGTTATTGGTTTCTGGTTTAAAATATAACATTCTATCAGTAAGAAAATTGGCTCAAATAGGTTGTAAAGTTACATTTGAAGGGGATAGATGTTTTGTGAGAAAGGATGGTGAAATATGTATGCAAGGGAAATTACAGAACCAAATGTTTATGGTTGAGTGCAATCTTGATAAACCCACGTGTGCTTGGATAGGAGTTAATAAAAATAAACATGATAATTGTTTACATGAATGGCACAGAAAATTAGCACATGCACATTTCGAAAAGGTACAAAACACCCCAAAGCATAGTCAAGATTTGAAATTAACACATTGTGAGCATGTGGATGAATGTGAGGTATGCTATAAAACAAAAATGACTGTGACTCCGGTAAATAAGAGCTGTGAAAGCACGACCACTGAACCCTATCAGCTCATACATGTGGATTTGGCTGGACCTTTCCAGTGCTCAAAAGGTGGAGCAAGGTTTTATTTAGTGATTGTGGATGACTTCTCCAGATTTACACATGTGTTCTTATTGAAAAAGAAAAGTGAAGCAGAAGAGAAATTGAAGGCATTTATACAGAGGACAGAGACACAATATGGGGTTGTTATCAAAAATATCAAATCAGATCAAGGTGGGGAATTTACCAGTAATTCAGTTAAAACATATTTGGAAAAGAAGGGAATAATACAGAGTCTCACTGCTCCCTTCAGCCCATCCTCCAACGGAACTGCAGAGAGGAGGAACCGGTCATTGCAGGATTCAATGAGAGCCATGCTAGCAGATGCTGATATGAATAACACTTATTGGGGTGAATGTATTCTGTACACTGTTTATATTCAGAACCGCCTTATGCACAGAACAATAGGCATATCTCCCTATGAGAAACTGACTGGTAGAAAGCCCAGGGTGAAACACATAGAACGTTTTGGGGCAAAATGCTGGGTACATGTTGCAAAACAGAAAAGGCATGGTAAATTAGGCTCAAGAGCTCAGGCAGGATGCATTTTGGGATTTCAGAATTCATATTATAGAGTTTGGTTGCCTGAGAAACAACAAGTAGTGTTAAGCAGAAGCATAAAGGTGATAGATAAACCTTGGAGTGACAGTCAAACAGTTATCCTAGATAGTGCAAGCAAGCAGGAAGCAGTAGATTTGGGCAGCAAATTCCATTAAGAACTGCATTGACTGATCTAATACACGGTGGCAAACGTACTGTAAAAAGACTGAGAAGTGAAGACATGGCAATGCAAGATACAGAAGTGCCAAGTACAAGTGCAGACACAGGTGCAGGTCCAAGTAAAATTGAAAGTGAGGAAGAAATGGAAATAGATAATGTTAGAAGGTCAGAAAGAAAAACGAAAGGTCAACCACCTCAGAGATTCACATTTAATGTTACACAACAGAATAATGAAACAGATAAATATCCAGTAGAATGGGAAAAAGAAGGACCAATAGATAAAGAAACAATGGATCTCATGTGGAAGTTTTGTGTTGAGGAATGAAATATAAATGTATTATCAAATAAAAGTGAACAAAAATGACTCTGTAAAACTTGTGTGAATAAAGAAATAAAGAAACTGAACTGAATTGAAAAATGTAAATAGAAACTGTAAGAAAACAAACCATGTACTGATATGTATTGTAATGAAAAGTTAATATTGTAGAAATGTAATAATGAACAATGAAGTTTTGTAATCTGTGAGTCTCAGGTGGGGGCTGTTGGTCAGTGAAGCATTCTGTGAGACTCACAGACAGGGTTTTTAGCAAAGAGAGTGAAACCTGAAGCAGAAGGGTTAAGCTGTGAGAACAGAGCACCAGGTTTGCCAAGGTCAGCAGCTGGCTAGGAAGCCTGATAAGGTGGGATGCTTGGAAAAGCTCAGTGTGGGGGAAAAGCTGTCTGTGAAGAGAACTGTGTCTAATGTCTTTGCCTAGTAAAGACTCTTACAAGAAACTTGCCTGGCCTGGCTTATTCCTGTTCTATACGACTCTTGGATTCCATCCTTGCATGATCTATACACGCACACGCCAACACCCAGTACTGTCTCCGAGAGCCACTTTGCTTCGGGCGTCTGATCCTTCACCCCTCCAGGTGGGGAGTCCTTGGCTACTCCCTTCTCTGGTTCCTTGGTTTCTACTGGAGCCGATGTCTTTTTCACATGACAGACATGCGTCCACTTGTGGCTGCCAAAGGTCTTTACGGCTGTCTCGGTAACCAAGACGATCTGTTCTGGAGGCCCCCACGATGGCTGTAATGGTTCCTTTTTCCACTTCTTAATGCGTACCCAATCGCCTGGTTGGAAGTTGTGGATGGCCGCATCTAATGGAAGTCTCTGGAATTCCCGATTGTGCCTATGAATGGAAGACAAAACAGACTGCAAAGCCACAACATATTCCTTCAATTGTATGTCCCCCACTATCTGATTCAATTCTGCGGATTCTGTCCGGGGCCATGGCCCAACAGGGGGTCGTCCGAAAAGGGACTCAAAGGGGGTCAATTTAGTTTTTCCTCAAGGCGTACTCCGCATGACTGTTAGGGCTAAAGGTAGGGCTGTGATCCAGTTTAGTGCAGTTTCCCGACAAATCTTGGTGAGTAAAGTCTTCAGGGTCCGGTTAGCGCATTCAACTTGGCCAGATGACTGGGGATGCCATGGAGTGTGTAATGTCCATTTAATACCGAGGGCTTGTTCCAGTCCTTCTATAATTTTACTTACAAAATGCGTTCCTTGATCCGACTCGATTGTTTCTGGAAGTGAGTATCGAGGGATACTCAACAGGGTTTTTGCAACCATAAGGGCTGTGGCCCGTCTACATGGAAAGGCTTCTGGCCATCCTGTAAGTTGGTCTACAATTACAAGCAAATATTTATAGCCCTGTTTTGGTGGTAACTCTGCAAAGTCTATCTGTAGTCTTTGAAAGGGATAATAAGACCAAAGCCTTCCTCCCATTGGAGCGGGTGGTCGCGGACTAGGGTTCACTTGGGCACAAACTTTGCAACTGATTACCGCTCTTCGTGTTTCCTCATATAGGCCTGGGGCGATAATTTGTCTAATTAGGAGGTCTCCCAGGGCATTGCCTCCTAAATGGGTTTGTTGGTGCATGTCATGGACAATATGTCGAAGTAGGGGCCGTGGAATCACAATCTGTCCTGTCGGTATCTGTAGCCACCCAGATGGTAACATTTCGGCATTCTGATCCTTTGCCGATTGCATCTCCTTCGGGGAATATACTGGTTCCGCTGTGGGGAGGGAAAGTGTTAGGGCCACGACATGCCTTGGTTTGGTTCCATTGACTGCTGCATCCTTTGCTTCCATATCTGCTATTCTATTCCCTTCTCTCCACTCTGGGTTCTTTTCTCTGCCATGTGCTAGTACATGGATGATGGCCACCTTTGCAGGCAATAATATGGCTTCAAGCAAGTTCTTGATTAAGGCGTTATTTTCTATAGGTTTTCCCCCACTTTTTACAAAAACCCCTTTCTTTCCAGATCATGGCAAAGGCGTGAGCTGTTTGGAACACCTACTTCGAATCTGTGTAAATGTTCCCTTCAACTTCTCTTAATTCTTCGAGTGCTGTTATTGCTGCTGCTAATTCTGCCATCTGGGCCGAATAATGTGCTGGGAGTTTAATTTTGTGGAGAGCCCGTTTATGTTCACATACTGCATATCCTGCATATCGCTTGCCATCTATTACACGTGAGCTCCTGTCGATGTAAAGGTCCCTTCCCGGAATTGGGAGATCTGTAAGGTCAGATTGTGGCCTTAAGTTTAGGTCAATGGTTTGGATACAATCATGTTGTAAGGGCCCGGGTTCAGGTAGGAGCGTAGCTGGGTTGAGGACGTTGCAGGGCCTAAGTTCCAGGTCTGGCCTTGCCAAGAGTTGTTGTTCATATTGGGTTAGTCGGCTTGGACTGAGGACTTTGGATGCCACTCCACCTATTCTCTTCAAATCATGTGGTCCAAAAACTTCAACCTTTGCTCCCATCATGATCTTCTCAGCCTTCTTTAGGAGGATGGATGTTGCAGCCACGATTCGAAGGCAGGCCGGCCATCCTTGTGCCACTGGGTCCAATTTTGAGGAGTAATATCCCACAGGTACTTGCTTTATTCCCAACTTTTGGGTCAGGACTCCCGCTGCCACTCCCTTACGTTCTGAGACATAAAGACGGTAGGGTTTTTGTCCTTCTGGAAGTGCCAACGGTGGTGCCTGCTGGAGGACAATTTTTAGTTTCTCAAACGCAGATTGGCATTGTTATCCCCATTTCCACGTAATTATTCCCACTCTGCCTTCCAAATGTTCCTTCCCTAACAGGCCATAGAGTGGGTCCACCAGTTCACTGTATCTGGGAATCCATTGTCGACAGAATCCCGTGAGTCCCAAGAATGTACGTAGCTCCTTCATATTCTGGGGTGGTGGGAGTGCACAGATTGCTGCCTTACGTTCAGGAGAGAGAACACGGCCTTCTTTTGAGATTAAGTATCCCAGGTACTTGACAGTATCTTGGGCCCATTGGACTTTATCTTTTGATACTCGGTATCCTTTTTCATGGATGTAGTTCAGCAATTCCACTCCTTCTGTCACACATATCTCCATGTCTGGACTGCATAAAAGCAAGTCATTCACATAAATCAATAAGGTGGATTGCTTCTTGGACCTGTACCAGTCGGCCATGTCTGTCTGTAGTGCCTTAGTAAATTCGGACAGAGAGCTGATGAATCCTTGGGGCAACACGGACCAGGTAAGTTGGCAACTGCGAGCTATTTCAGAATCATCCCATTGGAAAGCGAAGAGGTCCTGGCAGTCTTTGTGCAATGGTATTGAAAAGAATGCATCTTTTAAGTCCAGTACTGTGAACACTTTGGCTTGGGGGGGAACACGGGTTAGTAAAGTGTGTGGGTTTGGTACCACTGGCACATCCTCCAATACCTTTTCATTTATGACCCTTAGGTCTTGGACCAATCTGTACTGCCCTGGGCGGCCTTCCTTGGGGACCCCGAATATGGGGGTATTGTGTGGGCTGGTTGTTTGATGTAGCCATCCATATGTTTTAAACTGGTCAATCAATTCCTGCAGTCCCTTCCTGACCGCTGCTCTCAAGGGAAACTGCTTCACTGGGGTGGGTGCAGCTCCTGGCTTTAGGGTGACTTTGACTGGTGCAGCATATCTGGCACATGCTGGATTGTCTTTTCGTGCCCATACATCAGGGTGAACGGGGAGATGCACAGGTTCCCAATGGGCCTTTTGTTTTTCCTTGATGCCTTGGGCAATCATTTGGAAAGCACACTCTTGGCTTTTGGGCAGTATAACTTTCATGCTTTGACCATCGAATTCAATACGGGCTTGTAATTTACTCAAGAGATCTCGCCCTATGATTGGAAGAGGGCAAGCATTGGACAATAAGAACTGATGGGTCAAATACTTGCTGCCGGCTTGGACTGCCATCGCTTTGGTTAGGGGTAATTTTTGTTGGGTCCCCTCAATTCCCATTACTGTGACTGTCTCTGAACTGGGGTTATATTGACAGGATTTTGACCGCAGCAACATTGAGAACGATGCTCCAGTATCCACTAATCCAGTGATGCATTTTCCCTTGACTTTTAATGGCAAACATGGTTCTTCTGCCGGGTCCCCCTCAAATCCCATCCACCTTCATTCGGATTCCTCCCCACTTTCAGTCCATTGTGCCATCTCCTTCTTGGGTCCCTTCTGACTCTTCTTTCCTTCCCTCCACATCATTTCATCTCCATCCCTAAATTCTCGGGGAACCTGCAATACTCGGTCTCCTTTACAATCCTTTGCCCAATGGCCCCGTTTCAGGCACCTTGCACACTGGTCCTTCTCCAGCCTTCTTCTGGGTCCTTTTTCCCAGAATCCCTCCTGTCTTGCAGTAACTGCTGCTGCGATCATGCTACACTGTTTCTTCATTAACTTCCCTTCCTCTTTCTTACTGGCTTCATCCCTATTTACATATACCTTGTATGCAATTTCCACAATCTGCCCTAGTTCCATGCCCATCACACCTTCAACTTTCTGTAATTTCTTGCGGATATCTGTGCAGCTCTGTCCGATGAACAGGGTGACGAGGAGGCGCTGATTATCGGTTCCTTGTGGATCTAGAGGGGTGTACTTCCTCATGGTGCTAGTGAGGCGCTCAAGGAATGAGGAGGGAGATTCCTGCTTTTCCTGTCTCACCTCATACAGTTTAGACATGTTTGTGGGTTTTGGGATGGCGTCCTTAATACCTGCCAGGATTAGTCTCTTAAATCGCTCTAAAGCAGCGGCCTGTCCCGGTACAGAGGGCCAATTTGGGTCCACATTCATTGGAAGGACTAAGTCTGGAGCCAGAGCCTGAAGGCCGCGTGCTGCCCTCTGGTCTCCTTCTGCCACTTTTCTTGCCTGGCTCAATACTAATGTCTTTTCCTCTTGGCTCAGAAGGGTATTTAATAAAGTCTGTATATCAGCCCAGGTGGGGTGGTGACTGGCAAAGATAGAGTCCCAAAGCTGATAATGTTTGTCTGGATCTTCCCTTAATGATGGCATTTTGTTTTTCCAATTAAACAAATCTGATGTAGTAAAGGGAACATGTGCATATGCCAGTCCCCCAGTTCCATCAATAACTTCTCTCATAGGACAAATTACTGCTGGTGCTGGCAGGGTGGTGCCACTGCGTAATGTCATTGGTGTTAAGTCAATGGCTGGGGCCACTCTTTCCCTCCTTGCACTTTCCACAAAACTCAAACGTTGGGAAGTTAAACCAGGCGTGCTTTGGGGACTTTTATTCATTCTAATCAAGTCTGAATATTGATCCAGTGCATCCTGCCACTGATCATGTGCTTGTCTGGAAATCTGTTCCATAATCTCAATAGTTTTACTGAGTTCACTTGCCGCTGAGCCTGTTTCCCTGGGTGTACTGGAAGCTGGTAAGGGGAGGGAGGAAGGGGGGGAGAATATGGATGATCCCACCCCTCCTGGTGTCTGAGATCCCATTGACCATGACACGGCTGGTGGTGAGGAGGGGCCATAGGGTGGAGGCGGTGCTGAGGGGAGCGGCGCAGCAAACGCCCGATCCGCCCCTGGATCCTCCTCCGCCTCCAGAACTGGAGGCTTCTTTTTAAGTTTCTGGATAGAACATTGGGCCATGGCCATTTGCAGTGCACAATCTTCTGGTGGGTCCTGACTGACCGTCTGCCAGGCCTGCGCATATTGCCATGATTCTGCAGTATCAGGCAACATGTTTGCAAGCGCGGAGACTATTCTAAGGATGGTTACTTGGCGAAATGAGCCCTCTGGTGGCCACCCAATGCCCAGTTCCACCCAGTCGATCCTACAAAACTTTCTTAATGTTTCCGGCTGAGGCTTCTTCCCTCCCAAGGACGAAATTGCAATTTCAAAGTCTAGAAAATTGTTCAATACACATTCTAAAGGTGTCTGTCGCTCCTTTATTCTCACCCTCCCTTTCTCTTCCTTGACTCTGTGCCCAGTCCCCCCTGTTTTCACACATTTCGATGCACTCTTCCCCATTTCCTTTGGTAGCCGTTTACCTAGGGAGATGTCTGAGACGAACGTAAAACAGGTGACGTATGACACACGCTTCCCTGGTTTCCCGGCCCAGTCCCTCATGGGATTAGGGAAACGCAGTACTAGAGGTCCACTCTTGCTTCAGGACTATGTCCCGTCTCATTCACTCCCAGTCACGCACTCTCACACCATTTCTTCAGCCCTTAGGCGACTCACCTCTCTGTATCCCACACCAGAACTTCTGACTTGTTTCGATTGCAAAGGGAGATATCGTGGCAATGCCTCAATGCTCCAAGTCGCTCTCACGGCCTTGGGGTGGACCCAAACAGCCCGGAGCACTCTTCCCGACCTTCCGTGGACCATGCCTGGAATGCGGAGGGTCGTGAAAGATATCTCCTGGCTGGCTCGCCAATTTGTTAATAACAACGCCTCAATATTTTGAATATTGAAAGGCTAAGGCCCGCTCCCAGATCACAAGGTTCCAATAAACCTGGAGGCGACGAAACAAGTATAGGTAAAAATATGCCAAAGTTTATTAGTACACTTGCAAGTGGAGAAGCAGCCAAACTGATTCTGCCTCAGCTGGACGCAGCCAGCCTTTTTATTTACAGGAAGGTTACGTATAGAAAGTATAACATAAGCACACGCCCATTTCCCCAAAATCAGCCCATTTACAGGAAATCCCATACGTGTGGTTTCGTTCTCCCCTCATGGAAGACCCCTGTCTAGTTTCCATTTTCCTTATATGGTGTTGTTTTCCTTCTTTAGGTTAGGGCGTTGGTGGGGGTATAGGCGCCATTCTTTAACACAGGAATACAATGCCTAAGTAAGTTAAACATTGATCTTTACTACATGAACCTTGTCACACATCTTCCCTGATGCTACAGGATTCTCTACAAGGGCTACTTCAAGGAATTTCTCCCAGGGCGATGTGGGCGTCTATTTCTTTCAATATCCTAACAAACAACTTATAACAAAATTAAAATCATTTTCCACACATCCATCCATCCATTGCAAGCATGGGAAAGATTACATGTCAAAGAGATCACATTCATATATGAATGTGAAACCAAGTCCACATGCCAGGGCGGGTATGGGTCTCTCTACCAGAAGGATGCTGCAACCTAACATTTGCCTTAGCAGAGAAATGCAAATTCCCTCCCATTAAAGTTTAATGTACCTCCGTGCCAGCATGCTGCATAGACTACACAGAATAAATTCCCAATGAGGTCAGTTTCACTGCTCTCAGTGTCCCTCCACATTTACATTTGGACTCAGAGGGGTGTGTGTGTGTGTGTGTGTGCGCGTGCGCGTCAAAAGTATTCTAGTCTCTTGAGCACCTCTTAAGTCTTCATGATGACAGACTTGAAGAGGGGGAAACTTGGAAAAACCTCTTCCAAATCTCTCCCCCCTCCCACTTGAAGTCTTCTACCGTGGAGAATTAAAAAGAACATGCAGGGAGACATTGGAAAGGCTTTAAGACACACACCCCCTCTCTCACATTTGAGCAAACAGGAGTGCAGGAGCTCTCTTAAACGCTTTGAAAAGCCTCTTCAAAGTAGCATATGCGTACAAGTTGCTAAACCCTCTTCACTTGCCCAACTGCTGGTGTCACAAGGGTGAAAATGGCCTCAGGGCCATATGGGTTGGCCTGGAGATAACCAATCCCTGCCCTTTGTTAATTTTTCCTAGTCTCAAAGTCTCAAATCTCCACATTTGAGTTGCATGCTCCTTTTGCCACTGGGCCGGAGTTGCCCCACACCTTGTTTATATTGTGCCCTCAGTGTGAGTGGTGGTGGTGCTCTGTGGAGTGCAAAAGGACAGGATTTTTATGCAACCCTATCATCAAGTTTTCTAAATGCTGGCTTTCTCTCTGTCACTCTAGTTTCACACTTTCTTAAGACAAATTTGTGCTTCAAATTCTTCCATGGGGGGATTGTATTTTGAAGAGAAAGGAGAGCTGATAGGCGACTTTGATATCATGAACTGGGTCCTATTTCCCAATAAATCTCATGGCATTGTGAAAGTTGGGAGCATTGAGGGACGGACATCCTCCGACATCAAGTTCACCATTAGCCCAGAAGCCATTGTGTGGCCCAGGAAGTTTAACAAGGTAGGAATATAAGATGTTGCCTAAGACTCTAGGCATGAATTCCCTGGATGCAAATGCTTGTAACGCATTGCTGTTGATGCCCCTTATCTTTCTTTTTAGACTGTGCCTCGTTCCAGGTGCACTGAAAGCTGTCGCCCTGGATATGCCAAGGAGATTCAGGAAGGCCAGCCGGTTTGCTGCTATGCTTGTGCTCCGTGTGCGGAAGGGACCATCTCCACTCAGGAAGGTGGGTGACTCCAGAGGAAAGAACAGCCTGGCTGCTGGAACAGGCCAAACTTCTATCTAGTCTGGCATTTGTTCCCACAGTGGTCAGCCCAATGCTGCTATGGAAAGTCTGCAACTGCCCGCAGGGGGATGGGACAAATATTTGAGGCTTCCTGGAACATTCATAAGTGAAGGCTCTCTGCCATTGCCCCGCTACCTAAAATGAGGTTGTTGGTGACTAGGCTCCCCTGGGAGGTTCAGCAAACAGCAGTGATGTCATTCCAGCGCCATCAGAAACTGCCTTGTCCTGCTCACTCATCCTCATATCAGGACCAGAGCTTGGAAAAGTTACTTTTTTGAACTCCAACTCCCATCAGCCCAATCCAGTGGCCATGCTGGCTGGGGCTGATGGGAGTTATAGTTCAAAAAGGTAACATTTCCAAGCTCTGATTACGACATAAACAAGTATGCATGAAAGGGTGTTGTGAATGATACTGAAGTCATTTTCCTTCTCAGATGCAGAGCATTGCACCATATGTCCAGAGGATCAACATCCCAACAAAGACCGAGATCAATGTATCCCCAAGAATGTCACCTACTTCTCCCATGAAGAATCTTTGGGGATCATCGTGGCTTCCTTTGCCCTCTTCTCGTGTTTAATAACAGGCCTTGTGTTAGGAATCTTCATTAAATACCTAGAAACTCCAATCGTCAAAGCCAACAACCGGGACCTATCATTCATCCTCCTTGTCTCTCTCTTGCTTTGCTTTTTGTCTCCCTTTCTGTTCATCGGCCGGCCCAGGAAAGTGACCTGCCTTCTCCAACAAATGGCCTTCAGCATCATCTTTTCAGTCGCTGTGTCTTCTGTCTTGGCCAAAACCATCACTGTGGTGCTGGCCTTCCTGGCCACAAAACCAGGGAACAGAATGAGAAAATGGCTGGGGAAGGGTTTGTCCAACTCCATTGTCATTTCCTGTTCCAGTGTCCAAGTTGTCATCTGCACCATCTGGCTGGGTGTCTCTCCACCATTCCCAGACTCTGACATGCACTCCCAGCCTGGACACATCATCCTGCAATGCAATGAAGGGTCGGTTGCCATGTTTTATGGTGCCCTTGGCTACATGGGCTTCCTGGCTGCTATTTGCTTCACAGTGGCTTTCCTAGCCAGGAAACTGCCTGGGGCCTTCAATGAAGCCAAGCTGATCACCTTCAGCATGCTGGTCTTCTGCAGTGTTTGGATCTCCTTTGTGCCCACCTACCTGAGCACAAAGGGGAAATACATGGTAGCCGTGCAGGTCTTCTCTATCTTGGCCTCCAGCGCTGGCCTTCTGGGCTGCATCTTCCTCCCCAAATGCTATATTATTGTACTCAGACCTGACCTGAATATGAAGGAGCATTTAACAACAAAAACGAAAGGTGGTATCTGATTCTTAAACTATAATCTTATATTTTGACTACTAAAGTCCAGCAGAGCTGTAATGAAACCTTTGTGCTTTTCTTTGCAATGTAGCTCCTTAGATGCTGCAAATGTACCAGATCTCTTTTTGCACTCAGTTATGAAAGAAAGTAGTCATGAATGATGGAATGTGTAGTGACCCTGGAATGATTACAGGTCCTTCGGTGTTCAAGATTTATATGCATCATTTTATCACAGCGAGATTCCCAGTGTTTATAACTCATATTTGCCCCCAGGCCAAGTTCCAGGTTCTAATTTTGCTATGCAAAGCTTTATACAGTTTGGGACCAGGATACCTGAAAGATTGTCTTACCCCTTATATACCCAGTTGATCACTGTGCTCTGCAGGTGAGGACCTCCTGCAGATACCATCTTATCAGGAAGTCCGTTCTGTACAACATAGGAAACGGACCTTTAGTATAATGGCACCTACCCTGTGCAATTCCCTCCCCTTAAATATTAGACAGGCGCCATCTCTGTTATCTTTTGGGAGCCTATTGAAGACCTTCCTCTTTCCACAAGCCTTTTAAGTTGAGACCTTATCCCAGTCTGCTTCTGTGTTGCTTTTCAATATGTTTTTTAAAAAACATGTAAACCAATGTTTTTAACCTTTTTTTAAAAAAAAGTCTTGAAAGCGTTTTAAATAATGTTTTTAAAGATGTTTTGTTTCAATGTATTTTAAAGTTTGTTTTTATGATGTTTAAAGTGTTTTTAGTCCTTTTGTTTGGCGCCCTGGGCTCCTGCTGGGAGGAAGGGCGGGATATAAATCAAATGATAAATAAATAAATAAAATATTCCACACATAGTTCTCAGAGAAGGGGGTGGAGATCATGCATTTGTGAAGCAGAACTGGGCTTCAACCCATGATGAACATGCTAAAGCTGGTTTCTGAAAAAGTGTGCTTTGCTCATTCTCAGATCTGTTTCACGTTCTTTGGATTTGTGACCACATGTCACAAATGGTTTTTCCCTCACCCCATTTTCTCTTTCTTTGCATGAAGGTAAAAGTGTCCCCGCACTTATATAATTTTTTTTATTATTCAAATTTTTCAAAAGACAAACAAAACAAAGTCAAACAACAAAAACATAACAATACAACAAAAGAAAAAAAATAGTTGACTTCCGATTTGTCGCAGATCAGCTATAAGTATATAATATATATCAAACCTGTCCCTTAATACAGGATCACTTTTCTCCATAGGTTATCTTAATTAATCGTCAAATCCCAATATCATCGTTTTATTTTGATCTTTCAACAAAAAGTCTAAGAGAGGCTTCCATTCCTTAAGAAATGTATCTGTCGATTTTTCTCTAAGTAAGCATGTCAATTTTTCCATCTCTACTAAGTCCATTAATTTCAATAGCCATTCTTCCGTTGTTGGTGTTGATTCCATTTTCTACTTTTGTGCATATAATAATCTTGCTGCCGTAATCATATATAATATTATTCTTCCATTTTTATTTCTATTTGTTTATCCATAAAACCCAATAAAAAAAATTCTGGTTTTGACTGAATATTTATCTTTAGAATTTTTTGCATCATCCTACCTATCTGTGCCCAAAATGATTTTGCCTTTTTACACAACCACCACATATGATAAAATGATCCTTCTTGTTGTTTACATTTCCAACAAACATTAGAAACATTACTATACATTTTTGACAACTTTTCTGGAGTCATGTACCAACGATACATCATTTTATAGACATTTTCTTTAAGATTATAGCATAATGTAAATCTCAAGCCTTTTTTCCACATATTTTCCCATTGATCCATTTGTATGTTATTGCCCACTTTACCATACACTCTTTTACTTGTTCTTCTTCCATATCCATTTTCAGCAAGAGTTTATACATTTTCGCAATTATATTTTCATCATTTGTACACAATCCTATTTCAAAATCAGATTTACTTATTTCAAACCCATACATTTTCTTATCCATTTTATATCTTTCTAACAATTGTAAATAGGCAAACCATTGAGAACTTTATCCTTCCTTTATCAGTTGTTCTCTCTCTTTCATTATATATTCTCCATGTACATTTTCTAATAGTTCTTGATAAGTTAACCATTTCTCTTTTCCAGCCATTTCTCTTCTGTAAAAAGCTTCTTGACTTGAGACACATAATGGTATTTTCGAATAGAACCTTGGTTTATATCTATTCCATATTTTCAACAGAGGACGTCTTATAAAGTGATTATTAAAGTCTACATTTACTTTTACTTTGTCATACCATAGATATCCATGCCATCCCCACTTCAAGTTATGGCCCTCCAAATCCAATAGTCTTTTATTCCTCAATAAAATCCATTCCTTTATCCAGACTAAACAACAGGCAGCAAAATAAAGTCTCAGATTTGGTAATCCCAGTCCGCCTCTTTCTTTGGCGTCTTGTAGTACTTTAAATTTAACTCTTGGTTTTTTTCCTTGCCATACAAATTTAGAGATATCTTTTTGCCATTGTTTAAAAGGTAAGTCAGAGGATATTACAGGTATTGTTTGAAACAGAAACATCATTCTCGGTAATACATTCATTTTTATCACAGATATTCTACCCATTAATGACAATTGTAGTTTATCCCATTTTAGCAGATCTTTCTTAATCTCTGTCCATAATTTTTCATAATTATTATGAAACAACTTTGAATTTTTATTTGTCATAATAATACCTAAATATTTCAACTTTTTCTCTATTGTAAAATCTGTCTTGTCCATTAACTCTTTCTGTTCCCTTAAAGATATTTTTTTCACCAACATCTTTGTTTTTTGATTGTTGATCTTAAATCCTGCTAACGGTCCAAATTCTTTTAATTTGTCCATCAATGCATTAATTCCTTCCAAAGGGTTTTCTAATACAATTATCAAATCATCAGCAAATGCTCTCAGTTTATATTCTTCTTTTTTTATCTTTAGTCCCAAAATCCTTTTATCTTGCCTTATATCTCTAAGCAGCACTTCTAAAACCAGAATAAATAGAAGGGGAGATAATGGACATCCCTGTCTTGTACCCTTTTGTATTTCACATGAATCCGTTAAATCTCCATTAACAATTATCTGAGCCTTCTGAGATGTATAAATCGATCTAATCCATTTTATAAAATTGTCTCCAAAATCCATTTGCTCCAAAACCTGAAACATAAATTTCCAATTCAAATTATCAAACGCTTTCTCAGCATCTAAGAAAATCAAAGCTGCTTGTTTATCATTTCGTTGTTCTAAATATTCCAACACATTCAAAACATTCCTGACGTTGTCACGTAATTGTCTTTTAGGTAAAAACCCCGATTGGTCTTCCTGGATAAATTGTTGCAATATTATTTTCATTCTTTCTGCCAAAATCATTGTAAAAATTTTATAGTCATTATTCAATAGAGATATCGGCCGATAATTTTTTGTTTTAGTTAAATCTTGCTCCTCTTTAGGTATTAATGTTATGTTAGCATTTTTCCAACTATCCAGTATCTTCCCCTCTTGCAAAATAGAATTCATTGTATACTGTAAAGGTAACAAGAGTTCTTCCTCCAAACATTTATAATACACTGCTGATAACCCATCCGGTCCTGGCGCCTTTCCTGATTTAATTTTGCTTATAGCTTCAGATATCTCTCTTGACGTGATAGGACCATTAATAACTTGTCTCTGAAAGTCTGTAATTTTAGGCAAATTCTGTTTAGATATATACTCTTCTATTTTTTCAGATGGGATTTCCTGACACTTGTACAATGTTGAATAATATTGATGAAAAACCTTTTTGATTTTTACATTATCTGTCAGCATCTCATCTCCTTCTTGTATCTTTAAAATAAGATTTTTTTGACGTTCTTTTCTTAATTTATATGCTAACCATTTCCCTGGTTTATTTGCAAATTCAAAAGTCCTTTGTTTAGCAAAATTTAGTTTCCTTTCCATTTCTCTAACTGTCAGCATTGATACTTGATTCTGTAACATTTTAATTTGATTTACAATAGAAACTTTAGTTGGATTCTTTTTCAATTCTTCCTCTTTTTGTTTTATTTCTTCCAAAATTAATTGCATTTTCTGTTGTTTCTTTTTTTTTAATTCAGAGTTACATTTAATAAAATATCCCCTCATAAATGCCTTACTTGTATCCCAGACAATATTTTCATTTGTTCCTTTATGTAAATTATGTTCAAAAAACTGTTTTAATTTCTTCTTACATTCTTGTACTACTTTATCATTCTGTAATAAGGATTCATTTAATCTCCATCTAAATCCAAGTGTTTTTTTTTTGTGAAAGTTAATATTACAGGATTGTGGTCCGAAAAAGTTTTTGGTAATATATCCATTTTAAAAATATCTTTCACTAAGTTTTTAGACATCCAAATCATATCAATCCTCGAGAATGTTTTATGTCTTTCTGAAAAATAAGTAAATTCCTTTGCGTTATCATTTATATATCTCCAGGTATCCACCAATTCTAAATTTTCCATCAATTCAAAGCAAATCTTCGGTAGTTTACCCTGTGTCTCTTTAATATTTTTTTCCAGAAAGTCTATCAATTTTTGGTGAGATTACCCCATTCCAATCACCCATGACACACCAATGATCATATGAAAACTCTGACAATTTTTCCATAAGTCCTGTGTAAAACCTTGTTTTATCTTCATTAGGGGCATAAATGCCCACTGTCAAAGTTTTTATGCCCTGTAAAGTAATTTCAACTCCCACAAATCTACCACTATCATCCAGTAATATCAATTTAGGAAGCAATTGTGGGTTAATGTAAAGAACAACACCATTTTTTTTTAATCCAGCCGAAATAAATTCTTCACCCAAATTTTTACAAATCAAATATTTGGAATCTTTCTTCTTAATATGAGTTTCTTGTAAACAAATTATATCCAATTTTAATTTTTTCAAATAATGAAACACTTTCTTTCTCTTCTGCGCCGTGTTGGCTCCATTTATATTCCAAGTAAGATATTTGTAATCCATCTTTAATCGTGTATTTTAAAATGTACCTGATGCTCCCTTTAATCCATCATCTTCCTTTCCCTCCTCTGCATGTTCCTGTTGACTTTGTTTCCTAGGAATTATATCCATATCTTTGAGTTTATCTTCTTCCATGTCTTTTGAAGCTTTTCTCAAGAAATCCCTTGCTTTTTGAACAGTATTCAATCGATATTTCTGTTGTCTGAATGTAAAAATCACTCCTTCTGGAACATCCCATCTAAATTGAATTTTGCATTGCTTAAGTTTTTCTGTAAAGAAAGCATATTCTTTTCTCTTACGTAAAAGTCTAATAGGAATTTCCTTCATCACCAGTATTTCCTTGCCATCAATTTTAAAGCTATTGTTGAAGTGTTGTTGTAATACCATATCTCTGGTCCTCTTTTTTATAAAGTGAACAAGCACATCTCTTGGAATTTTTTTCATTGTTGCATATCTGGAATTAATTCTATAAACTTTATCTATTTCAAATTCCATCCGATCTTCATTCCAATCCAAAAATTTTACTAAGGCATTAACAATTTTATCTCTGATATCTTCACCTGTTTCCTCAGGAATTGCACGGAATCTCAAACAATGTTCTTTATTTCGCATTTCCATCACCGCCGTGTAATCCAAATTTTTTTTCTAATTCCAGATTTAATATATCTGTTCTATTCTCCAAGATTTGTACCTTTTCTTTAGTATTTTTTACATCCTCTATTATTTGCCCAATTGTCCCTTTAATCTCATCCACTTGTATTTTAATATGATTTTTTATATCTTTCAATTCCATTTTCATTTCTTGTTTTAGATCACTAATCCCTTCCATTATTTTTTGAAACATATCTGGGGATACAGCCCCATCCTGTGCATCAATTGAACCTCTTCGCTCCTGAGCCTTAGCTGCTTTTCTGGTTGTCATTCTCAAAAAAAGCCTTTAATTTCTGATATTAACCACTGTTCCCAAACCTAGAGGCAGTCTATTTCTTTTTTTTTCCTCCACCAACAAAAGAGTTAATATTCCAGGCCTGTTATTATAGTCCGGCCAGCACAGTTCTTATCTACGTCCAGGAATGCAAAACAATTCTGGTTCACAACACCAAGCAATTAGTAACATACACGAACAGCAGATTCGCCCAAAAAGAAGTAATCCAAGAAAAAAAATAGTCCCAAATATATTTCCATCAAATAATCAAGTTGCCTCTCCTCTGTTTTAATCTTTATAATTCCAAATTCAGGCCAGCTTTTTGTCATTAAAAAAATATAAGCTGTTTACATTTTCTTCCTTAATTTTATTTAAATGAGAAAAAGTATGACTCACCCAAGTTTCTCAATTGCTGATTCGTAAACAAATCCCTTTTACTGTAGTAATTTAAGCCAAATGATAAGATTTAGACAGAAGGAGGCTCGCTGGTTATAGAACGTTTTTAAGAAGAAAAAAAAGTCTCGCTTTTTTTCAGTACAGCTTGTTGGAAGTCCTGACTTCGTCTTCAGCCGATCGGTATGCCTTCTTATCTCAGGAAATTCCTGATCAATTCCAGCCGCCGACAGCTCAACGAAGTCCTGTGGATAACCTGTTCGGTTCACCTTTGCCTTGGAGAACATTTAAGCCAGTCAAAGTTTCCTCTTGACTGGTTTTTAATCTGAAAAAAGCTTCCTCTGAGACAGAGATCTCTCAGAGACGGCCACCAGCTGAGCACTCACTTCCGGGAAGTCTGTCCCCGCACTTGTAGTGCGAGTCGTTTCCGACTCTCTGGGTGACGTCTTGCGATGTTTACTAGGCAGACCATATATATGGGGTGGGATTGCCAGTTCCTTCCCCGGCCTTTCTTTACCCCCTAGCATATGCCGGGTACTCATTTCACTGACCACGGATGGATGGAAGGCTGAGTGGACCTCGACTTCTCTTACAGGAGATTCAACTTCCTCCTACCGTTGGAATTGAACTTCGGCCATGAGCAGAGCTTCGGCTGCGTTACCGCCGCTTACCACTCTGCGCCACAGAGGATCTTTGCATAGCTGCATTAAAACTCTTACATTCCTATTTAGCAAGTTCCATTAGTTTGTTTTTTATCCCCGTTCTTGTGCTTTCATGCAAACTGCAATCTTTTTTTCTGCTCACGCACTTCTCAAACACATTTCCTCTTTTGTCTTTAAAATGTCATATGATGAGGACATACAGTCCAACGAACTAGAATTCCTCCATAGGGAGGCTCCATCACAGAACCGATGTGAGTTGGTGATACTGGGCTCCAATAGTACTGGAGACAGGCCATCCTTCCCTGACCAAAATGCTCAAGGAGTTCTTGAGATGGAGAATGAGATCAAGGAGGCATCCAAAAGAGGAATGCTGTAGTAATAGGTGACTTCAGCTACCCTCACATAGACACAGTGCAGGCATGTTTCTGCCATGACAAAGAGGTGACAATTTCTAGATACCCTGATTATCTATGCCCTTCAACTGTTGATCATGGAACTGATCAGAGGGGCTTTTGAACCGTTTGGGGAGATGATGGGTTGATCAAATTCAATAAATATGTAAACAGGTCATTGCCCTCAAAGTCTAATATATCACATGTGACTTGAAAAGATGAAAGTTCCCCCTAATTAGTGGCTATAAAGAAAATTGAATGGGAAAATCAAGGCAGTCAAAGCTCTCCCAAATGCTTGGGAGTTGTTTAAAACCACCATGTTAGAAGCTCAGCTAGGATGTATGCCGCAGATCAAGAAAGGGGCCATTGGGACCAAGAGGATGCCTGTGTGGTTAACTAGCAGATTGAAAGAAACTATCAGAGGTAAGAGGGCTAATTTTGAAAACGGCATTGAAAAAAATCTGTCTCTCCAATTTTTTGATAATCTATCGATATTTCCTTTAAATATCAATATTTTAAAAGGCAATATTGATTTTTAAAATATCAGTATTTCCTTTAAAATATCTTGATTAATATCTTGATATGTTTTTCAGCTGGAAAACGATGGATCCGAAAAAGCAGCCGCTAGCCGATAAAGACAGAACTGGAATTGATGCCAGCCTGTTAAGTGGATGGGATGCTTTTGAAGAGGCACTGGAGATGACTCAAGAGCCAGCGTTTCTAAGAAAAACTCGCAGAAGAGAAACTAAAGGTTACAAGGCCCAGAGAAGTTACATGCCCTGCTGAAGCTGATCAGCAAGAATACGTGCTGGGAAGCTGTTGTGTGATGGCTAGCTTGGAATGCAGATATGGGCGGAGAAATTGATGTGCCGGGTGCATAAGAAATGATGGGCATGCATAAGTTAGAAGAAGGACCAATGGAAAGGTGGCAGGATGGCATTAGGGGGCCAATTAGAATGTGTCATGAATTTTTGCTTGCATTGCATAAAAGTGTAGCACCCCCCCCATAAGGGGTGTGCTTGTTTTGCGAATTATCGCCTTGCACCTCTTCTGGCCAGAACGAAATAAAGCTTGTTGGACCCTTCAACCTGGGTGTGGTCATTTGGCTGTACTGCGCACTGGGCAACGAACCCATTTGGGAGACAACACTGGCAGGATGAGGTAACTTCTTGTAACAAGTCCGAAAGAAGAACTGGGACAGAAATGCCCCCGCTGCAGCTGAGAGCTTGGCCTGAGAGGCTTGGGACAGGCAGGGACCACACCAGTGTGAGGTTTCCTGCTGCTGCCGTTGCTTCTGAGGCTACTGCTGGCCTCCAGTTGTGCTACTCAAGGATGATGCTGAAAGCAGAAAAACCAATGAAGAAATAATGGCTGATTCCTAGCTAAATTTGGAGCAGCTATGGCTGAGGACTGGGTGAGATCTCTACAGCCGCTGCAAAGTGAAGTCACAAGTCAGGTCAAAGCGATAGCTCAGACTGCTCAAGAAACCAAGGATCAATCCAAGTCACAATCCATGGCTTTTCAAATGAACAGCAGGCCCTTAGAAGACAAATGGCGGACCTGGAGGACAGAGGCTGCAGAACAATATTTGTATGAAAAGGGCCTTGGGGGGTAATAGATTCTATGGACCTTAGAACAGAGTGATGAACAGCCTCTTTTCAGATTTCAATTTGACAGAGCTAGATCTAGAGCAGGTACCAGTGGCGTCACTAGGGTTGGTGTCACCTGGTGCGGTAACTCATGGTGTCACCCCCATGGAACTCCTCCCGTACCAGACCATACAGAATCCTTAGTAATGTTTTTGTACTAATGTTACTTATAAATCGTAATTCCCGTATATCACTGAATGTAATGGCAATAGTAGTGACATAAACAATGAGCAAAATTAAAATTACACCTTTAAATTACAATATCATACGCACAGCCCAAATTCTTGCTCTTATCACTAATGGGAGTTAATTATCTTGCATATGCCCACAGTAAATTTTCAGATACTTTCAGACCCTCAGCAATTTTCAAGTGGTCTATGGAACCGATGGAACCGACTGCCTAGGGAGGTGGTGGGATCCCCTTCGCTGGAGGTCTTCAAGCAGAGGCTGGACAGCTATCTGCGGGAGATGCTGTAGCTGTGGATTTCCTGCTGTGAGCAGGGGGTTGGACTCGATGGCCTAAAAGGCCCCTTCCAACTCTATGATTCTATGAAGAAAAGTTTGGGAACCCCTGGTGTAAGACGTCTGCTTATGTCCCTATGCTGCTCTCACCCCTCATTTAGGTGCCTGGGATGCATGCGTGTGGACATACCTCCTTACAGTTATGGAAAGTGATTCTTAATAATAAGTCTCCAGACACAAAGTTACATAGGTATTTATCAGTTGTTTAGTAGAAAATTCAGAAGTGCAGAGTCCCTTCATGATAGTTGCAGCCACATACACCCTTTTTTACTCCTGGATTAAGAATGAGATCTTTGTTAATGCATTCTCTCACAACAACAAACATCTCTAGGAGCCAATCAGCATGTAAGTGGAGAGCGTTAGCAATTGAGAAGAGTCTTCTCAGTGGCTGACTTACCTCCTTTCACTCTGATTGTTTCCAATCAGCAGGAAAGGCAAGGAAGCCTATTAGAAGACTCTTCTCAGTGACTAACACACTCCCTTTTCATGCTGACTGTAGGATGCTTGGAGACATAGGGACCCTGCTTCCAAAACAGCAGAGGGACTAAGATCCCCTGGGTGACTACCCTCCTGGTGCTTATGGACATGACCGTAATATATTTTGTGACATGCAAGTTCGATATTATTTATTAAGTGTGTTTAGGATTACACTGATGGCATTCCCAAATATGTACTTTCACACAGACTTGGGTTTTCCATAACACAACGTTTGTCCAAGCCTCCACACTTGGGGGGACACTATTTGCATACTCCTTCCATAAGAACATCAAAGTTGGATACACACCTGAACCAAGACCCAGACAAAAGGGCACTCAAAATAAAAAGGTAATTACAGTGTCTGAGTAGATCTTGTACAGTGGTTACTGACTGGGCAGCCAGTGTCCTTCACATTTTACAAAATACTTTTTCCTATACAAAGATTAAATTTCTGTGTATGAAAAAGTAATATATGAAGTGGTCTCAATAGTGAGAAAAGTAATTAAATAATAAACAAATAATGGTGATCCAAATGTTTTTCATTCTCACGTTATGAAGCTAGCTGCCAGATGATGTATCACCTTCCCTACGCATGCAGCGTAGACGGAAAAAACAGCACCCAAGCCACCATTCAATACGTGCACGTGTTCTTTCCAACATGAATCTACAGGTCTCAAAAAGTAATGTGTGACAAAGTCCTCAAACACTTTGTAACATGCCTCAAACATGGTCTCTTGTTCTACCAGCATGCCTTCACACCATCACTTTGCCAAAACCTAAGGATAGGTAAATTGCTTTTAGGGAGGAAATTTTTAGGAAATTATGATTTCCTATTGATTTAATCTAAAAATATTTAAAATACATAAAAACAGCCAGGGGAAGATATTGGAGAAATATAAAATAAATACAAATTAAAAAGGGGGGGAAGGTGAAGAGACCTTAAATGTGCTACTCACCATCTCTCAGCCTATCCTCCCCTCAGGATGAAAACAATGGAGAACCATGACCACCCCCAGGAAGGGCACACTTAAAATGTAGAGGAAAAAATAGTCTACAACCATAGTGTGAAATCAAATACTTACTGGGACACAGGATGAAGAAATATTTATATAAACATGACTCTCAAATATGTTTATGAATGACACAATCTGTAAACATATTTATAGTGCAATCCGATGTTTGTTTACTCAGAAGCAAGTCCCAATGTATTCAATGGGGCTTACTCAAACTGGGAAGTGTGCAGAGAACTCCAGCCTCAAGTGATAAGGAACTTGTTCTTTCAACTTGTTCTTTTAAGTTGAGACCTTATCCAAGTCTGAGTCTGTGTTGGAATTGCTTTTTAATATGTTTTTAAGGCTTTTTTTAAAACGTTTTTTTAAAGCTTTTAAAAAATATTTTCAAACATATTTTAATATATTTTAAAGTCTGTTTTTATGATGTTTTAAAGTGCTTTTAGTGCTTTTGTTTGCCACCCTGGGCTCCTACTGGGAGGAAGGGCGGGATATAAATCAAATAATAAATAAATAAACTTCATTCACCCAACCTAAAATTCAGAATCATACCTCTTTAGGCTGTTTTCCAACTGTTTATTCTTCCTTTATGGTTATTGGATTTTAAATGGCTTTATTTCTTGTTGTGAGCTGCCTTGGTTTCCAACTCTACCTCACAGGGTTGTTGGAAAGACTACACACACACACAAACACACACACACACTGCAGATGTATAAATACATACAGCCCATATAATAGTTTATTGTCAAACCAGTTGGTCATTGCAGAAAAATCCGTATTAGTTTAAAAAAATCCGTATTAGTTTCCTACAGAATAAAAACTGTAATACCTAAGTAAGCCCAGCCTACTTGCTTTAAAATAGGATGGGGGGGGGACAGAAAGAGAACACAAACACAATTCTTTTTTACATTCACTCCAAAGTCCCATTGATTTTCAGCACATTCATAACCATATCTACTCAACAGTAAATCCTATTGAATTCAATGGTATTTACTCTGGAGATATGGGATTAGCAATGCAAGCCGTGCAAGTCTTCTCCATCTTGGCGTCCAGTGCTGGGCTTCTGGGCTGCATCTTCATGCCCAAGTGCTACATTATTCTACTCAGGCCTGATCTAAATACGAAGGAGCATGCAACAAGAAAAACTAAAAACGGTATCTGATTCTTAAACTATTATTTTAAATTTTGACAACTAATGTCCAACAGAGCAGTAATGAAACCCTCATGCTTGTCTTGGGAATGTAGCCCCTTAAATGCTGCTACAGTACCAGATCTCTTCTTTCCTTCACATAAATTATGAAAGGTAGTCGTCATAAATGATGGAATTGAATGTGTAATGACACTGGAATGATCACCGGTCCTTTGGCGTTATGGATTTGTATGCATCACTTTATCACAGCCAGATCCCCACCGTTTATAACTAACAACCATGGAGGCAATGCATATCCATTCTGGCTAGTAGCCTCCATATATTGGTCTAATTCTCTCCTAAAGCAATCCAGGTTGGTGGCCATCACTGCTTCCGGTGGGAGCAAATGCCATCATTTAACTATGTGCTGCATGAAGAAATACATTCTTTTTTTCTGTCCTGAATCTTCCAACCATCCATCTCATTCGATGGCTCTCTCATGTTAGAGAGAGGGACAAACCTGCTATCCACTCTCTGCATTCTGTGTATAATCTTATAAGCCATCTTATTTGTCTTGGTCCATCATGGCTGCCGTACTGTTTGCTGAACTTTGTTGATGTTGCATGACCCTCCACAAATTTGTCCAACCCTCCTGGAAAGCCATCCAAGTTGATGGCTACCACCACGTGTTGTGGGAGTGAATTCCATAGTTTAACCATGTGCTGTGAAGGGATGGGATCCATGGGCTGGTGCCAGTTCCCAAGCATTCTGTAGACCTAATAGGCTAGCATCAATCTGAGTTTGTTCTGTATCGGCTAACCACTGCTTTTACCAATTTGTGGTTTTCACGCTTGGAAAAAATATCTATATCAATAAGGAAATATTGATATCTTGAGGTTAATATCGATATTTCAAAATATCCATACATTATCATTCTTGCAATTGAGGTTTTAGAGGCATATATTTATTTAAAACTTTCTTTTTCAAAAATATCAGCGGAAATTCTCTACATTAAAAATCAATCCTCAGCAATTGAGAATAATTTGGTATCAAATCTGAATTGGACAGAATTCTAGCACATCGCTATTGCTGTATGAAGAGAGACTTGCTTTTGACTGTCCTAATTTTTTAAACATTCAGATTCATTGGGTGGCGCCATTGGGTTCTAGTCTTTTGTGAGAGGGAGACACATTTCTCCCTGTCCTCTCTTTCCTTTCCATTGTGTGCGTAATCTTACACCCAATCACCTTGGCCCATCATGGCTGCTCTTTGTTGAACTTTTCAAAGCGGGCGGTTCCTCAGGCCTAGCAGGACCCAGATGGACATGGACGTCAGTGAGTTCTTGCAAACATTGTTTTCCTCCAGCTCTGCATCTGCCCGTCAAGCCATGCATAGCCCAGGAGGTTGCAGAGAAGTTTCTTCCCCTTATAATTATGAAAATCTCTGTGATTTATTGGTTTACTCCTGGGATTTCTCCAAAGACTCTGAGACTGAGAGCATAAACATCATCACAAGCAGGATGAGGTAACTTCTTGTGACCAGCCTGACACAAGAACTGGGATATAAATGCACCCCGTGCCACCGAGAGCCGGTCCTGAGAGATTTGGGGCAGGCAGGGGCCACGTCAGTGGGAGGTTCCCTATTGCTGCCTTTCCTTCTGAAGCTGCTGCTGGATTCCAGTTCTGGTAGTACAGTCACTGCTGTCAGAAGGGGGGGGCAACACTTGCATGGCCAGAATGGTGATATTGCTTCTGCTTCTGATGCTCATGCCCCATGGAGACTGTGGGATGCTGAAAGCAAAATGCCCAGTGGATATATACAGCCAAAATGATCCAGTGAGTTATTACAGGCCAGGGGACCATCTCATTGGTGGGGTCATCGATGCAAGAGAGGCTCGGTATAGTCCATATGACTTTTCCCAACCCCCCTTAACCAGGATTATAGGGTAAGTGACTTTCTGCTTCCCAACCAGCACTTCTGATTTTCTGTAGTTACCAGGGACAGCCTCTCATTTATGGCCAAACACTCTGTATCCTTTGTCCCTGTGTTGCCTCTAGAGAAAGATTTAGGGATTTAGAGGCAGCATCTGAGTGCATAGCTGGCCCCTTGGTGTCCTGCGTTCGGGGAGGTTAATTCTGAAAGAGAAGGATGGCTTTTTACCCTGACATCTGCCCTCTGTGACCTCAGTTGACTATCACCTACTATTTCCCTAATTTTATCCACAAAGACTACATATACATAGCCCGTTTCCTCTCCTTGATTTGTGGTTACAAACGGTCCTCCTTTACTTCCATAGCAGATCTGACAATGAACGCTCAACTTACAAAGCATTTCTAACCAGTTTAATTGTACTTTCCCTTTGGGATTCCTGGCTCTCCCCTCTCAGAATATTGGCGGTCTGCTACGCCCTGCCCACAAAGTGTTCCTTGAGCTTAATGTTTGCCTTTTGCGGGCACCAAGTCCTTTACACACCACTGGACCTCTGTCCAAGGTTATTCTGATTTTTCTTGACTCCCACTGTGTGCCTGCTTTTATGGGCACCCATCATCCTGTCTTTGTTATTTATCATTTATGAGATCTCCTTGATTTATGACTATATGAGGAAGCCTAGACTTCAAGTCCACACTTGCTGAGCAAAATGTCATGCATTGACCAAACACCTAAGCCATCTTCCTGGAAAGTCTCTATTGTCCCTGGTTTAGCTAAGAAAACAGCAACTGTGGTTTTATGCTCAGCACATCTCCTTAGCTGGGTCTATTCCAACATCATCTGGCACGGTTTCCCCCCTACCATCTTTGTCAAATTGAACACAGTGGTACCCAGCTGGCTTCTGTGGTAATAGCTAGAATGCATTTGTTAGGTTTCCTACTACAATATGATCTGGTGAGGGTTTTTTGAAAATTTAACAAAAATTATAAAGGTGTCAAATACTCTATTAATCCTAATCCTATGCTGGGAGCGGAGGAATGAACTGGTGTTCATAAAGCCTTTCCTGCCATCTCATTTCCTTGCAGCATAACCTTCTTCTTTACTTATTTATTAGTGGGGGCCTTTCCTTATCCTTACTGATTTGAAATCCAATCCTATCTAATTTTATATCTATAAAATCAAAATATTAAGTTTTGGTAAGTGCTGCACCTAGTTTTCTCTCATTTTCAAAAACAATAGCTGGTAACCAACAAGTTGCTTAAGGGTATCCATGCACTGCTAAACATTGTGGTTGCCCTGTGAATGGATGGTCCAGACGCTTCTAGCTAACCACAGACAGCTGTTTGCAGAATCTTTTGCAACACTGTATGAGGCGGTTTTAGCTCATCACGTAGCCTTCTGCTAGCTGACTTTTACTCATGTCAAGTTGAAAACCTATGGTTTACTGCTTAACATGCAGCCTTTCAATACCTATCGATATTAACTTAATTTATAATTTAATACCTGCCAACATAGAACCTGTCTGCTCAGAGATCGGCACTGATTGCTGATTTGTTACTGAGCAGGGTTCATGTTGGGTTTTAACAGATAAAAACAACTGTAGTTCCACCTCTTGTTGTTGTTGTTATGTGCCTCCAAGTCAACTTATGGCAACCCTATGAATCAGCGACCTCCACGTGCATCTGTCATGGACCACCCTGTTCAGGTCTTGTACGTTCAGGTCTGTGCCTTCCTTTATGGAATCAATCCAACTCTTGTTTGGCCTTCCTCTTTTTCTACTCCCTTCTGTTTTTCCCAACATTATTGTCTTTTCTAGTGAATCATGCCTCCTCATGATGTGTCCAAAGTAGGATAACCTCAGTTTCATCATTTTAGCTTCTAGTGATAGTTGTGGTTTAATCTGTTCTAACAGCAAAATACTTGTCTTTTTCACAGTCCGCGGTGTGCGCAAAGCTCTCCTCCAACACCACATTTTAAACGAGTTGATTTTTCTCTTATCTGCTTTTTTCAGAATACCATGGTCTGAATGAATCTGACTTTAGTGTGTAGTGATACACCTTGGCATTTGAGGACCTTTTCTAGTTCTCTCATAGCTGCCCTCCCCAGATTTCTTGACTATTGTCTCCATATTAGTTAATGACTGTGCCGAAGTATTGATAATCCTTGACAAGTAAAATTGGCGAAGCAGAATTGAGAATTAAACAGCTCACCTTCTGTGCACCAGCTGAATAAAGAAACAGTCTTCTTTAGCAAAAAAAGTAGTAGTCTTTACCCACAGTGGAAGCTGGCACGGGAGGGATGTGGAGAGCCAGCAGCAGTGGTTCCTGTGGCAGCTGCCACAGCAGCATCACCATCTCTGGGAAGCCATGGAACATGGGGGACCTGCGGGAGATGGGAGAGGGAGGAACAACCATCACTATGAAGCCAACACCACATCCCAGAGACACGCCGAGGTGCCTGCCTCAGCATATCTTGAGTGCCCACGGTTTTAGGGAAGCCCCTCCAGGTGATGGTAGCCACGTGCAACTCACTGCCTGGGGGCAGGCCCAGTTGGAGGGGTGGTCCTAAAGTGGTGCCAGCATGGGGATCGTCAGGTGGGCAATGGGCACCTAGGCATGGCTTCTGTGGGTTGGGCAGGCACTGCCAGTGGGAGGGGCTATGGAACTTCCATAGCTACATCCTGGTGCAGAGATCCCCCCTCGGGCTCTCAGGCATGGGGCGCCTGGTCCGGCATGGGAGAGGCAAACCAGCTGCAGTGCCGCTCCTTCCCAGCACCCCCTTTCCAGGTGCAGAGCACTGTGGGAGCATCAGCCACCACTAGCTGGTACAGGCGGGATTTTTCCTCAACTTGCCAGCAGGGCTCATGCCAGCTGTGGCTGCCAGCCAGGCCATGGTCACCCACGACAGAGTGCCTTCCACCAGCAGTCCCACAATGCCCCCGTAGGTGCCTCACATGCCTCCCACATGCAGGGTCCCAGAGGGAAGCAGAGGCCTTCCTCAGTGCTCTCAAGGCCACGGAGCCTGGCCAAAGCCAATAAGGGTGTGTGAGGAATGTGACTCTCTGCCCATTCACAGGCCGTGACTCCCATGGATCCCCTCAGGAGGCTCCCCCTCCTTCCTCAGGGTATGTCTGCGCTGACAGCCAAGGCCACTCTGGAGTGGTGGTGGTTGGAGCTGTGCTGGGGGCTGGTGTCTCATTAGGCTTCCTGGGCCTTGGAGAGCCAGCTCACTTGCCTTTCTGCTTCTCCTCATGTTCTACCCGGGATTAGATTAGATTGCTGCAATGTCTAGGCCCAAAAGGTTAGGCACATCCGCCAGATGCAATAATAACACAGAGGCTGGCTGAGCACTACATGGGAGGGGGAGATGTTCTGCAGTGCATCACGATACTGTCCTTCCTGCCTTTTCTTCTTCCATTGCAAACCCTGAGCCTTGTCAGCTCCCTCCTCCATCCATCAAGATTTGTACTCACTTCTTTCACATCTTTAACTCTTATATTTGCTGTGCTGGCTTTCCCTTGGTAACTTTGCCCTCCCCTCTCTTTTTTTTTATCATTAATTTTATTCAAATTTTCCAACAAAACAAAAAACAAACAAACAAAAACAAATTAAACAATAAAATAAAATGTTGACTTCCGATTTGTCTCAGATCAGTTATAGGTCTATGATATATAACAAACCTGTCTCTTAATATATTACAAAATCACTTTCCTCCAGTAGTTATCTTAATTAATCATCAAATCTCATTAACATCACTTTATTCTTTCCACAAAAAGTCAAAGAGAGGCTGGCTCCCACTCCTTGAGAAATATATCCATCGATCTTTCTCCAAATAAACATGTCAATTAATCCATCTCATCAAGTCTACTAGGACCAATAACTTCAATAGCCATTTTTCCATTATCAGTGTTAATTCCATCTTCCAACTTCCATCCTTGCACCCATAATAATCTTGCTGTCATAGTCATATAGTAAGAGTCTGATGGGAATTTCCTTCATCACAAATATTTCCTTGCCAATTCTGAATGTGTTGCTGAAATATTGTTGTAAAGTCATATCTCTGTTCCTCTTTTTTTACAAAATGCACTAGCACATCTCTTGAGAGTTTTTCCATTGTCACATATCTGGAATTAATTCTATAAATTTTCTCTATTTCAAGTTCCATCAAATCATTCCAGTCCAGAAATTCCATCGAAACATTGATAGCTTTATCTCTGATATCTTCATCAATTTCTCCAGGGACAACGCCGAATTCCAAACAGTAATCTTTATCTCCAGGATCCACAAACTCCAAATATTTTTCCAGTTCCACACTTGATAAATCTGTTCCAATCTCCAGGACTTGCATCCTCCCTTCAATTTTTGCCATAAAGTCCAAATCTTTTTCCAATTCCACATTTGATATATCTAATCCAATCCCCAGAATTTGCTCCTTCCTTTAATTTCTTTTTCATATTCTATTGCTTGTCCATCTGCTTCTTTTCTCACATAAAGCCTGCTTTTTGCCATAAAAAATAAGATAAGCTTTTTAAATTTTCTTTCCTCTTCCTTAATTCCTTGTATAAAAGAGAGAAGTGTAACTCACCCAGGTATCTTAATTGCTGATTCTTAAACAAATCCCTTTTACTGTAGTAATTTAAGGCAAATGATGAGATTAGACAGAAGAAAGCTCGCCCGTTGTGGATCGTTTAAAAGAAAAAACGTCTCGCTTTTTTTCAGCCCAGCTTGCTGGAAGTCCTAACTCCATCCTCGGCTGCTAGGTATGCCTTCCTTTCCCAGGGAATTCCTGATCAATTCCAGCCACCGACAGCCCAACGAAGTTTCTGTGGATAATCTATTCGGTTCACCCTTGCCTGGGAGAACATTTACACCAGTCAAAGTTCCCTTTTGACTGATTTTAAACTGAAAAAAGCTTCCTCGAGAGAGGCAGCCACAGGCGGAGCAATCTTCCGGGAAGTCCGCCCTCCCCTCTCTTTGGATGCCTAAACTGTATTTCTAAAAGCTCACCTGAAGTTTTAAGTTACTGCAATGCTAGAAATTTGGGGACTGAATGAAAATTTCAACTGGGGGGCAGAATTATCATTTGAGGGGCAATGCCCTCATTTGCCCCTCTGTTGCTACAACCATGCGTTGCCAGTGCTTCCAGACTTGAAATGTGCTAGAAGTAAGTAGATTTTCCTCTTTGTTTAGTAATGACACTGAAATACGACCAAAAGACAGTGCCCACAATTGGCCTCAACTGTCAGGCCCAGGATGCGACTCAGGAACCAGACCAGAGGTTGTAGTTAATTCGTGTTTTATTAGAGTAATGTCCAACAAAGACTGCCCTTTCTCATGAAGCAATACAGGGATACAGGTCCTGCGACATTGGGAGAAAGTTGACAGAGCAAGGGGCTGCTTCCCGCCTGTTCTTTAAGAAGGGGCTAAACGGGCGCGCAACCTTTCGCTCCTCCTTAACTCCCCCTCAGGTACTGCCCGCCTTCCCCCCCTTCTCTCCTGTCTTTTCAACCGTCTGCGTGTGCGTGGTGAGGGGGGAGGCATCACCTCCTCCTCTTCTGAAGTGTCCGATTCCCCTATGGGTGATAAAGGAGGAGCTGAGGGTAAACCATCTCTCCGCCTTTCTGCTGTGATCAGCCCTCCCTCTTGCTCTGAGCTGCGGAGAAGGGAGGGCCTGGGAATGTCTGGGGGGGATTCTAAAACTTCAAGGCTCTCAGGCTCCCCGTTGCTAGGCGACCCTATCTCTGGCATGTCCTCTGTTTCGGCTTCGCTCCACAGAGGGTAAGTTCCTCCCTCCTCCCTCTGCCAGCCATTTGAATCCTCTTCTGACAACCGCCCAGGAGCCCAGCTCATCCTCCCGACACCATCCCCCTTCTCAAGCTGTGCCCCCCTCCCCCTGTCTGGCTTGGGGCGGTGAGGAAAACGTTGATGGAAAAGTTTTACTAACTCTGGAGCATGCACATCATCTGCATTTTCCCATGATCTGTCAGCCACTCCATAGCCCTTCCAGTGAATCAAATACTGCAGCTTGTGGCGTCTGATCCTGGAATCCAAGATTTCCTCAACTTCAAACTCAAGCTGCTCATTTATCAGGAGTGGGGACCCAGGAGGCTCCTCCGGCCGCAGCTCACTGGGAGGGGCAGCTTTCGTCAAGAGGGATCGATGAAACACAGGATGTATTTTAAACGTGTCAGGTAGCTTCAGCCGGTACGCCACGGGATTAATTTGAGTTTCTATTTCAAAAGGACCCACCCTTTTGTCTTGTAATTTTCTACATTTGCCCGGCATCTGGAGGAAACGGGTGGACAGCCATACCTGGTCTCCTGGTTGAAGGGGGGGGGCCCTCCTTCCTGTGCAGGTCAGCAACTCGCTTGTACTCTGTTTTGGCTTCGTTTAACTGCTGTTTCAGTGTTTGTTGCGCCGCTTGCAATTCTTTTAGAAAGTCCTCAGCTGCCGGTACCAGCATTCCTTCTGAGCTGCTTGGAAAGACTTTAGGATGGAATCCATAATTCGCGAAGAATGGGGTTTGTTGAGTGCTGGAGTGTAGAGAATTGTTGTAGGCGAACTCTGCAAAATGCAAATATGATACCCAGTCAGTCTGTTGATAGGACACATAACTTCTTAAATATCTTTCCAAAACGGCGTTCAAGCGTTCCGTTTGCCCATCTGTCTGGGGGTGATGGGCGGAGGAGAGTTTTAATTCCGTCTGCAACTGTTTCCACATTGCTCTCCAAAATTTGGCTGTGAACTGAGTTCCTCGGTCTGAGACTACACTGTTTGGCAATCCATGCAGCCGGTAGACTTCTTTGATGAATAACTTGGCCGTTTCCTTAGCCTCTAAGGCCCCTGCACAAGGGAGGAAATGCGCCATTTTGGTGAGTAGATCTACCACGACTAAAACGGCTGTCATTCCTTGGGATTTGGGTAGATCAGTTATAAAATCCATGGAGAGATCCTTCCAGGGTTCATGTGGGACAGGTAGCGGTTGTAACAGTCCTGCTGGTTTTCCTGTTTGTGTTTTTGTCCGCAGACAGACAGAACAGGACTTTACATAGCTTTCAATATCCCTACGCATTTTAGGCCACCAGAAGTCCTTGGCCACGTTCTGAATGGTCTTGTAAATCCCAAAGTGTCCCGCTGTGATGGAATCATGGCACTGGCGTAGGATTCTGAGCCTTAATTCTCCTTCTGGCACATATCTGGCTGTGTTGAACCATAATAGTCCATTCCTCCAGTGAAAGGTTACTTCTGAGTCTTGACTTTGTCCCGTCTCCTGCCCATATTTTAGTACGTCTGCATCTTCTTGTTGTGCCTTTTTGAGTTCCTCTTCCCACGAAGACTGGCATGATCCCAACATTAATTTCTCTGGCGGGATCATGTACTGAGGCTGGTCCTCGGATTCACTTTCTTTGTACTGTGGCTGTCTGGATAAGGCATCAGCTCTCTGGTTTTTGGCTTGGGCTTGGTAAGTGATCTTGAAGTTAAACCTGGTGAAGAACTGGGACCATCTTATTTGTCTCTGGTTCAGCTTTCTGGCAGTTTGGAGGCTTTCCAGGTTCTTGTGGTCGGAGCGCGCTTCGATCTGATGAGAGGCCCCCTCTAGGTATTGTCTCCAGTTTTCAAAAGAGTCTTTGATGGCCAGCAGCTCCTTCTCCCAAACTGTGTAATTCTTCTCTGCAGGCTTTAACTTCCGAAAGAAGTACGCACAGGGGTGCAGTTCCTTTCCTTCTTGGTCTAATTGCAGAAGGACCCCCCCGATAGCAAAATCTGAAGCATCTGCTTCCACGATGAAAGGGCGGGTCGGGTCAGCAAAGTGCAGAATGGGCTCGGAAGCGAACCTTCTCTTCAGCTCCTCAAAGGCCTGGGTGGCATTCTCTGTCCATTGAAACTTCTTCTTTCCCCTTAAACAGTCAGTCAGAGGAGCTGTCAATTTGGAAAACCCTGGAACATATCCAGAGGGGAAAACCCTTCCAGGGGTACATCCAGGGTCTCTGCCACTTCTTTGATTGTCATTCTTAAAGCCGAAAAAAAACCCCTTCAAATTTCCAATATGACCAAAAGGCAGTGCCCACAATTGGCCTCAACTGTCAGGCCCAGGATGCGACTCAGGAACCAGACCAGAGGTTGTAGTTAATTCATGTTTTATTAGAGTAATGTCCAACAAAGACTGTGCTTTCTCATGAAGCAATACAGGGATACAGGTCCTGCGACATTGGGAGAAAGTTGACAGAGCAAGGGGCTGCTTCCCGCCTGTTCTTTAAGAAGGGGCTAAACGGGCGCGCAACCTTTCACTCCTCCTTAACTCCCCCTCAGGTACTGCCCGCCTTCCCCCCCTTCTCTCCTGTCTTTTCAACCGTCTGCGTGTGCGTGGTGAGGGGGGAGGCATCACCTCCTCCTCTTCTGAAGTGTCCGATTCCCCTATGGGTGATAAAGGAGGAGCTGAGGGTAAACCATCTCTCCGCCTTTCTGCTGTGATCAGCCCTCCCTCTTGCTCTAAGCTGCGGAGAAGGGAGGGCCTGGGAATGTCTGGGGGGGATTCTAAAACTTCAAGGCTCTCAGGCTCCCCGTTGCTAGGCGACCCTATCTCTGGCATGTCCTCTGTTTCGGCTTCGCTCCACAGAGGGTAAGTTCCTCCCTCCTCCCTCTGCCAGCCATTTGAATCCTCTTCTGACAACTCCCCAGGAGCCCAGCTCATCCTCCCGACATCAACCCAAAGTATCTTCCTCTAAAGTTATCCAATGTTTAGGCATTTTCATTATCATGAAACACAGTTTTCACACTTGGAAGGTGCCATAGTTTTACCCCCAACACTCTCAGGTAAGTGGGGTTAGAATCACAGCCTAAATTATTCTGCTTCCAGTGTAAGAGGCTGAGTGCTCAGGAGCAGCCCAGGGGCTCCACACGTTTTTTCAAGCTGCCAGGACCACCAAAGCTGCTGCAACCTTGGCAGCTATTTGCCAATATTCCACAAACCTTTCAATACAATGTTCTTTAAAGATTGTGTGCTTCTCCTTTCCAGAAATAATAATAATTAAAAACCTACCAAAGTTAAAAGCATATAATACATAAATGATAAATATAGACAAATATAATTAAAAATTGTAGACATAATTAAAAATGACTAATTTAAAATAGCATTGGAAATAGAAATGGAGCATACATCTCCCAATTTTTGTTCTGAAGTGACACACATATTTATCTTGCAACAAAGGTTGGTCTCTTCCCACCCTACCCCATAGAAACATAAAGATATCATGGATATCAGCTCTTCTGATTGATGCTGCCCAGGAATGGTCCTTAAAAATGTGACACATTGTTTTTATTAAATGGAGAAAGGCAGCCGGACACCCCTGTTTGTTTGTTTCTTTGTTTGCAGGTGGAGTTCGAAGCACTACTGGCAGATCCTGTCCTTCTTGTTTGCCATCCAGGAGATCAACCAGGATCCCAGGATCCTGCCCAACATTACCCTCGGTTACAACATCTATGAGACCTATTTCAATGCAAGGATGACCTCCGATGCCATGCTAGACTTCTTTGCTGGTGGAGAAAACAACATTCCAAACTACCGTTGTGGAAGATGGAATAACCTGTCGGCTGTCCTTGAAGGAACTAATTCTGAAATTTCCAACCAGATTTCAATCATGTCTGGCCTTTACAAAATCCCACAGGTAGGAATAGGAGGGGAGAGGAGTCAAACTGCACATAATCTTATTATTCTGATAACAGACAATAGATCAAGGAATGTAACATATCAAACAACTTCTCGAGAAATAGGTCCAAAAGATTAAGGAGGAAACTCAATGATATCCTGGCAATCTTTTTAACATTAAGTCAGTTAAAATAATTGCTTGTAAAAGGAACTCATTATATATGCTCTTGTGCAAAAAATCTTAAAGCATCTAGGGAATGGTGGTGGTGAATGAAATGCATAGTCATAGTCTCAGGGCTCAAGAGGTCTGCCGCACATACAGTTTAGGGCATAGCACATGATGTTATATATGCATGTTCTGAATTACAGTTAGTAAATGAACTGAAAACATATTTATTGTTATCAACAAGTTTTATGAATTCTTTAGCTATAAGCTCCCTTGGCAACAAGAACAATGCCCACAAGTAAAGTGATATCCTTAGGATGAGATATTCTGTGGATCAAGTCATTATGGAGCAATCTGGTCCATCTAAGAGCAATGTAAGATGTTCTCCAGATCCCTGTAAATGGAACCTTACCACAACCAGATGTTCTCCCAATGTGCAACACTCAAAGGGAGGAAGGAAATGAGGGAAAAGGAAATTTTATTTTTATTTTATTTATTTATTTTATTAGATTTTTAAACCGCCCTATAGCTTTCTATAGAAATGGCTCTTTAGGACCCCAGAAACAGGGCAGACGAGAGTAGGGAATGAGAGAGAAGCAGGGAAAGGAAGACTTTGCAGTTAACAGATAATGGGAATGAGCTCAGGGGACTGGAGCTTTTGCCTTCCCTTCCCCTCTTGCGCAGGCTCTCCAGTGAGAGTCTGCCAGGCCCATGAGGGAGGTGTGTGGGCTACCACCACTGTCTTTCTACCTCTCTCTCCTCCTTCCAGGTGCAGCTCTAGGTTTGGCACCCTCTTCAGCACCATCAGACATCAGCAGTGGGGGGTGCAAGGGCTCAATCTGCTGCTCCCCTCAAAGCCTCCTGAGGTCTCACCTTGCCTCATGGCAGGGCTGGCCCAGTCTTTTCCTCAGACTCATCTTTTATAAACACAGGTTTAGATATTTGTGCTTCTCTAATTTTTATACATCAGGGTCTATGGAACTCCCTGCCACAATAATTCAGAGTTCCTCAATGTGACCCTTTTCCGTTGCCACAAATTCCCTTAAAATGCCTTTAAAGCCTCCTAGTAGCTTCGTAGAATAGGATTACGTGTGAGATGGACACCAGCACTGGAGACAGGATAAACTATTGACTATCTTGTACATAAGGAGATACTGAGGACTCCAAAGCAAATCTTACATGTGCCTTGATGACAGTTCCTAAGGACTCTATTGCTAACTCCAGCCTCTCCTTAACTGGCCACCTCCCAATCCAGTCCAGGTCCTGGAGACAATCTGCTTTGGGCCTCAAAGCTTCTCCAGTTGAACTTCTGACTGCTTGGGCAGTCCAGTTGATTTTAAAAATGTGCAGCCTTCTTTTAGTAAGGCCTTTATACACAGCAGCCTTTCAGAACTACTCAATCAGTGGCTCCTTTTTTCTGACATTCACTACAAATTAAGACACTGGGAATGAATGGCTTAATATTCAGGTCTTGGCTGTCCACTTCCCCCCAGTTTATTCTAGCCTTTGCCTCACATCTCCCTCATCAACTTAAAACAAAATTAAAACAGCTTTAAAAACATCTATTTAAAAAAGCTTTAAAAAGATCTTAAAAAGCAATTCCAACACAGACACAGACTGGGATAAGATCGGTACTTAAAAGGCTTGTTGAAGAAGGAAGGTCTTCAGTAGGCTCTGAAAAGATAACAGAGATGGTGCCTGACTAATATTTAAGGGGAGGTAATTCCAAGGGGTACATGCCACTGCACTAAAGGTTCTCTTCCTATGCTGTGCTGAATGGACCTCCTGATAAGATGGTATCTGTAGGGGGCCCTCACCTGCAGAGTACAGTGATCAACTGGGTATATAAGGGGTAAGATGACCTTTCAGGTATTCTGGTCCCAAGCTGCATAGGGCTTTCTACACCAAAACCAAAACCTAGAACTTGGCCTCATAGCTAATAGGCAGCCAGTGTAAAACTTTCAGCAGCAGGGTGATACTCTGCCCCAGTGAGCAGTTGCACCCCCACATTTTGCACCAGCTGCAGCTTCCAGACCAATCTCAAGGGCAGACCCACATAGAGCACATTACAGTAATCCAGCCTGGAGGTTACTAGTGCGTGGACAACAGTGATCAGGCTATCCCAGTCCAGAAATGGCTGCAGCTATCTTGCCAGCCAAAGCTGGTAAAAGGCACTCCTAGCCATTGAGGTCACCTGGGCCTCTAGTGACAAAGATGGATCCAGGAACACCCTGAGACTAGGAGCCTTTCTTTCAAAGGGAGTATGACCCCATTCAAAGCACTCAACTGACCTATTATCTGAACTCAGGACCACCAACCCACAATACCTCCTTCTTGCTAGGATTCAGACTCAGTTTATTGGCCCTCATTCAGACCACCACCGAGTCCAGGAAGCGGTCTAGGGCTTGCACGGCCTCTCCTGATTCAGATGTTAGAGAAATAGAGCTGGGTATCATCAGTGTATTGGTGACACCTCACCCCAAATCTCCTGATGACAGCTCACAAAGGATTAATACAGATGTTAAACAACATGGGGGACAAGATGGCACCCTGCGGCACCCCACAGCACAACTGCCAGGGGATTGAAAGACATCCACCCAATGCTATTCTCTGAAAATGACCCTGCAGGTGGGATTGGCACCACCGTAAAACAGTGCCTCTGATACCCATCTCACCAAGTCGGCCCAGAAGGATACAATGGTCAATGCTATCAAAAACCACTGAGAGATCAAATAAGAGTAACAGGCTCGCACTCCCCCTGTCCTTCTCCCGATAAAGGTCATCCATCAGGGTGACCGAGGCCCATTCAGTCCCATAATCAGGCCAGATGCCAGATTGGAATGGGTCAAGATAATCTGTTTCACGCAAGAGTACTTTCCCAAATGACAGTTATTTCTCCCAGCTGATTGTTAACTTTTTTGCCCTTACTTCACTGACTAGAAACTCCAGATTAATCAGAATGAATTTCCCAGGACAGTCATAATGATTTTACCAGATTCATGCCCCATCTATACTTAAAACAATGTCCTCTCTCTCCTTCTTCCCACTTTCAGAGCTGGTCTCTAAACAGCTGCTACCACATAGGCCTGTTCAACACAGTAACAGAACAAGTTTTCAGACTTGGACACTTACACTATGACATCAACAGAGGTCATAGAAATCTATTTTTCAAAACACAAAACATAGACAGGCAGTCACAACCAATCTCTTCCTTTCCTCACTAGGTCAGTTTTGGTTTTGATACGCATATTTTTAGTGATCAAACCCAGTTTCCTTTTGTCTACCGGATGATCCCAAAGGAAGAATCCCAGTACTTGGGGATTATCACGTTGCTCCTGCATTTTGGATGGACGTGGGTTGGGCTCTTTGCTCCAGACAATGACAACGGAGAGAGGTTCATGAGTGCCATTTCACCTCCAATGATTAGCACTGGGATTTGTGTTGCTTTCTCAGAAAGAATAGAACCAGGGGCTCTATACCAAATGTCTTTACAGAGTGAACCACCTGCCATGTGGAGAAAAGCCAATGCATTTGTTTACTATGGGGACTCTGAAGACCACTTTGGTCCAATCCACACGATACAAGAAATGCTTGGAAAGGTACAAACTGGGGCAAAAGTCTGGATCACAACATTTTTTCAGGGCATCCACACTGCCTTGTTTTATAGTACTGAGGACTTTCTGGATATCCATGGTTCTTTGTCCTTTGTAATGAAGACTCCCCGAAGGACAAAACATGACAACTATTACTCATCTGCTTCTCTGCAGTTCTGGATGACAGCATTCAAATGTTCATGTTCAAAAGATGTGATGCCTGAGGAAGGCTGGACAAGATGCACAGAGAAGGAGAAGCTGGAGACTTTGCCCCAAGAGGAGCTTGAGAGAGCCTGGTCTCAAGACAGCTACAGCACTTACAAGAGTGTCCACCTCGTGGCTCAGGCTTTAAGTGCTGCATATTCATCCAGATCAAAACGGATTTTGATGGCAAGTGAAGAAGGTGGGTTGGGACTTCAAAGTCTGCAGCCATGGCAGGTATTTCCTTTTTGGTCTTTTGCAACACCACTGCCATCTGAAATTCTTTCTAGAGCCAGTATTGATTGTATTTTATCTCATTTTATCTTCAAGAATAACTGTTAGTTGAGAAGGAATTTATAAATCTGTAATAATACTCGTAATAATACTCTTGAATATCCTTATCCTACATCCAGATTCAGTCCTAATCCTGGTTCTAGTCACATCATCACATGTGTTCCTTTAGGCAGGGGAAATCTCAGTGGCTCCTTCCGTCCCTTTCTTCCTCCTAGCTCACCTGCAGTCATAGATACCATGAGGGTCCACTGTGGTACTGTGATGGCTGGTGGCTGCGTGTCAGTGGGGCAGTGGAAACTGCTCTGGGAGCTGTCCATTTGCCAAACCTATTTTGACACTGGATTTTGCCTTTTTAAAAAAGTGGTTTAATCTCATGTAGACTGAACTGCTAGTGATGACGCTTGTTCCATCTGCCTGCTATTCCTGTGTGTGGTGTGGTTCCTGTGTGTGGGTTGGAAAGTCCCATATTAATTCATGATCAATAGATTTGTTCATGTTCAATCTATTCTCCAACTTGGCAAAAGATGGTAGCTTAACTTTCCATCCATCCATCCATCCATCCATCCATCCATCCATCCATCCATCCATCTGTCCATCCATCCATCGCAAGCGTGGCAAAGATTACATGTCAAAGAGTTCACATTCTCTAACGTGGCACAAGGTGGCAGCAAACCTTCTAATTGACCGAGACACCAATCCACCTCCCAGCAAATGCGGGAAAGATTGGTTCACATGTCAAAGATGTCACATCCTCATCTGAATGTGAAATCAAGTCCACGTGCCAGGGCAGGTATGGGTCTAATGTACCTCCGTGCCAGCATGCTGCATAGACTACGGAAGAAATTCCCAAGGAGCTCAGTTTCACTGCTCTCAGTGTCCCTCCACATTTACATTTGGATTCAGAGATGTGTGTGTGTGTGTGTGTGAGCGCCCATGCAGATTTCCAATTCCTTGTGCTTCCCTTAAGTCTTCATGATGACAGACTTGAAGAGGAGGGAGACTTGGAAAAACCTCTTCCAAATCTCTTCCCCTTCCCCCTTCAAGTCCTCTGTCATGGAGAATTGAAAGGAGCATGCAGGGAGACATGGGAAAGGCTTTAAGACACCCCCCGCTCTCACATTTGAGCAAACGGGAGTGCAGACACTCTCTTAAAGCCTTTGCAAAAGCCTCTTCGATGTAACATGTGCATACCAGTTGCTAAACCCTCTCCTCTTGCCCAACTGCTGATGTCACTAGGGGTGAAAATGGCCTCGGGGCCATATGGGACACCTTGAAGGGCCATGATTGACCTGGAGGCCAGAGATAACTAATCCGTCCCCTATGTTAATTTTGCCTGGTCTCAAAGTCTCTAATCAACCTGGCCAAGTTCAAGATGCTAGTCTTGGTGTACAAAGCCTTACACAGCTTGGGACCAGAATACCTGAAAGACCATCTTACTCCTTATATACCCAGTCGATCACTGCGCTCTGCAGATACCATCTTATTAGGGGGTCCATAGAGGAAACCGACCTTTAGTGTGGCGGCACCTACCCTGTGGAATTCCCTTCCCTTAAATATTAGAGAGGCGCCATCTCTGTTATCTTTTTGGCGCCTGTTGAAGACCTTCCTCTTTCAACAAGCCTTTTAAGTTGAGACCTTATCCCAGTCTGCGTCTGTGTTCAAATTGCTTTTAATATTTTTTAAACCTCTTTTTAAAAAATATGTTTTTAACCTTCCCCCCCAGATATGACTTGAAAACTTTTTTAAAAATGTTTTTAAAGATGTTTTGTTTTAATGTTTTAAAGTGTTTTTAGCAGAGCTTGGAAAAGTCACTTTTTTGAACTACAACTCCCATCAGCCCCAGCCAGCATGGCCACTGGATTGGTCTGATGGGAGTTGTAGTTCAAAAAAGTAACTTTTCCAAGCTCTGGTTTTTAGTGCTTTTGTTTGCTGCCCTGGGCTCCATCTGGGAGGAAGGGCGAGATATAAATCAAAGAAACAAACAAAGAAACAAACCATCTCCACATGTGAGTTGCATGCTCCTTTGGACTCTGGGCCTGAGGTGCTCCACACCTTTTTTACATTGTACCCTCAGTGTCTGTGAGTGCAAAAGGACAGAAGTTTAATGCAACCCTCAGATCATGTTTTCTAAATGCTGGCGTTCTCTCTGTCACTCTAGTTTCACACGTTCTTAAGAGAAATCCGCTTTTCAAATTCTTCCATGGGCGGACTGGGTTTTGACGAGAAAGGGGAGCTGATAGACAACTTTGATATCATGAACTGGGTCCTATTTCCTAATCAATCCAATGGCATTGTGAAAGTTGGGAGCGTTGAGGGACGGACATCCTCCAGCATAAAGTTCACCATTAGCCCGGAAGCCATTGTGTGGCCTGGGATGTTTAACACGGTAGGAACATAGGAAGGTGCCTAATATTACTGGTCCACCAAGTTCAGTATTATCTTCAGCAACTGATGGTGGCTCTCTGGGCTTTCATGCAGGGGACACTCCCAGCCCTACCTGGAGATGCCAGGGCTGCCCCTGGGACCTCCTGTGTGCTCAACCACTAAACTGCAGCCCTTCTGCGCTATGGAAAATAGGAAATGTGTCATGGCATTCTCTTGCTGTGACATCAGTTAAGCTCTGATAATTTGTCCATCAATACTGGCCCCAAGTTTGGGCGCCCACTAACCCTAACCCTTTGTGGGTTCCTCTCAGGATGAGCTACCTTCTTCCTCACTCATTTTGACACTGCTTCTTTGCTTGCCCTCTCCATTTGAACCCAATCCACCATCCACCCAGGCAGAGAGGGCCAAAGAGAGGAGGGGGACTTCTGAGAGCTTCAATTCCTCTCCTGATTCAAACCTAAAGCCAGTTTCCCGATACTAGTCCCCAGTTAACAGTCATCAACTCTGCACTGAGGCCTATATTTGCAGTTATCAGTCAGATCCACAGCCATTCTCCTCTGAAGTTCCTCAGGCTTCTCTCATGACTACTGCTGCAGTCCTCATCCTGGTCCAGCAACCTGTCACCTCAGGTTCTCAGCAAACCTGCTAACCCTTGGCTGTAGAACTCTTCTCAAGGCTGCCTCTCAAGTCACCAACTTTTCCCCACAAACTTTCACAGCTCTAGCCAGTGATTCCAGCTCTTGCCTTTCTCAGGCTTTCCAAACCTGAGACTGACTACAACCTCTGAGTCTTCCTGGTTCATTTAGAGGGCCAAACTCTCTTTGTAGTTGTCCCCCCCCCTTCTTTCAGCCAGAAAGCCTGGTTGAAGGCCCCACTAGCCAATACATTCAGTTTTGAATCTATATACTGCTGATATTCTGTATCTCCGCAGCTCCCAGCAGAAAGGCATGGCAGTCTACAGGTAATTAACCCTTTACATTCAACCATGTGTAGATCCCATTATACATGTTAAAAATAAAATTTTATCTGGAAAACAAGATGACTGTTCCACATAGTCCAATAACATTTGGAAGGCAACAGGTCCCCAGCTTCTGATTTACAGCTTTAAAACCTGAATTTGATTAAAACAAAACTTAAGGTACTTTTCTATTAGTCAGGGTCTTCAGGTGAAATATTTTATTTATATTGATCATCAGTGTGTTTACTGCTGTCGTGTTTATTGCTGTTACCCTAAGACTGAAATTTAGTCTCTTTTGCTGTTCTGCTTTTAAGTTTGTACTCTGACTTCTCTCTAGAAAGGTGGGATTGAAATGTTGAAACAAAGAGGATTCTCTGCCATGTTGTTCTGCACAAAAAATGATTCCCTGAAAAAAAAAAGGCCTGAGGTCACTTGGGGTCATTGGGACTAGAGATCCTGTTGGTTCCTTTCCAAACTCTAGGCATGTATTTCCTGGACACAAACACTCCTAATACATTGCTCTCGATGCCCCTTATCTTTGTTTTCAGACTGTGCCTCGTTCCAGGTGCACTGAAAGCTGTCGCCCTGGATATGCCAAGGAGATTCAGGAAGGCCAGCCGGTTTGCTGCTATGCTTGTGCTCCGTGTGCGGAAGGGACCATCTCCACTCAGGAAGGTGGGTGACTCCAGAGGAAAGAACAGCCTGGCTGCTGGATATGGGCAAAGGTCTACCTAGTCTGGCATTTGTTCCCACAGTGGTCAACCAGACGCCACTATGGAAAGTCTGCAAGCAGGACATAAGTGCAACTGCCCCCAAGGGGATGGGACAAATATTTGAGGCTTCCTGGAACATTCATAACCGAAGCCTCTCTGCCATTGCCCCGCTACCTAAAATGAGGTCGTTGGTGACTAGGCTCCCCTGGGAGGTTCAGCAAACAGGAGTGATGTCATTCCAGTGCCATCAGAAACTGCCATGTCTCTTATAGAGCCAGTAGTAGGTCACTGTGGTCTGCGGGAGAGCTTCTCCTGCAGGTTCCATAGATATCAGAGGTTTGCTCCTGCTCACTCATCCTCATATTAGGACACAAACAAATATGCGTGAAAGGGTGTTGTGAATGATACTGAAGTCATTTTCCTTCTCAGATGCAGAGCATTGCACCATATGTCCAGAGGATCAACATCCCAACAAAGACCGAGACCAATGTATCCCCAAGAATGTCACCTACCTGTCCCATGAAGAATATTTAGGGATCATTCTAGCTTCCTTTGCCTTCTTATTGTCCTTTACCACAGGCTTTGTGTTAGGAATCTTTGCTAAATACAAAGAAACCCCGATAGTCAAAGCCAACAACCGGGACCTATCATTCATCCTCCTCGTCTCTCTCTTGCTTTGCTTTTTGTCTCCCTTTCTGTTCATCGGCCGGCCCAGGAAAGTGACTTGTCTTCTCCGACAGATGGCCTTCAGCATCATCTTCACAGTCGCTGTGTCTTCTGTCTTGGCCAAAACCATCACTGTGGTGCTGGCCTTCCTGGCCACAAAGCCAGGGAACAGAATGAGAAAATGGCTGGGGAAGGGTTTGTCCAACTCCATTGTCATTTCCTGTTCCAGTGTCCAAGTTGTCATCTGCACCATCTGGCTGGGTGTCTCTCCACCATTCCCAGACTCTGACATGCACTCCCAGCCTGGACACATCATCCTGCAATGCAATGAAGGGTCGGTTGCCATGTTTTATGGTGCCCTTGGCTACATGGGCTTCCTGGCTGCTATTTGCTTCACGGTGGCTTTCCTAGCCAGGAAACTGCCTGGGGCCTTCAATGAAGCCAAGCTGATCACCTTCAGCATGCTGGTCTTCTGCAGTGTTTGGATCTCCTTTGTGCCCACCTACCTGAGCACAAAGGGGAAATACATGGTAGCCGTGCAGGTCTTCTCTGTCTTGGCCTCCAGCGCTGGCCTTCTGGGCTGCATCTTCCTCCCCAAATGCTATATTATTGTACTCAGACCTGACCTGAATATGAAGGAGCATTTAACAACAAAAACAAAAGATAGTGTCTGATTCTTAAACTATATTCTTATATTTTGACTACTAATGTCCAGCAGAGCTGTAATGAAACCTTTGTGCTTTTCTTTGGAATGTAGCTCCTTAGATGCTGCAAATGTACCAGATCTCTTTTTGCACTCAGTTATGAAAGAAAGTAGTCATGAATGATGGAATGTCTAGTGACCCTGGAATGATTACAGGTCCTTCGGTGTTCAAGATTTATATGCATCATTTTATCACAGCGAGATTCCCAGTGTTTATAACTCATATTTGCTACCAGGCCAAGTTCAAGGTTCTAGTTTTGCTGTACAAAGCTTTATACAGCTTGGGACCAGGATACCTGAAAGACCGTCTTACCCCTTCTATATCCAGTCGATCACTGAGCTCTGCAGGTGAGGGCCTCCTGCAGATACCATCTTATCAGGAGGTCCATTCTGTACAACAAAGGAAACGGACCTTAGTGTGATGGCACCTACCCCGTGGAATTCCCTCCCCTTAAATATTAGACAGGTGCCATCTCTGTTATCTTTTGGGAGCCTATTGAAGACCTTCCTCTTTCCATAAGCCTTTTTAAGTTGAGATCTTATCCTAGTCTGCTTCTGTGTTGCTTTTCAATATGTTTTTTTTAATTTAAACCAATGTTTTTAACCTTTTTTAAAAAAAAGTCTTGAAAGCATTTTAAAGAATGTTTTCAAAGATGTTTTGTTTTAATGTATTTTAAAGTCTGTTTTTATGATGTTTAAAGTGTTTTTTGTCCTTTTGTTTGGAGCCCTGGGCTCCTGCTGGGAGGAAAGGCGGGATATAAATCAAATGATAAATAAATAAATAACATATCCCACACATAGTTCTCAAAGAAGGGGGGGACATCATGCATTTGTGCAGCAGAACTGAGCTTCAACCCATGATGAACATGCTAAAGTTGGTTTCTGAAAAAGTGTGCTTTGCTCATTCTCATATGTTTCATGTTCTTTGGATTAGTGACCACATGTCACAAATGGTTTTCCCCTCACCCCATTTTCTCTTTCTTTGCATGAAGGTAAAAGTGTCCCCGCACTTGTAGTGTGAGTCGTTTCTGACTCTCTGGGTGACGTCTTGCGATGTTTACTAGGCAGACCACATATATGGGGTGGGATTGCCAGTACCTTCCCCGGCCTTTCTTTACCCCCAGCATATGCCGGGTACTCATTTTACTGACCAAGGATGGATGGAAGGCTGAGTGGACCTCGGCCCCTTTTACCGGAGATTCGACTTCCTCCTACCATTGGAATCGAATTCCGCCCATGAGCAGAGCTTTGGCTGCATTACTGCCGCTTACCACTCTGCACCACGGAGGATCTTTGCACAGCTGCATTAAAACTCTTACATTCCTATGTGGCAAGTTCCATTAGTCTGTTTTTTATCCGCGTCCTTGTGCTTTCATGCAAAATGCAATTTTTCTGCTCACGCACTTCTCAAACACATTTCCTCTTTTGTCTCTAAAATGTCGTATGATGAGCTTGAATTCCTCCATAGGGAGGCTCCATCACAGAATAGATGTGAGTTGGTGATACTAGGCTCTAAGAGTTCTGGAGACATGCTATCCTTCCCTGACCAAAATGCTCAAGGAGATCTTGAGATGGAGAATGAGATCAAGGAGGCATCCAAAAGAGGAATGCTGTAGTAATAGGTGACTTCAGCTACCCTCACATAGACACAGTGCAGGCATGTTTCTGTCTTGACAAAGAGGTGAACATTTCTAGATACCCTGATTGTTTGTGCCCTTCAACTGTTGATCATGGAACTGATCAGAGGGGCTTTTGAACCATTTGGGGGTGAGGACAGTCTGATCACATTGAATTAATATGTAAATAGGCCATTCCCCCCTAAGTCTAATATATCACATGTGATTTGTAAAGATTAAATTGTCCCCAAATTAGGGGTTTGTTTAAAGAAAATTGAATAGGAAAATCAAGATGGTAAAACAAGTACTTGAATTGATGGTGTTACACTGAAGTTTGAATTAAAAGCTTTCCTGTACCTATAGAAATGCTGACAATACATGTAGAATGATGACAATGACCTCTGGTAAGTTGGCAACATTAGGTCATTGACCATTTGCTAGAAGTCAGCAAAACTGAGGATAATACAATGAATGATTCAGAGGACACAGTTTGCTTATCTGGTAGCCTTGTGCACAGTGTAAAAGCACAGAGCATGACTAACCCCCACCTTCGGAATTTGTGTGGTCTGCCAAATACTTAGAAGATAGGGTATAATTGCCTGTAAGAATTATGGATACTCCAGATCTCACAGACTGGCATGAGCTTCTGTGAGATCTCCACTTGCAAGTGACAATAAACGCCTTGGTTTGTATTTTTTATGAGTCTCCCGTTGAATGATTATTGGGGCCTTCATCCAGTGGCACGAACCTTAATTCTAGTGTAACAGTTCTGGCGAGCTTTGCAGCCAGGAGCCCTCTGGTAAACCTTACGAGTGCTTGGGCCGCGCCGGAGAACTAGGGTAAGAGCGCTCCAGGTCGTTTTGACCTGTCCCTAGGGCCGGGCAGACGGAGAGCAAGCACTATGTAAGTAGTAATCGAGGGCTCCCATAAAGACTCAGACGAACCAATGCTCATCCAGGGGGGCGGCCTGCTGAAAAGCTCAGGGGATCCTGGGGAATGTGGAAACTCTCAATGACTCTGAGTGTTGAACACAAGAAGAGTCAGATTTTTCTTGAGGAAACAGGTGAAAAACCCAAAAACTGAGAGCAGGCGCCATGTTGAAATGGGTTTTAGTTAAATTTTGTAACTAAGAAAACTATGTGAGCTTTGAAATGACCTGAGGGGGGAACCTAGATAAAAGCAATGATAAATGTTGTGCATGCAAAAGTCATGAAAGGGAAATTCTGGGGCATGAGGAAGATTTAAAATGAAGGTGGTTGAGCACAAGAGGTGGATGGAAAGGAGTCAGTTGTGAGGCTCCTATGTGCGTAGTTTGTAGCATTTTCCTGGGAAATGAGAGTGGTGTCAGGATGATTTCATTTAAATGTATGTTTATGAATTGAGTACTCATGTGTGAATGTGTGAAGGTTTCTTGAAGTGTCTGTATAAAGGTTTTCTGTGGAAATGTTATAAGAGAATTGTTCCCCCTTGGCTATTGCTGTTTAAAACATCTCTGCTTGCTGCCTTTGTTTTTCACGAGACTTAAGGAACCTAATCTGTTCCTTTATCAATCTTTGAAGTTAGTGTGAAGGAATTTGCTCTGTTTGTTTAAGCAAGTGATTAAGAGAGCTGAGAAACAAGAGATTTTTGCCAGACTTTCATGCCCTCCTTGGCAGAAGCGGGAGAGAGGAAAAGGTATTTTAAAAACGAGGCTTGAAGAGAGATAGAGGAACGGAGGTTGAGGAACATCAGAGCTCCCACATATGCGTATTACGCTCTCAAGGAATGCATGAAAGGCTGCAGGAACAGAACCGGGGAAACTCTGGGTCTCGGTGCAAAACCTTGAGACCCAGAGATTTCTTCCTGGTTTTGGATCAGAGCTCCTCCACATAGCTTCGGCTGTATACAACTGCCCAGTCCGGGCACAGGATAGGTAATCTCTCCTACCTTTCACCTCTTATAGTAATAAGGTCCTTTGATTTCTTAACTTTAAGGTTATGAATGAGTCAGGATTTGTCAGATTTGTTAGAAGAAGAATGCAAGAAAAGTCAGGACTCAGGTAGAGGAAGCCTTTGAAATAGAGCACCTCCATTTGACTGAGGCTGAGGAAAGGGAGTATAGAGAGATGGTTCTGGAAGTTTTGAGCTTCCTTAAAGCAGGCAAAAGTATAGGGACATCACCCCTTTAATGAAAGGTGGTACGTGGAAGGAACCCATAGTTTTTATGGGGCCGGTTGTAAGATTGAGGCATACAGGATGTAGATAGCAGGTTTTGAGATACATAGAAAGACAGTGAACAGGTTCAAGAGTCAGTGACTATTTGTGATGGATAAGGAATGTCTTGAGTAAATTAGTGAGTTGTTTTTAGGGAGAAGAAAAAAGAGTAATGTTAGAGTTTTTTCCCTCTGATCCAGTCCGGGGTTTAGTTCTCACACTGAAGCTCGTTCTCTTGTATGTGTATGTCTATAACCCCTCCTTCTTTCTCCCACTTGGTGGGCAGGCAGCCAAGGGAGCAAAGCGGCTCCATGCAGCCTGATATAATTTTATTATATCTTCTGTATGCATTTGTATATGATCAAGAAGCCTAATCCTTTTTATTTAATTTGCTTTTTATTATAGGATGGAGCAGAAGCATATGCTATAATGTTTGTTTTGATTTTATATAGTGTTAAGAAATTAAGAAGATTTTTATTGTTTGGTTTAAAGTATATTTTGGTAATTTAAGAAAGTTTCTTAAAGCTGTTTTCTCCAGTCTGTGTAAGAAGATACAAAGCATTCCTCCCCCTTCTTTTTAAAGTAACACAGTGGATTGATTTTTTATTCTGCAGCTGTTGAGAAATTAAAACAATTGCTTTGAGTAACATGTAGTGTTTTTAATCTGATGTGTTCCTTGTTTGTCTTGGAAAGAGAAACTTAACAAAGACCACGTGTGTTTTTGTATGACTTTTGAGAACGTTTTTTTAAAGGCTGGCTGCATTTCCTTTGTGATGTAACACAACTGGGGAAAATTGCTAAGAAAACCAGGCTTGGGTTTTCAAATCAATCCAGCCTGCAAAACCAGAGGTCTTTGGCACAAATTCTGTAGCTACAGGGGAAGGCGATTCCCTCCTAGAACAGAGTGTCATGGATCACATGCAAAACTTTTTGGCACAAAAGTAAATTAATGTTCTTAAAGGGGTTTTCCAACAGGGAGTTGCTTTCTAAGAACAATCTCTTGCTGGCAAACAGCCTTTGGGTCAAAACAAGACTCAAAGTATAGAGCTTTTAGCTTTAGGAAGAGTCTATCCAGATGTTGAATTTATTTTGAAAATTAATACAATTTGGCTTCCAAAACAGCAGCTGGTTTCTGATACCATCTGTATGCAAATGGACAAGTTGCAAAGCCCTGATTTCAACAGGGAGTTTTTTTTTATTATCACTTATGTGTGCAAATGTGTTATTGCATGAAGTCCTTGATAAGATGAGTAACAAGGAACCCAGAGTAATTGATTTGCATACAGGGTGTTCACTGGTGAAATTCCCTGACATGGTAAGAAATAGGGAAAGTGTATTTAGATATAAGGATAAGATTTACAGTAATATAGTATTCTTTAATGGGCCCAGCTTAAATGGTGTGATATGCATGTTTTGTTTTAACTATGCTAATTCTTTTCAGCCGAGTCATGACCAACGGGAAGAATTTTTTGTAGCTACAAAATGTTTTTTATTACAAATGCCGGTCTCTCTCTCTCTCTCCTTATATCTGTTAAACTTCCTCTTACCGATAGATTTGCATTTGCAAAGAGAAACTTAATTTTCCTCTTTGGGGCCCCTTTTTCTTGTTTCTCCCAGTATTTCCGTGTCTCTTCAGCAACCTCTGCACATGACCAGAGGCTAGGGAAATCTGTTGTGTGTCTGTCTGTCGGAAACCTTTCCTAATTGTATCTTTTTCCACCACCAATGGCCTGTGTATAAGGTTGCAAAAGGTGCAAATATAAGGGTGCATGAGAGTTTCACCCCTCCTTTTCATTCAGTTGAGATCTGTTTTCAAATGTTGAAGGCCAAGCTGTATGGTACGTACAGATGTGTGCAAAAATATTAATGATGTGGAAAAACAACATTACAACTTAGTGTTTGGCTATCTATGTGAGAACATAAATGAATTATACACATGTTTCCATACCTCATTCAAATAATGAGCGATTCTATATCGGGTCTTATAATGTGAGAGAATGTTACAGATGCCATACAAGATTTCACCCAAATCAACTATAAAAGAGTGTTGGAAATAGGGTTTGTCTTTAATTATGACCAAATGGATATGTAAATCTCTGAGGCTAAAGAAAAAGGTCCTCAGGGAAAGATATCAAGGTTATTTATATTGTGCATTGTATTATATTTTATGAACTTTATGAATAGCATTGTAATCAGTCTAGAGTTAAAGAAGCACAGTCTCTTCCCACTAATGTTCCTTGTCATTAGTAAAAGGGAGAAATTATGTGTGAAAAGTAGTAATCTTTTGGGTTCAACCTTTTTCAGTTCTTGTATTCCACCAATATGGCAGTTAAAACAAAGAAACACAGATGCCCTCTCAACCATGGAACCCTGATGCTTTGTTTTCCTCAGAAGGACTGTTTTTAAAGGATTTGATGAATTCCCACCCCGACATGCCAGTGGGACTTGGAGATTTTCCCAGGAGCAGCTAACCAAAGGCTGTTATTGCCTCTGCCCATGCCAGTGGGAGAAAAGGCATTTCTAAAAGTCACACAGGGGGAGGTGGGTTCTGAGAAATACAGTCTCCGTACTTTTTCCTTTTAGAAAGAAAGCTGCTGCAATAAACTGTTTTTCTCATCATTTGAATTTCTGATTAGCATCAGCAACCCACAGACTGATCGATTAAGCTGACTATCTGATCTTTTGAAGATGAACTTTGTACAAACCTGCAATGTGTTTCAAGACCATGATATTTGTTTTATTTCAATTGTAATGTTGAATGTAACCATTTATGCATTGTGTTTTATGTGACTATTTAACCATTGGCTGTTTTTCCTTACATAGTTTAAGTGTTAAGAATGTTTTGCTCTTGGGATGTTTTTGGCCTTTTAAATCCCTCGTGAGGAATAGTGCAATGCCCAGGAATTGCACCAGTGGGCTATAATTAAGCATGCAAGATGGGAAACAATTAAAGAAATGAATCAAGTTCAACTATTGTATATTCTGGACATGGGTGCATATGCCTTAGAACATTTTGTGATTATGTTGTTATTGATAAGTGTTATATACAACCTATGCTAAGATATATCAATGGATGCTTTGTGGTATTGAGGAAATAGTAGGATGTGATTTTTCATTTAAAGTCCCTGTATGGACCATCCAGAGAACAGATCTGTTTCAACACCTCAAACCCATTGCATTAGGTTATGGCCTAGCTGATCCCCAGAAGTTACTTTCTCATCCTATGTTATAGAAACAATTAGAAGCAGTTAAACAAATGGGAGAACAAACTACACGTCAGATAGCACATGATTGCTATACAGTCACCTACAGTGAATATAGATAAGTTCTTATAGATAGAGACACACAGATGGTGGAATTCTCTCTTTGGTTGGGGTGAAGACGCCAAAGGAGGTTTAATTCTTATAGTGCATCCCATTGTGGTGATTTTGATATTTTAATTCTGGTCTTAAAGAATTTTAAGGGCCCTTGTGATATGGATTCAACTCAAATGGCACAGTTACGCCGAATGGAAGTCAGCACTGGAGTCTAGGGGCAAGATAGTGACTGAGAGATGAAAGGACATCTGTATGAGTATGCCCTTCAACGGGGGAAGTGTAATAGCTTGGCTAACCCTATTTTGGTTCAAGTGGAATCTAGGAGGTGCAAGGCCAAGAGCTATAGCTTCCACCCCAACTCTCACACATACCCCCACGGGATGGTATGACTGGTAATGCGTTCCAAAGGTTTTGTGCAAAGAAAAACAAGGGCAAAGTTAAACGCTGTTGCATAAATGTTATCTTATTCCTTTGGCAAATTCCCCTCACCTACAGTGAATCCCATTGTTCGTTAGAAAGAGCCTGAGTTGTTTTTAGTGCCAATTAAAAGCATACATGCAGATATACACGCACACATATGAAGTTTTCTGGCCTGAATTAATGGAAAAAGCATTCAGGACAGTGAAACCTTCCTGTGTTAGAAAACCCAGGGAAGTTAGTTCTTCATTAAGCTAAAAGGTGGTTCAGGCATTTAGTGTAACAAAGCTCTCCACAAGAGGAAATCAACGGTTTCCCTGCCCTAAATGCTTTTGGGGGAGGATTGTTACACTGAAGTTTGAATTAAAAGCTTTCCTGTACCTATAGAAATGCTGACAATACATGTAGAATGATGACAATGACCTTTGGTAAGTTGGCAACATTAGGTCATTGACCATTTGCTAGAAGTCAGCAAAACTGAAGATAATACAATGAATGATTCAGAGGATACAGTTTGCTTATCTGGTAGCCTTGTGCACAGTGTAAAAGCACAGAGCATGACTAACCCCCACCTTCGGAATTTGTGTGTACTGCCAAATACTTAGAAGATAGGGTATAATTGCCTGTAAGAATTATGGATACTCCAGATCTCACAGACTGCCATGAGCTTCTGTGAGATCTCCACTTGCAAGTGACAATAAACACCTTGGTTTGTATTTTTTATGAGTCTCCCGTTGAATGATTATTCGGGCCTTCATCCAGCGGCACGAACCTTAATTCTAGTGTAACAATGGCAGCTTGTTAGGTTGATGCAATGCTTTTGAAGAGGCACCGGCAGGTTGAGGTAACTTGTTGTCACAAGCAGAGCTTGGAAAACTTACTTTTTTGAACTACAACTCCCATCAGCCCAATCCAGTGGCCATGCTGGCTGGGGCTGATGGGAGTTGTAGTTCAAAAAAGTAACTTTTCCAAGCTCTGGTCACAAGTCTGAAAGAACGGGGACAGAAATACCTCCAGTGGCATTGACAGCCTGGCTTGAGAGATTTGAGACAGGCAGGGGCCACGTCAGTGGGACGTTTCCTGCCGTCACCTTTGTTTCTGAAGCTATTGCGGCCTCCAGTTGTGCTACTCAAGGATGATGCTGAAAGCAGGAAAATCAGTGAAGAAATAATGGCAGATATCCTAGCTAAATTTGGAGCTGTTGTGGCTGAGGATTAGGTGAGATCTCTACAGCCGCTGCAAAGTGAAGTCACAAGTCAGATCAAAGAGATAGCTCAGACTCTTTAGGAAGGAAAGAATCAATCAGAGTGGCAATCAAAGCCTTTCAAATGCACAGCAGGCCCTTAGAAGACAAATGGCAGACCTGGAGGATGGAGGCAGCAAAAAATATTTGTGTGAGAGGGGCCTTGAAGGCTAGAGAGCCTATGGACCTTACAAGAGTGGTTAGCATCCTCTTTTCAGGTTTAAATTTGAGAGATGTAGAGTAGGTAAATAGGGGTCTGCACCCCAAACCAACAGTCAGGCAGAGACTCGGGGACTTGATAGTTTGTTTCACAAGATATGTGGGCAAAGAAGAATATATTATTATTAAAAAGGGCCAGAAATCTAGAAAAAAAACTGATTCTCTCTGCCTCTGTCAGCTTTTCCAGGTCAGCCACTTTTGCCTCAAGGGAACAAACTTGTTCCCAGAGAATAAGGTGCTCATTGCACTGAAGGCACACCCGTGACTTCTCTCCAACAGGCAAAATGGGAAAACCTCCACACCCCTGCTGGCTTCCAACCTGGTATTTTGGTAGTTTATCCAGTTACAATATGGAGTTGCTATATTGAGAGCCTATAGAATTTAGGCTGTCATTTACAAGCCAAGATTTTTATGAAGCCTTTGTAAGCACAAGACCTAAGTGACTGCAAGAAACGGCTTGACCATATCCTCTCCAGGTTATCAATAAGCTGAAATTCAAACTGGAATATCCTGACCAGGATATATTTCTTAGCCACATACAGAAGAATGTAAGACAAGTTCTGTTGGATCAGGTCAGCATCCTGTTCTCACAGTGGCCAACCAGATGCCTGTGGGAAGCTTGCAAGCAGGACCGAAGCACAAGAGCACTCTCCCCTCCTACGATTTCCAGAAAATGGTTTTGAGAAGCAAACTGCCTCCACCTACGGAGGCCATGCATATCCAGCATGGCCGGTAGCCACTGATTGCCTTATTCTTCATAAATTTGTCTAATCCTCTTTTGAAGCATTACACATTGGTGGCTATTGCTGTGGGAGCAAATTCAATAGTTTAACTTGCGCTTCAGGAAAGACTTTCTTTTTTTCATGTCCCCTACCTTCAAACATTCCATTTCATTGGACGGCCCCAAGTTCTAGCAAATAAATAAATAAATAAAATTAAATAAATAAATAAATAAATTAGAGAGAGGGACAAAACCTTCTCCTATCCAATTTCTCCACTCGGGCATAATCCGACACACTTCTCGCATGGCCCCCCATCAACCTGGCCCATCATGGCTGCTCTTTGCTGAACTTTGTAAAATGGGCGATTCCTCAGGCCTAGTAGGACCCAGATGGACAGTGACATTTATTTTATTTTATTTATTTTATTACATTTTTAGACCGCCCTATAGCAATAAGCTCCCAGGGCGGTGAACAGCATTATAAAACAGATTAAAATACATGCGGATGTAAATACAATACAGTACACAATAAAACAATTAAAATTTCCAAATTTAAATTCAATTTAAAATTTTTTTAAATTTTTAAAAAATGCCTGCTCTGGAGGTTGAAGAGAAGGAGAACCTTTTTCTCCTTATAATTATGAAAATCTCTGTGATTTATTTGTTTACTCCTGGGATTTCTCCAGAGACCCTGAGACTGAGAGCATAAACATCAGAATCACAGGCAGGATGAGGTAACTTCTTGTAATGAGCCAGAATAGATCTGGGACATCACAGAGCTGGGCCTCAGAGATTTGGGGTGGGGGGGCACATCAGTGGGAGGTTCCCTATTGCTGCCTTTGCTTCTGAAGCTGCTGTTGGACTCCACTTGTGCTGCTACAGTCACTGCTGTCAGAAGAGGGGGCAACACTTACATGGCCGGAATGGTGATATTGCTTCTGCTTCTGCTGCTCATGCTCCATGGAGCCTGTGGGATGCTGAAAGCAAAATGCCCAGTGTATATATCCAGCCAAGATGATCCAGTGAGTTATTACAGGCCAGGAGACCACCTCATTGGCGGGGTCATCAATGCACAATGTGCTCATTATAGACCACATGACTTTTCCCACTCCCCCTTAACCAGGATTATAGCGTAAGTGACTTTTCCCAACCAGCACTTCTGATTTTCTGTAGTTACCAGGGACAGCCTCTCATTTATGGCCATCTCTGATAAAACACTCTCCCTCCTTCTCTGAAATGCTACCGGTTCCACACGCAGGACCAGCCAGACAGGCCCAGCTTTGCAATCTCAATGCGTGGATGAGACGATGGTGTCGGGTGGAAGGGTTTAGATTTGTTAGGCACTGGGGAACATTTTGGGACAAGCCGGGCCTGTACAAAAGGGATGGGCTCCACTTGAACCAGAATGGAACCAGACTGCTGGCACTTAAAATTAAAAAGGTAGCAGAGCAGCTTTGAAACTGACTGAGGGGGGAAACCCGACAGGAGCTGAGAAAGGTCCGGTTTGGAATAAACTTCCCCCCTGGGATAAAAACCAAAGAAATGATGAAATTTTAAAAGGGGTAGGCCTAGAAGTAGGCATTGTGAGAGCAGGGGCACAGGATGCAAATTCAGAAGAGCAAAATTACCACAGGCCAAACCACAAGTGCCAAAGACACTTGAAGAGAGACACTGCTCACAAGTGCCTGTACGCTAATGCTAGGAGCCTCCGAACCAAGATGGGAGAACTGGAGTGCTCGGTCTTAGAGGAGAGCATTGATATAGTGAGCATAATGGAGACCTGGTGGAATGGAGAAAACCAGTGGGATACGGTTATCCCTGGATATAAACTATATCGGAAGGACAGGGAAGGACGTATTGGTGGAGGAGTCGCTCTATATGTGAAAGAAGGCATTGAATCCAGCAAGCTCGAAACCCCAAAAGAGGCAGACTCCTCCACAGAATCGTTGTGGGTGGTGATACCATGCCCCAGGAGGGACTTAATACTGGGAACAATCTATCGTCCCCCTGATCAAAATGCTCAGGGAGACCTTGAGATGAGATATGAAATTGAGGAAGCATCCAAACTAGGAAATGTGGTAGTAATGGGTGACTTCAACTACCTGGACATAGACTGGCCGCATATGTGTTCCAGTCATGACAAAGAAGCAAAGTTTCTAGATATTCTAAATGACTATTTCCTAGATCAGTTGGTCATGGAACCGACCAGAGGGATGGCAACCCTGGACTTAATCCTCAGTGGGGACCGGGACCTGGTGCGAGATGTAAGTGTTGTTGAACCGATTGGGAGCAGTGACCACAGTGCTATTAAATTAAACATACATGTAAATGGCCAATTGCCAAGAAAATCCAACACGGTCACATTTGACTTCAAAAGAGGAAACTTCACAAAAATGAGGGGATTGGTAAAAAGAAAGCTGAAAAACAAAGTCCAGAGGGTCACATCACTCGAAAATGCTTGGAAGTTGTTTAAAAACACTATATTAGAAGCTCAACTGGAGTGCATACTGCAGATCAGAAAAGGTACCACCAGGGCCAAGAAGATGCCAGCATGGTTAACGAGCAAAGTCAAGGAAGCTCTTAGAGGCAAAAATTCTTCCTTCAGAAAATGGAAGTCTTGTCCAAATGAAGAAAATAAAAAAGAACACAAACTCTGGCAAAAGAAATGCAAGAAGACAATAAGGGATGCTAAAAAAGAATTTGAGGAGCACATTGCTAAGAACATAAAAACCAACAACAAAAAAATCTATAAATACATTCAAAGCAGGAGACCATCTAGGGAGGCGATTGGACCCTTGGATGATAAGGGAGTCAAAGGTGTCCTAAAGAACGATAAGGAGATTGCAGAGAAGCTAAATGAATTCTTTGCATCTGTCTTCACAGTGGAAGATATAGGGCAGATCCCTGAACCTGAACTAACATTTACAGGAAGGGATTCTGAGGAACTGAGACAAATAGTGGTAACGAGAGAGGAAGTTCTAGGCTTAATGGACAATATAAAAACTGACAAATCACCGGGCCCAGATGGCATCCACCCGAGAGTTCTCAAAGAACTCAAATGTGAAATTGCTGATCTGCTAACTAAAATATGTAACTTGTCCCTCGGGTCCTCCTCCGTACCTGAGGACTGGAAAGTGGCAAATGTAACGCCAATCTTCAAAAAGGGATCCAGAGGGGATCCCGGAAATTACAGGCCAGTTAGCTTAACTTCTGTCCCTGGAAAACTGGTAGAAAGTATGATTAAAGCTAGATTAACTAAGCACATAGAAGAACAAGCCTTGCTGAAGCAGAGCCAGCATGGCTTCTGCAAGGGAAAGTCCTGTCTCAGTAACCTATTAGAATTCTTTGAGAGTGTCAACAAGCATATAGATAGAGGTGATCCAGTGGACATAGTGTACTTAGACTTTCAAAAAGCGTTTGACAAGGTACCTCACTTCTGAGGAAGCTTAGCAGTCATGGAATAAGAGGAGAGGTCCTCTTGTGGATAAGGAATTGGTTAAGAAGCAGAAAGCAGAGAGTAGGAATAAACAGACAGTTCTCCCAATGGAGGGCTGTAGAAAGTGGAGTCCCTCAAGGATCGGTATTGGGACCTGTATTTTTCAACTTGTTCATTAATGACCTAGAATTAGCAGTGAGCAGTGAAGTGGCCAAGTTTGCTGACGACACTAAATTGTTCAGGGTTGTTAAAACAAAAAGGGATTGCGAAGAGCTCCAAAAAGACCTCTCCAAACTGAGTGAATGGGCGGAAAAATGGCAAATGCAATTCAATATAAACAAGTGTAAAATTATGCATATTGGAGCAAAAAATCTTAATTTCACATATACGCTCATGGGGTCTGAACTGGCGGTGACCGACCAGGAGAGAGACCTCGGGGTTGTAGTGGACAGCACGATGAAAATGTCGAGCCAGTGTGCGGCAGCTGTGAAAAAGGCAAATTCCATGCTAGCGATCATTAGGAAAGGTATTGAAAATAAAACAGCTGATATCATAATGCCGTTGTATAAATCTATGGTGCGGCCGCATTTGGAATACTGTGTACAGTTCTGGTCGCCTCATCTCAAAAAGGATATTATAGAGTTGGAAAAGGTTCAGAAGAGGGCAACCAGAATGATCAAGGGGATGGAGCGACTCCCTTACGAGGAAAGGTTGCAAATTCCATAGTTTAACTATGCGCTGAGTAAAGAAGTACTTCCTTTTGTCTGTCCTGAATCTTCCAACATTCAGCTTCTTTGAATGTCCAGGAGTTCTAGTATTATGAGAGAGGGAGAAGAACTTTTCTCTATCCACTTTCTCAATGCCATGCATAATTTTATACACTTCTATCATGTCTCCTCTGACCCGCCTTTTCTCTAAACTAAAAAGCCCCAAATGCTGCAACCTTTCCTCGTAAGGGAGTCGCTCCATCCCCTTGATCATTCTGGTTGCCCTCTTCTGAACCTTTTCCAACTCTATAATATCCTTTTGGAGATGAGGCGACCAGAACTCTTCTTATGTTCTTATGTCTTTGGAGAAAGATTTAGGGATTTAGAGGCAGCATCTGAGTGCATAGCTGGCCTCTTGGTGTCCTGTGTTTGGGGAGGTTAATTCTGAAAGAGAAGGAAGGCTTTTTACCCCAACATCTGCCCTCCATGACCTCAGTTGATTATCACCTATTAGTTCCCTAATTTTAACCACAGAGACTCCATATACGTAGCCCCTGTTTCCTATGCTTGATTTGTGGTTACAAACCATGAAGCCTTCCCTGCCATCTCATTTCCTTGTAGCATGACCTACTACTTTACTTATTTATTGGTGGGGGGCTTTCCTTATCCTTATTGATTTGAAATCTAATCATTTATTCTTCTATATATCTATAAAATCAAAGTATAAAATTTTGGAAACTACTGTACCTAGTCTTCTCTCATTTTCAAAAACAATAGCTGGTGACTGACAGGTTGCTCAAAGGTATCCATGCATTGCTAAACATTGTGGTTGCCCTGTGAATGGATGTTCCAGATGCTTCTAGCTGATCACAGACAGCTGTTTGCAGAATATTTTGCAACACTGTATGAGGTGGTTTTTAGCTCATCAGGTAGCCTTCTGCTAGCTGGCTTTTACTCATTTTTACCTATGGTTTACTGCATAAGATGCAGCCTTTCAATATCTATCCATATTAACTTCATTTATAAAATGCATAAAATCCTCACACTATGATTTTTCCTGGACCAGGAGAGCTTGACCACTGTGGTTGAGGGACTGGGCAGTTCAGCACTAGATTACCGCAATGCACTCTATGTGGGGCTTCCCTTACACTTGACCCGGAAACTGCAGTTAGCGCAGAATGCTGCAGTCAGATTGCTGACAGGAGTGAATCCCTGTCAACATAGAACCCCTCTACTTAGAGATCTGCACTGATTGCTGATTTGTTACTGGGCCAGGTTCATGTTGTGTTTATGAGATATGAACAACTGTAGTTCTATCTCTAGCAGAGTAAAATTGGCAAAACAGCACTGAGAATTAAACAGCCCACCTCTCCTTCATTAGACGAATAAAGAAACAGAGTGCTCTTTACAGAAAAAAAATGTATAAGAGCAGTCTTTACTCACCATCTCCTATGTTCAGGAAACATAGGCTTTAGCTTGGAGAGAAAAGGGTTGAAAGTAGGTAGCAGATTTCATCCATGATTAAACATTTTTTTACAAAAATCTTTTTTAAAAAGTTATTTTTAAAGCTTTTTTCCAAAATGTTTTTAAAGATGTTTTGTTTAACTATATTTAAAGTCTGTTTTTATGATGTTTTAGTGCTTTTGTTTGCCCCCCTGGGCTCCTACTGGGAGGAAGGGCGGGATAGTAATAAATAAATAAATAAATATAATATAATATAATATAATATAATATAATATAATATAATATAATATAATATAATATAATATAATATAATATAATATAATATAATATAATATAATATTAGGAGAAATTGGTTGCAAAAATCTGTATGTTAGTCAAAACTTTCCCACGGTGAAAAATTCCCTGGGAATGCAGTAATTATCAAACTATTGCCTTAATATCCCGTGCAAATAAAGTAATGCTCAAGATTTTACAACAAAGGCTCTTACCATATATGGAGTGAGAAATGCCAGAAGTCCAAGCTGGATTTAGAAAGGGAAGAGGCACCAGAGATCATATCACAAACATACATTGGATTATGGAATGGACCAAGGAATTTCAGAAGGAAATCACCCTGTGCTTTATACATTACAGCAAAGCCTTTGATTGTGTAGATGTGAAAGCCGGACAGTGAAAAAAGGGAATAAGAGAAAAAGATGAAACTGTGCTTATCATACTTTGGACACATCATGAGAAGACATGATTCACTAAAAAAGACCATAATGCTGGGAAAAACAGAAGGGAGCAGAAAAAGGGGAAGGCCAAACAAGAGATGGATTGATTCCATAAAGGAAGCCACAGACCTGTACTTACAAGATCTGAACAGGGTGGTTCATAACAGATGCTCTTGGAGGTCACTGATTCATAGGGTCGCCATAAGTCGTAGTTGACTTGAAGGCACATAACGACAACAGTCAAAACTGCAGAGAAAAATGTGTTCATTAAGAGAAATTCACACCGGCAGAGCAGTTCAACTCAGTGGAAGTCAGTGGAACTGTAGCTGGAGGAAGAGGAGCCGGCGGAAAGGTCCGCTGCATCCAATTGCCATTCAGGAGCCTCTGGGCTAGCTGAACTCCAGCTCAACCAGCATTTTCATTGTCATGAAATATAGCTGTTGCAGTTGCAAAGCGTCCTAGTATATTGCTAAGTTTGGCAATCCCCCTCTCCCTGTTCAGGTTATGTGTTGCGAGCTTTACTTCCATTCTCTGAGATAACTGGGGTTAGAACTGTAGCTTCAATTATTATCGTTCCATTGTACAAGGCTGAATGCTCAGTTTCAGCACAGGGGCTCCACATTTTTTAAAACCAGCCAGGGCCAGGAAAGCTACTGCAACCTTTGCAGTGATTTCCCAGTACTCCACAAACCTTTAAATACAATGTTTATTCTTTGTAGATTGTGTGCTGTTTTCCAACAATGGAACTTACGTCTCCCAATTTTTGTTCTGAAGCGACACATAATATTCACCTTGCAACGGGGCAGGTCTTTTCCCACCCTACCCCACACAAACATACAGACCATGATCTTGTGACATCTATGTTGCCCTGAAATGGGTCCTTAAGAATGTGACATGTTGTTTCATTGAATGGAGGATGGCAGTCTGATAACTTTGTTTTATTATTTCATTATATGCAGTTGGGTTAATAAGGAGTACTGGCAGATGTTGTCCTTCTTGTTTGCCATCCAGGAGATCAACCAGGATCCCAGGATCCTGCCCAATGTTACCTTCGGTTACAACATCTATGAGACCTGTTTCAATGCAAGGATGACCTCCGATGCCATGCCAGACTTCTTTGCTGGTGGAGAAAACAACATTCCAAACTACCATTGTGGAAGATGGAAGTACCTGTTGGCTGTTCTTGAAGGAACTAATTCTGAAATTTCCAACCAGATTTCAATCATGTCTGGCCTTTACAAAATCCCACAGGTAGGAGTTGGGCAGGGAAAGGAGTCAAACTGCAAATAATCGTATTATGCTGATAACAGACAACAGATCAAGGAATAATAATAATAATAATAATAATAATAATAATAATAATAATAATAATAATTTAAACAGATCAAGGAATGTAACATATCAAACAACTTCTCGAGAGATAGGTCCAAAAGATTAAGTAGGAAACTCAATGATATCCTGGCAATCTTTTTAACATTAAGTCAGTTAAAATAATTGCTTGTAAAAGGAACTCATTATATATGCTCTTGTGCAAAAAATCTTAAAGCATCTAGGGAATGGTGGTGGTGAATGAAATGCATAGTCATAGTCTCAGGGCTCGAGAGGTCTGCCGCACATACAGTTTAGGGCATAGCACATGATGTTATATATGCATGTTCTGAATTACAGTTAGTAAATGAACTGAAAACATATTTATTGTTATCAACAAGTTTTATGAATTCTTTAACTATAAGCTCTCTCGGCAACAAGAACAATGCCCACAAGTAGAGTGATATCCTTAGGATGAGATATTCTGTGGATCAAGTCATTATGGACCAATCTGGTCCATCTAAGAGCAATCTAAGATGTTCTCCAGATCCCTGTAAATGGAACCTTACCACCACCAGATGTTCTCCCAATGAGCAACACTCAAAGGGAGGAAGGAAATGAGGGGAAAGGAAATGGGTCTTTAGGACCCCAGAAACAGGGCAGATGAGAATAGGGAATTAGAGAGAAGCAGGGAAAGTAAGACTTTGCAGTTAACAGATAATGGGAATGAGCTCTGGGGACTGGAGCTTTTGCCTTCCCTTCCCCTCTTGTGCAGGCTCTCCAGTGAGAGTCTGCCAGGCCCATGAGGGAGGTGTGTGGGCTACCACCACCGTCTTTCCACCTCTCTCTCCTCCTTCAAGGTGCAGCTCTAGCTGTGGCAGTAACTGCGGCACCCCCCTTGGCAATGTCAGACATCAGCAGTGGGGGTGCAAGCGCTCGATATGCTGCTTCCCTCAAACCCTCCATCAGCGATCTCACCTTGCGTCATGGCAGGGCTGGCCCAGTCTTTTCCTTGGACTCATCTTTTATAAACACAAGTTCAGGTATTGGTGCTTCTCTATTTTTTATATGTCAGGGTCTGTGGAACTCCCTGCCACAATAATTCAAAGTTTCTCAATGTGACCTTTTTCCGTTGCCACCTATTCCCTTAAAATGCCTTTACAGCCTCCTAGTAGCTTCGTAGAATGGGATTAGGTAGAGAGGGACACCAACTCTGCAGACAGGATCAACTATTAGCTATCTTGTACAGAAGGAGATACTGATATTTGCTTTGGAGTCTTAAATGTGCCTTGATGACAGTTTCTAAGGACTCAAGAGATGCTATTGCTAACTCCAGCCTCTCCTTAAGTGGCTGTTTCCTTAGGCCAAATTCCCTCAACCTCCACCCTGGCCAAATTCACCTCCCAACCCAGTCCAGGTCCTGGAGACAATCTGTTTCAGGCCTCAAAGCTTCTCCAGTTGAATTTCTGAATCTTTGGGCAGTCCAGTTGATTTTAAAAATGTGCAACCTCCTTCTGGTAAGGTCTTTATACACAGCAACCTTTCAGAACTACTCAACCAGTGGCTCCATTTTTCTGATCTTCCCTACAAATTAAGACACTGGGAATGAATGGCTTAATATTCAGGTCTTGGGTGTCCACTCCACCCCGAGTTTACTCTGGCCTTTGCCCCACATCTCCCTCATCAACTTCTTCTTCTTCTTGCTGATTATTAGTATTTGTATTAGTATTATATCCAACCCTTCCTCCCAGTAGGAACCCAGGGTGGCAAACAAAAACACTAAAAACACTAAAACATCTTAAAATATATTAAAATAAATATATAAATAAAACAAAACAGCTTTAAAAGCATCTTTTAAAAAAAGCTTTAAAAACATATTTTAATAAAAGCTTTAAAAACATCTTTAAAAACTGGGTATCTAAGGGGTAAGATGATATTGACTGGGTATATAAGAGGTAAGATGATCTTTCAGGTATTCAGGTATTCTGGTCCCAAGCTGCATAGAGCTTTGTACACCAAATCCAAAACCTTGAACCTGACCCAATAGCTAATGGGCAGCCAGTGCAATTCTTTCAGCAGTGGTGAAGCAATTGCACCCCTGCATTTGGCACCAGCTGCAGCTTCCAGACCAACCTCAAGGACAGCTCCACATAGAGTGCATTACAGTAATCCAGCCTAGAGGTTACCAGTGCATGGACAACTGTGGTCAGGCTCTCCCAGTCCAGAAACAGCTGCAGCTGTCTTACCAGCCAAAGGCACTCCTAGGCACTGAGGTCACCTGGGCCTCTAGCGACAAAGATGGGTCCAGGAGCACCCCCAGACTATGAACCTGCTGTTTCAGAGGGAGTACAACCCTATCCAAAGCAGTCAACTGATCAAGTATCTGAACTCGGGAACCACCAACCCTATGTCTTGCTAGGATTCAGACTCAGTTTATTGGCCATCATTGAGCCCACCACCATCCAGGCACTGGTCCAGGGCTTGCATGGCCTCTCCCGATTCAGATGTTACAGAGAAATAAAGTTGGGTATCATCAGCGTATTGCTGACACCTTACTCCAAATCTCCTGATGACTGCTCCCAAGGGCTTCATATAGATGTTTAACAGCATGGGGGACAAGATGGTACCCTGCAGCACCCCACGGCACAACTGCTAGGGGGCTGAAAGACAGTCACCCGATGCTATTCTCTGAAAATGACCCTGAAGATAGGATTGGAACCACAGTAAAACAGTGCCTCCGATACCCATCTCACCAAGTTGGCCCAGAGAGATACCATGGTCAATGGTATCAAAAGCCATTGAAAGATCAAGTAAGAATAACAGGGTCACACTCCCCCTGTCCTTCTCTCAAAAACGTCATCAATCAGGACAATCAAGGCCGATTCAGTCCCAAAATCAGGCCCAAACCCAGATTGGAATGGGCAGATATAATCATTTCATGCAAGAGTACTTTCCCAACTAACAGTTATTTCTCCCAACTGATTGTCATCTTTCTTACCCTTACTGCACTGACTAGAAACTCCAGATTAATCAGAATGAATTTCCCACTACAATCATAATAATTTTACCAGATTCATGCCCCATGTATACTTACTCAAAACAATGTCCCTTCTCTCCATCTCCCCACTTTAAGAGCTTGTCTCTACACAGCTGCTACCAAACATGCCTGCTCAACACAGGAGCAGAACAAGGTTTCAGACTTTGACACACTCTGACATGAACAGAGGTCACAGAAATCTTTTTTTCCCAAAACATGAAACATAGACAGGCAGGCAGACAGACAGCCACAACCAATCTCTTCCTTTGCTCACCAGGTCAGTTTTGGTTTTGATACTCTTAGTGATCAAACCCAGTTCCCTTTTGTCTACCGGATGGTCCTGAAGGAAGGAACCCAGTACTTGGGGATTATCAAGTTGCTCCTGCATTTTGGATGGACGTGGATTGGCCTCTTTGCTCCAGACAATGATAATGGAGAGAAGTTCATGACAGCCTTCACATCTCTGATGATTAGCAGTGGGATCTGTGTTGCCTTCTAAGAAAGAGTAGAACGAGAGACTCTCTACAGAATGTCTTTACAGGGTGAACCACCTGCCACGTGGAGAAAAGCCAATGCATTTGTTTACTATGGGGACTCTGAAGACCAGTTTGGTCCAATCCACACGATACAAAGAATGCTTGGTAAGATACAAACTGGGGCAAAAGTCTGGGTGACAACATTTTTTCAGGGCATCCACACTACCTTGTTTTATGATACTAAGGACTTTCTGGATATCCATGGTTCTTTGTCCTTTGTAATGAAGACTCCCCGAAGGACAAAACATGACCACTACGACTCATTTGCTTCTCTGCAGTTCTGGAGGAAAGCATTCAAATGTTCATGTTCAAAATATGTGATGCGTGAGGGTTGGACAAGATGCACAGAGAAGGAGAACCTAGAGACTTTACCCCAAGAGGAGCTTGAGAGAGCCTGGTCTCAGGACAGCTACAGCACTTACAAGAGTGTCCACCTCGTGGCTCAGGCCTTATGTGCTGCATATTCATCCAGATCAAAACGGATTTTGACAGCAGGTGAAGAAAGTGGGTTGGGACTTCAAAGGTTACAGCCATGGCAGGTATTTCCTTTTTGGTCTTTTGCAACACCACTGCAATCTGGAATCCTTTTTAGAGCCAGTATGGGATTATATTTTATCTCATTTTATCTTCAGTAACTATGAATGTAGAAGCCATTTATAAATTATAAGAGATGGATGGATTCCATAAAGGAAGCCACAGACCTGAACTTACAAGATGTGAGCAGGGTGGTTCATGACAGATGCTCTTGGAGGTCACTGATTCAAAGGGTTGCCATAAGTCGTAATTGACTTGAAGGCACATAACAACAACAAATAATAATAATAATAACAATACTACTTGAAAATCCTTATGCTAGATCCAGACTCAGCCCTTATCCTGGATCTAGTAGTGAGGTGAAATTTTCCCTCTTCCTGATACAAATCCAATTTGTGAGGCTCTTGGTAGTGTCTGTGAGGCGTCCTTCCCTGGCTCTCCCTGTCAGGTTCCTACCTGCTCGTGGTTACTGCCTGTCTCTAGGCACCACCAGGGACTCCACCAGTCCGGACCGCTCTCTCTTATGATTTCTCTCCCCGCTCTAGCATAGATCTCAACAGATCCCCCTGCTAGGCAGCCACCAGTAACGTCCCAATACTAGTATTCCCAGAGACTCTGAATACTGGTATTGTTATTCTCTTCACCGCTGCCACCATTTGTTACAGTTCCTCTTCAGCCTTGGTCATTACCTTACCCTCCCTTCTGGTCTGTGAAACCCCAGCCAAGGATCAGGCCTTTGGTAAACCAAATTAAGTATTTATTAAAGATAACAAAGCTAACAAGATTAACAAGATTTCTTCTTAAGGCACATAAGCATATGGTTTTACTCAATACTAATCCGAACTCCACCTCCCTCCTTCTTCACTCTCTCCTGGCAAACAACTCTCTCAAACCCCACCAAGCAATCCACTCTTTCTCTTCTCCCCCCAGATTCCACAATTCACCACCTCACATTCACCCAGATTTACCTGTCATCCTTTCATTTATACTGTCAGCCATTTTAAACATTCAGCCAATCATCAAGCATTCTATTGCCCATTCACTCCCCCTCCTCTTTCACTACTTACCATGTATACTCTAAACAACCAGCACTTACCATATATACACTAATATATAGGAACATCACATTTCCCCCCCCTTAAACAACGGCAGAGTATTATTCCTGTTCCAGGATTTATACGTCGCGTTAACAAATAAAAGTCTCTATGGGGAAAATGTCTTTCTTTGTTCCTCTGTCTGGTCACGTCACTGCAGTCCCAGCCACTTGCCTGGAAAGTCCATCGGCCAGTACATTGTCCTTGCCTTTGATGAACTGGAAGTCCACTTGATAGTCCTGTAGGGCCCAGGACCACCTCTGCAGCATAGTGTTATGGTTTTTCATAGTCTGCAACCATAACAAGGCCCGATGATCCGTAGTCACTGTGAATCTTCGTCCCCACACGTATGGGCGCAAATTGTTCAGTCCCCACACGACCGCTAGGCACTCCTTCTGGACTGACGAATAGTTTTTCTCCCTCGGCGTCAGCTTGCGACTCAGATACGCCACTGGATGTCTGGTGCCTTCTCTCTCCTGCAGCAAGACGACTCCCAGCCCGAGGTCTGACGCATCTGTAGCCACGATGAATGGTTGCTCATAGTCTGGTGCTATTAATATGGGTCCTTGGCACAAGGCTTGCTTCAGCAGATCAAAAGCCTTCTGACATTCATCCGTCCATACCACACGCTCAGAACACTTCTTCTTGGTCAATTCATGCAAGGGGGTTGCTATTTCCCCAAAATTTCTCACAAACTTCCTATAAAATCCAGCCACACCCAGAAATGCCCTTACTTGTTTTTTGGTTAAGGGGATCGGCCACGCTTGTATTGCCTCCACCTTGCTCCATAAGGGGGTGATTTTCCCACTCCCCACCTTATGTCCTAAATAGATTACTTCCTTTAGTCCAAACTGGCATTTCTTAGCTTTTATTGTGAGGCCTGCTTTTCTTAAGGCCTCCAATACTGTTGTCAGGTGTTGGACATGCTCAGGCACCGACTTGCTAAAAATGGCCACGTCATCGATATAGGCCACTGCAAAATCTGACATGCCTCGCAACACAGTATTGATTAGCCTCTGAAATGAACTTGGTGAGTTCCTTAGTCCCATGGGTAAGGTCACAAACTCATATAACCCATCTGGTGTACTGAAGGCAGTTTTGGCTCTGGATTGCTCGTCTAGTTCCATTTGCCAAAATCCTTTACAGAGATCTAGTGTAGAGATAATGGTTGCTGCCCCCAATAACTCTAACATAGCGTCTACCCTAGGCATAGGATACGCATCTGGGACAGTAATTTTATTGATTAGCCGATAATCAATGCAAAACCTTGTCGTTCCATCTTTTTTCGGAACCAGGACAATACTTGAGGCCCAGGGACTGATGGATTCCCTGATGACTCCTAATTCCAGCATCTCTTCCACCTCCTTTTTGATCTCATTCAAAACTTTCCCATTCGCACGGTACGGAACAGATCTGATTGGGGCATGATCTCCAGTATCAATGGAATGTATAACTATACTGGTTCGGCCAGGTTTGTTGCTAAAGAGATTCCTATAGGTTTTCAAAACTCTCAGAATCTCTTCTTTTACTTCCTCCTCTACCTCCTCTGACCATTCCACTTGATCTACCCCTCCTTTGTCTTTGCTTTCCTGTACCAAATCTGGAAGTTCAGGCCCACTTCCCTCAGGGAATAAGGTAACTTGCAACACCTGTGCATCCCTGGTATGGTAAGGCTTCAACATATTTACATGAACCACTTTGCTTTTGTTTAATTGGTCTGTGGTGATTACATATGTCACTGTGTCAAGCCTTTCTCTGATGGTATATGGTCCTTCCCAGTTAGCCTGTAATTTGTCATGTTTCCTGGGTATGAACGCCATAACCATATCTCCCACATCATACACACGTTCTCTGGCTGTTCTGTCATACCAGTAACTTTGCTTCTCCTGTGCATGACTCAAATTCTCTTTCACTACTTCCATCATTGATGTTAATTTATTGCGGAATTCCAATACAAAATCTACTACAGAAGTTTTGTACTCTCCCAGGGTTCCTTCCCATGAATTTTTTAGCAGTTCCAAAGGTCCCCTCACTTTTCTAGTAAACATTAGTTCAAAGGGTGAGAAGCCTGTTGACTCCTGAGGGACTTCTCTGTATGCAAATAAGAAGCATCCCAACCGTTCATCCCAGTCTTGTGGGTGATCTTGCACATAGCTTCTTATCATGCCCTTCAAAACGCCATTGAATCTCTCAACCCATTAGTGGCGGGATGGTAAGTAGTGGTCTTTAGATGTTTTAGACCACAACATTTCCACATACATTGCATCACTTCTCCCATGAATACACTGCCTTGATCTGTCAGCACTTCATGAGGGAAACCCAGCCTCATAAAGATTTTTAATAAAGCCTCTGCCACTACAGGGGCTTCTACAGATCTCAGTGCTTCTGCGTCTGGGTACCTGGTGGCAAAATCCACCACCACCACTAGATATTTCTTGCCATGCCTTGTGGGTTTGGAAAAAGGGCCCACCAAATCTATTCCCACTCTATAAAAGGGTTGTCCAATTATAGGAAGGGGCTTTAAGGGTGCCTTGGTCTTTACTCCACTCTTTCCCACCTTTTGGCATATTCCACAAGATAGACAATGTTGTTTTACATCCTTGGAGATATTTGGCCAATAATAATGTGCAGCCAATCTCCTCTTGGTCTTTTTTATTCCCAGATGTCCTGCACATGGGACATCGTGGGCTACCTCTAGCAATCTGGTTCTGTATTTGCTAGGTACTATCAATTGCTTCACTGGTTCGCATTCATCCTTTCTTTCAGCAGGCATCCACAGTCTATATAAAATCCCATTCTCACACACAACTTGATTCCTCAGTTTGTCAGTGAAAGGAATCTGTTGGGTCAGGGCATGTTCCTTTATCTGCTTCAAACTGATATCTTTATGCAGCTCTTCCCTGAATTGCTCTGCTTCTTCCCCAGAGACCACTTGATACAGTTTGTCTTCTTCAGCAGGCCTGCTAGTGGTTGCTATGGTGACCTGAGGCTGGTTAACAGATTCCACCCTGTTTGTTTCAGCCCCCCTTAATATGGCTTCTTTTTCTCTGCCAAGTTGCTGTCTGGTCACTACATAGATCTTTCCTCGGGCGCCCATTACATCCCTTCCCAGTATTACTGGTTCTTGTTGCTGGGCATTAATACCAACTTTATATTGGCCCTTTCGGCCTCTCCATTCCATTTTCACTAGGGCCACAGGCAAACTCTCTGGTTGACCCCTCACTCCTTGGATAGTCACTGTTTCCTGAGGTAATATTTCTTCAGATTTTATTAAATCTGGCCTCAGTAACGTCTGAGCGGCACCAGTGTCAAGCAATGCCCAATAATTTGCCCCTTGTACACTCACTTCCTCTCTCAGACTTGAATCAAGGTCTGTTACTTCTGTCCAGTTTATCTGGCAAAACTGAACCTTTTTCGCTGTTTCTAAAGCCTTGGGCTCTGTTTTCACTGCCCTTGTATGAGCAGGATTACTACTGGGGTTGGCAACCTCACATTGAAAATGTAGGTGCCCTGGTCTACCACATTTGTAGCATAATTTCTCCTCACTTTTAGGGTACACAGATCCACTCTGGGGTGTCCTGTGCCCTTCAGATTTTAATGGAGGACTCACTCGCTGTGGTACCACATCCTTTCTGCCAGCATTATATGGTCTGGGTTTAAACTCTCTTGATGTTTTCCCCACCCAGCCAGTTCTATTGGAGGCGAAGTGATCCGCCATCTCTGCGGCCTCCTGCACAGATGTAGGGGAACGGTCTTTGACCAGGAGCCTTATTTCTGGGGTTAATTGATGGTATAATTGATCCAGTATCATGAGGCTTTTCACCTCTTCCACTGACTGAGCTTTGGCACTACTCATCCACTTTCCAAATATATCCATCAACTTTGCTCCCAGTTCCACAAAAGACCTCCCTGTCTGTATCTGGCAATTTCTGAAAAGTTTTCTAAAATAATCAGGCCCCAGTCTGAATCTTTTAAACACTGCTTCTTTGAATTCAGCATAGGTGACGGGCTTGTCTGAGGGGAAATATTGGTATACCTCAGCCAATTCCCCTTTAATCAGGTTTGATAAATACTGCATGTATTTATCTTCAGGTAGCCCCCACAACTGAGCTGCTTTTTCAAAGGTGCTGAGGTAAATTTGAGGATCTTGACCAGGCTCAGAGACAGCAAAGTCCTTTGGAGTAATTTTTATTTTTGCTCCATCTCTCTCTTTCCTTGTCTCCTCAGAGTGAAATTTCTCTCTATCAAATTTTAACTTTTTTACTTGTAATTCAGCATCCAATGCTCGTTGCTTCTCCCTCTCCTCAAACCCCAATCTCATTCTCTCAATTTCCAACTCCCTCTGTTTTTCCTTCTCTGCACCTTCCATCCTCAATCTCTCAGCTTCCAACTCCCGCTGTTTATCTTTTTCCTCAGCCTCCATCCTCAATCTCTCAGCTTCCAACTCTCTCTGTTTTTCCTTCTCTGCACCTTCCATCCTCAACTTCTCTCTCAAGTACTCTATATAAGCGGGATTGCTTAAATATCCTTCTGGGGTCTCTTCTCTGACAGGTTGTTTTTGCTGGGCAGTTGCAAATCCTATAAGTGCTACCCTCAATTCATCTACCCCTTTACCCTGATGAGGTAAATTGAATGTTATGCACTTCTCCACCAGCTCCTCTCTTTTCATTTTTATGTATTCAGCCATGGTGTTTGAGTTCACTCACTCTTTGCCACACACTCTTTGCCAGTCACTCTCACAAGAAATCTTGTTTTGTTATTTCTGTTTGCCACACAACTATTAGGGATTGTCTAGTATTCGTATCTCACTGCTACAGCCAACACCTGTGACGTAGTCTCCTTTGTCACCACGTGTCTTTGGGACTCTCTTTGGTTCGTATCTGGATTCTCTGTTGTTCGTATCCCAACGCTGCCACCACATGTGATGCGTCCTTCCCTGGCTCTCCCTGTCAGGTTCCTACCTCCTCGTGGTTACTGCCTGTCTCTAGGCACCACCAGGGACTCCACCAGTCCAGACTGCTCTCTCTTATGATTTCTCTCCCCGCTCTAGCACAGATCTCAACAGATCCCCCTGCTAGGCAACCACCAGTAACGTCCCAATACTAGTATTCCCAGAGACTCTGAATACTGGTATTGTTATTCTCTTCACCGCTGCCACCATTTGTTACAGTTCCCCTTCAGCCTTGGTTATTACCTTACCCTCCCTTCTGGTCTGTGAAACCCCAGCCAAGGATCAGGCCTTTGGTAAACCAAATTAAGTATTTATTACAGATAACAAAGCTAACAAGATTAACAATATTTCTTCTTAAGGCACATAAGCATATGGTTTTACTCAATACTAATCCGAACTCCACCTCCCTCCTTCTTCACTCTCTCCTGGCAAACAACTCTCTCAAACCCCACCAAGCAATTCACTCTTTCTCTTCTCCCCCCGGATTCCACAATTCACCACCTCACATTCACCCAGATTTACCTGTCATCCTTTCATTTATACTGTCAGCCATTTTAAACATTCAGCCAATCATCAAGCATTCTATTGCCCATTCACCCCCCCTCCTCTTTCACTACTTACCATGTATACTCTAAACAACCAGCACTTACCATATATACACTAATATATAGGAACATCACAGTGTCACCAAGCATGGCTCCCCCAGCCATGGGGATATGTAGTGCTGTCCAATGGTTGTTCCCCCATATTCTCAGAGAGATTCAGGTGCCTTATCTAAAGTTGGACTTCCTCATCACCAGAGCTTAGAAAAGTTACTTTTTTTGAACTACAACTCTCATCAGCCCAATCCAGTGGCCATGCTGGCTGGGCCTGATAGGAGTGGTAGTTTTAAAAAGTAACTTTTCCAAGCTCTGCTCACACCCACTCTGTCTCTGCTGGGTCATAAGAAGAGCCTGGCTGCCGCATTTGGCCAAAGGCTGATCTAGAGCAGCCTCCTCTCCTCACAGATCAACAAGATGCCCCAATGGGAAGCCCGCAAGCAGGATCGGAGTACAACAGCCCTCTCTCCTCCTGCAGTTTCTGTGGGTATTGGATTGCAGCCTCAGTCCTCGAGACAGTAGAATATAAGAAGACCCTGCTGAATTAGATCACAAGCCCATGTAGTCCAGTCTCTTCTCACTGTGGCCAACCAGATGCCTCTAGAGGCCCTAAGCAGAACCTGAGTGCAATGACACTCTCCCCATTTGTGATTTCCAGTGATTCCAATTCCAAAGGTTCTTTTCTACCCCTCCCCCGAAGAGAGGTAGGCTGCATGCTCACATGTGTTCTTTTAGGCAGGGGAGATCTCAGTGGCTCTTTCTGTCACTTTCATCCTTCTAGCTCACCTGCAGCTGCAGACACTATGAGGGTCCACTGTGGTACTGTGATGGCTGGTGGCTGCATGTCAGTGGGGCAGTGGAATCTGCTCTGAGAGCTGTCCAAGGGGCCAAACTTATTTTGACACCGGATTTTGTACACCGCCCTGGGACCTGCTAGCTATAGGGTGGTTTAGAAATGCAACTAAATAAATAAAATAAAATAAAATAAATTTCACCTTTTAAAAAAAGTGGTTTAACCTTATGTAGATTGAACTGCTAGTGATGATTATTTATTTATTTATTTATTCATTTATTATACTTGTATACCGCCCCATAGCCGAAGCTCTCTGGGCAGTTTACAGTATGTTTGTTCCAATCTGCCTGCTATTCCTGTGCATGGTTTGGAAAGTCCCATATTAATACACGATCAATATATAGGTTTTCATAATGAGAAGACACAATTTACTAGAAAAGACAATAATGCTGGGAAAAGCAGAAGGGAGTAGAAAAAGAGGAAGACCAAACAAGAGATGGATTGATTCCATAAAGGAAGCCACAGACCTGAACTTACAAGATCTGAACAGGGTGGTTTGCAGCTATTGAAGGTTACTGGTTCATAGGGTTGCCATAAGTCATGATCAACTTGAAGGTACATAACATACACATGTTGAAATTATTCTCCAACTTGGCCCAAGGTGGCAGCTTAACTTTCTAATCCATCCATCCATCCATCCATCCATCCATCCATCCATCCATCCATCCATCCATCGACCCAACCACGCACCCACGCACCCATCCATCCATCCATCCATCCATCCATCCATCCATCCATCCATCCATCCATCCATCCATCCATCCATCCATCCATCCATCCATCCATCCATCCATCCATCCATCCATCCATCCATCCATCCATCCATCCATCCATCCATCCATCCATCCATCCATCCATCCATCCATCCATCCATCCATCCATCCATCCATCCATCCATCCATCCATCCATCCATCCATCCATCCATCCATCCATCCATCCATCCATCTGTTAACAACAACGCCTCAATATTTTGAATATTGAAAGGCTAAGGCCCGCTCCCAGATCACAAGGTTCCAATAAACCTGGAGGTGACGAAACAAGTATAGGTAAAAATATGCCAAAGTTTATTAGTACACTTGCAAGTGGAGAAGCAGCCAAACTGATTCTGCCTCAGCTGGACGCAGCCAGCCTTTTTATTTACAGGAAGGTTACGTATAGAAAGTATAACATAAGCACACGCCCATTTCCCCAAAATCAGCCCATTTACAGGAAATCCCATACGTGTGGTTTCGTTCTCCCCTCATGGAAGACCCCTGTCTAGTTTCCATTTTCCTTATATGGTGTTGTTTTCCTTCTTTAGGTTAGGGCGTTGGTGGGGGTATAGGCGCCATTCTTTAACACAGGAATACAATGCCTAAGTAAGTTAAACATTGATCTTTACTACATGAACCTTGTCACACATCTTCCCTGATGCTACAGGATTCTCTACAAGGGCTACTTCAAGGAATTTCTCCCAGGGCGATGTGGGCGTCTATTTCTTTCAATATCCTAACAAACAACTTATAACAAAATTAAAATCATTTTCCACACATCCATCCATCCATTGCAAGCATGGGAAAGATTACATGTCAAAGAGATCACATTCATATATGAATGTGAAACCAAGTCCACATGCCAGGGCGGGTATGGGTCTCTCTACCAGAAGGATGCTGCAACCTAACATTTGCCTTAGCAGAGAAATGCAAATTCCCTCCCATTAAAGTCTAATGTACCTCCGTGCCAGCACTCTGCGTAGACTAGACAGAATAAATTCCCAAGGAGGTCAGTTTCACTGCTCTCAGTGTCCCTCCACATTTACATTTGGACTCAGAGGGGTGTGTGTGTGTGCGTCAAAAGTATTCTAGTCTCTTGAGCACCTCTTAAGTCTTCATGATGACAGACTTGAAGAGGGGGAAACTTGGAAAAACCTCTTCCAAATCTCTCCCCCCTCCCACTTGAAGTCTTCTATCGTGGAGAATTAAAAGGAACATGCAGGGAGACACTGGAAAGGCTTTAAGACACACACCCCCTCTCTCACATTTGAGCAAACAGGAGTGCAGGAGCTCTCTTAAACGCTTTGAAAAGCCTCTTCAAAGTAGCATATGCGTACAAGTTGCTAAACCCTCTTCACTTGCCCAACTGCTGGTGTCACAAGGGTGAAAATGGCCTCAGGGCCATATGGGACTCCTTGAAGGGCCATGGTTGGCCTGGAGATAACCAATCCCTGCCCTTTGTTAATTTTTCCTAGTCTCAAAGTCTCAAATCTCCACATTTGAGTTGCATGCTCCTTTTGCCACTGGGCCGGAGTTGCCCCACACCTTGTTTATATTGCGCCCTCAGTGTGAGTGGTGGTGGTGCTCTGTGGAGTGCAAAAGGACAGGATTTTTATGCAACCCTATCATCAAGTTTTCTAAATGCTGGCTTTCTCTCTGTCACTCTAGTTTCACACTTTTTTAAGACAAATTCGTGCTTCAAATTCTTCCATGGGGGGATTGGATTTTGAAGAGAAAGGAGAGCTGATAGGCAACTTTGATATCATGAACTGGGTCCTATTTCCCAATAAATCTCATGGCATTGTGAAAGTTGGGAGCATTGAGGGACAGACATCCTCCGACATCAAGTTCACCATTAGCCCAGAAGCCATTGTGTGGCCCAGGAAGTTTAACAAGGTAGGAATATAGGATGTTGCCTAAGACTCTAGGCATGAATTCCCTGGATGCAAATGCTTGTAACGCATTGCTGTTGATGCCCCTTATCTTTCTTTTTAGACTGTGCCTCGTTCCAGGTGCACTGAAAGCTGTCGCCCTGGATATGCCAAGGAGATTCAGGAAGGCCAGCCGGTTTGCTGCTATGCTTGTGCTCCGTGTGCAGAAGGGACCATCTCCACTCAGGAAGGTGGGTGACTCCAGAGGAAAGAACAGCCTGGCTGCTGGAACAGGCCAAACTTCTATCTAGTCTGGCATTTGTTCCCACAGTGGTCAGCCCAATGCTGCTATGGAAAGTCTGCAACTGCCCGCAGGGGGATGGGACAAATATTTGAGGCTTCCTGGAACATTCATAAGTGAAGGCTCTCTGCCATTGCCCCGCTACCTAAAATGAGGTTGTTGGTGACTAGGCTCCCCTAGGAGGTTCAGCAAACAGCAGTGATGTCATTCCAGTGCCATCAGAAACTGCCTTGTCCTGCTCACTCATCCTCATATCAGGACCAGAGCTTGGAAAAGTTACTTTTTTGAACTCCAACTCCCATCAGCCCAATCCAGTGGCCATGCTGGCTGGGGCTGATGGGAGTTATAGTTCAAAAAGGTAACATTTCCAAGCTCTGATTACGACATAAACAAGTATGCATGAAAGGGTGTTGTGAATGATACTGAAGTCATTTTCCTTCTCAGATGCAGAGAGTTGCACCATATGTCCAGAGGATCAACATCTTCCTACTTCAAGGAATTTCTCCCAGGGCGATGTGGGCGTCTATTTCTTTCAATATCCTAACAAACAACTTATAACAAAATTAAAATCATTTTCCACAATTCCCCCCTCAGATGCCTTTGAAAGTTTACTTTCACATGGCTTCTTCTTCTTGATGTACTTGTTGATACATTATCTTCCCATAGGCTTGTATGGCCTTTTTCTCTGCGAGTAGGGATAAACTATTTCTTACAGTTCTCATGAGTATTGGTACTACACATGGTAAAATAATACATCCTGCAGCTATTAACCCAATCAGGGCAACTATGGCTTGTAGCCCGAGTAATTTAGGAAACCAGCTGCTGAACAGATTATTAATGTTGAATCCCTTCCATTCTTGGTCTGGGTTATGGGTCAATTGTCGCATTTCTGTTGGCAATTGTTTGATTACGTGTCCCGTTTCATCTATCTACCCGTACACTTCGCTCAACATTGAAGGCCCTCCTGCGGATGCCTACTCAGAGGGAAGCCCGGAGGATGGTAACAAGAAAAAGGGCTTTCTCAGTGGTGGCCCCCAAATTATGGAACGATCTCCCTGTGGAGGTACGCCTGGCGCCAACATTATTATCTTTTCGACGCCAGGTTAAAACATTCCTTTTCTCCCAGGCATTTTAATAAATTTAATAATTTAATAATTTTAATTCTAACATTTTAACATTTTAACATCTCAACTTATTTTAGCATCTTAGTATGCTAGTATATTTGTATTTTAGTATGTTTAAATTGTTTTATAAGTGGTTTTAATTGTAATTTGCTGTCTTGCTTGTTGTGAACCGCCCAGAGAGCTTCAGCTATGGGGCGGTATAAAAATTTAATAAATAAATAAATAAATATCTGAAGACAACAATTTGACAAATTGAATTTCCCACAGACTCCGCCTTCTTGTGCCAAAAGGTAGTCCAAGGCTAATCTATTCTGATAAACTGCAGTTCGTATCTTATCAGTGGTTTCTGCAAGGATATTTAAAGCCCTATCAATTCTTTGTCCTGCCAAGTCCAATACTGCTTGTAATCGGATGATGCGGTTTAACATATATATATAGGGGTTCGATATCCATATGCTCCGTCCTCTGCCCATGTGGCAAGGCCATAAACACATACAATGCGTTCAGAGATCCAAACAGCCCCCTGCTTTTCATACCAATCAGCCTCCTTGCAGGGAAAGCCAGAGAAGGTCGTATCCATCTCTCGCCGGCGTCGTTGTGTCCCTACTGGTTGATACACAGGAACCCCTAACACCTGGCGAGACCGGATGGGTAACAAGAAGAATGAGGGTTTTATCCAACCTAACACACAGCTCCCTGACCAATTGAATGGTAATTCTTCATAAGCAAAGGTGCCGCATATCCAGTACATTCCCTCGGGGGCATGCCATGGGAGATTGTTTGTCTCATTTATATATGGCAGGAAGGTTATGTTGAACTTACGAGGAGTGGTAAGGTTCCCTGGAGATACCCACTGACAGTATTGTATATCCCAGGTTCCTAAACAAATGAGATGGCCTACTTGTATTGTTCCGTTTCGAGTAAAACAGTTATGGCCGATTAAATTTGTGGTAAGGGTCCAAATTAAATTATTCTTTTTTATCCTTTTGGTAATATTTCCAGCCGAAGACATATTATTATATATTTCCAGAGTCGCCTCCAAGGCTTCCCATGGCCATTGTTCACCCATTTTAGTCCCTCCGCAAACAAAACAGTTTTGTACCATAAGGGTTTCAGCGATTTCTTCGGCCATGGCTATAAACATGTTTTCCGCCTTAGGTGAGATGTCAAATTGGTCATTAGCTTGGGCCATACGCTGCAGGGTGTTGTAAACTGACCACCCGAGGTTTCTAATTTGGCCATCATGTACTTTCTCTACCTTTATTGTTATGTATGTCAAGGGGTCAGCCCCTGGTCCATCTATTCCAATCCCGTAACTATTGGAGGGTGGATGGTTACGAGCTACATTTAGGGAGACAGCGTTTGTCCGGGGCACTCTTTGGAACTTGGTTAAATACATGCATCCCTTATATCCTCCACCAGTGTGATCACACATGCCCTGCCATCCTCCTTCCACCCAAGTTGTACAGGGATGAGTGAATGGACTTCCCTTCGGTTCAGGTGGGGCCTTATTACACAGATACTTATGGTCCTGAGCATATTGTTTTCTCCATGCCTGGGATCCACAAGATCTATATGCCACCTTATCCATAGCTGCACAGACATTAAAGGTTATTGTGAGAGGCTGTGTCCCTTTTAAGAGGCCAATTATATGATTTAGAAAGTATAGATCTGGTCTTTCCGATCCCTTGTTAAATCCAAGTCCTGCCCACACAGTGATATTTAATCGTACAGGGGTAGCGGGGTCATAACACTGAACTGTGAGACCCTTCTTGCAGATAGGGTACATAGTACCATTATGAACACATGTGGTCCCATCTGGCCTACAGTCTTCGGGGAGTTGTGTATGGTACACCAGAGTAAAAATCATTTTTGTATCTTGAGTCGCCTGAATAATACATTCAGAACAGTCTTCCGCTAACCCCGTGCCCTCCTCCCAAGTTTTATGGAATGATATAGCCAACAACAGGTAAAAAATAAACAAATTGCCAAAGCTAGTCCAAAAAATGCACCCCAAGTTGCCCATCCCAGTTCTCTCTCCAAGATATCAGTCAGATTTTGCGTAGACGTAGCTTCAGGCCAAGACCCAGTGTTGGTCAGTGAAGCATTCTGTGAGACTCACAGACAGGGTTTTTAGCAAAGAGAGTGAAACCTGAAGCAGAAGGGTTAAGCTGTGAGAACAGAGCGCCAGGTTTGCCAAGGTCAGCAGCTGGCTAGGAAGCCTGATAAGGTGGGATGCTTGGAAAAGCTCAGTGTGGGGGAACAGCTGGCTGTGAAGAGAACTGTGTCTAATGTCTTTGCCTAGTAAAGACTCTTACAAGAAACTTGCCTGGCCTGGCTTATTCCTGTTCTATGCGACTCTTGGATTCCATCCTTGCATGATCTATACACGCACACGCCAACAGGGGTTATGGGCCCAGCTTATCATACAAGGTAGCGGGTTCGAGAGCCGTTGACGTGACGTTGGTGCAGAGAGAAACAAAGTGCAAGAAAGTGGCAAGTAAGAGTGGACAACATGACTGTAAACCTGTTATCCGGGATGCCGATGGAGAGGCTGAATGCTGTAAACTACTCCAGCTGGAAATGGAGAATGAGAGCAGTTCTGATTAAAGAAGATTTGAATGATGTTGTAGAAAACCCCCCTCCGGCAGCTCCTTCAGCAGCGTGGTTGAAGAAAGACGAGAAAGCGAAGGCTTTTATTACTCTGGGGCTGTCTGATTCACAACTGTTGCTGGTGAGTAATGACCCGACAGCTAATCAGATGTGGGAGAAGCTAAGAGCCGCTCATGTGCAGCAAACTGCTGGGAGCAGGCTGTGTTTAGCACGGAAACTTTATCAGATGCGTTTTACAGATGAAGTGACTATGACAGAGCATCTGGCTGAATTCCGTAGATTAAATGCTGAGCTGCAAGATAGAGGAGTGCATCATAGTGACATTCAGATGGTCTATATACTGTTATCTGCATTTGATCAAAAATGGGATGTCATGGTCTCTAGTCTGGAAACTTTACCTGACGGACATCTGAATTTGGACTTTGTAGAACAGAAACTTCAACAAGAGTGGAGTAGAAGACAAGAGAATAAGAAAACAGAGTTAAAAGAGACTGTGGCTGTACAACAACAACAAAATCAAAGAAGCAGGCAAGAGAATAAAATATGTTACTTTTGTGGGTCCCGTGGACATATACAGAGACATTGTTTAAAGAAGAGAAATAACAGGGACTTTGAAAGTCAGAGAACAAGCGGGAACTTTGTTACTAAAGAGGACAATAAACTCATTAACTCTAAGTGGCTTCTCGACAGTGGAGCGTCTAATTGCCTAATCACAGACTCTAGTTTATTTTACACTTCAAAGCCGGCGCAGGAGAAGATTTATCTGGCTGACGGATCGACTCAGGACGCGATTGCGAAAGGCACGCTCAGGTTGAGTAATTTGGGAACTATATTAACAGATGTGTTATTGGTTTCTGGTTTAAAATATAACATTCTATCAGTAAGAAAATTGGCTCAAATAGGTTGTAAAGTTACATTTGAAGGGGATAGATGTTTTGTGAGAAAGGATGGTGAAATATGCATGCAAGGGAAATTACAGAACCAAATGTTTATGGTTGAGTGCAATCTTGATAAACCCACGTGTGCTTGGATAGGAGTTAATAAAAATAAACATGATAATTGTTTACATGAATGGCACAGAAAATTAGCACACGCACATTTCGAAAAGGTACAAAACACCCCAAAGCATAGTCAAGATTTGAAATTAACACATTGTGAGCATGTGGATGAATGTGAGGTATGCTATAAAACAAAAATGACTGTGACTCCGGTAAATAAGAGCTGTGAAAGCACGACCACTGAACCCTATCAGCTCATACATGTGGATTTGGCTGGACCTTTCCAGTGCTCAAAAGGTGGAGCAAGGTTTTATTTAGTGATTGTGGATGACTTCTCCAGATTTACACATGTGTTCTTATTGAAAAAGAAAAGTGAAGCAGAAGAGAAATTGAAGGCATTTATACAGAGGACAGAGACACAATATGGGGTTGTTATCAAAAATATCAAATCAGATCAAGGTGGGGAATTTACCAGTAATTCAGTTAAAACATATTTGGAAAAGAAGGGAATAATACAGAGTCTCACTGCTCCCTTCAGCCCATCCTCCAACGGAACTGCAGAGAGGAGGAACCGGTCATTGCAGGATTCAATGAGAGCCATGCTAGCAGATGCTGATATGAATAACACTTATTGGGGTGAATGTATTCTGTACACTGTTTATATTCAGAACCGCCTTATGCACAGAACAATAGGCATATCTCCCTATGAGAAACTGACTGGTAGAAAGCCCAGGGTGAAACACATAGAACGTTTTGGGGCAAAATGCTGGGTACATGTTGCAAAACAGAAAAGGCATGGTAAATTAGGCTCAAGAGCTCAGGCAGGATGCATTTTGGGATTTCAGAATTCATATTATAGAGTTTGGTTGCCTGAGAAACAACAAGTAGTGTTAAGCAGAAGCATAAAGGTGATAGATAAACCTTGGAGTGACAGTCAAACAGTTATCCTAGATAGTGCAAGCAAGCAGGAAGCAGTAGATTTGGGCAGCAAATTCCATTAAGAACTGCATTGACTGATCTAATACACGGTGGCAAACGTACTGTAAAAAGACTGAGAAGTGAAGACATGGCAATGCAAGATACAGAAGTGCCAAGTACAAGTGCAGACACAGGTGCAGGTCCAAGTAAAATTGAAAGTGAGGAAGAAATGGAAATAGATAATGTTAGAAGGTCAGAAAGAAAAACGAAAGGTCAACCACCTCAGAGATTCACATTTAATGTTACACAACAGAATAATGAAACAGATAAATATCCAGTAGAATGGGAAAAAGAAGGACCAATAGATAAAGAAACAATGGATCTCATGTGGAAGTTTTGTGTTGAGGAATGAAATATAAATGTATTATCAAATAAAAGTGAACAAAAATGACTCTGTAAAACTTGTGTGAATAAAGAAATAAAGAAACTGAACTGAATTGAAAAATGTAAATAGAAACTGTAAGAAAACAAACCATGTACTGATATGTATTGTAATGAAAAGTTAATATTGTAGAAATGTAATAATGAACAATGAAGTTTTGTAATCTGTGAGTCTCAGGTGGGGGCTGTTGGTCAGTGAAGCATTCTGTGAGACTCACAGACAGGGTTTTTAGCAAAGAGAGTGAAACCTGAAGCAGAAGGGTTAAGCTGTGAGAACAGAGCGCCAGGTTTGCCAAGGTCAGCAGCTGGCTAGGAAGCCTGATAAGGTGGGATGCTTGGAAAAGCTCAGTGTGGGGGAAAAGCTGTCTGTGAAGAGAACTGTGTCTAATGTCTTTGCCTAGTAAAGACTCTTACAAGAAACTTGCCTGGCCTGGCTTATTCCTGTTCTATACGACTCTTGGATTCCATCCTTGCATGATCTATACACGCACACGCCAACACCCAGTACTGTCTCCGAGAGCCACTTTGCTTCGGGCGTCTGATCCTTCACCCCTCCAGGTGGGGAGTCCTTGGCTACTCCCTTCTCTGGTTCCTTGGTTTCTACTGGAGCCGATGTCTTTTTCACATGACAGACATGCGTCCACTTGTGGCTGCCAAAGGTCTTTACGGCTGTCTCGGTAACCAAGACGATCTGTTCTGGAGGCCCCCACGATGGCTGTAATGGTTCCTTTTTCCACTTCTTAATGCGTACCCAATCGCCTGGTTGGAAGTTGTGGATGGCCGCATCTAATGGAAGTCTCTGGAATTCCCGATTGTGCCTATGAATGGAAGACAAAACAGACTGCAAAGCCACAACATATTCCTTCAATTGTATGTCCCCCACTATCTGATTCAATTCTACGGATTCTGTCCGGGGCCATGGCCCAACAGGGGGTCGTCCGAAAAGGGACTCAAAGGGGGTCAATTTAGTTTTTCCTCGAGGCGTACTCCGCATGACTGTTAGGGCTAAAGGTAGGGCTGTGATCCAGTTTAGTGCAGTTTCCCGACAAATCTTGGTGAGTAAAGTCTTCAGGGTCCGGTTAGCGCATTCAACTTGGCCAGATGACTGGGGATGCCATGGAGTGTGTAATGTCCATTTAATACCGAGGGCTTGTTCCAGTCCTTCTATAATTTTACTTACAAAATGCGTTCCTTGATCCGACTCGATTGTTTCTGGAAGTGAGTATCGAGGGATACTCAACAGGGTTTTTGCAACCATAAGGGCTGTGGCCCGTCTACATGGAAAGGCTTCTGGCCATCCTGTAAGTTGGTCTACAATTACAAGCAAATATTTATAGCCCTGTTTTGGTGGTAACTCTGCAAAGTCTATCTGTAGTCTTTGAAAGGGATAATAAGACCAAAGCCTTCCTCCCATTGGAGCGGGTGGTCGCGGACTAGGGTTCACTTGGGCACAAACTTCGCAACTGATTACCGCTCTTCGTGTTTCCTCATATAGGCCTGGGGCGATAATTTGTCTAATTAGGAGGTCTCCCAGGGCATTGCCTCCTAAATGGGTTTGTTGGTGCATGTCATGGACAATATGTCGAAGTAGGGGCCGTGGAATCACAATCTGTCCTGTCGGTATCTGTAGCCACCCAGATGGTAACATTTCGGCATTCTGATCCTTTGCCGATTGCATCTCCTTCGGGGAATATACTGGTTCCGCTGTGGGGAGGGAAAGTGTTAGGGCCACGACATGCCTTGGTTCGGTTCCATTGACTGCTGCATCCTTTGCTTCCATATCTGCTATTCTATTCCCTTCTCTCCACTCTGGGTTCTTTTCTCTGCCATGTGCTAGTACATGGATGATGGCCACCTTTGCAGGCAATAATATGGCTTCAAGCAAGTTCTTGATTAAGGCGTTATTTTCTATAGGTTTTCCCCCACTTTTTACAAAAACCCCTTTCTTTCCAGATCATGGCAAAGGCGTGAGCTGTTTGGAACACCTACTTCGAATCTGTGTAAATGTTCCCTTCAACTTCTCTTAATTCTTCGAGTGCTGTTATTGCTGCTGCTAATTCTGCCATCTGGGCCGAATAATGTGCTGGGAGTTTAATTTTGTGGAGAGCCCGTTTATGTTCACATACTGCATATCCTGCATATCGCTTGCCATCTATTACACGTGAGCTCCTGTCGATGTAAAGGTCCCTTCCCGGAATTGGGAGATCTGTAAGGTCAGATTGTGGCCTTAAGTTTAGGTCAATGGTTTGGATACAATCATGTTGTAAGGGCCCGGGTTCAGGTAGGAGCGTAGCTGGGTTGAGGACGTTGCAGGGCCTAAGTTCCAGGTCTGGCCTTGCCAAGAGTTGTTGTTCATATTGGGTTAGTCGGCTTGGACTGAGGACTTTGGATGCCACTCCACCTATTCTCTTCAAATCATGTGGTCCAAAAACTTCAACCTTTGCTCCCATCATGATCTTCTCAGCCTTCTTTAGGAGGATGGATGTTGCAGCCACGATTCGAAGGCAGGCCGGCCATCCTTGTGCCACTGGGTCCAATTTTGAGGAGTAATATCCCACAGGTACTTGCTTTATTCCCACCTTTTGGGTCAGGACTCCCGCTGCCACTCCCTTACGTTCTGAGACATAAAGACGGTAGGGTTTTTGTCCTTCTGGAAGTGCCAACGGTGGTGCCTGCTGGAGGACAATTTTTAGTTTCTCAAACGCAGATTGGCATTGTTATCCCCATTTCCACGTAATTATTCCCACTCTGCCTTCCAAATGTTCCTTCCCTAACAGGCCATAGAGTGGGTCCACCAGTTCACTGTATCTGGGAATCCATTGTCGACAGAATCCCGTGAGTCCCAAGAATGTACGTAGCTCCTTCATATTCTGGGGTGGTGGGAGTGCACAGATTGCTGCCTTACGTTCAGGAGAGAGAACACGGCCTTCTTTTGAGATTAAGTATCCCAGGTACTTGACAGTATCTTGGGCCCATTGGACTTTATCTTTTGATACTCGGTATCCTTTTTCATGGATGTAGTTCAGCAATTCCACTCCTTCTGTCACACATATCTCCATGTCTGGACTGCATAAAAGCAAGTCATTCACATAAATCAATAAGGTGGATTGCTTCTTGGACCCGTACCAGTCGGCCATGTCTGTCTGTAGTGCCTTAGTAAATTCGGACAGAGAGCTGATGAATCCTTGGGGCAACACGGACCAGGTAAGTTGGCAACTGCGAGCTATTTCAGAATCATCCCATTGGAAAGCGAAGAGGTCCTGGCAGTCTTTGTGCAATGGTATTGAAAAGAATGCATCTTTTAAGTCCAGTACTGTGAACACTTTGGCTTGGGGGGGAACACGGGTTAGTAAAGTGTGTGGGTTTGGTACCACTGGCACATCCTCCAATACCTTTTCATTTATGACCCTTAGGTCTTGGACCAATCTGTACTGCCCTGGGCGGCCTTCCTTGGGGACCCCGAATATGGGGGTATTGTGTGGGCTGGTTGTTTGATGTAGCCATCCATATGTTTTAAACTGGTCAATCAATTCCTGCAGTCCCTTCCTGACCGCTGCTCTCAAGGGAAACTGCTTCACTGGGGTGGGTGCAGCTCCTGGCTTTAGGGTGACTTTGACTGGTGCAGCATATCTGGCACATGCTGGATTGTCTTTTCGTGCCCATACATCAGGGTGAACGGGGAGATGCACAGGTTCCCAATGGGCCTTTTGTTTTTCCTTGATGCCTTGGGCAATCATTTGGAAAGCACACTCTTGGCTTTTGGGCAGTATAACTTTCATGCTTTGACCATCGAATTCAATACGGGCTTGTAATTTACTCAAGAGATCTCGCCCTATGATTGGAAGAGGGCAAGCATTGGACAATAAGAACTGATGGGTCAAATACTTGCTGCCGGCTTGGACTGCCATCGCTTTGGTTAGGGGTAATTTTTGTTGGGTCCCCTCAATTCCCATTACTGTGACTGTCTCTGAACTGGGGTTATATTGACAGGATTTTGACCGCAGCAACATTGAGAACGATGCTCCAGTATCCACTAATCCAGTGATGCATTTTCCCTTGACTTTTAATGGCAAACATGGTTCTTCTGCCGGGTCCCCCTCAAATCCCATCCACCTTCATTCGGATTCCTCCCCACTTTCAGTCCATTGTGCCATCTCCTTCTTGGGTCCCTTCTGACTCTTCTTTCCTTCCCTCCACATCATTTCATCTCCATCCCTAAATTCTCGGGGAACCTGCAATACTCGGTCTCCTTTACAATCCTTTGCCCAATGGCCCCGTTTCAGGCACCTTGCACACTGGTCCTTCTCCAGCCTTCTTCTGGGTCCTTTTTCCCAGAATCCCTCCTGTCTTGCAGTAACTGCTGCTGCGATCATGCTACACTGTTTCTTCATTAACTTCCCTTCCTCTTTCTTACTGGCTTCATCCCTATTTACATATACCTTGTATGCAATTTCCACAATCTGCCCTAGTTCCATGCCCATCACACCTTCAACTTTCTGTAATTTCTTGCGGATATCTGTGCAGCTCTGTCCGATGAACAGGGTGACGAGGAGGCGCTGATTATCGGTTCCTTGTGGATCTAGAGGGGTGTACTTCCTCATGGTGCTAGTGAGGCGCTCAAGGAATGAGGAGGGAGATTCCTGCTTTTCCTGTCTCACCTCATACAGTTTAGACATGTTTGTGGGTTTTGGGATGGCGTCCTTAATACCTGCCAGGATTAGTCTCTTAAATCGCTCTAAAGCAGCGGCCTGTCCCGGTACAGAGGGCCAATTTGGGTCCACATTCATTGGAAGGACTAAGTCTGGAGCCAGAGCCTGAAGGCCGCGTGCTGCCCTCTGGTCTCCTTCTGCCACTTTTCTTGCCTGGCTCAATACTAATGTCTTTTCCTCTTGGCTCAGAAGGGTATTTAATAAAGTCTGTATATCAGCCCAGGTGGGGTGGTGACTGGCAAAGATAGAGTCCCAAAGCTGATAATGTTTGTCTGGATCTTCCCTTAATGATGGCATTTTGTTTTTCCAATTAAACAAATCTGATGTAGTAAAGGGAACATGTGCATATGCCAGTCCCCCAGTTCCATCAATAACTTCTCTCATAGGACAAATTACTGCTGGTGCTGGCAGGGTGGTGCCACTGCGTAATGTCATTGGTGTTAAGTCAATGGCTGGGGCCACTCTTTCCCTCCTTGCACTTTCCACAAAGCTCAAACGTTGGGAAGTTAAACCAGGCGTGCTTTGGGGACTTTTATTCATTCTAATCAAGTCTGAATATTGATCCAGTGCATCCTGCCACTGATCATGTGCTTGTCTGGAAATCTGTTCCATAATCTCAATAGTTTTACTGAGTTCACTTGCCGCTGAGCCTGTTTCCCTGGGTGTACTGGAAGCTGGTAAGGGGAGGGAGGAAGGGGGGGAGAATATGGATGATCCCACCCCTCCTGGTGTCTGAGATCCCATTGACCATGACACGGCTGGTGGTGAGGAGGGGCCATAGGGTGGAGGCGGTGCTGAGGGGAGCGGCGCAGCAAACGCCCGATCCGCCCCTGGATCCTCCTCCGCCTCCAGAACTGGAGGCTTCTTTTTAAGTTTCTGGATAGAACATTGGGCCATGGCCATTTGCAGTGCACAATCTTCTGGTGGGTCCTGACTGACCGTCTGCCAGGCCTGCGCATATTGCCATGATTCTGCAGTATCAGGCAACATGTTTGCAAGCGCGGAGACTATTCTAAGGATGGTTACTTGGCGAAATGAGCCCTCTGGTGGCCACCCAATGCCCAGTTCCACCCAGTCGATCCTACAAAACTTTCTTAATGTTTCCGGCTGAGGCTTCTTCCCTCCCAAGGACGAAATTGCAATTTCAAAGTCTAGAAAATTGTTCAATACACATTCTAAAGGTGTCTGTCGCTCCTTTATTCTCACCCTCCCTTTCTCTTCCTTGACTCTGTGCCCAGTCCCCCCTGTTTTCACACATTTCGATGCACTCTTCCCCATTTCCTTTGGTAGCCGTTTACCTAGGGAGATGTCTGAGACGAACGTAAAACAGGTGACGTATGACACACGCTTCCCTGGTTTCCCGGCCCAGTCCCTCATGGGATTAGGGAAACGCAGTACTAGAGGTCCACTCTTGCTTCAGGACTATGTCCCGTCTCATTCACTCCCAGTCACGCACTCTCACACCATTTCTTCAGCCCTTAGGCGACTCACCTCTCTGTATCCCACACCAGAACTTCTGACTTGTTTCGATTGCAAAGGGAGATATCGTGGCAATGCCTCAATGCTCCAAGTCGCTCTCACGGCCTTGGGGTGGACCCAAACAGCCCGGAGCACTCTTCCCGACCTTCCGTGGACCATGCCTGGAATGCGGAGGGTCGTGAAAGATATCTCCTGGCTGGCTCGCCAATTTGTTAATAACAACGCCTCAATATTTTGAATATTGAAAGGCTAAGGCCCGCTCCCAGATCACAAGGTTCCAATAAACCTGGAGGCGACGAAACAAGTATAGGTAAAAATATGCCAAAGTTTATTAGTACACTTGCAAGTGGAGAAGCAGCCAAACTGATTCTGCCTCAGCTGGACGCAGCCAGCCTTTTTATTTACAGGAAGGTTACGTATAGAAAGTATAACATAAGCACACGCCCATTTCCCCAAAATCAGCCCATTTACAGGAAATCCCATACGTGTGGTTTCGTTCTCCCCTCATGGAAGACCCCTGTCTAGTTTCCATTTTCCTTATATGGTGTTGTTTTCCTTCTTTAGGTTAGGGCGTTGGTGGGGGTATAGGCGCCATTCTTTAACACAGGAATACAATGCCTAAGTAAGTTAAACATTGATCTTTACTACATGAACCTTGTCACACATCTTCCCTGATGCTACAGGATTCTCTACAAGGGCTACTTCAAGGAATTTCTCCCAGGGCGATGTGGGCGTCTATTTCTTTCAATATCCTAACAAACAACTTATAACAAAATTAAAATCATTTTCCACACATCCATCCATCCATTGCAAGCATGGGAAAGATTACATGTCAAAGAGATCACATTCATATATGAATGTGAAACCAAGTCCACATGCCAGGGCGGGTATGGGTCTCTCTACCAGAAGGATGCTGCAACCTAACATTTGCCTTAGCAGAGAAATGCAAATTCCCTCCCATTAAAGTTTAATGTACCTCCGTGCCAGCATGCTGCATAGACTACACAGAATAAATTCCCAATGAGGTCAGTTTCACTGCTCTCAGTGTCCCTCCACATTTACATTTGGACTCAGAGGGGTGTGTGTGTGTGTGTGTGTGCGCGTGCGCGTCAAAAGTATTCTAGTCTCTTGAGCACCTCTTAAGTCTTCATGATGACAGACTTGAAGAGGGGGAAACTTGGAAAAACCTCTTCCAAATCTCTCCCCCCTCCCACTTGAAGTCTTCTACCGTGGAGAATTAAAAAGAACATGCAGGGAGACATTGGAAAGGCTTTAAGACACACACCCCCTCTCTCACATTTGAGCAAACAGGAGTGCAGGAGCTCTCTTAAACGCTTTGAAAAGCCTCTTCAAAGTAGCATATGCGTACAAGTTGCTAAACCCTCTTCACTTGCCCAACTGCTGGTGTCACAAGGGTGAAAATGGCCTCAGGGCCATATGGGTTGGCCTGGAGATAACCAATCCCTGCCCTTTGTTAATTTTTCCTAGTCTCAAAGTCTCAAATCTCCACATTTGAGTTGCATGCTCCTTTTGCCACTGGGCCGGAGTTGCCCCACACCTTGTTTATATTGTGCCCTCAGTGTGAGTGGTGGTGGTGCTCTGTGGAGTGCAAAAGGACAGGATTTTTATGCAACCCTATCATCAAGTTTTCTAAATGCTGGCTTTCTCTCTGTCACTCTAGTTTCACACTTTCTTAAGACAAATTTGTGCTTCAAATTCTTCCATGGGGGGATTGTATTTTGAAGAGAAAGGAGAGCTGATAGGCGACTTTGATATCATGAACTGGGTCCTATTTCCCAATAAATCTCATGGCATTGTGAAAGTTGGGAGCATTGAGGGACGGACATCCTCCGACATCAAGTTCACCATTAGCCCAGAAGCCATTGTGTGGCCCAGGAAGTTTAACAAGGTAGGAATATAAGATGTTGCCTAAGACTCTAGGCATGAATTCCCTGGATGCAAATGCTTGTAACGCATTGCTGTTGATGCCCCTTATCTTTCTTTTTAGACTGTGCCTCGTTCCAGGTGCACTGAAAGCTGTCGCCCTGGATATGCCAAGGAGATTCAGGAAGGCCAGCCGGTTTGCTGCTATGCTTGTGCTCCGTGTGCGGAAGGGACCATCTCCACTCAGGAAGGTGGGTGACTCCAGAGGAAAGAACAGCCTGGCTGCTGGAACAGGCCAAACTTCTATCTAGTCTGGCATTTGTTCCCACAGTGGTCAGCCCAATGCTGCTATGGAAAGTCTGCAACTGCCCGCAGGGGGATGGGACAAATATTTGAGGCTTCCTGGAACATTCATAAGTGAAGGCTCTCTGCCATTGCCCCGCTACCTAAAATGAGGTTGTTGGTGACTAGGCTCCCCTGGGAGGTTCAGCAAACAGCAGTGATGTCATTCCAGTGCCATCAGAAACTGCCTTGTCCTGCTCACTCATCCTCATATCAGGACCAGAGCTTGGAAAAGTTACTTTTTTGAACTCCAACTCCCATCAGCCCAATCCAGTGGCCATGCTGGCTGGGGCTGATGGGAGTTATAGTTCAAAAAGGTAACATTTCCAAGCTCTGATTACGACATAAACAAGTATGCATGAAAGGGTGTTGTGAATGATACTGAAGTCATTTTCCTTCTCAGATGCAGAGCATTGCACCATATGTCCAGAGGATCAACATCCCAACAAAGACCGAGATCAATGTATCCCCAAGAATGTCACCTACTTCTCCCATGAAGAATCTTTGGGGATCATCGTGGCTTCCTTTGCCCTCTTCTCGTGTTTAATAACAGGCCTTGTGTTAGGAATCTTCATTAAATACCTAGAAACTCCAATCGTCAAAGCCAACAACCGGGACCTATCATTCATCCTCCTTGTCTCTCTCTTGCTTTGCTTTTTGTCTCCCTTTCTGTTCATCGGCCGGCCCAGGAAAGTGACCTACCTTCTCCAACAAATGGCCTTCAGCATCATCTTTTCAGTCACTGTGTCTTCTGTCTTGGCCAAAACCATCACTGTGGTGCTGGCCTTCCTGGCCACAAAACCAGGGAACAGAATGAGAAAATGGCTGGGGAAGGGTTTGTCCAACTCCATTGTCATTTCCTGTTCCAGTGTCCAAGTTGTCATCTGCACCATCTGGCTGGGTGTCTCTCCACCATTCCCAGACTCTGACATGCACTCCCAGCCTGGACACATCATCCTGCAATGCAATGAAGGGTCGGTTGCCATGTTTTATGGTGCCCTTGGCTACATGGGCTTCCTGGCTGCTATTTGCTTCACAGTGGCTTTCCTAGCCAGGAAACTGCCTGGGGCCTTCAATGAAGCCAAGCTGATCACCTTCAGCATGCTGGTCTTCTGCAGTGTTTGGATCTCCTTTGTGCCCACCTACCTGAGCACAAAGGGGAAATACATGGTAGCCGTGCAGGTCTTCTCTATCTTGGCCTCCAGCGCTGGCCTTCTGGGCTGCATCTTCCTCCCCAAATGCTATATTATTGTACTCAGACCTGACCTGAATATGAAGGAGCATTTAACAACAAAAACGAAAGGTGGTATCTGATTCTTAAACTATAATCTTATATTTTGACTACTAATGTCCAGCAGAGCTGTAATGAAACCTTTGTGCTTTTCTTTGCAATGTAGCTCCTTAGATGCTGCAAATGTACCAGATCTCTTTTTGCACTCAGTTATGAAAGAAAGTAGTCATGAATGATGGAATGTCTAGTGACCCTGGAATGATTACAGGTCCTTCGGTGTTCAAGATTTATATGCATCATTTTATCACAGCGAGATTCCCAGTGTTTATAACTCATATTTGCTCCCAGGCCAAGTTCCAGGTTCTAATTTTGCTATGCAAAGCTTTATACAGTTTGGGACCAGGATACCTGAAATATTGTCTTACCCCTTATATACCCAGTTGATCACTGTGCTCTGCAGGTGAGGACCTCCTGCAGATACCATCTTATCAGGAAGTCCGTTCTGTACAACATAGGAAACGGACCTTTTGTATAATGGCACCTACCCTGTGCAATTCCCTCCCCTTAAATATTAAATATTAAATGTTATCTTTTGGGAGCCTATTGAAGACCTTCCTCTTTCCACAAGCCTTTTAAGTTGAGACCTTATCCCAGTCTGCTTCTGTGTTGCTTTTCAATATGTTTTTTAAAAAACATGTAAACCAATGTTTTTAACCTTTTTTTAAAAAAAAGTCTTGAAAGCGTTTTAAATAATGTTTTTAAAGATGTTTTGTTTTAATGTATTTTAAAGTTTGTTTTTATGATGTTTAAAGTGTTTTTAGTCCTTTTGTTTGGCGCCCTGGGCTCCTGCTGGGAGGAAGGGCGGGATATAAATCAAATGATAAATAAATAAATAAAATATTCCACACATAGTTCTCAGAGAAGGGGGTGGAGATCATGCATTTGTGAAGCAGAACTGGGCTTCAACCCATGATGAACATGCTAAAGCTGGTTTCTGAAAAAGTGTGCTTTGCTCATTCTCAGATCTGTTTCACGTTCTTTGGATTTGTGACCACATGTCACAAATGGTTTTTCCCTCACCCCATTTTCTCTTTCTTTGCATGAAGGTAAAAGTGTCCCCGCACTTATATAATTTTTTTTATTATTCAAATTTTTCAAAAGACAAACAAAACAAAGTCAAACAACAAAAACATAACAATACAACAAAAGAAAAAAAATAGTTGACTTCCGATTTGTCGCAGATCAGCTATAAGTATATAATATATATCAAACCTGTCCCTTAATACAGGATCACTTTTCTCCATAGGTTATCTTAATTAATCGTCAAATCCCAATATCATCGTTTTATTTTGATCTTTCAACAAAAAGTCTAAGAGAGGCTTCCATTCCTTAAGAAATGTATCTGTCGATTTTTCTCTAAGTAAGCATGTCAATTTTTCCATCTCTACTAAGTCCATTAATTTCAATAGCCATTCTTCCGTTGTTGGTGTTGATTCCATTTTCTACTTTTGTGCATATAATAATCTTGCTGCCGTAATCATATATAATATTATTCTTCCATTTTTATTTCTATTTGTTTATCCATAAAACCCAATAAAAAAAATTCTGGTTTTGACTGAATATTTATCTTTAGAATTTTTTGCATCATCCTACCTATCTGTGCCCAAAATGATTTTGCCTTTTTACACAACCACCACATATGATAAAATGATCCTTCTTGTTGTTTACATTTCCAACAAACATTAGAAACATTACTATACATTTTTGACAACTTTTCTGGAGTCATGTACCAACGATACATCATTTTATAGACATTTTCTTTAAGATTATAGCATAATGTAAATCTCAAGCCTTTTTTCCACATATTTTCCCATTGATCCATTTGTATGTTATTGCCCACTTTACCATACACTCTTTTACTTGTTCTTCTTCCATATCCATTTTCAGCAAGAGTTTATACATTTTCGCAATTATATTTTCATCATTTGTACACAATCCTATTTCAAAATCAGATTTACTTATTTCAAACCCATACATTTTCTTATCCATTTTATATCTTTCTAACAATTGTAAATAGGCAAACCATTGAGAACTTTATCCTTCCTTTATCAGTTGTTCTCTCTCTTTCATTATATATTCTCCATGTACATTTTCTAATAGTTCTTGATAAGTTAACCATTTCTCTTTTCCAGCCATTTCTCTTCTGTAAAAAGCTTCTTGACTTGAGACACATAATGGTATTTTCGAATAGAACCTTGGTTTATATCTATTCCATATTTTCAACAGAGGACGTCTTATAAAGTGATTATTAAAGTCTACATTTACTTTTACTTTGTCATACCATAGATATCCATGCCATCCCCACTTCAAGTTATGGCCCTCCAAATCCAATAGTCTTTTATTCCTCAATAAAATCCATTCCTTTATCCAGACTAAACAACAGGCAGCAAAATAAAGTCTCAGATTTGGTAATCCCAGTCCGCCTCTTTCTTTGGCGTCTTGTAGTACTTTAAATTTAACTCTTGGTTTTTTTCCTTGCCATACAAATTTAGAGATATCTTTTTGCCATTGTTTAAAAGGTAAGTCAGAGGATATTACAGGTATTGTTTGAAACAGAAACATTCTTGGTAATACATTCATTTTTATCACAGATATTCTACCCATTAATGACAATTGTAGTTTATCCCATTTTAGCAGATCTTTCTTAATCTCTGTCCATAATTTTTCATAATTATTATGAAACAACTTTGAATTTTTATTTGTCATAATAATACCTAAATATTTCAACTTTTTCTCTATTGTAAAATCTGTCTTGTCCATTAACTCTTTCTGTTCCCTTAAAGATAATTTTTTCACCAACATCTTTGTTTTTTGATTGTTGATCTTAAATCCTGCTAACGGTCCAAATTCTTTTAATTTGTCCATCAATGCATTAATTCCTTCCAAAGGGTTTTCTAATACAATTATCAAATCATCAGCAAATGCTCTCAGTTTATATTCTTCTTTTTTTATCTTTAGTCCCAAAATCCTTTTATCTTGCCTTATATCTCTAAGCAGCACTTCTAAAACCAGAATAAATAGAAGGGGAGATAATGGACATCCCTGTCTTGTACCCTTTTGTATTTCACATGAATCCGTTAAATCTCCATTAACAATTATCTGAGCCTTCTGAGATGTATAAATCGATCTAATCCATTTTATAAAATTGTCTCCAAAATCCATTTGCTCCAAAACCTGAAACATAAATTTCCAATTCAAATTATCAAACGCTTTCTCAGCATCTAAGAAAATCAAAGCTGCTTGTTTATCATTTCGTTGTTCTAAATATTCCAACACATTCAAAACATTCCTGATGTTGTCACGTAATTGTCTTTTAGGTAAAAACCCCGATTGGTCTTCCTGGATAAATTGTTGCAATATTATTTTCATTCTTTCTGCCAAAATCATTGTAAAAATTTTATAGTCATTATTCAATAGAGATATCGGCCGATAATTTTTTGTTTTAGTTAAATCTTGCTCCTCTTTAGGTATTAATGTTATGTTAGCATTTTTCCAACTATCCAGTATCTTCCCCTCTTGCAAAATAGAATTCATTGTATACTGTAAAGGTAACAAGAGTTCTTCCTCCAAACATTTATAATACACTGCTGATAACCCATCCGGTCCTGGCGCCTTTCCTGATTTAATTTTGCTTATAGCTTCAGATATCTCTCTTGACGTGATAGGACCATTAATAACTTGTCTCTGAAAGTCTGTAATTTTAGGCAAATTCTGTTTAGATATATACTCTTCTATTTTTTCAGATGGGATTTCCTGACACTTGTACAATGTTGAATAATATTGATGAAAAACCTTTTTGATTTTTACATTATCTGTCAGCATCTCATCTCCTTCTTGTATCTTTAAAATAAGATTTTTTTGACGTTCTTTTCTTAATTTATATGCTAACCATTTCCCTGGTTTATTTGCAAATTCAAAAGTCCTTTGTTTAGCAAAATTTAGTTTCCTTTCCATTTCTCTAACTGTCAGCATTGATACTTGATTCTGTAACATTTTAATTTGATTTACAATAGAAACTTTAGTTGGATTCTTTTTCAATTCTTCCTCTTTTTGTTTTATTTCTTCCAAAATTAATTGCATTTTCTGTTGTTTCTTTTTTTTTAATTCAGAGTTACATTTAATAAAATATCCCCTCATAAATGCCTTACTTGTATCCCAGACAATATTTTCATTTGTTCCTTTATGTAAATTATGTTCAAAAAACTGTTTTAATTTCTTCTTACATTCTTGTACTACTTTATCATTCTGTAATAAGGATTCATTTAATCTCCATCTAAATCCAAGTGTTTTTTTTGTGAAAGTTAATATTACAGGATTGTGGTCCGAAAAAGTTTTTGGTAATATATCCATTTTAAAAATATCTTTCACTAAGTTTTTAGACATCCAAATCATATCAATCCTCGAGAATGTTTTATGTCTTTCTGAAAAATAAGTAAATTCCTTTGCGTTATCATTTATATATCTCCAGGTATCCACCAATTCTAAATTTTCCATCAATTCAAAGCAAATCTTCGGTAGTTTACCCTGTGTCTCTTTAATATTTTTTTCCAGAAAGTCTATCAATTTTTGGTGAGATTACCCCATTCCAATCACCCATGACACACCAATGATCATATGAAAACTCTGACAATTTTTCCATAAGTCCTGTGTAAAACCTTGTTTTATCTTCATTAGGGGCATAAATGCCCACTGTCAAAGTTTTTATGCCCTGTAAAGTAATTTCAACTCCCACAAATCTACCACTATCATCCAGTAATATCAATTTAGGAAGCAATTGTGGGTTAATGTAAAGAACAACACCATTTTTTTTTAATCCAGCCGAAATAAATTCTTCACCCAAATTTTTACAAATCAAATATTTGGAATCTTTCTTCTTAATATGAGTTTCTTGTAAACAAATTATATCCAATTTTAATTTTTTCAAATAATGAAACACTTTCTTTCTCTTCTGCGCCGTGTTGGCTCCATTTATATTCCAAGTAAGATATTTGTAATCCATCTTTAATCGTGTATTTTAAAATGTACCTGATGCTCCCTTTAATCCATCATCTTCCTTTCCCTCCTCTGCATGTTCCTGTTGACTTTGTTTCCCAGGAATTATATCCATATCTTTGAGTTTATCTTCTTCCATGTCTTCTGAAGCTTTTCTCAAGAAATCCCTTGCTTTTTGAACAGTATTCAATCGATATTTCTGTTGTCTGAATGTAAAAATCACTCCTTCTGGAACATCCCATCTAAATTGAATTTTGCATTGCTTAAGTTTTTCTGTAAAGAAAGCATATTCTTTTCTCTTACGTAAAAGTCTAATAGGAATTTCCTTCATCACCAGTATTTCCTTGCCATCAATTTTAAAGCTATTGTTGAAGTGTTGTTGTAATACCATATCTCTGGTCCTCTTTTTTATAAAGTGAACAAGCACATCTCTTGGAATTTTTTTCATTGTTGCATATCTGGAATTAATTCTATAAACTTTATCTATTTCAAATTCCATCCGATCTTCATTCCAATCCAAAAATTTTACTAAGGCATTAACAATTTTATCTCTGATATCTTCACCTGTTTCCTCAGGAATTGCACGGAATCTCAAACAATGTTCTTTATTTCGCATTTCCATCACCGCCATGTAATCCAATTTTTTTTCTAATTCCAGATTTAATATATCTGTTCTATTCTCCAAGATTTGTACCTTTTCTTTAGTATTTTTTACATCCTCTATTATTTGCCCAATTGTCCCTTTAATCTCATCCACTTGTATTTTAATATGATTTTTTATATCTTTCAATTCCATTTTCATTTCTTGTTTTAGATCACTAATCCCTTCCATTATTTTTTGAAACATATCTGGGGATACAGCCCCATCCTGTGCATCAATTGAACCTCTTCGCTCCTGAGCCTTAGCTGCTTTTCTGGTTGTCATTCTCAAAAAAAGCCTTTAATTTCTGATATTAACCACTGTTCCCAAACCTAGAGGCAGTCTATTTCTTTTTTTTTCCTCCACCAACAAAAGAGTTAATATTCCAGGCCTGTTATTATAGTCCGGCCAGCACAGTTCTTATCTACGTCCAGGAATGCAAAACAATTCTGGTTCACAACACCAAGCAATTAGTAACATACACGAACAGCAGATTCGCCCAAAAAGAAGTAATCCAAGAAAAAAAATAGTCCCAAATATATTTCCATCAAATAATCAAGTTGCCTCTCCTCTGTTTTAATCTTTATAATTCCAAATTCAGGCCAGCTTTTTGTCATTAAAAAAAATATAAGCTGTTTACATTTTCTTCCTTAATTTTATTTAAATGAGAAAAAGTATGACTCACCCAAGTTTCTCAATTGCTGATTCGTAAACAAATCCCTTTTACTGTAGTAATTTAAGCCAAATGATAAGATTTAGACAGAAGGAGGCTCGCTGGTTATAGAACATTTTTAAGAAGAAAAAAAAGTCTCGCTTTTTTTCAGTACAGCTTGTTGGAAGTCCTGACTTCGTCTTTAGCCGATTGGTATGCCTTCTTATCTCAGGAAATTCCTGATCAATTCCAGCCGCCGACAGCTCAACGAAGTCCTGTGGATAACCTGTTCGGTTCACCTTTGCCTTGGAGAACATTTAAGCCAGTCAAAGTTTCCTCTTGACTGGTTTTTAATCTGAAAAAAGCTTCCTCTGAGACAGAGATCTCTCAGAGACGGCCACCAGCTGAGCACTCACTTCCGGGAAGTCTGTCCCCGCACTTGTAGTGCGAGTCGTTTCCGACTCTCTGGGTGACGTCTTGCGATGTTTACTAGGCAGACCATATATATGGGGTGGGATTGCCAGTTCCTTCCCCGGCCTTTCTTTACCCCCTAGCATATGCCGGGTACTCATTTCACTGACCACGGATGGATGGAAGGCTGAGTGGACCTCGACTTCTCTTACAGGAGATTCAACTTCCTCCTACCGTTGGAATTGAACTTCGGCCATGAGCAGAGCTTCGGCTGCGTTACCGCCGCTTACCACTCTGCGCCACAGAGGATCTTTGCATAGCTGCATTAAAACTCTTACATTCCTATTTAGCAAGTTCCATTAGTTTGTTTTTTATCCCCGTTCTTGTGCTTTCATGCAAACTGCAATCTTTTTTTCTGCTCACGCACTTCTCAAACACATTTCCTCTTTTGTCTTTAAAATGTCATATGATGAGGACATACAGTCCAACGAACTAGAATTCCTCCATAGGGAGGCTCCATCACAGAACCGATGTGAGTTGGTGATACTGGGCTCCAATAGTACTGGAGACAGGCCATCCTTCCCTGACCAAAATGCTCAAGGAGTTCTTGAGATGGAGAATGAGATCAAGGAGGCATCCAAAAGAGGAATGCTGTAGTAATAGGTGACTTCAGCTACCCTCACATAGACACAGTGCAGGCATGTTTCTGCCATGACAAAGAGGTGACAATTTCTAGATACCCTGATTATCTATGCCCTTCAACTGTTGATCATGGAACTGATCAGAGGGGCTTTTGAACCGTTTGGGGAGATGATGGGTTGATCAAATTCAATAAATATGTAAACAGGTCATTGCCCTCAAAGTCTAATATATCACATGTGACTTGAAAAGATGAAAGTTCCCCCTAATTAGTGGCTATAAAGAAAATTGAATGGGAAAATCAAGGCAGTCAAAGCTCTCCCAAATGCTTGGGAGTTGTTTAAAACCACCATGTTAGAAGCTCAGCTAGGATGTATGCCGCAGATCAAGAAAGGGGCCATTGGGACCAAGAGGATGCCTGTGTGGTTAACTAGCAGATTGAAAGAAACTATCAGAGGTAAGAGGGCTAATTTTGAAAACGGCATTGAAAAAAATCTGTCTCTCCAATTTTTTGATAATCTATCGATATTTCCTTTAAATATCAATATTTTAAAAGGCAATATTGATTTTTAAAATATCAGTATTTCCTTTAAAATATCTTGATTAATATCTTGATATGTTTTTCAGCTGGAAAACGATGGATCCGAAAAAGCAGCCGCTAGCCGATAAAGACAGAACTGGAATTGATGCCAGCCTGTTAAGTGGATGGGATGCTTTTGAAGAAGCACTGGAGATGACTCAAGAGCCAGCGTTTCTAAGAAAAACTCGCAGAAGAGAAACTAAAGGTTACAAGGCCCAGAGAAGTTACATGCCCTGCTGAAGCTGATCAGCAAGAATACGTGCTGGGAAGCTGTTGTGTGATGGCTAGCTTGGAATGCAGATATGGGCGGAGAAATTGATGTGCCGGGTGCATAAGAAATGATGGGCATGCATAAGTTAGAAGAAGGATCAATGGAAAGGTGGCAGGATGGCATTAGGGGGCCAATTAGAATGTGTCATGAATTTTTGCTTGCATTGCATAAAAGTGTAGCACCCCCCCCCATAAGGGGTGTGCTTGTTTTGCGAATTATCGCCTTGTACCTCTTCTGGCCAGAACGAAATAAAGCTTGTTGACCCTTCAACCTGGGTGTGGTCATTTGGCTGTACTGCGCACCGGGCAACGAACCCATTTGGGAGACAACACTGGCAGGATGAGGTAACTTCTTGTAACAAGTCCGAAAGAAGAACTGGGACAGAAATGCCCCCGCTGCAGCTGAGAGCTTGGCCTGAGAGGCTTGGGACAGGCAGGGACCACACCAGTGTGAGGTTTCCTGCTGCTGCCGTTGCTTCTGAGGCTACTGCTGGCCTCCAGTTGTGCTACTCAAGGATGATGCTGAAAGCAGAAAAACCAATGAAGAAATAATGGCTGATTCCTAGCTAAATTTGGAGCAGCTATGGCTGAGGACTGGGTGAGATCTCTACAGCCGCTGCAAAGTGAAGTCACAAGTCAGGTCAAAGTGATAGCTCAGACTGCTCAAGAAACCAAGGATCAATCCAAGTCACAATCCATGGCTTTTCAAATGAACAGCAGGCCCTTAGAAGACAAATGGCGGACCTGGAGGACAGAGGCTGCAGAACAATATTTGTATGAAAAGGGCCTTGGGGGTAATAGATTCTATGGACCTTAGAACAGAGTGATGAACAGCCTCTTTTCAGATTTCAATTTGACAGAGCTAGATCCAGAGCAGGTACCAGTGGCGTCACTAGGGTTGGGGTCACCTGGTGCGGTAACTCATGGTGTCACCCCCATGGAACTCCTCCCGTCCCAGACCATACAGAATCCTTAGTAATATTTTTGTACTAATGTTACTCGTAAATCGTAATTCCCGTATATCACTGAATGTAATGGCAATAGTAGTGACATAAACAACGAGCAAAATTAAAATTACACCTTTAAATTACAATATCATACGCACAGCCCAAATTCTTGCTCTTATCACTAATGGGAGTTAATTATCTTGCATATGCCCACAGTAAATTTTCAGATACTTTCAGACCCTCAGCAATTTTCAAGTGGTCTATGGAACCGATGGAACCGACTGCCTAGGGAGGTGGTGGGATCCCCTTCGCTGGAGGTCTTCAAGCAGAGGCTGGACAGCTATCTGCGGGAGATGCTGTAGCTGTGGATTTCCTGCTGTGAGCAGGGGGTTGGACTCGATGGCCTAAAAGGCCCCTTCCAACTCTATGATTCTATGAAGAAAAGTTTGGGAACCCCTGGTGTAAGACATCTGCTTATGTCCCTATGCTGCTCTCACCCCTCATTTAGGTGCCTGGGATGCATGCGTGTGGACATACCTCCTTACAGTTATGGAAAGTGATTCTTAATAATAAGTCTCCAGACACAAAGTTACATAGGTATTTATCAGTTGTTTAGTAGAAAATTCAGAAGTGCAGAGTCCCTTCATGATAGTTGCAGCCACATACACCCTTTTTTACTCCTGGATTAAGAATGAGATCTTTGTTAATGCATTCTCTCACAACAACAAACCTCTCTAGGAGCCAATCAGCATGTAAGTGGAGAGCGTTAGCAATTGAGAAGAGTCTTCTCAGTGGCTGACTCACCTCCTTTCACTCTGATTGTCTCCAATCAGCAGGAAAGGCAAGGAAGCCTATTAGAAGACTCTTCTCAGTGACTAACACACTCCCTTTTCATGCTGACTGTAGGATGCTTGGAGACATAGGGACCCTGCTTCCAAAACAGCAGAGGGACTAAGATCCCCTGGGTGACTACCCTCCTGGTGCTTATGGACATGACCGTAATATATTTTGTGACATGCAAGTTCGATATTATTTATTAAGTGTGTTTAGGATTACACTGATGGCATTCCCAAATATGTACTTTCACACAGACTTGGGTTTTCCATAACACAACCTTTGTCCAAGCCTCCACACTTGGGGGGGCACTACTTGCATACTCCTTCCATAAGAACATCAAAGTTGGATACACACCTGAACCAAGACCCAGACAAAAGGGCACTCAAAACAAAAAGGTAATTACAGTGGCTGAGTAGATCTTGTACAGTGGTTACTGACTGGGCAGCCACTGTCCTTCACATTTTACAAAATACTTTTTCCTATACAAAGATTAAATTTCTGTGTATGAAAAAGTAATATATGAAGTGGTCTCAATAGTGAGAAAAGTAATTAAATAATAAACAAATAATGGTGATCCAAATGTTTTTCATTCTCACATCATGAAGCTAGCTGCCAGATGATGTATCACCTTCCCTACGCATGCAGCGTAGACGGAAAAAACAGCACCCAAGCCACCATTCAATACGTGCACGTGTTCTTTCCAACATGAATCTACAGGTCTCAAAAAGTAATGTGTGACAAAGTCCTCAAACACTTTGTAACATGCCTCAAACATGGTCTCTTGTTCTACCAGCATGCCTTCACACCATCACTTTGCCAAAACCTAAGGATAGGTAAATTGCTTTTAGGGAGGTTCACAATTATGATTTCCTATTGATTTAATCTAAAAATATTTAAAATACATAAAAACAGCCAGGGGAAGATATTGGAGAAATATAAAATAAATACAAATTAAAAAGGGGAGAGGTGAAGAGACCTGAAATGTGCTACTCACCATCTCTCAGCCTATCCTCCCCTCAGGATGAAAACAATGGAGAACCATGACCACCCCCAGGAAGAAGGGCACACTTATAATGTAGAGGAAAAAAACATCTACAACCATAGTGTGAAATCAAATACTTATTGGGACACAGGATGAAGAAATATTTATATAAACATGACTCTCAAATATGTTTATGAATGACACAATCTGTAAACATATTTATAGTGCAATCCGATGTTTGTTTACTCAGAAGCAAGTCCCAATGTATTCGATGGGGCTTACTCAAACTGGGAAGTGTGCAGAGAACTCCAGCCTCAAGTGATAAGGAACTTGTTCTTTCAACTTGTTCTTTTAAGTTGAGACCTTATCCAAGTCTGAGTCTGTGTTGGAATTGCTTTTTAATATGTTTTTAAGGCTTTTTTTAAAACGTTTTTTTAAAGCTTTTAAAAAATATTTTCAAAGATGTTTTAATATATTTTAAAGTCTGTTTTTATGATGTTTTAAAGTGCTTTTAGTGCTTTTGTTTGCCACCCTGGGCTCCTACTGGGAGGAAGGGCGGGATATAAATCAAATAATAAATAAAAAAACTTCATTCACCCAACCTAAAATTCAGAATCATGCCTCTTTAGGTTGTTTTCCAACTGTTTAATCTTGCTTTATCGTTATTGGATTTTAAATGGCTTTATTTCTTGTTGTGAGCTGCCTTGGTTTCCAACTCTACCTCACAGGGGTGTTGGAAAGACTACACACACACACACACTGCAGATGTATAAATACATACAGCCCATATAATAGTTTATTGTCAAACCAGTTGGTCATTGCAGAAAAATCATTATTAGTTTTAAAAAATCCGTATTAGTTTCCTACAGAATAAAAACTGTAATACCTAAGTAAGCCCTGCCTACTTGCTTTAAAATAGGACTGGGGGGGGGGGACAGAAAGAGAACACAAACACAATTATTTTTTACATTCACTCCAAAGTCCCATTGATTTTCAGCACATTCATAACCATGTCTACTCAACAGTAAATCCTATTGAATTCAATGGTATTTACTCTGGAGATATGGGATTAGCAATGCAAGCCGTGCAAGTCTTCTCCATCTTGGCGTCCAGTGCTGGGCTTCTGGGCTGCATCTTCATGCCCAAGTGCTACATTATTCTACTCAGGCCTGATCTAAATACGAAGGAGCATGCAACATCCATTCTGGCTAGTAGCCTCCATATATTGGTCTAATTCTCTCCTAAAGCAATCCAGGTTGGTGGCCATCACTGCTTCCGGTGGGAGCAAATGCCATCATTTAACTATGTGCTGCATGAAGAAATACATTGTTTTTTTCTGTCCTGAATCTTCCAACCATCCATCTCATTGGATGGCTCCAACTTCGCATGTTAGAGAGAGGGACAAACCTGCTATCCACTCTCTGCATTCTGTGCATAATCTTATAAGCCGTTATCATGCCCCGTCTTATTTGTCTTGGTCCATCATGGCTGCCGTACTGTTTGCTGAACTTTGTTGATGTTGCATGACCCTCCACAAATTTGTCCAACCCTCCTGGAAAGCCATCCAAGTTGATGGCTACCACCACGTGTTGTGGGAGTGAATTCCATAGTTTAACCATGTGCTGTGAAGGGATGGGATCCATGGGCTGGTGCCAGTTCCCAAGCATTCTGTAGACCTAATAGGCTTGCATCAATCTGAGTTTGTTCTGTATCGGCTAACCACTGCTTTTACCAATTTGTGGTTTTCACGCTTGGAAAAAATATCTATATCAATAAGGAAATATTGATATCTTGAGGTTAATATCGATATTTCAAAATATCCATAAATTATCATTCTTGCAATTGAGGTTTTAGAGGCATATACTTATTTAAAACATTCTTTTTCAAAAATATCAGCGGAAATTCTCTACATTAAAAATCAATCCTCAGCAATTGAGAATAATTTGGTATCAAATCTGAATTGGACAGAATTCTAGCACATCGCTATTGCTGTATGAAGAGAGACTTGCTTTTGCCTGTCCTAATTTTTTAAACATTCAGATTCATTGGGTGGCGCCATTGGGTTCTAGTCTTTTGTGAGAGGGAGACACATTTCTCCCTGTCCTCTCTTTCCTTTCCATTGTGTGCGTAATCTTACACCCAATCACCTTGGCCCATCATGGCTGCTCATTGTTGAACTTTTCAAAGCGGGCGGTTCCTCAGGCCTAGCAGGACCCAGATGGACATGGACGTCAGTGAGTTCTTGCAAACATTGTTTTCCTCCAGCTCTGCATCTGCCCGTCAAGCCATGCATAGCCCAGGAGGTTGCAGAGAAGTTTCTTCCCCTTATAATTATGAAAATCTCTGTGATTTATTGGTTTACTCCTGGGATTTCCCCAAAGACTCTGAGACTGAGAGCATAAACATCATCACAAGAAGGATGAGGTAACTTCTTGTGACCAGCCTGACACAAGAACTGGGATATAAATGCACCCCGTGCCACCGAGAGCCGGTCCTGAGAGATTTGGGGCAGGCAGGGGCCACGTCAGTGGGAGGTTCCCTATTGCTGCCTTTCCTTCTGAAGCTGCTGCTGGATTCCAGTTCTGGTAGTACAGTCACTGCTGTCAGAAGGGGGGGGCAACACTTGCATGGCCAGAATGGTGATATTGCTTCTGCTTCTGTTGCTCATGCCCCATGGAGACTGTGGGATGCTGAAAGCAAAATGCCCAGTGGATATATTCAGCCAAAATGATCCAGTGAGTTATTACAGGTCAGGGGACCATCTCATTGGTGGGGTCATCGATGCAAGAGTGGCTCGGTATAGTCCATATGACTTTTCCCAACCCCCCTTAACCAGGATTATAGGGTAAGTGACTTTCTGCTTCCCAACCAGCACTTCTGATTTTCTGTAGTTACCAGGGACAGCCTCTCATTTATGGCCAAACACTCTGTATCCTTTGTCCCTGTGTTGCCTCTAGAGAAAGATTTAGGGATTTAGAGGCAGCATCTGAGTGCATAGCTGGCCCCTTGGTGTCCTGCGTTCGGGGAGGTTAATTCTGAAAGAGAAGGATGGCTTTTTACCCTGACATCTGCCCTCTGTGACCTCAGTTGACTATCACCTACTATTTCCCTAATTTTAACCACAAAGACTCCGTATACATAGCCCCCATTTTCCCTTCTTGATTTGTGGTTACAAACGGTCCTCCTTTACCTCCATAGCAGATTTTACAAACAATGCTCAACTTACAAAGCATTTCTAACCAGTTTAATTGTACTTTCCCTTTGGGATTCCTGGCTCTCCCCTCTCAGAATATTGGCGGTCTGCTACACCCTGCCCACAAAGTGTTCCTTGAGCTTAATGTTTGCCTTTTGCGGGCACCAAGTCCTTTACACACCACTGGACCTCTGTCCAAGGTTATTCTGATTTTTCTTGACTCCCACTGTGTGCCTGCTTTTATGGGCACCCATCATCCTGTCTTTGTTATTTATCATTTATGAGATCACCTTGATTTATGACTATATGAGGAAGCCTAGACTTCAAGTCCACACTTGCTGAGCAAAATGTCATGCATTGACCAAACACCTAAGCCATCTTCCTGGAAAGTCTCTATTGTCCCTGGTTTAGCTAAGAAAACAGCAACTGTGGTTTTATGCTCAGCACATCTCCTTAGCTGGGTCTATTCCAACATCATCTGGCACGGTTTTCCCCCTACCATCTTTGTCAAATTGAACACAGTGGTACCCAGCTGGCTTCTGTGGTAATAGCTAGAATGCATTTGTTAGGTTTCCTACTACAATATGATCTGGTGAGGGTTTTTTGAAAATTTAACAAAAATTATAAAGGTGTCAAATACTCTATTAATCCTAATCCTATGCTGGGAGCGGAGGAATGAATTGGTGTTCATGAAGCCTTTCCTGCCATCTCATTTCCTTGCAGCATAACCTTCTTCTTTACTTATTTATTGGTGGGGGCCTTTCCTTATCCATACTGATTTGAAATCCAATCCTTTCTAATTTTATATCTATAAAATCAAAATATTAAGTTTTGGTAAGTGCTGCACCTAGTCTTCTCTCATTTTCAAAAACAAGAGCTGGTAACCAACAAGTTGCTTAAGGGTATCCATGCACTGCTAAACATTGTGGTTTCTCTGTGTCTGGATGATAATCCTTGACAAGTAAAATTGGCGAAGCAGAATTGAGAATTAAATAGCTCACCTTCCCTGCACCAGCTGAATAAAGAAACAATCTTCTTTAGCAAAAAAAGTAGTAGTCTTTACCCACAGTGGAAGCTGGCACGGGAGGGATGTGGAGAGCCAGCAGCAGTGGTTCCTGTGGCAGCTGCCACAGCAGCATCACCATCTCTGGGGAGCCATGGAACATGTGGAACCTGCGGGAGATGGGAGAGGGAGGAACAACCATCACTATGAAGCCAACACCACATCCCAGAGACACGCCGAGGTGCCTGCCTCAGCATGTCTTGAGTGCCCACGGTTTTAGGGAAGCCCCTCCAGGTGATGGTAGCCACGTGCAACTCACTGCCTGGGGGCAGGCCCAGTTGGAGGGGTGGTCCTAAAGTGGTGCCAGCATGGGGATCGTCAGGTGGGCAATGGGCACCTAGGCGTGGCTTCTGTGGGTTGGGCAGGCACTGCCAGTGGGAGGGGCTATGGAACTTCCATAGCTACGTCCTGGTGCAGAGATCCCCCCTCGGGCTCTCAGGCATGGGGCGCCTGGTCCGGCTGCTCCTCAGGGACAGACTGGCACTACTCAGTGTTTCCCACCTGGAATGCTCATCTGTGCATCGCTGGGAGCTCCCTTGTGCTTGGTGGGAGCGGTCGGCTGAGGCCGCTGCACTCGGCTGCCATCAGCGGGCACCTCTAGGGCAGGTTGGACATTGGGAGCTGAAAGATGGAGGGGGGAGGGAGAGGATGGTCAGGCCTGTGCCAATGTCTCGGGCGACCTGCCACCCTCAACCACCCACCAGCCCACTGTTGCTCATGGCCATCTGTTAGGGATCACTCCCATTCCTCAGATTGTCTCAGTTGGCAGTATCGGGGCAAAGATCTCTTCCTTTGGGACGAGAGCCTGAGCCATGGCCTCCTGGATGGGCACACCACCTTGCACGAGCTCCCTGGCATGGTGGCGGGTGTTGGAGAAGCTGTCGTTTCAGGGCTTGTGGTGGGACTCTGGTGTGCACACCGCCTTGCCTAGAGCATTGATCTTGGCCATGGGAGAGGCAAACCAGCTGCAGGGCCGCTCCTTCCCAGCACCCCCTTCCCAGGTGCAGAGCAGTGTGGGAGCATCACTCACCACTAGCTGGTACAGGCGGTTTTTTTCCTCAACATGCCAGCAGGGCTCATGCCAGCTGTGGCTGCCAGCCAGGCCATGGTCACCCACGACAGAGTGCCTTCCACCAGCAGTCCCACAATGCCCCCGTAGGTGCCTCACATGCCTCCCACATGCAGGGCTCCAGAGGGAAGCAGAGGCCTTCCTCAGTGCTCTCAAGGCCACGGAGCCTGGCCAAAGCCAATAAGGGTGTGTGAGGAATGTGACTCTCTGCCCATTCACAGGCCGTGACTCCCATGGATCCCCTCAGGAGGCTCCCCCTCCTTCCTCAGGTTATGTCTGCGCTGACAGCCAAGGCCACTTTGGAGTGGGGGTGGTCGGAGCTGTGCTGGGGGCTGGTGTCTCATTAGGCTTCCTGGGCCTTGGAGAGCCAGCTCACTTGCCTTTCTGCTTCTCCTCATGTTCTGCCCAGGATTAGACTAGATTGCTGCAATGTTTAGGCCCAAAAGGTTAGGCACATCTGCCAGATGCAATCATAACACAGAGGCTGGCTGAGCACTACATGGGAGGGGGAGATGTTCTGCAATGCATCACAATACTGTCCTTCCTGCCTTTTCTTCTTCCATTGCAAACCCTGAGCCTTGTCAGCTCCCTCCCCCATCCATCAAGATTTGTACTCACTTCTTTCACATCTTTAACTCTTATATTTGCTGTGTTGGCTTTCCCTTGGTAACTTTGCCCTCCCCTCTCTTTGGATGCCTAAATTGTATTTCTAAAAGCTCACCTGAAGTTTTAAGTACTGCAATGCTAGAAATTTGGGGACTGAACGAAAATTTCAACTGGGGGGCAGAATTATCATTTGAGGGGCAATGCCCTCATTTGCCCCTGTGTTGCTACAACCATGCGTTGCCAGTGCTTCCAGACTTGAAATGTGCTAGAAGTAAATAGATTTTTCTCTTTGTTCAGTAATGACACTGAAATATGACCAAAAGGCAGTGCCCACAATTGGCCTCAACCCAAAGTATCTTCCTCTAAAGTTATCCAATGTTTAGGCATTTTCATGATCATGAAACACAGTTTTCACACTTGGAAGGTGCCATAGTTTTACCCCCAACACTCTCAGGTAAGTGGGGTTAGAATCGCAGCCTAAATTATTCTGCTTCCAGTGTAAGAGGCTGAGTGCTCAGGAGCAGCCCAGGGGCTCCACACGTTTTTTCAAGCTGCCAGGACCACCAAAGCTGCTGCAACCTTGGCAGCTATTTGCCAATATTCCACAAACCTTTCAATACAATGTTCTTTAAAGATTGTGTGCTTCTCCTTTCCAGAAATAATAATAATTAAAAACCTACCAAAGTTAAATGCATATAATACATAAATGATAAATATAGACAAATATAATTAAAAATTGTAGACATAATTAAAAATGACTCTAATTTAAAATAGCATTGGAAATAGAAATGGAGCCCACATCTCCCAATTTTTGTTCTGAAGTGACACACAGATATTTATCTTGCAACAAAGGTTGGTCTCTTCCCACCCTACCCCATAGAAACATAAAGATATCATGGATATCAGCTCTTCTGATTGAAGCTGCCCAGGAATGGTCCTTAAAAATGTGACACATTGTTTTCATTAAATGGAGGAAGGCAGCCGGAAACCCCTGTTTGTTTGTTTCTTTGTTTGCAGGTGGAGTTCGAAGCACTACTGGCAGATCCTGTCCTTCTTGTTTGCCATCCAGGAGATCAACCAGGATCCCAGGATCCTACCCAACATTACCCTCGGTTACAACATCTATGAGACCTATTTCAATGCAAGGATGACCTCCGATGCCATGCTAGACTTCTTTGCTGGTGGAGAAAACAACATTCCAAACTACCGTTGTGGAAGATGGAATAACCTGTTGGCAGTCCTTGAAGGAACGAATTCTGAAATTTCCAACCAGATTTCAGTCATGTCTGGCGTTTACAAAATCCCACAGGTAGGAATAGGAGGGGAGAGGAGTCAAACTGCACATAATCTTATTATGCTGATAACAGACAATAGATCAAGGAATGTAACATATCAAACAACTTCTTGAGAAATAGGTCCAAAAGATTAAGTAGGAAACTCAATGATATCCTGGCAATCTTTTTAACATTAAGTCAGTTAAAATAATTGCTTGTAAAAGGAACTCATTATATATGCTCTTGTGCAAAAAATCTTAAAGCATCTAGGGAATGGTGGTGGTGAATGAAATGCATAGTCATAGTCTCAGGGCTCGAGAGGTATGCCGCACATACAGTTTAGGGCATAGCACATGATGATATATATGCATGTTCTGAATTACAGTTAGTAAATGAACTGAAAACATATTTATTGTTATCAACAAGTTTTATGAATTCTTTAACTATAAGCTCCCTTGGCAACAAGAACAATGCCCACAAGTAGAGTGATATCCTTAGGATGAGATATTCTGTGGATCAAGTCATTATGGACCAATCTGGCCCATCTAAGAGCAATCTAAGATGTTCTCCAGATCCCTGTAAATGGAACCTTACCACCACCAGATGTTCTCCCGATGAGCAACACTCAAAGGGAGGAAGGAAATGAGGGGAAAGGAAATGGGTCTTTAGGACCCCAGAAACAGGGCAGACGAGAATAGGGAATGAGAGAGAAGCAGGGAAAGGAAGACTTTGTAGTTAACAGATAATGGGAATGAGCTCCGGGGACTGGAGCTTTTGCCTTCCCTTCCCCTCTTGCGCAGGCTCTCCAGTGAGAGTCTGCCAGGCCCATGAGGGAGGTGTGTGGGCTACCACCACTGTCTTTCCACCTCTCTCTCCTCCTTCAAGGTGCAGCTCTAGCTGTGGCAGTAACTGTGGCACCCCCCTTGGCAATGTCAGACATCAGCAGTGGGGGTGCAAGGGCTCGATATGCTGCTCCCCTCAAACCCTCCATCAGAGATCTCACCTTGCCTCATGGCAGGGCTGGCCCAGTCTTTTCCTCAGACTCATCTTTTATAAACACAAGTTCAGGTATTGGTGCTTCTCTATTTGTTATACGTCAGGTACTATGGAACTCCCTGCCACAATAATTCAAAGCTTCTCAATGTGACCCTTTTCTGTTGCCACCTATTCCCTTAAAATGCCTTTACAGCCTTCTAATAGCTTCGTAGAATGGGATTAGGGATGAGAGGGACACCAACACTGGAGATAGGATCTATTATTAGCTATCTTGTACAGAAGGAGATATTGATATTTGCTTTGGGGTCTTAAATGTGCCTTGATGACAGTTTCTAAGGACTCAAGAGATGCTATTGCTAACTCCAGCCTCTCCTTAAGTGGCTGTTTCCTTAGGCCAAATTCCCTCAACCTCCACCCTGGCCAAATTCACCTCCCAACCCAGTCCAGGTCCTGGAGACAATCTGTTTCAGGCCTCAAAGCTTCTCCAGTTGAATCTCTGAATCTTTGGGCAGTCCAGTTGATTTTAAAAATGTGCAACCTCCTTCTGGTAAGGCCTTTATACACAGCAACCTTTCAGAACTACTCAACCAGTGGCTCCATTTTTCTGATCTTCCCTACAAATTAAGACACTGGGAATGAATGGCTTAATATTCAGGTCTTGGGTGTCCACTCCACCCCGAGTTTACTCTGGCCTTTGCCCCACATCTCTCTCATCAACTTCTTCTTTTTCTTGCTGATTATTAGTATTTGTATTAGTATTATATCCAACCCTTCCTCCCAGTAGGAACCCAGGGTGGCAAACAAAAACACTAAAAACACTAAAACATCTTAAAATATATTAAAATAAATATATAAATAAATCAAAACAGCTTTAAAAGCATCTTTTAAAAAAAGCTTTAAAAACATATTTTAATAAAAGCTTTAAAAACATCTTAAAAGCAATTCCATCATAGACACAGACTGGGATAATGTCTCTACTTAAAAGGCTTGTTGAAAAAGGACAGACTTGCTTCACTAGGTGCCGAAAAGACAAAAGAGATGGTGCCTGTCTAATATTTAAGCGGAGGGAATTCCAAAGGGTAGGAGCCACTACACTGAAGGTCCGCTTCCTATGCTGTGCAGAGTGGACATCCTGATAAGATGGTATCTGCAGGAGTCCTCACCTGCAGAGAGCAATGATTGACTGGGTATCTAAGGGGTAAGATGATATTGACTGGGTATATAAGAGGTAAGATGATCTTTCAGGTATTCAGATATTCTGGTCCCAAGCTGCATAGAGCTTTGTACACCAAATCCAAAACCTTGAACCTGACCCAATAGCTAATGGGCAGCCAGTGCAATTCTTTCAGCAGTGGTGAAGCAATTGCACCCCTGCATTTGGCACCAGCTGCAGCTTCCAGACCAACCTCAAGGACAGCTCCACATAGAGTGCATTACAGTAATCTAGCCTAGAGGTTACCAGTGCATGGACAACTGTGGTCAGGCTCTCCCAGTCCAGAAACAGCTGCAGCTGTCTTACCAGCCGAAGCTGGTAAAAGGCACTCCTAGGCACTGAGGTCACCTGGGCCTCTAGCGACAAAGATGGGTCCAGGAGCACCCCCAGACTATGACCCTGCTGTTTCAGAGGGAGTACAACCCTATCCAAAGCAGTCAACTGATCAAGTATCTGAACTCGGGAACCACCAACCCTATGTCTTGCTAGGATTCAGACTCAGTTTATTGGCCATCATTGAGCCCACCACCATCCAGGCACTGGTCCAGGGCTTGCATGGCCTCTCCCGATTCAGATGTTATAGAGAAATAGAGTTAGGTATCATCAGTGTATTGCTGACACCTCACCCCAAATCTCCTGATGACTGCTCCCAAGGGCTTCATATAGATGTTTAACAGCATGGGGGACAAGATGGTACCCTGCAGCACCACACAGCACAACTGCCAGGAGGCTGAAAGACAGTCACCCGATGCTATTCTCTGAAAATGACCCTGAAGATAGGATTGGAACCACAGTAAAACAGTGCCTCCAATACCCATCTCACCAAGTTGGCCCAGAGAGATACCATGGTGATGTTGGTTAGTGAAGCATGCTGTGAGACTCACAGACAGGGTTTTTAGCAGAGAAAGGAAAACCTGAAGCAGAAGGGTTAAGCTGGAAGAACAGAGCACCAGGTTTGCCAAGGTCAGCAGCTGGCTGGCAAGCAGATAAGAAGGGACTCTTGCAGAAGCTCTGTGTGGGGGAAAAGTCATTTGTGGAGAGAACTGTGTCTAATGTCTTTTGCTAAGTAAAGACTCTTACAAGAAACTTGCCTGGCCTGGCTTATTTACTGTTCTATGCGACACTTGGATTTCTTCCTTGTATGATCTCTATACGCACGCACCGACAGGGGTTATGGGCCCAGCTTATCATACAAGGTAAAGGGTTCGAGAGTCGTTGACGTGACGTTGTTGCAGAGAGAAAAGAAAGTGCAAGAAAGAGGCAAGTAAGAGTGGACAACATGGCTGTAAACCTGTCATCCGGGATGCCGATGGAGAGACTGAATGCGGTAAACTACTCCAGCTGGAAATGGAGAATGAGAGCAGTTCTGATTAAAGAAGATTTGAATGAAGTTGTAGAAAACCCCCCTCCGGCAGCTCCTTCAGCAGCGTGGTTGAAGAAAGATGAGAAAGCGAAGGCTTTTATTACTCTGGGGCTGTCTGATTCACAACTGTTGCTGGTGAGTAATGAGCCGACAGTTAATCAGATGTGGGAGAAGGTAAGAGCCGCTCATGTGCAGCAAACTGCAGGGAGCAGGCTGTGCTTAGCACGGAAACTTTATCAGATGCGTTTTACAGATGAAGTGACTATGACAGAGCATCTGGCTGAATTTCGTAGATTAAATGCTGAGCTGCAAGATAGAGGAGTGCATCATAGTGATGGTCTATATACTGTTATCTGCATTTGATCAAAAATGGGATGTACTGGTCTCTAGTTTGGAGACTTTACCAGACGGAACTTTATCTCTGGACTTTGTAGAACAGAAACTTCAACAAGAGTGGAATAGAAGACAAGAGAATAAGAAAACTGAGTTAAAAGAGACTGTGGCTGTACATCAACAACAATATCAAAGAAACAGGCAAGAGAATAAAATATGTTATTTTTGTGGGTCCCGAGGACATATACAGAGACATTGTTTAAGTAAGAAGAGAAATAACAGGGACTTTGGACGTCAGAGAACAAGCGTGAACTTTGTTACTAAGGAGGACAATAAACTAATTAACTCTAAGTGGCTTCTCGACAGCGGAGCGTCTAATTGCCTAATCACAGACTCTAGTTTATTTTACACTTCAAAGCCAGTGCAGGAGAAGATTTATCTGGCTGATGGATCGACTCAGGACGCAATTGCAAGAGGCACGCTCAGGTTGAGTAATTTGGGAACTATATTGACAATGTGTTATTAGTTTCTGGTTTAAAATATAACATTCTATCAGTGAGAAAATTGGCTCAAATAGGTTGCAAAATTACATTTGAAGGGGATAGATGTTTTGTGAGAAAGGATGGTGAAATCTGTATGCAAGGGAAATTACAGAACCAAATGTTTATGGTTGAGTGCAAGCTTGATAAACCCACGTGTGCCTGGATAGGAGTAAATAAAAATAAACATGAAAATTGTATACATGAATGGCACAGAAAATTGGGACACGCACATTTTGAAAAAGTGAAAAATACTCCAAAGCATAGTCAAGATTTGGAATTAACACATTGTGAGCATGTAGATGAATGTGAGGTATGCTATAAAACAAAAATGACTGTGACTCCGGTAAATAAGAGCTGTGCAAGCACGACCACTAAACCCTATCAGCTCATACATGTGGATTTGGCTGGACCTTTCCAGTGCTCAAAAGGTGGAGCAAGGTTTTATTTAGTGATTGTGGATGATTTTTCCAGATTCACACATGTATTCTTATTGAAAAAGAAAAGTGAAGCAGAAGAGAAATTAAAGGCATTTATACAGAGGACAGAGACACAATATGGGGTTGTTATCAAAAATATCAAATCAGATCAAGGTGGGGAATTTACCAGTAATTCATTTAAAACATATTTGGAAAAGAAGGGAATAATACAAAGTCTCACTGCACCCTTCAGCCCATCCTCCAACGGAACTGCAGAGAGGAGGAACCGGTCACTGCAGGATTCAATGAGAGCCATGCTAGCAGATGCAGATATGAATAACACCTATTGGGGTGAATGTATTCTGTACACTACATACATTCAGAACCGTCTTGTGCACAGAGTGATAGGCATGTCTCCATATGAGAAGTTGACTGGAAGAAAGCCCAGGGTGAAACACATAGAACGTTTTGGGGCAAAATGCTGGGTACATGTTGCAAAACAGAAAAGGCATGGTAAATTAGGCTCAAGAGCTCAGGCAGGACGCATTTTGGGATTTCAGAATTCATATTATAGAATTTGGTTGCCTGAGAAACAACAATTAGTTTTAAGCAGAAGCATAAAGGTGATAGATAAACCTTGGAGAGACAGTCAAACAGTTATCCTTGAAGGTGCAAGCAAGCAGGAAGCAGCAGATGTTCCTTTTGGGCATCAAATTCCATTAAGAACTGCATTGACTGATCTAATTCACAGAGGCAAACGTACTGTAAAAAGATTGAGGAGTGAAGACATGGCAATGCAAGATACAGAAGTGCAAGGTACTAGTGCAGGAACAAGTGCACACAGGTGCAGGTCCAAGTAAAATTGAGAGTGAGGAAGAAATGGAAATAGATACTGTTAGAAGATCAGAAAGAAAAACGAAAGGACAACCACCTCAGAGATTCACATTTAATGTCACACAACAGAATGATGAGACAGATGAATATCCTGTAGAATGGGAAAAAGAAGGGCCAATAGATAAAGAAACAATGGATCTCATGTGGAAGTTTTGTATTGAAGAATGAAATATAAATGTGTTATCAAATAAAAGTGAACAAAATGACTCTCTGAAACTTGTGTGAATAAAGGAACAAAGAAACAAGAACTGAACTAAAAATGTAAATAGAAACTGTAAGGAAACAAACCATGTACTGATATGTATTGAAATGAAAAAGTTAATATTGTAGAAATGTAATGATGAACAATGAAGTTTTGTAATCTGTGAGTCTCAGGTGGGGGCTGTTGGTTAGTGAAGCATGCTGTGAGACTCACAGACAGGGTTTTTAGCAGAGAAAGGAAAACCTGAAGCAGAAGGGTTAAGCTGGAAGAACAGAGCGCCAGGTTTGCCAAGGTCAGCAGCTGGCTGGCAAGCAGATAAGAAGGGACTCTTGCAGAAGCTCTGTGTGGGGGAAAAGTCGTTTGTGGAGAGAACTGTGTCTAATGTCTTTTGCTAAGTAAAGACTCTTACAAGAAACTTGCCTGGCCTGGCTTATTTACTGTTCTATGCGACACTTGGATTTCTTCCTTGTATGATCTCTATACGCACGCACCGACAGGTGAATGGTATCAAAAGCCATTGAGAGATCAAGTAAGAATAACAGGGTCACACTCCCCCTGTCCTTCTCTCAATAAACGTCATCAAACAGGACAATCAAGGCCGATTCAGTCCCATAATCAGGCCCTAACCCAGATTGGAATGGGCAGATATAATCATTTCATGCAAGAGTACTTTCCCAACTAACAGTTATTTCTCCCAACTGATTGTCATCTTTCTTACCCTTACTGCACTGACTAGAAACTCCAGATTAATCAGAATGAATTTCCCACTACAATCATAATAATTTTACCAGATTCATGCCCCATCTATACTTACTCAAAACAATGTCCCTTCTCTCCATCTCCCCACGTTCAGAGCTTGTCTCTACATAGCTGCTACTAGACACGCCTGCTAAACACAGTAACCGAACAAGGTTTCAGACTTTGACACACTCTGACATGAACAGAGGTCACAGAAATCTTTTTTCCCCAAAACATGAAACATAGACAGGCAGGCAGACAGACAGCCACAACCAATCTCTTCCTTTGCTCACCAGGTCAGTTTTGGTTTTGATACTCTTAGTGATCAAACCCAGTTCCCTTTTGTCTACCGGATGGTCCCGAAGGAAGGAACCCAGTACTTGGGGATTATCAAGTTGCTCCTGCATTTTGGATGGACGTGGATTGGCCTCTTTGCTCCAGACAATGATAATGGAGAGAAGTTCATGGCAGCCTTCACATCTCTGATGATTAGCAGTGGGATCTGTGTTGCCTTCTCAGAAAGAGTAGAACGAGAGACTCTGTACAGAATGTCTTTACAGGGTGAACCACCTGCCACGTGGAGAAAAGCCAATGCATTTGTTTACTATGGGGACTCTGAATACCACTTTGGTCCAATCCACACGATACAAAGAATGCTTGGAAAGATACAAACTGGGGCAAAAGTCTGGGTCACAACATTTTTTCAGGGCATCCACACTACCTTGTTTGTTGATACTAAGGACTTTCTGGATATCCATGGTTCTTTGTCCTTTGTGATGAAGACTCCCCAAAGGAGAAAACATGACAAGTATGGCTCATTTGCTTCTCTGCAGTTCTGGAGGAAAGCATTCAAATGTTCATGTTCAAAAGATGTGATGCCTGAGGAAGGTTGGACAAGATGTACAGAGAAGGAGAACCTAGAGACTTTACCCCAAGAGGAGCTTGAGAGGGTCTGGTCTGAAGACAGCTACAGCACTTACAAGAGTGTCCACCTCGTGGCTCAGGCCTTAAGTGCTGCATATTCATCCAGATCAAAACGGATTTTGACAGCAGGTGAAGAAAGTGGGTTGGGACTTCAAAGGTTACAGCCATGGCAGGTATTTCCTTTTTGGTCTTTTGCAACACCACTGCAATCTGGAATCCTTTTTAGAGCCAGTATGGGATTATATTTTATCTCATTTTATCTTCAGTAACTATGAATGTAGAAGCCATTTATAAATCATAAGAGATGGATTGATTCCATAAAGGAAGCCACAGACCTGGACTTACAAGATCTGAGCAGGGTGGTTCATGACAGATGCTCTTGGAGGTCACTGATTCAAAGGGTCGCCATAAGTCGTAATTGACTTGAAGGCACATAACAACAACAAATAATAATAATAATAACAATACTACTTGAAAATCCTTATCCTAGATCCAGACTCAGCCCTTATCCTGGATCCAGTAGTGAGGTGAAATTTTCCCTCTTCCTGATACAAATCCAATTTGTGAGGCTCTTGGTGGTGTCACCAAGCATGGCTCCCCCAGCCATGGGGACATGTAGTGCTGTCCAATGGTTGTTCCCCCATATTCTCAGAGAGATTCAGGTGCCTTAGCTAAAGTTGGACTTCCTCATCACCAGAGCTTAGAAAAGTTACTTTTTTTGAACTACAACTCCCATCAGCCCAATCCAGTGGCCATGCTGGCTGGGCCTGATAGGAGTTGTAGTTTTAAAAAGTAACTTTTCCAAGCTCTGCTCACACCCACTCTGTCTCTGCTGGGTCATAAGAAGAGCCTGGCTGCCGCATTTGGCCAAAGGCTGATCTAGAGCAGCCTCCTCTCCTCACAGATCAACAAGATGCCGCGATGGGAAGCCCGCAAGCAGGATCGGAGTACAACAGCCCTCTCTCCTCCTGCAGTTTCTGTGGGTATTGGATTGCAGCCTCAGTCCTCGAGACAGTAGAATATAAGAAGACCCTGCTGAATTAGATCACAAGCCCATGTAGTCCAGTCTCTTCTCACTGTGGCCAACCAGATGCCTCTAGAGGTCCTAAGCAGAACCTGAGTGCAATGACACTCTCCCCATTTGTGATTTCCAGTGGTTCCAATTCCAAAGGTTCTTTTCTACCCCTCCCCCGAAGAGAGGTAGGCTGCATGCTCACATGTGTTCTTTTAGGCAGGGGAGATCTCAGTGGCTCTTTCTGTCACTTTCATCCTTCTAGCTCACCTGCAGCTGCAGACACTATGAGGGTCCTCTGTGGTACTGTGATGGCTGGTGGCTGCATGTCAGTGGGGCAGTGGAATCTGCTCTGGGAGCTGTCCAAGGGGCCAAACTTATTTTGACACTGGATTTTGCTTTTTTAAAAAAGTGGTTTAATCTTATGTAGATTGAACTGCTAGTGATGTTTATTTATTTATTTATTATACTTGTATACCGCCCCATAGCCGAAGCTCTCTGGGCGGTTTACAGTATGTTTGTTCCAATCTGCCTGCTATTCCTGTGCATGGTTTGGAAAGTCCCATATTAATACACGATCAATATATAGGTTTTCATAATGAGAAGACACCATTTACTAGAAAAGACAATAATGCTGGGAAAAGCAGAAGGGAGTAGAAAAAGAGGAAGACCAAACAAGAGATGGATTGATTCCATAAAGGAAGCCACAGACCTGAACTTACAAGATCTGAACAGGGTGGTTTGAAGAAATTGAAGGTTACTGGTTCATAGGGTTGCCATAAGTCATGATCAGCTTGAAGGTACATAACATACACATGTTGAAATTATTCTCCAACTTGGCCCAAGGTGGCAGCTTAACTTTCTAATCCATCCATCCATCCATCCATCCATCCATCCATCCATCCATCCATCCATCCATCCATCCATCCATCGACCCACCCACCCACCCATGCACCCATGCACCCATGCACCCATGCACCCATCCATCCATCCATGCACCCATCCATCCATCCATCCATCCATCCATCCATCCATCCATCCATCCATCCATCCATCCATCCATCCATCCATCCATCCATCCATCCATCCATCCATCCATTGCAAGCGTGGGAAAGATTACATGTCAAAGAGATCACATTCACATCTGAATGTGAAACCAAGTCCACATGCCAGGGCGGGTATGGGTCTCTGTACCAGAAGGATGCTGCAACCTAACATTTGCCTTAGAAGAGAAATGCAAATTCCCTCCCATTAAAGTCTAATGTACCTCCGTGCCAGCACTCTGCGTAGACTAGACAGAATAAATTCCCAAGGAGGTCAGTTTCACTGCTCTCAGTGTCCCTCCACATTTCCATTTGGACTCAGAGGTGTGTGTGTGTGTGCGTCAAAAGATTTCTAGTCCCTTGAGCACCTCTTAAGTCTTCATGATGACAGACTTGAAGAGGGGCAAACTTGGAAAAACCTCTTCCAAATCTCTCCCCCCTCCCCCTTGAAGTCTTCTATCGTGGAGAATTAAAAGGAACATGCAGGGAGACATTGGAAAGGCTTTAAGACACACACACACCGCTCTCACATTTGAGCAAACAGGAGTGCAGGAGCTCTCTTAAACGCTTTGAAAAGCCTCTTCAAAGTAGCATATGCGTACAAGTTGCTAAACCCTCTTCACTTGCCCAACTGCTGATGTCACAAGGGTGAAAATGGCCTCAGGGCCATATGGGACTCCTTGAAGGGCCATAGTTGGCCTGGAGGCCAGAGGTAACCAATCCCTGCCCTTTGTTAATTTTTCCTGGTGTCAAAGTCTCAAATCTCCACATTTGAGTTGCATGCTCCTTTTGCCACTGGGCCGGAGTTGCCCCACACCTTGTTTATATTGTGCCCTCAGTGTGAGTGGTGGTGGTGCTCTGTGGAGTGCAAAAGGACAGGATTTTTATGCAACCCTATCATCAAGTTTTCTAAATGCTGGCTTTCTCTCTGTCACTCTAGTTTCACACTTTCTTAAGACAAATTCGTGCTTCAAATTCTTCCATGGGGGGATTGGATTTTGAAGAGAAAGGAGAGCTGATAGGCAACTTTGATATCATGAACTGGGTCCTATTTCCCAATAAATCTCATGGCATTGTGAAAGTTGGGAGCATTGAGGGACGGACATCCTCCGACATCAAGTTCACCATTAGCCCAGAAGCCATTGTGTGGCCCAGGAAGTTTAACAAGGTAGGAATATAGGATGTTGCCTAAGACTCTAGGCATGAATTCCCTGGATGCAAATGCTTGTAATGCATTGCTGTTGATGCCCCTTATCTTTGTTTTCAGACTGTGCCTCGTTCAAGGTGCACTGAAAGCTGTCGCCCTGGATATGCCAAGGAGATTCAGGAAGGCCAGCCGGTTTGCTGCTATGCTTGTGCTCCGTGTGCAGAAGGGACCATCTCCACTCAGGAAGGTGGGTGACTCCAGAGGAAAGAACAGCCTGGCTGCTGGATATGGGCAAAGGTCTACCTAGTCTGGTATTTGTTCCCACAGTGGTCAGCCCAATGCTGCTATGGAAAGTCTGCAACTGCCCGCAGGGGGATGGGACAAATATTTGAGGCTTCCTGCAACATTCATAAGTGAAGGCTCTCTGCCATTGCCCTTCTACCTAAAATGAGGTTGTTGGTGACTAGGCTCCCCTGGGAGGTTCAGCAAACAGCAGTGATGTCATTCCAGTGCCATCAGAAACTGCCTTGTCCTGCTCACTCATCCTCATATCAGGACCAGAGCTTGGAAAAGTTACTTTTTTGAACTCCAACTCCCATCATCCCAATCCAGTGGTCACTGGCTGGGGCTGATGGGAGTTATAGTTCAAAAAGGTAACATTTCCAAGCTCTGATTACGACATAAACAAGTATGCATGAAAGGGTGTTGTGAATGATACTGAAGTCATTTTCCTTCTCAGATGCAGAGCATTGCACCATATGTCCAGAGGATCAACATCCCAACAAAGACCGAGATCAATGTATCTCCAAGAATGTCACCTACTTCTCCCATGAAGAATCTTTGGGGATCATCGTGGCTGCCTTTGCCCTCTTCTCGTGTTTAATAACAGGTTTTGTGTTAGGAATCTTCATTAAATACCTAGAAACTCCAATCGTCAAAGCCAACAACCGGGACCTATCATTCATCCTCCTTGTCTCTCTCTTGCTTTGCTTTTTGTCTCCCTTTCTGTTCATCGGCCGGCCCAGGAAAGTGACCTGCCTTCTCCAACAAATGGCCTTCAGCATCATCTTTTCAGTCGCTGTGTCTTCTGTCTTGGCCAAAACCATCACTGTGGTGCTGGCCTTCCTGGCCACAAAACCAGGGAACAGAATGAGAAAATGGCTGGGGAAGGGTTTGTCCAACTCCATTGTCATTTCCTGTTCCAGTGTCCAAGTTGTCATCTGCACCATCTGGCTGGGTGTCTCTCCACCATTCCCAGACTCTGACATGCACTCCCAGCCTGGACACATCATCCTGCAATGCAATGAAGGGTCGGTTGCCATGTTTTATGGTGCCCTTGGCTACATGGGCTTCCTGGCTGCTATTTGCTTCACAGTGGCTTTCCTAGCCAGGAAACTGCCTGGGGCCTTCAATGAAGCCAAGCTGATCACCTTCAGCATGCTGGTCTTCTGCAGTGTTTGGATCTCCTTTGTGCCCACCTACCTGAGCACAAAGGGGAAATACATGGTAGCCGTGCAGGTCTTCTCTATCTTGGCCTCCAGCGCTGGCCTTCTGGGCTGCATCTTCCTCCCCAAATGCTATATTATTGTACTCAGACCTGACCTGAATATGAAGGAGCATTTAACAACAAAAACGAAAGGTGGTATCTGATTCTTAAACTATAATCTTATATTTTGACTACTAATGTGCAGCAGAGCTGTAATGAAACCTTTGTGCTTTTCTTTGGAATGTAGCTCCTTAGATGCTGCAAATGTACCCGATCTCTTTTTGCACTCAGTTATGAAAGAAAGTAGTCATGAATGATGGAATGTCTAGTGACCCTGGAATGATTACAGGTCCTTCGGTGTTCAAGATTTATATGCATCATTTTATCACAGCGAGATTCCCAGTGTTTATAACTCATATTTGCTCCCAGGCCAAGTTCAAGGTTCTAGTTTTGCTATACAAAGCTTTATACAGCTTGGGACCAGGATACCTGAAAGATTGTCTTACCCCTTATATACCCAGTCGATCACTGTGCTCTGCAGGTGAGGGCCTCCTGCAGATACCATCTTATCAGGAAGTCCATTCTGTACAACATAGGAAACGGACCTTTAGTGTGATGGCACCTACCCTGTGCAATTCCCTCCCCTTAAATATTAGACAGATGCCATCTCTGTTATCTTTTGGGAGCCTATTGAAGACCTTCCTCTTTCCACAAGCCTTTTAAGTTGAGACCTTATCCCAGTCTGCTTCTGTGTTGCTTTTCAATATGTTTTTTAAAAAACATGTAAACCAATGTTTTTAACCTTTTTTTAAAAAAAAGTCTTGAAAGCGTTTTAAATAATGTTTTTAAAGATGTTTTGTTTTAATGTATTTTAAAGTCTGTTTTTATGATGTTTAAAGTGTTTTTCGTCCTTTTGTTTGGTGCCCTGGGCTCCTGCTGGGAGGAAGGGCGGGATATAAATCAAATGATAAATAAATAAATAAAATATTCCACACATAGTTCTCAGAGAAGGGGGTGGAGATCATGCATTTGTGCAGCAGAACTGGTCTTCAACCCATGATGAGCATGCTAAAGCTGGTTTCTGAAAAAGTGTGCTTTGCTCATTCTCAGATCTGTTTCACGTTCTTTGGATTTGTGACCACATGTCACAAATGGTTTTACCCTCACCCCATTTTCTCTTTCTTTGCATGAAGGTAAAAGTATCCCCGCACTTATAGTGCGAGTCGTTTCCGACTCTCAGGGTGACGTCTTGCGATGTTTATTAGGCAGACCATATATATGGGGTGGGATTGCCAGTTCCTTCCCCGGCCTTTCTTTACCCCCCAGCATATGCCGGGTACTCATTTTACTGACCACGGATGGATGGAAGGCTGAGTGGACCTCGACTTCTCTTACAGGAGATTCGACTTCCTCCTACCATTGGAATTGAACTTCGGCCATGAGCAGAGCTTCAGCTGCGTTACCGCACTTACCACTCTGCGCCACAGAGGATCTTTGCATAGCTGCATTAAAACTCTTACATTGCTATGTAGCAAGTTCCATTAGTTTGTTTTTTATCCCCGTTCTTGTGCTTTCATGCAAAATGCAATCTTTTTTTCTGCTCACGCACTTCTCAAACACATTTCCTCTTTTGTCTTTAAAATGTCATATGATGAGGACATACAGTCCAACGAACTAGAATTCCTCCATAGGGAGGCTCCATCACAGAACCGATGTGAGTTGGTGATACTGGGCTCCAATAGTACTGGAGACAGGCCATCCTTCCCTGACCAAAATGCTCAAGGAGTTCTTGAGATGGAGAATGAGATCAAGGAGGCATCCAAAAGAGGAATGCTGTAGTAATAGGTGACTTCAGCTACCCTCACATAGACACAGTGCAGGCATGTTTCTGCCATGACAAAGAGGTGAAAATTTCTAGATACCCTGATTATCTATGCCCTTCAACTGTTGATCATGGAACTGATCAGAGGTGCTTTTGAACCGTTTGGGGTGACGATAGGTTGATCAAATTCAATAAATATGTAAACAGGTCATTGCCCTCAAAGTCATAAGAACATAAGAACATAAGAAGAGCCTGCTGGATCAGGCCAGTGGCCCATCTAGTCCAGCATCCTGTTCTCACAGTGGCCAACCAGGTGCCTGGGGGAAGCCTGCAAGCAGAACCCGAGTGCAAGAACACTCTCCCCTCCTGAGGCTTCCGGCAACTGGTTTTCAGAAGCATGCTGCCTCTGACTAGGGTGGCAGAGCACAGCCATCACGGCTAGTAGCCATTGATAGGCCTGTCCTCCATGAATTTGTCTAATCTTCTTTTAAAGCCATCCAAGCTGGTGGCCATTACTGCATCTTGTGGGAGCAAATTCCATAGTTTAACTATGCGCTGAGTAAAGAAGTACTTCCTTTTGTCTGTCCTGAATCTTCCAACATTCAGCTTCTTTGAATGTCCACGAGTTCTAGTATTATGAGAGAGGGAGAAGAACTTTTCTCTGTCCACTTTCTCAATGCCATGCATAATTTTATACACTTCTATCATGTCTCCTCTGACCCGCCTTTTCTCTAAACTAATAAGCCCCAAATGCTGCAACCTTTCTTCGTAAGGGAGTCGCTCCATCCCCTTGATCATTCTGGTTGCCCTCTTCTGAACCTTTTCCAACTCTATAATATCCTTTTGGAGATGAGGCGACCAGAACTGTATACAGTATTCCAAATGCGGCCGCACCATAGATTTATACAACAGCATTATGATATCAGCTGTTTTATTTTCAATACCTTTCCTAATTATTGCTAGCATGGAATTTGCCTTTTTCACAGCTGCCGCACACTGGGTCGACATTTTCATCGTGCTGTCCACTACAACCCCGAGGTCTCTCTCCTGGTCGGTCACCGCCAGTTCAGACCCCATGAGCGTATATGTGAAATTCAGATTTTTTGCTCCAATATGCATAATTTTACACTTGTTTATATTGAATTGCATTTGCCATTTTTCTGCCCATTCACTCAGTTTGGAGAGGTCTTTTTGGAGCTCTTCGCAATCCCTTTTTGTTTTAACGACCCTGAACAATTTAGTGTCATCAGCAAACATTAGACGAAAGTTGCAAAAGGTGGACGGGGCTGGGGCTATGTCAATCAGTTAGTTGATTGAGATTGCTTACAAAGTATACACAAACAGAGACCAGGCAAAAAAGAAAGAAAAAAAGATCAAAAAGAGAAGATGAGAACAAAGGCGTCTTTGCTGGCAGTAGCTTTGGTAGAACAGGGAGGGGTAAGAGGACAAAGGACCGTCCGAAAGTGAGACAGAGAGAAAGAGAGGGAGGGAGAGAAAGTTAAGCTCTTGCTCCCAACTCTGGCCTTGAGAGAAAGTTGACTCACATTGAGTCTAACCATTGGTCCATTTTGTTATTGTCTGCACTGACTGGCAGCAGCTCTCCAGGATTTCAGGCAGGGGATATTCCCAGCCTTACCTGGAGTTGCCACTGCCGGATTTGGAAAAACAGTTTGATCTGTTCATACATGAGAGACAAGGAGTAGCAAGTGGAGTACTGACTCAGCCATTGGGTACACAGCGACGTCCAGTGGCATATTTTTCCAAGCAGTTGGATTAGACCAGCAAGGGATGGCCAGCATGTCTAAGAGCAGTAGCAGCAACAGCTCTGCTGGTGGAAGAGGCAAAGAAGCTGACTTTGGGACAATCTGACTGTTTATACCCCGCATTCAGTTCTGACGGTGATGGATGCTAAGGGAGGGTCATGGCTTCCAGCCAGTCGATTGACAAAGTATCAGGCCCTGCTTCTCAACCAAGGGGATGTGAAGTTGGTTACAACAAATGTGTTTAACCCTGCTACTCTGATGCCTATAGAACAGGAGGAAGGACTTGTTCATGATTGCCTTGCTACAATTGAAAGCGTTTATTCGAGCAGAGCAGACCTGAAGGATCAACCTCTAGCAAATGCAGACTTGGAACTGTACACAGATGGAAGCAGTTTTATTGAGAACGGAGTGCGAAAGGCTGGTTATGCAGTGGTTGCTTTATAGACCGCGCTGGAGGCTAAAGCCTTGCTGAGCAATACATCAGCTCAGAAGGCAGAGCTGATTGCCCTCACTAGAGCCTTGGAGCTTGCAAAAGGACAAAGGGTTAATATTTATACAGACTCAAAATTTGTTTTTGGAGTGTTGCAGCCCCATGGAGCTATATGGAAAGAGAGGGGTTTGTTAACCTCTGCAGGTAGTCCAATAAAGCATGGAATGGAGGTTTTTAAGCTTCTGGAAGCAGTAAACAACCCTACAGAAGTGGCAGTAATGCATTGTCGTGCCCACCAGAAGGGAGATCAGGATGTGGTGAAAGGAAATCGGAAAGCAGATGGCTCTTGTCCCACAAGTGAAGTTACCATCAGAAACTCCAAAATATACCGAGAAGGAAGAAACATTGGCATCTAGATTAGGAGCTAAAGAGAAAGTTGATGGATGGTGGAGGGTCCCTACTGGACAGATATTAGTACCAAAGACAATTCTAGTCCATTTGATTAATCAGTACCATAATGACGCTCACATGGGAGCTGATGCAATGACTCAGAATTTACAGAGGATCTTGGTAGGACCTAAAATGTGAACTTTGGCAGAGCAAGCTTCTCGTAGGTGTCTGATATGCTGTCAGAACAATCCAAAGATACAGCCTAAGCCTTCACTGGGGACAGGATGACATGGAACATCAGCTGGAGAATATTGGCAAGTAGATTTTTCAGAATTACCAAGATTTCAACGGTACAAGTACCTATTGGTATTCGTGGACACCTTGACAGGATGGCCAGAAGCTTTTCCTTGTAGAACTAACCAAGCCAGAGAAGTAGTCAAATGGATGATGAAGGAAATAATTCCCAGATTTGGAGTGCCAGAAGGACTCACCTCAGACCGAGGACCTCATTTTGTAGCAGGAGTTACAACCTCTCTAGTCAAAGCTTTGGGGCTGAGATGGGATTTACACACGTCATGGAGACCCCAATCCAGCGGGCAAGTGGAAAAAATGAACCAAACTTTGAAAAGACAATTGGCAAAGATTTGTCAGGAAGGGAATTTGAAGTGGCCAGATGCATTGCCTTTAGCATTGTTGAGAGTTAGGGTGTCACCAAGGGCCAGGTTAGCAGTTAGCCCATTTGAGCTGTTATATGGCAAACCATATCCAAGAAATCCAATAGTGATGCAGGGTACCCAAATGCATGTAACAGGGGGGTTGTGGGTACAGCAGTATTTGTCTTCTCTGTCTGCTGTGTTATCTTCTCTCCACAGATGCGTTCAAGACCGTTTGCCGTTGCCATTGGAGGTGCCAGTCCATTCTTTTCAGCCAGGAGACCAGGTGTATATCAGGACGTGGAAAGACGAGCCATTAAAGCCAAAGTGGAGGGGACCAGTGATGGTTTTACTCGCCACTTATGCACCGGTGAATGTACAAGGTGTCAAGCCGTGGATCCACTACACCCGAGTGAAGGCAGCTCCACCCGAACGAGAAGGACCCCCTGAGAGTGACGCACTGGAAGCCGTCCCAAAAAGGACAGCGGTGGACAGTAGAGCCTGTGGAGGACTTAAAGTTCCTGTTTAAAAAACAAGCATGAGCTGAAGGTTTCAGTATGTTGTCTTTTTGGGACTGGTTTGGGGAAAGTTATGGGGTACTTTTATACTCCCTATGAACAATACCAGAATGTATGGATGTTTTTAGCAAAGAATGTTTTGAATACTAGCGTGTTTTGTTTGCAAGCGGGAAGGTCCAGTGGAAAGAAATCATAAAGAAGCTGAAGCATTCTTACGAATGGGCCAGATAAGCGAGAACTGCGAATCCATTAAATAATGGACTCGAGTCTCAAAGGGGGGACATGATGACTCAAGAGCCAGCGTTTTTAAGAAAAACTCACAGAAGAGAAACTAAATGTTACAAGGCCTAGAGAAGTTACATGCCCTGCTGAAGCTTATCAGCAAGAATACGTGCTGGGAAGCTGTTGTGTGATGGCTAGCTTGGAATGCAGATATGGGTGGAGAAATTATTTATTTATTTATTTATTTATTTTATTTATTTATATACCGCCCTAAGCCCGAAGGCTCTCTGGGCGGTGTACAAAAAGATAAAAAACAAGCAATGTATAAATACAATAAATACAATAAATCAAGAAAACAAAACAAACAAACAATAAAAGAACCAAACAACATCCAAAATACAAATAATAATGAAAATGCTATTAAAACACACTTTAAAATGCCTGGGAGTATAAAAAGGTTTTCACCTGGTGCCGAAAAGATAGTAGCGTCGGCGCCAGCTGCACCTCATTGGGGAGGCTATTCCACAGTTCGGGGGCCACCACGGAAAAGGCCCTGGTTCTAGTCACCACCCTCCGAGCTTCTCGATGGGATGGCACTCGGAGGAGGGCCTTAGATGTTGAGCGTAGTGTCCGGGTAGGTTCATATTGGGAGAGGCGGTCCACCAGGTATTGCGGTCCCATGCCGTGTAGGGCTTTATAGGTCAAAACCAGCACTTTGAATCTAGCCCGGAAACAAACAGGAAGCCAATGCAGACGGGCCAGAACAGGTGTTATATGAGCGGACCTTCTGGTCCGCGTCAGCAATCTGGCCGCTGCATTCTGGACTAGTTGTAGTTTCCGAACAGTCTTCAAGGGCAGCCCAACGTAGAGCGCATTGCAGTAGTCCAGTCTAGAAGTTACCAGAGCATGAACAACTGAGGCGAGGTCGTCACTGTCCAGATAGGGACGTAGCTGTGCTACCAGGCGAAGATGGTAGAAAGCATTCCGTGCCACCGAGGCCACCTGGGCCTCAAGTGACAAGGAAGGATCAAAAAGAACCCCCAAGCTACGCACCTGTTCCTTCAAGGGGAGTGTAACCCCATCAAGAACAGGATGAACATCCACCATCTGGGCAGAGAAGGCACTCACCAAGAGCGTCTCGGTCTTGTCTGGATTGAGCTTCAGTCTGTTAGCTCCCATCCAGTCCATTATCGCGGCCAGGCAGCGGTTTAGCACGTTAACAGCCTCACCTGAAGAGGATGAAAAGGAGAAATAGAGCTGCATGTCATCAGTGTACTGATGGCAACGCTCCCCAAAACTCCTGATGACCACACCCAGCGGCTTCATGTAGATGTTGAAAAGCATGGGGGACACTACCGATCCCTGTGGGACTCCACAATGGAGAGTCCAGGGTGTCGAGCAATGTTCCCCAAGCACTACCCTCTGGCGACGATCCGCTAAGTAGGAGCAGAACCGCTGCCAAGCAGTGCCCCCAGCTCCCAACTCCGCGAGTCTCCCCAGAAGGATACCATGGTCGATGGTATCAAAAGCAGCTGAGAGATCAAGGAGAATCAACAGAGTCACACTCCCCCTGTCCCTCTCCCGACAAAGGTCATCGTACAGGGCGACCAAGGCTGTTTCGGTGCCAAAACCGGGCCTGAAACCGGATTGAAATGGATCAAGATAATCAGTGTCATCCAAGAGCCCCTGGAGCTGGCCGGCAACCACCCGCTCCAGGATCTTGCCCAGGAACGGAACATTCGCCACGGGTCTATAGTTGTTCAGGTTATCTGGGCCCAAAGAGGGTTTCTTCAGGAGCAGTCTCACAACCACCTCTTTTAGGCAGTCAGGGACCACTCCCTCTCTCAGAGAGGCGTTTATTATCTCCTTGGCCCAGCCAGCGGTTACGGTCCTGCCAGCTTTCACCAGCCAAGAGGGGCAAGGGTCCAGCACAGATGTGGTCACCCGCACCAGTCCAAGGATCTTGTCAACATCCTCAAGCTGTACAGACTGAAACTCATCCAATAAACAAGGACAAGACCGTGTTCTGGATGCTTCATTAGATCCCACTGCCATAATATTGGAGTCTAAGTCCCGGCGAATTAGTGTGCCGGGTGCATAAGAAATGATGGGCACGCATAAGTTAGAAGAAGGACCAATGGAAAGGTGGCAGGATGGCATTAGGGGGCCAATTAGAATGTGTCATGAATTTTTGCTTGCATTGTATAAAAGTGTAGCACCCCCCCCATAAGGGTTGTGCTTGTTTTGCGAATTATCGCCTTGCACCTCATCTGGCCAGAACGAAATACAGCTTGTTGGACCCTTCAACCTGGGTGTGGTCATTTGGCTGTACTGCGCACCGGGCAACTAATCCATTTGGGAGACAACACTGGCAGGATGAGGTAACTTCTTGTAACAAGTCCGAAAGAAGAACTGGGACAGAAATGACCCCGCTGCAGCTGAGAGCTTGGCCTGAGAGACTTGGGACAGGCAGGGACCACATCAGTGTGAGGTTTCCTGCTGCTGCCGTTGCTTCTGAGGCTACTGCTGGCCTCCAGTTGTGCTACTCAAGGATGATGCTGAAAGCAGAAAAACCAATGAAGAAATAATGGCTGATTCCTAGCTAAATTTGGAGCAGCTATGGCTGAGGACTGGGTGAGATCTCTACAGCCGCTGCAAAGTGAAGTCACAAGTCAGGTCAAAGCGATAGCTCAGACTGCTCAAGAAACCAAGGATCAATCCAAGTCACAATCCATGGCTTTTCAAATGAACAGCAGGCCCTTAGAAGACAAATGGCGGACCTGGAGGACAGAGGCTGCAGAACAATATTTGTATGAAAAGGGCCTTGGGGGTAATAGATTCTATGGACCTTAGAACAGAGTGATGAACAGCCTCTTTTCAGATTTCAATTTGACAGAGCTAGATCTAGAGCAGGTACCAGTGGCGTCACTAGGGTTGGGGTCACCTGGTGCGGTAACTCATGGTGTCACCCCCATGGAACTCCTCCCGTCCCAGACCATACAGAATCCTTAGTAATGTTTTTGTACTAATGTTACTTATAAATCGTAATTCCCGTATATCACTGAATGTAATGGCAATAGTAGTGACATAAACAACGAGCAAAATTAAAATTACACCTTTAAATTACAATATCATACGCACAGCCCAAATTCTTGCTCTTATCACTAATGGGAGTTAATTATCTTGCATATGCCCACAGTAAATTTTCAGATACTTTCAGACCCTCAGCAATTTTCAAGTGGTCTATGGAACCGATGGAACCGACTGCCTAGGGAGGTGGTGGGATCCCCTTCGCTGGAGGTCTTCAAGCAGAGGCTGGACAGCTATCTGCGGGAGATGCTGTAGCTGTGGATTTCCTGCTGTGAGCAGGGGGTTGGACTCGATGGCCTAAAAGGCCCCTTCCAACTCTATGATTCTATGAAGAAAAGTTTGGGAACCCCTGGTGTAAGACATCTGCTTATGTCCCTATGCTGCTCTCACCCCTCATTTAGGTGCCTGGGATGCATGCGTGTGGACATACCTCCTTACAGTTATGGAAAGTGATTCTTAATAATAAGTCTCCAGACACAAAGTTACATAGGTATTTATCAGTTGTTTAGTAGAAAATTCAGAAGTGCAGAGTCCCTTCATGATAGTTGCAGCCACATACACCCTTTTTTACTCTTGGATTAAGAATGAGATCTTTGTTAATGCATTCTCTCACAACAACAAACCTCTCTAGGAGCCAATCAGCATGTAAGTGGAGAGCGTTAGCAATTGAGAAGAGTCTTCTCAGTGGCTGACTCACCTCCTTTCACTCTGATTGGCTCCAATCAGCAGGAAAGGCAAGGAAGCCTATTAGAAGACTCTTCTCAGTGACTAACACACTCCCTTTTCATGCTGACTGTAGGATGCTTGGAGACATAGGGACCCTGCTTCCAAAACAGCAGAGGGACTAAGATCCCCTGGGTGACTACCCTCCTGGTGCTTATGGACATGACCGTAATATATTTTGTGACATGCAAGTTCGATATTATTTATTAAGTGTGTTTAGGATTACACTGATGGCATTCCCAAATATGTACTTTCACACAGACTTGGGTTTTCCATAACACAACCTTTGTCCAAGCCTCCACACTTGGGGGGGCACTACTTGCATACCCCTTCCATAAGCACATCAAAGTTGGATACACACCTGAACCAAGACCCAGACAAAAGGGCACTCAAAACAAAAAGGTAATTACAGTGGCTGAGTAGATCTTGTACAGTGCTTATACTGACTGGGCAGCCACTGTCCTTCACATTTTACAAAATACTTTTTCCTATACAAAGATTAAATTTCTGTGTATGAAAAAGTAATATATGAAGTGGTCTCAATAGTGAGAAAAGTAAAGAAGTGAATGGTGATCCAAATGTTTTTCATTCTCACGTTATGAAGCTAGCTGCCAGATGATGTATCACCTTCCCTACGCATGCAGCGTAGACGGAAAAAACAGCACCCAAGCCACCATTCAATACGTACACGTGTTCTTTCCAACATGAATCTACAGGTCTCAGAAAGTAATGTGTGACAAAGTCCTCAAACACTTTGTAACGTGCCTCAAACATGGTCTCTTGTTCTACCAGCATGCCTTCACACCATCACTTTGACAAAACCTAAGGATAGGTAAATTGCTTTTAGGGAGGTTCACAATTATGACTTCCTATTTATTTAATCTAAAAATATTTAAAATACATAAAAACAGCCAGGGGAAGATATTGGAGAAATATAAAATAAATACAAATTAAAAAGGGGGGGAGGTGAAGAGACCTGAAATGTGCTACTCACCATCTCTCAGCCTATCCTCCCCTCAGGATGAAAACAATGGAGAACCATGACCACCCCCAGGAAGAAGGGCACACTTAAAATGTAGAGGAAAAAATTGTCTACAACCATAGTGTGAAATCAAATACTTATTGGGACACAGGATGAAGAAATATTTATATAAACATGACTCTCAAATATGTTTATGAATGACACAATCTGTAAACATATTTATAGTGCAATCCGATGTTTGTTTACTCAGAAGCAAGTCCCAATGTATTCAATGGGGCTTACTCAAACTGGGAAGTGTGCAGAGAACTCCAGCCTCAAGTGATAAGGAACTTGTTCTTTCAACTTGTTCTTTTAAGTTGAGACCTTATCCAAGTCTGAGTCTGTGTTGGAATTGCTTTTTAATATGTTTTTAAGCCTTTTCTTTTTTTTAAAAAAATATGTTTTTTAAAAGCTTTTAAAAAATATTTTCAAAGATATTTTAATATATTTTAAAGTCTGTTTTTATGATGTTTTAAAGTGCTTTTAGTGCTTTTGTTTCCCACCCTGGGCTCCTACTGGGAGGAAGGGCGGGATATAAATCAAATAATAAATAAATAAACTTCATTCACCCAACCTAAAATTCAGAATCATGCCTCTTTAGGCTGTTTTCCAACTGTTTTTTCTTGCTTTATGGTTATTGGATTTTAAATGGCTTTATTTCTTGTTGTGAGCTGCCTTGGTTTCCAACCCTACCTAACAGGGGTGTTGGAAAGACTACACACACACACACACACACACACACACACACACACACACACTGCAGGTGTATAAATACATACAGCCCATATAATAGTTTATTGTCAAACCAGTTGGTCATTGCAGAAAAATCAGTATTAGTTTTAAAAAATCCGTATTAGTTTCCTACAGAATAAAAACTGTAATACCTAAGTAAGCCCTGCCTACTTGCTTTAAAATAGGACTGGGGATGGGGACAGAAAGAGAACACAAACACAATTCTTTTTTACATTCACTCCAAAGTCCCATTGATTTTCAGCACATTCATAACCATGTCTACTCAAAAGTAAATCCTATTGAATTCAATGGTATTTACTCTGGAGATATGGGATTAGCAATGCTTTTACCCCAACAAAAGCAAGTATTGGGAAGGTTTTCAAAACACTGCCCAGGATCTGACTCCTACACACAAGAGGGGAAAAAACAGAAATGTATATACTTACCCAATTTATGAGATTTTCAGATAAACGGGGGGGGGGAAACCACAATTTTCTGGCCTTGCAATGAGGTTTAGACACTGCCACAGGTCAAACAAACACTTCACTGATTGGCTGCAATCCTGAACGGGCAGGATTAAAGCTACGAAGTGCTATACAGTAGTTTAAAAAAAGATTTAATGGGGGCGGCTGACATTTTTATGTATATCTTGAGAACCGGAGCACCTAGAAACTTAATTTTTTTTTAAATTAAAGCTGAGAATCACCCCCCTCTGTTGGTGTCACTTGGTGCAGTCCGCACCCCTCGCACCCCCCTCGTGATGCCACTGGCAGGTACAAAGGGCTCTGTACCCCAAACCAACAGTCAGCCAGAGACCCAGGACTTGATTGTTTGTTTCACAAGATATGTGGTCAAAAGAGAATGTATTATTATTATTAAAAAGAACCAGAAATCTAGAAAAAAAGTGATTCTCTCTGCTTCTCTCAGCTTTTCCAGGTCAGCCACCTTTGCCTCAGGGGAACAAGCTTGTTCCCAGAGAAGAAGGAGCTCATTGCCCTGAGGACACACCCACGGCTTCTGTCCAACAGGCAAAACGGGGAAACCTCCACACCCCTGCTGGCTTCCTACCTGCATAATATAGTTTTTGGTAGTTTATTGAGTTACTATATAAAGTTACTATCAATTGGCTGGCCAAGAAAAGCAACCCGCCTTCTCCAACAAACAGCCTTCAGCATCATCTTCTCAGTTGTTGTCTCTTCTGTGTTGGCAAAAAACATCACTGTTGTGCTGGCCTTCCTGGCCACAAAGCAAACAAGGTGAGGAGATGGCTGGGGAATGGTTTGTCCAACTCCATTGTCATTTCCTGTTCCAGTGCCCAAGTTGTCATCTGCACCATCTGGCTGGGTGTCTCCCCCATTCCCAGACTCTGACATGCATTCCCAGTCTGGAGAGATCATCCTGCAATGCAATGAAGGGTCTGTTGCCATGTTTTATGGTGCTCTCAGATACATGGGCTTCCTGGCTGCCATCTGCTTCACTGTGGCTTTCCTAGCCAGGAAGCTTCCTAGAGCCTTCAATGAAGCCAAGCTGATCACCTTCAGCATGCTGGTCTTCTGCAGTGTTTGGATCTCCTTTGTGCCCACCTACCTGAGCACAAAGGGGAAATACATGGTAGCCGTGCAAGTCTTCTCCATCTTGGCCTCCAGTGCTGGGCTTCTGGGCTGCATCTTCATGCCCAAGTGCTACATTATTCTACTCAGGCCTCATCTAAATACGAAGGAGCATGCAACAAGAAAAACTAAAAACGGTATCTGATTCTTAAACTATTATTTTAAATTTTGACAACTAATGTCCAACAGAGCAGTAATGAAACCCTCATGCTTGTCTTGGGAATGTAGCCCCTTAAATGCTGCTACAGTACCAGATCTCTCTTTCCTTCACATAAATTATGAAAGGTAGTCGTCATAAATGATGGAATTGAATGTGTAATGACACTGGAATGATCACCGGTCCTTTGGCATTATGGATTTGTATGCATCACTTTATCACAGCCAGATTCCCACCGTTTATAACTAACAACCATGGAGGCAATGCATATCCATTCTGGCTAGTAGCCTCCATATATTGGTCTAATTCTCTTCTAAAGCAATCCAAGTTGGTGGCCATCACTGCTTCCGGTGGGAGCAAATGCCATCATTTAACTATGTGCTGCATGAAGAAATACATTCTTTTTTTCTGTCCTGAATCTTCCAACCATCCATCTCATTGGATGGCCCCAACTTCGCATGTTAGAGAGAGGGACACACCTGCTATCCACTCTCTGCATTCTGTGTATAATCTTATAAGCCGTTATCATGCCCCGTCTTATTTGTCTTGGTCCATCATGGCTGCCGTACTGTTTGCTGAACTTTGTTGATGTTGCATGACCCTCCACAAATTTGTCCAACCCTCCTGGAAAGCCATCCAAGTTGATGGCTACCACCACGTGTTGTGGGAGTGAATTCCATAGTTTAACCATGTGCTGTGAAGGGATGGGATCCACGGGCTGGTGCCAGTTCCCAAGCATTCTGTAGACCTAATAGGCTAGCATCAATCTGAGTTTGTTCTGTATCGGCTAACCACTGCTTTTACCAATTTGTGGTTTTCACGCTTGGAAAAAATATCTATATCAATAAGGAAATATTGATATCTTGAGGTTAATATCGATATTTCAAAATATCCATACATTATCATTCTTGCAATTGAGGTTTTAGAGGCATATACTTATTTAAAACATTCTTTTTCAAAAATATCAGCGGAAATTCTCTACATTAAAAATCAATCCTCAGCAATTGAGAATAATTTGGTATCAAATCTGAATTGGACAGAATTCTAGCACATCGCTATTGCTGTATGAAGAGAGACTTGCTTTTGACTGTCCTAATTTTTTAAACATTCAGATTCATTGGGTGGCACCATTGGGTTCTAGTCTTTTGTGAGAGGGAGACACATTTCTCCCTGTCCTCTCTTTCCTTTCCATTGTGTGCGTAATCTTACACCCAATCACCTTGGCCCATCATGGCTGCTCTTTGTTGAACTTTTCAAAGCGGGCGGTTCCTCAGGCCTAGCAGGACCCAGATGGACATGGACGTCAGTGAGTTCTTGCAAACATCGTTTTCCTCCAGCTCTGCATCTGCCCGTCAAGCCATGCATAGCCCAGGAGGTTGCAGAGAAGTTTCTTCCCCTTATAATTATGAAAATCTCTGTGATTTATTGGTTTACTCCTGGGATTTCTCCAAAGACTCTGAGACTGAGAGCATAAACATCATCACAAGCAGGATGAGGTAACTTCTTGTGACCAGCCTGACACAAGAACTGGGATATAAATGCCCCCCGTGCCACCGAGAGCCAGTCCTGAGAGATTTGGGGCAGGCAGGGGCCACGTCAGTGGGAGGTTCCCTATTGCTGCCTTTCCTTCTGAATCTGCTGCTGGATTCCAGTTCTGGTAGTACAGTCACTGCTGTCAGAAGGGGGGGGCAACACTTGCATGGCCAGAATGGTGATATTGCTTCTGCTTCTGTTGCTCATGCCCCATGGAGACTGTGGGATGCTGAAAGCAAAATGCCCAGTGGATATATTCAGCCAAAATGATCCAGTGAGTTATTACAGGTCAGGGGACCATCTCATTGGTGGGGTCATCGATGCAAGAGTGGCTCAGTATAGTCCATATGACTTTTCCCAACCCCCCTTAACCAGGATTATAGGGTAAGTGACTTTCTGCTTCCCAACCAGCACTTCTGATTTTCTGTAGTTACCAGGGACAGCCTCTCATTTATGGCCAAACACTCTGTATCCTTTGTCCCTGTGTTGCCTCTAGAGAAAGATTTAGGGATTTAGAGGCAGCATCTGAGTGCATAGCTGGCCCCTTGGTGTCCTGCGTTCGGGGAGGTTAATTCTGAAAGAGAAGGATGGCTTTTTACCCTGACATCTGCCCTCTGTGACCTCAGTTGACTATCACCTACTATTTCCCTAATTTTAACCACAAAGACTCCATATACATAGCCCCCATTTTCCCTTCTTGATTTGTGGTTACAAACGGTCCTCCTTTACCTCCATAGCAGATTTTACAAACAATGCTCAACTTACAAAGCATTTCTAACCAGTTTAATTGTACTTTCCCTTTGGGATTCCTGGCTCTCCCCTCTCAGAATATTGGCGGTCTGCTACGCCCTGCCCACAAAGTGTTCCTTGAGCTTAATGTTTGCCTTTTGCGGGCACCAAGTCCTTTACACACCACTGGACCTCCGTCCAAGGTTATTCTGATTTTTCTTGACTCCCACTGTGTGCCTGCTTTTATGGGCACCCATCATCCTGTCTTTGTTATTTATCATTTATGAGATCTCCTTGATTTATGACTATATGAGGAAGCCTAGACTTCAAGTCCACACTTGCTGAGCAAAATGTCATGCATTGACCAAACACCTAAGCCATCTTCCTGGAAAGTCTCTATTGTCCCTGGTTTAGCTAAGAAAACAGCAACTGTGGCTTTATGCTCAGCACATCTCCTTAGCTGGGTCTATTCCAACATCATCTGGCACGGTTTTCCCCCTACCATCTTTGTCAAATTGAACACAGTGGTACCCAGCTGGCTTCTGTGGTAATAGCTAGAATGCATTTGTTAGGTTTCCTACTACAATATGATCTGGTGAGGGTTTTTTGAAAATTTAACAAAAATTATAAAGGTGTCAAATACTCTATTAATCCTAATCCTATGCTGGGAGCGGAGGAATGAACTGGTGTTCATGAAGCCTTTCCTGCCATCTCATTTCCTTGCAGCATAACCTTCTTCTTTACTTATTTATTGGTGGGGGCCTTTCCTTATCCATACTGATTTGAAATCCAATCCTTTCTAATTTTATATCTATAAAATCAAAATATTAAGTTTTGGTAAGTGCTGCACCTAGTCTTCTCTCATTTCCAAAAACAAGAGCTGGTAACCAACAAGTTGCTTAAGGGTATCCATGCACTGCTAAACATTGTGGTTTCTCTGTGTCTGGATGATAATCCTTGACAAGTAAAATTGGCGAAGCAGAATTGAGAATTAAATAGCTCACCTTCCCTGCACCAGCTGAATAAAGAAACAATCTTCTTTAGCAAAAAAAGTAGTAGTCTTTACCCACAGTGGAAGCTGGCACGGGAGGGATGTGGAGAGCCAGCAGCAGTGGTTCCTGTGGCAGCTGCCACAGCAGCATCACCATCTCTGGGGAGCCATGGAACATGGGGAACCTGCGGGAGATGGGAGAGGGAGGAACAACCATCACTATGAAGCCAACACCACATCCCAGAGACACGCCGAGGTGCCTGCCTCAGCATGTCTTGAGTGCCCACGGTTTTAGGGAAGCCCCTCCAGGTGATGGTAGCCACGTGCAACTCACTGCCTGGGGGCAGGCCCAGTTGGAGGGGTGGTCCTAAAGTGGTGCCAGCATGGGGATCGTCAGGTGGGCAATGGGCACCTAGGCGTGGCTTCTGTGGGTTGGGCAGGCACTGCCAGTGGGAGGGGCTATGGAACTTCCATAGCTACGTCCTGGTGCAGAGATCCCCCCTTGGGCTCTCAGGCATGGGGTGCCTGGTCCGGCTGCTCCTCAGGGACAGACTGGCACCACTCAGTGTTTCCCACCTGGAATGCTCATCTGTGCATCGCTGGGAGCTCCCTTGTGCTTGGTGGGAGCGGTCGGCTGAGGCCGCTGCACTCGGCTGCCATCAGCGGGCACCTCTAGGGCAGGTTGGACATTGGGAGCTGAAGGATGGAGGGGGGAGGGAGAGGATGGTCAGGCCTGTGCCAATGTCTCGGGCGACCTGCCACCCTCAACCACCCACCAGCCCACTGTTGCTCATGGCCATCTGTTAGGGATCACTCCCATTCCTCAGATTGTCTCAGTTGGCAGTATCGGGGCAAAGATCTCTTCCTTTGGGACGAGAGCCTGAGCCATGGCCTCCTGGATGGGCACACCACCTCGCACGAGCTCCCTGGCATGGTGGCGGGTGTTGGAGAAGGTGTCGTTCCAGGGCTTGTGGTGGGACTCTGGTGTGCACACCGCCTTGCCTAGAGCATTGATCTTGGCCATGGGAGAGGCAAACCAGCTGCAGGGCCGCTCCTTCCCAGCACCCCCTTCCCAGGTGCAGAGCAGTGTGGGAGCATCAGTCACCACTAGCTGGTACAGGCAGTTTTTTTCCTTAACATGCCAGCAGGGCTCATGCCAGCTGTGGCTGCCAGCCAGGCCATGGTCACCCACACCAGAGTGCCTTCCACCAGCAGTCCCACAATGCCCCCGTAGGTGCCTCACATGCCTCCCACATGCAGGGCCCCAGAGGGAAGCAGAGGCCTTCTTCAGTGCTCTCAAGGCCACGGAGCCTGGCCAAAGCCAATAAGGGTGTGTGAGGAATGTGACTCTCTGCCCATTCACAGGCCGTGACTCCCATGGATCCCCTCAGGAGGCTCCCCCTCCTTCCTCAGGTTATGTCTGCGCTGACAGCCAAGGCCACTTTGGAGTGGGGGTGGTCGGAGCTGTGCTGGGGGCTGGTGTCTCATTAGGCTTCCTGGGCCTTGGAGAGCCAGCTCACTTGCCTTTCTGCTTCTCCTCATGTTCTGCCCAGGATTAGACTAGATTGCTGCAATGTTTAGGCCCAAAAGGTTAGGCACATCTGCCAGATGCAATCATAACACAGAGGCTGGCTGAGCACTACATGGGAGGGGGAGATGTTCTGCAATGCATCACAATACTGTCCTTCCTGCCTTTTCTTCTTCCATTGCAAACCCTGAGCCTTGTCAGCTCCCTCCCCCATCCATCAAGATTTGTACTCACTTCTTTCACATCTTTAACTCTTATATTTGCTGTGTTGGCTTTCCCTTGGTAACTTTGCCCTCCCCTCTCTTTGGATGCCTAAATTGTATTTCTAAAAGCTCACCTGAAGTTTTAAGTACTGCAATGCTAGAAATTTGGGGACTGAACGAAAATTTCAACTGGGGGGCAGAATTATCATTTGAGGGGCAATGCCCTCATTTGCCCCTGTGTTGCTACAACCATGCGTTGCCAGTGCTTCCAGACTTGAAATGTGCTAGAAGTAAATAGATTTTCCTCTTTGTTCAGTAATGACACTGAAATACGACCAAAAGGCAGTGCCCACAATTGGCCTCAACCCAAAGTATCTTCCTCTAAAGTTATCCAATGTTTAGGCATTTTCATGATCATGAAACACAGTTTTCACACTTGGAAGGTGCCATAGTTTTACCCCCAACACTCTCAGGTAAGTGGGGTTAGAATCACAGCCTAAATTATTCTGCTTCCAGTGTAAGAGGCTGAGTGCTCAGGAGCAGCCCAGGGGCTCCACACGTTTTTTCAAGCTGCCAGGAACACCAAAGCTGCTGCAACCTTGGCAGCTATTTGCCAATATTCCACAAACCTTTCAATACAATGTTCTTTAAAGATTGTGTGCTTCTCCTTTCCAGAAATAATAATAATTAAAAACCTACCAAAGTTAAATGCATATAATACATAAATGATAAATATAGACAAATATAATTAAAAATTGTAGACATAATTAAAAATGACTCTAATTTAAAATAGCATTGGAAATAGAAATGGAGCATACATCTCCCAAATTTTGTTCTGAAGTGACACACAGATATTTATCTTGCAACAAAGGTTGGTCTCTTCCCACCCTACCCCATAGAAACATAAAGATATCATGGATATCAGCTCTTCTGATTGATGCTGCCCAGGAATGGTCCTTAAAAATGTGACACATTGTTTTTATTAAATGGAGGAAGGCAGCCAGAAACCCCTGTTTGTTTGTTTCTTTGTTTGCAGGTGGAATTGGAAGGAGTACAGGCAGATCCTGTCCTTCTTGTTTGCCATCCAGGAGATCAACCAGGATCCCAGGATCCTACCCAACATTACCCTCGGTTACAACATCTATGAGACCTATTTCAATGCAAGGATGACCTCCGATGCCATGCTAGACCTCCTTGCTGGTGGAGAAAACAACATTCCAAACCACTGTTGTGGAAGATGGAATAACCTGTTGGCTGTACTTGAAGGAACGAATTCTGAAATTTCCAACCAGATTTCAGTCATGTCTGGCCTTTACAAAATCCCACAGGTAGGAACAGGAGGGGAGAGGAGTCAAACTGCACATAATCTTATTATGCTGATAACAGACAATAGATCAAGGAATGTAACATATCAAACAACTTCTTGAGAAATAGGTCCAAAAGATTAAGTAGGAAACTCAATGATATCCTGGCAATCTTTTTAACATTAAGTCAGTTAAAATAATTGCTTGTAAAAGGAACTCATTATATATGCTCTTGTGCAAAAAATCTTAAAGCATCTAGGGAATGGTGGTGGTGAATGAAATGCATAGTCATAGTCTCAGGGCTCGAGAGGTCTGCCGCACATACAGTTTAGGGCATAGCGCATGATGATATATATGCATGTTCTGAATTACAGTTAGTAAATGAACTGAAAACATATTTATTGTTATCAACAAGTTTTATGAATTCTTTAACTATAAGCTCCCTTGGCAACAAGAACAATGCCCACAAGTAGAGTGATATCCTTAGGATGAGATATTCTGTGGATCAAGTCATTATGGACCAATCTGGCCCATCTAAGAGCAATCTAAGATGTTCTCCAGATCCCTGTAAATGGAACCTTACCACAACCAGATGTTCTCCCAATGAGCAACACTCAAAGGGAGGAAGGAAATGAGGGGAAAGGAAATGGGTCTTTAGGACCCCAGAAACAGGGCAGACGAGAATAGGGAATGAGAGAGAAGCAGGGAAAGGAAGACTTTGTAGTTAACAGATAATGGGAATGAGCTCCAGGGACTGGAGCTTTTGCCTTCCCTTCCCCTCTTGCGCAGGCTCTCCAGTGAGAGTCTGCCAGGCCCATGAGGGAGGTGTGTGGGCTACCACCACCGTCTTTCCACCTCTCTCTCCTCCTTCAAGGTGCAGCTCTAGCTGTGGCAGTAACTGCGGCACCCCGCTTGGCAATGTCAGACATCAGCAGTGGGGGTGCAAGGGCTCGATATGCTGCTCCCCTCAAACCCTCCATCAGAGATCTCACCTTGCCTCATGGCAGGGCTGGCCCAGTCTTTTCCTCAGACTCATCTTTTATAAACACAAGTTCAGGTATTGGTGCTTCTCTATTTTTGATACGTCAGGTACTATGGAACTCCCTGCCACAATAATTCAAAGCTTCTCAATGTGACCCTTTTCTGTTGCCACCTATTCCCTTAAAATGCCTTTACAGCCTTCTAGTAGCTTCGTAGAATGGGAATAGGGATGAGAGGGACACCAACACTGGAGACAGGATCTATTATTAGCTATCTTGTACAGAAGGAGATATTGATATTTGCTTTGGGGTCTTAAATGTGCCTTGATGACAGTTTCTAAGGACTCAAGAGATGCTATTGCTAACTCCAGCCTCTCCTTAAGTGGCTGTTTCCTTAGGCCAAATTCCCTCAACCTCCACCGTGGCCAAATTCACCTCCCAACCCAGTCCAGGTCCTGGAGACAACCTGTTTCAGGCCTCAAAGCTTCTCCAGTTGAATCTCTGAATCTTTGGGCAGTCCAGTTGATTTTAAAAATGTGCAACCTCCTTCTGGTAAGGCCTTTATACACAGCAACCTTTCAGAACTACTCAACCAGTGGCTCCATTTTTCTGATCTTCCCTACAAATTAAGACACTGGGAATGAATGGCTTAATATTCAGGTCTTGGGTGTCCACTCCACCCCGAGTTTACTCTGGCCTTTGCCCCACATCTCTCTCATCAACTTCTTCTTCTTCTTCTTGCTGATTATTAGTATTAGTATTATATCCAACCCTTCCTCCCAGTAGGAACCCAGGGTGGCAAACAAAAACACTAAAAACACTAAAACATCTTAAAATATATTAAAATAAATATATAAATAAAACAAAACAGCTTTAAAAGCATCTTTTAAAAAAAGCTTTAAAAACATATTTTAATAAAAGCTTTAAAAACATCTTAAAAGCAATTCCATCATAGACACAGACTGGGATAAGGTCTCTACTTAAAAGGCTTGTTGAAAAAGGACAGACTTGCTTCACTAGGTGCCGAAAAGACAAAAGAGATGGTGCCTGTCTAATATTTAAGTGGAGGGAATTCCAAAGGGTAGGAGCCACTACACTGAAGGTCCGCTTCCTATGCTGTGCAGAGTGGACATCCTGATAAGATGGTATCTGCAGGAGCCCTCACCTGCAGAGAGCAATGATTGACTGGGTATCTAAGGGGTAAGATGATATTGACTGGGTACATAAGAGGTAAGATGATCTTTCAGGTATTCAGATATTCTGGTCCCAAGCTGCATAGAGCTTTGTACACCAAATCCAAAACCTTGAACCTGACCCAATAGCTAATGGGCAGCCAGTGCAATTCTTTCAGCAGTGGTGAAGCAATTGCACCCCTGCATTTGGCACCAGCTGCAGCTTCCAGACCAACCTCAAGGACAGCTCCACATAGAGTGCATTACAGTAATCCAGCCTAGAGGTTACCAGTGCATGGACAACTGTGGTCAGGCTCTCCCAGTCCAGAAACAGCTGCAGCTGTCTTACCAGCCGAAGCTGGTAAAAGGCACTCCTAGGCACTGAGGTCACCTGGGCCTCTAGCGACAAAGATGGGTCCAGGAGCACCCCCAGACTATGAACCTGCTGTTTCAGAGGGAGTACAACCCTATCCAAAGCAGTCAACTGATCAAGTATCTGAACTCGGGAACCACCAACCCTATGTCTTGCTAGGATTCAGACTCAGTTTATTGGCCATCATTGAGCCCACCACCATCCAGGCACTGGTCCAGGGCTTGCATGGCCTCTTCCGATTCAGATGTTATAGAGAAATAGAGTTGGGTATCATCAGCGTATTGCTGACACCTCACCCCAAATCTCCTGATGACTGCTCCCAAGGGCTTCATATAGATGTTTAACAGCATGGGGGACAAGATGGTACCCTGCAGCACCACACAGCACAACTGCTAGGGGGCTGAAAGACAGTCACCCGATGCTATTCTCTGAAAATGACCCTGAAGATAGGATTGGAACCACAGTAAAACAGTGCCTCCAATACCCATCTCACCAAGTTGGCCCAGAGAGATACCATGGTGATGTTGGTTAGTGAAGCATGCTGTGAGACTCACAGACAGGGTTTTTAGCAGAGAAAGGAAAACCTGAAGCAGAAGGGTTAAGCTGGAAGAACAGAGCGCCAGGTTTGCCAAGGTCAGCAGCTGGCTGGCAAGCAGATAAGAAGGGACTCTTGCAGAAGCTCTGTGTGGGGGAAAAGTCGTTTGTGGAGAGAACTGTGTCTAATGTCTTTTGCTAAGTAAAGACTCTTACAAGAAACTTGCCTGGCCTGGCTTATTTACTGTTCTATGCGACACTTGGATTTCTTCCTTGTATGATCTCTATACGCACGCACCGACAGGTGAATGGTATCAAAAGCCATTGAGAGATCAAGTAAGAATAACAGGGTCACACTCCCCCTGTCCTTCTCTCAATAAACGTCATCAAACAGGACAATCAAGGCCGATTCGGTCCCATAATCAGGCCCAAACCCAGACTGGAATGGGCAGATATAATCATTTCATGCAAGAGTACTTTCCCAACTAACAGTTATTTCTCCCAACTGATTGTCATCTTTCTTACCCTTACTGCACTGACTAGAAACTCCAGATTAATCAGAATGAATTTCCCACTACAATCATAATAATTTTACCAGATTCATGCCCCATCTATACTTACTCAAAACAATGTCCCTTCTCTCCATCTCCCCACTTTCAGAGCTTGTCTCTACACAGCTGCTACTAGACACGCCTGCTAAACACAGTAACCGAACAAGGTTTCAGACTTTGACACACTCTGACCTGAACAGAGGTCACAGAAATCTTTTTTTTTTCCAAAACACAAAACATAAACAGGCAGGCAGACAGACAGCCACAACCAATCTCTTCCTTTGCTCACCAGGTCAGTTTTGGTTTTGATACTCTTAGTGATCAAACCCAGTTCCCTTTTGTCTACCGGATGGTCCCGAAGGAAGGAACCCAGTACTTGGGGATTATCAAGTTGCTCCTGCATTTTGGATGGACGTGGATTGGCCTCTTTGCTCCAGACAATGATAATGGAGAGAAGTTCATGACAGCCTTCACATCTCTGATGATTAGCAGTGGGATCTGTGTTGCCTTCTCAGAAAGAGTAGAACGAGAGACTCTGTACAGAATGTCTTTACAGGGTGAACCACCTGCCACGTGGAGAAAAGCCAATGTATTTGTTTACTATGGGGACTCTGAATACCACTTTGGTCCAATCCACACGATACAAAGAATGCTTGGAAAGATACAAACTGGGGCAAAAGTCTGGGTGACAACATTTTTTCAGGGCATCCACACTACCTTGTTTTATGATACTAAGGACTTTCTGGATATCCATGGTTCTTTGTCCTTTGTAATGAAGACTCCCCAAAGGAGAAAACATGACAAGTATGGCTCATTTGCTTCTCTGCAGTTCTGGAGGAAAGCATTCAAATGTTCATGTTCAAAAGATGTGATACCTGAGGAAGGTTGGACAAGATGCACAGAGAAGGAGAACCTAGAGACTTTACCCCAAGAGGAGCTTGAGAGGGTCTGGTCTCAAGACAGCTACAGCACTTACAAGAGTGTCCACCTCGTGGCTCAGGCCTTAAGTGCTGCATATTCATCCAGATCAAAATGGATTTTGACAGCAGGTGAAGAAAGTGGGTTGGGACTTCAAAGGTTACAGCCATGGCAGGTATTTCCTTTTTGGTCTTTTGCAACACCACTGCAATCTGGAATCCTTTTTAGAGCCAGTATGGGATTATATTTTATCTCATTTTATCTTCAGTAACTATGAATGTAGAAGCCATTTATAAATCATAAGAGATGGATGGATTCCATCAAGGAAGCCACAGACCTGAACTTACAAGATCTGAACAGGGTGGTTTGCAGCTATTGAAGGTTACTGGTTCATAGGGTTGCCATAAGTCATGATCAACTTGAAGGTACATAACATACACATGTTGAAATTATTCTCCAACTTGGCCCAAGGTGGCAGCTTAACTTTCTAATCCATCCATCCATCCATCCATCCATCCATCCATCCATCCATCGACCCACCCATGCACCCATGCACCCATGCACCCATGCACCCATGCACCCATGCATCCATCCATCCATCCATCCATCCATGCACCCATCCATCCATCCATCCATCCATCCATCCATCCATCCATCCATCCATCCATCCATCCATCCATCCATCCATCCATCCATCCATCCATCCATCCATCCATCCATCCATCCATCCATCCATCCATCCATCCATCCATCCATCCATCCATTGCAAGCGTGGGAAAGATTACATGTCAAAGAGATCACATTCACATCTGAATGTGAAACCAAGTCCACATGCCAGGGCGGGTATGGGTCTCTGTACCAGAAGGATGCTGCAACCTAACATTTGCCTTAGAAGAGAAATGCAAATTCCCTTCCATTAAAGTCTAATGTACCTCCGTGCCAGCACTCTGCGTAGACTAGAGAGAATAAATTCCCAAGGAGGTCAGTTTCACTGCTCTCAGTGTCCCTCCACATTTCCATTTGGACTCAGAGGTGTGTGTGTGTGTGCGTCAAAAGATTTCTAGTCCCTTGAGCACCTCTTAAGTCTTCATGATGACAGACTTGAAGAGGGGGAAACTTGGAAAAACCTCTTCCAAATCTCTCCCCCCTCCCCCTTGAAGTCTTCTATCGTGGAGAATTAAAAGGAACATGCAGGGAGACATTGGAAAGGCTTTAAGACACACACACACCGCTCTCACATTTGAGCAAACAGGAGTGCAGGAGCTCTCTTAAACGCTTTGAAAAGCCTCTTCAAAGTAGCATATGCGTACAAGTTGCTAAACCCTCTTCACTTGCCCAACTGCTGATGTCACAAGGGTGAAAATGGCCTCAGGGCCATATGGGACTCCTTGAAGGGCCATAGTTGGCCTGGAGGCCAGAGGTAACCAATCCCTGCCCTTTGTTAATTTTTCCTGGTCTCAAAGTCTCAAATCTCCACATTTGAGTTGCATGCTCCTTTTGCCACTGGGCCGGAGTTTCCCCACACCTTGTTTATATTGCGCCCTCAGTGTGAGTGGTGGTGGTGCTCTGTGGAGTGCAAAAGGACAGGATTTTTATGCAACCCTATCATCAAGTTTTCTAAATGCTGGCTTTCTCTCTGTCACTCTAGTTTCACACTTTCTTAAGACAAATTCGTGCTTCAAATTCTTCCATGGGGGGATTGGATTTTGAAGAGAAAGGAGAGCTGATAGGCAACTTTGATATCATGAACTGGGTCCTATTTCCCAATAAATCTCATGGCATTGTGAAAGTTGGGAGCATTGAGGGACGGACATCCTCCGACATCAAGTTCACCATTAGCCCAGAAGCCATTGTGTGGCCCAGGAAGTTTAACAAGGTAGGAATATAGGATGTTGCCTAAGACTCTAGGCATGAATTCCTTGGATGCAAATGCTTGTAACGCATTGCTGTTGATGCCCCTTATCTTTGTTTTTAGACTGTGCCTCGTTCAAGGTGCACTGAAAGCTGTCGCCCTGGATATGCCAAGGAGATTCAGGAAGGCCAGCCGGTTTGCTGCTATGCTTGTGCTCCATGTGCAGAAGGGACCATCTCCACTCAGGAAGGTGGGTGACTCCAGAGGAAAGAACAGCCTGGCTGCTGGAACAGGCCAAACTTCTATCTAGTCTGGTATTTGTTCCCACAGTGGTCAGCCCAATGCTGCTATGGAAAGTCTGCAACTGCCCGCAGGGGGATGGGACAAATACTTGAGGCTTCCTGGAACATTCATAAGTGAAGGCTCTCTGCCATTGCCCTTCTACCTAAAATGAGGTTGTTGGTCACTAGGCTCCCCTGGGAGGTTCAGCAAACAGCAGTGATGTCATTCCAGTGCCATCAGAAACTGCCTTGTCCTGCTCACTCATCCTCATATCAGGACCAGAGCTTGGAAAAGTTACTTTTTTGAACTCCAACTCCCATCAGCCCAATCCAGTGGTCATGCTGGCTGGGGCTGATGGGAGTTATAGTTCAAAAAGGTAACATTTCCAAGCTCTGATTACGACATAAACAAGTATGCATGAAAGGGTGTTGTGAATGATACTGAAGTCATTTTCCTTCTCAGATGCGGAGCATTGCACCATATGTCCAGAGGATCAACATCCCAACAAAGACCGAGATCAATGTATCTCCAAGAATGTCACCTACTTCTCCCATGAAGAATCTTTGGGGATCATCGTGGCTTCCTTTGCCCTCTTCTCGTGTTTAATAACAGGTCTTGTGTTAGGAATCTTCATTAAATACCTAGAAACTCCAATCGTCAAAGCCAACAACCGGGACCTATCATTCATCCTCCTTGTCTCTCTCTTGCTTTGCTTTTTGTCTCCCTTTCTGTTCATCGGCCGGCCCAGGAAAGTGACCTGCCTTCTCCAACAAATGGCCTTCAGCATCATCTTTTCAGTCGCTGTGTCTTCTGTCTTGGCCAAAACCATCACTGTGGTGCTGGCCTTCCTGGCCACAAAACCAGGGAACAGAATGAGAAAATGGCTGGGGAAGGGTTTGTCCAACTCCATTGTCATTTCCTGTTCCAGTGTCCAAGTTGTCATCTGCACCATCTGGCTGGGTGTCTCTCCACCATTCCCAGACTCTGACATGCACTCCCAGCCTGGACACATCATCCTGCAATGCAATGAAGGGTCGGTTGCCATGTTTTATGGTGCCCTTGGCTACATGGGCTTCCTGGCTGCTATTTGCTTCACAGTGGCTTTCCTAGCCAGGAAACTGCCTGGGGCCTTCAATGAAGCCAAGCTGATCACCTTCAGCATGCTGGTCTTCTGCAGTGTTTGGATCTCCTTTGTGCCCACCTACCTGAGCACAAAGGGGAAATACATGGTAGCCGTGCAGGTCTTCTCTATCTTGGCCTCCAGCGCTGGCCTTCTGGGCTGCATCTTCCTCCCCAAATGCTATATTATTGTACTCAGACCTGACCTGAATATGAAGGAGCATTTAACAACAAAAACGAAAGGTGGTATCTGATTCTTAAACTATAATCTTATATTTTGACTACTAATGTCCAGCAGAGCTGTAATGAAACCTTTGTGCTTTTCTTTGCAATGTAGCTCCTTAGATGCTGCAAATGTACCCGATCTCTTTTTGCACTCAGTTATGAAAGAAAGTAGTCATGAATGATGGAATGTCCAGTGACCCTGGAATGATTACAGGTCCTTCGGTGTTCAAGATTTATATGCATCATTTTATCACAGCGAGATTCCCAGTGTTTATAACTCATATTTGCTCCCAGGCCAAGTTCAAGGTTCTAGTTTTGCTATACAAAGCTTTATACAGCTTGGGACCAGGATACCTGAAAGATTGTCTTACCCCTTATATACCCAGTCGATCACTGTGCTCTGCAGGTGAGGACCTCCTGCAGATACCATCTTATCAGGAAGTCCGTTCTGTACAACATAGGAAACGGACCTTTAGTTTGATGGCACCTACCCTGTGCAATTCCCTCCCCTTAAATATTAGACAGATGCCATCTCTGTTATCTTTTGGGAGCCTATTGAAGACCTTCCTCTTTCCACAAGCCTTTTAAGTTGAGACCTTATCCCAGTCTGCTTCTGTGTTGCTTTTCAATATGTTTTTTAAAAAACATGTAAACCAATGTTTTTAACCTTTTTTTAAAAAAAAGTCTTGAAAGCGTTTTAAATAATGTTTTTAAAGATGTTTTGTTTTAATGTATTTTAAAGTTTGTTTTTATGATGTTTAAAGTGTTTTTCGTCCTTTTGTTTGGCGCCCTGGGCTCCTGCTGGGAGGAAGGGCGGGATATAAATCAAATGATAAATAAATAAATAAAATATTCCACACATAGTTCTCAGAGAAGGGGGTGGAGATCATGCATTTGTGCAGCAGAACTGGTCTTCAACCCATGATGAGCATGCTAAAGCTGGTTTCTGTAAAAGTGTGCTTTGCTCATTCTCAGATCTGTTTCACGTTCTTTGGATTTGTGACCACATGTCACAAATGGTTTTTCCCTCACCCCATTTTCTCTTTCTTTGCATGAAGGTAAAAGTATCCCCGCACTTATAGTGCGAGTCGTTTCCGACTCTCAGGGTGACGTCTTGCGATGTTTATTAGGCAGACCATATATATGGGGTGGGATTGCCAGTTCCTTCCCCGGCCTTTCTTTACCCCCCAGCATATGCCGGGTACTCATTTTACTGACCACGGATGGATGGAAGGCTGAGTGGACCTCGACTTCTCTTACAGGAGATTCGACTTCCTCCTACCATTGGAATTGAACTTCGGCCATGAGCAGAGCTTCAGCTGCGTTACCGCACTTACCACTCTGCACCACAGAGGATCTTTGCATAGCTGCATTAAAACTCTTACATTGCTATGTAGCAAGTTCCATTAGTTTGTTTTTTATCCCCGTTCTTGTGCTTTCATGCAAAATGCAATCTTTTTTTCTGCTCACGCACTTCTCAAACACATTTCCTCTTTTGTCTTTAAAATGTCATATGATGAGGACATACAGTCCAACGAACTAGAATTCCTCCATAGGGAGGCTCCATCACAGAACCGATGTGAGTTGGTGATACTGGGCTCCAATAGTACTGGAGACAGGCCATCCTTCCCTGACCAAAATGCTCAAGGAGTTCTTGAGATGGAGAATGAGATCAAGGAGGCATCCAAAAGAGGAATGCTGTAGTAATAGGTGACTTCAGCTACCCTCACATAGACACAGTGCAGGCATGTTTCTGCCATGACAAAGAGGTGAAAATTTCTAGATACCCTGATTATCTATGCCCTTCAACTGTTGATCATGGAACTGATCAGAGGTGCTTTTGAACCGTTTGGGGTGACGATGGGTTGATCAAATTCAATAAATATGTAAACAGGTCATTGCCCTCAAAGTCATAAGAACATAAGAACATAAGAAGAGCCTGCTGGATCAGGCCAGTGGCCCATCTAGTCCAGCATCCTGTTCTCACAGTGGCCAACCAGGTGCCTGGGGGAAGCCCGCAAGCAGAACCCGAGTGCAAGAACACTCTCCCCTCCTGAGGCTTCCGGCAACTGGTTTTCAGAAGCATGCTGCCTCTGACTAGGGTGGCAGAGCACAGCCATCATGGCTAGTAGCCATTGATAGGCCTGTCCTCCATGAATTTGTCTAATCTTCTTTTAAAGCCATCCAAGCTGGTGGCCATTACTGCATCTTGTGGGAGCAAATTCCATAGTTTAACTATGCGCTGAGTAAAGAAGTACTTCCTTTTGTCTGTCCTGAATCTTCCAACATTCAGCTTCTTTGAATGTCCACGAGTTCTAGTATTATGAGAGAGGGAGAAGAACTTTTCTCTGTCCACTTTCTCAATGCCATGCATAATTTTATACACTTCTATCATGTCTCCTCTGACCCGCCTTTTCTCTCAACTAATAAGCCCCAAATGCTGCAACCTTTCTTCGTAAGGGAGTCGCTCCATCCCCTTGATCATTCTGGTTGCCCTCTTCTGAACCTTTTCCAACTCTATAATATCCTTTTGGAGATGAGGCGACCAGAACTGTATACAGTATTCCAAATGCGGCCGCACCATAGATTTATACAACAGCATTATGATATCAGCTGTTTTATTTTCAATACCTTTCCTAATTATTGCTAGCATGGAATTTGCCTTTTTCACAGCTGCCGCACACTGGGTCGACATTTTCATCGTGCTGTCCACTACAACCCCGAGGTCTCTCTCCTGGTCGGTCACCGCCAGTTCAGACCCCATGAGCGTATATGTGAAATTTAGATTTTTTGCTCCAATATGCATAATTTTACACTTGTTTATATTGAATTGCATTTGCCATTTTTCTGCCCATTCACTCAGTTTGGAGAGGTCTTTTTGGAGCTCTTCGCAATCCCTTTTTGTTTTAACGACCCTGAACAATTTAGTGTCATCAGCAAACATTAGACGAAAGTTGCAAAAGGTGTACGGGGCTGGGGCTATGTCAATCAGTTAGTTGATTGAGATTGCTTACAAAGTATACACAAACAGAGACCAGGCAAAAAAGAAAGAAAAAAAGATCAAAAAGAGAAGATGAGAACAAAGGCGTCTTTGCTGGCAGTAGCTTTGGTAGAACAGGGAGGGGTAAGAGGACAAAGGAGCGTCCGAAAGTGAGACAGAGAGAAAGAGAGGGAGGGAGAGAAAGTTAAGCTCTTGCTCCCAACTCTGGCCTTGAGAGAAAGTTGACTCACATTGAGTCTAACCATTGGTCCATTTTGTTATTGTCTGCACTGACTGGCAGCAGCTCTCCAGGATTTCAGGCAGGGGATATTCCCAGCCTTACCTGGAGTTGCCACTGCCGGATTTGGAAAAACAGTTTGATCTGTTCATACATGAGAGACAAGGAGTAGCAAGTGGAGTACTGACTCAGCCATTGGGTACACAGCGACGTCCAGTGGCATATTTTTCCAAGCAGTTGGATTAGACCAGCAAGGGATGGCCAGCATGTCTAAGAGCAGTAGCAGCAACAGCTCTGCTGGTGGAAGAGGCAAAGAAGCTGACTTTGGGACAATCTGACTGTTTATACCCCGCATTCAGTTCTGACGGTGATGGATGCTAAGGGAGGGTCATGGCTTCCAGCCAGTCGATTGACAAAGTATCAGGCCCTGCTTCTCAACCAAGGGGATGTGAAGTTGGTTACAACAAATGTGTTTAACCCTGCTACTCTGATGCCTATAGAACAGGAGGAAGGACTTGTTCATGATTGCCTTGCTACAATTGAAAGCGTTTATTCGAGCAGAGCAGACCTGAAGGATCAACCTCTAGCAAATGCAGACTTGGAACTGTACACAGATGGAAGCAGTTTTATTGAGAACGGAGTGCGAAAGGCTGGTTATGCAGTGGTTGCTTTATAGACCGCGCTGGAGGCTAAAGCCTTGCTGAGCAATACATCAGCTCAGAAGGCAGAGCTGATTGCCCTCACTAGAGCCTTGGAGCTTGCAAAAGGACAAAGGGTTAATATTTATACAGACTCAAAATTTGTTTTTGGAGTGTTGCAGCCCCATGGAGCTATATGGAAAGAGAGGGGTTTGTTAACCTCTGCAGGTAGTCCAATAAAGCATGGAATGGAGGTTTTTAAGCTTCTGGAAGCAGTAAACAACCCTACAGAAGTGGCAGTAATGCATTGTCGTGCCCACCAGAAGGGAGATCAGGATGTGGTGAAAGGAAATCGGAAAGCAGATGGCTCTTGTCCCACAAGTGAAGTTACCATCAGAAACTCCAAAATATACCGAGAAGGAAGAAACATTGGCATCTAGATTAGGAGCTAAAGAGAAAGTTGATGGATGGTGGAGGGTCCCTACTGGACAGATATTAGTACCAAAGACAATTCTAGTCCATTTGATTAATCAGTACCATAATGACACTCACATGGGAGCTGATGCAATGACTCAGAATTTACAGAGGATCTTGGTAGGACCTAAAATGTGAACTTTGGCAGAGCAAGCTTCTCGTAGGTGTCTGATATGCTGTCAGAACAATCCAAAGATACAGCCTAAGCCTCCACTGGGGACAGGACGACATGGAACATCAGCTGGAGAATATTGGCAAGTAGATTTTTCAGAATTACCAAGATTTCAACGGTACAAGTACCTATTGGTATTCGTGGACACCTTGACAGGATGGCCAGAAGCTTTTCCTTGTAGAACTACCCAAGCCAGAGAAGTAGTCAAATGGATGATGAAGGAAATAATTCCCAGATTTGGAGTGCCAGAAGGACTCACCTCAGACTGAGGACCTCATTTTGTAGCAGGAGTTACAACCTCTCTAGTCAAAGCTTTGGGGCTGAGATGGGATTTACACACGTCATGGAGACCCCAATCCAGCGGGCAAGTGGAAAAAATGAACCAAACTTTGAAAAGACAATTGGCAAAGATTTGTCAGGAAGGGAATTTGAAGTGGCCAGATGCATTGCCTTTAGCATTGTTGAGAGTTAGGGTGTCACCAAGGGCCAGGTTAGCAGTTAGCCCATTTGAGCTGTTATATGGCAAACCATATCCAAGAAATCCAATAGTGACGCAGGGTACCCAAATGCATGTAACAGGGGGGTTGTGGGTACAGCAGTATTTGTCTTCTCTGTCTGCTGTGTTATCTTCTCTCCACAGATACGTTCAAGACCGTTTGCCGTTGCCATTGGAGGTGCCAGTCCATTCTTTTCAGCCAGGAGACCAGGTGTATATCAGGACGTGGAAAGACGAGCCATTAAAGCCGAAGTGGAGGGGACCAGTGATGGTTTTACTCGCCACTTATGCACCGGTGAATGTACAAGGTGTCAAGCCGTGGATCCACTACACCCGAGTGAAGGCAGCTCCACCCGAACGAGAAGGACCCCCTGAGAGTGACGCACTGGAAGCCGTCCCAAAAAGGACAGCGGTGGACAGTAGAGCCTGTGGAGGACTTAAAGTTCCTGTTTAAAAAACAAGCATGAGCCGAAGGTTTCAGTATGTTGTCTTTTTGGGACTGGTTTGGGGAAAGTTATGGGGTACTTTTATACTCCCTATGAACAAAACCAGAATGTATGGATGTTTTTAGCAAAGAATGTTTTGAATACTAGCGTGTTTTGTTTGCAAGCGGGAAGGTCCAGTGGAAAGAAATCATAAAGAAGCTGAAGCATTCTTACGAATGGGCCAGATAAGCGAGAACTGCGAATCCATTAAATAATGGACTCGAGTCTCAAAGGGGGGACATGATGACTCAAGAGCCAGCGTTTTTAAGAAAAACTCACAGAAGAGAAACTAAATGTTACAAGGCCTAGAGAAGTTACATGCCCTGCTGAAGCTTATCAGCAAGAATACGTGCTGGGAAGCTGTTGTGTGATGGCTAGCTTGGAATGCAGATATGGGTGGAGAAATTATTTATTCATTTTATTTAATTTATATACCGCCCTAAGCCCAAAGGCTCTCTGGGCGGTGTACAAAAAGATAAAAAACAAGCAATGTATAAATACAATAAATACAATAAATCAAGAAAACAAAACAAACAAACAATAAAAGAACCAAACAACATCCAAAATACAAATAATAATGAAAATGCTATTAAAACACACTTTAAAATGCCTGGGAGTATAAAAAGGTTTTCACCTGGTGCCGAAAAGATAGTAGCGTCGGCGCCAGGTGCACCTCATCGGGGAGGCTATTCCACAGTTCGGGGGCCACCACGGAAAAGGCCCTGGTTCTAGTCACCACCCTCCGAGCTTCTCGATGGGATGGCACTCGGAGGAGGGCCTTAGATGTTGAGCATAGTGTCCGGGTAGGTTCATATTGGGAGAGGCGGTCCACCAGGTATTGCGGTCCCATGCCGTGTAGGGCTTTATAGGTCAAAACCAGCACTTTGAATCTAGCCCGGAAACAAACAGGAAGCCAATGCAGACGGGCCAGAACAGGTGTTATATGAGCGGACCTTCTGGTCTGCGTCAGCAATCTGGCCGCTGCATTCTGGACTAGTTGTAGTTTCCGAACAGTCTTCAAGGGCAGCCCAACGTAGAGCGCATTGCAGTAGTCCAGTCTAGAAGTTACCAGAGCATGAACAACTGAGGCGAGGTCGTCACTGTCCAGATAGGGACGTAGCTGTGCTACCAGGCGAAGATGGTAGAAAGCATTCCGTGCCACTGAGGCCACCTGGGCCTCAAGTGACAAGGAAGGATCAAAAAGAACCCCCAAGCTACGCACCTGTTCCTTCAAGGGGAGTGTAACCCCATCAAGAACAGGATGAACATCCACCATCTGGGCAGAGAAGGCACTCACCAAGAGCGTCTCGGTCTTGTCTGGATTGAGCTTCAGTCTGTTAGCTCCCATCCAGTCCATTATCGCGGCCAGGCAGAGGTTTAGCACGTTAACAGCCTCACCTGAAGAGGATGAAAAGGAGAAATAGAGCTGCATGTCATCAGTGTACTGATGGCAACGCACCCCAAAACTCCTGATGACCACACCCAGCGGCTTCATGTAGATGTTGAAAAGCATGGGGGACACTACCGATCCCTGCGGGACTCCACAATGGAGAGTCCAGGGTGTCGAGCAATGTTCCCCAAGCACTACCTTCTGGCGACGATCCGCTAAGTAGGAGCAGAACCGCTGCCAAGCAGTGCCCCCAACTCCCAACTCCGCGAGTCTCCCCAGAAGGATACCATGGTCGATGGTATCAAAAGCAGCTGAGAGATCAAGGAGAATCAACAGAGTCACACTCCCCCTGTCCCTCTCCCGACAAAGGTCATCGTACAGGGCGACCAAGGCTGTTTCGGTGCCAAAACCAGGCCTGAAACCGGATTGAAATGGATCAAGATAATCAGTGTCATCCAAGAGCCCCTGGAGCTGGCCGGCAACCACCCGCTCCAGGATCTTGCCGAGGAACGGAACGTTCGCCACGGGTCTATAGTTGTTCAGGTTATCTGGGCCCAAAGAGGGTTTCTTCAGGAGCGGTCTCACAACCACCTCTTTTAGGCAGTCAGGGACCACTCCCTCTCTCAGAGAGGCGTTTATTATCTCCTTGGCCCAGCCAGCGGTTACGTTCCTGCCAGCTTTCACCAGCCAAGAGGGGCAAGGGTCCAGCACAGATGTGGTCACCCGCACCAGTCCAAGGATCTTGTCAACATCCTCAAGCTGTACAGACTGAAACTCATCCAATAAACAAGGACAAGACCGTGTTCTGGATGCTTCATTAGATCCCACTGCCATAATATTGGAGTCTAAGTCCCGGCGAATTAGTGTGCCGGGTGCATAAGAAATGATGGGCACGCATAAGTTAGAAGAAGGATCAATGGAAAGGTGGCAGGATGGCATTAGGGGGCCAATTAGAATGTGTCATGAATTTTTGCTTGCATTGTATAAAAGTGTAGCACCCCCCCCATAAGGGGTGTGCTTGTTTTGCGAATTATCGCCTTGCACCTCATCTGGCCAGAACGAAATACAGCTTGTTGGACCCTTCAACCTGGGTGTGGTCATTTGGCTGTACTGCGCACCGGGCAACTAATCCATTTGGGAGACAACACTGGCAGGATGAGGTAACTTCTTGTAACAAGTCCGAAAGAAGAACTGGGACAGAAATGACCCCGCTGCAGCTGAGAGCTTGGCCTGAGAGACTTGGGACAGGCAGGGACCACATCAGTGTGAGGTTTCCTGCTGCTGCCGTTGCTACTGAGGCTACTGCTGGCCTCCAGTTGTGCTACTCAAGGATGATGCTGAAAGCAGAAAAACCAATGAAGAAATAATGGCTGATTCCTAGCTAAATTTGGAGCAGCTATGGCTGAGGACTGGGTGAGATCTCTACAGCCGCTGCAAAGTGAAGTCACAAGTCAGGTCAAAGCGATAGCTCAGACTGCTCAAGAAACCAAGGATCAATCCAAGTCACAATCCATGGCTTTTCAAATGAACAGCAGGCCTTTAGAAGACAAATGGCGGACCTGGAGGACAGAGGCTGCAGAACAATATTTGTATGAAAAGGGCCTTGGGGGGTAATAGATTCTATGGACCTTAGAACAGAGTGATGAACAGCCTCTTTTCAGATTTCAATTTGACAGAGCTAGATCTAGAGCAGGTACCAGTGGCGTCACTAGGGTTGGGGTCACCTGGTGCGGTAACTCATGGTGTCACCCCCATGGAACTCCTCCCGTCCCAGACCATACAGAATCCTTAGTAATGTTTTTGTACTAATGTTACTTATAAATCGTAATTCCCGTATATCACTGAATGTAATGGCAATAGTAGTGACATAAACAACGAGCAAAATTAAAATTACACCTTTAAATTACAATATCATACGCACAGCCCAAATTCTTGCTCTTATCACTAATGGGAGTTAATTATCTTGCATATGCCCACAGTAAATTTTCAGATACTTTCAGACCCTCAGCAATTTTCAAGTGGTCTATGGAACCGATGGAACCGACTGCCTAGGGAGGTGGTGGGATCCCCTTCGCTGGAGGTCTTCAAGCAGAGGCTGGACAGCTATCTGCGGGAGATGCTGTAGCTGTGGATTTCCTGCTGTGAGCAGGGGGTTGGACTCGATGGCCTAAAAGGCCCCTTCCAACTCTATGATTCTATGAAGAAAAGTTTGGGAACCCCTGGTGTAAGACATCTGCTTATGTCCCTATGCTGCTCTCACCCCTCATTTAGGTGCCTGGGATGCATGCGTGTGGACATACCTCCTTACAGTTATGGAAAGTGATTCTTAATAATAAGTCTCCAGACACAAAGTTACATAGGTATTTATCAGTTGTTTAGTAGAAAATTCAGAAGTGCAGAGTCCCTTCATGATAGTTGCAGCCACATACACCCTTTTTTACTCCTGGATTAAGAATGACATCTTTGTTAATGCATTCTCTCACAACAACAAACCTCTCTAGGAGCCAATCAGCATGTAAGTGGAGAGTGTTAGCAATTGAGAAGAGTCTTCTCAGTGGCTGACTCACCTCCTTTCACTCTGATTGGCTCCAATCAGCAGGAAAGGCAAGGAAGCCTATTAGAAGACTCTTCTCAGTGACTAACACACTCCCTTTTCATGCTGACTGTAGGATGCTTGGAGACATAGGGACCCTGCTTCCAAAACAGCAGAGGGACTAAGATCCCCTGGGTGACTACCCTCCTGGTGCTTATGGACATGACCGTAATATATTTTGTGACATGCAAGTTCGATATTATTTATTAAGTGTGTTTAGGATTACACTGATGGCATTCCCAAATATGTACTTTCACACAGACTTGGGTTTTCCATAACACAACCTTTGTCCAAGCCTCCACACTTGGGGGAGCACTACTTGCATACCCCTTCCATAAGCACATCAAAGTTGGATACACACCTGAACCAAGACCCAGACAAAAGGGCACTCAAAACAAAAAGGTAATTACAGTGGCTGAGTAGATCTTGTACAGTGCTTATACTGACTGGGCAGCCACTGTCCTTCACATTTTACAAAATACTTTTTCCTATACAAAGATTAAATTTCTGTGTATGAAAAAGTAATATATGAAGTGGTCTCAATAGTGAGAAAAGTAAAGAAGTGAATGGTGATCCAAATGTTTTTCATTCTCACGTTATGAAGCTAGCTGCCAGATGATGTATCACCTTCCCTACGCATGCAGCGTAGACTGAAAAACAGCACCCAAGCCACCATTCAATACGTGCACGTGTTCTTTCCAACATGAATCTACAGGTCTCAAAAAGTAATGTGTGACAAAGTCCTCAAACACTTTGTAACGTGCCTCAAACATGGTCTCTTGTTCTACCAGCATGCCTTCACACCATCACTTTGCCAAAACCTAAGGATAGGTAAATTGCTTTTAGGGAGGTTCACAATTATGACTTCCTATTTATTTAATCTAAAAATATTTAAAATACATAAAAACAGCCAGGGGAAGATATTGGAGAAATATAAAATAAATACAAATTAAAAAGGGGGGAGGTGAAGAGACCTTAAATGTGCTACTCACCATCTCTCAGCCTATCCTCCCCTCAGGATGAAAACAATGGAGAACCATGACCACCCCCAGGAAGAAGGGCACACTTAAAATGTAGAGGAAAAAATCGTCTACAACCATAGTGTGAAATCAAATACTTATTGGGACACAGGATGAAGAAATATTTATATAAACATGACTCTCAAATATGTTTATGAATGACACAATCTGTAAACATATTTATAGTGCAATCCGATGTTTGTTTACTCAGAAGCAAGTCCCAATGTATTCAATGGGGCTTACTCAAACTGGGAAGTGTGCAGAGAACTCCAGCCTCAAGTGATAAGGAACTTGTTCTTTCAACTTGTTCTTTTAAGTTGAGACCTTATCCAAGTCTGAGTCTGTGTTGGAATTGCTTTTTAATATGTTTTTAAGCCTTTTCTTTTATTTAAAAAAGATATGTTTTTTTAAAGCTTTTAAAAAATATTTTCAAAGATATTTTAATATATTTTAAAGTCTGTTTTTATGATGTTTTAAAGTGCTTTTAGTGCTTTTGTTTCCCACCCTGGGCTCCTACTGGGAGGAAGGGCGGGATATAAATCAAATAATAAATAAATAAACTTCATTCACCCAACCTAAAATTCAGAATCATGCCTCTTTAGGCTGTTTTCCAACTGTTTTTTCTTGCTTTATGGTTATTGGATTTTAAATGGCTTTATTTCTTGTTGTGAGCTGCCTTGGTTTCCAACCCTACCTAACAGGGGTGTTGGAAAGACTACACACACACACACACACACACTGCAGGTGTATAAATACATACAGCCCACATAATAGTTTATTGTCAAACCAGTTGGTCATTGCAGAAAAATCAGTATTAGTTTTAAAAAATCCGTATTAGTTTCCTACAGAATAAAAACTGTAATACCTAAGTAAGCCCTGCCTACTTGCTTTAAAATAGGACTGGGGATGGGGACAGAAAGAGAACACAAACACAATTCTTTTTTACATTCACTCCAAAGTCCCATTGATTTTCAGCACATTCATAACCATGTCTACTCAAAAGTAAATCCTATTGAATTCAATGGTATTTACTCTGGAGATATGGGATTAGCAATGCTTTTACCCCAACAAAAGCAAGTATTGGGAAGGTTTTCAAAACACTGCCCAGGATCTGACTCCTACACACAAGAGGGGAAAAAACAGAAATGTATATACTTACCCAATTTATGAGATTTTCAGATAAACGGGGGGGGGGAACCACAATTTTCTGGCCTTGCAATGAGGTTTAGACACTGCCACAGGTCAAACAAACACTTCACTGATTGGCTGCAATCCTGAACGGGCAGGATTAAAGCTACGAAGTGCTATACAGTAGTTTAAAAAAAGATTTAATGGGGGCGGCTGACATTTTTATGTATATCTTGAGAACCGGAGCACCTAGAAACTTAATTTTTTTTTAAATTAAAGCTGAGAATCACCCCCCTCTGTTGGTGTCACTTGGTGCAGTCCGCACCCCTCGCACCCCCCTCGTGATGCCACTGGCAGGTACAAAGGGCTCTGTACCCCAAACCAACAGTCAGCCAGAGACCCAGGACTTGATTGTTTGTTTCACAAGATATGTGGTCAAAAGAGAATGTATTATTATTAAAAAGAACCAGAAATCTAGAAAAAAAGTGATTCTCTCTGCTTCTCTCAGCTTTTCCAGGTCAGCCACCTTTGCCTCAGGGGAACAAGCTTGTTCCCAGAGAAGAAGGAGCTCATTGCCCTGAGGACACACCCGCGGCTTCTGTCCAACAGGCAAAACGGGGAAACCTCCACACCCCTGCTGGCTTCCTACCTGCATAATATAGTTTTTGGTAGTTTATTGAGTTACTATATAAAGTTACTATCAATTGGCTGGCCAAGAAAAGCAACCCGCCTTCTCCAACAAACAGCCTTCAGCATCATCTTCTCAGTTGTTGTCTCTTCTGTGTTGGCAAAAAACATCACTGTTGTGCTGGCCTTCCTGGCCACAAAGCAAACAAGGTGAGGAGATGGCTGGGGAATGGTTTGTCCAACTCCATTGTCATTTCCTGTTCCAGTGCCCAAGTTGTCATCTGCACCATCTGGCTGGGTGTCTCCCCCATTCCCAGACTCTGACATGCATTCCCAGTCTGGAGAGATCATCCTGCAATGCAATGAAGGGTCTGTTGCCATGTTTTATGGTGCTCTCAGATACATGGGCTTCCTGGCTGCCATCTGCTTCACTGTGGCTTTCCTAGCCAGGAAGCTTCCTAGAGCCTTCAATGAAGCCAAGCTGATCACCTTCAGCATGCTGGTCTTCTGCAGTGTTTGGATCTCCTTTGTGCCCACCTACCTGAGCACAAAGGGGAAATACATGGTAGCCGTGCAAGTCTTCTCCATCTTGGCCTCCAGTGCTGGGCTTCTGGGCTGCATCTTCATGCCCAAGTGCTACATTATTCTACTCAGGCCTCATGTAAATACGAAGGAGCATGCAACAAGAAAAACTAAAAACGGTATCTGATTCTTAAACTATTATTTTAAATTTTGACAACTAATGTCCAACAGAGCAGTAATGAAACCCTCATGCTTGTCTTGGGAATGTAGCCCCTTAAATGCTGCTACAGTACCAGATCTCTTCTTTCCTTCACATAAATTATGAAAGGTAGTCGTCATAAATGATGGAATTGAATGTGTAATGACACTGGAATGATCACCGGTCCTTTGGCGTTATGGATTTGTATGCATCACTTTATCACAGCCAGATTCCCACCGTTTATAACTAACAACCATGGAGGCAGTGCATATCCATTCTGGCTAGTAGCCTCCATATATTGGTCTAATTCTCTCCTAAAGCAATCCAGGTTGGTGGCCATCACTGCTTCCGGTGGGAGCAAATGCCATCATTTAACTATGTGCTGCATGAAGAAATACATTGTTTTTTTCTGTCCTGAATCTTCCAACCATCCATCTCATTGGATGGCCCCAACTTCGCATGTTAGAGAGAGGGACACACCTGCTATCCACTCTCTGCATTCTGTGTATAATCTTATAAGCCGTTATCATGCCCCGTCTTATTTGTCTTGGTCCATCATGGCTGCCGTACTGTTTGCTGAACTTTGTTGATGTTGCATGACCCTCCACAAATTTGTCCAACCCTCCTGGAAAGCCATCCAAGTTGATGGCTACCACCACGTGTTGTGGGAGTGAATTCCATAGTTTAACCATGTGCTGTGAAGGGATGGGATCCATGGGCTGGTGCCAGTTCCCAAGCATTCTGTAGACCTAATAGGCTAGCATCAATCTGAGTTTGTTCTGTATCGGCTAACCACTGCTTTTACCAATTTGTGGTTTTCACGCTTGGAAAAAATATCTATATCAATAAGGAAATATTGATATCTTGAGGTTAATATCGATATTTCAAAATATCCATACATTATCATTCTTGCAATTGAGGTTTTAGAGGCATATATTTATTTAAAACTTTCTTTTTCAAAAATATCAGCGGAAATTCTCTACATTAAAAATCAATCCTCAGCAATTGAGAATAATTTGGTATCAAATCTGAATTGGACAGAATTCTAGCACATCGCTATTGCTGTATGAAGAGAGACTTGCTTTTGCCTGTCCTAATTTTTTAAACATTCAGATTCATTGGGTGGCGCCATTGGGTTCTAGTCTTTTGTGAGAGGGAGACACATTTCTCCCTGTCCTCTCTTTCCTTTCCATTGTGTGCGTAATCTTACACCCAATCACCTTGGCCCATCATGGCTGCTCTTTGTTGAACTTTTCAAAGCGGGCGGTTCCTCAGGCCTAGCAGGACCCAGATGGACATGGACGTCAGTGAGTTCTTGCAAACATTGTTTTCCTCCAGCTCTGCATCTGCCCGTCAAGCCATGCATAGCCCAGGAGGTTGCAGAGAAGTTTCTTCCCCTTATAATTATGAAAATCTCTGTGATTTATTGGTTTACTCCTGGGATTTCTCCAAAGACTCTGAGACTGAGAGCATAAACATCATCACAAGAAGGATGAGGTAACTTCTTGTGACCAGCCTGACACAAGAACTGGGATATAAATGCACCCCGTGCCACCGAGAGCCGGTCCTGAGAGATTTGGGGCAGGCAGGGGCCACGTCAGTGGGAGGTTCCCTATTGCTGCCTTTCCTTCTGAAGCTGCTGCTGGATTCCAGTTCTGGTAGTACAGTCACTGCTGTCAGAAGGGGGGGGCAACACTTGCATGGCCAGAATGGTGATATTGCTTCTGCTTCTGATGCCCCATGGAGCCTGTGGGATGCTGAAAGCAAAATGCCCAGTGGATATATTCAGGCAAGATGATCCAGTGAGTTATTACAGGCCAGGGGACCATCTCATTGGTGGGGTCATCGATGCAAGAGAGGCTCGGTATAGTCCATATGTCTTTTCCCAACCCCCCTTAACCAGGATTATAGGGTAAGTGACCTTCTGCTTCCCAACCAGCACTTCTGATTTTCTGTAGTTACCAGGGACAGCCTCTCATTTATGGCCAAACACTCTGTATCCTTTGTCCCTGTGTTGCCTCTAGAGAAAGATTTAGGGATTTAGAGGCAGCATCTGAGTGCATAGCTGGCCCCTTGGTGTCCTGCGTTCGGGGAGGTTAATTCTGAAAGAGAAGGATGGCTTTTTACCTTAACATCTGCCCTCTGTGACCTCAGTTGACTATCACCTACTATTTCCCTGATTTTATCCACAAAGACTACATAGACATAGCCCGTTTCCTCTCCTTGATTTGTGGTTACAAACGGTCCTCCTTTACTTCCATAGCAGATCTGACAATGAACGCTCAACTTACAAAGCATTTCTAACCAGTTTAAATGGACTTTCCCTTTGGGATTCCTGGCTCTCCCCTCTCAGACTATTGGCGGTCTGCTACACCCTGCCCACAAAGTGTTCCTTGAGCTTAATGTTTGCCTTTTGCGGGCACCAAGTCCTTTACACACCACTGGACCTCTGTCCAAGGTTATTCTGATTTTTCTTGACTCCCACTGTGTGCCTGCTTTTATGGGCACCCATCATCCTGTCTTTGTTATTTATCATTTATGAGATCTCCTTGATTTATGACTATATGAGGAAGCCTAGACTTCAAGTCCACACTTGCTGAGCAAAATGTCATGCATTGACCAAACACCTAAGCCATCTTCCTGGAAAGTCTCTATTGTCCCTGGTTTAGCTAAGAAAACAGCAACTGTGGTTTTATGCTCAGCACATCTCCTTAGCTGGGTCTATTCCAACATCATCTGGCACGGTTTTCCCCCTACCATCTTTGTCAAATTGAACACAGTGGTACCCAGCTGGCTTCTGTGGTAATAGCTAGAATGCATTTGTTAGGTTTCCTACTACAATATGATCTGGTGAGGGTTTTTTGAAAATTTAACAAAAATTATAAAGGTGTCAAATACTCTATTAATCCTAATCCTATGCTGGGAGCGGAGGAATGAACTGGTGTTCATGAAGCCTTTCCTGCCATCTCATTTCCTTGCAGCATAGCCTTCTTCTTTACTTATTTATTGGTGGGGGCCTTTCCTTATCCTTACTGATTTGAAATCCAATCCTTTCTAATTTTATATCTATAAAATCAAAATATTAAGTTTTGGTAAGTGCTGCACCTAGTCTTCTCTCATTTTCAAAAACAATAGCTGGTAACCAACAAGTTGCTTAAGGGTATCCATGCACTGCTAAACCTTGTGGTTTCTCTGTGCCTGGATGTTCCAGACGCTTCTAGCTAACCACAGACAGCTGTTTGCAGAATCTTTTCCAACACTGTATGAGGCGGTTTTAGCTCATCACGTAGCCTTCTGCTAGTTGGCTTTTACTCATGTCAAGTTGAAAACCTATGGTTTACTGCTTAATATGCAGCCTTTCAATACCTATCGATATTAACTTAATTTATAATTTAATACCTGCCAACATAGAACCTGTCTGCTCAGAGATCGGCACTGATTGCTGATTTGTTACTGAGCAGGGTTCATGTTGGGTTTTATGAGATAAAAACAACTGTAGTTCCACCTCTTCTTGTTGTTGTTATGTGCCTTCAAGTCGACTACGACTTATGGCGACCCTATGAATCAGTGACCTCCACGTGCATCTGTCATGGACCACCCTGTTCAGGTCTTGTACATTCAGGTCTGTGCCTTCCTTTATGGAATCAATCCAACTCTTGTTTGGCATTCCTCTTTTTCTACTCCCTTCTGTTTTTCCCAACATTATTGTCTTTTCTAGTGAATCATGCCTCCTCATGATGTGTCCAAAGTAGGATAACCTCAGTTTCATCATTTTAGCTTCTAGTGATAGTTGTGGTTTAATCTGTTCTAACAGCAAAATACTTGTCTTTTTCACAGTCCATGGTGTGCGCAAAGCTCTCCTCCAACACCACATTTTAAACAAGTTGATTTTTCTCTTATCTGCTTTTTTCAGAATACCATGGTCTGAATGAATCTGACTTTAGTGTGTAGTGATACACCTTGGCATTTGAGGACCTTTTCTAGTTCTCTCATAGCTGCCCTCCCCAGATTTCTTGACTATTGTCTCCATATTAGTTAATGACTGTGCCAAAGTATTGATAATCCTTGACAAGTAAAATTGGCGAAGCAGAATTGAGAATTAAACAGCTCACCTTCCCAGCACCAGCTGAATAAAGAAACAGTCTTCTTTAGCAAAAAAAGTAGTAGACTTTACCCACAGTGGAAGCTGGCACAGGAGGGATGTGGAGAGCCAGCAGCAGTGGTTCCTGTGGCAGCTGCCACAGCAGCATCACCATCTCTGGGGAGCCATGGAACATGTGGAACCTGCGGGAGATGGGAGAGGGAGGAACAACCATCACTATGAAGCCAACACCACATCCCAGAGACACGCCGAGGTGCCTGCCTCAGCATGTCTTGAGTGCCCACGGTTTTAGGGAAGCCCCTCCAGGTGATGGTAGCCACGTGCAACTCACTGCCTGGGGGCAGGCCCAGTTGGAGGGGTGGTCCTAAAGTGGTGCCAGCATGGGGATCGTCAGGTGGGCAATGGGCACCTAGGCGTGGCTTCTGTGGGTTGGGCAGGCACTGCCAGTGGGAGGGGCTATGGAACTTCCATAGCTACGTCCTGGTGCAGAGATCCCCCCTCGGGCTCTCAGGCATGGGGCACCATCTCTGGGGAGCCTAAATTATTCTGCTTCCAGTGTAAGAGGCTGAGTGCTCAGGAGCAGCCCGGGGGCTCCACACGTTTTTTCAAGCTGCCAGGACCACCAAAGCTGCTGCAACCTTGGCAGCTATTTGCCAATATTCCACAAACCTTTCAATACAATGTTCTTTAAAGATTGTGTGCTTCTCCTTTCCAGAAATAATAATAATTAAAAACCTACCAAAGTTAAAAGCATATAATACATAAATGATAAATATAGACAAATATAATTAAAAATTGTAGACATAATTAAAAATGACTAATTTAAAATAGCATTGGAAATAGAAATGGAGCATACATCTCCCAATTTTTGTTCTGAAGTGACACACAGATATTTATCTTGCAACAAAGGTTGGTCTCTTCCCACTCTACCCCATAGAAACATAAAGATATCATGGATATCAGCTCTTCTGATTGATGCTGCCCAGGAATGGTCCTTAAAAATGTGACACATTGTTTTCATTAAATGGAGGAAGGCAGCCGGACACCCCTGTTTTATCATTTCATTATATGCAGTTGGGCTAATAAGGAGTACTGCCAGATCCTGTCCTTCTTGTTTGCCATCCAGGAGATCAACCAGGATCCCAGGATCCTACCCAACATTACTCTCAGTTACGACATCTATGAGACCTATTTCAATGCAAGGATGACCTCCGATGCCATGCTAGACTTCTTTGCTGGTGGAGAAAACAACATTCCAAACTACCGTTGTGGAAGATGGAAGTACCTGTTGGCTGTCCTTGAAGGAACGAATTCTGAAATTTCCAACCAGATTTCAATCATGTCTGGCCTTTACAAAATCCCACAGGTAGGAACAGGAGGGGAGAGGAGTCAAACTGCACATAATCTTATTATGCTGATAACAGACAACAGATCAAGGAATGTAACATATCAAGCAACTTCTCGAGAGATAGGTCCAAAAGATTAAGGAGGAAACTCAATGATAACCTGGCAATCTTTTTAACATTAAGTCAGTTAAAATAATTGCTTGTAAAAGGAACTCATTATATATGCTCTTGTGCAAAAAATCTTAAAGCATCTAGGGAATGGTGGTGGTGAATGAAATGCATAGTCATAGTCTCAGGCCTCGAGAGGTCTGCCGCACATACAGTTTAGGGCATAGCGCATGATGATATATATGCATGTTCTGAATTACAGTTAGTAAATGAACTGAAAACATATTTATTGTTATCAACAAGTTTTATGAATTCTTTAGCTATAAGCTCCCTTGGCAACAAGAACAATGCCCACAAGTAAAGTGATATCCTTAGGATGAGATATTCTGTGGATCAAGTCATTATGGAGCAATCTGGTCCATCTAAGAGCAATCTAAGATGTTCCCCAGATCCCTGTAAATGGAACCTTACCACCACCAGATGTTCTCCCAATGAGCAACACTCAAAGGGAGGAAGGAAATGAGGGGAAAGGAAATGGGTCTTTAGGACCCCAGAAACAGGGCAGAGGAGAGTAGGGAATGAGAGAGAAGCAGGGAAAGGAAGACTTTGCAGTTAACAGATAATGGGAATGAGCTCCGGGGACTGGAGCTTTTGCCTTCCCTTCCCCTCTTGTGCAGGCTCTCCAGTGAGAGTCTGCCAGGCCCATGAGGGAGGTGTGTGGGCTACCACCACTGTCTTTCTACCTCTCTCTCCTCCTTCCAGGTGCAGCTCTAGGTTTGGCACCCTCCTCAGCACCATCAGACATCAGCAGTGGGGGGTGCAAGGGCTCAATCTGCTGCTCCCCTCAAAGCCTCCTGAGGTCTCACCTTGCCTCATGGCACGGCTGGCCCAGTCTTTTCCTCAGACTCATCTTTTATAAACACAGGTTTAGATATTTGTGCTTCTCTAATTTTTATACATCAGGGTCTATGGAACTCCCTGCCACAATAATTCAGAGTTCCTCAATGTGACCCTTTTCCGTTGCCACAAATTCCCTTAAAATGCCTTTAAAGCCTCCTAGTAGCTTCGTAGAATAGGATTACGTGTGAGATGGACACCAGCACTGGAGACAGGATAAACTATTGACTATCTTGTACATAAGGAGATACTGAGGACTCCAAAGCAAATCTTACATGTGCCTTGATGACAGTTCCTAAGGACTCTATTGCTAACTCCAGCCTCTCCTTAACTGGCCACCTCCCAATCCAGTCCAGGTCCTGGAGACAATCTGCTTCGGGCCTCAAAGCTTCTCCAGTTGAACTTCTGACTGCTTGGGCAGTCCAGTTGATTTTAAAAATGTGCAGCCTTCTTCTAGTAAGGCCTTTATACACAGCAGCCTTTTAGAACTACTCAATCAGTGGCTCCTTTTTTCTGACATTCACTACAAATTAAGACACTGGGAATGAATGGCTTAATATTCAGGTCTTGGCTGTCCACTTCCCCCCAGTTTATTCTAGCCTTTGCCTCACATCTTCCTCATCAACTTAAAACAAAATTAAAACAGCTTTAAAAACATATTAAAACAAAACAGCTTTAAAAACATCTATTTAAAAAAGCTTTAAAAAGATCTTAAAAAGCAATTCCAACACAGACACAGACTGGGATAAGATCGGTACTTAAAAGGCTTGTGGAAGGTCTTCAGTAGGCTCTGAAAAGATAACAGAGATGGTGCCTGACTAATATTTAAGGGGAGGTAATTCCAAGGGGTACATGCCACTGCACTAAAGGTTCACTTCCTATGCTGTGCTGAATGGACCTCCTGATAAGATGGTATCTGTAGGGGGCCCTCACCTGCAGAGTACAGTGATCAACTGGGTATATAAGGGGTAAGATGACCTTTCAGGTATTCTGGTCCCAAGCTGCATAGGGCTTTCTACACCAAAACCAAAACCTAGAACTTGGCCTCATAGCTAATAGGCAGCCAGTGTAAAACTTTCAGCAGCAGGCTGATACTCTGCCCCAGTGAGCAGTTGCACCCCCACATTTTGCACCAGCTGCAGCTTCCAGACCAATCTCAAGGGCAGCCCCACATAGAGCACATTACAGTAATCCAGCCTGGAGGTTACTAGTGCATGGACAACAGTGATCAGGCTATCCCAGTCCAGAAATGGCTGCAGCTATCTTGCCAGCCAAAGCTGGTAAAAGGCACTCCTAGCCATTGAGGTCACCTGGGCCTCTAGTGACAAAGATGGATCCAGGAACACCCTGAGACTAGGAGCCTTTCTTTCAAAGGGAGTATGACCCCATTCAAAGCACTCAACTGACCTATTATCTGAACTCAGGACCACCAACCCACAATACCTCCTTCTTGCTAGGATTCAGACTCAGTTTATTGGCCCTCATTCAGACCACCACCGAGTCCAGGAAGCGGTCTAGGGCTTGCACGGCCTCTCCTGATTCAGATGTTAGAGAAATAGAGCTGGGTATCATCAGTGTATTGGTGACACCTCACCCCAAATCTCCTGATGACAGCTCACAAAGGATTAATACAGATGTTAAACAACATGGGGGACAAGATGGCACCCTGCGGCACCCTGCGGCACCCCACAGCACAACTGCCAGGGGATTGAAAGACATCCACCCAATGCTATTCTCTGAAAATGACCCTGCAGGTGGGATTGGCACCACCGTAAAACAGTGCCTCTGATACCCATCTCACCAAGTCGGCCCAGAAGGATACAATGGTCAATGCTATCAAAAACCACTGAGAGATCAAATAAGAGTAACAGGCTCGCACTCCCCCTGTCCTTCTCCCGATAAAGGTCATCCATCAGGGTGACCGAGGCCCATTCGGTCCCATAATCAGGCCAGATGCCTGATTGGAATGGGTCAAGATAATCTGTTTCACGCAAGAGTACTTTCCCAAATGACAGTTATTTCTCCCAGCTGATTGTTAACTTTTTTGCCCTTACTTCACTGACTAGAAACTCCAGATTAATCAGAATGAATTTCCCAGGACAGTCATAACGATTTTACCAGATTCATGCCCCATCTATACTTAAAACAATGCCCTCTCTCTCCTTCTTCCCACTTTCAGAGCTGGTCTCTAAACAGCTGCTACCACATAGGCCTGTTCAACACAGTAACAGAACAAGTTTTCAGACTTGGACACTTACACTCTGACATCAACAGAGGTCATAGAAATCTATTTTTCAAAACACAAAACATAGACAGGCAGTCACAACCAATCTCTTCCTTTCCTCACTAGGTCAGTTTTGGTTTTGATACGCATATTTTTAGTGATCAAACCCAGTTTCCTTTTGTCTACCGGATGATCCCAAAGGAAGAATCCCAGTACTTGGGGATTATCACGTTGCTCCTGCATTTTGGATGGACGTGGGTTGGGCTCTTTGCTCCAGACAATGACAACGGAGAGAGGTTCATGAGTGCCATTTCACCTCCAATGATTAGCACTGGGATTTGTGTTGCTTTCTCAGAAAGAATAGAACCAAGGGCTCTATACCAAATGTCTTTACAGAGTGAACCACCTGCCACGTGGAGAAAAGCCAATGTATTTGTTTACTATGGGGACTCTGAAGACCACTTTGGTCCAATCCACACGATACAAGAAATGCTTGGAAAGGTACAAACTGGGGCAAAAGTCTGGATCACAGCATTTTTTCAGGGCATCCACACTGCCTTGTTTTATAGTACTAAGGACTGTCTGGATATCCATGGTTCTTTGTCTTTTGTAATGAAGACTCCCCGAAGGACAAAACATGACCACTACGACTCATTTGCTTCTCTGCAGTTCTGGAGTTCAGCATTCAAATGTTCATGTTCAAAAGATGTGACGCCTGAGGAAGGCTGGACAAGATGCACAGAGAAGGAGAAGCTGGAGACTTTGCCCCAAGAGGAGCTTGAGAGAGCCTGGTCTCAAGACAGCTACAGCACTTACAAGAGTGTCCACCTCGTGGCTCAGGCTTTAAGTGCTGCATATTCATCCAGATCAAAACGGATTTTGATGGCAAGTGAAGAAAGTGGGTTGGGACTTCAAAGTCTGCAGCCATGGCAGGTATTTCCTTTTTGGTCTTTTGCAACACCACTGCCATCTGAAATTCTTTCTAGAGCCAGTATTTATTGTATTTTATCTCATTTTATCTTCAAGAATAACTGTTAGCTGAGAAGGAATTTATAAATCTGTAATAATACTCGTAATAATACTCTTGAATATCCTTATCCTACATCCAGATTCAGTCCTAATCCTGGTTCTAGTCACATCATCACATGTGTTCCTTTAGGCAGGGGAAATCTCAGTGGCTCCTTCCGTCCCTTTCTTCCTCCTAGCTCACCTGCAGTCGTAGATACCATGAGGGTCCACTGTGGTACTGTGATGGCTGGTGGCTGCGTGTCAGTGGGGCAGTGGAAACTGCTCTGGGAGCTGTCCATTTGCCAAACCTATTTTGACACTGGATTTTGCCTTTTTAAAAAAGTGGTTTAATCTCATGTAGACTGAACTGCTAGTGATGACGCTTGTTCCATCTGCCTGCTATTCCTGTGTGTGGGTTGGAAAGTCCCATATTAATTCATGATCAATAGATTTGTTCATGTTCAATTTATTCTCCAACTTGGCAAAAGATGGTAGCTTAACTTTCCATCCGTCAATCCATCTGTCCATCCATCCATCGCAAGCATGGCAAAGATTACATGCAAAGAGTTCACATTCTCTAACGTGGCACAAGGTGGTAGCCAACCCTTCTAATTGACCGAGACACCAATCCACCTCCCAGCAAATGCGGGAAAGATTGGTTCACATGTCAAAGATGTCACATCCTCATCTGAATGTGAAATCAAGTCCACGTGCCAGGGCAGGTATGGGTCTAATGTACCTCCGTGCCAGCATGCTGCATAGACTACGGAAGAAATTCCCAAGGAGCTCAGTTTCACTGCTCTCAGTGTCCCTCCACATTTACATTTGGATTCAGAGATGTGTGTGTGTGTGTGCGTCAAAAGATTTCTAGTCCCTTGAGCATCTCTTACGTCTTCATGATGACAGACTTGAAGAGGGGGAAACTTGGAAAAACCTCTTCCAAATCTCTTCCCCTTCCCCCTTCAAGTCTTCTGTCATGGAGAATTGAAAGGAGCATGCAGGGAGACATGGGAAAGGCTTTAAGACACCCCCTGCTCTCACATTTGAGCAAACGGGAGTGCAGACACTCTCTTAAAGCCTTTGCAAAAGCCTCTTCGATGTAGCATGTGCATACCAGTTGCTAAACCCTCTCCTCTTGCCCAACTGCTGATGTCACTAGGGGTGAAAATGGCCTCGGGGCCATATGGGACACCTTGAAGGGCCATGATTGACCTGGAGGCCAGAGATAACCAATCCGTCCCCTATGTTAATTTTGCCTGGTCTCAAAGTCTCTAATCAACCTGGCCAAGTTCAAGATGCTAATCTTGGTCTACAAAGCCTTATACAGCTTGGGACCAGAATACCTGAAAGACTATCTTACTCCTTATATACCCAGTCGATCACTGCGCTCTGCAGATACCATCTTATTAGGGGGTCCATAGAGGAAACCGACCTTTAGTGTGGCGGCACCTACCCTGTGGAATTCCCTTCCCTTAAATATTAGAGAGGCGCCATCTCTGTTATCTTTTTGGCGCCTGTTGAAGACCTTCCTCTTTCAACAAGCCTTTTAAGTTGAGACCTTATCCCAGTCTGCGTCTGTGTTCAAATTGCTTTTAATATTTTTTAAACCTCTTTTTAAAAAATATGTTTTTAACCTTCCCCCCCAGATATAACTTGAAAACTTTTTAAAAAATGTTTTTAAAGATGTTTTGTTTTAATGTTTTAAAGTGTTTTTAGTGCTTTTGTTTGCTGCCCTAGGCTCCATCTGGGAGGAAGGGCGAGATATAAATCAAATAAACAAACAAAGAAACAAACCATCTCCACATGTGAGTTGCATGCTCCTTTGGACTCTGGGCCTGAGGTGCTCCACACCTTTTTTACATTGTACCCTCAGTGTCTGTGAGTGCAAAAGGACAGAAGTTTAATGCAACCCTCAGATCATGTTTTCTAAATGCTGGCGTTCTCTCTGTCACTCTAGTTTCACACGTTCTTAAGAGAAATCCGCTTTTCAAATTCTTCCATGGGCGGACTGGGTTTTGACGAGAAAGGGGAGCTGACAGACAACTTTGATATCATGAACTGGGTCCTATTTCCTAATCAATCCAATGGCATTGTGAAAGTTGGGAGCGTTGAGGGACGGACATCCTCCAGCATAAAGTTCACCATTAGCCCGGAAGCCATTGTGTGGCCTGGGATGTTTAACACGGTAGGAACATAGGACGGTGCCTAATATTACTGGTCCACCGAGTTCAGTATTATCTTCAGCAACTGATGGTGGCTCTTTGGGCTTTCATGCAGGGGACACTCCCAGCCCTACCTGGAGATGTCAGGGCTGCCCCTGGGACCTCCTGTGTGCTCAACCACTAAACTGCAGCCCTTCTGCGCTATGGAAAATAGGAAATGTGTCATGGCATTCTCTTGCTGTGACATCAGTTAAGCTCTGATAATTTGTCCATCAATACTGGCCCCAGGTTTGGGCGCCCACTAACCCTAACCCTTTGTGGGTTCCTCACAGGATGAGCTACCTTCTTCCTCACTCATTTTGACCCTGCTTCTTTGCTTGCCCTCTCCATTTGAACCCAATCCACCATCCACCCAGGCAGAGAGGGCCAAAGAGAGGAGGGGGACTTCTGAGAGCTTCAATTCCTCTCCTGATTCAAACCTAAAGCCAGTTTCCCGATACTAGTCCCCAGTTAACAGTCATCAACTCTGCACTGAGGCCTATATTTGCAGTTATCAGTCAGATCCACAGCCTTTCTCCTCTGAAGTCCCTCAGGCTTCTCTCATGACTACTGCTGCAGTCCTCATCCTGGTCCAGCAACCTGTCACCTCAGGTTCTCAGCAAACCTGCTAACCCTTGGCTGTAGAACTCTTCTCAAGGCTGCCTCTCAAGTCACCAACTTTTCCCCACAAACGTTCACAGCTCTAGCCAGTGATTCCAGCTCTTGCCTTTCTCAGGCTTTCCAAACCTGAGACTGACTGAGTCTTCCTGGTTCATTTAGAGGACCAAACTCTCTTTGTAGTTGTCCCCCCCTTCTTTCAGCCAGAAAGCCTGGTTGAAGGCCCCACTAGCCAATACATTCAATTTTGAATCTATATACTGCTGATATTCTGTATCTCCGCAGCTCCCAGCAGAAAGGCATGGCAGTCTACAGGTAATTAACCCTTTACATTCAACCATGTGTAGATCCCATTATACATGTTAAAATAAAATTTTATCTGGAAAACAAGATGACTGTTCCACAATCAATCAATCAATCAATCAATCTTTATTTGCAGCCAAAGACCTATACAACAAGATTAGATACAGAAAAGGAAAATTATAAAATATATAATTAAAATTCCAGCTTAACAAGAAACTAAAACTCTTCAAGGTTAAAAGAAAAATCAGACATAAGGTTGTGTTGGTCAGGATACAAGGTTAGTTCGTTTAATTTGGGCTGCATAGATGAATTTGGCTACAGCAATTGTAAGATTCCTGTTTGTACCGTTTAAAAGCTGTTCTATCATCCTCACAGGGGGGCTGTTAAGAGACCGATTGTTGTGGGGGTAAAGGAATTTAGACCGTTCAGAAGAGTATATTGGGCATGCAAGAAGGACATGATACAGAGATTCTATCTCTCCCACCCTACAGGGACAGGTCCTTTGTGCATGCGGTATCCCCCGAAATCTCCCTTCCAATACTGCTGAGTTAAGGCAGTTAAATTTCGCCTTAGAAAAGGCATGTCGAAATTTAGGAATAGTTAAAAAAATCTAAATAGTAAGCATGCGAATTTATGTTGAAGCTCAAGTTATGGAAGAGCGGAGAGCATATTTTGGTTGCTGCTGTAATTGTACTTTGTCTATCTATGTCTTTAAGTCTGTTTCCGATAAGATGGATGGCCGTTGATGGCTGAGTTGAACATAACTGTTCTAACGAGTATCCTAGTCTAGGGAGCTTGGAATGAAAAGTTTTCAACCAGTTAGAAGTGTATGTATCTTCCCAGAAGCCTTTTAGGTATCCATTTACGAGGCCAAAGGAAAGTTTAGTCCAAAATTTCAATGCGTACGACCATGCAAAGCATTCGATCGAGTTTAGTCCGGCTTCAAGTCTAAGGGCGGCACTTGGGACGCACCTAGGTACTCCGAAAAGGTGACGTAAAAAGATAGAAAGAACCGCCTCTACTGAGATATTGAAGGCAGCGATCCAGATTGGAACACCAAACAAAAGTTGGGGGATTACCTTTGTTCTAAAGATCTGAATGGCTGCTGGGATAAACTGCCCTCCTTTGATGTAGTAATAGCGTAAGATAGATTTCATTGTTGTGCGGGCCGAAGCAACCGCCGCTTGGATATGTGAAGACCAAGAAAGGGAAGAGTGGAAAATAATGCCTAAGTACTTATAACTTTTAACCTGTTCAATTTTTTGGCCGTTTACTGTCCACTCTTCAGCCGGAGAACAATTTGAAAAGACGAATATTTTGGTTTTGGAGTAGTTTATTTGGAGCTGATGATCAGAACAGTAGTTCATAAAGACGCGAAGTAAACATTTAAGGCCAATTTGAGTAAATGCCAAAAGAGCATCATCATCTGCGTAAAGCAGTATGGGGAATCTAAATTCACCTATTTTAGGGCTTTTACACTCTGGCCCTAAGGACATGATGGAATCTTCTAAAGCTCGATGTGACAAATTTGCGAAGCACTTCCAGAATAAAATCTCTTGCATTCGTCAGGACTTAGACTCCAAAGTTAGAGCAATGAAATCAACTGAGGTCTCCGGAGCACATTCTGGTCATATTTTGTTGGATGAGTTTCAATTGGTACAGCTTGAGGACGTTGACAAGGTGCTTGGACAGGTGCATGCAACCACTTCTGTATTAGATCCTTGCCCCTCTTGGCTAATAAAAGCTAGCAGGGATGGCACTGCCGCCTGGGCCAGGGAAGTGATTAATGCCTCACTAGGTGAGGGAGTGGTCCCGCACTGCCTTAAGGCAGCGGTGGTGAGACCGCTTCTGAAAAAATCTTCCCTGGACCCAGATAATGTGAATAACTATAGGCTGGTAGCAAATGTGCCATTCCTGGGCAAGGTCCTGGAGAGGGTGGTTGCATCCCAGCTCCAGGCTCTCTTGGATGAGACCGATTATCTGGATCCATTTCAATCGGGTTTTAGGCCCGGTTTTGGTACGGAGACAGCCTTGGTCGCCCTGTATGATGACCTGTGTTGAGAGAAAGACAGAGGGAGTGTAACTCTGTTGATTCTCCTTGATCTCTCAGCGGCTTTCGATACCATCGACCATGGTATCCTTCTGGGGAGGCTGGCGGATTTGGGAGTTGGAGGTACTGCTTGGCAGTGGTTCCGCTCCTATCTGGCAGGTCGTCTCCAGAAAGTAGTGCTTGGGGAGCACTACTCGATACCCTGGGCGCTCCCATATGGAGTTCCGCAGGGATCAGTTCTGTCCCCCATGCTCTTTAACATCTATATGAAGCCGCTGGGGACGGTCATCAGGAGTTTTGGAGTGCGTTCTCATCAGTATGCTGATGATACGCAGCTCTACTTCTCCTTTTCATCTTCCTCAGGTGAGGCTGTCAAGGTCCTAAACCGGTGTTTGGCTGCGATAATGGACTGGATGAGAGTGAACAAATTGAAGCTCAATCCAGACAAGACTGAGATGCTGTTAGTAAATGGATCCCCTGACCAGTTGGATGTTCGACCTGTTCTGGATGAGGTTACACTCCCCCTGAAGGAGCAGGTGCGTAGCTTGGGAGTCCTTTTGGACCCGTCCTTGTCACTTGAGGCGCAGGTGGCCTCGGTGGCACGGAGTGCTTTTTACCAACTTAGGCTGGTGGCCCAGCTACGCCCGTATCTGGACAGGGAACATCTTGCTTCAGTTGTCCATGCTCTGGTAACCTCAAGGTTGGACTATTGCAATGCACTATACGTGGGGCTGCCCTTGAAGACGGTTCAGAAACTGCAGCTTGTGCAGAATTCAGCGGCCAGATTAATAACTGGGACCAAGCTGTCGGAACATGTGACACCAATTCTGGCCGGCTTGCACTGGCTGCCTATATGTTTCCGGGCCCAATTCAAGGTGCTGGTTTTGACCTATAAAGCCTTACACGGCACGGGCCCACAATACCTGGTGGAACGTCTCTCCCGATATGAACCTACCCGGGCACTACGCTCAACATCGAAGGCCCTCCTCCGGGTGCCTACTCAGAAAGATGCCCGGAAGGTGACCAGAAGAAAGAGGGCCTTCTCGGTAGCGGCCCCCGAACTATGGAACACCCTTCCTGACGAGGTATGCCTGGCGCCTACTTTACTATCTTTTCGGTGCCAGGTGAAAACCTTCCTCTTTGCCCAGGCATTTTAATATTTTTAATATCTTAGTATTTTAGTATTTTAATATTTGTATCTAATGTTGTTTATGTTAGTTATATGTCTGGTCTGTTTGTCTAACTGTTGTGTCAAGGATTAGGTGTTTTTAAAAATGAAATGTAATTATATATTTTCATTGGTTGTACACCGCCCAGAGAGCTTTGCTATGGGCGGTATAAAAATCGAATAAAATAATAATAATAAATAATAATAATAATAATAATAATTTTAGGCGAATGTAGGTTTGGCCGTTTACTGTCCACTCTTCAGCCGGAGAACGATTTGAAAAGACTAATATTTTGGTTTTGGAGTAGTTTATTTGGAGCTGATACATCTTGACCCCAGGTCGTTTACGAAGAGATTAAAGAGTAGGGGCGCCAATACACAGCCCTGTCTGACACCTTCAGTAGTGGAGATCGACCTGGTCAGGTCCCCATTAGTACCACAGCGTATTCGCTCAGAGGTCTCCTGATGAAGGGAATAAATTAGGAAAAGCAATCTCTTATCTATTGATAATTTTGCCAGTTTATCCCATAAAATGTCCCTGGGAATAGAGTCAAAGGCGGACTTTAAGTCCACAAAGGCAACATGGAGGGCTTTTCCCATATGGTTCTTATATTTTTCGGCCAAGTGGTGAAGGAGGAGGCAGTGATCCAAGGTTGATCTATCGCTCCTGAATCCTGCCTGCTCAGGTCCCAATATATTTTCTTCCTCCATCCAGACACTCAGTTTGCTTTTCAAATAACTGGCATACAATTTCCCTACTATTGACAGAAGGCTAATAGGCCTGTAGCTGGCTGGCTCATCCCTTGGGCCTTTTTTGTAAATGGGGATAACAATGGCTTCACGCCAGGCCTCAGGAGAGCGTCCCGTGTTGTTAACCAGGGTGAATAAATTAGCTAACATGGGGACCCACCAGTCTAGATGGCTTTTCAAAAGTTCTGGGGGTATATTATCACAGCCCGGGGCTTTACCAGATTTTAAGCCACCTATTAAAGATATTATTTCACTCTGGGCAACCGGTGGCCATTTGGGAAGATTTTCAAAGTCAAAATCAAAGGGGTGTTTCGGAAACCGCTGAGTAAAACTAGCATGCATATTAGTGTTGTAATATTCAATCGGTAAAGAGCTGGAATTTTCCTGACGGTATTGTTGATACAACTTCCTCAATTGCCTCTTAGTATACAGGCATTTTTTGTCAAACCAGCAAGAGGTCCGTGTGGAGGGGGTATCTCTATGGGGTATAGCTTTGGATGCTAAAAGGGGTTTTAAGAGCTCATTCAGGGTGTCATAAGCATTTAGGGCCGTTTGGTAGCTATCCGTTTCCGTTAGTTGCTCTTGTATAGCTAAAGCTATATCGGAGGAGAAGAAAATGGCCAACGTAGAAGCCACTTGAGGTGACCAGAGGGTTCTCCTGTGTGTGAAATAAACTGCGTTACTCCTTGGTCACATGAGTCTTCTCTTTTAGTTGCACTATAAGGGAAAGGGGAAGATGATCGCTGTCTAGTCTTTTCTCTACTGAAAATTCCACTGTTTGATGTAAAAGCTGATGTGAAATTATTGCGTAATCTATAACGCTACTTCCTCTGCCAGAAATGTAGTTATATTCAGCACATGAGTCCAGTGCGTTAAGGCCATTGAGGATAACTAGGTCGTGGGTTCCCTCTAGACGGGAGAGACATATGCCCGAGTAATTAATTCTGGGGTCCTTGGAAGTCCGATCGTATATTGGATAAAGGTGATTATTGTCCTCGCCCCTCCATAGATTCGATGCCAGGAGCATCTCATTATTGGATCCAGTCCTGGCATTGAGATCTCCCATGATAATTAAAGGTGTTTTGGGGTAATGCGCTTCCAATGATGTGATGTAGGATTCTAGTTCTTCCCATAGGTGATCATTAGCATCTCTACGTGAACAGGGCGGCAAATAAATATTAATCAGAAGGAAGGATGATTCGCGAAAACTCAGTATGATAGCCATTGCATGTACATTACAAGGTTGGAGGTTAATATGGTGAGCTGTTAATATGTTGGAAATTAGTATTGCCAACCCTCCTTTAGGTTTTCTTTCCGTTTGTCGGTCCTAGTATCAGGATGGCAAAAGGAGGCATAACTGTCCAAGCTCACCTCTTGAGTAGCCCAAGTCTCTTGAAGGAGAATTATATCGAAACACTTCAAATAGTTGGTTAGTTCCACATTACTTCATTTGGCTTTCTAGCCAGCTATATTCCACGCTAGAATATGGAGTGAAGAATTTGACTGTGTTGTACTACAAGGTAGGATAGGGAGTGTTAGAGGTGAATCTTTTACGGCCTCTTGTATAGATGTGACTGTTCCACATAGTCCAATAACATTTGGAAGGCAACAGGTCCCCAACTTCTGATTTACAGCTTTAAAACCTGAATTTGATTAGCACAAAACTTAAGGTACTTTTCTATTACTCAGGGTATTCAGGTGAAATATTTTATTTATATTGATCATCAGTGTGTTTACTGCTGTTGTGTTTATTGCTGTTACCCTAAGACTGAAATTTAGTCTCTTTTGCTGTTCTGCTTTTAAGTTTGTACTCTGACTTCTGTCTAGAAAGGTGGGATTGAAATGTTGAAACAAAGAGGATTCTGTGCCATGTTGTTCTGCACAAAAAATGATTCCCTGAAAAAAAAAAGGCCTGAGGTCACTTGGGGTCATTGGGACTAGAGATCCTGTTGGTTCCTTTCCAAACTCTAGGCATGTATTCCCTGGACGCAAATACTCCTAATACATTGCTCTCGATGCGCCTTATCTTTGTTTCTAGACTGTGCCTCGTTCAAGGTGAACTGAAAGCTGTCGCCCTGGATATGCCAAGGAGATTCAGGAAGGACAGCTGGTTTGCTGCTATGCTTGTGCTCCTTGTGCGGAAGGGACCATCTCCACTCAGGAAGGTGGGTGACTCCAGAGGGAAGAACAGCCTGGCTGCTGGATATGGGCAAAGGTCTACCTAGTCCAAAGTTTGTTCTCACAGTGGTCAACCAGACGCCACTATGGAAAGTCTGCAAGCAGGACATCAATACAACTGCCCCCAAAGGGATGGGGCAAATATTTGAAGCTTCCTGTACATTCATAACCGAAGACTCTCTTCCATTGCCCCGCTACCTAAAATGAGGTTGTTGGTGACTAGGCTCCCCTGGGAGATTCAACAAACAGGAGTGATGTCATTTCAGCACCATCAGAAACTGCCATGTCTCTTATAGAGCCAGTAGTAGGTCACTGTGGTCTGCGGGAGAGCTTCTCCTGCAGGTTCCATAGATATCAGAGGTTTGCTCCTGCTCACTCATCCTCATATTAGGACACAAACAAATATGCGTGAAAGAGTGTTGTGCATTAACTGAAGTCATTTTCCTTCTTCTCAGATGTAGAGAGTTGCACCATATGTCCAGAGGATCAACATCCCAACAAAGACCGAGATCAATGTATCCCCAAGAATGTCACCTACCTGTCCCATGAAGAATATTTAGGGATCGTTCTAGCTTCCTTTGCCTTCTTATTGTCCTTTACCACAGGCTTTGTGTTAGGAATCTTTGCTAAATACAAAGAAACCCCGATAGTCAAAGCCAACAACCGGGACCTATCATTCATCCTCCTCGTCTCTCTCTTGCTTTGCTTTTTATCTTCCTTCCTGTTCATCGGCCGGCCCAAGAAAGTGACTTGTCTTCTCCGACAAATGGCCTTCAGCATCATCTTCTCAGTCGCTGTGTCTTCTGTCTTGGCCAAAACCATCACTGTGGTGCTGGCCTTCCTGGCTACAAAGCCAGGGAACAGAATGAGAAAATGGCTGGGGAAGGGTTTGTCCAACTCCATTGTCATTTCCTGTTCCAGTGTCCAAGTTGTCATCTGCACCATCTGGCTGGGTGTCTCTCCACCATTCCCAGACTCAGACATCTACTCCCAGCCTGGACACATCATCCTGCAATGCAATGAAGGGTCTGTTGCCATGTTTTATAGTGCCCTTGGCTACATGGGCTTCCTGGCTGCCATTTGCTTCACGGTGGCTTTCCTAGCCAGGAAGCTGCCTGGGGCCTTCAATGAAGCCAAGCTGATCACCTTCAGCATGCTGGTCTTCTGCAGTGTTTGGATCTCCTTTGTGCCCACCTACCTGAGCACGAAGGGGATTTACATGGTAGCTGTGCAGGTCTTCTCTATCTTGGCCTCCAGTGCTGGCCTTCTGGGCTGCATCTTCATTCCCAAATGCTATATTATAGCGCTCAGGCCTGATGTGAATACAAAGGAACATCTGACGACAAAAACAAAAGATGGTGTCTGATTCTTAAACTATAATCTTATATTTTGACTACTAATGTCCAGCAGAGCTGTAATGAAACCTTTGTGCTTTTCTTTGCAATGTAGCTCCTTAGATGCTGCAAATGTACCAGATCTCTTTTTGCACTCAGTTATGAAAGAAAGTAGTCATGAATGATGGAATGTCTAGTGACCCTGGAATGATTACAGGTCCTTCGGTGTTCAAGATTTATATGCATCATTTTATCACAGCGAGATTCCCAGTGTTTATAACTCATATTTGCTCCCAGGCCAAGTTCAAGGTTCTAGTTTTGCTATACAAAGCTTTATACAGCTTGGGACCAGGATACCTGAAAGATTGTCTTACCCCTTATATACCCAGTCGATCACTGTGCTCTGCAGGTGAGGGCCTCCTGCAGATACCATCTTATCAGGAAGTCCGTTCTGTACAACAAAGGAAACGGACCTTTAGTATAATGGCACCTACCCTGTGGAATTCCCTCCCCTTAAATATTAGACAGGTGCCATCTCTGTTATCTTTTGGGAGCCTATTGAAGACCTTCCTCTTTCCACAAGCCTTTTAAGTTGCGATCTTATCCTAGTCTGCTTCTGTGCTGGAATTGCTTTTCAATATTTTTTTTTGTTTAATTTAAACCAATGTTTTTAACCTTTTTTAAAAAAAAGTCTTGAAAGCATTTTAAAGAATGTTTTCAAAGATGTTTTGTTTTAATGTATTTTAAAGTCTGTTTTTATGATGTTTAAAGTGTTTTTAGTCCTTTTGTTTGGCGCCCTGGGCTCCTGCTGGGAGGAAGGGCGGGATATAAATCAAATGATAAATAAATAAATAACATATTCCACACATGGTTCTCAAAGAAGGAGGTGGAGATCATGCATTTGTGCAGCAGAACTGGTCTTCAACCCATGATGAACATGCTAAAACTGGTTTCTGAAAAAGTGTGCTTTGCTCATTCTCAGATGTTTCACGTTCTTTGGATTAGTGACCACATGTCACAAATGGTTTTCCCCTCACCCCATTTTCTCTTTCTTTGCATGAAGGTAAAGGTGTCCCCGCACTTGTAGTGAGAGTCGTTTCCGACTCTTAGGGTGACGTCTTGCGATGTTTACTAGGCAGACCACATATATGGGGTGGGATTGCCAGTTCCTTCCCGGGCCTTTCTTTACCCCCAGCATATGCCGGGTACTCATTTTACTGAACAAGGATGGATGGAAGGCTGAGTGGACCTCGGCCCCTTTTACAGGAGATTCGACTTCCTCCTACCATTGGAATCGAGCTTTGGCTGCATTACTGCCGCTTACCACTCTGCACCACGGAGGATCTTTGCATAGCTGCATTAAAACTCTTACATTCCTATGTAGCAAGTTCCATTAGTCTGTTTTTTATCCACGTCCTTGTGCTTTCATGCAAAATGCAATTTTTTCTGCTCACGCACTTCTCAAACACATTTCCTCTTTTGTCTCTAAAATGTCGTATGATGAGCTAGAATTCCTCCATAGGGAGGCTCCATCACAGAATAGATGTGAGTTGGTGATACTAGGCTCTAAGAGTTCTGGAGACATGCTATCCTTCCCTGACCAAAATGCTCAAGGAGATCTTGAGATGGAGAATGAGATCAAGGAGGCATCCAAAAGAGGAATGCTGTAGTAATAGGTGACTTCAGCTACCCTCACATAGACACAGTGCAGGCATGTTTCTGTCTTGACAAAGAGGTGAACATTTCTAGATACCCTGATTATCGATGCCCTTCAACTGTTGATCATGGAACTGATCAGAGGGGCTTTTGAACCATTTGGGGTGAGGACAGTCTGATCACATTGAATAAATATGTAAATAGGCCATTTCCCCCTAAGTCTAATATATCACATGTGATTTGTAAAGATTAAATTGTCCCCAAATTAGGGGTTTGTTTAAAGAAAATTGAATAGGAAAATCAAGATGGTAAAACAAGTCCTTGAATTGATGGCAGCCTGTTAGGTTGATGCAATGCTTTTGAAGAGGCACCGGCAGGATGAGGTAACTTGTTGTCACAAGTCTGAAAGAACTGGGACAGAAATACCTCCAGTGGCATTGACAGCCTGGTTTGAGAGATTTGAGACAGGCAGGGGCCACGTCAGTGGGAGGTTTCCTGCTGCTGCCTTTGTTTCTGAAGCTATTGCGGCCTCCAGTTGTGCTACTCAAGGATGATGCTGAAAGCAGGAAAATCAATGAAGAAATAATGGCAGATATCCTAGCTAAATTTGAAGCTGTTGTGGCTGAGGATTGGGTGAGATCTCTACAGCCCCTGCAAAGTGAAGTCACAAGTCAGATCAAAGAGATAGCTCAGACTCTTTAGGAAGGAAAGAATCAATCAGAGTGGCAATCAAAGCCTTTCAAATGCACAGCAGGCCCTTAGAAGACAAATGGCGGACCTGGAGGATGGAGGCAGCAGAAAATATTTGTGTGAGAGGGGCCTTGAAGGCTAGAGAGCCTATGGACCTTAAGAGACTGGTTAGCATCCTGTTTTCAGGTTTAAATTTGAGAGATGTAGAGCAGGTAAATAGGGGTCTGCACCCCAAACCAACAGTCAGGCAGAGACCCAGGGACTTGATAGTTTGTTTCACAAGATATGTAGGCAAAGAAGAATGTATTATTATTAAAAAGGACCAGAAATCTAGAAAAAACTGATTTTCTCTGCCTCTGTCAGCTTTTCCAGGTCAGCCACTTTTGCCTCAAGGGAACAAACTTGTTCCCAGAGTATAAGGTGCTCATTGCAACGAGGGCACACCCGCGACTTCTCTCCAACATGCAAAACGGGAAAACCTCCACACTCCTTCTGGCTTCCAACCTGGTATTTTGGTAGTTTATTCAGTTACGATATGGAGTTGCTATATTGAGAGCCTATAGAACTTCAGCTGTCATTTACAAGCCAAGATCTTTATGAAGCCTTTATAAGCACAAGACCTAAGTGACTTAAGAAATGGCTTGACCATATCCTCTCCAGGTTATCAATAACATGGGCTAAGGGCAATGAAACAGGTTGGAGGACGGCTAGAGCTCAAGTGGAAAAAGATGTGCTGTGAGGCTGATTGGGCACAAGTAAAATATTGTAACCATGCCTACTGTGTGGCAGTGAGGGCGGCAAAGAAGGCCTCTGCCTCCATCGCATCCTCCAGTGGAGCTTTTTCTTATTGTCAGGGATCTGTTAACATCAACTCCAAGAAATGGAGTTTTAGACCCTTCGGAGGCCCACTGTGAATTGTTTGCAAGGCACTTTGAGGGTAAAGTTGCTCGCCTCCATAGCAGTCTTGATGCCCCATCCACATCTACTGTAGTCCCCAATGAGGTATCCAGTGCAATGTCTGATGCAACTTCTTGGGAACGGTTTCAGCTGATGCGGCCTGATGACGTAGACAAGGTGCTTGCGATGATGCAGCCAGCAACATGTCCTCTCAACCCTTGCCCTTCTTGGCTTATTAAAGGTTGCCAAGGGGGTTTGACCGAGTGGATCCAGGGTGTGGTTAATGCATCATTGCATGAGGGAGTTGTTCCGGCCAACCTGAAAGAGGTGGTGATCCGACTACTCCTGAAAAAGCCCACCCTGGACTCACTGGTTTGTGACAACTACCAACCGGTCGCAAATACCCCCTTCTTAGGGAAGGTGACTGGGAGGGTTGTGGTGCAGCAATTCCAAGTACTCTTGGATGAAACAGATGATCTTGACCCGTCCCAGTCTTGGTTCAGGCCTGGTTATGGGATTGAATCAGCCTTGGTCATCCTGACGGATGACCTTTATCGGGAGAAGGACAGGGGGAGTGCAACCCTGTTGTTCTTACTTGATCTCTCAGCAGCTTTTGATATCTTTGACCATGGTATCCTTCTGACCTGGTGATATGAGTATTGGAGGCACTGTTTTATCTCTGAGGTCGTTCTCAGAAAATAGCATTGGTTGACTTTCTTTCAGCCCCCTAACAGTTGTGCTGTGGGGTGCTGCAGGGTACCATCTTGTTCCCCATGCTGTTCAACATCTATATGAAGCCCTTGGGAGTGGTCATCAGGAGATTAGGGGTGAGGTGTCAGTAGTATGCTGATGATAGCCAGCTGAACATCTGAATCAGGAGATGCTGTGCAAGCCCTGAACTGCTGCCTGGACTCAGTTGTGGTCTGGATGAGGGCCAAAAGACTGAGTCTGAATCCTAGCAAGGAGGCGGCTCTGTGGGTTGGTGGTTCCTGAGCTCAGATAATTAGAGAGTTGCCTGCTTTGAAAGGAGTCATACTCCCTCTGAAAGAGCAGGTTTGTAGTCTGGGGGTGCTCCTGTTGTTAGAGACCTAGATGACCTCAGTGGCTAGGAGTGCTTTTTACCAACTTTGGCTGGTAAGACAGCTGCAGCTGTTTCTGGACCGGGATAGCCTGACCACTGTTGTCCACACACTAGTAACCTCCAGGCTGGATTACTGTAATGCGCTCTATGTGGGGCTGCCCTTGAGGTTGGTTTGGAAGCTGCAGCTGGTGCAAAATGCGGTGGCGGGACTGCTCACTGGAGCAGGGTATCGTCAAGATATCACCCCGCTGCTGAAAAAAACTGCATTGGCTTCCCATTTGCTACTGGGCCAAGTTCAAGGTTCTGGTTTTTGGTGTACACAGCCCTATACAACTTGGTACCAGGATATCTGAAAGACTGTCTTATGCCCAGAGCTTGGAAGTAACTCGTTATTTTTAATGAGTTACTTGTAATTAGTTACAATTTTAAATAATGAGTGGGTAATTCCATTACATTTGGCAAGTAACGGAACGACTAGTAATTTCCCTACTTTTCAGCTGCAACTTTAACGTTTCCACATTAGGTTGGATGTTACTTGGGGGCGGGAACAAGGGGAAGTCAGCTCCTGGCTGTGATTGGTTAACACAAGACATGTGCCTCACACTGATTGGACCTCTGCGCAGACTCTCTCTTCCCTCGTGATCTAGGAGGCACGAGGGAAGAGGTGAATAGGCAGGGCTTGCTAGCGTCTGACTCTGAGAGGAAAAAATGGACGCCGGAGGAAAAAGCCAGGGCAAGGACAATGGAGGAGAAGGCAGCAGCAGAATGGCGAAGAGCTGTGGAGGTGAGTGACGATGATTTGTGTGTGTGTGTGTGTGCCCCGGTGTGTGTGTGTGTGTGTGTGTGTGTGTGTGTGCGCGCCCCGGTGTGTGTGTTTTCAGCTGGAGTCTCTGGTTTTGGGGGGCCTCCGGCTCTCTGGCTACCACCCCTTACTCTGCGGACTCTCAGCTTCAATAATTTAAAAAAGTAAGTTTCTAGGTGGTCTAATTCCCGAGATATACACCAAAACGTCAACCGCCCCCCCGCACAACTTTTTTTTAAACAGATCCATGCTCTAGCTACAACTCCCATCAGCCCAATCCAGTGGCCATGCTGGCTGGGGCTGATGGGAGTTGTAGTTTAAAAAAGTAACTTTTCAAAGCTCTGGCTGTAACCCCGCCCTTTCATGATTGTAGCCAATGATGCCAGAGTTGTGACTTGTTGATCCAGGCATGCCTAGGCTGAACGTCAGAATATGGTGGCTTTGAGTTTTTTGCAGTTTGCGTAAGTAATATGGCTTAATGTTTTTTTTCCTCTTCTGTCCAAGAGTCAGACCCTGGGCTATGAAATATGAAAGTATTTAATCCAATATCTGCTTTTCTGGGAGTAAAGCCATTTCTGGGAGTAAAGCATGTACCTGGAGTAAACCCCATTGAACTCCATTAGGACTTGCTTTTGAGTAGACATGGTTAGGATTGTGCTGTAAATTAATGGGACTTGTGAGTAAACATAGCGCAGACTTGTGTTTTTTTAAAAAAATGAATGAAGTTTATTTATTTATTTTTATTTATTTATTATTTGATTTATATCCTGCCCTTCCTCCCAGTAGGAGTCCAGGGCGGCAAACAAAAGCACTAAAAACACTTTAAAAATCATAAAAACAGACTTTCAAATATATTAAAACAAAACATCTTTAAAAGCTTTAAAAACATTTTTTTTAAGAAAAAGTTTAAAAACATATTAAAAAGCAATTTCAACACAGACGCAGACTGGGATAAGGTCTCAACTTAAAGGACTTGTTAAAAGAACAAGTTCCTTATCACTTGAGGCTGCAGTTTTCCCTGGTTGAGTAAGCCCCATTGAATACATTGGGACTTGCTTCTGAGTAAACAAACATAGGATTGCACTATAAATATCTTTACAGGTTATATAAATAAACATATTTGATAGTCATGCTTATATAAATATTTTCATAGAATCATAGAATAGTAGAGTTGGAAGGGGCATATAAGGCCATCAAGTCCAACCCCCTGCTCAATGCAGGAATCCAAATCAAAGCATTCCCGACAGATGGCTGTCCAGCTGCCTCTTGAATGCCTCCAGTGTCGGAGATCCCACTACCACTCTAGTAATTAGTTCCATTGGTGTACAGCTCTAACAGTTAGGAAGCTTTTCCTGATGTCCAGTCGAAATCTGGCTTCTTGCAACTTGAGCCCATTATTCTGTGTCCGGCACTCTGGGATCATCGAGAAGAGATCCCGGCCCTCCTCTGTGTGGCAACCTTTCAAGTACTTGAAGAGTGCTATCATATCTTCCCTCAGTCTTCTCTTCTCCAGGTTAAATATGCCCAGTTCCTTCAGTCTCTCCTCATAGGGCGTTGTTTCCAGTCCCCTGATCATCCTTGTTGCCCTCTTTTGAACCTGTTCCAGTTTGTCTGCATCCTTTTTGAAGTGCAGAGACCAGAACTGGACACAGCACTCAAGATGAGGCCTAACCAGTGCTGAATAGAGGGGAACTAATACTTCACATGATTTGGAAACTATACTTCTGTTAATGCGACCTGATATAGCTTTTGCCTTTTTTGCAGCCACATCACATTGTTGGCTCATATTCAGCTTGTGATCAACAACAATTCCAAGATCCTTCTTGCATGTCGTACTGCTGAGCCAAGTATCCCCCATCTTATAATTGTGCATTTGGTTTCTTTTTCCTAAGTGTAGAACTTTGCATTTATCCCTGTTGAATTTCATTCTGTTGTTTTCAGCCCAATGCTTCAGCCTATCAAGGTCCCTTTGAATTTTCTTTCTGTCTTCCACAGTATTAGCTATGTCCCCCAATTTTGTATCATCTGCACATTTGATAAGTATGCTCTGTACCTCCTCATCCAAGTAGTTAATAAAAATGTTGAAGAGCACTCAGCCCAGGACCGAGCCCTGTGGTACCCCACTCATTACTTCCACCCAGTTTTGTCATGCTGTGTCCCTATAAGTATCCAATTGGATACTATGGTTGTACAATACTTTCTTTACATTTTAAGTATGCCTTGGGGTAGTCATGGTTCTCCATTGTTTTCATCCTGAGGGGCAGATAGGCTGAGAAATGATGAGTAGCCCATGGTCACCCACTACACTTTATAGCTTATTTCCATTTTGAAAAGTTAATTAAAACAATTTACATGCAGGCAAAATTTATTAAGTGGATTCACACAATATGTGTAAAGCACATCCAACTCACATTTAAAGCGCATGACTTCCCCTAAAGAATTCTGGGAAGTGTCATTTCCCCCTCACAGTTATAGTTCTCACCACTCTTAACAAACTGCAGTTCCCATGATTCTGTGGTGGGATTCATGTGCTTCAAATGGGTGTTGAATGTGCTTTAAAGGAATGGTGTGGATCTGCCCTAGGTATGATGTTCATTCAAGAGTGAATTGAAAAGAACAATTTTAAAATATACGTTATATATATATAAATATATATAAATATATATATATATACAGAAAGAAAGAAAGGAGAGATGTAAAGGGGAGTATTTCTTTAGATGTTACCCTACTTTCCATTTTTGCTTTCTATTTGCTTCTAGCCCTATTCTGTCACTGTCCAGTACACATGAAGAAGGGGCAGTAAGGGCAACTCCCAAACCTGGGTGTTGCGCCTCCAAGTTAGTTACTTAGAACTAGGTATGCCTTTCCTATCTACGATGTATTTCTATAAATGAAATAGCTTTTCTTATTTTACTAAGTCTTAAGTCTCAGTGATCTCAGTGCAGGGTAAAAGCCTGCCACAAACACACACATTGGCACACACAAGCATCATAGACTGTTGACAATCTCTGCTAATATCTATACAAATGTACATAACATGCATCACCTGAACTCACATGATCTAGAGTTACCTTAGAACTTGCAAGATTTGCAAATGAGAAGCAATAGGGTTTTATATTAGTTCTGATTGTCTATTGGGCTATCATAGGGTATGTATTTTTTGCCTTTTCTATGGCAAAAACTCCAACTTCAGTGGAATTTATGTGATGTGTTCTAATCATTTGAATTTGGCTAATGAATGCTTTATTCTTTCATCAGAACTTTAGCAGTAGTACTAAAATATTAATAAAGAGAAAAGGGAAAGAAAAAATACTTTACATACATCATTCAGCTGTATTGCTGATTATAGATATAGATATAAAAGATAAACGGCATTTTGTCAAAAGTATTTTTGTCTACATTTTATACCTCATCCTTGGTTTTCCAAGCTTGGCATGGAATGCTTCTCATACAGAATTAATTTGAAATGCTGCATATTTATTATCATAATCATCATATTCAAAATAAAAAATATATGTACCGCCTTCCAGTTGATTCCAACTTATGGTGACCCTATGAATAGGGTTTTCATGAGGCTGAGAGGCAGTGACTGGCCCAAGGTCACCCAGTGAGCTTCATGGCTATGTGGGGATTTGAACCCTAGTCTCATTTTGTTCTCACAACAACCCTGTGAGATAGTAGGTTAGACTGGCCCAGGCAGGGTTATTCAGTGAGCAAAAATGATGCAAATAGGATCTCTTTTAATTGTGCTATCTACCTGCTTACTTCCACTCTGACTGGGGCATCTTGCAGCATGGGGAAGAGATGGGGGCACATCACAGCTGAAGTTCACCCATATAGGAGCATTATCTCTTGTTTATTACAGAGACGCCTGTTGCAGGTTTTGCTGCTGAGAGCAGCAGTCAGTTAGTGCGGCCACTTGAGTCACAGCTTGTTGATCCTGAGGAGGCAAAACTAGAAAGTGAGGTACAGAAAGGAGGCCCTGTGCACGAGGAGGAGGAGGGCATGAAGCAGTGCCAGTTGCCCACAGCCACATCTGCAGAACAGCAAGTACCATGGTTTGGCTTTGAGAAAGCTTGTACATTTGTGAGCCAGAGTGGGAAAAATGTTGTGGTACGATGCAATTACTGCCTTCCAAGGATCAAAAATCTGAGATCAGCTGTTTCCTCCTCATCCAATGTGAAGAAACATTTTGAGGTAAGCCTTTGTCATGCTGGTCCTCAAAGAGTGTCCATTGTCTATTTATGTTTAAATTGTGAAGTTCCTCTTCCATTTTTTCTTGGATTCATGCTTTGTTCTTCTTCCTCAGAGGGCACACCCTGAGAAGCTGAGAGCAATTGAAGAAGCAATAAAGGCAAGGAGACGTGGCCTTCCTGAACTAATGCATGACACCCATCCTCCCAAAATGCTGAAGCAGCAGCAGACAACCCTTGAGAGGTGGGGATCTGGCAGGGAGCCTGTCACCCAGAGCAATCTCAACAGGAGAATCATTGATTTCATTGTAGAGGAGACATTACCACTTCAGACTGTGGACAAACCATCATTCATTAATCTGGTTCGCATTGGACTCCCCAAAGATCTCACCATCATATGTGCCAAGACTCTGAGAGACAGAATTGAGAAGAGAGCATGCCACATGAGATAAACTCTTGCAAACCGAATGGGTGCTGTGGCATATATAGCAACCACTGCAGATTGTTGGACCAATGGCAAGAAGAGTTACTTTGGGGTAACAGCCCACTGGATCAACCCAACTACCCTGAAACGTGAGGTCGGGGCCTTGGCTTGTAAGCATCTGAAGGGGCACCATAGATACGATGTCCTTTCAAAAGCACTGCATGATGTACATGTGCAGTACAGGATCCACAACAAAGTTATGTGCACTACTACAGACAATGGCTCCAACTTTGTGAAAGCGTCCAGAGTTTTCATGGCCAAAGAACCAGTGGAAGCTGCAGGCACCAGTGACGATGATGGTGATAACCAGGAGGAGGAGGAGGCTGAGGTGGAGTTTGTGCCTATCTGTGAGATCCTGGACACAGGACCTGAGGCAGAGGAAGAAGCTGCAGACTCAGGAGAGGATTTTGTTTTACCAGCACACCAGAGATGTGCTTGCCACACCCTCAACCTTGTGGCAACACAAGACATAGAGGCCATGCTTTCTGACTCCTCCAAAAGTAGTCTTCTTGGTCCTTTCAAGAAACAGTTTCGTTCCTTGATGGGAAAGTGCAGCAAGTTGTGGTCCAAGCAGAACCAGTCAGCCCAGTTTGCTGAGTATATCCATGCGCAATGTGGTGTGTATCTGAAGGTACCGAATAAGACCAGGTGGAATTCCACCTTTGATGCGTTGAAGCAACTACATGAGCTCCTGTCAACTGTGCCACTAAAAATGCATGCCATAATGGATCGCTGCTCCTTGTCCAGGATCACAGCTGCTGAGATTGAAGTGGTACAGGAATACACAGAGATTATGGAGCCACTAGCCCAGTCCCTAGATATCTTGCAATGGGAGAACGGCATGTTCATGGGGTATTTGCTACCAACGCTCTGCAATCTGGACCGCAAATTAGAAGGACTGGAAAACAAACCTGAGAGGTACACATACTGTTTTCAGCTGCTGAGAGGTGTGCGCGAAGCCCTAAGAAAGCGGTTTGCAGCTATCTGGGAGGACAAGAGGCTTCTTCTGGCAGCCTGCCTACACCCTCGCTTCAAACTACATTGGCTGGAATTGTGTCAGGCCACCACCCATACCAACAAGTAAGAACATTAGGGAAACCCTTTGGGTGGATTACTCCAAGGGAAATGTTGTCTCAAGGGAGGCATCAGAGGGCTTAAGGTGGTAGGCAGGGGCTGGTCCTTTTCTTCCTGGGGCTCCTCATCACAACCTTGGGTTGCTGCAGGTAATCCTTAAGGGTCTGCTGTGCTGCCCCATGAGTGTGGTGACTTGGTCACCTTCCTACCTTCCATGTCATCATCCACAGGCTCAGGCTGGACCCTGAACCAGGGGACATGACAAGCATCAGGAAATGAAGAGCAGATGATGGTTTCCTAACATATATGTGTTAACATATCCTCTCTCTTTCTTAGATACACAATGGAAGCCTTGCTGAAAGCTGAAATAAAGATGGGTGTACTTAATGAGGACAGTGATCAGTCTTCAGATAAAGACCAGGAAGGAGATGACTTAGCAGATGACTTCTTTAACTTTCTGCCCCAGGGCAAGTAGTCAGCAGTGGACACTGCTGAGGAGGAACTGGTGAGGTACCTGAGGTCTCCCAGCAGGGAAGTGTCATCACTCCATGGCTTTCCACGTGTGCTGCGGTGTTTTTTGCAGCACAACACAGGCATGCCTTCAAGCGCCGCAGTAGAACGCCTGTTCAGTACTGGTGGCAACGTAATGACTGTAAAAAGACATTCCTTGTCTGACATGCTCTTTGAGCATCTTGTTCTTTTGAGACATAACAGAAACATATTATAAAAGCATTTCAAGTGTAAAATTTGATTTCAAGAGTTGGGGTATCTTCATTGCTTGGGGGGATGTGAGATTCTGTTATGCCATTATGTTAATCTTATGGATAATTTTTTTTATTCTACTACCTCCTGTGTGTGTGTGTTTGTTTTTAATATTGTTTTAGGCTTCTTAGATGTGCAGCAGCCAAGGCCAGCACCTTGTAGGAGTTTTTTAAAAAAAGTAACTGAAATGTAATTGTAGTGATTACTTTTGAGAAAAAGTAAAGTAATCAGTTACTTTCAGAGTTATTGTAATTGTAATGGTAATTACTACTTTTTTGGACCAAGTAATTGTAAATGTAATTTATTACTTTTTAAAAGTAATCTTCCAAGCTCTGCTTATGCCTTATATGGCCAATGTTCACGGTGCTAGTCTGTTCTGCACAACATAGGAAATGGACCTTTAGTGTGGTGGCACCTACCCTGTGGAATTCCCTCCCCTTAAATATTAGGCAGACGCCGTCTCTGCTATCTTTTCAGTGCCTACTGAAGACCTTCCTCTTTCAACAAGCCTTTAACGTAGAGACTTTATTTTAGTCTGCGTCTGTGGTGGAATTGCTTTTTAATATGTTAAACTTTTATTAAAATGCTCTTTAATATTAGAAGATCTTTTGAAAGCTTTTTAAAGAAATGTTGTTAAAGATGTTTTCCTTTAATGTATTTTAAAGTTTGTTTTTATGATGTTTTAAAGTGTTTTTAGTGCTTTTGTTTGCTGCCGTGGGCTCCTGCTGGGAGGAAGGGCGAGATATAAATCAAACAATAAATAAATAAATAATAACATGAAATTAAAACTGGAGTATCCTGACTAGGATATATTTCTTAACCACATACATAAGAACATAGGAAGAGTCTTCCTGCATCAGGCCAGAGGCCCATCTAGTCCACCTTCCTGTTCTCATAGTGGCCAACTAGATGCCTGTGGGAAGCTTGCAAGCAGGATCTAAGCACAAGAGCACTCTCCACTCCTACGATTTCGGAACACTGGTTTTGAGAAGCAAACTACCTCCAACCACGGAGGCAATGCATATCCAGCGTGGCCGGTAGCCACTGATAGCTTTATACTCCATAAATTTGTCTAATCCTCTTTTGAAGCAATCCATGTTGGTGACCTTTGCTGTGGGAGCAAATTCAGTAGTTTAATTTTGCGCTTCATTAAAGACTTTCTTTTTCTCTGTCCCCTACCTTCAAACATTCCATTTCATTGGACGGCCCCAAGTTCAAACAAACAAACAAACAAATAAACAAGAGAGAGGGAGAAAACCTTCTCCTATCCAATTTCTCCACTCGGGCATAATCTGACAATCTTCTCGCATGCCCCCCCCATCAACTAGGCCCACCATGGCTGCTCTTTGCTGAACTTTGTAAAATGGGCGATTCCTCAGGCCAGGCAGGACCCAGATGGACAGGGACATCTGTGAGTTCTTGCAAACATGTTTTTCTCCTTGCAGGTTGCAGAGAAGGGGAACCTTCTTCTCCTTATAATTATGAAAATCTCTGTGATTTATTTGTCTAGTCCAGGGATTTCCCCAAAGACCCTGAGACTGAGAGCATAAACATCAGGATCACAGGCAGGATGAGGTAACATCTTGTAACGAACCTGACAGAAGAACTGGGGCATAAATACGCCTGTGCCACTGAGAACCGGGCCTGAGAGATTTGGGGCAGGCGGGGACCACGTCAGTGGGAGGTTCCCTATTGCTGCCTTTGCTTCTGAAGCTGCTGCTGGACTCCAGTTGTGCTGCTGCAGTCACTGCTGGCACAAAGGAGCCAGAATGATATTGGTGCTTCTGCTTCTGCTGATCATGCCCTATGGAGCTTGTGGGATGCTGAAAGCAAAATGCCCAGTGGATATGCTGGGGCAAACAGATCCACTGAATTATTACAGGCCAGGAGACCACCTCATTGGCGGGGTCATCGATGCAAGAAGAGCTTATTATAGACCATATGACTTTTCCCAACCCCCCTTAACCAAGATTATAGAGTAAGTGACCTTCTGCTTCCCAACCAGCACTTCTGATTTTCTGTAGTTACCAGGGACAGCCTCTCATTTACGGCCATCTCTGATAAAACACTCTCCCTCCTTTGTCCCTGTGTTGTCTTTGGAGAAAGATTTAGGGATTTAGAGGCAGCATCTGAGTGCATAGCTGGCCCCTTGGTGTCCTGCGGTTGGGGAGGGTAATTCTGAAAGAGAAGGATGGCTTTTTACCTTAACATCTGCCCTCTGTGACCTCGGTTGACTATCATCTACTAGTTCCCTAATTTTAACCACAAAGACTCCATATACATAGCCCCCATTTTCCCTTCTTGATTTGTGGTTACAAACAGTCCTCCTTTACCTCCATAGCAGATTTTACAAACAATGCTCAACTTACAAAGCATTTCTAACCAGTTTAAATGGACTTTCCCTTTGGGATTCCTGGCTCTCCCCTCTCAGAATATTGGCGGTCTGCTACGCCCTGCCCACAAAGTGTTCCTTGAGCTTAATGTTTGCCTTTTGCGGGCACCAAGTCCTTTACACACCACTGGACCTCTGTCCAAGGTTATTCTGATTTTTCTTGACTCCCACTGTGTGCCTGCTTTTATGGGCACCCATCATCCTGTCTTTGTTATTTATCATTTATGAGATCTCCTTGATTTATGACTATATGAGGAAGCCTAGACTTCAAGTCCACACTTGCTGAGCAAAATGTCATGCATTGACCAAACACTGAAGCCATCTTCCTGGAAAGTCTCTATTGTCCCTGGTTTAGCTAAGAAAACAGCAACTGTGGTTTTATGCTCAGCACATCTCCTTAGCTGGGTCTATTCCAACATCATCTGGCACGGTTTCCCCCCTACCATCTTTGTCAAATTGAACACAGTGGTACCCAGCTGGCTTCTGTGGTAATAGCTAGAATGCATTTGTTAGGTTTCCTACTACAATATGATCTGGTGAGGGTTTTTTGAAAATTTAACAAAAATTATAAAGGTGTCAAATACTCTATTAATCCTAATCCTATGCTGGGAGCGGAGGAATGAACTGGTGTTCATGAAGCCTTTCCTGCCATCTCATTTCCTTGCAGGATAACCTTCTTCTTTACTTATTTATTGGTGGGGGCCTTTCCTTATCCTTACTGATTTGAAATCCAATCCTTTCTAATTTTATATCTATAAAATCAAAATATTAAGTTTTGATAAGTGCTGCACCTAGTCTTCTCTCATTTTCAAAAACAATAGCTGGTAACCAATAAGTTGCTTAAGGGTATCCATGCACTGCTAAACATTGTGGTTTCTCTGTGTCTGGATGTCCCAGACGCTTCTAGCTAACCACAGACAGCTGTTTGCAGAATCTTTTGCAACACTGTATGAGGTGGTTTTAGCTCATCATGTAGCCTTCTGCTAGCTGACTTTTACTCATGTCAAGTTGAAAACCTATGGTTTACTGCTTAATATGCAGCCTTTCAATACCTATTGATATTAACTTAATTTATAATTTAATACCTGCCAACATAGAACCTGTCTGCTCAGAGATCGGCACTGATTGCTGATTTGTTACTGAGCAGGGTTCATGTTGGGTTTTATTAGATAAAAACAACTGTAGTTCCACCTCTTGTTGTTGTTGTTATGTGCCTTCAAGTCGACTACGACTGATGGCGACCCTATGAATCAGTGACCTCCACGTGCATCTGTCATGGACCACCCTGTTCAGGTCTTGTACTTTCAGGTCTGTGCCTTCCTTTATGGAATCAATCCAACTCTTGTTTGGCCTTCCTCTTTTTCTACTCTCTTCTGTTTTTCCCAACATTATTGTCTTTTCTAGTGAATCATGCCTCCTCATGATGTGTCCAAAGTAGGATAACCTCAGTTTCATCATTTTAGCTTCTAGTGATAGTTGTGGTTTAATCTGTTCTAACACCAAAATACTTGTCTTTTTCACAGTCCACGGTGTGCGCAAAGCTCTCCTCCAACACCACATTTTAAACGAGTTGATTTTTCTCTTATCTGCTTTTTTCAGAATACCATGGTCTCAATGAATCTGACTTTAGTGTGTAGTGATACACCTTGGCATTTGAGGACCTTTTCTAGTTCTCTCATAGCTGCCCTCCCCAGATTTCTTGACTATTGTCTCCATATTAGTTAATGACTGTGCCAAAGTATTGATAATCCTTGACAAGTAAAATTGGCGAAGCAGAATTGAGAATTAAACAGCTCACCTTCCCTGCACCAGCTGAATAAAGAAACAGTCTTCATTAGCAAAAAAAGTAGTAGTCTTTACCCACAGTGGAAGCTGGCACGGGAGGGATGTGGAGAGCCAGCAGCAATGGTTCCTGTGGCAGCTGCCACAGCAGCATCACCATCTCTGGGGAACCATGGAACATGGGGAACCTGCGGGAGATGGGAGAGGGAGGAACAACCATCACTATGAAGCCAACACCACATCCCAGAGACACGCCGAGGTGCCTGCCTCAGCATGTCTTGAGTGCCCACGGTTTTAGGGAAGCCCCTCCAGGTGATGGTAGCCACGTGCAACTCACTGCCTGGGGGCAGGCCCAGTTGGAGGGGTGGTCCTAAAGTGGTGCCAGCATGGGGATCGTCAGGTGGGCAATGGGCACCTAGGCGTGGCTTCTGTGGGTTGGGCAGGCACTGCCAGTGGGAGGGGCTATGGAACTTCCATAGCTACGTCCTGGTGCAGAGATCCCCCCTCGGGCTCTCAGGCATGGGGCGCCTGGTCCGGCTGCTCCTCAGGGACAGACTGGCACTACTCAGTGTTTTCCACCTGGAATGCTCATCTGTGCATCGCTGGGAGCTCCCTTGTGCTTGGTGGGAGGGGTCGGCTGAGGCCGCTGCACTCGGCTGCCATCAGCGGGCACCTCTAGGGCAGGTTGGACATTGGGAGCTGAAGGATGGAGGGGGGAGGGAGAGGATGGTCAGGCCTGTGCCAATGTCTCGGGCGGCCTGCCACCCTCAACCACCCACCAGCCCACTGTTGCTCATGGCCATCTGTTAGGGAACACTCCCATTCCTCAGATTGTCTCAGTTGGCAGTATTGGGGCAAAGATCTCTTCCTTTGGGGCGGGAGCCTGAGCCGTGGCCTCCTGATCTTGGCCATAGGAGAGGCAAACCAGCTGCAGTGCCGCCCCTTCCCAGCACCCGCTTCCCAGGTGCAGAGCACTGTGGGAGCATCAGCCACCACTAGCTGGTACAGGCGGGATTTTTCCTCAACATGCCAGCAGGGCTCATGCCAGCTGTGGCTGCCAGCCAGGCCATGGTCACCCACGCCAGAGTGCCTTCCACCAGCAGTCCCACAATGCCCCCGTAGGTGCCTCACATGCCTCCCACATGCAGGGTCCCAGAGGGAAGCAGAGGCCTTCCTCAGTGCTCTCAAGGCCACGGAGCCTGGCCAAAGCCAATAAGGGTGTGTGAGGAATGTGACTCTCTGCCCATTCACAGGCCGTGACTCCCATGGATCCCCTCAGGAGGCTCCCCCTCCTTCCTCAGGGTATGTCTGCGCTGACAGCCAAGGCCACTCTGGAGTGGGGGTGGTCGGAGCTGTGCTGGGGGCTGGTGTCTCATTAGGCTTCCTGGGCCTTGGAGAGCCAGCTCACTTGCCTTTCTGCTTCTCCTCATGTTCTGCCCAGGATTAGACTAGATTGCTGCAATGTCTAGGCCCAAAAGGTTAGGCACATCCGCCAGATGCAATCATAACACAGAGGCTGGCTGAGCACTACATGGGAGGGGGAGATGTTCTGCAATGCATCACAATACTGTCCTTCCTGCCTTTTCTTCTTCCATTGCAAACCCTGAGCCTTGTCAGCTCCCTCCCCCATCCATCAAGATTTGTACTCACTTCTTTCACATCTTTAACTCTTATATTTGCTGTGTTGGCTTTCCCTTGGTAACTTTGCCCTCCCCTCTCTTTGGATGCCTAAATTGTATTTCTAAATGCTCGCCTGAAGTTTTAAGTTACTGCAATGCTAGAAATTTGGGGACTGAACGAAAATTTCAACTGGGGGGGCATAATTATCATTTGAGGGGCAATGCCCTCATTTGCCCCTCTGTTGCTACAACCATGCGTTGCCAGTGCTTCCAGACTTGAAATGTGCTAGAAGTAAATAGATTTTCCTCTTTGTTCAGTAATGACACTGAAATACGACCAAAAGGCAGTGCCCACAATTGGCCTCAACCCAAAGTATCTTCCTCTAAAGTTATCCAATGTTTAGGCATTTTCATGATCATGAAACACAGTTTTCACACTTGGAAGGTGCCATAGTTTTACCCCCAACACTCTCAGGTAAGTGGGGTTAGAATCACAGCCTAAATTATTCTGCTTCCAGTGTAAGAGGCTGAGTGCTCAGGAGCAGCCCAGGGGCTCCACACGTTTTTTCAAGCTGCCAGGACCACCAAAGCTGCTGCAACCTTGGCAGCTATTTGCCAATATTCCACAAACCTTTCAATACAATGTTCTTTAAAGATTGTGTGCTTCTCCTTTCCAGAAATAATAATAATAATAATAATAACAACAACAACAACAACAACAACAACTTTATTTATACCCCGCTTTTTTTCACATTGGAACTCACAGCGACTTCCAGATAAAAAACATATACAATTAAAAACCTACCAAAGTTAAAAGCATATAATACATAAATGATAAATATAGACAAATTGTAGACATAATTAAAAATGACTCTAATTTAAAATAGCATTGGAAATAGAAATGGAGCATACATCTCCCAATTTTTGTTCTGAAGTGACACACAGATATTTATCTTGCAACAAAGGTTGGTCTCTTCCCATCCTACCCCATAGAAACATAAAGATATCATGGATATCAGCTCTTCTGATTGATGCTGCCCAGGAATGGTCCTTAAAAATGTGACACATTGTTTTCATTAAATGGAGGAAGGCAGCCGGACACCCCTGTTTTATCATTTCATTATATGCAGTTGGGCTAATAAGGAGTACTGGCAGATCCTGTCCTTCTTGTTTGCCATCCAGGAGATCAACCAGGATCCCAGGATCCTACCCAACATTACTCTCAGTTACGACATCTATGAGACCTATTTCAATGCAAGGATGACCTCCGATGCCATGCTAGACTTCTTTGCTGGTGGAGAAAACAACATTCCAAACTACCATTGTGGAAGATGGAAGTACCTGTTGGCTGTCCTTGAAGGAACGAATTCTGAAATTTCCAACCAGATTTCAATCATGTCTGGCCTTTACAAAATCCCACAGGTAGGAACAGGAGGGGAGAGGAGTCAAACTGCACATAATCTTATTATGCTGATAACAGACAACAGATCAAGGAATGTAACATATCAAGCAACTTCTCGAGAGATAGGTCCAAAAGATTAAGGAGGAAACTCAATGATAACCAGGCAATCTTTTTAACATAAAGTCAGTTAAAATAATTGCTTGTAAAAGGAACTCATTATATATGCTCTTGTGCAAAAAATCTTAAAGCATCTAGGGAATGGTGGTGGTGAATGAAATGCATAGTCATAGTCTCAGGCCTCGAGAGGTCTGCCGCACATACAGTTTAGGGCATAGCGCATGATGATATATATGCATGTTCTGAATTACAGTTAGTAAATGAACTGAAAACATATTTATTGTTATCAACAAGTTTTATGAATTCTTTAGCTATAAGCTCCCTTGGCAACAAGAACAATGCCCACAAGTAAAGTGATATCCTTAGGACGAGATATTCTGTGGATCAAGTCATTATGGAGCAATCTGGTCCATCTAAGAGCAATCTAAGATGTTCTCCAGATCCCTGTAAATGGAACCTTACCACCACCAGATGTTCTCCCAATGAGCAACACTCAAAGGGAGGAAGGAAATGAGGGGAAAGGAAATGGGTCTTTAGGACCCCAGAAACAGGGCAGAGGAGAGTAGGGAATGAGAGAGAAGCAGGGAAAGGAAGACTTTGCAGTTAACAGATAATGGGAATGAGCTCCGGGGACTGGAGCTTTTGCCTTCCCTTCCCCTCTTGTGCAGGCTCTCCAGTGAGAGTCTGCCAGGCCCATGAGGGAGGTGTGTGGGCTACCACCACTGTCTTTCTACCTCTCTCTCCTCCTTCCAGGTGCAGCTCTAGGTTTGGCACCCTCCTCAGCACCATCAGACATCAGCAGTGGGGGGTGCAAGGGCTCAATCTGCTGCTCCCCTCAAAGCCTCCTGAGGTCTCACCTTGCCTCATGGCAGGGCTGGCCCAGTCTTTTCCTCAGACTCATCTTTTATAAACACAGGTTTAGATATTTGTGCTTCTCTAATTTTTATACATCAGGGTCTATGGAACTCCCTGCCACAATAATTCAGAGTTCCTCAATGTGACCCTTTTCCGTTGCCACAAATTCCCTTAAAATGCCTTTAAAGCCTCCTAGTAGCTTCGTAGAATAGGATTACGTGTGAGATGGACACCAGCACTGGAGACAGGATAAACTATTGACTATCTTGTACATAAGGAGATACTGAGGACTCCAAAGCAAATCTTACATGTGCCTTGATGACAGTTCCTAAGGACTCTATTGCTAACTCCAGCCTCTCCTTAACTGGCCACCTCCCAATCCAGTCCAGGTCCTGGAGACAATCTGCTTCGGGCCTCAAAGCTCCTCCAGTTGAACTTCTGACTGCTTGGGCAGTCCAGTTGATTTTAAAAATGTGCAGCCTTCTTCTAGTAAGGCCTTTATACACAGCAGCCTTTCAGAACTACTCAATCAGTGGCTCCTTTTTCTGACATTCACTACAAATTAAGACACTGGGAATGAATGGCTTAATATTCAGGTCTTGGCTGTCCACTTCCCTCCAGTTTATTCTAGCCTTTGCCTCACATCTCCCTCATCAACTTAAAACAAAATTAAAACAGCTTTAAAAACATATTAAAACAAAACAGCTTTAAAAACATCTATTTAAAAAAGCTTTAAAAAGATCTTAAAAAGCAATTCCAACACAGACACAGACTGGGATAAGATCGGTACTTAAAAGGCTTGTTGAAGAAGGAAGGTCTTCAGTAGGCTCTGAAAAGATAACAGCGATGGTGCCTGACTAATATTTAAGGGGAGGTAATTCCAAGGGGTACATGCCGCTACACTGAAGGTTCACTTCCTATGCTGTGCTGAATGGACCTCCTGATAAGATGGTATCTGTAGGGGGCCCTCACCTGCAGAGTACAGTGATCAACTGGGTATATAAGGGGTAAGATGACCTTTCAGGTATTCTGGTCCCAAGCTGCATAGGGCTTTCTACACCAAAACCAAAACCTAGAACTTGGCCTCATAGCTAATAGGCAGCCAGTGTAAAACTTTCAGCAGCAGGGCGATACTCTGCCCCAGTGAACAGTTGCACCCCCACATTTTGCACCAGCTGCAGCTTCCAGACCAACCTCAAGGGCAGCCCCACATAGAGCACATTACAGTAATCCAGCCTGGAGGTTACTAGTGCGTGGACAACAGTGGTCAGGCTATCCCAGTCCAGAAATGGCTGCAGCTATCTTGCCAGCCAAAGCTGGTAAAAGGCACTCCTAGCCATTGAGGTCACCTGGGCCTCTAGTGACAAAGATGGATCCAGGAACACCCTGAGACTAGGAACCTTTCTTTCAAAGGGAGTATGACCCCATTCAAAGCACTCAACTGACCTATTATCTGAACTCAGGACCACCAACCCACAATACCTCCTTCTTGCTAGGATTCAGACTCAGTTTATTGGCCCTCATTCAGACCACCACCGAGTCCAGGAAGCGGTCTAGGGCTTGCACGGCCTCTCCTGATTCAGATGTTAGAGAAATAGAGCTGGGTATCATCAGTGTATTGGTGACACCTCACCCCAAATCTCCTGATGACAGCTCACAAAGGATTAATACAGATGTTAAACAACATGGGGGACAAGATGGCACCCTGCGGCACCCCACAGCACAACTGCCAGGGGATTGAAAGACATCCACCCAATGCTATTCTCTGAAAATGACCCTGCAGGTGGGATTGGCACCACCGTAAAACAGTGCCTCTGATACCCATCTCACCAAGTCGGCCCAGAAGGATACAATGGTCAATGCTATCAAAAACCACTGAGAGATCAAATAAGAGTAACAGGCTCGCACTCCCCCTGTCCTTCTCCCGATAAAGGTCATCCATCAGGGTGACCGAGGCCCATTCAGTCCCATAATCAGGCCAGATGCCAGATTGGAATGGGTCAAGATAATCTGTTTCACGCAAGAGTACTTTTCCAAATGACAGTTATTTCTCCCAGCTGATTGTTAACTTTCTTGCCCTTACTTCACTGACTAGAAACTCCAGATTAATCAGAATGAATTTCCCAGGACAGTCATAACGATTTTACCAGATTCATGCCCCATCTATACTTAAAACAATGTCCTCTCTCTCCTTCTTCCCACTTTCAGAGCTGGTCTCTAAACAGCTGCTACCACATAGGCCTGTTCAACACAGTAACAGAACAAGTTTTCAGACTTGGACACTTACACTCTGACGTCAACAGAGGTCATAGAAATCTATTTTTCAAAACACAAAACATAGACAGGCAGTCACAACCAATCTCTTCCTTTCCTCACTAGGTCAGTTTTGGTTTTGATACGCATATTTTTAGTGATCAAACCCAGTTTCCTTTTGTCTACCGGATGATCCCAAAGGAAGAATCCCAGTACTTGGGGATTATCACGTTGCTCCTGCATTTTGGATGGACGTGGGTTGGGCTCTTTGCTCCAGACAATGACAACGGAGAGAGGTTCATGAGTGCCATTTCACCTCCAATGATTAGCACTGGGATTTGTGTTGCTTTCTCAGAAAGAATAGAACCAAAGGCTCTATACCAAATGTCTTTACAGAGTGAACCACCTGCCACGTGGAGAAAAGCCAATGCATTTGTTTACTATGGGGACTCTGAAGACCACTTTGGCCCAATCCACACGATACAAGAAATGCTTGGAAAGGTACAAACTGGGGCAAAAGTCTGGATCACAACATTTTTTCAGGGCATCCACACTGCCTTGTTTTATAGTACTAAGGACTTTCTGGATATCCATGGTTCTTTGTCCTTTGTGATGAAGACTCCCCGAAGGACAAAACATGACAAGTATGGCTCATTTGCTTCTCTGCAGTTCTGGAGTTCAGCATTCAAATGTTCATGTTCAAAAGATGTGACGCCTGAGGAAGGCTGGACAAGATGCACAGAGAAGGAGAAGCTGGAGACTTTGCCCCAAGAGGAGCTTGAGAGAGCCTGGTCTCAAGACAGCTACAGCACTTACAAGAGTGTCCACCTCGTGGCTCAGGCTTTAAGTGCTGCATATTCATCCAGATCAAAACGGATTTTGAGGGCAAGTGAAGAAGGTGGGTTGGGACTTCAAAGTCTGCAGCCATGGCAGGTATTTCCTTTTTGGTCTTTTGCAACACCACTGCCATCTGAAATTCTTTCTAGAGCCAGTATTGATTGTATTTTATCTCATTTTGTCTTCAAGAATAACTGTTAGTTGAGAAGGAATTTATAAATCTGTAATAATACTCGTAATAATACTCTTGAAAATCCTTATCCTACATCCAGATTCAGTCCTGATCCTGGTTCTAGTCACATCATCACATGTGTTCCTTTAGGCAGGAGAAATCTCAGTGGCTCCTTCCGTCCCTTTCTTCCACCTAGCTCACCTGAAGTTGCAGATACCATGAGGGTCCACTGTGGTACTGCGATGGCTGGTGGCTGCGTGTCAGTGGGGCAGTGGAAACTGCTCTGGGAGCTGTCCATTTGCCAAACCTATTTTGACACTGGATTTTGCCTTTTTTAAAAAGTGGTTTAATCTCATGTAGACTGAACTGCTAGTGATTACGCTTGTTCCATCTGCCTGCTATTCCTGTGTGTGGTGTGGTTCCTGTGTGTGGGTTGGAAAGTCCCATATTAATTCACGATCAATAGATTTGTTCATGTTCAATTTATTCTCCAACTTGGCAAAAGATGGTAGCTTAACTTTCCATCCATCCATCCATCCATCGCAAGCGTGGCAAAGATTACATGTCAAAGAGTTCACATTCTCTAACGTGGCACAAGGTGGCAGCAAACCTTCTAATTGACCGAGACACCAATCCACCTCTCAGCAAATGCGGGAAAGATTGGTTCACATGTCAAAGATGTCACATCCTCATCTGAATGTGAAATCAAGTCCACGTGCCAGGGCAGGTATGGGTCTAATGTACCTCCGTGCCAGCATGCTGCATAGACTACGGAAGAAATTCCCAAGGAGCTCAGTTTCACTGCTCTCAGTGTCCCTCCACATTTACATTTGGATTCAGAGGTGTGTGTGTGTGTGTGAGCGCCCATGCAGATTTCCAATTCCTTAAGTCTTCATGATGACAGACTTGAAGAGGAGGGAGTCTTGGAAAAACCTCTTCCAAATCTCTTCCCCTTCCCCCTTCAAGTCTTCTGTCATGGAGAATTGAAAGGAGCATGCAGGGAGACATGGGAAAGGCTTTAAGACACCCCCCGCTCTCACATTTGAGCAAACGGGAGTGCAGACACTCTCTTAAAGCCTTTGCAAAATCCTCTTCGATGTAACATGTGCATACCAGTTGCTAAACCCTCTCCTCTTGCCCAACTGCTGATGTCACTAGGGGTGAAAATGGCCTCGGGGCCATATGGGACACCTTGAAGGGCCATGATTGACCTGGAGGCCAGAGATAACTAATCCGTCCCCTATGTTAATTTTGCCTGGTCTCAAAGTCTCTAATCAACCTGGCCAAGTTCAAGATGCTAGTCTTGGTGTACAAAGCCTTACACAGCTTGGGACCAGAATACCTGAAAGACCATCTTACTCCTTATATACCCAGTCGATCACTGCGCTCTGCAGATACCATCTTATTAGGGGGTCCATAGAGGAAACCGACCTTTAGTGTGGCGGCACCTACCCTGTGGAATTCCCTTCCCTTAAATATTAGAGAGGCGCCATCTCTGTTATCTTTTTGGCGCCTGTTGAAGACCTTCCTCTTTCAACAAGCCTTTTAAGTTGAGACCTTATCCCAGTCTGCGTCTGTGTTCAAATTGCTTTTAATATTTTTTAAACCTCTTTTTAAAAAATATGTTTTTAACCTTCCCCCCCCAGATATGACTTGAAAACTTTTTTAAAAATGTTTTTAAAGATGTTTTGTTTTAATGTTTTAAAGTGTTTTTAGCAGAGCTTGGAAAAGTCACTTTTTTGAACTACAACTCCCACCAGCCCCAGCCAGCATGGCCACTGGATTGGTCTGATGGGAGTTGTAGTTCAAAAAAGTAACTTTTCCAAGCTCTGGTTTTTAGTGCTTTTGTTTGCTGCCCTGGGCTCCATCTGGGAGGAAGGGCGAGATATAAATCAAAGAAACAAACAAAGAAACAAACCATCTCCACATGTGAGTTGCATGCTCCTTTGGACTCTGGGCCTGAGGTGCTCCACACCTTTTTTACATTGTACCCTCAGTGTCTGTGAGTGCAAAAGGACAGAAGTTTAATGCAACCCTCAGATCATGTCTTCTAAATGCTGGCGTTCTCTCTGTCACTCTAGTTTCACACGTTCTTAAGAGAAATCCGCTTTTCAAATTCTTCCATGGGCGGACTGGGTTTTGACGAGAAAGGGGAGCTGACAGACAACTTTGATATCATGAACTGGGTCCTATTTCCTAATCAATCCAATGGCATTGTGAAAGTTGGGAGCGTTGAGGGACGGACATCCTCCAGCATAAAGTTCACCATTAACCCGGAAACTATTGTGTGGCCCGGGAAGTTTAACACGGTAGGAACATAGGAAGGTGCCTGATATTACTGGTCCACCAAGTTCAGTATTATCTTCAGCAACTGATGGTGGCTCTCTGGGCTTTCATGCAGGGGACACTCCCAGCCCTACCTGGAGATGTCAGGGCTGCCCCTGGGACCTCCTGTGTGCTCAACCACTAAACTGCAGCCCTTCTGCGCTATGGAAAATAGGAAATGTGTCATGGCATTCTCTTGCTGTGACATCAGTTAAGCTCTGATAATTTGTCCATCAATACTGGCCCCAGGTTTGGGCGCCCACTAACCCTAACCCTTTGTGGGTTCCTCACAGGATGAGCTACCTTCTTCCTCACTCATTTTGACCCTGCTTCTTTGCTTGCCCTCTCCATTTGAACCCAATCCACCATCCACCCAGGCAGAGAGGGCCAAAGAGAGGAGGGGGACTTCTGAGAGCTTCAATTCCTCTCCTGATTCAAACCTAAAGCCAGTTTCCCGATACTAGTCCCCAGTTAACAGTCATCAACTCTGCACTGAGGCCTATATTTGCAGTTATCAGTCAGATCCACAGCCTTTCTCCTCTGAAGTCCCCCAGGCTTCTCTCATGACTACTGCTGCAGTCGTCATCCTGGTCCAGCAACCTGTCACCTCAGGTTCTCAGCAAACCTGCTAACCCTTGGCTGTAGAACTCTTCTCAAGGCTGCCTCTCAAGTCACCAACTTTTCCCCACAAACTTTCACAGCTCTAGCCAGTGATTCCAGCTCTTGCCTTTCTCAGGCTTTCCAAACCTGAGACTGACTACAACCTCTGAGTCTTCCTGGTTCATTTAGAGGGCCAAACTCTCTTTGTAGTTGTCCCCCCCCCTTCTTTCAGCCAGAAAGCCTGGTTGAAGGCCCCACTAGCCAATACATTCAATTTTGAATCTATATACTGCTGATATTCTGTATCTCCGCAGCTCCCAGCAGAAAGGCATGGCAGTCTACAGGTAATTAACCCTTTACATTCAACCATGTGTAGATCCCATTATACATGTTAAAAATAAAATTTTATCTGGAAAACAAGATGACTGTTCCACATAGTCCAATAACATTTGGAAGGCAACAGGTCCCCAGCTTCTGATTTACAGCTTTAAAACCTGAATTTGATTAAAACAAAACTTAAGGTACTTTTCTATTACTCAGGGTCTTCAGGTGAAATATTTTATTTATATCGATCATCAGTGTGTTTACTGCTGTCGTGTTTATTGCTGTTACCCTAAGACTGAAATTTAGTCTCTTTTGCTGTTCTGCTTTTAAGTTTGTATACTCTGACTTCTCTCTAGAAAGGTGGGATTGAAATGTTGAAACAAAGAGGATTCTCTGCCATGTTGTTCTGCACAAAAAATGATTCCCTGAAAAAAAAAAGGCCTGAGGTCACTTGGGGTCATTGGGACTAGAGATCCTGTTGGTTCCTTCCCAAACTCTAGGCATGTATTTCCTGGACGCAAACACTCCTAATACATTGCTGTTGATGCCCCTAATATTTGTTTTTAGACTGTGCCTCGTTCCAGGTGCACTGAAAGCTGTCGCCCTGGATATGCCAAGGAGATTCAGGAAGGACAGCCGGTTTGCTGCTATGCTTGTGCTCCGTGTGCGGAAGGGACCATCTCCACTCAGGAAGGTGGGTGACTCCAGAGGAAAGAACAGCCTGGCTGCTGGATATGGGCAAAGGTCTACCTAGTCCAGAGTTTGTTCTCACAGTGGTCAACCAGACGCCACTATGGAAAGTCTGCAAGCAGAACATAAGTGCAACTGCCCGCAGGGGGATGGGACAAATATTTGAGGCTTCCTGGAACATTCATAAGTGAAGGCTCTCTGCCATTGCCCCGCTACCTAAAATGAGGTTGTTGGTGACTAGGCTCCCCTGGGAGGTTCAGCAAACAGCAGTCATGTCATTCCAGTGCCATCAGAAACTGCCTTGTCCTGCTCACTCATCCTCATATTAGCACATAAACAAGTATGCATGAAAGGGTGTTGTGAATGATACTGAAGTCATTTTCCTTCTCAGATGCAGAGCATTGCACCATATGTCCAGAGGATCAACATCCCAACAAAGACCGAGATCAATGTATCCCCAAGAATGTCACCTACCTGTCCCATGAAGAATCTTTGGGGATCATCCTGGCTTCCTTTGCCCTCTTCTCGTGTTTAATAACAGGCCTTGTGTTAGGAATCTTCATTAAATACCTAGAAACTCCAATCGTCAAAGCCAACAACCGGGACCTATCATTCATCCTCCTCGTCTCTCTCTTGCTTTGCTTTTTGTCTCCCTTTCTGTTCATCGGCCGGCCCAGGAAAGTGACTTGTCTTCTCCGACAGATGGCCTTCAGCATCATCGTTTCAGTCGCTGTGTCTTCTGTCTTGGCCAAAACCATCACTGTGGTGCTGGCCTTCCTGGCCACAAAACCAGGGAACAGAATGAGAAAATGGCTGGGGAAGGGTTTGTCCAACTCCATTGTCATTTCCTGTTCCAGTGTCCAAGTTGTCATCTGCACCATCTGGCTGGGTGTCTCTCCACCATTCCCAGACTCTGACATGCACTCCCAGCCTGGACACATCATCCTGCAATGCAATGAAGGGTCTGTTGCCATGTTTTATGGTGTCCTTGGCTACATGGGCTTCCTGGCTGCTATTTGCTTCACGGTGGCTTTCCTAGCCAGGAAACTGCCTGGGGCCTTCAATGAAGCCAAGCTGATCACTTTCAGCATGCTGGTCTTCTGCAGTGTTTGGATCTCCTTTGTGCCCACCTACCTGAGCACAAAGGGGAAATACATGGTAGCCGTGCAGGTCTTCTCTATCTTGGCCTCCAGTGCTGGCCTTCTGGGCTGCATCTTCCTCCCCAAATGCTATATTATTGTACTCAGACCTGACCTGAATATGAAGGAGCATTTAACAACAAAAACGAAAGGTGGTATCTGATTCTTAAACTATAATCTTATATTTTGACTACTAATGTCCAGCAGAGCTGTAATGAAACCTTTGTGCTTTTCTTTGCAATGTAGCTCCTTAGATGCTGCAAATGTACCCGATCTCTTTTTGCACTCAGTTATGAAAGAAAGTAGTCATGAATGATGGAATGTCTAGTGACCCTGGAATGATTACAGGTCCTTCGGTGTTCAAGATTTATATGCATCATTTTATCACAGCGAGATTCCCAGTGTTTATAACTCATATTTGCTCCCAGGCCAAGTTCAAGGTTCTAGTTTTGCTATACAAAGCTTTATACAGCTTGGGACCAGGATACCTCAAAGACCGTCTTATCCCTTATATACCCAGTCAATCACTGAGCTCTGCAGGTGAGGGCCTCCTGCAGATACCATCTTATCAGGAAGTCCGTTCTGTACAACAAAGGTAACGGACCTTAGTGTGATGGCACCTACCCCGTGGAATTCCCTTCCCTTAAATATTAGACAGATGCCATCTCTGTTATCTTTTGGGAGCCTATTGAAGACCTTCCTCTTTCCACAAGCCTTTTAAGTTGAGACCTTATCCCAGTCTGCTTCTGTGTTGCTTTTCAATATGTTTTTTTTAAAAAAAATATATAAACCAATGTTTTTAACCTTTTTTTAAAAAAAAGTCTTGAAAGCATTTTAAAGAATGTTTTTAAGGATGTTTTGTTTTAATGTATTTTAAAGTCTGTTTTTATGATGTTTAAAGTGTTTTTAGTCCTTTTGATGGGCGCCCTTGGCTGCTGCTGGGAGGAAAGGCGGGATATAAATCAAATGATAAATAAATAAATAAAATATTCCATACATAGTTCTCAAAGAAGGGGGTGGAGGTCATGCATTTGTGCAGTAGAACTGGTCTTCAACCCATGATGAGCATGCTAAAACTGGTTTCTGAAAAAGTGTGCTTTGCTCAGTCTCAGATGTTTCACATTCTTTGGATTAGTGACCACATGTCACAAATGGTTTTCCCCTCACCCCATTTTCTCTTTCTTTGCATGAAGGTAAAGGTGTCCCCGCACTTGTAGTGAGAGTCGTTTCCGACTCTTAGGGTGACGTCTTGCGATGTTTACTAGGCAGACCGTATATATGGGGTGGGATTGCCAGTTCCTTCCCGGGCCTTTCTTTACCCCCCAGCGTATGCCGGGTACTCATTTTACTGACCACGGATGGATGGAAGGCTGAGTGGACCTCGGCCCCTTTTACAGGAGATTCGACTTCCTCCTACCATTGGAATCGAACTCCGGCCATGAGCAGAGCTTTGGCTGCATTACCGTCACTTACCACTCTGCACCACGGAGGATCTTTGCATAGCTGCATTAAAACTCTTACATTCCTATGTAGCAAGTTCCATTAGTCTGTTTATTATCCGCGTCCTTGTGCTTTCATGCAAAATACAATTTTTTCTGCTCACGCACTTCTCAAACACATTTCCTCTTTTGTCTCTAAAATGTCGTATGATGAGCTAGAATTCATCCATAGGGATGGCTTCCAACTTGGTATTTTGGTAGTTTATTCTGTTACGATATGGAGTTGCTATATTGAGAGCCTATAGAACTTCGGCTGTCATTTACAAACCAAGATTTTTATGAAGCCTTTATAAGCACAAGACCTAAGTGACTTTAAGAAATGGCTTGACCATATCCTCTCCAGGTTATCAATAAGCTGAAATTCAAACTGGAATATCCTGACCAGGATATATTTCTTAGCCACATACAGAAGAAAGTAAGACAAGTTCTGCTGGATCAGGTCAGCATCCTGTTCTCACAGTGGCCAACCAGATGCCTGTGGGAAACTTGCAAGCAGGACCGAAGCACAAGAGCACTCTCCCCTCCTACGATTTCCAGAAACTGGTTTTGAGAAGCAAACTGCCTCCAACCATGGAGGCCATGCATATCCAACCTGGCCGGTAGCCACTGATTGCCTTTTTCTTCATAAATTTGTCTAATCCTCTTTTGAAGCATTACACATTGGTGGCTATTGCTGTGGGAGCAAATTCAATAGTTTAACTTGCGCTTCAGGAAAGACTTTCTTTTTTTCATGTCCCCTACCTTCAAACATTCCATTTCATTGGACGGCCCCAAGTTCTAGCAAATAAATAAATAAATAAAATTAATTAATTAAATAAATAAATAAATTAGAGAGAGGGACAAAACCTTCTCCTATCCAATTTCTCCACTCGGGCATAATCCGACACACTTCTCGCATGGCCCCCATCAACCTGGCCCATCATGCCTGCTCTTTGCTGAACTTTGTAAAATGGGCGATTCCTCAGGCCTAGTAGGACCCAGATGGACAGTGACATCTGTGAGTTCTTGCAAACATGTTTTTCTCCTGCTCTGGAGGTTGAAGAGAAGGAGAACCTTTTTCTCCTTATAATTATGAAAATCTCTGTGATTTACTTGTTTACTCCTGGGATTTCTCCAGAGACCCTGAGACTGAGAGCATAAACATCAGAATCACAGGCAGGATGAGGTAACATCTTGTAACGAACCTGACAGAAGAACTGGGGCATAAATACGCCTGTGCCACTGAGAGCTGGGCCTCAGAGATTTGGGGCAGGGGGGGCACATCAGTGGGAGGTTCCCTATTGCTGCCTTTGCTTCTGAAGCTGCTGTTGGACTCCACTTGTGCTGCTACAGTCACTGCTGTCAGAAGGGGGGGCAACACTTGCATGGCCGGAATGGTGATATTGCTTCTGCTTCTGCTGCTCATGCTCCATGGAGCCTGTGGGATGCTGAAAGCAAAATGCCCAGTGTATTTATCCAGCATAGATGATCCAGTGAGTTATTACAGGCCAGGAGACCACCTCATTGGCGGGGTCATCAATGTAAGATGTGGTCATTATAGGCCACATGACCTTTCCCACTCCCCCTTAACCAGGATTATTGAGTAAGTGACTTTTCCCAACCAACACTTCTGATTTTCTGTAGTTACCAGGGACAGCCTCTCATTTATGGCCATCTCTGATAAAACACTCTCCCTCCTTTGTCCCTGTGTTGTCTTTGGAGAAAGATTTAGTGATTTAGAGGCAGCATCTGAGTGCATAGCTGGCCTCTTGGTGTCCTGTGTTTGGGGAGGTTAATTCTGAAAAAGAAGGAAGGCTTTATACCCTAACATCTGCCCTCCATGACCTAAGTTGATTATCACCTATTAGTTCCCTAATTTTAACCACAAAGACTCCATATACGTAGCCCCTGTTTCCTATGCTTGATTTGTGGTTACAAACCATGAAGCCTTCCCTGCCATCTCATTTCCTTGTAGCATGACCTACTACTTTACTTATTTATTGGTGGGGGCCTTTCCTTATCCTTATTGATTTGAAATCTAATCATTTATTCTTCTATATATCTATAAAATCAAAGTATAAAATTTTGGAAACTACTGTACCTAGTCTTCTCTCATTTTCAAAAACAATAGCTGGTGACTGACAGGTTGCTCAAAGGTATCCATGCATTGCTAAACACTGTGGTTGCCCTGTGAATGGATGTTCCAGATGCTTCTAGCTGATCACAGACAGCTGTTTGCAGAATATTTTGCAACACTGTATGAGGTGGTTTTTAGCTCATCAGGTAGCCTTCTGCTAGCTGGCTTTTACTCATGTCAAGTTGAAAACCTATGGTTTACTGCATAAGATGCAGCCTTTCAATATCTATCCATATTAACTTCATTTATAAAATGCATAAAATCCTCACACTATGATTTTTCCTGGACCAGGAGAGCTTGACCACTGTGGTTGAGGGACTGGGCAGTTCAGCACTAGATTACCGCAATGCACTCTATGTGGGGCTTCCCTTACACTTGACCCGGAAACTGCAGTTAGCGCAGAATGCTGCAGTCAGATTGGTGACAGGAGTGAATCCCTGTCAACATAGAACATAGAACCCCTCTACTTAGAGATCTGCACTGATTGCTGATTTGTTACTGGGCCAGGTTCATGTTGTGTTTATGAGATATGAACAACTGTAGTTCTATCTCTAGCAGAGTAAAATTGGCAAAACAGCACTGAGAATTAAACAGCCCACCTCTCCTTCATTAGACAAATAAAGAAACAGAGTGTTCTTTAGAGAAAAAAAATGTATAAGAGCAGTCTTTACTCACCATCTCCTATGTTCAGGAAACATAGGCTTTAGCTTGGAGAGAAAAGGGTTGAAAATAGGTAGCAGATTTCGTCCATGATTAAACATTTTTTTACAAAAAACTTTTTTAAAAAGTTATTTTTAAAGCTTTTTTCCAAAATGTTTTTAAAGATGTTTTGTTTAACTATATTTAAAGTCTGTTTTTATGATGTTTTAGTGCTTTTGTTCGCCCCCCTGGGCTCCTACTGGGAGGAAGAGCGGGATAGTAATAAATAAATAAATAAATAATATAATATAATATAATATAATATAATATAATATAATATAATATAATATAATATAATATAATATAATATAATATAATATAATATAATATTAGGAGAAATTGCTTGCAAAAATGTGTATGTTAGTCAAAACTTTCCCACGGTGAAAAATTCCCTGGGAATGCAGTAATTATTGAACTATTGCCTTAATATCCCGTGCAAATAAAGTAATGCTCAAGATTTTACAACAAAGGCTCTTACCATATATGGAGTGAGAAAAGCCAGAAGTCCAAGCTGGATTTAGAAAGGAAAGAGGCACCAGAGATCATATCACAAACATACATTGGATTATGGAACGGACCAAGGAATTTCAGAAGGAAATCACCCTGTGCTTTATACATTACAGCAAAGCCTTTGATTGTATAGATGTGAAAGCTGGACAGTGAAAAAAGGGAATAAGAGAAAAAGATGAAACTGTGCTTATCATACTTTGGACACACCATGAGAAGACATGATTCACTAAAAAAGACCATAATGCTGGGAAAAACAGAAGGGAGCAGAAAAAGGGGAAGGCCAAACAAGAGATGGATTGATTCCATAAAGGAAGCTACAGACCTGTACTTACAAGATCTGAACAGGGTGGTTCATAACAGATGCTCTTGGAGGTCACTGATTCATAGGGTCACCATAAGTCGTAGTTGACTTGAAGGCACATAACAACAACAGTCAAAACTGCAGAGAAAAATGTGTTCATTAAGAGAAATTCACACCGGCAGAGCAGTTCAACTCAGTGGAAGTCAGTGGAACTGTAGCTGGAGGAAGAGGAGCCTGCGGAAAGGTCCGCTGCATCCAACTGCCATTCAGGAGCCTCTGGGCTAGCTGAACTCCAGCTCAACCAGCATTTTCATTGTCATGAAATACAGCTGTTGCAGTTGCAAAGCGTCCTAGTATATTGCTAAGTTTGGCAATCCCCCTCTCCCTGTTCAGGTTATGTGTTGCGAGCTTTACTTCCATACTCTGAGATAACTGGGGTTAGAACTGTAGCTTCAATTATTATCGTTCCATTGTACAAGGCTGAATGCTCAGTTTCAGCACAGGGGCTCCACATTTTTTAAAACCAGCCAGGGCCAGGAAAGCTACTGCAACCTTTGCAGTGATTTCCCAGTACTCCATAAACCTTTAAATACAATGTTTATTCTTTGTAGATTGTGTGCTGTTTTCCAACAATGGAACCTACGTCTCCCAAATTTTGTTCTGAAGCGACACATAATATTCACCTTGCAACGGGGCAGGTCTTTTCCCACCCTACCCCACACAAACATACAGACCATGATCTTGTGACATTTACGTTGCCCTGAAATGGGTCCTTAAGAATGTGACATGTTGTTTCATTGAATGGAGGATGGCAGTCTGATAACTTTGTTTTGTTATTTCATTATATGCAGTTGGGTTAATAAGGAGTACTGGCAGATGTTGTCCTTCTTGTTTGCCATCCAGCAGATCAACCAGGATCCCAGGATCCTGCCCAACGTTACCCTCGGTTACAACGTCTATGAGACCTGTTTCAATGCAAGGATGACCTCCGATGCCATGCTAGACTTCTTTGCTGGTGGAGAAAACAACATTCCAAACTACCGTTGTGGAAGATGGAAGTACCTGTTGGCTGTTCTTGAAGGAACTAATTCTGAAATTTCCAACCAGATTTCAATCATGTCTGGCCTTTACAAAATCCCACAGGTAGGAGTTGGGAGGGGAAAGGAGTCAAACTGCAAATAATTGTATTATGCTGATAACAACAGGTCAAGGAATGTAACATATCAAACAACTTCTCGAGAGATAGGTCCAAAAGATTAAGGAGGAAACTCAATGATATCCTGGCAATCTTTTTAACATTAAGTCAGTTAAAATAATTGCTTGTAAAAGGAATTCATTATATATGCTCTTGTGCAAAAAATCTTAAAGCATCTAGGGAATGGTGGTGGTGAATGAAATGCATAGTCATAATCTCAGGGCTCTAGAGGTCTGCCGCACATGCAGTTTAGGGCATAGCGCATGATGTAATATATGCATGTTTTGAATTACAGTTAGTAAATGAACTGAAAACATATTTATTGTTATCAACAAGTTTTATGAATTCTTTAACTATAAGCTCCCTTGGCAACAAGAACAATGCCCACAAGTGATATCCTTAGGATGAGATATTCTGTGGATCAAGTCATTATGGAGCAATCTGGTCCATCTAAGAGCAATCTAAGATGTTCTCCAGATCCCTGTAAATGGAACCTTACCACAACCAGATGTTCTCCCAATGAGCAACAATCAAAGGGAGGAAGGAAATGAGGGAAAGGGAAATGGGTCTTTAGGACCCCAGAAACAGGGCAGACAAGAGTAGGGAATGAGAGAGAAGCAGGGAAAGTATGACTTCGCAGTTAACAGATAATGGGAATGAGCTCCGGGGACTGGAGCTTTTGCCTTCCCTTCCCCTCTTGCGCAGGCTCTCCAGTGAGAGTCTGCCAGGCCCATGAGGGAGGTGTGTGGGCTACCACCACTGTCTTTCCACCTCTCTCTCCTCCTTCAAGGTGCAGCTCTAGCTGTGGCAGTAACTGCGGCACCCCCCTTGGCAATGTCAGACATCAGCAGTGGGGGTGCAAGGGCTTGATCTGCTGCTCCCCTCAAACCCTCCATCAGAGATCTCACCTTGCATCATGGCAGGGCTGGCCCAGTCTTTTCCTTGGACTCATCTTTTATAAACACAAGTTCAGGTATTGGTGCTTCTCTATTTTTTATATGTCAGGGTCTATGGAACTCCCTGCCACAATAATTCAAAGTTTCTCAATGTGACCCTTTTCCGTTGCCACCTATTCCCTTAAAATGCCTTTACAGCCTCCTAGTAGCTTCGTAGAATGGGATTAGGTAGAGAGGGACCCCAACTCTGCAGACAGGATCAACTATTAGCTATCTTGTACAGAAGGAGATACTGATATTTGCTTTGGAGTCTTAAATGTGCCTTGATGATAGTTTCTAAGGACTCAAGAGATGCTATTGCTAACTCCAGCCTCTCCTTAAGTGGCTGTTTCCTTAGGCCAAATTCCCTCAACCTCCACCCTGGCCAAATTCACCTCCCAACCCAGTCCAGGTCCTGGAGACAATCTGTTTCAGCACTCAAAGCTTCTCCAGTTGAATCTCTGAATCTTTGGGCAGTCCAGTTGATTTTAAAAATGTGCAACCTCCTTCTGGTAAGGCCTTTATACACAGCAACCTTTCAGAACTACTCAACCAGTGGCTCCATTTTTCTGATCTTCCCTACAAATTAAGACACTGGGAATGAATGGCTTAATATTCAGGTCTTGGGTGTCCACTCCACCCCGAGTTTACTCTGGCCTTTGCCCCACATCTCTCTCATCAACTTCTTCTTCTTCTTCTTGCTGATTATTAGTATTAGTATTAGTATTAGTATTATATCCAACCCTTCCTCCCAGTAGGAACCCAGGGTGGCAAACAAAAACACTAAAAACACTAAAACATCTTAAAATATATTAAAATAAATATATAAATAAAACAAAACAGCTTTAAAAGCATCTTTTAAAAAAAGCCTTAAAAACATATTTTAATAAAAGCTTTAAAAACATCTTAAAAGCAATTCCAACATAGACACAGACTGGGATAAGGTCTCTACATAAAAGGCTTGTTGAAAAAGGACAGACTTGCTTCACTAGGTGCCAAAAAGACAAAAGAGATGGTGCCTGTCTAATATTTAAGCGGAGGGAATTCCAAAGGGTAGGAGCCACTACACTGAAGGTCCGCTTCCTATGCTGTGCAGAGTGGACATCCTGATAAGATGGTATCTGTAGGAGCCCTCACCTGCAGAGAGCAATGATTGACTGGGTATCTAAGGGGTAAGATGATATTGACTGGGTATATAAGAGGTAAGATGATCTTTCAGGTATTCAGGTATTCTGGTCCCAAGCTGCATAGAGCTTTGTACACCAAATCCAAAACCTTGAACCTGATCCAATAGCTAATGGGCAGCCAGTGCAATTCTTTCAGCAGTGGTAAAGCAATTGCACCCCTGCATTTGGCACCAGCTGCAGCTTCCAGACCAACCTCAAGGACAGCTCCACATAGAGTGCATTACAGTAATCCAGCCTAGAGGTTACCAGTGCATGGACAACTGTGGTCAGGCTCTCCCAGTCCAGAAACAGCTGCAGCTGTCTTACCAGCCGAAGCTGGTAAAAGGCACTCCTAGGCACTGAGGTCACCTGGGCCTCTAGCGACAAAGATGGGTCCAGGAGCACCCCCAGACTATGACCCTGCTGTTTCAGAGGGAGTACAACCCTATCCAAAGCAGTCAACTGATCAAGTATCTGAACTCGGGAACCACCAACCCTATGTCTTGCTAGGATTCAGACTCAGTTTATTGGCCATCATTGAGCCCACCACCATCCAGGCACTGGTCCAGGGCTTGCATGGCCTCTCCCGATTCAGATGTTACAGAGAAATAGAGTTGGGTATCATCAGCGTATTGCTGACACCTCACCCCAAATCTCCTGATGACTGCTCCCAAGGGCTTCATATAGATGTTTAACAGCATGGGGGACAAGATGGTACCCTGCAGCACCCCACGGCACAACTGCTAGGGGGCTGAAAGACAGTCCCCGATGCTATTCTCTGAAAATGACCCTGAAGATAGTATTGGAACCACAGTAAAACAGTGCCTCCGATACCCATCTCACCAAGTTGGCCCAGAGAGATACCATGGTCAATGGTATCAAAAGCCATTGAGAGATCAAGTAAGAATAACAGGGTCACACTCCCCCTGTCCTTCTCTCAATAAACATCATCAATCAGGACAATCAAGGCCAATTCAGTCCCAAAATCAGGCCCAAACCCAGATTGGAATGGGCAGATATAATCATTTCATGCAAGAGTACTTTCCCAACTAACAGTTATTTCTCCCAACTGATTGTCATCTTTCTTACCCTTACTGCACTGACTAGAAACTCCAGATTAATCAGAATGAATTTCCCACTACAATCATAATGATTTTACCAGATTCATGCCCCATCTATACTTACTCAAAACAATGTCCCTTCTCTCCATCTCCCCACTTTCAGAGCTTGTCTCTACACAGCTGCTACTAGACACGCCTGCTAAACACAGTAACCGAACAAGGTTTCAGACTTTGACACACTCCGACCTGAACAGAGGTCACAGAAATCTTTTTTTTTTCCAAAACACAAAACATAAACAGGCAGGCAGACAGACAGCCACAACCAATCTCTTCCTTTCCTCACCAGGTCAGTTTTGGTTTTGATACTCTTAGTGATCAAACCCAGTTCCCTTTTGTCTACCGGATGGTCCCGAAGGAAGGAACCCAGTACTTGGGGATTATCAAGTTGCTTCTGCATTTTGGATGGACGTGGATTGGCCTCTTTGCTCCAGACAATGATAATGGAGAGAGGTTCATGACAGCCTTCATACCTCTGATGATTAGCAGTGGGATCTGTGTTGCCTTCTCAGAAAGAGTAGAACGAGAGACTCTGTACAGAATGTCTTTACAGGGTGAACCACCTGCCACGTGGAGAAAAGCCAATGCATTTGTTTACTATGGGGACTCTGAAGACCACTTTGGTCCAATCCACACGATACAAAGAATGCTTGGAAAGATACAAACTGGGGCAAAAGTCTGGGTCACAACATTTTTTCAGGGCATCTACACTACCTTGTTTTATGATACTAAGTACTTTCTGGATATCCATGGTTCTTTGTCCTTTGTGATGAAGACTCCCCGAAGGACAAAACATGACAAGTATGGCTCATTTGCTTCTCTGCAGTTCTGGAGGAAAGCATTCAAATGTTCATGTTCAAAATATGTGATGACTGAGGAAGGTTGGACAAGATGCACAGAGAAGGAGAACCTAGAGACTTTACCCCAAGAGGAGCTTGAGAGGGTCTGGTCTCAAGACAGCTACAGCACTTACAAGAGTGTCCACCTCGTGGCTCAGGCCTTAAGTGCTGCATATTCATCCAGATCAAAACGGATTTTGACAGCAGGTGAAGAAAGTGGGTTGGGACTTCAAAGGTTACAGCCATGGCAGGTATTTCCTTTTTGGTCTTTTGCAACACCACTGCAATCTGGAATCCTTTTTAGAGCCAGTATGGGATTATATTTTATCTCATTTTATCTTCAGTAACTATGAATGTAGAAGCCATTTATAAATCATAAGAGATGGATGGATTCCATCAAGGAAGCCACAGACCTGGATTTACAAGATCTGAACAGGGTGGTTCATGACAGATGCTCTTGGAGGTCACTGATTCAAAGGGTCGCCATAAGTCGTAATTGACTTGAAGGCACATAACAACAACAACAAATAATAATAATAATAACAATACTACTTGAAAGTCCTTATCCTAGATCCAGACTCAGCCCTTGTCCTGGATCCAGTAGTGAGGTGAAATTTTCCCTCTTCCTGATACAAATCCAATTTGTGAGGCTCTTGGTGGTGTCACCAAGCATGGCTCCCCCAGCCATGGGGATATGTAGTGCTGTCCAATGGTTGTTCCCCCATATTCTCAGAGAGATTCAGGTGCCTTATCTAAAGTTGGACTTCCTCATCACCAGAGCTTAGAAAAGTTACTTTTTTTGAACTACAACTCCCATCAGCCCAATCCAGTGGCCATGCTGGCTGGGCCTGATAGGAGTTGTAGTTTTAAAAAGTAACTTTTCCAAGCTCTGCTCACACCCACTCTGTCTCTGCTGGGTCATAAGAAGAGCCTGGCTGCCGCATTTGGCCAAAGGCTGATCTAGAGCAGCCTCCTCTCCTCACAGATCAACAAGATGCCCCGATGGGAAGCCCGCAAGCAGGATCGGAGTACAACAGCCCTCTCTCCTCCTGCAGTTTCTGTGGGTATTGGATTGCAGCCTCAGTCCTCGAGACAGTAGAATATAAGAAGACCCTGCTGAATTAGATCACAAGCCCATGTAGTCCAGTCTCTTCTCACTGTGGCCAACCAGATGCCTCTAGAGGCCCTAAGCAGAACCTGAGTGCAATGACACACTCCCCATTTCTGATTTCCAGTGATTCCAATTCCAAAGGTTCTTTTCTACCCCTCCCCCGAAGAGAGGTAGGCTGCATGCTCACATGTGTTCTTTTAGGCAGGGGAGATCTCAGTGGCTCTTTCTGTCACTTTCATCCTTCTAGCTCACCTGCAGCTGCAGACACTATGAGGGTCCTCTGTGGTACTGTGATGGCTGCTGGCTGCATGTCAGTGGGGCAGTGGAATCTGCTCTGGGAGCTGTCCAAGGGGCCAAACTTATTTTGACACTGGATTTCGCCTTTTTAAAAAAGTGGTTTAACCTTATGTAGATTGAACTGCTAGTGATGTTTATTTATTTATTTATTATACTTGTATACCGCCCCATAGCCAAAGCTCTCTGGGCAGTTTACAGTATGTTTGTTCCAATCTGCCTACTATTCCTGTGCATGGTTTGGAAAGTCCCATATTAATACACGATCAATATATAGGTTTTCATAATGAGAAGACACCATTTACTAGAAAAGACAATAATGCTGGGAAAAGCAGAAGGGAGTAGAAAAAGAGGAAGACCAAACAAGAGATGGATTGATTCCATAAAGGAAGCCACAGACCTGAACTTACAAGATCTGAACAGGGTGGTTTGCAGCTATTGAAGGTTACTGGTTCATAGGGTTGCCATAAGTCATGATCAACTTGAAGGTACATAACATACACATGTTGAAATTATTCTCCAACTTGGCCCAAGGTGGCAGCTTAACTTTCTAATCCATCCATCCATCCATCCATCCATCCATCCATCCATCCATCCATCCATCCATCCATCCATCCATCCATCCATCCATCCATCCATCCATCCATCCACCCACCCACCCATGCACCCATGCACCCATGCACCCACGCACCTATCCATCCATCCATCCATCCATCCATCCATCCATCCATCCATCCATCCATCCATCCATCCATCCATCCATCCATCCATCCATCCATCCATCCATCCATCCATCCATTGCAAGCGTGGGAAAGATTACATGTCAAAGAGATCACATTCACATCTGAATGTGAAACCAAGTCCACATGCCAGGGTGGGTATGGGTCTCTCTACCAGAAGGATGCTGCAACCTAACATTTGCCTTAGCAGAGAAATGCAAATTCCCTCCCATTAAAGTCTAATGTACCTCCGTACCAGCACTCTGCGTAGACTAGACAGAATAAATTCCCAAGGAGGTCAGTTTCACTGCTCTCAGTGTCCCTCCACATTTCCATTTGGACTCAGAGGTGTGTGTGTGTGTGCGTCAAAAGATTTCTAGTCCCTTGAGCACCTCTTAAGTCTTCATGATGACAGACTTGAAGAGGGCGAAACTTGGAAAAACCTCTTCCAAATCTCTCCCCCCTCCCCCTTGAAGTCTTCTATCGTGGAGAATTAAAAGGAACATGCAGGGAGACATTTGAAAGGCTTTAAGACACACACACCCCGCTCTCACATTTGAGCATGCAGGAGCTCTCTTAAACGCTTTGAAAAGCCTCTTCAAAGTAGCATATGCGTACAAGTTGCTAAACCCTCTTCACTTGCCCAACTGCTGATGTCACAAGGGTGAAAATGGCCTCAGGGCCATATGGGACTCCTTGAAGGGCCATAGTTGGCCTGGAGGCCAGAGGTAACCAATCCCTGCCCTTTGTTAATTTTTCCTGGTCTCAAAGTCTCAAATCTCCACATTTGAGTTGCATGCTCCTTTTGCCACTGGGCCGGAGTTGCCCCACACCTTGTTTATATTGTGCCCTCAGTGTGAGTGGTGGTGGTGCTCTGTGGAGTGCAAAAGGACAGGATTTTTATGCAACCCTATCATCAAGTTTTCTAAATGCTGGCTTTCTCTCTGTCACTCTAGTTTCACACTTTCTTAAGACAAATTCGTGCTTCAAATTCTTCCATGGGTGGATTGGATTTTGAAGAGAAAGGAGAGCTGATAGGCAACTTTGATATCATGAACTGGGTCCTATTTCCCAATAAATCTCATGGCATTGTGAAAGTTGGGAGCATTGAGGGACGGACATCCTCCGACATCAAGTTCACCATTAGCCCAGAAGCCATTGTGTGGCCCAGGAAGTTTAACAAGGTAGGAATATAGGATGTTGCCTAAGACTCTAGGCATGAATTCCTTGGATGCAAATGCTTGTAACGCATTGCTGTTGATGCCCCTTATCTTTGTTTTTAGACTGTGCCTCGTTCAAGGTGCACTGAAAGCTGTCGCCCTGGATATGCCAAGGAGATTCAGGAAGGACAGCCGATTTGCTGCTATGCTTGTGCTCCGTGTGCAGAAGGGACCATCTCCACTCAGGAAGGTGGGTGACTCCAGAGGAAAGAACAGCCTGGCTGCTGGAACAGGCCAAACTTCTATCTAGTCTGGTATTTGTTCCCACAGTGGTCAGCCCAATGCTGCTATGGAAAGTCTGCAACTGCCCGCAGGGGGATGGGACAAATATTTGAGGCTTCCTGGAACATTCATAAGTGAAGGCTCTCTGCCATTGCCCCGCTACCTAAAATGAGGTTGTTGGTGACTAGGCTCCCCTGAGAGGTTCAGCAAACAGCAGTGATGTCATTCCAGTGTCATCAGAAACTGCCTTGTCCTGCTCACTCATCCTCATATTAGGACCAGAGCTTGGAAAAGTTACTTTTTTGAACTCCAACTCCCATCAGACCAATCCAGTGGCCATGCTGGCTGGGGCTGATGGGAGTTGTAGTTCAAAAAAGTAACTTTTCCAAGCTCTGATTAGGACATAAACAAGTATGCATGAAAGGGTGTTGTCAATGATACTGAAGTCATTTTCCTTCTCAGATGCAGAGCATTGCACCATATGTCCAGAGGATCAACATGCCAACACAGACCGAGATCAATGTATCCCCAAGAATGTCACCTACTTCTCCCATGCAGAATCTTTGGGGATCATCGTGGCTTCCTTTGCCCTCTTCTCGTGTTTAATAACAGGCCTTGTGTTAGGAATCTTCATTAAATACCTAGAAACTCCAATCGTCAAAGCCAACAACCGGGACCTATCATTCATCCTCCTCGTCTCTCTCTTGCTTTGCTTTTTGTCTCCCTTTCTGTTCATCGGCCGGCCCAGGAAAGTGACCTGCCTTCTCCAACAAATGGCCTTCAGCATCATCTTTTCAGTCGCTGTGTCTTCTGTCTTGGCCAAAACCATCACTGTGGTGCTGGCCTTCCTGGCCACAAAACCAGGGAACAGAATGAGAAAATGGCTGGGGAAGGGTTTGTCCAACTCCATTGTCATTTCCTGTTCCAGTGTCCAAGTTGTCATCTGCACCATCTGGCTGGGTGTCTCTCCACCATTCCCAGACTCTGACATGCACTCCCAGCCTGGACACATCATCCTGCAATGCAATGAAGGGTCTGTTGCCATGTTTTATGGTGTCCTTGGCTACATGGGCTTCCTGGCTGCTATTTGCTTCACGGTGGCTTTCCTAGCCAGGAAACTGCCTGGGGCCTTCAATGAAGCCAAGCTGATCACCTTCAGCATGCTGGTCTTCTGCAGTGTTTGGATCTCCTTTGTGCCCACCTACCTGAGCACAAAGGGGAAATACATGGTAGCCGTGCAGGTCTTCTCTATCTTGGCCTCCAGCGCTGGCCTTCTGGGCTGCATCTTCCTCCCCAAATGCTATATTATTGTACTCAGACCTGACCTGAATATGAAGGAGCATTTAACAACAAAAACGAAAGGTGGTATCTGATTCTTAAACTATAATCTTATATTTTGACTACTAATGTCCAGCAGAGCTGTAATGAAACCTTTGTGCTTTTCTTTGGAATGTAGCTCCTTAGATGCTGCAAATGTACCAGATCTCTTTTTGCACTCAGTTATGAAAGAAAGTAGTCATGAATGATGGAATGTCTAGTGACCCTGGAATGATTACAGGTCCTTCGGTGTTCAAGATTTATATGCATCATTTTATCACAGCGAGATTCCCAGTGTTTATAACTCATATTTGCTCCCAGGCCAAGTTCAAGGTTCTAGTTTTGCTATACAAAGCTTTATACAGCTTGGGACCAGGATACCTGAAAGACTGTCTTACCCCTTCTATATCCAGTCGATCACTGAGCTCTGCAGGTGAGGGCCTCCTGCAGATACCATCTTATCAGGAAGTCTGTTCTGTACAACAAAGGAAACAGACCTTAGTGTGATGGCACCTACCCCGTGGAATTCCCTTCCCTTAAATATTAGACAGGTGGCATCTCTGTTATCTTTTGGGAGCCTATTGAAGACCTTCCTCTTTCCACAAGCCTTTTAAGTTGAGACCTTATCCAAGTCTGCTTCTGTGTTGCTTTTCAATATGTTTTTTTTTAAAAAAAATAAACCAATGTTTTTAACCTTTTTTAAAAAAAAAGTCTTGAAAGTGTTTTAAATAATGTTTTTAAAGATGTTTTGTTTTAATGTATTTTAAAGTCTGTTTTTATGATGTTTAAAGTGTTTTTTGTCCTTTTGATTGGCGCCCTGGGCTCCTGCTGGGAGGAAGGGCAGGATATAAATCAAATGATAAATAAATAAATAAAATATTCCACACATAGTTCTCAAAGAAGGGGGTGGAGATCATGCATTTGTGCAGCAGAACTGGGCTTCAACCCATGATGAACATGCTAAAACTGGTTTCTGAAAAAGTGTGCTTTGCTCATTCTCAGATCTGTTTCACGTTCTTTGGATTAGTGACCACATGTCACAAATGGTTTTCCCCTCACCCCATTTTCTCTTTCTTTACCCCCAGCATATGCCGGGTACTCATTTTACTGACCAAGGATGGATGGAAGGCTGAGTGGACCTCGGCCCCTTTTACAGGAGATTCGACTTCCTCCTACCATTGGAATCGAACTCCGGCCATGAGCAGAGCTTTGGCTGCATTACCGCCACTTACCACTCTGCACCACGGAGGATCTTTGCATAGCTGCATTAAAACTCTTACATTCCTATGTAGCAAGTTCCATTAGTCTGTTTTTTATGCTTGTGCTTGTGCTTTCATGCAAAATGCAATTTTTTCTGCTCAAGCACTTCTCAAACACATTTCCTCTTTTGTCTCTAAAATGTCGTATGATGAGCTAGAATTCATCCATAGGGAGGCTCCATCACAGAATAGATGTGAGTTGGTGATACTAGGCTCTAAGAGTTCTGGAGACATGCTATCCTTCCCTGACCAAAATGCTCAAGGAGATCTTGAGATGGAGAATGAGATCAAGGAGGCATCCAAAAGAGGAATGCTGTAGTAATAGGTGACTTCAGCTACCCTCACATAGACACAGTGCAGGCATGTTTCTGTCTTGACAAAGAGGTGAACATTTCTAGATACCCTGATTGTTTGTGCCTTCAACTGTTGATCATGGAACTGATCAGAGGGGCTTTTGAACCATTTGGGGTGAGGACAGTCTGATCACATTGAATAAATATGTAAATAGGCCATTTCCCCCTAAGTCTAATATATCACATGTGATTTGCAAAGATTAAATTGTCCCCAAATTAGGGGTTTATTTAACAAAAATTGAATAGGAAAATCAAGATGGTAAAACAAGTCCTTGAATTGATGGCAGCCTGTTAGGTTGATGCAATGCTTTTGAAGAGGCACCGGCAGGATGAGGTAACTTGTTGTCACAAGTCTGAAAGAACTGGGACAGAAATACCTCCAGTGGCATTGACAGCCTGGCTTGAGAAATTTGAGACAGGCAGGGGCCACGTCAGTGGGACGTTTCCTGCTGCTGCCTTTGTTTCTGAAGCTATTGCGGCCTCCAGTTGTGCTACTCAAGGATGATGCTGAAAGCAGGAAAATCAATGAAGAAATAATGGCAGATATCCTAGCTAAATTTGGAGCTGAGCATAAAACCACAGTTGTTGTGGCTGTATGTGGGGCTGCCCTTGAGGTTGGTTTGGAAGCAGCAGCTGGTGCAAAATGCGGCGGCGGGACTGCTCACTGGAGCAGGGTATTGTCAAGATATCACCCCGCTGCTGAAAAAAACCGCATTGGCTTCCCATTTGCTACTGGGCCAAGTTCAAGGTTCTGGTTTTTGGTGTACACAGCCCTATACAACTTGGGACCAGGATATCTGAAAGACTGTCTTATGCCTTATATGCCCAGATGTTCACGGTGCTCTGTAGGTGAGGTCCCCCTGCAGATACCATCTTATTAGGAAGCCCGTTCTGCACAACATAAGATATGGACCTTTAGTGTGGTGGCAACTACCATGTGGAATTCCCTCCCCTTAAATATTAGGCAGGCGCCGTCTCTGCTATCTTTTCAGCGCCTACTGAAGACCTTCCTCTTTCAACAAGCCTTTAAAGTAGAGACTTTATTTTAGTCTGCGTCTGTGGTGGAATTGCTTTTTAATATGTTAAACTTTTTTTAAAATGCTCTTTAATATTAGAAGATCTTTTGAAAGCTTTTTAAAGAAATGTTGTTAAAGATGTTTTGCTTTAATGTATTTTAAAATTTGTTTTTATGATGTTTTAAAGTGTTTTTAGTGCTTTTGTTTGCTGCCCTGGGCTCCTGCTGGGAGGAAGGGCGGGATATAAATCAAATAATAAATAAATAAATAATAACATGAAATTAAAACTGGAGTATCCTGACTAGGATATATTTCTTAACCACATACATAAGAACATAGGAAGAGTCTTCCTGCATCAGGCCAGAGGCCCATCTAGTCCACCTTCCTGTTCTCACAGTGGCCAGCTAGATGCCTGTGGGAAGCTTGCAAGCAGGATCTAAGCACAAGAGCACTCTCCACTCCTACGATTTCGGAAGACTGGTTTTGAGAAGCAAACTGCCTCCAACCACGGAGGCAATGCATATCCAGCGTGGCCGGTAGCCACTGATAGCTTTATACTCCATAAATTTGTCTAATCCTCTTTTGAAGCAATCCATGTTGGTGACCTTTGCTGTGGGAGCAAATTCAGTAGTTTAATTTTGCGCTTCATGAAAGACTTTCTTTTTCTCTGTCCCCTACCTTCAAACATTCCATTTCATTGGACGGCCCCAAGTTCAAACAAACAAATAAACAAGAGAGAGGGAGAAAACCTTCTCCTATCCAATTTCTCCACTCGGGTGTAATCTGACAATCTTCTCGCATGCCCCCCCCATCAACTAGGCCCACCATGGCTGCTCTTTGCTGAACTTTGTAAAATGGGCGATTCCTCAGGCCTAGCAGGACCCAGATGGACAGGGACATCTGTGAGTTCTTGCAAACATGTTTTTCTACTTGCAGGTTGCAGAGAAGGGGAACCTTCTTCTCCTTATAATTATGAAAATCTCTGTGATTTATTTGTCTAGTCCAGGGATTTCCCCAAAGACCCTGAGACTGAGAGCATAAACATCAGGATCACAGGCAGGATGAGGTAACATCTTGTAACGAACCTGACAGAAGAACTGGGGCATAAATACGCCTGTGCCACTGAGAGCCGGGCCTCAGAGATTTGGGGCAGGCGGGGACCACGTCAGTGGGAGGTTCCCTATTGCTGCCTTTGCTTCTGAAGCTGCTGCTGGACTCCAGTTGTGCTGCTATAGTCACTGCTGTCAGAAGTGGGGGCAACACTTGCATGGCCAGAATGATATTGCTTCTGCTGCTCATGCCCCATGGAGCCTGTGGGATGCTGAAAGCAAAATGCCCAGTGGATTTATTCGGTCAAAAAGATCCATTTAATTATTACAGGCCAGGAGACCACCTCATTGGCGGAGTCATCGATGCAAGAAGAGCTTATTATAGACCATATGACTTTTCCCAACCCCCCTTAACCAGGATTATAGAGTAAGTGACCTTCTGCTTCCCAACCAGCACTTCTGATTTTCTGTAGTTACCAGGGACAGCCTCTCATTTATGGCCATCTCTGATAAAACACTCTCCCTCCTTTGTCCCTGTGTTGTCTTTGGAGAAAGATTTGGGGAATTAGAGGCAGCATCTGAGTGCATAGCTGGCCCCTTGGTGTCCTGCGGTTGGGGAGAGTAATTCTGAAAGAGAAGGATGGCTTTTTACCTTAACATCTGCCCTCTGTGACCTTGGTTGACTATCACCTACTAATTCCCTAATTTTAACCACAAAGACTCCATATACATAGCCCCCATTTTCCCTTCTTGATTTGTGGTTACAAACGGTCCTCCTTTACCTCCATAGCAGATTTTACAAACAATGCTCAACTTACAAAGCATTTCTAACCAGTTTAATTGTACTTTCCCTTTGGGATTCCTGGTTTTCCTCTCTCAGAATATTGGCGGTCGGCTATGTCCTGCCCACAAACTGCTCCTTGAGCATAATGTTTGCCCCTTGTGGTCACCAAGTCATTCAGACACCACTGGACCTCCGTCCAAGGTTGGGTTGATTTTTCTTGACTCCCAATATGTGCCTGCTTTTATTGGCACCCATCATCCTGTCTTTGTTATTTATCATTTATGAGATCTCCTTGATTTATGGCTATCTGAGAAAGCCTGTATCTTTGAGTCCACACTTGCTAAGCAAAATGTCATGCATTGACCAAACACCTAAGCCATCTTCATGGAAAGTCCCTATTTTCCCTGGTTTAGCTAAGAAAACAGCAACTGTGGTTTTATGCTCAGCACATCTTTATTTATTTATTTATTAAATTTATTAGTCGCCCATCTGGCTGGCTGTCCAGCCACTCTGGGTGACGTACAAAATAAAAACATACAAACATCTCCTTAGCGGGTCTATTCCAACATCATCTGGCACGGTTTCCCCCCTACCATCTTTGTCAAATTGAATACAATGGTACCCTGTTGGCTTCTGTGGTAATAGCTGGAATGTATTTGTTATATTTCCTACTATAATATGACTAGGGGTATTTTGTGAAAATGTTATTTATTTATTTTATTTATATCCCACCCTACCTCCCAGAATTCTATATCTATAAAATCAAAGCATAAAATTTTGGAAAGTACCTAGCATCTTCTCATTTGCAAAACAATAGTTGTTCACCTACAAGTTGCTCAAGGGTATCCATGCATTGCTAAATACTGTAGTTTCTCTGTGTCTGGATGTTCCAGATGCTGCCAGATGTTCCAGACCTCACTGTATGAGGTGGTTTTAGCTCATCACATAGTCTTCTGCTAGCTGGCTTTTACTCATGTCAAGTTGAAAACCTATGGTTTACTGCATAATATGCGGCCTTTCAATACCTATCAATATTAACTTAATTTATAAAATGCATAAAATCCTCACACTATGACCATTCCTAGACTGGGAGAGCTTGACCACCGTGGTTGAGGCATTGGAGACTTCAACACTGGATTACTGCAATGCACTCTATGTGGGGCTTCTGTGATGCGTCCCTCCCTGGCTCTCCCTGTCAGGTTCCTACCTGCGCGTGGTTACTGCCTGTCTCTAGGCACCACCAGGGACTCCACCAGTCCGGACTGCACTCTCTTATGGTTTACCTATCCGCTCTAGCACAGATCTCAACAGATCCCCCTGCTAGGCAACCACCAGTAACGTCCCAATACTAGTATTCCCAGAGACTCTGAATACTGGTATTGTTATTCTCTTCACCGCTGCCACCATTTGTTACAGTTCCTCTTCAGCCTTGGTCATTACCTTACCCTCCCTTCTGGTCTGTGAAACCCCAGCCAAGGATCAGGCCTTTGGTAAACCAAATTAAGTATTTATTAAATATAACAAAGCTAACAAGATTAACAAGATTTCTTCTTAAGGCACATAAGCATATGGTTTTACTCAATACTAATCCGAACTCCACCTCCCTCCTGGTAAACAACTCTCTCAAACCCCACCAAGCAATCCACTCTTTCTCTTCTCCCCCCAGATTCCACAATTCACCACCTCACATTCACAGATTTACCTGTCATCCTTTCATTTATACTGTCAGCCATTTTAAACATTCAGCCAATCATCAAGCATTCTATTGCCCATTCACTCCCCCTCCTCTTTCACTACTTACCATGTATACTCTAAACAACCAGCACTTACCATATATACACTAATATATAGGAACATCACATTTCCACCCCCTTAAACAACGGCAGAGTATTATTCCTGTTCCAGGATTTATATGTCGTGTTAACAAATAAAAGTCCCTATGGGGAAAATGTCTTTCTTTGTTCCTCTGTCTGGTCACGTCACTGCAGTCCCAGCCACTTGCCTGGAAAGTCCATCGGCCAGTACATTGTCCTTGCCTTTGATGAACTGGAAGTCCACTTGATAGTCCTGTAGGGCCCAGGACCACCTCTGCAGCATAGTGTTATGGTTTTTCATAGTCTGCAACCATAACAAGGCCCGATGATCCGTAGTCACTGTGAATCTTCGTCCCCACACGTATGGGCGCAACTTGTTCAGTCCCCACACAACCGCTAGGCACTCCTTCTGGACCGACGAATAGTTTTTCTCCCTCGGTGTCAGCTTGCGACTCAGGTACGCCACTGGATGTCTGGTGCCTTCTCTCTCCTGCAGCAAGACGACTCCCAGCCCGAGGTCTGACGCATCTGTAGCCACGATGAATGGTTTCTCATAGTCTGGTGCTATTAATATGGGTCCTTGGCACAAGGCTTGCTTCAGTAGATCAAAAGCCTTCTGACATTCATCCGTCCATACCACACGCTCAGAACACTTCTTCTTTGTTAATTCATGCAAGGGGGTTGCTATTTCCCCAAAATTTCTCACAAACTTCCTATAAAATCCAGCCACACCCAGAAATGCCCTTACTTGTTTTTTGGTTAAGGGGATCGGCCACGCTTGTATTGCCTCCACCTTGCTCCATAAGGGGGTGATTTTCCCACTCCCCACCTTATGTCCTAAATAGATTACTTCCTTTAGTCCAAACTGGCATTTCTTAGCTTTTATTGTGAGGCCTGCTTTTCTTAAGGCCTCCAATACTGTTGTCAGGTGTTGGACATGCTCAGGCACCGACTTGCTAAAAATGGCCACGTCATCGATATAGGCCACTGCAAAATCTGACATGCCTCGCAACACAGTATTGATTAGCCTCTGAAATGAACTTGGTGATTTCCTTAGTCCCATGGGTAAGGTCACAAACTCATATAACCCATCTGGAGTACTGAAGGCAGTTTTGGCTCTGGATTGCTCGTCTAGTTCCATTTGCCAAAATCCTTTACAGAGATCTAGTGTAGAGATAATGGTTGCTGCCCCCAATAACTCTAACATAGCGTCTACCCTAGGCATAGGATACACATCTGGGACAGTAATTTTATTGATTAGCCGATAATCAATGCAAAACCTTGTCGTTCCATCTTTTTTCGGAACCAGGACAATACTTGAGGCCCAGGGACTGATGGATTCCCTGATCACTCCTAATTCCAGCATCTCTTCCACCTCCTTTTTGATCTCATTCAAAACTTTCCCATTCACACAGTACGGAACAGATCTGATTGGGGCATGATCTCCAGTATCAATGGAATGTATAACTATACTGGTTCGGCCAGGTTTGTTGCTAAAGAGATTCCTATAGGTTTTCAAAACTCTCAGAATCTCCTCTTTTACTTCCTCCTTCACCTCCTCTGACCATTCCACTTGATCTACCCCTCCTTTGTCTTTGCTTTCCTGTACCAAATCTGGAAGTTCAGGCCCACTTCCCTCAGGGAATAAGGTAACTTGCAACACCTTTGCATCCCTGGTATGGTAAGGCTTTAACATATTTACATGAACCACTTTGCTTTTGTTTAATTGGTCTGTGGTGATTACATATGTCACTGTGTCAAGCCTTTCTCTGATGGTATATGGTCCTTCCCAGTTAGCCTGTAATTTGTCATGTTTCCTGGGTATGAACGCCATAACCATATCTCCCACATCATACACACGTTCTCTGGCTGTTCTGTCATACCAGTAACTTTGCTTCTCCTGTGCATGACTCAAATTCTCTTTCACTACTTCCATCATTGATGTTAATTTATTGCGGAATTCCAATACAAAATCTACTACAGAAGTTTTGTACTCTCCCAGAGTTCCTTCCCATGAATTTTTTAGCAGTTCCAAAGGTCCCCTCACTTTTCTAGTGAACATGAGTTCAAAGGGTGAGAAGCCTGTTGACTCCTGAGGCACTTCTCTGTATGCAAATAAGAAGCATCCCAACTGTTCATCCCAGTCTTGTGGGTGATCTTGAACATAGCTTCTTATCATGCCCTTCAAAACGCCATTGAATCTCTCAGTTAGCCCATTAGTGGCGGGATGGTAAGTAGTGGTCTTTAGATGTTTTAGACCACAACATTTCCACATACATTGCATCACTTCTCCCATGAATACACTGCCTTGATCTGTCAGCACTTCATGAGGGAAACCCAGCCTCATAAAGATTTTTAATAAAGCCTCTGCCACTACAGGGGCTTCTACAGATCTCAGTGCTTCTGCGTCTGGGTACCTGGTGGCAAAATCCACCACCACCACTAGATATTTCTTGCCATGCCTTGTGGGTTTGGAAAAAGGGCCCACCAAATCTATTCCCACTCTATAAAAGGGTTGTCCAATTATAGGAAGGAGCTTTAAGGGTGCCTTGGTCTTTACTCCACTCTTTCCCACCTTTTGGCATATTCCACAAGATAGACAATGTTGTTTTACATCCTTGGAGATATTTGGCCAATAATAATGTGCAGCCAATCTCCTCTTGGTCTTTTTTATTCCCAGATGTCCTGCACATGGGACATCGTGGGCTACCTCTAGCAATCTGGTTCTGTATTTGCTAGGTACTATCAATTGCTTCACTGGTTCACATTCATCCTTTCTCTCAGCAGGCATCCACAGTCTATATAAAATCCCATTCTCACACACAACTTGATTCCTCAGTTTGTCAGTGAAAGGAATCTGTTGGGTCAGCGCTTGTTCCTTTATCTGCTTCAGACTTATATCTTTATGCAGCTCTTCCCTGAATTGATCTGCTTCTTCCCCAGAGACCACTTGATACAGTTTGTCTTCTTCAGCAGGCCTGCTAGTGGTTGCTATGGTGACCTGAGGCTGGTTAACAGATTCCACCCTGTTTGTTTCAGCCCCCCTTAATATGGCTTCTTTTTCTCTGCCAATTTGCTGTCTGGTCACTACATATATTTTCCCCTGTGCCCCCATAACATCTCTTCCCAGTATTACTGGTTCTTGTTGCTGGGCATTAATACCAACTTTATATTGGCCCTTTCGGTCTCTCCATTCCATTTTCACTAGGGCCACAGGCAAACTCTCTGGTTGACCCCTCACTCCTTGGATAGTCACTGTTTCCTGAGGTAATATTTCTTCAGATTTTATTAAATCTGACCTCAGTAACGTCTGAGTGGCACCAGTGTCAAGCAATGCCCAATAAGTTGCCCCTTGTACACTCACTTCCTCTCTCAGACTTGAATCCAGGTCTGTTACTTCTGTCCAGTTTATCTGGCAAAACTGAACCTTTTTCGCTGCTTCTAAAGCCTTGGGCTCTGTTTTCACTGCCCTTGTCTGAGCAGGATTACTAATGGGGTTGGCAACCTCATATTGAAAACGTAGGTGCCCCGGTCTACCACATTTGTAGCATAATTTCTCCTCACTTTTAGGGTACACAGATCCACTCTGGGGTGTCCTGTGCCCTTCAGATTTTAATGGAGGACTCACTCGCTGTGGTACCACATCCCTTCTGCCAGCACTATATGGTCTGGGTTTAAACTCTCTTGATGTTTTCCCCACCCAGCCAGTTCTATTGGAGGCGAAGTGATCCGCCATCTCTGCGGCCTCCTGCACAGATGTAGGGGAACGGTCTTTGACCAGGAGCCTTATTTCTGGTGGTAACTGATGGTATAATTGATCCAGTATCATGAGGCTTTTCACCTCTTCCACTGACTGAGCTTTGGCACTACTCATCCACTTTCCAAATATATCCATCAACTTTGCTCCCAGTTCCACAAAAGACCTCCCTGTCTGTATCTGGCAGTTTCTGAAAAGCTTTCTAAAATAATCAGGCCCCAGTCTGAATCTTTTAAACACTGCTTCTTTGAAATCAGCATAGGTGACGGGCCTGTCTGAGGGGAAATATTGGTATACCTCAGCCAATTCCCCTTTAATCAGGTTTGATAAATACTGCATGTATTTATCTTCAGGTAGCCCCCACAACTGAGCTGCTTTTTCAAAGGTGCTGAGGTAAATTTGAGGATCTTGACCAGGCTCATACACAGCAAAGTCCTTTGGAGTAATTTTTATTTTTGCTCCATCTCTCTCCTTCCTTGTCTCCTCAGAGTGAAATTTCTCTCTATCAAATTTTAACTTTTCTACTTGTAATTCAGCATCCAATGCTCGTTGCTTCTCCCTCTCCTCAAACCCCAATCTCATTCTCTCAATTTCCAACTCCCTCTGTTTTTCCTTCTCTGCACCTTCCATCCTCAATCTCTCAGCTTCCATCTTCAATCTCTCAGCTTCCAACTCCCTCTGCTTGTCTTTTTCCTCAGCCTCACATCTTAACTTCTCTCTCAAGTACTCTATATAAGCGGGATTGCTTAAATATCCTTCTGGGGTCTCTTCCCTGACAGGTTGTTTTTGCTGGGCAGTAGCAAATCCTATAAGTGCTACCCTCAATTCATCTACCCCTTTACCCTCGTGAGGTAAATTGAATGTTATGCACTTCTCCACCAGCTCCTCTCTTTTCATTTTTATGTATTCAGCCATGGTGTTTGAGTTCACTCACTCTTTGCCACACACTCTTTGCCAGTCACTCTCACAAGAAATCTTGTTTTGTTATTTCTGTTTGCCACACCACTGTTCTGGATTCTCTAGTATTCGTATCTGGATTCTCTGTTGTTCGTATCCCACCGCTACTGCCACCACCTGTGATGCGTCCCTCCCTGGCTCTCCCTGTCAGGTTCCTACCTGCGCGTGGTTACTGCCTGTCTCTAGGCACCACCAGGGACTCCACCAGTCCGGACCGCACTCTCTTATGGTTTACCTATCCGCTCTAGCACAGATCTCAACAGATCCCCCTGCTAGGCAACCACCAGTAACGTCCCAATACTAGTATTCCCAGAGACTCTGAATACTGGTATTGTTATTCTCTTCACCGCTGCCACCATTTGTTACAGTTCCTCTTCAGCCTTGGTCATTACCTTACCCTCCCTTCTGGTCTGTGAAACCCCAGCCAAGGATCAGGCCTTTGGTAAACCAAATTAAGTATTTATTAAATATAACAAAGCTAGATAGAGCTAGATAGAGAAAAGTTCTTCTCCCTCTCTCATAATACTAGAACTCGTGGACATTCAAAGAAGCTGAATGTTGGAAGATTCAGGACAGACAAAAGGAAGTACTTCTTTACTCAGCGCATAGTTAAACTATGGAATTTGCTCCCACAAGATGCAGTAATGGCCACCAGCTTGGATGGCTTTAAAAGAAGATTAGACAAATTCATGGAGGACAGGGCTATCAATGGCTACTAGCCATGACGGCTGTGCTCTGCCACCCTAGTCAGAGGCAGCATGCTTCTGAAAACCAGTTGCCGGAAGCCTCAGGAGGGGAGAGTGTTCTTGCACTTGGGTCCTGCTTGCGGGCTTCCCCCAGGCACCTGGTAGGCCACTGTGAGAACAGGATGCTGGACTAGATGGGCCACTGGCCTGATCCAGCAGGCTCTTCTTATGTTCTTATGTTAACAAGATTAACAAGATTTCTTCTTAAGGCACATAAGCATATGGTTTTACTCAATACTAATCCGAACTCCACCTCCCTCCTGGTAAACAACTCTCTAAACCCCACCAAGCAATCCACTCTTTCTCTTCTCCCCCCAGATTCCACAATTCACCACCTCACATTCACCCAGATTTACCTGTCATCCTTTCATTTATACTGTCAGCCATTTTAAACATTCAGCCAATCATCAAGCATTCTATTGCCCATTCACTCCCCCTCCTCTTTCACTACTTACCATGTATACTCTAAACAACCAGCACTTACCATATATACACTAATATATAGGAACATCACAGCTTCCCTTACACTTGACCTGGAAACTGCAGTTGATGCAGAATGCGCAGTCAGATTGCTGACAGGAGTGAGTCCCTGCCAAGATATAACCCCTCTGCTAAGAGATCTGCAGTGATTGCTGATTTGTTCCTGGGCCAGGTTCATGTTGGGTTTGATGAGATAAAAACAACTGTAGTTCTATCTGTAGCACAGTAAAATTGGCAAAACAGAATTGAGAATGAAACAGCCCACCTCCCCCGCATTAGCTGAATAAAGAAACGGTGTCTTCTTTAGCAGACATAAGTATAAAAGTAGGCTTTACTCACCACCTCCTATGTTCAGGAAATACAGGGTTTAGCTTGGAGAGAAAAGGGTAGAAGGTAGGTAGCAAATTTAGTACATGATTTGAAATCCTGTTGTTGGAGCAGCTGGTTCAGGGGATAGGTCCATCTCCATAGGTTAAACAAGAAATGGATAGATTTGAAGTCTGAACTGTGTTCCAACAGTCTTTCAACAGGGCAACCAGCTCGCCCTTGTTGCACGTGTATGCCCCAGGCTAGAAAACAAACATTGCACACACCTTGCAGGTCACCACCACTGGAGGGTCCTTTCTGCCCCAGTCTCTATTACCCTTTCTGTCTATCTTCTAATTGTATTGGAATGGCCTGTGCTTTGTCTTGTCCTCCTTGAAGGTGAACAAGAGAGTCCCAGTGGTATATAATATCTGCTATAGTTTACCCCCTTGACCTCCCCCCACTGTATTCTGCTGTAAAATCTCTGTTAGCTCTCACTGTTCACTTACTCTCTCAGAGCTGGCTCACTTGTATACCCTCTGGATCAGCTGAGACAGCTTCCTCTGCTCTGCTTAGTTAGGAGTCAGGAAGCAGAATCAATCTCCTCCCAACTTGATGCTTCGCTGGGTAGTGGCAACCAGAGCTTGGAAAAGTTATTTTTCTGAACTGCAACTCCCATCAGCCCAATCCAGTGGCCATGCTGGCTGGGGCTGATGGGAGTTGTAGTTTAAAAAAGTAACTTTTCCAAGCTCTGGTGGCAACCTTGCGAGATAGGAGAGGCATAGAGATGACACACCTTTGTTGGTTCGCAATGAGCATCTGGGAGCCATTTCTGGCATCTGATGTGGTTCTGTAGCATCGTCCAGCCCAGTCATCTTGACATCCTCATCTGTACTGCTCTCAGTCTCTGTTTCATCCTTTTGCTCAAAGAACATTTCATTTTGTGCAGATGTCTGTGGTGTCCCATATATGGGCACTGGCATATCTATGAGGGGTTGGACTTGATGCCCTTGCTCTTTTGAGAAATCTAGCACAGTCCCTCTTTTGTGAGCTCTGCTTTGCTCATCAAAGTAGACAAACAAGTCCTTTGCTTGGATTGCTTTAGAAGAGGATGAGCCAAATGTATGGAGGCAGTGTGCTTCTCAATGCCAGTTGCTCGAAACCACAGGAGGGGAGAGAGCTCTTGTGCACAGGTCCCGCTTTCAATCTTCCCACAGGTATCTAGTTGGCCACTGTGAGAACAGGATGCTGGACTAGATGGGCCTCTGGCCTGACCCAGCAGAACTCTTCTTACACTCTTATGTACTTGGCTAAGAAATGTATCCTGGTCAGGTCACCACCACTGTGCTCCTGGTCATCTTCTAAGACAGTGTTAATATTCTCCTCCATTGCTGTGCCCTTCTCTAGTTTGATTTGATCCAGCTTTCTCAGCAGAAATAATCATGTTCATTCAGATTAACACGTTCACACAGTCTTTGAAGTCCATTTCACATCCCCTTTGCTTGGTTTCTTTCAATGCTCTGTACACCTTCTATAGATTCAGCATCTATACACCTTCTGTTCATGGGCATCCACAGCTTGGGGCAGGGGAGGCATTTGCCCCTCTGGATGAACCATAATCTCCTGTATGAATGGGAGAGGAATTCATTTCAGTTTGCATTTACAGCCAAATTCTTTGAACTTTGCAATTCTCCAGCCAAACAATGTTTACAAAAATGCATACATTAGGAGAAGGTGTATATAAACAAATGAATATAGGTATATGATTGGGCTCTACTGGTCAGACTAGTTGCATTCATAAGATAATGGATTCCACCAAGTCTGTCAAGTGACCTCATTAACATGCATAAGGATGGTCTAGGAGAGTAATGTGGGTCATAAGAACTCTGTCAGGAGAGAGGTCCTTTCCTCCCATCTCCTGGCTGTAGGCCTCCTTATGCTGGATCCAGGTAGTGGTCTGTGTTAGTGTGAGATGAAGGAAAGGCTGGGAACTGAAAACAGACAGAGAGACTCTTTGTGTTTGAACCCACAGACCTGTGGGCTTTGGGGAGAAAGATCTGCTGGGCTGTTAATGCAGAGAAGCCCCCCATTTTATGCTCAGTTTGTATATGAAAACCATACATCCTATAAGACACCACAGTCTCCACTGACCTTGTTTCCAAGGAAATCAAACCCTCAGTAACCACTGGAACCCCTGGAAGTCTCACACCGCTCGGAGACTGGGGTGCGTGCAACAATATATTAGTGAAAATAACATATCTAAATGCATTATATTCTGAGAAATTACAGACCAGAAGGGAGGGCAGAGCAAATATCAAAGCTGGGAACAGTATCAATGATGGCAGCAGTGAAGGGATAGTGTAACAGCAGCAGGTATCCAAAGCCACCCAGGGCTGTAATCTTTAAAGGCAGAAAGATACAGAGGGGGGTTGTGGCCTCTAAGTGCACCCAGACACCATAGCAATCTGAGGAGGAGACTAAGGCACAGTCTCAGGGCAGTATTGCATTACAGAGTGTCAGGTGGTGGTGCCTATTAGTGGGATCGTGAGAGGCCTGTGCTGGGGCCAGTGTGAGAGATCCATTACGAGACCAGACCAGAGTAGAGGTCTGACACACTCACCAAAGGAGAAGCCAGGAGGTAGAAGGTGTTGGAATAAGCAAACTTGCATGTACCTGTTTACCAGTGATGTAACTTCCTAAAGGGTGGGGTTACCTGGCTTTCTCTTCCTTTTCCTTTGCCTGGTAGTTTTTTTTGCATATTCTCCATTAAGCATGCACATGCTCCTCTCCAAGATGACCATTATCATGGACTGAGACTTCTACTTTTCTATCTAAGCTAGAGCCTATGTTTCCTGAACATATGAAAGGTCATGAGTAAACATTCTTTATCTTAAGAACATAAGAACATAAGAACATAAGAAGAGCCTGCTGGATCAGGCCAGTGGCCCATCTAGTCCAGCATCCTGTTCTCACAGTGGCCAACCAGGTGCCTGGGGGAAGCCCGCAAGCAGGACCCGAGTGCAAGAACACTCTCCCCTCCTGAGGCTTCCGGCAACTGGTTTTCAGAAGCATGCTGCCTCTGACTAGGGTGGCAGAGCACAGCCATCATGGCTAGTAGCCATTGATAGCCCTGTCCTCCATGAATTGGTCTAATCTTCTTTTAAAGCCATCCAAGCTGGTGGCCATTACTGCATCTTGTGGGAGCAAATTCCATAGTTTAACTATGCGCTGAGTAAAGAAGTACTTCCTTTTGTCTGTCCTGAATCTTCCAACATTCAGCTTCTTTGAATGTCCACGAGTACTAGTATTATGAGAGAGGGAGAAGAACTTTTCTCTATCCACTTTCTCAATGCCATGCATAATTTTATACACTTCTATCATGTCTCCTCTGACCCGCCTTTTCTCTAAACTAAAAAGCCCCAAATGCTGCAACCTTTCCTCGTAAGGGAGTCGCTCCATCCCCTTGATCATTCTGGTTGCCCTCTTCTGAACCTTTTCCAACTCTATAATATCCTTTTTGAGATGAGGCGACCAGAACGGTACACAGTATTCCAAATGCGGCCGCACCATAGATTTATACAACGGCATTATGATATCGGCTGTTTTATTTTCAATACCTTTCCTAATTATCCCTAGCATGGAATTTGCCTTTTTCACAGCTGCCGCACACTGGGTCGACATTTTCATCGTGCTGTCCACTACAACCCCGAGGTCTCTCTCCTGGTCAGTCATCGCCAGTTCAGACCCCATGAGCGTATATGTGAAATTAAGATTTTTTGCTCCAATATGCATAATTTTACACTTGTTTATATTGAATTGCATTTGCCATTTTTCCGCCCATTCACTCAGTTTGGAGAGGTCTTTTTGGAGCTCTTCGCAATCCCTTTTTGTTTTAACAACCCTGAACAATTTAGTGTCGTCAGCAAACTTGGCCACTTCACTGCTCACTCCTAATTCTAGGTCATTAATGAATAAGTTGAAAAGTACAGGTCCCAATACCGATCCTTGAGGGACTCCACTTTCTACAGCCCTCCATTGGGAGAACTGTCCATTTATTCCTACTCTCTGCTTTCTGCTTCTTAACCAATTCCTTATCCACAAGAGGACCTCTCCTCTTATTCCATGACTGCTAAGCTTCCTCAGAAGCCTTTGGTGAGGTACCTTGTCAAATGCTTTTTGAAAGTCTAAGTACACTATGTCCACTGGATCACCTCTATCTATATGCTTGTTGACACTCTCAAAGAATTCTAATAGGTTACTGAGACAGGACTTTCCCTTGCAGAAGCCATGCTGGCTCTGCTTCAGCAAGGCTTGTTCTTCTATGTGCTTAGTTAATCTAGCTTTAATCATACTTTCTACCAGTTTTCCAGGGACAGAAGTTAAGCTAACTGGCCTGTAATTTCCGGGATCCCCTCTGGATCCCTTTTTGAAGATTGGCGTTACATTGGCCACTTTCCAGTCCTCAGGCATGGAGGAGGACCCAGGGACAAGTTATATATTTTAGTTAGCAGATCAGCAATTTCACCTTTGAGTTCTTTGAGAACTCTCGGGTGGATGCCATCCGGGCCCGGTGATTTGTCAGTTTTTATATTGTCCATTAAGCTTAGAACTTCCTCTCTCGTTACCACTATTTGTCTTAGTTCCTCAGAATCCCTTCCTGCAAATGTTAGTTCAGGTTCAGGGATCTGCCCTATATCTTCCACTGTGAAGACAGATGCAAAGAATTCATTTAGCTTCTCTGCAATCTCCTTATCGTTCTTTAGTACACCTTTGACTCCGTTATCATCCAAGGGTCCAATTTTCTCCCTAGATGGTCTCCTGCTTTGAATGTATTTATAGATTTTTTTGTTGTTGGTTTTTATGTTCTTAGCAATGTGCTCCTCAAATTCTTTTTTAGCATCCCTTATTGTCTTCTTGCATTTCTTTTGCTAGAGTTTGTGTTCTTTTTTATTTTCTTCATTCGGACAAGACTTCCATTTTCTGAAGGAAGACTTTTTGCCTCTAAGAGCTTCCTTGACTTTGCTCGTTAACCATGCTGGCATCTTCTTGGCCCTGGCGGTACCTTTTCTGATCTGCGGTATGCACTCCAGTTGAGCTTCTAATATAGTGTTTTTAAACAACTTCCAAGCATTTTCGAGTGATGTGACCCTCTGGACTTTGTTTTTCAGCTTTCTTTTTACCAATCCCCTCATTTTTGTGAAGTTTCCTCTTTTGAAGTCAAATGTGACCATGTTGGATTTTCTTGGCAATTGGCTAGTTACATGTATGTTTAATTTAATAGCACTGTGGTCACTGCTCCCAATCGGTTCAACAACACTTACATATCTTTTACATAAGAAGATTGTGTCTGTAATTATTTGTGTCTGAGGGAAAGGGTGGACTGGTTGATTCTCATCCCGCTGCTTGCATTTGTATCTCTGCTAAGAAATAGGACCATGAAACTATTCCTATTTCATACACATTCTTAGAATACCAAACAGAAGAGTAGTGGGAGCTGTCACAGGGGTGACATGGAAAGTTTGCGGCAGTGGTTCCTGGGGCAGCTGCAGCATCAGCATTGCCACCTCTGGAAGCCATAGAGCACCAGGGAACCTGGGGGGGTAGGAGGAACAATTTTATTTATTTATTTATTTATTTATTCGATTTATTAGTCACCCATCTGGCTGGATTAACCAGCCACTCTGAGCGACGTACAAAGCAAAAACATAAAACATCAAAACATCGTAGGGCTAAACAGCAAAAACTAAACAATAAGTGAACAATAAGGTAGAGGCAACTCAATTTCAATAAATAGGGCTTCTCGCCTGTATAGTCCGAAAGGTGTAACTTCAGATGGAAGCTCTTGGTGTAAGTCTTCCCACCCTGGCATAGAAACCAGTGTGGGTGATAGTCCGTTTGCGAGATCAAAAGCGGCAGCCCCTCTTGATCTGAACGTCCAGCAGCTCCAACAGGGAGGAGGGCAGGATAAACTGGCCCCTCGAAGTCAAAACTAACAGGGAAGTTCTTCTCAAAGAAGCTGAGGTGAAGGAGCCAGGGTGTGAGCGCGGCCGATATCAAGGCGAAATGGACAAAGGCCAGATGGTAGGACGGCGGCAGCTGCAGGGGCGCTTCCCAGCCCTCAGAAGCTGCCGAAAGATCATCACAACAAAGTGGCATCTCCCAAGGACAGGCCGCAGCACCAGGCCCACCAAAAGGCCTCAGCCCATCTCCATCTCCAGTCCAGCTTGGCGCTCTCCACCGTGAGAGGCGGCAGCGGTGGCGGCGGCGGTGGCCTGGCGTAGATGGAATATCAAGTCGCATCCCCTGGATCATACCAACAGCTGGCATCCAGGTCCAGGCCAAATACGACGGAGGCAGCATAGGAAGCAGGGAGGGGGGGCTCCCCTGTATTTCCGTTGCGTTGTAGCTTCCGGCCAAGGGGGACTTACCCTGTAAAAGCCATTGCTGGTGGGGCTCCATTGCCCATAGCTGTTGCCTCTACTGCCATCTTGCAACCCCACAAGGGGAAGAACCATCACCATGGAGCCAGCAGCAATTAACAGACTTGTGCCCAGGCACCCAGCATGGTCAGCGGAGGTGTGAGTGCCCACTGTCCAGGAAAGGTCCCCTCTGGAGTGACCGCCACATGCAACTCACTGCCTGGGGTCAGCTGGAGGGGCGGTCTGAAACTGATGCAAGCAGGTGGATCCTCAGCATGCTGATGGACAATGGGTGCCTCAGGTGTGGCTTCCTCCGCTTGAGCAGGTGCTTCCAGTGGGAATTCCGTTGCCACGGCCTGGCTCTCAGATTCCCCTTCAGGTCTTTGGCACAGGGCACCTGGCTCGGCTGCTCCTTGGGGATAGCCATAGCTGCCTGGAGTCAGTATGGCTGCCAGCCAGGCAATGGTCATCCATGACCATGCAAATCCTTCAGAAACATGGAGAATTGAAGATTGGAAAAATGAGAAATGAGGAGAACCAAAATGGACCGATCCCAAATCGATCCCTAATCCTCAGATTACCAACTTTTTTGGGGTCATTTCCTTTTTAAAAAAGAGTAAGGCTTTCTGTGTTTTTCCATTTACCCCCCTCCCCCCAGGTTAAGGTTACTTGTCTGTTTTATGTAGATCATTTTATTGATATTTTCACAATATATAAAGCCAAAATAAAAAAAGCCCCACAAAACAAGCCATCCTCATAAACCATAAAGGAAGGAGTAACAGCACAAAGTGTTACAAAGTTTGTACATATGCAAGTAAAGAGTTCCAGATCTCCTGAGATGCGGGCGGGAGTTGCTGTTGTAAATGATGCTCAAAGGTGTATTAACTAAAATCCCATTGGATGGCATGAAAAGCATTGTGTTTGGTCTGTCCTTGGAGCACTTGGAGCGTAACTTTCTCAAAAATGGCAGTGTTCCCTCTTTGGAGGGATACATAAGCCGGCTGGCTGAGGTGGCCTGGGAGACCCAGTGCCTGCAGGAAGAAGAGACCATCGCCTCAAGGGAAGGAGAGGTTGCTGCTGCTGCTGCTGCTGTGGGACCACCACCTCTACCACCCTTCCCTGTAGGACTTCTGCCTGGCAGGACCAGGCCCCAGGTACCCAGCCAGCTAGGATTGATTTTGACCACCTGTCCCTCTTTGGAGGGATACATAAGCCGGCTGGCTGAGGTGGGCTGGGAGACCCAGTGCCTGCAGGAAGAAGAAACCATTGCCCAAGGGAAGGAGAGGCTGCTGCTCTTGCTGCTGTTTTCGTTTTTTGCTTCTGTTTGTGTAGCATTTAACTCGTGTGTATGGTTCTAATTAAGGTCTGTGTGGAGTATGCATGGAGTTTGAGTGTTATGAATGGTGTTTGTTGAGTTGTTGTACTTAATTTATATATTGTTGAGGGTGATTGAAACTGAATGTGTATAGAGTGTGTGATTGTGAATTTTATATATTTTTACTATGTGCCTGGGAGAGAGGAATCTGCTCTGATTGGGGGGACTTTTGGGGGGCCCAATTAATGTAGTGATGGGTAAAGGGAGGTATGGTGTTGTGAGAAGGACAGGCCAGATAAGGGGAACTCGCCACAGACAAGTCGTGCCTGTGTCTTGTTCCGGTCCTCCCCACACCCGCAGGAATGTTGGTTGTCCTATCAGCTAGCCCTCGGATCTCCAAGTGTTGCTTTTAAATGCCAGGTCGGTATCTAATAAAATCTCCCTCGTCCACGATTTGATTGTAGACGAGGGTGCCAAACTGGCATGTGTAACCGAGACCTGGGTGGGTGATCAGGGAGGAGTTGCTCTTTCCCAGATGTGCCCACCTGGATATACGGTTCAACACTGTGGTAGATCCGAGGGTCGGGGAGGCTGTGGCCTATCGGAGTTCTCTCTTGGTCATCAAGCACCCTGTCCAGTTGACGACTGGTCTGGAGTGTCTTCACCTTGTGCTGGGCCAAGGAGACAGACTGGGAATCCTGTTAGTGTACCGCCCACCCTGCTGCCCAACAGCTTCCCTAATTGAGCTGACTGAGGTAGTCTTGGAGATATTGTTGAGGTCTCCCAGACTATTGGTACTGGGAGACTTCAACATTCATGCCGAGACTGCTCTTACAGGGGCAGCTCAGGACTTCATGGCCTCCATGGCAACCATGGGGCTGTCTCAATTTGTTACTGGCCCAACGCATGTGTCAGGGCATACTCTTGATTTGATCTTCGCCACTGGACATGGAGATAGTGATCTGGAGGTGGGGAGTCTCTCTACAACCCCATTGTCATGGACAGATCACTGCTTGCTGAAGTTTAGGCTTACAGCACCCATTTGCCTCCGCAAGGGTGGGGGACCTATTAAGTTGGTCCGTCCCCGGAGACTAATGGATCCACAGGGTTTCCAGAGGGTTTTTCCGGCTGATAAGACTGGCGCTCCTGTCGAAGCCCTGGTCGAATTATGGAACACCGAAATGACCCAGGCCGTGGACACGATCGCTCCTGCGCACCCTCTCCCTTACAGAGCTCATGCAGCTCCGTGGTATACCCCGGAGCTGAGAGTGATGAAGCAAGAGAGGAGGAGGCTTGAGTGCAGATGGAGGCGGACTCCCGATGGATGCAATTATGCCTTGGTAAGTGCATCCACTAAACGGTATATAGAAGCGGTGAGGGCAGCAAAAAAGCGTTATTTTGCTGCCACTATTAAATCATCTCTTAACCGCCCAGCGGAGCTTTTTAAAGTTGTACGAGGGCTTCTCCACTCTAGCCCTCTGGACATCTTAGAACCATCTCAAACCCGCTGTAATGACTTTGCTGGGCACTTCCAAGATAAAATCGCATGCATCCGCCGGGACTTAGACTCCAATATTATGGCAGTTGAACCTAATGAGGTATCTGAAGCACGGTCTTGTCCTCAGTTATTGGATGAATTTCAGTTGGTACAGTTTGAGGACGTTGACAAGGTACTTGGATTGGTTCGGGCAACCACTTCTGTTCTGGATCCTTGCCCCTCTTGGCTAGTGAAAGCTGCGAGGGCTGGAACAGCCGGCTGGGCCAGGGAAGTGATAAATGCCTCCTTGAGAGAGGGAGTGGTCCCCTGCTGTCTGAAAGAGGCGGTGGTGAGACCACTCCTGAAGAAGTCCTCCCTGGACCCAGATAATCTGAACAACTATAGACCGGTTACAAACATCCCATTTTTGGGCAAGGTTTTAGAGCGTGTGGTTGCCAACCAGCTCCAGGTACTCTTGGATGAAACCGATTATCTGGATCCATTTCAATCCGGTTTTAGACTCAGTTTCGGCACTGAAACAGCCTTGGTCGCCCTGTATGATGACCTATGTCGGGAGAGAGACGGGGGGAGTGTAACCCTGTTGATTCTGCTTGACCTCTCAGCTGCTTTTGATACCATCGACCATGGTATCCTTCTGGAGAGACTTGCGGAATTGGGAGTTGGAGGCTTGGCGGTGGTTCCGCTCCTATTTGGCGGGTCGTCTCCAGAAGGTAGGGCTTTGGGAACATTACTTGATGCCCTGGACTCTCCATTGTGGAGTCCTGCAGGGATCGGTCCTGTCCCCTATGCTCTTTAACATCTATATGAAGCCGCTGGGAGTGGTCATCAGGAGCTTTGGAGTGCGTTGTCACCAGTATGCTGATGACACGCAACTCTATTTCTCCTTTTCATCTTCTTCAGGTGAGGCTGTTAACATGCTGAACCGTTGCCTAGCCGCGATAATGGACTGGATGAGAGCTAACAAACTGAAGCTCAATCCTGACTAGACTGAGATGCTGTTGGTGGGTTCCTTCTCAACCCAGGTGGTGGATGTTCAACCTGTTCTGGATGGGGTTACACTCCCCCTGAAGGAACATGTTCGTAGCTTGGGGGTCCTTTTCGATCCATTCCTGTCTCTTGAGGCTCAAGTGGCCTCGGTGGCATGGAATGCGTTCTACCATCTTCGGCTAGTAGCCCAGCTATGCCCCTATCTGGATAATGTTGACCTCGCCTCAGTCGTTCATGCTCTGGTAACCTCGAGATTGGACTACTGCAATGCACTCTATGTGGGGCTGCCTTTGAAGACGATTCGGAAACTACAGCTAGTGCAAAACGCAGCAGCTAGACTGCTGACGAGGACCAGACGGTCAGCACATATAACACCTGTCTTGGTGCATTTGCACTGGCTACCTATTTGTTTCCGGGCCAGATTCAAAGTGCTAGTTTTGACTTATAAAGCCTTACACGGTGCGGGACCACAATACCTTGTGGAACACCTCACTTGCTATGAACCTACCCGCTCACTACGTTCAACATCTAAGGCCCTCCTCCGAGTCCCGTCTCATGCGGAAGCTCGGAGGGCTGTTACTAGATCTAGGGCCTTTTCAGTAGTGGCCCCCGAATTATGGAATATGTCTCTATGGAATAGTCTCCCCGATGAGGTGTGCCTGGCGCCTATTCTTCTATCTTTTCGGCGCCAGGTCAAAAACTTTTTATTCTCCCAGGCATTTTAATTGTGTTATGTTAGTTACTTTATTTCATGTTGTTAAATGCTTAAGTTGTCTGTTTTAGGGATTTTATCTGATTTTTACTGTATTGTGTATTATTCCTTGCTGTGAACCGCCCAGAGAGCCATTGGCTAAGGGCGGTATAGAAATGGAATGAAATAAATAAATAAATAAAAATATTTATACCAGAGAGGTCCAAGCCTTGTGCTCTTTTCCATTTGTGGGCATGCTGCTCAAAACAGGTAAGCCACAAGGTCTTGACACAAAATCTCCAAAGTCAACACTCGAGGGCGAAGTCCGTTGTGGCAGAGCCTGGATGATGGACTGATATGGGACATTTCCTTAAATACATCAGACCAGAAGTGTTGCAAATGAGGGAAATCCCACCAGAGATGGAAGTATGTACTCCAATAGCCACATCCGCACCAAACCAGCTACTGCAACCTTTGCAGGGATTTCGCAGTATTCCATAAACCTTTAAATATAATTCACTAGCAGGCAAAAAACCCTTATGGTTTAGGAACATACCTATAGCCCTCAGATATTTCTGTCAACGTCACATGTTACCAAATTCTTCCAAGCTACACAGCGAGTGGATTGGACTGTGAAAGATGAACCCAAATTGTGTTTGCATTTTGACAAATTTGTAGGGCAGTACAATATCTCAGAGAGGAGGTGAGGTCTCCTGCTCCCCTGGTGCATTCACTATAGCTGCCCAATTTCCCTGCTTTTTAAAGTTTGATAGAAATACCTGTGGGCTATATGTACATTCTTAAACTGCAAGGGTTTTTTTGCCTATTAGTGATTTTCTCTGCTTTTTAATCTGGGAGGTAAGAAATGGGATCCTGTACAAGCTTGCTGAGAACAGATTGATCATCTGTATGCTTATTGAGTTCAGAGGGAGTTACTCCCTGGCAATCATGCTTAGGATAGGTGAAACTGACCACAGGGGATGGGGAGAGGAGGAGAAGGGAGAGGAGGAAGGGCAGAGGGGAGGAGGGGGGTGAGAGCAAGAAGGAGGGGGAGGGGAGGAGAAGGACAGGTTTGATCATTTGCATGTTTATTGAGTTCAGTGCGATTTACTCCCATGGAATCATGCTTAGGATAGGTAAAACTGACAGGAGAGAGGGATGGCTAAAATAGGCAGGGAAGGAGGAGGAAGGAAGAGGAGAGGGGAGGAAGGGCAGAGGGGAGGAGGGGGATGGGAACAAGAAGGAGGGGGAGGGGAGGAGAAAGGCAGATATGATCATTTGCATGCTTATTGATTTCAATGGGATTTATTCCTATGTAATCATGGTTAGGATAGGTAAAACTGACCATGGGGGAAGAGCAGGGGGAGGGGAGAGGAGAGGGAAGGAGAAAGGGAAAGGAGAGGCAGGTTTGATCATTTGCATGCTTATTGAGTTCAATGGTATTTACTTCCATGCAATGATGCTTAAGATAGGTAAAAGTGACATGGGAAGGGGAGAGGAGAGGGAAGGAGGGAGGAATGGGAGAGGGGAGCGGAAGGAGGGAGAGGGGGAAGGAGGGGATTGGAGGGGGAAGGGAGGGAAGGGGCAAGAGGGAGGGGATAGGAGGGAGGAGAAGGGAGGGTGGGTTTGATCATTTGTATACTTTTTGAGTTCATTGGGATTTATTTCTGTGCAATCATGTTTGAAAATGGAAATGGACTGCCTTCTAGTCGATCCCGACTTATGGTGACCCTATGAATATGGTTTTCATGGTAAACAGTATTCAGTGGTGGTTTTACCATTTATTATTTATTTATTTAAAACATTTATAACCCGCTCTATTTTCAGAGAACTCAGAGCGGCGTACAAAGAACAATTATAAAAAAATAAAATTGACAAAATAATAACTATATTAAAATACACATAATCAACATAGTAAAATTATGAGGCATCCTATATATTAATTAATTGAACGCTTGGCAAAATAGAAATGTTTTGACCTGGCGATGAAATATGCCAAGGGAAGTGGACAACCGCACCTCCACTGGCAAAGAGTTCCAGAGATCAGGGGCAACAACAGAAAAGGCCCTATTTCTGGTCCCCATTAGATGAACTTGAGATGTTGATGGAATCACAAGGCGGGGGTCAGTAGAAGACCTCAAAGGCTGAGCAGGTTCAAAAGAGGACATGCAATCAGATAGATAACGAGGGCCCAGGCCATGCAGAGCTTTAAAGGTTAGGACCAGTACCTTGAATTGAGCCGGGAAGCGGATCGGCAGCCAATGCAATTGTTGCAGAAGTGGAGTTGTATGGGCCCATAAGCCAGCTCCTGTTAGCATTCTGGCTGCCACTCTCTGAACTAGTTTAAGCTTCCGGGCTGTCTTCAACGGCAGCCCTACATAAAGCACATTGCAATAGTCCAGTCGGGAAGTAACTAAGGCATGTGTTACCTTCGTTAGATCAGATGTTTCCAGAAACGGGCGCAGTTGGCGAACCAGTCTTAACTGGGCAAAAGCACTCCTGGAGACCGCCGAAACCTGGGCATCCAGGCTTAAAGCTGAATCCAACAGTACTCCCAAACTGCGAACCTGAGTCTTCAGGGGGAGTGCAACCCCATTCAACATAGGTAAATTCCCTATTTCTAGGTCAATCTTATGGCTAACGAGGAGCACCTCTGTTTTATCCGGATTTAATTTCAGCTTGTTCATATTCATCCAGTCCATCACTGAGATCAGGCACTGGTTCAGAGGCCAGATGGCTTCCTTAGCATCTGGAGGGAAGGAGAAGTAAAGTTGGGTGTCATCTGCATATTGGTGGTAACGCACTCCAAACCTCCGGATGACCTCACCCAGCGGCTTCATATAAATGTTAAATAACATTGGAGACAACACTGAGCCCTGAGGAACCCCGCATGTTAGGGGCCAGGGATTCGAGTAGAAGTCCCCGAGTTGAACCTTCTGCATTCTACCCTCCAGGAAGGAACGAAGCCACTGCAAAGCAGTACCTTGTAGTCCCATCCCAGAGAGGCGATCTAGAAGGATATCATGATCAATAGTGTCAAAGGCCGCTGAGAGATCGAGGAGAACCAACAGGGACGCACTCCCCCTGTCTAATTCCCATTGCCTTCCTCTCAAGCTGAGAGGCAGTGACTGGCCCAAGGTCACCCAGTGAGCTTCATGGCTGTGTGGGGATTTGAACCCTGGTCTACCAGGTCATAGTCCAACACTGACCTGGGGGAGGGGCAGGGAGGGTTGGAGGAGGGGGAAGGGAGGAGATTGGATAGGTGGGCACTGGGCACAGAGGAAGCCCCTTTCCTTTCCAAAAGGAAAACATTGTGAACAGTATCATTGCTTTTCAGTGTTTCTCCCACCTTTTTATTCTACAGCAGGCACATGTAGTCTTCCAACCAAATTTAAACCAAAATTGTCCCTGGCCACACCAGACCTTTATTCCACTGTAGTCAGTCATGGCATCTCCCAAAGAATCCTGGGAAGTGTAGTTAGTGAAGGGTGCTGAGAGTTGCTAGGAGATGCCCTATTCCCCTCACAGAGCTTCAATCAGAGCGGCTGACTGTTAAACTACTCTGGCCACTGGAGCTCTGTCAGGGGAATAGCAGTCTCCTCTCAGCACCCTTCACAAACTACACTTCCCAGGATTCTCTGAGGGAAGCCATGACTGTCTCAAGTGAAATCAAAGTCTGGTGTGGGTGTGGCCCCCTGAGTAGGCAAGCTCAGCAGCTGTGAATCTGGCTTATAGAACACTGACTGTTGGTTCTTGCTAAGCATGCCTGATATTGTCATTCAGTTCAATGCAAAATTTATTAAATTAATTAAATTAATTAAACATCAGGAAGGCATATTTTTAACTGCAGAAAATGAAGGTCAGAGTATGGAGCAAGGTCAGTAACAGGATTACAGGTCCTCTGTGAACGTGGCTGATTTTTAATGAATTTCAACAGATTATGAGAACTGTCAGAGAAAAAAGTCCAAAAGGGGCTTGGGTTTCTCTCTCTCTCTTTAGACTTTGAACTCCCAATTCTTTCTGACTATTTTGATTATTGCCATGAAAATTGAGAGGGTTGTTGAGCAAGTGTTTCTGAGTTCAGGCCTATATGCTTTATAAGATTTTGTTTTGAAATGAGCTTATGGGAAGCATCATGGCATGGGGGTATTTTCAATTTAACATTGCGGAATGTGAAAAATCCACGCTGGCTATAGTATACAGCCACTCTTGTGGCTGTATAATGTTTGTTCTTTGAAGACTGTGTGCTTCTTTCCAGCAATGGAGCCTACGTCTCCCAACCTTTGCTCTGAAGCAGCACATATTCACCTTGCAACCGGGGCAGGTGTCTTCCGTTTTCATTGAATGGAGGATGGCAGTCTGATACCAGTGTTTTATTATTTCATTATATGCAGACGGGACTTAAAGCGCTACTGGCAGATCTTGTCCTCCTTGTTTGTGATCCACGAGATCAACCAGGATCCCAGGATCCTACCCAACATTACCCTCGGTTACAACATCTATGAGACCTATTTCAATGCAAGGATGACCTCTGATGCCATGCTAGACCTCCTTGCTGGTGGAGAAAACAATATTCCAAACTACCGTTGTGGAAGATGGAACAACCTGTTGGCTGTTCTTGAAGGAACGAATTCTGAAATTTCCAACCAGATTTCAATCATGTCTGGCCTTTACAAAATCCCACAGGTAGGAACAGGAGGGGAGAGGAGTCAAACTGCACATAATTTTATTATGCTGATAGCAGACTGTCCTCTTTCAACAAGCCGTGAAGCCTGTCCCAGTCTGTGTCTGTGTTGGAATTGCTTTTTAATATGTTCTTAAACCTTCTTCTTAAAATGTTTTTAATCTTAGATGTTTTGAAAGCTATATTTAAGTAACAATTTTGAAGATGTTTTGTTTTAATGTGTCTTAAAGTTTGATGTTATGATGTTTTAATGTTTTTGGTCCTTTTGTTTGCCACGCTGGGCTCCTACTGGGAGGAATGCTGGCATATAAATATAGATATAACAACAACAACAACAATAATAGTAAACAGACAATAGATCAAGAATTGTAACGTATCAGACAACCTAGTTCCAAAAGTCTAAGAGGGGAAAATCAATGATAGGGCAATTTTACAGAAAAACAGACAAATCTGTCATTCAAACCCCAATGTGTCAAGGACTTCATTTTATGCATCTGAAATACTACTGTTTTTAACAATGTCAGTTAAATAATTCCTTTGAAAAGGAATTGATCATATATGCTCTAGTGCAAGAAATCTTAAAGCATCTAGGGAATGGTGGTGTTAAGTGCATAGGCATACTCTCCAGGTTCAAGAAGTCTTCCCCACACAGTTTAGGGCATGGACACGTGATGATATATATGCATATTCTGAATTACAGTTAGTAAATGAACTGAAAGCATTTTTAGAGTTATCAAGTTTTATGAATTCCTTTAACTGTAAGCTGAATGTAAGAACAATGCCCACAGGTGAAATGTCCTCTCGTATCCTGAGGATGAGAAGTTCTATGGATCAAGTCAGTACGGACCAATCTGGCGGATAAATAAAATGTTCTCCAGATCCCAGAAATGGAACGATACCACAACCAGACGTTGTCCCAATGAGCAACACTTAAAGGAAGGAGGGAAATGGGGGAACAGCAAATGGGTCTTTAGGGCAGGGCAGAGGAGGCCTAGGAAATGAGACAGAAGCAGGGAAGGTAAAGACTTGGCTGTTAGCAGACAACGGGAATGAGCTCCAGGGGGTGCAGCTTTTGCCTTCCCTTCCCTCTTGGGCAGGCTCTCCAGTGAGAGTCCGCCAGGCCCATGAGGGAGATGTGTGGGCTGCCACCACCATCTTTCCAGCTCTCTCTCCTCCTTCAAGGTGCAGCTCTAGCTGTAGCAGTAACTGCGGCACCCCCCTTGGCAATGTCAGACATCAGCAGTGGGGGTGCAAAGGCTCGATCTGCTGCTCCCCTCAAATCCTCCATCCTCTGGTCTCACCTTGCCTCATGGCCAGAGCTTGGAAGATTACTTTTAAAAAGTAATAAATTACATTTACAATTACTTGGCCCAAAAAAGTAGTAATTACCGTTACAATTACAATAACTCTGAAAGTAACTGATTACTTTACTTTTTCTCAAAAGTAATCACTACAATTACATTTCAGTTACTTTTCTAAAAAAACTCCTACAAGGTGCTGGCCTTGGCTGCTGCACATCTAAGAAGCCTAAAACAATATTAAAAATACACACACACAGGGGGTAGTAGAATAAAAAAATTTATCCATAAGATTAACATAATGGCATAACAGAATCTCACATCCCCCCAAGCAATGAAGATACCCCAACTCTTGAAATCAAATTTTACACTTGAAATGCTTTTATAATATGTTTCTGTTATGTCTCAAAAGAACAAGATGCTCAAAGAGCATGTCAGACAAGGAATGTCTTTTTACAGTCATTACGTTGCCACCAGTACTGAACAGGCGTTCTACTGCGGCGCTTGAAGGCATGCCTGTGTTGTGCTGCAAAAAACACCGCAGCACACGTGGAAAGCCATGGAGTGATGACACTTCCCTGCTGGGAGACCTCAGGTACCTCACCAGTTCCTCCTCAGCAGTGTCCACTGCTGACTTCTTGCCCTGGGGCAGAAAGTTAAAGAAGTCATCTTCTAAGTCATCTCCTTCCTGGTCTTTATCTGAAGACTGATCGCTGTCCTCATTAAGTACACCCATCTTTATTTCAGCTTTCAACAAGGCTTCCATTGTGTATCTAAGAAAGAGAGAGGATATGTTAACACATATATGTTAGGAAACCATCATCTGCTCTTCATTTCCTGATGCTTGTCATGTCCCCTGGTTCAGGGTCCAGCCTGAGCCTGTGGATGATGACATGGAAGGTAGGAAGGTGACCAAGTCACCACACTCATGGGGCAGCACAGCAGACCCTTAAGGATTACCTGCAGCAACCCAAGGTTGTGATGAGGAGCCCCAGGAAGAAAAGGACCAGCCCCTGCCTACCACCTTAAGCCCTCTGATGCCTCCCTTGAGACAACATTTCCCTTGGAGTAATCCACCCAAAGGGTTTCCCTAATGTTCTTACTTGTTGGTATGGGTGGTGGCCTGACACAATTCCAGCCAATGTAGTTTGAAGCGAGGGTGTAGGCAGGCTGCCAGAAGAAGCCTCTTGTCCTCCCAGATAGCTGCAAACCGCTTTCTTAGGGCTTCGCGCACACCTCTCAGCAGCTGAAAACAGTATGTGTACCTCTCAGGTTTGTTTTCCAGTCCTTCTAACTTGCGGTCCAGATTGCAGAGCGTTGGTAGCAAATACCCCATGAACATGCCGTTCTCCCATTGCAGGATATCTAGGGACTGGGCTAGTGGCTCCATAATCTCTGTGTATTCCTGCACCACTTCAATCTCAGCAGCTGTGATCCTGGACAAGGAGCAGCGGTCCATTATGGCATGCATTTTTAGTGGCACAGTTGACAGGAGCTCATGTAGTTGCTTCAATGCATCAAAGGAGGAATTCCACCTGGTCTTACTCGGTACCTTCAGATACACACCACATTGCGCATGGATACACTCAGCAATCTGGGCTGACTGGTTCTGCTTGGACCACAACTTGCTGCACTTTCCCATCAAGGAACGAAACTGTTTCTTGAAAGGACCAAGAAGACTACTTTTGGAGGAGTCAGAAAGCATGGCCTCTATGTCTTGTGTTGCCACAAGGTTGAGGGTGTGGCTAGCACATCTCTGGTGTGGTGGTAAAACAAAATCCTCTCCTGAGTCTGCAGCTTCTTCCTCTGCCTCAGGTCCTGTGTCCAGGATCTCACAGATAGGCACAAACTCCACCTCAGCCTCCTCCTCCTCCTGGTTATCACCATCATCGTCACTGGTGCCTGCAGCTTCCACTGGTTCTTTGGCCATGAAAACTCTGAACGCTTTCACAAAGTTGGAGCCATTGTCTGTAGTAGTGCACATAACTTTGTTGTGGATCCTGTACTGCACATGTACATCATGCAGTGCTTTTGAAAGGACATCGTATGTATGGCGCCCCTTCAGACGCTTACAAGCCAAGGCCCTGACCTCACGTTTCAGGGTAGTTGGGTTGATCCAGTGGGCTGTTACCCCAAAGTAACTCTTCTTGCCATTGGTCCAACAATCTGCAGTGGTTGCTATATATGCCACAGCACCCATTCGGTTTGCAAGAGTTTATCTCATGTGGCATGCTCTCTTCTCAATTCTGTCTCTCAGAGTCTTGGCACATATGATGGTGAGATCTTTGGGGAGTCCAATGCGAACCAGATTAATGAATGATGGTTTGTCCACAGTCTGAAGAGGTAATGTCTCCTCTACAATGAAATCAATGATTCTCCTGTCGAGATTGCTCTGGGTGACAGGCTCCCTGCCAGATCCCCACCTCTCAAGGGTTGTCTGCTGCTGCTTCAGCATTTTGGGAGGAGGGGTGTCATGCATTGGTTCAGGAAGGCCACGTCTCCTTGCCTTTATTGCTTCTTCAATTGCTCTCAGCTTCTCAGGGTGTGCCCTCTGAGGAAGAAGAACAAAGCATGAATCCAAGAAAAAATGGAAGAGGAACTTCACAATTTAAACATAAATAGACAATGGACACTCTTTGAGGACCAGCATGACAAAGCTTACCTCAAAATGTTTCTTCACATTGGATGAGGAGGAAACAGCTGATCTCAGATTTTTGATCCTTGGAAGGCAGTAATTGCATCGTACCACAACATTTTTCCCACTCTGGCTCACAAATGTACAAGCTTTCTCAAAGCCAAACCATGGCACTTGCTGTTTTGCAGATGTGGCTGTGGGCAACTGGCACTGCTTCATGCCCTCCTCCTCCTCGTGCACAGGGCCTCCTTTCTGAACCTCACTTTCTAGTTTTGCCTCCTCAGGATCAACAAGCTGTGACTCAAGTGGCCGCACTAACTGACTGCTGCTCTCAGCAGCAAAACCTGCAACAGGCGTCTCTGTAATAAACAAGAGATAATGCTCCTATATGGGTGAACTTCAGCTGTGATGTGCCCCCATCTCTTCCCCATGCTGCAAGATGCCCCAGTCAGAGTGGAAGTAAGCAGGTAGATAGCACAATTAAAAGAGATCCTATTTGCATCATTTTTGCTCACTGAATAACCCTGCCTGGGCCAGTCTAACCTACTATCTCACAGGGTTGTTGTGAGAACAAAATGAGACTAGGGTTCAAATCCTCACATAGCCATGAAGCTCACTGGGTGACCTTGGGCCAGTCACTGCCGCTCAGCCTCATGAAAACCCTATTCATAGGGTCACCATAAGTTGGAATCAACTTGAAGGCGGTACATATATTTTTTATTTTGAATATGATGATTATGATAATAAATATGCAGCATTTCAAATTAATTCTGTATGAGAAGCATTCCATGCCAAGCTTGGAAAACCAAGGATGAGGTATTAAATGTAGACAAAAATACTTTTGACAAAATGCCGTTTATCTTTTATATCTATATCTATATCTATAATTAGCAATACAGCTGAATGATGTATGTAAAGTATTTTTTCTTTCCCTTTTCTTTTTTATTAATATTTTAGTACTACTGCTGAAGTTCTGATGAAAGAATAAAGCATTCATTAGCCAAATTCAAATGATTAGAACACATCACATAAATTCCACTGAAGTTGGAGTTTTTGCCATAGAAAATGAAAAAAACATATAACCTATGATAGCCCAATAGACAATCAGAACTAATATAAAACCCTATTGCTTCTCATTTGCAAATCTTGCAAGTTCTAAGGTAACTCTAGATCATGTGAGTTCAGGTGATGCATGTTATGTACATTTGTATAGATATTAGCAGAGATTGTCAACAGTCTATCTCTCTCTGGGACTGGGAATCTCTCTCTCACAGAACATGAGTTTGAGAGCTGGGGGACTGAGAGGAGGAGCTGCAAGGACCCTACTTCTCACCTCATCTCTGCCAAGAACAAAAATATCAGCCTTAAGCCATTTATTATACGCCTAATGATTTTTTATTTTTATTATTATTACTGAGACAGTTTTTGTCCCACATACAATTCAGTCTTGTGATTAAACAGGACAAAAATACAAATAAAAAGAAAGATGGAGTTCAAATAAATATACAATAAAAAGCTAGCCGGCATTTTAAAAGGCAGGAGTGCTCTGTCTGGATAAATACAGCACACAAGTATGCATGGGAACAAGGGGGAGAGTTCAAAAAGGGGGGGAAGGAAGAGAAGTAGGCCAGAGCTTGGAAAAGTTACTTTTTTGAACTACAGCTCCCATCAGCCTAATCCAGTGGCCATGTTGCCTAGGGCTGATGGGAGTTGTAGTTCAAAAAAGTAACTTTTCCAAGCTCTGATAGGCCGAAGTTTCGGAAGTGCCTTGTGATTGATGGAGGGGGCGGCAGAGGCAAGGAGAGGCAGTGGGGGGGCAGAACGGTGCCGTGGGGGGGCAGGGGGCAGAACGGTGCCACGGGGGGGCACACACACACACACACACACACACACACACAAATCATTGTCACTCACCTCCACAGCTCTTCACCATTCTGCTGCTGCCTTCTCCTCCATTGTCCTTGCCCTGGCTTTTTCCTCCGGCGTCCATTTTTTCCTCTCAGACGCTAGCAGGCCCTGCCTATTCACCTCTTCCCTCGTGCCTCCTAACACAGATCATGAGGGAAGAGACAGTCTGCGCAGAGATCCAATCAGTGTGAGGCACATGTCTTGTGTTAACCAATCACAGCCAGGAGCTGACTTCCCCTTGTTCCCGCCCCCAAGTAACATCCAACCTAACGTGGAAACGTTAAAGTTGCAGCTGAAAAGTAGGGAAATTACTAGTCTTTCTGTTACTTGCCAAATGTAATGAAATTACCCACTCGTTATTTAAAATTGTAACTAATTACAAGTAACTCGTTAAAAATAACGAGTTACTTCCAAGCTCTGCTCATGGCAGGGCTGGCCCAGTTTTTTCCTCACACTCATCTTCTATAAACACAAGTTTAGGTATTGGTGCTTCTCTATATTTATATGTCAAGGTCTATGGAACTCCCTGCCACAATAATTCAGAGTTCCTTAATGTGGCCCTTTCCCACTGCGAGCAATTTCCAGGCCTGCAAAACACGGTAGCAGCACAAGGTTTCAGACTTTGACATACACTCTAACATCAATAGAGGTCACAGAAATCATTTTTTCAATGAGGCAGACAGACAGACTCAACCAATCTCTTCCTTTCCTCACTAGGTCAGTTTTGGTTTTAATGCTAACATCGTTAGCGATCAAACCCAGTTCCCTTTTCTCTACCGGATGGTCCCAAAGGAAGAAACCCAGTACCCGGGGATTGTCAAGTTGCTCCTGCATTTTGGATGGACATGGGTTGGGCTCTTCGCTCCAGACAGTGACAATGGAGAGAGGTTTGTGAATGCCTTCACACCTCTGATGATCAGCAGTGGGATTTGTGTTGCTTTCTCAGACAGAGTAGAACCAAGGGCTCTGTACGAAATGTCTTTACAGAGTGGACCACCTGCCATGTGGAGACAAGCCAATGTATTTGTTTACTATGGAGATGCTAATAACAACTTTAATTCACTCAACACGATACAAAACATGCTTGAATCCATACAAACTGGGGCAAATGTCTGGATCACAACGTATTTTCAGGACATCCGCCATAACTTGTTTTATAGTAATGTGAACTTCCTGATCATTCAAGGTTCTTTGTCCTTTGTAATGAAGTCTCCCCAAAGGACAAAACATGACAACTATTACTCATTTGCTGCTATGCAGTTCTGGATGACAGCATTCAACTGTTCATGTTCAAAAGATGTGATGCCTGAGGAAGGTTGGACAAGATGCACAGAGAAGGAGAACCTAGAGACTTTGCCCCAAGAGGAGCTTGAGAGAGCCTGGTCTCAAGACAGCTACAGCACTTACAACAGTATCCACCTCATGGCTCAGGCCTTAAGTGCTGCATATTCATCCAGGTCCAAGTGGATTTTGATGGCAGGTGGAGAAGACAGGGTGGGACTTCAAAGTCTACGGCCATGGCAGGTACTGCTATCTGGAATCCTTTTGAGAGCCAGTATCAATTGTAGTTTATCTCTTTTTATCTTCAATAGCTATCAGTGGAGAAGCCATTTATAAATCTGTGTAACAGCAACAACAATAGAAAGTCTTTATCCTAGATCCAGACTCAGTCATCCTGGATCCAATAGTGAGGTGAAATTTTCCCTATTCCTGAAGCAAACCCAATTTGTGAGGCTCTTGGTGGTGTCACCGTCGCTCCCCCAGCCATGGCGACATGTGGTGCTGTCTGGTGGTTGTTCCCCATATTGTCAGAGAGATTCAGGTGCCTTCTCTAATGCTGGACTCTTCTCATCACCCACTCTATCTCTGCTGGGTCAGAAGAAGAGCCTGGCTGCTGCATTAGGCCAAAGGCTGATCTAGAGCAGCCTCCTCTCCTCACAGATCAACAAGATGCCCCAATGGGAAGCCCACAAGCAGGATCGGAGTGCAACAGCCCTCTCTCCTCCTGCAGTTTCTGTGGGTATTGGATTGCAGCCTCAGTCCTTGAGACAGTAGAATATAAGAAGACCCTGCTGAATTAGATCACAGGCCCATCTAGTCCAGCCTCTTCTTCTCATCGTGGCCAACCAGATGCCTCTAGAAGCCCATAAGCAGAACCGGAGTGCAAAGGCACTCTCCCCATTTCTGATTCCCAGTGATTCCAATTCCATGGGTTCCTTGCCTCCACCACCATCACCCCAAATACAGGCAGGGTGAATCGTCGCATGAGTTCCTTCAGGCAGGGGAGATCTCAGTGGTTCATTTTATTCTTCCTCCTATAGCTCACCTGCAGCTGCTGACACCATGAGTGCCCACTGTGGTACAGTGGTGGCTGGTGGCTGCATGTCAGTGGGTCAGTGGAATCCGCTCTGGGTTTTAGTCCAAACTTTCAAGCAGTTGTCCAAAGTGACAAACATATTATGACACTGGATTATGCCTTTTTTAAAAAAGGGCTGTATCTAATGAAAATTAAATCGTTCATGATTATGTTTGTTCCATATGTCTGCTATTCCTATGTGTGATTTCGAACATCCCATATTAATACTTGATCTATACACAGGTTTTTATTTTCAGTTTATTCTCTAGCTTGGCACAAGGTGGCAGCTAACCCTTCTAATCAACCTTTCCATCCATCCCCCCCTCTCCACTGCAAGCTTGGGAAAGATTTGTTTACATGTCAAAGAGATCACAGTCACATCTGATTGTGAAAATAAGTCCACCAGCCGGGGCAGGTATGGGTTTCTCTGCCATGAGGATGCTGCAATCTAACATTTGCCTTAGCAGAGAAATGCAAATTCCCTGCCATTAAAGTCTAATGTAACTCCGTGCCAGCATGCTGCATAGACTAGACAGAAGAAATTCCCAAGGGGGTCAAGTCTTATTGCTCTCATTGTCCCTCCATATTTACATTCGGACTCAGAGACCTGTGTGTGTGTGTGTGTGTGTGTGTGTGTGTGTGTGTGTGTGTGTGTGTGTGAATGCCAGGAAGTTTGCAATCCCTTGTGCTTCTCTTAAGTCATCATGATGGGAGACTTAAAGAAGGGGGAGAACTGGAAAAGCCTCTTTCAAATCTCTGCTCCATCCTCCTTTAAGTCTTCTGTCATGGAGAATGAAAAGGAACATGCAGGGAGATATGGGAAAGGCTTTAAGAAAGCCCCTGCTCTCCCATTGAAGCAAACGGGAGTGCAGGAGCTCCCTTAAAGCCTTTGCAAAAGCCTCTTCAAAGTAGCCTGTGCAGACAAGTTGCTCAACCTTCTCCTCTTGCCCAACTGTTGATGTCACAAGGGGTGAAAATGACCTTGGTATCCATGTGGGACTCCTTGAAGGGCCATGATTGGCCTGGAGGCCAGAGATAACCAATCCCTGCCCTATGTTAATTTTTACTGGTCTCAAAATCTCCAGTCTCCACATGTGAGTTGCATGCTCCTTTGGCCTCTGGGCCTGAGGTGCCCCACACCTTTTTTATATTGTACCCTCAGTGTGTGTGGTGGGGGTGATCTGTGGAGTGCAAAAGGACAAAATTATTATGCAACTCTGACATGTTTTCTAAATGCTGGTGTTCTCTCTCTGTCACTCTAGTTTCACATGTTCTTAAGAGAAATCCACTTTTCAAATTCTTCCATGGGCAGATTGTATTTTGATGAGAGAGGGGAGCTGACAGGCAACTTTGATATCATGAACTGGGTCCTATTTCCGAATAAATCTCATGGCATTGTAAAAGTTGGGAGCATTGCGGGACGGACATCCTCCGACATAAAGTTCACCATTAGCCCGGAAGCCATTGTGTGGCCCAGGAAGTTTAATAAGGTAGGAATATAGGATGTTGCCTAAGACCGAGTCAGACCACTGGTGCATCTAGAGCAGCATTATCTACAGCAAGTGATAGTGGCTCTCTGGGCTTTCATGCAGGGGGCATTCCCAGCCATACCTGGATGCCAAGGACTGACTCTTGGACCTTCTGTATGCTCTCCTCCTAAGTTGCTGCCCTTCTGAACTAGGAGGAATGGGAAATGCTTTGTGTCATTCTTTGGCTGTGACATTGGTTAAGCTCTAAGAATTTGCCCATTTGGGTGGCCCCAAGTTTAGCCACCCACTAACCCTAACCCTTAGTGGGTTCCTCCCAGGATGAGCCTACTTTATTCCTCACATATTTTGCAACTGCTTCTTTGCTTGCCCTCTCCATTTGGACCCAATCCACCCAGGCAGAGAGCGGCAAGGAGAGGAGGGGCACTTCTGAGAGCTTCACTTTCTCCTCCTATTCAGACCGACTATTTTTCCTGTTAACACTCATCAACTAGGCACTGAGGCCTATTGTTGCAGCCTTCGGACAGGTCACAACTTTCCCCTCTGAAGTCCCCCAGGCTTCTCTCAAGACGACTGTTGCAGTCTTCATCCTGGTCCAGCAACCGGTTGCCTCAGTTTTTCAGCAATCTCACTATCTCTTGGCTGTAGAACCCTTCTCAGGGCTGCCTCTCCAGTCACCAGCTTTTCCCAACAAACATTAACAGCTCTAGTCAGTGATTTCTTCTCTTCTCTGAGGCTTCCCACACCTGAGACTGACTACTTGTTCAAGCTCTTCCTGGTTCCTTTATCGAACCAGACTCTCTTAGTACTCTCTCTCTCTCTCTCTCAGCCACAAAGCCTGAGAGAAGACCCCACTTCCCAATACATTCAATGTTTAATTGATATGCTGAATCTCCACAGCTTCCAGCAAAAACCCATGACAGTTTACAGGCAGTTAAGCCTTTAGATTCAACTATCTGTAAATCCCATTATATGTTTTAAAAATAAAACTTTATCTTGGAAACAAGATGACTTTTCAACATAGTCCAACAACATTTGGAAAGCTATAGGTCCCCATGCCTTCTGATTTAAAACCAGCATTTGATTAAATTAAGGGACGTTTCTATTAGTCAGGGTCTTCAGGTGAAATGTTTTCTTGGTATTGATCATCAGTGTGTTTATTGCTATTGTGTTTATTATTCTAAGAATTTAGTCTCTTTTGCTCTTCTACCCGACATCTTTTAATGTTGAACTCTGACTTTCCTTCTGTCTAGACTCTAGGAAGATGGGATTAAAATGTTGAAACAAAGAGGTTTCCCTGCCATGATGTTCTGCATCAAAAATAATTCCCTGAAAAAAGGGGGGCTGAGGTCACTTGGGGTCTTTGCTACAAGAGATCCTGTTGGTTCATTTCCAAACTCTGTGATTTCCCTAGACACAAATGCTCCTTTTACTGCTTTTGATGCCCCTTATCTTTCTTTTTAGACTGTGCCTCGTTCCAGGTGCACTGAAAGCTGTCGCCCTGGATATGCCAAGGAGATTCAGGAAGGCCAGCCGGTTTGCTGCTATGCTTGTGCTCTGTGTGCGGAAGGGACCATCTCCACTCAGGGAGGTGGGTGACTCCAGAGGAAAGAACAGCCTGGCTGCTGGATCAGGCAAAACATAGATGCCACTATGGAAAGTCATAGAATCATAGAATAGTAGAGTTGGAAGGGGCCTATAAGGCCATCAAGTCCAATCCCCCGTGCAATGCAGTAATCCAAATCAAAGCATTCCCGACAGATGGCTGTCCAGCTGCCTCTTGGATGCCTCGTGTCGGAAAGCCCACTACCTCTCTAGGTCATTGGTGCCATTGTCATATGGCCCTAACAGTTAGGAAGATTTTCCTGATGTCTAGTCGAAATCTGGCTTCCTGCAACTTGAGCCCATTATTCCATGTCCTGCACTCTAGGACGATTGAGAAGAGATCCCGGCCCTCCTCTATGTGACAACGTTTCATGTACTTGAAGAGTGCTATCATATCTCCCCTCAGTCTTCTCTTCTCCAGGCTAAGTATGCCCAGTTCTTTCAGTCTCTCCTCATAGGGCTTTGCAACTGCCCCCAGGGGGATAGGACAAATATTTGAGGCTTCTTGTACATTCATAACTGAAGACGGTCTTCCATTATTCCTGCCATCTGAAATTAGGTTGTTGGTGACATGGCTCCCCAGGGAGGTTCGCCAGCAAACAGCAGTGATGTCATTCCAGTGCCATCAGAAACTCCTTTATCCAGTAGTAGGTCACTACTGTCAGCGGGAGAAGTTCTCCTGCAAGTTCCAAAGATATCAGAAGCCCTCTCCTGCTGTAAATGCCTGTTTCTTGACTTTTGCCACATTTCCATATTTTCACAAGTATATTAGGACACAGACATTTATGCATGCAATATTATTGTGAATGATACTGAAGTCATATTCCTTCTTCTCAGATACAGACCACTGCACCATATGTCCACAGGATCAACATCCCAATAAAGGCCGAGATCAATGTATCCCGAAGAATATCACCTACCTGTCCCATGAAGAATATTTAGGGATCATTCTAGCTTCCTTTGCCCTCTTCTTGTCCTTTACCACAGGCTTTGTATTAGGAATTTTTGTTAAATACAAAGAAACCCCAATAGTCAAAGCCAACAACAGGGACCTCTCCTATATCCTACTCATGTCCCTCCTGCTTTCATTTTGTTCCTGCTTCCTGTTCATCGGCCGGCCAAGGAAAGCAACCTGCCTTCTCCGACAAACAGCCTTCAGCATCATCTTCTCACTTGCTGTCTCTTCTGTCTTGGCAAAAACCATAACTGTTGTGCTGGCCTTCCTGGCCACAAAACCAGGGAACAGGGTGAGGAGATGGCTGGGGAAGAGTCTGGCCAACTCTATTGTCATTTCCTGTTCCAGTGTCCAAGTTGTCATCTGCATCATCTGGCTGGGAATCTCTCCCGCATTCCCAGACTCTGACATGCATTCCCAGCCTGGAGAGATCATCCTACAATGCAACGAAGGGTCTGTTGCCATGTTTTATGGTTCCCTTGGCTACATGGGCTTCCTGGCTGCCATCTGCTTCACAGTGGCTTTCCTTGCCAGGAAGCTGCCTGGGGCCTTCAATGAAGCCAAGCTGATCACCTTCAGCATGCTGGTCTTCTGCAGTGTTTGGATCTCCTTTGTGCCCACCTACCTGAGCACAAAGGGGAAATACATGGTAGCCGTGCAGGTCTTCTCTATCTTGGCCTCCAGTGCTGGCCTTCTGGGCTGCATCTTCATTCCCAAGTGCTATATTATAGCGCTCAGGCCTGATCTGAATACAAAGGAACATCTGACGACAAAAACTAAAGATGGTGTCTGATTCTTAAAATACGATTTTAATAATTTTGACAATTAATGTCCAGCAAAGCTGTAATGAACCCCCATGCTTGTATTGGGAATTAGATCCTTAGATGCTGCTACCATACCAAACCTCTCTTCCCTTCACATAAATGAGGAAAAGAAGTAGTCATGAATGACGAACCTGAATGCATAATGACACTGCAATGGTCACAGGCCCTTTAGGGTTAATTATCTGTATGCATCACTTTATCACAGCCATATTATCGCTGCCTGTAACTCAAACTCCACACTATCTTCTCAAAGAACAAGTTTTTGTCACACTTCTACACACACACATTCCTCAATGTGTTTGTGCTGCAGATCTGGGTTTTGATCAGATGGGAGCATGCTAAAGCTGGTCTCTGGAACAGTGTTCCTTGCTCATCCTCAGATCCGTTTCATGTTCTTTGGATATGTGACCACATGTTGCAAATCATTTCCCCTCATCCCATCCTTTATTTTATTTATTATTTATTTAAAATATTTCTATCCCGCCCTTCTACCCACTCAGGACGACTTACAAAAATAAAATCAAACATGTACATAATAAAATTGTATACAGTAAAATCACAAAAACATTAAAATAAATTAAAATACATGAAATACAATTAAAATACATAAAATACAATATATATATATATATACGCACATATATACATATAGAGAGAGAGACTGGTACTAAAGGGACTACAAAGGTAAAGTTTAACGTAGAAGGCATAAAATCAGTGTCAGGCTCTACCTTCAGTCCCTCCCAAAGGCTCTCCGGAACAAGATTGTTCAGAAGTCTCCGGAAAACCAACAGGGAGGGAGCAGAGCGAACGTCTTGGGGTAGAGAGGAGGGACCCATTTTCTCTTCAATTGTTCCTCTTACCTTCAGTTTTTGATTAACTCTCTTGCCTTTGTACTTAGCAGTGCATGTGCCTTTACTTTGTTTGTACCCAGTCAAGCGTTTTCATGCAAAACATGTCCTTTTTTTTTGCCCACACACTTCTCAAGCACATCTCCTCCTTGTTTTAAAAAATGTGGTATAATATTTGAAGCCGCCCTATAGTGAATCAGGCAATTGGTGCATATAGCACAGTATAGTCTGCCCCCTGACTAGCAATGACTTTACAGGGTTTGAGGCAGGGGAGATTCTGAGATGCCCTCAGAAATTGAATTTGGGATCTCCTCCCCCTGCTCTACTCTTTTTCCAAAACGGATAGCACATATTTTCCTTAGGTGAGAATGGCAAGATGGACTATGATGGTTTACTAAATAAACATATGAGCCTAAGGCTTGAATTTGTAATGTTTTCTTTTAATATTTTGTGATGTTTTGTTCAATGTTTTAATCTAGGTTGTAAACCGCTTTGAGATTTGTTTTCCAAATAATATAAAGCGGTATAGAAATGACATAAATAAACAAATAAACAATAAATAAGCCCCCCTTCACCCCGGGGTCACAGCATGTATGGGAGACCTTCCAGGGGCCACATATCAGTAATGGGTGTGGTTAAATATTGGGCAGGCGCCATCTCTGCTATCTTTTTGGCACCTTTTGAAGATTTCCTCTTTCAATAAGACTTTTAAGTTGAGACCTATCCCAGTCTGCGTCTGTGTTAGAATTGCTTTTTTTTAAAAACAATATGCTTTTAACCCTTTTAAAAAGATATTTTAAAGCTTTTTTAAAAAACGTTTTTAATGTTTTGTTTTAATGTATTTTAAGGTTAATTTTTATGGTGTTTTAAAGTGTTTTTAGCGTTTTTGTTTGCCACCCTGGGCTCCTGCTGGGAGGAAGGGCAGGATATAAATCATAAAATAAATAAATAAATAAATAAATAAATAAATAATAAGAGGCAAACGTGGCCTGATTAATGGATGTGATTCTTTGCTTTGTACAGTAAGCCACATTCCAGCCATGCAAAAGTCAGAGACTTATACGGGTACCGCACCCCCACCCCATCTCTCCATCGAGGCAAGCAAGGGGCATTATGACAGTTCAAGAACCTGTTCCACTCAGGGAAAAGCACTTGAGGAGAGCAAATAGCAGGGTCAGTGAGATGTGTGGGTAAGGATGGGGGGGGAGAATTTTAACTCAGTTCATATTTAAAGCTGAATCTATCAAATTTGTACTTTCTGAAACAAACCTGGTTGGCCACTGTGAGAACAGGATGCTGGAATAGATGGGCAACTGGCCTGATCCAGCAGCCTCTTCTTATGTTCTTAATATGAGAACTAAAACACAGCCATCCTTTGAAACTTACGTAGATCTGAACTTTGCAATGCAGTTCTCCAACCAAAATATATTTACAAAAATGCATATATTAGGGGACGGTGTGCATAAACATGAATATATTTGTTAAAATAACATACAGCAATGCATCATATTAGGAGAAATTGCTTGCAAATTGCTGCACAAATGTTAAGAACTGAATTGTTCTCCACGCACTGGTAACCTCCAGGCTGGATTACTGTAATGCACTCTATGTGGGGCTACCCTTGAGGTTGGTTTGGAAGCTGCAGCTGGTGCAAAATGCGGTGGCGGGACTGCTCACTGGGGCAGGGTATTGTTCAAGGTTCTGCTTTTGGTGTACAAAGCCCTATACAGCTCGGGACCAGGATACCTGAAAGACCATCTTACCCCTTATATACCCAGTTGATCACTGCGCTCTGCACGTGAGGGCCTCCTGTAGATACCGTCTTATCAGGAGGTTTGTTCTGTACAATATAGGAAACGGACCTTTAGTGTGGCAGCACCTACCCTGTGGAATTCCCTCCCTTTGAATATTAGGCAGGCGCCATCTCTAAAAAAGAATTGCACTGTCTGCCCACTAGCTACCAGGCTAAATTCAAGGTTCTGTTTTTGGTGTACAAAGCCCTATACAACTTAGGACCAGGATACCTAAAAGATCATCTTACCCCTAATATACCCAGTCAATCACTGCACTCTGCAGGTAAGGGCCTCCTGCAGATACCATCTCATCAGGAGGTCTGTTTCACACAACACAGGAAATATTTTAACATGTCTTAAAAATTAGACAGGCACCACCTCTGTTGTCTTTTCATCACCCACTGAAGACCTTCCTCTTTCAACAAGCCTTTTAAGTTGAGACCTTATCCTACTCTGTGTCTGTGTGGGAATTGCTTTTAAATATGTTTTTAAAGCTTTGTTTAAAAAATGTTTTTAGAGATGTTTTGTTTTAATATATTTTAATGTCTGTTTTTATGTTGTTTTACAGAATTTTTAGTGTTTTGTTGGACAGTGAGAAAAGCAGATAAGAGAAAAATCAACTCATTTGAAATGTGGTGTTGGAGGAGGCTTTGCAGATACCATGGACTGCAAAAAAGACAAATAATTGGGTGTTAGAATAAATTAAACCAGAATTGTCACTAGAAGCTAAAATGATGAAACAGAAGTTATCATACTTTGGACACATCATGAGGAGACATGATTCACTAGAAAGGACAATAATGCTGGGAAAAACAGCAGGGAGTAGAAAAAGAGGAAGGCCAAACAAGAGGTGGATTGATTCCATAAAGGAAGCCACAGACCTGAACTTACAAGATCTGAACAGGGTGGTTCATGACAGATGCTATGGGAGGTCACTGATTCATAGGGTCGCCATAAGTCATAGTCGACTTGAAGGCACGTAACAACAAACTCATTGCTCATTACCTAAAAAGTCTCCAAGTGACTTACATTTAGGGTGCAATCCTATAGTATTTACGCCGAGGTGAGGGGAGTTAGGATACAGCAGCTTTCCAGCTGACCTGGCTGGGTTCCTGCTCAGCTGGGCTTCGCTGGTGTAAATCCCTCATGCTAGCTCAGTCATGGCTGAGTCGGCCCAGCCAACTCAGCAGAGTCCGGCGTAAATTAAGCTGGCATAAGACCCCAAAAAGGGGCATTCTGGAAGTATGGCAGGACTGAGGGGAAGAGGACTTACGGAGTGTCCTATATCCATTCCGCTTGGTCATGTGAACTCTAATCCCCACTTTTATTTCCTTTCCATTGGGCTCTGCTGGCTGAGCCGGCATTCTCTCCTCCCTAAGGGCTCCTGAGTGGAGTTAGGATCTGGCGTACTTTAAACTGGTGTCACAGCAGCCTACCTTAAGTTGCACCAGCTTCCACACAATGTAGGATTGCTCTATTAAAAATGTAGTAATAAATACGTTATACCACTGAAAGAAAAATCCATATATGTCCCGTCCAGAGCCGAAACCACGAGACTGAGATGCGGGTGCAATTAAATCTCATTTTATTAACGTAATGGATACATCAAAGGCATTGCGCTTCATAAGAAACACCTATTCTGGCTCATTTGAATCCCTAACTACACTCTACACATGGTCTGTGACGTGCGAAGAAAGTTGACTCAGCAACCCCCCCGTGCGCTGCCACCTTAAGTAGGGAACGTTTTCGAGTGTAATCTCTGACTCCTTCACAAGTCCTGCCCTGTCCGCTTCTCACAGCAGTTGGTGTGAGGTGATGGGGGGCGTGTTTCCAACGGTTCATCGGAAGACACCTGCTCCAGAGTAGGCTCGAGGTCAGGAGGCTGCATCACGCTGTTGGCATCCTGAGAACTGCTTGGCGAGGGAGGAGTTGGCACATTCTCCTGAGCTTCCCTCAACGGCTCCTCTGCGACAACTGGGGGCGGCGCGCTCTCCTTTTCTGAGAACGCGCTATCAGTGGGAATTGGCTCAAATTCAGGCTCGCTTCCTCTCCCAAGGTCCTGCTCAGACCCAATAATTCCTGGGTCTTCCGCGCCCTCTGACAGCTGAGGCGCCTGCAACTCATGCCTCCCGCCTTCCTGCCCCTGAAGGGAGAGCCAAGGCTCAACAATATAAAACATTGATATATTCATACCACATACACCAATAACAGCCTAGGAAGCTTTCGCAGTGCCCTAACAATAACGCAAAATCTGCTCACTCCATCAATGGAAGATGTGGTGTACAAAGGAGGATTCGCTCTAGGGCATGCCCAGGTATGGCATGCCGAGCCCGAAACTGCAGCCACACTTTGATAATTAATAGATAGATAGATAGATAGATAGATAGATAGATAGATAGAAAGAAAGAAAGAAAGAAAGAAAGAAAGAAAGAAAGAAAGAAAGAAAGAAAGAAAGAAAGAAAGAAAGAAAGAAAGAAAGAAAGAAAGAAAGAAATTGCCCATAAGGCCTGGTGCTGAGAATTCCAATCCAGGAGGGAAGGAGTGCTTTAAGGCAGAGAGAGAGTGGGCATCCCTCCCTTGGGAACAGACAATCACCCATCTTAGGCTGCGTATAAACACACAACATTTTGTTCTAGAATCAATGCACACTGAGGTGCCCAAATATAGGAACGGGACTTCCTGATAGGCTTTAGCTCTGGCACAAAGGGTGATCTCATTAAGGACTGCGTGAAAGTGCCATTATATCAGAAAGGGTACAGGTGAGCTGTCACAATATGATTTTCCCACCAGAGAGCGGCTTGGATGTGATGACGGCCAATCAAAACTCACAGCCAGGTGACTAAGGTGTCATGGCTCCCCCTCATGTGGAAAGGTGGATGTGTTTCCCAGTAAATGTATATTTAGATTAATCCTGTTTGCATGGAAAGGTGCCTTCTAGAGGATTAGGCTTGCAATGTCACATTTATTGCAGGGACATTACTCTGTAAGAAGGCTGCTATAGTGACAGTGACTTGCCACCCAGTGAGCTTCAGGGCTGAGTGTGGTTTTCAAATCCTTTTTCCTCAAAAAAGAAAAAAAAAACTCCAATGCTGACATTATGATGTATTGATACACAAGCCCAACAAATCAATATATTGCTTGCTTTTTAGGTATTTAAATAATGGATTTATCCAACCATGAGCATCTGAACAGAACTGCGGTAAATCTTGAAGCACTTTTGACCCCCTCCATGTGAAACATCATGCGTGGTTTCATACTGAAGGTAGGGTGGCCAGCCTAAGATCAGCAGATGAAAAAGCAGCAGTAAGGCAACTCATTTACAACTCATGAAATCGAGTCCTTTGCAAGGATTAAGGCTGGCATACAGAGTACACTGGGCCCAAAAAATCTTGTTCATACCAGTGATCTGGAGGAATCCTTTGTCTAGTCTATTAATCAGTGATTTGATCTGCACTACAGAGCTTACTTAGAGTGATTGTCCAGTTTCCCCCATTCCTTTTGAAAGATGTTTTAAAACAAATTGCTCTGGGTGCTTTCTTAGATTGAAAGTGTGTGACACTCAGGGCCAGGAACCAGGAAAGTAGCCAGAGAGACAGTTTCTCTTGTGGAATCATCTCATATAATCTGGTTGTGAGGAGGAGGTTTTGCCTTCTGCTTGCTAAGTGATGCCTCTGAAAAACTGTTACAGAAGAATTATATTTCTACTTTTGTTTTTGTTGTTAAATATGACTTCGTATTTAGATCAGGTCTCAATACAATAATGTAGCACTTGGGAATGAAGATGCAGCCCAGAAGGCCAGCACTGGAAGCCAAGATGGAGAAGACCTGCACGGCTACCATGTATTTCCCCTTTGTGCTCAGGTAGGTGGGCACAAAGGAGACCCAAACACTGCAGAAGACCAGCATGCTGAAGGTGATCAGCTTGGCTTCATTGAAGGCCCCAGGCAGCTTCCTGGCAAGGAAAGCCACCGTGAAGCAGATGGCAGCCAGGAAGCCCATGTAGCCAAGGGAACCATAAAACATGGCAATGGACCCTTCGTTGCATTGCAGGATGATCTCTCCAGACTGGGAATGCATGCCAGAGTCCGGGAATGGGGGAGAGACACCCAGCCAGATGCTGCAGATGACAACTTGGACACTGGAACAGGAAATGACAATGGAGTTGGTCAGATGCTTCCCCAGCCATCTCTTCACCTTGTTCCCTGGCTTTGTGGCCAGAAAGGCCAGCACCACAGTGATGGTCTTTGCCAAGACAGAAGAGACAGCAACTGAGAAGATGATGCTGAAGGCCATGTGTCGGAGAAGACAGGTCTCTTTCCTTGGTCGGCCAATGAAGAGGAAGGAGGACAAAAAGGAAAGCAGGAGGGAGACAAGGAGGATGTAGGAGAGGTCCCGATTGTTGACCTTGACTATTGGAGTGTCAAGATATTTAATAAAAATTCCTAACACAATGCCTGTAGTTAAGGCCAAGAGTAGGGCAAAGGAAGACAGGAGGATTCCCAAAGGTTCTTCATGGGACAGGAAGGTGATAATTTTGGAGATACACTGATCTCGGTCCTTGTTTGGATGTTGATCTTCTGGACACCTGGTGCAACACTCTGCATCTGCAAAGAACAAGAGTAATATCTAACATATATCCATCTGTACCGCTTTTAAATTGCAGAAAGGAATATCAAAGTGGTTCCCAGTAGGGATGGGATCCACTTGTTGGTCCAAACTGGTGGGTGGTTCCGTTTCATCTTAGTTTGTTTTCTGTGATGATCTGCTTTTACCGTTATGATTTGTAATTTGAAAAAATAGCAGTATTTTATTGTTATTACTAACAAAGGAAAGTGGCTTTCTCTCTGCCCAGTGACTGCCCACCCACCCAATCCCCCTTCACCTCCTCCCTCTCCACCCCTCACCAGCCATGAGAGAAAGCAAGAGATCGCTTGGTCATTTCATTTTAGCAAAGCAAGAGCTGAAGAGACAGACTACTCTGTTTCAGGAGTAGCAAAAGAACACACTCAAAAGAACCACCAATATCACCACACACAGAGATCTGGCTGAAGGGAGACTGCGGTGGGGGGAGCTGAGGAGAAACAGGATAATCTATTAGGTAATGCAGAGAGAGAGAGAGAGAGAGAGAGAGAGAGAGAGAGAGAGAGAGAGAGAGAGAGGTACACAACAAATCAAGCATAAACACACACACCCCATCTCACAACCCACCTTCTTTGCTGTTGAAGACAGGTATGCAAGCACTTAAAGGCACATGCAACCTTATCTGAAGAGGGGGAGGGAAAAAAGGAAAGTGGCAATCTCTAGTGACTAGAGGTGAAAAGATCTGTCTGTTTTGGTTTTCTCAGATTCTCATTTTTCCAATGTTAAATTCAGTGCTCTACATTTCCACAGCGATCTGCAAAACAATTTTTTTTTTAAATCCTCATGGAAATTCTCCAGCATTTTAGTGAGAATTTCTCAAAAGAAACACATTTTTGTAGGCAGTTTTGACAAAGGTGCACATTTTTGCAAACCATTTCTCATCATTTCATGCCTTTTTGCATGTTATTTTCACACATGTATGCATTTTTCTGCACACTTTCCCCTAATATATGCATTTTTGTAAATGTTGTTCAGTTGGCAAACTGCATCCCAAAATTCTAATAAATGCGAATTTCGAAGGATGGCTGTGTTCTGGTTCTCATATTGTTTTGGAAAGTGCGAATTTGATAAATTCTGCTTGAAATGCGAACTGAATCGAAATTCTCACCCATCCCTACTAGTGACTGGGGAGAATTCCTCCCAATTTGGATTTGATACCAAATTTTCCATTAATTTGCTTATTCGCTGAGGATCAGATTTTAATGCAGCAAATTTATATTTTTATTTTATTTTTTATTTATTACATTTCTACCCCACCTTTCTTTTCATGATAGAAACCCAAGGCGGCTTACATCTGGTTCCCAGGCGGTCTCCCATCCAGGCACTGACCAGACCTGACCCTGCTTAGCTTCTGCAGAGAGCTGGCCTCATGTGCCTTCAGACCGTAGCCTGGGACCATTTCAGCTGCTATGTTTGAAAATGGACTTAAAAACAAACAACATCTCATCACTAGAACACTGATAGTAAGAATGATAATTTTTCAATATTTCCTTTAAAAAAATTTATGTTTCCTTCATCGTATCGATATTTTTGAAAGATTGATATTTCCTTCAAACATATCAATATTAATATTGACATTTTTTCCGAGCGGGGAAAAAAAACAGACCAGTAAAAGCAGCAGCTCGCAATTAAGAATGAACTCAAACAGATGCCAGCCTGTTAAGTCAACAGAACGCTTTCGAACCAGCACCGGCCAATGGACCCCAACCCTACCCTTCCCTCTGGTTCCCTGGTTTTGCAACCCCCCTTCTCTTTTGTCCCCTCTTCAAACAAACAAACTCAACCAACAAAGAGGCATAAGGAATTCATATGTTTTTGTGGAGAAGATCTGTTTTGATGAAGTCTCACCTTCGCTGGTGGATTGTGCAGGTGTGTCACAAAATAGGAACAATCAGAAGACAGCATGAGTGTGATCCAATGAATATGTTCACTTTGTGGCATGGGTTGCTAGTAAATGCAACAGCAAGGCCATTACTCCATGTGGAATTTACTCCGTACGCATACCAAGAATAAAAGGGTTGAGATAGCTATTGGGTTAAATAGGGCTACAACTTTATTAACGTCAGTAGAAAGGAGCTGAAAGGGGAGGATTAGGTGGGAAGGTAGGCAGAAAGAAGGTGCTCTCTCTCTCTCTCTCTCTCTCTGCCTTTTGCAGGGCTTTGCACACCTCACTGACAGAAGTTAAAGAGAATTTAGCTATAAAAATATTGATATATTCAATGCTGGGTTTTTTTTAAAAAAAACTCCAGTGCTGTAAAAATCTGCAGAAGCGCACAGCATGCAGGATCCTCAGTCTGCAAAGACAGTGAATGTGTGAATTAGAAGGAAATCTGGTAGCAAGCTTGGATTTAGCACAATTCTTGGCCATCCCCAGTTCCCAGTATAAGAACAAATGACTATAATACAATTGAAATCAATAAGGTTACTAAAATCACCAAGGAGATAAGGAATAAGTCTTTATAATATTTGTTGTTATTTGTTGTTATATGCCTTCAAGTCGATTACAACCTATAGCGACCTTATGAATCTTTTTTGGATATATTCACAGGGTTTTCATGGTAAGTGGTATTTAGAGGTGGTTTACCATTGCCTTCCTCTAAGCCTACGGCACCCGGTGTTCCCAGGCGGTCTCCTATCCAAGTACTAACCGGGCCTGAGCCTGCTTAGCTTACGAGATCAGACAAGATCGGATGTGTTCAAGGTAGTATGGCCATAAAAAGGTGTCCCTGCACTTATAGTGCGAGTCATTTCCGACTCTTAGGGTGATGTCTTGCGACGTTTACTAGGCAGACCGTATATATGGGGTGGGTTTGCCAGTTCCTTCCTGGCCTTTCTTTACCCCCCAGCATATGCCGGGTATTCATTTTACTGACCACGGATGGATGGAAGGCTGAGTGGACCTCGACCCCTTTTACTGGAGATTCGACTTCCTCCTTCCGTTGAAATCGAACTCCGGCCATCAGCAGAGCTTCAGCTGCATTACCACCGCTTACCACTCTGCGCCACGGAGGGTCATAGGCCTTTATAATATTACAGGTCAGGAAAAACATGGGAGAACAGCTATGTCTTCAATTTGCAGTGAAAACAAAGGGAAGAGCATTTGACGTGGTCAGGACCACAACGGAGAATGCCCTCATTCAAATGTCTCAATAACCCTGTCAGGTGATTTAGAGAGAGAAAAATGGATTGGCCTAAGGTTGCCCAGTGATCCTTTCTTCTGGCTGGGCATGCGTTTATTGATTTAGTATTTCTATCCCATCATTCTAAGCAGCTGTTAAAACATTATCATAAAACATCATCACAGTAACAACTTAAAATATGGAATAGTTATGAAATACATGAATCTTAGGATAAAACTCAGGCCTCTGGAATTGAAGACTGACACTTGAGCAACTAGTCAAAAGGGAAGTTGTGGGTCACCCAATTCTATATCCTGCCCCAAACAAGGAGTTATACATAAATTTACCAACCTTATCCTGCCTCACTAGTTTAGGAATGGTTTTGGAAATGCTTTTAAAAGATGTCTGCAGGGCTTTTTTTTTTTTAATGAGTAACAAGACACAAAATGGGTAGTTTGGGAGAAAAAAGGTGTGCATCCTAGAGGGGGCACTGATTCATAGGGTCACCATAAGTTGTAATCAGGTTGAAGGAACATAACACACGCAACTGGGACTTTATTGAGGCAAATCTGTATGAAACATTTGTAGCTAAAAATATCATCACAAGCTGGAGTTCATGACTCCTCTTGTGTAAAGCTTGATTATCCTACTCTTCTGCATTTGTGCTGTCAAATTCCCAGTTCTGAGGATTTTTTCCTCACGCTGTGTAGGCTTCTAAATGTCAAGGAATGTGACTTGATGCAAGAAAGCATGCATGCACACATGAGGAAAATGCAGAAGTGTGAAGTGTGGTGCAGCTTGTGCATCCGTTATTATCACATGTCACTGGGCAGTTCCAAATTCCCCTTTTCAAAAGCCCTGGATGTCTGCATGACCTTTGCCCTCTTCTCCAAGGGTGCTTTTTTTCCGCTGGAGTCACCCACCTTCTCGAGTGGAGATGGTCCCTTCCGGGCAGGGAATGCAGTCATAGCAGCAAAGGGGCTTTCCTTCCTGAACCACCTTGACGAATCCTGGGCGGCAGCTTTCCACACACCTGGAAGGAGGCAGGGTCTAAGCATGAAGACAAGGAGCATCGAGCAGTGGCGTCACTAGGGTTGGTGTCACCCGGTGCAGTTACTCATGGTGTCACCCCATGGACCTCCTCCCGTACCAGACCATACAGAATCCTTAGTAATGTTTTTTGTACTAATGTTACTCGTAAATCGTAATTCCCGTATATCACTGAATGTAATGGCAAAAGAAATACTACCACTGGACTACAGCTCTTCCCCTATCATGCTTTTGTACTGTCTGTGATTATTCCATGTGGATTAAAGGTATCTGTAAAAACAAGATTGTAAATTTACTGCCATCCTTGGTAAGGATGATGACATGTGTGATCATGTCTATCAATTTCATGGGCAGGTATCCATCTGTTTCTTTCTGTATGTATATTTCTCTTATACGTATTCCATCGCATACTCAGGAAGCCTCTGACATACATCTGGATGAAATAGAAATGGACTGCCTTTAAGTCAATCCCAACTTATGGTGACCCTATGAATAGGGATTTCATGGTAAGCGGTATTCAGAGGGGGCTTACCATTGCCTTCCTCTGAGGCTAGTCCTCCCCAGCTGGCTAGGGCCTGCTCAGCTTGCCACAGCTGCACAAGCCAGCCCCTTCTTTGTCCACAACTGCCAGCTGGGGGGCAACTGGGCTCCTCGGCACTATGCCGCTTGCCCACGGCTGCCCAGGTGTCAGGGCACCTAACCCTTGAGCGACTCCCTGTGGGGTGATCTTTAGCTGGCCCTTGACACCCAGGAGGCACGAGCGGGGATTTGAAGTCACAGACTCTGGACTCCCAGCCAGGCTCTCCTCCCCGCTGTGCTATACCAGCACTACATCTGGATAATGTGTATTAAATTTGAAAGTGCTATAAAAATGTTAACTCCTCCTCCTCTTTGGTGCTGGTTTTCACTCTCAGTTCTTTCACATGCATGCACATCATCAGCTTGCAACATGCATAAATCATGCATTTACAAGACCACTAAACATAGATTAATCACCTGTCAGATTGAATGTATGGGTACAAAGATAGCTATTTTCTCCTCTTGGACCACATAGACCTGGATGAAGTGGGGATTGTAACACACACAACAAATTGCAGAGCAAACACATACTATACAGATTGTGACACAAGTTTCCACAAACTAGAGCCCGCTCATCTTACCCACAAAAGCTCATGCCACAACCAGTTCTATAAACAATTATTGTCTAACATTATTATTATTGCATCGAACGTTTGTATAGGACAAGAGAAGTTTCTAAATAAAAATAGGATTGTACACACATCTGCTTTTTAAAGGACCACAAGCCTCTTGTACATTTGTTGAGCCAGCAGAAACAGGGTCAGGTAATTCCTCACGTTACTTAATATGATGCATGAGTTTAGGATTTTATACACCGCAGCAGTTACCCGTTCTCCCAGTCCCAGATCAGTCACACCCATACACTATTATTTTTAGCATTAACAGCATGTAAGCCTTTTTTAAAAAAGCAGAGTGTGTGTGTGTGTGTGTGTGTGAGAGAGAGAGAGAGAGAGAGAGAGAGATTTGCTCCCTTTTCCAAATACACACACTCATTTACATGCTCCCGGGGGCCGCGGCTCCACCTGAGCGAGGGAGGGTCCCCTCTTGGGCAAGCCTTGCCCAGCGGGAGTCTCTCAGGAGTCAGGACAAGCCAGCCCGGCCTGGGCCGAGGGGGAAAGCGGCGCGCCGGGAGGAGGCATAAGGCTCCCCGCGCAAAGCGCCTTTCTCAGGCAGAGGAGGAGAAGGTTGGCCATGGAAGGGTTAAGGAAAGTGAACTGGGCTCCTAGAGAGGAAGGGGAGTTGGGGTGGAGGGCGGGGGGAAGCTGCGTCCTCCAGTCCAGAACGACTAGAGAGCCGCTTCCCTGCCCGCCCTCTCCGTGGACTCTTTGGCGATGGGCTGCATTGGTGCTTCCCTTCGGGGATCCGGTGAGCTCCTCGTAGCGCAGTGAGAGATGCAGGCAGCGGCAGAGTGAGGAGCAGCCCACTCGCTCGCTTACTTTGCTTACCAGGATGGAGGAGGAGGGGAGTTCTTGCCGGCTAGGGGGGGTGGCTCATGGTGTCACCCCCATCTCAGGGTGTCACCCCCATCTTGGGGTGTCACCCGGTGCGGGCCGCACCTGCCGCACTGCCCTAGTGATGCCCCTGGCATCGAAGGAAATGTGTTAGGGCTAAGTTATCTATGGAAATGAGGCATAGGTTTTGGAAAGAAGCAAGGGGAACTATAAGCATGGGCTTAACTGGAAGCTTGTAACTAAAGGTAAGCCTGCAGAACTGAAACAACTGCACTGTTGCTTGAGGCCCAGGTAGTGGCCAATTTCCAGCTGTAGAAGGTTCACTAGCTATGGCTGTTCCTGGACAGGATTAGCCTGGCCTCGGTTATCCATGCTTCAGTACCCTTCTGGGTGTAGTATTATCATTCAGTCTGCATAGGGCTACCCTGGAAGACTGTCCAGAAGGAGCAGCTGGTGCAAAATCTGTTCAGTATTATAAAAATACACACAGAAATAGGAACTAATTTGGTTGGTCCTATTTCTTAGCAGAGTTGTAAAAATACAAGCAGCAGAATGAGAATAAACCAGCGCCACCTTTCTCTATATAAATAACAACAGACACAATCCTTTAGGTAAAAGAAAAAGAATGTTTACTTACGACCTCATATGTTAGGAACATAGGCTCTATAGCTTAGATGAACGAAAAATAGTCTCAGTCCATCTTGGTCTTTAGTAATGGATGCTCTCAGCAGACAGCATCTTGCCGTGCGGCCTCTCTCAAAGGTAGGAAGATCAGCAATGGAGATTATTCAAAAATCCCCCAGGACAAAGGACGAGGAAGTCAGGTAACTAAACCCCACCCATTGAGGTTACATCATGGTAAACAGGTACATGGGATATTTCCCAAATATCCCTTAAAGTGAACATGCAATATTTGCCTATTCCAACAAAATCTCCTAGCCCAGCCTTTCCCAACCAGTGTGCCTCCAGATGCTGTTGGACCACAACTCCCATCAGCCTCAGCCAGCATTGCCAATGGCCAGGAAAGATGGGAACTGTGGTCTAACAACATCTGGAGGCACACTGGTTGGGAAAGGCTGTCCTAGCCTGCCAGGTTGTTCAGTGTGAGGGGCAGACAAATGACATACCACTGAGGATGGGGGAGAAATTTGATTCAGTTCACATTTCAATCTACCTAAAGTGCATGTATCCAAACACGATGCGAACTAAAACACGGCTATGCATTAAAATTCACACTTTGCTGAATTTTACAGTGAAGTACTCCAACCCCCAGTATAAAGTATAAAAATGCATGTGCTAGGGCAAGGTGTGCATAAATGTGTTTATTAGTGAAAACAGAATACAAAGATGCATTATGTTAGGGGACGCTGCTCATAAAATGCAAACAAAAATGTGCGTATTAAGAGAAAAATAGATTTTCACAGGGATTTTTTTAAAAATTGCAAACTGATGTTTGAAGGAGCTTTGAACCTTCTCCAACTCATGAACTAATTAATGGCTGAGACACCAAAGTGCTATACCATATAACAGAGAGGGGACAACCTTAATCAAGAATTTTTTTGGGTGGGCCTTCTGTGTTGTGGCACCATGGATATGGGAATTCTACTTTCCTTGAAACCCACCTGGGAATCTAATGAATAAGCGGTAAGGACAGCAAAGAAGCTCTATTTTGCTGCCTCTATTAGATCATCTTTAAGCCGCCCAGCGGAGCTTTTTAAAGTCGTGCGAGGGCTCTTACACTCTGGCCCCCATGATACTATGGAAACATCTGAGACCCGCTGTAATGAAATTGCTGGACACTTTCAAGATAAGATTGCATGTATCCGCAGGGACCTTGACTCTGATGTTGTGACAGATGAATCCATTGAAGTGTCCGGAGCACGGCCTTGTCTTTCTTTATTGGATGAGTTTCAGTTGGTGCAGCTCGAGGAAGTGGACAAGGTGCTTGGAATGGTTTGGGCGACCACGTCTGTTCTGGATCCTTGCCCATCTTGGCTAGTGAAAGCTGGCAGGGCTGGAACCACCGGTTGGGCCAAGGAGGTGGTTAATGCCTCCTTGAGGGAGGGAGTGGTCCCTGGTAGCCTCAAGGAGGCAGTAGTGAGACCTCTTTTAAAGAAACCCTCCTTGGACCTAGATAATTTAAACAACTATAGACCAGTGGCGAATGTCCCTTTTCTGGGCAAGGTTTTGGAGCGGGTGGTTGCCAGCCAACTCCAGGCGCTCTTGGATGAAACCGATTATCTAGATCCGTTTCAATCCGGTTTCAGGCCCGGTTTTGGCACCGAAACAGCCTTGGTCGCCCTGTATGATGACCTGTGTCGGGAGAGGGACAGGGGGAGTGTGACTCTGTTGATTCTCCTTGATCTCTCAGCGGCGTTTGATACCATCGACCATGGTATCCTTCTGAGGAGACTCGCGGAGTTGGGTGTCGGGGGCACTGCTTGGCAGTGGTTCTGCTCCTACTTCGCGGATCGTCACCAGAAGGTAGTGCTTGGGGAACATCACTCGACACCATGGACTCTCCATTGCGGAGTCCCTCAGGGGTCGGTTTTGTCCCCCATGCTTTTCAACATCTACATGCAGCCTCTGGGTGCAGTCATCAGGAGTTTTGGAGTGTGTTGCCATCAGTATGCTGATGACACGCAGCTCTATTTCTCCTTTTCATCTTCTTCAGGTGAGTCTGTTGATGTGCTGAACCATTGCCTGACCGCGATAATGGACTGGATGAGAGCTAATAAACTGAGACTCAATCCAGACAAGACCGAGACATTGTTGGTGAATGCCTTCCCTGCTCAGATGGTGGATGTTAACCCTGTTCTGGATGGGGTTACACTCCCCTTGAAGGAACAGGTACGTAGTTTGGGGGTTCTTCTTGACTCTTCCCTGTCTCTCGAGGCCCAAGTGGCCTCGGTGGCACGGAATGCGTTTTACCATCTTCGTCTGGTAGCCCAACTACGCCCCTATCTGGACAGGGACGACCTCGCCTCCGTTGTTCACGCTCTGGTAACTTCAAGATTGGATTACTGTAATGCGCTCTACGTAGGGCTGCCCCTGAAGACAATTCAGAAGCTTCAGCTGGTGCAGAACGCAGCTGCCAGACTACTGACGAGGACCAGTCGGTCTTCGCATATAACACCTGTCTTGGCGTGTCTGCACTGGCTTCCTATTTGCTTCCGGGCGAGATTCAAGGTGCTGGTTCTTACCTATAAAGCCTTACACGGCGTGGGACCTCAATACCTTGTGGAACGCCTCTCTCAATACGAACCTACCTGTACACTTCGTTCAGAATCTAAGTCTCTCCTCCGGGTACCAACCCATCGGGAAGCCCGGAGGGTGGTTACTAGATCTAGGGCCTTTTCTGTGGTGGCCCCTGAGTTGTGGAACAGCCTCTCCGAAGAGGTACGCCTGGCGCCTACACTTTTATCTTTCCGGCGCCAGGTAAAGACCTTTTTATGCTCCCAGGCATTTTAATTTTCTTAACCATTTTAATCTTTTAATCCGTATTTTTAATTTTTGTCGTATTGTGTTTTTGTAGTGTTTTTTGTTGTTTGTTTGTATATGTTTTTATGATTTTTATTATGATATATTGTATTTTATCTTGTTTGTTCACCGCCCTGAGAGCTATTCTGCTAAGGGCGGTATATAAATTGAAATAATAAATAAATAAATAAATGGCTACAGGATACTAAGGATCAATGTTCCCTGTTTGCTCCTGCTTCCACTTCCCTTCCCTTCCCTCCTTCGTCTGATTTGTTTTAGATCACAAACTCTTCAAGGCGGAGACATGTCCTCATGTACCATATAAACTGATATGCACACCAACAGCACCATATAAATCAGAGGTAGCTAACCTTTTTTGGGTTGGAGGCCATACTGACCCTGGCTGAAACATCCAGGGGCTGCGATGTCAAAGTGGGTGCAGCCAAAGTAGGTGTAGTGAGAACTGCAGTTACCAAGGCTACCTTCCAACAGGATTTCCCATCTGTTATTGTCCCCTATTTTTTAAATCACTCATTATTATATTTAATACACTTTAAAAGGACAAATGTTCGCTTTCATCAATATGCGGACGATACCCAACTTTATTTTTCTTTTCCCCCTAATGCCAAAGAGGCTATCCAACCTTTAAATCTATGTTTGTCTGCAGTGATGTCTTGGATGCGTCTTAATAAATTGAAATTAAATCCAACTAAAATTGAAGTACTTTTAGTCAGTCGTAATCTGGATTTAGCAATTGAAAATCACCCAATACTGGATGGAATTACTTTGCCACTAAAGTCACAAGTCCGGAGCTTGGGCGTCCTCCTGGACTCAGCCTTGACTTTGGAGGCACAGGTCTCGGCAGTCTCTAGAAGTGCCTTTACCCAATTAAAATTAGTTTGTCAACTTCGCCCATTTCTGGAGACTGCTGATCTAGCTAAAGTGACCCATGCGTTGATCACTTCTCATCTAGATTATTGCAATTCTCTTTATATTGGGCTCCCCCAAAGAATACTGCAACAACTTAGAATGGTGCAAAGAGCATCAGTTTTAATGATAACAGGAGCTAACTGGCAAGCCCACACTACACCACTCCTTCAACAACTTCATTGGCTGCCTGTTTCTTACCGGATACAATTTAAAATATTAACTTTAACTTTTAAAGCGCTACATGGTTTGGGCCCCTCTTATTTAGCTAACCGGATCTCTTCTTATGAACCCCCTCGGCTCTTGAGATCGGCCCTAGACTCGACCCTTGCCATTCCTCCTTTTTCCCGAATTCATCTGTCCAATGTTAGAAATAAGACGTTTTCTGTGATTGCCCCTACTTTATGGAATAATTTACCTCAAGAAATACGCCTTTCCTCTTCCCTTTTAATTTTTCGTCGGCAGCTGAAAACCTTTTTATTTTGTTCTGCTTTTAAATTGTGAGATACTGTTTTACTTTGTTGTTTAATATTAATTGTTTTATGACTATTTTGTAAATGCCGCTCTGAATCCTTTGGCAAGAGAGCGGGATAGAAATTTTTTAAATAAATAAATAAAACCTTTTGGCATCACAGTAGGGAACTTACAGGCGCAGTTAGTAAAGACATTTTCAGGAATGAATTTAAAAGATAAGGACCACTCGCTACCCAGCCCTGATATAAGGAAATAATTTACTGATGCATTGGCCCCCCCTGCAAACAATATGAAGTAGAGCAGGGAGCATTTTCCCTGCCAATCTTTTTTTTTCCACTGGGGGAAGGAGGGGTATGAAGTACCCTCAAAGGTTGACCGGTGCTTACATTTCCTTGAAGGATCATCCATGCACACAAATCTATTGCAGCCTTTCCTGGAATATTGCTGGGAAGCATTGGTTCCAAGGATCATGTCAGACCTTGGGATGAAGGATTTGTCAGTTTCGGTTCTCTCCGTTTCTCATTTCTCCAAATCTTAAATTCAATATATTCATTTTGATGCACACTTTCCCCTAATACGTGCATATTTGCAAACGTCGCTTGGTTGGAGAACTGCATAATTCAGATCAGGGCGAATTTTGAAGGAGGGCTGTGGTTTGGTTCTCATGCGGTTTTGGAAAGTGTCCATTTGATAAATTTGGCTTTCAATGCAAGCTGAATCAAATTTCTCCCCATCCCTAATCAGAAATATGGCCAGCCAGGAGACTGCATGGACCCTCTGCTACAGATATGAGAATACCTTCTCACTTTAAATATGGCAGCTGGAGGGGAACCATTGCCCACCTCATCTAGTTGCTAATGTTAGGGACCCCTTTGATTTTCACCATACCCAAAACAGCTGAACCCTCCATATACAGGGATTTCTGATCTCTATGTATGGATGTGAAAGTTGGACAGTGAAAAAAGCAGATAAGAGAAAAATCAACTCATTTGACATGTGGTGTTGGAGGAGAGCTTTGCGCATACCATGGACTGTGAAAAAGACAAACAATTGGGTGTTAGAACAAATTAAACCAGAACTGTCACTAGAAACTAAAATGGTGAAACTAAGGTTATCATACTTTGGACACATAATGAGAAGACATGATTCACTAGAAAAGAAAATAATGCTGGGAAAAACAGAAGGGAGTAGAAAAAGAGGGAGGCCAAACAAGAGATACATTGATTCCATAAAAGAAGTCACAGACCTGAACTTACAAGATCTGAACAGGGTGGTTCATGACAGATGCTCTTGGAGGTTGCTGAATTCATAGGGTTGCCATAAGTCGTAGTCGACTTGAAGGCACATAACAACAAAATAGAGACCCACCATTACATGTTGAAGAAATGCTGGACGTTGGCATTGACAGGCATTTGAAGGCAGCTCTGCACAGAGCAACAGCCAGTGTGGAGTAGTGGTTAGAGTGTTGAACTACGACCTGGCAGACCAGGGTTCGAATCTCGGCCTCAGAGGAAGGCAATGGTAACCCACCTCTGAATACTGCTTACCATGAAAACCCTATTCATAGGGTCGCCCATAAGTTGGAATTGACTTGTAGTCAGTCCATTTCCATTTCCGCACAGAGCATGGCACCCTTACCAGAGCTTCTGGAATTGGAAATACATAGAAATGAAAGACACGATTCTGCACCCACCCACCTGGTTGAGCCATTTGGGCCAAACAATGGCATCCTGATCAATGGTGAACTCTAGGCCTGGATATTCCCGTCTATAGATAGACCCAAACTTCACTCTGACGATGGACGCATTAGGAAACTTTACCCAGTTCACAATGTCTAGGTTGGCTGCCAGCTCCCCATTCTCATCCAAATGCACTCTGTCCATTGAAGAATTGTAAAACTGGGAGCTTCCCAGGAAAGGGTGGAGCTAGAATGGCAGAGAAAAGAGCAGCATTTACCATAAGGAAAAGCACATTGGCTATCCAATTCTGCCCATTTCATGCTTGGATCTCCTCTGACAGAATTCTGGTAGCTGTGTGTCTTTTAAAATGTTGGCTGCATTGAGACTTAATCCTAGTGGGATTTACTCCCAAATAAGAAAGCCTAAGGCTGGCATCCTGTGCACATTTAACTAGGTTATGCACCATTGAACTTAATAGGATTTCTGGCTAGCAATGCATAGGGTAGTGCTGCAAAATATTATATATTTATGATGTAGTTGGGAGAAACATCATTGACAAATATTGCCCTGCGCAGGGTCAAACCTTAAGAGTACCTTTTATGTATCTAACCTTTGGTTCTCATTTGAAATGTGGTGTTGGAAGAGAGCTTTGGGCATACTGTGGACTGCGAAAAAGACCAATAACTGGGTGTTAGAACAAATTAAACCACAACTATCACTAGAAGCTAAAATGATGAAACAGGTTATCATACTTTGGACACATCATGAGAAGACATGCTTCACTAGAAAAGACAATAGTGCTGGGAAATACAGCAGGGAGTAGAAAAAGAGGAAGGCCAAACAAGAGATGGATCGATTCCATAAAGGAAGCCACAGACCTGAACTTACAAGATCTGAACGGGGTGGTTCATGACAGATCCTCTTGGAGGTCGCTGATTCATAGGGTCGCCACAAGTCATAATCGACTTGAAGGCAAATAAAATCAACAAACCTTTGATTCAATGGTTAAAGCAGCGCCTTAGATTATCCCAGAAACAGTTTCAATACTCCATCTCAGAGTATAGGGTTCAGGGATATTTAGTGTTCAGGGAAGAGTGTCAGGGCAGAATCCAATACACTTGTTCTATTAGCGCACGGGTTTACGCTTGCTCAACAGAACTTTCTTCCCCTGCATGCGGTCCATGCCCTCCCCAAATCTGCTCACTTTTTCACAGATTCTAATTCCAGGACAAAGCTTCTGGAACTGTAGAATTGATGGTCGTGTCTACCAGAGACATCTGTGATGGAAAAAAGGAAATACCTGCCATGGCTGTAGTCTTTGAACGTCCATCCTGTCAGTGCCTACTTCCTTTGTTCTCCACTTAGCTCTAGTTGAATAAGCAACGTCTAAGGCCCTTGCCAAAGCTTGGATAGTGTTGTAAATCATGTAGCTGTCTAAAAAGAAGATCATTTCCAGATTGTCTTGGGACAATGTCTCCAGTTCCTCTGTCTCTCTGCATCTTGTCCAGCCTTTCACCGACAAAGTATGCTTTAAATATGAACAATCAAAAGCTTTCTCCTCAAACTGCTTCATGATGGAGAAAAAGGGCCGAAAGTCATCATATTTTGTCCTTTTATTTGTCTCAATAAAGAAGGAAAAAAATCCATTGATGTGTTGGAAAGATAAGCCACTGTACATTAAGTCTAAGGAGATGTCCCACATTGCCGTTGTGACCAAGACTGTCCCTGCAGTGGGCTTTATTACTTTCTCAAATATTGTTTGAACAATTAATATTCCCACAAAAATATATGTGGTCTCTACATAATAAACAAATACATGGACTTGCCTCCACTTGAGGAATGGGCGAGGTTCAATAGTTATTCCATCTGTATACAGTTGTGAGAAGCTTTGTGAGATGGCAACACAAATGCCACTCCTGATGAGCACCGGCATCAAGGTCTTCATGAACCTCTCTCCGTTGTCAGTGTCCGGAGCCATGAGACCAACCAATGTCCACCGGAAGTGCAGGAGCAGCTTGACAATCCCTGGGTATTGGGCTTCTTCTTTGGGGACCATCCGGTAGAAAAAAGGGAACTGGGTCTTATCGCTCAGAACATGAGAAACAAAAGCATAACTGACCTGGCAAGGAAAGGAAGAATATTTTTAATCAAAGCCCAAATATTTGCTACCCCAAGTAGCAAATATTTGCCTTGCAAAGACAGATCTTTCTGCCCAGGCTTTTCCTAACCTGAAAGATTGGAACCTGTTTTTATCTGTATGAATTCTCCAAATTCCTGTTTTTATTTTTTATACTTTTATATTACTGCCTTACAGTTTTTATGTAGTACTCTTGTTCTAATGATATTGCCACCGTATTTAAGTTCTGAGCCAGTGTGGTGTAGTGGTTAGAGTGTTGGGCTATGACCTGGGAGACCAGGGTTCGAATCCCCACACAGTCATGAAGCTCACTGGGCGACCTTGGGCCAGTCACTGCCTCTCAGCCTCAGAGGGAGGCAATGGGAAACCCCCTCTGAATACCGCTTACCATGAAAACCCTCTTCATAGGGTCGCCATGAGTTGGAATCGACTTGAAGGCAGTCCATTTCCATTTCCATTTAAGTTGTACACCACTTTGAGATTTTTTAAACACACACGCACACACACAACACACAAAGGGAAGGAAGGAGAGGTATTATCAGAGAGACCATATGTGGACAATTCCTGGTCTTCTTTTGAATGCCCTCCTGGTTCTTGGCCCTCACTGACCATCTCTCTTCTTTTCTTAAATCATTAATATGAATGGATTTGTCAGTTTTGGTTATCTTGGTTTCTCAGTTTTTCCAGTCTTAAATTCAATTCTCCACATTTCTGGCAGCAATTTGCAAAAAGTCCTTATGAAGATTCTTCAGCATTTTAGTGCAATTTTTCCCTAATATGCACACTTTTCTATGCAGTTTTGACTAATGTACACATTTTTGCAAGCAATTCCTCTCAATATATTGCATTTTTGCATGTTATTTTCCCGAATATATTCATTTTAATGCACTCATTTCCCCAAGATAGGCATATTTGTAAACACCGTTGGACCACTGCAGCACAAAATCTGGATAACTGAAAGATTGCTGTGTTTTGGTTCCCAGATTGTTTCAGAAACTACAAAATTGATAAAATGTGAACTGAATCTAATTTCTCCTCAGTTGGTATTCATTAAACAATATATAAGTGACTGACCAGCTACAAGACCTTGGGGACTGTACCACAGAGCTCGATGAAGATGTCAACCCAGTATCTGGCACCTGTGGGGGGAAAACCAGCAATTTCCATGCTGGGGATCGTTAGGAAAGGGATTCAAAACAAAACTGCCAATGTCTATTATTTGTTTGGTGGTTTGAGTTATTTATTTATTTTTGCTCTAGTCTAGTCCTCCAGGATGCACATCTTAACGTGGTGAGGGAGTTTGAGAGTGTTGAAGAAGCTGAGAGCAATGCCAAGAGGCTAGACTCCTACCAGGGGTACCCAAGGCGGAATGGTCCTGAGACACCAGACTAAGATGCATCCAAACTCAGAGGAAGGCAATGGTAAACCACCTCTGAATACCTCCTACCGCAAAAAAAATCAGAAAGGGTGTGAGACAGAGGTGTATTTTATCACTCTATTTGTTTAATCTGTATGCAGAACATATCATATGGAAATCGGGATTGGACCAAGATGAAGGAGGTGTGAAAACTGGAAGGAGAAATATCAATAATTTAAGTTATATAGATGATACCATACTACTAGCAGAAACTAGTAATGATTTGAAACGAATGCTGATGAAAGTTAAAGAAGAAAGCACAAAAGCAGTACTACAGCTGAATGTCAAAAAGACTAAAGTAATGACAACAGAAGACTTATGTAACTTTAAAGTTGATGAGGACATTGAACTTGTCAAGGATTATCAATAGCTCGGCACAGTCATTAACCAAAATGGAGACAAGATTCAAGAAATCAGAAGGTGGCTAGGATTGGAGAGGGCAGCTATGACAGAACTAGAAAAGGTCCTCAAATGCAAAGATGTATCACTGAACACTAGAGTCAGGATCATTCAGACCATGGTATTCCCGATCTCTATGTATGGATGTGAAAGTTGGACAGTGAAAATAGTAGATAAGAGAAAAATCAACTCATTTGGAATGTGGTGTTGGAGGAGCGCTTTGCGGATACCATGGACTGCGAAAAAGACAAATAATTAGATGTTAGATCAAATTAAACCAGAACTTTCATTAGAAGCTAAAATGATGAAACTGTGGTTGTCATACTTCGGACACATCAGGAGAAGACATGATTCACTAGAAAAGACAATAATGCTGGGAAAAACAGAAGGCAGTAGAAAAAGAGGAAGGCCAAACAAGAGATGGATTGATTCCATAAAGGAAGCCACAGACCTGAACTTGCAAGATCTGAACAGGGTGGTTCATGACAGATGCTGTTGAAGGTCTCTGATTCATAGGGTCGCCATAAGTTGTAATCGACTTGAAGGCACATAACAACAACAACAACAATTTACAATACCAAACCAAAAAAAATCATATTATATATATCCAGAACAATAATAATTTTATCAATATTCTTTGGTTCCAATAAAAAAAAATGGTACCCAGTTCTTTGAAATATCTTCATTATCTGGATTGGTTTCTCTCTTATAATTGTTTGGAACTGGCATTTTATTCAGTGCCCTGATGTCCCAGGTCTTCCTCATTTTGATGACATTTTGTCAAGCCTACTCAGAATTTGCATGCATGCACAGCATTGGATTCACAACAAACTTTCTCATGGAAGTATCCTTGGTCTCATCCTGAAATTCCACAAAACCCATTTGAGTAGAGATGACTGTATGAGAAAAGACAAATATGTGTCTGTCCACAAGGAACGGTGAAACCTCTCTCAAATCACTTGCAATACTCTTTCAGGAAATATTACCTGTCTCCAGTCTCACTTAACATCCACCCCACTCACTTTTCAAATTCTCTGGAGAGATTGCCGTTAGGGTCAGCCAGCTAGTGTCCCATTCCCTCTCTATTCCTACCTGGGGGATTTTATAGATGCCCAACAAGCTGGAAATCTGAATGGAATTTTGAGACTCGGCCCCTTCGAGAATAGCCAGTAAGTTATTCCGCCCTCCACAGCTGAAGTTTGGAACATTCGCTTGCCCACCAGAGAGCAAGTCTAACACAGCATTGTACGTTGCCCTTCCATGCAAAAAGTTCTCATGGATGCTGTAGCCCAGGGAGATGTTGGGCAAGAGCCTGGGATTCCGGTTGATGTCCTGAACTGCAAACAAGAAGGACAAGATGTGCCAGTACCTTGTGGCTGCTTTCCTGCAAAAATATCCATATTGCATCATCGTCATCCTGCATTCAATGAATATATCTGGATTTTTTTTTTTTAACAAGCTTTTACAGACAATATAAAACTCTGGATTTAATTTCTAGGTCTTTTCTTATGTTGACACTGATCCCAGAGCCAAAGCCGCAAGCTCAACAGCCAAGCCGCAGATGTTCTTGGACTATAGCTCCCATCATTGCTGCTCATTCTTGGCTAAGCTGGGTGAGGCTGATGGAAGCAGTAGTCCAAGAATGCCTGGGGACCCAAGGATGAAGAAGGTTGTTCTATACCACATGTGGAATAGGCATATAATGGGAAAAACAGAAGGGAGTAGAAAAAGAGGAAGGCCAAACAAGAGATGGATTGATTCCATAAAGGAAGCCACAGACCTGAACTTACAAGATCTGAACAGGATGGTTCATGACAGAAGCTATTGGAGGTCACTGATTCATAGGGTCACCATAAGTTAACTTAGTTAACTTGAACGCACGTAACAACAAATAATATAATAATCTAATTTCTCTCTCTCTCTCTCTCTCTCTCTCTCTGTGTGTGTGTGTGTGTTGTTAATATCACGGGCTTCCCTTGGTGAATTCTGACTTTTATACTGTGTTTATGTATATGTTTATGTATATGGATCTTGTTTATGTATTTTGCTTTGTAAATTAATTTGATATATTTTTATTGCACCTTGTGTATTCTATTGTAAACCACTTTGAGATCTTTTAGATAGTAAGGTCCTCTTAGATAGAGAGGTCCTCTTGTGCGAGGAGAGGTCCTCTTGTGCGAGGAGAGGTCCTCTTGTGGATAAGGAATTGGTTAAGAAGCAGAAAGCAGAGAGTAGGAATAAACGGACAGTTCTCCCAATGGAGGGCTGTAGAAAGTGGAGTCCCTCAAGGGTCAGTATTGGGACCTGTACTTTTCAACTTGTTCATTAATGACCTAGAATTAGGAGTGAGCAGTGAAGTGGCCAAGTTTGCTGATGACACTAAATTGTTCAGGGTTGTTAAAACAAAAAGGGATTGTGAAGAGCTCCAAAAAGACCTCTCCAAACTGAGTGAATGGGCAGAAAAATGGCAAATGCAATTCAATATAAACAAGTGTAAAATTATGCATATTGGAGCAAAAAATCTTAATTTCACATATACGCTCATGGGGTCTGAACTGGCGGTGACCGACCAGGAGAGAGACCTCGGGGTTGTAGTGGACAGCACGATGAAAATGTCGACCCAGTGTGCGGCAGCTGTGAAAAAGGCAAATTCCATACTAGCGATCATTAGGAAAGGTATTGAAAATAAAACAGCCGATATCATAATGCCGTTGTATAAATCTATGGTGCGGCCGCATTTGGAATACTGTGTACAGTTCTGGTCGCCTCATCTCAAAAAGGATATTATAGAGTTGGAAAAGGTTCAGAAGAGGGCAACCAGAATGATCAAGGGGATGGAGCGACTCCCTTACGAGGAAAGGTTGCAGCATTTGGGGCTTTTGAGTTTAGAGAAAAGGTGGGTCAGAGGAGACATGATAGAAGTGTATAAAATTATGCATGGCATTGAGAAAGTGGATAGAGAAAAGTTCTTCTCCCTCTCTCATAATACTAGAACTCATGGACATTCAAAGAAGCTGAATGTTGGAAGATTCAGGACAGACAAAAGGAAGTACTTCTTTACTCAGCGCATAGTTAAACTATGGAATTTGCTCCCACAAGATGCAGTAATGGCCACCAGCTTGGATGGCTTTAAAAGAAGATTAGACAAATTCATGGAGGACAGGGCTATCAGTGGCTACTAGCCGTGATGGCTGTGCTCTGCCACCCTAGTCAGAGGCAGCATGCTTCTGAAAACCAGTTGCCGGAAGCCTCAGGAGGGGAGAGTGTTCTTGCACTCGGGTCCTGCTTGCGGGCTTCCCCAGGCACCTGGTTGGCCACTGTGAGAACAGGATGCTGGACTAGATGGGCCACTGGCCTGATCCAGCAGGCTCTTCTTATGTTCTTATGTTCTTATGTTCTTATGTTCTTAAGCGGTCTATAAATGGAAATGATGATGATGATGATGATGATGATGATGATGATGATAATAATAACTGAGAGAGGATAACTTTCCACAGCTGGAGTATATCCCTTTGTTACCACAGACTGCAGATCAAGTGAAATCCTAGCAGCTATGCACGCACATGCAGCCGCACATATAGGCTAAAATCACACATCTTGTCATCTCTAATAGTTAACACACACTCCCATCTTCCTCCAACGCTTCCTGCCTCTCTGGACCACCTTGCCTTTTGCAGTTCTTCCTGGCTGATCATTACTCTGCTGATTCATGTGCCTCTGGCTGTGCTGTTAAAGTGGATTTAAGCTCTTGTGCACTAAACCCATTTCCAAGAGAAGGACAACGTGAGGTGGAAATGCTTGGATAACAATTCCTTGGCCCATTGTGGTCAAATGCAAACAAATCAGGATGAACACTCAATAAAGAGGTCATCTGGAAGTGATTTATAGCTGTTTTCTTCTTTGAAAACTGATGAATGGCTGATAAGTTGCTGAATCGCACAGTAGATTTATTACAGAAAACCTGCAATTGGGCATCATTTACTGACTTAATAGGCAGCTATTGGGGAGATTGATGGGGCAAGGAGTGTCCATTTTTTAAAATGCAAATAGCTCTCTCTACCATGACATTTGGGTTGAGGCGAAAGTTGTTCGAACTTAAACAGGCTTGCAAATGCATTTACACAAGTTATGAACCTTGCAAAATTCTTACTAGACTTCCCACCCACCAGTAAATAAAGGGATTAAAAAGCAAATAAAAAACTGCTGCTTTTGATCCATGCCCTGCTGTAGCAGAGAACCACATTTCATAGCATACAGGGAGAGAGATTTTGTTCAGAAGTTTTTCAGAAGGACTGGTGATTAGTAAGAACCCTAAGAATTATTGTGTAATGTGGCCCTATGTTCTACTGTGTCTATTCAATTTCACTAAAATTTCAGTGAAAGTCACTGTTTTCACTGGCTTCCAATCTGAATTTATGTTCTTGGTTCATTGGCTAAATTTGTCTATTTGTGTCTGCTGGGCATCTAAAAGGTAGGACTGGGTGTCCATTTGGACACATAAGTATTATTTTTAAAAATCCCTTGGCAAAGGGGGTGTTGGTAGGGGGAGTGTTTTGGTCTTTTGCACTTGTAAAACCAAGAAAGAACCACTTTAGCTACAGACTTGTCTCTGTTCCCTGGGCTTTAAAGAAAAGCGGGCATCTGTTCTGTATACTAAAGCCATACTGAACACTAAAGTCAGGATCATTCAGACCATGGTATTCCCAATCTCTGTGTATGGATGTGAAAGCTGGACAGTGAAAAAAGTGGATAAGAGAAAAATCAACGCATTTGAAATGTGGTGTTGGAGGAGTGCTTTGTGGATACCATGGACTGCGAAAAAGACAAATAATTGGGTGCTAGAGCAAATTAAACCAGAACTATCATTACAAGCTAAAATGATGAAACTGAGGTTGTCATACTGTGGACACATCATGAGAAGACATGATTCACTAGAAAAGACAATAATGCTGGGGAAAACAGAAGGCAGTAGAAAAAGAGGAAGGCCAAACAAGGGAAGGATTGATTTCATCAAGGAAGTCACAGACCTGAACTTACAAGGTCTGAAATGGGTGGTTTATGAGAGATACTACTGGAGGTCAATGATTCATAGGGTCCCCATAAGTTATAATGAAAGGCATCTGAAAGGGCAGGCTAAGCAGTTGATGGTGCCTTAGCACTGATGCATCCCAAAAGCCTACCCGCCCACCACCACAAAGACAAAACAAGGCAGGGATTTGCTAGGAGCAGGAAAGAGCCTGGCCATTGGGAATAACTGGAGTCCATGAAATTGGTAGCGATTACAGCAGCAGTAACTTAATCTCCGCAAAGTGACTTACAGGTCAAAGCTGATGGAGGGAGGCTTGTCGAAGGTGTGTGGGTAAAACAAAGCATGGGTGGCAGAGATGACCCCGCAGACAAGGTGGTCTCCTGGCCTGTAGTAATTGAGAGGGTCTATCTGATCCCTCTCCAAAGTCAAGGGGCATTTCGCCTTCAGTGTCCCACAGTCTGTGTAAGGCACCAGCAGCAGCAGCAACAAGGCCATGCTGTGTCTGCCTGGAACAGCCACTTCCCTTGCGACAGCTCCCTTCCAATTAGGAGAATCATTAGATGAAGCCAACCTCTTACTGCAAGGCTGTCCTGATGCTGATGGAGCCCGGTCGAAGCTCCACATCTGAAGGGGATGGAAGGCAACCTCACGCTCACGCGGTCCTCCTCACCTGCCCTAAATCTCAGCCCAAGGTCACAGGGGACGATTATGCACCCATTCTTTCCGGCTCAGATGCAAGGCATCGTCATCTCACGTTGCTCTCGATTCCGGTGTTTATTTTAACGGACTCATATGTGATCTTTGGTCCAATCTCTGGAGCTTTGGTGAGAAAAAGATGGGGGAAAATCACTATTATTTTGATAATTATAAGGGGGAGAAGCATCACCTCTGCAACATCCTGAACTCTTTACACGGCTCCATGTGCAGGTGTACGACAAATGGAGACAAACATGTTTGCAGAAACACCCAGATGCGGCTTCAAACTCTGAGATGGTGAAACGGAGGGGGCAGCTGAACATCTCTGATCTTAGTGAAAAATATACATTCACAAGAGTCCAGCTCAAGATTTCCTTTTAGGACAGTGGTGGGGAACCTCTAGCCCACAGGCCAAATTAGGTCTGCCAGACCTCCCCACTTGACCCGCAAGGCTCTTTGGGCCACGTTGCACTCACCTGCCCTACACCTGATGTCAGGTGTGGGTCAGGCAGAGATGAGTGGTCCAAAAGAGGTTTGCATCCTGCCAGACTAATCTTATACCATTTTTTGATCAGGTAACCTCCCTGGTAGACTGTGGTAGACAGAGATACAGGAAGCCAGATTTCGGCTAAACATCAGGAAAAACTTCCTAACTATTAGAGTGGTTCAAAATGGAACCAATGACCAACGATGTGGTGAGCTCTCCAGCACTGGAAGCCTTCAACAGGCAGCTGGACAGCCACCTGCCGGGTATGCTTTAATTTGGATTCCTGCATCGAGCAGGGGGCTGGACTGGATGGCCTTAGAGGCCTCTTCCAACTCTACTATTCTATGATTGTATGAACTATCATGGGCAACAGCATGGGTTCTGGCAGAGGCCTCATGCCTATTGGTGGTGGCCTCTTAGTTCTCTTGGCAAGTGCCTATCCCCATCCCACCCCACAAAAGAGGGGAGTGGACACAGAAAAACAGGTTTCCTTGGGCCTCACTGAGAGTGCAGCATCCTGATTGCCACAATGGGCTGCTTCCTACACTTACCCAGCCTCACTCGTGCTGCCTTTGCACGGTGGAGGAACGGGTACTCTTCTCTGCCACATGGATTAACCGAGGGACCAAGGGGACAAACTGCCCAGAAGCCCCACACGTCTGGGGTCCACAGAGTATTGGTTCATAATAAGGACAGAGGGAAATGCCTTATACTGAGCCAGACCATTGGGTCCATCTAGCTCAGTATTGTCTACACTGACTGGCAGCCGCTGTCCATGGGTTCAGGCAGGGGTCTCCCTCAGCGCTACCTGGAGATGGTGCTGGATTGGAACCTGGGAGTTTCTGCAGGCAAGGAAGATGCTCTACCACTGAGCTACCCCCTGTCCGCTTATATTGTGTAAGGCTTAATGGGCAAACAAGCTTTCATGTGCAGGGTCTTTCCTGGTTAGTATCTGCAGGGGCTAAATGCCCCCTGCCCTATTCCCCTCACTGGATCATCACCTTGCAGTGGTGAGTGGGCCTGCGTGTTCCAATGAACCCTGTGAGAGATGCCGTCAGGAGTCACGTACTCCCAGCAGGGTCACCTGTGGCGGTAAGGTCAAGGGAGAGGAACCAGACAATGAACGATCCAAGAAAGTTCTCAATGACAGAACAGGTGGAGGATAACAATGTGTATGTTACAACGGCTGTGAAGGCGGATGAAGGCTGCAGCAGATAAAGGACTTCCAATCGTCATGGTATCCATGCCATTGGATCAGAGCCTTTTTCTGTCAAGATTGTGTGTTGATCGTGGTGTGCTGATCTCCCCACATAAAACAAATTTATGCACAGGTGTCTTCCATAACAAAAGTCCCATGGCGATTGGCAAATGGCGATGGGGGCAGGACTGTGAAATCCAGAAGCCCCTAGTCATGGTCTGGTACATCAGCGGTGGATACAGATTCAGACAGATCCATTGTTAAAGACTGTATTTTGGAAGACAATCTTACTCTGTCATGAGTGATTGCCAAGAAGATTCCTGCCTTATAGTCCAGCCCTGGAGGCATTGCTTTTGGTCCTGGGTTCAAGCAGAAACTTGATTTTTTGTTTTGGAAACCAACTGGCAACCTACAAAGGTATTTCAATATGGGCGAGAGATGTTGCCGGTCAGCTGTCCCCTTTAAAAGTCATGCAGCCACATTCTGTACTAGCTGAAGTTCCCAACCTGTCTTCAAGGGTGGCCCCACATACAACACATTGCTGTAGTCCAGGCGTGGGCATTTTTTTTTCAAGTAGAGGGCCACATTGCCTCATGGGCAACCTTCTGGGGGCCACATGGTGGACATGGCAAAAACGCATACATACTGATCTCCAGCCCCCATCCATGCAAGCAAGGGGAAGCAAGGCAGTTCAAGGACACATTGCAGGCAGGTAAAATCACTAGCGAGGGGGCAGAGCAGGGTCAGTGAGGGGTGTGGCCAGTGGAGAAGGGGTGTGGCCACATTTGGCCCTCAGGTCTCAGGTCCCCACCCATGCCATAGTTTAAGTGAGACCTTACCAGAGAATAGATAACTGTATAATAATGTTGCGGAGTTCTTCATAAGACTGAGAGAGATTCCCTTTCTCTTATTCTATTGTCCAGGATGATTAACATTGATTCCAGCTAGCAATGGGTGAGAAATTCGACTCTGTTCACATTTCCAGACGAATCTATCGAATTCACACTTTCCAAAACAATATGAGAACTAAAACACAGCCAACCTTCAAAATTCACACTTATTTGAATTTTGCAATGGAGTTTTCCAAACCAGACAATATTTACCAAAGTGCATGTGTTAGGGGAAAGTGTGAATAAAAATGAATATACGTGTGAAAATACCATAGAAAAATGCACTGTATGTTGAGAAATTGCTTGCAAAAACGTGTACATTCGTCAAAGCTGTCTACAAAAATGTGCTTATTAAGAGAAATGTGGACCAAGATGCTGGGGAATTTTCAAGAGGGTTTTTAAAACAAAAATTTACAAATTGCTGCAGAAATGTGTAAGACTGGGAAAATGAGAAACTGGAGAGAACCGCAACTGACAGATCTTTCCATCCCTATTCCATGCAAAGGTGAAATGGAAGTGGACTGCCTTCAAGTCGATTCTGACTTATGGGCGACCCTATGAAGAGGGTTTTCATGGTAAGCAGTATTCAGGGGGAGTTTACCATTGCCTCCCTCTGAGGCTGAGAGGCAGTGACTGGCCCAAGGTCACCCAGGGAGCTTCATGGCTGTGTGGGGATTCCAACCCTGGTCTCCCAGGTCATAGTCCAGCACCTTAACCACTACACCACACTGGCTCTCATATGCAAAGGTAGATCGTCATTATTTTATCCCACCTTTTCCTCCAAAAAGTTCATGTTAAAGGCTGGCATGATAAAGGCTGGCAGGAGCTCGTGAGAAGCAGATGATCCATAGCAAGATGTATCTGAATTCCCCCATTATTCCAAGGTTTATTCCAGATGACCTGGATAAGGTTCAGGATGAGGTTCTACATTCCCTGCTCTGCTAGGTGTGCTCTCTTTAAATGGAATTGCTGGATATATAATAGAGAGTCTGTGAAAAGTGTGTGTTCAGTTCCCCAGTCCCAGCCTGTGAAGGATTTATTTATTTATTACATTTATATACCGCCCCATAGCTGAAGCTCTCAGGGTGGTTTACAGTAATTAAAAACAATAAAAACAAATACACAAATTTTAAAACACAAAAGCAATTTAAAAACACAATTTAAAAAATAAATAAAAACCATTTAAAAACAAATGCCTTGGATAAGGTTTGTCCCATAGACAAATTATGTAAGGTTTTATTCAACAACATTTGGCTGTTACATTCACCTTGAATAATTATTTATGTATTATTTTATTTCATTCCTGCCCTTCCTCCCAGCAGGAGCCCAGGGTGGCAAACAGAAGTGCTAAAAACACATCAAAACATCATAAAAACAGACCTAAAAATACATCAAAACAAAACAACTTTAAAAACATTTTTTTAAAAAAGCTTTTAAAACATATTTTTAAAAGGGTAAAAAAACAAATTAAAAAGCAATTCCAACACAGACACAGACTGGGATAGGTCTCAACTTAAAAGGCTTGTTGAAAGAGGAAAGTCTTCAAAAGGTGCCAAAAAGATAACAGAGATGACGCCTGCCTAATATGTAAGGGGAGGGAATTCCACAGGGTAGGTGCTGCCACACTAAATTCTCAGCAAACTTGCACAGGATACCATTTCTTACCTCCCAGATTAAAAAGCAGAGAAATTCACTAATAGGCAAAAAACCTTGCGGTTTAAGAATGTACCTATAGCCCACAGATATTTCTATCCAAATTTAAAAAGCAGGGAAAATGGGCAGCTATAGTGAATGCACCAGGGGAGCAGGAGACTTGACCTCCTCTCTGTGATATTGTACAGCCCTACAAATTTGGCAAATTGCAAGAATTTGGTAACATGTGCCTCTGAGCATATGGTGAGTGTTGGCAACAATTGCAATCAGCCCAAATAATAGAAACAAGACACGTGCTGTGCTGACCTTGTTTTAGCAGGGAGGAAGCAACAATATTAAAACAGGTGATATAGTTCTGATTGTCACTTTAAATATGTTTGATTTACTTTGCAATTCCAGTGAGGTTTTTTATAGTAAATTATTTTCTTTTGATTCTATTTCTGTGAATATGTGAAGTATTGCAACATTTTGCAACACTAAAAAAAAAAGCTCCAAAACTAATCGTGGAATAATGGCACTGACTGTTCTGCAGAATAGTTTCCAATGGACACGACGAGTGTCTCAGTTTGCACAAGATAAAACAGTGGGAGGTGAGGTGAAATATATTCTGGAAAATTCTAGGTGTGCTCTCTGTTTTTAATTGACTGTGCCCACCTTGCCTTAAATGAAGTGGTTTAAACATAGCAGACTGAAAACATCCATCTTGGGCAGGCTAAGTTTGTTTTTTCCAACAGCTAGAGTTATTGCTTAAGTAGCAACGTATTGTAATCAGTCTGATTTTACATCAAACTGCAGTTTCAGATTCAACTGTTAATGCGCCCAAAATAGAAATAAAGCATAACTTCCAGTTTGAAACACTAAAGGCTGTCTTCACCATCATAAGACATTCACCAATAAAAAGGCTTTGAAATTAATAAAAATTAATTTACACAGATTTCTAGGATGAATAATGAGAGAAATATAATTTTCTAGGTTAGATTCTCTGTAGAAACATTAGTAACACAGGAAAGAAGCAAAGTGAAAAGAACACCAACGAACATACAAAAATATAATTCTCTATCTTTGGAGATGGCAAGTGTGCCACCACTCACCATATGCTCAGAGGCACATGTTACCAAATTCTTCCAAGCTACACAGGAAGTGGATTGTACTGTGAAAGACCAACCCAAATTGTGTTTGTATTTTGACCAATATGTAGGGCGGCCCAATATTTCAGAGAGGTCAGGTCTCCTGCTCCCCTGCTGCAATCACTATAGCTGTCCAATTTCCCTGCTTTTTAAAGTTTGATAGAAATATCTGTGGGCTATAGGTACATTCTTAAACTGCAAGGTTTTTTGCCTATTAATGATTATCTTCTTATATTGTGCTGGTAAAAATGGAGGGGGCTTGTTTTGAACCTGTAGGGCCAAATATGCCACATGCCGAAATACCATATTCAGTTTGTCCAGTTGATCAAGGTAGTAAAATCTTAGGACTGAATCCAAAAACTCTTAGGGAAGCTTCCCACAAATGCAGCCTGTTACTGTTAAAATCTGCTGCCCACTCTTTTTAATTCCTCCAAACAGCATTCAGGTATACTATTCTGTGATTTTTAAAAAACATTTAATATATAATAAAGAGGGGGGAACCCCCAAAATATTGGCACATTCTCAACAATTGCTTGGAGCCAAGTTTCTGCAAACTGGTGCCCTCCAGATGTTGATCCCTCGTATCATCCCTGACCATTGCCATTACTTCTGAGAAGACCATGAAAAAAAGTCTGCGCAGTTTCTAATCCGCACCCCTACCCCATTTCCCTTGCCCAGAAGAAGAGAAACTGGCCACGTCTCTCTCTCTCCCCTCCAGCTCTGGAGCACAAAAGCTGCACATCGAATCCCCCATCTTCCCCACCCACCCAAAGGTGCACCCCTAGCAAGGCTGTTTCCCTCTTTCCCTGTTTCAACTCCACCCGATCAGCCCCCTAGCCATGAGGATAAAGGATGGAGGATAAAGGATAGAAGATGAAGGATAAAGGATAGAAGATAAGGGATGGATGGAGGATAAAGGATGGAGGATAAAGTATATAGGATAAAGGATGGAGGATAAATGATAAAGGAAGGAGGATAAAGGAAAAAGGATAGAGGATAAAGGATAGAGGATAAAGGGAGGATAAAGGATGGAGGATAAAGGATGGAGGATGGAGGGTAAAGGATGGAGGATAAATGATAAAGGAAGGAGGATAAAGGAAAAAGGATAGAGGATAAAGGATAGAGGATAAAGGGAGGATAAAGGCTGGAGGATAAAGGCTGGAGGATAAAGGCTGGAGGATAAAGGGTAGAGGCTAAAGGATGGAGGATGGAGGCTAAAAGTTGGAGGATAAAGGATGGAGGATAAAGGCCGGAGGATAAAGGATTAATGATAAAGGATAGAAGATGGAGGATAAAGGATGGAGAATAAAGGATAAAGGATGGAGGATAAAGGATAGAGGATGAAGGATGAAGTATAAAGTATAAAGGATGGAGGATAAAGAATGGAGGATAAAGGATGGAGGATAAAGGATGGAGGATAAAGGATGGAGCATAAAGGATAAAGAATGGAGCATCTTCAAGCCCTCAGTCCTCAGTCGGGGAAATGAAGTGCTTGATGGCTCCTAGAGAGGCCAGATTTTTTTAAAAACAACAACAGGGCAGCCCATATTTAAGGGGGAGGGACTCCCTTCATATTCTGAGCAGACAGCATCATGATTGTGCAGGGGGCAAAGGAGTGCAACCAATAGAGGTGATGGTGATGGGGGTGGGAGGAAAAGGTTTGCTGGGGGTGCATTGAGGGGAAAGGAGGAACACGCCCCTCTTCCCAGACCCTCTCAGGAGGCACAAACGGGGGACCCCACTCCGCCTGGGCCACTAGCAACCCACTTGGGATGCAACTCTGCAGCCCCTGGGAAAGAGGGAAGGGATGTCTTGATGCTGATGAAATGGCCTTGCTGGACTGATGGGGGCGCAGATGGAGGGCAGGTGAGGGGGTTATCAGGGGAAAGGCTGAATGATGGGAGATCCCTTGGCAAGGATTTGCTTTTGGGGTGGGGGTAAGAGAGGAGCCCCATTCTCTATCCTTTATCCTATATTCTCCATATTCCATCCTTTATCCTCCATCCTATAACGTTTATTCTCCAGCCTTTATCCTCTATCATCCATTCTCTATCCTTCCTCCTCCATCCTTAATCTTCTATCCTTTATCTCCATTCTTTATCCTCCATCTGTTATCCTCCATCCTTTATCCTCTATCCTTTCTCCTCCATCCATTATCCTTTATCCTCCACCCTCTATAATCCATCCTTTATCCTATATTCTTTATCCTCCATCCTTTGTTTTATCCTCTATCCTTTATTCTCCATCCTTTAACTTTATCCATCCTCCATCCTTTATCCTCCATCCATAATCCTTTATCCGCCAGTTTATCCTTTATCCTCCATCCTTCATCGTCCATTCTTTATCCTCCATCCTTTATCCTCTATACTCCATCCTTTATCCTCTCCTTTATCCTCCATCCTTTCTCCTCAATCCTATATCCTCCATCCTTTATCCTCAATCCTTCATCCTTTATCGTCCATCCTTTATCCTCCATCCACCCTTTATCCTGTATCCTTTATCCTCCATCCTGTATTCTCCATCTTTTATCCTCCATCCTATAACCTTCATTCTCTATCCTTTATCCTCCATCCTTCACCCTTTATTCTTTATCCTCTATCCTGTATCCTCCATCCTTTATCGTCTATATCGTCCATCGTGTATTCTCCATCCTCCATCGTTTATCCTCCATTGTTTATCCTCTATCCTTTATCCTCCATCATTAATCCTTTATCCTCCATCCTATAACCTTCATTCTGTATCCTTTATCCACCATTTTCTATCCTTTATCTTCCATCCTATATCCTCCTTCCTTTACCTTTATGCTCTATCCTTTCTCCTCCATCCTTTATGGTTTATCCTTTTTCGTCCATCCTTTATTCTTTAACCTCTGTCCTTTATCCTTTAACCTCCATCCTTTAACCTTTATCCTCCATCCTATATCCTTCATCATTAATCCTTTCTCCTCCATCCTATAACCTTCATTCTCTATCCTCTATCCTTTCTCCTCCATTCTTTACCTTTATCCTTTATGCTCTATCCTTTCTCCTCCATCCTCTATCCTTTCTCCATCCTGTTTTATCCTCTATCGTCCATCCTCTAACCTTTCTCTATCCTTTATCCTCCAACCTTTATCCTCTATCCCCCATCCTTTACCCTCCATTCTTCGTCTATCCTGTCCTCCATCCTCCATCCTTTCTCTTCCAACCTCCATCCTTTATCCCTTTGCCTCTCCTTCCCTGCAAGGTGAAGATCTCTTCCCATCACCCCCACTCCAGGTTCTGGGGAGGGGCTGCCAGTTTCTCTCTCTCTCTCCCCTCCCAGTCTATCCAAAGCCACCCCCTGCTTTTGTTGGAGGCCTCTGGGGAAACCAGGGGTTGATATTTGGCCAGGTGCACTTCTCAAAATGGACAGCCTTGCGTTCCCAGTTCTTCCTCTTCTGGGGTCCTTTCCACAAACACTTTTCCCTGATAAGATAGAGCTGGGGTCTCCCAGTACCCCCACATGCCTCCCTTCCCCCCCACAGACCCCCAGGGCAAGGTGACCCCTGCCCTTCTCCGCCTGCACAGCAGCTGCCTTCATGCCTTTGCATTTATGATGCTGACGTTGCTGTATTTCTTCCAAAGTCCAAATTGTTAAAAAAGGCAAGTCCATGCTTCTCTGAACACCAAAGTATATTTACCCAATATGAACTTTGGGGTACCCCGTGTCATGGGGGGAGTTGGGAGTGTTGAAGACGCTGAGAGCAATGCCGTCAGGAGACTAGACCAAGAGGCTAGACTCCTAGCAGGGGCACCCAAGGCGGAATGGTCAAAGCTGAGACACCAGACTAAGATGCATCCAAACTCAGAGGAAGGCAATGGTAAACCTCCTTTGAATATCTCATACCACGAAAACCCTATGAACAGAGTATCCAAAATGCAACACGAGATAGTGCTGCAAGATGAGACCCCCCAGGTCAGAAGGCACTCACCGAGCTACTGGGGAAGAACAAAGGACAAGTATGGGAAGAACAAAGGACAAGTATGAGTAGCGCTGTGACTAATGATGCAGCTGGGTCAAAGTCGAAAGGAAGCCCAGAGGCTGATGCACACAGATGCGAAAGGAGTCCGGAGTTGTACGACACACACAGTAGGAACATGGAATGTGAGAAGCATGAACCAGGGAAGTTAGAAATTGTCAAGCAAGAAATGGAACGTATCAACATTACAATACTTGGCGTGAGTGAATTAAAATGGACGGAAATGGGACATTTTCAATCAGGCAACTACAAAATATTTTATGCAGGAGATCCATTCTGTCTCCCATGCCTTTCAATATTTATACGAAGCCGCTGGGAGAGGTCATCCAGAGATTTGGAGTACAATGTCATCAATATGCTGCGTGATTGCCATGGTGATCCAATTTAGCTATTAGTTTGTAATCTGATTTATTCTACATCAACAAAAATTGTTGATTTTTGTTTCATTTTAATTTATTGTTGCCTTTTGTAAATTTGATTCTCTCCGCACCCGCAGCGCTTTGTATTTTGATATTCTGAATGTTCGTTCTGAGCCACTTTGGGCACAGCCTGCTGTAGAAAGGTGACATATAAATAAACACAGTCAGTCAATCAATCAATCAATCTGAGGATGACACTCAACTCTATCTCTCACTGCCATCTGATTGCAGGGAGGGAGTGTTCATCCTAAACCAGTGCCTGAAGGCTGTGGAGGGCTAGATGTGGGTTAAACTGAAACTTAATCCAGACAAGAGGGAATTGTTGCTGGTCAAGGGGAAAGCTGCACCAGGGATGGGGTTGCAACCTATTCTGGATGGGGTTGCACTCCCCTTGAAGGAGCAGGTCTGCAGTTTGGGAGTCCTCCTGGATCCTGCCCTGCTGCTTCCTGTATCCTTCTTGGCTGACTTGGTGAGATGGGTATTGGAGGAACTTTTTTACAGTGGTTCCAATCCTATCTCCAGGGTTGTTCTCAGAGAATAGCATTGTGTGATTGTCTTTCAGCCCCTGGCAGCTGTGCTGTGGGGTGCCACACGGTACCATCTTGTCTCCCATGCAGTTTAACATCTATATGAAGCCCTTGTCAGCGGTCATCAGGAGATTCGGGGCAAGGTGTCAGCAGTATGCTGACGATACCCAGCTCTATTTCTCTGTAACATCTGAATCAGGAGAGGCCGTGCAAGCCCTGGACCGCTGCCTGGACTCAGTGGTGGGCTGGATGAGGGCCAATAAACTGAGTCTGAATCGTAGCAAGACGGAGGCACTGTGGGTTGGGGGTTCCCGAGTTCGGATAATTGGTCAGTTGCCTGCTTTGGCTGGGGTCATACTCACTCTAAAATTTATGAAAAATACATCAGCAGAACACAAGTGAATGCAATTCATTGTATCAGATATGTAAGCTTCATCCACAAGCAACATCAAAGGAAAATCAACATCTAAAGTTACAACTAAAAACCAATCAAGATACAGTGGGTACATAGGATGACATAGCATGAAACAAACAATGCTAAAGCATCTTGTAAAGTGGATATTGCATGCAAGGAATATCATATGCAAGAATAAAATTAACTACAAACCTAACCATCGCTGAACCCTATATTAGCCAATGTAAACCCCACCAGCTCTCTAACGAATGCCTCCTACATCCCCACCTGTCCTAATCATTCAACATTTCAGTTTAAGAGAAGCACATAGCTATGAATGCTAAGTGGAATTCCACAGAACAGGCTCCTGTGGTCTTAGATGCAGATGAACCGAAATCAGTCTGGAGAGAAGATCCAAAAAAACCCAAATAAAAAAATAAGTTCAACTAAAACGAAAAGTATTTTTTAAAAATAAGTAAGATGGATCCAGTGAAGAATACTGAATATTCTCTCTGCCTGCCAACACCCCACCCTTTTTCTGCTCATTGATTGCTTATTTTGGTTCTCTCCTTTTGCTCGCCACTAAAATTAGATTGCCAATTGGTAAATGCCATGTCAGGAGGAGAGAAGTTCCATCATACTGCACAACTTAGCTGCACAAAGCTTCCCTTTGTCTTGGGGCAGCCAACATCTTCCCAGAGTCTAAATTAGAAGAGATTCTAGGCCCATAGCCACTGGAAGTATCCAACTTTGTACCTCTTTCACTGTCATTGAACCTCTTTCCACACTCCATGCATTTTAAATAGTTTTTTCTCCTGTGTGGGATTGTTGTTGCATCATAAGCTGACCGCTCGAACGCTCTTATCACAGTGCATTTGGTTTCTCCCGTGTGTGTTCTTTGATGTTTAGTAATGGATCCACTGTCTCTGAAGCTCTATCCATACTCCATGCACTGAAATTAATTCTCCCCTGTGTGTATTCTTTGATGTCTAGTAAGGCTAGTTCTCATAGTAAAGTTCTTACCACACTTCATGCATTTAAAAGGTTTATATCCTGTGTGGGTTCTTTGATGTGTAGTAAGATTACTGCTTGCTGTAAAGCTTTTTCCACACTCAATGCACTGAAATGGTTTCTCCCCTGTGTGTGTTCTTTGGTGTAAAGTAAGGTGACAACTCTGACTAAATCTTTTCCCGCACACCATACATTGAAACGGTTTCTCCCCTGTGTGTGATCTTTGATGTACAGTAAGGGTGCTGCTCATACTAAAGCTCTTCCCACATGCTACGCATTTAAATGGCTTCTCCCCTGTGTGTGTTCTTTGATGTATAGTAACGGATCCACTGTATCTGAAGCTCTTGCCACACTCCATGCACTGAAATGACTTCTCCCCTGTGTGTGTTCTTTGATGACTAGTAAGGCTGCTTCTCACAGTAAAGTCCTTACCACACTTCATGCATTTAAATGGTTTATATCCTGTGTGGGTTCTTTGATGTCTAATAAGATTACTGCTCACTGTAAAACTTTTTCCACACTCAATGCATTGAAACGGCTTCTCCCCTGTGTGGGTTCTTCGATGGAAAGTCAGGCTAATTCTTGCACCAAAGCTCTTTCCACATTCCATGCATTCAAATGGTTTTTCTCCTGTATGGATACGTTGATGTACAGCAAGGCTTCCACTATCCCTGAAGCTCTTTCCACACTCCTTGCACTGAAATGGTTTTTCTCCTGTGTGAGTCCATTGATGCCGAGTAAGGTGACCACTCTCACTGAAGTTCTTTCCACACTCCGTACACTGAAATGGTTTTTCTCCTGTGTGGGTTCTTTGATGTTTAGCAAATGTTCCACTATCTCTGAAGCTCTTTCCACAATCTATGCACTCAAATGGTTTTTCTCCTGTGTGGGTTCTTTGATGTGTTGTAAGGTGACTGCTCTGACTTAAGCTCTTTCCACACTCCGTGCAATGAAATGGCTTCTCTCCTGTGCGGGTTCTTTGATGAGAAGCAAGAGCCCTGCTCTCACTAAAGCTCTTTCCACACTCCACGTCTTTAAATGGCTTCTCTCTTGAATGTGTTGTTTCCCACCTCTGTGCTCTATGAAGTTTAGTAAGGGTATTATTCACACTGATGCTATTTCCACACTCCATGCATTTAAATGGTTCCTCCCCTCGTGTTCTTTCTGGTAAACCCTGAGCAGTAGAGGATTTCTGCCTTTCATTCTTTGACTGGGTTATTTCAAGGTTTTTTGGTCCCCCTTGATTTCCAAACATCCCTTTTTGCGCTTCACTCTTGCCGGCCACCGATGACACCATCTGATTCTCATTGTTTTGCCCGCCACCTGTTGGGGATTAGGGGAGAGGAAAAAATACATTTAAATTTCAAAGCAAAAACAAAGGATCTCATCACAGACTGAGCACAATTGGCTACTTCTCAGATTATTGCATTTCCAGGGTTCCTCCCCTTTTGTGTTGCATGCCCAGAAGAACCCGAAATTATCTTCTCAATTTTCTAAGGTCTCAGTGAAGAATGTAAGTTTATTTATGGTCTGTACCTCACTGGCTGTCACTAAACGCTGGGCTACTAGCCATGAAGGCTATGCTCTGCCTCCATGGTTGGAGGTAGTTTGCTTCTGAATACCAGCTGCTGAAAACTGCAGGAGGGGAGAGCATTCTTGCTCTCAGGTCCTGCTTATGGGCTCATGGGCATGTGGTTGGCAAACAGGATGCTGGACTAGATGGGCCACTGGCCTGATCCAGCAGGGTCATCTTATGCTGTTATATATGTTTGTTTTTTCCCTGCTGTGATACAACAGTGGGATCTGTTTCTATAAGCTTTTGCATGAAGATGTGTGAGAAGCGGGAGAAAAAACAGAAGTGCAACAAAGCTGAGGAAGAGACCAACCTAGAAAGAAGTGACTGATCTGTGGCTCCTATGAATTTGCTTGTAGTGACAAGAGATGGCCAAATACAACTGTGAGAAGATATATATATATCTTCGTCTGTGTTGGAATTGCTTTAAATTTTTAAAAAAAAAACAAAAACTTTTTTTCCGAAACATTATGTTTTTAACCCTTTTTATTTAAGAAGTTTTTAAAGCTTTTTAAAATAATTTTTAAAGTTGTTTTGTTTTAATGTATTTTAAGGTCTGTTTTTATGATTTTGATGTGTTTTTATTGCTTTTGCTTGCCGCCCTGGGCTCCTGCTGGGAGAAAGGGCGGATATAAATCAAACAATTAATAAAATAAATAAATAAAAATATATAAAGCCAGACTATTGGTTGATTGAGCTCTGAACTGTCTACACTGGCTGGCAGCAGCTCTGCAGGTATTCAGTCTTTTGGTCCTGGGGTGTTGGAAGGTGGTTGGGAGGGTTTGCAAGAGTTTGCAGTGAATGACTGAAGAGCCCTCAAGGCCACAGGAAGCTGCCTTACAGCAGGCCAGACTCTTGGTTAATCCAAACTAGCATTGCCTACTGCAACTAGCAGTGGATCTCCAGGATCTCAGGCATAAAAAAGCCTTTCCCATCAGCTGCTACCCGATCCTTCCCCCCGACACTGCTAGAGATGCCAGGGATTCTTTTTTAAATTGCAATGTCATTAACAAAAAAGAAAACATTTTTTAGAAAAGAAAGTCAGCTCACATTAACAGTACAATTAAACATCCATACATCCATTTAAGTTTACACATATAGAACAATATCTGTCATACAAATGTTCAAATTTGCATCCAGACAAAGTTGGTATTTAGAGAAGGTACACTCAAATGCAGGACATGGCCCAGACACCCACTTCCATAAGGGCATCCCTACAGTAGAGGAGTAAATGGCACAAAGGGCAAATTCACACCTTCAGGATCAATCTATCAACGGGAAAAAGGTGTTTCCTTACCGAGAGAGACCACCATCTCATAATTCTCCTCCATAACTTCCCTGTGCAGAACTCTTTGGCCGGGATTCAGCAGAGCCCATTCCTCCTCCGTGAAATAAACGGCCACCTCCTGAAAAGTCACCAGACACTGGAAAAAGAACAGGAAGAAGACAGAATTTCTCAAACATGCAGCATTCTCCTAATTTGAAAAGGGCAGTGAAAACTACTCTTAGTTAAAAGGCGGTGTGATATAATGCTTGGACTATGGCCTGGAAGACCAGGATTCAAAACCCCATGAAGTTCACTAAGTGAACTTGGGCCAGTCACTCTCTCAGCCTAACCTACCTCACAGGGTTGTCATTAGGATAAAATTCAAAGGGGAGAACCATGTGTACCACCATGGACTGGAAGAGCAGGCTTCAAAACTTTTGGCACTGTAGGAAGTCAAAGAGAACCGGGCATCTTGGTTCTGATCCCCTCTCCACTCAGTGGTGAGGGAGGCACCCAAGCTGCCCCGTCGCTCAATCAATATTTACCTGAGGGGGCTGCATGGCTAATCTTTCCACTCCAACCCAAGGAGAAGACAATCCAGACGGTGCCTGAGGCCACTGTGCTGCCTGAGGGGTTGGCCGAGACGGAAACTAGGCCACCTCCGGGACTCTCTCTTGCCGCGGTGCACTTTAAAGTGGGGAGTAGCTGTCAGGTGGAGTCATTCCAGCGCCTGCAGGGGAGAGACAGGTGAAGCTTTGGCAGAGCAGTAAATGCTCTAAAGAAATAAACGGCAGGCCACTTTCCTCTGTTGTTCTTCATTGTGCTCCGTTTGCTTGAGGGTGCCTGAGCTGCAAAGGGCCCTCCATCTCTTTCAGACCCCTCCCCAGTTTCTTCCAGGCTATTCTCCATGCTCTGTGTGTGTATGTTGGGGGGGGTTCTTTTGACACCCCCAGTCAATCCAGCCACCTCGGTCCCCATCTTACCTCCACTGCTGGTTCTACAAAGTCATTTATTTGGTTCAAGTTGATGAGGCTCACAGCCTTATTTATTTCCTTTAATATGATACTGTATCATTAAAGGAGAAGAGACACTGAAAACCTGTTACTGTCACTTTAAATACCAACAGCTCATATTCAGCTAATCACGTTAAACCAGGACAGCATTAAGGAAACGGAACCCTTTGGCCACATTGCCCTTTAACTCTCTCCACCCCAGTTAAACCTGCTGGAACCCTCTACTGTTGTCCCTTTATGGATCTACTGAAGCACCAGTGTGGTTTGCAGCACTGCCTGAGTGAGACATCCTTCCCTCAGCACCACAGACAGCATTTAGATAAACTATTCTCTGATATTTTAACATTTAATTGATAATAGTCCCTCTGGGATGCACACCTTAACGTGGTGGGGAGGTTTGCGAGTGTTGAAGAAGCTGAGAGCAATACCATCAAGAGTCTAGACTAAGAAGCTAGACTCCTAGCAGGGGCACCCAAGGTGAAATGGTCAAAGCTGAGACACCAGACTAAGATGCATCCACACTCAGAGGAAGGCAATGGTAAACCACCTCTGAATACCTCTTACCCGAAAAACCTATGACTAGAGTATCCAAAATGCAACACGAGATACTGCTGGAAGATGAGACCCCCAGGTCAGAAGGCACTCACCAAGCTACTGGGGACGATCAAAGGACAAGTACGAGTAGTGTTGTGACTAATGACGCAGCTGGGTCAAAGCCGAAAGGAAGCCCAGAGGCAGGAACGCACTGACTGACCGAGATAAAATAGAATGACGATGGAAGCAATATACTGAAGAACTCTATAAAAGAGATGCAAGGATGACAAATTCATTCATTGTGAAAGGTTTTTTAGAAAATGTTTTGTAAGTTTTTAAATGTATTTTAAAGTATGTTTTTATGATGTTTTAAAGTGTTTTTATTTATTTATTTATTATTGGATTTATATCCCACACTTCCTCCCAGCAGGAACCCAGGGCGGCAAACAAAAATGCTAAAAACACTAAAAACTCTAAAAACACAGACCTTAAAATACATTAAAACAAAACAACATTAAAAACATCTTTTAAAAAAAGCTTTAAAACATCTTTTAAAAAGGGTTAAAAACATATTGTTTAAAAAAAGCAATTCTAACAGACGCAGACTGGGATAGGTCTCAACTTAAAAAGCTGGTTGAAAGAGGAAAGTCTTCAAAAGGCACCGAAAAGATAACAGAGATGGTGCCTGCCTGATATTTAAGGAGAGGGAATTCCACAGCGTAGGTGCTGCCACACTAAAGGTCCATTTCCTATATAGTGCAGAACGAACCTCCTGATAAGATGGTATCTGCAAGAGACTGTCACCAGCAGAGTGCAGTGATCGACTGGGTATATAAGGGGTAAGATGGTCTTTCAGGTATCCTGGTCCCAAGCTGTATAGGGCTTTGTACATCAAAACTAGAACCTTGAACTTGGCCCGGTAGCAAATGGGCAGCCAGTGCAGTTCTTTCAGCAGTAGGGTGACATGTTGGCGATACCCTGCCCAAGTGAGCAGTCTTGCCACTGCATTTTGCATCAGCTGCAGCTTCCAGACCAACCTCAAGGGCAGCCCCACATAGAGTGCATTACAGTAATCCAGCCTGGAGGTTACCAGTGCATGGACAACAGTGGTCAGGCTATCTAGGTCCAGAAATGGCCGCAGATGTCTTACCAGCAGAAGCTGGTAAAAGGCACTCCTAGCCATGGTGGTCACCTGGGCCTCTAGCAACAAAGATGGATCCAGGATCACCCCCAGACTACAGACCCACTCTTTCAGAGGGAGTACGACCCCATCCAAAACAGGCAACTGAGCAATTATCCAAACTCGGGAACCACCAACCCACAGTGCCTCCATCTTGCTATGATTCAGACTCAGTTTATTGGCCCTCATCCAGCCCACCACCGAGTCTAGGCAGCAGTCCAGGGTTGCACGGCCTCTCCCGATACCGATGTTACAGAGAAATAGAGCTGGGTATCATCAGCATACTGCTGACACCTCACCCCAAAGCTCCTGATGACTGCTCCCAAGGGCTTAATATAGATGTTAAACAGCATGGGGGACAAGATGGTACCCTGCGGTAGCCCAGCAGCACAAGTGCCAGGGAGCCAAAAGACAGTCACCCAATGCTAATCCCTGAGAGCGTCCCTGGAGATAGGATCAGAACCACTGTAAAACAGTTCCTCCAATACCCATCTCACCAAGTTGGCCCAGAAGGATACCATGGTCAATGGTATCAAAAGCCGCTGAGAGATCAAGTAAAAATAACAGGGTTGCACTCCCCGTTTTTCTCCTGATAAAGGTCATCCGTCAGGACGACCAAGGCTGATTCAATCCCATAACCAGGCCTGAACCCAGACTGGGATGGGTCAAGATAACCTGTTTCATCCAAGAGTATTTGGAATTGCTGCACCACAACCCTCTCAATCACCTTTCCTAGCATTTGTGTTTGCTGCCCTGGGCTCCTGCTGGTAGAAAGGGTGGGATATAAATCAAATAATAAATAAATAAATTCTAGGAGGAAGCTTATGATGAAGAACCAGAAATTTTAGAATTTTAAAAGCTGCTCTTAAAATACTTGGAAAAAACAAATTACCAGGAACAGATGGCATACCAATAGTTGCTACAAGCTACTGAGACTGAATCTATCCAAATTTTGACAAAGATTTGTCAACAAATATGGAAAAGGAAACAATAGACCACAGACTGGAAGCGTTCAATATACATCCCAACTCCAAAGAAAGGGGATCCCAGGGAATTCAGTAATTATCGAACTATTGCCTTAATATCCCATGCAAGTAGAGTAGTGCTCACGATTCTACCACAAAGGCTCTTATCATATATGGAGCGGGAAATGCCAGATGTCCAAGCTGGATTTAGAAAGGGAAGAGGCACCAGAAATCACATTGGAAACATACGTTGGATAATGGAACGGACCAATGAATTCTGGAACAAAATTACCCTGTGCTTTATAGATTACAGCAAACCTTTTGATCGTGTAGATCATGAAAAACTATGGAATGCTTGAAAAGAAATGGGGGTACCACAGCATCTGATTGTCCTGATGCGCAACCTATACTCTGGACAAGAGACTACTGTAAGGACAGAATAGGAAGAAACCGATTGGTTCCTAATCGGAAAGGGTGTGACACAGGGGTGTATTTTATCACCTTATTTGTTTAATCTATACACAATGCATATCATACAGAAAGCGGGATTGGACCAAGAAGAAGGAGGTGTGAAAATTGGAGGGAGAAATATCAATAGTTTAAGATACACAGATGACAGCATACTACTGCAGAAACCAGTAATGATTTGAAACGAATGCTGATGAAAGTGAAAGAGGAAAGCACAAAAGCAGGACTACAGCTGCACGTCAAGAAGACTTAAGTAAGGAGAACAGAAGATTTATGTAACTTTAAGGTTGACAACGAGGACATGGAACTTGTCAAGGATTATATCAATACTATGGCACAGTCATTAACTAAAAGGGAGATAATAGTCAAGTAATGAGAAGGCTAGGACTGGGGAGGGCAGCTATGAGAGAACTAGAAAAGGTCCTCAAATGCAAAGATGTATCACTGAACATTAAAGTCAAGATCATTCAGACCATGGTAGTCTCGATCTCTATGTATGGATGTGAAAATTGGAAAAATGAAAATTGACTGCCTTCAAGTCGATCCCGACTTAAGATGACTCTATGAATAGGGTTTTCATGGTAAGCAGTATTCAGAGGGGGTTTACCATTGCCTTCCTCTGAAGCTGAGAGGCAGTGACTGGCCCAAGGTCACCCAGTGAGCTTCATGGCTTTGTGGGGATTCGAACCCTGGTCTCCCAGGTTGTAATCCAGTACCTTAACCACTACACTACACTGGCTCATTTTTTATGTATGGATGTGAAAGTTGGACAGTGAAAAAAGTGGGTAAGAGAAAAATCAACTTGTTTGAAATCTGGTGTTGGAGGAGAGCTTTGCGCATACCATCGACTGCGAAAATAAATTAAACCAGAACTATCACTAGAAGTTCTAGTGATACTAGATAACTGAGGTTATCATACTTTGGACACATAATGAGAAGACATGATGCACTAGAAAACACATTAATGCTGGGGAAAACAGAAGGGAACAGAAAAAGCGGTAGACCAAACAAGAGATGGATTGATTCCATAAAGGAAGCCACAGACTTGAACTTACAAGATCTCAACAGGGTGGATCACAACAGATGCTCTTCAAAGTCGCTGATTCATAGGGTCACCATAAGTTGTAATCGACTTGAAGGCATGTAACAAGTTATAATCAAGGGGGGGAACCCCTAAAGATTGGTACGACCTCAACAATTACTCTGAGCCTAGCTTCTGCAAACTGGTGCCCTCCAGATATTGCAGTCTCCTGCTTGTATCATCCCTGATCATTGTCCATGCTGTGATGAGAAGATGAAGCCCAACAATATCTGTGTCTCTGCTGGAATGACTTTTTTAGATCTTTTTAAAGATGTTTTAATGCATTTAAGATATTTTGTTTTAATATGTTTTTAAAGATGTTTTGTTTTAACGTTTTTAAAGATGCTTTGTTTTATTCTGTTTGAAAGGCTTTTGTTTTTAAGATGTTTTAGAGTGTTTTTGTTTGCTGCCCTGAGCTCCTTCTGGGAGGAAGTCTGTTCCATAGGGGTGTCACTGGGTGACTGACACATTTTTTTATTACATTTTTATCCACATGCCACTCAACCACTTTGATCTGCAGAACTGGCACTTTTAAAACTGCCAAAAGCAAACAGTAGCAAGCATCCAAAAAGTCAAGTATAAAAAAGGGGGGATCCCCAAGATGCTGGAAAATATGTTTATTATAACAAAAGCCCAGCAGGTTTCAGCCACTTTGTAGTTTGCCCTTCGTCATGAGCTGTACATAAAATTGGAAGGACACACATGATTATACATATAACACAAAGTCATATTCTACATAACTAATCTATAGAGAAAACGTTTTCACTTACATGGACTGGTAATGATAATTTCATTTCCAGCATCTTGGGGGTCCCTTCCCTTTTCTTCTTTTTTACAAATGCCACGCACTGTCCATTCCAGCCTAGTAAGGAGCTGATCTTTCAGTGCGGAAGCAACACTTGCACTCTGCAATTCCCTGCCCATTGACATTAGGCAGGCGCCTTCACTGTACCGTTTTCAAGAACTACTAAATGCATTTTTGTCTCAGCAAAACAAATATAGAAAGTTTACCTGGACAGCCAGTGTGGTGTAGTGGTTAAGGTGCTGGACTATGACCTGGGAGACCAGGGTTCGAATCCCCACACAGGTATGAAGCTCACTGGGTGACTTTGGGCCAGTCACTGCCTCTCAGCCTCAGACAGAGGCAATGGTAAACCCCTTCTGAATACAGCTTACCATGAAAACCCTATTCATAAGGTCGCCTTAAGTCGGGTTCGACTTGAAGGCAGTCCATTTCCATTTTCACGTGGAATTTAATAAAATATTTTTTTCTTTACAATATACATTCTTAATATATTCTCTTATTAAACTTTGAAATTTTTAGGTTTTCTGACTTTTTGTAAATTTATATTTTACGTAAACCACTTACAGGTTTTTACAATTAGGGGGTGTACTGTGTCATCAATTTTAAAAAGTTATTTTTTATATTTTTACGCAGGCCTTCCTCTAATAAGCTCAGGATGGGAAATATGCCTTTGTCTCCAACTCTTATCACTGGGGCGGGCACCAACTGACTCTCACTCCCGAGCAGGCATTTGAACCCGGGTCCCTTTGGACACACGCCATGAGGCCCTCCTGCCAAATGCGGATGCTCCAAGGCAGATGGCAAGGCCAGGCAAGAGCACAGATCGACCCTCAGGATCCCTCAATCCTGCAAGAGAAGGGAGATCCACGGGATGGGGTGAGGTAGATGGATCTTCCCTTCCAACAATCTCCCAGGGGGGCATCTGGGGAAGTCCCTTCCCCTCAAGGAGGGACGACATTCTTTTCTTTCATTATTTCCTCCAGCCTTTGCCCGAGAAGGCTCAGTTTCAACCCCCTCCACTCCATTCCCCATGCCCAGAAGGAGGGGAACTAGCCACGTCTCTCTCTCTCCCCTCCAGCTCTGGGGCACAAAAGCTCCACACGGAACCCCCATCTCCCCCCACCCACCCAAAGGTGCCCCCATAGCAAGGTTGCTTCCCTCTTTGTGCCCACAAGGCAACTCCACCCGATCAGCCCCCTGGCCATAAAGTCTGAAAAGGCCGCCGTGTATTGGGGGAGGGCTCTTCCCCTCCTCCGCCGCCCCAGACAGCAAAGCCTTGCCAAGGGATCTCCCGGGGCCGAGGTCCCTTCCCATCGTCCGGCTTTCCCCCCGAGGCCCCTGATCAGCGCCCTCCGCCGCAAGCCACCCGCCTGCGACCCCCTCCCCAGCAAGGCCGCTTCATCCGCGCCAAGCCCTTCCCTTCTTCCCCCGGGGAATGGCGCCTTCCAAGGGGGCGCAGCTGCTCACAGAAGCTGGCCAGGGTGGAGCGGGGTCCCCCGGCTGTGGCTTCCCCGAGAGGGGCGGGGGGGGAAGCGCGTCCCTCCTTTCCCCTCCATGCTCCCCCCGCAAACCCTTTCCTCCCATCACCTCGATACGCGGCACTCCTTTGCCTCTGCACCACCGCGACGCCTACGCCCCCTCTTTTTTAAAAAAAAATCCGGCCTTTCTAGGACTCAGAGCTCGGTTTCCCCGTCGGAGGACCGAGGGCCAGAAAATGCTTTTGCCCCTCCCTTCCTGCAAGCTGAAGATCTCGCCCTATCACCCCCACCCCAGGTCCGTGGGGGGGGGCTGCCAGTCTCTCTCTCTCACTCACACACACAGTCTATCCAGTTACCCCAATGCTGTTGTTGGGGGCTCAGGGGAAACAGGGTGGGGTAATATTTGGCCAGGTGTCCCCTATCAAAATGGGCAGCCTGGCGTTCCCAGCTCCTCCTGTTCTGGGGTCCTTTGGACAAACCCGTTTCCCTGGGAAGATAGAGCTGGGGTCTCCCAGCCCACCCTTCCCGCGGCCCCCTACAAGGGGACCCCTGCCCTTCTCCCCCTGCACAGCCGTTGCCTTTCTGCCTTTGCGTTTATGATGTTGTTGTTATATGCCTTCAAGTCGATCAGGACTTATGGCGACCCTATGAACCAATGACTTCCAAGAGCAGCTCTCGTGAACCACCCTGTAGCCTTCCTCTTTTTCTACTCCCTTGTGTTTTCCCCAGCATTATTGTCTTTTCTAGTGAATCAAGTCTTCTCATTATGGATCCAAAGTATGATAACCTCAGTTTCATCATTTTAGCTTCTGGTAATACTTTATTATGCAGCCACAAGGTTGTATATTATAGCCAGCGTGGATTTTTCACATTCCGCGATGTTAAATTGAAAATACCCCCCAAGCCATTCTGATGCTTCCTATAAGCTCATTTCAAAATAAAACCTTACCAAACTTACAGTCCTGAACTCAGAAACGCTTGCATAACAACCCTCTCAATTTGCATGGTGATACACAAAACAATCAGAGAGAACAGAGAGTTCAAAGTCTAAAAAGAGGAAAAACCTCAGAGCCCTTTCGAACTTCGAATCTGTTGAAATTCATTAAAAATTTGCCATGTTCACAGAGTACCTGTAATCCTGTTACTGACCTTGCCTGATACTCTGACCTTCATCTTCTGCAGTTTACAAGTTTAAAAAAATGCCTGGCTGATTTTTAATTAATTTAAGAAATTTTGGCTGGCAGCCCATGATAACATTGGGCATGCTCAGTAAGAACCAACTGTCAGTGATCTAAAAGCCTCACAGCTGCTAGGCTTGGTTAATCAGGGGGCCACACCCACATCAGACTTGATTTCACTGAGACAGTCATGGCTTCCCTCAGGGAATCCTGGGAAGTGTAGTTTATGAAGAGTGCTGAGAGGAGACTCCTGTTCCACTGAGAGAGCTCCAGTGGCCAGACTGGTTTAACAGTCAGCCACTCTGATTGAAGGTCTGTGAGAGGAACAGAGCATCTCCTAGCAACTCTCAGCACCTTTCACTAACTACACTTCCCCTGTTCACAGAGTACCGGTACCTGTAATCTTAATACTGACCTTGCCCCGTACTCTGACCTTCATCTTCTGCAGTTTAAAAGTTTAAAAAATGCCTGGCTGATTTTTAATTAATTTAAGAAATTTTGGCTGGGACCCAATGATAGCACAGAGCATGCTCAGTAAGAACCAACTGTCAGAGTTCTAAAAGCCTCACAGCTGCTGGGTTTGGCTAATCAGGGGGCCACACCCACACCAGACTGATTTCATGTGAGACAGTCATGGCTTCCCTCAAAGAATGCTGGGAAGTGTAGTTTGTGAAGGGTGCTAAGAGACTCCTATTCCCCTGAGAGAATGGTTGAACAGTCAGCCACTCTGATTGAAGGTCTGTGAGGGGAACAGGGCGTCTCCTAGCAACTCTCAGCACCCTTCACTAAGTACACTTCCCAGGATTCTTTGAGAGAAGCCATGACTGTCCAAAGTGAAATAAAGTCGGGGTGTGGGTGTGGCCAGGGACAGCTTTGGTTTAAATTTGGGTGGGAGGCTACAAGTGCCTGCTGTAGAATAAAAAGGTGGGGGAAATGCTGAAAAGCAATGATACTGTTCACAATGTTTTCCTTTTGGAAAGGACAGGGGCTTCCCTTCTACCCCACCCAATCTCCTCCCCGTCTTCCTTCCCTGCCCCTCCCCCAGGTCAGTGTTGGACTATGACCTGGGAGACCAGGGTTCGAATCCCCACACAGCCATGAAGCTCACTGGGTGACCTTGGGCCAGTCACCACCTGTCAGCCTCAGAGGAAGGCAATGGTAAAACCACCTCTAAATACCATTTACCATGTAAACCCTATTCATAGGGTCGCCATAAGTCCGGTCAACTTGAAGGCAGTCCATTCAGAAATAAATCCCATTGAACTCAAAAAGTATGCAAATGACCAAACCCACCCTCCCTTCTCCTCCATCCTTTCCCCTCCCTCTTGCCACTTCCCTCCCCCTTCCTTTGCCCCTTACTCCCCTTCCCCCTCCCCTTCTAATCCTATCCTTCCCCCTCCTCCCCTTCCCCCTCCTCCCTCTCCCCTCCCTTTCCTCCTCCCCATGGTCAATTTTACCTCTTAAGCATGAGTGCATGGAAGTAAATACCATTGAACTCTATACGCATGCAAATGATCAAACCTGCCCTCCCATCCCAGTCCTCCCCTTTGTCTTTCCACCCCTCCTTTCTTCTCCGCCCTCTCCCATCCCCTGTGGTCAGTTTCACCTATCCTAAGCATGATTGCAGGGGAGTAAATCCCACTGAACTCAATGAGCATGCAAATGATCAATCCATTCTCAGCAAACTTGGACAGGATCCCATTTCTTACCTCCCAGATTAAAAAGCAGGGAAATTCACTAATAGGCAAAAAACCTTGCGGTTTAAGATTACCTATAGCCCACAGATATTTCTATCAAACTTTAAAAGCAGATAAATTGGGCAGCTATAGTGAATGTTGCTGTGTAGCTTGGAAGAATTTGGTAACGTGTGCCTCTGAGCATATGGTGAGTGGTGGCAACACCTGCAACCAGTCCAGTAATAGAAAGAAGTCATGTGCTGTGCTGATCTTGTTTTAGCAGGGAGGAAGCAACATTATTAAGACAGTTGATACAGTTCAGATGGTCACTTTAAATATGTCTGATTTACTTTGCAATTTTAGTGAAGTTTCCTATAGGAAATCATTTTCTTTTGCTTTTATTTCTATAAATATGTGAAGTACAGCAACATTGCAAAATTTACACTAAACAACCTCCAAACATAATTGTGGAATAATGGCACTGACTTCTGCAGAATAGTCTCCAGTGGACCTCAGGAGTGTCTCAATTTGCACAAGATAAAACAGTGGGAGGTGAAATATATTCTAGCAAAATTCTAGGTGTGCTCTCTGTTTTTAATTGACTGTGCCCACCTTGCCTTAAATGAAGTGGTTTAAACATAGCAGACTGAAAACATCCATCTTGGGCAGGCTAAGTTTGTTTTTTCCAACAGCTAGAGTTATTGCTTAAGTAGCAACATATTGTAATCAGTCTGATTTTACATCAAACTGCAGTTTCAGATTCAACTGTTAATGCACCCAAAATAGAAATAGAACATAACCTCCAATTTGAAACACAAAAGGCTGTCTTTACCATCATATGACACTGACCAATAAAAAGGCTTTGAAATTAATAAAAATAAATTTGACACAGGTTTCTAGGATGAATGAGAGAAATAAATCTGTAGAAACAATAGTAACACAGGAATGAAGCAAAGTAAGAACGCCAACACACATACAAAAATGTAATTCTCCATCTTTGGAGATGGCAGGTATTGCGACCACTCACCATATGCTCAGAGGCACACGTTACCAAATTCTTCCAAGCTGCACAGGAAGTGGAGTGGACTGTGAAAGGCCAACCCAAATTGTGTTTAAATTTTTACAAATTTGTAGGGTGCTACAGTATCTCAGAGAGGGGGTCAGGTCTCCTGCTCCCCTGCTGCATTCACTATAGCTGCCCAATTTCCCTGCTTTTTAAAGTTTGATAGAAATATCTGTGGGCTATAGGTACTCTTAAACCACAAGGTTTTTTGCCTATTAGTGAATTATTATTTGATTTATATCCCACCCTTCCTCCCAGCAACAGCCCAGGGTGCCAAATTTTCCTACTTTCACATCCATACATAGAGGTTGGGAATACCATGGTCTGAATGATCCTGACGTTAGTGTTCAGTAATACATCTTGACATTTAAGGACCTTTTCTAGTTCTCTCATAGCTGCCCTCCCCAGTCCTAGCCGCCTTCTGATTTCTTGACTATTGTCGCCATTTTGGTTAACGACTTGCAAGGTATTGATAATCCTTGACAAATTCCATGTCCTCGTCAACTTTGAAGTTACATGAATTTTCTGTTGTCGTTACTTTAGTCTTCTTGACGTTCAGCTCTAGTCCTGCTTTTGTGCTTTCCTCTTTAACTTTCATCAGCATTCGTTTCAAATCATTACTGGTTTCTGCTAGTAGTATGGTATTGTTTGCATAGCTTAAATTATTTTCAATTTAACATTGCAGAATGGGAAAAATCCACGCTGGCTATAGTATACAGCTATTCTTGTGGCTGTATAATAAATTAGACCCAGAAAAACACTAGCAACTAGTGCAGCTTTTATGTTAGTTCTAAACAGAACTCCAGCCACCAATCCGGCTGCTGTATTTTGGACCAGTTGAAGTTTCCGAGGCTTTTTCCAACGGCAGCCCCAAGCAGAGAGCATTACGATAATCCAACCGGGAAGTCATGAGAGCGTCTGTACATGAGGAGAATCAGACAGAGGAGGAAATAGCCACTGGGGCCACCTGAGCCTCAAGAGATAATGTTGGATCTACTTCTTTAAATGTCCATTTCAATTTAATGGAAAACTACTGCAGTCACTGAGTACTTTCCCACAGGCAGAGACTTCTGGTTTAAAATCCTGAACCTAAGAGGACCTCTCTGAACCTGAGCATGCTCTATGAAAGCTGACTGAGGCTTCTGGCTGTTCAAGAGGACTTAATGAGTGGTTTGTATGTGCAAAACACTCATAGGTAGAAGAAATTTTATCTGTCAGCAAAACGTCACCCAGGACAGCCTACCCTGACCAGCAGTGGCTCAGAGATTTTCTCCAGCACTGCTGTCTTTCCCCAAGGCCCCTCTGTTGCTGGAGCAGCCAGGTTTGCTATGTGATGACAGCTGGCAAAGCCCACTTCTTACTCTTACCTGGTACTTCCTTTGCCCCATTGGCCGAGCAGCTGGTAACCAGATATGACCAGAGGCTGAAATCCGTTTGGAAAATTTATTTAAAATACATCAGCAGAAGACAAGTGAATGCAATTCAGTGTATCGAAGATGTAAGCATCATCCACAAGCAATACCAAAGGGAAATCAGCATCAACTTACAAATGAAAACCAGTCAAGATACAGTGGGTACATGGGAAAACACAGCATGAAACAAACAATACTAAAAAATCTCATAAAGTGGATATTGCATACAAGGAATATTGTATGACAGATTAAAATTAACTAGAAACCTAACCGTCGCTGAACCCTGTATTAGCCAATGTAACCCCCCCAGCTCTCTAATGAATGCCTCCTACATCCCCACCTGTCCTAATCATTCAACATTTCAGTTTAAGAGAAGCACATAGCTATGAATGCTAAGTGGAATTCCACAGAACAGGCTCCTGTGGTCTTAGATGCAGATGAACCGGAATCAGTCTGGAGAGAAGATCCAGAAAAATCCAAATAAAAAATTAGCTTAACTGAAAAGCAATGTTTTTTTTAAAAAATAAGTAAGATGGATCCACTCCATGAATTTAAATGTTTTTTTCTCCTGCATGGGATCTTTGATGCATGATAAGCTGACTTCTCCGACTAAAGCTCTTCTCACAGTGCATACATTTAAATGGTTTCTCCCCTGTGTGTGTTCTTTGGTGTAAAGTAAGGTGTCCACTCTGACTAAATCTTTTCCCACAAACCGTACATTTAAATGGTTTCTCCCCTGTGTGTGTTCTTTGATGTACAGTAAGGGTACTGCTCATACTAAAGCTCTTTCCACATGCTACACATTTAAATGGTTTCTCCCCTGTGTGTGTTCTTTGATGTTTAGTAACGGATCCACTGTCTCTGAAGCTCTTGCCACACTCCATGCACTGAAATGACTTCTCCCCTGTGTGAGTTCTTTGATGTCTAGTAAGACTACTTCTCACAGTAAAGTCCTTACCACACTTCATGCATTTAAATGGTTTATATCCTGTGTGGGTTCTTTGATGTCTAGTAAGATTACTGCTCACCCTAAAGCTTTTTCCACACTCAATGCACTGAAATGGTTTCTCCCCTGTGTGAGTTCTTTGATGGAAAGTCAAGCTACTTCTTGCACCAAAGCTCTTTCCACATTCCATGCATTCAAATGGTTTTTCTCCTGTATGGATACGCTGATGTACAGTAAGGCTTCCACTATCCCTGAAGCTCTTTCCACACTCTATGCATTCAAATGGTTTTTCTCCTGTGTAAGCCCTTTGATGTCTAGTGAGGTGACCACTCTCACTGAAGTTCTTTCCACATTCCATGCATTTAAATGGTTTTTCTCCTGTGTGGGTTCTTTGATGTTTAGCAAATGTTCCACTATCTCTGAAGCTCTTTCCACACTCTATGCATAAAAATGGTTTTTCTCCTGTGTGGGTTCTTTGATGTGTTGTAAGGTGACTGCTCTGACTGAAGCTCTTTCCACACTCCGTGCAATGAAAAGGCTTCTCTCCTGTGCGGGTTCTTTGATGAAAAGTAAGAGCTCTGCTCTCACTAAAATTCTTTCCACACTCCATGAATTTAAATGGCTTCTCTCCGGCATGTGTTGTTTCCCACGTATGTGCTTTGTGACGTTTAGTAAGGGTATCATTCACACTGAACCTATTTCCACACTCCATGAACTGAAATGGTTTCTTCGTCATGTGCATTCTTTGATGCTTAGTAAATCTTCCACTAACAGTAAAGCTCTTCCCACACTCCATGCATTTAAATGGTTTCTCCCCTGTGTGATTTCTTCCATGTTTAGTAAGTGTTCCACTATCAGTGAGGCTCTTTCCACACTCCATACACTTAAATGGCTTTGTAACAGTTCTTTGATGTAAAGTAAGGCTACTGCTCACTCTCAATCTCTTTCCACACTTCATGCATTTAAGTGGTTCCTCCCCTCGTGTTCTTTCTGGTAAACCCTGAGCAGTAGAGGATTTCTGCCTTTCATTCTTTGACTGGGTTATTTCAAGCTTTTTTGGTCCCTCTTGAATTCCAAACATCTCTTTTTGCGCTTCACTCTTGCCAGTCGCTGATGACACCATCTGTGGTTCCCTACAATTCTCATTGTGTTGCCCATCATCTGTTGAGGAGGGGGAAAATACATTTGAATTTCAAAGCGAAAGCAAAGGATCTAATCACAGAGATTTAGCCCAATTAGCTACTGCTCAGATTTCTGCATCTCCAAGGTTCCCCCCCTTTCGTGTTACATGCTCAGATGAACCTGAAATTAGCTTCTCAGATCTCAGTCAACAACGTAAGTTTATTTATGGTCTGTACCTCACTTGCTGTCACTAAATGCTGGGCTACTAGCCATGAAGGCTATGCTCTGCCTCCATGGTTGGAGGTAGTTTGCTTCTGAATACCAGCTGCTGAAAACTGCAGGTGGGGAGAGCATTCTTGCTCTCAGGTCCTGCTTATGGGCTCGTGGGCATGTGGTTGGCAAACAGGATGCTGGACTAGATGGGCCACTGGCCTGATCTAGCAGGCTCTCCTTATGGCGTTATATATGTTTGTTTTTTCCCTGCTGTGATACAACAGTGGGATCCGTTTCTACAAGCTTTTGCATGAAGATGTGTGAGAAGCGGGAGAAAAAACAGAAGTGCAACAAAGCTGAGGAAGAGACCAACCTGGAAAGAAGTGACTGATCTGTGGCTCCTATGAATTCGCTTGTAGTGAAAAGAGATGACCATATTTATATATTTACACCTGTGTGTACCTCAGGGAGACAGCCACTTTGATGTAATATGTCCTGCCTGTCCTAGTGCTTGTAAACAGAACATCACCTGCAGGTCCTGCAATATAGTTTACATCATCGAGTGCAAAAGACCAGGATGTCATATCCAATACGTAGGAAAGACCACAACTGACCTACGCACGCAGTTCAGGAACCACAAGTCGGCAATTTTGACAAAAAAAGTGGAGCAACCAGTTGCAAAATATTTTAACATCAAGGGTCACAGCCTGTTGGACTTTTCCATTACAGCGATAGAGATGCCAGCAGATCCAGCAGCATTGACCAAAAGGGAGAACTTTTGGATATACTCTCTGGACACATTGGCACCACATGGCCTGAACCTGGAGGACAGTACCAGCATCGCTCAGCTTCTGCAAATGAAGCCCCTCTGAGCGTTCCATCCTCAAAGCTCTATAACTGCCACCTTGATAACAGCATTTGTATGTTAGCAGCTGATGAAGGCGGAAGCTGAAACATTTTGTTAATATAATAAAAACCTGTTTGGTTAATCACAATTACGTTTATATATATATGTCAGACTATTGGTTGATTGAGCTCTGAACTGTCTACACTGGCTGGCAGCAGCTTTGCAGGGGATCAGTCTTTTGGCCATAGGGCATTGGAAGGTGGTTGGGAGGGGCACTCTTCCAAGAGTTTGCAGTGAATTCTTGAAAAACATTCCAGACTGCAGGAAGTGACAGCAGGCCAGACTCTTTGTTCAGCCAACCTAGCACTGCCTACTCCAACTAGCAGTGGATCTCAGGCATGGGAAAGGCTTTCGCATCAGCTGGTACACGATCCATCCCCCACATACACCTGGAGATGCCAGAGATTTTTTTAAAATTGCAATTTCATTTAAATAAAAAGAAAAAACCCTTGTGTCAGCACACATTAACAGTACCGTTAAACATCCATACACCCATTTAGTTTACACACATAGAACAATTATCTGCCATACAAATGTTCAAATTTGGATCCAGACAAAGTTAGTATTTAGAGAAGGTACACTCAAATGCAGCACATGGCCCAGACACCCACTTCCATAAGGGCATCCCTACAGTAGAGGAGTAAATGGCACAAAGAGCAAATTCACACCTTCAGGATCAATCTATCAAGGGGGAAAAAGGTGTTTCCTTACTTAGAGAGGCCACCGCCTTGTAATTCTCCTCCATAACTTCCTTGTGCAGAGCTCTTTGGCCAGGATTCAGCAGAGCCCATTCCTCCTCCGTGAAATAAACGGCCACCTCCTGAAAAGTCACCAGACACTGGAAAAAGAACAGGAAGAAGACAGAATTTCTGAAACATGTGGCATTCTCCTAATTCAAAAAGGGAACTGATAACAGAGTAGTTAAAAGACGGTGTGGTGTAATGCTTGGACTATGGGCTGGGAGACCAGGATTCAAAGCCCCACTCGGCCATGAAACTCACTGAGTGACAGAGGGCAATCACTGTTTCTCAGCCTAAACTACCTCACAGGGTTGTCACAGGATAAAATGCAACGGGGAGAATGATGTGCACTGTGAGGCGTCCTTCCCTGGCTCTCCCTGTCAGGTTCCTACCTGCTCGTGGTTACTGCCTGTCTCTAGGCACCACCAGGGACTCCACCAGTCCGGACCGCACTCTCTTATGGTTTACCTATCCACTCTAGCACAGATCTCAACAGATCCCCCTGCTAGGCAACCACCAGTAACGTCCCAATACTAGTATTCCCAGAGACTCTGAATACTGGTATTGTTATTCTCTTCACCGCTGCCACCATTTGTTACAGTTCCCCTTCAGCCTTGGTCATTACCTTACCCTCCCTTCTGGTCTGTGAAACCCCAGCCAAGGATCAGGCCTTTGGTAAACCAAATTAAGTATTTATTACAGATAACAAAGCTAACAAGATTAACAAGATTTCTTCTTAAGGCACATAAGCATATGGTTTTACTCAATACTAATCCGAACTCCACCTCCCTCCTGGTAAACAACTCTCTAAACCCCACCAAGGAATCCACTCTTTCTCTTCTCCCCCCAGATTCCACAATTCACCACCTCACATTCACCCAGATTTACCTGTCATCCTTTCATTTATACTGTCAGCCATTTTAAACATTCAGCCAATCATCAAGCATTCTATTGCCCATTCACTCCCCCTCCTCTTTCACTACTTACCATGTATACTCTAAACAACCAGCACTTACCATATATACACTAATATATAGGAACATCACATGCACCACCACAAACTCCTTAGAGGAAAGGTGGGATGTAAATGCAATATTGTTAATATCGTTATTGTTTAATAATAATGATGATGATAATATTTTCCATTTATATATCAGCCTCTATAATGTAATCACTCTACTTTTGGCACTGTAGGAAGTCAAAGAGAACCGGGCATCTTGGTTCAGACCCCTCTCCCCACTCAGTGGAGCGGGAGGCACCCAAGCTGCCCCGTCGCTCAATCAATATTTACCTGAGGGGGCTGCATGGCTAATCTTTCCACTCCAACCCAAGGAGAAGACAATCCAGACGGTGCCTGAGGCCACTGTGCTGCCTGAGGGGTTGGCCGAGACGGAAACTAGGCCACCTCCGGGACTCTCTCTTGCCGCGGTGCACTTTAAAGTGGGGAGTAGCTGTCAGGTGGAGTCATTCCAGCGCCTGCAGGGGAGAGACAGGTGAAGCTTTGGCAGAGCGGTAAATGCTCTAAAGAAATAAACGGCAGGCCACTTTCCTCTGTTGTTCTCCATTGTGCTCCGTTTGCTTGAGGGTGCCTGAGCTGCAAAGGGCCCTCCATCTCTTTCAGACCCCTCCCCAGTTTCTTCCAGGCTATTCTCCATGCTCTGTGTGTGTATGTTGGGGGAGGGGTTCTTTTGACACCCCCAGTCAATCCAGCCACCTCGGTCCCCATCTTACCTCTACTGCTGGTTCTACAAAGTCATTTATTTGGTTCAAGTTGATGAGGCTCACAGCCTTATTTATTTCCTTTAATATGATACTATCTCTCATTTAAATCTGCACCGAGGTTGGCTGTAGAAACCCTGTCCAAGTGCCTGGAGTCGGTGAGTGGCTGGATGGGAAGGAATAAGCTGAAGCTGAACCCTGACAAAACCCAGGTACTGTTTGTGGGAGACAAGGGAAGGCTGGGGGATGTGGACCTGGTGCTCAATGGGGTACGATTGCCCCTGAAAGACCAGGTCCGCAGCCTGGGGGTCATTCTTGACTCCCAGCTGACCATGGAAGCTCAAGTCTCGGCTGTGAGCCAGGCGGCGCTGTATCAACTCCATCTGATACGGAGGCTGCGCCCCTACCTTCCCAACCATCTGCTCCCATCGGTGGTACATGCCCTGGTCACCTCTCGCCTAGATTACTGTAATGTGCTGTACGTGGGGTTACCCTTGAAAACGGTCCAGAAGCTGCAACTGGTACAGAATGTGGCGGCTCGTCTGATTAAAAGCAGCCGCTGGCAAGATCACATCACTCCAGTGCTGAAGGAGTTGCACTGGCTACCGGTTGTTTACCGGGCCCAATTCAAGGTGTTGGTTTTGACCTTTAAAACCCTATACGGTTTTAGCCCAGTCTATCTGAAGGAGCGCCTCCAGCATTGTCAGGGATGCCGCTCAACAAGATCAGCCTCAGAAGACCTTCTCTCAATCCCACCGGTTAAAACAGCTAGACTGGTGAGGACTAGAGAGAGGGCTTTTTCAATAGTGGCCCCCACCCTGTGGAACTCTCTCCCAAATGATCTCCGCCATGCCCCTTCTATGATGAGCTTCCGCCGGGCCTTGAAGACCTGGCTCTTCAGGCATGCTTTTGGGGTGGGTTAGGTTTTTATTGTTATGGTTTTAAATGTTAACGTTTTAATGTATTGTTTTTATCTTGTACGTTGCCCAGAGTGGCTGGACATCCAACCAGATGGGCGACTAATAAATTTATTATTATTATTATTATTATTATTATTATTATTACTGTATCATTAAACAAGACAACACACTGAAAACCTGTTACTGACACTTTAAATACCAACATATTCGGCTAATAATGTTGAACCACGATAGCATTAAGGAAACAGAACCTTTTGGTCAGATTGCCCTTGAATTCGCTGTGCCCCAGTTAAATCCTGCGGGAACCCTCCCCTATCATCCCTTTACAGATCTACTAAAACTGGTTTCGTTTGCAGCACAGCCCTAGACGTCCTTCCCTCAGCACCACAGACAGGTTCCCCCTTTTCCCTTCAGAGTGAGCCAAGTGATTGTTATCTTCAGCACATCTTTGGCTACCAGCCACGCCACCTCTTCCTTCTTCTCTTCCTGCCCGCTTCTTCTCCTTGCTGATTTCTTCCCTGATCACCGACAACAACTATCTGCAACCGAACTCCGCTGCTGGCCACCAAAGGCCATATATACACTTCTTCTGACCTCACTAGTTTAGCCCCACCAATCACACCGTCCAATGGGAAATTCTATGCCTACCTCCACCAATCAAAATTTGCATACCTTCTGTCCTCTTTTTACATACCGTGAATTCCACTACTCTAGCTGTTGGAAAAAACAACCTTGGCCTGCCCAAGATGCATGTTTTGAGCCTGCTATGTTTAAACTATTCCACTTAAGGAAAGGTGGGCATGGTCAATTAAAAACATAGAGCACACCTAAAATTTTGCTAGAATATATTTCACCTCCCACTGTTTTATCTTTTGCAGACTAAGAACACTCCTCATGTCCATTGGAAACTATTCTGCAGAACAGTCAGTGCCATTATTCCACAATTGTTTTGGAGTTTTTAGTGTTTCAAAGTGTTGCTGTATTTCACATATTCACAGAAATAGAAGCAAAAGAAAATAATTTACTATAGAAAACTTCACTAAAATTGCAAAGTAAATTAAACATATTTACAGTGACAATATGAACTCTATCAACTGTTTTAGTATTGTTGCTTCCTCCCTGCTAAATCAAGATCAACACAGCACATGTCTTGTTTCTGTTATTTGGGCTGATTGCATGTATTGCCACCACTCACCATATGCTCAGAGGCACGTTACCAAATTCTTCCCAGCTACACAGGAAGTGGATTGGACTGTGAAAGACCAACCCAAACTGTGTTTGCATGTTGACAGATTTGTAGGGCAGTACAATATCTCAGAGAAAAAGTCTGGTCAGGTTAAACCAGTTTTTTGCTTACTAGTGAATTTCTCTGCTATTTAATCCGGGATGTAAGAAATGGGATCCTGTGCAGGTTTGCTGATAATGGATTGATCATTTGCAAGCATGCAAACTGAGTTCAGTGGGATTTACTCCCCTGCAATCATGCTTAGGATAGGTAAAACTGAACTTGGGGAGGGAGGCCTGGAGTGGGCAGGGGAGGAAAAAGGAAGAGGGGAGGAAGAAGGGAGAAGGGAGAGGAGAGGGGTAGGAGGGGAAAGGCAGGTCTGATCATTTGCATCCTTACTGAGTTCAGTGGGATTTAGTGCCATGCAATTATGGCTAGGATAGGTAGAACTGACCATGTGGGAGGAGGAGGGGGAGGGGAGAGTAGAACAAAAGAGAAAGGGGAGAGGGGAGTAGAAGGGGGGAGGGGAAGGAGGCAATTGGAAGGGGAGGGGGAGGGGTGTGGGAAGGGGGAGGGAAGGGGCAAAAGGAAGGAGGAGGGGAAGGTAGGTTTGATCATTTGCATGCTTTTTGAGTTCAGTGAGATTTATTACTGTGCACTCATGCTTAGGATATTTGAAAGTGACCTGGGAGAGGGGCAGGGTGGGGAGGAGGGGGAGGGGAGGAGATTGGGTGGGTGGGCACTGGGCAGAGGGGAAGCCCCTTTCCTTTCCAAAAGGAAAACATTGTGAACAGTATCATTGCTTTTCAGGGTTTCCCCCACCTTTTTATTCTACAGCAGGCACGTGTAGCCTCCCACCCAAATTTAAACCAAAGCTGTTCCTGGCCACATCCACACCAGGCCTTTATTTCACTTTGGACAGTCATGGCTTCTCTCAAAGAATCCTGGGAAGTGTACTTAGTGAAGGGTGCTGAGAGTTGCTAGGAGACGCCCTGTTCCCCTCACAGACCTTCAATCAGAGTGGCTGACTGTTAAACCATTCTCTCAGGGGAATAGGAGTCTCTTAGCACCCTTCACAAACTACACTTCCCAGCATTCTTTGAGGGAAGCCATGACTGTCTCACATGAAATCAGTCTGGTGTGGGTGTGGCCCCCTGATTAACCAAACCCAGCAGCTGTGAGGCTTTTAGAACTCTGACAGTTGGTTCTTACTGAGCATGCTCTGTGCTATCATTGGGTCCCAGCCAAAATTTCTTAAATTAATTAAAAATCAGCCAGGCATTTTTTAAACTTTTAAACTGCAGAAGATGAAGGTCAGAGTATGGGGCAAGGTCAGTATTAGGATTACAGGTACCGGTACTCTGTGAACATGGCTGATTTTTAATGAATTTCAACAGATTATGAGAACTCTGAGAGAAAAAAGTCCAAAAGGGTCTGGTTCCCCCCCCCCTTATTACACTTTGAACACTCGATTCTCTCTGACTGTTTTGTGTATCACCATGAAAATTTAGAGGGTTGTTTGGCAAGCATTTCTGAGTTCAGGACTATAAGTTTTGTAAGGTTTTGTTTTGAAATGAGCTCATGGGAAGCATCAGAAAGGCACGGGGGTATTTTCAGTTTAACACTGTGGAATATGAAAAACACATGCTGACGATAGTATACAGCCATTCTCGTGGCTGTATAATAGACAGCATTTCTTCACACCGCCCACCACAGAGTTTCTCCTTCCAACTAGTGAGATTTCACGCTTTGTTATTGGGCCCTTGTGGCCCTCAGGTCTTATGCATATAAATAAAAACTTAAATCTGCATGCATACCAGTTGGATGTCATATTGTAAATAAACAATGGGAGTGGATGAGGTCAAGTAACTCCATCTCAGAGCTCCCTAGGGATGAGAAAATCCTCCAGTGGAAATACAGGAAGAGGAACACTGAGCTGAATTCAGTCTCGTTTGGCTCGCTGAGGACAATGAAAAGAGTTGCAACTGCTTACAACACAACCACTTTAAAAACAACAGGACACTTTATAGGTTTCCTGATCTGAATTAAAATGGAAATGGCCTGCCTTCAAGTCGATCCCGACTTATGGCTACCCTATGAACAGGGTTTTCATGGTAAGCGGTATTCAGAGGGGGTTTCCCATTGCCTCTCTTTATGGAATCAATCCATCTCTTGTTTGGTCTTCCTCTTTTTTATTTTTATTTTGTTTCATGTTTTGTCTTCTTGAAAATGGAAATGGCCTGCCTTCAAGTCGATCCCGACTCATGGAGACCCTATGAGTAGGGATTTCATGGTAAGCGGTATTCAGAGGGGGTTTACCATTGCCTCCCTCTGAGGCTAGTCCTCCCCAGCTGGCTAGGGCCTGCTCAGCTTGCCACAGCTGCACAAGCCAGCCCCTTCCTTGTCCGCAACTGCCAGCTGGGGGGCAACTGGGCTCCTTGGGACTATGCAGCTTGCCCACGGCTGCACAGGGGACAGGGCATGTAACCCCTGAGCCACTCCCTGTGGGGGTGATCTTTAGCTGGCCCTTGACACCCACGAGACATGAGCGGGGATTTGAACTCACAGACTCTGGACTCCCAGCCAGGCTCTCCTCCCCACTGTGCAGTACCAGCTGTGATCTGAATTAACCTCCCTGAATATTGGGAACTCATAAGCAGGGCATTGCAATAAATAGCTGCAAACATCTCCAATTCCAGATCTAAGCTATGGACAGAGATAGGTTGCTATGCATACCTTCTTATACTGCGCTGGTAAAAATGGAGGGGGCTTGTTTTGAACCTGTAAGGGCAAAATGCCACTGCCAAAATGTCATATTCAGTTTGTCCAGTTCATCAAGTTAGTAAAATCTTAAGACTGAATGCAAAAACTCTTAAGGAAGCTTCCCACAAATGTAGCCTGTTATTGTTAAAATCTCTGCTGTCCACTCTTTTTAATTCCTCCAAACAGCGTTCAGGTAAAAAGTCTTCCTTCAGAAAATGGAAGTCTTGTCCGAATGAAGAAAATAAAAAAGAACACAAACTCTGGCAAAAGAAATGCAAGAAGACAATAAGGGATGCTAAAAAAGAATTTGAGGAGCACATTGCTAAGAACATAAAAACCAACAACAAAAAATTCTATAAATACATTCAAAGCAGGAGACCATCTAGGGAGGCGATTGGACCCTTGGATGATAAGGGAGTCAAAGGTGTACTAAAGAACGATAAGGAGATTGCAGAGAAGCTAAATGAATTCTTTGCATCTGTCTTCACAGTGGAAGATATAGGGCAGATCCCTGAACCTGAACTAACATTTGCAGGAAGGGATTCTGAGGAACTGAGACTAATAGTGGTAACGAGAGAGGAAGTTCTAGGCTTAATGGACAATATAAAAACTGACAAATCACCGGGCCCGGATGGCATCCACCCGAGAGTTCTCAAAGAACTGAAATGTGAAATTGCTGATCTGCTAACTAAAATATGTAACTTGTCCCTCGGGTCCTCCTCCGTGCCTGAGGACTGGAAAGTGGCCAATGTAACGCCAATCTTCAAAAAGGGATCCAGAGGGGATCCCGGAAATTACAGGCCAGTTAGCTTAACTTCTGTCCCTGGAAAACTGGTAGAAAGTATGATTAAAGCTAGATTAACTAAGCACATAGAAGAACAAGCCTTGCTGAAGCAGAGCCAGCATGGCTTCTGCAAGGGAAAGTCCTGTCTCAGTAACCTATTAGAATTCTTTGAGAGTGTCAACAAGCATATAGATAGAGGTGATCCAGTGGACATAGTGTACTTAGACTTTCAAAAAGCGTTTGACAAGGTACCTCACCAAAGGCTTCTGAGGAAGCTTAGCAGTCATGGAATAAGAGGAGAGGTCCTCTTGTGCATAAGGTATTGGTTAAGAAGCAGAAAGCAGAGAGTAGGAATAAACGGACAGTTCTCCCAATGGAGGGCTGTAGAAAGTGGAGTCCCTCAAGGATCGGTATTGGGACCTGTACTTTTCAACTTGTTCATTAATGACCTAGAATTAGGAGTGAGCAGTGAAGTGGCCAAGTTTGCTGACGACACTAAATTGTTCAGGGTTGTTAAAACAAAAAGGGATTGCGAAGAGCTCCAAAAAGATCTCTCCAAACTGAGTGAATGGGCCGAAAAATGGCAAATGCAATTCAATATAAACAAGTGTAAAATTATGCATATTGGAGCAAAAAAATCTGAATTTCACATATACGCTCATGGGGTCTGAACTGGCGGTGACCGACCAGGAGAGAGACCTCGGGGTTGTAGTGGACAGCATGATGAAAATGTCGACCCAGTGTGCAGCAGCTGTGAAAAAGGCAAATTCCATGCTAGCGATAATTAGGAAAGGTATTGAAAATAAAACAGCCGATATCATAATGCCGTTGTATAAATCTATAGTGCGGCCGCATTTGGAATACTGTGTACAGTTCTGGTCGCCTCATCTCCAAAAGGATATTATAGAGTTGGAAAAGGTTCAGAAGAGGGCAACCAGAATGATCAAGGGGGTGGAGCGACTCCCTTACGAGGAAAGGTTGCAGCATTTGGGGCTTTTTAGTTTAGAGAAAAAGCGGGTCAGAGGAGACATGATAGAAGTGTATAAAATTATGTATGGCATTGAGAAAGTGGATAGAGAAAAGTTCTTCTCCCTCTCTCATAATACTAGAACTCGTGGACATTCAAAGAAGCTGAATGTTGGAAGATTCAGGACAGACAAAAGGAAGTACTTCTTTACTCAGCGCATAGTTAAACTATGGAATTTGCTCCCACAAGATGCAGTAATGGCCACCAGCTTGGACGGCTTTAAAAGAAGATTAGACAAATTCATGGAGGACAGGGCTATCAATGGCTACTAGCCGTGATGGCTGTGCTGTGCCACCCTAGTCAGAGGCAGCATGCTTCTGAAAACCAGTTGCCGGAAGCCTCAGGAGGGGAGAGTGTTCTTGCACTTGGGTCCTGCTTGCGGGCTTCCCCCAGGCACCTGGTTGGCCACTGTGAGAACAGGATGCTGGACTAGATGGGCCACTGGCCTGATCCAGCAGGCTCTTCTTATGTTCTTATGTTATGTTCAGATATTTTCACATTTAATTTATAATAAAGGGGGGGGACCCCTAAAATATTGGCACAATCTCAACAATTACTCTGAGCCAAGCTTCTGCAAAATTGTGCCCTCCAGATGTTGCCGACTCTGGCTTGTATCATCTCTGACCATTGCCCATCCTGTCCAGAAGTGATGAGAAGATGCAGGCCAAAACATCTGTGTCTGTGTTGGAATTTCTTTTTCAGATTTTTTAAAGATGTTTTGTTTTGATATGTTTTAAAGTCTTTTCTTTTTAAGATGTTTTAGAGTGTTTTTACTGTTTTTGTTTGCTGCCCTGTGCTCCTTCAGGAGGAAGGGGGGGGATATAAATTAAATAAACAAACAAACAGCTGGATAATACCAGAAAGGAGAAGTCTGTTCCATAGGGGTGTCATTGGGTGACTGAGATGACACATGTTTTGACTTACTACATTTTTATCTACATACCGCTTGACCACTTCGATCTTCAGAACTGGCACTTTTACAAGTGCCACACACTGTCCATTCCACACTAATAAAGAGCTGATGTTTCACTGTGGAAGCAACACCTGCACACTGGAACTCCCTGCCCATTGACATCAGGCAGGCGACTTCACGGTACTGTTCTCAGGGCCTACTAAATGTGTTTTTGTCAAAGCAAAACAAATATATAAACTTTACCTGAATTTTAATATATTTCTATTCTTTAGAGCAGCCTTTCCCAACCAGTGTGCCTCCAGATGTTGTTGGACCACAATTCCCATCTTTCCTGACCATTGGCAATGCTTGCTGAGGCTGATGGGAGTTGTGGTCCAACAACATCTGGAGGCACACTGGTTGGGAAAGGCTGCTTTAGAGGGTATATTTTTAACCACTGATTTTATTAAACTTTGAAATTTTTAGTTCTGACTTTTAATTAATGTGCAATTTATATTGTATGTAAACCAGCTCAGGGTGGGAAATGTGCGTTGACACCCCTCCCATTTGTCTCCAACTCTGCGGGCACCAACTGACTCTCACTCTGGAGCAGGGATTTGAACCCAGGTCCCTTTGGACACACGCCATGAGGCTCTCCTGCTAAATGTGGATGCTCCAAGGCAGATGGCAAGGCCAGGCAAGAGCAGAGAAAGACCCTCAGCACCCCTCAGCTGGGCCAATCCTGCAAGAGAAGAGGGATCCATCCACCGGGTAGGGTGAGGGGTCTTGATCTTCCCTTCCAACAAACTCCGAAGGGGACATCTGGAGAACGGACCAGGAATTTCAGAAGGAAATCACCCTGTGCTTTGTAGACTACAGCAAAGCCTTTGACTGTGTAGATCATGAAAAACTATGGAATGCTTTAAAAGAAATGGGGGTGCCACAGCATCTGATTGTCCTGATGCACAACCTATACTCTGCACAAGAGGCTACTGGAAGGACAAAATATGGAGAAACTGATTGGTTCCCAATTGGAAAAGGTGTGAGACACATATCACCCTATTTGTTTAATCTATATGCAGAATATGTCATATGGAAAGCGGGACTGGACCAAGATGAAGGAGGTATGAAAATTGGACGGAGAAATATCAGTAATTTAAGATATGCAAACGATACCATACTACTAGCAGAAATCAGTAATGATTTGAAACGAACGCTGATAAAAGTTAGAGGAAAGCACAAAAGCAGGACTACAGCTGAACATCAAGAAGACTACAGTAATGACAACAGAAGATTTATGTAACCTTAAAGTTGACAACGAGGACAGTAAACTTGTCAAGGACTATCAATACCTCGGCACAGTCATTAATCAAAAGGGAGACAATAGTCAAGAAATCAGAAGGAGGCTTAGAACTGGGGAGGGCAGCTATGAGAGAACTAGAAAAGGTCCTTAAATGTCAAGATTTATCACTGAACACTAAAGTCAGGATCATTCAGACCATGATATCCCAATCTCTATGTATGGCTGTGACAGTTGGACAGTGAAAAAAGCGGATAAGAGAAAAATCAACTCATGCGAAATGTGGTGTTGGAGGAGAGTTTTGCACATACCATGGACTGTGAAAAAGACAAATAATTGGGTGTTAGAACAAATTAAACCAGAACTGTCACTAGAAACTAAAATGGTGAAACTAAGATTATCATACTTTGGACACATAATGAGAAGACATGATTCACTAGCAAAGAATAATGCTTGGGAAAAACAGAAGGGAGTATAAAAAGAGGAAGGCCCAACAAGAGATGGATTCCATAAAGGAAGCCACAGGCCTGAACTTACAAGATCTGAACAGGGTGGTTCATGACAGATGTTCTTGGAGGTCACTGATTCATAGGGTCGCCATAAGTCATGATCGACACATAACAACTGCCTGCAGACTTCTGAGAAGGCCATTAAGAAGAGTCTGTTCAGATTCAAATCCCCCCCACTCAATTTCCCTCGCCCAGAAGGAGGGAAACTGACCACGTCTCCCTCTTTCTCTCTTCCTCCAGCTCTGGGGCACAAAAGCTGCACTCGGCAATCCCTGATCTCCCCCCACCCACCCATCTAAAGGTGCACCCCTAGCAAGGCTGCTTCCCTCTTTGTGCCCACAAGGCAACTCCACCCGATCAGCCCCCTGGGCACGAATTATGAAAAGGCAGCTATGTATTAGGGGGGCTCCTCTCTCCCCCCCCACCGCCGCCCCAAAAGCAAACCCTTGCCAAGGGATCTCCCATAGCCCGGCTTTTCCCCCGGGGGCCCCGATCAGCCCCTTCGGCAGCCCTCCACCTGCGCCCCCCCTCGCCTCTCCAGCAAGGCCGTTTCATCCGCGCCAAGGCCCCCCTTCCCTCTTTCCCTGGGGGGGGGCAGAACCCAGCCTGGTCGGCGGGGAGGGCGCCTTCCAGGAGGGCGCAGCTGGCCGCGGAATCTGGCAAGGGCGGAGCCTGTGGCTTCCCGAGAGGGGTTGGGGAGGGGGCGCGTCCCTCTTTTCCCCTCGACGCCGCCCCCAGCAAATCCTTCTCTCCCCCCGCAATCATCTCCATGTTTCGCACCTCTTTGTCCTCTGCACGCTGTAGCTCCTCCTCTCAAAACTTTTCTCTCTCTGTCTCTCCAAGCAGCCGCCTCCCCTCTTGACGCTGTCTGGCCCCCCCTTTATTTTATCCTGCCTCTCTAGGAACCAGAGCTCGGTTCATTTCCCCATTGGAGGACTGAGGGCCAGAAGATGCCTTTCCCTCTCCCTCCCTGCAAGCTGAAGATTTCTCGCCCCCCCCACCTCCCGCGGGGGGGGATGGGGGCAGCCCCCTACGAGTTTTTTCTCCCCTGCCCCACTCTCTCTCTCCAGTGTTATGCTGGTCCCTGCTGTCGTTTGGGGAATCTGGGAGGTGGGGCATATTTGGCCAGGTGTCCCCACCCCCCATCACACGAGACAGCTGGGCGTTTCCAGCTCTGTTCTGGGGTCCTCTGCACAAACCCCTTTCCCTGGGAAATTAGGGGCTCTGGGAGGGGTTCAACAGGGCTGGTGTCAGCTGCAATGTGACCCCCGCCCCCTGCCTTGTGTCATTGCGTTCATGATCCTGAAGTTGGCTTCTTTAAAGATCAAAACTGTCCTAGAAGGATGGCGCTGTAGCTCCACACTTGTGTCAATTCTGCAATGAAAAGTGCCACCTGGGGGCTCTGAAGGCACATGGTCTGGCCAGTGCCTGGATGGGAGACCGCCTGGAAACCGTATGTAAGCCGCCTTGGGTTTCTGTGATGAAAAGAAAGGCGGGGTAGAAATGTAATAAAGAAAGAAATAATAAATACTTTTCTTTTTCAACAAGCCTTTTAATTTGAGACCTATCCCTGTCTGGGTCTGTGTCAGAATTGCTTAATATGTTTTTAATAATGTTTTTAACCCTTTTAAAAGAGTTTTTAAAATGTTTTTAACACTGTTTTGTCTTAATGTATTTTAAGATTTGTTTTTATGATGTTTTAAAGTGTTTTTAGTGCCTTGTTTGCCACCCTGGGCTCCTGCTGAGAGGAAGGGTGGGATACAAAGTAAGTAAATAAATAAATAATAATAATAATAAAACAAAAGTGACAAAGTGATGACGTTGTGTCAGTTGCTGCAGCAGTGCCCTGTTCTCACTGGAGTCTCTTTCCAAGCTGCCTGGCTCCCCCCCCCCCCCAGGAATCTTAGTCACAGACACACCATCTGTGTAAAGCACTCTTATACCGCTTGGAACACGTTGGGGAAGGGCCATAGGTCATCAGCAAAGCGTCTTCCTTGCATGCAGAAGATCCCACGTTCAATCCCCAATGGCATCTCTAGGAAGAGCAGAGAGAGACTCACGGAGAAACATGGAGGGTCCCATTTAGTCAGCCTAGGAAGAGCTTTGTAGCGGCTGGGTCATGCAGCAAGACAATCTTCTTGCTGCCAACAATCCTCCATCCGCCTCTAACCCTTGGAAGGCTGCGAGTCTTCACTTTTAGTTATGGGGACGAGGCAGCATCCAGGACAGCCCTCTCACACGCCGGAGGCACAAAGCTTCAAATCCCCCCAATGGTATGCCCCCATACAGCACAAAGCTAAATGATCTAGGCATATGAGGGGGGAAATCTTCCTTTTAAGTCTGGCGCAAACGCACACAAGGACCCCAACAACCAATTTTAACAGATTATTTTTAAAAGGTTTACATAAGAAGAGTCTGGCTGTTGCATCAGGCAACAGGCCCATCTAGTCCAACATCCTACTCTCACAGTGGACAACTAGATGTCACCCCACCCTTCCCAATCCCCAGCCACAGGCAGGACCTGACTGCAAATTCTGTGGGGTTCTCTGTAATGGGTCACTTAACTATTGGCCTTTGTTCTCCCAGTCTCCTACCGACATAAAAATCTTTGGGTTTCATCATTTTGGCTTCATGTAAAAGCGACTCTCCCTGTTTTTTCCACTCTCTTTGCAGTATGACCAACATCAACACAAATCTCAGCTGATGGTAAACCGAGCGGGATAATGGACTCATCCTGGTTCTAGATTCCATTTTGTCCTTTGGGGATTTCTTCAGCTTGGCTGGAACCAAGATATATTTCGGATTTTTTCGAACAGCAGAGGGCTTGCTTTCTGACAGAGCCAGAGACCTAAGGCATACTTATACCTTGGAGGAATAATTGTAAGACTTTCACCCAGAAAAAGTAATCAAAGTCGATCTGGTTATACAACCACTGTAATCAAAAGAAAGTAAGAAGTAGATGCTTATGGGAAGCCTGAGCGCAACAGCACTCTCCCCTTCTGTGATTTCCAGCAACTGGTATTCAAAAGTATGCTACCTCCAACAGTGGAGGTAGAACATAGCCATCCTGGCTAGTAGCCTTTTCCTCCATGAATTTGCCTAATCCTCTGTTAAAGCAATCCAAATTGGTGGCCGTCCAGACATCTTGTGTGAGCAAATTCCATAGTTTAAGCACTGTGTGAAGAAGCTCACTCTAAATGTGTTTCTGTCCTGGTCATCACAGTGCCTTCTTTGGGATGGTACCAAAGAGCACAGAGCCAGTTACTGCTCGGGACAACATATCTTATTGCAGGAATGTTGTGGCATCGATGTGCACGTCCCAAACTGGCATTTCCACTGATGCTCAATTAACATCGTTATTCTGGATAAATCCAAATGATGATAACCTGGAGGGCTTCTTTTCACAATCACTATCCTGTACAGCAGCCTTCCCCAACCAGGTGCCCTTTGGATTACAAGTCCCACTTAAAGCATATTTAAGATGGCTGTGCTCGTTGGGGCTGATGGGAGCTGCAGTTCAAAACATCTGGAGGGCATCAGATTAGAGAAGGCTGCCAAATTGTTCTGTTCCCTTTGTAATTGTTTTTACGTGTTTTAAAATTGTTTATTGTTTTTGCAAACTGCCTGAAGGGTGGATAAGAAATCAAACAAATAAATATGGGGTGCATATGCGGAAATACTTGTGTAGTGAACTGTGTTCTGGATTGCGTCAGGAAAGGGGAGGGGGAAATTGCTTAGAGATGGAATGTTAAGGTAAGACAGAGGGCGGGAGTCTGAAGAGTGGAACGTTGGGAAGGAGGGGCTGGGATTGGTCAGTCAAAGCAGTTAGTGCACCCTTGCATTTAAGCACTAGCCTAGTCGCCATAGGCAAGCAGAAATTCCATGCAGTTGAGTGAGCAGGTTGGTGTAAGAGGAATGTAATGTGAAGAATGAGTTTGTAATTAGTATATATATCTGATAGCAAAGTTAAGCAAAGCAGTTTGACTCATTACTCAGGCGTTTGCATCCTATGTGTAGATACAGAGGAGAGGGGCAAGTCTGCAGGGCTCTCCTATCAATTGCTTGCATGTAGATGTTAACTGTGAGTGGTGTGCCTGAATAGGGCTCTTGTGAGCAAGGCATCTGCCAGTTGAATTTGTACTGCAGAGAATGCCTCCCCAAGAGCTGAGAGGGATTTGAATGAACATGTGTCCGTGATGGGAGATGATGCCTCTCTCAAACTGCTTTCAGTTCCCTTCAAAGAGCTTCCCTCTTATTGCCACTCCATGAAAGTGGGGACATAAATTTGCCTCAGTGGGAGAGAGAGGGCAGGCTGCAACCAGGTATGATAATTATAGGCCGGTAGCAAATGTCCCATTCCTGGGCAAGGTCCTAGAAAGAGTGGTGGCGGACCAGCTCCAGACACTCTTGGATGAGACCGATTATCTGGATCCATTTCAATCGGGTTTCAGGCCCAGTTTTGGCACGGAGACGGCCTTGGTCGCCCTGTGTGATGACCTTTGTCGGGAGAGAGACGGGGAGTGTAACTCTGTTGATTCTCCTTGATCTCTCAGCGGCTTTTGATACCATCGACCATGGTATTCTTCTGGGGAGACTTGCAGATCTGGGAGTTCGAGGCACCGCTTGGCGGTGGTTCTGCTCCTATTTGGCAGGTCGTCTCCAGAAGGTAGTGCTTGGGGAGCATTGCTCGGCACCCTGGGTTCTCCAATATGGAGTTCCGCAGGGGTCAGTTCTGTCCCCCATGCTCTTTAACATCTATATGAAGCCGCTGGGCGCTGTCATCAGGAGTTTTGGAGTGCGTTGTCACCAGTATGCTGATGACACGCAGCTCTACTTCTCCTTTTCATCTTTACCGGGTGAGGCTGTCAAGGTGCTGAACCGTTGCCTGACTGCGATAATGGAATGGATGAGAGCTAATAAACTGAGGCTTAATCCAGACAAGACTGAGATGCTGTTAGTAGGTGGTTCCCCTGACCAGATGGTGGATGTTCAACCTGTTCTGGATGGGGTTGCACTCCCCCTGAAGGAGCAGGTCCGTAGTCTGGGAGTTCTTTCAGAACCATCCCTGTCACTGGAGGCTCAAGTAGCCTCGGTGGCACGAAGTGCTTTCTACCAACTTCGGCTGGTGGCCCAGCTACGCCACTATCTTGACAGGGAAAACCTTGCTTCAGTTGTCCATGCTCTGGTAACCTCTAAACTAGATTACTGCAATGCACTCTACGTGGGGCTGCCCTTGAAGACGGCTCGGAAACTGCAACTCATGCAAAATGCGGCGGCCAGACTGATAACTGGGACCAGGCGGTCCGAACACATAACACCGATTCTGGCCCGCTTGCACTGGTTGCCTATATGTTACCGGGCTCGATTCAAGGTGCTGGTTTTAACCTATAAAGCCTTGTACGGCATGGGGCCGCAATACCTGATTGAACGTCTCTCCCGATATGAACCCACCCGTACACTACGTTCTCAATCGAAGGCCCTCCTCCGTGTGCCTACTCATAGAGAAGCCCGGTGGGTGACAACTAGAAAAAGGGCCTTCTCGGTGGCGGCTCCCGAATTGTGGAATTCTCTTCCTGATGAGGTACACCTGGCGCCAACACTGATGTCTTTTCGGCGCCAGGTAAAGACCTTCCTATTCTCCCAGGCATTTTTAGCATTTTAATATTTTAGCATTTTAACATTTTTAGCATTTAATATTAATACGCATTTTAGTATATGTTTAATTATGTTTTAATCCTTGAATAATTAATTTATTTTAACTGATGATATGCGGTTTAATTATATGTCGGATGTTCTCTTTTTATATGTTGTGAACCGCCCAGAGAGCTTCGGCTATGGGGCGGGATATAAATTTAATTAATAAATAAATAATAAATAAATAAATGATCAGAGGCTGGAATCAGTTTGAAGAATTTATTTAAAAAACATTAGCAGAAGACCGGTGGATGCATCTCAGTTTATGAAAGGTGCATGGGTAATCTACAAAGCATATCAGAAGAAAATCCAAAGCACATTAATTAATGTATCATCTCGGGGAAGGGAAAATATAAGGAAAAGGGGTATGCAGGGTGGGCAGGAATTAGGTCACAAAGATTACATGGGAGAATTAAGCCTGGAACAATCTGTATCAAGTAAAGTGGCTTTTACATGCAAGGATTACAATATCCAAGATTAAAATGAATTTACAATGTAACCATTACTAAATGCTACATTGGCCCCCGTAAACTCCACCGGCCCTCTCGTCAAAGGTTGCTATGTTCCCAGCTGTAGAGCAGTTTGGCCTAAAGCAAGGCGAAAAGAACATCTGTGGCCCTCCAGAGGTTGCTGGACTCCTGACTCACATCAGCGCCAGCCAGCATGGCCAATGGCTAGAGATGATGGGAGTTGTGGCACAGCAACATCTGGAGGGCCACTGGTAAGGTTTTTAGGGGTGAAATAATCCTGATGGAAACGAGAATCATGTTTAAAAACAGCAGTCTGAACTTCACAAAGGCATAAAAGAAAATAAAACCTTTAAGAACGAAACCTGTTTAAAGTTCTGGTAAAGCTAGCTCAGTGTGACAAAGAATCAGAACGATTAAAAATCCAGTGCAGCCAAAGCTGGGTAGAAAACAGAAGGAGCCATTCTGAGAAGGGAGAAGTAAAATCTCCCCAAAGTAGAAACAAAGTTTAATCAGAGCTGTATAAAAAAGTTGGCAGGGAAAAAAAAAACCCTCTAATGCCATGTGAAAATATTACAAGCAGCAAGAACTCGGTGTAACGGCAAGCTTTTCTTCCATCTCTTGTTCTGTTTTCCAAAGAAAAGGTAAGTTACAGCACAAGAAGGCATCAGGAGGAAAAAATGTGAAAATGAGATGGAAGTTTTTCCCTGCTCCCTTTTCCTGCCTTCTGATTGGTAGCTTTAATTTCCCCTAAATTAAACTAGGGGATTAATTAAACTAAAATTTGGTTCTCAGGAAGGGGGGAAAATCCACCAGAACACTTTTAACGTCCAGAAACGGCTCCCTCCTTGGTTTGGGGAAACTTGATGTGAGCCCAGGGCCCTACCAGAGTTTCCAGCTTCCTACCTCCTTCAGACCACTCCAGCAGTGGCCCAGTTTGGCCAAGGCCTAGCAGTCACCATAGCAACCCCTTGTCTCGGCAGTTCCCCTCATTTCAGAATCTGGAAATCTAAACGAAACAGACAGGCAAAGGGTCACCAACCCAGCGCTGGGAGGTGCCAGTGTGCCTGCCATTACATCCTAGAGTATCTGCAAAATGTATCCGTAAATATCCCCTCAGAACTCCCTACTGCACAAGACTGGGGGAGGGGGGCATGCATGCACCATGCTGTTTTCCTATATCTTTTTTTTGTCTTTTAAATGTGACAACCATTTTGCGTTATGCCACGCACCTCACAGCAGCAACAGAGCATGTGCTTTGCATGCAGAAGGTCCCAGGTTCAAACCTTGGCATCTCCATGTAGGGCTGTGAATGCTTTCCAACTGAAATACCGGAGAGCCGCTGCCAGCCAGTGTAGACAATAGTGAACTCGATGGACCAATGGTCTGATTCTGTATAAGGCAGCTTCCTGTGTTTCTATTTGAATGCACTTTCTATTTGAACGCCCCGCGGCAGCCATTTTGTGACTGGTGCCCACGGCACTTCCTCAAAAATTCCAAATGTGCCCACTGGCCCAGCACCCTGAACCCCAAAAATAAGAACAGGGATATACTTCAGAAGGTCAGCATGCAAGGTAAACTATAAATACACACATGGAACACACAATTCCACCTACCACTTTACTACACCCTTGCCTTGAACCTTCCACAAAATGAACAACAGAAGAGCGTGGCCAGACAAAGTGAATTTCATTGCTAGGTAATAATATGAGGCTGAATGACATTATCCCAGGAATCAAAGAGCTGAATTGTTTATCTTGTAACTAAAAGGTAGGACTTATCACCACCCCCTTGGTGGATGGACAGTATGCAGTCAATGCAACACCATGTTGTTATTTTAATCAAGGCTCTATAGGTCTAGACCTCCTCTTTGTCCAACTTTTTTTAACAGCACCCGCTCTGGTGTTAAGGGCAGGTCAAACAAGAAGCAAAGGTCTAGAACTGAAGTAGCCAACGTGGTGCCCACCAGTTATTTTGGCCACATTGGCCGGGGCTGATGGGAGTTGGAGTCCACAGTATCTGGAGAGCATGACATTGGCAACCCTTGGCCTAGAGAAAGTGTGAGCAAATCACTCTGCTCCATGTAATCTTTAGATTAAGATGCTGGTTCTCCTGAGATTTCTTCCACGCATAAAACATGCTTGTAGTTTTTACCTGCTGCGATTTCTCCAGTGTCTAATTAAAGCACATGTTCTATTTGACATCCTTTCCACACATCAGGTATTCAGGCAGTTACTCCCGTGAGCACTGGATGATAAAATAAAGTGTTATTAAGTATGTCCTCCTGGGTTACGTGCAAGAGCATTTTATTCTAACATGCAATTCTCTCATATATAGGGATCTTTTTAACATTGAACCCTGGGCACCACCAAGGGCATAAGAGACCTTAAAAAGACCCAAACCTTGAAAACTATAGTTACATTTTTAAAGGGGTTTTAGAAACACACCTACAGGTTGGACTCAATGGCCTTATAAGCCCCTTCCAACTCTACTATTCTATGAAATGGGGAAAAAAAACTATATGGCAATGATAAATGATAACAGGCCCTGCCTGAAACCTTGAAGAGCTGCTGCCAGTCAGTGTCAACAATACTGAGCTAGAGGGAACATTCTAATTCAGTGTAATCATAGAATAGTAAGAGTTGGAAGGGTTCTGTAAGGCCATCAAGTTCAACCCCTTGCTCAATGCAGGAATCCAAATTAAAACAGTATAAGGCAGATTCCTATGTTTGCTATGTTTTAATATTCTTGTTTAATTTTGGAGTTTGATTTTACATAATTACCCCTTGGGACCTTTGGGTGAACTATAAATATGGTGAATAAAAAAAATACAGAAATAAAATAGTGGGAGGCGAATTTAAACTTCAAGCCTTGCAAACAGAGATGAAACAGCAAAAGGCCGAAAAATTGAAAAAGCAAATGTCTGCCCTAAAGGACCTCAAAGAAAATAAATCTGTACATGTGTCTGTGTGTGTAGCTGACTTTGGAAGTAGCGGAGGGAGGGAGGGAGAAGAGAAAGAAAACAATTAGAGGATTTCAGGGTGGTTTTTTTTTGCAAATGAGGGTTCCAGGAGGATCCAGGTAGAAAAGGGGGCCAATGTTGGGGGTGCAAATGGATTTGAGGGCAGAGGGATTTGTCGATGGCAGACACAGAGAAGGCAGTCATGTTAGAAAAGTGATCAGGGCTCTTTGTAAAGTATTAGGGAGAGATAGAGCAGCTTTTCGTTGGCCGATGGACTCACTAAAGCAGAAATATAGGAGTTAGTGCAAAATGTTTAGCTTCTAGATTGAGAGAAAGGTGAGTTAGAGAGGGATGGGGAATGCAAGATTTCTTTTGCCAGAAGGGGATTCAGGCTTCTTTGGGAGGAAGAGTCCTAGGCTGGAGAGATACTTGCAAGTTGTACTGGTTTCAGTGCCCCTCTGTCTGTTTTCTGAAACCAGGGGCACATGATGTTAAGCCAAACTCTGTCCAAAACCTGGGATATTGGAGATCTGGGGCATTTTACCATGAAGTCACCTTCACACAAAGGATTTGGGGGTAGCTTCATAACATCAGTTTTCCTTCATCAAGAAAGCTCATTACTTGCTTGCTTGCAGGCTGTCCATAGGGATCTGGTTGGCCACGGCAAGGAACAGGATGCTGGTCTAGATGGGATGTTGGCCTGATCCAGCAGGGATTTTCCTATGTTCTCTGTGCATTTATATTATTTACTTTCCTGTGTAGACTTGATGTGAAGTAAGATTTCTATTCATGGAGAAATGAAACTACTTTCTACATCCCAGGATTTTAAACTTGGTTTATTGCAAATGCACCTGCTACATTAGCACTTGTAGGGCCTTCCCATATGTGAATACTTCAATGTCTGTGAAGGCCTACTTTATGATTAGAGCTTTGACCCTATCGGGTTTTGCTGATTGCCCCTTACATGGACTCTTTGAAGTGGAGTAATGGTTCCAACAAAGGCTTATTATTTAAATATTATTTATGTTATATTAATTGGTTGCCTCACACAATAAGCTTTTCCATACTCTAGCATTTTACCTCATGAATTTTTTGATGTTAAATAATGTGTGTGCTCTTGATGGTAAGAAAGGCTTCCTCTATGATTGAAGCTCATTCCACACTCCAGGCATTGATATGGTTTTTCTCCTGTGTGTATTCTTTGATGCCTAATAAGATTTCCACTCTGATTGAAGGTCTTTCCACATTCCAGGCACTGATATGGTTTCTCCCCTGTGTGTATTCTGTGATGTTTTGTAAAGGCACCCCTGCAGCTAAAGCTCATTCCACAGTCCATGCATTTAAATGGTTTTTCTCCTGTGTGAATTCTGTAGTGTACAGTAAGTGCATCAATCCGGATGAAATTCTTTCCACACTCCAGACAATTAAATGGTTTCTCCCCTCGGTGGATTCTTTGATGTGAAACAAGCTTTCCACTCTGAATGAAGCTCTTTCCACACTGCAGACATTTAAATGGCTTTTCCCCTGTGTGGATTCTGTGATGAGTAGTAAGATGTCTTCTCTGACTGAAGTTCTTTCCACACTCCAGGCATTTAAAAGGTTTCTCCTCTGTGTGAATTCTCTGATGAGTAGTAAGGTTTGTCCTCTGATTAAAGCTCTTTCCACACTCGAGGCATTTAAAGGGTTTTTCCTCAGTGTGAATTATCTGATGAGTAGTAAGATGTGTTCTCTGTCTGAAGCCCTTTCCACACTCCAGACATTTAAATGGTCTCTCTCCTGTGTGGGTTCTTTGATGGGATGTAAGCTGTCCACTTCGATTGAAACTTTTTCCACATTCCAGACATTCATATGGTTTCTCACCATTGTGAACTCTTGCATGTGAAATAAGACTTGGGCAATTGGCAAAACTCTTTCCACACTCCAAGCATTTAAATGGCTTCTCTTCTGTGTGAATTCTCTGATGAGTGATAAGGTTTGTCCTCTGACTGAAGCTCTTTCCACACTCCACACATTTAAATGGTTTCTCCCCTGTGTGGATTCTGTGATGTAAAATAAGCTTTCCACTCTGATTGAAGCTCTTTCCACATTGAAGACATTTAAATGGCTTCTCTCCTGTGTGGATTCTGTGATGAGTAGTCAGGTGTGTCCTCTGACTGAAGCTTTTTCCACACTCCAGGCATTCAAAGGGTTTCTCCTCTGTGTGAACTCTCTGATGAGTAGTAAGGTTTGTCCGCTGATTGAAGCTTTTCCCACATTCCAGGCATTTGAATGGTTTTTCCTCTGTATGAATTCTCTGATGAGTAGTAAGATGTGTCCTCTGACTGAAACTTTTCCCACACTCCAGGCATTTAAATGGTTTCTCCTCTGTGTGAAGTCTCTGATGAGTAGTAAGGTTCGTCCGCTGATTGAAGCTCTTTCCACAATCTTGGCATTTAAACGGTTTCTCCCCTGTGTGGATTATTTGATGTGAAGAAAGCTTTCCACTTTGACTGAAGCTCTTCCCACACTCCAAGCATTTAAATGGTTTCTCCTTTGTATGAATTCTCTGATGGGAGATAAGGCATGTGCTCTGACTAAAACATTTGTATAGTTTTTCTCCTGTGTGGGTTTTCCAGTGGTTCTCAAGAACTTCTTTATGAGCAGAACTATTTCCACTTGTGTGGCACTTCATCCTTCTCTCTCTTTTATGTTTTTTTTGATGGACTGGAATTTCACGGACGTCACCATCCAGACAAGCAGTGAAATTAATTATCTCCTTATTTGTTTGATCTCCCTCCTGCTTCTTCATTCCATCTTGATTCCCAACATTCTCTTCCATGTCTGGACATGTATTGCTTTCCTCCATCACCTGATGTGTTTCTTCTTCATTTGCGGACTCCCACTCACACCCTGCTGAAATAAGAAGGAAACTGAACATGAGTACAAAGAAGAAACAGGCTTTCAAATCAGGGAAATAACCAAATCAACTGCTATGGAGAATTTGATTTAAAAATGGCTCTGACTGGATGTGACTTCCAATTCTTGGTGGAAAGGCTGATCCTCTATTTAGCCTCCAATGAGTGAGAATATGAGCTGCCAATCAAAGAGGGAAAAACTCTTTATCTGGGACAGTCAGCTAGGAGACCTATGCCTGACCAGAACTGGAAGCCAGAAGAGCTATAGAGGGAAGCAAATCCGCCTCTCCCCAGTCCCTGATCCAGCCCAGTCAACTACAGCTTATGCAGAATATGGCATGACAATCACATCCAATGACACAGACCTTTGAAGCCCCCAGCTGATTGTCAGGACTTCAACGCATCATGCCAGCCTCTTGCAAGGGGTTTTAAAAGAGCCATGTAGTGTTTTGAAGCCCTGATGTTCGGGTGATCATTAGGGCTTCAGAAGCATTGTTTGTGGGGCTTCCAAAGTGCTGACGATCAGCTGATTGGTGGTGTATCAGAAACCCCTTTTGGCCCAGTTGCCTTTTTATCTGCCCACACCTGGCATCATATATGATGTCAGATGATTGGCAAGTAGGAGTGGCTTGGCCAAAATGACCTGGCAGTCCAAATGGGGAAGCGCAGTGGGCCTAATTAGGCGTCAGGCCAGAGGATCTCCACCCCTGATTTAGGGATTTAAGGTTGATAACTAAAATAACAATAACGCTAGGGAAAAAACTGCAGTAACGTGCTCTGAACGGTGGAGCCCTGACAGCCACCAGCAGCGTTCTGCCGTAGCTGCACTATCCCCAACACTCTTCAAGGGGAGCCCCACACAGAGCACACTGCAGTAGTCCAATCTAAGTGTTACCAAAGCACAGTGGTCAGAAACTCTGTGGGAAGGAAGATTCTTTGAAGAATGCAGTGGATGTCTGTGGAGGGAATTTCAAGGTGAGCTAAGAGCCTCAAAAGCCCAGTCTGCTCCGAACAAGGCTGCACAAATACATCAGCCAATCAGAGGGAGCCCCTCCATTTCTAGGCAATGCAATGTATCTAAGGGCCTACCTGTTGATCTGTCCTGGCCAAAGAGATCTTCCTTTTCTTCAGGGTGCCAGATGAGGTCAGATTTGGGAATCGGAGGCTCTTCTTCGTGGGACAGAAAACACGTAACTGTCATTTATGGTTCTCATGACTAGATCAATACTCAGAAACCCCTAAGTACACCATTTCCATTCCTCACCCCATTTTGCCCCAAGCCACCTAACAAGACAGATGTAATGAAGGCCAAGTTTTCTTTCTAAAAAACTAGCATGTAACAGGCAGAGCTTGGAAAAGTTACTTTTTTGAGCTACAACTCCCATCAGCCCAATCCAGTGGCCATGCTGGCTGGGGCTGATGGGAGTTGTAGTTCAAAAAAGTAACTTTTCCAAGCTCTGGTAACAGGTGATGAGAGCACAAGGATAGTCCACCGGGGCGGTGTCTGTTGCTTGCTCAGCGTGGACTGGAATACCAGGTGGGTAACAGAGTAGTGGAGGAGAACCCGGGGCTGGGGAAGAGTCTGCAGTTCAGTGGTGCAGCACCTTCTTGGCATGCAGGCCTCAGGTTCAATCTCCAGAATTTCCAAGTCGGGTTGTGAACGTTCCCTCTCTGAAATGCTGGAGGAGCCATTCAGTGTACACAGTGCTAAAAGCAGCATGGCCCGATGGTCTGACTCAGTCAAAGGCAGCTCCTGATGTTTCCTCACAGCCCTGTCTGAATGCAGGGAAGTAAAAACCAACCTGGATACATGCCTGCTTACACCACCCCACCACCTTGAAGGCCTTTGCAGTGCACAGCAGAGGACTCTGAGGAGTGCAAGGCTCAAGCTGCTTCCTTGAGGGGAGAATTGTCAATACCATATTGGAGCCCTTCTGGCCAGAGGACAGAACCCTACCACAGTCCTTGGAGCGCCCTCTTCAGCGCCTCCACCTCCCTACTCTCACAGAGGTTGATGTCTGTGAATATAGATGAGAGCTAAGCCGCCAGAGAGCTCCTCTAGAGGAGCTGGAGCAAACCATACGCTGCTGGTTTTAGAAGCCTACATAAGACTTCATCTGGGTTCAGCTCCCTGCTGAGACAACATATACTTATAGCTGCTGCAGTATGAGAGCGCTTCAGCCAGCAGGACTCACTCGGAGCTGTCCCAGGTCCTGATTTTGTTTGCCCTCTGCACGAGAGGCCTTTTGACCAGACATTCCTTGCCTTGGCTTGTCATGACTTGACGCTCTGGTCCTCGACTGGACTTCCCCTGCCTTTATTTGAGCGCTACTAGTTTCCCCTATGAGCATCAACCCGCGACCCCAGGAGAGGATACCAGACAGGAGTGGTGCAGAGCCTTCAGCACACGTGCCCAATTAAGCCCATGGGACCTCCCCGCTTGGTCCACAAGACCATTTTGGTGAAGCCATGCCCACCTGGCCTACTCCGGATGTCAAAACCCTGTGAAGCCCCATTCTCAGTGCCCTGCAAGCACTGACCATCAGCTGACCTTACGGTCTTAGCACAGGATCTCAAGGGAGGGGACTCCCTCTTTGCAAAGGGCCAGGCCAGAAAAAGGTTTCACAGGAAGACTCGGCTTAGGCAGAACGGCTCCCATACCTCTCCTCTGGCATCTTCCGTGCTGTTATAATGAGAATCAACGGAACATAGGAATCTGCCTTGTCACGAGAGAGGCCTTTGGTCCATCTAGGGCGGTATCCGCTGCACTGACTGGGAGCAGCTCCCCAGAGTTTTAAGCAGGAGTCTCTCCCAGCCCCATCTGGAGTTGCTTTCGGGGGAAAGGGAACCTTACCTAAAGAGGCCACATTCCTATAATTCTCCAGCATGACTTCTTTGTGCAGAGTCCTTTGGCCCGGAGCTAGCAGAGCCCACTCCTCCTCAGTGAAGCATACAGTCACCTCTTCAAAGGACACCAAACCCTGAAAAAGAAGCAGCAATGCTACAGGCGTTTCCTTTTGGACTCTTACACTCAGGCCCTGCTTGTGGGCTTCCCATTGGGGCTTGTTTATTGTTTTATTTCTTTAATTAATTTATATCCTGCCCTTCCTCCTGGAAGGAGCCCTGGGCAGCTCTGGTTGGCCTCTGTAAGAAAAGGATGGCTAAACTAGATGGGTCCTTGGCCCGATCCAGTAGCCAGGCTCTTCTTATGTTCTCAGGCATTGGCCTCTTAGCAAAAAAAATGCAATGAAATAAAAATCGAAGAGGGGGCAACAGATGAACCCTATTTTTTAATTGTCAATTATTTTCACTGCATTCAATGTTGGGGGCACAAGCTTGTGCAACTTCCTCCCAAGTAAGATTAGACAGGCACCCTCCTTGCTGAACTTCAGGCATATAACAAAGCCTTTCTCATTCCAGCGGGCATTGCAAAGCAGCATTCAGTTTTATGATGACTTTTTATTGTTTTCGCCTCTGTATCATTCATTTTTATGTATGGTACACCGCTTAGAAAGGCTACTAATTAAGCAGCATATAATGCCTTAACCAAACTAATTTTGTTGTTGTTATGTGCCTTCAAGTCAATTTTGACTTATTTTATTTTTATTTTATTTACAGTAGGGCCCTGCTTCTTGGCATTCTGCTAATACGGCGGCACCAGCAGGGCAATCAGCTGTAATGCAGGGAGCTCCAGCTGACAATGATCAGCTGTCGCGTGCAAGTTCCCCGCACTCCAGCTGGAATACAGTAGGGCCCCACTTTCTGGCAGTTCTCACTTTTCAGCGGGGGCCTGGAACGTAACCTGCCCTATGAGTGGGGCCCTACTGTATTTATTATTTGATTTATAACCCGCCCTTCCTCCCAGCAGGAGCCCAGACTTATGGCGACCCTATGAATCAGCGACCTCCAAGAGCATCTGTCATGAACCACCCTGTTCAGATCTTGTAAGTTCAGGTCTGTGGCTTCCTTGATGGAATCAATCCATCTCTTGTTTGGCCTTCCTCTTTTTCTACTTCCTTCTGTTTTCCCCAGCATTATTGTCTTTTCTAGTGAATCATGTCTTCTCATGATGTGTCCAAAGCATGATAATCTCAAACTAATTTTAATATAGTATTCTTACATTGTTGTAACCTGCCTTGGGCCCTTATGATAAAAGGGCTGTAATAAATACAGTTATGAATACATAGCAGTGGCAGCAGTAGTAATAAAAATAATTATAACAGTTATGAAGGCCTGGCAAAATCACAAAGCAGTGAGTTTCTATATATAGGCTACTATGCAGTGGCTCCCATTGGGACTGATGGGGCCCAAGCCAGGGAGACCAGCAGTAGGGAGACCAGCAGTAGTATAGTGGCAAATTCAGAAGTGCAGGGTCCCTTTATGTTAGTCACAGCCATGCTCCCCCTTATTTTGCTGCTGGGTTGAGAATGTGGACTGTTATTGCAATGCTAGACAAACATGCATTTTTTTCCTGTTGAGTTATGAGCCTCTTTGGGCGCATTTGTGTGGAAAAGCGGCATACAAATTGAAATAACAATAAATGTGAATCTTTTCCATTTTCTGTCTGCTAGAGCTCTCTGCATTTATTATTTCATAGAATCATAGAATGGTAGAGTTGGAAGGGGCCTATAAGGCCATCAAGTCCAACCCCCTGCTCAATGCAGGAATCCAAATCAAAGCATTCCCGACAAATGGCTGTCCAGCTGCCTCTTGAAGGCCTCCAGTGTCGGAGAGCCCACTTACCTGTATGGCTCTAACAATTAGGAAGTTTTTCCTGATGTCCAGTCGAAATCTGGCTTCCTGCAACTTGAGCCCATTATTCCGTGTCCTGCACTCTGGGACGATTGAGAAGAGATCCCGGCCCTCCTCTGTGTGACAACCTTTCATGTACTTGAAGAGTGCTATCATATCTCCCCTCAGTCTTCTCTTCTCCAGGCTACACATGCCCAGTTCTTTCAGTCTCTCCTCATAGAGCTTTGTTTCCAGTCCCCTGATCATCTTTGTTGCCCTCCTCTGAACCTGTTCCAGTTTTCCTTTTGATTACATTTGAACATGTAATCTGAGGGAGAGCTCTGAGCAACTCACATAATGCAGCATCACATCTTTTGATCAGGGCAGCCTAAACATCTCCCAGCCCCAGAAGCAAAGCTAAACCAGCCTCTCCCTTTGAGCCTCAGAGCAAAGGGAGAAACAGGCGGCCTTTCCTTCTCCAGGTCTCCCAACACGCCTTCCCTTACAGGAGCAGGGATGCTCGAGTTTCCTCAGCAGAAAACAGCCTAGGAGGGATGCCTTCCTTGTGGCCAGATCTGGTTTTACCTTCGGCGCCAAAGAGCTGGCTATACTGACAGCTCAAAGGAGGGTGCTCTGTGCCTGGATTGCAAACTGTCCCTCCTTGCCAGAAAGCAATCCAGGAGCAAAGGCTAATACCTGGCTTTCTTCTTTATTATTATTATTATTAAATTTATTTATATACCGCTTTTTGGCCAAAGGCCCTCCAGGCGGCTTACAATGAAAAATAAACACAAGTATAAAAATACAGCAATAAAAGCAATACAATTTACAAAAATTAAACTAAATAACAAATAAGATTCTTAAGAAAAAAAATGTCCTTTTTATTCTATGCCAGCCTCACAAGGGTGTCCTATCCTTTTGACCCTCCAGCAAGAGTTTGTTGCCACTTTCCAAAGTGGGTGAAGTTGGCATTTGGACTTCTTGGTCATGGAGCACTTACTTGCCCAGGATGTGTTCCACGTTGTTGTGCACTGTGTTGTCGTCACACGCTTGGTATGGCTGGATATGAAACGCGACCTTGATCGCTCCGGGCTCACTCCTTGCTCCTTATAGAGCAAGGGTGGGGAACCTCAGGCCCTGGGACCAAATACGGCTCCCCCGGCCTCTCTATCCAGCATCTGGGACTCTCTCTAGGCCATTCCCCCTTCCCAGGCCGTGGCCGTCACTGGCCCTCCACCACTCATGCCTCGAGCATTACCGCCGGGCTGGAATGCGTTCTTGAATTGTGACAACACCTCTTCCTTGGATGTTTAGAAACTTTCTTTTTTTTTTTTTGCATGGCTGGAACGCGGCCTCCTCTACAAAGTAAAGAATCACACTGATTGCCCCGCCCACTTTTGCCTCCGTCCAGGGATCGGATCACTGGCACGCAGGCTCCATAAGGTTCCCCACAAGGGAATGCGGCCCTCGGACTCCCCACCCGTCAGAGAGAATACAAGATCTCGGGGCCAGCTGACAAGTGGACGCTCTCTGCCTGGGATGCCAGTGTCCACTTGCTTCCCTCATCATCAGCAGATAAGCTGCAAGGCCAACAAATAATAACCTCCACCCCGGAAGGAGGAGGATCCTCCCATACCTGAGCTGAGGGCAGAGCGGGCCTTTCCACTTCACCCCAGAGAGAAGATCTGGGACACATCAGTGATGTTTCTATACTGCCTGTGAGGGGTGACAAGAAAGAAAATGTCAGGATGCATTTTTTATATATATAACTCACCAACAGAGCTTCTCTTTGCACCCTGGCTATGGAACACACTCCCTTTGGAGATTCAGTTGACGCGAGTTCTGCTCACTTTTCAATGTCACTGAAAACATGCTCTCTTTTTTTGGGGAGCATTTCCTAGGGATGCTTCTACATACCTGATGCCACCGGTGTGCGTATCACGGAGGAGCAACCCATTGCCCGCCCACCCACCCACTGCAATCCTACCCGTGTCTACTCAAAAGCAAGCTGCACTGAATTCAACGGGGCTTGCTCCCTGGTAAGTGGGCCATGATTGCGAATCCCATTCATTTTAAAAGAAGAGAGGAGAGGGGGGATCTGTGCTCTTCTCTGCCCTTCAGAAGACACCAGGGATTTGCAAAGTCTAACTGAAACACAGCGAGGGGGGGGGGGAAACAGCTTTGCTGCGTTTTAAGCCTGTGGTGTGTCCCTAACCTTTGGCTTTTGACTTTGATTCAAAGTGATGGGCTGGACCCTATAAAGGCTAAAATGTAGATTAAAAAATATTATTATTGTGTTGTAAAAGACAGCCTGTAATTCATTATTCCACAAAAATTTTCTATATCATCTACACCGGTAGTTCCCAAACTTTTTTCCCCCATGGACCACTGGAAAATTGCTTATGGTCTTAGCAGAGCTCTCGGTTATTTTTCAAGTCCATTGCAGCTGTGAGCCACCCTGAATGACGCTTGCAGACCACTGTCAGCCCACGGACCGCAGTTCAGGAACCCCGATGCGATAGATGTGGAGGAACCTCTGTTCCATGGGGCAAATTAGATCCATGAGGCCATCTGCCCGCAGTATGTGATGTCAGGTGTGACAGAGGTAGAGATTTGGCAGGGTTGGCTGCACCGCCATGTTTCCCCATGGGGGACTTGGTCACACAGCCGATTCTTGCAGGGAACAGTCTTGAACTCCCTGCCCGCCTGTCAAAGCCCCTTGGCCAATGCTTCCCGATCGCTCGACCGCCAGCATCCCTGTTGGCCGTTCGGAAGTGCTATGCAAGGGACTGTGACGGGTGGGCGGGACTTCAAGCCTGCTTTCTGCAGGGATTGGCTGCATGACTGAGTTTCCCAGGCAACAGGAGGTGAGTCTCCCAAGTTGGCCTGCAGGGGTCAGGACAGATAAAGAGTTAGACTGCCAGGATCAAAAGGTTCCCCCAACCCCAAAATAGTCTGTTTATATATATACTCATACTTATTTATTTATTTATTTATGAGATTTGTTAGACGCCCATCTGGCAGAGGTTAATCTGCCACTCTGGGCGACTTACAACCAAACACAAGTACATTTCATATAAACATAATCAAAATCCTAGAAATTAAAAATTAAAAGCTTAAACATTTAAACCCCCCAAGATCTGCAATCTGCCAGCCTAAATTTGAGTTTAAACCCCCCAAGAACTGCAATCTGCCAGCCTAATCCCCTTCCCACGCCTGGGTAAAGAGCCAGGTCTTCAAGGTCCGCCAAAAGCATAAAAAGAAAGAGTAAAACCCATTTAGAAAACATGAAGAGGCTGGAGAGGAGCTCAAAGGGAACGGAGGAGCAAATCATAGAACCATGGAATAGTAGAGCTGGAAGGGGCCTATAAGGCCATCAAGTCCAACCCCCACCTCAATGCAGGAATCCAACTTAAAGCATAACAAACACCCATCAGCTCTTACCCAGCGAGGCGGCACCTCTGTCACCCTCCAGCACGGTCCACCTGAAGAGCGGCCTCTGTGTGGGATCCAGGGGAGCCTTCTCTGTCTCAGGGAAATGGTCAGCCTCTTCTGTCTGCTTCTCTGCCTGAAGCAACAGCAAGGAGGACCCCAGGCACAGGAGGGGGGAGAGGCATGAGCAGGATTTTCAGGAAACTAGAGAAATTGCTGGTTTCAGATTCCTTTTATCTGTCGTATTTTATCCTATCAAGTCACTTTGAGCCTTTTTGTTCTGCACAAAGTGACTGATAAATGGAGAGGGGACAACCATGCACACCACCTTGAGGGAGGAAAGGTGGATAAATAACTAAATAATGAATACCCAGTGCGATATAGTGGTTAAGGGTGTAGGACGTGGACCTGGGAGACCAGGATTAGAATGCCCACCCAGCCATGAAGCTCCCAGGTGACCTTGGGGGCCAGTCACTGCCTCTCAGCCTAACCTACCTCACAAGATTGTTGCGAGGAAAAGATGAGGAGGGGGAGAACCATGTATGCCACCTAAATATAATAATATAATGAATAATAACAACAACACCACATTATCTGTTCCTTAGAACTACTAGGATGGAACCCTGCGGCACCCCATCTTCCATTTTCTCCAAAATGCTCTCACCTGATCTTTGCATACCCTTTGTGCCTCTTGAATCATCTGGAAGGCCACAGGTTCCCCATCCCTGATTTAGAACCATGAGGACTGGAATCTTGCTTACTATCTTTAACGGAAGAGACCGCAACTCAAGGATAAGAGTATCTGCTTTGCATGCAAATGGAGGAAATACTCTCTCACCTGCTGCTCTGACTGCTTCTTGTCTTCTGCCTGACTCAGGAGGAAGCCTTCTGCCACCGCCACCGCCTGGGAAGTGGTCTCCGCTCCACACTCTCTGACCCAGTCCGCCATCTCCGGTGGAAGGACAGCCAGGAGCTGCTCTAGGATCACCAAGTCCAGGATCTGAGTCTTCGTGTGCCTTTCGGGTTTCAGCCACTGATGGCAAAGATGGTGGAGTTGGCTGCAAACCTCTCGGGGGGCCCCAGTCCCCTGGTAGCGGAAACGCCTGAAGCGCTGGCGCTGTTTGTTTGAGCTGCTGTTCTTCTCATCAAGGATCTCCTGCACTTTTCCTTCCCAGAATCCTCCGCTGCTCCCAGGCTCAATGGAATCAGGGCCTCTTTCTGCTTCAGAGCCAGCAGAGTATTCTGCCTTCATCTTCCCTCTTTGCTGCAAAGTGGCTTCCAAGAAGATCGGACAATCGCCTCCTTCTCAATTTCTTTCTCTTAAGGCAAGGACTCCTCCAGTGATGGAAAGGTCATGAACTCCTGCACGGCCAAAGCATGTGCAATACTGTGTGCAAAGGATTATTACACACCCTGGAGGCAGGAAGGTATATTTTATAAGACTGGATGATTCTAACTAGACGCTGACCAACTGGGGTTACTCCCTGTAGGAAAAGCAGACATATAGGGGAGAAACTAAATTGCGACAGGAGAGGGGAATAAATGAGTCCTTCAGCTGCACTTCCAACCACAATGGCTATAATTCTACCTCCGCTGTCAGAGGCAGTCTGCTTCTGAATACCAGTTGCTGGAAACTGCAGGAGGGGAGAGTGCTCTTCTTCTCAAGTCCTGCTTGTGGGGTTCCCACTGGGGTATCTGGTTGGCCACTGTGAGAACAGGACGCTGGACTAGATGGGCCACTGGCCTGATCCAGAAGAGCTCTTCTTATGCTCTTATATTGAGAGCCAGTGTGGTTAAGAGTTTTGGACCAGGACCTGGGAGGCCAGGGTTTGAATCCCCACTCAGCCATGAAACTCACTGGGTGACCTTCAGCTAGTCACTACCTCTCAGCCTAGCCTACCTCACAGAGTTGTTGCGAGGATAAAATGGAGAGGGGAGAACCATGTACACCACCTTGAGCTCCTGAGAGCAAAAAGGTGGGATATAAATGCAATAACAACAACAACAACAACAACAACAATAAATATTTTCATGCATGTCCAGAGACTGAAGACTTGGCCTGGCTGGTCATCACATCGCACAGCCTCCATCAACCACAGTGCTCTCAAAAATCTCTCCCCCATTTTCCCTCCAGGCAGTCATACATTTACACCCCCCCCCAAAAGGCTTCCACTCAGCCCTTCTTCCCAGCCACTTTCATTTATTTATTTATTTATTTATTTATTTTTATTTTATTACATTTCTAGACCGCCCTATAGCAATAAGCTCCCAGGGCGGTGAACAGCATAATAAAACAGATTAAAATACAAGCGGATGTAAATACAATACAGTACACAATAAAACATAATTAAAATTCCAAATTTAAATTCAATTTTAAAATTTTTAAAATTTTTAAAATGCCTGGGCAAAGAGGTAGGTCTTTACCTGGCGCCGAAAAGATAACAGAGAAGGGGGGCCACCACCGAGAAGGCCCTAGCTCTAGTTGTCGTTCTCCGTGCCTTCTTATGCGTTGGGACACGGAGAAGGGCCTTCGACGTCGAGCGCAGTGACCGGGTAGGTACATAGCGGGAGAGGCGTTCTGCCAGGTATTGCGGTCCGATGCCGTTAAGGGCTTTATAGGTAAGAACCAACACTTTGAATCTGGCCCGGAAACATATTGGTAGCCAGTGCAGCTGGGCCAGAACAGATGTTATATGATCAAATTTTTTAGTCCCAGTAAGGACTCTGGCCGCAGCATTCTGCACCAGTTGAAGTTTCCGAACCGTCTTCAGAGGTAACCCTACGTAGAGTGCATTACAGTAGTCCAATCTAGAGGTTACCAGAGCATGGATAACTGTGGCGAGGTTCTCCCTCTCCAGATAGGGTCGTAGTTGGGCTACCAGCCGAAGCTGGTAGAACGCATTCCGTGCCACCGAGGCTACTTGAGCCTCCAGTGACAGGAGCGGATCTAATAAGACCCCCAAACTACGGACCTGCTCCTTTAGGGGGAGTGTAACCCCATCTAGGGCAGGTCGGACATCATCCATCTGGGCAGAGAGCCCCCCCACCAACAGCATCTCAGTCTTGTCAGGATTGAGCTTCAGTTTGTTTGCTCTCATCCAGTCCATTATCGCGGCCAGGCAGCGGTTTAGTACATTAACAGCCTCACCTGAGGAAGATGAAAAGGAGAAGAAGAGCTGCGTATCATCAGCATATTGCTGGAAACGCACTCCAAATCTCCTAATGACCTCACCCAGCGGCTTCATATAGATATTAAAGAGCATGCGGGACAGAACTGAACCCTGTGGGACCCCATATTGGAGTATCCAGGGGTTCGAGTAATGCTCCCCAAGCATCAACTTCTGGAGACGATTCTCGAGGTAGGAGCACAGCCACTGCCAAGCAGTGCCTCCAAGACGTCCCAGAAGGATACCATGGTCGATGGTATCAAAAGCCGCTGAGAGAACAAGGAGAACCAACAGAGTTACACTCCCTCTGTCTTTCTCCCGACAGAGGTCATCATACAGGGCGACCAAGGCTGTTTCTGTACCAAACCCCGGCCGAAAGCCGGATTGACATGGATCCAGATAATCAGTTTCATCCAAGAGAGCCTGGAGCTGGCGAGCGACCACACGCTCTAAGACCTTGCCCAAGAACGGAACATTTGCTACCGGTCTATAGTTGTCAAAATTTTCAGGGTCCAAGGAGGGTTTCTTTAGGAGCGGTCTCACCACTGCCTGTTTCAGGCAGGGTGGTACCACTCCCTGTCGTAGGGAGGCATTGATCACCTCCTTGGCCCATCCGGCTGTTCCGTTCCTGCTAGCTTTTATTAGCCACGAGGGGCAAGGATCCAGAGCAGAAGTGGTCGCCCGCACCTGTCCAAGCACCTTGTCCACATCCTCGAGCTGTACCAACTGAAACTCATCCAATAAAACAGGACAAGACTGTGCTCCGGACACCTCATTAGGCTCAACTGCTACAATATTGGAGTCAAGGTCCCGGCGGATGTTCGTGATCTTATCTTGGAAGTGTCTCGCAAACTCATTACAGCGGGCTATTGATGGTATTATTGCGTTCTGAGGACCAGAGTGTAAAAGTCCCCAAACAACTTTATAAAGTTCCGCTGGGCGGTTAGAAGATGACTGAATGGAGGCAGCAAAGTACTGCTTCTTCGTTGCCCTCACCGCCTTCACATAGAGCTTGGTAGAGACCTTCACAAGTGCAAGACCACAGCCGTCAGGAGTTCGTCTCCATTTGCACTCAAGCCTTCTCCTTTCTTGCTTCATCACTCTTAGCTCCGGGGTGAACCACGGAGCCACTTGAGCTCTGCAGAGGAGAGGGCGCACCGGGGCGATCGTGTCAACTGCCCGGGTCATTTCCGTATTCCACAAATTGACCAGGGTTTCGACAGGAGCGTCAGTTTTATCAGCCGGAAAACTCCCCAGAGCCTTCTGAAAGCCTTCAGGATTCATTAGTCTCCGGGGACGGACCATCTTAATTGGTCCTCCACCCTTGCAGAGGGGAGAAAACATTGTGAGCCTACACCTCAATAGGCGATGATCTGACCATGACAGAGGAATAGATGGGGCTTCCATGAATCCCAGTTCAAGGGGGAGGGGTTTTTTCAAAGGCCAGCAGACCCCAGGCGAACTCCCAGAATAGCAGAGAAAAAGGGAAGACCCTCCCCACTGTGGGGGTCATGGAGGACCCCTGCTCAGCTGCACAGTTCACCTCTCTCGGGGGGGTGGGGAGAGGGGGGTCCATATCACCAGTTAGCTGCCTGCCTTCTTTTAATATTTCCCTTCCCTGGGTGGGCAGGTAGGTTAGGTTCCCCCCCCAAAAAAAGACTGCTGCCCTGCCTTGCATTATTCCTTTCCTGCCCTTAGCTGTGTGTGGGGAGCTCCTTTCGCCCCTCCCAAAGGGCCCTTTGTAACTCACCAGATGTTGCTTTGCCAAGGGGGGGGTTGGATGGGGTGGTGATCGGGAAATGGATGCCCATCTTCCACAAGGGCCGCTCTAGGAAGCGGGACTCTTTGGCTTGTTAACCCTTAACTTGTTGTTATGTTGCTATGTGCCTTCAAGTCGATTACAACTTATGGAGACCCTATGAATCACTGACCTCCAGGAGCATCTGTCATGAACCACCCTGTTCAGATCTGCCCCCACCCCATCATTTAAAGCCTAAAGATGAGGGGGTGATTCCTCCTCTCTGCAGCTGAAACTAGGAACTGGGACTGAACCCCCCCCCCGGGGGGAGGAGGTGGTGAGCTCTCCAATACTGGAGCCCTTCAAGAGGCAGCTGGACAGGCTCCTGTCGGGGATGCTTTAGTTTGGATTCCTGCATTGAGCAGGGGGTTGGACTGGATGGCCTGACAACCCCCTTCCAACTCTGCTATTCTATAATTCTGTGATCAGTGCTATACGAAGAAACACAAAGGAAGAGGCGCACAATCCTTGAACAAAGTTTGCTTTTGGCTTGTTCACACGTGGCCTTCGCACTTTGGACACATCATGAGAAGACCTGATTCACTAGAAAAGACAATAATGCTGGGGAAAAACAGAAGGGAATAGAAAAAGAGGAAGACCAAACAAGAGATAGATTGATTCCATAAAGGAAGCCACAGACCTGAACTTACAAAATCTGAACGGGGTGGTTCATGACAGATGCTCTTGGAAGTCTCTGATTCATAGGGTTGCCATAAGTCGTAATCGACTTGAAGGCACATAACAACAAAGCTCAATAGTAAATAATGACCAGAAGCAGCTCTCTAGGATTTCAGACAGGGGTTCTGTCCCAGCCCTTCCTACAGATGCCCAGATGCTCTGCCACAGAGCTATGCCCCCTAGTTAAACAGGAACATAGTAAATTGTCTTATTCTGAGCTGGACCATTGGTCCATATAGCTCTGCATTGTTTACACTGAAACTTCAGGGTTTCAGAATGGGGTCCCTCCCAGGCCTACCTGGAGATGCCAGGAATCGAGCCTGAGGCCACCTTCATGCAAGGCAGTTGCTCTAACACTAAGGTATGGTCCTTCCCTGGGGGAGTTTTCCATGGGATGATCACCCCCCCCACACACACACAAAGTTTGTCTCTGTGGACTGAACTATAAAAATAATGGCTCTGGCACTTTCCGGCAGCACCATGGCATGAAAACTTGGATCAGAGCCATGGATCATTGGAAAATCACATCTGCATCCACAGACTGAGCTATAAAAGTTGCAGATCCCATACTTTGTGACACTGCCATAGTGCAAAAACAGGGATGTGGGACACTGGTCCTCTGGATTTCCACAGGGAATGCCCCCCCAAACCATAGTCAAATCTCAAAACACATCTATGCCCACGGGCTGGTTCATAAACAGCACTGACCCTGACTGTGAATCACTGGATCAGTGATTTTCATGAACCAAAAAACACTGGAGCAGGTTTTTGTGTGGCAAGGAATGTGCTGCGTACCAGACCCTTACACCATCACTCCATTGAATTCAAATTGCAATACAGTAAAATACAATGTAAGAAACGAAAGAAGCGATAAAAATGAAATTAAAAATCAATATTAATAGGTAAAGTGGGCATACTGTGGACCTCCTGAATGAAGCTTGTGGACCACTGGTGGTCCACGGACCACAGTTTGGGAGCCCCCCCCCCGTGGTGGAAGACAGGAAAAAAAGCACAAGAGTTCCTTCTTGTGGCTCCCTTAAAATGAGTCAGTCCACTGATCCCTCAAGCTCAGTATTATCCACACTGACTGGGAGCAGATCTGCAGGGATTCAGGCAGTAGTGCTGTGGCAAATTCAGAGGTGCAAGTTCCCTTCATGATAGTCACAGCCACCCCTTCTTCTTTTTCTGCTGGGTTGAGAATGAGATCCTTGTTAATGCCTTCTCCCAGAACAACAGATATCCCTAGGGGCCAATAAGCATGAAAGGGGAGAGTGTTAGCTGCTGAGAAGAGTCTTCTCAGTGGCTGACTCACCTCCTTTCTCTGAGATTGATTCCAATCAACAGGAAAGGACACGGAAGCATGTGAGAAGACTCCTCTCGGTGGCTAACACGGTTGTCTTTCATGATGATTGGCTCATAGGATGCAGAAGACATAGGATCCTGCGGCATGCGAAGCAGATTCCTCCACCACTGAGCCTGGGCCTTTTCTCCAATGTGAATTTCCTGGAGAAACCCTGGAACGGTGAGTTAAGCAGCCCACCTCTCTTCCGGGGTGACAAAGCACCCTCTTGCCCTGCACCTTTCCAAAGTCCACTGCTAAGCGCAATCCTTGACCTCCTTGGCACGCACCGGAGGTGAAGGGGTTACACATTTTGCGCTCGCTTCGCTCCCCCTCTTCCCCCTAAAGCAGGAAGTGAGTGTCTCAAGGTCCCTCTAGGCAGTCCTGACTCTATCCTTTTAACCCTGAGAAGGAGGAACAAATAAGGAAGCAAATAAAAAAGGGCGCGCGTTTCTTCCTTCCCGGTGGATCCCTCCCATGCAAAAGCAAGAGAGCAGCTGGTGGGGATTATTTATTTATTTATTTTGCAAGGTGCTCTGATGTTCATCTTCTCCTTCCGAGCGGCTGGAATCCCCCCTCCCCCTGCGTGGGATGGTGTTGTGGAGCGAGGCTGATTTTTTGGACACCTTTCCATCCCCCCCCCCGTACAGCCAGCAGGGCAGCTGCAGTCCAGCAACATCTGGAGGGGCGCCAGGTTGGCGAAGACTGTTCTAAGCCAAGGGTTACACACACACCCTCTCACCCTTGGCCATGCTGGCTGCGGGAGGAGGAGCCCAGCAACAACAATCTACAAAGCCGCAGAGGGCTGCCCGGGGTGCATAAAGGGTTAAATGCAGTTGCGTGCATTCCTAGAGAGGCCCCTTGGGGCTGGGGCGGGTCGCTTCCTCCCTCATTTGGGGGAAACCTGGGAGGAGCCCGGTGCGTGAAATAGGAGGGGGGAGCTGATGATGATAATGATAATGTTTGTTCCCCACTGGAGGGATTGGTAAGGGGGTGGAGGGAAGGGTGCCTCCTCCAGGCTGGCAAATGGTGAGTGGTGGGTGTGGGGAAGTCACAGTGGAACGGGAGGCCCGGGAATGGCTCGAGGCAGCGCGCCTGCCTGGCGTGTCCGAGGTCTCAGGTTCGAGCCCCGGCTGGATCTGGCTAGAAAGAGCGCAGGGTCGCCACCTCCCTCCGCGGGAGCAGGAGACTGGGGCTGGCAGGGCAAGGAAGGGGCTTCCTGGCGTTGGCGAGCCTGTGCCGGGGAGTTCGCGGCTTCTCCTGTTCAACGCCGCCAGTCTCCCAGCCTGGCCTCGGGCCTTCCTGCTTGCTGGTGGGTCTGGCCAAAGGGGGCTTCATCGTAGTCCGGCCTGCTGTTCTCCGGGGCCAGGGTAGATGCCCCGATGGCAAGCTTGCAAGCAGGACCTGAGTGCAAGAGCCGGCGCTGTCCCCACCTGTGGCTCTGGAGGCAGAGTGCGCTTGGAGGGAAGGGAGGCAGAGATGGGGCTGTGCGTCTTTACCAAGCCTACCTGGAGATGCCAGGGATTTATTTTCTATCTTTACTGAAAAGCATTTACATACTGCTTGATTTTTTTTATCTTGTAAATGATCTTCTGTAGGCGAAACTGATGCTTTGCCAGTGTGCTACAGGCCCCCTAAAAATAATGTAAGATTCTAGTCCTCATAGTACTGAATAAAGGGCTGAATTAAAACAGAAACACCAGAAGCTGTCTTGTACTGAGTCAGTGCATCTAGTTCAGTATTGTCTACGTTGACTGGGAGTAGGTCTGTGAAAAAGGCAAATTCCATGCTAGGGGTTACTAGGGAAAGGTAATGAAAATAAAACTGCCGATATTTTATAAATCTGTGGTGCGGCTGTATTTGGAATACTGTGTACAGTTCTGGTCGCTGCACCTCAGAAAGGATATTGAAGAGTTGGAAAAGGTTCAGAAAAAGAAAACCAGAATGATCAAGGGGATGGAGTGACTTCCCTATGAAGAAAGGTTGCAGCATTTGGGGCTTTTCAGTTTAGAGAAAGAGAGCCAGTGTGGCATACTAGTTAGAGTGTTGGACTGTGACCTGGGAGACCAGGGTTCGAATCCCCACACAACCATGAAGCTCAGTGCGTGACCTTGGGCCAATCACTGCCTCTCAGCCTCAGAGGAAGGCAATGGTAAACCACATCTGAACACCGCTTACCGTGAAAACCTTATTTATAGGGTCACCATCAGTCAGGATTGACTTGAAGGCAGTTTGTTTCCATTTTTCAATTTAAGAGAGAAGGCAAGTCAGAGACAGCATGATGGAAGTTATAAAATTATGCCTGTTGGGGTGAAAGTGGATAGAGAAACGTTCCCCCCCTCATAATACTAGACCTCATGGACATGCAATGAAGCCAAATGTTGGAAGATTCAGGACAGACAAAAGAAAGGTTTTCTTCATGCAGCTCATAGTTAATCTATGGAACTCACTCCCACAAGAGGCAGTGATGGCTACCAACCTGGAGGGCTTTACAAGAGGATTAGGCAAATGCATGGAGGAAAAGGCTATCAGTGGCTACCAGTCATCCACAGTCAGAGGAAGGATGCTTCTGAATACCAGTTGCTGGAAACCGCAGAAGGGGAGAGTGCTCTGGGATGTTATGTATGCAAATCAGATACTCTCCTGCTGAACTACAACCCTTTCCCCAAGAGTCCATAGTCAGAAAGACTTCAGTATGTGAACGGAGAGGGGGATAGAGTGGGAATATATTTAAAATGACTGGGGTTGGGGGAGGTTTCTGGGAAAGGGCATGGCCTTAAAATGTTTTGATCAGCGGCTGTCCCTGATTTCTTGCCTGCAGAAAAGATTTGCGGACTGCAAGTACCGTGCAACGTGCCCAAGAACACCTTCCTTGCCTTGTGAGACTGAAAGGAGGGGCTCCTCACTTGCTCTTGAAATGGACGTGCCTGACTCAGCGGGGCAGCGATTGGGCAAAAGCCCTGATGCCATCCAGGCTGTGAGCAGCGGGCTGTTCTGGGAGAAGACAGTTCCAAAGATTTTTGGAGTGGACCCAGCCAGCTCAGGTGTGCAGCTCCAGTGGTTCAGGCAGTCCCGCTACCGGGAGGTCGAGGGCCCCCGAGAGGTTTGCAGCCACCTGCACAGTCTCTGCCGTCAGTGGCTGAAGCCAGAAAGGCACACGAAAGCTCAGATGCTGGACCTGGTCATCCTGGAGCAGTTCTTGGCTGTCCTTCCACCGGAGATGGAGAGCTGGGTGAGGGAATGCGGAGCGGAGACCACTTCCCAGGCGGTGGCCCTGGCTGAAGGTTTCCTCCTGAGCCTGGCAGAGGAGAAGAAGCAGGCAGAGCAGCAGGTGAGAGAGTTTTCATCTTTTTACATGCAAAACAAGTACTCTACCGTTGAGCTGAGGTCCCTTCCTTTAAAGATAAAGTAGGATTCCAGTCCTCATGGGTCTCAATCAGGGGTGGGAGACCTGTGACTCCCCCCCCCAAGACCTTTCAAGAGGCACAGAAGGTATGCAAAGGACCTTGCATTTCCAGCTTTCCCACTAGCAATGCTCTCTGGGATCCAACCAATGGAGAGATTACGCTGCCGCTTTAAGCAGATGATTCCACTGATAAGATACTGAATTGGGCATTCTGGGGCTTTCATGCCCTATCTAGGTAATTATCCAGGATGTGGGGGAAGACCAAGCTTCATTCCAGCCCCATTGATGGCTGGAGGGGCTGCAGAGCTGGAAAGGGGGGGAGAACCCAGGCCATATTCACACCAGACATTCATTCCACTATTATTCCACTTTAGACAGTCATGGCTTCCCTCAAAGAATCATGGGAAGTATAGTTTGTGAAGGGTGCTGAGAGTTGTTAGGAGACCCCTATTCTCGCAGAGCTACAATTTGCCATAGTGGTTTAATGGTCATTTTCTCTTTCCAGAAAACTCTTGAGAATTGTAGCTCTGTGAAGGGAACAGGAGTCTTCTGACAGCTTTCAACACCCTTTAGAAACTTCACTTCCCAGGATTCTTTGAGGGAAGCCATGACTGTTTAAAGTGGAATAACTGTCTGGCATGAATATGGCCCCAGTGGTGCCTGGTACAACTAATGTCCACCAGTAGGTGGCGCCAGAGCGAATGATAGGCAGAGCTAGCCACGCAGCCTGGCTGGCTTTTCAGATCCTGCTATCTCCAGCGGCCCATTGTCTGTCCCTGGTTTCCCCACTCCTACGCCCACCCCAGCTTCTCTTGGTGGAGTTTTCCTCTCTCCAGCTCCACCCCCTGGAAATAATATTGTTGATTTTCCTGGTGTTGGCACTTTAAATAGCCAAAATGGGTGACAGGAGACAGATCTCCCTCCCCTTCTTATTTACAGAGACTGATGGGCAGAGATGAGCATGTATCTCTCACTCTCCCCTCTTGTTTCAAAATGAACGAGACTTGCAATCCTAACCCACTTAGCTGCAGAGTAAGCCCCTTTGAATTTAGCGTGGCGTACTTCTGACTAGACGTGGGTAGGATTGCAGTGGGTGGGAAATGGGAGGCTCCTCTGTGATACACACACACTCACGTACACTGCTGATGTCACGCATGTAGGACCACCCCCAGAAAATGCTTCCACCGTATGCACCTGGGATGCGCCACTCAAACATTTTTAAAGTTGGAGTGTAGCTGGTTTTTCCCTCGCTGGATCGTCACCTTGTAGTGGTGAGTGGGCTTGCATGTTCCAATGAACTCTATGAGCGATGCTGTTGGGAGTCATGTACTCCCAGCAGGGTCACCCATGGTGGTAAGGTCAAGGGAGAGGAACCAGACAAAGAACGATCCAAGAATGTCCTCAATGGCAGAACAGGCGGAGGATAACAATGTGTGTGAAGGTGTGAACGGCTGTGAAGGTGGATGAAGGCTGCAGCAGATAAAGGACTTCCAATCGTTGTGGTACCCATGCCATTGGATCAAAGCCTTTTTCTGTCAAGATTGTGTGTTGATCGTCGTGCACCGATCTCCCCATGTAAAACAAATTCACGCACAGGCGTCTTCCATAACAAAAGTCCCATGGAAAGACTTTATTTTGGAAGACAATCTTACTCGGTCACGAGTGATCACCAAGCAAGCAAGCTAGCTGGTTTTGTTTATGTCTCATCAAAGTAAAGTATTTCGGAAGAAACCCAGGGGATTGTGGGTACAGTCATGGGTACCTGGATTCCAAGAAGAGGAGTGACTGCATTTAAAGCCAGCATTGGCTCCCTACCCTAGTTCTAGATTGTCCCCATTCTCCTCCCTGTTGCATTCTACGAAGACAAAACTGTCACTAAGGAGGAAAAAGTTGACAGGACCCCCCTCTAGGGTGCTTTTGAGTAGGGCGGCAGGCAAGTGGGGTGTTGGCTATGGTCAAACTGAGTTTGGTGGGGTGATCCCCTCTTCTTCCAAATGGACCAGCATCCACTGGAACAATCTCTCTCCCTTGTTTGCATCGTTCCTCTAACTCCTCTCTCCTGTTTCAGGCCCAAGGGGGCATCGTGCAGGTGGCCGTTGAATCCTCTGAATCAAGGGACGATCTGTCAATAACCAGTCAGAAGCTGCTCTTTGGGGGAACCAAACTTGGGACTCATCACTGGTTCTCACCGGAGAACCAAACTTGGGACTCATCACTGGGTAAGGAAGCACTCTTTCTGCCTGAGTTTAGGAGAGGCGTGATGTTCCCAGGAAAAGTTTTGTTTGTTTATTTATTGGGTGTTAGGACCAATTAAACCAGAACTATCACTAGAAGCTAAAATGATGAAACTGAGGTTGTCACACTTTTGACGTATCATGAGAAGACCTGATTCACTAGAAAAGACAATAATGCTGGGAAAAACAGAAGGGAGTAGAAAAAGAGGAAGGCCAGACAAGAGATGGATTGATTCCATAAACGAAGCCACAGACTTGAACTTGATCTCCCAGATCATAGTCCAACACTCTAATCACTACGCCACACTGGCTCTCTCTCTTAGGATGGCATCACCTATTCTTTGGAACTCCCTGCCTATTAATTTTATTTGTTTATTTAACAAAATTTATTTACAGCTTAAATGTAAAGACCTCTAAACAGTTATATGTGTTGATTTATTTATTGTTAAATTTGTAGCCTGCCCTTCCTCCCATAAACAGCTGAAAGGGGAGTTGTAGAAATCATCTGTCTCAACCCTCAAAACCATAAAACTATGTAACCACTGCTGTTATTATGCTCTTTGCTATTCCCATTTTAATGATAATCGTCTTCATCATCTGTCCAATAGTAAAAAATATGTGTGACCAATGAAGCCAGGGGTTCATTTAAATGAGGATCTAAGGTGGGGATTAAAAGATCCAGACAAATATTAGAATAACATGACTGGGCCATGGACTGTGAAAAAGACAAATAATTGGGTGTCAGAACAAATTAAACCAGAACTGTCACTAGAAAGAAGCTAAAATGATGAAACTGAGGTTATCATACTTTGGACACGTAATGAGAAGACATGATTCACTAGAAAAGACAACAAGGCTGGGAAAAACAGAAGGGAGTAGAAAAAGAGGAAGGCCAAACAAGATATGGATTGATTCCATAAAGGAAGCCACAGACCTGAACTTACAAGATCTGAACAGGGTGGTTCATGACAGATGCTCTTGGAGGTTGCCCATTCATAGGGTCGCCATAAGTCGTACTCGTCTTGAAGGTATATAACAACAACAATTTATTCATTAGATTTATATCCCGCCCTTTCTCCCAGTAGGAGCCCACTATGGCAACTGTCTCTCCTCCTTCCTCATGCCTGAAAATTATGAGCTGCTTTTGTAATACTTTTGGGCTTCTGTGTGGAGCGTGGGTGGGGAACCTCACTCCAGGGGACCAAATGCGGCCCTCAAGAAGTCTCTGTTTGGCCCTTGGGACTCTTCCCCAGGCCATCCCACCTCCCTAGGCCACCCCCGCCAAGCAGATCTACTCCGATCCCACCTGAGAACTTTTCCTTGATTAGAATAACTGTGATGATGCCTCTCGCTTGGCTGGATGGAGAGGGGTGTGTGTATGTATATGTGGAAACCTCTGGCTTTCATATGAATGAAGTTTGGAATGTAGCCTACTGTGCAAAGGTAAGACTTGCATCCGTTGCCCCACCGATTTTTACCTCAGAATGTGCCCACTGTTGAAATCCAGGCCCTCAGAAGGTTTCCTGCTAGGGAATGCGGCCTCCGGGCTTGAAAAGGGTTCTTGGTAGAAGAAATGTGTCTCTGTCTAACCCAGGAATGGGCAGAATTAAGGCCTGTGGGATCCTCTTTGTTTTTTTTACGACACAGCATCATGGGAACCCTCCTTATGCTGAGTCACACCATCTAGCTCAGGTTTCGGCCTCCAAATGAGCGACAGCCCTTCCCCAAATCTACAAACTGGAGCCAGGTGCAAGCAGCATACACTTAGATTTACATATTTATCTATTTCAAAGTGAGAGCAGGTTACATAGGAAATGAAACAACAAAAATTACATGCCGTATGTGAAACCATAAAAAAGTAAAAATCTGAAAGAGCAGGATTCCGCTCACTCGGGGAGACACTTTCTGAACTTGTTGGTTGGTCATCTCTTTTAAATTTCCTATGTTTTTATTTGTGTATATATTTAAAACTGTTGTAAACCTCTTTGGTAGGTTTTATGAAAATGCGGCATACAAGTACTTTTATAAATAAGTAGATATAAAAAAAATGAAAGAATACAGAGCCCAGGAATTTGTTTGCAATACCACAGCAACACAGAGATCCACTCTTAGTTAACCCTTTCCCTAAACATTATTCATGTTAGCATATACAGTGCCTTGCAAAAGGAATCAGACCCCTGTCCAGTGCTCTCATATTACTGAATTACAAATGGTACATTGTGATTTCGTTCTGTCTGATATTTTATTTTGAAACACTGAAACTCAACATCAATTATTGTAAGGTGACATTCGTTTTATGTTGGGAAATATTTGTAAGAAACATAACAAACCGAAACATGTTGCTTGCATAAGTATTCAGTCTCTGAGCTGTGGAAGCTCCTAGTTTACACAGACAAATGAAATTGCCTTATAGAGGACACCTTACCATTGGCCTCCACCTGTGAACTATTAAAGTTTCTGTCACACTGTCAGGATAAAAACCCCACTGTTGAAGGATCATTGGTCAGGCTGTGGATTGGAAGGAAAATGAAGACCAAAGAGCATTCTACAGAAGTGAGAGAGAATGTAATACAAATGCATAGATTAGGAAAAGGGTACAAAATAATATCCAAGTGTCTGGATATCCCAGTGAGCAAAGATGGATCAATAATCAGGAAGTGGAAGCTGCATCACACCACCCAGGCACTGCCAAGAAAAGGCGGTCCCTCAAAACTCAGCGCTCAAACAAGGAGGAGACTTGTGGGAGAAGCCACAGAGAGGCCAACAATCACTTTGAAGGAGCTAGAGTTCAGTGGCTGGGAGTGGAGTAATGGTGCACCAGTCAACCCTATCAAGAGCTCTGCATAACACTGGCCTGTATGGGAGGGTGGCAAGAAAGAAGCTGTTATTCAAAAAGTACCATCTGAAAGCACGTCTGGAGTTTGCCGGAAAGCATGAGAGCACCCCAGCTGTGATGTGGGGAAAGGTTTTGTGGTCCCATGAGACCAAGATAGAGCTTTTTGGTCAAAACTCAAAGCGCTGTGTGTGGCGCAAACCTAACGCTGCCATGCCTCAAGACACACCATCCCTACAGTGAAGTATGATGGTGGCAGCATCATGCTGTGGGGATGCTTCTCAACAGCAGGGACTGGACATCTTGTTAAAATGGAAGAATGGATGGAGCAAATTACAAGGAAATACTGCAGGAGAACCTGCTTCAGTCCACTAAAAAACTGACGCTTGGGAGGAAATTCACTTTTCAGCGGGACAATGATCCGAAGCACAAGGCCAACATTGGAGTGGCTCAAGAACAAAAAGGTGAATGGCCTACAGTAACCCGGTCAAAGTTTTGATCTCAATCCTACTGAGAATCTGTGGTGCACTTTGAAAATTGCAGTTCACAAGCGATGTCCGATCAACCTGAATGACCTGGAGTGAATCTGCCAAGAAGACTGGGCCAGAATCCCTCAGATACTGTTTGCAAAGCTTGTACATACCTACCCCAAAAGACTGAAAGCTGTTATTGCAGCAAAAAGTGGCTCTACCAAATATTAATGTGTGGGGGGTTGAATACTTACGCAAGCAATATGTTTCAGTTTTTTATGTTTCTTACACACATTTCCCAACATAAAACCAATGTCACCTTACAATAATTGATTGAGCTTCAGTGTTTCAAACTAAAATATCATATAGAACGAAATTACAATGTACCATTTGTAATTCAGTAATATAGGAACATTGGTCAGGTTACTTTTGCAAGGCACTGTAATTGTGTGTGGAGGATTCAGGTTTTTCTTTTGCACTTGCCATTATGTATTTTTTTAAGATTTATTTCATAGAATCATGGAGTTGGAAGGGGCCTATAAGGCCATCGAGTCCAACATTTAACAATGTTTGTACACTACTTAACTATAAATAAAACCTCTTAAGCAGTTTACAAAATACATGAAATATACCTTAAAATTATCAACAGAAGTCGAACTGAAAAACAAGTTTGTTAAAAAAATTCAAAATACAATTCATGTCAGCAGTTGAAATTTACAGATTAAAACACACGTCTGTTTTTACACGTCTGGAGACTTGCTTGCAGAAAAAAGTTCTCGGCAGGTGCCCCCCAAAAAGTACAGCAAAGTGTAGGAACTGCCACGTTAAAAGATCTGTTCCTTTCATGTGTAGAACAAATATTACGTGGTGCTTGTAATGGTTTCCAATTTCTTGGATTGAAACAATTGAGTGTGCGTATAAGGGGTTAACCAACTGGGAGTCAGAAATCTTGCCAACCTGCTTCAAATCACCCAGAGATCTGCCAGTAGATCCCAGACTACCTTCCTTCTATCCCTGGTCTACGCAGAATTTATTAACAATGCAAAATCTTTGACTTTACATGACTGGCATGTCTCCTGTCAAAAGTGAGAGCTGCATCCATCAATCCTCCCAGATTTGTCTTTGCCCTTGGCCCCCGATGGCACGCGTCCCCCAGACAGTTGCGCTGGAGTAAATGTGGCCCTCAGGGCTAAAAATTGGTTCCCCACCCTGGCTTTATCTGTTTTCTTTTCCCACCCCCACAGGGAATGGAATAGCACCACTGACGCTCACTGAAACGTCTCCCTTTCATGGCGGAGCAGGAAGGAGCCCTGAGCAGCCAGCTCAGGTAGGGAAATGTGTTATTGGCAACTTCAGAGTAGGTCAGTGGGAGTTCTGGAGCTACACTTTAGCAGAGCTTGGAAAGTTTATTTGTAAAAATGGTCCTTGGCAAAAAAAAAATTCCAGCTGGTGTTGAGGAATAAAACATACCTAAGAAGACAAAGACAGCTGGTATAGTACAGTGGGGAGGAGAGCCTGGCTGGGAGTCCAGAGCCTGTGAGTTCAAATCCCCGCTCGTGTCTCCTGCGGGTCAAGGGCCAACTAAAGATCACCCCACAGTGAGTGGCTCAGGGTTACGTGCCCTGCCCCCTGGGCAGCCGTGGGCAAGCGGCAGTGTCCCAAGGAGCACAGTTGCCCCCCAGCTGGCAGTTGCGGACAAGGAAGGGGCTGGCTTGTGCAGCTGTGGCAAGCTGAGCAGGCCCTCGCCAGCTGGGGAGGACTAGCCTCAGAGGGAGGCAATGGGAAACCCCCTGTGAATACCACTTACCATGAACACACTACTCATAGGGTCACCATAAGTCGGGATCAACTTGAAGGCAGTCCATTTCCATTTTCAAGAAGACAAAGAAAACATGAAACGTACACGTGCAGACAGAGTGGAACATTAACTGTTTCATTTTCCTCAATAAAATAAAAAATAAAAAAAGAAGAAGACCAAACAAGAGATGGATTGATTCCATAAAGGAAGCCACAGACCTGAACTTAGAAGATCTGAACAGATCTTCGCGACAGATGCTATTGGAGGGCACTGATTCATAGGGTCGCCATAAATTGTCATCGACTTGAAGGTACAAAACAACAATTTCCCCCAGTAATTATGATCTTTAAAGTGTAAACAAACATACGTAGGAGAACGGAGTAGACGACGAATTAGAAATCGTCCGAAGTTCTACCCAAACACAAATTCAATTCATTTCCAGTTCACTCGGCAGTTCTGGGAACTGCTTTCAGGTGCAGTTCAGAGATTTTTGAACTAACTCAGTGAACTTTGTTAGACCAATTCCAAGCCCTGCACTGGAGTTTTGGGCCCCAAAGTATTACCTGTTTCTTAGCTGGATTTGAACTGGCCCTTGCTCAGTCGTGAGGCTCGTTGGGGACCTTGAACTGGTCCTTGAACTGGCCCTTGCTCAGTCGTGAGGCTCATTGGGGACCTTGAACTGGTCCTTGAACTGGCCCTTGCTCAGTCGTGAGGCTCATTGGGGACGTTGAACTGGTCCTTGAACTGGCCCTTGCTCAGTCGTGAGGCTCATTGGGGACCTTGAACTGGTCCTTGAACTGGCCCTTGCTCAGTCGTGAGGCTCATTGGGGACCTTGAACTGGTCCTTGAACTGGCCCTTGCTCAGTCGTGAGGCTCATTGGGGACCTTGAACTGGTCCTTGAACTGGCCCTTGCTCAGTCGTGAGGCTCATTGGGGACCTTGAACTGGTCCTTGAACTGGCCCTTGCTCAGTCGTGAGGCTCATTGGGGACCTTGAACTGGTCCTTGAACTGGCCCTTGCTCAGTCGTGAGGCTCATTGGGGACCTTGAACTGGTCCTTGAACTGGCCCTTGCTCAGTCGTGAGGCTCATTGGGGACCTTGAACTGCTCCTTGAACTGGCCCTTGCTCAGTCGTGAGGCTCATTGGGGACCTTGAACTGCTCCTTGAACTGGCCCTTGCTCAGTCGTGAGGCTCATTGGGGACCTTGAACTGGTCCTCGAACAGGCCCTTGCTCAGTCGTGAGGCTCATTGGGGACCTTGAACTGGTCCTCGAACAAGTCCTTGCTCAGTCGTGAGGCTCATTGGGGACCTTGAACTGGTCCTCGAACAAGTCCTTGCTCAGTCGTGAGGCTCATTGGGGACCTTGAACTGGTCCTTGAACAAGTCCTTGCTCAGTCGTGAGGCTCATTGGGGACCTTGATTCAGTACGTCTCTCCCCCCCCCCCCAGGAAAAGGAAACTATGATTCTCTTGTGTGTGTTAATACCCTCACACTGGGAGGGCAACTGGCACCAACACGTATAAAAGTATTCCTGGTAGGGAGAAAGTGGATTGGGAGATGTTTTTCTCCCTCCCCCATAATAATAGTACATGGGGTCATCCAATGAAGCCTAAAACAACATAAAATTTTGCTGTTGGAAGATTCAGGACAGACTAAAGGAAGTCCTTCTTCACATAGTGCATAGTTAAACTATGGAATTCGCTAACACCAGAGGCGGTGATGGCCACTGACTCGGATGGATTTAGAAAAGGATTAGAGAAATTCATGGAGCGCAAGACTATTAATGGCTACTAGGAATGGCGGCTACGCTGTGCCTCCACAGTCGGAGGCAGTATGCTCTGAATGTTGCTGAAAATCACAAGTGGGGAGAGAGCTGTTGCACTCAGGCTCTTCTTGCAGGCTTCTCACTGGGCCATGGCAACTGTGAAAACAGGATACTGGACAAGATGGGGGCCCTTTCAACCTGATCCAGCAGCCAGGCTCTTCTTGCGTTCTTACTTTGCAGATGAAGCAACGTGGAGGGCAGCACTCATCCCTGAGGGACACCGTAGGCCAGGGATGGGAAGCCTGTGGCCCTTCAGATGTTTTGAACTACAATTCCCATCATCGCTGCCATTGGCCATGTTGGCTGAGGCTGATGGGACCTGGAGTCCAACAGCATCTGGGATGGGGGTCTCAGGTTCCTCACCCCTGCCATGGGCCAACGACCATGGTGACCATCAGCTGCCCTTCAGCATCCCCTACTGGAAATGACCCTTCAGGAAGGAATGGAGTCATTGAAAAGGTGCTTCCAAAGTCCACCCTTGCAAGGTGATTCAGAAAGATATATACTATTTCATTCATAGGCTGTAAGGAGCTCAAGGTGGTGAACATGGTTCTCCCTTTTTTATCCTCACAACAATCCTGCGAGGTGGGTTAGGCTGAGAAGCAATGGCCTACCCAAGGTCACCCAGTGGTCTTATTATTTATTTATTTTATTTATTTATTATTTATTTGTTTCATTTTTAAACCGCCCATAGCGAGTAGCTCTCTGGGCGGTGTACAAAAGATTAAAAATACAAAAATACAAAATATCACAATAAATAAACAGTAAACAAAGAGATTTAAAATTGTAACATTAAACGCATTAAAATGCCTGGGAGCATAGCCAGGTCTTAACCTGGCGCCGAAAAGATAGAAGTGTCAGCGCCAGGCGTACTTCTTTGGGGAGGCTATTCCACAGTTTGGGGGCCACTACAGAAAAGGCCCTAGATCGAGTAACTGTCCTCCGGGCTTCCTGATGGGTTGGTACCCGGAGGAGGGCTTTAGATGCTGAGCGAAGTGACTGGGTCGGTTCATAGCGGGAGAGGCGTTCCACAAGATACTGCGGTCCCACGCCGTGTAAGGCTTTATAGGTCAAAAACAGCACCTTGAATCTGGCTCGGAAGCAAATGGGTAGCCAGTGCAAACGGGCCAGAACAGGTGTTATATGCGCTGACCGGCTGGTCCTCGTCAGCAGTCTGGCTGCTGCGTTTTGCACTAGCTGAAGCTTCCGAACTGTCTTCAAGGGCAGCCCTACGTAGAGTGCATTACAGTAATCCAACCTAGAAGTTACCAGAGCATGAACAACTGAGGCGAGGTCATCCCTGTCCAGATAGGGGCGTAGCTGGGCTACCAACCGAAGGTGGTAGAACGCATTCCTTGCCACCGTGGCCACTTGCGCCTCAAGAGACAAGGAAGGATCGAAAAGAACCCCAAGACTATGAACCTGTTCCTTCAAGGGGAGTGTAACCCCATCTAGAACAGGGTAAACATCCACCATCTGGGCAGGGAAGGCATTCACCAACAGTGTCTCAGTCTTGTCTGGATTGAGTCTCAGTTTATTAGCTCTCATCCAGTCCATTATTGCGGTCAGGCAGTGATTCAGCACATCCACAGACTCACCTGTAGAAGATGAAAAGGAGAAATAGAGCTGCGTGTCATCAGCGTACTGGTGGCAACACACTCCAAAACTCCTGATGACGGCACCCAGAGGCTGCATGTAGATGTTAAAAAGCATGGGGGACAAAACCGACCCCGAGGGACTCCACAATGGAGAGTCCAAGGTGTCGAGCAATGTTCCCCAAGCACTATCTTCTGGAGACGGCCCGCCAAGTAGGAGCGGAACCACTGCCACGCAGTGCCTCCAACTCCCAACTCCGCAAGCCTCTCCAGAAGGATACCATGGTCGATGGTATCAAACGCCGCTGAGAGATCAAGGAGAATCAACAGAGTCACACTCCCTCTGTCCCTCTCCCGACAAAGGTCATCATACAGGGCGACCAAGGCTGTTTCAGTGCCAAAACCAGGCCTAAAACCGGATTGAAATGGATCCAGATAATCGGTCTCATCCAAGAGCACCTGGAGCTGACCGGCGACCACCCGCTCCAGAACCTTGCCCAAAAAGGGGACATTCGCCACCGGTCTATAATTGTTCAAGTTATCTGGGTCTAAGGAAGGTTTCTTTAAAAGAGGTCTCACTACTGCCTCCTTGAGACTACTAGGGACTATTCCCTCACTCAAGGAGGCATTTATCACTTCCTTGGCCCAGCCGGTGGTAGTAGTCCTGCTAGCCTTCACTAGCCAAGATGGACAAGGATCTAGAGCAGACGTGGTCGCCCGCACCAATCCAAGCACCTTGTCCATTTCCTCAAGCTGCACCAACTGAAACTCATCCAATAATGAAAGACAAGGCCGTGTTCTGGACACTTCAATGGATTCGTCTGTCATAACATCGGAGTCTAGGTCCCTACGGATGCATGCGATTTTATTTTGGAAGTGCCCTGCGATGTCGTTACAGCGAGCTTCAGATGTTTCAATAGTATCTCGAGGACCAGAATGTAAGAGTCCTCGTACAACCCTAAAAAGCTCTGCAGGGTGGCAGAGAGATGTCCTGATAGAGGCAGTGAAGTGGAACTTCTTCGCCACCCTTACCGCTTTTATATACGACTTAGTAGAGGCACTTACCAAAGCATAACTGCATCCGTCTGGAGTTTGTCTCCATCTGCACTCCAGTCTCCTTCTCTCTTGCTTCATCACTCTCAGCTCCGGGGTATACCACGGAGCTGTATGAGCTCTGCATCGAAGAGGGCGCGCGGGAGCAATCGTGTCGATAGCCCGGGCCATCTCCGTATTCCACAGTTCGACCAAGGCCTCGACAGGAGCGCCAGTACTATCAGCTGGAAAAACTCCCAGAGCCATCTGAAAACCAATAGGATCCATAAGCCTCCGAGAGCGGACTGTGAGGCGTCCTTCCCTGGCTCTCCCTGTCAGGTTCCTACCTGCTCGTGGTTACTGCCTGTCTCTAGGCACCACCAGGGACTCCACCAGTCCGGACCGCTCTCTCTTATGTTTTCTCTCCCCGCTCTAGCACAGATCTCAACAGATCCCCCTGCTAGGCAACCACCAGTAACGTCCCAATACTAGTATTCCCAGAGACTCTGAATACTGGTATTGTTATTCTCTTCACCGCTGCCACCATTTGTTACAGTTCCCCTTCAGCCTTGGTCATTACCTTACCCTCCCTTCTGGTCTGTGAAACCCCAGCCAAGGATCAGGCCTTTGGTAAACCAAATTATTTATTACAGATAACAAAGCTAACAAGATTAACAAGATTTCTTCTTAAGGCACATAAGCATATGGTTTTACTCAATACTAATCTGAACTCCACCTCCCTCCTTCTTCACTCTCTCCTGGCAAACAACTCTCTCAAACCCCACCAAGCAATCCACTCTTTCTCTTCTCCCCCCCAGATTCGACTCTCACTCTTCCTTTTATACATTCAGCCATTTTAAACACTCAGCCAATCATCTCGCATTCTACTGCCCATTCACTCCCCCTCCTCTTTCACTCCACTTACCATGTATCTTCTAAAACAACAACACTTACCATTTATACATTAATATAGGAACATCACACGGACCAACTTAATAGGTCCCCCACCCTTGCAGAGGGAAAGAGTCGTCGTAAGTCTAAAACTCAGCAGGCGGTGATCTGTCCATGACAATGGAGTAGATGAAAAACACCCCACCTCCAGATCACCATTTCCATGACCAGTGGCGAAGATCAAATCAAGAGTGTGACCCGACACATGCGTTGGGCCAGTAACAAATTGAGACAGCCCCATGGTTGTCATGGAGGCCATGAAGTCCTGAGCCGCCCCAGATAAAACAGTCTCGGCATGAATGTTGATGTCCCCCAACACCACAAGTTTGGGGGACCTCAGCAATACCTCCGAGACTATCTCTGTCAGCTCAGCTAGGGAAGCTGTTGGGCAGCAAGGTGGGCGGTACAACATTGTCTTCATTGTGACTGGGTTGAACATTTGAACCCTGGTCTCCCCAGCCCTAATCCAGCCCTCTGACCACTTCACTGCTTCTCTCTTAATGGTATTGAATGCCATATCAGGACCAAGAGGAACGCAATCCTCAACATACTTCGAAGTTAATAATGACTTTTGTGCTAAAGATCTCACCAGGCAGTGGCTATGAGCACTGTCTTATTTTCTCATCTTGAATTCTGTGAAGAAATGCCAGTTCACCCACTGGAAATGTATCTTTTGGGGAGTTACCATATGTAGCTATCGTATACCAAGCCAAACCATTAGCTCACGATCGTCTACCCTGACCGGCAGGGTCTGTCCAAGATAGACAAGGGTTTGTCCCAGGCCTACTTGGAGATGCTGGCGATTGAACTTGGACCGTCTGGATCATCATCGTCGTCAATTACCCGCCTTTCACCCAAAGATGCCAGGGCAGGTTACAACAATTTTGAAAAACCATTTAAGGACAACCTGAAATCCCTAGGTAGGGTGGGTCCTAAAAAAGCATGTCCCAAGGGCAGAGAGGTGCATCTTCAGCATTTGCCCAAAACTGTACAGCAAAGTTGCCAGACGCGCCTTGGGGTGGGCGAGGGGAGGGAGTGCCACAGAGAGTAGGATGGGGCAAGGTTCAGCCTGGATTCAGGGCACGGTTCAGGTGGGATACAAGCCTTAGGCAGTGCTCTGGGAGGCCCAGAAGCTGCTTTCAGCAAGAAAGTACTTGAAATCAAGCCCTTCTATCAGGCATGAGGAACGTTTGGTCTTTCCCACATTGCTGAACGGCAACTCTCTTCCCCGGCCACTGGCTGTGCCTGCCGGGAGTTGCAGTTCAGCAACATCTTTGGCGGGGGAAGGTTCCCTTCACCTGCCTTTTACAGTGGCAGCCGGTGCAGCCTGATCGTTAGCACCACCTGCTGTACAAGCTGCTGCTTGACAAAGGGGCCTAGCTCTGTGATGGAGCCACAGTGGCTATGCTTTGCCTCCGTAGTCGGAGGCAGCAGGGTTCTTAACACCAGCTGCTGGGAACCGCAGGAGGGGAGAGTCCACTTGTGCTCAGGTTCTGCTTATGGGCTCGTGCGCATGTGGTTGGCCATTGGGTGAACAGGATGCTGGACTAGATGGGCTGGACTAGATGATCCAGCAGGCTCTTACGTTCTTATGGGCAGGAGGGCCTCAGGTTGCCCTGGATCTTCTCCACTGGAGTCCTCAGAATCGGGGACTGCAGGTTCATCTGGAGCTGGCGCCTCTTGTCCTTCTCCAGGTTCAGTGTCGTTACCTCCATCACCCAATGAATCTGATTTGTGGTCCCTGACAGTGCTCCTTAGCTACGGAGCTGAGAATCTGCATGCTCTTCCTTGAGTTATCTGTTAACAGGGGACCTTTTCTTCCTTTTCCAGGTTCCAGTGTCCTTTGAGGAGGTGGCTGTATATTTCACCAATGAAGAGTGGGCTCTGCTGGATTCCAGTCAAAAAGCCCTGCACAGGGAAGTCATGCTGGAGAATTCTAGGAGTGTGGCCTCTCTCGGTGAGAATCCCTCTTTGTTCTGAGTTTAAATCGGGGGTGGGGATTTTAAGCCTGAGGGTTGCTGCTTTACCTCACAGCCAGCCTTCCAGGGGTCCACATGCCAGTGTGGGCAGGGCTGAAATAAAAGTGGGTGGGGTGAAAACAGAAGTGGGCGGGGCAAACACACATGCATGTACCATATGTGTGTTGATTTATTTATTGTTAAATTTGTAGCCTGCCCTTCCTCCCATAAATAAAATGACAACATCTCATTTTATCAGCGATGAAGTGACATCATCTCAAAGACATTGGGTGGTATTCAGCTAAACAGTAGCACTCCCACAAGGATTAACGCTAAACCAGCAGGATTTCTCCCCTCTCCTCCCCTTGCGTGGACTGTGCACCATCCCCAAATCTGCTCCAGAGTGCTGGGGAAAACCCCAGAACAGATTTAGGGGGTAGAGAGGTGGAGGATGTTCCATTGCACAAGGGGAATCCTTGCACTGCTGGAACAATCTCCTTAACGCTACATTGAATGCAGGCCATCATTTCAATAACATCATCTTAAAACCAATTCCAATACAGATGCAGACTGGGGCCACCGTCACACCATATATTTATTCCACTTTAAACAGTCGTGGCTCCTCCCACACTTCTCAGACTTCTCTGGGAATAGGGACTGACTGTTAAACCACTCTGGGAGGGGAATAGGGGTCTTCTAACAGCTCTCAGCACTCTTCACAGACTACACTTCCCAGGATCCTTTGGGGGAAAGCCATGACTGCTTAAAGTGGAATAAATGTATCGTGTTAACGTGGCCTTGGAAAGTCTTGTTGGAACACACATCTCTCTCACACACACATACACAAAAGATCAACATTGGAGAGAGTGTAGTCTTTTAAGTCTTTAAGGCACCATAAGACTCTTTGTTACCTTGGAACCAGGTTTCAATGGCAGTGATTTTCACCTGTACTGTGGGGCGATTTTATTTATTTATTTATTTATTTATTTATTGTACTTATATACCACCCCATAGCTAAAGCTCTCTGGGTGGTTTACAGTAACTAAAAACATTAAAACAAATATACAAATTTAAAAACACATCTTTTAAAAACAATTTAAAACACAATTTAAAAATTTAAAACAATTTAAAACACATGCTAAAATGCCTGGGAAAAGAGGAAAGTCTTGACCTGGCGCCGAAAAGATAAGAGTGTTGGCGTCAGGTGCACCTCGTCAGAAAGATCATTCCATAATTTGGGGGCCACCGCTGAGAAGGCCCTCTCCCTTGTTGCCAGACTCCCAGCTTCCCTCAGAGTAGGCACCCAGAGGAGGGCCTTTGATCTTGAATGTAGTATATGGGTGGGTTCGTATCGGGAGAGGCGTTCCATCAGGTATTGAGGTCCCAAGCCGTGTAAGGCTTTATAGGCCAAAACCAGCACCTTGAATCGAGCTCGGAAACATACAGGCAGCCCATGCAAGCAGGCCAGAATCGGTTTTATACGTTTGGACCGTCTGGTCCCTGTTACCAATCTGGCTGCTGCATTTTGCACAAGCTGCAGTTTCTGAACCGTCTTCAAAGGCAGCCCCACTTAGAGTGCATTGCAGTAATCTAATTTGGAGGTTACCAGAGCGTGGACAACTGAAGCCAGGTTATCCCTGTCCAGATAGGGATGTAGTTGGGCCACCAACCGAAGTTGGTAGAAGGCACTCCGTGCCACCGAGGCTACCTGAGCCTCAAGTGACAGAGATGATTCTAGCAGAACCCCAAGCTACGAACCTGCTCCTTCAGGGGGAGCGCAACCCCAGGACAGGTTGGACAATGAACAGCAGCGTGTGTCTAAATGGTACATGAGGCACCCATATTATAAAGTGTGTGTATGTCTAGATATAGGGCCTCTTCCTAGAAGGTCGGTCATACAGGGCTCTGGGCCAGTGAAGGGTCAGGTGGAGATTGTTTAAAGAGCAGTTGAAGGAAAAGTCTTGGGATGAAAGGAAGTTGCCTCATCCTGAGTCAGACCACTGGCCACCTAGTTCAATAATGCACCAACATTTTGGAATTCCCTCCTCTTTAAATATTTGGGAGGGGCCATCTCTGTTCTTTTTGATTCCTTCCACTTTCAACAAGCCTTTTAAGTAGAGACCTTATCCCAGTCTGTGCCTGTGTTAGAATCGCTTCTTAAGATGCTTTGAACGTTTTTTAAATGCATTTTTAATGTGTTTTGTTTTAATATATTTTAAAGTCTTTTCTTTTTAAGATGTTTTAAAGTGCTTTTAGCGTTCTTAGGCTCCTTCTGGGAGGAAGAGCAGGATATAAATTTAATAAATAAATAAATAAAACCGCACTTGACTGGGAGTGGTTCTCTGGGCTTTCAGACAGGGACTCTTTTTCAGCCCTACCTGAAGATGCCAGCCGTTGGACCTGGGACCTTCTGCATGCAAACCAGATGCTCTGCCCCTGAGCTACACTCGTTCCCCCATTTTGGAGTTTTGTTCATTGTGTACATTTGTTTATTAATCGGTTCTATTAACTGTCCATGATTAAGATGAATACTGAGGGATATCGAGCGTTAGTCATACTTGGAGTGGATTGTAGCCAGCGAAGTCCTGGAGCCAGACACGATTTATTCTTCTACAGCACTGAATTGATTATGATCCATAATTAAAGTATTCTTCCCCCCCCCATTTTATTCCAGATGAGGGGTGGGACAGTATGAACGATGACGGACTATATGTGGTGTCACTGGAGAGAGAGAAGCATCAAGAGATGGACGAGAACTTCAAAAATCAAAATGGACTGAATACACAGGAAAAAAACCAAATGGAGAAGTGGAGGAATAAATCTTGGTTGGGCAACTTTCATGAAATCCCAACTCAGCAAGAAAAACAAAAGGGAAAGAAAAAGAATGTTTGCTCAACGTGTGGGAAAATCTTCAGCCGCAAATCACACTTCAATGTCCACATGAGAATCCACACAGGTCAGAAGCAGCATAAATGTTTGGATTGTGGAAAGAGCTTCAGGCAGAGAGCACACCTTACCTCCCATCAAAGAATTCACACAGGAGACAGGCCATATAAATGTCTACAGTGTGGGAAGAGCTTCAGGGAGCGTGCACACTTTACTGTGCATCAAAGAATTCACACTGGGGAAAAACCGTATCAGTGTTCAGAGTGTGGAAAGAAATTCAGTAGGAGCACAAACCTCGCTTCCCATTTAAGGAAACACACAGGAGAGAAACCATATAGATGCCTGGAATGTGGAAAGAGCTTCAGGCAGCTTGCATACCTTACTTCACATCAAAGAATCCACACAGGAGAGAAACCATATCGATGTTCAGTGTGTGGAAAGAGCTTCAATAGGAACACAAATCTCACTGCCCATCTAAGAAAACACACAGGAGAGAAACCATATAAATGCTTAGTATGTAATAGGAGCTTTTGTGATAAATCAGGCTTCAATATACATCAGTTAATTCATTCAAAGGATAAGCCCCATAAATGTTTGGTATGTGGTAGAAGTTTTATTCGACGTTCACAGCTTACTTCGCATGAAGGAATCCACACAGGGGAGAAACCATATAAATGCTTGGTGTGTGGCAAGAGCTTCCATCGGAGCTCCAATCTTACTTCCCACCAAAGAATCCATGCAGGAGAGAAGCCTTATAACTGCTCAGAATGTAGCAAGAGCTTTTATGATAAATCACGCCTTCTTATACACCAAAGAACTCACACAGATGAAAAGCCATATAAATGCCTGGAGTGTGGAAAGAACTTCAAGTGGCATACAAACCTTGCTTCTCATCAGAGAACACACACAGGAGAAAAGCCCTATAATTGCATGGAGTGCAACAAGAGCTTTTATGATAACTCCCACCTTCTTACACACCAAAGAATCCACACAGGAGAGAAACCCTATCACTGCTCGGAGTGTGGAAAGAGCTTCAGTCAGAGCTCAAGCCTTACTTCCCATCAAAGAGTCCACACAGAAGAGAAACCATATCATTGCATGGAGTGTGGAAAGAACTACACTCAGAGGAGAAACCTTATTAGACATCAAAAAATCCACTCGGGAGAAAAAACATATCAGTGCCTGGAATGTGAAAAGAGTTTTTACGATAGGTGTATGCTAAAGAGACATCAAAGAACTCACAGAGGGGAAGGGGAACCCCTAATGTCTTGGAGTATTGAAATAGCTTCCGATGGTGAACCAATTTTACTTCCCCTCAGAGGATTCAGCCAGGAAAACCAGTATTTAATTTGAGATTCACAAATTGCTCCTTACAGTCAATAGAGAATTCACATAGGAGAGATGCTTCCTCCTCTCTTCCTAGATAAATGCTTGGGGTATGGAACAGCTTCTGTCACTGTTAACTATATTAATGCATTATCATCATCATTATTTTCTGAGAAATTGAACATTAATGCAGCCCTTACCTGACGGACCTGGGTTGTAACAGCTATCCTTTCTAAAGTGAGAGCAGGGTCCATATTTCTTGACTTGGACTTGTAATCTCTCATAGCCTGCAGGGTACTTTTTGTCATCCCCTCCCCCAGCAGCAGGGAGATACAGGTAAGCAACCAGAGAAAGAAAGTGCCTTCCAATTGAGTCTTCCCCTTGTCTCTGCTCCCTTGCCTCCCCCCCACCTGCCCTCTTCGTATGAGACAACACTAGCATCTGAGCAGTTTCCAGAGGGAGCACAAAATCGTGCTAGAAAAGAATGATTTAACAAGTTTACACCTTGGACTGAGAAATGGAGTAGAAAATCTTTCCTCTTCCTCTTAGTTCATCTTTTCTGTGTTTGTATTTCTGCAGAAAAAGTTCTTATGGTATGCTAAGCAAGGGAATGAATCATCATGCTTTGCAGAGGCAGGAAGTTTGCATAGAAAAGGAGGTTACCATAAACACTGTATGGAGGGAGGTACAAGTTTCCTATGATGCTTACAGGGCAAACCTCTGTATGTCTACTGAGAATTCCTATTAAGTTTATTTGGGATGGTGTTCCTTTGGGCATTCTCTCTGGTTAAAAAGGAATTTAATAAACATGAACATAGAAAGAGACTGAAGGATCATCAGCTGTTCCAGTGTTAATGGATGGTCCATCTGGGTGACCTGGTGTTCCATTCTCAGAGCCTTGGGATCTTCTGGAGGGATTGTCGTTGCTTTCAAATGTGCTTTTCAGCTGCTAAAGTCCAGCTGCTCTTTGAAACACATTCAGCACATAATGACTACATTTATCTGCACCTGATACATTTCTGTTAAATCCACTTATTATGAATTAGTCCATTTATTCATCAGTCTATAGGAGAGATGGGACTACATTGGCTGTGCTGGAAGATCAGCTCCATCAGGCTCCCACGTCTGTCATCCACAGCACATATTCCATCAGGCTTTGAGAAAGGGAGAGTGATGGGGACTACAGGTCATCTCCACTGCTCTGCTGAAAAATCTTTGGTTCCTCTCTGAATGTTTCTATTACTGCTGTTCATTACTAGCTCTCTGGTAAATTGGTGCCTGAGCTTGCTTCTTTCGTCCTCCCTCCCAGTTCCTTTTATGTTGTGTCTCTCAGATTGTGAGCTGAGTGCAGGAACTCTTTTGTCATTGATATGTCAGCTGGGGAGCTTTTTTTCACCTGAAGAGCAGTATAAAAATGCCAGTAATGAAGAAGTGGGCATGCAGATACATTTGGATCAACCTCTCTTTTTATTTATTTTTTGGATACAATAAAATTGTACAAATCATAGCCCTGTGAAGTCCCTGGATTTTTTTTTCTTTGTTAAGCATTGTTAACATTTTAGATTACATTGCCCATTTCTGCCAGTAAAGGACTGTTGGTTAAATAAATGCCATAATCTCTAAGTGTAGATAGGAAACAGTGATAGTTTTACACACACACACACAGGAGTATCCAAGTCTTGCAGCCCCAACCCTCCTCCACTAGGCACCACGTTTAATGTCTATTTATTTCTTATTGCAGACCTTCTGTTACCAACAGGCCTTTTAACTGAAGATTTTTACCTGCATTGGATTGGAAATTGCATTTGTATCTGCTTTAATGGTTGTTTTTATTGTGAAACCACTTTGGGGTGTTTTGTGATGGAACTGGAAAACCTGTGTCTCCCAAACTTTTGCTGGACTGCAGTTGCTGTCATCCCTGATCATTGGTCATGCTGGGTAGAGTTGATGGGAGTTGTAGTTCACCAGTATCTAGAAGGACTTAGGTTCCTTATCCCTGTTTGATGGGATGTTATTCATAAATGAAATAAATGTCCACTTCATCCTGCCCATTCCCATCTGTGGCTGTGGCTGTGGCTGTGGCTGTGGCTGTGACGTCCTTCCCTGGTTCTCCCTGTCAGGTTCCTACCTGCTTGTGGCTACTGCCTTTCACTAGGCACCACTAGGGACACCACCAGTCAGAACCGTCCTTTATATGGTTTCTCACTCCACTCTAGCACAGATCTCACTAGATCCCACTGCTAGGCAGCACCACCAGTCACTTCCTGTAACCAATACTCACAGAGACTTTGCCTCAGTCTCTCTATAGCTTGTTACTTTGTGACTGTGTGCCTAAAAGACAGGAGACAGGTAGAGGGGGGTTCGGGGCACAGATCATGGAAGGAGAGCGGAGGGGCGGCTGAGGGCCCCCCTGTAGCTCCAGGGGCCCTTCGGCCAGTGCCCCACCTGGCCACCCTTTTGAACCGGTGCTGTAGGGAGCATGTCCAACAGTTACTCACATTATAGATGGAAGCAATTCTGCAAAATGTTCCCTCTAACTAGTATTGGGGATATCTCTATGTTTGTTTACCATGATGGAACTTCCTTAAAGGGTGGGGTTATTTACTTCTTCCTCCTCCTTTGTTCGGGATATTGATCCTTTTTGCACATTCTCCATTAACCTCTAGCAGAGGGAACAGGCAGACGTTCCTTCCAGGAGCATCCTCACCAATAACTGAAAATGGACTGAGACTACAGATTATTTTCTATCTAAGCTAGAGCCTATGTTTTCTTAAACATATGAAGGTCATGAGCAAATACCCTTTATTCTTTTTACCTAAGAAAATTGTCTCTGTGACTTATTTGATTAACTAGTGTGCATGGGAGGAAGGTATGGGACTGGATCGTATTAAGAGTGCTATTCCGTGCGTTGTGGACACAGTGAGCGAGCCAGAGGCAGCCAGTAGTGCTCTGGTGGTGAGGGATCGGTTCCAGCTTCTTCCTTCTGATGAAGTGGAGAAGGTGCTTTCAACCTTAAAGCTAACCACTTGCTTACTCGACCCTTGCCCGTCGTGGCTCATTATGAGCTGCAAGGATAGACTGGGCGAGGGGATCAAGGCGGTGGGAAATATGTCCCTGGAAGAGGGAGTTATGCCATCAGCCCTCAAGGAGGCAGTAATAAAACCAATTCTAAAGAAGCCCTCCTTGGATCCCCAAGATCTGAACAAGTTTCACCCAGTCTCAAATTTGCCGTTCTTGGGCAAGGCGGTTGAGCGGGTGGTGGAGAAGCAGTTGCAAGCGCATTTGGAGGAAGCGGATTATCTGGATCCATTTCAATCAGGCTTCAGGCCTGGACATGGGACTGAAACGGCCTTGGTTGCCTTGGTAGGTGATATGAGGAGGGTGCTGGATAGGGGCGAATGCACCATCCTTGTCCTCCTTGATCTCTCAGCGCCTTTTGATAGCGTTAACCACGGTATCCTTTTGGACCGCCTGGAGAGGTTAGGCATAGGGGGCACTGTATTGCAGTGGTTCTGTTCCTTCCTCTCTGGTAGGTACCAGAGAGTGGCATTGGGGGATGAGGTTTCGGATGCTTGGCCGCTCATCTGTGGGGTGCCACAGGGCTCCATCCTGTCCCCGATGCTGTTCAACATTTATATAAAGCCGCTGGGGGCTATCATCAGGAGATTTGGGCTGCAGTGTCACCAGTATGCAGATGACATGCAGCTCTATCTCTCATTTAAATCTTCACCGAGGTTGGCTGTAGAAACCCTATCCAAGTGCCTGGAGTCGGTGAGTACCTGGATGGAAAGGAATAAGCTGAAGCTGAACCCTGACAAAACCAAGGTACTGCTCATGGGAGACAACGGAAGGCTGGGGGATGTAGACCTGGTGCTCAATGGGGTACAATTGCCCCTGAAATACCAGGTCCGCAGCCTGGGGGTCATTCTTGACTCCCAGCTGTGCATGAAGGGTCAGGTCTCGGCTGTGAGCTGGGCAGCGCTGTGTCAACTCCATTTGATATGGAGGCTGCGCCCCTACCTTCCCAACCATCTGCTCCCATCGGTGGTACATGCCCTGGTCTCCTCTCACCTAGACTACTGTAATGCGCTCTATGTGGGCTTTTGGGGCGGGCTAGATTTTATTATCTTTGTGTCCAGATTTTTAATGTTTATTGTATCTGTATGCTTATTTTGTACATCGTCCAGAGTGGCTGGATAGCCAGCCAGATGGGCGACTAAGAAATTCAATAAATAAATAAAATTGTCCGGATGCTGCAACTGGTACAGAATGCGACAGCTCTCCTGATTAAAGGCAGCCGCCGGCAAGATGACATCACTCCAGTGCTGAAGGAGTTGCACTGGTTACCAGTTGTTTTCTGGGCCCAATTCAAGGTGTTGGTTCTGACCTTTAAAACCCTACACAGTTTCAGCCCAGTCTATCTGAAGGAGTGCCTCCGACATCATCAGCGATGCCGCTCAACAAGATCAGCCTCAAAAGGCCTTCTCTCTATCCCACCAGTTAAAACAGCTAGACTGGTGAGGACTAGGGAGAGGGCTTTTTCAGTTGTGGCCCCCACTCTGTGGAATTCCCTCCGAAATGATCTCTGCCATGCCCCCTCTATGATGAGCTTCCGCCAGGCCTTGAAGACCTGGCTCTTCACGCAGGCTTTTGGGGTGGGTTAGGTTTTATTATTATTGTTTGAGACTTTTAATGTTTTAATGTATTGACATGTTTTTATTGTGTACGTCGCCCAGAGTGGCTGAACAACCAGCCAGATGGGCGACTAACAAATTTAATAAATAAATAAATAAACAAACAAACAAACAAATAAATAAATAAAAGTGTATTATAGCCTGGAATGGGTATCGGAACTTGGTTTGTGTGGAGGTTTTATATTTTATTTCATGCATCCCATGTAGTCATGTGGGACTGGTGAATTTCGGAGGTCTGGCTTATTGGGAATCACTGTTCCAGGCTGTTTTACATCAAAGCGTATTACAGCCTGGAACGGGTATCAGAACATGGTTTGCATGGAAGTTTTGCGTCTTATTGCATGACTCCCATGTAGTCATGTGGGACTGGTGAATTTCGGAGGTCTGGCTCATTGGGAAGTCACTGTTCTGGGGTGTTTCATTTTGTTCTAGAGGGCATTTTGGCTGTTAAAGGGTTAATAAAATCCTATTGGAATGGTTTTTGTTCCTAAATGTTGTTCTCAAGTGTCTCTAACACATCCCAGTGTTTTTGGCATCCAATTCTTTTATAAAGGGCCCATTCCGGCCTGTTCCGTTCCGTTCTGGCCTGTTTAGTTCCGTTCCGGCTTTTACACCGTCTCCCTCCCTCTGAGGCAGAGAGGCAGTGACTGTCCCAAGGTCACCCAGTGGGCTTCACGGCTGGGTGGAGATTTGAACCCTGGTCTCCCAGGTAGGAGATTTTTCTTGGCCTGGATTCTGGAATGGGGAGGAAGGCAGACAAAGCGTCACTAGGAGGACTAGTAGCCCTTGGCTCCAAAGTGGTGAGATGAGGGAGGACCATAACATGGCATTAAGTGCGGACTGGGGTGGGGAAGAGAGAGAGAGAAACCAGACCTCAGTGTGGGAGGGGCAACTGGAAATACGAAATGCTCTTTACTTGGATCAGGATTTGTGTTACCTGCAGTAAAAATACATAATGTGACAGAGAGAGAGAGAGAGTGCTCCTTCCTCCACAGCCGGGACAAGACACAGAGGGATTATAGATCTCTCTCTCTTCAGTCATTTCCCCCACAATATGTCCGTAGTTTGCATCCACTCCCATTTTGTGTTGGAAGTGGGGCAAGAGCAACCCCTGTTTTGTTCTTTTGTTTGAGCTCCAGAAGGGAGATAGAGCGAGGGTCCTCCAGATGGATAGGCTTGTTTACCTTTACCTGGGATGCTCTGACTGACTTCCTTCCCTCGTTAGACTGATAGGTATGCCTTTCTATCTACTATGTTTTTCTATAAATAATGTAGCTTAAAGTCTTCCGTGATCTCAATGCAGGGTAAAAGCCTACAATGCTACTTGGGTAAACGCACACACTGGCACACACACATCTCAGACCGTTGACATTCTTTGCTAATATTTATCCAAATTTACACATTTTAAAAAGTTCTCTGTCTCTGCAAGTTCTGGTTCCATTATTATATTAGCCAAGAGGTAGCGCTTTAGACAATCCACTAGCGAGGGCAAATGAATTTCATCATTTATTTTGTCATCAGACCTCCTCCCTCCCTCCCTCCCTCCTGGATTTTGGCCCTGGCATGTCCCTGTTAAGAGGGAGTGTTTAGGGGGCTCAGAAGGTCCCGCATCCCTCTCCTGGGGACCTCATCCTTGGGGCAGGCTCCTCCCTTGGGGCAACCCCAGCTGCCCTCCTTCCAAGCCAATTCTCCCTCTTTCTCTCCCCCCATCCCATATCACTCCCTCAGTGGTGGAGCTGGACTTCTATTTATCTCCAAAAACAAACAGTCTTCCCAAGGAGCTCTGGGAGGGGAAGAGGGGTCCGTCTCTTAATAACCAGCACCCCTCAGAAACTATGGCTCCAAGGATTCTCAGGGAAAACAGGAATGTTGTTGAAAGGGGCGTGATCCGGGTTGAAATGTGTAGCGCAGGCTGCTTCAGAAAGTGGTGGTCTCCCCTTCCTGTAGAGGCTTTTAAGCAGAGGCTGGATACTCCCCCCACCCACCCCCAGGGACAGATTCACTACCCCAACTCAGGAGGAATAAAAGGGACCCTCCTCCTCTGACCTTCAGAGCAGTCTGGGGGCCATATTAGTCCATTGCAACAACAGGGATTCCTGTGGCCCTTGAAAGCAGGGCCAGGGAAACATTTTTTCAGCAAGGGCTGTATTCCCTTCCGGGCAGCCATTTGGGGCTACATGACTCTAGTGGGCAGAGGAGCAAGTGCAAATTTAAGGTTTGCCTCCTAGCAAAAGCTCTCAAGGAGGGGGCAAAGTAAGGCCAGTAATGGGAAGAGAGTTCCAAGGGCCAGACAGAAAGGTCTGGAGGGCCAAATTTGACCCCCCCCCGTGCCAGATGTTCCCCATCCCTGGGTTGAAGGCTAACATCACAGCAGGAAAAATGGCAAATTCAATTCAATATAAACAAGAGTAAAATTATGCATATTGGAGCAAAAAATTTGAATTTCACATATACGCTCATGGGGTCTGAACTGGCAGTGACCGACCAGGAGAGAGACCTCGGGGTTGTAATGGACAGCACGATGAAAATGTCAACCCAGTGTGCGGCAGCTGTGAAAAAGGCAAATTCCTTGCTAGCGATAATTAGGAAAGGTATTGAAAAGACAACAGCCAATATCATAATGCCGTTGTATAAATCTATGGTGTGGCCGCTTTTGGAATACTGTGTACAGTTCTGGTCGCCTCATCTCAAAAAGGATATTATAGAGTTGGAAAAGGTTCAGAGGAGGGCAACCAGAATGATCAAGGGGATGGAGCTACTCTCTTACGAGGAAAGGTTGCAGCATTTGGGGCTTTTTAGTTTAGAGAAAAGGCGGGTCACAGGAGACATGATAAAAGTGTATAAAATTATGCATGGCATTGAGACAGTGGATAGAGAAAAGTTTTTCTCCCTCTCTCATAATACTAGAACTCGTGGACATTCAAAGAAGCTGAATGTTGGAAGATTCAGGACAGAGAATTGGAAATACTTCTTTACTCAGCGCATAGTTAAACTATGGAATTTGCTCCCACAAGATGCAGTAATGGCCACCAGCTTGGATGGCTTTAAAAGAAGATTAGACAAATTCATGGAGGACAGGGCTATCAATGGCTACTAGCCATGATGGCTGTGCTCTGCCACCCTAGTCAGTTGCTGGAAGCCTCAGGAGGGGAGAGTGTTCTTGCACTCGGGTCCTGCTTGCGGGCTTCCCCAGGAACCTGGCTGGCCACTGTGAGAACAGGATGCTGGACTCGATGGGCCACTGGCCTGATCCAGCAGTCCTGATCCATCCAGTCCTTACAGCATGACTACCTTCTCTGTTGTTCCCGACTGGGGGATTCAAAGCGCACAATATGTAGAAGAGATGTGCAAAACAGGCTAACCTAAGCTGTTCCCTCAAAGCCCCTTTTTAAAAACGTGCATGGCATTTTTATTGTTATTATGGAGAAGGGTCACCGGCCAGAAAGGGGCTTCCCGCCTCCCCTCCCTCTCCGCGTGAAGCAGCCGAGGAGCTTCAGCCACTTTGCTCTTGAAGGGTTAACAAACGACAAGAGAGCTGAAGGAAAGAGCGCAAAGGAGGGACTTCCTTTTCCTGCCCCGCCTCTCTGCGAGAAATACAGGCTGGAAGCGCCGGAGGAGCCCCTCTTCGTGCTCAGCGATGATGGCGAGTGGGGTTGCGCGGGGGGAGCCTCGAAAGGAAGGTATGCAATGGGGCCGGAGGGGAGGATGGAAGGGGCGAGGACCCCCTTAAGCGCCCCCTCCCCGCAGACCCTCCCGATCGGAGGCTGCAGCTCTGCCCCGTCCTCTCTGCCTCTCCCCTGAGCTGGGCTGGCTGAGTTGGGGCCGGATCGAAGCATCCCTCGGGAACGTCACGCGGCTGAAGTTGGTTCCCAGTTCCTTATTTGCTCGAAAGCTCAAAACACTAAAAAAGAAGAAAAGTTGACAGCTACAGCAACTTCAAGCCAAAGTTAACAGGTCTGAACCCCAAAATATATGTTGGGGTGCCCAGTATGATATGTCGCTGTGATTGGGGGACTCTCCCCGTCCAGAATAACAATATATTTATGCAATCAGAATCACCAGGCTTCTGATATTATCATAAATACATAATGATGTCATAAAATCATAAAAAATAAGTAACTGGGGTGCCCACCCCAAATCTGCTCTGGACCAGGACAAATCATACCTCCCAGGAAAGGGGAGGGTGTCTTCTCTAACATACCAGTGTATATAAAAAAATAAGGAACTGGGTGTCCACAAGAAAAACCATTCCAGGCAGGATGCAGTGGCATCTCCCAGAGGACACTATCCACTTTGCTCAAGTGATTGATTTTTCATAGCCCACAGCAGATTTTGGAGTGGTCACCACAAATTACATATTTCCCCCTATTTCCTCTTCATTATTTTAGCTGGGAACGACTTGCATCTCATAGAATACACCCTCCCTTTTCCTGGGGTGTATGATTTGTCAAATGTCCACACAGCCATGAAGCTCCCTGGGTGACCTTGGGCCAGTCGCTGCCTTTCAGCCTCAGAGGAAGGCAATGGGAAACCACCTCTGAATACCATTTACCATGAAAACCCTATTCATGGGGTCGCCATAAGTCGGAATCGACTTCAAGGCAGTCCATTTGCATTTCATTAGAACTATAAGTGGGCAGTTTTATTTCCCAGCTGTGGGTAATCAGAGGCCCACCCTAACACCACCTTACCAGTAGAAGCCAGGCTCCATCAAGGTCGTAAAGTCTGGGAAGTTTTAGGGAGGATGTTTCATTTGGCCAGTGATTGATGGGCCCTTTTTTCATGAAGAAATTTCCCAATTCGTTAATTGGATCCGGCCTGTTGCTGGGGAGTTTGCCATAAATATGGCGCTCAAACCTTAGCTTTCGTTCCTCTCCTGGGTCCCATCATGCCTCTCTGACGTTGCCTGCTGAGGTTCCATTTTGCATCAACTCTCCTGCCTGTTCCTCTCTCTGCAACTGTCTACCTGGGTGTCAGTATAGACTAGGCTAGATAGCTTTCTTCTTTTCTGTTGTGACTGAACTCCCTATGTTTTACCTTGCCCCTTTTGGGTGCTGATATTAAGGAACTATTTTGCTGCTGTAACTGCGCACCTTTTTTATTCTTTAATACAGTTATTTCTATTTACCAGTGTGTGTTCATTCAGGAGAGGGTTGGGTCTGAACTGGTACCTTAGCCACTGACCACAACTGCTGTGTGAATTGGGTATTTTGCCTAAAGGCCCCCCTCCATCACACAAAGTATGATAACCTCAGTTTCATCATTTTAGCTTCTAGTGATAGTTCTGGGTTTAATTTGTTCTATCACCCGGTTATTTGTCTTTTTCACTATCCGTGGATCCCGCAAAGCTATCCTCCAGCACCACATTTCAAATGAGTTGATTTTACTTTTCACTGTCCAACTTTCACATCCATACGTAGAGATAGAGAATACCATGGTGTGAAAGATCTTAACTTTGGTATTCTGTGATACATCTTTGCATTTGAGGATCTTTTCTCAAAGCTACACTCCCCAGTTCAAGACTTCTTCTGATTATTATCTCTAGTTTGGTTAATGATTGTGCCAAGGTATTGATAATCCTTGACAAGTTTAGTGTCCTCGTTACCAACTTTGAAGTTAAATAAATCTTATATTGTCATTACTTTAGTCTTCTTGACGTTCATCTGTAGTCCTGCTTTTGTGCTTTCCTCTTTAACTTTCATCAGCATTCGTTTCAAATCATTGCTGGTTTCTGCTAGTAGTATGGTATCGTCTGTATATTTTCAATTATTGATATTTCTCCCTCCAATTTTCACACCTCCTTCATCTTGGTCCAAGGCCCACTTTCCGCATAAATTCTGCATATAGATTAAAGAAATATGGTGATAAAATACACTCCTGTCTCACACCCTTTCCGACGAGGAACCAATTGGTTCCTCCATATTCTGTCCTTGCAATAGCCTCTCGTTCAGAGTATAGGTTGTGCATGAGGACAATTGGATGCTGTGGCTGTTGACCATTGAACCGCACTGTCACTGAGTCTGTTTTCCATCAAGTCTGCAAAACTGTAACTAGGGGGAGTTATGTCTTTGCCCAGTCTGGGAACGGACTGCCAAGGCTGTTGCTATGGTAACCATCGCGATAGACTGGGAAAAGTTCTAGCAGCTCTCTGTGTTAAGCTGTGTCTTCTGCATCATGCCTCTGAACTGAGAGGCTGTCTTAACTTTGCTTTTGGAGAGAGAAGAAGGGGGGTTGAAACTCTACATGTATTTACTCTTAAGCCTTTGGCCATAATGTCTTAATAAAGACTCTTAACATGATCTAATGCTCTGAAGAAGTTTCTTGCTCAACTTAACTCCAACGTAATGTGTGCTGTTTCACGCAACAACGCACACACGTCAACAGTGGCACCCCCATTTGTTTTAAAACATTCCATCGTTTTTCATAATCTACACAGTCAAAGCCTTTGCTATAGTCTATAAAGCACAGTGTGATTACCTTCTGAAATTCCTTGCTCCGTTCCATTATCCAGCGTATGTTTGCAATACGATCTGTGGTACCTCTTCCCTTTCTAAAACCAGCTTGGACATCTGGCACTTCTCGCTCCATACATGATGAGAGCCTTTGTTATAGAATCTTGAGCATTACTTTACTTGGGATATTAAGGCAATCATTCGATAACTACTGCATTCTCTGGGATCCCCTTTCTTTGCAGTTGGGATGTATATTGAACGCTTCCAGTCTGTGGACTATTTTTTTCCCCATATTTGTTGACAAAGTTTTGTCAAACTTTGGACAGATTCAGTCTCAGTAGCTTGTAGGAACTCTATTGGTATGCCATCTATTCCTGGTGATTTCTTTCTTCTAAGTATTTTAAGAGCAGCGTTCACCTCACATTCTAAAATTTCTGGTTTTCATCATAGGGTTCCTCCATGAATGAATCTGTCATCCTTGCATCTCTTTTACAGTGTTCTTCATTGTATTGCTTCCTTTTATTTTATCTCAGTCAGTCAGTGTGTTCCCCTGTTGCGTATTCAACATCCCTACTTTTGGTCTAAATTTCCCTTTAATTTCTTCCTGACGGCTGCATAAGATCTCTCAATTTGCTCTTCTTCTGTGTTTGCTCTTGGAGCCTAGACTTAGGTGATGGTTATGTTGATAGGTTTCCCATTAAATCTCCCTGATATCACTCACTCAGACTTTGCATTATAGCTCCTAATGGCTTCTCCTACGTCACTTCCCACTATTAAAGCAACCCGGTTTCTTTTTAATTTATCATTTCCTGCTTAAAATATTTTTTACTTGTCTGAAAATGTCCCATTCCCATCCATTTTATTTCATTCCACTTCACTTTATTTCACAACCAATTATTGTAATGTTGATGCGTTCAATTTCTTGCTTGATAATTTCTAACTTTCCCTGGTTCATGCTTCTTACATTCCATGTTCCTATTATGTACATCGTGCAACTCTGGATACTCCTTTCACATCTGTGCGCATCAGCCTCTGGGCTTCCTTTTGGCTTTGACCCAGCTGCATCATTAGTCACAGCACTACTCGTACTTGTCCGTTGTTCTTCCCCAGTAGCTTGCAGAGTGCCAGCTGTCCTGGGTGTCTCATCTTCCAGCACTATCTCATGTTGCATGCAACAGAGGACTAACATTTTGGCTGGGAGGGAGGGGACGTGAGCTGCCCTCTGGGCAGTGCAAAGGGCCATTTCCCTTTTTGACAGGATCCATTCTAGGTTTGTAAATTCCAGCAGTGCATAAGTACTGGGCTGTCCACCTTAAATGGAGGGACAAGAGAGCAGATTTTTGCTACAATTGTCTCTCTCTGCATCTCTTTTCACAACCTGTTACCAAGCACCTATTGCTAAACTAACTCCATACAAGGCCTCAAGCTTTGGCATTTAAACTCTGATATCAATAGAGGTCCCAGAAATACATTTTCAAAGTACAAATCATAATATATTCACAGGATTTCTTCACAGCGTTTTCTCACCTTTCCTTGTCATTCCATCAGGATACATCTGGGGGGCCAAGGCTGAGGGAGAACCATCTGAAGTATCACTGGAAAATGCTGAGGAGCAGGTGCAGAAGCAGAAACTGAAGAGTCAAGATGGAGCAAAGAGACAAGAGGGGAGACAAACTCACACAGGAGACAAATCTTATAAATGCTTGGAGTGTGGAAAGAGCTTCAGTCGGAGTAGCCACCTTACTTCGCATCAAAGAACTCACACAGGGGAGAAACCTTATCAATGCTTGGAGTGTGGAAAGAGCTTTAGTCAGAGTAGCTCCCTTACTTTGCATGAAAGAACTCACACAGGAGACAAACCTTATCAATGCTTGGAGTGTGGAAAGAGCTTTAGTCAGAGTAGCTCCCTTACTTCGCATCAAAGAACTCACACAGGGGAGAAACCTTATCAATGCTTTGAGTGTGGAAATACCTTCAGTCGGAGTAGCAACCTTACTTTGCATCGCAGAACTCATACAGGGGAGAAATCTTATGAATGCTTGGAGTGTGGAAAGAGCTTTAGTCAGAGTAGCACCCTTATTTCGCATCAAAGAACTCACTCAGGAGACAAACCTTATAAATGTTTGGAGTGTGGAAAGAGCTTCAGTCAGAGTAGCACCCTTATTTCGCATCAAAGAACTCACTCAGGAGACAAACCTTATAAATGCTTGGAGTGTGGAAAGAGCTTCAGTCAGAGTAGCACCCTTATTTCGCATCAAAGAACTCACTCAGGAGACAAACCTTATAAATGCTTGGAGTGTGGAAAGAGCTTCAGTCAGAGTAGCACCCTTATTTCGCATCAAAGAATTCACTCAGGAGACAAACCTTATAAATGTTTGGAGTGTGGAAAGAGCTTCAGGTGGCATAGCCACCTTTCTTTGCATCACAGAACTCATACAGGGGAGAGACATTATAAATGCTTGGAGTGTGGAAAGAGCTACAGGTGGAGTACCAACCTTTCTTTGCATCAAAGAACTCATATGGGGGAGAAACCTTATAAATGATGGCGCAAGTCCCTCTGTCCGTTGCGAGTAAACCATCCAGTGCTCTTTTGGAGAACCGTTTTCCTTTTTTGGGTTTGGGTTGCGGATAGGGTCTTTATAGCCTTAGAGGCCACAGGAAGAGCTTTTTGATCTCATTTGCAAGACTTTCCACTACAGATTGAAGCCTCAATACTCCAGAACCTAGAGCGGCCGTGCCAACCAAGGGCAGGAAAGACCACCCTATTACTGAGCCTATCATTAAAGGTCTGCAGTTTTCTGTGTCTCATTGTGCACAAAGGGGAGCAGATTTTGATTTCTCTCTTTTTTCTCTGATTGGTGAGCCTGACTTATTCCTGATTCTTCCAACTGGGAGTACCTGAGTGACTCTGACAGCTGGTATAATGCAGGCAACATAGCAGGAGCCAATCCAATATTTTGGTAATACTTTATAGGCTTCATGTCCAGAACAATAATGTTCTAATAGAGCTTCCCATGGGCCTTTGTGGAAGGGGGAAGACCATGTTTTCCATGGTTGAAATTACTACCTTTGGTAGTAGGGGCTCGTTATTCCCCGCCAAGGGACACCACCACCTGGATCATGAGGGTTGGTATTCCCGTTCCGAAAACACGCTCCCCAGTTGTTCAGGTATGTACAGTCCCATGCCTGATGACCACCAGAATTGGTAAAGGCAGAACAATGCATCGTGTTATCAATAGAATAGTTACAGGAAGCATGAAAATCATGATAATGTCGGCAGAAAGTGGGATTCTGGGTGTGGTTTTTTCTCCAGTCCCCTTCAAGGGTGAAATGATGTTTGCATTTACTTGCACCAATCTCTATGCCTTTCTTTCCTTTGGTCTGGTTTCCCAAAAGACAGAACTCATCCAATTTTGGCAGGACATACTAAACCCCATGTTGTTGGGCCATAGATGCTATGTCCCAGGTAGAATTTGCGCTTTACCATTTCCATTCCAAAGGCATAAAATTGGAATTGCTTTTTAATATGTTGTTAAACCTTTTGAAAAATGTTTTTAATCTTAGATTTTTTTCAAAGCTTTTTTAAGAAACATTTTTAAAGATGTTTTGCTTTAGTGTATTTTAGGGTCTGTTTTATGATGTTTTAGAGTTTTTGGTGCTTTTGTTTGCTGCCCTGGGCTCCTGCTGGGAGGAAGGGTGGGATATAAATCAAATAAATGAATATTTAAATAAAAATGGGGTCCCGTCAGTGATGTTCTCTTCAGTCAAAGGGATTGGTACAAGGGGAATGCCTCCCTCCCCATGGACAGTGAGTAGGGAGCCAGGACACGTGCCCTCCCACATCCCCCACCTACCTGTCTCCTGTCTTTTACCATTGCCCTTAACGAAGATGGCGGCCATGGTGGGGAAAACCACGGCCGCCATCTTTGTTAAGGGCAATGGTAAAAGATAGGAGACTGGTAGGGAGGTTGGGGGCACAGATCGTGGAAGGAGAGCAGAGGGGCAGCTGAGGGCCCCACTGTAACTCCAGGGGCCCTTGGGTCAGTGCCTCACCTGGCCGCCCTTTAGAACTAGCCCTGTAGGGAGCATGTCCAACAGTTACTCACATTATAGATGGAAGCAATTCTGCGATGTTCCCTCCAACTAGTATTGGGGATAACTCTATTTTTCCTTACCATGATGGAACTTCCTTAAAGGGTGGGGTTATTTACTTCTTCCTCCTCCTTTGTTCGGGGATATTGATGCCTTTTGCATATTCTCTATAAACCTTTAGCAGAGGGAACAGGCAGATGTTCCTTCCAGGAGCATCCTCAATAATGACTGAAAATGGACTGAGACTACAGATTATTTTCTATCTAAGCTAGAGCCTATGTTTTCTTAAACATATGAAGGTCATGAGTAAATACCCTTTATTCTTTTTACCTAAGAAAATTGTCTCTGTGACTTATTTGATTAACTAGTGTGCATGGGAGGAAGGTATGGGACTGGATCGTATTAAGAGTGCTATTCCGTGCGTTGTGGACACAGTGAGCGAGCCAGAGGCGGCCAGTGGTGCACTGGTGGTGTGGGATCAGTTCCAGCTTCTTCCTTCTGATGAAGTGGACAAGGTGCTTTCAACCTTAAAGCCAACCACTTGCTTACTCGACCCTTGCGCATCGTGGCTCATTATGAGCTGCAAGGATAGACTGGGCAAGGGGATAAGGCGGTGGTAAATACGTCCCTGGAAGAGGGAGTAATGCCATCAGCGCTCAAGGAGGCAGTAATAAAACCAATTCTAAAGAAGCCCTCCTTGGATCCCCAAGATCTGAACAACTTTCGCCCAGTCTCAAATTTGCCGTTCTTAGGCAAGGCGGTTGAGCGGGTGGTGGCAAAGCAGTTGCAAGCGCACTTGGAGGAAGCGGATTATCTGGATCCATTTCAATCGGGCTTCAGGCCTGGACATGGGACTGAAACGGCCTTGGTCGCCTTGGTAGATGATATGAGGAGGGCGTGGGATAGGGGCGAATGCACCTTCCTTGTCCTCCTTGATCTCTCAGCGGCTTTTGATACCGTTGACCACGTTATCCTCCTGGACCGCCTGAAGAGGTTAGGCATGGGGGGCACTGTATTGCAGTGGTTCCATTCCTTCCTCTCTGGTCGGTACCAAAGAGTGGCATTGGAGGATGAGGTTTTCGATCCTTGGCTTCTCACTTGTGGGGTGCCGCAGGGTTCCATCCTCTCCCCGATGCTGTTCAACATCTATATAGAGCCGCTGGGGGCAATCATCAGGAGATTTGGGCTGCAATGTCATCAGTATGCGGATGACACGCAGCTCTATCTCTCATTTAAATCTTCACTGAGGTTGGCTGTAGGAACCCTGTCCAAGTGCCTGGAGTCGGTGAGTGGCTGGATGGGAAGGAATAAGCTGAAGCTGAACCCTGACAAAACTGAGGTACTGTTTGTGGGAGACAAGGGAAGGCTGGGGGATGTTGACCTGGTGCTCAATGGGGTACAATTGCCCCTGAAAGACCAGGTCCACAGCCTGGGGGTCATTCTTGACTCCCAGCTGTCCATGGAGGCCCAAGTCTTGGCTGTGAGCCAGGCGGCACTGTATCAACTCCATCTGATATGGAGGCTGCGCCCTTACCTTCCCAACCATCTGCTCCCACCGGTGCTACATGCCCTGGTCACCTCTCGCCTAGACTACTGTAATGCGCTCTACATGGGGTTACCCTTGAAAACGGTCTTGAAGCTGCAACTGGTACAGAATGCGGCGGCTCGTCTGATTAAAGGTTTCCACCGGCAAGATCACATCACTCCTGTGCTGAAGGAATTGCACTGGCTACCGGTTGCTTTCCGGGCCCAATTCAAGGTGTTGGTTTTGACCTTTAAAACCCTGTACGGTTTTAGCCCAGTCTATCTGAAGGAGCACCTCCAGCATTGTCAGGGATGCCGCTCAACAAGATCAGCCTCAGAAGACCTTCTCTCGATCCTACCAATTAAAACAGCTAAACTGGTGAGGACTAGAGAAAGGGCCTTTTCAATAGTGGCCCCCACCCTGTGGAATTCTCTCCCAAATGATATCTGCCATGCCTCTTCTATGATGAGCTTCCGCCGGGCCCTGAAGACCTGGCTCTTCAGGCAGGCTTTTGGGATGGGTTAGGTTTTTATTGTTAGGTTTTTAAATTTTAACATTTAATGTATTGTTTTTATCTTGTACGTCGCCCAGAGTGGCTGGACAACCAGCCAGATGGTCGAGTAATAAATTTAATAAATAAATAAAATAAATGCTTGGAGTGTGGAAAGAGCTTCAGGTGGAGTAGCCACCTTTCTTTGCATCACAGAACTCATACAGGGGAGAAATCTTGTAAATGCTTGAAGTGTGGAAAGAGCTTCAGTCACAGTAGCACCCTTACTTCGCATCAAAGAACTCACACAGGAGACAAACCTTATCAATGCTTGGAGTAGAAGGGACCTAGTGTCATCGATTATATCATTGGAATGCCTACCATCATCCCCTTCATCCAAAGAATGACCTTAGAGGACAGGATAGAAAGTGATCACTTCCCGTTAAAACTTCAACTTTATACGCAAAACTTCCGCTCCACCGTAAAAGCAGACCTCCATATGCCTGGACATCTACAGGGGATTAGACGTCTTAAATGGTCCCAGGAAATAGGTACTAATTTGGATCAGATGTTGCAGTCGGATAAATTTCTCCATCTCCGTTCTATGGCAGCCGAATCCCCCAGGCACATTTTCCAGATCTACCAGGACATAATCAGTGAAATCAGACCTATTGTCACCTCAAATTTAGTTAGTAAAACTCCATGTAGACCCCGATCTTGGTATGATTGTGAATGCAGAGCCAAGAAAAGGGAACTTCGCCATCTATCTAGAGTGCCAGCCTGTACTGGCTCCATATCTCTTTTCCAATGTTGTCGGAGAGAATATAAATCTCTAATTGGGGGGGGGAAGGGCCTTTCATGCCGACAACTGGAAAGCCCTGGCCCTTGCACTGAGTGAAAGGAATGAGCCTAAATTTTGGGATTTGATTCAAGCTGGACTTACATGTTTCAATTACTGGGTAGCTCTACCAATTCCGTCTGAAACATGGGTTTCTCACTTTTCCAGCATCTTTGGAGGCAATATAAGTTCTCTGTAGCTCCAGGGAATATCTCCACCCTGCCATCTTGGCCACCTGTCACCAACTCCGAAATTTTGGATTTAATTTCCCAGCTCCACCCTGGCAAGGCCCCAGGTGAGGATATGATTCCCCCTGAGGTATTCTTATCAGACACCAACTGGTGGGCACCAGTATTGGCATCTTTATTTACCTATATTAATGTGACTGGTGTTATTCCCTCAGGTTGGCGCTCCAGCTTAGTTGTTCCTATATTCAAGAAGGGAGAGGCCTCGGACCCGAGGAATTACAGAGCTATCAGCCTTCTCGATGTCACCTCTAAATTATATGGATGATATTTATTAAATAAGCTCCTCGTCTGGGAAACTAATAATTCCATCTTTCATGAGGAGCAAGTGGGATTCAGGAAAGGCAAGACCACCATCGATCAGGCATTTGTTTTGCAGCATGTAATTTTAAGTCCATCAGGGGCCCCAAACAAATCCCTGTATGTAGCTTTCGTAGACCTCACTTCTGCATTCGACCTTATAGATAGGGAGCTATTATGACAAAAAATGCCCCAGACCAATATTGATAAGAGACTGCTTCATCTTATTCGGTCTCTCCACCAAGCCAATTCCTTGCAAGTGCATCTGTGCCTGCAGGGTACTCTCTCTCGAGCGATTCAGATCAAAAGAGGAGTGAAGCAGGGTTGCATTTTGGCCCCTTTTTTATTTAATTTTTTCATAAATGACATTGTTCCTGCAATGACCTCTCCCTCTTTCCCCCCCCTTCCATCAGCAACCGTAAAATCTCCCTCCTGCTCTATGCTGATGATCTGGCTTTGTTATCTCTAAATAAAATCGGCCTTAAAAGAATGTTAACCCGGCTTGGCACTTATTGTTCAGAGCACCATTTGACCATTAATTACACCAAAACTAAGATTAGTTAGTTAGGTGGATAGCCACTTCAGGTATGCTTGGAGTTGGATTCCTGCATTGAGCAGGGGGTTGGACTCAATGGCCTTATAGGCCCCTTCCAATTCTACGATTCTATGATTCTATGATAATGACCTTTGGTAAGAAGAGGACAATTGCAAACTGGGTCCTCAATGTTCACCCCCTCGAACAGGTTCACCTATTTAAATATCTGGGCATTTGTTTCACTGAGAACCTTTCCTGGAAGTCCCACCTAAGGTCAAGTAAATTTGTTGGTGCCAGATCCTCAGCACAACTCAGGAGGTTTTTTTTACGTCAGAGGGGGCCAACTGGTCAGCCCAATGATTAAGGTCTTCGTTGCAAAAATTTTAGCCTCCATATTATATGGAGCGGAACTCTGGGAGGAACTTGTAAAGCGGGAGATAGAAATCTTGCAAAACAAGTTCCTGAGACAGACCTTAGGGCTACCTGCAGGAACCCCTGCTGTGCATCTCAGAGCGGAGCTCGGCCTACCCTCACTGGCAGCCAGAATAGATTTGGCTTTCTTCGGATACTGGCGCAGATTATATAGGACCCCCGCCTCTTCCCTTAGCAAACAGTGCTGGGAGGAGCAATTGAAAGACAGGGGATGGGCCTCTCACTACCAAAAAATGCTGGAGCGGTACAATCTCCCCTTGGGGGAGTTGTTGACTCTTAGTCAACGTGCCCTTAGGGGTTGGGTTTTCAACCAGGATGCGGCCCGACACCAGGTGTCTATCTTAATAGCTTCCTTTTCCCCATGGTACCCCCAACTCAAACTTAATCATGTTAAGTCACAGTACCTGGAGGTCTTACCACACGCTCCATTACGTAGAGCCTTCTCGGAACTTCGATTCCAACAGATGCCTATTTAGATGGGAGATACCTAGGAATCCCACTAGAGAAACAGAGTTGTATTTTTGGATATAACTCTGTAGAAGACATCGCCCATTATTTGTTGCACTGTCCGCTGTATGACAACCCCAGACGGAAATTCCTGGCCCCTCTCATTCATCTTTCGCCAGGCAAATGCCCCCAGGAGCTGATAGTGGAGTTATTGAGCGATAATGTTAAACAGGTGACAGTCTCCGTGGCCAACTTGGCATTGGCCGTAGAAAGCCGCGCAGGATCCATATCCAAGATTTTAAAGCCTTTTAATGTTTTGTAAATGGTTTTAGCTGTGTTTATCTGATGCTGTTTTATAATTGCTGCATTTTGTGATGGCCTATGGCTTAAAGCAATAATAAATTACTACTACTTACTAAATGCTTGGAGTGTGGAAAGAGCTTCAGGGGGAGTAGCCACCTTTCTTTGCATCACAGAACTCATACAGGGGAAAAACCTTACCAATGCTTGGAGTGTGGAAAGACCTTCAGTGACAGTAGCTCCCTTACTTCACATCAAAACGGCAGATATAAATCTCCCTGCCACATTATTATGTAGCCACGAGAGTGGCTGTGTACTATAGCCAGCATGGAGTTTTCGCATTCTGCAATGTTAAATTGAAAATACCCCCATGCCATTCCGATGTTTCCCATAAGCTCATTTCAAAACAAAACTGGACAAAACTGACAGTCCTGAACTCAGAAACTCTTGCTTAACAAGCCTCTAAATTTTCATGGCGATAAACAAAGCAGTCTGAGAGAACAGAGAGTTCAAAGTCTAAAAAGAGAAAAAAAACCCAGAGCCATTTTGGACTTTTTATAATCTGTTGAAATTCATTAAAAATCAGCCATGTTCACAGAGTACCTGTAATCCTATTACTGACCTTGCCCCATACTCTGACCTTCATCTGCAGTTTAAAAGTTAAAAAAATGCCTGGCTGATTTTTAATTAATTAAAGAACGTTTGCATTGAACTGAAAGATAAAGTTGTGCATGCTCAGTAAGAACCAACTGTCAGTGTTCTAAAACCCAGACTCACAGCTGGTGGGCTTGGCTAATCGGGGCCACACCCACACCAGAACTTGATTTCACATGAGACAGTCATGGCTTTCCCCAAAGAATCCTGGGAAGTGTAGTTTGTGAATGGTCCTGAGAGGAGACTCCTATTCCACTGACAGAACTTTAGTGGCCAGACTGGTTTAATGGTCAGCCACTCTGATTGAAGGTCTGTGAGGGGAACAGGGTGTCTCCTAGCAACTCTCAGCACCCTTCACTAACTACACTTCCCAGGATTCTTTGAGAGAAGCCATGACGGTTCAAAGTGAAATAAAGGCCTGGTGTGGATGTGGCCAGGGACAGCTTTGGTTTAAATTTGGGTGGGAGGCTACAAGTGCCTGCTGTAGAATAAAAAGGTGGGGGAAATGCTGAAAAGGAATGATACTGTTCACAGTGTTTTCCTTTTGGAAAGGAAAGGGGCTTCCCCTCTGCCCAGAGCCTGGCCACCCAATCTCCTTCCCTCCCATTCCTGCCCTCTTTCTCCTCCCACAGGTCAGTTTCATCTATCCTAAGCATGATTGCACAGGAGTACATAAGAATGTAAGAAGAGCCTGCTGGATCAGGCCAGTGGCCCATCTAGTCCAGCATCCTGTTCTCACAGTGGCCAACCAGGTGCCTGGGGGAAGCCCACAAGCAGGACCCGAGTGCAGGAACACTCTCCCCTCCTGAGGCTTCTGGCAACTGGTTTTCAGAAGCATGCTGCCTCTGACTAGGGTGGCAGAGCACAGCCACACGGCCAGTAGCCATTGATAGCCCTGTTCTCCATGAATTTGTCCAATCTTATTTTAAAGCCATCCAAGCTGGTGGCCATTAGTGTATCGTGTGGGAGCAAATTCCATAGTTTAACTATGCGCAGAGTAAAGAAGTACTTCCTTTTGTCTGTCCTGAATCTTCCAACATTCAGCTTCTTTGAATGTCCACGAGTTCTCATACTGTGAGAGAGGGAGAAAAACTTTTCTCTATCCCCTTTTCAATACCACTCCACTGTAAATCCCACTTAACTCAAAGAGCATGCATATGATCACACCTGCCTCCTCCTCCCCTCCCCCTCCTGCCTGCTCCCATCCCCTTCCTTCCCCTTCCTCCTCCCCTACCCCTGCCCTTCCTCCTCCTCCCCTCCCCATCCCCTGTAGTCAGTTTCACCTACACTAAGCATGATTGCAGGGGAGGAAATCCGGTAAGCATACAAATGATCAATCCATTCTCAGGAAACTTGCACAGGATCCCATTTCTTACCTCCTAGATTAAAACAGAGAGATTCACTAATAGGTAAAAAATCCTTGCGGTTTAAGAACATACCTATAGCCCACAGATATTTCTATCAACCTTTATAAAGCAGGGAAATTGGGCAGCTATAGTGAATGTACCAGTTGAGCAGGAGACCTGACCCCCTCTCTGAGATACTGTAGCGCCCTATAAATTTGTAAAAATTTAAACACAATTTGGGTTGGTCTTTCACAGTCCACTCCACTTCCTGTGCAGCTTGGAAGAATTTGGTAACGTGTGCCTCTCAGCATATGGTGAGTGGTGGCCTATTAGTGAATACTGTCTACAGTTCTGGTTGCCTGTCTGCAAAAATAGCATTCTAGAGGTGGAAGAGGTAGAGAAATGGGCAATCAAAATGCTCAAGTGTTGCAACATTTGGGGATTTTTGCTGTAGAAAAAAGCTAAGAGGAGACATGATAGAAATGCATGATCGCACCAGACCTTTAAAGCACATTCAACACAAATGTAAACCACATGGCTTCCCCCAACGAATCCTGGATGATGCCTGCCTCTGAGCATATGATAAGGGCTACTTCATTCTGGCCCTCAGGACATGTCAGAGTCATCGGTGGCCCGCTGTGATGAGTTTGCTGGACACTTCCAAAATAATATCTCATGCATCCGTCGGGACTTAGACTCCCAGTTTATAGCAGTTGATCCAAATGAGGTGTCTGGAGCACAGTCTTGTCATGTTTTATTGGATGAGTTTCAGTTCGTTCAGCTCGAGGACGTGGACAAGGTGCTTGGACAGGTATGTGCAACCACTTCGATACTGGATCCTTGCCCCTCTTGGCTAATAAAAACTAGCAGGGATGGAACAGCTAGTTGGGCCAGGGAGGTGATAAACGCCTCTTTACGAGAGGGAGTGGTCCCTGGCCCTCTGAAAGAGGTGGCAGTGAGACCACTTCTGAAAAAACCTTCCTTGGACCCAGATAATTTCAACAGCTACAGACCAGTAGCGCATGTTCCATTCCTGGGGAAGATCTTGGAACGAGTGGTTGCTGGCCAGCTCCAGGCACTGTTGGATGAAACCGATTATCTAGATCCATTTCAATCGAGTTTCAGGCCTGGTTTTGGCACTGAGACAGCCTTGGTCGCCCTGTATGATGACCTATGTCGGAAGAGAGACAGAGGGAGTGTAACTCTGTTGATTCTCCTTGATCTTTCAGCGGCTTTTGATACCATCGACCATGGTATCCTTCTGGAGAGGCTCGCGGAGTTGGGAGTTGGTGGTACTGCCTGGCAGTGGTTCCTCTCCTACTTGGCGGGTCGTCTCCAGAAGGTAGTGCTTGGGGAACATTGTTCGACACCGTGGGTTCTCCAATGTGGAGTCCCGCAGGGGTCGGTCTTGTCTCCAATGCTTTTCAACATCTACATGAAACCGTTGGGTGCGGTCATCAGGAGTTTCGGAGTGCGTGGTCATCAGTATGCTGATGACACGCAACTCTACTTCTCCTTTTCATCCTCCTCAGGTGAGGCTGTTGATGTGCTGAACCGTTGCCTGGCCTCGATAATGGACTGGATGAGAGCTAACAAACTGAGACTCAATCCAGACAAGACTGAGATGCTGTTGGTGAGGGATTTCTCTGATCAGATGGTGGATATATACCCTGTCCTGGATGGGGTTACACTCCCCCTAAAGGAGCGGGTTCGTAGTTTGGGAGTTCTTTTAGATCCTTCCTTGTCACTGGAGGCTCAAGTAGCCTCGGTGGCACGGAATGTGTTCTACCATCTTCGGTTGGTAGCCCAGCTATGTCCCTATCTGAGCAGGGAGGACCTTACATCAGTGGTACATGCTCTGGTAACCTCGCGACTGGACTACTGCAATGCGCTCTACGTAGGGCTGCCTTTGAAGACAGTTCGGAAGCTACAGCTAGTGCAAAATGCGGCCGCCAGATTGATAACAAGGACTAAGCGGTCCGAACACATAACACCTGTTCTGGCCCGCTTGGACTGGCTTCCAATTTGCTTCCGGGCCAAATTCAAAGTGCTGGTTTTGACCTATAAAGCCATATACGGTGCGGGACCACAATACCTGTTGGAACGCCTCTCCCAATATGGACCCGCCCGTACACTGCGTTCTTCATCGAAGGCCCTCTTCCGAGCTCCAACCCACAGGGAGGCTCGGAGGGTGGTAACAAGAACTAGGGCCTTCTCTGTGGTGGCCCCCGGACTGTGGAACAGTCTGTCCGATGAGGTGCACCTGGTGCCGATGCTGCTGTCCTTTCGGCGCCAGGTTAAAACCTTCCTCTTTTCCAGGGCTTTTAATCTAACTTAATTCTGTTTTAAAATGTATTGTAATTGTTTTTAGATCTCCCATTCTCTGTACTTTGCTGTATGTTTTATTGGATTTTATTGTATTTTGTATTGATTTGCTGTTCACCGCCCAGAGAGCTATGCTAGTCGGGCGGTATAAAAAATTAATAAATAATAAAATAATAATAAATAATAATAAGTGGTGGCAACACCTACCATCTCCAAAGATGGAGAACTATTTTTGTATGTTTGTTGGTGTTCTTCTTACTTTATTATTATTATTTATTAAATTTATTAGTCGCCCATTTGGCTGGCTGTCCAGCCACTCTGGGCGACGTACAAGATAAAAAACAATACATTAAAATGTTAAAATTTAACACCATAAAAGTAAAAACCTAACCCATCCCAAAAGCCTGCCTGAAGAGCCAGGTCTTCAAGGCCCGGCGGAAGCTCATCATAGAAGGGGCATGGCGGAGATCATTTGGGAGAGAGTTCCACAGGGTGGGGGCCACTATTGGAAAAGCCCTCTCTCTAGTCCTCACCAGTTTAGCTGTTTTAACCGGTGGGATCGAGAGAAGGTCTTCTGAGGCTGATCTTGTTGAGCAGCATCCCTGACGATGCTGGAGGCGCTCCTTCAGATAGACTGGGCTAAAACCGTATAGGGTTTTAAAGGTCAAAACCAACACCTTGAATTGGGCCCGGTAAACAACCGGTAGCCAGTGCAACTCCTTCAGCACTGGAGTGATGTGATCTTGCCGGCGGCTGCCTTTAATCAGATGAGCCGCCGCATTCTGTACCAGTTGCAGCTTCCAGACCGTTTTCAAGGGTAACCCCATGTAGAGCGCATTACAGTAGTCTAGGCGAGAGGTCACTAGGGCATGTACCACCGGTGGGAGCAGATGGTTGGGAAGGTAAGGGTGCAGCCTCCGTATCAGATGGAGTTGATACAGTGCCGCCCGGCTCACACCGAGACTTGGGCCTCCATGGACAGCTGGGAGTCAAGAATGACCCCCAGGCTGTGGACCTGGTCTTTCAGGGGCAATTGTACCCCATTGAGCACCAGGTCAACATCCCCCAGCCTTCTCTTGTCTCCCACAAGCAGAACCTTGGTTTTGTCAGGGTTCAACTTCAGCTTATTCCTTCCCATCGAGCCACTCACTGACTCCAGGCACTTGGACAGGGTTTCTACAGCCAACCTCGGTGAAGATTTAAATGAGAGATAGAGCTGCCTATCATCCGCATACTGATGACATTGCAGCCCAAATCTCCTGATGATTGCCCCCAGCGGCTTTATATAGATGTTGAACAGCATCGGGGAGAGGATGGAACCCTGTGGCACACCACAAGTGAGAGGCCAAGGATCCGAAACCTCATCCTCCAATGCCACTTTCTGGTACCTACCAGAGAGGAAGGAATGGAACCACTGCAATACAGTGCCCCCATGCCTAACCTCTTCAGGTGGTCCAGGAGGATAGCATGGTCAACGGTATCGAAAGCCCCTGACAGATCAAGGAGGACAAGGAAGGTGCATTCGCCCCTATCCCACGCCCTCCTCATATCATCTACCAAGGCGACCAAGACTGTTTCAGTCCCATGTCCAGGCCTGAAGCCCGATTGAAATGGATCCAGATAATCCGCTTCCTCCAAGTGCACTTGCAACTGCTTTGCCACCACCCGCTCAACCGCCTTGCCTAAGAATGGCAAATTTGAGACTGGGCGAAAGTTGTTCAGATCTTGGGGATCCAAGGAGGGCTTCTTTAAGATTGGTTTGATTACTGCCTCCTTGAGGGCTGATGGCATTACTCCCTCTTCGAGAGATGTATTTACCACCATCTTGATCCCCTCACCCAGTCTATCTTTGCAGCTCATAATGAGCCATGATGGGCAAGGATCGAGTAAGCAAGTGGTTGGCTTTAAGGTTGAAAGCACCTTGTCCACTTCATCAGATGGAAGAAGCTGGAACCGATACCATACCACCAGGGTACCACTGGTCACCTCTGGCTCGCTCACTGTGTCCACAGCGCATGGAATAGCACTCTTAATACGATCGATTTTCTCCGCAAAGTGTTTAGCAAACTCGTCACAGGAGGCCTTAACATGTTCCATTGGTTCCGGAGCAACTGGACCAACCAGACTCTGGACCACTTGGAACAGTCTCCTGGGACAGCACTCTGCAGATGCAATAGAGGCAGTATAAAAATCTTTTTTTGCTGCCCTTATTGCCACATGATAGGCTGTCGCAGCCGCTCTAACATGTGTCCGATCATCATCAGAGCGAGATTTCCGCCACCGGCGCTCTAGCCTTCTCACCTCCCGCCTCAGAATTCGCAACCGTGGGGTGAACCACGGTGCCGTCTGAGCTCTATTCAGGGGGAGAGGGCATTTCGGAGCCACCCGGTCTAATGCCCCAGCGATTGCGGCATTCCACCCCTCCACCAGGGTCTTAGCCGAGTGGCTGTATGCATGCTCCATAGAGTCCCCAAGTGCATTCAGGAATCCATCAGGATCCATAAGATGCCTGGGGCGGACCATCTTAATAGGTCCTCCACCCCCACGGAGGGTTTGTGGCACCAAAAAGTCCACCCTCACCAAGTAGTGGTCTGACCATGACAAGGGGGTGATGGATGTACCCCCAATTTTCAGATCACTCCCCTCCTCTCCCGAGACAAATACAAGGTTGAGTGCATGACCGGCTACATGGGTGGGCCCCATTGTAATAAGGTGCAACTCCCAGGAAGCCATGGTTTCCATGAAGTCCCGAGGCGCCCCAGTAAGGATGGCCTCTGAATGTACATTGAAGTCCCCCAATACCAGCAGGTTTGGGGACTGTACACGCACAGCCGAGACCACCTCCAGCACCTCGGCCAGGGAGTCCGTCGTGCAGCGGGGTGGGCGGTACACGAGCAGAATCCCTAGACTGCCCTTTGGGCCCAACCTCCAGTACATGCAGTCTGCCACTTTGGTCTCACAGAGAGGAGGTCTGGTGAGAACCAGGGACCTTCTGTAAATAACCGCCACTCCCCCTCCCCGACTACCGACCCTCGGCAGCTGTGCATACAAGAACCCAGCCGGACACATGGCCGCGAGGATAGGAGCAGCAGCCTCATCCAGCCAGGTTTCCGTAATACATGCCAGGTCCGCGCCCTCATCCAATATCATATCATGGATGAGGGATGTTTTTTGGGCAACAGACCTGGCATTGCACAGCAGCAATCGAAGGCCAGAGTGTGAAGCATCCCCCAGCTGTCTGTTGGCTCTGGACAGGCCCGGAACGGGACAGATATTATGCATGTCTCCCTAGTTCCTCTTATCTGACGTGACCTGCCCCTAGCTTTCCACCAGCATCTGCCACCCAGCCTCGATATACATTGGCCTCCCACCCTTCCCCCATCACTCCCGTGATTGACACATGCCCCGATGTAGGCTTCCACCACTCAGGCAGGCACCCAACCTTAAAACAACCCCCCCCAAAAAGAAAACCCACAACCAACATACACCAAAAAAAAAAAACCCAGGCCACCTCAGCCATCCGGCTTATGTATCCCTCCAAAGAGAGACAGGTGGTGGAAATCAGTCACAGCCGGCTGGGTACCTGAGGCCTGGTCCTGCAAGATGCACGTCTGCCAGGCAGAAGTCCCACAGGGAAGGGTGGTGGAGGTGGTGATCCAACAGCAGCAGGAGCAGCAGCAGCAGCAGGCTCTCCTTCCCTTGGCGGCAATGTTCTCCTCTTCCTGCAGGCACTGGGTATTTTCTGTGTTACTACCTTTTCTACAGAGAATCTAACCTAGAAAATTATCTCTCACTATTCATCCTAGAAATCTGTGTCAACTTTATTTTTAATAATTTCAAAGCCTCTTTATTGGTCAATGTCATATGATGGGGAAGACAGCTTTTGGGTTTCAAACTGGAGATTATGTTCTATTTCTATTTTGGGTGTGGATGAAAAAGAAAAACCACGATTCCCAAAAATAGTTGTGAGGACTTTATTTGCTTAGCTGTCGCCAAGGCGAGGATGTCAGGTTCCCACCTGTGGCTACCGCCTTGACCGTCCCACCTCAGGGTCCTGCTCTCAAAATGGTTCTCTCACCGGCTCTAGCAAAGCTCTCTCAAGATCCCACTGCTAGGAAGCCCTGTGATGTCTCTGCTTATATTGTAAACATGGTCAGTGCTGGTTTTGTAGAAGACATATGGTAAGTGGAGTGAAAGAGGAGGGGGGAGTACATGAGCAGTAGAATGCTGGATGATTGGCTGATCGTTTGAATGGCTGGGAGTATAAATGGAAGAATGACAGTTGAGGTGGTGAATTGAGGTGGTGAATTGTGAGGTGGATGTTGGAGAGAGGTGTTGTTGAGAGTGAGTCGAAGTTCTCAGGCAGTAAGAAGTCAAGTACATAACAGAATATAGATGAAACCATAAGCTTATCAACAAAATAATTAAGTAATCTTGTTATTTCTAATTCTTAATAAATATTTCTTGGTTAAATAAAAGCCTGATTCCTTCAGCTGGGATACACATACCAGGGGGAGTAGCAAAATAACCAAGGCTGAACAGTTTGTATCGAATGGAGGCAGCAGCAGATCGGAGGAAAGTGTATCCAGTCCCACAGAGAAACCCAGGGCTGTATGCTTCAGTGCAAGAGGCTGCAGGGGGGGGGTTGGGAATTACCTATACCCATAGACACAAGGCATAGAGATAGCCAGGCAGAGAATAGTCACAGTCTAAAGGTTATAAGAGATACAGAGTGTTGGGTAGTAAGGCCTAGCAGTGGGATTTGTTGAAATCTGTGCTAGAGCTGTATAGGGTAAGAAGAAAACCTGACGTTCCTGTCTTCTGGTAGCCACAAGTGAGAGCTTCACAGGTGGTGCTGGGGAAGGACATCACAAGCACCACCAGACCTTCCTGTTTAACAATATTGCCTTGAACTGTGCCTTAGTCTCCTCCTGGCTTATTGCTACTTTGTGTCTGGGTGCACTTGCAGGCCACACCCCCCCTGTATCTTTGTGCCTATAAAGAATACAGCCCTGGGTTGCTCTGGATACTTGATGATGCACTATCTCTTCACCGCTGCCACCATTGATACTGTTCCCAACCTTGGTATATGCCCTGCCCACCCTTATGGTCTGTGAAAGCCCCAGCCAAGGATCAGGCTTTTGGTAAACTAAGAAATATCTATTTATATATCCAGGGAATAACAAGATTACTTAAAGAGTGTGGTTTCATACGTTGCGTTACTATTTATGTTTCTAGCCGTCAATAACCTGCCTCACTACACGTCTAATTCAAACCAACCCACAAAAGCCACCCAAAACCAACCAACTCCAACCCACTAATCATCAAACAACTGAACTCCCACCAACAGAACTCTCTCTCAACTGTCATTCTCTCATTTATACCTTCTGACACTGAAACGCTCAGCCAATCATAACACAACATTCTCCAGCATTCCAGCCTGTGTACTCCCCCCTCTCACGCAGTCTACTTACTATGTATACTCTAATAAACCCGCACTTACCATATTTACAGTATTTTAAATACAGGGGCATCACAAGGACACCATATGACAGCCAAAGAGCAATAAAAATGGAGCACTCTCCTCTCAGAGCAGGTTGATTGGTACTTATAACAAAAAAACTTCTTCCAAGCAGGCATCATGTGATATCATGAGGGGAAAGTTTTGCAGGTGGCTCTATGCGCAAGTTCTGCAACAACAGCTAATAACATGTCTTCCAGCCAACCTTAGCAACCACCCCTTACACGCACATTAACAACAGTTATGGAGAGTTTCAGACCCCAACAACCTTCTTTTAGCTGAATCCTAGACTGTTCCACGTCTCTTCACCTGCTATCTTGGTGGCCTGTCACTTTTTCCTTTGCAGAGACAGAGAGGTTTTTGCTTTTCCAAAAATGGGTGAGCACACAAGAAGGATGCTGAGGCCAGGGTGGTGCAGAAACCAAAATGGCCTCTCAGTTGTCCAGTTTTTCCCCATCATATCCCTGTCCCTGGCTGTTTCTAGCTGCCAAATACAATATTCACTTAATGACATTTCCTGCATTACTTTATCTACTTCCTGTAGATCCTCCCCTTCTGTCATTGTTACCTCCATGTGCATAATTCAAACATCAGTTTTCTTGATGGGCTTAGTAGTTTTTGTCACACAGCGTCTAATACAACACAACACCAACTGGACTATTACATGTATGAGCACAAGAAAACATAATCCCATTATAACATATTTTAGCAGAATTTTTATTAGGCCTCCTAGCCATCCGCCTGGATTCGGTAGCCATCCCCACCAATCAAACTCGCTACTCCAGTCAACATAAGCTACTTCTGCTATTTGTTCAGCATGATATATAATGGAGTTGGCATGGGATTCATTCTCTCCAGCTGAACTGTTTATGTGAACATTCGCTCCCAGTGATGGCGCAAGTCCCTCCATCCATAGTGAGCAAACAGTCCAGCCCCATCCTCTTGGAGAACTGTTTTCCTTATTTGGGTTTGGGTTGCCGGTAGGGTCTTTATAGCCTTAGAGGCCACAGGAAAAGCTTCAGGAAGAGCCAGCTCCATGAGCTAGAGGGAGCCCCAGCTGACAAAGCGTCAAGGCCCCAGCTGACAAAGTGTCAAGGCGAGTTAAGCAGCAGAGCAAAAAGAGGGTAAGTAGCTCCCATTTATTCCACTATTTTATTGAATTAAAACAGCTCAGAACAATAAGTAATAAGGGCAGCCTAAGGTCACCCTGAGCTAGGAGCCAGATCCTGAAAGAATCTATATCTTAGGAGACAGATCCTAGGAGAAGGAAGCTAATTTTCAACACCACCCTAGCAGGAAAGCTTCAGGGGACACTGTAAACAAGGCTAAATTCCAGCGGGAGAGAAGGGGAAAAAGGAAACTCCACCAATACATGCAGGGAGAGAGTCAGCTCAGTTCTTGCTAAAAAGGGCAGCTTTAGCCTTCCTTAAACACAACCACAAGCTCTGTTTCCCTAGGTTAAAGAAAGGTCAGGCTGTTCTAGGTGGGAAAGCAACAAACAAAAAAGACTTGTCTGGAAGTCACAGCCCCTTGCTTAGATTAAAAGCAGCCAAAAGCTTAACCAGCCCCACCCCTTGCTAAGGAAGGAAGCTCAAGGCCCCAGCTGACAAAGCGTCAAGGCGAGTTAAGCAGCAGAGCGAGTTTGGCAGCAGGGCGAGGAGGCAAGGGCCCCCCACTCTGCCCATCTGTTCCCTGACCTCAACTAAACCGCAGTTTCCAACCCATTGACGGTAATAAACCTTAAACAACATTATGCAGGTAAGAAGCCAGCAGGGGTGTGGGGTCTTTCCTGTGTTTTGCACCGCCTGCAGCATGTACGACTATCTGCCTGTTGGACAGAAGTCGTGGGTGTGCTCTCGGTGCAATGAGCTCCTGGCTCTCCGGGAACGACTTCATTTCCTTGAGGCCAAGGTGACTGACCTGGAAAAGCTGAGAGAGGCAGAGAGGTATGTGGAGGAGGCCTTCAGTGACGTTATAGCTGTGTCCCACTCCAAGGATGATAGCTCTTCTGCTATCATGGAGAACGACGGTCTCAGGGAAGGAGAGCATCCAGCTGAGGAAGAGGGAAACGATCCCTTAGAAGGGACCCATTCCTTGGGGGATGAGCAGCTGTCCTCTTGTGCTGAGGATATATCTCCAGGGGGTGGAGGGATCCTTGCAGTGGGTGATTCGATCATTAGGAACATAGACAGTGGGGTGTGTGATGGGCATGTAGACCGCAAGGTGTTTTGCCTGCCTGGTGCGAAGGTTGAGTATATCGCCCGTCGTTTAGATAGTTTGGTAGACAGTGCTGGGGAGGAGTCAGTGGTCGTGGTGCACGTTGGCACCAACAACATGGGGAAATGTAGCCGTGAGGTCCTAGAAGCAAAATTTAGGTTGCTAGGTAGGATGCTGAAAGCCAGGACCTCCAAGGAGGCTTACTCTGAAATGCTAACGGTTCCACGCGCAGTACCAGCCAGACAGGCACAGCTTAGCAGTCTCAATGCGTGGATGAGACGATGGTGTCGGGTGGAAGGGTTTGGATTTGTTAGGTACTGGGGAACATTTTGGGACAAGCCGGGCCTGTACAAAAGGGATGGGCTCCACTTGAACCAGAATGGAACCAGACTGCTGGCACTTAAAATTAAAAAGGTGACAGAGCAGCTTTTAAACTGACTGAGGGGGGAAACCCGACAGGAGCTGAGGAAGGTCCGGTTCGGAATAAACCTCCCCCCTGGGATAAAGACCAAAGAAATGATGAAATTGTAAAAGGGGTAGGCCTAGAAGTAGGCATTGTGAGAGCAGGGGCACAGGATATAAATTCAGAAGGGCAAAATTACCACAGGCCAAACCACAAGTGCCAAAGACATTTGAAGAGAGACACTGCTTACAAGTGCCTGTACGCTAATGCTAGGAGCCTCCGAACCAAGATGGGAGAACTGGAGTGCTTGGTCTTAGAGGACAGCATTGATATAGTGAGCATAACGGAGACCTGGTGGAATGGAGGAAACCAGTGGGATACGGTTATCCCTGGATATAAACTATATCGGAAGGACAGGAAAGGACGTATTGGTGGCGGAGTCGCTCTATACGTGAAAGAAGGCATTGAATCCAGCAAGCTGGAAACCCCAAAAGAGGCGGACTCCTCCACAGAATCTTTGTGGGTGGTGATACCATGCCCCAGGAGGGATTTAATTCTGGGAACGATCTATCGTCCCCCTGAACAAAATGCTCAGGGAGACCTTGAGATGAGATATGAAATTGAGGAAGCATCCAAACTAGGAAATGTGGTAGTAATGGGTGACTTCAACTACCCGGACATAGACTGGCCGCATATGTGTTCCAGTCATGACAAAGAAGCAAAGTTTCTAGATATTCTAAATGACTATTCCCTAGACCAGTTGGTCATGGAACCGACCAGAGGGATGGCAACCCTGGACTTAATCCTCAGTGGGGAACGGGACCTGGTGTGAGATGTAAGTGTTGTTGAACCGATTGGGATCAGTGACCACAGTGCTATTAAATTAAACATACATGTAAATGGCCAATTGCCAAGAAAATCCAACACGGTCACATTTGAATTCAAGAGAGGAAACTTCACAAAAATGAGGGGATTGGTAAAAAGAAAGCTGAAAAACAAAGTCCAGAGGGTCACATCACTCGAAAATGCTTGGAAGTTGTTTAAAAACACTATGTTAGAAGCTCAACTGGAGTGCATACCGCAGATCAGAAAAGGTACCGCCAGGGCCAAGAAGATGCCAGCATGGTTAACGAGCAAAGTCAAGGAAGCTCTTAGAGGCAAAAAGTCTTCCTTCAGAAAATGGAAGTCTTGTCCGAATGAAGAAAATAAAAAAGGACACAAACTCTGGCAAAAGAAATGCAAGAAGACAATAAGGGATGCTAAAAAAGAATTTGAGGAGCACATTGCTAAGAGCATAAAAACCAACAACAAAAAATTCTATCAATACTTTCAAAGCAGGAGACCATCAAGGGAGGCGATGACCCTTGGATGATAAGGGAGTCAAAGGCATACTAAAGAACGATAAGGAGATTGCAGAGAAGCTAAACGAATTATTTGCATCTGTCTTCACAGTGGAAGATAAAGGGCAGATCCCTGAACCTGAACTAACATTTGCAGGAAGGGATTCCGAGGAACTGAGACAAATAGTGGTAACGAGAAAGGAAGTTCTAGGCTTAATGGACAATATAAAAACTGACCAATCACCGGGCCCGGATGGCATCCACCTGAGAGTTCTCAAAGAACTCAAATGTGAAATTGCTGATCTGCTAACTAAAATATGTAACTTGTCCCTCGGGTCCTCCTCCGTGCCTGAGGACTGGAAAGTGGCAAATGTAACGCCAATCTTCAAAAAGGGATCCAGAGGGGATCCCGGAAATTACAGGCCAGTTAGCTTAACTTCTGTCCCTGGGAAACTGGTAGAAAGTATTATTAAAGCTAGATTAACTAAGCACATAGAAGAACAAGCCTTGCTGAAGCAGAGCCAGCATGGCTTCTGCAAGGGAAAGTCCTGTCTCAGTAACCTACTAGAATTCTTTGAGAGTGTCAACAAGCATATAGATAGAGGTGACCAAGTGGACATAGTGTACTTAGACTTTCAAAAAGCGTTTGACAAGGTACCTCACCAAAGACTTCTGAGAAAGCTAAGCAGTCATGGAATAAGAGGTCCTCTTGTGGATAAGACATTGGTTAAGAAGCAGAAAGCAGAGAGTAGGAATAAACGGACAGTTCTCCCAATGGAGGGCTGTAGAAAGTGGAGTCCCTCAAAGATCGGTATTGGGACCTGTACTTTTCAACTTGTTCATTAATGACCTAGAATTAGGAGTGAGCAGTGAAGTGGCCAAGTTTGCTGACGACACTAAATTGTTCAGGTTTGTTAAAACAAAAAGATTGCGAAGAGCTCCAAAAAGACCTCTCCAAACAGTGAGTGGGCGCAAAAATGGCAAATGCAATTCAATATAAAGAAGTGTAAAATTATGCATATTGGAGCAAAAAATCTGAATTTCACATATACGCTCATGGGGTCTGAACTGGCGGTGACCGACCAGGAGAGAGACCTCGGGGTTGTAATGGACAGCACGATGAAAATGTCAACCCAGTGTGCGGCAGCTGTGAAAAAGGCAAATTCCATGCTAGCGATAATTAGGAAAGGTATTGAAAATAAAACAGCTGATATCATAATACCATTGTATAAATCTATGGTGCGGCCGCATTTGGAATACTGTGTACAGTTGTGGTTGCCTCATCTCCAAAAGGATATTATAGAGTTGGAAAAGGTTCAGAAGAGGGCAACCAGAATGATCAAGGGGATGGAGCGACTCCCTTACGAGGAAAGGTTGCAGCATTTGGGGCTTTTTAGTTTAGAGAAAAGGCGGGTCAGAGGAGACATGATAGAAGTGTATAAAATTATGCATGGCATTGAGAAAGTGGATAGAGAAAAGTTCTTCTCCCTCTCTTATATACAAGAACTCGGGGACATTCAAAGAAGCTGAATGTTGGAAGATTCAGGAGAGACAAAAGGAAGTACTTCTTTACTCAGCGCATAGTTAAACTATGGAATTTGCTCCCACAAGATGCAGTAATGGCCACCAGCTTGGATGGCTTTAAAAGAAGATTAGACAAATTCATGGAGGACAGGGCTATCAATGGATACTAGCCATGATGGCTGTGCTCTGCCACCCTGGTCAGACGCAGCATGGTTCTGAAAACCAGTTGCTGGAAGCCTCAGGAGGGGAGAGTGTTCTTGCAGTCGAGTCCTGCTTGCGGGCTTCCCACAGGCACCTGGTTGGCCACTGTGAGAACAGGATGCTGGACTAGATGGGCCACTGGACTGATCCAGAAGGCTCTTCTTATGTTCTTATGTTCTTTGATCTCATCTGCAAGACTTTCCACTACAAATTGAAGCCTCAGTACTCCAGAACCTAAGGCGGCCGTGCCAGCCAAGGGCAGGAAAGACCACCCTATACTGAGCCTATCATTAAAGGCCTGCAGTTTTCTATGTCCCATTGTGCACAATGGGGAGCAGGTTTGATTTCTCTCTTTTTTCTCTGATTGGTGAGCCTCTCTTGTTCCTGATTCTTCCAACTGGGAGTACCTGAGTGACTCTGACAGCTGGTATAAGGCAGGCAACATAGCAGGAGCCAATCCAATATTTTGGTAATACTTTATAGGCTTCATGTCCAGAACAATAATGTGCTCCTAGAGCTTCCCATGGGTCTTTGTGGAAGGGGGAAGACCATGTTTTCCATGGTTGAAATTACTACCTTTGGTAGTAGGGGCTCGTTATTCCCCGCCAAGGGACACCACCACCTGGATCATGAGGGTTGTTAGTCTTGTTCCGAAAACACGCTCCCCAGTTGTTCAGGTATTTACAGTCCCATGCCTGATGACCACCATAATTGGTAAAGGCAGAACAATGCATCGTGTTATCAATAGAATAGTTAAAGGAAGCATGAAAATCATGATCATGTCGGCAGAAAGTGGGGTTCTGGGTGTGGTTTTTTCTCCAGTCCCCTTCAAGGGTGAAATGATGTTTGCATTTACTTGCACCAATCTCTATGCCTTTCTTTCCTTTGGTCTGGTTTCCCAAAAAACAGAACTCATCCAATTTTGGCAGGACATACTAAACCCCATGTTGTTGGGCCACAGGTGCTATGTCCCAGGTAGAATTTGCGCTTTACCATTTCCATTCCAAAGGCATAAAATTGGAATTGCTCTTTAATATGTTGTTAAACCTTTTGAAAAATGTTTTTAATCTTAGATTTTTTTCAAAGCTTTTTTAAGAAACATTTTTAAAGATGTTTTGTTTTAGTGTATTTTAGGGTCTGTTTTATGATGTTTTAGAGTTTTTGGTGGTTTTGTTTGCTGCCCTGGGCTCCTGCTGGGAGGAAGGGCGGGATATAAATCAAATAAATGAATATTTAAATAAAAATGGGGTCCCGTCAGTGATGTTCTCTTCAGTCAAAGGGATTGCTACAAGGGGAACACCTCCCTTCCCATGGACAGGTAGTAGGGAGCCAGGACACGTCCCGCTCCACATCCCCCACCTACCTGTCTCCTGTCTTTTACCATTGCCCTTAACGAAGATGGTTGCCATGGTGGGGAAAACCATGGCCACCATCTTTGCTAAGGGACATGGTAAAAGGCAGGAGACAGGTGGGGGGGTTGGGGGCACAGATCGTGGAAGGAGAGCGGAGTGGCGGCTGAGGGCCCCCCTGTAGCTCCAGGGGCCCTTTGGCCAGTGCCCCACCTGGCTACCGTTTTGAACCGGCGCTGTAGGGAGAATGTCCAACAGTTACTCACATTATAGATGGAAGCAATTCTGCAAGATGTTCCCTCTAACTAGTATTGGGGATATCTCTATGTTTGTTTACCATGATGGAACTTCCTTAAAGGGTGGGGTTATTTACTTCTTCCTCCTCCTTTGTTCGGGGATATTGATGCCTTTTGCATATTCTCCATTAACCTCTAGCAGAGGGAACAGGCAGACCTTCCTTCCAGGAGCATCCTCACCAATGACTGAAAATGGACTGAGACTACAGCTTATTTTCTATCTAAGCTAGAGCCTATGTTTTCTTAAACAAATGAAGGCCATGAGCAAATACTCTTTATTCTTTTTACCTAAGAAGATTGTCTCTGTGACTTATTTGATTAACTAGTGTGCATGGGAGGAAGGTATGGGACTGGATCATATTAAGACTGCTATTCCGTGCGTTGTGGACACAGTGAGAGAGCCAGAGGCGGCCAGTGGTGCACTGGTGGTGTGGGATTGGTTCCAGCTTCTTCCTTCTGATGAAGTGGAGAAGGTGCTTTCAACCTTAAAGCCAACCACTTGCTTACTCGGCCCTTGCCAGTCGTGGCTCATTATGAGCTGCAAGGATAGACTGGGCGAGGGGATCAAGGGGGTGGTAAATATGTCCCTGGAAGAGGGAGTTATGCCATCAGCCCTCAAGGAGGCAGTAATAAAACCAATTCTAAAGAAGCCCTCCTTGGATCCCCAAGATCTGAACAAGTTTCACCAGTCTCAAATTTGCCGTTCTTGGGCAAGGCGGTTGAGCGGGTGGTGGTGAAGCAGTTGCAGGTGCATTTGGGGGAAGCAGATTATCTGGATCCATTTCAATCAGGCTTCAGGCCTGGATATGGGACTGAAACGGTCTTGGTCGCCTTGGTAGATGATATGAGGAGGGCGCTGGATAGGGGCGAATGCACCTTCCTTGTCCTCCTTGGTCTCTCAGCGGCTTTTGATACCGTTGACCACGTTATCCTCCTGGACCGCCTGAAGAGGTTAGGCATGGGGGCACTGTATTGCAGTGGTTCCATTCCTTCCTCTCTGGTAGGTACCAGAGAGTGGCATTGGGGGATGAGGTTTCGGACCTTTGGTTGCTCACCTGTGGGGTGCCACTGGGCTCCATCCTCTCCCCGATGCTGTTGAACATGGTTCTGAAAACCAGTTGCCGGAAGCCTCAGGAGGGGAGAGTGTTCTTGCACTCGGGTCCTGCTTGCGGGCTTCCCCAGGCACCTGGTTGGCCACGGTGAGAACAGAATGCTGGACTAGATGGGCCACTGGCCTGATCCAGCAGGCTCTTCTTATGTTCTTATAACATCCAGTCCTTACAGCATGACTACGTTCTCTGTTGTTCCCGCCGGGGGATTCAAAGCGCACAATTTGTAGAAGAGATCTGCAAAACAGGCTAACCTAAGCTGTTCCCTCGAAGCCCCTTTTTAAAAACGTGCATGGCATTTTTATTTTTATTATGGAGAAGGGTCACCGGCCAGAAAGGGGCTTCCCGCCTCCCCTCCCTCTCCGCGTGAAGCAGCCGAGGAGCTTCAGGCACTTTGCTCTTGAAGGGTTAACAAACGACAAGAGAGCTGAAGGAAAGAGCGCAAAGGAGGGACTTCCTTTTCCTGCCCCGCCTCTCTGCGAGAAATACAGGCTGGAAGCGCCGGAGGAGCCCCTCTTCGTGCTCAGCGATGATGGCGAGTGGGGTTGCGCGGGGGGAGCCTCGAAAGGAAGGTATGCAATGGGGCCGGAGGGGAGGATGGAAGGGGCGAGGACCCCCTTAAGCGCCCCCTCCCCGCAGACCCTCCCGATCGGAGGCTGCAGCTCTGCCCCGTCCTCTCTGCCTCTCCCCTGAGCTGGGCTGGCTGAGTTGGGGCCGGATCGAAGCATCCCTCGGGAACGTCACGCGGCTGAAGTTGGTTCCCAGTTCCTTATTTGCTTGAAAGCTCAAAACACTAAAAAAGAAGAAAAGTTGACAGCTACAGCAACTTCAAGCCAAAGTTAACAGGTCTGAACCCCAAAATATATGTTGGGGTGCCCAGTATGATATGTTGCTGTGATTGGGGGACTCTCCCCGTCCAGAATAACAATATATTTATGCAATCAGAATTACCAGGCTTCTGATATTATCATAAATACATAATGATGTCATAAAATCATAAAAAATAAGTAACTGGGGTGCCCACCCCAAATCTGCTCTGGACCAGGACAAATCATACCTCCCAGGAAAGGGGAGGGTGTTTTCTCTAACATACCAGTGTATATAAAAAAATAAGGAACTGGGTGTCCACAAGAAAAACCATTCCAGGCAGGATGCAGTGGCATCTCCCAGAGGACACTATCTGCTTTGCTCAAGTGATTGATTTTTCATAGCCCACAGCAGATTTTGCAGTGGTCACCACAAATTACATATTTCCCCCTATTTCCTCTTCATTATTTTAGCTGGGAACGACTTGCATCTCATAGAATACACCCTCCCTTTTCCTGGGGTGTATGATTTGTCAAATGTCCACACAGCCATGAAGCTCCCTGGGTGACCTTGGGCCAGTCGCTGCCTTTCAGCCTCAGATGAAGGCAATGGGAAACCACCTCTGAATACCATTTACCATGAAAACCCTGTTCATGGGGTCGCCATAAGTCGGAATCGACTTCAAGGCAGTCCATTTGCATTTCATTAGAGCTATGAGTGGGCAGTTTTATTTCCCAGCTGTGGGTGATCAGAGGCCCACCCTAACACCACCTTGTCAGTAGAAGCCAGGCAAGGTCATAAAGTCTGGGAAGTTTTAGGGAGGATGTTTCATTTGGCCAGTGACTGATGGCCCTTTTTTTCATGAAGAAATTTCCCAATTCGTTAATTGGGTCCGGCCTGTTGCTGGGGAGTTTGCTATAAGTATGGCGCTCAAACTTTAGCTTTCGTTCCTCTCCTGGGTCCCATCATGCCTGTCTGACGTTGCCTGCTGAGGTTCCATTTTGCATCAACTCTCCTGCCTGTTCCTCTCTCTGAGGAAAGGGGGGGGGCTGCACAACTGTCTACCTGGATGTAAGTATAGACTAGGCTAGATAGCTTTCTTCTTTTCTGTTGTGACTGAACTCCCTATGTTTTACCTTGCCCCTTTTGGGTGCTGATATTAAGGAACTATCTTGCTTCTGTAACTTCGCACCTCTTTTATTCTTTAATACAGTTATTTCTATTTACCAGTGTGTGTTCATTCAGGAGAGGGTTGGCTCTGAACTGGTACCTTGGCCACTGACTGCAACTGCTGTGTGAATTGGGTATTTTGCCTAAAGCCCCCCTCCATCACACAAAGTATGATAACCTCAGTTTCATCATTTAAGCTTCTAGTGATAGTTCTGGGTTTAATTTGTTCTAACACCCAGTTATTTGTCTTTTTCGCTATCCATGGTTCCCGCAAAGCTATCCTCCAGCACCACATTTCAAATGAGTTGATTTTACTTTTCACTGTCCAACTTTCAAATCCATACATAGAGATAGAGAATACCATGGTGTGAAAGATCTTAACTTTGGTGTTCTATGATACATCTTTGCATTTGAGGATCTTTTCTCAAAGCTACACTAAACAGTTCAAGACTTCTTCTGATTATTATCTCTAGTTTGGTTAATGACTGTGCCAAGGTATTGATAATCCTTGACAAGTTCAGTGTCTTCGTTGCCAACTTTGAAGTTACATAAATCTTATATTGTCATTAGTCTTCTTTACATTCAGCTGTAATCCTGGTTTTGTGCTTTCCTCTTTAACTTTCATCAGCATTCGTTTCAAATCATTGCTGGTTTCTGCTAGTGGTATCGTATCGTCTGTATATTTTCAATTATTGATATTTCTCCCTCCAATTTTCACACCTCCTTCATCTTGGTCCAACTCCACTTTCCGCATAAATTCTTCATATAGATTAAAGAAATATGGTGATAAAATACACTCCTGTCTCACACCCTTTCCGACGAGGAACCAATCGGTTTCTCCATATTCTCTCCTTGCAATAGCCTCTTGTTCAGAGTATAGGTTGTGCATGAGGACAATCGGATGCTGTGGCACCCCCATTTGTTTTAAAACATTCCATCCTTTTTCATAATCTACACAGACAAAGCCTTTGCTATAATCTATAAAGCACAGTGTGATTACCTTCTGAAATTCCTTGCTCCGTTCCATTATCCAGCTTATGTTTGCAATACGATCTGTGGTACCTCTTCCCTTTCTAAAACCAGCCTGGACATCTGGCACTTCTCGCTCCATATATGGTGAGAGCCTTTGTTGTAGAATCTTGAGCATTACTTTACTTGCATGGGATATTAAGGCAATCCTTCGATAACTACTGCATTCTCTGGGATCCCCTTTCTTTGCAGTTGGGATGTATATTGAACGCTTCCAGTCTGTGGACTATTGTTTTGTTTTCCATATTTGTTGACAAAGTTTTGTCAAACTTTGGACAGATTCAGTCTCAGTAGCTTGTAGGAACTCTGTTGGTATGCCATCTATTCCTGGTGATTTGTTTCTTCCAAGTATTTTAAGAGCAGCGTTCACCTCACATTCTAAAATTTCTGGTTTTCATCATAGGGTTCCTACATGAATGAATCTGTCATCCTTGCATCTCTTTTACAGTGTTCTTCAATGTATTGCTTCCTTTTATTTTATCTCAGTCAGTCAGTGTGTTCCCCTGTTGCGTATTCAACATCCCTACTTTTGGTCTAAATTTCCCTTTAATTTCTTCTTGACATCTGCATAAGATCTCTCAATTTGCTCTTCTTCTGTGTTTGCTCTTGGAGCATAGACTTAGGTGATGGTTATGTTGATAGGTTTCCCATTAAATCTCACTGATATCACTCACTCAGACTTCGCATTACAGCTCCTAATGGCTTCTCCTACATCACTTCTCACTATTAAAGCAACCCGGTTTCTTTTTAATTTATCATTTCCTGCTTAAAATATTTTGTACTTGTCTAAAAATGTCCCATTCCCATCCATTTTATTTCACTCACGCCAACTATTGTAATGTTGATGCGTTCAATTTCTTGCTTGATAATTTCTCACTTGGAGGAAGCAGATTATTTAGTTCCATTCCAATCGGACTTCAGGACTGGTCATGGAACTGAAACAGCCTTGGTCGCTCTGGTGGATAATTTGATGAGGGCGTTGGATAGGGGAGAACACTCATTCCTCATCCTCCTAGATCTCTCAGCAGCTTTTGATACCGTCGACCACGGTATCCTCCTGGGCCGCCTGGAGGGAATGGGCATTGGAGGCACTGTTCTACGGTGGTTCCGTTCCTATCTCTCTGACAGGCACCAATGGGTGGCATTGGGAGAGGAGTTTTCAGACCCTTGGCCTCTTAATTGTGGTGTGCCACAGGGTTCTATCCTCTCTCCCATGCTATTTAACATCTATGTAAAGCCGCTGGGGGCCATCATCAGGAGATTTGGGCTGCAGTGCCACCAATATGCGGATGACACTCAGTTCTATCTCTCATTTAAGTCCTCACCGGAGTTGGCTGTGGATACTATTTCCAAGAGCCTGTAGTCCGTAAGTGAATGGATGGGAGGAAACAGGCTGAAACTGAACCCCAACAAGACCGAGGTACTGCTTGTGGGAGACAAGAGAAGATTAGGAGATATTGACCTGGTGTTGAATGGGGTAAGATTGCCCCTAAAGGACCAGGTTCGCAGCCTCGGGGTCATTCTTGACTCCTAGCTGTCCATGGAGGCTCAGGTGTCAGCAGTGAGCCGGGCAGCTTGGTATCAATTACATCTGATACAGAGGCTGCGACCCTATCTTCCGGTCCATCTGCTCCCACGGGTAGTGCATGCCCTGGTCTCCTCTCGCTTAGACTACTGTAATGCGCTCTACGTTGGGCTACCCTTGAAGACGGTTCGGAAATTACAACTGGTACAGAATGCGGCGGCATGGCTGATTAAGTACGGTCGCCGCCGGGATCATATCACTCCAGTGCTAGAAGACCTACACTGGCTACCAGTTGTCTACCGAGTCCAATTCAAGGTGTTGGTGTTAACCTTTAAAGCCCTATATGGTTTCGGCCCAGTTTATCTAAAGGAGCGCCTCCAGCATCACCAAATATGCCGCCTGACGAGATCAGACTCACAAGACCTTCTCTCGGTCCCACCAGTGAAAACAGCTAGGCTGGTGCAGACCAGAGAGAGGGCATTCTCGATTGTGGCCCCCACCCTCTGGAACTCTCTCCCATGTGACCTTCACCATGCCCCCTCCCTGGTAGGTTTTCGCCAAGGATTAAAAACGTGGCTGTTTCAGCGGGCATACAGGATTCCTAGGTAATTTTAGTTTATAACGTACAGATGTGGGTGGGTTGATTATTTGAAGATTGATGTGGGAATTGTATTTATATGTTGTATCTTATTTTAATCTATGTACGCCGCCTAGAGTGGCGGTTCATTTGGCCAGATAGGCGGCCTAAAAATAAAATTTTATTATTATTATTATTATTATTACTATTACTTTCCCTAGTTCATGCTTCTCACATCCCATGTTCCTATTATGTACATGGTGCAACTCTGGATTCTCCTTTCACATCTGTGTGCATCAGCCTCTGGGCTTCCTTTTGGCTTTGACCCAGCTGTGTCATTAGTCACAGCACTACTCGTACTTGTCCGTTGTTCTTCCCTAGTAGCTTGCAGAGTTCCCTCTGTCCTGGGGGGGGTCTCGTCTTCCAGCACTATCTCATGTTGCATGCAACAGATGACTAACATTTTGTCAGGGAGGGAGGGGACGTGAGCTGCCCTCTGGGCAGTGCAAAGGGCCATTTTTCTCTCAGACAGGATCCATTCCAGGTTTGTAAATTCCAGCAGTGCATAAGTACTGGGCTGTCCACCTTAAATGGAGGGACAAGAGAGCAGATTTTTGCTACAATTCTCTCTCTCTGCATCTCTTTTCACAACCTGTTACCAAGCACCTACTGCTAAACTAACTCCGTACAAGGCCTTGAGCTTTGGCAGTTAAACTCTGATATCAACAGAGGTCCCAGAAAAACATTTTCAAAGTACAAATCATAATATATTCACAGGATTTCTCCACAGCGTTTTCTCACCTTTCCTTTTCATTCCATCAGGATACATCTGGGGGGCCAAGGCTGAGGGAGAACCATCTGAAGTATCACTGGAAAAAGCTGAGGAGCAAGTGCAGGAGCAGAAACTGAGGAGTCAAGATGGAGCAAAGAAACAAGAGGAGAGACAAACTCACACAGGAGACAAACCTTATAAATGCTTGGAGTGTGGAAAGAGCTTCAGTCGGAGTAGCACCCTTACTTTGCATCACAGAACTCATACAGGGGAGAAACCTTATAAATGCTTGGAATGTGGAAAGAGCTTCAGTCAGAGTGGCCACCTTACTTCGCATCAAAGAACTCACACAGGAGAGAAACCTTATAAATGCTTTGAGTGTGGAAAGAGCTTCAGGTGGAGTAGCCACCTTTCTTTGCATCACAGAACTCATAGAGGGGATAAACCTTATAAATGCTTGGAGTGTGGAAAGAGCTTCAGTCGGAGTAGCCACCTTTCTTTGCATCACAGAACTCATACAGGGGAGAAACCTTATAAATGCTTGGAGTGTGGAAAGAGCTTTAGTCGAAGTAGCACCCTTACTTTGCATCACAGAACTCACACAGGAGACAAACCTTATAAATGCTTGGAGTGTGGAAAGAGCTTCAGTCAGAGTAGCAGCCTTTCTTTGCATCAAAGAACTCACACAGGGGACAAATCTTATAAATGCTTGGAGTGTGGAAAGAACTTTAGTCAGAGTAGCAGCCTTACTTCGCATCAAAGAACTCACACGGGACAAACCTTATAAATGCTTGGAGTGTGGAAAGAGCTTCAGTCGGAGTAGCCACCTTTCTGTGCATCACAGAACTCATACAGGGGAGAAACCTTATAAATGCTTGGAGTGTGGAAAGAACTTTAGTCAGAGTAGCCACCTTTCTTTGCATCACACAACTCATAGAGGGGATAAACCTTATAAATGCTTGGAGTGTGGAAAGAGCTTCAGTCGGAGTAGCCACCTTTCTTTGCATCACAGAACTCATACAGGGGAGAAACCTTATAAATGCTTGGAGTGTGGAAAGAGCTTTAGTCGAAGTAGCACCCTTACTTTGCATCACAGAACTCACACAGGAGACAAACCTTATAAATGCTTGGAGTGTGGAAAGAGCTTCAGTCAGAGTAGCAGCCTTTCTTTGCATCAAAGAACTCACACAGGGGACAAATCTTATAAATGCTTGGAGTGTGGAAAGAACTTTAGTCAGAGTAGCAGCCTTACTTCGCATCAAAGAACTCACACAGGGGACAAATCTTATAAATGCTTGGAGTGTGGAAAGAACTTTAGTCAGAGTAGCAGCCTTACTTCGCATCAAAGAACTCACACAGGGGACAAACCTTATAAATGCTTGGAGTGTGGAAAGAACTTTAGGCAGAGTAGCATCCTTACTTCGCATCAAAGAGCTCACACAGGAGACAAACCTTATAAGTGCTTGGAGTGTGGAAAGACCTTCAGTCGGAGTAGCCACCTTTCTGTGCATCACAGAACTCATACAGGGGAGAAACCTTATAAATGCTTGGAGTGTGAAAAGACCTTCAGTGACAGTAGCTACCTTACTTCACATCAAAGAACTCACACAGGAGACAAACCTTATAAATGCTTGGAGTGTGGAAAGAGCTTCAGGTGGAGTAGCCACCTTTCTTTACATCAGAGAACTCATACAGGGGAGAAACCTTATAAATGCTTGGAGTGTGGAAAGAGCTTCAGTCGGAGTAGCAGCCTTTCTTTGCATCACAGAACTCATATAGGGGAGAAACCTTATAAATGCTTTGAGTGTGGAAAGAGCTTCAGGTTGAGTAGCCACCTTTCTTCGCATCACAGAACTCACACAGGAGACAAACCTTATAAATGCTTGGAGTGTGGAAAGACCTTCAGTCAGAGTAGCAACCTTACTTTGCATCATAGAACTCATACAGGGGAGAGACCTTATAAATGCTTGGAATGTGGAAAGACCTTCAGTGACAGTAGCTCTCTTAGTATGCATCAAAGAACTCACACAGGAGACAAACCTTATAAATGCTTGGAATGTGGAAAGACCTTCAGGTGGAGTAGCACCCTTACAGTACATCAAAGAAAACATACAGGAGACAAACCTTAAAATGCTTGCAATGTGGAAAAGCGCATTAGGTGGAATAGCAACCTTACTTTGCATCACAGAAATCACACAGGGGACAAATCTTATAAATGCTTCAAGTGTGGAAAGAGCTTTATGCAGAGTTCAACTCTTTCTGTGCGTCAAGGGATCCATACAAGGAAGGAAGGCTACGAACAGGATTTTCTGGGCTCAGTACTCTATGCAGATTGGACCCTCTGCTGCACTCCTCAAAAAAAACAATTTTGCATAAAATGTCAAATGCAAATTTGTAGCCTCTTTGGCAGATGTGAGTGGAGTACCAAAAATAATCCAATGGTAACACTCAAATAACACCTGGTATAGCACAGTGGGGAGGAGAGCCTGCTGGGAGTCCAGAGTCTGTGAGTTCAAAACCCCGCTCATGTCTCCTGGGTGTCAAGATCACACCACAGTGAGTGGCTCAGGGGTTACGTGCCCTGCCACCTGTGCAGCCGTGGGCAAGCTGCAGAGTCTCATGGAGCCCAGTTGCCCCCCAGCTGGCAGTTGCGGACAAGGAATGGGCTGGCTTGTGCGGCCATGGTAAGCTGAGCAGGCCCTAGTCATGTGGGGAGGACTAGCCTCAGAGGGAGGCAATGGTAACCCCCCTTTGAATACTGCTTATCCTGAAAACCCTATTCATAGAGTAGCGATCAGTTGGGATATACTTGAAGGCAGTCCACTTCCATTTCAACACTCAAATAATAAGATAATCCAACAGTATATCAACAGGTGAAGCTTTCCCCAAAATTCTATACTATAAAAAGGCAGATATTAATCTGCCTGCCATGTTATTATGTAGCCCCGAGAGTGGCTGTATACTATAGCCAGCATGGAGGTTTCGCATTCCGCAATGTTAAATTGAAAATACCCCCATGCCATTCTGATGCTTCCCATAAGCTCATTTCAAAACAAAACCAGACAAAACTTATAGTCCTGAACTCAGAAACGCTTGCTTAACAAGCCTCTAAATTTTCATGGTGATAAACAAAACAGTTTAAGAGAATAGAGAGTTCAAAGTCTAAAAAGAGAGAAAAAAACCCCAGAGCTATTGTGGACTTTTTTCTCTGAGAGTTATAATCTGTTGAAATTCATTAAAAATCAGCCATGTTCACAGAGTACCTGTAATCCTAATACTGACCTTACCCCATACTCTGACCTTCATCTTCTGCAGTTTAAAAGTTAAAAATTGCCTGGTTGATTTTTAATTAATTTAAGAAATTTTGCCTTGAACTCAGTGATAATGTCGTGCACGCTCAGTAAGAACCAACTGTCAGAATTCTAAAACCTAGACTCACAGCTGGTGGGCTTGGCTAATCAGGGGGCCACACCAACACCAGAACTTGATTTCACGTGAGAAAGTCATGGCTTTCCCCAAAGAATCCTGAGAAGTGTAGTTTGTGAAGGGTGCTGAGAGGAGACTCCTATTTCACTGACAGCTTTAGTGGCCAGACTGGTTTAACAGTCAGCCACTCTGATTGAAGGTCTATGAGGGGAACAGGGTGTCTCCTAGCAACTCTCTGCACCCTTCACTAACTACACTTCCCAGGATTCTTTGAGAGAAGCCATGACGGTTCAAAGTGAAATAAAGCCCGGGTGTGGGTGTGGCCAGGGACGGCTTTGGTTTAAATTTGGGTGGGAGGCTACAAGTGCCTGCTGTAGAATAAAAAGGTGGGGGAAATGCTGAAAAGCAATGATGCTGTTCACAGTGTTTTCCTTTTGGAAAGGAAAAGGACTTCCCTTCTGCCCAGAGCCCGACCACCCAATCTCCTTCCCTCCCATTCCTGCCCTCTTTTTCCTGCTCCCCCAGGTCAGTTTCACCTATCCTAAGCATGATTGCACAGGAGTACATAAGAACATGAGGGGAGAGAGACTCATTTGCCATCAGGGGAGGCTGCTTCCACCTGCCAAGCCCCACCCTCCAGCCTTCAAAAGGGAGCTGCCTCAGGAGAAGGACTATGAGGGGAGAGAGACTCTGTTGCCATCGCGGGAGGCTGTTTCCACCTGCCTTGCCCCACCCTCCAGCCTTCAAAAGGGAGCTGCCTCAGGAGAAGGACTATGAGGGGAGAGAGACTCTGTTGCCATCACGGGAGGCTGTTTCCACCTGCCTTGCCCCACCTTCCAGCATTCAAAAGGGAGCTGCCTCAGGAGGAGGACTATGAGGGGAGAGAGACTCTGTTGCCATCACGGGAGGCTGTTTCCACCTGCCTTGCCCCACCTTCCAGCCTTCAAAAGGGAGTTGCCTCAGGAGAAGGACTATCAGGGGAGAGAGACTCTGTTGCCATCAGGGGAGGCTGCTTCCACCTTGCCCCACCTTCCAGCCTTCAAACGCAGCATCTTTAAGAGGACTTTCTGATCTTTGGGTTGGGTTGTGTGATAGCTTCTACGTTGTTGTTTAGTTTTATTGCTTGTTTTTTGATGTTTATATACTTTTATGTTTAATGTTTATATGCCTTTATTTTGTACGTCGCTCAGAGTGGCTGGGTTTCCAGCCAGATGGGCGACTAATAAATCAAATAAAAAATAATAATGAAAAACATAAGAACGTAAGAAGAGCCTGCTGGATCAGGCCAGTGGCCCATCTAGTCCAGCATCCTGTACTCACAGTGGCCAACCAGGTGCCTGGGGGAAGCCCACAAGCAGGACCCGAGTGCAAGAACACTCACCTCCTGAGGCTTCCGGCAACTGGTTTTCAGAAACATGCTGCCTCTGACTAGGGTGGCAGAGCACAGCCATCACGGCTAGTAGCCATTGATAGCCCTGTCCTCCATGAATTTGTCTAATCTTCTTTTAAACCCATCCCAGCTGGTGGCTTGTTGGAGCAAATTACACAGTTTAACTATGCGCAGAGTAGAGAATTACTTCCTTTTGTCTGTCCTGAATCTTCCAACGTTCAGCTTCTTTGAATGTCCACGAGTTCTCATACTGTGAGAGAGGGAGACAAACTTTTCTGTATCCCCTTTCCAATACCACCCCACTGTAAATCCCACTTAACTCAAAAAGCATGCAAATGATCACGCCTGCCTCCTCCTCCCCTCCCCCTCCTGCCTGCTCCCATCCCCTTCCTTCCCCTTCCTCCTCCCCTACCCCTGCCCTTCCTCCTCCTCCCCTCCCCATCCCCTGTAGTCAGTTTCACCTACACTAAGCATGATTGCAGGGGAGGAAATCCAGTAAGCATACAAATGATCAATCCATTCTCAGGAAACTTGCACAGGATCCCATTTCTTATCTCCTGGATTAAAACACAGAGAAATTCACTAACAGGCAAAAAATCCTTGCGGTTTAAGAACATACCTATAGCTCACATCTTTCTATCAAACTTTATAAAGCAGGGAAATTGGGCAGCTATAGTGAATGCACCAGTTGAGTAGGAGACCTGACCTCCTCTCTGAGATACTGTAGCGCCCTACAAATTTGTAAAAATTTAAACACAATTTGGGTTGGTCTTTCACAGTCCACTCCACTTCCTGTGCAGCTTGGAAGAATTTGGTAACGTGTGCCTCTCAGCATATGGTGAGTGGTGGCCTATTAGTGAATACTGTCTACAGTTTTGTTTACCTGACTGCAAAAATAGCATTCTAGAGGTGGAAGAGGTAGAGAAATGGGCAACCAAAATGCTCAAGTGTCGCAACATTTGGGGATTTTTGCTGTAGAAAAAAAGCTAAGAGGAGACATGATAGAAATGCATGATCGCACCAGACCTTTAAAGCACATTCAACACAAATGTAAGCCACATGGCTTCCCCCAACGAATCCTGGATGATGTCTGCCTCTGAGCATATGATAAGTGGTGGCAACACCTACCATCTGCAAAGATGGAGAACTATTTTTGTATGTTTGTTGGTGTTCTTCTTACTTTGCTTCTTTTCTCTGTTACTACCTTTTCTACAGAGAATCTAACCTAGAAAATTATCTCTCACTATTCATCCTAGAAATCTGTGTCAGATTTATTTTTAATAATTTCAAAGCCTTTTTATTGGTCAATGTCATATGATGGTGAAGACAGCTTTTGGGTCTCAAACTGGAGATTATGTTCTATTTCTATTTTGGGTGTGTGGTTGAAAAAGAAAAACCACGATTCCCAAAAATAGTTGTGAGGACTTTATTTGCTTAGCTGTCGCCAAGGCGAGGATGTCAGGTTCCCACCTGTGGCTACCGCCTTGACCGTCCCACCTCAGGCTCCTGCTCTCAAAATGGTTCTCTCACCGGCTCTAGCAAAGCTCTCTCAAGATCCCACTGCTAGGCAGCACCACCAGACCTTCCTGTTTAACAATATTGCCTTGAGACTGTGCCGTAGTCTCCTGGCTTATTGCTACTTTGTGTCTGGGTGCACTTGCAGGCCACACCCCCCCTGTATCTTTGTGCCTATAAAGAATACAGCCCTGGGTTGCTCTGGATACCTGATGATCTCTTCACCGCTGCCACCATTGATACTGTTTCTCCACCTTGATATATGGCCTGCCCACCCTTCTGGTCTGTGTAACCCAGCCAAGGGTCAGGCATTCTGGTAAACTAAGAAATATTTATTTATATATACAGGAAATAACAAGGTTACTTAGAGAGTGTGGTTTCATACGTTGCGTTACTATTTATGTTTCTAGCCGTCAATAACCTGCCTCACTACACGTCTAATTCAAACCAACCCACAAAAGCCTCCCAAAACCAACTCCAACCCACTAATCATCAACCAACTGAACTCCCACCAACAGAACTCTCTCTCATCTGTCATTCTCTCATTTATACCTTCTGACACTCAAACGCTCAGCCAATCATAACACAACATTCTCCAGCATTCCAGCCTGTGTACTTCCCCCTCTCACGTAGTCTACTTACTATGTATACTCTAATAAACCCGCACTTCCCATATTTACAGTATTATAAATACAGGGGCATCACAAGGACACCATATGACAGCCAAAGAGCAATAAAAATGGAGCACTCAGAGCACGTTGATCAGTACTTACAACTAAAAAACTTGTTCCAAGCAGGCATCACGTGATATCACGAGGGGAAACTTTTACAGGTGGCTCTATGCAACAACAGCTAATAACATGTCTTCCAGCCAACAGTAGCAACCACCCCTTACACGCACATTGACAACAGTTATGGAGAGTTTCAGACCCCGACAACCTTCTTCTCTTAGCTTAATCCCAGACTGTTCCACGTCTCTTCACCTGCTATTTTGGTGGCCTGTCACTTTTTCCTTTGCAGAGACAGAGAGGTTTTTGCTTTTCCAGAGATGGGTGAGCACCCATCAATATAATTTATGCCTTGATATAAAAAAATATTTTTTAAAAAATATATTGTGCTGTACACTCTTTCTATCTTTAAGGCCATTGAAAAAGACATTCTGTGTCGAAATGCATCTGGCTGAACCATCTTGAAAACATCCTCACTACATTAGAATTTGATTTCTCCTACTTATCTTGTTCCATATCAGAAACAATATTCATATTTATATATTGTTCTTGACATATATTTTTGTAAAAAACTTTTTATGTTTGAATTTAGATATATTCTGTTATATTGATGCATTCTTGGTTTATTTTACCTTATTATAATAAATATTTCCAGGATTTATACTGCTACATTCACCTTAATTTTTTATTTTCTATTTTTACCTTTGGTACTCGTTAAGGTCCCATCCTACTTTTTCTCTCAAAGAATCCTGCGAAGTGTAGGGTGCTGAGAGTTGCTAGGAGACTCCCTGTTCCTCTCACAGACCTTCAATCAGAGTGTCTGACGGTTAACCATTCTCTCAGGGGAATAGGAGTCTCCTTTCAGCACCCTTCACAAACTACACTTCCCAGGATTCTTTGAGGGAAGCCATGACTGTCTCAAGTGAAATCAAGTCTGGTGTGGGTGTGGCCCTCTTATTAGCCAAGCCCAGCAGCTGTGAGGCTTTTAGAACACTTGACAGTTGGTCCTTACTGAGCATGCCCCGCGTTGTCATAGGCTTCAAGCCAAATTTTCTTAAATTAATTAAAAATCAACCATGCATTTTTTTAACTTTTAAACTGCAGTAGATGGAGGTCAGAGTATGCGGCAAGGTCAGTATTAGGATTACAGGTACTCTGTGAACATGGCTGATTTTTAATGAATTTCAACAGATTATGAGAACTCTGGCGGAAAAAAGTCCAAAAGGGCTCTGAAGTTTTTCTCTCTCTTTTTAGACTTTGAACACTTGAATCTCTCTGACTGTTTTGTGTATCGCCATGAAAATTGACAGGGTTGTTAAGTAAGCGTTTCTGAGTTCAGAACTATAAGTTTTGTAAGGTTTTGTTTTGAAATGAGCTTATGGGAAGCATCAGAATGGCATGCGGGGTATTTTCCATTTAACATTGCGGAATGTGAAAAATCCATGCTGGTTATAGTATACAGCCACTCTCGTGACTGTATAATGGGGACAAGGAAACATAATCCCATTATAACATATTTTAGCAGATTTTTTATTAGGCCTCCTAGCCATCCGCCTGGATTCGGTAGCCATCCCCACCAATCAAACTCGCTACTCCAGTCAACATAAGCTACTTCTGCTATTTGCTCAGCATGATATATAATGGAGTTGGCATGGGATTCAATCTCTCCAGCTGAACTGTTGATGTGAACAGCATTCGCTCCCAATGATGGCGCAAGTCCCTCCATCCGTAGTGAGCAAACAGTCCAGCGCCATCCTCTTTAGGAGAACTGTTTTCCTTATTTGGGTTTGGGTTGCGGATAGGGTCTTTATAGCCTTAGAGGCCACAGGAAGAGCTTTTTGATCTCATTTGCAAGACTTTCCACTACAGATTGAAGCCTCAATACTCCAGAACCTACAGCGGCCGTGCCAACCAAGGGCAGGAATGACCACCCTATTACTGAGCCTATCATTAAAGGCCTGCGGTTTTCTATGTCCCATTGTGCACAATGGCAAGCAGGTTTTGAGTTCTCTTTTTTCTCTGATTGGTAAGCCTCTCTTTTTCTTGATTCTTCCAACTGGGAGTACCTGAGTGACCCTGACAGCTGGTATAAGGCAGGCAACATAGCAGGAGCCAATCCAATATTTTGGTAATACTTTATAGGCTTCATGTCCAGAACAATAATGTCCTCCTAGAGCTTCCCATGGGCCTTTGTGGAAGGGGGAAGACCATGTTTTCCATGGTTGAACTCACTACCTTTGGTAGTAGGGGCTCGTTATTCCCCGCCAAGGGACACCACCACCTGGATCATGAGGGTTGCTAGTCCCGTTCCGAAAACACGCTCCCCAGTTGTTCAGGTATTTACAGTCCCATGCCTGATGACCACCAGAATTGGTAAAGGCAGAACAATGCATCGTGTTATCAATAGAATAGTTACAAGAAACATGAAAATCATGATAATGTCGGCAGAAAGTGGGATTCTGGGTGTGGTTTTTTCTCCAGTCTCCTTCAAGGGTGAAATGATGTTTGCATTTACTTGCACCAATCTCTATGCCTTCCTTTCCTTTGGTCTGGTTTCCCAAAAAACAGAACTCATCCAATTTTGGCAGAACATACTAAACCCCATGTTGTTGGGCCACAGGTGCTATGTCCCAGGTAGAATTTGCGCTTAACCATTTCCATTCCAAAGGCATAAAATTGGAATTGGTTTTTAATATGTTCTTAAACCTTTTTAAAAATGTTTTTAATCTTAGATTTTTTTTTTAATCATTAATTTTTATTCAAATTTTCAAAGACAAAAAACAAAACAAAACAAAAACAATTAAACAATAAAATAAAATGTCGACTTCCGATTTGTCGCAGATCAGTTATAGGTCTAGAATATATAACAATCCTATCTCTAAAATTATATTATAAAATCACTTTCCTCCAGTAGTTTTCTTAATTAATCATCAAATCTCATAAACATTATTTTATTCTTTCCACAAAAAGTCAAAGAGAGGTTTCAATTCCTTGAAAGATATATCTTTCAATTTTTCTCCAAATAAACATGTCGCTTAATCCATCTAATTCAAATCTGTTAGGCCCAATAATTTCAATAGCCATTCTTCCATTATCTATATTAACTCCATCTTCCATCTTCAATAATCCTGTTAAATCCAGTAATTTCAGTAGCCATTCTTCCGTTATCAATATCCCATAATAATCTTGTTGTCATAGCCATAGTCCAAGTAAACATATCAATTAATCCATCTCGTCAAATCTGTTAAGTCCAATAATTTCCATAACCATTCTTCCATTATCAATATTAATTCCATCTTCCATCTTCAATAGTCCTGTTAACTCCAGTGGTTTCAGTATCCATTCATCCATTATCAGTATCCCATGATGATCTTGCTGTCGTAGCCATAGTCATATAACAAGAGTCCGATGGGAATTTCCCCCATCACAAATATGTCTTTGCCATCAATTCTGAATATGTTGTTGAAATATTGTTGTAAAGTCACATCTCTGCTCTGGGTGCATCTCTGCTCTGTCACATATTTGTAGTTAATTCCATAATTTTTTTCCATGTCAAGCCCCATCACATCATTCCAGTCAAGAATTCTGAATATGTTACTGAAGTATTGCTGCAAAGTCATATCTCTGTTCTTCTTTTTTACAAAATGCACTGGCTCATCTCTTAAGAGTTTCTCCACTGTCACATATCTGTAGCCAACTCCATAGATTTTTTCTATGTCAAACTCCATCACATCATTCCAGTCCAGAAAATTATCCAAGACATTGATAACTTTACCACCAAAATCTTCATTAATTTCTTCAGAGACAACGTTGAATTCCAAACAGTCAACTTTATTTCTAACATCCATAAAATCCAAATCTTTTTCAAATTTCACATTTGTTCCAATCTCCAGGGCTTGTAGCTTCCCTATCCCATCAAACTCCTCTCTCACAGAATCCACTATTTCTTTAAGCTCCTGCGTCATTTTGTTAACTTCAATTTTCATCTCCTGTCTACCCTGTCTCAGGGTTTGTTTCGTTATCTCAATCTCACCCATTATTTTCTGAAACATAATTTCTTCCATGGTCTCAATCACTTTCCTGGTTGTCATTCTTAAAACCACAGAGACAAAAATTATTTCAGCCACAATTGGGTTAATATTTCAGGCTTGCTTGTATCAGTGTAGACAATACAGCCTACCTTATCTCTATGTGTTCAGGAATACAAAACAAACTTAGTTCCCAACAGCAAAACAATTAGTGACGTCGTGAACAAGCAGATTCGTCAAAATGATATAGACCAAAAAGAATCCCCCCCCTCCTCAAAATAGAAATCCCTCTTCCGTTGATATCTTTAGAATGCACCTCCATGACAGCTTTTTGCGATAAAAACAAAGATAAGCTTTTTTGATTTCTTTCCTCCTTAATTTCGTTAGTGAAAGAGAAAAGCCAAACCTCACCTAGAAGTTCTTCACAGCTGATTCATTGACAAATCTCTTTTTTGCTGCACCAATTTAAGCCAAGTGAAAAAAGAAGATAGAAAGAAGGATACTTATCTGCCTGTTAGAGTCCGTTTTCTTTAAAGAAAAGATAAACGTGCTGCTGTAATCAGCTAGAGCTTGATGAAAGTCCGTCCGGCATTGCAGTTTGAACTTTCTCTCATAAATAAATGAAATCCAGTCCTCCCCACAAAAACAGGCTTTGGGGTTGATCTCTACGTTTCTCCCTGCCCGGGAGAAAATCTTTATCAGTCAAAAAGAGCGTTGTGACTGATTTTAGAGCTGAAAAAGCTTCTTCTGAGACGAGAGCTCGGCTCAGAGGCAGCACAGGCAAAGCAACCCTTCCCGGAAGTCAATCTTAGATTTTTTTGAAAGCTTTTTTAAGAAACATTTTTAAAGATGTTTTGTTTTAGTGTATTTTAGGGTCTGTTTTATGATGTTTTAGAGTTTTTGGTGCTTTTGTTTGCTGCCCTGGGCTCCTGCTGGGAGGAAGGGTGGGATATAAATCAAATAGATAAATATTTAAATAAAAATGGGGTCCCGTCAGTGATGTTCTCTTCAGTCAAAGGGATTGGTACAAGCGGAATGCCTCCCTCCCCATGGACAGGGAGTAGGGAGCCAGGACACGAGCCGCTCCACATCCCCCACCTACCTGTCTCCTGTCTTTTACCATTGCCCTTAATGAAGATGGCAGCCATGGTGGGGAAAACCATGGCCACCATCTTTGTTAAGGGCCATGGTAAAAGACAGGAGACAGGTAGGGAGGTTGGGGGCACAGATCGTGGAAGGAGAGCGGGGGCAGCTGAGGGCCCCCCTGTAACTCCAGGGGCCCTTGGGCCAGTGCCCCACCTGGCCGCCCTTTAGAACTGGCCCTGTAGGGAGCATGTCCAACAGTTACTCACATTATAGATGGAAGCAATTCTGCGAGATGTTCCCTCCAACTAGTATTGGGGATATCTCTATGTTTGTTTACCATGATGGAACTTTCTTAAATTTACTTCTTCCTCCTCCTTTGTTCGGGGATATTGATGCCTTTTGCATATTCTCTATAAACCTCTAGCAGAGGGAACAGGCAGATGTTCCTTCCAGGAGCATCCTCACTAATGACTGAAAATGGACTGAGACTACAGATTATTTTCTATCTAAGCTAGAGCCTATGTTTTCTTAAACATATGAAGGTCATGAGTAAATACTCTTTATTCTTTTTACCTAAGAAGATTATCTCTGTGACTTATTTGATTAACTAGTGTGCATGCGAGGAAGGTATGGGACTGGATCGTATTAAGAGTGCTATTCCGTGCGTTGTGGACACAGTGAGCAAGCCAGAGGCGGCCAGTGGTGCTCTGGTGGTGTGGGATGAGTTCCAGCTTCTTCCTTCTGATGAAGTGGAGAAGGTGCTTTCAACCTTAAAGCCAACCACTTGCTTACTCGACCCTTGCCCATCGTGGCTCATTATGAGATGCAAGGATAGACTGGGCGAGGGGATCAAGGCAGTGGTAAATACGTCCCTGGAAGAGGGAGTTATGCCATCAGTCCTCAAAGAGGCAGTAATAAAACCAATTCTGAAGAAGCCCTCCTTGGATCCCCAAGATCTGAACAACTTTTGCCCGGTCTCAAATTTGCCGTTCTTGGGGAAGGCGGTTGAGCGGGTGGTGGAGAAGCAGTTGCAAGCGAATTTGGAGGAAGCGGATTATCTGGATCCATTTCAATGAGGCTTCAGGCCTGGACATGGACTGAAACGGTCTTGGTCGCCTTGGTAGATGATATGAGGAGGGAGCTGGATAGGGGCGAATGCACCATCCTTGTTCTGCTTGATCTCTCAGCGGCGTTTGATACCGTTGACCACGGTATCCTTTTGGACCGCCTGGAGAGGTTAGGCATAGGGGGCACTGTATTGCAGTGGTTCTGTTCCTTCCTCTCTGGTAGGTACCAGAGAGTGGCATTGGGGGATGAGGTTTCGGATGCTTGGCCGCTCATCTGTGGGGTGCCACAGGGCTCCATCCTGTCCCCGATGCTGTTCAACATTTATATAAAGCCGCTGGGGGCTATCATCAGGAGATTTGGGCTGCAGTGTCACCAGTATGCAGATGACATGCAGCTCTATCTCTCATTTAAATCTTCACCGAGGTTGGCTGTAGAAACCCTATCCAAGTGCCTGGAGTCGGTGAGTGGCTGGATGGGAAGGGATAAGCTGAAGCTGAACCCTGACAAAACCAAGGTACTGCTCGTGGGAGACAAGGGAAGGCTGGGGGATGTTGACCTGGTGCTCAATGGGGTACAATTGCCCCTGAAAGACCAGTTCCGCAGCCTGGGGGTCATTCTTGACTCCCAGCTGTCCATGAAGGGTCAGGTCTCGGCTGTGAGCTGGGCAGCGCTGTATCAACTCCATTTGATACGGAGGCTGCGCCCCTACCTTCCCAACCATCTGCTCCCATCGGTGGTACATGCCCTGGTCTCTTCTCACCTAGACTACTGTAATGCGCTCTATGTGGGCTTTTGGGGTGAGCTAGATTTTATTATCTTTGTTTCCAGATTTTTAATGTTTATTGTATCTCTATGCTTATTTTGTACATCGCCCAGAGTGGCTGGATAGCCAGCCAGATGGGCGACTAAGAAATTCAATATATAAAGAAATAAATTAAATGGTCTGGAAGCTGCAACTGGTACAGAATGCAGCAGCTCTCCTGATTAAAGGCAGCTGCCGGCGAGATGACATCACTCCAGTGCTGAAGGAGTTGCACTGGTTACCAGTTGTTTTCTGGGCCCAGTTCAAGGTGTTGGTTCTGACCTTTAAAACCCTACACAGCTTCAGCCCAGTCTATCTGAAGGAGTGCCTCCGACATCATCAGGGATGCCGCTCAACAAGATCAGCCTCAAAAGGCCTTCTCTCTATCCCACCAGTTAAAACAGCTAGACTGGTGAGGACTAGGGAGAGGGCTTTTTCAGTTGTGGCCCCCACTCTGTGGAATTCCCCCCCATATGACCTCAGCCATGCCCCCTCTATGATGAGCTTCTGCTGGGTCTTGAAGACCTGGATCGTCAGGCAGGCCTTTGGGGTGGGTTAGGATTTATTATGATTGTTTGAGACTTTTAATGTTTTAATGTATTGGCATGTTTTTATTGTGTATGTTGCCCAGAGTGGCTGAACAACCAGCCAGATGGGCGACTAACAAATTTAATAAATAAATAAACAAACAAACAAACAAACAAATAAATAAAAGTGTATTATAGCCTGGAATGGGTATCGGAACTTGGTTGACGTGGAAGTTTTATGTTTTATTGCATGCATCCCATGTAGTCATGTGGGACTGGTGAATTTTGGAGGTCTGGCTCATTGGGAAGTCACTGTTACAGGCTGTTTTACGTCAAAGCGTATTACAGCCTGGAACGGGTATCAGAATGTGGTTTGCATGGAAGTTTTGCGTCTTATTGCATGACTCCCATGTAGTCATGTGGGACTGGTGAATTTTGGAGGTCTGGCTCATTGGGAAGTCACCGTTCTGGGCTGTTTTACGTAAAAGCGTATTATAGCCCAGAACGGGTATCAGAATGTGGTTTGCGTGGAATTTTTCTGCCTTATTGCATGACTCCTATGTTGTAATGTGAGACTGGTGAATTTCGAGGGTCTGGCTCGCTGGGAAGTCGCCGTTCCGGTCTGTGTCATTCCATTCCTGAGGGCATTTTGGCTGTTAAAGGGTCAATAAAAATCCTATTGGAATGGTTTTTGTTCCTAAATGTTGTTCTCAAGTGTCTCTAACACATCTCAGTGTTTTTGGCATCCAATTCTTTTATAAAGGGCCAATTCCGGCCTGTTCCGTTCCGGTTTTTACACCGTCCCTTTCCCTGTGAGGCGGAGAGGCAGTGACTGTCCCATGGTCACCCAGTGGGCTTCATGGCTGGATGGGGATTTGAAACCCTGGTCTCCCAGGTAGGAGATTTTTCTTGGCCTGGATTCTGGAATGGGGAGGAAGGCAGACAAAGCGTCACTAGGAGGACTAGTAGCCCTTGGATCCAAAGTGGTGAGATGAGGGAGGACCATAACATGGCATTAAGTGCGGACTGGGGTGGGGGAGAGAGAGAGAGAAACCAGACCTCAGAGTGGGAGGGGCAACTGGAAATACGAAATGCTCTTTACTTGGATCAGGATTTGTGTTACCTGCAGTAAAAATACATAATGTGACACACACATACAAACACACAGACACACACAGAGTGCTCCTTCCTCTTCAACCGGGACAACACACAGAGGGATTATAGATCTCTCTCTCTTCAGTCATTTCCCCCACAATATCTCTGTAGTTTGCATCCACTCCCATTTTGTGTTGGAAGTGGGGCAAGAGCAACCCCTGTTTTGTTCTTTTGCTTGTGCTCCAGAAGGGAGATAGAAGGAGGGTCCTCCAGGTGGATAGGCTTGTTTACCTTTACCTGGGATGCTCTGACTGACTTCCTTCCCTCGTTAGACTGATAGGTATGCCTTTCTATCTACTATGTTTTTCTATAAATAATGTAGCTTAAAGTCTTCCGTGATCTCAATGCAGGGTAAAAGCCTGCTACTTGGGTAAACGCACACACTGGCACACACACATCTCAGACCGTTGACATTCTTTGCTAATATTTATCCAAATTTACACAACATTTTAAAAAGTTCTCTGTCTCTGCAAGTTCTGGTTCCATTATTATATTAGCCAAGAGGTAACGCTTTAGACAATCCACTAGTGAGGGCAAATGAATTTCATCATTTATTTTGTCATCAGACCTCCTCCCTCCCTCTCTCCTGGATTTTGGCTCTGGCATGTCCCTGTTAAGAGGGAGTATTTAGGGGGCTCAGAAGGTCTCGCGTCCCTCTCCTGGGGACCTCATCCTTGGGGCAGGCTCCTTCCTTGGGGCAACCCCACTGACTAGAGGAGGGACTCCAGCTGCCCTCCTTCCAAACCAATTCTCCCTCTTTCTCTCCCCCCATCCCATATCGCTCCCTCAGTGGAGGACACAGAGGTGGAGCTGAACTTCTATTTATTTATCTCCAAAAACAAACAGTCTTCCCAAGGAGCTCTCAGAGGGAAAGAGGGGTCCGTCTCTTAACAACCAGCACCCCTCACAAACTACGGCTCCCAGGATTCTCAGGAAAGCCATGGATGTTGTTGAAAGGGGCGTGATCCGGGTTGAAATGTGTAGTGCACGCTGCTTCAGAAAGTGGTGGTCTCCCCTTCCTGTAGAGGCTTTTAAGCAGAGGCTGGATACTCCCCTCACCCACCCCCAGGAATGGATTCACCACTGCAACTCAGGAGGAATAAAAGGGACCCTCCTCCTCTGCCCTTCAGAGCAGTCTGGGGGCCATGTTAGTCCATTGCAGCAACAGGGATTCCTGTGGCCCTTGAAAACAGAGCTGGGGAACCCTTTTTTCAGGCCAGGGGTCGTATTCCGTTGGGGCCAGATCGAAGCATCCCTCGGGAACATCACGCGGCTGAAGTTGGTTCCCAGTACCTTATTTGCTTGAAAGTTCCAAACACTAAAAAGAAGCAACTACAGCAACTTCAAGCCAAAATTAACAGGTCTGAACCCCAAAATATATGTTGGGGTACCCTGTATGATATATTGCTGCGATTGGGGGACTCTCCCCATTCAGAATAACAATATATTTATGCAATCAGAATCACCAGGCTTCTGATATTATCATAAATACATAATGATGTCATAAAATCATAAAAAATAAGTAACTGGGGTGCCCACCCCAAATCTGCTCTGGACCAGAACAAATCATACCTCCCAGGAAAGGGGAGGGTGTCTTCTCTAACATACCAGTGTATATAAAAAAATAAGGAACTGGGTGTCCACAAGAAAAACCATTCCAGGCAGGATGCAGTGGCATCTCCCAGAGGACACTATCCACTTTGCTCAAGTGATTGATTTTTCATAGGCCACAGCAGATTTTGGAGTGGTCACCACAAATTACATATTTCCCCCTATTTACTCTTCATTATTTTAGCTGGGAACGACTTGCATCTCATAGAATACACCCTCCCTTTTCCTGGGGTGTATGATTTGTCAAATGTCCACACAGCCATGAAGCTCCCTGGGTGACCTTGGGCCAGTCGCTGCCTTTCAGCCTCAGAGGAAGGCAATGGGAAACTACCTCTGAATACCATTTACCATGAAAACCCTGTTCATGGGGTCGCCATTAGTCGGAATCGACTTCAAGGCAGTCCGTTTGCATTTCATTAGAGCTATGAGTGGGCAGTTTTATTTCCCAGCTGTGGGTAATCAGAGGCCCACCCTAACACCACCTTACCAGTAGAAGCCGGGCTCCATCAAGGTCGTCGTAAAGTCTGGGAAGTTTTAGGGAGGATGTTTCATTTGGCCAGTCATTGATGGCCCCTTTTTTCATGAAGAAATTTCCCAATTCGTTAATTGGATCCGGCCTGTTGCTGGGGAGTTTGCCATAAGTATGGCGCTCAAACCTTAGCTTTCGTTCCTCTCCTGGGTCCCATCATGCCTATTTGACATTGCCTGCTGAGGTTCCATTTTGCATCAACTCTCCTGCCTGTTCCTCTCTCTGAGGAAAGGGGGGGGCTGCACAATTGTCTGCCTGGATGTAAGTATAGACTGGGCTAGATAGCTTTCTTCTTTTCTGTTGTGACTGAACTCCCTATGTTTTACCTTACCCCTTTTGGGTGCTGATATTAAGGAACTATTTTGCTGCTGTAACTGCGCACCTCTTTTATTCTTTAATACAATTATTTCTAGCCTCATGTTCAGAGTATAGGTTGTGCATGAGGACAATTGGATGCTGTGGCACCCCCATTTGTTTTAAAACCTTCCATCGGTTTTCATAATCTACACAGTCAAAGCCTTTGCTGTAATCTATAAAGCACAGTGTGATTTCCTTCTGAAATTCCTTGCTCCGTTCCATTATCCAACTTATGTTTGCAATACCATCTGTGGTACCTCTTCCCTTTCTAAAACCAGCCTGGACATCTGTCACTTCTCGCTCCATATATGGTAAGAGCCTTTGTTGTAGAATCTTGAGCATTACTTTACTTGCATGGGATATTAAGGCAATCATTCGATAACTACTGCATTCTCTGGGATCCCCTTTCTTTGCAGTTGGGATGTATATTGAACGCTTCCAGTCTGTGGACTATTGTTTTCTTTTCCATATTTGTTGACAAAGTTTTGTCAAACTTTGGACAGATTCAGTCTCAGTAGCTTGTAGGAACTCTATTGGTATGCCATCTATTCCTGGTGATTTGTTTCTTCCAAGTATTTTAAGAGCAGCGTTCACCTCACATTCTAAAATTTCTGGTTTTTCATCATAGGGTTCCTCAATGAATGAATCTGTCATCCTTGCATCTCTTTTACAGTGTTCTTCAATGTATTGCTTCCTTTTTTTTATCTCAGTCAGTCAGTGTGTTCCCCTGTTGCGTATTCAACATCCCTACTTTTGGTCTAAATTTCCCTTTAATTTCTTCCTGACATCTGCATAAAATTTCTCAATTTGCTCTTCTTCTGTGTTTGCTCTTGGAGCATAGACTTAGGTGATGGTTATGTTGATAGGTTCCCATTAAATCTCATGGGTATCACTCACTCACACTTTGCATTATAGCTCCTAATGGCTTCTCCAATGTCACTTCCCACTATTAAAGCAACCCGGTTTCTTTATAATTTATCATTTCCTGCATAAAATATTTTGTACTCGTCTGAAAATGTCCCATTCCCATCCATTTTTTTCACTCATGCCAACTATTGTAATGTTGATGCGTTCCATTTCTTGCTTGAAAATGTCTAACTTTCCCTGGTTCATGCTTCTCACATTCCATCTTACTACTGTGTGCATCGTGCAACTCTGGACTCTCCTTGCACATCTGTGCGCATCAGCCTCTGGGCTTCCTATTGGCTTTGACCCAGCTGTGTCATTAGTCACAGCACTACTCATACTTGTCCATTGTTCTTCCCCAGTAGCTTGCAGAGTGCCATCTGTCCTGGGGGAGGTGTCATCTTCCAACACTATCTCATGTTGCATGCAACAGAGGACTAACATTTTGTCAGGGAGGGAGGGGATGCGAGCTGGCCTCTGGGCAGTGCAAAGGGCCATTTTCCTCTCAGACAGGATCCATTCTAGGTTTGTAAATTCCAGCAGTGCATAAGTACTGGGCTGTCCACCTTAAATGGAGGGACAAGAGAGCAGAGTTTTGCTACAATTGTCTCTCTCTGCGTCCCTTTTCACAACCTGTTACCAAGCACCTACTGCTAAACTAACTCCATACAAGGCCTCGAGCTTTGGCAGTTAAACTCTGATATCAACAGAGCTTCCCAAAATACATTTTCAAAGTACAAATCATAATATATTCACAGGATTTCTCCACAGCGTTTTCTCACCTTTCCTTTTCATTCCATCAGGATACATCTGGGGGGCCAAGGCTGAGGGAGAACCATCTGAAGTATCACTGCAAAAAGCTGAGGAGCAAGTGCAGGAACAGAAACTGAGGAGTCAAGATGGAGCAAAGAAACAAGAGGAGAGAGAAACTCACAAAGGAGACAAATCTTATAAATGCTTGGAGTGTGGAAAGAGCTTCAGGTGGAGTAGCCACCTTTCTTTGCATCACAGAACTCATACAGGGGAGAAACCTTATAAATGCTTGGAGTGTGGAAAGAGCTTTAGTCGGAGTAGCACCCTTACTTTGCATCACAGAACTCACACTGGAGACAAACCTTATAAACGTTTAGAATGTGGAAAGAGCTTCAGTCGGAGTGGCAACCTTACTTCGCATCAAAGATCTCACAGAGGAGACAAACCTTATAAATGCTTGGAGTGCGGAAAGAGCTTCAGGTGGAGTAGCCACCTTTCTGTGCATCACAGAACTCATACAGGGGAGAAACCTTATAAATGCTTGGAGTGTGGAAAGACCTTTAGTTTTTTTTTATATATATAATAATTTTTATTCAAATTTTCATAAAACATAGGGAAAAAAATCATAAAACATTCAAAGACAAAAAACAAAACAAAACAAAAATGATTAAACAAAAAAATAAAATAAAATGTTGACTTCCCATTTGTCACATATCAAATCAGTTATAGGTCTACAATATATAACAATCCTGTCTCTTAAATCATATTGTAAAATCACTTTCCTCCAGTAGTTATCTTAATTAATCATCAAATCTCATAAACATTACTTTATTCTTTCCAAAAAAAGTCAAAGAGAGGTTTCAATTCTTTAAGAAATATATCTATCAATTTTTCTCCAAATAAACATGTCAATTAATCCATCTCGTTAATAATTATAATAATCTTATTGTCATAACCATAGTCCAAATAAACATTTCGATTAATCCATCTCATCAGAATCTGTTAGGTCCAATAATTTCAATAGCCATTATTCCATTATCCCTATTAGTTCCATCTTCCATCTTCAATAGTGCTGTTAAGTCCAGTAATTTCAGTGTCCAATCTTCCATTATCAGTATTCCATAATAATCTTGCTGTTGTAGCCATAGTCATATAATAAGAGTCTGATGGGAATTTCCTCTATCCCAAATATTTTCTTGCCATCCATTCTGAATAAGTTGCTGAAATACTGTTGTAAAGTCATATCTGTGTTCTTCTTTTTTACAAAATGCACTGGCTCATCTCTTAAGAGTTGTTCCATTGTCACATGGCTGCAGTTAATTCCATAGATTTTCTTTATATCAAGCTCCATCACATCATTCCAGTCCAGAAGATTATCCAAGCCATTGATAACTTTATCTCTAATATCTTCATTAATTTCTTCAGAGATAACGTTAAATTCCAAACAGTAGATTTTATTTCTAAAATCCATAAACTCCAGATCTTTTTCCAATTCCACATTTGTTCCAATCTCCAGGGCTTGTATCTTCCCTTTATTTTTTCTTTTCTCATCTCTGATCTCATTCTCCTCTCTCACAGGGTCCCCTATTTCTTTAAGCTCCTGCGTCATTTTGCTCAGTTCAATTTTCAGCTCCTTACTACCCTGTCGCAGGGTTTGTTTCGTTATCTCAATCTCATCCATTATTTTCTGAAACATAATTACTTCCAGATTCTCAGCCACTTTCTTGATTGCCATTTTTAAAACCACGAAAACAAAGCAAAACAAAAATAAAGAAGAACCACTTCTTATTTCAGCAACAATTGGGTTAATATTCCAGGCTTGATGACATCACAGTATAAACAGAGCAACCTGCCTTATCTCTCTTGTGCAAGAATGCAAAACAAATTTAGTTCCCAGCATCAAAACAGTTAGTGGCGTCGTGAAGAAGCAGATTCGTCAAAATAAAATAGACCAAAAAGAGAATAGTCCCAGACAATATAATATTCCTCGGAATAGAAATCAGGAATAGAAATCCCTCTTCTGTCTATTATCTTTAGAATGCACTTCCAGGACAGCTTTTTGCGACAGAAACAGAGATAAGCTGTTAATTTCGTGAATAACAGAGAAGAGCTATATCTCACCCAGAAGTTGTCCAAAGCCGATCAATCTGACAAATCTCCTTTTGCTGCAACAATTTAAACCAAGTAAAAAAAATAATAGAAAGAAGGGTGCTTGCCTGTTAGTCCGTTCTCTCTTTGAAGAAAAGATAAACGTATCGCTTCAGCAGATAGAGCTTGTTAGAAAGTCCATCCGGCATTGTTGGCTGGACCTTATCTCATAAATTAATGAAATCCAGTCCTCCCAACAAAAACAGGCTTTGAGGTTGATCTCTACGTTTCTCCCTGCCCGGGAGAAATTTCATCAGTCAAAAAAAAAAATGTTCTGACTGATTTATATCTGAATAAGCTTCTTTTGAGGCGGGAGCCCGTCCCAAAAGCAGGCACAAGCGAAGTCACCCTTCCCGGAAGTCGAGTGTGGAAAGACCTTTAGTGACAGTAGCTCCCTATCTTTACATCACAGAACTCATACAGGGGAGAAACTTAATAAATGCTTGGAGTGTGGAAAGAGCTTTAGTCGGAGTAGCACCCTTACTTTGCATCACAGAACTCACACAGGAGAAAAACCTTATAAATGCTTGGAATGTGGGAAGAGCTTCAGTCGGAGTGGCCGCCTTACTTCGCATCAAAGAACTCACACAGGAGACAAACCTTATAAATGCTTGGAGTGTGGAAAGAGCTTCAGGTGGAGTTGCCACCTTTCTTTGCATCACAGAACTCACACAAGAGACAAACCTTATAAATGCTTGGAGTGTGGAAAGAGCTTCAGTCACAGTAGCACCCTTACTTCGCATCAAAGAACTCACACAGGAGACAAACCTTATAAATGCTTGGAGTGTGAAAAGAGCTTCAGGTGGAGTAGCCACCTTTCTTTGCATCACAGAACTCATACAGGGGAGAAACCTTATAAATGCTTGGAGTGTGCAAAGAGCTTCAGTCGGAGTAGCCACCTTTCTTTGCATCAGAGAACTCATACAGGGGAGAAACATAAATGCTTGGAGTGTGGAAAGAGCTTTAGTCGGAGTAGCACCCTTACTTTGCATCACAGAACTCACACAGGAGAAAAACCTTATAAATGCTTGGAATGTGGAAAGAGCTTCAGTCGGAGTGGCACCCTTACTTCGCATCACAGAACTCACACAGGAGAAAAACCTTATAAATGCTTGGAATGTGGAAAGAGCTTCAGTCGGAGTGGCCACCTTACTTCGCATCAAAGAACTCACACAGGAGACAAACCTTATAAATGCTTGGAGTGTGGAAAGAGCTTCAGGTGGAGTAGCCACCTTTCTTTGCATCACAGAACTCACACAAGAGACAAACCTTATAAATGCTTGGAGTGTGGAAAGAGCTTCAGTCACAGTAGCACCCTTACTTCGCATCAAAGAACTCACACAGGAGACAAACCTTATAAATGCTTGGAGTGTGGAAAGAGCTTCAGTCGGAGTAGCACCCTTACTTCGCATCAAAGAACTCACACAGGAGACAAACCTTATAAATGCTTGGAGTGTGGAAAGAGCTTCAGGTGGAGTTGCCACCTTTCTTTGCATCACAGAACTCACACAAGAGACAAACCTTATAAATGCTTGGAGTGTGGAAAGAGCTTCAGTCACAGTAGCACCCTTACTTCGCATCAAAGAACTCACACAGGAGACAAACCTTATAAATGCTTGGAGTGTGGAAAGAGCTTCAGGTGGAGTAGCCACCTTTCTTTGCATCACAGAACTCATACAGGGGAGAAACCTTATAAATGCTTGGAGTGTGCAAAGAGCTTCAGTCGGAGTAGCCACCTTTCTTTGCATCAGAGAACTCATACAGGGGAGAAACATAAATGCTTGGAGTGTGGAAAGACCTTTAGTGACAGTAGCTCCCTTTCTTTACATCACAGAACTCATACAGGGGAGAAACTTAATAAATGCTTGGAGTGTGGAAAGAGCTTTAGTCGGAGTAGCACCCTTACTTTGCATCACAGAACTCACACAGGAGAAAAACCTTATAAATGCTTGGAATGTGGAAAGAGCTTCAGTCGGAGTGGCCACCTTACTTCGCATCAAAGAACTCACACAGGAGACAAACCTTATAAATGCTTGGAGTGTGGAAAGAGCTTCAGGTGGAGTAGCCACCTTTCTTTGCATCACAGAACTCACACAAGAGACAAACCTTATAAATGCTTGGAGTGTGGAAAGAGCTTCAGTCACAGTAGCACCCTTACTTCGCATCAAAGAACTCACACAGGAGACAAACCTTATAAATGCTTGGAGTGTGGAAAGAGCTTCAGGTGGAGTAGCCACCTTTCTTTGCATCACAGAACTCAGACAGGGGAGAAACCTTATAAATGCTTGGAGTGTGGAAAGAGCTTCAGTCGGAGTAGCCACCTTTCTTTGCATCGGAGAACTCATACAGGGGAGAAACCTTATAAATGCTTGGAGTATGGAAAGAGCTTCAGGTGGAGTAGCCACCTTTCTTTGCATCACAGAACTCATACAGGGGAGAAACCTTATAAATGCTTGGAGTGTGGAAAGAGCTTCAGTCGGAATAGCAGCCTTTCTTTGCATCACAGAACTCACACAGGAGACAAACCTTATCAATGTTTGGAATGTGGAAAGAGCTTCAGTCACAGTAGCACCCTTACTTCGCATCAAAGAACTCATACAGGAGACAAACCTTATAAATGTTTGGAGTGTGGAATGAGCTTCAGGTGGAGTAGGAACCTTACTTTGCATCAAAGAACTCATACAGGAGACAAACCTTATAAATGCTTGGAGTGTGGAATGAGCTTCAGGTGGAGTAGGAACCTTACTTCGCATCAAAGAACTCATACAGGAGACAAACCTTATAAATGCTTGGAGTGTGGAAAGAGCTTCAGTCGGAGTAGCACCCTTACTTCGCATCAAAGAACACACAGGAGACAAACCTTATAAATGCTTGGAGTAGAAGGGAGCTAGTGTCATCGATTATATCATTGGAATGCCTACCATCATCCCCTTCATCCAAAGAATGATCTTAGAGGACAGGATAGAAAGTGATCACTTCCTGTTAAAACTTAAACTTTATACGCAAAACTTCCGCTCCACCGTAAAAGCAGACCTCCATATGCCTGGACATCTACAGGGGATTAGACGCCTTAAATGGTCCCAGGAAATAGGTACTAATTTGGATCGGATGTTGCAGTCGGATAAATTTCTCCATCTCCGTTCTATGGCAGCCGAATCCCCCGGGCACATTTTCCAGATCTACCAGGACATAATCAGTGAAATCAGACCTCTTGTCACCTCAAATTTAGTTAGTAAAACTCCATGTAGACCCCGATCTTGGTATGATTGTGAATGCAGATCCAAGAAAAGGGAACTTCGCCATCTATCTAGAGTGCCAGCCTGTACTGGCTCCATGTCTCTTTTCCAATGTTGTCGGAGAGAATATAAATCTCTAATGGGGGGGGGAAGGGCCTTTCATGCCGACAACTGGAAAGCCCTGGCCCTTGCACTGAGTGAAAGGAATGAGCCTAAATTTTGGGATTTGATTTCCCAGCTCTGCCCTGCCAAGGCCCCAGGTGAGGATATGATATTGGCATCTTTATTTACCTATATTAATGTGACTAGCGTTATTCCCTCAGGTTGGCGCTCCAGCTTAGTTGTCCCTATATTCAAGAAGGGAGAGGCCTCGGACCCGAGGAATTTAGACCTATCAGCCTTCTGGATGTCACCTCTAAATTATACGGATGATATTTATTAAATAAGCTCCTCGCCTGGGAAACTAATAATTCCATCTTTCATGAGGAGCAAGTGGGATTCAGGAAAGGCAGGAGCACCATCGTCAGGCATTTGTTTTGCAGCATGTAATTTGCAAATCCATCAGGGCCCAAACAAATCCCTGTATGTAGCTTTCGTAGACTTCACTTCTGCGTTCGACCTTATAGATAGGGAGCTATTATGGCAAAAAATGGCCCAGACCAATATTGATAAGAGACTGCTTCATCTTATTCGGTCTCTCCACCAAGCCAATTCCTTGCAGGTGCGTCTGGGCCTGCAGGGTACTCTCTCTCGAGCGATTCAGATCAAAAGAGGAGTGAAGCAGGGTTGCATTTTGGCCCCTTTTTTATTTAATTTTTTCATAAATGACATTGTTCCTGCAATGACCTCTCCCTCTTTCCCCCCCCTTCCATCGGCAACCGCAAGATCTCCCTCCTGCTCTATGCTGATGATCTGGCTTTGTTATCTCTAAATAAAATCGGCCTTAAAAGAATGTTAACCCGGCTTGGCACTTATTGTTCAGAGCACCATTTGACCATTAATTACACCAAAACTAAGATTAGTTAGTTAGGTGGACAGCCCCCTCAGGTATGCTTCAAGTTGGATTCCTGCATTGAGCAGGGGGTTGGACTCGATGGCCTTATAGGCCCCTTCCAATTCTACGATTCTATGATTCTATGATTATGACCTTTGGTAAGAAGAGGACAATTGCAAACTGGGTCCTTAATGGTCACCCCTTCGAACAGGTTCGCCTATTTAAATACCTGGGCATTTGTTTCACTGAGAACCTTTCCTGGAAGTCCCACCTAAGGTCAATTAAATTTGTTGGTGCCAGATCCTCAGCGCAACTCAGGAGGGTTTTTTTACGTCAGAGGGGGCCAACTGGTCAGCCCAATGATTAAGGTCTTTGTTGCAAAAATTTTAGCCTCCATATTATATGGAGCGGAACTCTGGGGGGAACTTGTAAAGGGGGAGATAGAAATCCTGCAAAACAAGTTCCTGAGACAGACCATAGGGCTACCTGCAGGAACCCCTGCTGCACATCTCAGAGCGGAGCTCGGCCTACCCTCACTGGCAGCCAGAATAGATTTGGCTTTCTTCGGATACTGGCGCAGATTATATAGGACCCCCGCCTCTTCCCTTAGCAAACAGTGCTGGGAGGAGCAATTGAAAGACAGGGGATAGGCCTCTCACTACCAAAAAATGCTGGAGCGGTACAATCTCCCCTTGGGGAAGTTTTTGACTCTTAGTCCACGTGCCCTTAGGGGTTGGATTTTCAACCAGGATGCGGCCCGACACCAGGTGTCTATCTTAATAGCTTCCTTTTCCCCATGGTACCCCCAACTCAAACTTAATCATGTTAAGTCACAGTACCTGGAGGTCTTACCACACGCTCCATTACGTAGAGCCTTCTCGGAACTTCGATTCCAACAGATGCCTATTTAGATGGGAGATACCTAGGAATCCCACTAGAGAAACAGAGTTGTATTTTTGGATATAACTCTGTAGAAGACATCGCCCATTATTTGTTGCACTGTCCGCTGTATGACAACCCCAGACGGAAATTCCTGGCCCCTCTCATTCATCTTTCGCCAGGCAAATGCCCCCAGGAGCTGATAGTGGAGTTACTGAGCGATAATGTTAAACAGGTGACAGTCTCCGTGGCCAAATTGGCATTGGCTGCTTGGAAGCTGCGTATGATCCATATCCAAGATTTTAAAGCCTTTTAATGTTTTGTAAATGGTTTTAGCTGTGTTTATCTGTTGATGTTTTATAATTGCTGCATTTTGTGATGGCCTATGGCTTAAAGCAATAATAAATTACTACTACTTACTAAATGCTTGGAGTGTGGAAAGAGCTTCAGGGGGAATAGCCACCTTTCTTTGCATCACAGAACTCACACAGGAGACAAACCTTATGAATGCTTGGAGTGTGGAAAGACCTTCAGTGACAGTAGCTCCCTTACTTCACATCAAAATGGCAGATATTAATCTGCCTGCCACGTTATTATGTAGCCACGAGAGTGGCTGTGTACTATAGCCAGCATGGAGGTTTCGCATTCCGCAATGTTAAATTGAAAATACCCCCATGCCATTCCAATGTTTCCCATAAGCTCATTTCAAAACAAAACCAGACAAAACTTATAGTCCTGAACTCAGAAACGCTTGCTTAACAAGCCTCTAAATTTTCATGGCGATAAACCGAGCAGTCTGAGAGAACAGAGAGTTCAAAGTCTAAAAAGAGAAAAAAATCCAAGAGCCATTTTGGACTTTTTATAATCTGTTGAAATTCATTAAAAATCAGCCATGTTCACAGAGTACCTGTAATCTGACCTTGCCCCATACTCTGACCGTCATCTTCTGCAGTTTAAAAGTTAAAAAAATGCCTGGCTGATTTTTAATTAATTAAAGAAAGTTTGCATTGGACTGAAAGATAAAGTTGTGCATGCTCAGTAAGTTCTAAAACCCAGACTCACAGCTGGTGGGCTTGGCTAATTGGGGCCACACCCACACCAGAACTTGATTTCACGTGAGACAGTCATGGCTTTCCCCAAAGAATCCTGGGAAGTGTAGTTTTGAATGGTCCTGAGAGGAGACTCCTATTCCACTGACAGAACTTTAGTGGCCAGATTGGTTTAATGGTCAGCCACTCTGATTGTAGGTCTGTGAGGAGAACAGGGCGTCTCCTAGCAACTCTCAGCACCCTTCAATAACTACACTTCCCAGGATTCTTTGAGAGAAGCCATGACGGTTCAAAGTGAAATAAAGGCCTGGTGTGGATGTGGCCAGGGACAGCTTTGGTTTAAATTTGGGTGGGAGGCTATAAGTGCCTGCTGTAGAATAAAAAGGTGGGGGAAATGCTGAAAAGCCATGATACTGTTCACAGAGCTTTCCTTTTGGAAAGGAAAGGGGCTTCCCCTCTGCCCAGAGCCCGGCCACCCAATCTCCTTCCCTCCCATTCCTGCCCTCTTTCTCCTCCCACAGGTCATTTTCACCTATCCTAAGCATGATTGCACAGGAGTACATAAGCATGTAAGAAGAGCCTGCTGGATCAGGCCAGTGGCCCATCTAGTCCAGCATCCTGTTCTCACAGTGGCCAACCAGGTGCCTGGGGGAAGCCCACAAGCAGGACCCGAGTGCAAGAACACTCTCCCCTCCTGAGTCTTCTGGCAACTGGTTTTCAGAAGCATGCTGCCTCTGACTAGGGTGGCAGAGCACAGCCATCATGGCCAGTAGCCATTGATAGCCCTGTCCTCCATGAATTTGTCCAATCTTATTTTAAAGCCATCCAAGCTGGTGGCCATTACTGCATCGTGTGGGAGCAAATTCCATAGTTTAACTATGTGCAGAGTAAAGAAGTACTTCCTTTTGTCTGTCCTGAATCTTCCAACATTCAGCTTCTTTGAATGTCCATGAGTTCTGGTATTGTGAGAGAGGGAAAAAAACTTTTCTCTATCCCCTTTTCAATGCCATCCCACTGTATATCCCACTGAACTCAAAAAGCATGCAAATGATCACACCTGCCTCCTCCTCCCCTCCCCCTCCTGCCTGCTCCCATCCCCTTCCTTCCCCTTCCTCCTCTCCTACCCCTGCCCTTCCTCCTCCTCCCCTCCCCATCCCCTGTAGTCAGTTTCACCTACACTAAGCATGATTGCAGGGGAGGAAATCCGGTAAGCATACAAATGATCAATCCATTCTCAGGAAACTTGCACAGGATCCCATTTCTTACCTCCTGGATTAAAACAGAGAGATTCACTAATAGGTAAAAAATCCTTGCGGTTTAAGAACATACCTATAGCCCACAGATATTTCTATCAAACTTTATAAAGCAGGGAAATTGGGCAGCTATAGTGAATGTACCAGTTGAGCAGGAGACCTGACCCCTCTCTGAGATACTGTAGCGCCCTACAAATTTGTAAAAATTTAAACACAATTTGGGTTGGTCTTTCACAGTCCACTCCACTTCCTGTGCAGCTTGGAAGAATTTGGTAATGTGTGCCTCTCAGCATATGGTGAGTGGTGGCCTATTAGTGAATACTGAAAGTGTATCCAGTCCCACAGAGAAACCCAGGGCTGTATGCTTCAGTGCAAGAGGCTGCAGGGGGGGGGTTGGGAATTACCTATACCCATAGACACAAGGCATTGAGATAGCCAGGCAGAGAATAGTCACAGTCTAAAGGTTATAAGAGATACAGAGTGTTGGGTAGTAAGGCCTAGCAGTGGGATTTGTTGAAATCTGTGCTAGAGCTGTATAGGGTAAGAAGAAAACCTGACGTTCCTGTCTTCTGGTAGCCACAAGTGAGAGCTTCACAGGTGGTGCTGGGGAAGGACATCACAAGCACCACCAGACCTTCCTGTTTAACAATATTGCCTTGAACTGTGCCTTAGTCTCCTCCTGGCTTATTGCTACTTTGTGTCTGGGTGCACTTGCAGGCCACAACCCCCCTGTATCTTTGTGCCTATAAAGAATACAGCCCTGGGTCGCTCTGGATACCTGATGATGTTACACTATCCCTTCACCGCTGCCACCATTGATACTGTTTCTCCACCTTGATATATGCCCTGCCCACCCTTCTGGTCTGTGTAACCCAGCCAAGGGTCAGGCGTTCTGGTAAACTAAGAAATATCTATTTATATATCCAGGGAATAACAAGATTACTTAAAGAGTGTGGTTTCATACGTTGCGTTACTATTTATGTTTCTAGCCGTCAATAACCTGCCTCACTACACGTCTAATTCAAACCAACCCACAAAAGCCTCCCAAAACCAACCAACTCCACCCCACTAATCATCAAACAACTGAACTCCCACCAACAGAACTCTCTCTCAACTGTCATTCTCTCATTTATACCTTCTGACATTCAAACGCTCAGCCAATTATAACACAACATTCTCCAGCATTCCAGCCTGTGTACTCCCCCCTCTCACTCAGTCTACTTACTATGTATACTCTAATAAACCCGCACTTACCATATTTACAGTATTATAAATACAGGGGCATCACAAGGACACCATATGACAGCCAAAGAGCAATAAAAATGGAGCACTCTCAGAGCAGGTTGATTGGTACTTATAACAAAAAGAACTTGTTCCAAGCAGGCATCATGTGATATCATGAGGGAAAACTTTTACAGGTGGCTCTATGCATCAACAGCTAATAACATGTCTTCCAGCCAACCTTAGCAACCACCCCTTACACGCACATTAACAACAGTTATGGAGAGTTTCAGACCCCAACAACCTTCTTCTTTTAGCTGAATCCCAGACTGTTCCACGTCTCTTCACCTGCTATCTTGGTGGCCTGTCACTTTTTCCTTTACAGAGACAGAGAGGTTTTTGCTTTTCCAGAGATGGGTGAGCACCTAAGAAGGATGCTGAGGCCAGGGTGGTGCAGAAACCAAAATGGCCTCTCAGTTGTCCAGTTTTTCCCCATCATATCCCTGTCCCTGGCTGTTTCTAGCTGCCAAATACAATATTCACTTAATGACATTTCCTGCATTACTTTATCTACTGCCTGTAGATCCTCCCCTTCTGTCATTGTTACCTCCATGTGCATAATTCAAACATCAGTTTTCTTGATGGGCTTAGTAGTCTTTGTCACACAGCATCTAATACAACATAACACCAACTGGACTATTACATATATGAGCACAAGAAAACATAATCTCATTATAACATATTTTAGCAGATTTTTTATTAGGCCTCCTAGCCATCCACCTGGATTCGGTAGCCATCCCCACCAATCAAACTCGCTACTCCAGTCAACATAAGCTACTTCTGCTATTTCCTCAGCATGATATATAATGGAGGCATGGGATTCAATCTCTCCAGCTGAACTGTTTATGTGAACAGCATTTGCTCCCAATGATGGCGCAAGTTCTCCATCCGTAGTGAGCAAATAGTCCAGCCCCATCCTCATGGAGAACCATTTTCCTTATTTGGGTTTGGGTTGCCAGTAGGGTCTTTATAGCCTTAGAGGCCACAGGAAGAGCTTCAGGAAGAGCCAGCTCCACGAGCTAGAGGAAGCCCCAGCTGACGAGGCATCAAGGCCCCAGCTGACAAAGCATCAAAGCGAGTTAAGCAGCAGAGCGAAAAGAGGGTAATTAGCTCCCATTTATTCCATTGTTTAATTGAATTAAAACAGCTCAGAGCAATAAGTAATAAGGGCAGCCTAAGGTCACCCTGAACTAGGAGCCAAATCCTGAAAGAACCTATATCTTAGGAGACAGATCCTAGGAGAAGGAAGCCTATAGAAAGCTAATTTTCAACACCACCCTAGCAGGAAAGCTTCAGGGGACACTGTAAACAAGGCTAAATTCCACTCGGAGAGAAGGGGAAAAAGGAAACTCCGCCCATACATGCAGGGAGAGAGTCAGCTCAGTCCTTGCTAAAAAGGGCAGTTTTAGCCTTCCTGAAACACAACCACAAGCTCTGTTTCCCTAGGTTAAAGAAAGGTCAGGCTGTTCTAGGTGGGAAAGCAACAAACAAAAAAGACTTGCCTGGAAGTCACAGCCCCTTGCTTAGATTAAAAGCAGCCAAAAGCTTAAACAGACCTGCCCCTTGCTAAGGAAGGAAGCTCAAGGCCCTAGCTGACAAAGCGTCAAGGTGAGTTAAGCAGCAGAGCGAGTTCGGCAGCAGGGCGAGGAGGCAAGGGCTCCCCACTCTGCCCATCTGTTCCCTGACCTCAACTAAACCGGAGTTTCCAACCCATTGACGTAATAAACCTTAAACAAAATTATGCAGGTAAGAAGCCAGCAGGGGTGTGGGGTCTTTCCAATGTTTTGCACCGCCTGCAGCATGTACGACTATCTGCCTGTTGGACAGAAGTCGTGGGTGTGCTCTCGGTGCAATGAGCTCCTGGCTCTCCGGGAACGACTTCATTTCCTTGAGGCCAAGGTGGCTGACCTGGAAAAGCTGAGAGAGGCAGAGAGGTGTGTGGAGGAGGCCTTCAGTGACGTATAGCTTTGTCCCACTCCAAGGATGATAGCTCTTCTGCTATCATGGAGAATGACGGTCTCAGGGAAGGAGAGCATCCAGCTGAGGAAGAGGGAAACGATCCCTTAGAAGGGACCCATTCCTTGGGTGATGAGCAGCTATCCTCTTGTACCGAGGATATATCTCCAGGGGGTGGAGGGATCCTTGTAGTGGGTGATTCGATGATTAGGAACATAGACAGTAGACCGCAAGGTGTTTTGCCTGCCTGGTGCGAAGGTTGCAGATATCGCCCATCCTTTAGATAGTTTGGTAGACAGTGCTGGAGAGGAGTCAGTGGTCGTGGTGCACGTTGGCACCAACAACATGGGGAAATGTAGCTGTGAGTTCCTGGAAGCAAAATTTAGGTTGCTAGGTAGGATGCTGAAAGCCAGGACCTCCAAGGAGGCTTTCTCTGAAATGCTACCGGTTCCACGCGCAGTACCAGCCAGACAGGCCCAGCTTTGCAGTCTCAATGCGTGGATGAGACGATGGTGTTGGGTGGAAGGGTTTGGATTTGTTAGGTACTGGGGGACATTTTGGGACAAGCCGGGCCTGTACAAAAGGGACGGACTCCACTTGAACCGGAATGGAACCAGACTGCTGGCACTTAAAATTAAAAAGGTGACAGAGCAGCTTTTAAACTGACTGAGGGGGGAAACCCGACAGGAGCTGAGGAAGTTCCGGTTCGGAATAAACCTCCCCCCTGGGATAAAGACCAAAGAAATGATGAAATTGTAAAAGGGGTAGGCCTAGAAGTAGGCATTGTGAGAGCAGGGGCACAGGATATAAATTCAGAAGGGCAAAATTACCACAGGCCTAACCACAAGTGCCAAAGACACTTGAAGAGAGACACTGCTTACAAGTGCCTGTACGCTAATGCTAGGAGCCTCCGAACCAAGATGGGAGAACTGGAGTGCTTGGTCTTAGAGGACAGCATTGATATAGTGAGCATAACGGAGACCTGGTGGAATGGAGGAAACCAGTAGGATACGGTTATCCCTGGATATAAACTATATCGGAAGGACAGGGAAGGACGTATTGGTGGCAGAGTCGCTCTATACGTGAAAGAAGGCATTGAATCCAGCAAGCTGGAAACCCCAAAAGAGGCGGACTCCTCCACAGAATCATTGTGGGTGGTGATACCATGCCCCAGGAGGGATTTAATTCTGGGAACGACCTATCGTCCCCCTGATCAAAATGCTCAGGGAGACCTTGAGATGAGATATGAAATTGAGGAAGCATCCAAACTAGGAAATGTGGTAGTAATGGGTGACTTCAACTACCCGGACATAGACTGGCTGCATATGTGTTCCAGTCATGACAAAGAAGCAAAATTTCTAGATATTCTAAATGACTATTCCCTAGACCAGTTGGTCATGGAACCGACCAGAGGGACGGCAACCCTGGACTTAATCCTCAGTGGGGACCGGGACCTGGTGCGAGATGTAAGTGTTGTTGAACCGATTGGGAGCAGTGACCATAGTGCTATTAAATTAAACATACATGAATATGGCCAATTGCCAAGAAAATCCAACACGGTCACTTTTGACTTCAAGAGAGGAAACTTCACAAAAATGAGGGGATTGGTGCAAAGAAAGCTGAAAAACAAAGTCCAGAGGGTCACATCACTCGAAAATGCTTGGAAGTTGTTTAAAAACACTATATTAGAAGCTCAACTGGAGTGCATACCGCAGATCAGAAAAGGTACCGCCAGGGCCAAGAAGATGCCAGCATGGTGAACGAGCAAAGTCAAGGAAGCTCTTAGAGGCAAAAAGTCTTCCTTCATAAAATGGAAGTCTTGTCCGAATGAAGAAAATAAAAAAGAACACAAACTCTGGCAAAAGAAATGCAAGAAGACAATAAGGGATGCTAAAAAAGAATTTGAGGAGCACATTGCTAAGAACATAAAAACCAACAACAAAAATTTCTATCAATACATTCAAAGCAGGAGACCATCTAGGGAGGCGATGGGACCCTTGGATGATAAGGGAGTCAAAGGCATACTATAGAACAATGAGGAGATTGCAGAGAAGCTAAATGAATTCTTTGCATCTGTCTTCACAGTGGAAGATATAGGGCAGATCCCTGAACCTGAACTAACATTTGCAGGAAGGGATTCCGAGGAACTGAGACAAATAGTGGTAACGAGAGAAGAAGTTCTACGCTTAATGGACAATATAAAAACTGACCAATCACCAGGCCCGGATGGCATCCACCCGAGAGTTCTCAAAGAACTCAAATGTGAAATTGCTGATCTGCTAATTAAAATATGTAACTAGTCCCTCGTGTCCTCCTCCGTGCCTGAGGACTGGAAAGTGGCATATGTAATGCCAATCTTCAAAAAGGGATCCAGAGGGGATCCCGGAAATTACAGGCCAGTTAGCTTAACTTCTGTCCCTGGGAAACTGGTAGAAAGTATGATTAAAGCTAGATTAACTAAGCACATAGAAGAACAAGCCTTGCTGAAGCAGAGCCAGCATGGCTTCTGCAAGGGAAAGTCCTGTCTTAGTAACCTACTAGAATTCTTTGAGAGTGTCAACAAGCATATAGATAGAGGTGATCCAGTGGACATAGTGTACTTAGACTTTCAAAAAGCGTTTGACAAGGTACCTCACCAAAGACTTCTGAGGAAGCTTAGCAGTCATGGAATAAGAGGAGAGGTCCTCTTGTGGATAAGAAATTGGTTAAGAAGCAGAAAGCAGAGAGTAGGAACAAACGGACAGTTCTCCCAATGGAGGGCTGTAGAAAGTGGAGTCCCTCAAGGATCGGTATTGGGACCTGTACTTTTCAACTTGTTCATTAATGACCTAGAATTAGGAGTGAGCAGTGAAGTGGCCAAGTTTGCTGACGACACTAAATTGTTCACGGTTGTTAAAACAAAAAGGGATTGTGAAGAGCTCCAAAAAGATCTCTCCAAACTGAGTGAATGGGCGGGAAAATGGCAAATGCAATTCAATATAAACAAATATAAAATTATGCATATTGGAGCAAAAAATCAGAATTTCACATATACGCTCATGGGGTCTGAAGTGGCGGTGACCGACCAAGAGAGAGACCTTGGGATTGTAATGGACAGCACAATGAAAATGTCGACCCAGTGTGCGGCAGCTGTGAAAAAGGCAAATTCCATGCTAGCTATAATTAGGAAAGGTATTGAAGATAAAACAGCCGATATCATAATGCCGTTGTATAAATCTATGGTGCGGCCGCATTTGGAATACTGTGTACAGTTCTGGTCGCCTCATCTCAAAAAGGATATTATAGGGTTGGAAAAGGTTCAGAAGAGGGCAACCAGAATGATCAAGGGGATGGAGCGACTCCCTTACGAGGAAAGGTTGCAGCATTTGGGGCTTTTTAGTTTAGAGAAAAGGCGGGCCAGAGGAGACATGATAGAAGTGTATAAAATTATGCATGGTATTGAGAAAGTGGATAGAGAAAAGTTCTTCTCCCTCTCTCATAACACAGGAACTCGGGGACATTCAAAGAAGCTGAATGTTGGAAGATTCAGGACAGACAAAAGGAAGTACTTCTTTACTCAGCGCATAGTTAAACTATGGAATTTGCTCCCACAAGATGCAGTAATGGCCACCAGCTTGGATGGCTTTAAAAGAAGATTAGACAAATTCATGGAGGACAGTGTTCTTGCACTCAGGTCCTGCTTGCGGGCTTCCCCCAGGCACCTGGTTGGCCACTGTGAGAACAGTATGCTGGACTTCATGGGACACTTGCCTGATCCAGCAGGCTCTTCTTATGTTCTTATGACAGGGCTATCAATGGCTACTAGCCGTGATGGCTGTGCTCTGCCACCCTAGTCAGAGGCAGCATGCTTCTGAAAACCAGTTGCTGGAAGCCTCAGGAGGGGAGAGTGTTCTTGCACTCAGGTCCTGCTTGCAGGCTTCCCCCAGGCGCCTGGTTGGCCACTGTGAGAACAGGATGCTGGACTAGATGGGCCACTGGCCTGATACAGCAGGCTCTTCTTATGTTCTTATGTTCTTTGATCTCATTTGCAAGACTTTCCACTACAGATTGAAGCCTCAATACTCCAGAACCTAAGGCGGCCGTGCCAACCAAGGGCAGGAAAGACTACCCTGTTACTGAGCCTATCAGTAAAGGCCTGCGGTTTTCTATGTCCCATTGTGCACAATGGGGAGCAGGTTTGATTTCTCTCTTTTTTCTCTGATTGGTGAGCCTCTCTTGTTCCTGATTCTTCCTACTGGGAGTACCTGAGTGACCCTGACAGCTGGTATAAGGCAGGCAACATAGCAGGAGCCAATCCAATATTTTGGTAATACTTTATAGGCTTCATGTCCAGAACAATAATGTGCTACTAGAGCTTCCCATGGGCCTTTGTGGAAGGGGGAAGACCATGTTTTCCATGGTTGAAATTACTACCTTTCGTAGTAGGGGCTCGTTATTCCCCGCCAAGGGACACCACCACCTGGATCATGAGGGTTGCTAGTCCCGTTCCGGAAACACGCTCCCCAGTTGTTCAGGTATTTACAGTCCCATGCCTGATGACCACCAGAATTGGTAAAGGCAGAACAATGCATCCTGTTATCAATAGAATAGTTATAGGAAACATGAAAATCATGATAATGTCAGCAGAAAGTGGGATTCTGGGTGTGGTTTTTTCTCCAGTCCCCTTCAAGGGTGAAATGATGTTTGCATTTACTTGCACCAATCTCTATGCCTTTCTTTCCTTTGGTCTGGTTTCCCAAAAAACAGAACTCATCCAATTTTGGCAGGACATACTAAACCCCATGTTGTTGGGCCACAGGTGCTATGTCCCAGGTAGAATTTGCGCTTTACCATTTCCATTCCAAAGGCATAAAATTGGAATTGCTCTTTAATATGTTGTTAAACCTTTTGAAAAATGTTTTTAATATTAGATTTTTTTCAAAGCTTTTTTAAGAAACATTTTTAAAGATGTTTTGCTTTAGTGTATTTTACGGTCTGTTTTATGATGTTTTAGAATTTTTGGTCTTTTGTTTGCTGCCCTGGGCTCCTGCTGGGAGGAAAGGTGGGATATAAACCAAATAAATGAATATTTAAATAAAAATGGGGTCCTGTCAGTGATGTTCTCTTCAGTCAAAGGGATTGGTACAAGCGGAATGCCTCCCTCCCCATGGACAGGGAGTAGGGAGCCAGGACACGTCCCCCCCACATCCCCCACCTACCTGTCTCCTGTCTTTTACCATTGCCCTTAACGAAGATGGCGGCCATGGTGGGGAAAACCACGGCCACCATCTTTGTTAAGGGCAATGGTAAAAGACAGGAGACAGGTAGGGGGGGTTGGGGGCACAGATCGTGGAAGGAGAGTGCAGGGGTGGCTGAGGGCCCCCCTGTAGCTCCAGGGGCCCTTCGGCCAGTGCCCCACCTGGCCACCCTTTTGAACCGGTGCTGTAGGGAGCATGTCCAACAGTTACTCACATTATAGATGGAAGCAATTCTGCAAGATGTTCCCTCTAACTAGTATTGGGGATATCTCTATGTTTGTTTACCATGATGGAACTTCCTTAAAGGGTGGGGTTATTTACTTCTTCCTCCTCCTTTGTTCGGGGATATTGATCCTTTTTGCATATTCTCCATTAACCTCTAGCAGAGGGAACAGGCAGACGTTCCTTCCAGGAGCATCCTCACCAATGACTGAAAATGGAATGAGACTACAGCTTATTTTCTATCTAAGCTAGAGCCTATGTTTTCTTAAACATATGAAGGTCATGAGCAAATACTCTTTATTCTTTTTACCTAAGAAGATTGTCTCTGTGGCTTATTTGATTAACTAGTGTGCATGGGAGGCAGATATGGGACTGGATCGTATTAAGAGTGCTATTCTGTGCGTTGTGGACACAGTGAGCTAGCCAGAGGTGGCCAGTGGTGCTCTGGTGGGGTGGGATCGGTTCTAGCTTCTTCCTTCTGATGAAGTGGACAAGGTGCTTTCAACCTTAAAGCTAACCACTTGCTTACTCGACCCTTGCCCGTCGTGGCTCATTATGAGCTGCAAGGATAGACTGGGTGAGGGGATCAAGGCGGTGGTAAATATGTCCCTGGAAGAGGGAGTTATGCCATCAGCCCTCAAGAAGGCAGTAATAAAACCAATTCTAAAGAAGCCCTCCTTGGATCCCCAAGATCTGAACAACTTTCGCCCAGTCTCAAATTTGCCATTCTTGGGCAAGTTGGTTGAGCGGGTGGTCGTGAAGCAGTTGCAGCTGCGTTTGAAGGAAGAACATTATCTGGATCCATTTCAATCAGGCTTCAGGCCTGGACATGGGACTGAAACGGCCTTGGTTGCCTTGGTAGGTGATATGAGGAGGGTGCTGGATAGGGGCGAATGCACCTTCCTTGTCCTCCTTGATCTCTCAGCGCCTTTTGATACTGTTAATCACAGTATCTTTCTGGACCGCCTGAAGAGGTTAGGCATAGGGGGCACTGTATTGCAGTGGTTCCGTTCCTTCCTCTGTGGTAGGTACCAGAGAGTGGCATTGGGGGATGAGGTTTCGGATGCTTGGCCGCTCACCTGTGGGGTGCCACAGGGCTCCATCCTCTCCCCAATGCTGTTCAACATTTATATAAAGCTGCTGGGGGCTATCATCAGGAGATTTGGGCTGCATTGTCACCAGTATGCAGAAGATACGCAACTCTATCTCTCATTTAAATCTTCACCGAGGTTGGCTGTAGAAACCCTATCCAAGTGCCTGGAGTCGGTGAGTGGCTGGATGGGAAGGGATAAGCTGAAGCTGAACCCTGACAAAACCAAGGTACTGCTCGTGGGAAACAAGGGAAGGCTGGGGGATGTTGACCTGGTGCTCAATGGGGTACAATTGCCCCTGAAAGACCAGGTCCGCAGCCTGGGGGTCATTCTTGACTCCCAGCTGTCCATGAAGGCTCAGGTCTCGGCTGTGAGCTGGGCAGCGCTGTATCAACTCCATCTGATACGGAGGCTGCACCCCAACCTTCGTACGTCGTCCAGAGTGGCTGGATAGCCAGCAAGATGGCCGACTAAGAAATTAAATAAATAAATAATAAAATTGTCCGGATCCTGCAACTGGTACAGAATGTGGCGGCTCTCCTGATTAAAGGCAGCCGCCGGCAAGATGACATCACTCCATTGCTGAAGGAGTTGCACTGGTTACCAGTTGTTTTCTGGGCCCAATTCAAGGTGTTGGTTCTGACCTTTAAAACCCTACACAGTTTCAGCCCAGTCTATCTGAAGGAGTGCCTCCGACATCATCAGCGATGCCGCTCAACAAGATCAGCCTCAAAAGGCCTTCTCTCTATCCCACCAGTTAAAACAGCTAGACTGGTGAGGACTAGGGAGAGGGCTTTTTCAGTTGTGGCCCCCACTCTGTGGAATTCCCTCCGAAATGATCTCTGCCATGCCCCCTCTATGATGAGCTTCCGCCGGGCCTTGAAGACCTGTCTCGTCAGGCAGGCCTTTGGGGTGGGTTAGGATTTATTATTATTGTTTGAGACTTTTAATGTATTGGCATATTTTTATTGTGTATGTCATGCAGAATGGCTGGACAACCAGCCAGATGGGCGACTAATAAATTTAATAAATTAATAAACAAATAAATAAATAAATAAATAAAAGTGTGTTATAGCCTGGAATGGGTATCGGAACTTGGTTGGCGTGGAGGTTTTATATTTTATTTCATGCATCCCATGTAGTCATGTGGGACTGGTGAATTTCAGAGGTCTGGCTCATTGGGAAGTCACTGTTCCAGGCTGTTTTACGTCAAAGCGTATTATAGCCCGGAACGGGTATCAGAATGTGGTTTGCATGGAAGTTTTGTGTATTATTGCATGACTCCCATGTAGTCATGTGGGCCTGGTGAAGTTTGGTGGTCTGGCTCATTGGGAAGTCACTGTTCCAGGCTATTTTATGTCAAAGCGTATTATAGCCCGGAACGGGTATCAGAATGTGGTTTGCATGGAAGTTTTGTGTATTATTGCATGACTCCCATGTAGTCATGTGGGCCTGGTGAAGTTTGGAGGTCTGGCTCATTGGGAAGTCACTGTTCTGGGCTGTTTCATTTTGTTCTAGAGGGCATTTTGGCTGTTAAAGGGTTAATAAAATTCTATCGGAATGGTTTTTGTTCCTAAATGTTGTTCTCAAGTATCTCTAACACATCCCAGTGTTTTTGGCATCCAATTCTTTTGTAAAGGGCCCATTCTGGCCTGTTCCCTTCCGTTCTGGCCTGTTCAGTTCCATTCTGGCTTTTACACCGTCTCCCTCCCTCTGAGGCGGAGAGGCAGTGACCGTCCCACGGTCACCCAGTGGGCTTCACGGCTGGGTGGGGATTTGAACCCTGGTCTCCCAGGTAGGAGATTTTCTTGGCCTGGATTCTGGAATGGGCAGGAAGGCAGACAAAGCGTCACTAGGAGGACTAGTAGCCCTTGGCTCCAAAGTGGTGAGATGAGGGAGGACCATAACATGGCATTAAGCGCGGACTGGGGTGGGGGAGAGAGAGAGAGAAACCAGACCTCAGAGTGGGAGGGGCAACTGGAAATACGAAATGCTCTTTACTTGGATCAGGATTTGTGTTACCTGCAGTAAAAATACATAATGTGACACACACATACAAACACACAGACACACACAGAGTGCTCCTTCCTCTTCAACCGGGACAAGACACAGAGGGATTATAGATGCAGATCTCTCTCTCTTCAGTCATTTCCCCCACAATATGTCCGTAGTTTGCATCCACTCCCATTTTGTGTTGGAAGTGGGGCAAGAGCAACCCCTGTTTTGTTCTTTTGCTTGTGCTCCAGAAGGGGATAGAACGAGGGTCCTCAAGGTGGATAGGCTTGTTTACATTTACCTGGGATGCTCTGACTGACTTCCTTCCCTCGTTAGACTGATAGGTATGCCTTTCTATCTACTGTGTTTTTCTATAAATAATGTAGCTTAAAGTATTCCGTGATCTCAATGCAGGGGAAAAGCCTGCTACTTGGGTAATCGCACACACTGGCACACACGCATCTCAGACCGTTGACATTCTATGCTAATATTTATCCAAATTTGCACAACATTTTAAAAAGTTCTCTGTCTCTGCAAGTTCTGGTTCCATTATTATATTAGCCAAGAGGTAACGCTTTAGACAATCCACTAGCGAGGGCAAATGAGTTTCATCATTTATTTTGTCATCACACCTCCTCCCTCCCTCCCTGCCTCCCTCCCTCCTGGATTTTGGCCCTGGCATGTCCCTGTTAAGAGGGAGTGTTTAGGGGGCTCAGAAGGTCCCGCGTCCCTCTCCTGGGGACCTCATCCTTGGGGCAGGCTCCTCCCTTGGGGCAACCCCACTGACTAGAGGGGGGACCCCAGCTGCCCTCCTTCCAAGCCAATTCTCCCTCTTTCTCTCCCCCCATCCCATATCGCTCCCTCAGTGGAGGACACAGAGATGGAGCTGAACTTCTATTTATTTATCTCCAAAAACAAACAGTCTTCCCAAGGAGCTCTGGGAGGGGAAGAGGGGTCGGTCTCTTAACAACCAGCACCCCTCACAAACTACGGCTCCCAGGATTCTCAGGGAAGCCATGGATGTTGTTGAAAGGGGCGTGATCTGGGTTGAAATGTGTAGTGCAGGCTGCTTCACAAAGTGGTGGTCCCCCCTTCCTGTGGAGGCTTTTAAGCAGAGGCTGGATACTCCCACCCCCAGGGACGGATTCACTACCCCAACTCAGGAGGAATAAAAGGGACCCTCCTCCTCTGCCCTTCAGAGCAGTCTGGGGGCCATATTAGTCCATTGCAACAACAGGGATTCCTGTGGCCCTTGAAAGCAGGGCTAGGGAAACTTTTTTTCAGCCCAAGGGCCGTATTTCCTTCCGGGCAGCCATTTGGGGCCACATGACACTGGTGGGCAGAGTAGCAAGTGCAAATTTAAGGTTTGCCTCCTAGCAAAAGCTCTCAAGGAGGGGGCAAAGTAAGGCCAGTAATGGGAAGAGAGTTCCAAGGGCCAGACAGAAAGGTCTGGAGAGCCACATTTGACCCCCCTGTGCCAGATGTTCCCCATCCCTGGGTTGAAGGCTAACATCACAGCAGGAAAAATGGCAAATGCAATTCAATATAAACAAGTGTAAAATTATGCATATTGGAGCAAAAAATCTGAATTTCACATATACACTCACGGGGTCTGAACTGGTGGTGACTGACCAGGAGAGAGACCTCAGGGTTGTAGTGGACAGCACGATGAAAATGTCGACCTATTGTGCGGCAGCTGTGAAAAAGGCAAATTCCTTTCTAGCGATAATTAGGAAAGGTATTGAAAATAAAACAGCCAATATCATAATGCCGTTGTATAAATCTATGGTGTGGCCGCATTTGGAATACTGTGTACAGTTCTGGTTGCCTCATCTCAAAAAGGATATTATAGAGTTGGAAAAGGTTCAGAGGAGGGCAACCAGAATGATCAAGATGCATTAATGGCCACCAGCTTGGATCGCTTTAAAAGAAGATTAGACAAATTCATGGAGGACAGGGCTATCAATTGCTACTAGCCATGATGGCTGTGCTCTGCCACCCTAGTCAGAGGCAGCATGCTTCTGAAAACCAGCTGCCGGAAGCCTCAGGAGGGGAGAGTGTTCTTGCACTCGGGTCCTGCTTGCGGGCTTCCCCAGGAACCTGGTTGGCCACGGTGAGAACAGGATGCTGGACTCGATGGGCCACTGGCCTGATCCAGCAGTCCTGATCCATCCAGTCCTTACAGCATGACTACGTTCTCTGTTGTTCCCGACTGGGGGATTCAAAGTGCACAATATGTAGAAGAGATGTGCAAAACAGGCTAACCTAAGCTCTTCCCTCGAAGCCCCTTTTTAAAAACGTGCATGGCATTTTTATTGTTATTATGGAGAAGGGTCACCGGCCAGAAAGGGGCTTCCCGCCTCCCCTCCCTCTCCGCGTGAAGCAGCCGAGGAGCTTCAGCCACTTTGCTCTTGAAGGGTTAACAAACGACAAGAGAGCTGAAGGAAAGAGCGCAAAGGAGGGACTTCCTTTTCCTGCCCCGCCTCTCTGCGAGAAATACAGGCTGGAAGCGCCGGAGGAGCCCCTCTTCGTGCTCAGCGATGATGGCGAGTGGGGTTGCGCGGGGGGAGCCTCGAAAGGAAGGTATGCAATGGGGCCGGAGGGGAGGATGGAAGGGGCGAGGACCCCCTTAAGCGCCCCCTCCCCGCAGACCCTCCCGATCGGAGGCTGCAGCTCTGCCCCGTCCTCTCTGCCTCTCCCCTGAGCTGGGCTGGCTGAGTTGGGGCCGGATCGAAGCATCCCTCGGGAACGTCACGCGGCTGAAGTTGGTTCCCAGTTCCTTATTTGCTTGAAAGCTCAAAACACTAAAAAAGAAGAAAAGTTGACAGCTACAGCAACTTCAAGCCAAAGTTAACAGGTCTGAACCCCAAAATATATGTTGGGGTGCCCAGTATGATATGTCGCTGCGATTGGGGGACTCTCCCCGTCCAGAATAACAATATATTTATGCAATCAGAATCACCAGGCTTCTGATATTATCATAAATACATAATGATGTCATAAAATCATAAAAAATAAGTAACTGGGGTGCCCACCCCAAATCTGCTCTGGACCAGGACAAATCATACCTCCCAGGAAAGGGGAGGGTGTCTTCTCTAACATACCAGTGTATATAAAAAATAAGGAACTGGGTGTCCACAAGAAAAACCATTCCAGGCAGGATGCAGTGGCATCTCCCAAAGGACACTATCCACTTTGCTCAAGTGATTGATTTTTCATAGCCCACAGCAGATTTTGGAGTGGTCACCACAAATTACATATTTCCCCCTATTTCCTCTTCATTATTTTAGCTGGGAACGACTTGCATCTCATAGAATACACCCTCCCTTTTCCTGGGGTGTATGATTTGTCAAATGTCCACACAGCCATGAAGCTCCCTGGGTGACCTTGGGCCAGTCGCTGCCTTTCAGCCTCAGAGGAAGGCAATGGGAAACTACCTCTGAATACCATTTACCATGAAAACCCTATTCATGGGGTCGCCTTAAGTCGGAATCGACTTCAAGGCAGTCCGTTTGCATTTCATTAGAGCTATGAGTGGGCAGTTTTATTTCCCAGCTGTGGGTAATCAGAGGCCCACCCTAACACCACCTTACCAGTAGAAGCCAGGCTCCATCAAGGTCGTAAAGTCTGGGAAGTTTTAGGGAGGATGTTTCTTTTGGCCAGTGATTGATGGGCCCTTTTTGCATGAAGAAATTTCCCAATTCATTAATTGGATCCGGCCTGTTGCTGGGGAGTTTGCCATAAGTATGGCGCTCAAACCTTAGCTTTCCTTCCTCTCCTGGGTCCCATCATGCCTATCTGACGTTGCCTGCTGAGGTTCCATTTTGCATCAACTCTCCTGCCTTTTCCTTTCTCTGCAACTGTCTACCTGGGTGTAAGTATAGACTAGGCTAGATAGCTTTCTTCTTTTCTGTTGTGACTGAACTCCCTATGTTTTACCTTGCCCCTTTTGGGTGCTGATATTAAGGAACTATCTTGCTTCTGTAACTGCGCACCTCTTTTATTCTTTAATACAGTTATTTCTATTTACCAGTGTGTGTTCATTCAGGAGAGGGTTGGCTCTGAACCGGTACCTTGGCCACTGGCCACAACTGCTGTGTGAATTGGGTATTTTGCCTAAAGGCCCCCCTCCATCACACAAAGTATGATAACCTCAGTTTCATCATTTATGCTTCTAGTGATAGTTTTGGGTTTAATTTGTTCTAACACCCAGTTTTTTGTCTTTTTCGCTATCCATGGATCTCGCAGAGCTATCCTCCAGCACCACATTTCAAATGAGTTGATTTTACTTTTCACTGTCCAACTTTCACATCCATACGTAGAGATAGAGAATACCATGGTGTGAAAGATCTTAACTTTGGTATTCTGTGATGCATCTTTGCATTTGAGGATTTTTTCTCATAACTACACTCCCCAGTTCAAGACTTCTTCTGATTATTATCTCTAGTTTGGTTAATGATTGTGCCAAGGTATTGATAATCCTTGACAAGTTCAATGTCCTCATTGCCAACTTTCAAGTTACATAAATCTTATATTGTCATTAGTCTTCTTGACATTCAGCTGTAATCCTGGTTTTGTGCTTTCCTCCTTAACTTTCATCAGCATTTGTTTCAAATCATTGCTGGTTTCTGCTAGTAGTATGGTATCGTCTGTATATTTTCAATTATTGATATTTCTCCTTCCAATTTTCACACCTCCTTCATCTTGGTCCAACCCCACTTTCCGCATAAATTCTGCATATAGATTAAAGAAATATGGTGATAAAATACACTCCTGTCTCACACCCTTTCCGACGAGGAACCAATCGGTTCCTCCATATTCTCTCCTTGCAATAGCCTCATGTTCAGAGTATAGGTTGTGCATGAGGACAATTGGATGCTGTGGCACTCCAATTTGTTTTAAAACATTCCATCCTTTTTCATAATCTACACAGTCAAAGCCTTTGCTATAATCTATAAAGCACAGTGTGATTTCCTTCTGAAATTCCTTGCTCCGTTCCATTATCCAATTTATGTTTGCAATCCGATCTGTGGTAACTCTTCCCTTTCTAAGACCAGCCTGGACATCTGTCACTTCTCGCTCCATATATGGTAAGAGCCTTTGTTGTAGAATCTTGAGCATTACTTTACTTGCATGGGATATTAAGGCAATCCTTCGATAACTACTGCATTCTCTGGGATCCCCTTTCTTTCCAGTTGGGATGTATATTGAACGCTTCCAGTCTGTGGACTATTGTTTTCTTTTCCATATTTGTTGACAAAGTTTTGTCAAAATCTGGACAGATTCAGTCTCAGTAGCTTGTAGTAACTCTATTGGCATGCCATCTATTCCTGGAGATTTGTTTCTTCCAAGTATTCTAAGAGCAGCATTCACCTCACATTCTCAAATTTCTGATTTTTCATCATAGGGTTCCTCCATGAATGAATCTGTCATCCTTGCATTTCTTTTACAGTGTTCTTCAATGTATTGCTTCCTTTTATTTTATCTCAGTCAGTCAGTGTGTTCCCCTGTTGCATATTCAAGATCCCTACTTTTGGTCTAAATTTCCCTTTAATTTCTTCCTGATGGCTGCATAAGATCTCTCAGTTTGCTCTTCTTCTGTGTTTGCTCTTGCAGCATAGACTTAGGTGATGGTTATGTTGATAGGTTTCCCATTAAATCTCATGGATATCACTCACTCAGACTTTGCATTATAGCTCCTAATGGCTTCTCCAACATCACTTCCCACTATTAAAGCAACCCGGTTTCTTTTTAATTTATCATTTCCTGCATAAAATATTTTGTACTTGTCTGAAAATGTCCCATTCCCATCCATTTTATTTCACTCATGGTAACTATTGTAATGTTGATGCGTTCCATTTTTTGCTTGAAAATTTCTAACTTTCCCTGGTTCATGCTTCTCACATTCTATCTTACTACTGTGTGCATCGTGCAACTCTGGACTCTCCTTGCACATCTGTGCGCATCAGCCTCTGGGCTTCCTTTTGGCTTTGACCCAGCTGTGTCATTAGTCACAGCACTACTCGTACTTGTCTGTTGTTCTTCCCCAGTAGCTTGCAGAGTGCCATCTGTCCTGGGGGGGGGGGTCTCATCTTCCAGCACTATCTCATGTTGCATGCAACAGAGGACTAACATTTTGTCAGGGAGGGAGGGGATGCGAGCTGGCCTCTGGGCAGTGCAAAGGGCCATTTTCCTCTCAGACAGGATCCATTCTAGGTTTGTAAATTCCAGCAGTGCATAAGTACTGGGCTGTCCACCTTAAATGGAGGGGCAAGAGAGCAGATTTTTGCTACAATTGTCTCTCTCTCTGCGTTTCTTTTCACAACCTGTTACCAAGCACCTACTGCTAAACTAACTGCATACAAGGCCTCGAGCTTTGGCAGTTGAACTCTGATATCAACAGAGCTTCCCAAAATACATTTTCAAAGTACAAATCATAATATATTCACAGGATTTCTCCACAGCATTTTCTCACCTTTCCTTTTCATTCCATCAGGATACATCTGGGGGGCCAAGGCTGAGGGAGAACCAACTGAAGTATCACTGGAAAAAGCTGAGGAGCAGGTGCAGGAGCAGAATCTGAGGAGTCAAGATGGAGCAAAGAAACAAGAGGAGAGAGAAACTCACACAGGAGACAAATCTTATAAATGCTTGGAGTGTGGAAAGATGTTCAGGTGGAGTAGCCATCTTTCTGCCCATCACAGAACTCATACAGGGGAGAAACCTTATAAATGCTTGGAGTGTGGCAAGACCTTCAGTCGGAGTAGCCACCTTTTTTTGCATCACAGAACTCATACAGGGGAGAAACCTTATAAATGCTTGGAGTGTGGAAAGAGCTTTAGTCGGAGTAGCACCCTTACTTTGCATCAAAGAACTCACACAGGAGACAAACCTTATAACTGCTTGGAATGTGGAAAGAGCTTCAGTCGGAGTGGCCACCTTACTTCGCATCAAAGAACTCACACAGGAGACAAACCTTATAAATGCTTGGAGTGTGGAAAGAGCTTCAGGTGGGGTAGCCACCTTTCTTTTCATCACAGAACTCATACAGCGGAGAAACCTTATAAGTGCTTGGAGTGTGGAAAGACCTTTAGTCGGAGTAGCCACCTTTCTTTGCATCACAGAACTCATACAGGGGAGAAACCTTATAAATGCTTGAAGTGTGGAAAGAGCTTTAGTCATAGTAGCACCCTTACTTCACATCACAGAACTCACACAGGAGACAAACCTTATAAATGCTTGGAGTGTGGAAAGAGCTTCAATGACAGTAGCTCCCTTTCTTTGCATCACAGAACTCACACAGGAGACAAACCTTATCAATGCTTTGAGTGTGGAAAGACCTTCAGTCGGAGTAGCCACCTTTGTTTGCATCACAGAACTCATACAGGGGAGAAACCTTATAAATGCTTGGAGTGTGGAAAGAGCTTTAGTCAGAGTAGCAGCCTTACTTCGCATCAAAGAACTCACACAGGAGACAAACCTTATAAATGCTTGGAGTGTGGAAAGAGCTTCAGTGACAGTAGCTCCCTTTCTTTGCATCAAAGAACTCACACAGGAGACAAACCTTATCAATGCTTTGAGTGTGGAAAGACCTTCAGTCGGAGTAGCCACCTTTGTTTGCATCACAGAACTCATACAGGGGAGAAACCTTATAAATGCTTGGAGTGTGGAAAGAGCTTTAGTCAGAGTAGCTCCCTTACTTCGCATCAAAGAACTCACACAGGAGACAAACCTTATCAATGCTTGGAGTGTGGAAAGAGCTTCAGTCACAGTAGCTCCCTTTCTTTGCATCAAAGAACTCACACAGGAGACAAACATTATCAATGCTTTGAGTGTGGAAAGACCTTCAGTCGGAGTAGCCACCTTTCTTTGCATCACAGAACTCATACAGGGGAGAAACCTTATAAATGCTTGGAGTGTGGAAAGAGCTTTAGTCGGAGTAGCACCCTTACTTCGCATCAAAGAACTCACACAGGAGACAAACCTTATCAATGCTTGGAGTAGAAGGGAGCTAGTGTAATTGATTATATCACTGGAACGCCTAACATCATCCCCTTCATCCAAAGAATTACCTTAGAGGACAGGATAGAAAGTGATCACTTCCCGTTAAAACTTAAACTTTATACACAAAACTTCTGCTCCACTGTAAAAGCAGACCTCCGTATGCCTGGACATCTACAGGGGATTAGACGTCTTAAATGGTCCCAGGAAATAGGTACTAATTTGGATCGGATGTTGCAGTCGGATAAATTTCTCCATCTCCGTTCTATGGCAGCCGAATCCCCCGGGCACATTTTCCAGATCTACCAGGACATAATCAGTGAAATCAGACCTCTTGTCACCTCAAATTTAGTTAGTAAAACTCCATGTAGACCCCGATCTTGGTATGATTGTGAATGCAGAGCCAAGAAAAGGGAACTTCGCCATCTATCTAGAGTGCCAGCCTGTACTGGCTCCATATCTCTTTTCCAATGTTGTCGGAGAGAATATAAATCTCTAATGGGGGGGGGAAGGGCCTTTCATGCCGACAACTGGAAAGCCCTGGCCCTTGCACTGAGTGAAAGGAATGAGCCTAAATTTTGGGATTTGATTTCCCAGCTCTGCCCTGCCAAGGCCCCAGGTGAGGATATGATATTGGCATCTTTATTTACCTATATTAATGTGACTGGCGTTATTCCCTCAGGTTGGCGCTCCAGCTTAGTTGTCCCTATATTCAAGAAGGGAGAGGCCTCGGACCCGAGGAATTACAGACCTATCAGCCTTCTGGATGTCACCTCTAAATTATACGGATGATATTTATTAAATAAGCTCCTCGCCTGGGAAACTAATAATTCCATCTTTCATGAGGAGCAAGTGGGATTCAGGAAAGGCAGGAGCACCATCGATCAGGCATTTGTTTTGCAGCATGTAGTTTGCAAATCCATCAGGGCCCAAACAAATCCCTGTATGTAGCTTTCGTAGACCTCGCTTCTGCGTTCGACCTTATAGATAGGGAGCTATTATGGCAAAAAATGGCCCAGACCAATATTGATAAGAGACTGCTTCATCTTATTTGGTCTCTCCACCAAGCCAATTCCTTGCAGGTGCGTCTGGGCCTGCAGGGTACTCTCTCTCGAGCGATTCAGATCAAAAGAGGAATGAAGCAGGGTTGCATTTTGGCCCCTTTTTTATTTAATTTTTTTCATAAATGACATTGCTCCTGCAATGACCTCTCCCTCTTCCCCCCCTTCCATCGGCAACCGCAAGATCTCCCTCCTGCTCTAATAATAATAATAATAAATTTTATTTCTAGGCCGCCTATCTGGGCATTTGTTTCACTGAGAACCTTTCCTGACCTAAGGTCAATTAAATTTGTTGGTGCCAGATCCTCAGGACAACTCAGGAGGTTTTTTTTACGTCAGAGGGAGCGAACTAGTCAGCCCAATGATTAAGGTCTTCGTTGTAAAAATTTTAGCCTCCATATTATATGGAGCAGAACTCTGGGGGGAACTTGTAAAGTGGGAGATAGAAATCCTGCAAAACAAGTTCCTGAGACAGACCTTAGGGCTACCTGCAGGAACCCCTGCTGCGCATCTCAGAGCGGAGCTCGGCCTACCCTCACTGGCAGCCAGAATAGATTTGGCTTTCTTCGGATACTGGCGCAGATTATATAGGACCCCCGCCTCTTCCCTTAGCAAACAGTGCTGGGAGGAGCAATTGAAAGACAGGGGATGGGCCTCTCACTACCAAAAAATGCTGGAGCGGTACAATCTCCCCTTGGGGGAGTTTTTGACGCTTAGTCCACGTGAAATTCAGTAACAGGCAAAAAATCCTTGCGGTTTAAGAACATACCTATAGCCCACAGATCTTTTTATCAAACTTTATAAAGCAGGGAAATTGGGCAGCTATAGTGAATGTACCAGTTGAGTAGGAGACCTGACCCCTCTCTGAGATACTGTAGCGCCCTACAAATTTGTAAAAATTTAAACACGATTTGGGTTGGTCTTTCACAGTCCACTCCACTTCCTGTGCAGCTTGGAAGAATTTGGTAACGTGTGCCTCTGAGCATATGGTGAGTGGTGGCCTATTAGTGAATACGGTCTACAGTTTTGTTTACCTGACTGCAAAAATAGCATTCTAGAGGTGGAAGAGGTAGAGAAATGGGCAATCAAAATGCTCAAGTGTTGCAACATTTGGGGATTTTTGCTGTAGAAAAAAGCTAAGAGGAGATATGATAGAAATGCATGATCGCACCAGACCTTTAAAGCACATTCAACACAAATGTAAGCCACATGGCTTCCCCCAACGAATCCTGGATGATGTCTGCCTCTGAGCATATGATAAGTGGTGGCAACACCTACCATCTGCAAAGATGGAGAACTATTTTTGTATGTTTGTTGGTGTTCTTCTTACTTTGCTTCTTTTCTCTGTTACTACCTTTTCTACAGAGAATCTAACCTAGAAAATTATCTCTCTCTCACTATTCATCCTAGAAATCTGTGTCAAATTTATTTTTAATCATTTCATTTATTGGTCAATGTCATATGATGGTGAAGAGAGCTTTTGGGTTTCAAAATGGAGATTATGTTCTATTTCTATTTTGGGTGTGTGGTTGAAAAAGAAAAACCACGATTCCCAAAAATAGTTGTGAGGACTTTATTTGCTTAGCTGTCGCCAAGGCGAGGATGTCAGGTTCCCACCTGTGGCTACCGCCTTGACCGTCCCACCTCAGGGTCCTGCTCTCAAAATGGTTCTCTCACCGGCTCTAGCAAAGCTCTCTCGAGATCCCACTGCTAGGAAGCCCTGTGATGTCTCTGCTTATATTGTAAACATGGTCAGTGCTGGTTATGTAGAAGACATATGGTAAGTGGAGTGAAAGAGGAGGGGGAGTACATGAGCAGTAGAATGCTGGATGATTGGCTGAGCGTTTGAATGGCTGGGAGTATAAATGGAAGAATGACAGTTGAGGTGGTGAATTGAGGTGGTGAATTGTGAGGTGGATGTTGGAGAGAGGTGTTGTTGAGAGTGAGTCGAAGTTCTCAGGCAGTAAGAAGTCAAGTACATAACAGAATATAGATGAAACCATAAGCTTATCAACAAAATAATTAAGTAATCTTGTTATTTCTAATTCTTAATAAATATTTCTTGGTTAAATAAAAGCCTGATTCCTTCAGCTGGGATACACATACCAGGGGGAGTAACAAAATAACCAAGGCTGAACAGTTTGTATCAAATGGAGGCAGCAGCAGATCGGAGGAAAGTGTATCCAGTCCCACAGAGAAACCCAGGGCTGTATGCTTCAGTGCAAGAGGCTGCAGGGGGGGGGTTGGGAATTACCTATACCCATAGACACAAGGCATTGAGATAGCCAGGCAGAGAATAGTCACAGTCTAAAGGTTATAAGAGATACAGAGTGTTGGGTAGTAAGGCCTAGCAGTGGGATTTGTTGAAATCTGTGCTAGAGCTGTATAGGGTAAGAAGAAAACCTGACGTTCCTGTCTTCTGGTAGCCACAAGTGAGAGCTTCACAGGTGGTGCTGGGGAAGGACATCACAAGCACCACCAGACCTTCCTGTTTAACAATATTGCCTTGAACTGTGCCTTAGTCTCCTCCTGGCTTATTGCTACTTTGTGTCTGGGTGCACTTGCAGGCCACAACCCCCCTGTATCTTTGTGCCTATAAAGAATACAGCCCTTGGTCGCTCTGGATACCTGATGATGTTACACTATCTCTTCACCGCTGCCACCATTGATACTGTTTCTCCACCTTGATATATGCCCTGCCCACCCTTCTGGTCTGTGTAACCCAGCCAAGGGTCAGGCGTTCTGGTAAACTAAGAAATATCTATTTATATATCCAGGGAATAACAAGATTACTTAAAGAGTGTGGTTTCATATGTTGCGTTACTATTTATGTTTCTAGCCGTCAATAACCTGCCTCACTACACGTCTAATTCAAACCAACCCACAAAAGCCACCCAAAACCAACCAACTCCAACCCACTAATCATCAAACAACTGAACTCCCACCAACAGAACTCTCTCTCAACTGTCATTCTCTCATTTATACCTTCTGACATTCAAACGCTCAGCCAATCATAACACAACATTCTCCAGCATTCCAGCCTGTGTACTCCCCCCTCTCACTCAGTCTACTTACTATGTATACTCTAATAAACCCGCACTTACCATATTTACAGTATTATAAATACAGGGGCATCACAAGGACACCATATGACAGCCAAAGAGCAATAAAAATGGAGCACTCTCAGAGCAGGTTGATTGGTACTTATAACAAAAAGAACTTGTTCCAAGCAGGCATCATGTGATATCATGAGGGAAAACTTTTACAGGTGGCTCTATGCATCAACAGCTAATAACATGTCTTCCAGCCAACCTTAGCAACCACCCCTTACAAGCACATTAACAACAGTTATGGAGAGTTTCAGACCCCAACAACCTTCTTTTAGCTGAATCCCAGACTGTTCCACGTCTCTTCACCTGCTATCTTGGTGGCCTGTCACTTTTTCCTTTGCAGAGACAGAGAGGTTTTTGCTTTTCCAAAAATGGGTGAGCACCCAAGAAGGATGCTGAGGCCAGGGTGGTGCAGAAACCAAAATGGCCTCTCAGTCGTCCAGTTTTTCCCCATCATATCCCTGTCCCTGGCTGTTTCTAGCTGCCAAATACAATATTCAATTAATGACATTTCCTGCATTACTTTATCTACTTCCTGTAGATCCTCCCCTTCTGTCATTGTTACCTCCATGTGCATAATTCAAACATCAGTTTTCTTGATGGGCTTAGTAGTTTTTGTCACACAGCGTCTAATACAACACAACACCAACTGGACTATTACATGTATGAGCACAAGAAAACATAATCCCATTATAACATATTTTAGCAGATTTTTATTAGGCCTCCTAGCCATCCGCCTGGATTCGGTAGCCATCCCCACCAATCAAACTCGCTACTCCAGTCAACATAAGCTACTTCTGCTATTTGCTCAGCATGATATATAATGGAGTTGGCATGGGATTCAATCTCTCTAGCTGAACTGTTTATGTGAACAGCATTCACTGCCAATGATGGCGCAAGTCCCTCCGTCTGTAGTGAGCAAACAGTCCAGCCCCATCCTCTTGGAGAACTGTTTTCCTTATTTGGGTTTGGGTTGCCGGTAGGGTCTTTATAGCCTTAGAGGCCACAGGAAGAGCTTCAGGAAGAGCCAGCTCCACGAGCTAGAGGGAGCCCCAGCTGACAAAGCGTCAAGGCCCCAGCTGACAAAGCATCAAGGCGAGTTAAGCAGCAGAGCGAAAAGAGGGTAAGTAGCTCCCATTTATTCTGTTAATTAATTGAATTAAAACAGCTCAGAGCAATAAGTAATAAGGGCAGCCCAAAGTCACCCTGAGCTAGGAGCCAAATCCTGAAAGAACCTATATCTTAGGAGACAGATCCTAGGAGAAGGAAGCCTATAGAAAGCTAATTTTCAACACCACCCTAGCAGGAAAGCTTCAGGGGACACTGTAAACAAGGCTAAATTCCAGTCGGAGAGAACGGGGAAAAGGAAACTCCACCAATACATACAGGGAGAGAGTCAGCTCAGTCCTTGCCAAAAAGGGCAGCTTTAGCCTTCCTGAAACACAACCACAAGCTCTGTTTCCCTAGGTTAAAGAAAGGTCAGGCTGTTCTAGGTGGGAAAGCAACAAACAAAAAAGACTTGCCTGGAAGTCGCAGCCCCTTGCTTAGATTAAAAGCAGCCAAAAGCTTAAACAGCCCCGCCCCTTGCTAAGGAAGGAAGCTCAAGGCCCCAGCTGACAAAACGTCAAGGCAAGTTAAGCAGCAGGGCGAGGAGGCAAGGGCCCCCCACTCTGCCCATCTGTTCCCTGACCTCAACTAAAGTGCAGTTTCCAACCCATTGACGTAATAAACCTTAAGCAAAATTATGCAGGTAAGAAGCCAGCAGGGGTGTGGGGTCCTTCCAGTGTTTTGCACCGCCTGCAGCATGTACGACTATCTGCCTGTTGGACAGAAGTCGTGGGTGTGCTCTCGGTGCAATGTGCTCCTGGCTCTCCGGGAACGACTTCATTTCCTTGAGGCCAAGGTGACTGACCTGGAAAAGCTGAGAGAGGCAGAGAGGTATGTGGAGGAGGCCTTCAGGGACGTTATAGCTGTGTCCCACTCCAAGGATGATAGCTCTTCTGCTATCATGGAGAACGACGGTCTCAGGGAAGGAGAGCATCCAGCTGAGGAAGAGGGAAACAATCCCTTAGAAGGGACCCATTCCTTGGGGGATGAGCAGCTGTCCTCTTGTGCTGAGGATATATCTCCACGGGGTGGAGGGATCCTTGCAGTGGGTGATTCGATCATTAGGAACATAGACAGTGGGGTGTGTGATGGGCATGTAGACCGCAAGGTGTTTTGCCTGCCTGGTGCGAAGGTTGCGGATATCGCCCGTCGTTTAGATAGTTTGGTAGACAGTGCTGGGGAGGAGTCAGTGGTCGTGGTGCACGTTGGCACCAACAACATGGGGAAATGTAGCCGTGAGGTCCTGGAAGCAAAATTTAGGTTGCTAGGTAGGATGCTGAAAGCCAGGACCTCCAAGGAGGCTTTCTCTGAAATGCTAACGGTTCCACGCGCAGTACCAGCCAGACAGGCACAGCTTAGCAGTCTCAATGCGTGGATGAGACGATGGTGTCGGGTGGAAGGGTTTGGATTTGTTAGGTACTGGGGAACATTTTGGGACAAGCCGGGCCTGTACAAAAGGGATGGGCTCCACTTGAACCAGAATGGAACCAGACTGCTGGCACTTAAAATTAAAAAGGTAGCAGAGCAGCTTTTAAACTGACTGAGGGGGGAAACCCGACAGGAGCTGAGGAAGGTCCGGTTTGGAATAAACCTCCCCCCTGGGATAAAGACCAAAGAAATGATGAAATTGTAAAAGGGGTAGGCCTAGAAGTAGGCATTGTGAGAGCAGGGGCACAGGATATAAATTCAGAAGGGCAAAATTACCACAGGCCAAACCACAAGTGCCAAAGACATTTGAAGAGAGACACTGCTTACAAGTGCCTGTACGCTAATGCTAGGAGCCTCCGAACCAAGATGGGAGAACTGGAGTGCTTGGTCTTAGAGGACAGCATTGATATAGTGAGCATAACGGAGACCTGGTGGAATGGAGGAAACCAGTGGGATACGGTTATCCCTGGATATAAACTATATTGGAAGGACAGGGAAGGACGTATTGGTGGCGGAGTCGCTCTATACGTGAAAGAAGGCATTGAATCCAGCAAGCTGGAAACCCCAAAAGAGGCGGACTCCTCCACAGAATCTTTGTGGGTGGTGATACCATGCCCCAGGAGGGATTTAATTCTGGGAACGATCTATCGTCCCCCTGATCAAAATGCTCAGGGAGACCTTGAGATGAGATATGAAATTGAGGAAGCATCCAAACTAGGAAATGTGGTAGTAATGGGTGACTTCAACTACCCGGACATAGACTGGCCGCATATGTGTTCCAGTCATGACAAAGAAGCAAAATTTCTAGATATTCTAAATGACTATTCCCTAGACCAGTTGGTCATGGAACCAACCAGAGGGATGGCAACCCTGGACTTAATCCTCAGTGGGGACCGAGACCTGGTGCGAGTTGTAAGTGTTGTTGAACCGATTGGGAGCAGTGACCACAGTGCTATTAAATTAAACATACATGTAAATGGCCAATTGCCAAGAAAATCCAACACGGTCACATTTGACTTCAAGGGAGGAAACTTCACAAAAATGAGGGGATTGGTAAAAAGAAAGCTGAAAAACAAAGCCCAGAGGGTCATATCATTCGAAAATGCTTGGAAGTTGTTTAAAAACACTATATTAGAAGCTCAACTGGAGTGCATACCGCAGATCAGAAAAGGTACTGCCAGGGCCAAGAAGATGCCAGCATGGTTAACGAGCAAAGTCAAGGAAGCTCTTAGAGGCAAAAAGTCTTCCTTCAGAAAATGGAAGTCTTGTCCGAATGAAGAAAATAAAAAAGGACACAAACTCTGGCAAAAGAAATGCAAGAAGACAATAAGGGATGCTAAAAAGAATTTGAGGAGCACATTGCTAAGAGCATAAAAACCACCAACAAAAAATTCTATCAATACATTCAAAGCAGGAGACCATCTAGGGAGGCGATTGGACCCTTGGATGATAAGGGAGTCAAAGGCATACTAAAGAACGATAAGGAGATTGCAGAGAAGCTAAATGAATTCTTTGCATCTGTCTTCACAGTGGAAGATAAAGGGCAGATCCCTGAACCTGAACTAACATTTGCAGGAAGGGATTCCGAGGAACTGAGACAAATAGTGGTAACGAGAAAGGAAGTTCTAGGCTTAATGGACAATATAAAAACTGACCAATCACCAGGCCCGGATGGCATCCACCTGAGAGTTCTCAAAGAACTCAAATGTGAAATTGCTGATCTGCTAACTAAAATATGTAACTTGTCCCTTGGGTCCTCCTCCGTGCCTGAGGACTGGAAAGTGGCAAATGTAATGCCAATCTTCAAAATGGGATCCAGAGGGGATCCCGGAAATTACAGGCCAGTTAGCTTAACTTCTGTCCCTGGGAAACTGGTAGAAAGTATTATTAAAGCTCGATTAACTAAGCACATAGAAGAACAAGCCTTGCTGAAGCAAAGCCAGCATGGCTTCTGCAAGGGAAAGTCCTGTCTCAGTAACCTACTAGAATTCTTTGAGAGTGTCAACAAGCATATAGATAGAGGTGATCCAGTGGACATAGTGTACTTAGACTTTCAAAAAGCGTTTGACAAGGTACCTCACCAAAGGCTTCTGAGGAAGCTTAGCAGTCATGGAATAAGAGGAGAGGTCCTCTTGTGCATAAGGTATTGGTTAAGAAGCAGAAAGCAGAGAGTAGGAATAAACGGACAGTTCTCCCAATGGAGGGCTGTAGAAAGTGGAGTCCCTCAAAGATCGGTATTGGGACCTGTACTTTTCAACTTGTTCATTAATGACCTAGAATTAGGAGTGAGCAGTGAAGTGGCCAAGTTTGCTGACGACACTAAATTGTTCAGGGTTGTTAAAACAAAAAGGGATTGTGAAGAGCTCCAAAAAGATCTCTCCAAACTGAGTGAATGGGCGGGAAAATGGCAAATGCAATTCAATATAAACAAGTGTAAAATTATGCATATTGGAGCAAAAAATCTGAATTTCACATATACGCTCATGGGGTCTGAACTGGCGGTGACCGACCAGGAGAGAGACCTCGGGGTTGTAATGGACAGCACGATGAAAATGTCGACCCAGTGTGCGGCAGCTGTGAAGAAGGCAAATTCCATGCTAGAGATAATTAGGAAAGGTATTGAAAATAAAACAGCTGATATCATAATGACATTGTATAAATCTATGGTGCGGCCACATTTGGAATACTGTGTACAGTTCTGGTCGCCTCATCTCAAAAAGGACATTATAGAGTTGGAAAAGGTTCAGAAGAGGGCAACCAGAATGATCAAGGGGATGGAGCGACTCCCTTACGAGGAAAGGTTGCAGCATTTGGGGCTTTTTAGTTTAGAGAAAAGGCGGGTCAGAGGAGACATGATAGAAGTGTATAAAATTATGCATGGCATTGAGACAGTGGATAGATAAAAGTTTTTCTCCCTCTCTCATAATACAAGAACTCGTGGACATTCAAAGAAGCTGAATGTTGGAAGATTCAGGACAGACAAAAGGAAGTACTTCTTTACTTAGCGCATAGTTAAACTATGGAAATTGCTCCCACAAGATGCAGTAATGGCCACCAGCTTGGATGGCTTTAAAAGAAGATTAGACAAATTCATGGAGGACAGTGTTCCTGCACTCAGGTCCTACTTGCGGGCTTCCCCCAGGCACCTGGTTGGCCACTGTGAGAACGGTATGCTGGACTTCATGGGACACTTGCCTGATCCAGCAGGCTCTTCTTATGTTCTTATGTTCTTATGACAGGGCTATCAATGGCTACTAGCCGTGATGGCTGTGCTCTGCCACCCTAGTCAGAGGCAGCATGCTTCTGAAAATCAGTTGCTGGAAGCCTCAGGAGGGGAGAGTGTTCTTGCACTCAGTTCCTGCTTGCAGGCTTCCCCCAGGCGCCTGGTTGGCCACTGTGAGAACAGGATGCTGGACTAGATGGGCCACTGGCCTGATACAGCAGGCTCTTCTTATGTTCTTATGTTCTTTGATCTCATTTGCAAGACTTTCCACTACAGATTGAAGCCTCAATACTCCAGAACCTAAGGCAGCCGTGCCAGCCAAGGGCAGGAAAGACCACCCTATTACTGAGCCTATCATTAAAGGCCTGCGGTTTTCTATGTCCCATTGTGCACAATGGGGAGCAGGTTTGATATCTCTCTTTTTTCTCTGATTGGTGAGCCTCTTTTGTTCCTGATTCTTCCTACTGGGAGTACCTGAGTGACCCTGACAGCTGGTATAAGGCAGGCGCCAATTAGCAGGAGCCAATCCAATATTTTGGTAATACTTTATAGGCTTCATGTCCAGAACAATAATGTGCTACTAGAGCTTCCCATGGGCCTTTGTGGAAGGGGGAAGACCATGTTTTCCATGGTTGAAATTACTACCTTTGGTAGTAGGGGCTCGTTATTCCCCGCCAAGGGACACCACCACCTGGATCATGAGGGTTGCTAGTCCCGTTCCGGAAACACGCTCCCCAGTTGTTCAGGTATTTACAGTCCCATGCCTGATGACCACCAGAATTGGTAAAGGCAGAACAATGCATCCTGTTATCAATAGAATAGTTATAGGAAGCATGAAAATCATGATAATGTCAGCAGAAAGTGGGATTCTGGGTGTGGTTTTTTCTCCAGTCCCCTTCAAGGGTGAAATGATGTTTGCATTTACTTGCACCAATCTCTATGCCTTTCTTTCCTTTGGTCTGGTTTCCCAAAAAACAGAACTCATCCAATTTTGGCAGGACATACTAAACCCCATGTTGTTGGGCCACAGGTGCTATGTCCCAGGTAGAATTTGCGCTTTACCATTTCCATTCCAAAGGCATAAAATTGGAATTGCTCTTTAATATGTTGTTAAACCTTTTGAAAAATGTTTTTAATCTTAGATTTTTTTCAAAGCTTTTTTAAGAAACATTCTTAAAGATGTTTTGCTTTAGTGTATTTTAGGGTCTGTTTTATGATGTTTTAGAATTTTTTGTGCTTTTGTTTGCTGCCCTGGGCTCCTGCTGGGAGGAAGGGTGGGATATAAATCAAATAAATGAATATTTAAATAAAAATGGGGTCCTGTCAGTGATGTTCTCTTCAGTCAAAGGGATTGGTACAAGCGGAATGCCTCCCTCCCCATGGACAGGGAGTAGGGAGCCAGGACACGTCCCCGCTACATCCCCCACCTACCTGTCTCCTGTCTTTTACCATTGCCCTTAACGAAGATGGCGGCCATGGTGGGGAAAACCACGGCCACCATCTTTGCTAAGGGCAATGGTAAAAGACAGGAGACAGGTAGGGGGGGTTCGGGGCACAGATCAAGGAAGGAGAGCGGAGTGGCGGCTGAGGGCCCCCCTGTAGCTCCAGTTACTCACATTATAGATGGAAGCAATTCTGCAAGATGTTCCCTCTAACTAGTATTGGGGATATCTCTATGTTTGTTTACCATGATGGAACTTCCTTAAAGGGTGGGGTTATTTACTTCTTCCTCCTCCTTTGTTCGGGGATATTGATCCTTTTTGCATATTCTCCATTAACCTCTAGCAGAGGGAACAGGCAGACGTTCCTTCCAGGAGCATCCTCACCAATGACTGAAAATGGACTGAGACTACAGCTTATTTTCTATCTAAGCTAGAGCCTATGTTTTCTTAAACATATGAAGGTCATGAGCAAATACTCTTTATTCTTTTTACCTAAGAAGATTGTCTCTGTGGCTTTTTTGATTAACTAGTGTGCATGGGAGGCAGATATGGGACTGGATCGTATTAAGAGTGCTATTCCGTGCGTTGTGGACACAGTGAGCTAGCCAGAGGTGGCCAGTGGTGCTCTGGTGGGGTGGGATCGGTTCTAGCTTCTTCCTTCTGATGAAGTGGACAAGGTGCTTTCAACCTTAAAGCTAACCACTTGCTTACTCGACCCTTGCCCGTCGTGGCTCATTATGAGCTGCAAGGATAGACTGGGGGAGGGGATCAAGGCGGTGGTAAATATGTCCCTGGAAGAGGGAGTTATGCCATCAGCCCTCAAGGAGGCAGTAATAAAACCAATTCTAAAGAAGACCTCCTTGGATCCCCAAGATCTGAACAACTTTCACCCAGTCTCAAATTTGCCATTCTTGGGCAAGTTGGTTGAGCGGGTGGTCGTGAAGCAGTTGCAGCTGCGTTTGAAGGAAGAACATTATCTGGATCCATTTCAATCAGGCTTCAGGCCTGGACATGGGACTGAAACGGCCTTGGTTGCCTTGGTAGGTGATATGAGGAGGGTGCTGGATAGGGTCGAATGCATCTTCCTTGTCCTCCTTGATCTCTCAGCGCCTTTTGATACCGTTAATCACAGTATCTTTCTGGACCGCCTGAAGAGGTTAGGCATAGGGGGCACTGTATTGCAGTGGTTCCGTTCCTTCCTCTGTGGTAGGTACCAGAGAGTGGCATTGGGGGATGAGGTTTCGGATGCTTGGCCGCTCACCTGTGGGGTGCCACAGGGCTCCATCCTAACCCCAATGCTGTTCAACATTTATATAAAGCTGCTGGGGGCTATCATCAGGAGATTTGGGCTGCAGTGTCACCAGTAGGTGGATGACACACAGCTCTATCTCTCATTTAAATCTTCACCGAGGTTGGCTGTAGAAACCCTATCCAAGTGCCTGGAGTCGGTGAGTGGCTGGATGGGAAGGGATAAGCTGAAGCTGAACCCTGACAAAACCAAGGTACTGCTCGTGGGAAACAAGGGAAGGCTGGGGGATGTTGACCTGGTGCTCAATGGGGTACAATTGCACCTGAAAGACCAGTTCCGCAGCCTGGGGGTCATTCTTGACTCCCAGCTGTCCATGAAGGGTCAGGTCTCGGCTGTGAGCTGGGCAGCGCTGTATCAACTCCATCTGATACGGAGGCTGCACCCCAACCTTCGTACGTTGTCCAGAGTGGCTGGATAGCCAGCCAGATGGGCGACTAAGAAATTAAATAAATAAATAAATAAAATTGTCCGGAAGCTGCAACTGGTACAGAATGCAGCGGCTCTCCTGATTAAAGGCAGCCGCCGGCAAGATGACATCACTCCAGTGCTGAAGGAGTTGCACTGGTTACCAGTTGTTTTCCGGGCCCAATTCAAGGTGTTGGTTCTGACCTTTAAAACCCTACACAGTTTCAGCCCAGTCTATCTGAAGGAGTGCCTCCGACATTATCAGGAATGCCGCTCAACAAGATCAGCCTCAAAAGGCCTTCTCTCTATCCCACCAGTTAAAACAGCTAGACTGGTGAGGACTAGGGAGAGGGCTTTTTCAGTTGTGGCCCCCACTCTGTGGAATTCCCTCCGAAATGATCTCTGCCATGCCCCCTCTATGATGAGCTTCCGCCGGGCCTTGAAGACCTGTCTCGTCAGGCAGGCCTTTGGGGTGGGTTAGGATTTATTATGATTGTTTGAGACTTTTAATGTTTTAATGTATTGGCATGTTTTTATTGTGTATGTTGCCCAGAGTGGCTGAACAACCAGCCAGATGGGCGACTAACAAATTTAATAAATAAATAAATAAACAAACAAATAAATAAATAAAAGTGTATTATAGCCTGGAATGGGTATCGGAACTTGGTTTGTGTGGAGGTTTTATATTTTATTTCATGCATCCCATGTAGTCATGTGGGACTGGTGAATTTCGGATGTCTGGCTTATTGGGAAGTCACTGTTCTGGGCTGTTTCATTTTGTTCTAGAGGGCATTTTGGCTGTTAAAGGGTCAATAAAAATCCTATTGGAATGGTTTTTGTTCCTAAATGTTGTTCTCAAGTGTCTCTAACACATCCCAGTGTTTTTGGCATCCAATTCTTTTATAAAGGGCCCATTCCGGCCTGTTCCGTTCCGTTCTGGCCTGTTTAGTTCCGTTCCGGCTTTTACACCGTCTCCCTCCCTCTGAGGCAGAAATGCAGTGACTGTCCCAAGGTCACCCAGTGGGCTTCACGGCTGGGTGGGGATTTGAACCCTGGTCTCCCAGGTAGGAGATTTTTCTTGGCCTGGATTCTGGAATGGGGAGGAAGGCAGACAAAGCGTCACTAGGAGGACTAGTAGCCCTTGGCTTCAAAGTGGTGAGATGAGGGAGGACCATAACATGGCATTAAGTGCGGACTGGGGTGGGGAAGAGAGAGAGAGAAACCAGACCTCAGAGTGGGAGGGGCAACTGGAAATACGAAATGCTCTTTACTTGGATCAGGATTTGTGTTACCTGCAGTAAAAATACATAATGTGACACAGAGAGAGAGAGAGAGTGCTCCTTCCTCCACAGCCGGGACAAGATACAGAGGGATTATAGATCTCTCTCTCTTCAGTCATTTCCCCCACAATATGTCCGTAGTTTGCATCCATTCCCGTTTTGTGTTGGAAGTGGGGCAAGAGCAACCCCTGTTTTGTTCTTTTGTTTGTGCTCCAGAAGGGAGATAGAGCAAGGGTCCTCCAGATGGATAGGCTTGTTTACCTTTTCCTGGGATGCTCTGACTGACGTCCTTCCCTCGTTAGACTGATAGGTATGCCTTTCTATCTACTATGTTTTTCTATAAATAATGTAGCTTAAAGTCTTCCGTGATCTCAATGCAGGGGAAAAGCCTGCTACTTTGGTAAACGCACACACTGGTACACACACATCTCAGACCGTTGACATTCTTTGCTAATATTTATCCAAATTTACACAACATTTTAAAAAGTTCTCTGTCTCTGCAAGTTCTGGTTCCATTATTATATTAGCCAAGAGGTAGCGCTTTAGACAATCCACTAGTGAGGGCAAATGAATTTCATCATTTATTTTGTCATCAGACCTCCTCCCTCCCTCCCTCCCTCCCTCCCTCCTGGATTTTGGCCCTGGCATGTCCCTGTTAAGAGGGAGTATTTAGGGGGCTCAGAAGGTCCCGCATCCCTCTCCTGGGGACCTCATCCTTGGGGCAGGCTCCTCCCTTGGGGCAACCCCACTGACTAGAGGGGGGACCCCAGCTGCCCTCCTTCTAAGCCAATTCTCCCTCTTTCTCTCCCCCCATCCCATATCACTCCCTCAGTGGTGGAGCTGGACTTCTATTTATTTATCTCCAAAAACAAACAGTCTTCCCAAGGAGCTCTGGGAGGGGAAGAGGGGTCCGTCTCTTAATAACCAGCACCCCTCAGAAACTATGGCTCCAAGGATTCTCAGGGAAAACAGGAATGTTGTTGAAAGGGGCGTGATCCGGGTTGAAATGTGTAGCGCAGGCTGCTTCAGAAAGTGGTGGTCCCCCCTTCCTGTAGAGGCTTTTAAGCAGAGGCTGGATACTTCCCCCACCCACCCCCAGGGACAGATTCACTACCCCAACTCAGGAGGAATAAAAGGGACCCTCCTCCTCTGACCTTCAGAGCAGTCTGGGGGCCATATTAGTCCATTGCAACAACAGGGATTCCTGTGGCCCTTGAAAGCAGGGCCAGGGAAACATTTTTTCAGCAAGGGCTGTATTCCCTTCCGGGCAGCCATTTGGGGCTACATGACTCTAGTGGGCAGAGGAGCAAGTGCAAATTTAAGGTTTGCCTCCTAGCAAAAGCTCTCAAGGAGGGGGCAAAGTAAGGCCAGTAATGGGAAGAGAGTTCCAAGGGCCAGAGAGAAAGGTCTGGAGGGCCACATTTGACCCCCCCCCCCGTGCCAGATGTTCCCCATCCCTGGGTTGAAGGCTAACATCACAGCAGGAAAAATGGCAAATTCAATTCAATATAAACAAGAGTAAAATTATGCATATTGGAGCAAAAAATTTGAATTTCACATATACGCTCATGGGGTCTGAACTGGCAGTGACCGACCAGGAGAGAGACCTCGGGGTTGTAATGGACAGCACGATGAAAATGTCAACCAATGTGTGCGGTAGCTGTGAAAAAGGCAAACTCCTTGCTAGCAATAATTAGGAAAGGTATTGAAAATAAAACAGCCAATATCATAATGCCGTTGTATAAATCTATGGTGTGGCCGCATTTGGAATACTGTGTACAGTTCTGGTCGCCTCATCTCAAAAAGTATATTATAGAGTTGGAAAAGGTTCAGAGGAGGGCAACCAGAATGATCAAGGGGATGGAGCGACTCTCTTACGAGGAAAGGTTGCAGCATTTGGGGCTTTTTAGTTTAGAGAAAAAGCGGGTCAGAGGAGTCATGATAAAAATGTATAAAATTATGCATGGCATTGAGACAGTGGATAGAGAAAAGTTTTTCTCCCTCTCTCATAATACTAGAACTCGTGGACATTCAAAGAAGCTGAATGTCGGAAGATTCAGGACAGAGAATTGGAAGTACTTCTTTACTCAGCGCATAGTTAAACTATGGAATTTGCTCCCACAAGATGCAGTAATGGCCACCAGCTTGGATGGCTTTAAAAGATTAGACAAATTCATGGAGGACAGGGCTATCAATGGCTACCGGCCATGATGGCTGTGCTCTGCCACCCTAGTCAGAGGCAGCATGCTTCTGAAAACCAGTTGCTGGAAGCCTCAGGAGGGGAGAGTGTTCTTGCACTCGGGTCCTGCTTGCGGGCTTTCCCCAGGCGCCTGGTTGGCCACGGTGAGAACAGGATGCTGGACTCGATGGGCCACTGGCCTGATCCAGCAGTCCTGATCCATCCAGTCCTTACAGCATGACTACGTTCTCTGTTGTTCCCGACTGGGGGATTCAAAGTGCACAATATGTAGAAGAGATGTGCAAAACAGGCTAACCTAAGCTGTTCCCTCGAAGCCCCGTTTTAAAAACGTGCATGGCATTTTTATTGTTATTATGGAGAAGGGTCTCCGGCCAGAAAGGGGCTTCCCGCCTCCCCTCCCTCTCCGCGTGAAGCAGCCGAGGAGCTTCAGCCACTTTGCTCTTGAAGGGTTAGCAAACGACAAGAGAGCTGAAGGAAAGAGCGCAAAGGAGGGACTTCCTTTTCCTGCCCCGCCTCTCTGCGAGAAATACAGGCTGGAAGCGCCGGAGGAGCCCCTCTTCATGCTCAGCGATGATGGCGAGTGGGGTTGCGCGGGGGGAGCCTCGAAAGGACGGTATGCAATGGGGCCGGAGGGGAGGATGGAAGGGGCGAGGACCCCCTTAAGCGCCCCCTCCCCGCAGACCCTCCCGATCGGAGGCTGCAGCTCTGCCCCGTCCTCTCTGCCTCTCCCCTGAGCTGGGCTGGCTGAGTTGGGGCCGGATCGAAGCATCCCTCGGGAACATCACGCGGCTGAAGTTGGTTCCCAGTTCCTTATTTGCTTGAAAGCTCAAAACACTAAAAAAGAAGAAAAGTTGACAGCTACAGCAACTTCAAGCCAGAGTTAACAGGTCTGAACCCCAAAATATATGTTGGGGTACCCAGTATGATATGTTGCTGTGATTGGGGGACTCTCCCCGTCCAGAATAACAATATATTTATGCAATCAGAATCACCAGGCTTCTGATATTATCATAAATACATAATGATGTCATAAAATCATAAAAAATAAGTAACTGGGGTGCCCACCCCAAATCTGCTCTGGACCAGGACAAATCATACCTCCCAGGAAAGGGGAGGGTGTCTTCTCTAACATACCAGTGTATATAAAAAAATAAGGAACTGGGTGTCCACAAGAAAAACCATTCCAGGCAGGATGCAGTGGCATCTCCCAGAGGACACTATCTGCTTTGCTCAAGTGATTGATTTTTCATAGCCCACAGCAGATTTTGGAGTGGTCACCACAAATTACATATTTCCCCCTATTTACTCTTCATTATTTTAGCTGGGAACGACTTGCATCTCATAGAATACACCCTCCCTTTTCCTGGGGTGTATGATTTGTCAAATGTCCACACAGCCATGAAGCTCCCTGGGTGACCTTGGGCCAGTCGCTGCCTTTCAGCCTCAGAGGAAGGCAATGGGAAACCACCTCTGAATACCATTTACCATGAAAACCCTGTTCATGGGGTCGCCATTAGTCGGAATCGACTTCAAGGCAGTCCATTTGCATTTCATTAGAGCTATGAGTGGGCAGTTTTATTTCCCAGCTGTGGGTAATCAGAGGCCCACCCTAACACCACCTTACCAGTAGAAGCCAGGCTCCATCAAGGTCGTAAAGTCTGGGAAGTTTTAGGGAGGATGTTTCTTTTGGCCAGTGATTGATGGGCCCTTTTTGCATGAAGAAATTTCCCAATTCATTAATTGGATCCGGCCTGTTGCTGGGGAGTTTGCCATAAGTATGGCGCCCAAACCTTAGCTTTCGTTCCTCTCCTGGGTCCCATCATGCCTATCTGACGTTGCCTGCTGAGGTTCCATTTTGCATCAATTCTCCTGCCTGTTCCTTTCTCTGCAACTGTCTACCTGGGTGTAAGTATAGACTAGGCTAGATAGCTTTCTTCTTTTCTGTTGTGACTGAACTCCCTATGTTTTACCTTGCCCCTTTTGGGTGCTGATATTAAGGAACTATCTTGCTTCTGTAACTGCGCACCTCTTTTATTCTTTAATACAGTTATTTCTATTTACCAGTGTGTGTTCATTCAGGAGAGGGTTGGCTCTGAACCGGTACCTTAGCCACTGGCCACAACTGCTGTGTGAATTGGGTATTTTGCCTAAAGGCCCCCCTCCATCACACAAAGTATGATAACCTCAGTTTCATCATTTATGCTTCTAGTGATAGTTCTGGGTTTAATTTGTTCTAACACCCAGTTATTTGTCTTTTTCGCTATCCATGGATCCCGCAAAGCTATCCTCCAGCACCACATTTCAAATGAGTTGATTTTACTTTTCACTGTCCAACTTTCACATCCATACGTAGAGATAGAGAATACCATGGTGTGAAAGATCTTAACTTTGGTATTCTGTGATACATCTTTGCATTTGAGGATTTTTTCTCATAGCTACACTCCCCAGTTCAAGACTTCTTCTGATTATTATCTCTAGTTTGGTTAATGATTGTGCCAAGGTATTGATAATCCTTAACAAATTCAATGTCCTCGTTGCCAACTTTGTAATTACATAAATCTTATATTGTCATTACTTTAGTCTTCTTGATGTTCAGCTGTAGTCCTGGTTTTGTGCTTTCCTCCTTAACTTTCATCAGCATTTGTTTCAAATCATTGCTGGTTTCTGCTAGTAGTATGGTATCGTCTGTATATTTTCAATTATTGATATTTCTCCCTCCAATTTTCACACCTCCTTCATCTTGGTCCAACCCCACTTTCCATATATGTTCTGCATGTAGATTAAACAAATATGGTGATAAAATACACTCCTGTCTCACACCCTTTCCGGTGAGGAACCAATCGGTTTCTCCATATTTTGTCCTTGCAGTAGCCTCTTGTTCAGAGTATAGGTTGTGCATGAGGACAATTGGATGCTGTGGCACCCCCATTTGTTTTAAAACCTTCCATCGTTTTTCATAATCTACACAGTCAAAGCCTTTGCTGTAATCTATAAAGCACAGTGTGATTTCCTTCTGAAATTCCTTGCTCCATTCCATTATCCAATTTATGTTTGCAATACGATCTGTGGTACCTCTTCCCTTTCTAAAACCAGCTTGGACATCTGTCACTTCCCGCTCCATATATGGTAAGAGCCTTTGTTGTAGAATCTTGAGCATTACTTTACTTGCATGGGATATTAAGGCAATCCTTCGATAACTACTGCATTCTCTGGGATCCCCTTTCTTTGCAGTTGGGATGTGTATTGAACACTTCCAGTCTGTGGACTATTGTTTTCTTTTCCATATTTGTTGACAAAGCTTTGTCAAAATCTGGACAGATTCAGTCTCAGTAGCTTGTAGGAACTCTACTGGTATGCCATCTATTCCTGGTGTTTTCTTTCTTCCAAGTATTTGAAGAGCAGCGTTCACCTCACATTCTAAAATTTCTGGTTTTCATCATAGGTTTCCTCCATGAATGAATCTGTCATCCTTGCATCTCTTTTACAGTGTTCTTCAATGTATTGCTTCCTTTTATTTTATCTCAGTCAGTCAGTGTGTTCCCCTGTTGCGTATTCAACATCCCTACTTTTGGTCTAAATTTCCCTTTAATTTCTTCCTGACATCTGCATAAGATCTCTCAATTTGCTCTTCTTCTGTGTTTGCTCTTGGAGCATAGACTTAGGTGATGGTTATGTTGATAGGTTTCCCATTAAATCTCATGGGTATCACTCACTCACACTTTGCATTATAGCTCCTAATGGCTTCTCCAATGTCACTTCCCACTATTAAAGCAACCCGGTTTCTTTATAATTTATCATTTCCTGCATAAAATATTTTGTACTCGTCTGAAAATGTCCCATTCCCATCCATTTTATTTCACTCACGCCAACTATTGTAATGTTGATGCGTTCAATTTCTTGCTTGATAATTTCTCACTTGGAGGAAGCAGATTATTTAGATCCATTCCAATCGGACTTCAGGACTGGTCATGGAACTGAAACAGCCTTGGTCGCTCTGGTGGATAATTTGATGAGGGCGCTGGATAGGGGAGAACACTCATTCCTCGTCCTCCTAGATCTCTCAGCAGCTTTTGATACCGTCGACCACGGTATCCTCCTGGGCCGCCTGGAGGGAATGGGAATTGGAGGCACTGTTCTACGGTGGTTCCGTTCCTATCTCTCTGACAGGCACCAATGTGTGGCATTGGGAGAGGAGTTTTCAGACCCTTGGCCTCTTAATTGTGGTGTGCCACAGGGTTCTATCCTCTCTCCCATGCTATTTAACATCTATGTAAAGCCGCTGGGGGCCATCATCAGGAGATTTGGGCTGCAGTGCCACCAATATGTGGATGACACTCAGCTCTATCTCTCATTTAAGTCCTCACCGGAGTTGGCTGTGGATACTATTTCCAAGTGCCTGTAGTCCGTAAGTGAATGGATGGGAGGAAACAGGCTGAAACTGAACCCCAACAAGACCGAGGTACTGCTTGTGGGAGACAAGAGAAGATTAGGAGATATTGACCTGGTGTTGAATGGGGTAAGATTGCCCCTAAAGGACCAGGTTCGCAGCCTCGGGGTCATTCTTGACTCCTAGCTGTCCATGGAGGCTCAGGTGTCAGCAGTGAGCCGGGCAGCTTGGTATCAATTACGTCTGATACAGAGGCTGCGACCCTATCTTCCGGTCCATCTGCTCCCATGGGTAGTGCATGCCCTGGTCTCCTCTCGCTTAGACTACTGTAATGCGCTCTACGTTGGGCTACCCTTGAAGACGGTTTGGAAATTACAACTGGTACAGAATGCGGCGGCATGGCTGATTAAGTATGGCCGCCGCCGGGATCATATCACTCCAGTGCTAGAAGACCTACACTGGCTACCAGTTGTCTACCGAGTCCAATTCAAGGTGTTGGTGTTAACCTTTAAAGCCCTATATGGTTTCGGCCCAGTTTATCTAAAGGAGCGCCTCCAGCATCACCAAATATGCCGCCTGACGAGATCAGACTCACAAGACCTTCTCTCGGTCCCATCAATGAAAACAGCTAGGCTGGTGCGGACCAGAGAGAGGGCATTCTCGATTGTGGCCCCCACCCTCTGGAACTCTCTCCCATGTGACCTTCACCATGCCCCCTCCCTGGTAGGTTTTCGCCAAGGATTAAAAACGTGGCTGTTTCAGCGGGCATACAGGATTCCTAGGTAATTTTAGTTTATAACGTACAGATGTGGGTGGGTTGATTATTTGAAGATTGATGTGGGAATTGTATTTATATGTTGTATCTTATTTTAATCTATGTACGCCGCCTAGAGTGGCCGTTCATTCGGCCAGATAGGCGGCCTAAAAATAAAATTTTATTATTATTATTATTATTATTATTATTACTACTACTGCTACTATTACTTTCCCTGGTTCATGCTTCTCACATTCCATGTTCCTATTATGTACATTGTGCAACTCTGGATTCTCCTTTCACATCTGTGTGCATCAGCCTCTGGGCTTCCTTTTGGCTTTGACCCAGCTGTGTCATTAGTCACAGCACTACTCGTACTTGTCCGTTGTTCTTCCCCAGTACCTTGCAGAGTGCCATCTGTCCTGGGGGAGGTGTCATCTTCCAACACTATCTCATGTTGCATGCAACAGAGGACTAACATTTTGTCAGGGAGGGAGGGGACGTGAGCTGCCCTCTGGGCAGTGCAAAGGGCCATTTTTCTCTCAGACAGGATCCATTCCAGGTTTGTAAATTCCAGCAGTGCATAAGTACTGGGCTGTCCACCTTAAATGGAGGGACAAGAGAGCAGAGTTTTGCTACAATTCTCTCTCTCTGCATCTCTTTTCACAACCTGTTACCAAGCACCTACTGCTAAACTAACTCCGTACAAGGCCTTGAGCTTTGGCAGTTAAACTCTGATATCAACAGAGGTCCCAGAAAAACATTTTCAAAGTACAAATCATAATATATTCACAGGATTTCTCCACAGCATTTTCTCACCTTTCCTTTTCATTCCATCAGGATACATCTGGGGGGCCAAGGCTGAGGGAGAACCATCTGAAGTATCACTGGAAAAAGCTGAGGAGCAAGTGCAGGAGCAGAAACTGAGGAGTCAAGATGGAGCAAAGAAACAAGAGGAGAGACAAACTCACACAGGAGACAAACCTTATAAATGCTTTGAGTGTGGAAAGACCTTCAGTCGGAGTAGCACCCTTACTTTGCATCACAGAACTCATACAGGGGAGAAACCTTATAAATGCTTGGAATGTGGAAAGAGCTTCAGTCAGAGTGGCCACCTTACTTCGCATCAAAGAACTCACACACGAGACAAACCTTATAAATGCTTTGAGTGTGGCAAGACCTTCAGTCGGAGTAGCACCCTTACTTTGCATCACAGAACTCATACAAGGGAGAAACCTTATAAATGCTTGGAATGTGGAAAGAGCTTCAGTCAGAGTGGCCACCTTACTTCGCATCAAAGAACTCACACAGGAGACAAACCTTATAAATGCTTGGAGTGTGGAAAGAGCTTCAGGTGGAGTAGCCACCTTTCTTTGCATCACAGAACTCATACAAGGGAGAAACCTTATAAATGCTTGGAATGTGGAAAGAGCTTCAGTCAGAGTGGCCACCTTACTTCGCATCAAAGAACTCACACAGGAGACAAACCTTATAAATGCTTGGAGTGTGGAAAGAGCTTCAGGTGGAGTAGCCACCTTTCTTTGCATCACAGAACTCATAGAGGGGATAAACCTTATAAATGCTTGGAGTGTGGAAAGAGCTTCAGTCGGAGTAGCCACCTTTCTTTGCATCACAGAACTCATACAGGGGAGAAACCTTATAAATGCTTGGAGTGTGGAAAGAGCTTTAGTCGGAGTAGCACCCTTACTTTGCATCACAGAACTCACACAGGAGACAAACCTTATAAATGCTTGGAGTGTGGAAAGAACTTTAGTCAGAGTAGCAGCCTTACTTCGCATCAAAGAACTCACACAGGGGACAAACCTTATAAATGCTTTGAGTGTGGAAAGAGCTTCAGTCGGAGTAGCCACCTTTCTGTGCATCACAGAACTCATACAGGGGAGAAACCTTATAAATGCTTGGAGTGTGAAAAGACCTTCAGTGACAGTAGCTCCCTTAGTTCACATCAAAGAACTCACACAGGAGACAAACCTTATAAATGCTTGGAGTGTGGAAAGAACTTTAGTCAGAGTAGCAGCCTTACTTCGCATCAAAGAACTCACACAGGGGACAAATCTTATAAATGCTTGGAGTGTGGAAAGAACTTTAGTCAGAGTAGCAGCCTTACTTCGCATGAAAGAACTCACACAGGAGACAAACCTTATAAATGCTTGGAGTGTGGAAAGAGCTTCAGTCAGAGTAGCAGCCTTTCTTTTCATCACAGAACTCATACAGGGGAGAAACCTTATAAATGCTTGGAGTGTGAAAAGACCTTCAGTGACAGTAGCTCCCTTACTTCACATCAAAGAACTCACACAGGAGACAAACCTTATAAATGCTTGGAGTGTGGAAAGAACTTTAGTCAGAGTAGCAGCCTTACTTCGCATCAAAGAACTCACACAGGGGACAAATCTTATAAATGCTTGGAGTGTGGAAAGAACTTTAGTCAGAGTAGCAGCCTTACTTCGCATCAAAGAACTCACACAGGGGACAAACCTTATAAATGCTTGGAGTGTGGAAAGAACTTTAGTCAGAGTAGCATCCTTACTTCGCATCAAAGAACTCACACAGGGGACAAACCTTATAAATGCTTGGAGTGTGGAAAGACCTTCAGTCGGAGTAGCCACCTTTCTGTGCATCACAGAACACATACAGGGGAGAAACCTTATAAATGCTTGGAGTGTGAAAAGGCCTTCAGTGACAGTAGCTACCTTACTTCACATCAAAGAACTCACACAGGAGACAAACCTTATAAATGCTTGGAGTGTGGAAAGAGCTTCAGGTGGAGTAGCCACCTTTCTTCGCATCACAGAACTCACACAGGGGACAAACCTTATAAATGCTTGGAGTGTGGAAAGAGCTTCAGGTGGAGTAGCCACCTTTCTTTGCATCAGAGAACTCATACAGGGGAGAAACCTTATAAATGCTTCGAGTGTGGAAAGAGCTTCAGTCGGAGTAGCAGCCTTTCTTTGCATCACAGAACTCATATAGGGGAGAAACCTTATAAATGCTTTGAGTGTTGAAAGAGCTTCAGGTTGAGTAGCCACCTTTCTTCGCATCACAGAACTCACACAGGAGACAAACCTTATAAATGCTTGGAGTGTGGAAAGACCTTCAGTCGGAGTAGCAACCTTACTTTGCATCATAGAACTCATACAGGGGAGAGACCTTATAAATGCTTGGAGTGTGGAAAGACCTTCAGTGACAGTAGCTCTCTTAGTTTGCATCAAAGAACTCACACAGGAGACAAACCTTATAAATGCTTGGAATGTGGAAAGACCTTCAGGTGGAGTAGCACCCTTACAGTCCATCAAAGAAAACATACAGGAGACAAACCTTAAAATGCTTGCAATGTGGAAAAGCGCATTAGGTGGAATAGCAACCTTACTTTGCATCACAGAAATCACACAGGGGACAAACCTTATAAATGCTTCAAGTGTGGAAAGAGCTTTATGCAGAGTTCAACTCTTTCTGTGCGTCAAGGGATCCATACAAGGAAGGAAGGCTACGAACAGGATTTTCTGGGCTCAGTACTCTATGCAGATTGGACCCTCTGCTGCACTCCTCAAAAAAAACAATTTTGCATAAAATGTCAAATGCAAATTTGTAGCCTCTTTGGCAGATGTGAGTGGAGTACCAAAAATAATCCAATGGTAACACTCAAATAACACCTGGTGTAGCACAGTGGGGAGGAGAGCCTGCTGGGAGTCCAGAGTCTGTGAGTTGAAAACCCCGCTCATGTCTCCTGGGTGTCAAGATCACACCACAGTGAATGGCTCAGGGGTTACGTGCCCTGCCACCTGTGCAGCCGTGGGCAAGCTGCAGAGTCTCATGGAGCCCAGTTGCCCCCCAGCTGGCAGTTGCGGACAAGGAATGGGCTGGCTTGTGCGGCCATGGCAAGCTGAGCAGGCCCTAGTCATCTGGGGAGGACTAGCCTCAGAGGGAGGCAATGGTAACCCGCCTTTGAATACTGCTTATCCTGAAAACCCTATTCATAGAGTAGCGATCAGTTGGGATATACTTGAAGGCAGTCCACTTCCATTTCAACACTCAAATAATAAGATAATCCAACAGAATATCAACAGGTGAAGCTTTCCCCAAAATTCTATACTATAAAAAGGCAGATATTAATCTGCCTGCCACGTTATTATGTAGCCCCGAGAGTGGCTGTATACTATAGCCAGCATGGAGGTTTCGCATTCCGCAATGTTAAATTGAAAATACCCCCATGCCATTCTGATGCTTCCCATAAACTCATTTCAAAACAAAACCAGACAAAACTTATAGTCCTGAACTCAGAAACGCTTGCTTAACAAGCCTCTAAATTTTCATGGTGATAAACAAAACAGTTTAAGAGAATAGAGAGTTCAAAGTCTAAAAAGAGAGAAAAAAACCCCAGAGCTATTGTGGACTTTTTTCTCTGAGAGTTATAATCTGTTGAAATTCATTAAAAATCAGCCATGTTCACAGAGTACCTGTAATCCTAATAATGACCTTGCCCCATACTCTGACCTTCATCTTCTGCAGTTTAAAAGTTAAAAATTGCCTGGTTGATTTTTAATTAATTTAAGAAATTTTGCCTTGAACTCAGTGATAATGTCGTGCACGCTCAGTAAGAACCAACTGTCAGAATTCTAAAACCTAGACTCACAGCTGGTGGGCTTGGCTAATCAGGGGGCCACACCAACACCAGAACTTGATTTCACGTGAGAAAGTCATGGTTTTCCCCAAAGAATCCTGAGAAGTGTAGTTTGTGAAGGGTGCTGAGAGGAGACTCCTATTTCACTGACAGCTTTAGTGGCCAGACTGGTTTAACAGTCAGCCACTCTGATTGAAGGTCTATGAGGGGAACAGGGTGTCTCCTAGCAACTCTCTGCACCCTTCACTAACTACACTTCCCAGGATTCTTTGAGAGAAACCATGATGGTTCAAAGTGAAATAAAGCCCGGGTGTGGGTGTGGCCAGGGACGGCTTCGGTTTAAATTTGGGTGGGAGGCTACAAGTGCCTGCTGTAGAATAAAAAGGTGGGGGAAATGCTGAAAAGCAATGATGCTGTTCACAGTGTTTTCCTTTTGGAAAGGAAAAGGACTTCCCTTCTGCCCAGAGCCCGACCACCCAATCTCCTTCCCTCCCATTCCTGCCCTCTTTTTCCTGCTCCCCCAGGTCAGTTTCACCTATCCTAAGCATGATTGCACAGGAGTACATAAGAACATGAGGGGAGAGAGACTCATTTGCCATCAGGGGAGGCTGCTTCCACCTGCCAAGCCCCACCCTTCAGCCTTCAAAAGGGAGCTGCCTCAGGAGAAGGACTGTGAGGGGAGAGAGACTCTGTTGCCATCAGGGGAGGCTGCTTCCACCTGCCTTGCCCCACCCTCCAGCCTTCAAAAGGGAGCTACCTCAGGAGAAGGACTATGAGGGGGAGAGAGACTCTGTTGCCATCAGGGGAGGCTGCTTCCACCTGCCAAGCCCCACGCTCCAGCCTTCAAAAGGGAGCTACCTCAGGAGAAGGACTATGAGGGGGAGAGACTCTGTTTCCATCAGGGGAGGCTGTTTCCACCTGCCTTGCCCCACCCTCCAGCCTTCAAAAGGGAGCTGCCTCAGGAGAAGGACTATGAGGAGAGAGAGAGACTCTGTTTCCATCAGGGGAGACTGCTTCCACCTGCCTTGCCCCATCCTCCAGCCTTCAAAAGGGAGCTACCTCAGGAGAAGGACTATGAGGGGAGAGAGACTCTGTTACCATCAGGGGAGGCTGTTTCCACCTGCCTTGCCCCACCCTCCAGCCTTCAAAATGGAGCTACCTCAGGAGAAGGACTATGAGGGGAGAGAGACTCTGTTGCCATCAGGGGAGGCTGTTTCCACCTGCCTTGCCCCACCCTCCAGCCTTCAAAAGGGAGCTGCCTCAGGAGAAGGACTATGAGGGGGAGAGACTCTGTTGCCATCAGGGGAGGCTGTTTCCACCTGCCTTGCCCCACCCTCCAGCCTTCAAAAGGGAGCTGCCTCAGGAGAAGGACTATGAGGGGAGAGAGAGACTCTGTTGCCATCAGGGGAGGCTGCTTCCACCTGCCAAGCCCCACGCTCCAGCCTTCAAAAGGGAGCTACCTCAGGAGAAGGACTATGAGGGGGAAAGACTCTGTTTCCATCAGGGGAGGCTGTTTCCACCTGCCTTGCCCCACCCTCCAGCCTTCAAAAGGGAGCTGCCTCAGGAGAAGGACTATGAGGAGAGAGAGAGACTCTGTTTCCATCAGGGGAGGCTGCTTCCACTTGCCTTGCCCCATCCTCCAGCCTTCAAAAGGGAGCTACCTCAGGAGAAGGACTATGAAGGGAGAGAGACTTTGTTACCATCAGGGGAGGCTGTTTCCACCTGCCTTGCCCCACCCTCCAGCCTTCAAAAGGGAGCTACCTCAGGAGAAGGACTATGAGGGGAGAGAGACTCTGTTGCCATCAGGGGAGGCTGTTTCCACCTGCCTTGCCCCACCCTCCAGCCTTCAAAAGGGAGCTACCTCAGGAGAAGGACTATGAGGGGGAGAGAGACTCTGTTGCCATCAGGGGAGGCTGTTTCCACCTGCCTTGCCCCCCCCTCCAGCCTTCAAAAGGGAGCTACCTCAGGAGAAGGAGTATGAGGGGAGAGAGACTCTGTTGCCATCAGGGGAGGCTGTTTCCACCTGCCTTGCCCCACCCTCCAGCCTTCAAAAGGGAGCTGCCTCAGGAGAAGGACTATGAGGGGAGAGAGACTCTGTTGCCATCAGGGGAGGCTGCTTCCACCTGCCAAGCCCCACGCTCCAGCCTTCAAAAGGGAGCTACCTCAGGAGAAGGACTATGAGGGGGAGAGACTCTGTTTCCATCAGGGGAGGCTGTTTCCACCTGCCTTGCCCCACCCTCCAGCCTTCAAAAGGGAGCTACCTCAGGAGAAGGAGTATGAGGGGAGAGAGACTCTGTTGCCATCAGGGGAGGCTGTTTCCACCTGCCTTGCCCCACCCTCCAGCCTCCAAAAGGGAGCTGCCTCAGGAGAAGGACTATGAGGAGAGAGAGAGACTCTGTTTCCATCAGGGGAGGCTGTTTCCACCTGCCTTGCCCCACCCTCCAGCCTTCAAAAGGGAGCTACCTCAGGAGAAGGACTATGAGGGGAGAGAGACACTGTTGCCATCAGGGGAGGCTGCTTCCACCTGCCTTGCCCCACCCTCCAGCCTTCAAAAGGGAGCTACCTCAGGAGAAGGACTATGAGGGGAGAGAGACTCTGTTACCATCAGGGGAGGCTGTTTCCACCTGCCTTGCCCCACGCTCCAGCCTTCAAAAGGGAGCTACCTCAGGAGAAGGACTATGAGGGGGAGAGACTCTGTTGCCATCAGGGGAGGCTGTTTCCACCTGCCTTGCCCCACCCTCCAGCCTTCAAAAGGGAGCTGCCTCAGGAGAAGGACTATGAGGAGAGAGAGACTCTGTTGCCATCAGGGGAGGCTGCTTCCACCTGCCTTGCCCCACCCTCCAGCCTTCAAAAGGGAGCTACCTCAGGAGAAGGACTATGAGGGGAGAGAGACTCTGTTACCATCAGGGGAGGCTGTTTCCACCTGCCTTGCCCCACCCTCCAGCCTTCAAAAGGGAGCTGCCTCAGGAGAAGGACTATGAGGAGAGAGAGAGACTCTGTTTCCATCAGGGGAGGCTGCTTCCACCTGCCTTGCCCCACCCTCCAGCCTTCAAAAGGGAGCTACCTCAGGAGAAGGACTATGAGGGGAGAGAGACACTGTTGCCATCAGTTGAGGCTGCTTCCACCTGCCTTGCCCCACCCTCCAGCCTTCAAAAGGGAGCTGCCTCAGGAGAAGGACTATGAGGGGAGAGAGACACTGTTGCCATCAGGGGGGGCTGTTTCCACCTGCCTTGCCCCACCCTCCATCCTTCAAAATGGAGCTGCCTCAGGAGAAGGACTATGAGGAGAGAGAGACTCTGTTGCCATCACAGGAGGCTGTTTCCACCTGCCTTGCCCCACCCTCCAGCCTTCAAAATGGAGCTGCCTCAGGAGAAGGACTATGAGGAGAGAGAGACTCTGTTGCCATCAGGGGAGGCTGCTTCCACCTGCCTTGCCCCACCCTCCAGCCTTCAAACGCAGCATCTTTAAGAGGACTTTCTGATCTTTGGGTTGGGCTGTGTGATAGCTTCTACTTTGTTGTTTAGTTTTATTGCTTGTTTTTTGATGTTTATATACTTTTATGTTTGATGTTTATATGCCTTTATTTTGTACGTCGCTCAGAGTGGCTGGGTTTCCAGCCAGATGGGCGACTAATAAATCAAATAAAAAATAATAATGAAAAACATAAGAACGTAAGAAGAGCCTGCTGGATCAGGCCAGTGGCCCATCTAGTCCAGCATCCTGTACTCACAGTGGCCAACCAGGTGCCTGGGGGAAGCCCACAAGGAAGACCCGAGTGCAAGAACACTCACCTCCCGAGGCTTCCGGCAACTGGTTTTCAGAAGCATGCTGCCTCTGACTAGGGTGGCAGAGCACAGCCATCACGGCTAGTAGCCATTGATAGCCCTGTCCTCCATGAATTTGTCTAATCTTCTTTTAAAGCCATCCCAGCTGGTGGCTTGTTGGAGCAAATTACACAGTTTAACTATGTGCAGAGTAAAGAAGTACTTCCTTTTGTCTGTCCTGAATCTTCCAACGTTCAGCTTCTTTGAATGTCCACGAGTTCTCATACTGTGAGAGAGGGAGAAAAACTTTTCTCTATCCCCTTTTCAATACCACCCCACTGTAAATCCCACTTAACTCAAAAAGCATGCAAATGATCACGCCTGCCTCCTCCTCCCCTCCCCCTCCTGCCTGCTCCCATCCTTTCTTCCCCTTCCTCCTCCCCTACCCCTGCCCTTCCTCCTCCTCCCCTCCCCATCCCCTGTAGTCAGTTTCACCTACACTAAGCATGATTGCAGGGGAGGAAATCCAGTAAGCATACAAATGATCAATCCATTCTCAGGAAACTTGCACAGGATCCCATTTCTTATCTCCTGGATTAAAACACAGAGAAATTCACTAACAGGCAAAAAACCTTGCGGTTTAAGAACATACCTATAGCCCACAGATCTTTCTATCAAACTTTATAAAGCAGGGAAATTGGGCAGCTATAGTGAATGTACCAGTTGAGCAGGAGACCTGACCTCCTCTCTGTGATACTGTAGCGCCCTACAAATTTGTAAAAATTTAAACACAATTTGGGTTGGTCTTTCACAGTCCACTCCACTTCCTGTGCAGCTTGGAAGAATTTGGTAACGTGTGCCTCTGAGCATATGGTGAGTGGTGGCCTATTAGTGAATACTGTCTACAGTTCTGGGTGCCTGAACTGCAAAAATAGCATTCTAGAGGTGGAAGAGGTAGAGAAATGGGCAACCAAAATGCTCAAGTGTCGCAACATTTGGGGATTTTTGCTGTAGAAAAAAGCTAAGAGGAGATATGATAGAAATGCATGATCGCACCAGACCTTTAAAGCACATTCAACACAAATGTAAGCCACATGGCTTCCCCTAACGAATCCTGGATGATGTCTGCCTCTGAGCATATGATAAGTGGTGGCAACACCTACCATCTGCAAAGATGGAGAACTATTTTTGTATGTTTGTTGGTGTTCTTCTTACTTTGCTTCTTTTCTCTGTTACTACCTTTTCTACAGAGAATCTAACCTAGAAAATTATCTCTCACTATTCATCCTAGAAATCTGTGTCAAATTTATTTTTAATAATTTCCAAGCCTTTTTATTGGTCAATGTCATATGATGGTGAAGAGAGCTTTTGGGTTTCAAACTGGAGATTATGTTCTATTTCTATTTTGGGTGTGGATGAAAAAGAAAAACCACGATTCCCAAAAATAGTTGTGAGGACTTTATTTGCTTAGCTGTCACCAAGGCGAGGATGTCAGGTTCCCACCTGTGGCTACCGCCTTGACCGTCCCACCTCAGGGTCCTGCTCTCAAAATGGTTCTCTCACCGGCTCTAGCAAAGATCTCTCAAGATCCCACTGCTAGGCAGCACCACCAGACCTTCCTGTTTAACAATATTGCCTTGAGACTGTGCCGTAGTCTCCTGGCTTATTGCTACTTTGTGTCTGGGTGCACTTGCAGGCCACACCCCCCCTGTATCTTTGTGCCTATAAAGAATACAGCCCTGGGTTGCTCTGGATACCTGATGATCTCTTCACCGCTGCCACCATTGATACTGTTTCTCCACCTTGATATATGGCCTGCCCACCCTTCTGGTCTGTGTAACCCAGCCAAGGGTCAGGCATTCTGGTAAACTAAGAAATATTTATTTATATATACAGGAAATAACAAGGTTACTTACAGAGTGTGGTTTCATACGTTGCGTTACTATTTATGTTTCTAGCCGTCAATAACCTGCCTCACTACACGTCTAATTCAAACCAACCCACAAAAGCCTCCCAAAACCAACTCCAACCCACTAATCATCAACCAACTGAACTCCCACCAACAGAACTCTCTCTCATCTGTCATTCTCTCATTTATACCTTCTGACACTCAAACGCTCAGCCAATCATAACACAACATTCTCCAGCATTCCAGCCTGTGTACTTCCCCCTCTCACGCAGTCTACTTACTATGTATACTCTAATAAACCCGCACTTCCCATATTTACAGTATTATAAATACAGGGGCATCACAAGGACACCATATGACAGCCAAAGAGCAATAAAAATGGAGCACTCAGAGCACGTTGATCAGTACTTACAACTAAAAAACTTGTTCCAAGCAGGCATCACGTGATATCACGAGGGGAAACTTTTACAGGTGGCTCTATGCAACAACAGCTAATAACATGTCTTCCAGCCAACAGTAGCAACCACCCCTTACACGCACATTGACAACAGTTATGGAGAGTTTCAGACCCCGACCACCTTCTTCTCTTAGCTTAATCCCAGACTGTTCCACGTCTCTTCACCTGCTATTTTGGTGGCCTGTCACTTTTTCCTTTGCAGAGACAGAGAGGTTTTTGCTTTTCCAGAGATGGGTGAGCACCCATCAATATAATTTATGCCTTGATATAAAAAAATATTTTTTAAAAAATATATTGTGCTGTACACTCTTTCTATCTTTAAGGCCATTGAAAAAGACATTCTGTGTCGAAATGCATCTGGCTGAACCATCTTGAAAACATCCTCACTACATTAGAATTTGATTTCTCCTACTTATCTTGTTCCATATCAGAAACAATATTCATATTTATATATTGTTCTTGACATATATTTTTGTAAAAAACTTTTTATGTTTGAATTTAGATATATTCTGTTATATTGATGCATTCTTGGTTTATTTTACCTTATTATAATAAATATTTCCAGGATTTATACTGCTACATTCACCTTAATTTTTTATTTTCTATTTTTACCTTTGGTACTCGTTAAGGTCCCATCCTACTTTTTCTCTCAAAGAATCCTGCGAAGTGTAGGGTGCTGAGAGTTGCTAGGAGACTCCCTGTTCCTCTCACAGACCTTCAATCAGAGTGTCTGACGGTTAACCATTCTCTCAGGGGAATAGGAGTCTCCTTTCAGCACCCTTCACAAACTACACTTCCCAGGATTCTTTGAGGGAAGCCATGACTGTCTCAAGTGAAATCAAGTCTGGTGTGGGTGTGGCCCTCTTATTAGCCAAGCCCAGCAGCTGTGAGGCTTTTAGAACACTTGACAGTTGGTCCTTACTGAGCATGCCCCGCGTTGTCATAGGCTTCAAGCCAAATTTTCTTAAATTAATTAAAAATCAACCATGCATTTTTTTAACTTTTAAACTGCAGTAGATGGAGGTCAGAGTATGCGGCAAGGTCAGTATTAGGATTACAGGTACTCTGTGAACATGGCTGATTTTTAATGAATTTCAACAGATTATGAGAACTCTGGCGGAAAAAAGTCCAAAAGGGCTCTGAAGTTTTTCTCTCTCTTTTTAGACTTTGAACACTTGAATCTCTCTGACTGTTTTGTGTATCGCCATGAAAATTGACAGGGTTGTTAAGTAAGCGTTTCTGAGTTCAGAACTATAAGTTTTGTAAGGTTTTGTTTTGAAATGAGCTTATGGGAAGCATCAGAATGGCATGCGGGGTATTTTCCATTTAACATTGCGGAATGTGAAAAATCCATGCTGGTTATAGTATACAGCCACTCTCGTGACTGTATAATGGGGACAAGGAAACATAATCCCATTATAACATATTTTAGCAGATTTTTTATTAGGCCTCCTAGCCATCCGCCTGGATTCGGTAGCCATCCCCACCAATCAAACTCGCTACTCCAGTCAACATAAGCTACTTCTGCTATTTGCTCAGCATGATATATAATGGAGTTGGCATGGGATTCAATCTCTCCAGCTGAACTGTTGATGTGAACAGCATTCGCTCCCAATGATGGCGCAAGTCCCTCCATCCGTAGTGAGCAAACAGTCCAGCGCCATCCTCTTTAGGAGAACTGTTTTCCTTATTTGGGTTTGGGTTGCGGATAGGGTCTTTATAGCCTTAGAGGCCACAGGAAGAGCTTTTTGATCTCATTTGCAAGACTTTCCACTACAGATTGAAGCCTCAATACTCCAGAACCTACAGCGGCCGTGCCAACCAAGGGCAGGAATGACCACCCTATTACTGAGCCTATCATTAAAGGCCTGCGGTTTTCTATGTCCCATTGTGCACAATGGCAAGCAGGTTTTGAGTTCTCTTTTTTCTCTGATTGGTAAGCCTCTCTTTTTCTTGATTCTTCCAACTGGGAGTACCTGAGTGACCCTGACAGCTGGTATAAGGCAGGCAACATAGCAGGAGCCAATCCAATATTTTGGTAATACTTTATAGGCTTCATGTCCAGAACAATAATGTCCTCCTAGAGCTTCCCATGGGCCTTTGTGGAAGGGGGAAGACCATGTTTTCCATGGTTGAACTCACTACCTTTGGTAGTAGGGGCTCGTTATTCCCCGCCAAGGGACACCACCACCTGGATCATGAGGGTTGCTAGTCCCGTTCCGAAAACACGCTCCCCAGTTGTTCAGGTATTTACAGTCCCATGCCTGATGACCACCAGAATTGGTAAAGGCAGAACAATGCATCGTGTTATCAATAGAATAGTTACAAGAAACATGAAAATCATGATAATGTCGGCAGAAAGTGGGATTCTGGGTGTGGTTTTTTCTCCAGTCTCCTTCAAGGGTGAAATGATGTTTGCATTTACTTGCACCAATCTCTATGCCTTCCTTTCCTTTGGTCTGGTTTCCCAAAAAACAGAACTCATCCAATTTTGGCAGAACATACTAAACCCCATGTTGTTGGGCCACAGGTGCTATGTCCCAGGTAGAATTTGCGCTTAACCATTTCCATTCCAAAGGCATAAAATTGGAATTGGTTTTTAATATGTTCTTAAACCTTTTTAAAAATGTTTTTAATCTTAGATTTTTTTTTTAATCATTAATTTTTATTCAAATTTTCAAAGACAAAAAACAAAACAAAACAAAAACAATTAAACAATAAAATAAAATGTCGACTTCCGATTTGTCGCAGATCAGTTATAGGTCTAGAATATATAACAATCCTATCTCTAAAATTATATTATAAAATCACTTTCCTCCAGTAGTTTTCTTAATTAATCATCAAATCTCATAAACATTATTTTATTCTTTCCACAAAAAGTCAAAGAGAGGTTTCAATTCCTTGAAAGATATATCTTTCAATTTTTCTCCAAATAAACATGTCGCTTAATCCATCTAATTCAAATCTGTTAGGCCCAATAATTTCAATAGCCATTCTTCCATTATCTATATTAACTCCATCTTCCATCTTCAATAATCCTGTTAAATCCAGTAATTTCAGTAGCCATTCTTCCGTTATCAATATCCCATAATAATCTTGTTGTCATAGCCATAGTCCAAGTAAACATATCAATTAATCCATCTCGTCAAATCTGTTAAGTCCAATAATTTCCATAACCATTCTTCCATTATCAATATTAATTCCATCTTCCATCTTCAATAGTCCTGTTAACTCCAGTGGTTTCAGTATCCATTCATCCATTATCAGTATCCCATGATGATCTTGCTGTCGTAGCCATAGTCATATAACAAGAGTCCGATGGGAATTTCCCCCATCACAAATATGTCTTTGCCATCAATTCTGAATATGTTGTTGAAATATTGTTGTAAAGTCACATCTCTGCTCTGGGTGCATCTCTGCTCTGTCACATATTTGTAGTTAATTCCATAATTTTTTTCCATGTCAAGCCCCATCACATCATTCCAGTCAAGAATTCTGAATATGTTACTGAAGTATTGCTGCAAAGTCATATCTCTGTTCTTCTTTTTTACAAAATGCACTGGCTCATCTCTTAAGAGTTTCTCCACTGTCACATATCTGTAGCCAACTCCATAGATTTTTTTTATGTCAAACTCCATCACATCATTCCAGTCCAGAAAATTATCCAAGACATTGATAACTTTACCACCAAAATCTTCATTAATTTCTTCAGAGACAACGTTGAATTCCAAACAGTCAACTTTATTTCTAACATCCATAAAATCCAAATCTTTTTCAAATTTCACATTTGTTCCAATCTCCAGGGCTTGTAGCTTCCCTATCCCATCAAACTCCTCTCTCACAGAATCCACTATTTCTTTAAGCTCCTGCGTCATTTTGTTAACTTCAATTTTCATCTCCTGTCTACCCTGTCTCAGGGTTTGTTTCGTTATCTCAATCTCACCCATTATTTTCTGAAACATAATTTCTTCCATGGTCTCAATCACTTTCCTGGTTGTCATTCTTAAAACCACAGAGACAAAAATTATTTCAGCCACAATTGGGTTAATATTTCAGGCTTGCTTGTATCAGTGTAGACAATACAGCCTACCTTATATCTATGTGTTCAGGAATACAAAACAAACTTAGTTCCCAACAGCAAAACAATTAGTGACGTCGTGAACAAGCAGATTCGTCAAAATGAAATAGACCAAAAAGAATCCCCCCCCTCCTCAAAATAGAAATCCCTCTTCCGTTGATATCTTTAGAATGCACCTCCAGGACAGCTTTTTGCGATAAAAACAAAGATAAGCTTTTTTGATTTCTTTCCTCCTTAATTTCGTTAGTGAAAGAGAAAAGCCAAACCTCACCTAGAAGTTCTTCACAGCTGATTCATTGACAAATCTCTTTTTTGCTGCACCAATTTAAGCCAAGTGAAAAAAGAAGATAGAAAGAAGGATACTTATCTGCCTGTTAGAGTCCGTTTTCTTTAAAGAAAAGATAAACGTGCTGCTGTAATCAGCTAGAGCTTGATGAAAGTCCGTCCGGCATTGCAGTTTGAACTTTCTCTCATAAATAAATGAAATCCAGTCCTCCCCACAAAAACAGGCTTTGGGGTTGATCTCTACGTTTCTCCCTGCCCGGGAGAAAATCTTTATCAGTCAAAAAGAGCGTTGTGACTGATTTTAGAGCTGAAAAAGCTTCTTCTGAGACGAGAGCTCGGCTCAGAGGCAGCACAGGCAAAGCAACCCTTCCCGGAAGTCAATCTTAGATTTTTTTGAAAGCTTTTTTAAGAAACATTTTTAAAGATGTTTTGTTTTAGTGTATTTTAGGGTCTGTTTTATGATGTTTTAGAGTTTTTGGTGCTTTTGTTTGCTGCCCTGGGCTCCTGCTGGGAGGAAGGGTGGGATATAAATCAAATAAATAAATATTTAAATAAAAATGGGGTCCCGTCAGTGATGTTCTCTTCAGTCAAAGGGATTGGTACAAGCGGAATGCCTCCCTCCCCATGGACAGGGAGTAGGGAGCCAGGACACGAGCCGCTCCACATCCCCCACCTACCTGTCTCCTGTCTTTTACCATTGCCCTTAATGAAGATGGCAGCCATGGTGGGGAAAACCATGGCCACCATCTTTGTTAAGGGCCATGGTAAAAGACAGGAGACAGGTAGGGAGGTTGGGGGCACAGATCGTGGAAGGAGAGCGGGGGCAGCTGAGGGCCCCCCTGTAACTCCAGGGGCCCTTGGGCCAGTGCCCCACCTGGCCGCCCTTTAGAACTGGCCCTGTAGGGAGCATGTCCAACAGTTACTCACATTATAGATGGAAGCAATTCTGCGAGATGTTCCCTCCAACTAGTATTGGGGATATCTCTATGTTTGTTTACCATGATGGAACTTTCTTAAATTTACTTCTTCCTCCTCCTTTGTTCGGGGATATTGATGCCTTTTGCATATTCTCTATAAACCTCTAGCAGAGGGAACAGGCAGATGTTCCTTCCAGGAGCATCCTCACTAATGACTGAAAATGGACTGAGACTACAGATTATTTTCTATCTAAGCTAGAGCCTATGTTTTCTTAAACATATGAAGGTCATGAGTAAATACTCTTTATTCTTTTTACCTAAGAAGATTATCTCTGTGACTTATTTGATTAACTAGTGTGCATGCGAGGAAGGTATGGGACTGGATCGTATTAAGAGTGCTATTCCGTGCGTTGTGGACACAGTGAGCAAGCCAGAGGCGGCCAGTGGTGCTCTGGTGGTGTGGGATGAGTTCCAGCTTCTTCCTTCTGATGAAGCGGACAAGGTGCTTTCAACCTTAAAGCCAACCACTTGCTTACTCGACCCTTGCCCATCGTGGCTCATTATGAGCTGCAAGGATAGACTGGGCGAGGGGATCAAGGCAGTGGTAAATACGTCCCTGGAAGAGGGAGTTATGCCATCAGCCCTCAAAGAGGCAGTAATAAAACCAATTCTGAAGAAGCCCTCCTTGGATCCCCAAGATCTGAACAACTTTTGCCCGGTCTCAAATTTGCCGTTCTTGGGGAAGGCGGTTGAGCGGGTGGTGGAGAAGCAGTTGCAAGCGAATTTGGAGGAAGCGGATTATCTGGATCCATTTCAATGAGGCTTCAGGCCTGGACATGGACTGAAACGGTCTTGGTCGCCTTGGTAGATGATATGAGGAGGGAGCTGGATAGGGGCGAATGCACCATCCTTGTTCTGCTTGATCTCTCAGCGGCGTTTGATACCGTTGACCACGGTATCCTTTTGGACCGCCTGGAGAGGCTAGGCATAGGGGGCACTGTATTGCACTAGTTCCGTTCCTTCCTTTGTGGTAGGTACCAGAGAGTGGCATTGGGGAATGAGGTTTTGGATCCTTGGCTGCTCATCTGGGGGTGCCACAGGGCTCCATCCTCTCCCCGATGCTGTTCAACATCTATATAAAGCCGCTGGGTGCTATCATCAGGAGATTTGGGCTGCAGTGTCACCAGTAGGTGGATGACACACAGCTCTATCTCTCATTTAAATCTTCACCGAGGTTGGCTGTAGAAACCCTATCCAAGTGCCTGGAGTCGGTGAGTGGCTGGATGGGAAGGGATAAGCTGAAGCTGAACCCTGACAAAACCAAGGTACTGCTCGTGGGAGACAAGGGAAGGCTGGGGGATGTTGACCTGGTGCTCAATGGGGTACAATTGCCCCTGAAAGACCAGTTCCGCAGCCTGGGGGTCATTCTTGACTCCCAGCTGTCCATGAAGGGTCAGGTCTCGGCTGTGAGCTGGGCAGCGCTGTATCAACTCCATTTGATACGGAGGCTGCGCCCCTACCTTCCCAACCATCTGCTCCCATCGGTGGTACATGCCCTGGTCTCCTCTCACCTAGACTACTGTAATGCGCTCTATGTGGGCTTTTGGGGTGAGCTAGATTTTATTATCTTTGTTTCCAGATTTTTAATGTTTATTGTATCTCTATGCTTATTTTGTACATCGCCCAGAGTGGCTGGATAGCCAGCCAGATGGGCGACTAAGAAATTCAATATATAAAGAAATAAATTAAATGGTCTGGAAGCTGCAACTGGTACAGAATGCAGCAGCTCTCCTGATTAAAGGCAGCTGCCGGCGAGATGACATCACTCCAGTGCTGAAGGAGTTGCACTGGTTACCAGTTGTTTTCTGGGCCCAGTTCAAGGTGTTGGTTCTGACCTTTAAAACCCTACACAGCTTCAGCCCAGTCTATCTGAAGGAGTGCCTCCGACATCATCAGGGATGCCGCTCAACAAGATCAGCCTCAAAAGGCCTTCTCTCTATCCCACCAGTTAAAACAGCTAGACTGGTGAGGACTAGGGAGAGGGCTTTTTCAGTTGTGGCCCCCACTCTGTGGAATTCCCCCCCATATGACCTCAGCCATGCCCCCTCTATGATGAGCTTCTGCTGGGTCTTGAAGACCTGGATCGTCAGGCAGGCCTTTGGGGTGGGTTAGGATTTATTATGATTGTTTGAGACTTTTAATGTTTTAATGTATTGGCATGTTTTTATTGTGTATGTTGCCCAGAGTGGCTGAACAACCAGCCAGATGGGCGACTAACAAATTTAATAAATAAATAAACAAACAAACAAACAAATAAATAAATAAAAGTGTATTATAGCCTGGAATGGGTATCGGAACTTGGTTGACGTGGAAGTTTTATGTTTTATTGCATGCATCCCATGTAGTCATGTGGGACTGGTGAATTTTGGAGGTCTGGCTCATTGGGAAGTCACTGTTCCAGGCTGTTTTACGTCAAAGCGTATTAAAGCCTGGAACGGGTATCAGAATGTGGTTTGCATGGAAGTTTTGCGTCTTATTGCATGACTCCCATGTAGTCATGTGGGACTGGTGAATTTTGGAGGTCTGGCTCATTGGGAAGTCACCGTTCTGGGCTGTTTTACGTAAAAGCGTATTATAGCCCAGAACGGGTATCAGAATGTGGTTTGCGTGGAATTTTTCTGCCTTATTGCATGACTCCTATGTTGTAATGTGAGACTGGTGAATTTCGAGGGTCTGGCTCGCTGGGAAGTCGCCGTTCCGGTCTGTGTCATTCCATTCCTGAGGGCATTTTGGCTGTTAAAGGGTCAATAAAAATCCTATTGGAATGGTTTTTGTTCCTAAATGTTGTTCTCAAGTGTCTCTAACACATCTCAGTGTTTTTGGCATCCAATTCTTTTATAAAGGGCCAATTCCGGCCTGTTCCGTTCCGGTTTTTACACCGTCCCTTTCCCTGTGAGGCGGAGAGGCAGTGACTGTCCCATGGTCACCCAGTGGGCTTCATGGCTGGATGGGGATTTGAAACCCTGGTCTCCCAGGTAGGAGATTTTTCTTGGCCTGGATTCTGGAATGGGGAGGAAGGCAGACAAAGCGTCACTAGGAGGACTAGTAGCCCTTGGATCCAAAGTGGTGAGATGAGGGAGGACCATAACATGGCATTAAGTGCGGACTGGGGTGGGGGAGAGAGAGAGAGAAACCAGACCTCAGAGTGGGAGGGGCAACTGGAAATACGAAATGCTCTTTACTTGGATCAGGATTTGTGTTACCTGCAGTAAAAATACATAATGTGACACACACATACAAACACACAGACACACACAGAGTGCTCCTTCCTCTTCAACCGGGACAACACACAGAGGGATTATAGATCTCTCTCTCTTCAGTCATTTCCCCCACAATATCTCTGTAGTTTGCATCCACTCCCATTTTGTGTTGGAAGTGGGGCAAGAGCAACCCCTGTTTTGTTCTTTTGCTTGTGCTCCAGAAGGGAGATAGAAGGAGGGTCCTCCAGATGGATAGGCTTGTTTACCTTTACCTGGGATGCTCTGACTGACTTCCTTCCCTCGTTAGACTGATAGGTATGCCTTTCTATCTACTATGTTTTTCTATAAATAATGTAGCTTAAAGTCTTCCGTGATCTCAATGCAGGGTAAAAGCCTGCTACTTGGGTAAACGCACACACTGGCACACACACATCTCAGACCGTTGACATTCTTTGCTAATATTTATCCAAATTTGCACAACATTTTAAAAAGTTCTCTGTCTCTGCAAGTTCTGGTTCCATTATTATATTAGCCAAGAGGTAACGCTTTAGACAATCCACTAGTGAGGGCAAATGAATTTCATCATTTATTTTGTCATCAGACCTCCTCCCTCCCTCTCTCCTGGATTTTGGCTCTGGCATGTCCCTGTTAAGAGGGAGTATTTAGGGGCTCAGAAGGTCTCGCGTCCCTCTCCTGGGGACCTCATCCTTGGGGCAGGCTCCTTCCTTGGGGCAACCCCACTGACTAGAGGAGGGACTCCAGCTGCCCTCCTTCCAAACCAATTCTCCCTCTTTCTCTCCCCCCATCCCATATTGCTCCCTCAGTGGAGGACACAGAGGTGGAGCTGAACTTCTATTTATTTATCTCCAAAAACAAACAGTCTTCCCAAGGAGCTCTCAGAGGGAAAGAGGGGTCCGTCTCTTAACAACCAGCACCCCTCACAAACTACGGCTCCCAGGATTCTCAGGAAAGCCATGGATGTTGTTGAAAGGGGCGTGATCCGGGTTGAAATGTGTAGTGCACGCTGCTTCAGAAAGTGGTGGTCTCCCCTTCCTGTAGAGGCTTTTAAGCAGAGGCTGGATACTCCCCTCACCCACCCCCAGGAATGGATTCACCACTGCAACTCAGGAGGAATAAAAGGGACCCTCCTCCTCTGCCCTTCAGAGCAGTCTGGGGGCCATGTTAGTCCATTGCAGCAACAGGGATTCCTGTGGCCCTTGAAAACAGAGCTGGGGAACCCTTTTTTCAGGCCAGGGGTCGTATTCCGTTGGGGCCAGATCGAAGCATCCCTCGGGAACATCACGCGGCTGAAGTTGGTTCCCAGTACCTTATTTGCTTGAAAGTTCCAAACACTAAAAAGAAGCAACTACAGCAACTTCAAGCCAAAATTAACAGGTCTGAACCCCAAAATATATGTTGGGGTACCCTGTATGATATATTGCTGCGATTGGGGGACTCTCCCCATCCAGAATAACAATATATTTATGCAATCAGAATCACCAGGCTTCTGATATTATCATAAATACATAATGATGTCATAAAATCATAAAAAATAAGTAACTGGGGTGCCCACCCCAAATCTGCTCTGGACCAGAACAAATCATACCTCCCAGGAAAGGGGAGGGTGTCTTCTCTAACATACCAGTGTATATAAAAAAATAAGGAACTGGGTGTCCACAAGAAAAACCATTCCAGGCAGGATGCAGTGGCATCTCCCAGAGGACACTATCCACTTTGCTCAAGTGATTGATTTTTCATAGGCCACAGCAGATTTTGGAGTGGTCACCACAAATTACATATTTCCCCCTATTTACTCTTCATTATTTTAGCTGGGAACGACTTGCATCTCATAGAATACACCCTCCCTTTTCCTGGGGTGTATGATTTGTCAAATGTCCACACAGCCATGAAGCTCCCTGGGTGACCTTGGGCCAGTCGCTGCCTTTCAGCCTCAGAGGAAGGCAATGGGAAACTACCTCTGAATACCATTTACCATGAAAACCCTATTCATGGGGTCGCCATAAATCGGAATCGACTTCAAGGCAGTCCGTTTGCATTTCATTAGAGCTATGAGTGGGCAGTTTTATTTCCCAGCTGTGGGTAATCAGAGGCCCACCCTAACACCACCTTACCAGTAGAAGCCGGGCTCCATCAAGGTCGTCGTAAAGTCTGGGAAGTTTTAGGGAGGATGTTTCATTTGGCCAGTCATTGATGGCCCCTTTTTTCATGAAGAAATTTCCCAATTCGTTAATTGGATCCGGCCTGTTGCTGGGGAGTTTGCCATAAGTATGGCGCTCAAACCTTAGCTTTCGTTCCTCTCCTGGGTCCCATCATGCCTATTTGACATTGCCTGCTGAGGTTCCATTTTGCATCAACTCTCCTGCCTGTTCCTCTCTCTGAGGAAAGGGGGGGGCTGCACAATTGTCTGCCTGGATGTAAGTATAGACTGGGCTAGATAGCTTTCTTCTTTTCTGTTGTGACTGAACTCCCTATGTTTTACCTTACCCCTTTTGGGTGCTGATATTAAGGAACTATTTTGCTGCTGTAACTGCGCACCTCTTTTATTCTTTAATACAATTATTTCTAGCCTCATGTTCAGAGTATAGGTTGTGCATGAGGACAATTGGATGCTGTGGCACCCCCATTTGTTTTAAAACCTTCCATCGGTTTTCATAATCTACACAGTCAAAGCCTTTGCTGTAATCTATAAAGCACAGTGTGATTTCCTTCTGAAATTCCTTGCTCCGTTCCATTATCCAACTTATGTTTGCAATACCATCTGTGGTACCTCTTCCCTTTCTAAAACCAGCCTGGACATCTGTCACTTCTCGCTCCATATATGGTAAGAGCCTTTGTTGTAGAATCTTGAGCATTACTTTACTTGCATGGGATATTAAGGCAATCATTCGATAACTACTGCATTCTCTGGGATCCCCTTTCTTTGCAGTTGGGATGTATATTGAACGCTTCCAGTCTGTGGACTATTGTTTTCTTTTCCATATTTGTTGACAAAGTTTTGTCAAACTTTGGACAGATTCAGTCTCAGTAGCTTGTAGGAACTCTATTGGTATGCCATCTATTCCTGGTGATTTGTTTCTTCCAAGTATTTTAAGAGCAGCGTTCACCTCACATTCTAAAATTTCTGGTTTTTCATCATAGGGTTCCTCAATGAATGAATCTGTCATCCTTGCATCTCTTTTACAGTGTTCTTCAATGTATTGCTTCCTTTTTTTTATCTCAGTCAGTCAGTGTGTTCCCCTGTTGCGTATTCAACATCCCTACTTTTGGTCTAAATTTCCCTTTAATTTCTTCCTGACATCTGCATAAAATTTCTCAATTTGCTCTTCTTCTGTGTTTGCTCTTGGAGCATAGACTTAGGTGATGGTTATGTTGATAGGTTTCCCATTAAATCTCATGGGTATCACTCACTCACACTTTGCATTATAGCTCCTAATGGCTTCTCCAATGTCACTTCCCACTATTAAAGCAACCCGGTTTCTTTATAATTTATCATTTCCTGCATAAAATATTTTGTACTCGTCTGAAAATGTCCCATTCCCATCCATTTTTTTCACTCATGCCAACTATTGTAATGTTGATGCGTTCCATTTCTTGCTTGAAAATGTCTAACTTTCCCTGGTTCATGCTTCTCACATTCCATCTTACTACTGTGTGCATCGTGCAACTCTGGACTCTCCTTGCACATCTGTGCGCATCAGCCTCTGGGCTTCCTATTGGCTTTGACCCAGCTGTGTCATTAGTCACAGCACTACTCATACTTGTCCATTGTTCTTCCCCAGTAGCTTGCAGAGTGCCATCTGTCCTGGGGGAGGTGTCATCTTCCAACACTATCTCATGTTGCATGCAACAGAGGACTAACATTTTGTCAGGGAGGGAGGGGATGCGAGCTGGCCTCTGGGCAGTGCAAAGGGCCATTTTCCTCTCAGACAGGATCCATTCTAGGTTTGTAAATTCCAGCAGTGCATAAGTACTGGGCTGTCCACCTTAAATGGAGGGACAAGAGAGCAGAGTTTTGCTACAATTGTCTCTCTCTGCGTCCCTTTTCACAACCTGTTACCAAGCACCTACTGCTAAACTAACTCCATACAAGGCATCGAGCTTTGGCAGTTAAACTCTGATATCAACAGAGCTTCCCAAAATACATTTTCAAAGTACAAATCATAATATATTCACAGGATTTCTCCACAGCGTTTTCTCACCTTTCCTTTTCATTCCATCAGGATACATCTGGGGGGCCAAGGCTGAGGGAGAACCATCTGAAGTATCACTGCAAAAAGCTGAGGAGCAAGTGCAGGAACAGAAACTGAGGAGTCAAGATGGAGCAAAGAAACAAGAGGAGAGAGAAACTCACAAAGGAGACAAATCTTATAAATGCTTGGAGTGTGGAAAAAGCTTCAGGTGGAGTAGCCACCTTTCTTTGCATCACAGAACTCATACAGGGGAGAAACCTTATAAATGCTTGGAGTGTGGAAAGAGCTTTAGTCGGAGTAGCACCCTTACTTTGCATCACAGAACTCACACTGGAGACAAACCTTATAAACGTTTAGAATGTGGAAAGAGCTTCAGTCGGAGTGGCAACCTTACTTCGCATCAAAGATCTCACAGAGGAGACAAACCTTATAAATGCTTGGAGTGCGGAAAGAGCTTCAGGTGGAGTAGCCACCTTTCTGTGCATCACAGAACTCATACAGGGGAGAAACCTTATAAATGCTTGGAGTGTGGAAAGACCTTTAGTTTTTTTTTTTTTTTTATAATAATTTTTATTCAAATTTTCATAAAACATAGAAAACAAAATCATAAAACATTCAAAGACAAAAAACAAAACAAAACAAAAATGATTAAACAAAAAAAAAATAAAATGTTGACTTCCCATTTGTCACATATCAAATCAGTTATAGGTCTACAATATATAACAATCCTGTCTCTTAAATCATATTATAAAATCACTTTCCTCCAGTAGTTATCTTAATTAATCATCAAATCTCATAAACATTACTTTATTCTTTCCACAAAAAGTCAGAGAGGTTTCAATTCTTTAAGAAATATATCTATCAATTTTTCTCCAAATAAACATGTCAATTAATCCATCTCGTTAATAATTATAATAATCTTATTGTCATAACCATAGTCCAAATAAACATTTCGATTAATCCATCTCATCAGAATCTGTTAGGTCCAATAATTTCAATAGCCATTATTCCATTATCCCTATTAGTTCCATCTTCCATCTTCAATAGTCCTGTTAAGTCCAGTAATTTCAGTGTCCAATCTTCCATTATCAGTATTCCATAATAATCTTGCTGTTGTAGCCATAGTCATATAATAAGAGTCTGATGGGAATTTCCTCTATCCCAAATATTTTCTTGCCATCCATTCTGAATAAGTTGCTGAAATACTGTTGTAAAGTCATATCTGTGTTCTTCTTTTTTACAAAATGCACTGGCTCATCTCTTAAGAGTTGTTCCATTGTCACATGGCTGCAGTTAATTCCATAGATTTTCTCTATATCAAGCTCCATCACATCATTCCAGTCCAGAAGATTATCCAAGCCATTGATAACTTTATCTCTAATATCTTCATTAATTTCTTCAGAGATAACGTTAAATTCCAAACAGTAGATTTTATTTCTAAAATCCATAAACTCCAGATCTTTTTCCAATTCCACATTTGTTCCAATCTCCAGGGCTTGTATCTTCCCTTTATTTTTTCTTTTCTCATCTCTGATCTCATTCTCCTCTCTCACAGGGTCCCCTATTTCTTTAAGCTCCTGCGTCATTTTGCTCAGTTCAATTTTCAGCTCCTTACTACCCTGTCGCAGGGTTTGTTTCGTTATCTCAATCTCATCCATTATTTTCTGAAACATAATTACTTCCAGATTCTCAGCCACTTTCTTGATTGCCATTTTTAAAACCACGAAAACAAAGCAAAACAAAAATAAAGAAGAACCACTTCTTATTTCAGCAACAATTGGGTTAATATTCCAGGCTTGATGACATCACAGTATAAACAGAGCAACCTGCCTTATCTCTCTTGTGCAAGAATGCAAAACAAATTTAGTTCCCAGCATCAAAACAGTTAGTGGCGTCGTGAAGAAGCAGATTCGTCAAAATAAAATAGACCAAAAAGAGAATAGTCCCAGACAATATAATATTCCTCGGAATAGAAATCAGGAATAGAAATCCCTCTTCTGTCTATTATCTTTAGAATGCACTTCCAGGACAGCTTTTTGCGACAGAAACAGAGATAAGCTGTTAATTTCGTGAATAACAGAGAAGAGCTATATCTCACCCAGAAGTTGTCCAAAGCCGATCAATCTGACAAATCTCCTTTTGCTGCAACAATTTAAACCAAGTAAAAAAAATAATAGAAAGAAGGGTGCTTGCCTGTTAGTCCGTTCTCTCTTTGAAGAAAAGATAAACGTATCGCTTAAGCAGATAGAGCTTGTTAGAAAGTCCATCCGGCATTGTTGGCTGGACCTTATCTCATAAATTAATGAAATCCAGCCCTCCCAACAAAAACAGGCTTTGAGGTTGATCTCTACGTTTCTCCCTGCCCGGGAGAAATTTCATCAGTCAAAAAAAAAAATGTTCTGACTGATTTATATCTGAATAAGCTTCTTTTGAGGCGGGAGCCCGTCCCAAAAGCAGGCACAAGCGAAGTCACCCTTCCCGGAAGTCGAGTGTGGAAAGACCTTTAGTGACAGTAGCTCCCTATCTTTACATCACAGAACTCATACAGGGGAGAAACTTAATAAATGCTTGGAGTGTGGAAAGAGCTTTAGTCGGAGTAGCACCCTTACTTTGCATCACAGAACTCACACAGGAGAAAAACCTTATAAATGCTTGGAATGTGGGAAGAGCTTCAGTCGGAGTGGCCGCCTTACTTCGCATCAAAGAACTCACACAGGAGACAAACCTTATAAATGCTTGGAGTGTGGAAAGAGCTTCAGGTGGAGTAGCCACCTTTCTTTGCATCACAGAACTCACACAAGAGACAAACCTTATAAATGCTTGGAGTGTGGAAAGAGCTTCAGTCACAGTAGCACCCTTACTTCGCATCAAAGAACTCACACAGGAGACAAACCTTATAAATGCTTGGAGTGTGGAAAGAGCTTCAGGTGGAGTAGCCACCTTTCTTTGCATCACAGAACTCATACAGGGGAGAAACCTTATAAATGCTTGGAGTGTGCAAAGAGCTTCAGTCGGAGTAGCCACCTTTCTTTGCATCAGAGAACTCATACAGGGGAGAAACCTTATAAATGCTTGGAGTGTGGAAAGACCTTTAGTGACAGTAGCTCCCTTTCTTTACATCACAGAACTCATACAGGGGAGAAACTTAATAAATGCTTGGAGTGTGGAAAGAGCTTTAGTCGGAGTAGCACCCTTACTTTGCATCACAGAACTCACACAGGAGAAAAACCTTATAAATGCTTGGAATGTGGAAAGAGCTTCAGTCGGAGTGGCCACCTTACTTCGCATCAAAGAACTCACACAGGAGACAAACCTTATAAATGCTTGGAGTGTGGAAAGAGCTTCAGGTGGAGTAGCCACCTTTCTTTGCATCACAGAACTCACACAAGAGACAAACCTTATAAATGCTTGGAGTGTGGAAAGAGCTTCAGTCACAGTAGCACCCTTACTTCGCATCAAAGAACTCACACAGGAGACAAACCTTATAAATGCTTGGAGTGTGGAAAGAGCTTCAGGTGGAGTAGCCACCTTTCTTTGCATCACAGAACTCATACAGGGGAGAAACCTTATAAATGCTTGGAGTGTGGAAAGAGCTTCAGTCGGAGTAGCCACCTTTCTTTGCATCACAGAACTCATACAGGGGAGAAACCTTATAAATGCTTGGAGTGTGGAAAGAGCTTCAGTCGGAATAGCAGCCTTTCTTTGCATCACAGAACTCATACAGGGGAGAAACCTTATCAATGTTTGGAATGTGGAAAGAGCTTCAGTCACAGTAGCACCCTTACTTCGCATCAAAGAACTCATACAGGAGACAAACCTTATAAATGTTTGGAGTGTGGAATGAGCTTCAGGTGGAGTAGGAACCTTACTTCGCATCAAAGAACTCATACAGGAGACAAACCTTATAAATGCTTGGAGTGTGGAAAGAGCTTCAGTCGGAGTAGCACCCTTACTTCGCATCAAAGAACACACAGGAGACAAACCTTATAAATGCTTGGAGTAGAAGGGAGCTAGTGTCATCGATTATATCATTGGAATGCCTACCATCATCCCCTTCATCCAAAGAATGATCTTAGAGGACAGGATAGAAAGTGATCACTTCCTGTTAAAACTTAAACTTTATACGCAAAACTTCCGCTCCACCGTAAAAGCAGACCTCCATATGCCTGGACATCTACAGGGGATTAGACGCCTTAAATGGTCCCAGGAAATAGGTACTAATTTGGATTGGATGTTGCAGTCGGATAAATTTCTCCATCTCCGTTCTATGGCAGCCGAATCCCCCGGGCACATTTTCCAGATCTACCAGGACATAATCAGTGAAATCAGACCTCTTGTCACCTCAAATTTAGTTAGTAAAACTCCATGTAGACCCCGATCTTGGTATGATTGTGAATGCAGATCCAAGAAAAGGGAACTTCGCCATCTATCTAGAGTGCCAGCCTGTACTGGCTCCATATCTCTTTTCCAATGTTGTCGGAGAGAATATAAATCTCTAATGGGAGGGGGAAGGGCCTTTCATGCCGACAACTGGAAAGCCCTGGCCCTTGCACTGAGTGAAAGAAATGAGCCTAAATTTTGGGATTTGATTTCCCAGCTCTGCCCTGCCAAGGCCCCAGGTGAGGATATGATATTGGCATCTTTATTTACCTATATTAATGTGACTGGCGTTATTCCCTCAGGTTGGCGCTCCAGCTTAGTTGTCCCTATATTCAAGAAGGGAGAGGCCTCGGACCCGAGGAATTACAGACCTATCAGCCTTCTGGATGTCACCTCTAAATTATACGGACGATATTTATTAAATAAGCTCCTCGCCTGGGAAACTAATAATTCCATCTTTCATGAGGAGCAAGTGGGATTCAGGAAAGGCAGGAGCACCATCGATCAGGCATTTGTTTTGCAGCATGTAGTTTGCAAATCCATCAGGGCCCAAACAAATCCCTGTATGTAGCTTTCGTAGACCTCGCTTCTGCGTTCGACCTTATAGATAGGGAGCTATTATGGCAAAAAATGGCCCAGACCAATATTGATAAGAGACTGCTTCATCTTATTCGGTCTCTCCACCAAGCCAATTCCTTGCAGGTGCGTCTGGGCCTGCAGGGTACTCTCTCTCGAGCGATTCAGATCAAAAGAGGAGTGAAGCAGGGTTGCATTTTGGCCCCTTTTTTTATTTAATTTTTTCATAAATGACATTGTTCCTGCAATGACCTCTCCCTCTTTCCCCCCCCCTTCCATCGGCAACCGTAAAATCTCCCTCCTGCTCTATGCTGATGATCTGGCTTTGTTATCTCTAAATAAAATCGGCCTTAAAAGAATGTTAACCCGGCTTGGCACTTATTGTTCAGAGCACCATTTGACCATTAATTACACCAAAACTAAGATTAGTTAGTTAGGTGGACAGCCCCCTCAGGTATGCTTCAAGTTGGATTCCTGCATTGAGCAGGGGGTTGGACTCGATGGCCTTATAGGCCCCTTCCAATTCTACGATTCTATGATTCTATGATTATGACCTTTGGTAAGAAGAGGACAATTGCAAACTGGGTCCTTAATGGTCACCCCTTCGAACAGGTTCGCCTATTTAAATACCTGGGCATTTGTTTCACTGAGAACCTTTCCTGGAAGTCCCACCTAAGGTCAATTAAATTTGTTGGTGCCAGATCCTCAGCGCAACTCAGGAGGGTTTTTTTACGTCAGAGGGGGCCAACTGGTCAGCCCAATGATTAAGGTCTTTGTTGCAAAAATTTTAGCCTCCATATTATATGGAGCGGAACTCTGGGGGGAACTTGTAAAGGGGGAGATAGAAATCCTGCAAAACAAGTTCCTGAGACAGACCATAGGGCTACCTGCAGGAACCCCTGCTGCGCATCTCAGAGCGGAGCTCGGCCTACCCTCACTGGCAGCCAGAATAGATTTGGCTTTCTTCGGATACTGGCGCAGATTATATAGGACCCCCGCCTCTTCCCTTAGCAAACAGTGCTGGGAGGAGCAATTGAAAGACAGGGGATAGGCCTCTCACTACCAAAAAATGCTGGAGCGGTACAATCTCCCCTTGGGGGAGTTTTTGACTCTTAGTCCACGTGCCCTTAGGGGTTGGATTTTCAACCAGGATGCGGCCCGACACCAGGTGTCTATCTTAATAGCTTCCTTTTCCCCATGGTACCCCCAACTCAAACTTAATCGTGTTAAGTCACAGTACCTGGAGGTCTTACCACACGCTCCATTACGTAGAGCCTTCTCGGAACTTCGATTCCAACAGATGCCTATTTAGATGGGAGATACCTAGGAATCCCACTAGAGAAACAGAGTTGTATTTTTGGATATAACTCTGTAGAAGACATCGCCCATTATTTGTTGCACTGTCCGCTGTACGACAACCCCAGACGGAAATTCCTGGCCCCTCTCATTCATCTTTCGCCAGGCAAATGCCCCCAGGAGCTGGTAGTGGAGTTACTGAGCGATAATGTTAAACAGGTGACAGTCTCCGTGGCCAACTTGGCATTGGCTGCTTGCAAGCTGCGTATGATCCATATCCAAGATTTTAAAGCCTTTTAATGTTTTGTAAATGGTTTTAGCTGTGTTTATCTGATGCTGTTTTATAATTGCTGCATTTTGCGATGGCCTATGGCTTAAAGCAATAATAAATTACTACTACTTACTAAATGCTTGGAGTGTGGCAAGAGCTTCAGGGGGAGTAGCCACCTTTCTTTGCATCACAGAACTCATACAGGGGGAAAACCTTACCAATGCTTGGAGTGTGGAAAGACCTTCAGTGACAGTAGCTCCCTTACTTCACATCAAAATGGCAGTTATTAATCTCCCTGCCACATTATTATGTAGCCCCGAGAGTGGCTGTGTACTATAGCCAGCATGGAGTTTTCGCATTCTGCAATGTTAAATTGAAAATACCCCCATGCCATTCCGATGTTTCCTTAACCTCATTTCAAAACAAAACGTGACAAAACTTACAGTCCTGAACTCAGAAACGCTTGCTTAACAAGCCTCTCAATTTTCATGGCAATAAACAAAGCAGTCTGAGAGAACAGAGAGTTCAAAGTCTAAAAAGAGAAAAAAATCCAAGAGCCATTTTGGACTTTTTATAATCTGTTCAAATTCATTAAATATCAGCCATGTTCACAGAGTACCTGTAATCCTATCACTGACCTTGCCCCATACTCTGACCGTCATCATCTGCAGTTTGAAAGTTAAAAAAATGCCTGGCTGATTTTTAATTAATTAAAGAAAGTTTGCATTGGACTGAAAGATAAAGTTGTGCATGCTCAGTAAGTTCTAAAACCCAGACTCACAGCTGGTGGGCTTGGCTAATCGGGGCCACACCCACACCAGAACTTGATTTCACGTGAGACAGTCATGGCTTTCCCCAAAAAATCCTGGGAAGTGTAGTTTGTGAATGGTCCTGAGAGGAGACTCCTATTCCACTGACAGAACTTTAGTGGCCAGATTGGTTTAATGGTCAGCCACTCTGATTGTAGGTCTGTGAGGAGAACAGGGCGTCTCCTAGCAACTCTCAGCACCCTTCAATAACTACACTTCCCAGGATTCTTTGAGAGAAGCCATGACGGTTCAAAGTGAAATAAAGGCCTGGTGTGGATGTGGCCAGGGACAGCTTTGGTTTAAATTTGGGTGGGAGGCTACAAGTGCCTGCTGTAGAATAAAAAGGTGGGGGAAATGCTGAAAAGCCATGATACTGTTCACAGAGCTTTCCTTTTGGAAAGGAAAGGGGCTTCCCCTCTCCCCAGAGCCCGGCCACCCAATCTCCTTCCCTCCCATTCCTGCCCTCTTTCTCCTCCCACAGGTCAGTTTCACCTATCCTAAGCATGATTGCGCAGGAGTACATAAGAATGTAAGAAGGGCCTGCTGGATCAGGCCAGTGGCCCATCGAGTCCAGCATCCTGTTCTCACAGTGGCCAACCAGGTGCCTGGGGGAAGCCCGCAAGCAGGACCCGAGTGCAAGAATACTCTCTCCTCCTGAGGCTTCCGGCAACTGGTTTTCAGAAGCATGCTGCCTCTGACTAGGGTGGCAGAGCACAGCCATCATGGCCAGTAGCCATTGATAGCCCTGTCCTCCATGAATTTGTCCAATCTTATTTTAAAGCCATCCAAGCTGGTGGCCATTAGTGCATCTTGTGGGAGCAAATTCCATAGTTTAACTATGCGCAAAGAAGTACTTCCTTTTGTCTGTCCTGAATCTTCCAACATTCAGCTTCTTTGAATGTCCACGAGTTCTGGTATTGTGAGAGAGGGAGAAAAACTTTTCTCTATCCCCTTTTCAATGCCATCCCACTGTATATCCCACTGAACTCAAAAAGCACGCAAATGATCACACCTGCCTCCTCTTCCCCTCCCCCTCCTGCCTGCTCCCATCCCCTTCCTTCCCCTTCCTCCTCCCCTACCCCTGCCCTTCCTCCTCCTCCCCTCCCCATCCCCTGCAGTCAGTTTCACCTACACTAAGCATGATTGCAGGGGAGGAAATCCAGTAAGCATACAAATGATCAATCCATTCTCAGGAAACTTGCACAGGATCCCATTTCTTACCTCCTGGATTAAAACAGAGAGAGATTCACTAACAGGCAAAAAATCCTTGCGGTTTAATAACATACCTATAGCCCACAGATCTTTCTATCAAACTTTATAAAGCAGGGAAATTGGGCAGCTATAGTGAATGCACCAGTTGAGCAGGAGACCTGACCTCCTCTCTGAGATATTGTAGCGCCCTACAAATTTGTAAAAATTTAAACACAATTTGGGTTGGTCTTTCACAGTCCACTCCACTTCCTGTGCAGCTTGGAAGAATTTGGTAACGTGTGCCTCTGAGCATATGGTGAGTGGTGGCCTATAAGTGAATACGGTCTACAGTTTTGTTTACCTGACTGCAAAAATAGCATTCTAGAGGTGGAAGAGGTAGAGAAATGGGCAACCAAAATGCTCAAGTGTCGCAACATTTGGGGATTTTTGCTGTAGAAAAAAGCTAAGAGGAGACATGATAGAAATGCATGATCGCACCAGATCTTTAAAGCACATTCAACACAAATGTAAGCCACATCTACACCTAAAGGCATCCATGCAACCTAGAACCCCAATTGCACAGGGTTCCAGGTTGCGTGGACCCTTTTTTGCACACAGTTGTATGCATGAAGGCAGCATCACTACAGATGTTTGTACTACATGTACAGACACTAGGGGGTGAGGCTGCTTGGTGTGCCATTATTCCCCACTCCCAGGTAGAGCAACACAGGAGCTGTATTGACATATTGGCTGCAATGACTCGCCCAAGATCATCCAGTGAGCTTCATAGCTGTGTGGAGACAGACTTCGTTCACTGCTGGATGGGGATTCGAAACCCTGGTCTCCCAGGTAGGAGATTTTTCTTGGCCTGGATTCTGGAATGGGGAGGAAGGCAGACAAAGCGTCACTAGGAGGACTAGTAGCCCTTGGCTCCAAAGTGGTGAGATGAGGGAGGACCATAACACGGCATAAAGTGCAGACTGGGGTGGGGGGAGAGGGAGAGAGACCAGACCTCAGAGTGGGAGGGGCAACTGGAAATACAAAATGCTCTTTACTTGGATCAGGATTTGTGTTACCTGCAGTAAAAATACATAATGTGACACACACACACAGAGTGCTTCTTCCTCCACAGCCGGGACAAGACACAGAGGGATTATAGATCTCTCTCTCTTCAGTCATTTCCCCCACAATATGTCCGTAGTTTGCATCCACTCCCATTTTGTGTTGGAAGTGGGGCAAGAGCAACCCCTGTTTTGTTCTTTTGCTTGTGCTCCAGAAGGGAGATAGAGCAAGGGTCCTCCAGATGGATAGGCTTATTTACCTTTACCTACTATCTACTATGTATTTATATAAATAATGTAGCTTAAAGTCTTCCAAGATCTCAATGCAGGGGAAAAGCCTGCTACTGGGGTAAAGGCACACACTGGCACACACGCATCTCAAACCATTGACATTCTTTGCTAATATTTATACAAATTTAAACAACATTTTAAAAAGTTCTCTGTCTCTGCAAGTTCTGGTTCCATTATTATATTAGCCAACAGGTAACGCTTTAGACAATCCACTAGTGAGGGCAAATGAATTTCATCATTTATTTTGTCATCAGATCTCCTCCCTCCCTCCCTCCCTCCTGGATTTCGGCCCTGGTATGTCCCTGTTAAGAGGGAGTGTTTAGGGGGCTCAGAAGGTCCCTCTCCTGGGGACCTCATCCTTGGGGCAGCCTCCTTCCTTGGGGCAACCCCACTGACTAGAGGGGGGACCCCAGCTGCCCTCCTTCCAAGCCAATTCTCCCTCTTTCTCTCCCCCCATCCCATATCGCTTCCTCAGTGGAGGACACAGAGGTGGAGCTGGACTTCTATTTATTTATCTCCAAAAACAAACAGTCTTCCCAAGGAGCTCTCAGAGAAGAGGGGTCGGTCTCTTAACAACCAGCACCCCTCACAAACTACGGCTCCCAGGATTCTCAGGGAAGCCATGGATGTTGTTGAAAGGGGCGTGATCCGGGTTGAAATGTGTAGCGCAGGGTGCTTCAGAAAGTGGTGGTCTCCCCTTCCTGTAGAGGCTTTTAAGCAGAGGCTGGATACTCCCCCCACCCACCCCCAGGAATGGATTCACCACCCCAACTCAGGAGGAATAAAAGGGACCCTCCTCCTCTGCCCTTCAGAGCAGTCTGGGGCCATATTAGTTCATTGCAGCAACAGGGATTCCTGTGGCCCTTGAAAACAGAGCTGGGGAACCCTTCTTTCAGGCCGGGGGCCGTATTCCCTTCCGGGCAGCCATTCAGGGCCACACGACACTGGTGGGCAGAGCAGCAAGTGCAAATTAAGGGTTTGTTTTCTAGCAAAAGCTCTCAAGGAGGGGGCAAAGTTCCAAGGGCCAGATAGAAAGGAGTGGAGGGCCACATTTAACCCCCCCGTGCCAGATGTTCCCCATCCTGGGTTGAAGGCTAACATCCAGTCCTTACAGCATGACTACGTTCTCTGTTGTTCCCGCCTGGGGGATTCAAAGCGCACAATTTGTAGAAGAGATCTGCAAAACAGGCTAACCTAAGCTGTTCCCTCGAAGCCCCTTTTTAAAAACGTGCATGGCATTTTTATTGTTATTATGGAGAAGGGTCACCGGCCAGAAAGGGGCTTCCCGCCTCCCCTCCCTCTCCGCGTGAAGCAGCCGAGGAGCTTCAGCCACTTTGCTCTTGAAGGGTTAACAAACGACAAGAGAGCTGAAGGAAAGAGCGCAAAGGAGGGACTTCCTTTTCCTGCCCCGCCTCTCTGCGAGAAATACAGGCTGGAAGCGCCGGAGGAGCCCCTCTTCGTGCTCAGCGATGATGGCGAGTGGGGTTGCGCGGGGGGAGCCTCGAAAGGAAGGTATGCAATGGGGCCGGAGGGGAGGATGGAAGGGGCGAGGACCCCCTTAAGCGCCCCCTCCCCGCAGACCCTCCCGATCGGAGGCTGCAGCTCTGCCCCGTCCTCTCTGCCTCTCTCCTGAGCTGGGCTGGCTGAGTTGGGGCCGGATCGAAGCATCCCTCGGGAACGTCACGCGGCTGAAGTTGGTTCCCAGTTCCTTATTTGCTTGAAAGCTCAAAACACTAAAAAAGAAGACAAGTTGACAGCTACAGCAACTTCAAGCCAAAGTTAACAGGTCTGAACCCCAAAATATATGTTGGGGTGCCCAGTATGATATATTGCTGCGATTGGGGGACTCTCCCCATCCAGAATAACAATATATTTATGCAATCAGAATCACCAGGCTTCTGATATTATCATAAATACATAATGATGTCATAAAATCATAAAAAATAAGTAACTGGGGTGCCCACCCCAAATCTGCTCTGGACCAGGACAAATCATACCTCCCAGGAAAGGGGAGGGTGTCTTCTCTAACATACCAGTGTATATAAAAAAATAAGGAACTGGGTGTCCACAAGAAAAACCATTCCAGGCAGGATGCAGTGGCATCTCCCGAAGGACACTATCCACTTTGCTCAAGTGATTGATTTTTCATAGCCCACAGCAGATTTTGGAGTGGTCACCACAAATTACATATTTCCCCCTATTTACTCTTCATTATTTTAGCTGGGAACGACTTGCATGCACCCTCCCTTTTCCTGGGGTGTATGATTTGTCAAATGTCCACGCAGCCATGAAGCTCCCTGGGTGACTTTGGGCCAGTCGCTTCCTTTCAGCCTCAGAGGAAGGCAATGGGAAACCCCCTGTGAATACCATTTACCATGAAAACCCTATTCATGGGGTCGCCATAAGTTGGAATCGACTTCAAGGCAGACCGTTTGCATTTCATTAGAGCTATGAGTGGGCAGTTTTATTTCCCAGCTGTGGGTGATCAGAGGCCCACCCTAACACCACCTTACCAGTAGAAGATGGGCTCCATCAAGGTCGTAAAGTCTGGGAAGTTTTATGGAGGATGTTTCATTTGGCCAGTGATTGATGGCCCCTTTTTTCATGAAGAAATTTCCCAATTCGTTAATTGGATCCGGCCTGTTGCTGGGGAGTTTGCCATAAGTATGGCGCTCAAACCTCAGCTTTCCTTCCTCTCCTGGGTCCCATCATGCCTATCTGACGTTGCCTGCTGAGGTTCCATTTTGCATCAACTCTCCTGCCTGTTCCTCTCTCTGAGGAAAGGGGGGGGGTGCACAACTGTCTACCTGGATGTAAGTATAGAGTAGGCTAGATAGCTTTCTTCTTTTCTGTTGTGACTGGACTCCCTATGTTTTACCTTGCCCCTTTTGGGTGCTGATATTAAGGAACTATTTTGCTGCTGTAACTGCGCACCTCTTTTATTTAATACAGTTATTTCTATTTACCAGTGTGTGTTCATTTAGGAGAGGGTTGGCTCTGAACCAACATCAAACTTCAAATGAGTTGATTTTATTCTTCACTGTCCAACTTTCACATCCATACGTAGAGATAGAGAATACCATGGTGTGAAAGATCTTAACTTTGGTATTCTGTGATACATCTTTGCATTTGAGGATCTTTTAATAATAATAATAATAATAAAATTTTATTTATGAGTCGCCTATCTTGCCGAATTAAGGGCCACTTTAGGCGAAGTACATTAACACAGTAAAATACAATATAAAACCAATACAAACCACACTCAATAATTAAACTAACCACCTCTCTTGCAGTTCATCAACAGCATTAAAACTAACCCACCCCAGAGATCCTGTAGGCCTGCCTGAACAGCCAGGTCTTCAAGACTCGGCGGAAACCTATCAGGGAGGGGGCATGGCGAAGGTCGAAAGGAAGGGAATTCCAGAGGGTGGGGGCCACAATCGAAAATGCCCTCTCTCTGGTCCGCACCAGCCTAGCTGCTTTAACTGGTGGGACCGAGAGACGGTCTTGTGTGGCTGATCTTGTTGGGTGGCATAATTGGTGATGCTGGAGGCGCTCCTTCAGATAAACTGGGCCGAAATCATATAGGGCTTTAAAGGTCAACACCAGCACCTTGAATTGGGCCTTGTAAACAACTGGTAACCAGTGTAGATCTACTAACACCGGAGTGATATGATCACGGCGATGGCTGTTCTTAATCAAACGTGCCACCGCATTCTGTATCAGCTGTAATTTCCGGACCGTTTTCAAGGGCAACCCCACGTAGAGCGCATTACAGTAGTCTAAGCGAGAGGAGACCAGGGCATGTATCACCCGTGGGAGGAGATGGGCAGGAAGGTAGGGTTGCAGCTTCCGTATCAGATGAAGTTGATACCAAGCTGCCCTGCTCACTGCCGAGACCTGAGCCTCCATGGACAGCTGGGAGTCAAGAACGACCCTGAGGCTGCGGACCTGGTCCTTCAGGGGTAATCTTACCCCATTACGCACCAGGTCTATATCTCCCAACCTTCTCTTATCTCCCACAAGCAACACCTCGGACTTGTCAGGGTTTAGTTTCAGCCTATTCCTTCCCATCCATCCACTTACAGATTCCAGGCACTTGGACATGGTGTCCACAGCCAACTCTGGTGAGTACTTAAACGAGAGATAGAGCTGAGTATCATCCGCATATTGGTGGCACTGCAGCCCAAATCTCCTGATGATGGCCCCCAGCGGCTTTACATAGATGTTGAATAGCATGGGGGAGAGGATAGAACCCTGTGGCACTCCACAATTGAGAGGCCAAGGGTCTGAAACCTCATCCCCCAATGCCACCCGTTTTCTCATAGCTACACTCCCCAGTTCAAGACTTCTTCTGATTATTATCTCTAGTTTGGTTAACGATTGTGCCAAGGTATTGATAATCCTTGACAAGTTCAATGTCCTCGTTGCCAACTTTGAAGTTACATAAATCTTATATTGTCATTACTTTAGTCTTCTTGATGTTCATCTGTAGTCCTGCTTTTGTGCTTTCCTCTTTAACTTTCATCAGCGTTCATTTCAAATCATTGCTGGTTTCTGCTAGTAGTATGGTATCGTCTGTATATTTTCAATTATTGATATTTCTCCTTCCAATTTTCACACCTCCTTTGTCTTGGTCCAACCCCACTTTCCATATATGTTCTGCATATAGATTAAAGAAATATGGTGATAAAATACACTCCTGTCTCACACCCTTTCCGGTGAGGAACCAATCGGTTTCTCCATATTTTGTCCTTGCAGTAGCCTCTTGTTCAGAGTATAGGTTGTGCATGAGGACAATTGGATGCTGTGGCACCCCCATTTGTTTTAAAACCTTCCATCGTTTTTCATAATCTACACAGTCAAAGCCTTTGCTGTAATCTATAAAGCACAGTGTGATTTCCTTCTGAAATTCCTTGCTCCATTCCATTATCCAGTTTATGTTTGCAATCCGATCTGTGGTACCTCTTCCCTTTCTAAAACCAGCTTGGACATCTGTCACTTCTCGCTCCATATATGGTAAGAGCCTTTGTTGTAGAATCTTGAGCATTACTTTACTTGCATGGGATATTAAGGCAATCATTCGATAACTACTGCATTCTCTGGGATCCCCTTTCTTTGCAGTTGGGATGTATATTGAACACTTCCAGTCTGTGGACTATTGTTTTCTTTTCCATATTTGTTGACAAAGTTTTGTCAAAATCTGGACAGATTCAGTCTCAGTAGCTTGTAGGAACTCTACTGGTATGCCATCTATTCCTGGTGTTTTGTTTCTTCCAAGTATTTTAAGAGCAGCGTTCACCTCACATTCTAAAATTTCTGGTTTTTCATCATAGGGTTCCTCCATGAATGAATCTGTCATCCTTGCATCTCTTTTACAGTGTTCTTCAATGTATTGCTTCCTTTTTTTTTTATCTCAGTCAGTCAGTGTGTTCCCCTGTTGCGTATTCAACATCCCTACTTTTGGTCTAAATTTCCCTTTAATTTCTTCCTGACATCTGCATAAGATCTCTCAATTTGCTCTTCTTCTGTGTTTGCTCTTGGAGTATAGACTTAGGTGATGGTTATGTTGATAGGTTTCCCATTAAATCTCACTGATATCACTCACTCAGACTTCGCATTACAGCTCCTAATGGCTTCTCCTACGTCACTTCCCACTATTAAAGCAACCCGGTTTCTTTTTAATTTATCATTTCCTGCATAAAATATTTTGTACTGGTCTGAAAATGTCCCATTCCCATCCATTTTTTTCACTCATGGCAACTATTGTAATGTTGATGCGTTCCATTTCTTGCTTGAAAATGTCTAACTTTCCCTGGTTCATGCTTCTCACATTCCATCTTACTACTGTGTGCATCGTGCAACTCTGGACTCTCCTTGCACATCTGTGCGCATCAGCCTCTGGGCTTCCTATTGGCTTTGACCCAGCTGTGTCATTAGTCACAGCACTACTCATACTTGTCCATTGTTCTTCCCCAGTAGCTTGCAGAGTGCCATCTGTCCTGGGGGAGGTGTCATCTTCCAACACTATCTCATGTTGCATGCAACAGAGGACTAACATTTTGTCAGGGAGGGAGGGGATGCGAGCTGGCCTCTGGGCAGTGCAAAGGGCCATTTTCCTCTCAGACAGGATCCATTCTAGGTTTGTAAATTCCAGCAGTGCATAAGTACTGGGCTGTCCACCTTAAATGGAGGGACAAGAGAGCAGAGTCTCTATTCACAACCTGTTGCCAAGCACCTACTGCTAAACTAACTCCATACAAGGCCTTGAGCTTTGGCAGTTAAACTCTGATATCAACAGAGCTTCCCAAAATACATTTTCAAAGTACAAATCATAATATATTTACAGGATTTCTCCACAGCATTTTCTCACCTTTCCTTTTCATTCCATCAGGATACATCTGGGGGGCCAAGGCTGAGGGAGAACCATCTGAAGTATCACTGGAAAAAGCTGAGGAGCAGGTGCAGGAGCAGAAACTGAGGAGCCAAGATGGAGCAAAGAAACAAGAGGAGAGACAAACTCACACAGGAGACAAATCTTATAAATGCTTTGAGTGTGGAAAGAGCTTCAGTCGGAGTAGCACCCTTCCTTTGCATCACAGAACTCATACAGGGGAGAAACCTTATAAATGCTTGGAGTGTGGAAAGAGCTTTAGTCGGAGTAGCACCCTTACTTTGCATCAGAGAACTCACACAGGAGACAAACCTTATAAATGCTTGGAATGTGGAAAGAGCTTCAGTCAGAGTGGCCACCTTACTTCGCATCAAAGAACTCACACAGCAGACAAACCTTATAAATGCTTGGAGTGTGGAAAGAGCTTCAGTCGGAGTAGCAACCTTACTTCACATCTAAGAACTCACACAGGAGACAAACCTTATCAATGCTTGGAATGTGGAAAGAGCTTCAGTCGGAGTGGCCACCTTACTTCGCATCAAAGAACTCACACAGGAGACAAACCTTATAAATGCTTGGAGTGTGAAAAGAGCTTCAGGTGGAGTAGCCACCTTTCTTTGCATCACAGAACTCATACAGGGGAGAAACCTTATAAATGCTTGGAGTGTGGAAAGAGCTTCAGTTGCAGTAGCACCCTTACAGAGCATCAAAGAACTCATACAGGGGAGAAACCTTATAAATGCTTGGAGTGTGGAAAGAGCTTCAGATGGAGTAGCTACCTTTCTTTGCATCACAGAACTCACACAGGAGACAAACCTTATCAATGCTTTGAGTGTGGAAAGACCTTCAGTCGGAGTAGCACCCTTACTTCGCATCAAAGAACTCATACAGGGCAGAAACCTTATCAATGCTTGGAGTGTGGAAAGAGCTTCAGATGGAGTAGCCACCTTTCTTTGCATCACAGAACTCACACAGGAGACAAACCTTATCAATGCTTTGAGTGTGGAAAGAGCTTCAGTCGGAGTTGCCACCTTTCTTTACATCACAGAACTCATACAGGAGACAAACCTTATAAATGCTTGGAGTGTGGAAAGAGCTTCAGTCGGAGTAGCACCCTTACTTCACATCAAAGAACACACACAGGAGACAAACCTTATCAATGCTTGGAGTAGAAGGGAGCTAATGTCATCGATTATATCATTGGAATGCCTACCATCATCCCCTTCATCCAAAGAATGACCTTAGAGAACAGGATAGAAAGTGATCACTTCCTGTTAAAACTTAAACTTTATACGCAAAACTTTCGCTCCACAGTAAAAGCAGACCTCCATATGCCTGGACATCTACAGGGGATTAAATGTCTTAAATGGTCCCAGGAAATAGGTACTAATTTGGATCGGATGTTGCAGTCGGATAAATTTCTCCATCTCCGTTCTATGGCAGCCGAATCCCCTGGGCACATTTTCCAGATCTACCAGGACATAATCAGTGAAATCAGACCTCTTGTCACCTCAAATTTAGTTAGTAAAACTCCATGTAGACCCCGATCTTGGTATGATTGTGAATGCAGAGCCAAGAAAAGAGAAATTCGCCATCTATCTAGAGTGCCAGCCTGTACTGGCTCCATATCTCTTTTCCAATGTTGTCGGAGAGAAGCCCTTGTCCTTGCACTGAGTGAAAGGAATGAGCCTAAATTTTGGGATTTGATTCAAGCTGGACTTACATGTTTCAATTACCGGGTAGCTCCACCAATTCCGTCTGAAACATGGGTTTCTCACTTTTCCAGCATCTTCGGAGGCAATATAAGTTCACCCTCTGTAGCTCCAGGGAATATCTCCACCCTGCCATCTTGGCCATCTGTCACCAACTCCGAAATTTTGGATTTAATTTCCCAGCTCTGCCCTGGCAAGGCCACAGGTGAGGATATGATTCCCCCTGAGGCATTCTTATCAGACGCCAACTGATGGGCACCAGTATTGGCATCTTTATTCACCTATATTAATTCGACTGGTGTTATTCCCTCAGGTTGGCACTCCAGCTTAGTTGTCCCTATATTCAAGAAGGGAGAGGCCTCGGACCCGAGGAATTACAGACCTATCAGCCTTCTGGATGTCCCCTCTAAATTATATGGACGATATTTATTAAATAAGCTCCTCGCCTGGGAAACTAATAATTCCATCTTTCATGAGGAGCAAGTGGGATTCAGGAAAGGCAGGAGCACCATCGTCAGGCATTTGTTTTGCAGCATGTAATTTGCAAATCCATCAGGGGCCCAAACAAATCCCTGTATGTAGCTGTCGTAGACCTCGCTTCTGCGTTCGACCTTATAGATAGGGAGCTATTATGGCAAAAAATGGCCCAGACCAATATTGATAAGAGACTGCTTCATCTTATTCGGTCTCTCCACCAAGCCAATTCCTTGCAGGTGCGTCTGGGCCTGCAGGGTACTATCTCTCGAGCGATTCAGATCAAAAGAGGAGTGAAGCAGGGTTGCATTTTGGCCCCTTTTTTTATTTAATTTTTTCATAAATGACATTGTTCCTGCAATGACCTCTCCCTCTTTTTCCCCCCTTCCATCGGCAACCGCAAGATCTCCCTCCTGCTCTATGCTGATGATCTGGCTTTGTTATCTCTAAATAAAATCGGCCTTAAAAGAATGTTAAAACCGGCTTGGCACTTATTGTTCAGAGCACCGTTTGACCATTAATTACACCAAAACTAAGATTAGTTAGTTAGGTGGACAGCCCCCTCAGGTATGCTTTAAGTTGGATTCCTGCATTGAGCAGGGGGTTGGACTCGATGGCCTTATAGGCCCCTTCCAATTCTACGATTCTATGATTCTATGATTATGACCTTTGGTAAGAAGAGGACAATTGCAAAATGGGTCCTTAATGGTCACCCCCTCGAACAGTTTTGCCTATCTGAATATCTGGGCATTTGTTTCACTGAGAACCTTTCCTGGAAATCCCACCTAAGGTCAATTAAATTTGTTGGTGCCAGATCCTCAGCGCAACTCAGGAGGTTTTTCTTACGTCAGAGGGGGCCAACTGGTCAGCCCAGTGATGAAGGTCTTCGTTGCAAAAATTTTAGCCTCCATATTATATGGAGCGGAACTCTGGGGGGAACTTGTAAAGCGGGATATAGAAATCCTGCAAAACAAGTTCCTGAGACAGACCTTAGGGCTACCTGCAGGAACCCCTGCTGCGCATCTCAGAGCGGAGCTCGGCCTACCCTCACTGGCAGCCAGAATAGATTTGGCTTTCTTCGGATACTGGCGCAGATTATATAGGACCCCCGCCTCTTCCCTTAGCAAACAGTGCTGGGAGGAGCAATTGAAAGACAGGGGATGGGCCTCTCACTACCAAAAAATGCTGGAGCGGTACAATCTCCCCTTGGGGAAGTTTTTGACTCTTAGTCCACGTGCCCTTAGGGGTTGGATTTTCAACCAGGATGCGGCCCGACACCAGGTGTCTATCTTAATAGCTTCCTTTTCCCCATGGTACCTCCAACTCAAACTTAATCATGTTAAGTCACAGTACCTGGAGGTCTTACCACACGCTCCATTACGTAGAGCCTTCTCGGAACTTCGATTCCAACAGATGCCTATTTAGATGGGAGATACCTAGGAATCCCACTAGAGAAACAGAGTTGTATTTTTGGATATAACTCTGTAGAAGACATCGCCCATTATTTGTTGCACTGTCCGCTGTATGACAACCCCAGACGGAAATTCCTGGCCCCTCTCATTCATCTTTCGCCAGGCAAATGCCCCCAGGAGCTGGTAGTGGAGTTACTGAGCGATAATGTTAAACAGGTGACAGTCTCCGTGGGCAAATTGGCATTGGCTGCTTGGAAGCTGCGTATGATCCATATCCAAGATTTTAAAGCCTTTTAATGTTTTGTAAATGTTTTTAGCTGTGTTTATCTGTTGATGTTTTATAATTGCTGCATTTTGCGATGGCCTATGGCTTAAAGCAATAATAAATTACTACTACTTACTAAATGCTTGGAGTGTGGCAAGAGCTTCAGGGGGAGTAGCCACCTTTCTTTGCATCACAGAACTCACACAGGAGAAAAACCTTACCAATGCTTGGAGTGTGGAAAGACCTTCAGTGACAGTAGCTCCCTTACTTCACATCAAGATGGCAGATATTAATCTGCCTGCCACGTTATTATGTAGACACGAGAGTGGCTGTGTACTATAGCCAGCATGGAGGTTTCGCATTCCGCAACCCCCATGCCATTCCAATGTTTCCCATAAGCTCATTTCAAAACAAAACCGGACAAAACTTATAGTCCTGAACTCAGAAACGCTTGCTTAACAAGCCTCTAAATTTTCATGGCGATAAACAAAGCAGTCTGAGAGAGCAGAGAGTTCAAAGTCTAAAAAGAGAAAAAAATCCAAGAGCCATTTTGGACTTTTTATAATCTATTGAAGTTCATTAAAAATCAGCCATGTTCACAGAGTACCTGTAATCCTATTACTGACCTTGCCCCATACTCTGACCGTCATCTTCTGCAGTTTAAAAGTTAAAAAAATGCCTGGCTGATTTTTAATTAATTAAAGAAAGTTTGCATTGGACTGAAAGATAAAGTTGTGCATGCTCAGTAAGTTCTAAAACCCAGACTCACAGCTGGTGGGCTTGGCTAATTGGGGCCACACCCACACCAGAACTTGATTTCACGTGAGACAGTCATGGCTTTCCCCAAAGAATCCTGGGAAGTGTAGTTTGTGAATGGTCCTGAGAGGAGACTCCTATTCCACTGACAGAACTTTAGTGGCCATACTGGTTTAATGGTCAGCCACTCTGACTGAAGGTCTGTGAGGGGAACAGGGTGTCTCCTAGCAACTCTCAGCACCCTTCAATAACTACACTTCCCAGGATTCTTTGAGAGAAGCCATGACGGTTCAAAGTGAAATAAAGGCCTGGTGTGGATGTGGCCAGGGACAGCTTTGGTTTAAATTTGGGTGGGAGGCTACAAGTGCCTGCTGTAGAATAAAAAGGTGGGGGAAATGCTGAAAAGCAATGATACTGTTCACAGTGTTTTCCTTTTGGAAAGGAAAGGGGCTTCCCCTCTGCCCAGAGCCCGGCCACCCAATCTCCTTCCCTCCCATTCCTGCCCTCTTTCTCCTCCCACAGGTCATTTTCACCTATCCTAAGCATGATTGCACAGGAGTACATAAGAATGTAAGAAGAGCCTGCTGGATCAGGCCAGTGGCCCATCTAGTCCAGCATCCTGTTCTCACAGTGGCCAACCAGGTGCCTGGGGGAAGCCCACAAGCAGGACCCGAGTGCAAGAACACTCTCCCCTCCTGAGTCTTCTGGCAACTGGTTTTCAGAAGCATGCTGCCTCTGACTAGGGTGGCAGAGCACAGCCATCATGGCCAGTAGCCATTGATAGCCCTGTCCTCCATGAATTTGTCCAATCTTATTTTAAAGCCATCCAAGCTGGTGGCCATTACTGCATCGTGTGGGAGCAAATTCCATAGTTTAACTATGTGCAGAATAAAGAAGTACTTCCTTTTGTCTGTCCTGAATCTTCCAACATTCAGCTTCTTTGAATGTCCACGAGTTCTGGTATTGTGAGAGAGGGAGAAAAACTTTTCTCTATCCCCTTTTCAATGCCATCCCACTGTATATCCCACTGAACTCAAAAAGCACGCAAATGATCACACCTGCCTCCTCCCCTCCCCCTCCTGCCTGCTCCCATCCCCTTCCTTCCCCTTCCTCCTCCCCTACCCCTGCCCTTCCTCTTCCTCCCCTCCCCATCCCCTGTAGTCAGTTTCACCTACACTAAGCATGATTGCAGGGGAGGAAATCCGGTAAGCATACAAATGATCAATCCATTCTCAGGAAACTTGCACAGGATCCCATTTCTTACCTCCTCGATTAAAACACAGAGAAATTCACTAACAGGCAAAGAATCCTTGCGGTTTAAGAACATACCTATAGCTCATAGATATTTCTATCAACCTTTATAAAGCAGGGAAATTGGGCAGCTATACTGAATGCACCAGTTGAGCAGGAGACCTGACCCCCTCTCTGAGATACTGTAGCACCCTACAAATTTGTAAAAATTTAAACACAATTTGGGTTGGTCTTTCACAGTCCACTCCACTTCCTGTGCAGCTTGGAAGAATTTGGTAACGTGTGCCTCTCAGCATATGGTGAGTGGTGGCCTATTAGTGAATACTGTCTACAGTTCTGGGTGCCTGAACTGCAAAAATAGCATTCTAGAGGTGGAAGAGGTAGAGAAATGGGCAACCAAAATGCTCAAGTGTTGCAACATTTGGGGATTTTTGCTGTAGAAAAAAGCTAAGAGGAGATATGATAGAAATGCATGATCGCACCAGACCTTTAAAGCACATTCAACACAAATGTAAGCCACATGGCTTCCCCCAACGAATCCTGGATGATGTCTGCCTCTGAGCATATGATAAGTGGTGGCAACACCTACCATCTGCAAAGATGGAGAACTATTTTTGTACGTTTGTTGGTGTTCTTCTTACTTTGCTTCTTTTCTGTGTTACTACCTTTTCTACAGAGAATCTAACCTAGAAAATTATCTCTCTCTCACTATTCATCCTAGAAATCTGTGTCAAATTTATTTTTAATCATTTCAAAGCCTTTTTATTGGTCAATGTCATATGATGGGGAAGAGAGCTTTTGGATTTCAAAATGGAGATTATGTTCTATTTCTATTTTGGGTGTGTGGTAAAGAAAAACCACGATTCCCAAAAATAGTTGTGAGGACTTTATTTGCTTAGCTGTCGCCAAGGCGAGGATGTCAGGTTTCCACCTGTGGCTACCGCCTTGACCGTCCCACCTCAGGGTCCTGCTCTCAAAATGGTTCTCTCACCAGCTCTAACAACCTCTCTCAAGATCCCACTGCTAAGCAGCAGCACCAGACCTTCCTGTTTAACAATATTGCCTTGAGACTGTGCCTTAGTCTCCTCCTGGCTTATTGCTACTTTGTGTCTGGGTGCACTTGCAGGCCACAACCCCCCTGTATCTTTGTGCCTATAAAGAATACAGCCCTGGGTTGCTCTGGATACCTGATGATCTCTTCACCGCTACCACCATTGATACTGTTTCTCCACCTTGATATATGGCCTGCCCACCCTTCTGGTCTGTGTTACCCAGCCAAGGGCTAAGAAATATTTATTTATATATACAGGGAATAACAAGATTACTTAAAGAGTGTGGTTTCATACGTTGCATTACTATTTATGTTTCTAGCCATCAGTAACCTGCCTCACTACACGTCTAATTCAAACCAACCCCCAAAAGCCACCCCAAACCAACCAACTCCAACCCACTAATCAACAACCAACTGAACTCCCACCAACAGAACTCTCTCTCAACTGTCATTCTCTCATTTATACCTTCTGACACTCAAACGCTCAGCCAATCATAATACAGCATTCTCAATATATACAACCATATATACTCTTAATAAACCCGCACTTACCAGATTTATAGTATTATAAATACAGGGGCATCACAAGGACACCATATGACAGACAAAGAGCAATAAAAATGGAGCACTCTCCTCTCAGAGCAGATTGATCAGTACTTACAAAAAAAAAAAACATGTTCCAAGCAGGCATCATGTGATATCATGAGAGGAAACTTTTACAGGTGGCTCTATGCACAAGTTCTGCAACAACAGCTAATAACATGTCTTCCAGCCAACCTTAGGACGTACCACGTCTCTTCACCTGCTATTTTGGTGGCCTGTCACTTTTTCCTTTGCAGAGACAGAGAGGTTTTTGCTTTTCCAGAAATGGGTGAGCACCCAAGAAGGATGCTGAGACCAGGGTGGTGCAGAAACCAAAATGGCCTCTCAGTTGTCCAGTTTTTCCCCATCATATCCCTGTCCCTGGCTGTTTCTAGCTGCCAAATTCAATATTCAACTAATGACATTTCCTGCATTACTTTATCTACTTCCTGTAGATCCTCCCCCTCTGTCATTGTTACCTCCATGTGCATAATTCAAACATCAGTTTTCTTGATGGGCTTAGTAGTCTTTGTCACACAGCGTCTAATACAACATAACATCAACTGGACTATTACATATATGAGCACAAGGAAACAATATCCCATTATAACATATTTTAGCAGATTTTTTACTAGACCTTCTAGCCATCCACCTGGATTCGGTAGCCATCCCCACCAATCAAACTCGCTACTCCAGTCAACATAAGCTACTTCTGCTATTTGCTCAGCATGATATATAATGGAGTTGGCATGGGATTCATTCTCTCCAGCTGAACTGTTTATGTGAACATTCGCTCCCAATGATGGCGCAAGTCCCTCCATCCATAGTGAGCAAACAGTCCAGCCCCATCCTCTTGGAGAACTGTTTTCCTTATTTGGGTTTGGGTTGCCGGTAGGGTCTTTATAGCCTTAGAGGCCACATGAAGAGCTTTTTGATCTCATTTGCAAGACTTTCCACTACAGATTGAAGCCTCAATACTCCAGAACCTACAGCGGCCGTGCCAACCAAGGGCAGGAATGACCACCCTATTACTGAGCCTATCATTAAAGGCCTGCGGTTTTCTATGTCTCATTGTGCACAATGGGGAGCAGATTTTATTTATTTATTATTTTATTTATTTAAGCTTATATACCGCCCGACTAGCAACAGTTCTCTGGGCGGTGAACATTAAAAATACAATAAAAATAACACAATACAGTATATCACAATACAAAACTGTACAAAAAACTGTACAGTCTAAAATCAAAATATAATAATTTAGAATTAACAGGAATAAAAATGCCTCAGAGAAGAGAAAGGTTTTAACCTGGCGCCGAAAAAATGATAGTGTCGGCGCCAGGCGCACCTCCTCGGGGAGACCATTCCATAGTTCGGGGGCCACCACTGAGAAGGCCCTAGATCTTGTCAGCACTCTCCGGGCTTCCCTATGAGTCGGAACCCGGAGGAGGGCCTTCGTCGTAGACCATAGTGTATGAGCCGGTTCATATCGGGAGAGGCGTTCCGACAGATATCGTGGTCCCGCGCCGTATAAGGCTTTATAGGTAAGTACCAACACTTTGAATCTGGCTCGGAAGCATATTGGAAGCCAGTGCAAATGGGCTAGCACAGGTGTTATATGCTCAGACCGCTTAGTTCTTGTTAGCAGTCTGGCCGCCGCATTTTGCACTAGCTGTAGCTTCCGAATCGTCTTCAAAGGTAGCCCTACGTAAAGCGCATTGCAGTAGTCCGGACGCGAGGTTACCATAGCATGTACCACTGATGAGAGGTCCTCCTTACTCAGATAGGGACGTAGCTGGGCTACCAACCGAAGTTGGTAGAACGCATTCCGTGCCACCGAGGCTACATGAGCCTCAAGTGTGAGGGAAGAGTCTAAGATGACTCCCAGACTACACACCTGTTCCTTTAGGGGGAGTGTAACCCCATCCAGGACAGGGTATATATCCACCATCCGATCAGAGAAACCATCCACCAACAGCATCTCAGTCTTGTCAGGACTGAGTCTCAGCTTGTTAGTTCTCATCCAGTCCATTGTCGCAGCCAGGCAACGGTTCAGCACGTCGACTGCCTCACCTGAAGAAGATGTAAAGGAGAAGTAGAGCTGCGTGTCATCAGCATACTGATGACAACACACTCCAAAACTCCTGATGACCGCCTCCAGCGGCTTCATATAAATGTTAAAAAGCATGGGAGACAGAACCGAACCCTGCGGGACCCCACATTGGAGAACCCACGGTGTCGAGCAATGTTCCCCAAGCACCATCTTCTGGAGATGACCCGCCAAGTAGGAGCGGAACCACTGCAAAGCAGTGCCTCCAACTCCCAACTCCGCAAGCCTCTCCAGAAGGATACCATGGTCGATGGTATCAAAAGCCGCTGAGAGGTCAAGGAGAATCAACAGAGTTACACTCCCTCTGTCTCTCTCCCGACATAGGTCATCAAACAGGGCGCCCAAGGCAGTCTCAGTGCCAAAACCAGGCCTGAACCCCAATTGAAATGGATCTAGATAATGGGTTTCATCCAATAGCGCCTGGAGCTGGTCAGCAACCACACGTTCCAGGATCTTGCCCAGGAATGGAACATTGGCTACTGGTCTGTAGCTGCTGAAATCCTCTGGGTCCAAGGAAGGTTTTTTCAGGAGTGGTCTCACTGCCGCCTCTTTCAGACAGCCAGGGACCACTCCCTCTCGTAAAGAGGCATTAATCACTTCCTTGGCCCAGCCAACTGTTCCTTCCTTGCTAGTTTTAATTAGCCAAGAGGGGCAAGGATCCAGTACCGAAGTGGTCGCACGAACCTGTCCAAGCACTTTGTCCACGTCCTCGAACTGAACCAACTGAAACTCATCCAACAAAACATGACAAGACTGTGCTCTGGACACCTCAGTAGGATTAACTGCTATTAAATAGTCTAAGTCCCGGCGAATGCATGAGATCTTATGCTGGAAGTGTTCAGCAAATTTATTACATCGAGCTACCGATGTATCTGCCGTATCTTGTAGGCCTGGATGGAGTAGGCCACGAACCACTTTAAAAAGCTCCCGTGGGCGTGAGAGAGATGACTGAATAGTGGCGGCGAAATGTTGTTTTTTTGCCGCCCTCACCGCTCCTACATAGAGCTTAGTAGAAGCACGAACCAGCTCATAATTGCATTCGTCGGGAGTTCGTCTCCATCTCCGCTCAAGCCGCCTCCTGTCTTGTTTCATCGCTCTCAGCTCCGGAGTATACCAAGGAGCTGTATGAGCTCTACATAGGAGAGGGCGCGCAGGAGCGATCGTGTCAACAGCCCGGGTCATCTCTGTATTCCACAGATCGGCCAGGGCTTCGACAGGAACGCCAGTCTTATCAGCCGGAAAAACCCCCAGAGCCTTTTGAAAACCTTCAGAATTCATTAGTCTCCGGGGGCGGACCAATTTAATAGGTCCCCCACCCTTGCAGAGGGAAAAGGCTACTGAAAGTCTAAACTTCAGCAAGCAATGAACTGTCCATGACAACGGGAGAGATGTAAAACTCCCCACATCCAGATCACTATCCCCATGTCCGGTAGCAAAGACCAGGTCAAGAGTATGCCCCGATGTATGTGTTGGGCCACTAACATATTGAGACAGCCCCATGGTTGTCATGGCGGCCATGAAGTCCTGAGCTGCCCCAGACAAAGTAGCCTCAGCATGAATGTTGAGATCTTCCAGTACTAATAGTCTGGGGGATCTCAACAGTACCTCCGAGACCACTTCCGTCAGCTCAGTTAGGGAAGCCATTGGGCAGCAAGGTGGGCGGTACACCAAAAGGATTCCCAGTCTGTCCCTCTGGCCCAGCACAAGGTGCAAACACTCCAGACCAGTGATTGCATGGACATGGTGCTTGGTGAGTGAGATGGAACTCTTATAGACCACAGCAACCCCACCTCCCCGACCCTCAGATCTACCATGATGCTGAACCAGATACCCCGGTGGGCAGAGCTGGGAGAGACTAACTCCTCCCTGTTCGCCCACCCAGGTCTCGGTTATACATGCCAGATCGGCCACCTCGTCCACAATCAAATCATGGACGAGGGAGGTTTTATTATGTACCGATCTGGCATTAAAGAGCAGCAACTGGAGATCTGAGAGTTGGCTGATAGGACAACCAACAACCCTGCGGGTATGAGAAGGACCAGAACGCGGCACAGCCACTACATGTCTGGGCCGCGTTCTCCTTACCTGGCAGGTCCCTCTCATATCACCATACCTCCCTCTACCCATCACTACGGCAATTGGCACCCCCTCAGGTCTCTCCTCTTGATGATAAAATCTCTTCCCGAGGCACATGATAAACTATAAATACAAAAAACTCATATACATAAAAATACACATTCACTCACAGCATACACTCATATAACACCCATTCATCCACTTCAAACGCACACAGAAGACACAGTCCCGTATTCTGTGCGCCCAAACGCCAGCTCTAAGACCGTTCTTCTTCCCACGTAAAACGCCACCTGGGGCCTGGTCCTGCAAGGTGCCCACGTGCAGAGCAGGAGCCCAAGAAGGAGAGAGCAGAGACGCCAGCCAAGCAGCAGCAGCAAAGCAGGCAGATGGCTCTCCCTCCCTGGGCGGTGATGGTCCTCTTCCCTTGCAGGCACTGGATCTCCCAAGCCCCCTCAAGATTTCTCTCTTTTTTTCTCTGATTGGTGAGCCTCTCTTGTTCCTGATTCTTCCTACTGGGAGTACCTGGGTGACCCTGACAGCTGGTATAAGGCAGGCAACATAGCAGGAGCCAATCCAATATTTTGGTAATACTTTATAGGCTTCATGTCCAGAACAATAATGTCCTCCTAGAGCTTCCCATGGGCCTTTGTGGAAGGGGGAAGACCATGTTTTCCATGGTTGAAATTACTACCTTTGGTAGAAGGGCTCGTTATTCCCCGCCAAGGGACACCACCACCTGGATCGTGGGGGTTGCTAGTCCCGTTCCATAAACACGCTCCCCAGTTGTTCAGGTATTTACAGTCCCATGCCTGATGACCACCAGAATTGGTAAAGGCAGAACAATGCATCGTGCTATCAATAGAATAGTTACAGGAAGCATGAAAATCATGATAAAGTCGGCAGAAAGTGGGATTCTGGGTGTGGTTTTTTCTCCAGTCCCCTTCAAGGGTGAAATGATGTTTGCATTTACTTGCACCAATCTCTATCCCTTTCCTTTGGTCTGGTTTCCCAAAAAACAGAACGCATCCACTTTTGGCAGGACATACTAAACCCCATGTTGTTGGGCCACAGGTGCTATGTCCCAGGTAGAATTTGCGCTTTACCATTTCCATTCCAAAGGCATAATATTGGAATTGCTTTTTAATATGTTGTTAAACCTTTTTAAAAATGTTTTTAATCTTAGGTTTTTTTGAAAGCTTTTTTAAGAAACATTTTTAAAGATGTTTTGTTTTAGTGTATTTTAGGGTTTGTTTTATGATGTTTTAGAGTTTTTGGTGGTTTTGTATGCTGCCCTGGGCTCCTGCTGGAAGGAAGGGCGGGATATAAATCAAATAAATGAATATTTAAATAAAAATGAGGTCCTGTCAGTGATGTTCTCTTCAGTCAAAGGAATTGCTACAAGGGGAACGCCTCCCTCCCCATGAACAGGGAGTAGGGAGCCAGGACACGTGCCGCCCCACATCCCCCACCTACCTGTCTCCTGTCTTTTACCATTGCCCTTAATGAAGATGGCGGCCATGGTGGGGAAACTGCAGCCGCCATCTTCGTTAAGGGCAATGGTAAAAGACAGGAGACAGGTGGGGGGGTTGGGGGCACAGATCATGGAAGGAGAGCGGAGGGGCGGCTGAGGGCTCCCCTGTAGCTCCAGGGGCCCTTGGGCCAGTGCCCCACCTGGCTGCCCTTTAGAACCGGCCCTGTAGGAAGCATGTCCAACAGTTACTCACATTTCAATCGGGCTTCAATGGAGACTTCACAGGGGCTGCCACCCCGGGGGGCACAGCCTGGACTTGGGCGACCAAGGCATGGAGATTCTGGTTATCCACTTGCAAGGCTTGCGTTGCAGCTCTGAGGTTTTGGTTCTCGGCTTGTAGGGCTTGCGTAGTCACTCGGAGGTTCTGGATCTCGGCATACAAAGCTTCCATGGTGATAGGTACTCCCCCTCTTGCTCCGTTCTGGTCCATGTCATCCACCATGGGAACAGGTTCGAGTAGGGATGGTGGTTGAGTCAATCTGTCCCGTCCAGAGCCGAAAGAATGAGTCTGGAGTGTGTGTGCAAGTAAATCTCATTTTATTAGAGTAATGGATACATCAAAGGCATTGCGCTTCATAGGAAACCCTATGCTAACTCACTAACTATACTCTAGACATGCTCTGCAGCGTGTGAAGGAAGTTGACTCAACGACCCCCCACTGGGAGCAGCAGGCTTATATAGGAAATGTTTTCGAATGTAATCTCTGACTCCTTCATAATTCCTGCCTTTGCCCTGTCCATTTCTCGCGGAGACGGGAACGAGGAGACAGGGGATGCGCATCCAGCAGCTCATCTGAAGACACCTGCTCCTGAGCAACGGGCTCAAGGTCAGAGGGTGGTGCCACACTGGAATCCTCCTGGGAACTGCTTGGTAAAGGAGGAGCTGGCACTGTCTCTGAAGCTTCCCCCCACAAGTCCTCTGCATCAACTGGGGGCAGTGCGCTCAGCTCCTCGGAAAGGGCGTTACTCGTGGGAACTGGCTGGAGAGCAGGCTGCCCCCCTCCCGCACGATCCTGCTCAGACACAACAATCCCCAACTCTGCTTCTTCTGGCCGCAGAGGCATCTGAAACTCATGCCTCCCCCCTTCCTGTCCCTTCTGAGTTGGCTGCAGCACAACAGGGCACAGGATATAAATTCAGAAGAGCAAAATTACCACAGGCCAAACCACAAGTGCCAAAGACATTTGAAGAGAGACACTGCTTACAAGTGCCTGTATGCTAATGCTAGGAGCCTCCGAACCAAGATGGGAGAACTGGAGTGCTTGGTCTTAGAGGAGAGCATTGATATAGTGAGCATAACGGAGACCTGGTGGAATGGAGAAAACAGTGGGATATGGTTATCCCTGGATATAAACTATATCGGAAGGACAGGGAAGGACGTATTGGTGGCAGAGTCCCTCTATACGTGAAAGAAGGCATTGAATCCAGCAAGCTCGAAACCCCAAAAGAGACAGACTCCTCCACAGAATCGTTGTGGATGGTGATACCATGCCCCAGGAGGGACTTAATACTGGGAATGATCTATCGTTCCCCTGATCAAAATGCTCAGGGAGACCTTGAGATGAGATATGAAATTGAGGAAGCATCCAAACTAGGAAATGTGGTAGTAATGGGTGACTTCAACTACCCAGACATAGACTGGCCGCATATGTATTCCAGTCATGACAAAGAAGCAAAGTTTCTAGATATTCTAAATGACTATTCCCTAGACCAGTTGGTCATGGAACCGACCAGAGGGATGGCAACCCTGGACTTAATCCTCAGTGGGGACTGGGACCTGGTGCGAGATGTAAGTGTTGTTGAACCAATTGGGAGCAGTGACCACAGTGCTATTAAATTAAACATACATGTAACTGGCCAATTGCCAAGAAAATCCAACACGGTCACATTTGACTTCAAAAGAGGAAACTACTAGCGAAGGATATTTTTAAAATGGATATATTACCAAAAACTTTTTCGGACCACAATCCTGTGATATTAACTTTAAAAAAAAAAATCTTGGATTTAGATGGAGACTAAATGAATCTTTATTACAGAATGACAAAGTAGTACAAGAATGTAAGAAGAAATTAAAACAGTTTTTTGAACATAATTTACATAAAGGAACAAATGAAAATATCGTTTGGGACACAAGTAAGGCATTTATGAGGGGATATTTTATTAAATGTAACTCTGAATTAAAAAAAAGAAACAGAAAATGCAATTAATTTTGGAAGAAATAAAACAAAAAGAGGAAGAATTGAAAAAGAATCCAACTAAAGTTTCTATTGTAAATCAAATTAAAATGTTACAGAATCAAGTATCAATGCTGACAGTTAGAGAAATGGAAAGGAAACTAAATTTTGCTAAACAAAGGACTTTTGAATTTGCAAATAAACCAGGGAAATGGTTAGCATATAAATTAAGAAAAGAACGTCAAAAAATATTATTTTAAAGATACAAGAAGGAGATGAGACGCTGACAGGTAATGTAAAAATCAAAAAGATTTTTCATCAATATTATTCAACATTGTACAAGTGTCAGGAAATTCCATCTGAAAAAATAGAAGAGTATATATCTAAACAGAATTTGCCTAAAATTACAGACTTTCAGAGACAAGCTATTAATGGCCCTATTACGTCAAGAGAGATATCTGAAGCTATAAACAAAATTAAATTAGGAAAGGCGCCAGGACCAGATGGGTTATCTGCAATGTATTATAAATGTTTGGAGGAAGAACTCTTGCTACCTTTACAGTCTACAATGAATTTTATTCTGCAAGAGGGAAAGATACCGGATAGTTGGAAAAATGCTAACATAACATTAATACCTAAAGAGGAGTAAGATTTAACTAAAACAAAAGATTATCGGCCAATATCTCTATTGAATAATGACTATAAAATTTTTACAATGATCTTGGCAGAAAGATTGAAAATAATATTGCAACAATTTATGCAGGAAGATCAATCAGGGTTTTTACCTAAAAGACAATTACGTGACAACGTCAGGAATGTCTTGAATGTGTTGGAATATTTAGAACAACGAAATGATAAACAAGCATCTTTGATTTTTTTAGATGCTGAAAAAGCATTTGATAATTTGAATTGGAAATTTATGTTTCAGGTTTTGGAGCAAATGGATTTTGGAGACAATTTTATAAAATGGATTAGATCGATTTATACATCTCAGAAGGCTCAGATAATTGTTAATGGAGATTTAACGGATTCATGTGAAATACAAAAGGGTACAAGACAGGGATGTCCATTATCTCCCCTTTTATTTATTCTGGTCTTAGAAGTGCTGCTTAGAGATATAAAGCAAGATAAAAGGATTTCGGGATTAAAGATAAAAAAAGAAGAATATAAATTGAGAGCATTTGCTGATGATTTGATAATTGTACTAGAAAACCCTTTGGAAGGAATTAATGTATTGGACAAATTAAAAGAATTTGGACCATTAGCAGGATTTAAGATCAACAATCAAAAAACAAAGATGTTGGTGAAAAATTTAACTTTAAGGGAACAGAAAGAGTTAATGGACAAGACAGATTTTACAATAGAGAAAAAGTTGAAATATTTAGGTATCATTATGACAAATAAAAATTCAAAGTTGTTTCATAATAATTATGAAAAATTATGGACAGAGATTAAGAAAGATTTGCTAAGATGGGATAAACTACAATTGTCATTAATGGGTAGAATATCTGTGATAAAAATGAATGTATTACCGAGAATGATGTTTTTGTTTCAAACAATACCTGTAATATCCTCTGATTTACCTTTTAAACAATGGCAAAAAGATATCTCTAAATTTGTATGGCAAGGAAAAAAACCAAGAGTTAAATTTAAACTACTACAAGATGCCAAAGACAGAGGAGGACTGGGACTACCAAATCTGAGACTTTATTTTGCTGCCTGCTGTCTAGTCTGGATAAAGGAATGGATCATATTGAGGAATAAAAGACTATTGGATTTGGAGGGCCATAATTTGAAGTGGGGATGGCATGGATATCTATGGTATGACAAAGTAAAAGTAAATGTAGACTTTAACAATCATTTTATAAGACGTCCTCTGTTGAAAATATGGAATAGATATAAACCAAGGTTTTATTCGAAAATACCATTATGTGTCTCAAGTCAAGAAGCGTTTTACAGAAGAGAAATGGCTGGAAAAGAGAAATGGTTAACTTATCAAGAACTATTAGAAAATGTACATGAATATATAATGAAAGAGAGAGAACAACTGACAAAGGAAGGATATAGTTTTCAATGGTTTGCCTATTTACAATTGTTAGAAAGATATAAAATGGACAAGAAAATGTATGGGTTTGAAATAAGTAAATCTGATTTTGAAATAGGATTGTGTACAAATGATGAAAATATAATTGTGAAAATGTATAAACTCTTACTGAAAATGGATATGGAGGAAGAACAAGTAAAAGAGTGTATGGTAAAGTGGGCTAAAAATTTTGGTTATAACATACAAATGGATCAATGGGAAAATATGTGGAAAAAAGGCTTGAGATTTACACTATGCTATAATCTTAAAGAAAATTTCTATAAAATGATGTACCGTTGGTACATGACTCCAGAAAAGTTGTCAAAAATCTATAGTAATGTTTCTAATGTTTGTTGGAAATGTAAACAACAAGAAGGATCATTTTATCATATGTGGTGGCTGTGTAAAAAGGCAAAATCATTTTGGGCACAGATAGATAGGAAGATGCAAAAAATTCTAAAGATAAATATTCAGTCAAAACCAGAATTTTTTTTATTGGGTTTTATGGATAAACAAATAGAAAAGAAATATGGTAGAATAATATTATATATGATTACGGCAGCAAGATTATTATATGCACAAAAGTGGAAAATGGAATCAACACCAACAACGGAAGAATGGCTATTGAAATTAATGGACTTAGTAGAAATGGATAAATTGACATGTCTACTTAGAGAAAAATCGACAGATACATTTCTTAAGGAATGGAAACCTCTCTTAGACTTTTTGTTGAAAGTTCAAAATAAAATGATGATATTGGGATTTGACGATTAACTAAGACAGCCTATGGAGAAAAGTGATCCTGTATGTATACATTAAGAGACAGGTTTGATGTATATTATATACTTATAGCTGATCTGCGACAAATCGGAAGTCAACTATTTTATTTTTATTTTTTTTGTTGTATTGTTATGTTTTTTGACTTTGTTTTGTTTGTCTTTTGAAAAATTTGAATAAAAATTATAAAAAAAAAAAAAGAGGAAACTTCACAAAAATGAGGGGATTGGTAAAAAGAAAGCTGAAAAACAAAGTCCAGAGGGTCACATCACTCGAAAATGCTTGGAAGTTGTTTAAAAACACTATATTAGAAGCTCAACTGGAGTGCATACCGCAGATCAGAAAAGGTATGCCAGGGCCAAGAAGATGCCAGCATGGTTAACGAGCAAAGTCAAGGAAGCTCTTAGAGGCAAAAAGTCTTCCTTCAAAAAATGGAAGTCTTGTCCGAATGAAGAAAATAAAAAAGGACACAAACTCTGGCAAAAGAAATGCAAGAAGACAATAAGGGATGCTAAAAAAGAATTTGAGGACCACATTGCTAAGAACATAAAAACCAACACCAAAACATTCTATAAATACATTCAAAGCAGGAGACCATCTAGGGAGGCGATTGGACCCTTGGATGATAAGGGAGTCAAAGGTGTACTAAAGAACGATAAGGAGATTGCAAATAGTGGTAATGAGAGAGGAAGTTCTAGGCTTAATGGACAATATAAAAACTGACAAATCACCGGGCCCGGATGGCATCCACCCGAGAGTTCTCAAAGAACTCAAATGTGAAATTGCTGATCTGCTAACTAAAATATGTAACTTGTCCCTCGGGTCCTCCTCCGTGCCTGAGGACTGGAAAGTGGCAAATGTAATGCCAATCTTCAAAAAGGGATCCAGAGGGGATCCCGGAAATTACAGGCCAGTTAGCTTAACTTCTGTCTCTGGGAAACTGGTAGAAAGTATTATTAAAGCTAGATTAACTAAGCACATAGAAGAACAAGCCTTGCTGAAGCAGAGCCAGCATGGCTTCTGCAAGGGAAAGTCCTGTCTCAGTAACCTACTAGAATTCTTTGAGAGTGTCAACAAGCATATAGATAGAGGTGATCCAGTGGACATAGTGTACTTAGACTTTCAAAAAGCATTTGACATGGTACCTCACCAAAGACTTCTGAGGAAGCTTAGCAGTCATGGAATAAGAGGAGAGGTCCTCTTGTGGATAAGGCATTGGTTAAGAAGCAGAAAGCAGAGAGTAGGAATAAACGGACAGTTCTCCCAATGGAGGGCTGTAGAAAGTGGAGTCCCTCAAAGATCGGTATTGGGACCTGTACTTTTCAACTTGTTCATTAATGACCTAGAATTAGGAGTGAGCAGTGAAGTGGCCAAGTTTGCTGACGACACTAAATTGTTCAGGGTTGTTAAAACAAAAAGGGATTGCGAAGAGCTCCAAAAAGACCTCTCCAAACAGTGAGTGGGCGGAAAAATGGCAAATGACTATGCCCTAGACCAGTTGGTCATGGAACTTTTGCCTCTGACACCACTCATAACTGGAAGGTTTCCCATGAAGGGATGTGGCCCTTAGGCTTAAAAAGGTTTAAAAAGATTTCTGCTATGTTGGGCCTGAGAAGCCTTACCACACTACGTAATCTACCCAAAGATGGCTCATGAGCTGCCATGTTTTGTTACTAAACCATCTAAAATTAATTGTTGTTGTTGTTATGTGCCTTTAAGTCAACTACGACTTATGGCGACCCTATGAATCAGCGACCTCCAATAGCATCTGTCTTGAACCACCCTGTTCAGGTCTTGTAAGTTCAGGTCTGTGGCTTCCTTTATGGAATCAATCCATCTCTTGTTTGGCCTTCCTCTTTTTCTACTCCCTTCTGTTTTTCCTAGCATTATTGTCTTTTCTAGTGCATCATGTCTTCTCATTATGTGCCCAAAGTATGATAACCTCAGTTTCATCATTTTAGCTTCTAGTGATAGTTCTGGTTTAGTTTGTTCTAACGCTGAATTATTTGTCTTTTTAGCAGTCTATGTTATGTGCAAAGCTCTCCTCCAACATTGCATTTCAAATGAGTTTATTTTTCTCTTATCCGCTTTTTTCACTGTCCAACTTTCACAGCCAAAAATTAATTACCAGCTAGTAAAGATACTGGAGGGAAGGAATCTATCAAAATCAAAGCAAAACGTAAATTTTACAAGATAGGATACTGTACATTAAACAAGTCTAGTAAATCCCAACTATTTGTTTTATTTAACAAAATCATAGGGTCGCCATAAGTCATAGTTGACTTGGAGGCACATAAGAACAACAACAACAAAATTTGTATACTACTTGATTATAGAAAACCTTTAAGCATTTACCAAAGCATTAAAATTATCAATAAAAACAGTTTAAAAAAGTAATGAACATTTAAAAACATTTAAAACAGCAATACGTTAAAAAGAGATTAAAAAGAGATTACAGTACATCAACATCTATGTGTATCATTCATTCATTTATTCGACCGTATGGTTAGCATAAACATCTATGTGTATGGATTTTGTTGTTATGTGCCTCCAAGTCGACTACGACTTATGTGTCTGGATAGGCTTGCCTAAACAAAAATGTTTTAAGAAGGTGCCAAAAAGAATGCAGTGACGGTGCCTGTCTGATGTCAATAGGCAGGGAGCTTTAAAGGTAAGTTCTGCCACACTATAAAGCTTTGATATACCCATAGTAACAACTTGGCCACAAGTGCAGATCTCTGAGCAGAGGTGTTATACACTCTGGGTCTAATTCCCATCAGCAACCATACTCCAGCATTCTGCACTAACTGCAGAAGTACAAGGGAGGCCCCAAGTAGAGTGCATTGCAGTAATCCAGTTCTGAACATGAGAAGTAGGAAGGTAATGTGCATGCCTGATGTCAATAGGCAGGGAGTTTTAAAGGTAGGTGCTGACACACTAAAAGGCTTTATATACCCATAGCAACACCTTGAACTTTGCTCAGTAGCACATTGGCAACCAGTGCAGATCTCTGAGCAGAGGTGTTATGCACTCCAGATCTCACTCCCATCAGCAAAAGTGCTGCAGCTTTCTGTACTAACTGCAAAAGTGCAGGGGACAAGCGCAAGGGAAGCCCCACCCAGAGTGCTTTGCAATAATCCAGTCTTGAATTCGCCATGAGAACATGAGAAGTAGGAAGGTGATAGGTTTAATGCAGATGTGCAAGTGAAAAGAAAATAGGTCCCTCCCCTCCAAATAATGTGCTGGGGAACGGAGGAGAATATTTGCAACATGTGATGTCATATTCAAAGAACATGGAACAGATCTAAGAATGAGCAAGGCAGAGACCAGCTTGAAGGATGCAGACAAACTGGAACAGGTTCAGAGGAGGGCAACAAGGATGATCAGGGGACTGGAAACAAGGCCCTATGAGGAGAGACTGAAAGAACTGGACATGTTCGTCCCAGAGTGCAGGACACAGAATAATGGGCTCAAGTTGCAGGAAGCCAGATTTCAACTGGACATCAGGAAAAGCTTCCTAACTGTTAGAGCCATATGACAATGGAACCAATTACCTAGAGAGGTAGTGGGGTCTCCAACACTGGAGGCTTTCAAGAGGCAGCTGGACAGCCCTGTCAGGGATGCTTTAATTTGGATTCCTACGCAGGGGGTTGGACTTGATGGCCTTATAGGCCCCTTCCAACTCTACTATTCTATGATTCTATAATTCTATTATTTGATTCATATGCTGCCCTTTCTCCCAGCAGGAGCCCATTTATATATTGAAGTGTGTCAAAAACAAGTTCTTTCAGAAGTATGTGTGGAATATGAGTTAGAAATATGACATAGTTGTACATTATTTCCTGGAAAAATACAACTGAGCAAAAACATTTAGAGGGACCCTTACAGATATAGCATGCCCTTTATCATGTACATTAACAAATACGTATGGGGGATGAGGTTGTGATAAAGTGATTAATGCACAAGGCATTAAGCACAGTCTGTAGCCACTACAGTATCATTATGCATTCACAAGACAGATCTAGTACTGGAGCAGCATCTAAGGAGCTGCATTCCCAGGACAAGCATGAGGGTTTCATTACTGCTCTGTTAGACAGTCAAAATGAAAAACAGTATTTTAAGAATCAGATGCCATCTTTAGTTTTTGTTGTTAGATGCTCCTTCGTATTCAGATGTGGCCTGAATACAATAATGTAGCACTTGGGAATAAAGATGCAGCCCAGAAGCCCAGCACTGGAGGCCAAGATAGAGAAGACCTGCACGGCTACCATGTATTTCCCCTTGGTGCTCAGGTAGGTGGGCACAAAGGAGACCCAAACACTGCAGAAGACCAGCATGCTGAAGGTGATCAACTTGGCTTCATTGAAGGCCCCAGGAAGCTTCCTGGCAAGGAAAGCCACCGTGAAGGAGATGGCAGCCAGGAAGCCCATGTAGCCAAGAGCACCATAAAACATGGCAACAGACCCTTCGTTGCATTGCAGGATGATCTCTCCAGGCTGGGAGTGCATATCAGATTCAGGGAATGGAGGAGAGACACCCAGCCAGATGGTGCAGATGACAACTTGGACACTGGAGCAGGAAAGGACAATGGAGTTGGTCAGACTCTTCCCCAGCCATCTCCTCACCCTGTTTCCTGGCTTTGTAGCCAGGAAGGCCAGCACCACATTGATGGTCTTTGCCAACACAGAAGAGACCGCAACTGAGAAGATGATGCTGAAGGCTGTTTGTCTGAGAAGACAAGTCACTTTCCTTGGCTGGCCAATGAACAGGAAGGAGGTCATAAAGGAAAGGAAGAGAGAGACGAGGAGGATATAGGATAGGTCCCTGTTGTTGGCTTTGACTATCGGAGTTTCTAGGAATTTAATGAAGATTGCTAACACGAAGCCTGCAGTTAAGGACAAAAGCAGGGCAATGAAAGCCAGGAGGATCCCCAAATATTCTTCATAGGAGAGGAATGTTATATCCTTTGGAACACAATAATCTTTTTCCTTGTTTGGGTGCTGATCATCTGGACATTTAGTGCAATATTTTGCATCTGTGAAGAAAGAGAGTGCCTTCAGAGTCACTAAGCACTGTCTTACATCCAAGACCATCCATGTCCCAATACATTTGTGGGGATGTGAGAGAGGTCAGGAAACAAAAGTGTATAGCAAGGATTGAGAGGGGAAAGGTGCACTGGTAGAGGTCATGATCTCCATGAAAAAGGCTCAAATTCATCACAGACTTAGGCACGTTTAAGCCCCTTTTAGACATTGCACCAGAGAGCCAGTGTGGAGTAGCGGTTAGAGTATTGGACTATGATCAGGGAGACCAGGGTTCGAATCCCCACACAGCCACAAAGCTTACTGGGTGACCTTGGGCCAGTCACTGCCTCTCAGCCTCAGAGGGAGGCAATGGTAGACCCCCTTTGAATACTGCTTACCATGAAAACCCTATTCGTAGGGTCACCATAAGTTGGGATCGACTTGAAGGCAGTTCATTTCCATTTTCAGACATTGCACCATCACCTAGGCACCTGGTTTGGGTGGCGATCATCTGAATATTTAGTGCAATGGCTTGCATTTGAGAAGGAGTGTGGCCTCAGTATCACTAACAATAATTTTACATCAATAACTGCCTGCATCCCAATATGTTTGGTGGAATAATATGGATATGGGAGACATTAAAAAAAAGCCACACTCCCAAGGGCAACGGGGGCGACTGTGGTTTACGGGGCTGCATGTTTATTGTGTAGTAGGGTTGTAGAGAGGGAAAAGTTTGCTGGTAGAGGCCATGATTTGATTGCAGAGGCCGAAATACAACACAGACTTGCTTAAGCCCCTTTCAAACTTTGCACCCATGACTTTGCACCATCAGAATTGCTGCTAAGGAAGACTTGCATGTCTGCCACAGAATCACAGCATATTATAGGGGATTCACTATATATAGTGAAGACAGGCACATATCTTTAAAGACACGGCTGCCCCCTGTCGGTTATGAAGTGAAGCATGGAGGGCATAGTTTAATGGTAAACTAAGAAAACATTGTTGCTGAGCCCTCCTCCTCGAGGTAGCCCAAAGATTGCGCTTCATTCAACTCATGTTGTTGGAATTAATGATGGAGACTAAAAATAAATCAGAAGCCAAGATTTTTTTTAAAAAGTCTTTAAAATAGTAACAGAAAATGTCTGAATGTTTCATTTATTTAAAATAGTTTATTTGCTTTAAGCCTGCTCCTCAGTAAAACCACCAGTGCAATTCAGAGATAATAAAACAACAGCAAATCACAATGAAAACAAAACAGAGAACAATAGCATCAACATTCAGCAGAGTGCATAAAATCATCGTTAAAAAGAGGTTCACTTTATGCGCTTAAATGGCTTTGCAAATAACTGGGCAGCAGAATGACATCACTGCTGGCTGCAAAGAAACTTCCCTAGGGAAGGGGTATTCCATTAGTAGGGTGGTGAAACCCAGCCACTGTCAAACCATCTCCTACCTAATCTCAGATGGCAGGGGGAATATGGAAAGAACCTTCAGTTATGAACATACAGGTAGACTTAAATATTTCCCTCTTGCCCCTCACAGTTGTTGCGCACAAGTCCAGCTTGCAGGCTTCCCATGGGCATCTCTTTGGCCACTGAGAGAACAGGATGTTGGACTAGATGGGTCTTTGGCCTTGTTGGGAGTAAAACAACAACACATGCTGTAAGTGACTTGAATCAGTGGGCGGCAATAGAGAGAAAATCAATTTGTTCTCTCTCTGCTGATTCCTCATCTAAAGTGTTTGTTGCTTTTGTAGGCTTTAGCCCCTCCCTATCGTCTTCCTGTCTTTGTTCTCAGTTACTTAGTAATGACTCTCTGAGTGGAAGCTGCACGCCTGCTTCAGCATGTATGATTTTACCTGTTGGTAGTAATAAATGTAAATGTATTTATTCTTTCAGCTACCAGTTATATCTGCACTCCACTGACCCAGCAGGGCTCTCCCTTTCCTCTGACTTCACCCACCTTCCTGAGTGGAGATGGTCCCTTCCGCACACGGAGCACAAGCATAGCAGCAAACTGGCTCCCCTTCCTTAGCCATCTTGATGTCTCCGGGGCGACAGCTTTCAGTACACCTTGAACGAGGCAAGGTCTAAAAACAAAGAGAAGGAGCATCACAGGGAACGTGTTATGAGTATTTATGCCTGTGGAATTCATTTATGGAGTTTGGAAAGAGCCCAACAGGATCTCTAGTCCCAGTGACCTGAAGTGACCCTTGGCTTTTGTTTCAGAGGAGCACATTTGATGCGGAACGGCATGTCAAGGACACCTCTTTGGTGTGTTTGCTTGTTTGTTACAACATTCTGATCGCACTTTCTAGATAAAAGAATATTCAAGGAAGAGTACGAAGCTAAAAGTTTCCAGGCACAAGAGCGAAATAAACTGATTTTGAATCTTCAGATGACAGTAATAAGAAATAGCAGCAATAGAACAGCAACCATAAAACACACTGATGGTCAGCAACAATGAGAGACGTCACCCAAAGGCCCTGAATAAAGAATGCCCTCTTTTTTTAAAAAAGAAAATAGAAAACTGAGTGCAGGTTTACAAGATATAAAACAGAGATGAGACAGTTCCAAATGTTGGACTCTGTAGAGAAGTCATCTTGTTTCTGAGGTAAAGGTTTATTTTTCACATGTATACATGTGACCATCTGAACTATATCAACTGTCTTAATATGTTGCTTCCTCCCTGCTAAAACAAGATCAGCACAGCACTATTCTTTGGGCTGATTGCAGGTGTTGCCACCACTCACCATATGCTCAGAGGCACATGTTACCAAATTCTCCCAAGCTACACAGGAAGTGGATTGGACTGTGAAAGACCAACCCAAATGGTGTTTGCATTTTGACCGATTTGTAGGGCAGTACAATATCTCTGAGAGGAGGTCAGGTCTCCTGCTCCCCTGGTGCATTCACTATAGCTGCCCAATTTCCCTGCTTTTTAAAGTTTGATAGAAAGATCTGTGGGCTATAGATACGTTCTTAAACCACAAGGTTTTTTGCCTATTAGTGAATTTCCCTGCTTTTTAATCCGGGAGGTAAGAAATGGGATCCTGTGCAAGTTAGCATAAGCAGTAACAGAAATAGTTCAGCAGTGTATTTTAAATGTTATATTACCATCAAGAATGCCTTTACTTTTACAAGAGGGTCATGGCTTAGTGGCAGAGAACATGCTTTGCATGCAAAAGTCCCCACATCCAATACCCAGCATCTCCAATTAGGGCCGGGAGAGATCCTTATCTGAAACCTTGTCAGTCACTACTGAGCTAGATGGACCAATGGTCCGACTTGGTATAAAGCAGCTTCCTATGTTTCCTATACTTTACAGGGGATACACAAAGAAATATGATTGAGACCCTTTCTTTAAACATTGTGCATCTTGCAATCTATATTACTTTGCAAAGTATCAGCAGTTACTATCTCTTCTGCTTTAATCTCTGAATGCCAGTCATAGGGTTCACTGTGACAGATTATACACTTAAGAAGCAACTGTGTGTTCTGAGATTCTTAAACCTGAAAAGAGTCACATTATCCACAGTATGGAAAATACTGATTAAAATTAAATCATAGCAGACAACAGCAGTGTTGCAAAGGAAGACTATATTACAGCCAAGTTATTTTCCAAGCTAACCTCTGACTTGTTATTTAAATTGAGCGAGTGAGTGAGCAGAGATGCAGGAAGAGGGAGAGAGCGGGGTGGAGGGGCAGGGCGATTGAGCAAGTGAGCAAGCAGACAGGACAGGTGGGAGGAGAGAGCAGGGTGCAGGGGGGCAGGGCGATTGAGCGAGTGGAGACTCAGGCGGGGAGAGATCAGGGTGGGGGTGAACTCTACATTGCAGTGTATGGATGCAGGAGGATTTTTTGTTTAAGTCACAAACAGTAGGGTACTCGTCCAGGGTCTCAGGGGGTCTTAGACCCTTTACTTTTTTTGGAGCAGAGTCCCAGCAGGGTCCCTATGTGTCCAGCATCTTATGAACCAATCAGCATGAAATGGGAGTGTGTTAGCTGCTGAGAAGAGTCTTCTAACATGCTTTCTTGTCCTTTCCTGCTGATTGGAGCCAATCAGAGTGAAAGGAGGTGAGTCGGTAATTGAGAAGACTCTTTTCAGTAGCTAATACTCTCTTCTTTTGTGCTTATCCTACGGACTTCTATTGTTATGGGAGAAGGCATTAAAAAGGATCTTATTCTCAACCCAGCAGCAAAAAAAGGAGGGGCATGGCTGTGACTATCATGAAGAGACCCTGCACTTTTTAATTTGCTACTGCACTACTGGTCGCAAACAGAAAAACCACTTGGCCACCTCAATATGGTATTACACTAACTGAAATGTTTGACACCCCTGCAAATGTTTGATGAAGCAGTGATCCCTTCAACCATTGCCGCCCTGGGCCCCTTCTAGGAGGAATGGTGGGATATAAATTTAATAAATTAAAGAAATAAATGCTGCTGCTACAGTCAATTTAAAAGTTCTTTTCGAAAAAGAAAAAGAAAAAACACAAAACCAAGAGACTGAACAACACTGGACTACACTTCAGGGTTGTCATACACAACTCCCTCTCAGCCCCCCCCCATATCTGTACAGCCACACTAAGCTACTTTGAAGGGCTGCTGTTACCTATGCATTCTCCAGCACTATATCCACCCCTCCCCACTGCTCCACTATGAATATACTAGTGTGTGTGTGAGAGTGTGAGAGTGTGAGAGTGAGTGAGTGAGTGAGTGAGTGAGAGAGAGAGAGAGAGAGAGAGAGAGATTTAACAACCAAGAGCTAAATTCAGGATTAAAGTGTTACAAACAAAGAGTCTCATACAATCTCAAAATAACTACAACAATGTTATGAGCACACGTGAAACAGCCACACACACTGCAAACAAAAAGTATTTGAGTGTTTGTCATTTATAAACCCATTTAAGGATAGGGGGTGGGGGTGGCAGGGCGATTGAGCCAGCGGAAAGAGCAGGCTGTGGGAGACAGCGGGGGTGGGAACACACACACATCACCCTCACTCACCTCCATTCTGCTGCTGCCTTCTCCTCTGTCATCCTTGCCCTCTGGCTTTCTCTCTCTCTCTCTCTCTCTCCTGACCGTCTGGCTCTCTATTTCCTCCCTTGTGCTTCCTCACACAAAGCACAAGGGAAGAGCAATAGAAGGCCAGTGTGAGTCACATGTCTGTTGCCCACCAATCACAGGAGCAGAAGACTTGCCCTGCTTCCTCCAAGTAACTGGAAGGGGAGAGGGGAGGGGGAGTAAAATGAAAGAACTCCTGGTTTCTACTGTGCCTGCGTGACATTATCATCCACGGTAATGCATTTTTTTAATAAATTAATCAAAAATAAACCAAGCCATTTTTTAACTTTAAACCTATGGTGGATTAAGCTCTGTATTTGAGGCAAGCTCGGAGATTTGATTAGAGATACAGTCATCTCTGATTTTTAATGAATTTCAACAGATTATGAGAACTTCTGAACAAAAAAGTCCAAACGGCTTCTTGTTTCCCCCCCATTTTTCACTTTAACTTGTGAATCTCTGTGTGGGTGGGGTTGTGTATCACCAAGAAAAATTTCAGGGTTGTAGAGCAAGCGATTCTGAATCCAACAGTATAAGACTTGTAAGTTTTTGTTTTCAATTGGGTCGATACAAAGCACCAGAAAGGTATGTGGGGGGGTATTTTCATTTAACGTGGTAGAATGAGAAAAAACCCCTCTGGCTATAGTATACAGCCACTCTTGTGGCTGTATAATAAAAAGCCACGCTCTGGCCAAGGAAAGAGACAGAGCCTCCCTTTGCAGGTCTCGTGACTCGGCTATTACAAATTTAGTTGGGGGATGCCCTTTGAGGCAAGAATCTCTGGGGCTTGGTGGTGGAGAATTTGTGGTGGTTTGTGAAAGACTTCATTGAAGGGTGACAATACTGTTGCCTTTATAGTGAAGGGCAACAATACTGTTTGCCTAAATAGGGCCTTTCCTTGGCCTTGCAATGCCAGTAAACCTGAGGAGAAGGAGATAGACAGGCAGAGTAAAGAGAGGCTGTTGGGCAGTTGAAGAAACCAGAAGAGCTGGAAGCTGGATTCAGGCTGTAGGCATCGCAGGATGTATGAAGTGGCTTTAATAGGCTTGGGAGGAGTGAAGGGTTAAAATGACGGCTAGAGCTGAGAAGCTTTTTTTGGGAAGAGCTTGTGACTTGAAAGGCAGCCTTCAGAAACACACTATTGCCAAGAGTTAGACTATAACCAACATCTTTAGAGAGGTCTGAGAGATTCCACAGGGAAGAGGTGGTGGACCTTATTGAAGACTGCAAGCATAAGTGCCTAGTTAATGTTGGAACATGTGGTTCAGCTTTAAGCACAAACAAAACAAAACTAAAGTCCTGTGGTGATAGAAGAATTTTAGGAACTCTGTGCTATTTTCTCCTATGATTCTCAATAGCTTCTGGTGTGTAAACTGAGGGAGAAAACGGATGATGTTGAGATGCCTGGGGACAACTCAGAGGAAGGCAATGGTAAACCATCTCTGAATATCTCTTACCATGAAAACCCTATGAACAGAGTATCCAAAATACAGCACAAGATACTGCTGGAAGAAATATGGAAAACTAAACAATGGCCCGCAGACTGGAAGCGTTCCATATACATCCTAATTCCAAAGAAAGGGGATCCCAGGGAATGCAGTAATTATCAAACTATTGCCTTAATATCCCATGCAAGGAAAGTAATGCTCAAGATTCTACCAAAAAGCTCCTACCATATATGGAGCGAGAAATGCCAGACGTCCAAGCTGGATTTAGAAAGAGAAGAGGCACCAGACATCATATCGCAAACCTACGTTGGATAATGGAACGGAGCAAGGAATTTCAGAAGAAAATCATCCTGTGCTTTATGTTGTTGTTGTTATGTGCCTTCAAGTCGATTACGACTTATGGCGGCCCTATGAATTAGTGACCTCCAAGAGCATCTGTCATGAACCACTCTGTTCAGATCTTGTAAGTTCAGGTCTGTGGCTTCATTTATGGAATCAATCCATCTCTTGTTTGGTCTTCCTCTTTTTCTGCTCCCTTTTGTTTTTCCCAGCATTATTGTCTTTTCTAGTGAATCCTGTCTTCTCATTATGTGTCCAAAGTAGGATAGCCTGAGTTTCATCATTTTAGCTTCTAGTGACAGTTCTGGTTTAATTTGTGCTTTATAGATTACAGCAAAGCCTTTGACTGTGCAGATCATGAGAAACTATGGCATGCTTTAAAAGAAATGGGGGTGCCACAGCATCTGATTGTCCTGATGCGCAACCTATACTCTGCACAAGAGGCTACTGTAAGGACAGAATATGGAGAAACCGATTGGTTCCCCATCGGAAAGGGTGTGAGACAGGGGTGTATTTTATCACCCTATTTTTTTAATCTATACGCAGAACATATCATACGGAAAGCAGGATTGGACCAAGAAGAAGGAGGTGTGAAAATTGGAGGGAGAAACATCAATAATTTAAGATATGCAGGTGATACCATCCCACTAGCAGAAACCAGTAATGATTTGAAATGAATGCTGATGAAAGTTAAAGAGGAAAGCACAAAAGCAGGACTACAGCTGAACGTCAAGAAGACTAAAGTAATGACAACAGAAGATTTATGTAACTTTACAGTTGACAATGAGGACATTGAACTTGTCAAGGATTATCAATATCTTGGCACAATCATTAACCAAAATGCAGACAAGAGTCAAGAAATCAGAAGAAGGCTAGGACTGGGGAGGGCAGCTATGAGAGAACTAGAAAAGGTCCTCAAATGCAAAGATGCATCACTGAACATTAAAGTCAGGATCATTCAGACCATGGTATTCCCGATCTCTATGTATGGATGTGAAAGTTGGACAGTGAAAAAAGCAGATAAGAGAAAAATCAACTCATTTGAAATGTGTTGGAGAAGCGCTTTGCGCATACCATGGACTGCAAAAAAGAGGAATAATTGGGTGTTAGAACTAATTAAACCAGAACTGTCACTAGAAGCTAAAATGATGAAACTGAGGTTATCATACTTTGGACATATCATGAGAAGACCTGATTCACTAGAAAAGATAATAATGCTGGGAAAAACAGAAGGAAGTAGAAAAAGAGGAAGGCCAAACAAGAGATGGATTGATTCCATCAAGGAAGCCACAGACCTGAACTTGCAAGATCTGAACAGGGTGGTTTAGAAGAGATGCTCTTGGAGGTCACTGATTCATAGGGTCACCACAAGTTGTGATAGACTTGAAGGCCCACAACAACAACAACAAATTCCTCAGCTCTAGAGGACAGCACTGTAAAACAGTGCAACTCCCACGCCCTTGCTCTAGGTGTCCCATAAGTGGGTGGTGGCAGCAGAGAGAAAATACCAGGACAGGTTACCAGGGCTACTGGCCTTCCCTACAGGGTTGGCGCTGGAGGGAGGGGAACCATTCTACTGTTACAGGCCTCACTTGGTGTTTGAGGGGCCCCAAAACCTGAAACTGGTGCTGATCAGCAAATTATCAGAACTTAACAGACACCACCACAAGAAATGATGCAAAGGATTTCTCCCACCTTGTTGAACTTCCTCGGCCATACAATAGTTTCCGGGCTAACAGTGAACTTTGCACTGGAGAATGCCTGTCCGTCAACGCTCCCAACTTGGACTCTGCCATGAGATTTATTGGGAAACAGGACCCAGTTCACAAGGTCAAAGTTGGCTAACAGCTCCCCGTTCTCATCAAAACTCAGTCTGCCCAGGGAAGAATTTGAAAGCTGGATTTCTCTCAAGAAAGAGTGAAACTAGAGTGATAGAAAAAGCAGCAGCAGTTAGAAAACTCAATGTTAGCATTTCCTGGGAGAAATGCAGGCCTGTGTGTGATGAAATCAGGCATATATAGTTTGGGAATTATAGTGCCTGTGGTGTTAATTTGATGCAGCATAGAATGTGTTAACTTGAGATAACATAGAACCAGGAAAACAACATTCCTAAGGGGCCTGTGATGCTAAATGTTCATTTCAGGCTTGATACTAAAACGCTAGCTCACCCATCCCATGTAACAAGATACCATTCAAGTAGATAGTGGCTGGAATGTATTGCGTTGGGGGAGGTAGGCACAGCACGGTTGGGCGCTCAAGGCCAGGACGTTAGCTCAATGCAAGACAATGAAGAGACTTGGGAAAGTTACTAACAAGAGGGAGGGACTGTCTTATGAGGGCTTGAAAGCATATATCACTTGCATCTGTATAATCACGCTTTAGACTGGTTTTCAGGCATGAGCCGAAATAACCTAGTCTCTCTTTTGCAAAAGATATGGGTAATCAATAAAGGTTTTGACTTATATCCTTTGGTCTCCCATCTGGTGTGTTATTGGAGCTTCCTCCAGATGTAAAGAGCCATTTTTTGGTGTAACATGTGTGCAAACTTTATAACAGTTCTGTCCTCTTGTACTCCATAACTCAGCAGCACAATGCTCTGGGGATGGAGTTCACTGTCTGAACTTGGAAGATAGAAACAAAACTGAAAGGGATCTTGATAGGCTGGAGCATTGGGGAGAAAACAACAGAATTAAATTTAACAGGGATAAAATTCTACACCTAGGAAAAAGAAATGAAACAGGATGATGCGGGATACTTGGCTCAGCAATATGACATGTGAGAAGGATCTTAGAATTGTCGTTGATCACAAGCTGAATATGAGCCAACAGTGTGATGTGGCTGTAAAAAAGGCAAATGCTATATTAGGCTGCATTAACAGAAGTATAGTTTCCAAATCGCGTGAAATTTTAGTTCCCCTCTATTCAGCACTGGTTAGGCCTCATCTTGAGTACTGTGTCTGGTTCTGGTCTCCACACTTCAGGAAGGATGCAGACAAACTGGAACGGGTTCAGAGGAGGGCAACAAGGATGATCAGGGGACTGGGAACAAAGCCCTATGAGGAGAGACTGAAAGAACTGGGCATGTTTAACCTGGAGAAGAGAAGACTGAGGGAAGATATGATAGCACTCTTCAAGTACATGAATGGTTGCCACACAGAGGAGGGCTGGGATCTCTTCTCTATCGTTCCTGAGTGCAGGACACGGAATAATGGGCTCAAGTTGCAGGAAGCCAGATTTCGACTGAACATAGGGAAAATTTCCTAACTGTTAGAGGAGGATGACAATGGAATCAATTACTTAGGGAGGTGGTGAGCTCTCCAACTCTGGAGGCCTTCAAGAGGCAGCTGGACAGCCACCTGTCAGGTATGCTTTAACTTGGGTTCCTTCACTGAGCAGGTGGTTGGACTCTATGGCCTTACAGGCCCCGTCCAACTCTATGATTCTATGATTCTATTGCTGTTTATGGTAAGTAGCTTTGTCATGGGAGGGGGAGTGAGTGAGAGGGAATGTTGGTGCATGGTACATGTGATTTGGAATTCCCTCCCCTTAAATATTAGCCAGGCGCTATCTCTGTTGCCTTTTCAGTGCCTGCTGAAGACCTTCCTTGTTGAACATGCCTTTTAAGTAGAAACCTTTCCCCAGTCTCAGTCTGTGTTGAAATTTTTTTAAAGATGTTTTTAAAGATGTTTTGATTTAATATGTTATCAAAGATGTTTTGTTTTAATATGTTTTAAAGTCTTTTGCTTTTAAGATGTTTGAGTGTGCTTTTAGTGTTTCTGTTTGCCGCACTGAGCTCCTTCTGGAAGGGATATAAATAAATTTAATAAATAAATAAAGAATGTGGGATGGCTGTTCATTTTTGAGTGCTTGTTGATTTAACAATTGGGTAGGGTTTTGACTTGTGTGTGTGAGAGAGAGAGATGGTGCATTCATGAGTGGTAAATGTGATGTTCCGTGCAGGTAGGTAAATAACTGATGCTGTTGTATTTCAATATTTATGGTAAGTGAGGTTTAATAGGTTAGTATGGTAAATGATGAGAGTTGGAGGGGGAATGAGTATATGGAATGTTGATATACACTGCATGTGATTGGCTGCGTGAATGTAGGATAACTGGTTTATATTTGAAGGTTTGACAGTTGACCTTTAGATAGGACTAGAGTCTGAGAGAGGGGGCTGGAGGGAGTGTGGGTGTGGGGGGTTGTAGGGGGATTAGGTAGGTAGGTTAATATTGTTATTGGTCAATGAGTAAAGGATTGTTTGAACTATGTAAGCAAGGAACATATACCTGACACCGCATGCTTAAGTACCTGAAACAAAAATATTCTTGCTGAAGTAAAATCTGTTCAAAAAATATATTTGGTTTTTCAAAAACATGTCTGGTTCTTAGCCAGCTACTAAGGGGCCCATCAGAACAACAACAACAACAAAAGTGTAAGGTATCAAAGAGTGGCAGCTACAAGTGCCTCTGAGTAACAGTAACCAGTGAAGGAAGCTAACCCATAGCTGTGGCCTTACAGGAAGTACAGACAGTGGTACAAGGAGGTGAGGCTTGCCTGGAAGGCTGGTGGGTACAGCAAGGGTTGGGGAAACAGAACAGCTTTGCTATACATACAGGTGTACTTGCGGAGTATGGATATCCTCCCCATCCGCTACTGCCGGCAAGGTGAAGGTGGGTGGAGGAGAGGTGTGGAGAAGTGTGGCAGTAAGATTTGCGGGGGATATATAGAACAGGGTTTAGAGTTACTGAGGAACTGGGATAGACAGACAGACAGACAAGTGTAGGATTAATAGTCCTCAAATGCCAAGATGTATCACTGAACACTAAAGTCAGGATCATTCAGACCATGGTATTTCTGATCTCTATGTATGGATGTGAAAGTTGGACAGTGAAAAAAGCTGATAAGAGAAAAATCAACACATTTGAAATGTGGTGTTGGAGAAGAGCTTTGCAGATACAATGGACTGCGAAAAAGACCAATAATTGGGTGTTAGAACAAATTAAACCAGAACTATCACTAGAAGCTAAAATGATGAAACTGAGGTTATCATACTTTGGACACATCATGAGAAGACATGATTCACTAGACAAGACAATAATGCTGGGAAAAACAGAAGGGAGTAGTAAAAGAGGAAGGCCAAACAAGAGATGGATTGATTCCATAAAGGAAGCCACAGACCTGAACTTACAAGATCTGAACAGGGTGATTCATGATAGATGCTATTGAAGGTTGCAGATTCATAGGGTCGCCATAAGTCGTAGTCGACTTGATGGCACATAACAACAACAATAGTGTCATATTCATTTAGTATATTAATAAACATCTGTTTGGTATTCATCCCACGCTTGCTGCTTGCTTACTCTACAGACGGAGTGTAAAGCAAAATAACAGTAAAGTTCATAAAGGTGTTGCCTGTTCGGGAAAAGCCTGGAAAATAGAGCATTGCTGTTGAAAGAGAAATTCACACTTGTCTGAATTTTACAAAAGATGCAAACTCTAAAAGGAACCCAGGGATGGGCAACAGATTGCAGAGGTATTGGCAAACAAGGGAGAGGAAATACCTGCCATGGCTGTAGCCTTTGACGTCCCAACCCCTCTCCTCCACCCCACGCCAGGGTCCGCTTGGGCTTGGATGAATATGCAGCGCTTAAGGCCTGAGCCACAGCTTGGACACCGAAGTAAGTGCTGTACCTGTCTTGAGACAGGGCCCTCTCTAGCTCCTCCTGGGGCAGCTGCTCCAGGTCCTCCTTCTCCGTGCATCTTGTCCAACCTCTCATGGGCAGCACAGCCTTCGAACATGAACAACTGAAGGCTTGATGCCAAAACCTCGTAGAAGCAGGTGAAAATGGCTTATAGTAGTCATGTTCTGTCCTCATTTTGGTCTTTGTTACAAAGGACAAAGAACCATGAATGGCTGGGAAGTTGTTAGAAAACAAGATTGAGTTGATGTGCAGAAAATCTGTGGTGATCCAGACTTTCCCCCCAGTTTTTGTCTTACTGAGAATGCGTTGTACTGTGAAGATTGAACCAATATTATGTTCAGCATCCATAGAGAAAACAAACACAGTGACTTCTCTCCACGTCACAGGTGGTTCATCCTGTAAAGATATTCGATGTAAAGTCATATATAGTATTCTTTCTATGAAGGCCACACAAATTCCACTGCTGATCATCAGATCTGAAATGGCACTGATGAACTTCTCTCCGTTATCATTGTCTGGAGCAAAGAGGCCGATCCACGTCCAACCAAAATGCAGGAGCAACTTGACAATCCCCTGATACAGAGTTTCTTGCTTTGGGATCATCTGGTAGACAAAAGGGAACTGGGTTTGATCACTAAGGATATGAGCTCCAAGGGCAAAGCTGACCTAGAAAGAAAAGGAATGATGTTTTGGGTTTCAAGAAAACTGTATAAGAGCTTTGTAGCTGGATCTGGCCAAAGACCCATCTAGTCCAATAGCCTGTTCTCTCAGTGGCAAGCAGATATCCCTGGGAAGCCGGTCATGCCCTTGCTAGAGGAATCCTTTCCGGCAGCACACACAGCTGGGGCTCTGCAAGGGAAATGTTAAGGAGGAGCAGGCCATGCCAACAAACAGTGAGTCAGCACAGGGGGATCCAAGGTCTCCAGGGGTCAACAGGGCATGTCAGCCCTCTTCCTCAAGTCTCAGAGGGTCCCTGCACAGAATCAGAAGCTAAGCAGCAGAGCACAGGAGCCTATTTATTTATTTATGTTATTATTTGATTTATATCCCGCCCTCCTTAACAGCAGGAGCCCAGGGCGGTAAACAAAAGCACTAGAAAGACTTTAAACACCACAAAAACAGACATCAAAATACATTAAAACAAAACAACTTTAAACAAACATTTTTTAAAAGCTTTGAAGACTTTTTTTTTAAAAAAAAGGTTAAAAAACATTGTTTTTTAAAAAAAGTTTAAAAGCATATTAAAAAGCAATTCCAGCACAGAAGCAGACTGGGATAAGGTCTCTACTTAAAGAAAGAGGAAGGTCTTCAATAGGCACCAAAAAGATAACAGAGGATGGCAGAGAAAGGTGCATGCTCGGACGGCTGCCAGACATATCTGAGGAACAAGAACTCCTCAGGAGTAAGGGACTTCTCATGAGGAAGATACTCCTCATCCCCTCAAGCAGTCCATATGGCCTGTAGCTGTGCTCTGGGCGGGGCTCTGAAGGCTCAGGTTTAATAGCGTTCCATTTCTGACAACAGAGTGCTGGAACAACATGATGGGAAGGGCTGTAACTCAGGGACAGAGCAGCTGCCTTGCGTAGAAGGTCCTAAGTTCAATCCCCGGTATCTCCAGGTTGCGCTGGGAGAGACTCCTTCCTGTATAGGGTTGCCAGGTTCAGGGCCTGAGACTGATCCTTTATCTTTAGGAGAAGAGAAAGTCAGCCCAGTGCAGGTGTTCTTGCAATGCTGTAATGGGAAAAACCACAAGGTGGAATTCTCCCTTCCCCCTGCACAACTTTTAAAGATACAGAAGACCTCTTGGAGGCTGGGCCTGGCAACCAAGAGGTCTTCTCTTTAAATGTTGGGCAGGGGGAAGGGAGAATTCCACCTTGTGTTTTTTCCCATTACAGCGTTGCAAGAACACCTGCACTTGGCTGACTTTCTCTTCTAAAGATACAAGATCAGTCTCAGGCCCTGAACCTGGCAACCCTATTTCACACCTGCGGGTCCCTGTGTCATCCTTCCCCAGCACCACCTGTGAAGCTCTCACTTGTGGCTACCAGCAGACAGGAATGTCAGGTTTATTCTTACCCTTTACAGCACTAGCACAGATCTCAACAGATCCCCCTGCTAGGCCACACTACCCGACACTCTGTAACCCTTTAGCCAATAGACTGTGTCTAGTCTGTGCCTGCCTATTCTGATACATTCTGTCACTGCGTATAGGTAATTTCTAAACCCGCCTTGCAGCCCCTTGACTCTGAAGCTTACAGCCCTGGGTTTCCTCTGTGGTACTGGATACAATTTCCTCTGCTCCACCGCAGCCACCATTCAATACAACTGTTCAGCCTTGGTTACTTGGTATCCTCCCTGGTTTGTGTTTCCCAGCTGAAGGAATCAGGCTTTTGTTTAACCAAGAAATATTTATTTAATATTAGAAATAACAAGATTCCTTAAGACTTTCTTTACAAGCGTATGGTTTCATCTATAATCTGTTATGTACGTGACTTCTTACTAATTGCCTCAGAACTCTGACTCACTCACCAACAAACCACCACCTCCAAACACCACCAAAACAACCCACCTCTCTAAACCTCCAACATCCACCACCTTGATTCAACTGTCATTCTTCCATATATACTCCCAGCCATTCAAACGCTCAGCCAATCATCCAGCATTCTACTGCTCATGTACTCCCCCTCCTCTTTCACTCCACTTACCATATGTCTTCTATATAACCAGCACTTACCATATTTACAATATAAGCAGGAACATCACAGTCCCTTCCCAGTGTTTTGACCTTGAACCTTGCCTCTTGTGTTGCCTTTGTGTTGTGACTTTGACCCCTCCCAGACCTTGCATCTGCCACTCAGGTTAGGCAATAGTGAGCCTGAAGGACCATTGGCCTGAGTTGGGATGAGGTAGTGTGTTCCTTTCTCCTAGTGCCAGTCAAGGGGTGTGCGTGGGGAGGAGAATGGATAGGCAGAAGTCTTTCTCAAATGATTTTAAGCTTTCTTAAAAGGCTATTGTCTTTCTCTGCCCTACCTTTCTGGTGCCCCCCTTTTGACTTCCTTGGATACCTGCTCTGGGGAACCTTTGGCCTTGCAGATGTTGCAGAACTGCACCTTCCATCATTCCCAGAAAGCAGAGCCAATGGCCAGGGTTGATGCGAGTCATCGTTCACCAACTTCTGGAGTGTTGAGGGTTCCCCAGACCTGCTGAAGAGATTGCAAAAATGTCTATGCAGCTGGTCTCTCCCCTCCCAATTCCTACCTGTGGGATTTTGTAGATGGCCGATATGGTTGAAATCTGGTTAGAGGTTTCAGAATCAGTTCCTTCAAGGACAGCCAACAAGTTATTCCATCTTCCACAATTGTAGTTTGGAATATTGTTTTCTCCACCAGCCAGCAGGTCTAGCATGGCATCGTAAGTCATCCTGCTTTCAAAATAGGTCTCATAGATGTTGAAGCCCAAGGTGATGTTGGGTAAGAGTCTGGGATCCTGGTTGACCTCCTGGATGGCAAACCAGAAGGACAAAATCTTCCAGGTATCCTTAAATGCCCAACTGCAAATAAATAATAACAAAACAGTGGTCTCAGGTTACCATTCCGCAATTTGTCAAGTCTGCGTCTGTGTTGGAATTGCTTTTAATATGTCTTTTAATATCTTTAACCCTTTTTAAAAAGATGTTTTTAAAGGTTTTTATGTTTTTAATGTTGTTTTGTTTTAATGTATTTTAAGGTCTTTTCATGATGTTTTAAAGTGTTTTTAGTGTTTCTGTTTGCCGCCCTGGGCTCCTGCTGGAAGGAAGGGCAGGGGTAAAAATAAATTTATTATTTATTTATTTATTTAATTTAATTTATATACCGCCCTAAGCCCGAAGGCTCTCTGGGCGGTGTACAAAATAAATAAATAAATAAAAAAGTGGGCTGCCAATTTACAATAACTTGTGTTCCATTAGGTATTGTAATTCCCAGTTCTCCCTTTTTTGTTTCTGAAAAATCACATAATTGTCTCCATTATGCCTTATGCTGCTCTATGTCTATATAATGTATACACCCCTCAATGGATTGTCACCTTGTAGTGGTGAGTGGGCTTGCATGTTCCAATGAACCCTATGAGCGATGTCGTCGGGAGTCATGTACTCCCAGCAGGGTCACCCATAGCGGTAAGGTCAAGGGAGAGGAACCAGACAAAAGAACGATCCAAGAATGTCCTAAGTGGCAGAACAGGTGGAGGATAACAATGTGTGTTACAACGGCTGTGAAGGTGGATGAAGGCTGCAGCAGATAAAGGACTTCCAATTTTTAGTGGTATCCATGCCATTGGAGCAAAGCCTTTTTCTGTCAAGATTGTGTGTTGATTGTGGTGCGCCAATCTCCCCACGTAAAACAAAATCACCCACAGGTGCCTTCCATAACAAAAGTCCCATGGAAAGACTTTATTTTGGAAGACAATCTTACTCGGTCATGAGTGATCGACAAGAATGAATGCAGTAGCAGCAAAGAGTGGAAACCTGTTTGACAGTGAGACGAACTTGTGGATTATCCCAGAATTCAATACCAAATCTAGGTTTGCGAATATTCTAACCATCCCTATTCTACATGTCACACTCTTTCTTTTTATAAGAATGGAAGAAGAGCATAGCAGCTGGGTCAGGTTTAAGGGGACACACCTAGTCTGGCATCCTGTTCTCACAGTGACCAATCAGATGCCCCAATGTGAAGTCCACAAGCAGGAATGGAGTGCAACAGCAAATCTCCCCATGTGTCATTCCCAGCAACTGGCATTCAGGGGTATACTGACAGTGGAGGCAGAGCATAGCCATTGTGGCTAGTAGCCATTGATATCCTTATCCTCCATGAATTAGTCTAATCCTCCTTTGAAGCCATTGAAGTTGGTGGTCATAGTCTCTTGTAGAAGCAAATTTCATAGTTTAACTATAAATATATAGACCCTTCCAGGGCAGCATAACTCTCACAAGAGCTGATCTCTAAATAATGGTCTGTACGTTTGTACAGGATGGATGGAAAGAGATATATCCTTGTTGCAACATGAAGATCTATGAGCCATGCAAGAGCAAAAATGTGAAAATTTGAACTTGTCAAGGATTATCAATACCTCGGCACAGTCATTAACCAAAATGGAGACAATAGTCAAGAAATCAGAAGAAGGCTAGGACTGGGGAGGGCAGCTGTGAGAGAACTAGAAAAGGTCCTCAAATGCAAAGATGTATCACTGAACACTAAAGTCAGGATCATTCAGACCATGGTGTTCCCGATCTCTATGTATGGATGTGAAAGTTGGACAGTGAAAAAAGCTGATAAGAGAAAAATCAACTCATTTGAAGTGTGGTGTTGGAGGAGAGCTTTGCGCAGACCATGGATCACGAAAAAGACAAATAATTGGGTGTTAGAACAAATTAAACCAGAACTGTCACTAGAAGCTAAAATGATGAAACTGAGGTTATCATACTCTGGACACATCATGAGAAGACCTGATTCATTAGAAAAGACAATAATACTTGGAAAAACAGAAGGGAGTAGATAAAGTGGAAGGCCAAACAAGAGATGGATGGATTCCATAAAGGAAGCCACAGACTTGAACTTACAAGATCTGAACAGGGTGGTTTACAACAGATGCTTTTGGAGCTCGCTGATTCATACAGTCGCCATAAGTTGTAATCGACTTGAAGGCACATAATAGCAACTGGAGAGGAGAAGCACACAACTTTCAAAAAACAAAATATAAAATTTTGTTTTTCCAAAAGTTCATGAAATAATGGGGAATTGCTTCAAAGGCTGCAGTTGTGTCAGTGGTCTTGGCTGTCTAATAAATGAGTAAATCTGTAGATGCATAAATGTCCTGTGCTGAGACTTCAGCCTTTACAGTGGAAGGAGAATCTCCATCAATAATCATCATTTGCCAGGCTGACCAGGTATGGACAGTCCAGCCTTGACTGAAACAGGGTCATGGGGAGTTGATTTGTAGCAAGTCAGACCTTTAGTCAATCTTGCTCAATATTGTCTGGCAGAAGCTCTCTAAGGTTTGAAATGGGACATTCTCAACCTCAGCTGAAGAAACCAGGAATTGGATCTGGGACCTTCTTGAGGTATGTATGACCCATCAGGAGGCCACAAGGACATCTTGTGCCCTTTCCCCACAGGTGAATCAGTGGATGGAGGCAGAAGTGAGGGTGATGTCTAAGGGATGTGCAAGGTTTATGCTAGAGCAAGAGAAGCCTAGGAATGCCAAATGGAGTCCCCAGGCTGCATTTCATTTCCACAAGCTTGAAATGGCATCCCTAATGTTAGCGGATATTGACACCCAAGAGCTCTCAGCAGCTGCCCAGGGCCCCTGCTCCCCCCTGACACTGGACCTATCAGGATGGGATGCCCTATCTTAGTTGGATATCTGTTCCCAAGTATAGGAGGGCATTTTCACTGGCCCAATTTAATGCCCTACCATCTAAACTCTTGGAGGGCAGATATAATAAAATCCCAAGCAATAATAGGTGCTGTCCCTGTGATAGCATCAAAGTCGAGTCTATCTTACATGTTTTGTTCAACTGTAGATATTATGCAAGGGCCATCAAAGGCCTAATATACCCAATTTATACAGTATTTCCTGGGCCAACCCCTTGAGTCTCTTCTGATCACTTTACTTGAGGGTTCTGACAAGGCAATAACTGTGCAGGTGGCAAAATTTCTGAACCTGGCCATCTCAATCAGACCCTGTAAGATTGTAAATGCCATCTAACTCAATTGTATTGCTTTGTCTGTTATATTTTCTGAATTCAAGCATTTTACCTTTTTATCTTTTAATATTTAATACCATGTTTTGTATCTGTGGTCAGTTGACCGTAAATAAAGATTGTTGTTGTTGACCGCTCTCAATGTTAGACTTGGTCAGGCATGGGGAGGGAAATAGTTGTGTAGTACTAGTAGGAGAAAAAGGTTCTCTATCACCCTATCACTGTATCCAGCTATGAAGGAGAAACCTGCAGAAGGAGAGTTGTGTTGTCTTTCATTTTTCTCCCCAAAGGAATCACTCTCCTCAGTCTCAAGGCCATGGCCTGGCCAGACCTGGGACAGTAGTTTTTCCACTACTTTCCAGGAGGCATCTTCAGAGAAGACTCAGGAATTAAAAAAAATATCACAGGCCCTCTAAAATATAACTGTCACTCCCATTAAGGGACACGGCCTGAATATTTCTCCTCTCTTCCCTTCTCTGCAAATGTTCAATTGCAGAATGGGTTTTTGTTGTGCTTGCTGTCAATTAGATGTAATTCAAACACCAATTTGAATTACACTTTCCCACAGATTCAACAACACTTTCTTCCCACAGATTCGATTTTGTGGGAGGAGATAGCAGAGTGCAACCATGCGCTGGCATTTGAGTGTAGTCCCCCAAGGAAGGTGCATCTTAGCAACAGACTTCAGGAGTCTTATTCTTGGGTTTAAAAGCAAAGAGGGTGATTGCTTTTACATGAAATTATGCTAGGGGGAAAAACCCCCTATATTGTTCAATAATGAGGTTTATTCCAATATGTAGCTAGGCACATTTTGTGCTGTGTCAAAAATGTAGTGTGAATCAAGTTTTTCTGCAGTTGATCATATTCAATTTAATAAGGAGGTAGTATATTATAGGACAAATTACTTGACTAGTTTGGGGGCAGGCAGTGTGCTGGCTGCTTGTGCAGTATATAAAAGAAGCTTAGAATAAACCCTATCCCATAATATGTTATGATCATCCTGAGCAGTTCAAAAATGAGCCTCCCAGGCAGAACATGAAGCAATCAGCTGTGCTCTAGATGTTGCCTTCATATTCACAAAACTCAGGGACAATGTAAGGAGGAGAGCCATAGATGTTTATATTTTTTATTGTTAGTGTAAAATCAAAATAGTTTAAAAAAAAGTTAAGGGGAGGGTTTGGCCAAGAATTAGGGGCTTTCCCTGGCAAAGTTTTTTTTAAGTAATAGTTGTGTATCTATTTAGACCTAGAGGTATGAAATATTAGTGAATAGAAACAGTAGAACATAGGGGCACATTACACAATAATTCTTAGGGTTCTTACAAACCATCAGTATGTCTGAAAGCTTGTTAACAAAATCTCTCTCCCTATACATTATGTGGTTTTCCGTAACTTCATTCTTTTATTTCATAAGAATTCTGCTACAATCAGGCATGGATCATAAGCAGCTTTTAAATTTTAATTTGCTTTTTAATTCATGTATTTACTTGTGGGTGGGCAGGCTAGTAAGAATTTGGCTGGGCTGGTAACTTCTGTAAACGCATTTGCAAGGCTGTAATCACCCCCTGTTTGCTTGTTTATTGTAATTTGAATCACATTCACCTCATTCCAAAGGTCGTTTTAGACATGGTTGCAAGCCATCTGAATGAGAGGGGGAAAAGGACAACCAATAAGAATTTATCTCAAAATGCATTGGTCCATGGTAACTAGGGATAAACAGAAGTGCAGGCTGGGGATCCCATGGGGCTGTAGTGCTATGTCAGTGTCCCTTCAGTGCAAGGATTGCTGTTAGCTCAATGGGACTCTCCATCTCTCCTAACCCTACATCTCTGTTCTAGGGCACCCTAAATCCTTTGGAGCAGATTTGGGGAGGGCACAGGGGGGAGGAGAGGAGGGATGTCTTGTTGCACTAGCGGTAATCCTTGAATACAGTCCATGGTCACTTACCCCACGATCCTGGTTAAGGGAGACTGGGAAAAGGCATATGTTTTATCTTCAGTAGTTCTTGGAGCTATGACCCCACCAATGACGTGGTCTCCTGTCCTGTAATAATTCGCCGGGTCACGTAGTGTGAACATATCCACTGGGCATTCTGCTTTCCGCATCCCACAGGTTCCACAGGGCATTTGCAGCAGAAGTAGCAGGAGCAATACCATTCTGGCTATACCTGCAAGAGTTGCCCCCCCCCCAAAACCCATGACCTGAATTGCACTGCTGGACTCCTGGACGTGCTTCAGGCAGCACCAGGAATCCTCCCTTTGCCCCAACTATGGCCAGGCTTCCAGCAGCACTGAAGATATTTATATCACAGTTCTTCTTTCAGGCTGGTTGCAAGAAGTTGCCCCATCTTGCTGATGATTCTGATGTTTATGTTGTCTCAAAGTCCATCTATGGGGAAATCCACGGAACAGAGAAACAGATCACCATGATTTTCATAATTATAAAGGAAAAGAAGGTGCACCTCCTGTGCAGCCTCTGGGATTCTCTGCGTGCCGCGAAGCGCAGGTGTAGAGCTGAAGAAAAACATGTTTGCAACAACTCACTGAAGCAACTGTTAATCTGAGTCCTGGTAGGCCTGAGGAACTGTAAACATCAAGAAAGTTTAGCAAACCATAGAGGGCTTATGCACATGGAAGCATCACTTGGTACTAACACTGTTTTTTATCTCCGTTTTCTATTTACACCATCTGCAGTGGTCCTTCCTCTATGAAGGATCAGTCATGCAGTTTCCTAATGACCGTGCCTTCTAATTTTACATTTCCACTCCTTCTGGTTGCTAGGGAATCGAGCATGCTCTGTTGATTTCACCAGCAGCAGTAGGTTCTTTAAAAAAAGCCAGGAGTTGAGTTTTGGAGGGGCAGAGATCCTCCTGCTCCCTCGCAGGGAGAGGAGATGATTGCAGACCTCTGTCACACCTGTGGCTGGAGCAGAACACCTAATAGAACACTAGCATGCGTCCCAGTCACTGGGGCACTGCTGCTTCTACCCCACTTCCTCCTCCTGTTGGGAATGCCCCTTCCCTGAGACGGTTGGGAGTTGTGTTGTGTTTGGTGCTGGTCACTTCCTTTGCCAGCAGGAGGAGGTAGCGGGGACTGAGTAGTGAATTTGGTGACATGTTTCTACTCCACAGTGTTCCAGTCCTATTATTAATGTTGATTTTGCCTGTATGTCAGCTCTGCACTGAGTCAGCAGTGGGGGTTGGAAATTCCTGGGTCATTAGCAGGGAAGGGAAGTCCTTAGCCAGCAGACTGGTTGTAAATCTGGCAGGCCAATGAGGAGGGAACCTGATAAGGGCCAGGCCTGCCTGAAGCTTACTTGCCAAGTCACAAGTCCAGAAGCGAGGTCAGTAGAGGTCCAGGATCAATTGCCAAGGGGTCAGTCCAAGAGATGCTGCAGGGAAACTAGGTATACACGAGCCACGCCTGATGTTGCAGTCAGCAACCAGCTGAACTGAAGGTGTGCCTTATAAAGAGCAGGTTTGACAGCAGGTGTGAGCCCTCAGTGTTTGGGCCTTAAGGGGACAGGCCTGCCTCTCTTCTGCCTGACCTTCTGCCGTCTACGTTCTGCAGGTGAGGGGGGAGTATCTTGTTCACTGTCTGTGTCTGGCTCCAGGGCCTCTGCTGTATCTGGGGTGCTCTGCAGCTGAGGGGGAAAAGGAGCTGGATTCTCAGGAGGCTCCTCCATGCCTCCTTCTGGGTCTGCTGCTCCTGGGTCTGCTGCTGTTACTCCCGAGTCATCCTCATCTGAGGAGTCCTCTGACGGGGCCATGACACTGTATCACCAAAATCTGGCCAAATGATCAAAGTGGAGTAGGTCTTTCCCAGCTCTGTCCACCAGGTTTCATGGCACTCCAGCAGCCTAGATCCACAGGACAGGGAGGTGAGGTTGTAATTGTCTACAGGTAATCCATCTCACCTGTCAGGTATCCTGTCCCTAACACCTCCAGCTTTGTGTGTGTGTATCTGCCATTAGGTCAGAGAGACAGATTGGGGATTCTGTTGGTGTACCATCCCCCCGCTGCCCAACTGTCTCCCTCCCTGAGCCAGTGGGGCTGATCTCGGTGTTGGTGTTGGAGTTCCCTGGGCTGGTTGCCCTGGGTGACTTCAACATACCGATGCTGGACTTGCAGGCCTGGCTCAGGGCTTCTTGGCCACCATGAGACCCATGGGGCCGTCTCTAATATCATCTGGACCAATGCATGTGGCAGGACACACACACTTCATCTGGTGTTTTGTTCAGGGCAGGAAGAGGGTGATCTGTGGGTGGGGGGTTCTTAGTGACTCTGTTGCCATGGACAGATCACCACCTGATCAGCTTTAGACTTTGTGCCCCTGGTATCCTCTGCAGGGGTAAAGGGCCGATTAAGATGGTCTGCCCCCAGAGACTCATGGATCTGGATGGTTTCCTAAATTCTCTGGGGGATGTTCCCACCATGGCTGGTGATACTGCCAAAGCCCTGGTTAATCTCTGAATGTGGAGGTTGTTGGACTAGGCAAACTTGCATGTTCACTTTAAGGGATATTTGGTAAAATATCCTATGTACCTGTTTACCATGATGTAACTTCCTAATGGGTGGGATTAGTTACCTGGATTCCTCCTCCTTTGTCCTGGAGATTTCTGAATAATCTCCATTACTGAGCTTTTTACCTCTGGGAAAGGCCGCATGGCAGATGCTATCCTCTGAGAGCATCACTACTAAAGACTAAGATGGACTGAGACTTCTACTTTCTCTTTCATCTAAGTTAAAGCCCAGTGGCATCACTAGGGTTGGTGTCACCCGGTGCGGTAACTCATGGTGTCACCCCCATGGACCTCCTCGCATACAAGGTATGATAGCATTCTTCAAGTACTTGAAAGGTGGGCTGGGATCTCTTCTCGATCGTCCCAGAGTGCAGGATACAGAATAATGGGCTCAAGTTGCAGGAAGCCAGATTCCAACTGAACATCAGGAAAAACTTCCTAACTGTTAGAGCGATGTGACAATGGGACCAATGAACTGGGGAGGTGGCGGGCTCTCCAATCCTGGAGGCCTTCAAGAGGGCAGCTGGACAGGGACCTGTCAGGGATGCTTTAATCCGGATCCCTGCATTGAGCAGGGGGTTGGACTCGATGTCCTTATAAGACCCTCCCAACTCTCTACCATCCTATGAGTCTATGAAATTTACACCTTGGAAAGGGGACAGTTCCAAAAACATCCATTTTTGCTGCTGCTGCTGCTGCTGTTGTGGGACCACCACCTCCACCACCCTTCCCTGTGGGACTTCTGCCTGGCAGGACCAGGCCCCAGGTACCCAGCCAACTAGGACTGATTCTCACCACCTGTCCCTCTTTGGAGGGATACATAAGCCGGCTGGCGGCGGCGGCGGCGGCGGCGGCTGCTGCTGCTGCTGCTGCGGGACCACCACCTCCACCACTCCATTCAAGTTCGCTGCTTGGGGCGTGTCCTGTCCTTCTGGCTCACTTACTTGTTTGTTTATTGGGTCGCGGGCAGATATTTTACAACTTTATTTGATGACATTACTTACGGACGAAGCTTGATGCGGAGGAGAATTTTTTAATGTCGGCTGCTATTGCTGTTGTTTGGGTGCATTTTAATTGTTTGTTTGTTTGTTTGTTGTGTGTGTGAATGAGATTGTGTGGATGTGTTTGTGTGTATTTATGTGCATTTTTATGTGTTGTTGTGTGAATGTGCCTGTTTGTGTTTAAGTATTTTTAAATATGTGCCTGGGACAGCATACTTTGTATTTAACAGGGGGGCTTTCGGGGGGCCCAATTAGCGTAGTGATGGGTTATGGGAGGTATGGAGCTAGGAGGAGAACGTGCCAGGTAAGGGGAACTCGCCCCAGACAAGTTGTGTCTGTGCCTTGTTCCGGTTCTCCTCTTACCCACAGGATTGCTGGTTGTCCTATCAGCCAGCTCTCGGATCTCCACGTGCTGCTGTTGAATGCCAGGTCGGTACATAATAAAACCTCCCTTGTCCATGATTTAATTCTGGAGGAGAGTGCTGATCTGGCATGTATAACCGAGACCTGGGTGGGTGATCAGGGAGGAGTTGCTCTTTCCCAGCTTCAGCACTGTGGTTCAGCACTGTGGTAGATCTGAGGGCTGGGGAGGGGGAGTTGCTGTGGTCTATAGGAGTACTTTCCCTCTCACAAAGCACCCTGTCCAGGCGGCGACTGGTCTGGAGTGTCTCCACCTTGTATTGGGCCAGGGAGACAGACTAGGAATACTGTTGGTGTACTGTCCACCTTGCTGCCCAACAGCTTCCTTAGCTGAGCTGACGGAGATAGTCTCGGAGGTACTATTGAGATCCCCTAGACTTTTGGTACTGGGGGATTTCAATGTCCACGCCGAGGCTGTCTTATCTGGTGCAGCTCAGGACTTCATTGCCTCCATGACAACAATGGGGCTGTCTCAATTTTCTACTGGCCCAACACATGTGTCGGGACACACTCTTGATTTGATCTTCGCCACTGGTCATGGAGATGGTGATCTGGAGGTGGGATGTTTTTCATCTACCCCATTGTCATGGACAGATCACTGCTTGTTGAGATTTAGACTTACAGTAGCTCTTCCCCTCTGCAAAGGTGGAGGACCTATTAGGTTGGTCCGTTCCCGGAGTCTGATGGATCCTCTTGGTTTTCAGAGGGCCCTGGGAGATTTTCCAGCTGATAAGACTGGTGCTCCTGTCGAGGCCCTGGTCGCACTGTGGAATACGGAGATGACTCGGGCTATTGACATGATCGCTCACAGAGCTACAATTCCTAGCATCCTTAACAAACTACAGTTCCCAGGATACAAATCACGTATTGTCACACACTTGAAGTGTGGGAAATGTTTTTCTCACTGTTCAAAGCTTGTGACCCATCAGAGTGACCACATGGAAGAATGGTGCTATAAATGTTTGGAGTGTGGTATCAAACCTGGTGATGCACCAGAAAGTCCATACAAGTGAGAAATTCTATAAATGCTCTGAAGCCTGGACAATGTTCTGTGCACTGTTCACAACTTGTGACTCACCAGAGAGTCCACACAGGAGAAATATATTATAAATATTTGGTCTGTGGGAAATGTTTTATTCAGCACAGAGGCCTTCTGAGGACCAGAGAGCTCACACCGGAGAGAAACCTTAAAGTTGCTTGGTGTGTGGGAAATTTTAGTTACTTATTTTATTTATTTAGAACATTTATATACCGCTTATATTTAAATATAACTCTGAGCGATGTACAATATGTCAATATGTTCAGGATGCCAGACAGTCAGCACACCCTTTTGCATGATACTCCATGCCATTCCTCCTCCCACTCTCCTTTCATTCATCCCCACACCCAACAACAGACATTCAGTGTGCTGTAGCCACTGAATATGCTCACTTGGCTGTTCCAACCAGACCCTCCACCAGGATACATTCATTCCTCTTCCTCCCATTTTCTGGTTTTCCATCCCACAGACTCTTTAAGTGTCCTGTGACAATGCTCATTTGGCTGTTTTGGTTCAGGGTGCCAGCTAGCCAGCTGTGCCCTTTTGCAGGACAATCCGTTCCTCCATCCCTCCCCCTTACCAACAACAGACAATGTCCTGTAAACACTGAGCGTGCTTATAGGACTGTTTGGATCCTCCCTCCTAAGAAAACCCGCTATATTTTGTACTCCTGCAGGTCGGCTGATGCCTCCTCCCCCCCCCCAAACTTCTGCTTTTAACGTTTGTGTATTTTCTGTCCTGGAACCTTCGGAAGAAAGACAGATTACATATATCCTTTAAAAAATGACATTAAATACATTACAAGTGGATGGCGCCATTGTGCTAGAAAATTGGGATGCCTCCTACTGCCCCTATTATCCATTTGTTTTTCATCAGCTGTTGCCTTAAATGATTCTTTTGTTAGTTTGTCTCGTCTCTAATCCTACCAGCCATTTTTTGCGTCTGGGACAGAAAAGTGGAGTTCAAATAATTAACCAAGTCTCTGATGAAAACAGGGACCGATGGTAGAAACATAAGAGGCCGACTCTGCACCAAAAAGAGGGGGGGGGGAGAGGAAGAGATCAGGCCTCCAGCCTGGTCTTTCTGCCTGAGTCTTGAAGATCCCGACATTTCATTGGCCAAGAGGAAAACGACTGGGTGCTGAGGAGTTGAGCAATTGGCTGAGCTGGAAAATGGGGCAGGGAAAGGATTCAGAAGCGGAGAATCAGCAAAGCAGAAGCGAGGGGGATGATCACAGCTCTCTGCCTGCCACTTCCTGGCAGGGGTGCCTAGGGTGGGGGGTGGCTCTGGGTGTCACTCCCGTCTCGTGGTGTCACCCGGTGCAGCCCGCACCAGCTGCACCGCCCTAGTGACGCCCCTGCTAAAGCCTATGTTTCTGAATATATGAAAGGTCATGAGTAAATATTCTGTATCTTTTACCTAAGAAGATTGTGTCTGTTGTTATTTGTGCCTAGGGAAAGGTGTGGACTGGTTTATTTCACTCTGCTGCTTGCATTTAATATCTCTGGTAAGAAATAGGACCACAAAACTTAGTTCCTATATCATTTTATATTTTTAAAATACCAAACAGAGGTGACACTATCTCTTCTCTCCCACCCGGGAGGGCTTGCGTATGTTACTGGTCAAGGGGAAAGCTGTGCCAGAGATAGGATTGCAACCTGTTCTGGATGGGGTTGCACCCCTTGAAGGAGCAGGTCCGTAGTTTGGGAGTGCTCCTGGATTCTGCCCTGCTGCTTGAATATCAGGTGGCTGCGGTAGCCAGGAGTGCTTTTGGCCAACTCAAACTGGTCTACTGGCTGCGCCTGTTCCTGGAAGATGTTGAATTGGCCACAGTGGCACATGCATTGGTGACATGGAGGCTTGATTACTGTAACACACTCTATGTGAGGCTGCCTTTAAAAACTGTTTGGAAATTGCAGTTGGTTCAAAATGCAGCAGCCACAATGTTGGCTGGATTGTGGCATGGTGGCATGGCATATTACCCTGTGCTTTATCAATTCCACTGGCTCCCAATTTGTTTCTGTGCCCAGTTCAAAGTGCTGGTTCTGACCTTTAAAGCCCTAAATGGCCTTGGAACAGTGTACTTAAGGGACTGCTTACATCCATATGTACCTGCCTGAGACTGAAGATCAGCTGCCTCTGGTCTCCTCTGCGTGCCTGGAATGAATGATGTCAGACTACGCAGGAGAGAGCCTTTTCATCCAGGGCCCGCAAGCTATGGAGTACCCTACTCTGCTCCCTCCCTGATGGTGTTCTGGAGACTTTTGAAAACAATCTTGTTCTGGAGACACTTTGGGAGGGCCTGATGTATGTATAAAATATGTTTTTACCCGTTTTTTGGAAGAAAAGAAGTTTTGAAAGCTTTTTTTAAAAAAATGTTTTTAAAGATGTTTTGTTTTAATGTATTTTAAAGTCTGATTTTATGCTGTTTTAAAGTGTTTTGAGTGCTTTTGATTGCTGCCCTGTGCTCCTGCTGGGAAGAAGGGCAGGATATAAATCAAACAATAAATAAACCATATAAAGTATGGTCCTGACTGGTGGTGTCCCTGGTGGTGCCTAGTGAAAGGCAGTAGCCACAAGCAGGTGGGAACCTGACAGGGAGAACCAGGGAAGGACATCATATGTGGTGGCTGTAGTGGTGGAATACGAATGACAGAGAGTCCCTAAAAATGGTGTGGCAAAAAGAAATAACAAACAAAGATTACTTGTGAGAGTGAGTGGCAAAGAGTGTGTGGTAAAGTGTGAGTGAACTCCTAAAACATGGCTGAATATATAAAGATGAAAAGAGAGGAGCTGGTGGAGAAGTGCATAACATTCAATTTACCTCATGAGGGCAAAGGGGTAGATGAATTGCAAGTGGCATTAATAATGCATACATCAATCCAACACAAACAACTTGTCAGAAAAGAGAACCCAGAAGGGTACTGAAGCAATCCTGCTTATATAGAGTATTTAAGAGAGAAGTTAAGAAGGGAAGTTGAGGAAAAAGATAAGGATAGAGAGATTGCAAAGGTGAAATTGAGAATGGAGGTAGAGGAGAAGGAGAAGCAATGTGAGTTAGAGATTGAAAGCATGAGAATGGATACTGAAAGGTTGAGAATGGAGGCTGAGGAGAAGGAAAAGCAGCGAATGTTGGAGACTGAAAGGTTGGAATTAGAAAGAGAGAAGTTTCATTCTGATGAAACAAGAAAGGACAGAAATGAAACAAAAATAAAGGTTACACCAAAAGATTTTGCGGTGTTTGAACCTGGACAAGATCCACAAATTTACCTCAACACCTTCGAAAAGGCGGCTCAGATGTGGGGCTACTGGATCAATTATACCATCAGTTACCACCAGAAATAAGGCTCCTTGTCAAAGACCGTTCCCCTAAATCGGTTCAAGATGCAGCAGAGTTGGCAGATCACTTTGCCTCAAATAGAACTGGCTGGGCTGGGAAAACATCAAGAGAATTTAAACCCAGACCATATAATGGTGGCAGAAAGGATGTGGTACCACAGCGAGTGAGCCCTCCAATAAAATCTGAAGGGCACAGGACACCCCAGAGTGGATCTGTGTACCCCAGATCCACTCTGGGGTGTCCTCACCACACACTCAGCACACTTTTTTCTTGTTAGCTCATGCAAAGGGGTTGCTATTTCCCCCAAATCTATTATAGATTTATGGTAGGAACCAGCCACACCTAAAAATGCCCTTACTTGCTTCTTAGTTAAGGGGATGGGCCATGATTGTATTGCTTCAACTTTGCTCCATAAGGGGGTTATTTTTCCACTCCCCACCTTATGTCCTAAATAGACCACTGAATGACAGTTGAATCAGGGTGGTGGATGTTGGAGGTTTACAGAGGTGAAAGAGAGGTTTTGGTGTTGTTGTTGAGAGTGAGTCAGAGTTCTGAGGCAATTAATGAGAAGTAAAGTACATGTCAGAATATAGATGAAACCATATGCTTGTAAACAAAGTCTTAAGTAATCTTGTTATTTCTAATACTAAATAAATATTTCTTGGTTAAACAAAAGCCTGATTCCTTCAGCTGGGAAACACAAACCAGGGGGGATAGCAAGTAACCAAGGCTGAACAGTTGTATCAAATGGTGGCAGTGGCAGAGCAGAGGAAATTGTATCCAGTACCACAGAGGAAACCCAGGGCTGTAAGCTTCAGAGTCAAGGGGCTGCAGGGTTTTTTAGAAATTACCTATGCCCAGTGACACAAGGTATTGGAATAGCCAGGCAGAGACTAGGCACAGTCTATTGGCTAAAGGGTTACAGAGTGTCGGGTAGTGTGGCCTAGCAGGGGAATCTGTTGAGATCTGTGCTAGTGCTGTAAAGGGTGAGAATAAACCTGACATTCCTGTCTGCTGGTAGCCACAAGTGAGAGCTTCACAGGTGGTGCCGGGGAAGGATGCCACATGTGGTGGCTGTAGTGGTGGGATACGAACAACAGAGAGTCCCTAAAAGTGGTGTGGCAAAAAGAAATAACAAACAAAGATTACTTGTGAGAGTGACTGGCAAAGAGTGTGTGGTAAAGTGTGAGTGAACTCCTAAAACATGGCTGAATATATAAAGATGAAAAGAGAGGAGCTGGTGGAGAAGTGCATAACATTCAATTTACCTCATGAGGGTAAAGGGGTGGATGAATTGCAAGTAGCATTGATAGCATTCGCATCAATACAACACAACCTTTCAGGGAAGAGACCCCAGAAGGGTACTCAAGCAATCCCGCTTATGTGGAGTATTTAAGAGAGAAGCTAAAATTGGAAGCTGAAAAATTAAGAAAGGAGACTGAGGGAAAAGATAAGGATAGAGAAATTGCAATGGTGAAAGTGAGGATGGAAGATGAGGAGAAAGAAAAACAGCGGGAGTTGGAAATTGAAAGGATGAGGATGGCTGCTGAAAGAGGGAGGATGGAGTTTGAGGAGAGGGAGAAGCAATGAGTATTGGATGCTGAGATACAAGTGGAAAGGTTAAGATTTGAAAGAGAGAAGTTTTATTCTGATGAAACAAGAAAGGACAGAAATGAAACAAAAATCAAGGTTACACCAAAAGATTTTGCACTGTTTGAACCTGGACAAGATCCACAAATTTACTTCAACACCTTCGAAAAGGCAGCTCAGATGTGGGGGCTACCGGAAGATAAATATATGCAATATTTATCAAATTTGATCAAAGGGGAATTGGCAGAGGTATACCAATATTTCCCCTCAGACAGGCCCGTCACATATGCTGAGTTTAAAGAGGCAGTGTACAAAAGATTCAGACTGGGTCCCGACTATTTCAGGAAGTTATTTCGAAACTGCCAGATCAAGACAGGGAGGTCTTTTGTTGAACTGGGAGCAAAATTGGTGGACATATTTGGAAAGTGGATGGGAAGTGCCAAAGCTCAGTCAGTGGAAGAGGTGAAAAGCCTCATGATACTGGATCAATTATACCATCAGTTACCACCAGAAATAAGGCTCCTGGTCAAAGACCGTTCCCATAAATTGGTTCAGGAGGCAGCAGAGTTGGCAGATCACTTTGCCTCAAATAGAACTGGCTGGGTGGGGAAAACATCAAGAGAGTTTAAACCCAGACCATATAATGGTGGCAGAAAGGATGTGGTACCACAGCGAGTGAGCCCTCCAATAAAATCTGAAGGGCACAGGACACCCCAGAGTGGATCTGTGTACCCCAAAGTGGAGGAGAAATTATGTTATAAATGTGGTAGACCGGGGCACCTACGTTTCCAATGTGAGGTTGCCAACCCCATTGGTAATCCTGCTCAGGGAAGGGCAGTGAAAGCAGAACCAAGGGAGTTAGAAACGAAGGAAGTTCAATTCTGCCAGATAAACTGGACAAATGTACAAGACATTGATTCAAGTCGGAGGGAAGAAGTGAGTGTGCAAGGGGCAAAATTATTGGGCATTGCTGGATACTGGTGCCGCTCAGACATTACTGAGGCCAGATTTGATAAAATCTGAGGAAATATTACCTCAGGAAACAGTGACAATCCAAGGAGTGAGGGGTGAACCAGAAAGCATACCCATGGCCCTGATAAAATTAAAGTGGAGAGGAAAGGAGGAGATCTGTAAAGTGGGTATTCATGCGCAACAACAAGAACCAGTGATACTGGGAAGAGATGTTATGGGGGCACAAGGAAAAATATATGTTGTGACCTGAAACCAAATGAACAAAGGAGCAGAAGCCATTTTAGCCAGTTCTGAACAAAACAGGGTAGAATCTGTGGTTGAGACTGAGGTCACCATAGCAACCCCTAGCAGGCCTGCTGAGAGAGACACATTGTTTCAAATGGTCTCTACTGCAGAGGCACAGCAGTTCAGAGAAGAGCTGAGTAAGGATGAAAGTTTGAAGCAAATGAAGGACCAAGCCCTTACACAAAGGATTCCCTTTACTGACAATCTGAGGGATCAAATTGTGTGTGAGAATGGGATTTTGTACAGACTGTGGATGCCTGCTGAGAGAGAGAATGAATGTGAACCAGTCAAGCAGTTGGTAGTGCCAAACAAATATAGAGCTAGATTGCTGGATATAACACATGACATTCCCTGTTCTGGACACCTGGGAATAAAAAAGACGAGGAAAAGGCTGGCAACACATTACTATTGGCCTAACATTTCCAAGGACATAAAACAATACTGTTCCTCCTGTCTCATCTGCCAGAAAGTGGGAAAAAGTGGGGTAAAAGCAAAAGCACCCTTAAAATCCCTGCCCATAATAGGACAGCCATTCTATTGAGTAGGAATAGATTTGGTTTGTCGTTTCTCCAAACCTACGAGACATGGGAGAAAATACATACTGGTAGTTGTTGATTACGGTACTAGATACCCAGATGCCGAGGCCTTAAGGTCGGTGGAGGCCCCTGTTGTGGCAGAGGCTCTGCTAAAAATCTTCATGAGGTTAGGATTCCCTCATGAAGTGTTAACTGACCAAAGCAGTGTTTTTATGGGCGAGGTGATGCAGTGTATGTGGAAGTGCTGTGGATTAAAGCACTTGAAAACTACCACATATCACCCAGCAATGAATGGATTAACTGAAAGATTTAACACTATGCTGAAGGGAATGATCTATAGTTATGTGCAGGATCACCCACAAGATTGGGATGAATGCTTGGGGTGTTTCCTACTTGCATATAGAGAGGTTCTACAGGAATCAACTGGGTTCTCACCTTTCAAGTTGATGTTTGCCAGAAAAGTGAGGGGACCATAGGAACTATTATGTAATTCATGGGAAGGTACCCTAGAGGAATACAAGACATCAGTGGTGGATTACATATTAGACTTTTGCAGTAAACTAGAAACAACGACCTAAGCCAAGCTCAGAAAAACAGTTACTGGTATGATAAAACTGTGAGAGAACGTGTGTTTTAGGTGGGGGATACGGTCATGGCCTTCATTCCCTGAAAGCATAAGTTGCAAGCCAGCTGGGAGGGACCCTATGTGATTAGGGAAAAACTTGACACCCTGACCTATGTCATCATGGCTGACAACTCGAAAAAACAGAAGGTGGTGCATGTGAATATGCTCAAAGCATATCACACCAGGGATGTTAAAGTTTTACAGGTCACCTTGTTTCCTGAAGGTAGTGGTCCCGAACTTCCAGATTTGGTACAGGAAAGCTAAGCAGAAGGAGGGGTAGATCAATTGGAATGGTTGGAGGAGGTGGAGGAAGAAGTCAAGAAAGAGATTCTAAGAGTTTTAAAAAAATATGGGAATCTCTTCAGCAACAAACCTGGCCAAACCAGTATAGCCAGACATTCAATTGATACTGGAAATCATGCCCCAATCAGATCTGTTCTGTACCGTGTGAATGGGAAAGTTTTGAATGTAATTAGAAAGGAGGTTGAAAACATGTTGGAACTAGGGGTGATCAGGGAATCCATCAGTCCCTGGGCCTCAAGTATTGTACTGGTTCTAAAAAGAGATGGAACCACGAGGTTTTGTATTGATTATTGATTAATCAATAAAATTACTGTCGCAGATGCGTATCCTATACCTAGGGTGGACACAATGTTAGAGCTATTGGGAGCAGCAACCATTATCTCTACCATAGATCTGTGTAAAGGATTTTGGCAGATGGAATTAGATGAGCAATCGAGAGCCAAAACTGCCTTCAGTACACCAGATGGGTTATATGAGTTTATGACTTTACCCATGGGACTAAGGAACTCACCAAGTTCTTTTCAGAGACTTATCAACACTGTGTTGCGAGGCATGTCAGACTTTGCTGTGGCCTATATTGATGACGTGGCTATTTTCAGCAAGTCAGTGCCTGAGCATGTCCAACAACTGACAGCAGTACTAGAGGCATTTAAGAAAGCAGGGCTAACTATAAAAGCCAAGAAATGCCAGTTTGGATTGAATGAAGTGATCTATTTAGGACATAAGGTGGGGAGTGGGAAAATAACCTCCTTATGGAGCAAAGTTGAGGCAATACAATCGTGGCCCATCCCCTTAACTAAAAAGCAAGTTAAAGCATTTTTAGGTGTGGCTGGTTTCTACCGTAAATTTATAAAAGATTTTGGGGAAATAACAACCCCTTTGCATGATCTAACAAGAAAAAAGTGTGCTGAGTGTGTGGTGTGGACGGATGAATATCAAAAGCTTTTGACCTTCTAAAGCAAGCCTTGTGCCAAGGGCCTGTATTGAAAGCACCAGATTTTGAGCATCCATTTATCGTGGCCACGGATGCGTCGGACCTAGCACTGGGAGTTGTCTTGCTACAAGAGAGGGGAGGCACCAGACATCTAGTGGCATATCTTAGTCACAAGCTGACATCGCAGGAGAAGAATTATTCATCAGTCCAAAAGGAGTGCCTAGCGGTCGTGTGGGGATTGAGCAAGTTGCGCCCATACATGTGGGGATGAAGGTTTACAGTGACAACAGATCATCGAGCATTGCTATGGTTAGAGACTATGAGAAATAATAACACCATGTTGCAGAGGTGGTCCTGGGCTTTACAAGAATACCAGGTGGACTTTAAGTTCATAAAAGGCAAGGTCAATGTATTGGCCGATGGACTTTCAAGGCAGGTGGCCAGGACTGCAGTGACGTGACCCAGACGTGGGTGTGAAAAGACATTTTCCCCTAAGAGACTAGTTTTTTATTATTAATGCATTGTGTGAATCCTAGATCAGGAATAATACTTTGCTGTTATTTTAAGAGGGGGGAATATGATGTTCCTGCTTATATTGTAAATATGGTAAGTGCTGGTTATATAGAAGACATATGGTAAGTGGAGTTAAAAAGGAGGGGGAGTACATGAGCAGTAGAATGCTGGATGATTGGCTGAGCGTTTGAATGGCTGGGAGTATAAATGGAATAATGACAGTTGAATCTGAGAGGTGGATGTTGGACGTTTAGGGAGGTGAAAGGGAGGTGGATGTTGTTGTTGAGAGTGAGTTGGAGTTCTGAGACAATTAATGAGAAGTGAAGTACATGTCAGAATATAGATGAAACCATACGCTTCTAAACAAAGTCTTAAGTAATCTTGTTATTTCTAATACTAAATTAATATTTCTTGGTTGAACAAAAGCCTGATTCCTTCAGCTGGGAAACACAAACCAGGGGGGATACCAAGTAACCAAGGCTGAACAGTTGTATCAAATGGTGGCAGCGGCAGAGCAGAGGAAATTGTATCCAGTACCACAGAGGAAACCCAGGGCTGTAAGCTTCAGAGTCAAGGGGCTGCAAGGGGGTTTAGAAATTACCTATACTCAGTGACAGAATGTATCAGAATAGCCAGGCAGAGACTAGGCACAGTCTATTGGCTAAAGGGTTACAGAATGTCAGGTAGTGTGGCCTAGCAGGGGGATCTGTTGAGATCTGTGCTAGTGCTGTAAAGGGTAAGAATAAACCTGATGTTCCTGTCTGCTGGTAGACACAAGTGAGAGCTTCACAGGTGGTGCTGGGGAAGGACGCCACAGTGTTCTGGAGACTTTTGAAAACCGTCTTGTTCTGGAAACACTTTGGGAGGGGCTGATGTATGTATAAAAATATGTTTTTACCCTTTTTTGGAAGAAAAGTTTTGAAAGCTTTTTTGAAAAAATGTTTTTAAAGATGTTTTGTTTTAATGTATTTTAAAGTCTGTTTTTATGCTGTTTTAAAGTGTTTTGAGTGCTTTTGTTTGCCACCCTGTGCTCCTGCTGGGAAGAAGGGCAGGATATAAATCAAACAATAAATAAAAACAATATTTCTGTAGAAAAAGTTCTTATGCTGTGCGTGCTCAGCAAGGGAATGAAATCTCATGTTTTGCAGAGGCTGGAATTTTGCATAAAAAAGGAGGTTACGATAAACATCATTGTGTGGAGGGAGGCACAAGTTTCCTACGCTAGTTTGTAGCTCTCTGATTTATCTTTAAATTGAGACCTTATACATTAAAGTCTGTCCACTATTTACAAAGATATTCAGGATTTTGTGACTTTTGGTGGTGACTATCTTTATGACATCATCAAAACTATATGCCACACACCGTAGAGTTACACCATGGAAATTATGTACCAACAGGTAGTTTCTGATCAAATAAAACCAACCGTGTGCAACCTTGCATCGGTAGCAATCTCAGTAAGGGGTCGGGATTGCAGTTCAAGATTGATAAGGAGATAGTCAGGAAATACCTAGTTAACCTAAATTAGTTCAAATCTCCAGGGCCTGATGAACTGCATCCCAGAGTATTCAAGGAACTTGCGGATGTACTCTCGGAACCTCTTGCCATCATCTTTGAGAAATCCTGGAGAACGGGAGAGGTGCCGGAGGATTGGAGACGGGCAAACGTCGTCCTGCTCTTTAAAAAGGGTAAAAAAGAAGATCCAGGGAATTACAGGCCGGTCAGTCTGACTTCAATACCAGGAAAGATATTAGAACAGATAATAAAAGAGTCCATTTGCAACTATCTAGATGACAATGCTGTGATTAGTAGGAGCCAGCATGGGTTTGTCAAGAAAAAATCCTGTCAAACTAATCTCATCTCTTTTTTTGATCGGGTCACTAGCTTAGTAGATGGTGGAAATGCTGTAGATGTCATCTATCTAGATTTCAGCAAAGCATTTGACAAAGTCCCCCACGACCTTTTGATTAGCAAACTGGTCAAATGCGGACTACATGGAAATACTGTCAGGTGGATTCATAACTGGTTGGAAAACCGTACTCAAAGAGTGGTCGTCGGTGGCTCTGCTTCGAACTGGAAGGAGGTTTCGAGTGGAGTGCCACAGGGTTCTATCCTGGGGCCGATACTCTTCAACATTTTTATCAATGACTTAGATGATGGGGTGGAGGGAAGCCTTATGAAGTTTGCGGATGATACGAAACTGGGAGGGATAGCTAACACAATGGAAGACAGGAATAAAATCCAAAGAGACTTGGATAGACTAGAAAATTGGCTAAAATTAATAAAATGAAGTTCAACAAAGACAAATGCAAGATTCTGCATTTAGGCCACAAAAACAAAATGCACAGGTACAGGATGGGAAATACCCGGCTTAGCAGTAGTGCGTGTGAGAAGGACCTTGGAATTGTAGTGGATCGCAAGTTGAACATGACCCAGCAGTGTGATGCTGCGGTAAAAAAGGCAAACGTGGTTTTGGGCTGCATAAACAGAGCTATAGTTTCCAGGTCGAAGGAAGTAATTGTCCCACTATATTCTGCATTAGTCAGGCCTCATCTGGAATACTGCGTTCAGTTCTGGGCGCCTCATTTTAAGAAAGATATAGACAGTGTGTTCAGAAGAGGGCGACAATGATGATAGCCGGTATGGAGAACAAGTCTTATGAGGAAAGGTTGAAGGAACCTGGCATGTTCAGTCTGGTGAAGAGAAGGCTGAGGGGTGACATGATTGCACTCTTTAAGTAAAAAAATACGAGGTGTGGACATTCGTAGATATTAAGAAAAAAGAGGGGAAACCCCAGAATGTCAAAAAAGGGAAATTCCAAATTTATATTTTTTTTCTTTATTGATTTCTATAAAAGAGAATAAATTTCTTTCAAATACCCAACGCGTTTCAGCCCTACACAAGGGCTTTCATCAGGGGCTATGAACAAATAGAAAAACATCATTTTGACAGACATATACAAATTTCAATTTCTATTAAAACAATTTTTATATAAAAACATTCTTCATTTTGTATATTCTCAGACATTTCATATATGCAAATTCAGAAATGATTTTTTATTACAGTAGCTTTTTGATACTACCTTGTAATTTGTTTAATACATAGTTGTAAGTAAGATTATAATATATTCTGTAAAATGGGGTTTTTTCATTAAATCTGTCCTTTCTTTGTATAAAACTTTTTTATATAAAAACATTCTTCATTTTGTATATTCTCAGACATTTCATATATGCAAATGCAGAAATGATTTTTTGTTACAGTAGCTTCTAAAGGATTTTCCTTCTTATGTTTCTGTACATAATATAGGTAAGTAAATTCATATATAGCATTTATTTGTAATATTTAAAAGATACTTACATTTAAGTTGTTAAAGTGCTTTATTCAATAGAGTTTTCTATCTCACTTTTGCTGTGAATGGCATCAATGTCTTTATGATTATTTAAAACTGGTAGGAGCTCTTATTATTATTTTTTACTTGTCTGGATAATAATTATTCTGACCTTTAGATATAGGATTAAGAACACCTGTTGAATACTTGTGAGTAAAAAATGTTTTTGGACATGAGGAATCCTTTACATCAGGGGAAGAAATGAACACTCCTCATTTAAACCACTAGGTGTCATTGTTTTGAGTCTTAAAATCCATTCTGTTTCTTTTTTATATAAAAGAGAACTAGAAAATGATCCATGTATTTGTTGTAGGACCCAAAATTTTAAACCTGTATTAATATATTTAGGGCATTGAAGACAATGAGAAACCAAAGGAGCTCCTGTTTCTTTATTTTTTATATTACTTAGATGTTCTCCTATCCGTATCTTAATTTTCCTTGATGTTTGTCCTACATATAATTTCAAACATCCACACTGTATAACATAGATGACTTGTGCAGTGTTGCAATTGGAAAAGTGATGTATCAAATATTGTCTTTGATCAATCGGATTTATAAAATGTTGAATTTTGAGAGTGTATTTACAAAAGGAACAATATCCACAGGGGTAATGTCCTATCGGTGGGCTTGCACCAATAAGGTTGCAACTGGAGGAAGGTGTATGTTTTTTGAAGTCACTATGGACTAATAAGTCTTTCAAGTTCCTTGTTCTTTTATATGAAAAGAGTGGTAAATCCTGACATCCAGAAATATGTTGTATTATGTGCCAATTCTTTTTGATACTACCTTGTAATTTGTTTGATATATGGTTGTAAGTAAGATTGCAATATATTCTCTGAGATGGGTTTTTTTCAGTTTTTTTCATTAAATCTGTCTGTTGAAAGAAATTTATTCTCTTTTATAGAAATCAATAAAGAAAAAAATATAAATTTGGAATTTCCCTTTTTTGACATTCTGGGGTTTCCCCTCTTTTTTTCTTAATATCTTGCACTCTTTAAGTACCTGAAGGGCTGTCACATAGAGGAGGGTACAGATTTGTTCTCTGCTGCCCCAGAGGGTAGGACTAGGTCTAATGGTTTTAAGTTGCAGGAGCATAGATTCAGATTGGACATTAGAAGGAACTTCTTAACAATAAGGGCAGTTTGGCAATGGAACCGACTGCCTAGGGAGGTGGTGGGATCCCCTTCGCTGGATGTCTTCAAGCAGAGGCTGGACAGCTATCTGCAGGAGATGCTCTAGCTGTGGATTTCCTGCTGTGAGCAGGGGGTTGGACTTGATGGCCTACAAGGCCCCTTCCAACTCTATGATTCTATGATTCTATGGTTGTAGAAAACCTCTGAGCAGTTTGAGCTTGTTTGGAAGAGAAAGATGCCTGATGGTTCCAAAATTGAGATTTATATCATCATCATCATCATCATCATTTTATTTGTATGCCGCCTTTCCACATAAAATTGTGCTCAAGGCGGCTTACAACAAGGTGAACAAAAATACATGTCAAAAACAATTGCAAAAACAATTTCCTAATAACAAAAAATAATAAAACAGTGACATAAATATAATAACCAAAAACAACTTTTCAACATTATGAACATAATAAAACAATTATTTAAAAACAAAAAAGTAACCATTAACACCCCAAACCCCTAAAGAAAACCATTTACTGTATCTCCTACAAAACTTCATTATTCAGAGGGGAGGCTTGTTTTGTATCAGCACATGTCTACTCAGAAGTACTTCTCACTGAGTTCACTGGGGCTTACTCCCAATAAATTGGTGATAGGATTGCAGTAATCCTATCCCCTTATTTGAGAGTAAGCCCCATTAAACTCAATGAGACTTATTGTTGAGTAGACAGCATATAGGTTTGCACTGTAACTCTTCTATTTGGCCAACAGTCACAGCATCTTCTTTGAAGGCGCACTTCATGTTGCAATCACATTTGAAATATACAATGCACAATATGTACTACTGAAGATTTGCTGCTTTCCATAAGAGATGGTCAGGATTTTCTCCCTTTTCCTTTCTCTTCATTACAATGTCTTAGGTTGGGTTTCTGATTTCTCTTCTATTAGGTCTTTAAATCCCAACTTTTCCAGCGGTTCTTTGGACATAAGTTGCCTCTCCATTCTGCATTCTAAATATTCTTTTGATTCCTGTCTGCACAAAGCATTCTCAAACCTATTTTCCTTCAGACACTTCATGAATTTTTCTTTGAATGCTGTACATTCACCGAAATGATCCAAAGGGAAAGAGCCTTTGTCTGGTGGCCTCGGCTTGAAGCTTTTAGTCCCGAAGTTCATAGCCGTAGACATGGCGAAGATCCTCTCCCCTGGCAGCCGCTGTGCCTCTTAGCAAACCATGCATGTTACTCTACTAGAGTGCAATTCATGGGTGTTTCACTGGAGAATGGAGATTGGTGTGGTTTCTTCTCACTGTGATATAAACCATCATGTTTATAAAGGCTTCTTCTAGTCCTGAAGTTAGTTCCACACTCCATGCATTTAAATGGTTTCTCCCCTGTGTGGCTTGCTTGATGCTGATAAAGGTGTCCTTATACCCAATTGGTCTTTTGAAGGGTACAAGTTGTGTCATGCTTCCTTGTTTAAATCTAAAATTAATTACCAGCTACTACAGTTACTGGAGGGAAGGAAGCTATTGAAATGAAAGCAAAAATATACATTTTAGAAGATATCTGGATATTGAAAATGGAAATGGACTGCCTTCAAGTCAATTTTGACTTATGGTGACCCTACAAATATGATTTACATGGTAAGTGGTATTCAGAGGTGGTTTACCATTGCCTTCCTCTAAGGCTGAGAGGCAGTGACTGGCCCAAGGTCACCCAGTGAGCTTCATGGCTGTGTGGGGATTCGAATCCTGGTCTCCCGGGTTGTAGTCCAACACCTTAACCACTACAGCACACTGGCTCTCGCATCTGGATATTAAACAAGTCCAATAAATTCCAACTATTTTTATATAATTATTTATTGTACAAAACCTCGAAGAGTTTACAAAAAAAAATTAAAATTATCAATTAAAAAAGTTAAAAGAAAGTTTAACAATAGTAGGTCTGCTACCATGATAGACCCGCTAACCTTTTAATCTGTTCTGAGCATGCTCAGAGCTATTTCCTTGAAAGCCACACATAGAGACAGGTGAGAATTCAGCTGAAGTCAGATTTAGCACTGGATTTTCCAACAGTTCACACATTATTTTTGTGGAGCAATCATGTTTGCTCTGAACTTCAGCTGATTTCCTGTGACACTGGATTTTTATTTAAATAATAAATTGGATATAACAATATTGTTCTTGTATTGATTTTACTCACAGCACAGTACAATATTAACTTATGCAGGTTTCTCTCTCTCTCTCTCTCTCTCTCTCTCCCTCTCTCCCCCCTCCACTCAAATAATCCAAGCTCAAAACAGGGAAGGAGGAAGGAAGCCAATTCGGGGGGGGGAATCACCAACCTGCCTAGAAGTAAAGAATTTTAAGGGTTAATACTAGAGCTTGAATGGCAAGCCTACAAAATCTGCTTAACATGGGTGAGGCTCTTTAGGCCTGCCTTTTAATCTGTTGTATTAACCCTTTAAGTGTCCTTCCATCTTGTCCTTTCCCTAACTCACTCATCTTATTTGCGATCTCTCTCTCTCCCCCCCTCCCTCCCTCCCTCCCTCCCTCTCACTCTGTCTGTCTCTCTCACACACACTTAAATCAAACCGGATAAAAGCAGAAGAAAGCAGAAACAAAGAACTATGGAATGGAACAGCATTCCCATTCGATGGAATCCAAGAGGATCAAAACCAACAAACAGACCCCATCCCTAGCCAAGCTTCCACACACTCATAGAACATTCTTTGTAGCCAGCCAACTTTTGCTACCTGAGGCAGTGTGGTGTAATGGTTAGAGTGCTGGATTATGAACTGGCTGAGAGACCAGGGTTTGAATCCCCACTCAGCCATGAAGCTCACTGGGTGACCTTGGGCCAGCCACTGTCTCTCAGCCCAACCTACCTCACAAGATTCTTGTTTGGATAAAATGAAGAGGGGAGAACCATATACACCACGTACACTTGTCCTCCTATATATTTAATAAATAATAAATAAATAAATACCACTATTCCCCTCACAGATCTATAGTTCCAGAGTTCCCTGGGAGAGAGGGATTGATTGTTAAACCACCCTGGAAATAGTAGTTCTGTCTCCTAACAACTTTCAGCCCCCTTAACAAACTACAATTCCCAGGATTCTCTGATGGAATGAATGAATGCTAAAGTGATATAAGAGTGCTTTAAATGAATGCTGGAGATGTGGCCAAAGTCTTTAAGGTGCTACTGTTTTTGTTTCATTCAAATTGCATTGTGGTCTACTTCACAGGGTTGGTGTTGTTAGCAAAGACACTTGAATAACACAGATGGAATCCAGAGAGAAAAGTCCAGATAACACTTTATTGAACGAAATGCACAAAAATGTGTATAATTTGAGGAGAAAGGAGTAGAGACGTTTTGTTTCTGTACTTCAGGCCTTGTACACAGCAAGGTGATATTCAACCAAACAGAGAAAAACCTTCCTCAGAGCAATACAGTCAGAGCATGTGCTACCTAAGTGAAGATCACTCCATTCTGCCTGGTTGCTAAGCAACACATCCACCTTGAGTGTTTCTGGGTGGATAATGGAGGGAAATTGAATTGGGAGATGATCGAGGATACTGGGTACGATATTAATTAGTATACACATACTATCTCATCAGGAGTGCCGTTCCATACAATTAGGCCTTCAGTGAGGTGGCACCATTTTGTACTCCATGAACAAACTCCATAGACACAGATACTTTAAATACTTCCCTGCTGATGTGCCTTCTCTTTATTTTTTAGACTGTGCCTCGTTCCAGGTGCACTGAAAGCTGTCGCCCTGGATACGCCAAGGAGATTCAGGAAGAACAGCCGGTTTGCTGCTATGCTTGTGCTCCGTGTGCGGAAGGAACCATCTCCACTCAGGGAGGTGGGTGACTCTAAGGGAGAAGTCATTACCTTAAGACAGTGGTTCTCAAACTTTTGTGTTTCGCGGCAGACTGTGAAACATATAAATATTTTCTGGCACACTTTGTGTACAAAATTAAAAATATATTAATATATTTTAAACTATGAATACAAATAAACTATAGAGAACTATTACTTACCCTATACAAATGGGTTTCTTCTCATTTTTAAAATATACTTTCATAATATTTGAGGCACACCTAGCCACCTCTTAGGGTGCACCAGTGTGCTGGGCGCACCGTTTGAGAATCACTGCCTTAAGAACAGCCTGGCTGCTGGGTCAGGCCAAAGGACCCATCTAGTCCAGCATTCTGTTCTCATGGTGGCCAACCAGATGGCTATGAGAAGTAAGTAAACAAGACCTCAGCAGAATGGGTGGAATATTTTATTTATTTTATTATTTCTTCTTTGATTTATATCCCGCCCTTCCTCCCAGTAGGAGCCCAGGGTGGCATACAAAAGCACTAAAACACTTTAAAACACCATAAAAACAGACTTTAAAAAATAATTGAAATGTGGTGGAGGAGAGCTTTGCGCATACCACGGAGTGCAAAAAAGACATATAATTGGGTGTTAGTGGTTAGAGTGTTGGACTACAACCTGGGAGACCATGGTTTGAATCCCCACATGGCCATGAAGCTCACTGGATGATCTTGGGCCAGTCACTGCCTCTCAGCCTCAGAGGGAGGCAATGGTAACCCCCCTCTGAATACCGCTTACCATGAAAACCCTATTCAGAGAGCCAGTGTGGCTTAGTGGTTAGAGTATTGGACTAGGACCTGGGAGACCAGGGTTCGAATCTCCACACATCCCTGAAGCTCACTAGGTGAGCTGGCGCCAGTCACTGCCTCTCAGCCTCAGAGGGAGGCAATGGTAAACCCCCTCTGAATACCGCTTACCATGAAAACCCTATTCATAGGGTCGCCATAAGTCAGAATTGACTTGAAGGCAGTACATTTACATTTTAGAACAAATTAAACCAGAACTATCACTAGAAGCTACAATGATGAAAATGAGGTTATCATACTTTGGACACATACTAAAAAGACATGATTCACTAGAAAAACAGAAGGGAGTAGAAAAAGAGGAAGACCAAAAAAGATATGGATTGATTCCATAAAGGAAGCCACAGACCTGAACTTACAAGATCTGAACAGGGTGGTTCATGACAGACGCTATTGGAGGTTGCTGATTCATGAATAAATGAATGAACTGCCTTCAAGTCGATCCCGACTTATGGCGACCCTATGTATAGGGTTTTCATGGTAAGTAGTATTCAGAGGGGGGTTTCCATTGCCTTCCTCTGAGGCTGAGAGGCAGTGACTTGCCCAAGGTCACCCAGGGAGCTTCATGACTGTGTGGGGATTCAAACCCTGGTCTCCCAGGTCTAGTCCAGCACCTTAACCACTTCGACTTGAAGGCACATAACAACAAATCTGTATGTTTATAGTTGAAGGCTCTCTTCCAGATTTCCCCATCATCTGAAATTAGGGGGTGGTGATGGGACAGAGGCTGTTTTTGGTCAGGGCACCCCTGCCAACAGAGTTTTATGTCTGCCCTATGCACAGTCATTCAAGTATGTAAAGGGAATCTGGTTTTAAGGATGGCTTTATCCACTCGACTGAATGTTGATGCCGCTGTTCTGCATTTTGTTTTAATTCTGGTTTTGATACTGACATTTTATTGTTCCAGACTCTGTATTGCCCTGGTAAAATGTAAATGTACTGCCTTCAATTCGATTCCGACTTATGGCGACCCTAAGAATAGGGTTTTCATGAGGCTTAGAGGCAGTGACTGGCCCAAGGTCACCCAGTGAGCTTCATGGCTGTGTGGGGATTTGAACCCTGGTCTCCCAGGCTGTAGTCCAACACCTTAACCACTACGCCACACTGGCTCTCTCAGAGGCAGGCTTAAAAAAAGAAAAAGTTTTTTTTAAAAAAGCAAATCAATAAAATATTCATTCAGATATTTTTCTCTGAAGATTTTAAAGACAGTTTTGAACTTTATTGGCTTCTGTGTTTTTAACGTTTATCATCTAAATCTGAAACAAATGGCCTTGGGGAAGCAATCTTTGGGCTACAACAGCAGTGGGGAACCTCAGGCCTCTCTAGGTGGCTCTCAGGCCACACCCCTCACTGGTCCTGGTGGACATCCTCTTTGAGTGGTTTTGTGTGGCTGGGATGCGCCACTGAACTCTGATAACTCTTGCTTGTCTGGACGGAGGATTGAGAGGCAGACCCATCGCTGCAGAGGGGTAGGTGACCTCCCAAATTTTTCTGCTCCCCCAATTTTTTTTTTACAAAAATATAAATAATTAAATTTATTACAGAACACCCCCCTTTTTTGTTTCCTCCCTAAACTGGCCATGGCAGGCCTGCAGAGAGGGGTGTGTGAGTGTGTGTAGAAACTATCCTACTGTCCAAAGATAAAAAATGCAATTGTTCCTCCCACTTCTTCCTCCCACAGTACTGGCATGGGGTGATGGAAGGCTGCCCAGATGGGAATTTTCCCCACCCCTGGGCACAAAGGGGAGAACAGAAAGGGAGCTCAACATGCATTACCCACGATGCACCCTTTCCCTAGTTTGAACTATGGCTTCCATGCTCTGCTTCATACAAGATTGGGCCAGGCCTGTCTTTTTTTAGTATTAAATTTGTTTACAAATACAACCAATATTTTTGCAAATCTGTTTACAGATAGAACCAGTACAAATTAAATATGTATCATTTGGATGAATGGATGTCTTTTTAAGACAAGGTCTTCAATTCTGCATTTCTTTCCTGGACATTTTTTTTTCTTAATAATGTTATTTGTTATTTAGTTTGATTTCTGTAAATTGTGTTGCTTTCATTGATGTATTTTTATACTTGTGTTTATTTTTCTTTGTAAGCCGCCTTGAGGGCCTTTGGCCGAAAGATGGGGTATAAATAAATTTATAATAATAATAATAATTTAAGATGATACATTAACAAATCAGAAAAAAAGGCTAAGAAGAAAACATGCTGGAAAATATATATTAAAAAATACAAAAACTGAACAGGAGAGAAGAAGTAATAGATGATTATCGAAGTGTTCCTAATTATATTTGCAGTTTCACATTCTCATCTATTTTGTTACACCAATAAAATAATTATCCATTTGCGTCCCTCTCTCACTCTGACTATCCAGATCCAGGCCTGCCTTCAAGTCGATTATGACTTATCGCGACCCTATGAATAGGCTTTTCATGGTAAGCGGCATTCAGAGGTGGTTTTACCATTGCCTTCCTCTGAGGCTGAGAAGCAGTGACTGGCCCAAGGTCACATATTACTAGATGTCAAGTAAATCTGATTCAGTCTGGCTGGAGTGAGATACCACCTACAAAGAAGTTTATAAAGTACACTGATTATTTGTCATTGGACAGTTTTCCAAAGTCATTTCCAAATGGCAGGCATGTCTTTAAAGACATGTGCCTGTCTTCATTGTACATAGACAATCCTCTGTAATGTGCTGTGATCCTGTGGCAGATGTTAGGATAAATGCAACAGCGGATTTTGAGAATAATCAGTCCCACTCCTTCTCTCAGACATACTAGTTAATCAAATAACTAAACAGAGGCAATTTTCTTAGGTAAAAAGAACAAAAGAATATTTACTCACAACCTTCATGTTTCAGAAAACACAGGCTCTAGCTTAGACAGAAATAATCTATAGTCTCAGTCCATTTTCAGTCATTGGTGAGGATGCCCCTGGAAGGAGCATCTGCCTGCTCCCATTGCTAGAGGTTAATCTTAATAATGGTGGATATGCAGGAATCTACTAACCCCTTTTACAAAGGGAAGAGAAGCTAGGTAACCCCACCCTTTAGGAAGTTACATCATGGTAAACAGGTACATAGATATATTCCCCAAATATTAGTTAGAAAGGGGGCGACATGCAAGCTTGCTTATTCCAACAATGAGCAGGGGTTCCTTCATGGAAAGGCTGATGTGTAAATGTGACAAAGTTCAGGGTACAAATTTTGAAATGCACTTGTCATGCCTAAGACTGTGTTCGATTTAGACCTCTCCATGCAAATGAAGACCTCTACCAGTGAACCTTTCCCCCTCTCCATCCCTACTATACATTCTTATTTCCTGATGTCTCCCATATTCCCATATTTTCCAGAATGCATTAGCACACAGATAGATATTGATGTAACATTGTTGTTAGTGATATTAAAGCCACTCTCCTCCTTTCCAGATGCAGAACATTGCACCAAATGTCCGGATGATCAGCACCCAAACAAGGACCAAGATCATTGTGTCCCCAAAGTTATAACATTCCTCTCCTATGAAGAATATTTGGGGATCCTCCTGGCTTCCATTGCCCTGCTTTTGTCCTTAACTGCAGGCTTCACGTTAGGAATCTTCATTAAATTCCTAGAAACTCCAATAGTCAAAGCCAACAACCGGGACCTCTCCTACATCCTCCTCATCTCCCTCCTGCTCTCCTTTTTGTCCTCCTTTCTCTTCATTGGCCAACCAGGGAAAGTGACTTGCCTTCTCCGACAAATGGCCTTCAGCGTCATTTTCTCAGTTGCTGTCTCTTCTGTGTTGGCAAAAACCATCACTGTGGTGCTGGCCTTCCTGGCCACAAAGCCAGGGAACAAGGTGAAGAGATGGCTGAGGAAGAGTCTGGCCAACTCCATTGTCATTTCCTGTTCCAGTGTCCAAGTTGTCATCTGCATCATCTGGCTGGGGATCTCTCCTCCATTCCCAGACTCCGACATGCACTCCCAGTCTGGACAGATCATCCTCCAGTGCAACGAAGGGTCTATTGCCATGTTTTACTGTGCCCTTGGCTATTATTTTTATTTTTATTTATTTTTATTTATTAAATTTATATACCGCCCGACTAGCAATAGCTCTCTACATGGGCTTCCTTGCTGCGTTCTGCTTCATGGTGGCTTTTCTAGCCAGGAAGCTGCCTGGGACCTTCAATGAAGCCAAGCTGATCACCTTCAGCATGCTGGTCTTCTGCAGTGTTTGGGTCTCCTTTGTGCCCACCTACCTGAGCACGAAGGGGAAATACATGGTAGCCGTGCAGGTCTTCTCCATCTTGGCCTCCAGTGCTGGGCTTCTGGGCTGCATCTTCCTCCCCAAATGCTATATGATTGTACTCAGGCCTGAACTAAATACAAAGGAGAATCTAAAGGCAAAAACTAAAAATGTCATCTGACTTTTAAAATATTATTTAAAATGTTGCAAATTATGTCAGTCAGAACAGTAATAATACCCTCCAACTTATCTTGGAAAAGTAGCTCCTTAGATGCTGCTACTTACCAGATCTCTCTTCCCATCACATAAATTATAGTGTTAACAACATGCTTGCGCAATGTATTCAACTACATGTTCCCCCAACTGTTTCACCTCTTGTCTTATTAAAGGTTGATGAGGAAGTATGATCAGTGGGATCCAAGGCAGGCTTGTAGCTGGGAGGGATGGGGGCACCGCCCCCTCTAGACCTGTGCTTCGTCACCACCCCCAGATTTGGGTAAAAAAATTGTCTTCTTTTTCATTTGTAATATGTCAGAAAATGATAACCTTCATTTAAAGAACGATAGCTTGTTTTAAGAACAGCAGCAATTTAAGAGGAGGGCCCTCTGAAAAATTCAGTGAATATGGCAGGGTGAATGCACAAGCAAAAGCCTCAACTAGAAGAGCCCCCAAAGTCTGCTCATGGATTTTTCATGACCACAATCACCCTTTAATTGCTTAAGTGATCTTTGGGATAAAAACAGCCTTGAAACATGACATATGGAAAAACATGACCCTTGAGGAGTTAAATATTAGAACTTTGTATTATGGGCTACAGTTGGAGTCCACCTCTTGGACTTTCCTTTGCTCTGCTTTTCATTTTCATTTGTGTTCTCTACCCAGCCAACAATAAAGAAGGATATTTGTAAGAAGCAAGAGTTTGTTTATTCTGCAGTTATTATAATGAATAGTGCAGGACTGGGTGCTTATTGCTAAAGGGTGAAATAAAGTGATCTGAAAAAATGGTTACCTTTCACTCTTTTAAAGCACTCACTATCTTCACAATCATAGCGGCTATTTTTTTCCTTCTGATTGCTTGATGGCAAAGGATGAAAACATCCCCAAAGGAATAGAAATATTGCTGTGTACACTAGTTAGCTCGCTAGCTGTAGCTCAGACTTAATTTCTGATTTTCCCAATATGTGCAACTCAGCATGAGGCCTTTTCAGGGTTTGTGGACAGAAAAATCAATCCATTAACCAGTAAAAAAAAAATCCGATTGCTTTCCACAATTAGTTTCAAATTGCCTAGTTAGACCTTTATATAGCCAGTTAAAAAGCTTTCCCTTGATTGTTCAACAGAAAGGAAAATCTACATGTCAGGAACAATGTTGTTTTAACGTTTTGTTTTAATGTATTTTAAGGTCTTTTTATGATGTTTTAAAATGTTTTTAGTGTTTCTGTTTGCCACCCTGGGCTCCTGCTGGGAGGAAGGGCGGGATATAAAACAAATAATAAACAAACGAACAAACAGACAAACAAGAGGGACTCTCAAGGAGAATTTGGCAGACACACCCTAAAGTACTTATTTTCTCTCTGCCCTTCCTTAAACTTGTATGGACAAGTTTGCTTTTTGGGTGGAATTGAAAACTGAGATACCTAATGTAGAATCAAAGCCAAGCTCAGAAGCTCACTGCCATTACCAAAGTAGTTCAGTTCATGAACAATCAGAACACAGGGACAGACCACAGGTGAAAGGAATGTGGCTATAGGCAAAGGCAAGCTTTTAAGTCTGGTATTCCTGAGAATCTCTTTAAAAAGGGTGAGACAGTTCAACCGATTAAACTTCATTCATGTGAGTTAACACATTCTCTGGATGGAGGAGGAATCTGGGAGGTTATTGCCTTTCCCTTCCCCTGGCCTGGCCCTTACATTCTCTCCACCAGTACTGGGGAGATGGGCTGGTGCTATGTGCCTCTCCTCCTCCAATGCTGCACCTAGAAATGTGGCTACCCCACCTAACAAGGAAGGCTGGCTATAAGGCTGGTCCAGGGTATGATCAACACATCCTTGCAGGACAGCGGTCCTGGCTTTTTGAAAGAGGTAGTGATTTGACAACTCCTGAGAAGCACCCACTCTGAACCCATTAGTTTGTGGCTACTACTTCCTGGTTGCAAGGGGGTGATGGAGAGGGCTACCGCGGGACAGTTGCAAGCACTCTTGGATTAAACAATTATGTCAACTCAAAATTTCTAGTTGGGGTCAAGCATTGTTCCGAAGGACATTTTTAATTTTGGGACTTAATCATGATTTATCTCAGTGAACCAAAGTTTGAAAGTCTAAAGGATGCAATGAATCCTGGGAAAATAGCCCTTCTGTTAAGTCACAAGCTGTTTGTAACTGTCAGGAGTTGACAAGGTGACAACATCCTGACTCTCACAGGAAGAAGCCTAACGATCCTGAGTTTCCATATCATTAGAGGAAAGACATTTCTAACAAACAATGGGGCCATCTGGACAAGGGTCATGGTAGGGAGGGACTTCCTCAGCTTCGACAAGGAGACCCTCACCTGGACAGTGGCCAATGAGGTGGCCCAAGCTGTCAAGAGCCGTTGGGAGAAGGATGTTTTATTGATCCCACATTTTAAGCATTTAGTGGAGGTGGCCTTCGTGGAATGGCTGCATAAATACCTACACTAGGGGAAGGAGGCTTTACTGCGAAAAGGTGAGAGGAAAGATGGCTTGTGGTACAGCAGTTCTTTCATATTCTCACCCCCCATTGGTTCCAGGCTGAACTACCAATCTTCAGCTGGGGGGCAAGGCAGGGACATATGTAAGAAGGACATCAGAACAGCCATGCTGCTGGATCAGGCCAGTGGCGCATCTAGTTCAGAATCCTGTTCTATCAGTGGTCAACCAGACATCCTCACGGGAAGCCCACAAGCAGGATCTGAGCGCAAGAGCAACCCTCTCCCAATTAGTATTTCACAGCAACTGGTATTCAGATACTGCCTCTGCCCACAGAGGTAGAACATAGCAGGGAGGACCTTTGGCAACCCATGCAAAGGGTGGTGGAGCTTTGCCGACCCAGACTGGGGGCACTTTGGTGTCCCATAGGGGGAGCTTTGCTGACCTGTGGGAGGCATGGTGGAGCTTTGACAGCACATGGGATGGTGCTTTGGCATCCTGTGGGGGAAGCACAGGGTGAACTTTAAGGAGTAAAAGGGAGGGGCTTAGCAAGATCTATGGAGAAAGGGAGAGACTTAGCAATTGCAGGAGGTGAAAGAGCAATGTCTAAGGGGTTACCATGGTGGGATTTGGGGTTGGTGAGGGGTGAAGGGAGTTTGGTGGTGGTAAGCAGGGCTGGCCATTGAAGTAAGCAGGGGCAGCAACCCCTAGTGACACTTCATAAAAGATAAGATGTGGAAGCAACTGAAGGAGGGTCTGTCTAGGAGGTCAAAGATTACATTGGGGTTAGTTTAGATAGAAAAAGGTATAAGACATGAGGGGTTTGAAGGGGCTGGCAGTTCCTCTTGTGGAGGGTTCCATGAAGATTGAACAATGTGAATCCTCGACGATATACACCTAAAGACTTGGGTTCTTGATGGGACCTGGGAAAACTAGATTGAGATTGAGACTAGAGGAGGGAGTGGATTGCAAGACAAAAGTGAGAATGCTAAACAACCAGAGGTAATGGATGATGCAGGTTTCCTACCACAGGATGGATAGCATAGTTTTATGGAGCAAAGGTGACAGCCATGAGCCAATATGGACAGTAGTGCAAAACAGGGTGCAAGTTGTGTTCCAGGATCCTTCAGGGATGCAAACGACTGGTGATTAAGTAAGATATATTTGCCCCAAGGAAAGAGCATTGGTTTTGTTGCTAGACATCTGTTGTAAAAATTTAAAATAATATTTTAAATCAGATGCCATCTTAGTGTTTTATCATTACATGCTCCTTTGTATGTCTGGCCTGAGTTTAATAATGTAGCACTTGGGCAAGAAGATGCAGCACAGAAGCCCAGCGCTAGAGGCCACGATAGGCACAAAGCCTAAATATGCCATCAGGTTTTGGTACAAGGACTGGCTGCTCTATGACCCACAATTCCAGCATGACTTGTATCACTTTTGTACCTCTCACATTCTTTAACTGATCCTGGATTTCTTCCCCCCTACTCTGCTTTCACACACACTATTAATATTCATTAGAACTGTATTTTATTGTTCATGTGAAGAGACAAGTGTTAAAATAGTAGCTTGAAGAAGCAACATTCCCATCACAAGTATGCTGGTTTTATTGCTACTGTGCTCGACATCAATTGCACATATTATTTCATGAATCAGATGCTGTCTTTAGTTTTTGTTGTTAGATGTTCCTTTGTATTCAGATCAGGCCTGAATACAATAATGTAGCACTTGGGAACAAAGATGCAGCCCAAAAGCCCAGCACTGGAGGCCAAGATGGAGAAGACCTGCACGGCTACCATGTATTTCCCCTTCATGCTCAGGTAGGTGGGCACAAAGGAGACCCAAACACTGCAGAAGACCAGCATGCTGAAGGTGATCAGCTTGGCTTCATTGAAGGCCCCAGGCAGCTTCCTGGCTAGGAAAGCCACAGTGAAGCAGATGGCAGCCAGGAAGCCCATGTAGCCCAGGGTGCCATAAAACATGTCAACAGACCCTACATTGCATTGTAGGATGATCTCTCTAGGCTGAGAGTGCATGTCAGAGTCAGGGAATGGGGGAGAGATCCCCAACCAGAGAGTGGAAATGACAACTTGGACACTGGAACAGGAAATGACAATGGAGTTGGCCAAACTCTTCCCCAGCCATCTCCTCACCCTGTTCCCTGGCTTTGTGGCCAGGAAGGCCAGCACCACAGTGATGGTTTTAGCCAACACAGAAGAGACAGCAACTGAGAAGATGACACTGAAGGACATTTGTCAGAGAAGGCAGGTCACTTTCCTTGGCTGGCCAATGAACAGGAAGGAAGACAAAAAGGAGAGCAGGAGGGAGACGAGGAGGATGTAGGAGAGGTCCCGGTTGTTGGCTTTGACAATTGGAGTTTCTAGGTATTTAATGAAGATTCCTAACACAATGCCTGTGGTGAGGGACAAGAAGAGGGCAAAGGAAACAAGGATGATCCCCAAAGATTCTTCATAAGCCAGAAATGTGATAATCCTGGGGACACATTGATTTTGTTCCTTGTTTGGGTGCTGATCATCCGGACATTTGGTGCAATGTTCTGCATCTGAGAATGAGGAGGGCGGCTTCAGTATCACTTACAACAATCTTACATGAATAACTATCTGTGTCCCAATACATTTGGGGAAATAATGGGCATAGGGGTAGATATTAGGAAACAAGAACGTATAGTAGGGATGGAGAGAGGCAAAGGTCCATTCGTAGAGGCCATGATTTGATTGCAGAGGCCAAAATACAACACAGTCTTAGACATGCTTAAGCCCCTTTCAAACTTTGCACCCATGACTTTGCACCATAAGGTTTTCCTGCCAAGGAAGCCTTACACGTCTGCCACAAAATCACATCATGTTATAGGGGATTCAGTATATATAATGAAGACAGGCACGTGTCTTTAAAGACACTGCTGCCCCCTTTCAGTTATGAAGTGAAGCATGGAAGTCATAAATTAATGTTAAACTAAGAATACTTTGTTGGCAGTACTCTTTAAAATCTTAACAAAAATGTCTGAATCAATGTTTTATTTAAAATAGTTTGTTTTTTTAAGCCTTCTCAGTAAACGCACAAACTGGGATCATAAAACATCAGTCACAAATCATAATGAAAACAAAATGCAGAACACCTACATCAACATTCACCAGAGCAGGTAAAACCATCATTAATAACAGGTTCACTTTATGTGCTTGAATGGTTTTGCAAATAACAGGGCAGAGAATGACATCAGAGCTGCCTGCAGGTGAACATCGCTTGGGAGGGCATTGCATTAGCAGCGTAGCCAAAAACAGTCACCATCCCACCATCACTCACCTAATCTCAGATGGCAGGAGGGATCTGGAAAAGAGTCTTCAGTTATGAACATATAGGTAGGCTTAAATATTTCCTCCTTTCCCCAACAGTTGTTGAGCATATGTCCTGCTTGCAACATTCCTATAGGCATCAGGATGGGTACTGTGAGAACAGGATGTTGGACTAGATGGGCCTTTGCCTTCTTGAGAGTAAAGCAACAATGCACACTACAAATGACCTGAATCAAAGGGGGGCACTAGACAGGACGTCAAACTAGCCTTCCCTCTGCTGATTCCTCCTCTAAAGTGTTTTTTATTTTTGCAGGATTTAGTCCCCTCCTGCCCTCTCTTCCTGTCATTGTTCTCAATTAGTAATGGCTTCCTGAGAGCCAGTGTGGCGTAGTGGTTAGAGTGTTGGACTATGACCTGGGAGACCAGGGTTCGAATCCCCACACAGCCATGAAGCTCACTGGGTGACCTTGGGCCACTCACTGCCTCTCAGCCTCAGAGGAAGGCAATGGTAAGAACATAAGAAGAGCCTGCTGGATCAGGCCAGTGGCCCATCTAGTCCAGCATCCTGTTCTCACAGTGGCCAACCAGGTGGCTGAGGGAAGCCCACAAGCAGGACCTAAGTGCAAGAACACTCTCCCCTCCTGAGGCTTCCGGCAACTGGTTTTCAGAAACATACTGCCTCTGATTAGGGTGGTAAAACCACCTCCGAATACTGTTTACCATGAAACCCCTATTCATAGGGTCGCCATAAGTCGGGATCGACTTGAAGGCAGTCCATATCCATTTCAATGGCTTCCTGAGTGGCAGCTGAATAGCTGCTTCAGCATGTATGACTTTACTACTTTGTGATAATAAACCTTAAGTTTAATTGTTCTTTCAATTACCAGGCTTAACAGACCAGTTATTTCTGCACTCCACTCACCCAGCAGGGCTCTTCCTTTCCTCTGACCTCACCCACCTTCCTGAGTGGAGATGGTCCCTTCCGCACACGGAGCACAAGCATTGCAGCAAACTGGCTCCCCTTCCTTAGCCATCTTGATGTCTCTGGGGCGACAGCTTTCAGTACACCTTGAACGAGGCAAGGTCTAAAAACAAAGAGAAGGAGCATCACAGGGAAAGTATTATGAGAATATATTCAGTGGACTTCATTTATGGAGTTTGGAAAAGACCCTACAAGATCCCTAAGTCCCAGTGACCCCACACCTTTAGCGTGGTGGCACCTACCCTGTGGAATTCCCTCCCTTTGAATATTAGGCAGGCGCCATCTCTGCTATCTTTTCGGCGCCTTTTGAAGACTTTCCTCTTTCAACAAGCCTTTTAGGTTGAGACCTATCCCAGTCTGCATCTCTGTTAGAATTGCTTAATACGTTTTCTAATAATGTTTTTAATCCTTTTAAAAAGTTTTTTTTAAATGTTTTTAACACTTTTTTTTAAAATGTATTTTAAGATCTGTTTTTATGATGTTTTAAAGTGTTTTTAGCGCTTTGTTTGCCGCCCTGGGCTCCTGCTGGGAGGAAGAGTGGGATACAAATTAAATAATAAACAAACAAACAAACAAACAAGTAAATAAATAAATAAATAAAGTGACCTCAGGCTTTGTTTCAGAGCAGCACATCTGATGTGGAACGGCATGGCAAGGACACCTCTTTGGTGTGTTTGCATCCTTGCTTCATTCCTATCCCACCTTTCTAGACATAAGGATGTACTCTGCCTTGAATTCTTATGTCTAGAAAGGTGGGATAGGAAGCAAGGAAGCAAACACACCAAAGAGGTGTCCTTGCCATGCCGTTCCACATCAGATGTGCTGCTCTGAAACAAAGCCTGAGGTCACTTTATTTATTTAAAATAAAGCTAAAAGGTACCAGGTAAAAGAGCAAAATCAACTGATTTTCTTTTTTTTTTCAATTAATTTTTATTCTAATTTTCAAAACCAAAATAATACGAAAAGGAAACAACACAAATCAATAACTAATACAATACAAAAAAAATACATATATATAAAAATATTGACTTCCGATTTGTCATAGTTCAGCTATAAATCTATAATATATAACAAACCTATCTCTTAATAGATTATAAAATCGCCTTCCTCCAGCGGTTATCTTAGTTGGTTTCAAATCTCATTAACATCATATCATTTTAATCTTCCACAAAAAGTCAAAGAGAAGTTTCCAATCCTTGAGATATATATCAATCAATTTTTTTTCTAAATAAACATGCCAATTAATCCAGCTCATCAAATCTACTAAATCCAGTAATTTCAAAAAACTATAATTCAACTATAAATCTATAATAGGTAACAGACCTATCTCTTAATAGATTATAAAATCACCTTCCTCCAACAGTTATCTTAGTTGGTTTCAAATCTCATTAACATCATATCATTTTAATCTTCCACAAAAAGTCAAAGAGGTTTCCAATCCTTGAGATATATGTCAATCAAATTTTTTTTCTAAATAAACATGCCAATTAATCCAACTCATCAAATCTACTAAGTCCAGTGATTTTAAATCGCTCTTCTGTCATTATCCATATTGGGTCCATCTTCCATCTTCCATCTTTACGCACCCAAAAATCTTGCTGTCATAGTCATATAATAAAAGTCTGATAGGAATTTCCTCCATCATAGATATTTTCTTGCCATCAAATCCAAACGTATCACTGAAGCATTGTTGCAAAGCCGCATCTCTGTTCCTCTTTTCCACGTGATACGCTAGTACATCTCTTGAAGGTTTTTCCATTGCCACAAGACAGGGATTAATTCTGTTAACTTTCTCCATTTCAAGTTCCATCAGATCCTTCCAGTCCAAGAATTTTTTTGAACCGATAATATCTTTATCTCCAATCTCTTCAATTCCTTCAGGGACAGCGCTGAATTCCAAACTGTAATATTTGTCTCCAGGATCCATCACAGCCAGGAAATCCAAATCTTTTTTCATGTCCATAATTAAGCCAATCTCCATAGTTTGAACCTTGCCTTTAATTTCTCTTTCATCTTTTTTTTGTTTTCCAGATCTATCTTTATTCTCCTTTCTCATAGAATCCTGAGTTTCTTTCAGCTCCTGTCTCATTTCATAAAATTCAATTCTCCACGCTTGTCTATTATTTCTCAGTTCTTGTTTTATTGAGTTAATCCCATTCATTATTTTCTGAAACATGTCTAGAGATAAAGTCCCTTCTTGTACATCCATAGTCTTCTTAATTGTCATTCTTAAAGCCAAAGGAACAAAACTCCTTCAATTTTCAATGTCCCAAACAAAGAGCAGCTTATTTCTTTAACCAGTTAGAAAGGAGTTAATTTTTCCAACAAACTAACGTCACACGCTAGACAGCCCTTATCTCTTATCTGCCTGAAAGTGTAAGAACAGCTTTAGTTCACAGCGTCGAAATAGCTAGTAGCAGAGAGAATGAGCAGATTCGTCAAACAAAAAAAGTAGATCAAAGAAAAATAGTCCCTACCATAGATCAAAAAGATTTCTTATCTCCTCCAATCAGAAATCTCTCGCCCGTTGTAATCTTTAGAATGCCATTTTCCATGTCAGCTTTTTGCAATAAAAAAAAGATAAGCTATTTATATTTTCTTCCCCCCTAGCTCCGCGAACAAAAAGAGGAAAGTCTTACCTCACCTAGGTTATCTCAATTGCTGTTACTTTGACAAATCTCTTTAGCTATATAGATAAGGAAATGATGAATGTAGACAGGAGGATGTTTGCCTGTTAATCCGTATAAAAAAAAAAAACGGGTCACTTATCCAGCTGAGCTAGCATAAAAATCCTCGCTCTGTCTGAGCTGCTGGAAGACAGACGATTCTGACGAATTCCAGACTCCAACAGTCAAAACCAAGCTATGTGGGAAATCTCACGTTTCTTCTTTAACCGGAAGAAATTATTCCCAGTCAGAAAAGAGCCTTCTGACTGAATTTAACCTGGATAAGTTTCATCCAAGACGGGAGCCCGTCTCAGAGGCTGCACAGGCGTAGGGATCTTCCTGGGAAGCCCAAAATCAACTGATTTTCAATCCTCAGACGACAGTAATAAGAAATAGCTCCAATAAAACAGCAACCATAAAACACACGTAGCAACAATGAGAGATGTCGCCTGAAGGCTCTAAAGAATGGCCCGTTTTTTTTTTTACTGAGTGCAGGTTTACAAGCTGCAAAACAGGGATGGGGACACTTCCAAATGTTGGACTCTGTGGAGAAGCCATTTTGTTTCTGAGGTAAAGGTTTATTTTTAAAGTGTATAATCGGGTTTACACATCATTGAAAATAAAAGGTTCACTCCTGGTAAGCATTTGTGCCTTTCTGCTGGGAGTTGTGCAGATGCAGCAGGGGGAGAGGGCCAGCAGGTGGCCTGAGTGACACTTTAGCTGCTGTTTACCTTGCATGAAGAGCTTTTGTCTTTATATACAGACAAAATAGATTAAAAATACTGGTAAACTTTCATTCGTCAGTTGGTGGACATTCTGTCTCGTTGTACTGGATTATAGTTATAGGCCAATGAAAGGGGAGAATTCCACCCAATTTGAATTGATTGGCTAATGGGGCCTCTTATAGAGAATAAAAAGCCGGGCTTTGGCCAAGGAGAGAGACAGAGCCTCCCTTTGTAGGTCTAGTGACTCAGCTATTACAAATTTAGTTGGGGGATGCCCTTTGGGGCAAGAATCTGTGGGGCTTGGTGGTGGAGATTTTGTGGTGGTTTGTGAAAGACACCACACTTTATGAAAGGCTGCAAGTGAAGGGTGACAATACTGTTGCCTCAACAGGGCCTTTCCTTGGCCTTGCAATGCCAGTAAACCTGAGGAGAAGGAGACAGGCAGAGTAAAGAGAGGCTGTTGGGCAGTTGAAGAAACCAGGAAGAGCTGGAAGCTGGATTCAGGAAGTGGACACTTAGGGGTTTACAAAGTGGCTTTGATAGGCTTGGGACAAGCCAAAGATTAAAATCACTGGTTAGAGCTGTGAAGATGTTTTTAGGAGAAGCTTGAGACTCGAGAGGCAGCCTTCAGGAAAGTACTACAGCCAAGAGCTAGCAGAATTGTTAAGAACCTGAGGGAAAAGGTTACTGGACCATGGTGAAGACTATAACCAACATCTTTGGAGAAGTCAGAGACACTCCAGAGGGAAGAGCTTGTGGAGCTTACTGAAGACTGCTAGTATAAGCACCTAAGTCGTAATTACTGGGGAGAAGTGGTATAGGCCAAGGGGTTCTCAAACTGTGGTCTGTGGACCACCAGCATTCCACAACCTTCATTCAGGTGGTCTTCAGCATGTCTGTACAAATACAATTTAAAATTACACAGCACCTAGCACAGCAGATTACAATCGCTTCCTCAGGCAGAAAAATTATTTAGTGGTCCACCAGGACCCTGAGCAATTTTCAAGTGGTCTGTGGGGAAAACAGGTTTGGGGACCACAGGTATAGAAAAAAATGTATTTAGGTTTGAAGAGGTGGAGGTACTGAAACTTGCATGAACCGTACACTGTATCTGTGATATCAATCAAAATTATAGTAACCAAATAGTGTAAAACATTCTTATTTGAAGCAAGTAAAAAAGTGCTAACTTCATATAGTACATTAAATTACCATCCAAACACACATCACCATCTCTTTACATGACTGACTGTTTTAAATTAAACAACATGATGTACTTTGTTTTTACTTTAATATTTGGATCTCTGTGCTGTTTTCTCCTATGCTTATCCACAACTTCGCGTTTGTAAACTGAGGTAGAAAATGGATGATGTTGAGATGCCTGGGGGGGGGCAGCAGTGATGAAGGGTTAGGAAACAGAAGGAATAGGGTCACAGCTATGGAGGAAACAAATGGGCAAGTCTCCCCTCCATAATAAATAACTAAATGGAGAAGGGATTCTCCACAGCCTCCAGCTCCCTGCAGCCAAGATGGCCAAGAGTCAGGAATTGTGGGAGTTGGAACCTAAGAACATCCCAAGAGCTGCAGGTTCCCCACCTGCTGCAAAAGAAGGGAGGAGATGAGCTTCTTTTGGGAGGCTATTCCGTACTTCAGACACCTCCGTGGAAAGGGCCTTCTCACCCCCATCTTGCTACGGTATTACTGGGCATCACGGACATGAGACTCAGGAAGGCCTGATGCCAAAGCTAAGAACATAAGAGCTCTGCTGGATCAGGCCAAAGGCCCATCTAGTCCAGCGTCCTGTTCTCACAGTGGCCAAACATGCAGCAAGGAGATGGGGAGCCTCACCCTGCGAGGGCCCCACTTATGGTGAGAGTTCGAGGGGGCCCAACACCTGAAACTGGCCCAGATCAGAAAATCGTCAGAACATAACAGATGTCACAGCAAGGGAACGATTATTTATCATTTCTTGGTTTATTAAATTAATGTCCCACTCTAACTCCCAGAAGGAGCCCAGATTGGCGAACTCAAACACATCTCAAAAACAAAAGACTTTAAACAATGCAAAAGATTTTCCTCTACCTTGTTGAACTGCAAGGGCCACACAATGACTTCCGGCTGAATGGCAAGCTGTGCATCGGCGGATACCCATCCCTCGAAGCTCCCGACTTTCACTCTGCCTCGAGATTTATTGGGAAACAGGACCCAGTTCACAATGTCAAAGATGGCTGGCAGCTCCCCATTCTCATCAAAATCCAGTTCACCCATGCATGAATTAGAAAGCTGGATCTCTTTTAAGAGACGGTGAAACTAGAATGATAGAGAAAGCACCAGCATTTAGAAAATCTGATGTTGAGGTTGCATGTGAGGACTTCTGGCTTGTGTGCAAACATCATAAGAGTTCTGTCCTCTTATACTCCCTAACTCAGCACCCCTCTTTACCTGGCCTTTGGGACTCTGCCTAAGCCACACCCCCTCACTAGGCCACACCCCTCCTCATGTGCTTGTGCATGCTCTTGAAGTATGATAATGTTTGCCTGGATGCAGTATGAAGAGATGTGAGCACATAAATCACAAGTGATATAGCCTCCTGTGCAAAGTTCAGCATCACACCTGTTGCTCCACCTGCTTCTGCCTCTAAACCGCATAGAGCTCTTTATATTCAATCGGTATATAAATTTTATTAAATCAAAGTAAATAGCCCTGCCCACTATGCAGACCGTGGAAGTTTAGCCATGAGGGAAAGTGGCCCTTGGTCTGGAAACAAGTTCCCTACCCTGGATTCCCATCTTCAATTATCCAATTGCATTAAGGCAGGGCTGCCTGTGTGGCATAGTGGTTAGAGTGTTGGACTACGACCTGGGAGACCAGGGTTCAAATCCCCACACAGCCATGATGCTCACTGGGTGACCTTGGGGCAGTCACTGCCTCTCAGCCTCAGAGGAGGACAATGGTAAAACCCCCTCTGAATACCTCTTATCATGAAAACCCTATTCATAGGGTCGCCATAAGGTGGAATCGACTTGAAGGCAGTGCATTTACATTTACCTGCAAATAGTCTGCATTGGGAGCCACTACAGGATAAGCCAACAGTGTCATACTAGAATTATCCCATGACTGGGCTGGAAGTGATGTGGTTTTGGTGTGTTGCAACTGTCACCACATAAGCTTCCTTGGACAAATGAGGGTGGTGCTTGGGGTGGAAGGGGTGCACCACAGCAGACCAGAGTTGTGTGTTCAGCAGAAGCTGAGCTGAGAGGAAAAAAGCATCAGAAAGAACCACTGAGAGCTCCCCTGCCCCAAGAAATGTATGTATAGATGTACTCTACCTACATTGAGGGGTTGGGGTGGAGGAGCCTGGGGAATAAGGCCCAGCAGAAACAGAGAGTGATGGAGGCCAATGTCACCTGTGACAGCTGGATCTCTGTGGGTTATGATGGATCAACCACTGGACCTCAAATCTCATTAAGTACTAGTTCCCCTCTATTCAGCACTGCATAGGCCTCATCTTGAGTAGTGTGTCCAATTCTGGACACCACTAAGAAGGATGCAGTCAAACTGGAACAAGCTCAGAGGAGGGCAATGAGGATGATCAGGAGACTGGAAACAAAGTCCTATGAGGAGAGAATGAAAGAACTGGGCATGTTTAGCCTGGAGAAGAGAAGACTGAGGGGAGATATGATAGCACTCTTCAAGCACTTGAAAAGTTGCCCCACAGAGGAGGGCCAGGATCTCTTCTCAATCATCCCAGAGTGCAGGACACGGAATAATGGGCTCAAGTTGCAGGAAGCCAGATTTCAACTGGACATCAGGAAAAACTGTTGGAGCAGTATGACAATGGAACCATTGACCTAGAGAGGTAGTGGGATCTCTAACACTTGAGGCCTTCAAGAGGCAGCTGAACAGCCACCTGTTGGGTATGCTTTAAGTTGGATTCCTGTGTTGATCACGGTGTTGGACTGGATGGCCTTATAGGCCCCTTCTGACTCTATTGTTCTATGTTTTTACATCACCACAGTAGCTTCTGGAGGAACATAGGAAGCTGCCTTGTATATCTATTTCTGTATTTTCTACATTCACGGGAAGCAGCTCTTCAGTGTTTTAGGCAGGGAGTGTATCTGAGCTGCACTGGGCGATGCCAGGAATTGAGTTTGCGGCCTTCTTAGTGCAAGGCAGATGCTCTACCATTGAGCTATGGCCTTTCTCAGCAAAAACATTGACACCACCAGGAGCCTCGCAAATTAGATTGACCTCAGAAATGGGCAAAAAAATGTACCTCTACTTTATTTGAGTCTGGATCCAGGATAAGGGTTAGGATATTTTGTATACATTCTTTCACAGCTAGGGATGGGCGAATCTATCGAGTTTGGTTTCTTTCCCTTTATCATTGCTCTGATCTTAAGTTCAGGTCTCCACATTTAAATTCATCCGCATTTTAGCGCTCATTTCTCCTTACATACCAATTTGTGCAAGCAATTTTGACTAACGCACATTTTTGCAAAGGAATTTTGTTTAATAGAAGGTATTTTATATGTGATATTTGGTGATGTATAAATTTATATGCACACTTTACCTAAGTATATGCATTTAATTATTTTTTTTTTGTCCACTTTACTTGGCTGGAGAAGTGCAGACAAGTGCAAATTTCGAAGGATGGCTGTGGTTTGGTTGGCATATTTTGGAAAGGGCACATTCCGTATGTTCGCCTTTAAGTGTGAACTGAATCAAATTTCAAAGCATTGTGCAAGAAGGAGGTAAAACACCAAAGGTGCAAACTTCAAAAAGAACCCCAGAGATGGGCAACAGATTGACAAGGAAGATGAAATACCTGCCATGGCTGTAGCCTTTGACGTCCCAACCCCTCTCCTCCACCCCACGCCAGGGTCCGCTTGGGCTTGGATGAATATGCAGCGCTTAAGGCCTGAGCCACAGCTTGGACACCGAAGTAAGTGCTGTACCTGTCTTGAGACAGGGCCCTCTCCAGCTCCACCTGGGGCAGCTGCTCCAGGTCCTCCTTCTCCGTGCATCTTGTCCAACCTCTCACGGGCAGCACAGCCTTCGAACATGAACAACTGTAGACTTCCGGGAAGGGTGACTTAGCCTGTGCCTGCTTTTGAGACGGGCTCCTGCCTCAAAAGAAGCTTATTCAGATATATCAGTCAGTTTTTTCTTTTTTTTTTGACTGATTAAACTTCTCCCGGGTAGGGAGAAACGAAGAGATTAACCTCAAAGCCTATTTTTGTTGGGACGACCAGATCTCATTAATTTATGGGACGAGGTCCAGCCGACGAAGGTGGGACGGATTTTTAACAGCAAGCTCTATCTGATAAAGCGAACGTTCACCTTATCTTCTAAGAGAGAACGCACTAACAGGCAAGCACCCTTCTTTCTATATTTTTCTTTTACTTGACTTAAATTGTTGCTGTTTAAAAGAGATTTGCCAGATTGATCAGTTTTTGACATCTCACTGGGGAGCCATAACTTCTCTCTGCTACGCACTAATTAATAGCTTATCTCTGTTTTTGTTGCAAAAAGCTGTCCTGGATTTGCATTCTAAAGATATACACAGAAGAGGGATTTCTATTCCAGATTTTTATTTTGAAAAATATTATACTGTTTTGAGACTACTCTCTTTTTGGTCTATTTTATTTTGACGAATCTGTTTCTTGACGATTGCCATTAATTGTTTCGACCCTGGGAACTGCATTTTGTTTACTTAACTATTGGAGAGATAAGGCTGTCTGCTCTGTTTATACTGTGATGTCACCAAGTTTGGAGTATTAACCCAATTGTTGCTGAAATAAGAAGTGGTTTTCCTATATTTTTCTTTTAAAATGGCAATTAAGAAAGTGGCTGAAAATCTGGAAATAACTATGTTTCAGAAAATAATGGATGAGATTGAGATAATGAAAATTGAATTGAGTAAAATGAAGCAGGAGATTAAAGATATAAGGGTCCCTGTGAGAGAGGTGACCCTGGAAGGGGTCCCTGTGAGAGAGGAGACCCCGGAGATTGGAACAGGGGTCCCTGTGAGAGAGGCGACCCTGGAGACTGGAATAGGGGTCCCTGTGAGAGAGGAGATCCCGGAGATTGGAACCAACGTGGAACAGGAACAAGATTTGGAGTCTATGGACTTTAGAAATAAAATCTATTGTTTGGAACTCAATGTTATCTCTGAAGAAATGAATGAAGATTCTAGAGATAAAGTTATCAATGGCATGGATAATCTTCTGGACTGGAATGATGTGATGGAGCCCAATATAGAGAAAATCTATGGAATTATCTGCAGCCATGTGACAATGGAAAAACTTTTAAGAGATGACCCAGTGTATTTTGAAAAAAAGAACAGAGATATGATTTTACAGCAGTATTTCAGCAACCTATTCAGAATGGATGGCAAGAAAATATTTGGGATAGAGGTAATCCCCATCAGACTCTTACTATATGACTATGGCTTTGACAGCAAGATTATTATGGAATACTGATAATGGAAGATTGGATATTGAAATTACTGGACTTAACAAGATTACTGAAGATGGAAGATGGAAAATGGAACTAATAGAGATAATAGAACAATGGCTACTGAAATTATTGAACCTAACAGATTCTGATGTGATGGATTAATTGAAATGTTTATTTTGACTATGGTTATGACAATAAGATTATCATAATTAGTAATGAGATGGATTAATCGATATGCTTATCTGGAAAAAAAAATTGATAGATATATTTCTTAAAGAATTGAAACCTCTCTTTGACTTTTTGTGGAAAGAATAAAGTAATGTTTATGAGATTTGATGATTAAGTAAGATAACTACTGGAGGAAAGTGATTTTATAATATGACTTAAGAGACAGGATTGTTATATATTATAGACTTATAACTGATTTGATCTTTGACAAATGGGAAGTCAATATTTTACTCTTTATTTTTTATTTTTGTTTTTTTTTTTTCTTTTTTTCTTTTTGTTTAACTATTTTTGATTTTGTTTTTTGTCTTTGAATGTTTTATGATTTTGTCTTGTATGTTTTATGAAAATCTGAATAAAAATTATTGGAAAAAAAAAAAAAAAAAAAAAGAACATGAACAACTGTATACTGTCTCCCAAAAATGTAAAGAAGCAAGCGAATATGGATCATAATAGTCGTGTTTTGTCCGCTTTGTGGTCTTTGTTACAAAGGACAAAGAGCCATGAATGGGCTGGAAATACCTAATGTGCAAAAACAAGATTAAGTTGATGTCCTGAAAATCTGTGGTGATCCAGACTTTTGCTCCGCTTTGTGTCTTTCCAAGAAGGCTTTGCACCATGAAGATCGCACCAAAATTGTTTTCAGAGTCTGCATAGAAAACAAATACAGTGACTTGCCTCCACATGGCAGGCGGTTCACTCAGTAACCACCTATGTTCTAGCGTGTCATGTAGCACTCTTTCGGAGAAGGCAACACAAATTCCATGGCTAATGATCAGAGGTGCGAAGGCATTCAAAAACCTCCCTCCGTGGTCATTGTCTGGAGCAAAGAGGCCGATCCACGTCCACCCAAAATACAAGAGCAACTTGACAATCCCCAGGTACTGGGTTTCTTCCTTCGGGACCATCCGGTGGACAAAAGGGAACTGGGTTTTATCACTAAGGACGTGAGATGCAAAGGCAAAGCTGACCTAGAAAGAAAAGGAATGATGTTTTGGGTTTCAGGAAAACGTAAGAAGAGCTGGATCTGGCCAAAGGCCCATCTAGGCCAGCAGCCCTGGCATCTCCAGGTGGGTTTTGGAGAGGTTGCTTTCTGAAACCCTGGAGAGCCACTGCCAGACAGTGTAGACAGTATTGAGCTAGATGTACCAATGATCTGACTCGGTATAAGGCAACTTCCTATGTCACTGACGTCCGTTTCCTTGGGAAACACCTTCCCCCCTCCCCGTGTTTTGACCCTGGATTGTTTCTAGACCTTGCCTTTCATGTTGCCCCGTGGACCTCTCCCAGATTTTGTTTCTGCCACTAACACTAGACAATAGTGAGTTAGAAGGACCATTGACCTGACTTGGGATAAGGGAGTTTCCTCCGTTTCTTTCTCCTAGTGCCAATCAATCATTTTTATCACAGTCCCAAGACCAGCCAACATATAATAATACAAACAAAGATTAAAAACAATTATATCATTTACTCAAGAACATTTCACTTTAAATAAATTATATCTTTGGTTTCTTAAACAGTTGGAGACTAAAACATATTATATTACAAACAGGATCGTTCATATGGCTTTGTAGCTGCACCTCTAGAAGCCAGTAAAAAAATAAAATAAAATGAAATAAAATAAATAGTTAAACATTTATGAGTTTTGGGACTATGTTAAAATGTGTCTGCATTAGAACTACTACGAGTTAAAAATTAATACAAAAATTAAAATTGTTAATATAAAATCCTAATCAGTATACTTATTCAGAGGGATTTTTTTGCATTTCTTTCCTATAATTTAAGGCAGCCAAACTGTACTTGGCAACTATTAATGTCATCTCCGCAGAGGTGTCACCAAGTAAATAATCCAACCAGAAGGATTCTGATCTGTGTATGAAGGGAGCTAAAAGGGGAGAAATTAGTTGGAGTCTCAATGGACGATAAAATAGACATCTCAATAAAACATGTGCATTCGTTTCAATTTCTCCTTCCCCGCACGGACACAATCGTTCCTCATACGGGATTTTATTAAATCGTCCTTCTAAAAGAGCTGATGGGAGAACATTGAGTCTGATCCAGGTAAAGGCCTTCCGATATTTGGGAATAATTAAGTCTGATATATATGACATAGGCGTCAGAAAACGTAGATTGCATCTTTGGTTTTTTATTAGCATTTGTTGATGTTGAACATCGATATCTTTTAATCTCTGTCTAATGTTAAGCCGTGCAGCCTCTAAACCCATTTCGTAGATTGCTTGAATAGAGTATCCTATATTTAGAACTTTATTTTGAATCCCATTTGCCCAGATGGATGTATTGTTGTCAATCAATATATGGGAGGTTAGACCTTCCGGTTCAAATATAAGGTTTAGCCAGGTGTTGATCCTATAGTGCCATACTCTAGATTCAATGGATTGCACCCCCAGCTCCAGTCGCAATACACAATTTGGGACACAAGAAGGAACGGCCATAATAGATCTTAAAAATAAGTTTTGGACTATTTCAAGCTCATTTAAATTTTCAGTAATGCTCACTTGGGACCCAAAAGTCAGTTGAGGAATTATTTTGATGTTAAAAATTTTCAATGCTGGGGGGAGGGATTGACCACCTTTTGAGTAAAAAAAGGTTGTCAGAGCTTTCGTTGTTCTTCTTACATTTAGCGCCGCCAATTTAATGTGCATTCTATGACTTCCTGATGTTTGGAAAATTATTCCCAAGTATTTAAAGGAGTTCACCTGTTCGATTTCTTGGCCATCTATATACCAACGATGTTTAGTTCTTTTTTTGGTGAAGGCCATTACTTTTGATTTTTGGTAATTAATTGTCAATAGTTGAGAGGAACAATAGGAAGCTGTTTGCGAGAGTAAACGTTTTAATCCTATTGGTGTCCTTGATAATAGTGCTATATCGTCTGCATACAGAAGGGCATTTCTCGGGATACCTGCTAGAATCGGTGAGTGAAGAGGGATAGAAGCTAATGTTGAAACAAGATCATTAATATATATATTAAACAATAAGGGGGCCAATATGCAGCCTTGTTTAACACCTTTATATGTTATTATAGGTTTTGTTAAATAACCCTTATTTTTGCATCTTACTTGGAAAGAAGTTTTGTTATAAAGACCTTGTATCAAAATTAGTAAACGCTTATCTATTCCTAAGTTGGTTAATTTTATCCACAGTCTAGATCTATCTATCGTATCGAAGGCATTTTTTAAATCTATAAATGCAGTGTATAAGGCACCACTGTTGTTACCTGCATATTTAGAGACTAAGTGATGCAGTATCAATGCCTCACCAATTACTGAACGTTGCAGTCGGAATCCTGCCTGTTCAGGAATTAAAATATCTTTTTGGTCCAACCACACAGTTAGCTTAGAATGGAGATGAGCTGCATAAAGTTTACTTATATTGTTTAGTAAACTTATTGGTCTATAGTTTGCCGGATTAGATTGTGGTCCTTTCTTATAAATTGGAATGACAATTGCCCCTCCCCAATCCTCAGGTATCCTCATTGTAGAGTCGATATAGGTAAAAAGGGTCGATAAAATAGGGGCCCACCATTTTGCATTTGTTTTAAAGACTTCAGATGGTATATTATTGGGGCCTGGGGCTTTATTTGATTTTGATCGAGAAATAAGTTCGAGTATTTCCTCGTTAGTTACTGGAGGCCAAGGAGGAACTTCGTTTAACCTGTATTGATTTACGAGTGCCATATCAGGATTGGATTGATAGATTTTTAGAAAATAATTCTCCCAGATGTTTGCTGGTATCAAGCAATTCGGTTGGACATATGGCTTAGGCCAATGGTGAGCAATTAATCACCAAAATATATTTGAATTTTTCAGTTTGGCTGCATGTAAGAGACGTTGCCAGATTTGGGAATTTTCTAGCCCTTTTTTCTTCCTTATTAATCTTTTATATTTTTTCTTAGTTTCACAGTACAATTGTAGATGCTCTAGAGATCTACTTGTCTTGTACGTTTGATAAATGACAATTAATTCTTTTCTTGTATCTTTACATTCATTATCAAACCAAGATTTAGATTTGTAGTTAAAAACTCTTAGATTTGTTTTTAAATTGTTTTGGATGGTCACATGGAGAGCATCCATCAATTTTTTAAGAGCTTGAAAAGGATCTATTTGATCATTAAGGGATAGAAATTGGGCTTTAGCAGACTGTATTTCTGAGGTGTTCAAGGTGGCTGTAATAGCCTCTTCTATTTTAGGCTTCCACCTAATCTTGGCCCGTCAGATATCTACTTCTTCATCTGGAAACGTTTGTTGGTTTAAATGTATCTGGTCATCTATACAATTAAATACCAAAGATAGGGGTGAATGATTGCTTTCTGGGCGGTTCATAATTTTGCAATTTTTAACCAACTGGAATAATTCTTCCGATACAAAGATTAAGTCAATCGATGACAAGCCTCTAACCGAAAAATATGTAAGTTCTCCCTCTAGATCCCCGCTTGTACGTCCATTTAGCAGGAGAAGGACAGTTTAATTTAATTGTTAAATTCATTAAACAAAGACCCACATAATTTATTCCTTTGTCCTTTGATTGTCTCATAGGAATGTTTTGGCTATTTGCTAATGTTGGGGTCAGTTGCTGATACTTTGAATAAAGGGCAGGGTCAGATTGGCCCATCCTAGCATTAAAATCTCCTGCTAAAATCAACATTTCAGGGTAAGTTGTTGTTAAATTTGTTAAATAAGATTCCAGTAAGGCAATATGTTTTCTGGCTGTCTTTTGATCTCTACATGGTGGAAGGTAAACATTTACCAGGATTAGAAAAAAACTTGCCAATTTTAGAATAACTATGGAGGCCAGTTCTTGTATCTTGCTCCATTCAATAATTTGAGCTTTCAGCGAAGTTGAAATTAAGATACAGGTCCCTCCGTTTGGGCGACCACCTCTTTTACTCGTAGTGGCTGTCGTAAAATTGGTTGTATATCCTGCTAAATTAATTTCTTCCACAGTCTATGTTTCTTGAAGTAGGATAATATCGTGTAGGGTCAGAAAATCTTTTATATATGGATCGTTTGCCTTACTGTTCCAACCTGCAATATTCCAAGAGACTATCTTCAGCTTATCTATAGGAGGGTTACTCCTCAGTCAGATAGCAGGTCGTAGGGGGCCGTTATTAATCAGATTTGTCTCCGGAATTAGACCTGTGTTTATAGGCAGTTCCTGTTGTTGTAATACGTTATTGGCATCATTTGAATTGCTCTTGGAAGGAAAAAGGTTTGCTGAAGGAAGGGAGACCTTTGAAGTCATATGATGCTTAATCCTTGTGTTCTGATTCAACATCTGATCATTGTTTTTCTCAGGGGAATCTAATCTATATTGGGGGTTTCGGTCATCTGATGCATTTAATAGAGGTTCTTGTTTTTCACGATTTCTTTTTCCTTCCAGGGTCAATATTAGCTTTTTAAGTCTGATGAGGATCTCACTTTGTGCCTTTGAATCCAATTCGCTATACGAGTCTAAGAGAAGCAGTTCTTCTGGCAAAAAATATTTATCTTTTATAGAGTTGTTGTTTGTTGTCGAATGTGCAGTAGATAATCTTTGACGTCGAATATCAGTTTTTTCCAAGATATCTTTCTGACCCTCCTGGGTCAAATTTTCAGTTGTTTTTAGATCTGGTTTATTGTGATTCTTTATACGCGGAAGAGCATGTAAATTAGGATTTGACATTGTCAAAAGATTTTGCGGTGGAATTTGATTTTCAAAAAATCTTGTAATCCATATTTCATACTCTGAAAAGCTTGATCTTTTCTCATAAATGGTCTTTGCTGTGCTAGGATCTTGAAAAGTTATTATGGCTCTTGCATTTACATAGTTATAAAATAAATATTCAATAGAAGTAACTTCATTAAGGCTGAGCATCCCTGGAAATATTCCTTCAGTTAGTTTCCAAAAATGCTGTCTTCTGAAACCCTGGAGAGCCACTGCCAGACAGTGTAGACAGTATTGAGCTAGATGTACCAATGATCTGACTCAGTATAAGGCAACTTCCTATGTCACTGACGTCCGTTTCCTTGGGAAACACCTCCCCCCCTCCCCATGTTTTGACCCTGGATTGTTTCTAGACCTTGCCTTTCATGTTGCCCTGTGAACCTCTCCCAGATTTTGTTTCTGCCACTAACACTAGACAATAGTGAGTTAGAAGGACCATTGATCTGACTTGGGATAAGGGAGTTTCCTCCGTTTCTTTCTCCTAGTGCAAGTCAAAGCAGAGGTGGGTGGCTGGAGAATGGACAGGAAGGGGCAGTGGCCTTTTTCAATTGACCATTGTCTTTCTCTAGCCTCACTTTTTGGGTGCCCCCTTTTTGACTTTCCTGGAAGGCAGGTCTGGGGAACCTCCATCCCTGCAGATAGTGCTGAACTACAACTCCTATCGACTCCAGAAAGCATGGCCAGTGGCCAGGGATGATCGTTATCATTCAGCAACGTCTGGCAGCCCAAAGGTTCCCCAGACCTGCTGAAGAGACTGCAAAAAGGGGGCTTGTAAGCAACTGGACTCCTCTCCCAATTCCTACCTGTGGAATCTTGTAGATGCCCGACATGGTTGACATCTGGTTGGAGATTTCAGGATCAGTTGTGTCAACGAGAACCAACAGGTTATTCCATCTTCCACAACTGTAGTTTGGAATGTTGTTTTCTCCACCAGCCAGCAGGTCTAGCATGGCATCAGAAGTCATTCTGCTACCAAAATAGGTCTTGTAGATGTTGTATCCCAAGGTGATGTTGGGTAAGAGCTTGGGATCCCCATTGACCTCCCAGATGGCAAACAAGAAAGACAGGATTTTCCAGTTGTCCTTTGATACCCAACTGCAAATAAATTATATATAACAAAACAGTGGTCTCAGGCTGCCGTTCTCCATTCAATGAAAACCACAAGTCACATTCTTCCCCTGATAAGAACATAAGAAAAGCCCTGAAGCTGGATCAGGGTAAAAGCCCATCTAGTCCAGCCTCCTGTTCTCACAGTGGCCAACCAGATGTCTCAATGGGAAGACCGCAAGCAGGACCTGAGTGCAACAGCAAATCTCCCTGTGTGTGATTCTGAGCAATTGGCACTCAGAGGAATACTGACTCTGAGAATGCAGGCAGAACATAGTCTGTCATAGCTTTTGGTAGCCTTTCCCCCTATGAATTGGTCTAATCCTCTTTGAAGGTCATCCAAGTTGCTGCCAGCATTGCCTCTAGTGGGAGCAAATTCCATAGTTTAAAGAGAAACCTACAAAATATTCCAGGGCAGCATAACTCTCACAAGAGCTGATCCCTAAATAATGGTCTCTGTGTTTGTATGGTGGGTCTTATTGCAAAGCGAATATCAGTTTGCCCCATTAGAGCAAATAAGGCTGTCGTTCTGTCTGTGGTCTTCGCTGTGTGAAAAATTAAATATATATATATCTCTGTGGATGCATACAGTAAATGCCCATGTGCTGAGACTGAGAATTCATCCTTTAAATAGGAAGGAGAATCCCCTTCAGTAAACAATCACTTGCAGGCTGACTAGTTTTGGACAGTCCCATTTTTACTGAAATGGGCAAAGGGAGCTGATTTCTAGCAAGTTATAGTTAGAGGAAGGCCATGGGAAACCCCCTCTGAATACAGCTTACCATGAACGCCCTATTGATAGACTCACCATAAGTCAGGATTGACTTGAAGGCAGTCCATTGCCATTTTGCATACCATTCTAGCTCAGCAGGGGTGGTGCCAGGCATGACTGGGCCCTTGGGCACCAGCCTGCCCGGGCCTATGGCACTCACCCGCACGCTACCTACCAGTTAGTCGAATGCCTCCTGTGATCACTTACCTCTTAATCCTGGTAAATGGGGGCTGGGAAAAGACATACAGATCATATAGGGTAGTGATTGGAGCAATGAGCCCGCCAATGAGGTGGTCTCCTGGCCTGTAATAATTCAGTGGATCTGTTTGCCCCAGCATATCCACTGGGCATTTTGCTTTCAGCATCCCACAAGCTCCATAGGGCATGATCAGCAGAAGTAGCAGCACCAATATCATTCTGGCTCCTTTGTGCCAGCAGTGACTGCAGCAGCACAACTGGAGTCCAGCAGCAGCTTCAGAAGCAAAGGCGGCAGCAGGAATCCTCACAGTGATGTGGCCCCTGCCTGCCCCAAATCTCTCAGGCCTGGCTCTCAGTGGCACTGGGGGTATTAATGTCCCAGTTCTTCTGTCAGGCTTGTTACAGAAAGTTGCCTCATGCTGTTTTCAGTTCTGATGTTTATGCGAGTGGTCTCAAAGGCTGTCTTTGGAGAAATCCCTGAAACAGAGAAATAAATCACCATGATTTTGATAATTATATAGGAAAAAGTTCACCTCCTCTGCTACTTCCTGGCTTGGGGGGCAGGCACAGAGATGGAGGAAAACATGTTTGCAAGAACTCACCAATGCGGCTGTCAGTCTGGGCACTGCTAGGCCTGAGTCACCATCAACTTCAGCAAAGTTCAGCTAACCAAGTGGAAAATGACAGGTGTAATGAATTGTGCTTGGTGTGGAGAAAGCAGATAGCGAAAAGTTCTTCTCTGTCTCTCCTACTACTAGAACTTGTGGATATCCTATGAAGCTGGATGTTGGAAGATTCAGGACAGACAAGAGAAAGTACTTCTTCATGCAGTTCATAGTTAAACTATGGAATTTGCTCCCAGGAGGCTGATATGACATGTGCTCTTGGGAACCTGAGTGTGTGAACTTGTCATCCCCATGTCCCATGAAACACATCTCCTTGAGAGGAGGGGGATCTTTTGCTAGGGATATGAACAAGTGCTTTGCCCTGAAATGTGCCTAAATGGTGTATCTATATTTTCCCCAAGAAATACAGGTCCAAACCAAAATAAAGCAAAGCTTTCTTTTATTGAGAGAAAGAGTAGAATAGCATTGCAGAATTACTTGGGTGCGTGGCAGCATTCACTAATATCCTAACCCATTCACAACTTTAAACTAAAGAAATCAAAGGACCCTATTACTATAAGAAGTAGGAATGATTACCTCTCCTAGGCCCTGAGTGGGCAACTGAATACAGCTGAAGCTATGTGAAAGAGCTCTGATCCAAAACCAGGAATGAATAGGGTTGCCAGGTCTCCGGTTTTCTGCCAGAGTCTCCAGCAAAAGGGGGCCGTCTCCAGCCTCCGGCCATAGTTCCTTTAAAAAGGCTGATCTCCGGCTTTTGAGCGTGCCGCTCAGCCACGCATGCGTGATTGACACACGCATGCGTGAAGGCTGTGGCTGGCCGCCTTCCCGCCCCACCCTTTGTAATTGAGGGAGGGACTGCAGAGAGAGAGGAGGAGGAGTTGAGTTACCGCCGCGGCCCCCCTGTGCAGCAGAGCCTGGACGCTCCCGCCAGCCACAGAAGTGAGGGTGGTGAGTGGAGGCCGTAGCCGCGTGGCGCCGATCGGTGGGAGCGGCCGGACTCGGTGGGAGTCTGCTGTATTTAGTGAGCGGCCTGCCAGCCTCAGCCAGTTCCCCTGCTCCGGAAAGGACGGCCGGCTGCTTCACTAAATATAGCAGACTCAAGCTTCACTAAATACAGCAGACTCAAGACAAATCTCTCTCTCTCCCCCCCCTCTCCCTCTGTGCGACGGCCTACAAATGACCCGGCCTCAAACTGGCTCCTTCCACCAGCGCCGCGGCCTTCTTCCCCCAACCGGATTCAGAACGACCGCACGCACAGACTCCTCAGCCCCATCGCAGCCGCTCCCGCCCATCGGCACCACGCTGCTCCTTTCCGGAGTAGGGGAACCGGCTGAAGCTGGCAGGCTGCTCACTAAATACAGCAGACTCAAGCTTCACTAAATATAGCAGACTCAAGACAAATCTCTCTCTCCCTCTCTCTCTTCCTCTGCGCGACAGCCTACAAACGACCCGGCCTCAAACCACCGGCTCCTTCCACCAGCGGCCTTCTTCCCGCAACCGGATTCGGAACGACCGCACACACAGACTCCTCAGCCCCATCGCGGCCACTCCTGCCCATCGGCGCCACGCTGCTCCTTTCCGGAGCAGGGGAACCGGCTGAGGCTGGCAGGCCGCTCACTAAATACAGGAGACTCAAGCTTCACTAAGTATAGCAGACTCAAGACAAATCTCTCTCCCTCCCCTCTCTCTCCCTCTGCACGACGGCCTACAAACGACCCGGCCTCAAACCGGTACCTTCCACCAGCAGCCTTCTTCCCGCAACCGGATTCAGAACGACCGCACGCACAGACTCCTCAGCCCCATCGCAGCCGCTCCCACCCATCGGCACCACGCTGCTCCTTTCCGGAGCAGGGGAACCGGCTGAGGCTAGCAACCGCTGCCGAGAGGGCACCCATGCGGCATGGCAGCCTCAGAGCCAGTTCCCCTGCTGTGATAAATGAAGGTAAAAATGAATTGGACATTGTACTGATTTTAACTTAATAAAGATTAACATTTTTTAAAAAATGGATGCTCATTCCCAGGTTCATAAAACATGGGTTTATGAAGTCTCAAATGACTGTTCAAACTGACCTACTGCAACATCTATTCCTGGGTTCAGAATTCTAAGTTTTAAAAAGCTACACTGTAAATTCACAATATTACTATGAAATGACAAGGTGAAGCAAGTGGTGACCAGAGAGGGTGCCTTCTTAGTTGTGACACCCTCTTTATAGATCTTCCTCTCCAGATAAGTTTGCTTGGTAGCCAATATTACATTTTCTTATTTTCCCAGGCCTTTTAATGTATAATGTTGTATTTTCTTAATATGATGATGACTGGTTCTTGTACTTTACTTTGTTTTTGTAATGCACTCATCTCCATTCTTAAAATTTGTTCAACCTTGGCAGGCAGAAATTCCATTTGGTAACAGCAAGCTTTTAAACCTTGCTGGGTTTCACAAAGCAAAAATCAAAATGGAAAGGTAGAGTCAAGTAGCTTAACCAAATTTAAGAAATGTAGATATTAGATAATGGCTCCCTGTAAGCCTTTCCCATATTAAAATTCTTCGTAATATTTTAACCAGCAGGTTCCTTGCTGTTTGCTAAAACTGCTCATTAGGCCACAGCTGCTTTGAGAAGCTTTTACATTTAAGGCCCTGTCAACTAGAAGAGTGTTCATCAGTGCACAGATAAGCCTGGCCACAGTAGGGGATGACAGTTTTTTTCATGCCCCTCGAAATCTCTTAATTCCTGTCATTTTTTCTCCCCTCCTACAAAATCTCATTCTTGCAGGGGAAAAGACTTCATGCTGTAACTTGCTTAGCAAGTTCAGTTAATATCCATGACACTAAGAGAGTATTTGGATTAAAGGACTACAGCATACAGACGTTAGCAGAATTTTCCCACAGACTTAGGCTTTTAAATACCCCTTCCATCTCAGTATCTGTCCAAATTGATTAGGCTGTGGATTGAATCGTGGTGTAGAATGAATGAATTTTTTTTGTAGTCTGTGGATCTTAATGCAAGATTCGGAGCTTACACTTCTGGATCTAATGATCTTCTGAAATGCAGATTACAAGTGAGAACACCCACCTGCCTGCTAAACAGCTAAAGGGATTATTGGAGACACCAATATGGGGAGCAGTAACATGGGTGCAGCAGTGTGCAGTCCTGGTGTTGTAACTCTGCTGCATTATTTGTTTGTAGTAACTTAATGCTACTGTAAAATTGGCACATTGATGCCTTTTGTGTAGGCATCTGCCACTCAACAATAGCAATGAGCAACCTATTAATATAGTTGTCCCCTCCCAAGGCTGGAACTGATCTGGAATGTAGTGGGGGCACTTTCTAAGGTGGAGGCCTACTGGACTATAGTGCTTTCATGGGAGTCTCTTATGGGCTAGCAGATTAAAGCATGCATGTAGCAGCAGACATGGTCTGAATTGTGCCTTTTATTTGGGATAGTTGGTGCCATAAAACAGCTCTCTCATCCCTACAAACGTTACTTTTAGATAGTGCAGGCAAGAAGGCGTTGTTATGTGCCTTCAAGTCGATTACGACTTTTGGCGACCCTATGAATCAGCAACCTCCAAGAGCATCTGTCATGAACCACCCTGTTCAGATCTTGTAAGTTCAGGTCTGTGGCTTCCTTTACGGAATCAATCCGTCTCTTGTTTGGTCTTCCTCTTTTTCTACTCCCTTCTGTTTTTCCCAGCATTGTTGTCTTTTCTAGTGAATCACGTCTTCTCATGATGTGCCCAAAGTATGATAACCTCAGTTTCATCATTGTAGCTTCTAGTGATAGTTCTGGTTTAATTTGTTTAACATGGCTGCAACCATATCTACTCAGAAGTAAGTCCTATTGAGTTCTATGGGGCTTAGTTCCTTAATAAGCATGTTTACAGTTGCTGCCTTCAGGGGCATCCATCTGTGCTCCCATCTAACATCTCTGCAACACTAAGCTCCTTTCTTCCAATAATGGCCTGGCCTGAGGGCACGTAAACCCTTCTTGCCAGAAGCAAGTAAGCTAGATTAAATGTTCCCTAAAGGTGTTGAACTGTGACCTGGGAGACCAGGGTTTGAATCCCCACACAGCCATGAAGCTCACTGGGTGACCTTGGGCCAGTCACTACCTCTCAGACTCAGAGGAAGGCAATAGTAAACCACCTCTGTCTGAATACTGCTTACCATGAAGACCCTATCTGGGATCAACTTGAAGGCAGTCCATTTCCATTTTGCATCACCCTAAGCTTGTGAGAAAGAATGACCTTGTCACTTCAGATGGACCTAGGAACACCCTATTTTAGGTAAGATTTCTATTTTAATCTCTGATCAGATAATTTTTTTTTGAATGGTATGCTCCAAGCAACTGCGGTTGATACAATGTATCATGTTTAATGATGTCACCAGGGCCTGCCCCGTGACATCACCAGGGCCCACCCCATGATGTCACCAGGGCCCACCCCGTGACATCACTAGGGCCCGCCCTGTGATGTCACCAGGGCCTGCCCCCATTTTCTCAGGTTTTTGGATGGCTCCGACCTGGCAACCCTAGGAAGGAATCTCTTGGTTTCAAGGTTTTGCACCGAGACCCAGAGTCTCTCCCCAGTTCTGTCCCTGCAGTCCTTTGATGCGTTCCTTGAGAGCGTTGAAACTCTTCAGGAGAGTCCCCCCCCTCCCGGAGCCTAGGAGAAGCTTGTGTTTTTAGTTGTCTGAGAAGAAAGGCTGGTAACTGGAGGCAGGGAGAGAGACTGGTTCTCTGCACCATGGTGTTTGGGATGCCTCCTGTAACATTGATGGGAAAACTGGATATTGGACTGCTGATGCCTTCAACCCCTCCATGTTAAGCTCAGGTTGGAATGTGTGTAAATAAATAAACCATATTTCATAAAGATACCGCAGTCTCTGCTAACCTTCTTCCTAAAGGAAACCAAACCCTGGATGAGTGCAGGGACCCCTGAGATCTCACCACTCAGAGATTGGGGAGGCTCACAACATTATTAATTAAATTTATATCCCACCCTTCTTCCCGAAGAAGCCCAGGGTGGTAATGGTAATCCTTGTGCTGACAGGATCAACCTAGAAATACCTCTCTCAGGGGTGAAAGGCCAATTGTGGCATTCTTCCTTATCTAAGTCTAACATTAATTACCAACTAGTACAGTTACAGGAGCTTGGGAAGCTATCCAAATCAAAGCTAAAGATACATTTTACAAGATATCTGGATGCATTAAAGCAGCCCAATAAATTCCAACTGTTTTATTTTATTACATCTTATTTTAACAAAATGTATGTACTGCATAACTGTAGAAAAGTTCTAAGCAGTTTACAAAAAACAATTGGAAGTATCAATAAAAACAGCTAAAAGCAAGTCGCTGAAACATTTTTAAAACAATTAAAACAGCAACAGACTAAAAAGAGATTAAAACACATCAACATCTAGGTGTTTGGCTAGGCTCACCTAAACAGAACAGTTGTAAGCAGGCCCTGAAAAGAATACAGTGAAGGCACCAGCCTGATGTCAACATAGATGTTGAGCTGTTTTAATCTCTTTAGTCAGTGGTTGTTTTAGTTGTTTTAAATATGTTTTAATTATTTGTTTTTTACTGTTTTATTGATATTTTTAATGGGCTTTTTGTGTGAACTGTTTAGAGGTCTTTACATTCAAGCTATAAATAAATTTTGTGAAATAAATAAATAAAATTAATAAGGCAGGGAGTTCCAAAGAACAGGTGATGCCACTCTACAAGAATGATTTCTTACAAGTGCAGGATGAGTATTATGTGGCACCTGTAACAGTGCCTCTTCTACAGAGTGAAGTGCTAGAGTGGGCACATTTGGGGTAAAGTGGTCCCACAAGTAAATTGGTCCCAAGCTGTTAAAGGCTTTGATATACCAATAACAACACCTGGAAATTGGCCCAGTGACAAATTGGCAACCAGTGCAGATCTCTAAGCAGTGGAAATATGTGATAAGATACATGGTTGTACACCCTGCGTTAATATCAACAACATTGTAGACAAGGGACATGGCAAAACACCTGGTGTGTGTTTGGGAAAACGAGATATAGTTGATTTTATAGCTTGTCGCTTTCTCATTATCTCTGTAAAAACACTCCTTCCTGTAAAAACACTCCTTCCTGGCTAAGTAAATGGTTATGTTGCTTAATGATTTTAGGGCCACTTAATTTCAGGAGTTTTACTTTCCTGGCTTTGTGCTTTATAATGGGATGGTAGGTGAGTATCTCATGGCTTAGTGATCTCTTCATCTTGAACAGAAGAGTCTCCTAACCACTCTCCGCATCCTTAACAAACAACATGTCCCAGGATTCTTTGGGGGAAGCCATGACTGGTAAAGTAGTATAAGCATGCTTTAAATGTATAGTGGATGGGATCTATTCTCATTCTCTGTGTAAGAATTTCGATTTTACAGAGCTCAGCTGAGGAAGATTATTAATATGAATTATCTCTATGAGGTCCAGTATCTCACAATCGAGAATAGTTTGTCCTAGCATGCTGCATGCAAATAAACGTTTTAGCTGCACAAGTCCAACAGATCTTTGAACACATAATGACTATATTTGCACCCAAAACATTTCAGTAAAATGGACTAATTCATAATAAGAAGACTTTATTTAGCTATAGGAGAGATGGGGCTGCAGGGCTCCACTGAATGGCCAGAGAAAAAATTGTGGCTGAAAACGTCACATCAGAACACATGTTGTTTTATTTATTTATTTAATTTATTAGTTGCCCATCTGGCTGGTTGTCCAGCCACTCTGGGCGACGTACACAATAAAAACATGTCAATACATTAAAACATTAAAAGTCTCAAACAATAATAATAAAACCTAACCCACCCCAAAAGCCTGCGTGAAGAGCCAGGTCTTCAAGGCCTGGCGGAAGCTCATCATAGAGGGGGCATGGCAGAGATCATTTCGGAGGGAATTCCACAGAGTGGGGGCCACAACTGAAAAAGCCCTCTCCCTAGTCCTCACCAGTCTAGCTGTTTTAACTGGTGGGATAGAGAGAAGGCCTTTTGAGGCTGATCTTGTTGTTCATCAGGTATATTAACACTTATTTAGTGGGAATGAGGCGATGAAAAAGTGACACATGCATTCACTATAACCATCAATGACTACTTTCTTCCGTGAATTTATTTGTTTATTTGATTCCATTATGAATGACTGCCATAAAATACCTTGAAGTGACCTCACAGTAAAACAAAATCAACAATAAAACAATTTTAAAATTTCCAAATTAAAAATAATTCCATATCTACAATTTCAGATCCAATACAGATACAGACTGGGAGAAAGACCGCCAGTTAAAAGGCTCGTTGAAAAAGGAAGGTTTTCAATAGAATCCCAAAGGACACTAAAGGTGGTGCCTGTCTGATATGTAACAGGAGGGAGTTCCAAAGGGTACGCCCAATTCGTATGCAATCCTGATGATGGTATCTGCATGAAGTCCTAACTTGCAGAGCGCAGTGATTGATAGAGAATATAAGGGGTGATACCATCTTTTAGGTGTCCTATTCCTAAGCTTTGATCCAAAAGCAAGACCTTGGCTTGGTAGCTAATTGGCAGCCAGTGCAATTCTTTCAGCCGTGATGTAACATATATTGGGGAAAGTGTGCATGAAAATGAATTCATGAGTGAAAATAACATACAAAAAGGTATGAAATGATCAGAAATGGCTGGCAAAAATATGTACCTTTGTCAAAAGAGCCTACAAAAATGTGTTTATTCGGAGAAATTCACACTAAAATGGTGGAGAATTTTCATGAGGATTTTTTAAAAAATTCACAATTGCTACAGAAATGCGGAGAACTGAATTTAATACTGGAAAAATGAGAAACTGAGAGAACCAAAATTGACAGATCTTTCCGTCCCTAATATTGAGCAGAAGATATTGTATTCATTTTAATGGAAAATGTCAGGACACCACACTTTTTTGGGTTCCTGTGTCAGTAATTCTTTGCCAAGTATATGTGTGATCTGCATTTTGGAATTTTTGCATGTTAATTTACAGTTATTTAGACAGCTTATTGGCATACAGTTGGTCTATAGTATTCTTATGGTGAAGTGTCTCCGGTAACCCATTAAGGGTTAATGTAAAATAGTTGAGCAAATTCAACTGAGATATGGCATGTATTGAGTGGCTGGAGGAGGAGTTTCCACAGCTGTGTTACATCTGCAGGCTCACCCTCCTACAACAACTTGGCTGATTAGATATTTAAAATACAGTAACATCCCTAGGAGATGTTATGTTGGTAAAATTGTCAATATTTTTTATAATTGATTGACAGAAGGAAATGATATGTATTATATCTTTTTCTTTATATATAAAATTATTTCACCAATTATTGTTAAAATTTCTATAGAATTAGTCTAACTTAATTTATAATTATTTTCATGCAGAACAATTGAGTTAATGAACAGCCCACGTATCAGTTCATATCTTAGAATATAATACACAAAAGTAAGTGGGTTTATGGCATTTGTTTTAACAGTTGTAGAACATTCTTTACTCGGAGACATCCATCATTAGTAGTTAACGTTCTTAATTACATTTTTTGCCCTTTGTAATGTATACTCATGAAAGCCACTGACAAAGACTAATTGTCGAAACGCGTTTGGCTATGTTATACATTTTGCATTTTATTACATATGGGCATTGATTTATGCGTATTGGCCACTGTTTACAAGTTGCCCTTTATTTCCACATTGATATTGTCTTGAGTATATCATATATTTTGTATTTCATTGTGTATGGGCACTGACTTTTTTTCTGTTGGACACTTCTATTATTATATGAAAATACTGATAGGGATTTTATATTGATTGTATACATATATATTAAATTTTTGATATCATTTTATAATTATGTATTCTATGTCTGTACCTTAACTGAGAGTGAATACTTCAGCATTTGGGTGCTTGCTTGCTCGCTTGGGTTGCTGCCTGTTGAGACAGCTGAGATCCCTGGTAAATTCTGCATGGACAGGGACCCCTGCCTGACACTGAGTCTGGAGAGAGGCTGCACTCAATCTTGCACCCTCTTGCATTAGCTCTTGGCTGGATAGGGGGCATAAAAGCTCAGCAGCCCTTGGGCAACTGGTCTGCTGCCAGCAGGGTCACACTGAAGGGGTGATACCAATGGGGAATGTCCCTTGGGCAGACCCCTAGGGAGTCTTGAGGGCTCTACCCCCTTCTATTTCCCCCCTCCAATTGAGAGGAAGTTAGTAGTAGGGAGGGTGTATGTGTGGTTCCTGTGAAGGGTGAGAGCCTGTGCAGTGAACTGTATGATAGGAAAAAGTTGCCAGATGCCTTTAAAGTGAGAGTCTGCAACTGGCAGAAGGCTGGTCCTCCCTGAGTCTGAGATGGGTGGGGGATGTGTGCCTCAATGAGAAAGACATCGGCTGGGTCTTGTGAAGTTTTTGAAATACTGTTCCCAGCTATCACAGAGGCATACTGGGGTTACTGGTTCTGGTAGGTTTTGTTGGTGGGTATTTGGGAGGAATCTTGAGGAGGAACATGGGTGATCAATTTCAGTGATCATGGGCAGAGAGATGTAGACCAATGGGGAGATGATAAGTTAGCATGGAAGATGAGGGCAAGGCTATCTATGCCTAGTTCCTTTCTCCTATTCCTCCCATTAATGGTGGGTTGTTGCTGATCTGCTGTGCCCACTGGCCTGTGCCTGCTGCTGTTTAATGTGCATGTGTTACTTATGTGCCTTCAAGTTGATTATGACTTTAATGCCAGATTGGTACACAATAAGACCACACTTGTTCATGATTTGATTGTGGATGAGTGTGCTGATCTGATATGACCTGGGTGGGTGATCTGGGAGGAGTTGTTCGAACCCAGCTTTGCACACCTGGATACTAGGTGCAACATCATCTCAGGCTGCAGGGAAGGGTGCTATGATCTGCAGAACTTCCATCTCTGTCACCAGTAAATCTCTCAACCTTGGAGCTGTCTGTGAGGGCCTGCACCTGAATGCCGATGATAATGTAGTCTCTGCACATTCAGAGAAAGATCTTCTAACTATCCTAAATGTCTTTGCAGAAGCATATGGAAAGCTTGGGCTCTCACTTAATATATAAAAAAACAAAGTGCTTCATCAACAGGTGCAAATTAGTCCCTCTGTAGCACCATCAATCCAGCTTAATGGTGTGACGCTGGAGAACATTGACCACTTCCCCTATCTTGGCAGCCAGCTCTCTGTAAAAGCTGACATCAATGCTGAAATTCAACACCATCTGAGCTCTGCAAGTGCCACATTCTCCCGAATGAAGTGTAGAGTGTTTGAGGATCGGGATATTCGCAGGGAGATCAAAATGCTTATTTACAAAGCCATTGTACTATCGACCTTACTGTATGCCTGTGAAACATGGACCATTTATAAATGCCACTCCCAACATCTTGAAAGATTCCACAAACGCTGCCTCCAGAAAATTCTGCAAATTATTTGGGAAGACAGACAGACTAATGTTAGTGTTCTGGAAGAAGCAAAGACTACCAGTGTTGAAACAATGATCCTTCAACATCAACTTTGCTGGACTGGCCATGTTGTTTGAATGCCTGATCACCATCTTCCAAAGCAGCTACTTTACTCCCAACTTAAGGATGGAAAATGGAATATCAGTGGACAGCAAGAGAGGTTTAAAGATGTTCTTAAAGCAAAACTAAAAAAATGTAACATGAACATCAAGAACTGGGAAGTCTTGGCCCATGAACGTCCCAAATAGAGGTTGGCTATTATCAAAGGTGCTGTGTACTTCGAAGAAGCACGAATACAGGGCAAAAAGGGACAAATGAGCTAAGCAGAAGGCATGTCAAACAAATCCTCATCGCAACCACCTTCCATCTGAAAACTTTTGTCCTCACTGTGGGAGGCTGTGTGGATCCAGAATTGGCCTCCACAGCCACTTACAGACCCATTGCTAAAGACCTTATCTTGGAAGACAATCTTACTCAGCCACGAGTGATCGCCAATGAATGAATGAATGACTATCCACCCTGCTGCCCAGCAGCTTGTCTGACTGAGCTGGCAGAGGCCATCTCAGCTGTGGTATTGGAGGAGCCCAATAATCTTGGGTGATTTCAATATTCATGCTGAGGTTGCCTCTAGTGTTCTGGATCGGAACTTCACAGCCTCCATGACAACCATGGGGTTGTTTCAAATTGTCATTGTTCCCACACACAGGGCAGGGCACACCCTTGATTTGGTTTTTTGCTCCAGATAGAGGAAGGGGTGGTCTTCAAATAGGGTTGTGGTAGATGTCATTCTGTTTTCATGGTCAGATCACTTCCTGGTGAAGTTTCGTCTTATAGCTCCAATCCTAAAACAGGAGAAAAAAGAGGGGGGGGGACCCCAAGATGATGAAGAAAGGAATTCTTGAAATGAAAATCCAAATAAGTTTTATTAAAAAGAAAGCCCAACGCGTTTCGGCCACTCAGTGACTTGGCCTTCGTCAGGGGATGAGCAGGTCTAAAAAGTATATCTTCAACAATTATGTCTGCATAAATGTGCATGGAGTTTCTGCACTAATTCTGTGCAACTGAATAATGACCATGGAGCAGTATAAACTGGGAAGTTCAGTTGCACAGAATTAGTTACCGAGCTAAGTTCAAGGTGCTGGTTGTGGTGTACAAAGCCCTATACAGCTTGGGACCAGAATACCTGAAAGACACACCATCTTATTCCTTATATACCCAGTCAAACACTGCGCTCTGCAGGTGAGGGCCTCCTGCAGAAACTATCTTATCAGGAGGTCAATTCCACACAACACAGGAAGTGGACCTCTAGTGTTGTGGCACCTCCCCTTTGGAATTCCCTCCCCTTAAATATTAGGCAGGAGCCATCGCTGTTGTTTTTCAGCACCTGTTGAAGACATTCCTATTTCAACAAGCCTTTTAAGTAGAGCCCTTATCCCAGTCTGCATCTGTATTGGAATTGTTTTTAGATTTTTAAAAAGATCTTTAACATTTATTTTTAAAGATTTTTAAAAGATGTTTTATAGATGTTTTTAATGTTTTTGTTTGCCGCCCTGGGCTCCTTCTGGGAGGAAAGGGTGGGATATTAATGTAATAATAGTAATTAATAATCAATAATCAATAATCAATAATATATTGTTATATAAATAGGTTAATATATACATTCTGTATTAGAGGTAATGTGGTAGGCAGAGTGAGAGGGAGTGGGTGACTGGAATGCTGATTGGTTGATAGAATGGCGGTTGGTGTGTTTAAGAGAACACAAGTGTTTTTTTTTTACAGTAGGGGAAAAACAGCAGGTAGAGGAGGTATTCAGGATGCACCTGCCACCATCTTCACCTGGAGTAAGGATGGGGGAGAAACTGGATTCAGTTCACATATAAATCCAAATCTATCAAATCCGCACATTCCAAACCAATATGAGAACTGAAACTCAGCCACCTTTCGAAATTCACTCTTATCCAAATTTTGCAGTGCTGTTCTCTGGCTAACCAATGTTTACAAAAATGTAAATATTAGGGGGAAGCGTGCACGGAAATGAATATTTTCATGAAAGCGTCATGCAAAAATGGATCCTGTTACAAGAAATTGTTTGCAAAAATGTGCACATCAGTCAAAACTGAGTACAAAAAAATGTTTATTAGGAGAAGTTCACATTCAGACGCTGAAGAATTTTCATGAGGTTTTAAAAACAGTCATAAATTGCTGCCAAAGTGTGGAGAACTGAATTTAAGATGGGGGAAATGAGAAGCTTGAGAGAGCTTGAATTGACAGATCCTTCCATCCCTAATTTGAAGTTACTTTTTTCTCTCTCTCTGTCTGTCTGTGTATATGTATACACACAAATACACACTAGGGGCTGTGCCCCTGCTCTCTTAACTTGCCAACCCCACTTACCCCCACCAACCTACATTGCCACCTCCCCCTTCCCTTTGCAAACATCAAAGTCCTGCACCCCTCCCTTTGTTTCTGCCTGCCTGTGTCTCGATCCTCCTCCTTCAGTGGCTCAGCAGGTCTCCGAAGGCTGTTGTCATGCTGTAGTTTGCAGCAGCGCCACCTGTTGGCAGCCATGCAAACTGGAGCTGCGTGATGACTTAGAATTTTATGTATATAGGGAGATATACACACACAGACACCCCACTGTTCAGCAGCAACCCACATTCTAAAAGAGATGGGTTTTAGTTAAGTCCTACTTCTGTGCTGGACTTTGCCCGGAAGAAAAGATCAGACAAAACAGCTGGAAAAGAAATGGAGATATTCTTTTTCTTTATTTTATCCAGGAGAGGAAAATAGTAGCAGATGTACAGAAGGATCTCAAAATGAGCAAATGGTGAGTTCTTAGTGTGTGATTTTTTTTCTTTTTTTGCTTTTTTTACAGACTTCCCCCACCTGTTCATTCTCTTCTTCCACCACTTCTCAGCTTGTTATTCTGGCTATTACAAGAGCAGGCTGAGTCTGGGGGGCTTATCAAGCAGTGGAATAAGCAAGCAAAGTGGAGCAGATTTGTTCTTAGATTGTGTCTGGAGAGATACTTCTCTTCGGTCTTGTGTTGTTGTCATGGCTGTTGTGTCCACCCGTGGCAGCTGGTGAAAGGAAGGTGCCAGCAGGGTCTGCCAGGGGGAGATGGGCTTCATTCTTCATGCATCCCTCTATGAAGTTTCAGCTGTGGGGGAGGAAAGAGTATAAGATTCTCCTTCAGTCAAGCATTTGCCCACAGGGGGCCCAATAGGTTTGGGGGCCCAAGGCAGGAGATCCAGATGGTAGCCCCCATCCCCACCACCTAAGCTGGAGAAGGGGCAGTTTGCTGCCCCTTTCATGCTCTTCCCCACCAAATCTGTCAGCCCAGATGAGGCACCTTATGCTGCCCTCCCCTCCATTCGGCTGATGCAGCTGTCTGTTTCAGAGGCTGTAGTGCACGGCTGCAAACCACATCCTGCTTGTGCTCCTCCCAAAGGCATTTGCTTGGAAGTGGAAGGAAGCTGCATGCCAGCCTAGAGGGACTTCTGATTTCAAACCAATTCACATTTTGGGGATCTGGAGAGAGGCCATTTCCGTTCATACTCTACCTTTGCTGCAAGGGGCTCTGTACTCTGCACGAGCGTATTCATCTGGAAATACAAAGCAACAGGGAAAAACCATCAGGCCAGACTCTGCCTCCCCCAGCTCCCTGCTTCCATGCCAACTGCCCTCAGCCCTTGTTCTGCTGTAGACTTGTTTTTTAAGGGTTGGTTTTAGAACACTTGCAAGCACTACTTTTGTATGGTGGCTTTTACATATTTTTGGAAGCTCCTTTTGCAAGTTAACTAAGAAGTGGGAGGAGATGATGATGATAATGATAATAACAAAAATAAAAACAATAAAAGCTGAGCCTTTAGTGCCAGACCCCTTTCTTACTTGGTAAGTAGTAATCGTAGACTTCCCCCCAGGAAGGCTTCAGATGCTGGACACGGATGTCCTGCTCCACCGTGAAGAAGAGGCTCTGGGTCACATTGGTCACCTGTGGACAAGCAGGAGGGGATCATCATTTGAGATGTGACTCAGCAGCAAGTATGCACCATCGTCACACACCCAGCAAACCAAGACCTCGCTAGAGAGGCGCCACCGGGCAGACAGCTTCAAGTCTTGTGGGAAATTAAGCCCAGAGTGAGAGACTGTGTAGAACTCCTCCTTCTGCAATTGCCTTTACACGAAGGCGGTGATGTTGATGCTCTGGGCCTGCGTGCACACCATGCATTCAAAGTACATGACTTCCCCCCCCAAAGAATCCTGGTGGCTATGGCTTACCCCTCACAGAACTACCGTTCCCAGCACAAACTACAGTTCCTGGGATTCTTTAATGTGCTCCTATTTCCCTCAGAGAGCTACAATTCCCAGAGTTCTCTGGGAAGAGGGACTGACTGTTCAACCACTTGGGGAACTGTAGCTCTGTGAGGGGGATAGTGGTCTCCTAACAACTCTCAGCACCCTTCACAAACTACACTTCCAGGATTCTTTCGGGGAGAGTCATGACTGCTAAAAGTGGTGTAAGACTGTGTGATATACACGGTGTGGATGTGACGCTGGACTGACAAAGGAAGACAACAAAGGGGAGAAAAACTGGAACGCTTCCCTCCTAGAGGGATGATGAGGTGAAAAATAGGGGAAAAATTGAAATGGACTGCCTTCAAGTCAATCCTGACTTATGGTGACCCTATGAATAAGGTTTTAATGGTAAACGATATTCAGAGGGGGTTTACCACTGCCTCCCTATGAGGCTGAGAGGCAGTGACTGGCCCAAGGACACCCAGTGAGCTTCATGGCTGTGTGGGGATTCGAACCCTGGTCTCCCAGGTTGTAGTCCAACACTCTACTGCTATGCCACACTGACTGGGAGGTTAAAAACAGTATTTCTCTCTTGCACACAGCAAAGGGGGCGACAGAGACGGGAGAAGTGAAGTTCTGTCCTTGAGTTGTGCAGTGCCCATTCTGCCGGGGGGGGGGAGAGAGCAGAGCAGAAAGCTTGGACCGCCATTTTGTTTTAAAATTATATGTTGTTATCGCATTTACATCTTGCCTTTCCTCCAAGGAGCTCATACATGCTTCTTCCCCTCACCACTTTATCCTCACATCAACCCTATGAGGTAGGTTAGGCTCAGAGGCAGTGATTGGCTTGGCCAGTGAGCTTCATGGCCACAGAGGTCACAGTCCAATACTTTCACCACTATACCACATTGGCAGTGAGAGGGGACCATCCAGGACAGCTCAACTCATCACTGCCACATGAAGCACACTCCTGTTGCCCAGGCTCCAGTGAAATGCAGGAAGAGGATGGGCACTCTTCTCATCATGTCTATTTGCGTTCCTAAAGGAACGATTCTCTCACCCTCACTCCTCTGCCCTCCTCTTCACTCACCTGCTCCAAATACACCACGACACGACTCATGCTCACTTCTGTCCTCTTGACCTGATTTTGACTTTCCAGCTGGAGGGGACAAAATGGAGAGACAATTATGATTACTGCTATGACAACTACAATGACGATGATGACGATGGCTACTACTATTACCGCTACTTCAGTTTCTTACCCACCCTTCACCATAAAGTCACAGGACAAGTCGCAACAATGTAAAATGCAGTACAATAGGGCCCCGCTTTCCAGTGTTCCGCTTTCCGGTGTTCCGCTGATGCAGCGGCTTTCAGTTAGGGGAAATTCCCCATTTTAAAGCCGATTTTGCTGTTTTTCGGCATTTTTGCGACATTTTCGCACGACACGACCCATTATAGTCAATGGGTTCTGCTTTATGGCGATTTCTGCTTTACAGCGGGGGCCTGGTCCCTAACCCGCCATATAAGCGGGGCCTTACTGTATTTAAAAATTATAGGCTCAAGCATAGGGTGAGTCCTGTAAGCACAGGGTTGTATTCAACATAGCACTAAGTCCCTAGTGCCAACAGTGTAAGAATTTCTCCTTGCGCAATGGAATGTCTCCCCCCGTCCTCTCCTTGCGCAACCCCTAAATCTATTCGGGGTTTTCCCCCAATACTCTGGAGCAGATTTGGGGGTGGCATGAGGCGGGGGGAGGAAAGTCTGGTTGCACTAGTAATCTTTGCACTGGTGCAATTATTTTGTTGAATGCTGCCCATATATCTCAGGCTAGGGTAAAGAACCCACAGTATGCAATTAAAACTGCAAAATTAACATGCCAGATGCACCTCTGTGGGGAGGGAGTTCCACCACTTAGGGGGTGCCGCAAAGGATGCCCTCTCTTGGACCACCAACACCCCCAAACTTCTGAGGTTGGAGGAATGAACAAGAAGGCCCGGTGTGCTGAAATTAACACCTGAGAGGGTCTGTAGGGAAGGTACTGGTCTTTCAGATCTTTGGGGCCTAACTCATTTAGGGACTTAAACATGAATGTCAAGCCACCATCCCTGAAGTCTCCAGGGGTGTGAGCCTCCCAGAGATGTCAGATTGGCTGCTTTTGGAGACAGAATGACTAGACTAGGTGGGCATTATGGTAGTGGTCCAGCAAAGTCAGTTCTTATAAAAATGTAAGAAGCACCTGCTGGATGAGGCCAGTGCCCCATGAAAACCAGCATTCCTTTCCTACAGCGGCCAACCAGGTGCCCCAATGGGAAGCCCACAAACAGGGCCTGAGTGCAAAAACATTCTTGCTTCTGGCCTTTCCTCACGCCTCCCATGGCCAAAGAAGTGGGTTCTCATTCATTCATTCATTCATTCATTCATTCATTATACTTGTATACTGCCCTATAGCCGAAGCTCTCTGGGCTGTTTACAGTAACTAAAAACAAATGCAATTTAAAATACATCTTTTAAAAAACAATTTAAAACACAATTTAAAAATTTAAAACAATATAAAATTTGGGGTGAGAACATGACACACAAACAAGGCAGTTACCTTTTTAACGGATGATTTCACTGGGATGAATCCTGAGAGCATCTTAATGCTGACGATGGCCATGTTGGAGGCTGGGCGCTTGCCGATGTAGCTAGGAGATGAAAGAGCAAAAGGATGGAATTTCTCACACTGGGACTCTTAAGCCAGCCAGTGCTTGCCATCCCTGACGGGCCACCCCGTAACCATCCAATTTGGCTTCTAATACATATTCCCAAATTCAACTTAAGACAAAATGTTCATCCACTTGGTGCTTTGGCCAAGTCACTTTCTGCCAGGGAAACTTACTTAATGGGCTTATTGGTTGGATAAAAAAGGAACATTATTTTGCTTTGTGTTGATTTTATGTCAGCTGCCTTCTCAATTTTTATAGGAAGGCAGGGCAGAAACTCAGTGTTTATTATTATGGTTAGGGATGGGTGAAAATATCAATTTTCATCTCCCAATTTCGCATTTTCCAATCTTCAGTTCTGCCAATTTTCACATCAGTAAAAGAAAAAGAAACTCATGAAGATTCACCAGCATTTTAGTGTGAATTTGTCTTTCACATTTTTATCAACTATTTCCCCTAATGTACACAGTTTTGCAAAGCAATTTCCCCTACTATAATGTACTTTTGTATGTTATTTTCAGTAATATATGAGAGCCAGTGTGGTGTAGTGGTTAAGGTGTTGGACTACGACCTGGGAGACCAGGGTTCGAATCCCCACATAGCCACGAAGCTCCCTGGGTGACCTTGGGCCAGTCACTGCCTCTCAGCCTCATGAAAACCCTATTCACAGGGTCGCCATAAGTCAGAATCGACTTGAAGGCAGTACATTTACATTTTTTATGTGTATCACATTTCAAGCTACATTATACCTTCACCCTCCATTATTTAGACATATATTTAATTGTTTCATTTAAAAAGTAACATTATTCTGCATCGCCTGCTCTCTGGTATACTACCTCTACACATGGAGGTTCCACTCCTCTGCCAGCTAAGCAGCTGCCTTGCATTCACACTTTATGCATTTATATGCACGCTTTGCCTACAGCTATGCTACCCTAAACACGCTCAACCTCATCTGATCTTGGAAGCTAAGCAGGGTCAGGCCTGGTTACTACTTGGATGGGAGACTGCCTGGGAATACTGGGTGCTGTAGTCTTAGAGAAAGGCAATGGTAAACCACCTCTGAATACCTCTTACCATGAAAACCCTATGAATATATATTTAAAAAAAGATTCATAGGGTCGCCATAAGTCATAATCGACTTGAAGGCATACAACAACAACAAAATGCACACTGTTGTATCAATTTTTGTACACATTCGTGGCTGGAGAACTACACTGTAAAATCCAAAGAAGCAGATTTTTGAAGGATAGCCATGTTTCGATACTCGCATTGTTTCAAAAAGTGTGAATCAGAGAAAGTTTGCCTTTAAATGCAAACTGGATTAAATTTCTCCCCTATCCCTAATTATGGTTAATAAGAGTACTGCCATGTTGTTTCCCTACAAAGAATAGTGCGGGAAAGAAAACTGTATGCATTGTATCAGTTATATTTCTTTCATGTTATGCCTCCACTGAGCTCATCGTGTCTTCCAACGAGCCTATACCAATCCATTTATTTCTTATCAACAAATATTTATAAACCACCCTTCATTTCCTTGGAAATCAGGATGATATGGAACTTCCGGGAAGGGTGACTTAGCCTGTGCCTGCTTTTGAGACGGGCTCCTGCCTCAAAAGAAGCTTATTCAGATATATCAGTCAGTTTTTTCTTTTTTTTTTGACTGATTAAACTTCTCCCGGGTAGGGAGAAACGAAGAGATTAACCTCAAAGCCTATTTTTGTTGGGACGACCAGATCTCATTAATTTATGGGACGAGGTCCAGCCGACGAAGGTGGGACGGATTTTCAACAGCAAGCTCTATCTGTTAAAGCGAACGTTCATCTTATCTTCTAAGAGAGAACGCACTAACAGGCAAGCACCCTTCTTTCTATATTTTTCTTTTACTTGACTTAAATTGTTGCTGTTTAAAAGAGATTTGCCAGATTGATCGGTTTTTGACATCTCACTGGGGAGCCGTAACTTCTCTCTGCTACGCACTAATTAATAGCTTATCTCTGTTTTTGTTGCAAAAAGCTGTCCTGGATTTGCATTCTAAAGATATACACAGAAGAGGGATTTCTATTCCAGATTTTTATTTTGAAAAATATTATACTGTTTTGAGACTACTTTCTTTTTGGTCTATTTTATTTTGACGAATCTGTTTCTTGACGATTGCCATTAATTGTTTCGATCCTGGGAACTGCATTTTGTTTACTTAACTATTGGAGAGATAAGGCTGTCTGCTCTGTTTATACTGTGATGTCACCAAGTTTGGAGTATTAACCCAATTGTTGCTGAAATAAGAAGTGGTTTTCCTATATTTTTCTTTTAAAATGGCAATTAAGAAAGTGGCTGAGAATCTGGAAATAACTATGTTTCAGAAAATAATGGATGAGATTGAGATAATGAAAATTGAATTGAGTAAAATGAAGCAGGAGATTAAAGATATAAGGGTCCCTGTGAGAGAGGTGACCCTGGAAGGGGTCCCTGTGAGAGAGGAGACCCCGGAGATTGGAACAGGGGTCCCTGTGAGAGAGGAGACCCTGGAGACTGGAATAGGGGTCCCTGTGAGAGAGGAGATCCCGGAGATTGGAACAAACGTGGAACAGGAACAAGATTTGGAGTCTATGGACTTTAGAAATAAAATCTATTGTTTGGAACTCAATGTTATCTCTGAAGAAATTAATGAAGATTCTAGAGATAAAGTTATCAATGGCATGGACTATCTTCTGGACTGGAATGATGTGATGGAGCCCAATATAGAGAAAATCTATGGACTTAACTGCAGCCATGTGACAATGGAAAAACTTTTAAGAGATGACCCAGTGTATTTTGAAAAAAAGAACAGAGATATGATTTTACAGCAGTATTTCAGCAACCTATTCAGAATGGATGGCAAGAAAATATTTGGGATAGAGGTAATTCCCATCAGACTCTTACTATATGACTATGGCTTTGACAGCAAGATTATTATGGAATACTGATAATGGAAGATTGGATATTGAAATTACTGGACTTAACAAGACTACTGAAGATGGAAGATGGAAAATGGAATTACTAGAGATAATAGAACAATGGCTACTGAAATTACTGAACCTAACAGATTCTGAAGTGATGGATTAATTGAAATGTTTATTTTGACTATGGTTATGACAATAAGATTATCATAATTAGTAATGAGATGGATTAATCGATATGCTTATCTGGAAAAAAAAATTGATAGATATATTTCTTAAAGAATTGAAACCTCTCTTTGACTTTTTGTGGAAAGAATAAAGTAATGTTTATGAGATTTGATGATTAAGTAAGATAACTACTGGAGGAAAGTGATTTTATAATATGACTTAAGAGACAGGATTGTTATATATTATAGACTTATAACTGATTTGATCTTTGACAAATGGGAAGTCAATATTTTACTCTTTATTTTTTATTTTTGTTTTTGTTTTTTTTTTCTTTTTGTTTAACTATTTTTGATTTTGTTTTTTGTCTTTGAATGTTTTATGATTTTGTCTTGTATGTTTTATGAAAATCTGAATAAAAATTATTGAAAAAAAAAAAAAGGAAATCAGGATGATATACAATGAGTGTGACTACACTGGTCACACCAGAATACAGTACAATAACAACTTGATTACCAAAGACTATCGAGCCAAACAACAGCCTAACCAAGAGCCTGCAGGCCTGGATGTGCAGTGGCTCCATTTTCCTACTCGGAGGGGCCTGTGAAGAGATTACCTGACATTGATAGCAACGTCAAATGTTCTTTGGGCTTTGGGTCCGGTGCAAGCCTCGGGAACCGTGTGCACTTCCAGGGCAAAAGGCGCGTCCTCTTGGTGCAGAGGCTCATTGTATTTCAAGGTGGTCTGGAAGGGAAATATCACCCCAGTATGTGAGTTTTCTCTCTCTCTCTCTGGTGGTATCATTCACAACCCAGCAGCAGCTTGGACACAGACTTGGAGGGAGAGGGGCAACTGGAAACATCCTTATATAACCCAACCACAGGCACTGCCTATATCTCCAGTGGAAACAGCCTTACACCAAGTCAAGCTATTGGTCCACCTAGCTCAACCTTATCTGCATGGACTGGCAGAGATTCTCCATGTTTAGAGACTGGGACATTCACAGCCCTACCTGGAGATGCTGGGAATTGAATCTAGACCCTGTTGCATGAAGAAAAAAACACTGGTCCCATCCAGACTGTGTTTTTATTGTGGGATATGTGCAGCAACATGTCATAGATGCATTCATCTAGGCTGGCATGCAGCTTCCTTCCACTTCCAAGCAAATGCCTTTGGGAGGAGCACAAGCAGGATGTGGTTTGCAGCCGTGCACTACAGCCTCTGAAACAGACAGCTGCATCAGCCGAATGGAGGGGAGGGCAGCATAAGGTGCCTCATCTGGGCTGACAGATTTGGTGGGGAAGAGCATGAAAGGGGCAGCAAACTGCCCCTTCTCCAGCTTATGTGGTGGGGATGGGGGCTACCATCTGGATCTCCTGCCTTGGGCCCCCAAACCTATTGGGCCCCCTGTGGGCAAATGCTTGACTGAAGGAGAATCTTATACTCTTTCCTCCCCCACAGCTGAAACTTCATAGAGGGATGCATGAAGAATGAAGCCCATCTCCCCCTGGCAGACCCTGCTGGCACCTTCCTTTCACCAGCTGCCACGGGTGGACACAACAGCCCTTAAATTCAGTTCTCCACACTTTGGCAGTAATTTATGACTGTTTTTAAAACCTCATGAAAATTCTTCAGTGTCTGAATGTGAACTTCTCCTAATAAACATTTTTTTGTACATCCCCACTTTAACTTCTCACATTCCATAGACCATGTTGCTGCCACCCCCAATTCCACCTCCCCTTTTTTCCAAATACAAGTGAGTTGTATTATGCTGCCATACCTTAAAAAAAAAGACTTTAAAAATAATAATATATAGTACAAACAAGAGGAAAATATATAAAATGCATACTTAGGGAGTTATAATAAATTCCAAAATAATACTCATCACTATCTTCACAGTTCAGATCAGTCATACAGCTTAGCCAATATTTAAATAATATAATAGTGTATAATATATAATACTGTAAAAAAGTAAACTTAGCAATCAAAAATAAATATAATATGAAAATAAAACAAAGGAAAATGAATCCATCCATTGTCACACTGTGTTGCTTCATGTGCAATGTTATCATTCTCTGAAGACTAATCACAACGAATAAATAAAAATAAAAAAGGGATCTCTTCTCACATGTGTCCATCTATTGAGATTTATTGCTAATATTTTTCACCGTACACTTTTGATGTTTAGGCTATGACTGACGTGTTCGTACAAAGCTGGCTTACAGAAGGGAAAAACGAACCATAGGAATGCCAGGAAGCGTGTGTTGTGGGAGTGGCACCACACTGCAAGGGTTTTCCCATTTTATTTATTGGTGCTGTGGTGCCATGCCACTACACTTAATTTTTTAAGCTATTTGTACATTCAGGCTGCGAGTTGCTGTGCAGAACCTTTAACCATTTACATACGCACAGAGAGAGGAACGCCAGTTTCATCAACAAAGAAGTGAACTTAATTGGGCACATTGCCAGGGCTTCCCACCAGGACTCTAGTGCAGCAAAAGCCAGGACCAAACTTTTTCTTTTTTTAAATGGGAACGTTTGATGTATGAAAAGCTGGCCCCTGTACCTATTGCTTGTTATTATGTGCCTTCAAGTCGATTACGACTTATGGCGACCCTATGAATCAGTGAACTCCAAGAGCATCTGTCATAAACCACCCTGTTCAGACCTTGTAAGGTCTGTGGCTTCCTTCATGGAATCAATCCATCTCTTGTTTGGCCTTCCTCTTTTTCTGCTCCCTTCTGTTTTCCCCAGCATTATTGCCTTTTCTAGTGAATCATGTCTTCTCATGATGTGTCCAAAGTATGATAACCTCAGTTTCATCATTTTAGCTTCTAGTGATAGTTCTGGTTTAATTTGTTATTTGCCTTTTTCGCAGTCCATGGTATCCACAAAGCTCTCCTCCAACACCACATTTCAAATAATTTGATTTTTCTCTTATCCACTATTTTCACTGTCCAACTTTCACATCCATACATAGAGATCGGGAATATCATGGTCTGAATGATCCTGACTTTAGTGTTCATTGATACATCTTTGCATTTGAGGACCTTTTCTAGTTCTCTCACAGCTACCCTCCCCACTCCTAGCCTTCTTCTGATTTCTTGACTATTGTCTCCATTTTGGTTAAGGACTGTGCCGAGGTATTGATAATCCTTGACAAGTTCAATGTCCTCATTGTCAGCTTTAAAGTTACATGAATCCTCTGTTGTCATTACTCTAGTCTTCTTGACACATTGCTAATGAAGCAGTGTGGCCACCACAAAACCGTGATGGGCTCAAGTTGCACTGCATGCGGGAACATAATCAAAAAGCACGCATTGCCATGAATGCAGAATGAAAAAGGATGTCTCACCTGCCCCTTTCCTCCCTCCCCCACTCCTCTCCTTGCCTTGCGCTCCTCCCTCTGTTTGCCCCCCCCACAGTAGGAACTGAGAGCAGCTACACATCTGTCAACAAAGCTCACCTTTTCCCTCCCAGGTGCCCATCCCGGGACACTCACCTGGATGTAGACACAGCCATCTCCTGTCGCCGCAGGGTCGTAGTCCCCTGGCACCTTGGGCAGAGCCTGGCACTGAAGCAGCAGCCGGTTGGCCCTGTTGACCTGGAACTTTCTCACAGAGTTCCCTCCGGAGCTCAGGGTCACTTCCGTGCCTGCGCTATTCTTGGAGTAGGTAGTGGCCCCGTACAGGGTGAGGGCCTGCAGGGCCACCACAGTGTCCTGCAAGAGAGACCAAGGGTAAGGGGAGATGGCCATGTGGCCTGCTTCACGAGAGGGCATTCCTCCAGTTGTAGGGCTGGCTCGTCCAAGGATAAAGAATCTAAGAAGGGAGAGCGAGACAGGCCTTGGCATTGCCTATCAAGAGTTGTCCACCTGGACAATAGATGGAATCCTCCCTGCTATAGTGAGATAAATTGTATTTCTGTTTAACCAATAGGACGGGATCCAATGCACTTGTTTTGTAAGCTCAAGGATCGACTCTTGTGCAGTGGACCCTCTCCCCCTCTCCTCCCCCTGCGCACACCACACACCCTCCCCAAATTTACTCTGGAGGGTTGGTGGGGCCCCCAAAACAGATTTAAAGTGGCACCTGAGAGGGAGGAGGGGGTAGTTCCATTGTACAATCATAAATACTTGCGCTGACAGAATGAGCTTGGTTAGTGCTCTATTGGGTGCAACCCATAGTAATTATTTTGAAATGTGCATTTATCTCTTGAAATCATTCTGAAAATCTGTGTCCCTCCCCCACTTTGGTTTTCAACAATGCATTTTTTTCTTTTTATGATTCATAAGTTAGCGGCCTTGGGGGAAGAGAGTGTCTCCTAGGGATGTGGACACCACATCATATAACCAAAATTTGCTCTTATGCTCTGGTAGCAAGCCTGAAAGTAATATCGGACAGGCGCCATCTCCGTTACCTTTTTGGCACCTACTGAAGACCTTTCTCTTTCAACAAGCCTTTTAAGTAGAGACCTTATCCCAGTCTGCGTCTGTGTTGGAATTGCTTTTAAAGATGTTTTTAAACCTTTTTTAAAAATGATTTTAAAGATGTTTTGTTTTAATATGTTCTTAATGGTTGTTTCGTTTTAATATATTTCAAAGTCTCTTCTTATGATGTGTTAAAAGTGTTTTTAGTGCTTTTGCTTGCCACCCCAGGCTCCTACTGGGAGAAAGGGGAGAATATAAATCTAATTAATTAATTATTTTTTTAAAAAGTGAAAACGTTTTAGTCAAAATTGCTTACAAATATGTGTTTATTGGGAGAAATTTGCACCAAGATGCTGGAGAAAATTCTCAAATTGCTGTAGAGATGTGGAGAATTCAATATTTGGAAAAATGAGAAATTGAGAGAAGAAAAATCGGCCCATCTTTCCATCCCTAATGAGTATGTGGGGGGGTGGGCGTGGGAGATATCAATGCTCATCACAAGTTTGTGGTGAGAATTTATAGAGTCCGCAAGGTTTGTATACTAAGCCAAGGAATTTAAACCTTAGTGACACTCCCACTGGCCCCTGACCTTTCAGATTCCCATGCCCCATCATTTCTCCATCTGTAGGTTTTGGACTTCACACCTACCCCAATAGGAGCCCTCAGTTCTAAAACTAACAGGACACTCTGGCTGTGTCCCGCCTCTCCCAGCATGCTCTGTTTCTGGGTACCAGGAAAGAAGAAAAGGACTTTACCTGAGTGGAAGCGAATCCCCCTGTGGGGTTCTGTTGCTTGCTGAGCCACTTGACGATGCGGGTGGCCGTCGCCAGATCTTTCTGAGATGGTGCCGGCCGTTTGCTCAAGTAAGCCAGGAGGACGTAGGCCGCCATCTCCACCTCTGCCGAAGGAGCACGGCGGCGCCAAGGTGTCAGCCGGTCAGTGTCTTCCTCTGGCTTTCCGGGCTGCTGCCAGTGTAGAGAATCATCCTCTTCAGAGACGGAGAGAGTTATGAGTGTTTGGCTCATATAATCCAGGCGCCACAAAAGGGGGTTGGACTAGATGGCCTTAAAGGTCCCAACTCTATTATTCTATGAACAAGGAACCAGACAGAGGGGACGAGGAGGAAGAGCTCATTTCTCACCTTCTTTCACAGCCACCTCTTCAAGCAAGTGCAGCATCTCTTGCCTCTTCTCCTCCTTCCCAGCCAGGGCAAAGGCGTAAGCCATCACGGCCCGGGTGTAAACGTGGAGGTCTTTCTTCTGAGACGCCGTCTCTAGACAGAACAGAGCGTTGCGCACCACAGAGTGCTGGGGAGAGAAGGAAGGAAGGAGAGGCTTATCCCAAGCCCCCGAGTCCATTTCCAAAGTCTTGGCAAGAGGACACAGGAGGTGGCTAGAATGGCAAGAGTCAGACCCATTGGCTGCAGGATGCAGGGCAGAGCCAAGAGGCAACATATCCTTCCTCAATGGTTGGGCGGGCAGGATGACAGAGAAAGGAAAGGGGGTTGGACTTGATAGCCTTATAGGCCCCTTCCAACTCTACTATTCTATGATTCTATGAAAGAGTGGGAAAGTGGCAGTGTGGAATTTATCCCTGGGAGAAGAAAAATGGAAATGGCCTGCCTTCAAGTCGATCCTGTTTTACCGCAACCCTACGAAGAGGGTTTTCATGGTAAGTGGTATTCAGAGGGGATTTACCATTTCCGTCCTCTGAGGCTGAGAGGCAGTGACTAGCCCAAGGTCACCCAGTCAGCTTCATGGCTGTGTGGGGATTCGAACCCTTGTCTCCCAGGTTGGAGTCTTAGGATAGGTAAAACTGACTGAGGGGGAGGAGGACGGGGAGGGGAAAGGAGGAGGGGGAAGGAGGGGATTGGAAGGAGAGGGGGGAGGGGAAGGGAGCGGTGAAAGAAGGGGGAGGGAAGGGGCAAGAGGGAGGGGAGGGCACATTTGATCATTTGCATGCTTTTTGACTTCAGTGGGATTTACTCCCATGCAATCATGGCTAGGATAGGTAACATTGACCATGAGGGAGGAGGAGAGGGAGGGGAGAGTAGAGGAAGGGGGAGGGGAGCAGAAGGAGGAGGGGGGTAGGAGGGGATAGGAAGGGGAGGGGGTAGGAGGGGGTAGGAAGGGGAGGGGAGGATTGAAGGAAGGGGGTGGGAAGGGGCAAAAGGGAGGTGATGGGAGGTAGGAGGAGGGGAGGGCAGGTTTGATCATTTGTATGCTTCTTGAGTTTACTCCCACGCAATCATGCTTGAAATTGAAATGGACTGCCTTCAAGTCGATCCCGACTTATGCGCGATCCTATGAATAGGGTTTTCATAGTAAATTATATTCAGAGTTGGTTTACCATTGCCTTCCTCTGTGGCTGAGAGGCAGAGACTGGCACAAGGTCACCCAGTGAGCTTCATGGCCGTGTGGAGATTTGAACCCTGGAAAGGGCATTTTTTTCTAGGTCTGTGTGGATCGGCAAGAGGGGCAACCATTTTGGATTTTGGGGTGATGGATGTTCATGGACACAAGTTTCTTGGCGTGGCTGGAAACAGGACTTGAGGGCAACAGGGACACTCTCCCTGTTTGTGATCCCCAGCAACTAGTATTCAGAGGCATATGGAAAATGGAAATGGACTGCCTTCAAGTCGATCCTGACTTATGGTGACCCTATGAATACGGCTTTCATGGTAAATGGTATTCAGCGGGGGTTTACCATTGCGGTCCTCTGAGGCTGGGAGGCAGTGACTGGCCCAAGGTCACCCAGTGAGCTTCATGGCTGTGTGGGGATTCGAACTCTGGTCTCCCAGGTGCTAGTCCAGCACTTTAACCACTACACCACACTGGCTCTCTGAGAGGCACATACTGCCTTCAACAGTGGAGGGAGAAGACAGCCATTGTGGCTATTTATAGCTTTATCCTCCATAAATTTGTCTAATTCTCTTTTAAAAGCATCCAAGTTGATGGCCATCACTGTCTCTTGTGGGAGGGAATTCCACAGTTTAAACTGTGTGCTGTGTGAAGAAGTACTTCCTTTTGTCTGTCCTGAATCTCCCAACATTCAGCTTCATTGGATGTCCCTGAATTCTAACGTTATGAGAGAGAAAAAACCTTTTCTCTATCCACTTTCTCCCCGCCAGGCATAATTTTATACACTTCTATCATGTCTCCTCTGACCCGCCTTTTCTCTAAACCGAAAAGCCCCAAATGCTGCAACCTTTCCTCTTATGGGAGTCGCTCCATCCCCTTGATCATTCTGGTTGCCCTTTTCTGAACCTTTTCCAACTCTTCAATATCCTTTTTGAGGTGAGGTGAACAGAACTGTACAGAGTGCACAAATGTGGCCACACTGTAGATTTATACAGCAACATTATGACATGGACAGTGTTATTTTCAGTACCTTTCCCAATGATCCCTAGCATGGAAGCTGGGTTGATATTTTAATTGAGCCCTTCAGCACAATCACGTTGTCTTTTTTGGTCAGTAGAACTGCCACTTCAGACCACATTACCGGTCATCCCAACAACAGTAACACTCCAAGGAAAGGCTGAAAAGGGCCCAGATACTCATTTTTATAATCAACATTTCTGCATTCCTCCTCAATTTCTGGAGTTCCACCACATATCTCTGAAAGCGACATGCCTATCCCCACTGTTCCCAGGAACAACCTTAACTAAATCACCAACATTCTCCATCTACTTGGAGGGCTCCGGAAGAAATTAAGCACCATGTAATTAACAACACAGAACACATGTAGGCCACTTGCTACTTCCACGGTAAACTATGGAATTCGCCCCCACAGGAGGCAGTGATGGCCACCAACTCTATTCGACCCATGTCCTTCCTGGCTCATAAAAACATCTGGAGTTGAACTGGCAAATTGGCTATGTGTGATAGTTAACTCATCACTCCAACAAGGCCATTTACCCGAATATCTGAAACAAGCAATTATAACACCTTTACTTAAAAAACCATCACTTAATGCCACTCTCTGTGATCGCTTCCGCCCTGTATCCAATCTGCCGTTCCTAAGCAAAGTCATCGAACGAGTTGTGGTGGCACAGCTACAAAGTTTCATAGACACCAATGCCCATTATGACACCTTTCAATCAGGCTTTAGACCAAATCATGGGACAGAAACAGCCTTAGTGGCGCTAGTCAATGATTTACGGCTTGAACTAGATAAAGGCAATGTGACCTTACTAGTCCTATTGGATTTATCGGCCGCATTCGATACTATTGACCACGACATCCTTTTGAATCGCCTTTCCGAGATGGGGCTACGAGGCACTGTAATACAATGGCTCTGCTCCTTCCTTGAAGGTAGATTCCAGAGAGTTGCTCTTGGGGATTTTCTTTCAGAGCCCTGGCCATTGTGATACGGTGTCCCACAGGGCTCTGTTCTCTCCCCAATGTTGTTCAATATATATGTAAAACCTTTAGGTCGCATTATTCGTAAATTTGGGATTTCTTACCATCAATATGCAGATGATATGCAACTCTGTTGCTCATTTCCACCAGACGCCAAAGGGGCTGTTCACCCTCTGAACCAATGCTTGGCAGCAGTGCAGAATTGGATGAACAGTAACAAATGAAAACTTAATCCAGATAAAACAGAGGTTCTTCTAATCGGACGAGACTCTCCTCAGGAAAATAAAAATCTTCCCACATTAGACGGGATCTTACTTCCCCTGAAGACGCAAGTCCGTAGTTTAGGCATTATTTTAGACTCAGCCCTGACCCTGGAACCTCAGGTTGCAGCAGTCTCACGAAGTGCTTTTGCACAATTAAAATTAGTTAGCCAACTCCGTCCTTTCTTGGGATTATCCGATTTACGGAAGGTAACGCAAGCCCTTGTAACATCACGACTGGATTATTGTAATTCCCTCTATGTCGGTCTTCCGGTTAGAACCCTCCGGCCGCTTAAGCTGGTGCAAAGAGCAGCGGCACGGATGCTAACAGGAGCTGGCCCTCGAGTGCACACTACACCACTCTTATATCATCTGCACTGGCTTCCTATTATGTTTCGTAATCAATTTAAGCTGTTGGTCCTAACTTTTAAAGCTTTACATAACTTGGCGCCACTTTACTTATCTAATCGCCTCCGTGAATACACATCCCATCGTCCACTGAGATCCATTGTTGAATGTACTTTGACTATTCCTTCAGTTTTTACCATCTGTCAATCGGGCACTAGGAATAGAGCTTTTTCAGTGGTGGCCCCTAGTATGTGGAATACCCTTCCACTGGAGATACGGCTTTCTAATTCCCTCTTAGATTTTCGTCGACATGTTAAAACCTTTTTATTTCACCAAGCTTTTAATATGTAAATGGTACTGTTTCATTTAATGTTAATTTTTAATTGATTTTTAATGGATATGTTAACTGATTTTATGAGTTTATTTATATTGTATGAGACTATACTGTTGTTCGCCGCTTTGAATTCAGTGAACGAAAGCGGGTTATAAATCGGCAAATAAATAAATAAATAAACTTGGAAGTCTTTAAAAGAGGATAAGGCTATCAGTGGCTACTAGCCATGATGGCTGTGCTCTGCCTCCATGGTCAAAGACAGTATGCTTCTGAATACCAGTTGCTGGAAACTGCAGGAGGGGAGAGTCCTGCTTGTGATCTACCCACAGGCGTCTGGTTGGCAACTGTGAGAACAGGGTGCTGGACTTATTCTAGATAAACAAGACTGGTTGCTTTGCTTGAGAAGGAAACTCTCCTTCCTTCCTTCCTTCCTTCCTTCCTTCCTTCCTTCCTTCCTTCCTTCGGGAAGACTTTTTCTACTTAACACAAGCATTTTTAATTAATAGCTGGAAGGGGAACTGAACCTAGGGTAAACAAATTCAAGGTGGCTCCTACATGGCTAATGCCCCCACTAGTTCCTTATTTGCTGGGCAATTTTCAGCTTCATGGGGGGGGGGTTTCTCAGCCATTATGGGGGGGCACCCTCTGCCCAACCTGAATGATTGTCCCGGACGGACTGCAGAAGGAAGAAGATGGATACTTACAGTGACAGGCAGAGGAACCTCCAGAAAAGCGATGGTGATGTACGCAGACAGAGTGATTTCATCGTCGACCCCGCCCTGTAGAAAAGCAGGTAGGTTGCTCTTCAGCTGCATGCAGGATGGGAAGGCCTTTTGCCATCTCCCTAGAGCTTCTCTTCTCTAAGCCTCACCTGATGGCATTATGCCTTTTTTTCATGGCTGTCCATAATGTTGGGTGCTCCTGTCCACTTTGGTCTCCTTCGCTGTGATTCCCATGTACATGGTCCCCCTCCTACCCCTGTTCAGTTCTGCACCACCACCCATTCACTGGAGCATCATGAGATCCTCCGGAGTAGAATTCCCTTTACTCTCTGTCTCACTCAATGCTGTGAGGCTCAGTGCCAGCCCAGCTCAGCCTACAGGCCACAGAAAGAGAATAACTGAAGAGGTTTTTTCGTTCCTTAAGGGGAAACATGCCAACAGTGGAGGCTGCTTGGCTCCATGTCAGTGGGGCAGTGGAATCCACTCCAGGTTTTCCCAGGAGCTGTCCAAGGTTCTGAAACAAACCCAGGGGGATTCCACTGCCTTGGGGCCACCAGCCTTCACTGCATGCAAATCGCCTCCCTTGTTGTTTTGAACGTATAGCAGAGATTGTGAGGCTTAAACTACAGTTCCCAGGATTCTTTAGGGGAAGCCATGTGCTTTCAATGTGTTATAAATGTATCGCACGGCTGCACAAAAGGAAAAAGAAACAGTTGAAACCAGGAGGGCTCCTGTCTTTGAGCAAAGTCCTATTAATGTTCTTAAAGAGGAACATACAAAAGCATCTTCTGAAAGTGCAGGCCCTTGCTTAAATGCTTCAGAGTTACTTGAAAACACACATGATGTGCCCACTTCCATGGAAAAAAATACTGATTTGAATGCTTCCCTTGGGTATTCTTTTCCTGAGGAACAATCTCTTGCTGGCAAACAGCCTTTGGATCAAAACAAGACTCAAAGTATAGAGCTTCTAGCTTCAGGAAGAGTCTATCCAGACATTGAATTTACTTTGAAAATTAATACAATTTGGCTTCCAAAACAGCAGCTGGTTTCTGATGCCATCTGCATGCAAATTGACAAGTTGCAAAGCCCTGATTCCAACAGGGAGTTGTTTTCTTCATTGTCACACTTTGTGTGTGCAAATTCAGACACTGATGCAGTCCTTGATAAGTTGAGTAACAAGGAACCCACAGCAATTGCTCTGCAAACAGGGTGTTCACTGGTGAAACTCTCTGACATGGTACAAATGGAAGCACAATTGTATTTGGAATGTTATATGCTGGTGCTACTGACTGTGCTTTGTTTTGCATCTGCAGCAAGAGAAATCCAAAAGAGGAAGATCCCACATGTATCAGAATTAAGCACAAAATTAGGGAAAGGGATCTCAGATTCAATTGCATTACACAGAAAAGATTTGGACACAAAAGCAGCAAAGGATCATGTAAGCAAATCCAAGTCTAAGAAATGGGAAGATGCGGGTAAGCCAATAGAGTCCAATGGTTACAGACATTGGATGAACCATGGTAAGAAACAGGGAAAGTGCATTCAGACAGTGGACAGACAAAGACATGAGGATAAGACTGACAGGGACACTAACAAAGATGCCTGCAGGACTAAATATTTTCTTTGGGCCTCACTGAAGGTACAAGTTCTTGTAGCCAAGCAGTGGAAGGACAAACCACCTGATGTGCTTTCTCCCTCCAGTCCTAGTTGTGCGCATGCATCCCAAATTCAGGACTTCAGTACCCAGGAGGTACAGTAATATGGTATTCTTCAATGGGCACAGCGTAAATGGTGCAATATGCATGTTTTGTTTTTTGTTTTTCTTTCCCAGGGTTGCAATTGTTCAGGTTTTTTTTTAAGAAATTTGCTCTGCTGGTCCAAGCAAGTGATTAAAGAAGAAAGAATATGAAGGAACAAGGGTAGTTTTAAGATTGAGGCATACAGGATGTAGGCAGGTTTTGAGATATGTAGAAAAACAGTGAACAGGTTCAAGAGTCAGTGACTATTTGTGGTAGGTAAGGAACGTCTGGGGCAAATTAATGGATTGACTTATGGGTGGGGGAGGGAAAAGAATAATTTCTGTGTTATTTTCTTAAAGCACCAGAACATGCCCACTATCCTGTTGATGATATGTGGAATCTTAGGAACACGTGCAGAGTGGAAAGCAGGTGTCCTGGAGAATACTGGCATCGAGCCCATCCCCACAAATGCTTGGATCTGTTATCAGGACCCAGAGGTGGAGATGGCCTGTCGATTTCCAGGGTTATTAAGTAATGCTTCCAGGAAAGAACAGTTGGAAAAAGATATCCTCCATCAGCTACCTGTCTCACAGAGTGCAGCTTGTGAGGAGTCACGATTAATTAAATGCACCAAAGGTCCCCAGAAGCAGCAAGTTCATTTTTGCCATGATTCTTCTGTTGACACCAAGATTTCTTGCACCTCACGATTTGGTGAAATGTCCCAAGGCAGCGACATGATACATGAAGAATTTTGCAACATTTTATGGATTTCTATAGTCACTTGGGGGGAGGGATCACCTCTGCTCTTCCAGATTTTTATGGCAAGTGCCAAGAAAAGAAGAACCACCGATGAACTGGCTCTTGTCCTGATTTCATCAAAAGGGAAGAATATCCCAGAACTATAACGCATTGGAAGAGGTTCAATGGCCTTATGGATGTGACCAAAATACATACTGTTGGTCCTCCAGACTGGATAATGCCAATCCAGGAAAAGTATTGCCATTATGGACAATATCATATTCCTTTTAAGTCAATAGGTTATGTTTCTATTATTGAGAAATATAGCACACCAGGGTCTTATAGGTTGGAAGTAGGTTTGTCATTTAAGAAAATCATAATATTGAATCCTCTTATTGAAAAGGTAAATGAATTAAGCCATTTGAGAAGCCCTCTTGTTGGATCTCATGTGATTAAATTGAACCACCCCCAGCAATTATTGATAAAACCAGGGACTGCACTTAAGGAAGTGGTAGTCTCACTTGAGAAATTAAATATTGCAAAGAAATTCCCTGTCTGTGCATCCTATTTAGAGATGAGCAATAGGGGATGGGATAATTGGGTTAAATTATGGGATGGAGTGAATGGGAAGAGAAATAAGCGGGATTTGTCAGGGTGGCTGGGAACTGGAGCTGTGTTTCTAGATGCTACCAATATTGAAATATTAGCCAACAAATTGCATTATACCACTGAAGAAATAAGTAAAATGACAGAACCTATCAACAGGGCGCTGGATAAGGCTACCAAAACTCCTAAAATTATAGCAAGCTTACTCCCAATGTGGGAACAGGGAATGGAAAAAAGATAATCATGACATGGTAAACACCATGCAGTCCTTACAACAGAATATTTCCTTGGCCATTACATGCACCCAAATGCAGAATTGGGCCCATACAGTGGCTTTGGAACTTATTCACATGACAGATAGTGGGTTCATACCCAGGGAAATTAGGTCCTTAATTCGACATCAGGTGTCCAAGGGGGAAAAACAATTGAAAGATTGGTCGAGCCTTGTCAATGCCACATATGACAGGCAAAATCATGCATTAAGATTGTTTATTGTAATGGTAGAAGCATCTGAAATTATTACTGTTTATCCTGCTATTCCATTGGGAATCACTGTAGATCAAGATTTAGTTCTTTATGCCCAGGAAGTGCACCAGTGGGCTATAATTAAACGTGCAAGATGGGTAACAATTAATGTGAAAGGATGTCAACACCATAAGAATCTAGGATTTATTTGTGAAGATGATAGTTTGGAATCCCATCACGATTGCTTTTCTCTCAAAATGATTAATGTATCTTATGGCTCTTTCATGCTAAGAAATGAATCAAGTTCATCTATTGTATATTCTGGACATGGGTGCGTGTGCCTTAGAACATTTTGTGATTATGTTGTTATTGATAAGTATTATATACAACCTATGCTAAGATATATCAACAGATGCTTTTGTGGTATTGAGGAAATAGTAGGATGTGATTTTTCATTTAAAGTCCCTGTATGGACCAGCCAGAGAATAGATCTGTTTCAACACCTCAAACCCATTGCATTAGGTTACGGCCTAGCTGATCTCCAGAAGTTACTTTCTCATCCTATGTTACAGAAACAATTAGAAGCAGTTAAACAAATGGGAGAGCAAGCTACATTCCAGATAACACATGATCGTCATGCAGTCACTAATATCGCAGCTAAGATTAAAAAGATAGGGGCACACAGATGGTGGGATTCTCTCTTTGGCTGGGGAGAAGGCGCCAAAGGAGGTTTAACCCTTATAATGCACCCCATTGTGGTGATTTTGATATTTCAAATAATTCTGGTCTTCGTCTTAATGGCCCTTGTAATATGGATCCGATCCCAAATGGCACAGATATACCAGAGGGAAGTAAGCATTAGAGCCAAGGGCAAGACTAAGAAGTCTAAGGTGTGAAAAGACATCTGAATAAGTATATACAGATGCTTTCCAACGGGGGGAGATTGTTACGAGGCAGGGCCATGGAGCCTGCTAAACTACAATTCCCACCCCACACCCCACACCTAATGGTATGGCTGGTTATGCTTTCCCACGAGGTTTTGTGTGAAGAGTAACAAGGGCAGAAATTAAGATACAAACTAAAGCTACGGCATAAATGTTCTGCATAATTGTTATCTTGTCCTTTGGTAAATTTCCCTCAACCACAGTGAATCCCATTGTTTGTTAAGAGCTTAGTTTTTCAGGGTCAGTTAGAGATACACACACACATACACAACATCACCAGACTTTCATACCCTCCTTGGCAGGAGGGGGAGAGAGGAAAAAAGTATTTTAAAACCAAGGCTTGAAGGTAGAAAGAGGAGGGAGGAGAGGAGGAAAGAAAAAAGGGGGGCTGGGGAACATCAGAGCTCCGACACACGTGTACGACGCTCTCAAGGAACGCATCAAGGACTGCAGGGACAGAACCGGGGGAGACTCTGGGTCTCGGTGCAAAACCTTGAGACCAAGAGATTCCTTCCTGGTTTTGGATGAGAGCTCTTCCACATAGCTTCAGCTGTATCCAACCACCCATTCCGGGCATAGGATAGGTAATATCTCCTACCTTTCACCTCTTATAGTAATAGGGTCCTTTGATTTCTTTAGTTTAAAGTTATGAATGGGTTAGGATATTAATGATTAATGCTGCCATGCACCCAAGTAATTCTGTAATGCTTTCCTACTCTTTCTCTAAATAAAATCAAGCTTTGCTTTATTTTGGTTTGGACCTGAATTTCTTGGGTTAAATATATACACCATTTAAGCACATTTCAGGGCAAAGCGCTTGTTTTTATCCCTAGCAAAAGATCCCCTCCTCTCAAGGAGGTGTGTTTCATGGGACATGAGGGTGGCAAATTCACACACTCAGGTTCCCAAGAGCACATGTCGTAACAGTATCCAACATGTATCCAACATGGCACTATCACAGTCCCATCAGCACAAGGATTACCACTAGTACCCCCCTTCCCCTGCGCACCCCCGTAAACCCTCTGGAGCAGATTTGAAGAAGGCATGGGGTGTGTGCAGGGGGAGGAGGAAAGTCCTGCTGCGCATGCGCTCACAATGCATTAGTTGAATACTGCATCATGTACAGGCTCTCCCCCCCCGTACCTTCAGGGCATTGTTCAGGAGGCTCCCAGTGCTAAGGAAGCAGCCATTCTCCTTCTGCCTGATAGCGAGGGAGGCCTCTGCGTCCTGGATTTGTTTTTCTTCCACAAAGATGTAGCGCTTGGCCTGGGCAAAGGACTTGAGCACAAACGCCGTCAGCCTGCAAGACAGCCCACAGCGGAGTCATTCCAATGTGTCTTAAGTATTGTCCAAACTGTACTCTGCTTTTGCCATCGCAGAGATGGGCAGGAAGCGTTTGCTGGGTACTGAACCGTCACCACGCCCCTTCCAACTAGGGGTGTTTGGAATTTCCAGTGAATACAGAAATGGGAGCAAAGATTGGTGATGTTCACTTATTTGTCCCATGTCCGGAATGGAAGTCAATCCAGTAAATATGACTGGTATTTGCTGTTGGCGCTTTCAGTCCACAAATTATATGTAATTGATCCCTTGCCCCCAATTTGCGTTGTTTCTTTTGCATTTAAATGAATGGGATGGAATAATGTATTAATGAATTACGTACATTGCAGCTGTTCCCAACCTTTGGGTCCCCAGAGATTGCTGGACTACAACTCCCAACAGCCTCGGCCAGCAAGGCCAATGGTAAGGGATGATGGGAACTTTAGCCCAGCAACCTCTGGGGATGCAAAGGTTGGGAAACGCCGGTACATTATGCATGGCATGGAATTTCGCCACAGTGGACAGCATGACAAATAGAGGAGTATTTGGCAGAAGACAAAACGGTAGCAGGACGGAAACGGCGCTGCATGTGACAAATGCACCGCTGGTGATCCTTTTCAGCCCCTTCCACTTGAGCTACTGCCCACACACATTCAAGCATAGCTCTTAGGCTCTTAGGAAGATGAGTCCTGTGGCCAGTAATATATCCTGGAACTTTTCAGGGGTTCCTGAACAATCTCACCACCCACCAACCAGGCCCTGCAGAGACATGTGTGCCTGGCTCTGTCCATCTCACCAGGTGTTTCCCGTCTCCTGGCTACGTTGCCCGAAGGTGCTGTAGGAGCCGTCAGAGTGCTTGTAGTTCAGCTGCCTCTGGTAGCCTGAAATGGAGAGAGGAGGTTATATTTCACCTGCCGGGCCAATCGTGCATCTTACCCAAGCTTCAGCAGAGGTGTCTGGTTTGGTCAAGGGCCGTAACTGGGTAATCTCCAAGTAGGACTAGGAAGGACTCTCAGAAACCCTGAGAGCCACTGTTGGTCAGTGTTGACAATTCTGAGCTCGATAGATCAACAGTCTGACTCAAGATAAGGCACTTCCCATGTTTCTCAGGGAAATGAGAGCATGCTATTTAATAAATGAAAGCTCTCACTAATATAAGCATTTATTTGCATAATTCGCCTAGCATGTGCAGCGTCGTTGTTGTGTTTGTTTTTTTACACATTACGTGGGTGGAGAACTGCATTGTAAAATTCAGAGAAGTGCACATTTGCAAGGATGGCTGCTTATTGGTTCTCGTTTCAGAAGTGCAGATTTGGTGGGTTCCCCTTAAAATGCAAACCGGAATCAAATCTCTCCAATATCCCTGCTGATTAATCTGCTCATTCAGCCCATTAAAGCTGGCCTGTATAAATAATTACAACTATTGTCAGTCAGAGGGAACCTACATTGTTAACCCACCCCACCCTCCAAGGAAAACAAGAAGATTAAGACTCCCCCCACAGGGCCTCAGAAGTTCTCACCAGCCACTAAATATCCAATGGCCCTGGATCTGATCTCATCGGTAAGCTGCCCGGTCTTATTCAGATAGTCCAAGATGTAGATATTGGGTGCAAAGAGGGCCATGTTCTGCTCCCCACAACCGTAGGGCATCTGAAGAAGTTGATGGAGGTTCTCTATAGCTGGGCCCAGGATGTCTCCTGGGATGTGGGAAAGGGAGGGGGGAGAGAGAGAGAGAGAGAGAGAGAGAGAGAGAGAGAGAGGCTTAGGGGATTGTTTTTTCCCCAAATACCAATTGCTGGAAACCGCAGGAGGGGAGAGTGCTCTTGCACTCGGGTCTTCCTGGCAGGCTTCCTATGGGCAACTGGCTGGCCACTGTGAGAACAGGATGCTGGACTCTATGGGCCATTGGCCTGATCCAGCGGGCTGTTCTTAGTTTAGAATTTGGGGAAAGGCTGTAGGCTGGGCAAGTGAAATGAGGAACCATTGTGTGGAGTGCTCCTGTTCAGGGTTCCAGCAAGCCAAGTCATGCCTTTTTCCTCCAGAACACTCTATTCCATTCTCTGTCCACCACTACTTTTACCATTTCTGCTCCCAAGATACTCAGGAAGCTTCCAGATGCCCTGTTTAATGGCCGTTATGGAAGGTAGGACAGGAAAGAGTGTGGCTTTGAGATTTTGGGACATTTTTTAAAAAAAACCTCTTTAAAAAATATTTACTTGATAGAGCTAAGCCCTAATGGACCAGCTTCCACTGACTTTAACTGGGGAGTAGGAGATATGAAAAATGGAACTAATGCAACAAACTAACGCACTAGGATTCAACAATGGCAATATATTGTGGTCACATTTCAGAGGTATCCTCTCAGTTCACAGTGTACAATACTCCCTCCCCTTCAATGTTAGACAGGCAACATCTCTGTTATCTTTTTGGCGCCTATTGAAGACCTTCCTCTTTCAAGAAGCCTTTTAAGTTGAGACCTTATCCCAGTCTGTGTCTGTGTCAATTCCTTTTTATTTATTTATTTATTTATTACATTTATATACGTCCCCATAGCCAAAGTTCTCCGGGAGGTTTCCAAAAATTAAAAACATGGAACATTAAAAACAAATATACAATTTTAAGACCATACAAAGTTTAAAACCATGAAGCACAGGTAAACAAGTTAAAAAGCGTTTTAAGATGTTTTTAAAATGTTTTTTAAAAAAACTCAAACTTTTTTCTTTTTTAAGATGTCTTCAAAGTTTTTTAAAAAGATGTTTTATAGCTTTTTTAAAAAACAGTGTTTTTAACCTTTTTTCTTTTTTAAGATGTCTTCAAAGCTTTTGAAAAATGTTTTTAAAGATGTTTTGTTTAAACGTATTTTAAACTCTGTTTTTCATAGAATAGTAGAGTTGGAAGGGGCCTATAAGGTCATCAAGTCCAACCCCCTGCTCAATGCAGGAATCCAAATCAAAGTATTCCTGACAGATGGCTGTCCAGTTGCCTCTTGAATGCCTCCAGTGTCGCAGAGCCCACTACCTCTCTAGGTAATTGGTTCCATTGCTGTATGGCTCTAACAGTTAGGATTTTTTTTCTGATGTCCAGTTGAAATCTGGCTTCCTGCAACTTGAGTTTTTATGATGTTTGATGTTTGATGAAGAGGTGGCTAGGTGTGCCGCGAATATTATGAAAGTATATTTTAAAAATGAGAAGAAACCCATTTGTATTAAAATATATTAAGACATTTTTAATTTTGTACACGAAGTGCACCAGAAATTTTTTATATGTTTTACAGTGCACCGCGAACCAAAAAAGTTTGAGAATCATTGTTTTAAAGTGTTTTTAGTGCTTTTGTTTGCTGCCCTGGGCTCCTGCTGGAAGAAAGGGTGGGATAAAAGTCTAATAATAAATAAACAAACAAATAAATAAAATATTAGCCACTCACTGTTAGGCTGCACAGGGGCTCTAATTCTGTGCTTCCTACACGTGCCTGCAAATTTGCCAGCAGTTGTATCAAAGCAACTGCTTTGGGGCCACTGAGCATGCCCAGACTTCTTCGGTCTGTTTGGGGGTTTAAAAGAGTAGCCACAGCTCTTGGCTCAGGTCTCCTCAGGGTTGCATTACTTACCCACCACGCAGAAGGAGGCCCTGGCTGAACCCTCCACAACATTTTCTGGCAGCTTTAAAGATACAGATGTCGACAACTGAGGCTTTTCTGCAGGGGAAACAGAGAGAGTTTTGATCGTGCCCATTGCCCTTCCGGATAGCCATCCCTTCCTGCTCCCCCGGGCTTTTATTCTCCTCAATTAGTCGGGGGCCTTTGTGAGCCTGTTTTTTCACCTTTGATCTTCCCTTGCCAGCTTGAGAGTTGTTGCCTACTCACCAGAGACCAGAGGAAAGGTCTGCAATACCCTTTGGCCTACAGAAGTTAGTCCAATAATCAACACCATAACTGCTCAGGCCTGAGCAAACTCTGTCCCTGCCTTAGGGGGTTACTGATTACTACCAGCCTCATGCCTGGCACTGCTCAGGAAATCTGAGAAACCAAAGAAGTCAGTGCGGTTTTGAAAGGTTTGGTCTGCCATCTTGATTCAAAATGGCACCCAGTCAGATCTAAAACCTTGATCTCCTACACGGGGGTTTCATTGCACTTGAATCTGTGCTTTGGTTCTGGCCCTTGCTTTTAGCACTTTTACCTACTTGAAAAAGGGCACTGCTGTCTTAAACTCATAGTAACTGTTGGAGGGAATAAATAAAACAGTTGTTCACATTACACTAGATGTGTGCATTTTGATGCTAACTTAGTCTCTTTAAGTATTTTTTATACTTTAGCAGAGCAACTTGCAAAATTCTGAAAGCTGAAAAAAAATGCCAGGGATTTCACAAATGAGCTGGAATGAAATTCATTTGTTTCTAGAGGGGCCGAGAATGGAACTGGAACTAATTCCTTTTTAAAATGAACTTTCCAAGCACTGTGGATTTCACAACCCAGGCGAGGCATTTGCAGAGTCCTGGTTGGCTTGGAGATGTAGATGTTCATGGACCGCTCTAGGAGGCCACCTCACATGCTCTAGAACGTAACCTTATCACTACTAAGTTCCTGTGCCAGGTGGAATCACAGCATTCTGACCTGTGACTGGGCCTGTCGTGTTGACCTGTACCTTTTCAGTGTTGGCTTCCTGTTTGTAGAATGCCCTCCCCAGTGAGATGTGCCTTTCTTTGATATTATTGACTTTTAGGAGGAATTTGAGAACAGTCCGCTTTACCCAAGCATTTTAATGGCTGAAGGGGACTATTCTTGGCAACTGGTTTTTTTAACTGAGCTGTAACTGTTTTTTAAAAATGTTTTCACAGTTTTCTGAATTTTTAAAAAACGTTTTGTAGTTTATTATTATTATTGTTAGTAGTAGTAGTAGTAGCAGCAGTAGTAGGCAATTGGACCCTTGGATGATAAGGGAGTCAAAGATGTACTAAAGAATGATAAGGAGGTTGCAGAGAAGCTAAATGAATTTTTTGCATCTGTCTTCACAGTGGAAGATATAGGGCAGATCCCTGAACCTGAGCTAACATTTGCAGGAAGGGATTCTGAGGAACTGAGACAAATAGTGGTAATGAGAGAGGAAGTTCTAGGCTTAATGGACAATATAAAAACTGACAAATCACCGGGCCCGGATGGCATCCACCCGAGAGTTCTCAAAGAACTCAAATGTGAAATTTCTGATCTGCTAACTAAAATATGTAACTTGTCCCTCGGGTCCTCCTCCATGCCCAAAGACTGGAAACTGGCAAATGTAATGGCAATCTTCTAAAAGGGATCCAGAGGGGATCCCGGAAATTACAGGCCAGTTAGCTTAACTTCTGTCCCTGGAAAACTGGTAGAAAGTATTATTAAAGCTAGATTAACTAAGCACATAGAAGAACAAGCCTTGCTGAAGCAGAGCCAGCATGGCTCTGCAAGGGTAAGTCCTGTCTCAGTAACCTATTAGAACTCTTTGAGAGTGTAAACAAGCATATAGATAGAGATGATCCAGTGGACATAGTTACTTAGACTTTCAAAAAGTGTTTGACAAGGTACCTCACCAAAGACTTCTGAGGAAGCTTAGCAGTCATGGAATAAGAGGAGAGGTCCTCTTGTGGATAAGGCATTGGTTAAGAAGCAGAAAGCAGAGAGTAGGAATAAACGGACAGTTCTCCCAATGTAGAAAGTGGAGTCCCTCAAGGATCGGTATTGGGACCTGTACTTTTCAACTAGTTCATTAACGATCTAGAATTAGGAGTGAGCAGTCAAGTGGCCACGTTTGCTGACGATACTAAATTGTTCAGGGTTGTTACAACAAAAAGGGATTGCAAAGAGCTCCAAAAAGACCTCTCCAAACTGAGTGAATGGGCGGAAAAATGGCAAATGCAATTGATAAACAAGTGTAAAATTATGCATATTGGAGCAAAAAACCTTAATTTCACATATACGCTCATGGGGTCTGAACTGGCGGTGACCGACCAGGAGAGAGACCTCGGGGTTGTAATGGACAGCACGATGAAAATGTCAACCCAGTGTGCGGCAGCTGTGAAAAAGGCAAATTCCATGCTAGCGATAATTTGGAAAGGTATTGAAAATAAAACAGCCAACATCATAATGCCATTGTATAAATCTATGGTGTGGCCGCATTTGGAATACTGTGTACAGTTCTGGTCGCCTCATCTCAAAAAGGATATTATAGAGTTGGAAAAGGTTCAGAAGAGGGCAACTAGAATGATCAAGGAGATGGATCAACTCCCTTGAGGAAAGGTTGCAGCATTTGGGGCTTTTTAGTTTAGAGAAAAGGCAGGTCAGAGGAGACATGATAGAAGTGTATAAAATTATGCATGACATAGAGAAAGTGGATAGAGAAAAGTTTTTCTCCCTCTCTCATAATACTAGAACTCGTGGACATTCAAAGAAGCTGAATATTGGTAGATTCAGGACAGACAAAAGGAAGTACTTCTTTACTCAGCGCATAGTTAAACTATGGAATTTGCTCCCACAAGATGCAGTAATGGCCACCAGCTTGGACGGCTTTAAAAGAAGATTAGACAAATTCATGGAGGACAGGGCTATCAATGGCTACTAGCCATGATGGCTGTGCTCTGCCACCCTAGTCAGAGGCAGCATGCTTCTGAAAACCGGAAGCCTCAGGAGGGGAGAGTGTTCTTGCACTCGGGTCCTGCTTGCGGGCTTCCCCCAGGCACCTGGTTGGCCACTGTGAGAACAGGATGCTGGACTAGATGGGCCACTGGCCTGATGCAGCAGGCTCTTCCTATGAAATAATAATAATAATGATAATAATAATGATAATGATGATGATGATGATATTATTATTATTATTGTTAACTATTATTATTATTATTATTATTATTATTTCTGAATGGGCCAGAATCTCCCACTGGTTTTGCTCCCAACGTGGGATGGAATTTGGGACCTCTCAAATCACAGCAAGGGCGGGGAACCTATGGCCATCCAGATGTGGTGGGACTCCACCTTCCCACATCTTTGACCATTGGCCATGCCAACTGGGGCCAATGGGATGTGCTTTAAATGAATGATGTCGATGCGAGTGAAGTTGCACAGAGAGGCTGCTGTGGAAGAAGTGGCCTTTGAGATCTGCTCTGCATGTATAGCCACAATGTGGCTCTTGAGCCCACATGCCTTTGGAGATATCATCACCAATCATTATAGATCAACAACAGTTGATGAAGTTGATCTATAATGATCAGAGATCATCTCTCCCAGACTGCAGAGCTTGGAAAAGTTACTTTTTTGAACTACAACTCCCATCAGCCCAATCCAGTGGCCATGCTGCCTGGGGCTGATGGGAGTTGTAGTTCAAAAAAGTAACTTTTCCAAGCTCTGTCCCAGAGCCACATCATCACAATACATCCAGAGCTGATCTCAAAGGCCACCTGTTCCACAGGGGCCTCTCTTATTAATAATTCAGCTTTATGCAGTTAAATGGAGTGAAAGGAAGAGGGGTCCCCAATGAGCACTTACCGGCTGCACAGAGCAGATTGCTGAAGACCACCTCCTTTGGAATCCCTTCAGGCTTTGTGATGAGGGAAGAAAAAGAGAAAAAAAGAGGGAGAGGTGAACATGAGAAACTCTGAATTTTGTTGTTATGTGCGACCCTATGAATCAGCGACCTCCAAGAGCATCTGTTATGAACCACCCTGTTCAGATCTTGTAAGTTCAGGTCTGTGGCTTCCTTTATGGAATCAATCCATCTCTTGTTTGGCCTTCCTCTTTTTCTACTCCCTGCTGTTTTTCCCAGCATTATTGTCTCTTCTAGTGAGTCATGTCTTCTCATTATGTGTCCAAAGTATGATAACCTCAGTTTCATCATTTTAGCTTCAAGTGATAGTTCTGTTTTAATTTGTTCTATGCTGAGAAGGAAATAAAAGTGTATTTGTGGGGGGTGGGATAGAAGCCCTATCTGCTCTACATATTGAAAGCAGTAGCATACCACTTTAAACAGTCATGGCTCCCCCCCAAGAATCTTGAGAACTGTAGTTTCTAAAACATGATGAGAGTTGTTGGGAGAACCCATTTTCCCCTCACAGATCTACAGTCCCCAAAGCACTTGAACAATCATTCCCTCTTCTTCCCAGGGAACTCTGGGAACTGTAGCTTTGTAAAGGGAATGGGGGGAGCTCCTCACAATTCTCTGCACCCTTGAATGACAGTTCCCAGAATACTTACTTTCAAGGAAGATACTGGAGCCTATTACAGCATGAAGTATTAGTTATTCAATTCGCATTTCAAGCCAAATCTATCAAATTCACACTTTCCAAAACAATACGAGAATCAAAACACAGCCATCCTTTGAAACTGGCGCTTCTCTGAATTTTGCGATGCAATTTGCCAACGAAACAAAAGTTTACAAAACTGCGTGTATTAGGAAAGAGTGTGCATATAAATGAATGAGTTAAATAACATGCAAAAACTGCATTACTTTAGGAGAAAATGATTGTAAAAATGTGTACATTAGTCCAAACTGCCCACAAAAATGTGTTTAGGAGAAATTTGCACTATCATAGAATCACTAAAATGTTGGAGACTTTTCATGACGATTCTTTTGCAAAATAAAAATGCAAATTGCGGCAGGAATGTGGAGAACTGAATTTAAGATTGGGAAAAAATGAGAAGCTGCGAGAACTGAAATTGACAGATCTTTCCATCCCTAGTAACGAATCTGTTTTCTTATTTTCTTCATTTTCCTCAGAGGCTGTGAAGAAACTGAGGTACAAAAGCAATGGCTTAATGAGAAAGTGAAGATGGGATTGATCACCCAGCAAGGCCGGCTCTATCGTTAGGCAGAGTGAGACAAAATCACCTCAAGCGGCCAATCTGGGAGACCATGAAAAGGCAGAAAATGGTTAGTTATTCACTTTATTACTGCAGTGTTTTTATTACCAGTTTCGGAAGCAGGTTTTGTGGATTTTCCAATTCAGGTGCCAAAATAAATTGACTGGATGTCTACGTTGCTTTTTCATGCCTACTGAAGGCCTTCCTTTTATAGCAGAGGTGTTCACCCCAGTCTGGAATTTTAGATGAATTATTTTTAGATTTTTAAAAAACTTGTAAAAACTATCTTGTTCTGGAGAGCTTTTGGTTGGGATGGACGGATCAGCCTGACACTGTTTAAAGATTTTTATCTTCTATTTTTATCTTTTAAATTATTTTATTCTCACTCTTTTATACGTGTATGCATAATGCATTTTATGTATTTTAATAGTATTTTATGCATTTTAACCTACATTTTAATTTGTGTTTTTATTGTGTATTTTGTTATATACGTGTGTGATTTTATTGTAGCTGCCCTGAGTGCCCTATTGTAGGGTAGAAGGGTGGGATAGAAATATTTTAAATAAATAAATAAATGTAATTGTTTATCACTTAGGTGTTTGCCACCCTGGAGTCCTTTGGGAGGGATGATGATGACGATGACGATGATGATGATGATGATGATTCAATAAGAATGCTGTGCACTGTGACTTGAAGTGGGAGCAGGGAGCCCTGTCCTCTGGACTCATTTACTTCAACGAAATCCAACATTAATGAATACACATACCAGTTTGATTATGCATACCCATTCAGGAATGCTCTCTGCATACTTCAAGAGCACATGGATTGGGGGATGGGGATGCTGCAAGGTCTGGCCCAGCCCTTATTGTCCCACTCCTTCTCCCCCTCCCTTTAAAGATTTATGTTAAACATGTCAAGGCTAAAAGAATCCTTTAACATGGCAAGACAGGACTTCATGCATCGAAAGGAGGTTGCCACAGCAGGTCGTCATGGTGCCAGTCCTTGATTGCATGATGGGGCTTTCCTGAAGGAGACTCACGTGGCAGGATTCAGGGATCTTTCTGGGATTGTTCTACTGAGTAAATATGTGCAGTTACAGACATGTAATCATCACTTAGCACCAAGATGAAAGCAGCCTTTGTACCTCGACTAAAAGCTGTTTGATCACAGTGTCCTTTTGTCCTTTGGTGAGTGTCTCCATGATTTCATTCCCACAGGGCTGGTTCAGGGCCTCAGCGCTTGTGGTGAAGTTCACTTCCCCTAGAACAAAAATGGCCACCTCATCATCTCATCTCATCCATCACTGTCTCTCCAAATCAGCTTACTTCAGCAGCTTACATCCAAGGGCATCTTCAAGCCCTGTCCTCTGGCATAAGTGGGCTGGGGGCGCTGAGAACCCGCAGAGGGTTGTAGGAAATACCCCAAGGAGTTACTCTGGGGGAGGCATCAGCCCTCCTTCTGTCCATATCCCCAATATATGGAGAACAAAGAGAATCTTCCTCCCACATGAGGATGGGGCAGCCTGGCTCCTCTTCTTCTCTATCCCTCCGGCCCCTTGACTCTGAGATGTTAGCATTGCTGCTTACCTAGAGATTTGGGAGTCACCATCCAGGAGACCGTCTTCCTTCCATTTGCACACACACAATGAGAGCTCTCCTCCTTCTCCACGGAGACAGCTACAAAGTCAGGGGAGGGAGCCAGAGATATATGAACCTGTCCACAGACACAAAGGCGTCACCAAGGAGGAAAAACAGTGCTGGTCTGGTGTGGAAAAGGATTCAGAGGAGGAGGAGAAGAAGTCAAGGCAAGATGTGGAACACCATCAGAGGGGCCAGGTAGGCCTACAGCAGGTGTGGGAGAAACTTTGGGCCCTCTCATCAGCTCCAGCAAGCATGGCCACAGCCAGGGATGATGGGATTTGTAGTTCAGCAACATCTGGAGGGTCAAAGGTTCCCCACACCTGACCTATAGCGTTACCGGGGCATGTGAATTCACAGTGGGGGGAGGGGAGGGTGGCAGGAAGGCAAGTGAGAGAAGGAAATAGCGCCTCTGTCACGTGGGGCTTTGCATATAGGCAGAAGGGAGAAATACTATTTTGTTTGCCTTTGAAAGAGAAACTACCTCATTCACACCTCTCAAACCAATGTGCAAACCACAACGCAGCTGTCCTTCAAAAGTTGCTCTACTCCAAATTCTGAGGTGCAGTTCTCCAACCGATGTGTACAAAATGCAGTTAGTTGTAGTGGTGCATTTGTTACCTGCCCTTCACCAGCAGGTCCCCACATGGGTTACCACAAAATTAAAATTCAGTATTTTGCAAATGCAAAACAGATCGCATTCACAGGGATAGGAGGGGCCTCAGAAACACACTTCTCAGGTGTCAAAGGCCAGGGTAAAGAGGTGCATATCATTATGGCAAAGTGTACAAAAAAATGGAGATGTCCATGAAAATAACATTTTAAAAAATGCATCGTATTCAGGGAAACAGCTTGCAAAAAGGTGTATATTAGGACTGCACACAAAAATGTGTTTATTATAAATTTACTCCAAAATGCTGATGAGGATTAAAAAATAAAAAAGCTGTTGCTTCAGAGAACCAATTTAAAACTGGAAAAATGAAAACTTTGAGAAAATAAGTGGAGAGATTCCTATTTTCCTAGATGTGTGTACCTGTTATGGTTCTATACATTCTGGGCCCAGGGGATCCAAATTCTATACCAAGGAAAGAGGGAAAGGAGATTTCAGGACCTGGGAGCCAAGGTTGGGCATTCCTCACCCTCATGCAGTGTGGCAGGTAAGAGAAGAGGGTGGCCCTCAGCGTGAATGCTTCGCCCCGCACCACGGAGTAGGGTAAGGTAATCTCGAGGAAGAAGGGCTGGAAGGCCCTCAGGGCGATCTTCGGGGCCAAGCCGATGCCCACATCCTGCGACAAGCAGAAGGCTCCCGTCTGCCATTCTGTGATGGTGTCCGGAATGGTCACAGGCAGAGTGGCCTGCGCTGGAACAATGCCAGACTTCTCAGAGCTGTACAAGAAGTCATTCCCATCTGATAAAGGGTCTCTGAAAGAGAGTAACAGCAATGAAAAGGGTAAGGAAGAATGCCACAGAAACCTTCTGCAATCAATATGCTGGGGCGTTCAATGTCTCACTTAGGGATGAGGGAGAAATTAGACTCTGTTCACACTATCGAATTCGTACTTCCCAGGAGAACACAAACACAGCCATCCTTCAAAATTTGCACTTACCCGAATGTTGAGATGCAGTACTTCAGCCAGAGTTTATAAAAATGTGCAGATTAGGGGAAAGTGTGCATAAAAATGAACATATGGGTGAAAGCAAGGTACAAGAATGCATTATATTGGGAGAAATTGCTTGCAAAAATTGGTTAAAACTGCATACATATATATATGTTTATTAGGAGAATTTCACACTAAAATGTTGAAGAATTTTCATGAAGATTTTAAACAAATCTCAAGAAAACATGGATTAAGGAGCAGGGTCTAATCAGTAGTGGCTTCTCCATTAACTCCCTGCCCAGCAAAGCTTAGTTGGATAGCTCTGCTTTAACCCTTAAAAAGCTGTTGAAAACTGTACTCCAGCAGGCAATGGTGTGGCAAGGTTGTTACTGAATTATATTATTAATAATAATGGCTTTTTGCCACTGGATATTCGGGTTTTCTTTACAATTAATTTTATAATCTTTTGCCGCGTTTTGTGTGATGTTGCAGGCACAAAAGAGGGGTCCTTTTCAGTGGTTGCCTTGTATAGATACTCCTTTCTTATGGGAAGTGCATTGAATTCCTTCCTTTTTTGCTTGTTAGCAGGCTTTATTTTTATTTCAACCTGTTTTTGGTTTAAAATGATGGTCATGATTTCAAATTGGTACTTCTCTCTGTGATAAAGATGTTTATTTGGATTGTTGAGCTGGATTAAAAGGTAAAGGTGTCCCCGCACTTATAGTGCGAGTCGTTTCCGCCTCTTAGGGTGACGTCTTGTGACGCTTACTAGGCAGCCCGTATATATGGGGTGGGATTGCCAGTTCCCTCCCTGGCCTTTCTTTACCCCCCAGCATATGCTGGGTACTCATTTTACCGACCACCGATGGATGGAAGGCTGAGTGGACCTCGACCCCTTTTACCGGAGATTCGACTTCCTTCTTCCGTTGGAATCGAACTCCAGCCGTGAGCAGAGCTTCAGCTGCGTTGCTGCCGCTTACCTCTCTGCACCACGTTTTAAGCTGCTGTTTTAATAATAACAATAATAAAGCTATTATTTATATTTTATTTTTATTTTATTTTTTTGTTTGTTTTTTTATTTTATTTTTTGTTTTTTACGATGTTGTCTATAGTCCGTCTTCAGAAAACTTTTGTTTTGAAAGGTCGCATAAATATCCTTAAATAAACAAAGTGAACTTACCCGGATGATTCTAAAGCCCCAATCAATTAATCCTAAAGTCAGTTACTACAAAAAAATTGTCTCAAAGCAACTTACAATTTTTTAAAAAAGCATACCATGCCAATTTTAAAATACAAATTGAAAATATATTAGATGATAAAAGAACCCTATTAACTAAAAGTGCTCACTCTGCAATGACATAAACAGGACACATCCTACCCCACCCAATTAAAAGATGAAAACCAAATAAGAGCAAAATGTGAATAGGAACGTCTTCACCTGGTGCCTAAAGACTGATAGCGATGGCACTGGACTAGACACATCTCTCTAGCAAGAGTATGACCACAGTCAAGGGGCTACCACAGAGAAGGCTCCGTCTTGCGTTGCCACCCATCACACCACAGATGATGAACACAGGGTCTGAGCAGGTTTGTGTGGTGAACACGATCCCTAAGGTTTTGGGGTCCTGAGCCACATAACGCTTCACAGGTCAAAACCAGCAAGCCTGGAAACAAACTGGCAGCCAACGCAGTCAGGCCAAGGCAAGTGTTATATGATCAAACTTTGTACTTCCAGTCAACAGTCTCGCCACTGAATTCTGCACCAGCTTCAGTTTCCAAACTGTCTTCAAAGGCAGCCCCGCCTATTACCCTTTGCAGTAATCACACTGTTTGTGTACGTTACAAACACATTTGCCTGAGAATACTCAGCCTGTGAATAAGCGTAAGCTATGGAATTCACTTCCACAAGATGCAGTGATGGCCACCAGCATGCATGGCTTGAAAGTGTCAGACAACTTCATGGGAGATCAAGCTATCTGTGACTACTAACCATGGTGAAGTTTTCCCTCCACTGTCAGAGATTGTAGGCCTCCAAATACCAGCTGTTGGGAATTGAAAAAACTCAGGCCCTTGTGGGCTTCCCATTGAGGCACCTGGTTGGCCGCTGTGAGAAGAGAAGGCTGGACTAGATGGTGGCCTGACCCACAGCAAAAAGAAAAAAAGGGGGGAACCCAGAATACTTGAAAAAATATGTTTATTATGACAAAAGCCCAATGTGTTTTGGCCACTCTGTGGTTTGGCCTTCGTCAGGGGCTGTAAACAAAATCATGAGAACACACCATATTATTGTAGAGGAATTTCATACAGCATATAGTGGGGAGCCACTATATTAAACGTCTGGGCAGCAGATACTGGAGGGGTGGTGGCAGGCCACGCCAAGTTAGGGGAACAAGGGATAGATACGTTATACCCATCCCTTGTTCCGGGCCTGTACACAACCAGAAGATAAGTGGGGGATGCAGGACTCCATCCAACCTTCGACTGCTGTTGTGTAATGCCAGGTCTGTAGTACAGAAGTCATCTCTCATCCACGATATGATCCTGGATGAGGTTGCAGACCTGGTATGTATTACGGAGACCTGGCCCACCCATGTAGCCGGTCATGCCCTTGACCTTGTGTTTGTCTCGGGAGGGGACGGTAGTGCTCTGAAAATGAGGGCTGTTTCCTCTAACCCCGTGTCATGGTCAGATCACTATCTGGTGAATATAGACCTCTCAATGCCACACACCCTCCTCAGGGGTCAAGGACCTATTAAGATGGTCCTCCCCAGATGCCTGATGGAATCCAAGGGATTCCTGAATGCTCTGGGGGATTTGGAGCTGACAGAAGGACACTCGGTTGAAACCCTGGTGATGGAGTGGAATAGGGAGATCACCAGGGCGGTAGACCGTGTGGCTCCGAAATGTCCTCTCCCCCTGAATAGAACTCAGACGGCACCCTGGTATACACCTCGGTTGCGGGGTCTGAGACAGGAGGTGAGACGACTAGAGCGCCGGTGGCAGAAATCTCGCACTGAAGACAATCGAACACGGTTTAGAGCAGCAATAGCTGCCTACCAGGTGGCCACAAAGGCGGCGAAGAGGGACTTCTTTGCTGCCTCTATTGCGTCAGCAGAGTGCTGTCCCAGGAAGTTGTTCCAAGTGGTCCGAAGCCTGGTCAGTCCAGTTGCTCAGGAACCCATGGAACACTCTAAAGCCTCCTGTGACATATTTGCTAAACACTTTGCCGATAAAATCGAGCGCCTGAAGTGCACAATTCCGCACGCCGTGGATACAGGAAGTGGGCCAGAGTCGGCCAGTTGCATTCCGGTCCGGTGGGATCAGTTTCAGCCTCTTCTCACTGAGGAAGTGGACAAGGTGTTCTCTACTGTGAAGCCAACCACTTGTCTGCTCGATCCTTGCCCCTCGTGGCTCATTGTGAGCTGCAAGGGGAGACTGGGCGAAGGGATCAAGGCAGTGGTAAATGCATCCTTGGAAGAGGGTGCAATGCCATCTGCCCTCAAGGAGGCAGTGATAAAGCCCATCTTGAAAAAGTCCTCCTTGGATCCCCAAGAGTTGAATAACTTTTGCCCAGTCTCTAACTTACCATTCTTGGGCAAGGTGATAGAGCGAGTGGTGGCCAAACAACTACAGACACATTTGGATGAAACAGATTATTTAGATCCATTCCAATCGGGCTTCAGGACTGGACATGGAACTGAAACAGTCTTGGTCGCCCTGGTGGATGATATGAGGAGGGCGTTGGATAGGGGAGAATATACCTTCCTCATCCTCCTGGATCTCTCAGCGGCTTTTGATACCGTTGACCACGGTATCTTGTTAAATCGCCTAGAGGGATTGGGAATAGGGGGCACTGTTTTACGGTGGTTCCATTCCTATCTCTCAGGCAGGTTCCAACGGGTAGCATAGGGGGATGAGGTTTCAGACCCTTGGCCTCTTACTTGCAGAGTGCCATAGGGTTCTATCCTTTCCCCCATGCTATTTAACATCTATGTGAAGCCGCTGGGAGCTATCATCAGGAGTTTGGGGCTGCAGTGTCACCAATGTGCGGATGATACTCAGCTCTATCTCTCATTTAAGTCCTCACCAGAGTTGGCTGTGAAGACCATGTCCAAGTGCCTGGAGTCTGTCAGTGGATGGATGGGCGAGAACAGGCTGAAGCTAAATCCCGACAAGACCGAGGTGTTGCTCGTGGGTGACAAGAGAAGGTTGGGAGACATCGACTTGGTATTCAATGGGGTGAGATTACCCCTGAAGGACCAGGTCCGCAGCCTTGGGGTCATTCTTGACTCCCAGCTGTCCATGGAGGCTCAGGTCTCGGCAGTGAGCCGGGCAGCTTGGTATCAATTACAAAATACAAAGGCTGCAACCCTACCTTCCTGTACATCTGCTCCCACAAGTGATACATGCCCTGGTCTCCTCTCGCTTAGACTATTGTAACGCGCTCTATGTGGGGTTACCCTTGAAAACGGTCTGGAAACTGCAGCTGGTACAGAATGCGGCAGCACGCTTGATTAAGCGTAGCTGTCATCAGGAATATATTACTCCGGTGTTGATAGACCTACACTGGCTACCAGTGGTTTACCGGGCCCAATTCAAGGTGTTGGTATTGACCTTTAAAACCCTATATGGTTTCGGCCTGGTTTATCTAAAGGACCGCCTCCAGTATCACCAATTAAGCCGCCTCACAGGATCAGCCACGCAGGATCTCCTCTCGGTCCCACCGGCCAAAACAGCTCAGCTGGTGAGGACCAGAGAGAGGGCCTTCTCGGTAGTGGCTCCCACCCTCTGGAATTCTCTCCCCTTTGATCTCCGACATGCCTCCTCCCTGATGAGTTTTCGCAGAGCTTTAAAGACCTGGCTATTCAGGCAGGCCTATAAGAACTTAGGGGTGGATTAGTTTTTACTGTATTAATTGATGTTTTTGATGTTAGCTAATTGATGAATGTATTAAATTGTGTATTGTATTTTTATGATGTTGTTGTAAGTCACCTAGAGAGTCTGTTAACTCGGACAGATAGGCGACTAACAAATAAAAATTTATTATTATTATTATTATTATATAAAACCATAATGTATCTGTGGAAAAATAATAATATTTACTCACATAAATGGGTCTAAAATATTTTAGACCTATTTAGACGGCCACGCTTTTCCTGTCTGATCCACAGCAGACAGAATGACTACAAGCCACAGGGCCTTGACTTCTTTCCGCAGGTCTTTGCCACAGAATTTGTGCCTGCCTCTCTCCAAGGCTTAAAGCCAACACTTACATCAGTTTAACCGCAATCCACAGCCACGTCTCGGGGAAGATACTCCTGACAGGCGGTGTTGCTTGAGCAGCAGCAGGGGCTATGTCACCAATTCTGTCACTCAACTCAGAAGCACCAGCATATGTTGTCAAGCGTGCCATGCCAACTGCTGGGGGTCCTGGGATGCCAGCACGTGGGAGGAGAAATATTATAAAGAACATTATTTCTTTATATTAAAATGTGTCCCACACCTTTCAAGCAAAAATGGCTAGAGTGTTGTGCTTGAACGCCATTCTCATTTCTAAACTGTGCAATGGCTAGCGCTTGTGCACAGGCTTATTTGTCACTGGACAGCTGCTGCTGAACAGCTTCCGTTCAGGGGTGTAGTTGTCCAGGGTCTCAGGGGGGCTTAGACCCCTTACCTTTTTGGAAGCAAGGGTCCCAGCAGAGTCCCTATGTCTCCAGAAACCTATGAGCCAATCAGCATGAAAGGGGTGTGTGTTAACCACTAACAAGAGTCTTCTCACTTGCTTCCTTCTCCTTTCCTGCTGACTGGAGCCAATCAGAGTGAAAGGAGGTGAGTCAGCCACTGAGAAGACTCTTTGCAATAGCTAACCCTCTCCTCTTTCATGCTTGTTGGCTCCTAGGGATGTCTCTTGTGGGAGAAGGCATTGATAAGGGTTTCATTCTCAACCCAGCAGCAAAAAAGAGGCAGGGGCATGGCTGGGATTCTCATGAAGGGAGCCTGCACTCCTGAATTTGACAGTGCACTACTACTTCTGCTGAAAAGTGCCATGAGGCATTCTTGGTGTTTGATCACTGTCACACGTGCTGCTCATAATTCAATTTCACAGTTAGATGAGCGTGCATGTGTGAAATCATCAGCACTATGCTACTTGCTTTCTGCTTAGTGACCTCCCCTCCGAAAGTGCTACACCCAGAGGCCAAATGTGGCCCTCCAGGCCTTTCTATATGGCCCTCAGGACTTTTCCCAGGCCACTCCCCTTCTCCCTAGGCCACACCCCTCACTAGCCCTGCTTGGGAACTCCTCACCCATACAGTCGATCTTCTTTCATGATTAATCTGGATCTCATCCCAAAGGAGTGACCTAAAGGGGCAGCTCCCCTTTGGTGTCATTCCCCTTGGGATCACCCCTGTTGGGGTTGGTTGAATGCCTTGTGGGATCACAGTGCTATTGCTTTCCCTTGGTGATTGTTCATTTATTGCTGCAAGGGTTCAGAATGAAGGTAAAGGCCAGTGGGATTGCTATGAGAGGGGGTGGGCAGCAGTTCCCAAAGCCACCTCTTCTCCTGCTCTCCTCACCAGCAAAGTTCTAGCATCAGCATCCTTTCAGGGTCTTCTCGTGGCCATGCTTGCAACCACAGTGGGACCATGGTGGCCAGCAACCTTTTCCTTTGTCCCCAACAAGATATCCTGGCTGCCACAGTTTCTTATTCTTAGTCACACTCACATCATATATTTAAAATGTATTTAAAGTACATCCTGGGAACAGTAGTTTATTAAGAGTGCTGGGAATTGTAGCCCTGTGTGGGGTAAAACCACAGTGCCCAGGATTCTTTGGGAGGAATCAATGTGCTTGAAATGTATGGTGTGGTTGTGACTGCTCACGTACTTTGGTCCAACATAGCTAACCTTGGCTGTTCACATCAGCGTCATAATTCAATTCACCTCTTGAGTAGTGTTGGCAAATTTCAGGCTTGTGAATCTTGGTGCTTGTAAAAACTTTCAAGCCAAAGTCCTGTTAAAAATGAGCACATGTGCCACTATGAAACATTTTAGCAACAGGGAAAACATGTCCATTTTGTACATCAAAATGAGGGATGGGGGAAGATTTTGGTTCATCCCCTCCCCCCCAAATCTGGAGCAAGCCTTCAAGAGATCATGCTCAGATTGAACATAGACATGTGGATCAGATCACATGTCTATGAACTTTTCTGAGCATGTCTCATTTCCATTTACTGGTTTGGAGGGGGGTTGTGCCAACGTGGCTGTGTACACACCATACCTTTAAGGTGCATGACTTCCCCCCAAAGAATCCTGGGAACTATAGTTTGTTAAGGGTGCTAGGAATTGTAGCTTGGTGAGGGGTAAACTACACTTCCCAGGATTCTTTTTTTTAGGGGGAATAAGTGCTTTAAATGTATGGTGTGAAGTCCAGACTTAGCTTCCCTCAATTTATGTTTACATTTACATTGTTTTCTTCCAACCTTAAAAGTTAGTAAAACCATAACAATTGTTAGGAGAAAGACCATGTCTTATCCCAGGGGTTCCACAGGCATATCATCATCATCTTTAGTCTGCCCATTAACCCAAGTTCCCAGGGAAGTATATAATCATAATAATACAGTAAAATACAACATAAAACATCAACAATAAAAGCATAAAACGTTCAAGTTCCCAAATCCAACAGCAGTAATGCTATTGAAAAGAAAATGGCAGCAATGCATCATTCACAGTGAACAGGAAACAGGCCAGCCAACTCCCCAAAGGCCAAGCAAAATGAGTGTGTCTTCATCAATGCAGAAAAGACATCAGCAAGAGAGACAACCTGAAGTGGTTCTACAATTGGGGCACCATAACCAAGAAGGCCCTGCTGTAAGTCACTGCTGAGAGTGCCAAGTCTGCAGATGAAACTGTCAGCAGGGCCACTCTACCAAATCTCAAGGCAGGGGTTGGCAAACAATGGGAGAGGCACTCATTCAAAAACCTGGTGTCCCAAAGCCATGTAGGGCTTTGTACATCAAACTCTGCCCCTTAAATTGGGGAAACCACCGCAGTTCTTTTAGAAATGGTGTGATATGCTTGCACCTAGCTCCACTACCCAATAACCTGGCTGCAACCTCCAGACCCAGCAGCAACCTCCAGATCCTCTTCAAGGGCAGCCCCATATAGAGCGCAATGCAGTAGTTTACATTTGGAAGTCACCAAAAGGTGTAGCAATCCATATCAACACTTCTCTGCCTGGCATTTCCCTTTGGTGCTCACCTTGAGAATTTCATAGGCATCACCTTCGCCATAAGAATAAGGCTCAGGGCTGTAGCGGATTCCATCCACAATGATCTTCTTCATCTCCACACAGGGATTAATGTTGTGTTCATCCAAATAGTAGTGGTTGTAGAAATAGCCTCTGAGATCCTTCACAGGGAGCAAGTCATAAACCTAGAAATGGAGTAGCCAGAATTCAGCATGCCCTAAAATGCTCTGGTACTGCTGACTACCCTCCAGTCCCTTATGCCCAGCACCTGTCCTCTTTAGTGACGGGGTGAAATCATCAGACTTCTCTGCTATTGCTTAGAGGCATCTGCAGAATCTGTTCCGGATGCCACCCAATCTGCTACTTATTTTTGGCAGAGAGAAACAGGCCCATCATGTAGTTAGAAAGTACTTAGCCTTCTATGTAGAACTTACAGTGCGATCCTAGGTATGTCTACTCAGATTTCAGTTGCATTGAGCTCATTGGGACTTACTCCCAGGTGTTTCACATATATTCACCTGGTTCACATATGGCACTAAACCATGGTTTGCTTAAGCTATAGTTTCCTTAACAAACCACAAGTTAACTGTGTGTCGTTCCACAGTTGACCAACCAAACCACGGCTTGTTTCTCCAAAGTTTGGTTTGTTTCCCAGTTCTTCCTGCTTTGTCCCTTTGCAGATTAGTGACCATCTGGGGTAGGGTGGTCAAACAAACTATGGGCAAGGAAGGGTATCAGGTTCACATGTAACACCACACCACAGTTAAAACAAACCAAGGTTATAAGTCAACAACAAGCCATGGCTCAGATTGTGCTGGATTGGCAGTGAACAAACAATAGTTAAGCTGCTGAGCAATGTTTTAATGATCAAACAAACCATGGCTTAATAAACAAACAAACCATGGTTTAGTGTTACATGTAAAACAGGTCATTATTGATGGGAGATCACTCTATTAGTTCATCTGAGACCAGTCACCATTTGGTGTTCATTCTCTGTCTGTCTGTCTGTCTGTCTGTCTGTCTGTCTGTCTGTCTGTCTGTCTGTCTGTCTCTGTCTCTGTCTCTCTGTCTCTCTCTCTCACACACACACACACGGTTATTATGTATCTGAAAAGTTTTAGTACTTGAATTTGCTTGTCTCTGTGTCTCAGGAACCTTTCCAGAGCTCTGCAGGTGGCTCAAAAGTGCAGGACTAGCCTTGCATGCAAAAGGTCCCAGGTTCAATCCTGCACCCTTGCTTGGAGAGCCACTGCCACTCAGGGTACACATTCCTGAACTAGATACACCAAAGCTCTGAATCAGTATGTTTCTGGTGTTAATATGGGTGTGTGTGGCTTGTGAAGGCTCCTATTACCTCCATCACTGGAGCAAAGAAATGCACTAGTTCTGAACCCAGTTTGCAACTGTTTTTAAAGGTCTCTGCATGATGAAGGGTAAACACACACACACATGTAGTAGGTAAAAAAATGGGAGTGCAAGACCCTCACCATCATGATACACATTTTTGTTTTTGTCGGGGAGAAAACGATTTCTTCCATTGAACAGAGTTCATTCTCTCCCCCCCGTGCCCCAATTTCTACATTAGAGCCAACATCTCCTGCATTTCCAAACTTTCTTTAAAGGAGCCAGCACTGCAAGACTTCCCCGCCTCATGGCTTAATAAACCAACCAACAAACCGTGGTTTAGTGTTACATGCAAACCAAGCCAGTGCATGGGAGAGGCGAGACAACGCAGCCACTCCATCAGATCAGGTCATCTGAGAACAGTTGCCATTTACCTGTTTATCTTCCTAGGAAAGGAAGTTTGGCACGGGGTTGGGAGGTCAGGAAATGGCTCTAAAAATGTTACACCCAAGGACAGCTACAAAGGCAGCTTGGACTCACAGTCTGAGGAGAAAGCTCAGCTTCAGGCTTCAAGAGAAAGACACTCTTATCCACAGCTCGGATGGCACAGAGGGAACCTTTGGCGGCTGCAACATGAAGCTGAGTTTGGCTGCCGGGGAGGCCTTCGGGTTCAGGGAACCACAATTTCACCTGGAAACATAATAAAGGGCCTTTGAAGAGTTCATCCCTGTGCACAAGAGCATAGAACAATCCCTCGTGGGGATTGGGTTTCTCAGTTTGAGTTTCTCAGCTCTGCAGCTTCCAACGAGCTGATATTTTACTGGTCCAGCAGGTAAAATGCTCATTTATTGGGTAACAAGTTGGCTGAACAAAGTGAGATCTTTGGCAAGGCACCAGAGAAGGAGCCAATGGCCTCTCGGCCATGCCTGCACTGGGTCTTAGAGAATCCCCGCAACCTCACCTTGTTTGCAAAGCAGTTCTCAACGGCGAAATCTGCCGAGTGGGCAACTAGTTCTCCGCTGGGCAAAATGGCGTACAGAAGTAGACGAGCCAATGGAGCGGTTTCCACATCCACAGAGAGGTCCAGAGTAAAGACCCCTTTAGCTGGTGAGTTAAGCCATTCACCAAGGGATGGGGGGAAGAGAGAGAGAGAGATTACAGGAATTAATTCCAAGGCAGCACCTTTGGCGGAGCTTGAAGTTGTGAAGGGAACCACTGAGAAAATACTGAGGAGACATTGAACCAGGACATATGAGAACAAGAAGTTAAAAAGATTCCACTATACTGCTTCCCCAACCTCTGTGGCCAGGGCTGGCACCAGAGGACAGCCAGGTCAGGCCCTGCCCAAGGGCCCCTGTGGACCTCCTTAGGGTGAGGGGGTAGCGCTCCCCTTCTGCGAACCTCAGCAGGGTCAACTCCCAACCCTGCCACAAATCACAGAAAGAGAGCTCCCAGCCCCGCCCAGACTGTGTGGGACCGTGGTGCCCACCCACTCCATCTACCTCTCCTCTCTTTCTGTGAGTGCCCTGCGTGCTGTGAATGCAGCTGCCATCAACCAAGATGGTGGCAAAGGCTTCTCTAAGGAGCCGATGCCCCTACTGCCATCTTGGTTGATGGTGGGCATGTGCATGCACATAGTGTAGTGCATATGCATGCCATCAACCAAGATGGTGGCAGGGGCACCAGCCCCTTAGAGAAGCCTCCACTGCCATTTTAGTTGATGGCAGCGGCCTGCTCTCGTAGCGCACAGGGCTTTCAGAAAGAGAGGAGAGGTAGGGGGAGCAGGCGAGTGCCACGGCCCACAAGATCTGCTGGGAGTGGAGGGGGCACCATTGGCCCTGTGAAGGCTGGCACCCAAGGGCCTAGATGTGCCTGGTGCAGGTCCTGCCTGTGCCTTCTCCTTTCCACCTAGGGCTGGACCAGAGGCGAAGCAGACTGGCAGCTTAATTTTATTCAACACAGATAACAATAGAATATCCAGGGGGTGCCAACCTTCTAGGACCAGAGGGAACATTTCAAATTTTGAGAGAGTGCTGGGGGGGGGTTGGAATTCCCTCCCCTCAAATATTAGACAGGCGCCATCTCTGTTATCTTTTCGTTGCCTACTGAAGACCTTCTTCTTTCAACAAGCCTATTCAGTAGAGACCTTATCCCAGGCTGCGTCTGTGTTGGAATTGCTTTTTAAGATGTTTTTTAACCTTTTCTTTTTTTCTTTTCTTTTTTTAAATGATGTTTTTAAAGCTTTTTTTAAAAAAATGTTTTTAACAATGTTTTGTTCTAATATATTTTAAAACCTGTTTTTATGATGTTTTAAAGTGTTTTCAGTGCTTTTGCTTGCTGCCCTGAGCTCCTACTGGGAAGAAGGGCAGGATATAAATCTAATCAACAAACAAATAAATAAAATAAAAATAATTTCTAGGCTGATCTCAGGTGAACCCAGTGGAGGATAAATGCATCCTGATTGCTAGGGAAAAGGGAAGGGCAGACTATGGAAATTTCCAAGGATTGGGGGGGAACACAGAAGCAGGAAGAGTGCACTAAAAGGAGGGCTTAGAAGGGGCACTTGCACATTTTGCTCTGTAACCTACTTTCTAGGAAGGCTACAGACTGACTTCTTTTAAAAAAGGAAAAGGAAAGGTAAACTCAGATTCTGGATTACTACTGGGTGCACCAGGAAAGGCCTTCATGGGCATGAGGTTGGTGAACCCCCCACTACACTGCACCTGAAGGGAGCTTGGAGGAGTGTAGGGCAGCCCTGCGTGGTCCCCAGAGGTCTCTCCTCTATCACTCCCTGCCACTCGCTCACCACCCTCCTGGGCACTTCCAATCTACCCACTCAAATGAATGCAACACAACAAACTGAACAGGGAACATGATGGGGTCCCACCCATCTCCGTTCATGGAAACGGCACGTGGTTAACAGGCGAGAACAGTAGAACGAATGAAAGGGGCAGGGGCGGGAAATTGGGGTGGCACTGACCTTTTCTGTGCTCCTTAGGAAGAACCTGGGTCCCCGATTGCATGATATTCCCCTTCGCCATCACCTGCATGGGAGGAGGGAGACTCCTGATCAGGACGGAGGAGGCGAATGTCTGGTTGCACCAAACTATTAGCAATTCTTATGCTTAGGGAGGCAGAGGCAGTGGTAGCTGGGTCTCTTTGGGACTCGTGAGGTGTAAGGCAATGGTAGGCAGAACCGGAACCAATGGCAGGTTGAACCTACCGGTTCGAGTTTCCCCACCTCCTCTATGCTGAGATCTACAAGGGGCAACCCTGAAGCTAAGGAAGTGAAATCTGAAAGCCAGCCCCCTCCCTGGGGGGGAGACAAGTAAGTCTTGTAAGAAGGCAGACAGGTAGGGGCTGGCTGAGGGCAGACTGAGGTCGATGGGGCAGTGCCCAATTTGCCCCAGGGGATCAGCCTCCACTGGCCATAGAAACGCCTTCTCTCTGATACTGCCAAGTGAATTGCAGGCATCCCTGATTCCAGCTTTGCAATTTGGAATCAAGTGCAGTTGAGCAGCTGGACGTGACATGGGATGGCCACCACCTCGAAAGACAGCTTCCATATGAAGTTTGTCTCATTTTATTGCTTTATCTTGCCTTGTGCCAGAACATCCGTGGCTGCTGTGCCAGAATACACTAGGCTAAAAGGAACGATCCAAATGAAAACCCACTTAATAGTTAAAAGATAAATCTAAGAAAAAACAGTAGCTGCTGTTCAGGTTGAAACAGCAATCACATCTCCTATCCCCCCCCCCAGGAACATTCAGAAATATTTATGTATTTATATATTTATATCCCGCCCTTCCTCCCATCTGAACCCTTCTCCTTATAAAGCAAGCTGTGATGGTCAGACAGGCCTCTTTTGGGCTGTGAACACATTAGACCCCTACAGCAAAACATCAAGAACATATCAGTAAAAACTGGTTTGTGGGGGGGGGGGAAGTCAAGGTCTAGAGGCCTGTCTGAACAATACTGTTTTTAAAAGACATCGGAAAGAAAGCAGGAATGACTCCTCTATGGCCAAGGAGTTCCACAGGACAGGGCCTGCTGGGCAAAAGGCTCACTCTCTGGTGAAGGCCAACTGAACCTCAGTGGTGTGACGTGGGGGAACCACCAAAAGTACCCATCAGAAAATCTCAGTGAACCCCCAGAACAAATATGGGGTGCCACTGAACTAACTTGTTCTGTCAGCGCAAGGATTATCACAAGAGAACTCCCTCCCCCTTTCCTCCTGCCACGTGCCACCTAAAACTCCAGATTACCCCAACCCTCCAGAGCAGATTTGGGTAGGGCTTGTGTGAGGTGAGGAGGGGTTGGAGTTCGTTTACACAAGCAGTAATCCTTCCATTGATGGATCGAGTTAGCTGATGGTGCACAGGGCTACCGCATTATCAATTTTGTCTCTGAGTCATCTGGCCTAGTCTCGTCTATGCCCAGTGACGCTGGTCTGATTTCTAAGATCCTTCTTCCCTGGACGTTCTCCCTCGTGGTTCGAACCCTTGCAGCTGAAGCAAAGGTCAGATCATTCAGGCTTACCACATAGTGAAAGACAATATCTGTCTCTTCACCTCCGTCTGTTCCACGACGCAGTCTCTTTTCATCTGGCTTCAGGACGTAATGCACTCGGACCTGCTGAATGTGACTGCAGGCTAACGTCCCAGGAGCAGGCTCAATGTGGAGGTAGCTTTGGCTCGGTGAATAAAAACGTGATGCAGAGTGATATGCAGCTTGGTGACGGGGAGTGAGCCAGTTCCACTGACTACACATTGGGTCCGATCTATAAATTGTCTTTTAAAAAAAAAGAAATATGAAAGAGAGGAAAACAACAGAGTCCCAGATGTTGGCCTACAACATCTTCTAAAATAATGTCTTTTGTTCATGTCACAGGGATGGAAAGATCTATCCATTTCAATTCTCTCAGCTCCTTATTTTTCTAATTTTAAACTCAGTTCTCTACATTCCTACAGCAATTTGCTATTTTTTAAAAAAATCGTCATGAAAATTTTCCAGCATTTTAGTGCAAATGTTTCCTAGTAAACACATTTTCGTTGGCGTTTTTTGATTAATGTACACATTTTTGCAAGCAATTTCTTCTCGTGTAATACATTTTCTATTTTTTTCACCAATATATTCATTTTTGTGAACACTTTCCCCTAATATATGGATTTTTATAAATATACTTTGGTTGACAAACTTCATTGTAAATCCGAATAAGTGTGAATTTTGAAGGACAGCTGAGTTTCAGTTCTCATATTGTTTCGGAAAGTGCAAATTTGAAAGATTCAGCTTCAAATGCGAACAGAATCAAACTTCTCACCCATCCGCACCATGTCCTCTCTTTATTCTCCTCTGGAAGCAGTTTATCAGGGTGAGTAGGAGAAGCACTGAGTGCTTCCAGACAGTAACTGTTTTCAGGTGGGATTCAATTACATTCAGGGCTGGCACCAGAGGGAGGCCAGGTTGGGCCGTAGCTGAGGGCACCTGGGCCCCAAGGCCCCCCTGAAGAGCTCCTCCTTAGAGTGGGTGGGTAGCGCTCCCTTCCACAATGTGCGGCAGCATTGCCTCCCGACTCTGCTGCAGGTCATGAGAGGGAGCTCCCAGCTTCCTCCTACCGCCATGTAGGCCCACAACATCTGCCTGCATGCCCCACCTACCTCTCCCTTGATGTAAATGATGGCTGCGCTGCAGGCGCAACCCTGCCATCAACCAAGATGGCAGCCGAGGTTTCCCTAAGGGGCTAATGCCCCTGCTGCCATCTTGGTTGATGGCAGCAAAGTGCACACGTAGCACACATGCATGCCATCAATCAAGATGGCAGCAGAGGCATCAACACCTTAGAGAAGCCTTGGACGCCATCTTGGTTGATGGCAGGCACGCGTGCACAGCGCAGGCAGCATTCACAAAGGGAAAGGTAGGTAAGTGCAGAATGCTTGCTTGCATGCATGTGTGTGCCGTGGCCTGGGCAGGCTGGTGCCCAAGGTCCCCGGCATGCCTGGCGCCAGCCCTGATTACATTGATTCATTAAATAGCCCACATCACCTAATCTCCTTGCAAACAGATAAGGATGAATGCTCAAGAACCAGGTTGTCTGGAAGCACCACTGCCTGAAGGCTAGAAAAGAGGGAGGTGGTGCGTAGGGGAACAATTGCCGTGGTCTCCTCTATTTTAGAGAATCATCAGTGCCTGTGTGATATCGACAGCCATTAAACCAACCTCGGGCTTCCTCTCAGACCTATTTGCATGTCTAGCAACCAACATGCTGCTCATAAAAGAAAGGGGAAAACACATGCTTAAGCTGCCTGGAAGATGAAAAAAGAGTCAAAAGCTAACACAGCCACCCTGTAGTGAGCAAGAGCACAGACAGTCCCATTCTTTGATGGCATTTTCTTAGTCCCAATTAGGGATGGGGGAGAAATTCAATTCAGTCTGCATTTTAAGCCGAATCTATCAAATTTGCCGTTTCCAAAACAGTCTAAGAACTGAAACTCAGCCGTCCTTCGAAGCTTGCACTTATCCCAATCTTGCAATGCAGTTTGTCAACCAATGTTTTCAAAAATGCATATATTAGGGGAAAGTGTGCATCAAAATGAATATATGAGTGAAACTAGCATGCTAAAATGCATTATATGATGCAAAAGTGTGTGCATTTGCCTACAAAACTGTGTGCATTAGGAGAAACCGGTGCTAAAATGTTGGAGAATTTTCGTAAGGATTTTATTTTTTTTTTAAATTGCAAATTGCTGCAGAATTGTGGAGAACCGATTGGAAAATTAAGCATATTTTGGACTGAGAAATAGAGATCCAGAAAAAGGTGATGGAGGAGAAAGCAGAAAGAAGGGCCAGCAGGCTAAGGGGGCGCAGAGACTCATAGTAATAATTTCCCAGTTCCACCTCCCATTGAACTCTTCTTCTGTGTGTGTGTGTGTGTTTACATTAAAGCCCCACTTAATTTCATTCTCTGAAACACTCACCTGGATCCTGATCGAGTCATCCGTGAAGTTAGCAGTGTCTATGGAAAACTGGACTCGTCCTTGGGCATCAGTTGTGTAGTTGGTCTTGGGTCCTGACGGCTCCGCATGAATCTCAACAGTTTTGTTGGCGATTGGCACATTGGCACCGTCCACGAGCTTTGCCTAGACATGCAGAACCCGACACAGACAGAGGGCCGGTTTTATTACCGATGGAGAGGGGGAGATGATCGTCTGCAGGGGTGCAATTCTGTGCACAGGTAGATGGAGGTGGGGAGAAGGACTGTGGGCATTGCAAAAGGCATCAGGATTTCAGATGGGGCATCCCAGAGGACCACAGCAGGCTGGACTCGGAGGGGCGTGAGCTGAATTCCAAACTAACCCCGGGCACTCCTGTTCCAGGGCAGGGAACGTTTCTAGAACAAATATTTGTGGTGTCATGGATGGTGGAGGGGACCTCTCAGCCAGCCTCACCTGCCCGAAAAAGGGGATCCCAGGCTTGTAGTAAGAGTCGACTCTTTCAAAGGTGACTGTGCTCAGAGTCTGAGTAATGGCGATGGAAGCCGAACCGGTCAATTCCACCTCTGCCAAAAACAAAAGAACAAAGGAACGGGGTGAGGAACCGTACAGATGGAAGGATGTGTCCATTTTGGTTCCCGCCATTTCCCATTTCCCCCCCAATCTTAAATTCAGTTCTCCACATTTCTCCAGCAATTTGTGATTTCTTTATTTAAAAAAAAATCCTCAAGAACGTTCTTCAGCATTTTAGTGCAAATTTGTCCTACCAAACACCCTTTGTATGCCGTTTTGACCAATGCACCCACTTTTGCAAGCAATCTCTCCTAAAGGCAATCTCGTTTCAGATGCTGTTTTCACTAATAAATTCATTCATATGCCCTCCTCGCCCTTACATGTGCATGTTTGCAAACACTGTTTGGCTGGAGAACTGCATTGCAAAACACAGTGCGAAATTTTGAAGGATGTCTGAGTTTTGGCTCTTGTGTTGTCGAGGAAAGCACCAATTGGACCATTTCGGCTTTCAGCGGGAACTGAACCTAACGTCTCCCCCACTCGTATAAGCTGGGTGGCATCTCATTCCTTTAGGAACACATGAAGCCGCCTTTTCCACAGTCAGACTTTCACCCCGTCTAGCTCAGTAATGTCCACACATGGAACCCGGGACCTTCCAGTGCAAAGCAGATCCTCAAGCCCTGACAGGCAGCCCTTCTTGCTCACCTGCCAGCGGAAAGCTCCTCGGCAGGCGGCCCTTGCGGCCTCTGCTGCTGGCCTCCAGTTCACTGGAAGGCCATCCTTCTCTTGCCAGACCAGATTACTTCTCCCTCTAGCCTAGCGTTATCTCCCACTCTGACTGTCAGCAGCCTTGTCCCACCCTCTGTGCAACCTGATCCTTTTTATGTAGGGGTGTGGGACCCAGCCTTGGGGGACTGGGTGCGGCCCTCCAGCTCTCGCTCTCCGGCCCTTAGGATTCTCTCTGCAGGCCACACCCTCTCATCCCAAGCCACACCCAGCGATGATCCTGCTTCACACCTTCCGGGGTTTTTCCCCTGGCTGGACTGTGAAAGTGCCCCTTGCCTACCTGGATGGAGGTGTGTGTGTGTGAGAGTGTGCGCACACACTCACACACATGTACCAACTTTTGACTTCCTGTGGAAAGATCATTGACACCTCTCTTTCTCCACCCACTTTTTGTCTCTGGCCCTGTCTGTCTCCGGCATGAGGCTCCCGGGAGGTTGCTCGGGAAGGAATGCGGCCCTTGGGCTGGAAAAAAGTTTCCCCACAGCCCTGCTTTAAGGGGAGAGGCAGGTGGGGTTGAACCCGGGTCATTCTGCATGCAGAGGCAGTGTGGTGGTTAGAGTGTCAGACTAAGACCTGGGAGAGGCCAGGGTTCGAATCCCCACTCAGCCAAGAAGCTCGCTGGGTGACCTTGGGCCAGTCACACTATCTCAGCCTAGCCTACCTCACAGGGTTGCTGTGAGATGAAATGCAGAGGGAGGAGAGCCACCGAAGCCACCTGGAGCTCCTTGGTGGAAAGGTGGAATAGACATGAAATAGTGAAACAGGGAATGTTCAGCCACAGGACTATGGTCTTTCAGTGGCTACGTTGCCTTCCCATTCTGTTCTGCGCACACAGCCCTGCCGTTGGAGGAAGCCTACCTGTGCCTTCCTCCTTAATCTTGCCTTCCACGTCAATGTTCATCGCGTATCCCATCCGCTTCAGCTGGAACACCTTCGTTTTCACCACTTGAGAGAAACAGCCCTTGCTGTCTGACTGCGCGGGAAGCCACAGAGTCACAGGTTAGCATTGAGAATTGTCTCTCTAGGAATTCCCTAGACATGGCTTCCTCCAGATGTTGGTGGACTCCAACTCCCATCGTCCCTGACCATTGGCCATGTCGGCTCCAGGGCCGATGGGAGTTGTCATCCAAAAACATCTGGAGGAGACCACGTGGGGGCCACCCCTGCTCAAAGGTTGAGTATGTTTAATAGATTCAACTGCTGGTCTCTACTTACAAGCTCACCTCTAGACTTGACTTAATCCTCAGCTCTTGATGCCTTCATCTTAATACTTTTTTACTCTGAGATTTTCCTTACTCAGTCTGTTCTCACTAGTCATAATAATCAACTAGTCCTCATGGCCTTCTGAATTATCAGTCCTTCCCCACATTCTCACCTTTTTCTTACAACATCTCTTACTGCGGCCACAGCCAACCTGGCACCCCCCCCCACAGATGCTTTGGACTACAACTCCCATCCCAATCAGCCCCAGCCAGCGTGGCTCTAACCCAAACTGTGGTTCCCAAACTGTGGTCGGCCAGCTTCATTCAGGCGGTCCGTGGTGGCATGTGTGCATTCAATATCCATCTTGCTATTTAATTCACCTTACGCTGTATTTCATATTGTGTGTTCTATGGAATGAAAATCTTAATACAATACTATTGAAAAGAAGCTGCGATTAAGAATCACACAGCATCTGGCGCAGCGCATTACACTTGCTACAACAGGTGGAAAAATTAATTAAGTGGTCCAAGCAAGAGCAGCAGCCATTTTCAAGGGCTCCGGGGGAGCGGGGGTAGTTTGGTAACCACTGCTCCAAACTCAAATCATTTTATGTGATGGACACAAAACCCTGTCCGGTCCTCCTCCTCTTCCTCTTGCACCTTCCTCGAATGTCCAGCTAGACTGCAAGTCTGTCTTGGACCAAAGTTGCATTCTTGGGACTCACCTCTCCACTGAACTCTTCGCAAACAGCGTCTGACTCTGGCCCGTAACATTGGCTTGTAGAATCGTAATAATGAGGTCTTCCAGAATCGGTGTACTTCCGACAAACACGCATCTTCACCAGGCCAGGGACAGCCTTCCCGTAAGTATACCTGGAGCCAGGAACAGCCATAGAGAGCTCTGATTAATAGGATAGATAGGGAAGAGACTTCTCTCTGTGTGTGTGTGTGTGTGTGTGTGTTTCCTGAAGATGTGTGTTGTCCAGAGTTTGGGAAGAAGATTGCATAAGAGCAGAGGACAATGCATCATACATAAGAACTTAAAAGGGGCCTGGTGGATCACACCAAAGGCCATCTAGTCCAGCATCCTGTTCTTGCTGTAGCCAAGCAGACGCCTATAGGACACCCACAAGCAGGACTGAGTGCAAGAGCACTCTCCTCTCCTGCGGTTTTCAGCAACTGGTATTCAGAACAGAGCTTGGAAAAGTTACTTCTCCCATCAGCCCCAGCCAGCATGGTCACTGGATTGGGCTGATGGGAGTTGTAGTTCCAAAAAGTAACATTTCCAAGCTCTGATTCAGAAACACACACTACCTCTGACTATGGAGGCAGAGCCCAGCCATCCCGGCTAGTAACCACTGATAGCCTTTTCCTCCATGAATTTGCCTAATCCTCTTTTAAAGCCATCCAGCTTGGTGGCCATCACTGCCTCTTGTGGGAGCGACTTCCAGGTTTTGCATATGTTAAGGGAAAGCGTGCATAAAAATGAACATGTGAGTGAAAATGACATGCAAAAATACAGAGCTTGGAAAAGTTCCTTTTTTTAACTACAACTCCCATCAGCCCCAGCCAGCATGGCCACTGGCTGGGGCTGATGGGAGCTGTAGTTCAAAAAAGGAACTTTTCCAAGCTCTGCCTGCAAAAATGCATTACATGAGGAGAAATTGTTTGCAAAAAGTTTAGTTTAGAAAAAAAAAAGGCGAGGAAGAGGCGACATGAGAGAAGCGTACAAAATGATGACAGAAGTGTGTAAAAGTAGGCCTGGCATGAAGTATGTGGATAAGGAAAAAGTTTTCTCCCTCTCTCCTAACCCTAGAACTTGTGGACGTCAAACGAAGCTGAATGTTGGAAGATTCAGGACAGACAGAAGAAAGCACTTCTTCACACAGCACAGAGTTAAACTATGGAACTCACTCCTACAAGAGGCAGCGATGGCCACAAACTTGGATGGCTTTAAAAGAGGGTTAGACAAATGCATGGAGGAAAAGGCTCTCCGTGGCTGCTAGCCATGATGGCTGCGCACTGCCTCCATGGTCAGCGGCAGTATGCTTCTCAAAACCAGTTGCCAGAAGCCGCAGGAGGGGGGAGTGCTCTTTGCGCTCAGCTCTTGCTTTCAATCTTCCTACAGGCATATAGTTGGCCACTGTGCGAACAGGATTCAGAAAAAGATGGGCCACTGGCCTGATCCAGCAGGCTATTATGTCCTTATGTGTACACTAGTCAAAACTGTCAACCAAAATGTTTTGTACTAAAATGATGGAGAATTTTCAGCAGGAGCTTTTTTATTTTAAAAAAAAGATATTTACAAATTGCTGCAGAAATGTGGAGAAGTGAGTTTAAGCTTGGAAAAATTAGATGCTGAGACTGGAAATGGTCAGATCTTTCCATCTCTAGTGTGTACACAGCTTTAAGGCAGCTCCTCAAAATGTAGGTTAATGCTGCTACCATGCCCCACAGCCAGAGGTTGGTGGGAAAGGGGGCAGGAAGGAGGAGAAAGTCTAAGTAGGGGAGGTCAGCTGGCATTCCCAGTGCCCTCAACGCTCTCTGTTCTCTGGTCCCACATTTCAAGGAGGGAAACCCAGGCCTGTGGTCTCACTTACATGCCACAGACAGTCACTTTGAATTCCTCAGCCAGAATCGTTATGATCTCGGGCGCCTTCACCAAAACCTCGAATTTGGGCAACACTGCAGAAAGGGAAGGAATGCCGAGAGAAAGGAAAGTCATTTTTGCTGAATCTGCAGGCACTAAGACCCTGAAACTTTAGCAACATACGTGTCAGACCATTAAAGCACATTCCTCCCCCTCCTCCGCTGCTCAAAGAATCCTGGGAACTGTAGTTTGTTAAGGGTGCTGGGAAGTTGTGAGTTGTGTGAGAGGGAAACCACAGTTCCTAAGATTCTTCTGGGGCTGGGGGGGAAGTCACATGCTTTAAATGTGCATTGGACACGCCTTCTGTGGATGGTGTGGATCTGCCCTTGTTAAGAATGGCAGCCCAGATCTACTAATTTACATTTAATTTAATTTGCAAGGACCCCAAAGTCCTTGGAGCCAGTCAACTGCTGTGCACACAAGCTATTCCCAAGGGGTACTTGGAAAAGTTGGATTAAAAGGCTCTGCTAGGGACCCTGTCCCCATGGCATTGCGGACACTCTGATGCTATTGATGGTGTTTATATCCCACCTTCCTTTCAATCACGTGCAAAATCCACAAGACAACAGCAAAGATAAATGCAATAGCAAATACATCCCAAAACAGCCCCTTCTGCTAATTCCCCAGCATGCATGCACACTGGGGCACCTCTCATTCCTTCCTCACCATATTCCTGCATTTCAAAGGGATGTTCCACTTTCTTCCCGGAGGCTTTTTGCACCATCACTTTATAGGTTCCCAGGGAGGGCTCCTTGGAGAGATGAAAGTCGAGCTGGACTATGCCCCCCACCAGCTCCACCTCAAGCCACTGCATCAAGCGGTTCCTCTTGGGGTCCTGGAAGCCACAGGATAACACAGGGTGTCACACAAGCCACTCAGTATAACCTGATGCTGCTATTGCCAGCCCCAAAGAGGGTAATGTTGAGTGCATATATATATATATATTGTAATATTATATTTTAGGTATTTTAAATGGTATTTTAGGTATTTTAAATTGTATTTTAATTTACTCTAATGTTTTGTGTTTTTATTGTGTGTAGTTTTACATGTATGTGTGTGATTTTATTGTAAACCACCTCTGAGTGCCCCATTGTAGGGTAGAAGAGCGGGATAGAAATATTTTAAAGAAAGAAATAAATTTCAGTGGCCAGCAGACTCTGTGGCTTCTGCAAAATCTTACAGGATCGACAGCACGGTCTAGGTGTCGGTACTGGGATAAGTGTTCAAACCCTCTAAATAGGGGGCTTCTCTAATCTTCACTAGGGATGGCAACAGGCAGAAGGTCTATTTAAGGAACCATGGAAACAAATTTGCACCCAAAGAGTAGGGTTGCCAGCCCTCCAGGTTTGGCCTGGAGTCTCTTGGAATCAGCCTCCAACTCTGGGAACCTCCTGAGGCCAGTCCTGGAGACTGGAGAAGCCACCATTGCTGGAACATAGGAAAGTACCTAATACCACATCAGAGCCTCAGAGCATCCAGCTCAGTATTGTCAACACTGATTGGCAGTGGCTCTCCAGGGTTTCAGGCAGGGAGTTTTTTTCCCAGCCCTACCTCGAGATGCCGGGGATTGAACCTGGGACCTTCTGCATGCAAAGCAGGTGCTCTAAGCACTGAGCTACAGACCCTTTCCCAGTGAATGCTAAATCAGGAGCATGTGCAAGCTGCTCTTGTCCAGTCCTTCTGCCTCCCTGAACTCTTTCATAAATAAATAAATCCCTAGCCGGTTGAGCCTTTAAGGAAAGGCCGATGCTGCTGGGGGTTGTTGATTGCTTCAGCGGCGGGTCAGGGGGGTGGAGAGAGAGGAAATCAGTCCCAGGAAAATGTTGCAAAATAGAGTCTGAGCAGGAAGGTGCGGGAGGTGCGAGGGGGAAGGAGGGATGAGTCAGTAAAGAGAGGGGGGAACCATAGGCACCAGTCCCAGGTAAAGGTGGCAAAATTAAATTAGGAGACTAGAAGAGGTGCTTAAAAGGGGGACAGAGAGAAGGAGCTGGGCATTCATTCAGGCGCCAGTATGGTGCGGAGGGGCCTTCTTTAAACAGACAAAGAATGACAAGACTGTGGTGGTGAATTACATTGCAGCGGCACAGTGAAGGAGACACGACATTTGCATGACTTTAACGATGTGAAACTATCTCTCATTTAAAGCCGAATCTTTCAAAATTTTCACTTTCCAAATCAATATGAGAACCAAAGCATAGGGTTGCTTTGAAACATGCACTCATCCAAATGTTGCGATGCCGCTCTCCGACTGAACAATGTTTTCAAAAATGCACCTATGAGAGGAAAGCGGGCGTACGAATGTACATATATCACTGAAAATAATAAACAAAGATGTGACTCCGTTTAGGAGAAATGGCTTGCAAAATGCGCACTTTAGTTGATTGCATTACAAAGATGCGATTGTTAGGGGAAAGACGCACTCTAACGCTGAAGAATTTTCATGAGGATTTTTTTTTAAAAAAGAAATTGCTGCAGGAATGTGGAGAACTGCATTTAAGATTGGGAAAATGGGAAACTAAGAGAGGGAAAATGGGAAACTAAGAGAGGGAAAATGGGAAACTAAGAGAACCCTATAAGAGAAAAATCAACTCCTTTGACATGTGGTGTTGAAGGAGAGCTTTGAGCATATCATGGACTGCAAAAAAGACAAATATTTGGGTGTTAGAACAAATTAAACCAGAACTATCACTAGAAGCTAAAATGATGAAACTGAAGTTATCATACTTTGGACGCATGATGAGAAGACATGATTCACTAAAAAAAGACAATACAGAAAAAGAGAAGGGAGTAGAAAAAGAGGAAGACCAAACAAGAGATCGATTGATTCCATCAAGGAAGCCACAGACCTGAACTTAAAAGATCTGAAGACGGTGGTTCATGACAGATGCTATTGGAGGTCGCTGATTCACAGGGTCACCATAAGTCGAAATCGACTTGAAGGCACATAACAACAAGAGAACCCCGAAACTGACAGACCTTTCCATCCCTAATGATGAATGGCATGAGGAAGATGCCTTCAAAACCTGGGTTCACACAGTTACGCAGAATGCACTTTATGCTGCCAACAGTTTTTAATTACATGTATGTTCAGTAGCTATATGGCGGGAGGCAGGGACTGGCTGGAGACGCAGGACCTGAAGGCCAGCAACAGTTTAGGAAGCCAAATGACTTATCCTAAGGGGCATTTTAATTATGTACTTTCAAGAAATCACAAATAATTTGTGTGGCTTTTCTCCTCTTTGATACCTTCTGAGGCCCAGCAGATTCTGTCCAGGACTCAATTTTTTTATTTCACCTCAACACACTCATTCAATGGGGATTTTGGGGGGGGGATAGAAATCCTTCTTTATTTTATTTATTTATTTTACATTCAGCACAAATGGTAAGCATTTGTTCTTCAAGGCCTTATTGACTTAAACTGAACTTGCTGGCAAGTCACTCTGCGTAGGACTGTTGTCAGAGTTAATGGTTAATTCCCCCCACTTTTTCCATTCTGTTTGTATTGTATCAAAATGCCTCTTTGCTCAAGATAATTGAAGGTCGGATGCACTGGAAGTCAAACCCAGGACGAAATAAAAATGTGGATGTCATTGACTGCTATGCAGCCACTGGTGGTTGTGGGGAACGTGATCCACTGCTGGTTGGACCACCAAGGCCAGATCCAGTTTGTTGTGGACCTTGGGCACAGGCTATCCCTGGGCCTCTTGCCCCCTTGCTGTCCTCCTGAAACCACACTCCTCTTCCCTCTTGGGACCCCCACCCCTCTAAAGTAAAACAAATCTTGACCCCCTGTTGTCAAAGAAAAACAATTTGGAAACCACCAGTGGTGTCGGGTTGCTGCCTGCAAGCCATCCCCATTACAGCCCCCTGAAGGGGTGACACAAAAGGGTCGTCATCCCTTTGGGTATGTCCTTTGGAGTGTGGTGAGGGTGAGGGCACTTCTGGTGATTGGCTGTTGTATGGCTTTACTTCTAGGTGAAAGACTGGAACAGCCAGGGAGGGGGAAGAAGGATATGAGTTATCCTGGCCTCAGAGGTGGAATGCTGGGGAGCTGTGTCTGTGGTGAGAGCCTGAATGCAGCTCAGCAGTGTATATCCAGCAGAGCTTGGAAAAGTTACGTTTTTGAACTACAACTCTCATCAGCCCCAGCCAGCATGGCCACTGGATTAGGCTGATGGAAGTTGTAGTTCAAAAAAGTAACTTTTCCAAGCTCTGATATCCAGTGTGGTTGGTGGATATTTGGTGATTTTGCTCTTCGATATGTTTTGATTGATTGGCTGGTGGTATTGTACTTCTGCATTAATATGTTATTTATTACCTGGGGGGGGGCTTTGGACCAAAACACAGTCTATCAATAAACCATAAAATTTCTGATTGGGCTGTCAAAGGAGCAACTCGATAGTTTGAGCACTGCATGGAAGCAGAGATGTCATTTGCCCCCAAAATGCAGTAGTAGTAGTTGATGAATTAAAATTTCATTAAAGGATTAAGCACCTGACGAGCCTCACAGAAACATTTAGCATTAGGGTTGCCAGGTTCATGGCCTGAGACTGATCCTGTATCTTTAGGAGAAGAGAAAGTCAGCCAAGTGCAGGTGTTCTTGCAACGCTGTAATGGGAAAAACCACAAGGTGGAATTCTCCCTTCCCCCTGCACAACCTTTAAAGATACAGAAGACCTCTTGGTTGCCAGGCCCAGCCTCCCACAGGTCTTCTGTATCTTTAAAAGTTGTGCAGGGGGAAGGGAGAATTCCACCTTGTGGTTTTTCCCATTACAGAGTTGCAAGAACACCTGCACGTGGCTGACTTTCTCTTCTCCTAAAGATACAGGATCAGTCTCAGGCCATGAACCTGGCAACCCCATTTGGAATATAAATTAAATACTAATCCTGATAATACAAATAATAATGAAAAGTAACACTGGTTAGGGCCTCCTTCATCTGAAAGCAACATGAATACTGCAGGAGATGTGAGTGGCCTCGTATGTTACAGCTATGAAATGAGATCTCTTTAATGCCATGAACACTAGCAAAGATGCTCTCAGTAGGCAACAACCACATTAACTATTGGTCAGGTGTGGAGAACCTTTGGCTCTCCAGATCTTGCTGAACTACAACTCCCATCAGCCCTACCTAGCAAACATGGGCAATGGCAAGGAGGATGGGAGTTGTTCAGCAACATCTGGAGGACCAGTGGTTCCCCACATCTGCTACAGGTTATTTGTCAAGATGTAAAGGAGAATTGGCTACTTACCTGGATGTAAATTACAGGAATCTGTGAAAGCAAAAAAATAAAAGAGGGGGGGAAATACCAGAGACAACAATGAATGAGAAACTACTTGAAGGCAAATCCTCCTCCCCCAACTGCCACCCCCACATACGAGTGATTTATTTTCCTTTATTCGTTTAAAAGCACTTCTAAACCTCATAACATTTCAAAAATCTCTCAGCGGGGTACACTATGTGCAATATGAAAACAATATCCATTAAAACAACAAATAGAAACTAAAACCAATACGACAACAACATAAAAGCAAATAAAACAGAGGTTTGCGGGATCCATAGACTGGTGCCAGAGGGCAGCCAGGTTGGGCCCTGGTTGAGGGCCCCTACAGCACAGAGGGGTCCCTGAAAAGCCCCTCCTTAGGGTGGGAGGATGGCACTGTTGTTCCATGATCTGCAGCAGGGTCAGAGAAGGAGCTCCCAGGCACCACCCCCAATACAGACAGTGTGGGCTTCAGTAAGCTTGTACACCCCCCCACCTGCCTCTCCTGTCAGTTTGAATGCTGTGTGCGTATGCCTGCCATCACCCAAGATGGTGGCAGGGGCTTCTCTAAGGAGCTGGCCCCCCTGCTGCCATCTGGGTTGATGGCACGCATGAGCGCTACGCGTGCACATCATTCACAAGAGGTAGGTGGCAGGCACAGGTGGGTTTATTAGTCCCGTGCCACCTGTATGGGGACGCATGAAAGGTTGTGCATAAAGACTATTTTTATACTCTGTTTTTTTAACTAAAGAAGACCCTGTTGCTTTTGCTAAGCTAGTCTGTGTGAGGGGAGGGGATGGGCTGGTTAATTCTCAATCTTATTTTGCCAATTATACTCTGCTAGAAATAGAACCAACAGATATTAAACAGCATTGGCAATAGAATAGAGCTCTGTGGCACCCAAGGGCACAAAAGCCAAGGGGCAAACATATAATCCTTGATGCTAATCTCTGAAAACGGGCTCATCGGTAGGAGCAGAACCATTGCAACAGTGCCACTGACTCACAGCTCATGGAGATGGCCCAGGGGGATACCATGGCCAATGGCAACAAAATATATTGAGAGATCAGGCAAGAGCAACACGTCACATTCCCCCTGACCCTCTCTGAAGACAGAGGCTGATTCTATCCAAGGCTGAGTCTGTCCCCAAAACGAGGCATGAATCCAGATGAAATGGGTCAAGATAGTCAGTTTCTTCCAAGAATGTTTGCACCTGGATTGCTAGCACTCTCTCAAGCGCCTTACCCCAGAAGGGGGTATTAGTGACTGGAGGGTCATTGTAAAGTACCTCAGGGTCCAGGGAAAGCTTCTTTAGGAGCGGCTGCATGACCACTTCATTCAAGGCAGCAGCAACCCCACCCTCTGTGCAAAGATAAGTTAACCACCCCCTGGACCTGCCCATCCATCCCCTCCCCCTTGGCTAGTTCAAACTAGCCACGATGGAGAGGGGTTGAGGGCACATACTGTGGGCCAAACTGCTGCAAGCACCTTATCTACATTGTTACAAAAGGAGTCAAGCCTGAATAGAGGCCAGACTGATAGGAGCTCTATATTCCCCAAGGTGCCAATAAGGAATAGAGACGAGACCAGAGTACCGCAAATGTTTGCCTTTATTGAGCCTTTGCAAAGGGAGGGCCACCCTTAAGTGACTCTCCAGAATTGCTGACATCCATCATATTTATAGGCTATAGGTACGTCACATACATATCATTAGAAATGCATAGCTAATCAGAAATACATCATTATTTGATTTCTCAGCATCTGTCTATTCTGGTCCACTTCTGTGTTCCCCCTCCAAACTTCCTTTATCCTTGACCTTTGGTCCAGTAAGCTGGGAACAACATTGTTAATTGCAAATGAAGCTGATAAGCGGAAAAACTCCCGTACTTTCTCATAAGGGAGGCAAGCATATGTTTCATTTAACATTATTTGATTTTATTCCACTATAACATTTTTAATTTTAACTCATTACAACAACATCCTCAGACTTCATCAGCTGAAGCCAATACCACAGGACTGGGCAAGATGTTGGGTCAGACACCTCACCTGGCTCTGCAGTAATGGTAACATTCAACTCAACATAAAGATGAGTGATTTTATCCCCGAAGGGCCTGACAAACTTTCCGCAGCAGGCTTCCACTGGTTCCAACATTCTGTTCCTGGAGATAGGTGTCTCCTCACCACATGGAAATGTTCTGCTGGCTGGCTACTTGAGGATGCCATGGGGACAGCAAATTAAGTCTTCTTTGCTGCCATGTCTTAGGCATGACTATGAGCTCATGTGCTTTTGATCCACTTCGCATTGAGTCTTATGCAATTTGTGCCCTAGCCTTCATGCAACCCATTTCATAGCTTGGAGCTTCCTAGAAAACCAGGGAGCCCTCCAGGCTCCATTGGGACTAACTCCCTGTGGAAGACTCCTTCTTTCCTATGGAAGATTTTTAGTTTAAAACTTTTAAAGAAAAGAAAACTAGCTTTTACTTTTTTATATATAGAACTGGAAAAAAAACTTTTAAAGTGCAAGTTACCCTATAGTTACACTCTAGCATTGATAAACTGGACTCATATTTTTGGTGAGTTTCAACTGATCTGAAAGCTGAAACTTTCAGCTCTGTCTTTTTTCACCTAAAAAAACCTCCTAACCTTTTTAACCTAGGAAAATTGAGCTTGTTTTTAACAGCTAAGCCTACCTGTTAAACTCTGATTCTCCCACTAGCTAGATCGGTATTGTGTGGAACTATATGTTACTGGGGTTTTATTTTTACTCCATCTCCAAAATTGGAATGTAGTCTAGTTTTCTTGTTTATTGTGGCCCCTCAAGACTTTCTGCTAGAGTAAAGCTGAAAGCAAGGTTTCTACAGGCTTTCCACCCCTAGAATTTAACTCCTGAGCTATATTACAGGATTTAACTCCTAGCACACAGTGCCCTAATTAGTGTGAACTGATGCTTTAATGATTAAATAATTAAATAAATGGGTGCTACCCTCTCATCACCTAGCTGCATAATTTGCCTAGACACTTTGGCATTGGGAAAACTCACCTGCTCATTGACGGGTCCGAAATCAGTGGTCAGAGAGACAACACGAAACTGAACTGAAAGAGGAAGAGGGAAAAAAAGTATGATCATGTGACTTTGCAGCTCTGTGTGCCCTGGGTGAGTTGCACAGCACATGTTTTGCACGCAGAAGGTCCCGTGGTCAACCCCTGCCATCCCTAGCACACACACACAGGAATATTCAAGGTAGCAGGTGAAAAAAGTGACCCATTTTTAGGTGCTTCCAGACAACTTGCTGATTGAGCATTCGTCCTGATTTGCCTGCAGGAAGATTGGCCCATATTGGCTATTTGTCTAATGAGCATTCCTTCCGATTTGTTTGCAGGGAGATAGCATGATTGTTGCATCAGAGCAAGATCTGTTATCCTCTGTGTTGCAGAGGCCCATCTGGGAAATCTTTGTGGGAAGCAGGTTTGCTTGTGCAAGACTTCCCAATCAGCTGTCATTGCACAACCTGAACTCGCTGGTACGTGACACAATCCCACTCAGAAATAACAGTAGTCTGGAAGTGCCCTTAGAGACCTCGTCCTGTTGCCTCTAACCACTCGGACTGACTCAGGACTTCTCACTGACATGAACACGGGAAGCCGCCTTGTGCTGAGTCCAGACCACTGGTCCATTATAGCTCAGTATTGCTGACACTGACTGGCAGAGGCTCTCCAGGTTTTCAAGCAAGGGACATTCTCAGCTCTACCCAGAACTGGGGGGAAATGAACTCGGGGCTTTCGTTATGCAAAGCAGATCGTCTGCCACTGAGCTAGAGTCCTTCCCTCAGAAACCACCCTCAGATCTAAGAGGGTCAACAAGGAAACCTCCAGCTCTAGGGAGGAACAAGCGGCAAATAAAAGGTGCCCTGCATTCTTTGAAAAGGTGGTTCAGGATTTTGCAATGGATTCTTTCTGCACCAAAGCTCCTCGCTTACCTTTATCTCCTGGCTTGTAGATGGGCCTGTCTGTCTGGACAAAGGTCAGGCTCTCATGGTTCACAACCAGCACCCTTTTCCGGCTCCAGAACTTCAGTGTCGCTCCCTTCACCTCCGCTGTGAGATAAACCTCTGAGGAGCCCGTAGAGCCATCCCATCTTGGAAGCTGGAAGGAGGGGAAAGAGGAGAATAGCAGACATGAGGTCTCTTCTGGTGGTGCGCAGCTTCTAATTGGTCACTGCTAACTATTCAAATGTGTTTGCCCCACTCACTGGCAGTCTATTAATGGCGGCCACAGTGTGTGTCTTTGGGAGGGGGGAGAGAGCAAGAATCCTGAAATCTTTGCTATGCTGTCAGTCAGAGTAGGCAGTACTGAGCGAGATGGTCTGATGTGATAAAAGGCAGTTTCTGATGTTCCCTGCACTCAAAAGACACCTTGCTATTGCTGAAAAAATGTGACCTCCCCATGCCCACAAACAGGCACATAGCCAAGGTGAAACCTGTAAATGGGTCATCCTACAATAAGCTCTGGTTTGCCCCACCTTTTAAATAAATAAATCAAATAAATCATACAAAATGGGACTTTTAAACGGAAGAACAAGATTCTCTTTAGAACAGGGTACATTCTGGCTTGACAAAGGAACACGTGGTGTTAGCTGGTGCCCTTCTTAAAACAACAGGAGCAGCAACAACTGGTCAGTAGATGAAACTCCTATGGCCGTCAATGGTCACTAGCCATGATGGTCATCTTCAACCTCCCCTGTTGGAGGCAAGATGCCTCTGAATACCAGTCGCTGGGAATCACACACGGGAAGAGTGCTTTTGCACTCAGGTGCTGCCCGCGGGCTTCCCATTGGGGCATCTGGCTGGCCACTCTAAGAACAGAATGTTGGACTAGATGGGCCACTGGCCTGATCCAGCAGCCAGACTCTTCTTATGTTATCATCTTATGAATACCAGTTGCTGGGAATTGCATGTAGGGAGAGCGCTCTTGCACTCAGGTCCTGCTTGCAGGCTTTGCACTAGGGCAACTGGTTCACCGCTGTGAGTTCAGGATGCTGGACTAGATGGGCCACTGGTGCTTATGTCCTTCACTCTATGCACCTGACCTGTCCATCCAGTCTAGGGATGGGCGAGAAATTAGATTCTGTGCACATCTCAAGCCAACTCTATCAAATCCACACTATCCAAAACAATAGAACTGAAACACAGCAATGCTTTGAAATTTGCACTTATCTGAATTTTGCAATACTCCAACCAAACAAGGTTTACAAAAATGCATATGCTGGGAGAAAGTATGTAGAAAATATAAATAAGAATACATGAGTGAAAATAACATGCAAAATGCATTATATGAGGAGAAATGGCTTGCAAAAATGTATGCATTAGTAAAAAAAAACTTCCTACAAAAATATGTTTATTAAGAGAAATTTGCAATAAAATGCTGGAGAATTTTCATGAGGATAAACAAAAACACTCAGATTGATGCAGAAATCCAGAGGACTGAATTTAAGATTGGAAAAATGTAAAAACCACAAGAACTGAAATTGACATCATGCTAGTCCTGTTTAAGTCATCTGGGGGAGGGGCTTGTGATGTCCCTGTATATATATGACTGTAAATATGGTAAGTGTGGGTTTATTAGAGTTTATATGGTAAGTGGACTGAGTGAGAGGGGGGAGTACATGGGCTGGAATGCTGGAGAATGTTGGATTATGATTGGCTGAGCGCTTGAGTGTCTGGAGGTATAAATGAGAGGATGACAGTTGAGAGTTGGTTGGTTGGTGAGTAGTAGTTCGATTGGTTATAGGTTTGGAGGGTGGATTGAATTAGGCTAGTAGTGAGGCAGGTTATTGGCAACTAGAAACAAAAGAGAAACACATATGATGAAACCACATGCTTGCTAAATATACCTTTAAGTAATCTTGTTATTTCCCTGTGTTTATAAATAAATATTTTTTTGGTTTACAAAAAGCCTGATCCTTGGCTGGGGCTTACACAGACCAGAGGGGTGGCAGGGTACATACCAAGATGGAGAAACAGTATCAAATGGTGGCAGCGGTGAAGAGATAGTGTAACATTATCAGGTATCCAGAGCAACCTAGGTCTGTATGCTTTATAGGCACAAAGATACAGGGGGGTTGTGGCCTGTGAGTGCACCCAGACACAAAGTAACAATAAGCCAGAAGGAGACTACGGCAAAGTCTCAAGGCAATATTGTGAAATAGGGAGTGTCTGGTGGTGCTGCCTAGCAGTAGGATCTTGCGAGATTTGTGCTAGAGCTGGTGAGAGAACCATTAAAATCCAGGACCCTGAGGTGGGATCCTAGCAGGTGGTGGCCTGAGGTGGGACCCAGAGGTAGGGACCTGACAGGGCTCCCTTTCACAGTTATGATTGGTGTGCACGTGGCTTAAAAGTAGGGAGGAGTCACTAATGGAAATTACTTCTTGAAGACCAGGTTCATCATAACCAGGTGAGAGGTTCTGAGCATTAGAAATAAGTGCTCCTACCCAACTGAGATTTCTGAAGCTAACAACTGATGGATACGTGGCATCCACACCACACATTTAAAGCACTGTTATCCTGCTTTAACAATCATGGAGAATCCTGGGATCTGTAGCTTACTAATGGTACTGGGAGCTGTAGCTCCGTGAGGTCAGCACCCTTAACAAACTACAGTACCCAGGATTCACCATGACTGTTAAAGTAGGATAACAGTGCTTTAAATGTATGGTGTGTATGTGACCTTGGGCTTTTTTTTAAAAAAAAGAAAAAGATCATGACATGGATGTTGTAATATGGGATAAATGTTTCAGTGATTCATTATGGAGGAAGAGAGCTTGACACAGGAATGGACTTTTCATCAGCAGCCTTGCATCTCTCATAACATCTCATTCTGCCCAAATGTGATCTTTTTTCCCTTGACTAACCCATGAAAGAACTCTGTGTAATCTGAAACCTTGCACATTTATTTAAACATTTATATAGTGCCTTATAATAAAGTGGTGTACAAACACACACACCCCCAAAATACCATCACATTTCAAAATTCAGAATTTAAAAAGCAGGCCCTAGGTCAATGGCAGATAGGTTTAAAATGCAACAATACTGCGTTTTGAATTCTTGCAAACCTTAATCACGAAAGCTTTTAATTTTTTTTTAAAAAAATCTAATTGTTGCAAGCTGCACTGCTATCCCTTTGGGTGGAAAAGTAAAGTGAATACCAAGAAACTAGAACAGCGGCTAGTTTGCCAAGTCATTGAAAGTGCTGCAGCTGGTAATGTTGTTTCTCCTGGGCAAAATATCTGGTAACCTTGATTAGGAGTAGAAACCAAAACGGTAAGTGAGAAATCCTCACCTGGAATGGGACACACTTGAACTCATCCTTCTTCGACACCACTTCTCTGAACAGGCTTCTGTTCTCTGCTCCGTATTCCATGAGGACACTCAGAGTCACTGATTCATTCAGGTGGCTCAGCTGGATGCAGATCTTCTCAGAGGTCTCTGTGTGGATCAGGAAGGGCACCAGCACCAAGTATTGCCTGAAAGGAAGGGGAAAGGGATCCAGTCAGAGGCCCAGGGATGGAGGATTTTGGTTGCCCTTTGATTTTTGGCATGGTTCGTTACAGGAGGTTACTACCCTTGGAACTAGGGTTGCCAGGATCAGGGCCTGATCCTGATCCTGTATCCTTAGGAGAAGAGAAAGTCAGCTTTCTCCTAAAGATACAGGATCAGGATCAGGCCCTGAACCTGGTAACCCTAGTTGGAACCCATTGGTGGAGTTCTGCCCAAATGCTTTTCCTTCACTCTCCAACCCCAGAAAGAACTCTGTGTAAGCAGAAGCTATGCCTATTTATTAGTATGTTCTTTTCTTCTAAATTTTCTATTAACTTTTATGAGTAACAAAATATGCATCAATTGCAGTCTCCAAACACGCGTCCTGCTTGACATAAAAATAATATACAGTCATCAAATACCTAAATCACCCTCCCTTTTATTTTTTGCCGCAGAATATTGGATCTAATAAATACGGAAAATTCTTAAAGTAAATAAATAGTACATTCTTTTCAAAGAGGATAATACATAAATTCTTATCGGGGATGATAAGGTGATCAATGGCCACAAGCCACAATGGTTATGTTCTGCCACCACTGTTGGAAGTAGGGTGTCTCTAAATTCCACTTGCTGGGAACTGCAACTGAGGAGAGTGCTTTTGCACTCAGGTCCTGCTTGCAGGCTTCCACTGGGAGCTTTGGTTGGCTACCGTGAGAGTAGAATGCTGCACTAGAGGGCCTTTGGCCTGATCCAGTGGGGCTTTTTTAATGTTCTTTATATTGATCTTAGACAGTAAATCATCCCAGAGTTATTTGTGCCTTATTCTCCATCGCTATCAGCATGGCAGGTATTTCAGATTTAGAGAGAGGCTGCATATACACCATACATTTAAAGCACATTAAAAGAGTGCTCCTCCCCCCCAAAGAATGCTGGTAATTGTAGCTCTGTGATGGGTAAACTATAGTTCCCAGGATTCTTGGGGGTGAAAATGTGGTTTAAATATATGGTATGTGTATGCAACTAGAGAAACAGCAACGGAAAGTTATCAGTGGCTTCTTGTTGTTATATGCCTTCAAGTTGATTATGACTTATGAATCTTGTTTTGGATACATTCATGGGGTTTTCATGATAAGAGGTGTTCAGAGGTGGTTTACTATTGCCTTCCTCTAAGCCTACAGCACCCGGTATTCCCAGGCAGTCTCCCATCCAAGAACTAACCAGGCATGACTCTGTTAGCTTCCAAGATTGGGCGTGTTCAAGGTAGGATTGCCAAAGATCAGTGGCTAGAGGCATGAAATTTGTTTATTTATGCCCCCACCCACCACACCTTTGTGATGACAATTCGAAAGAGGTGTCTGTCCTTGTCACGTGGACACTGACACATACATTTGCGTCTACTTAAACAGGTGGGACAGGCTTTTACCATGCTCCAAAACCTGCCCCACCTGTTCAACCAGAAGCAACTGTGAGACAAAAGACAAAAATTAAAAAATGAATGGATGACACAAGCAGCCGGCAATGCCTCCCTCAAAAACATTTTCCTTCAAACATCTTCTAAAAACTACAGTCTTTTGCAGTTTTCCATTGTCAAGGTGGGCATCTTCGCCATTTTGGTACAACTGCAAGTGTTGTGGATTCTATCTGCCAATACATCAAATAATACCAGTTGAAATACCAGTTTCCATTCATTGAAAAATAAGATGAAGGACACAGGTACACATTTCCTGAATCCTGACATAGCAACGTTAAATCCCATAAACTGAAACTAGTTGCTTCCAGATCGCCTCTTTATTGAGCATTCAAAGTTTGCAGGTTATGTCACATTGGTTGTTTACTGAGTGTTCTAGTTTGTTTGCAGGAGGTGTATATGATGTTGTCTCAAGCAATTATCCCACACTTTCCAATACATTTCCCCATCACTTTTCTTATTGCAAAAAGTCAGTTTTGGGGCATGAAGCGATGCGTTGCACAAGACGTAACCAAATCCGCTTTATTTGGTCAACCTGAATTTTCCAGTCTGAGATTGAATCCCCAATTGCAAAACAGCAATGGCCGAGAAGGAGCCACTGACCAAAACCAGTATTTGTCAGTTGCAGCTAGATATGGAAGGATCTGTCACTCTTAAATCCAGAATTCTGCATTAAAAAAAAATGCTCATGAAAATTCTTCAGCATTTTCGTGGAAATTTATCCTAACAAACACATGGGTGGGATATGAACTGGGGCGTTGATTGCCTTAAAAGACCTGCATTGCACAAAGGTTGAGAAGAAACATTTTTAAAGATGTTTTGTTTTAATGTATTTTAAGGATTGTTTTTATGATGTTTTAAAGTTTTTAGTGCTTTTGTTTGCCGCCCTGGGCTCCTGCTGGGAGGAAGGGCAGGATATAAATAAATAAATAAATAAATAAATAAGATCCGAGTTTATTTTTCACCAAAGGGCTGCCGGCTTGTCTAAATTTCTTTGGGAGCTTCCATACGGGTGCTGGGGGTGGGATTGGTTCTTGCCGTGTGTCAAAATTTTTCTGCAGAGTCCACATGACATTGCTGCCATGAAATGCTGGCATCTTCCCCCCCTCCCATTTCATCCAGGTTTATCCTTTCCACAGAAAATTTGATAAATTAAAAACAAAAAAAACCCTACTCCCAATGACCTGGTTGTGATATTAATCCCCTGTCTGGAAGCACTCCTGGTCTCAGGCAGGGAAACCCACTCTGAATGTGCAATGAGCAAACGAAGGGCCTGCTGGATCAGAGCAAAAATCCATCTAGTCCAGCTTTCTGTCCCCTACAGTGCCCAGACACCTCTGGGGACCTCGCTCTCTGGTGGTGGTTCCATAGTAACTACTCTTCACAGAGGTAGGCTGCCTCTGATCTTGGAAGGAGAGCATAGGCATCATGACTTGTAGCTGCAGATAACCTGCTCCTCCATGCATCTGCCTAATCCCATGCACGTTTTATTTATTTATATTTATTCCTAAATGTATAATAATATAATAAATGTATATCCCGCTCCTCCTCCCAAAGGGTTGATGGCCATGACCACATCTCGCTGCTGTGGATTTTATGAGTTAAATGTCTGTTGTGTGCATTCACACAATGCCCCCCCTGATCTCCTTTTTGGAGGAAGGGCGGAACTTGCATTTAATAAACAAATGCATGCATACATACACCCTCCGAAAAGCTGTGTGGAGAGTTTTACACAGCTGCACTTGAGGGAAAAGAATGAGCTGGAGCCAGATGTAGGCTGTGTACACCAGAGCGTTGATGCACACGTGAGTTGCACAGATTTGATTTCCCCATGTGTGCTTTTACTCATGCTCATGCACACACGAGCACTTTCAATTCATAGAACAGTAGAGTTGGAAGGGGCCTATAAAGCTATCAAGTCCATTATATTAGGAGGAACTGATTGCAAAAAAAGTGTACATTAGTCAAAACTGCATACAAAAATGTATTATGAGGAGAAAATAGCAAGAAAATGCTGAATAATTTTCATGAGGATTTTTTTACAAAAAATTGCAAATTGCTTCAGAAATGTGGAGAACCAAATTTAGGATAAGAAAAATGAGAAACAGAGAGAACCGAAATTGACAGATCATTCCATCCTTACACCAATGTCATTAATGCCCATCATAAGGTTAAAGCCATGCAGAGACCTAAACCTGATGAAGGGGGTGGTCACCACAGAAAAAGAAAAAAGATTTCAGGCACAATAGAGGATGAATTTCTTGGGGTTATACCTAACGCTAGTCCTACTCAAGGGTAGACTTAAACGTACATTAGCCATGTGCATTGACTTCAATGGGTCTGCTCTGAGTAGGACCAACTTTGGTTATAACCCCAGGAAAATCCAAATTAAATGGGAGGAAAGTGTGAGCTGCTCCTCAGAGGAGGACAACTTTGTGTGGATGGTGAAAGAAATATGCACAGATGGGATGCCTCAAACCGACTTGAAACCACCATGTGTACACAGCCCTTGTGGGAAGGAAAGAAGACAAAGTGGAAGGGGAGAGAACCCCTCTAGCAAGCAGCTTACGGTTCTGTGGTGGATGTGGTGGTGTCCCCAGGAAGGAGGAAGAGCAACAGGAGAAAGACGCTGGGTCCCCCAAGCATCTGGCCCTTCCCCATAACTCTTGGAGGGCAGCTGGTGGACAAGCGAAGTGGAGGTGAAGGCTGGTTCTTTGCACCCTGCGCTCCTTCTGCCTTCACCACCAGCTGAACAGTCCCTTTATACTTTGCAAGGAAGAGGAATTCAAGGCTCTGAGGGGGTGTGTCTGCTGGGACTCAAAGCAATGGGGAGGAGAAGGGAACTGCAAGGAACTCTGAGTCACAAACAGCACATGGACTGTCCCCTGGCAAGCAAACAGGGAACAGACAAGAGGTCATTAACAGTGTGTGTTATGCAAGAGGCACAAGCCTATGTTTCAACCAGGAAAAAAAAGGCGTGGGGAAGCACCTTCAGACTTTGAGGTCAGTTTTCTGCATCTGAGCCAGGCATGATGTTGTCTGTTCCAAATGGATAGCCATAATCCAGCAGAATGTCAGGCACATGCTGCATACCCACTATGCATTCAAAGCACATGGCTTCTCCCCCCACCAAAAAAAAAAGAATCCTGGGAACTGTAGTTTGTGAGTGATGCTGGGAATTATAGCTCTGTGAGGAGGGAAAGCAACTGAAGGATTCTTTGGGGGAAGCCATGTGCCTTAAATGTATAGTGGGTACACAGCCACCCTCCATTTCAGGACTCAGCTATTTCTCCAAATATCTGATCCAGTGCATTTGAGGAAAACCTGCCTCACTCCAACTCAGCATCACCTCGAAATACCCCACAGGCCACTCCGGCACAGACAGTCCCCCCTATCTCAAGGGTTTTGCTGGCCTTTTCAAGCCATTCTGCGGGAACAGCTTGGGACCCCTCCAGACATCCCTTTGATGGGGCATTTATTTAATTAGACTATTTATGTTCTGCTTCATCTATAAAAAATCTCCCTAAGCAGTTTACAGAAAATTAAAATGGACAACTGAAACAACAAATGTTACAATCATACACAATGTTACATATACAAGTGTTAAGTTAATACAAATGACTAATAAATGTAAACCGCTATCAGTTCCTTCTCCTCCTGACACATCACTCCTCTCTCAGCCTCCTGGATGTCACTCTATGCACCCAGGGCCAACACATCATGCTCAAACTCCATGCTCACCCAGGGCCAAAATGCCATGCTCACTCCCAAGATCTCAGCCGTGAGAAGATTCCCTGAAACAGCTGACATCATCCTAGTCTTTCATTTCAGGTTTGTTTTTATGGACAGGACAGGCAGAGGGAGCTTGCCCAGTCCCAAGCTACTTCAGATTTAGTTTAGTGGGTTTCCCAGGGAGCCCCCAAGGATGGCAAATAAGACACACCTCCACTCACAGTTACTTCTCTGTCTGCTGCATCCCCACCCCTCCATTCCCTTCCTCCTCCTTTCCCACCCTCTCCATTTCCCTTGACACAAATGGATTTATGGTTTGTTGTTGTTATGTGCCTTCAAGTCGATTACAACTTATGGCGACCCTATGAATCAGCGACCTCCAACAGTATCTGCTATAAACCACCCTGTTCAGATCTTGTAAGTTCAGGTCTGTGGCTTCCTTTATGGAATCAATCCATCTCTTGTTTGGCCTTCCTCTTTTTCTACTCCCTTCCGTTTTCCCCAGCATTATTATCTTTTCTAGTGACTCATGTCTTCTCATTATGTGTCCAAAGTTATGAGAACCTCAGTTTCATTATTTTAACTTCTAATGATGGTTCTGGTTTATTGTGTGCATTGTATAACTCCAGACTCTCCTTTTGCATCTGTGCGCATCAGCCTCTGGGCTTCCTTTCGGCTTTGACCCAGCTGCATCATGAGTCACAGCGCTACTCGTACTTGTCCTTTGTCCTTCCCAGTAGCTCGGTGAGTGCCTTCTGACCTGGGGGTCTCATCTTCCAGCACTATCCAGCATTTTGGATACTCTGTTCATAGGGTTTTCATGGTAAGAGGTATTCGTTGGTGGTTTACCATTGCCTTCCTCTGAGTTTGGATGCATCTTAGTCTGGTGTCTCAGCTTTGACCTTTCTGGCTTGGGTACCCCTGATTGGAATCTAGTCTCTTGGTCTAGACTCCTGATGGCATTGCTCTCAGCTTCTTCAATACTCTCAAAACCCCTCACCACGTTAAAGTGTGCATCCTAGAGGGATTTATGGTAACACAGCTTTTCCTGACCTTTGGGTCCCCAGATGTTACTGGGCTACAATTCCCATCATTCCAGACAATTAGGCATGCTGGCTGGGGCTGATGGGAGTTGTAGTTCAGCAACATCTGGGGATCCAAATGTTGGGAAAGGCTGTTTAACATATCAGTTAGATGCACAGGCACAAGTTAACATTATACCTGAACCCATTCTTAACAAAATGAAAGTCATGCTCTGCCCTCATTTAACCCAAGGGGTTATAATGGGGGGTCCATTCCAACCAAGGGCATGAGCGAACTAGTAAGAAACCACAAGGACAAAGCCACATATGTGCCATGTGTAACAGTGCCAATGTCGCTAGAGCCCATCCTAGGGTTAAAAACATGTATAGGGTTAAAAACCTGATTAAGAGGGTGAACCCCATAGGAGGGGGGGAGGTTTCAGGCATGATAGGGGATGGATTTCTTGGGGTTGTATCCAGTACTAATCATCTCAGGGTAGACCTGTAGTGGTTAGAGTGTTGGATTGGGACCTGAAAGACCAAGGTTCAAATCCCCACTTGGCCATGAATCTCACTGGGTGACCTTGGACCATTCACTGCCCCTCAGGCTAACCTACCTCACAGGGCTGCTGTGAGGATAAAATCAGGAAGGGGACAGCCATGTTTGTACAACACCTTGAGCTTCTTGGAGGAATACTGGGGCATAAACAGAATGAATGAATGAATGAATGAATGAATGAATAAATAAATAAATAAATAAATAAATAAATAAATGTTAGTCACGTCCCTTAATTTCAGTGGGACTACTGTGAGTCCCATACCATGGACTGTGAAAATGCAAATAACTGGATGTTAGAACAAATTAAACCAGAACTGTCACTAGAAGCTAAAATGATGAAACTGAGGTTATCATACTTTAGACACATCATGAGAAGACATGATTCACTAGAAAAGACAATAATGCTGGGAAAGACAGAAAGGAGTAGAAAAAGAAGAAGGCCAAACAAGAGATGGATTGATTCCATAAAGGAAGCCACAGACCTGAACTTACAAGATCTGAACAGGGCGGTTCATGACAGATGCTCTTGGAGGTCACTAATTCACAGGGTCTCTGTGTTCACCGCCCAGAGAGCTATTGCTAGTCGGGCGGTATAAAAGTCTAATAAATAATAAAATAAAATAATAATAATAATAAGTTGTAATTGACTTGAAGGCACATAACAACAACAACAACTGTGAGTAGGACTAGCCTTGGAGACAACCCTTGATGTTTATGAAAGCATGAGAACGCTATCCACTCCACACCAAATATGGCTGGAATTGTGTTGGAATCCAATATACCCACCATCAGAGCTTGGAAAAGTTACTTTTTTGAACTACAACTCCCATCAGCCCCAGCCAACATGGTCACTGGACTGGGCTGATGGGAGTTGTAGTTCAAAAAAGTAACTTTTCCAAGCTCTGCCCACCATTCATGCTCAAAGATACTTGCCTGTAGCTTCAAGGAAAAGACTGAAGAGCAGCTGGGCAGGCTGATTGAACTGGATATTGTTGAAAAAGTAGATGAGCAACTCCCTGGGTGCATTCTTGAAGTAAGTGTGGGAGGAAAGGATAATCTCTCTGAGATTATGCCTGGATACCAAATGTCTGAACAAATAGATGAAAAGAGAACATTTCCCCATTCCTACAAGGGGATAAGACAGTTGCCAGACCCAGTTCACATACCCTATGGAAGGTACTGCTTTAAGGGAATTCCATCCAGCATATGTTGTGCTGGCGAAGTATTTCACATAAAAGTTCAACAAATATTTGAAGGACTCGAAGGAACTGTGGTGTATATTGATGACATAATGATGAAAATGGAAATGGACTGCCTCCAAGTCGATTCCGACTTATGGCGACCCTATGAATAGGATTTTCATGATAAGCAGTACTCAGAGGGGGTTTCACCATTGCTTTCCTCTGAGGCTGAGAGGCAGTGACTGGCCCAAGGTCACCCAGTGAGCTTCATGGCTGTCTGGGGATTCGAACCCTGGTCTCCCAGGTCGTAGTCCAACATCTTACCCACTACACCACACTGGCTCTCATACTGATACAGGGGGGAAAACACTGAAGAACACAACATGAGACTTGAAAAAGCACTAGAAGGAGCCAGAGCACCTGGGCTTAAATTACACAGACAAAAATGGAAGTTTTGGGTGCAAGAGGTAACTTAATAAGGGGGAAAGCTAACTGGCCAAGGTGTGCAAGCTTCCTACATCCTAAATCAGCCTTCTCCATGGCAAGAGTTGCAGCCCATAAGGCCATATGAAGAGCACTGTTGCCTCTAACAGTGGAGGTGGAACACAGCCATTATGAGCTCATGGCTAGTAGCCATTAATCCTCCATGAACTTGTCTAAAACTCTTTTGTGGCGAGTGCTGCACCATCAGGAATCACTGGAATACAATGCATCGATGGCAATATTCAACCCTCTATTTTATTTTCACCTTTGTATCTTTTTTTTCCTCATTGTGTTTATTATTTCTCATTTTTTATTATTTTTTTCTCATTGTGCTTATTATTGCATGTATTAGAGAAATAAGGCTTTCACTGGGTAGTAGTGTCTCAAGTATTTAAAATGCATTTTTACGTGCATGTATTTTTAGGTGATTAATGGCATCCTTATAGGGATCCAGAGCAAGCCTAGGTGAAGTTCTGTTTGTTGCTTTCATATGTAACTGCGATTAACAAAACAGAGGTTTTGATTGTTCTACTAAAAGGTTTCAGCTTCCGCCTTCATCAGCTGCTAAGATACAAATGCTGTTACCAAAGTGGCACTTAGAGAGGTTTGAGGATGGAATGTTCAGAGGGGCTTTGTTTGCAGAAGCTAAGTAGTTCTGGTACTCCAGGTTCAGGCCATGTGGTGCCAAAGTGTCCAGGGAGTATATCCCAAAGTTTATTTATTTATTATTTGATTTATAGCCTGCCCTTCCTCCCAGCAGGAGCCCAGGGCGTTCTCCCTCTCAGTCAATGCTGCTGGATCTGTTGGCATCTCTAAAGCTGTTAATAGAAAAAGTCCAACAAGATGTGGCCGTCGGTGTTGAAATGTTTTGCACCTAATTGCTCCCCTTTTTTTTTGGCCAAGATTGATGATTTGTGGTTTCTGAAGCATGTGATACTGTTTTATGTATGCTATTATATTATAACCCACTTTGGGATGCCTGATGGAAAGCGATTCATAAATGATATTCATCATCGTCATCTTTGGAAGTTGAGTCAGATCCTTGGTCATCTGGCTCAGTAGAGTTTACACAGACTGGCAGCAGCTCTTCAAGATTTCAGGAAGGAGTTCTCTCCCTCTCCTGCCTGGAGATGGCAGGGATTGAACCTGGGACATGCTGCTTGCAAAGCAGATTCTCCACCACTGAGCTACGGCCCTTCCACTTGACCACAGAGTTCACTTAAGAACTTCAGCCAGCCAGTGGAGGTGGTCTGAGAGGGCACAGCAAAGATGGATGCAGATCCAGAAAGAGAAAAGCAGGAGATTTGGGGGGGGGGGGAGAGAGAAAGAGACATTCAGAGGATAGAGTCACACTTCCCAGTACCGTCAGGGCTCAAGGTAGTTTATTCTGCAGGGGCGGAGAATACCAGTCAGTTACAAAAAATCCAGAGGATGCACAGTCAACACGGCCAGCACAGACACTTTAAAGACACTTTAAAGACACTTTCACAACTGCTGCAATTTAGGGGGGGAAACCACAAGAAGTCCCAAAGTCCAGTTGGTCTGGATTTGGCATCGTTGCAAGTGAGGGCCGTCAGGCACATGCCGCAACACTTGATGGCTTCATCTCCCTTTTCTGGTATTTGTCGGAAGGAAATATGTCTATTTTAGTTTGCTTGTGTTTTTAACTGCTTCAAACTGTGAAGATGAGAATTTGCAGGTTCTGTGGGGCTGAGAAGGGTGTATTTGAGATCAGTTCACCAGCTTTTGCCAACCTGGTGCCCTCCAGATGTTTCGGGCTACAACTCTACTGGGCTGATGGGAGTTGTTGTCCAAAATGCCTGGAGTGCACCAGGTTGGTAAAAGCTGATCTGGAGACACTTTCAGATTGCACAAATCATGACAAGTAGAAAAAACATTTCTGGGGCGTCTTCAGCTCCAAAACTGTGAGGCATGAATGCAGCTAAGAGACATTTCCAGAGGTATTTCTGAGGGACTCTAGGATGGGCTCCTGATAAGGAACAAACCTACTTTTGCGGATCTTGGCTTTTGCTCCAAATTATTCTGCCCTTGACGATAAGGTTTCTCAAATGCCCAAAAGGGAATTTCTGTATTTGCTCCCAATGGACACCTCTTGTTTAGGGCACCTGTGGCTGTCATGCTAGACCAGCTTTGGCTAAATATTTCTGCATTCATGTCTGCACTTGCACTATTTTAAATCAGTGCTTAATATAAAATTGCAGCACTAATCACGTATGCCCTGGACCACCAACAGGACCAATGGCTTTATTATTTATTTATTTATTTTATTAATTAAATTTATATACTGCCCCATAGCCGAAGCTCTCTGGGCGGTGCACAACAGACAAACAATCAATATATAATTAAAACCATATGTTAAACAACTTTAAAATAGATTCATTATATCATAAATCAAACATAATTAAACACAGAAGTAACTAAAAAACTCAGTACAAGATAATAAATATTAAAATTAAATTAGTTAAGATATTAGGATGTGAAGATGTTAAGGTGTTAAAATTACAATATTAAATATTAAAGGTATTAAAATATTAAAATATTAAAATGCCTGAGAGAAGAGGAAGGTTTTTACCTGGCACCGAAAAGATAATAATGTTGGTGCCAGGCGTACCTCATCAATGGCCAACATTTTCTCTCCCCCCGCCCTTGCTTTATTTACTGTTTCCAGCCTAATGAAGAGTTCTGGTGAACCGCAAAACCTTGCACACTGCTTGGGAACATTTTAGGTTGGCCTAGGACCGGTATTGCCTTAATATGGAGTTTGTTAGACTTGAATTAATTGCATTTCATCTAAATAAGCTCTTGAACACTTATACTGCAATTTGATCTGTGCCTACTCAGAATATTCAGGTAAGTCTCACTGCGTTTAACAGGGAAATGGGTACTGGATTATTGCTATTATCATCATTGTTTTTCGTTGCTTGCTACCCAAAGGTCTCCAAGTGACTTTTGACCCTGTTAAAATTGCAGCCTTCCAAAGTAATTTTAAAATACATATATTAGGCTTACATTATATTACTCGTCATTCCCCTCAGGGAAAATGGTAGTGTGAGAAATGCTATAAAAACAAAAATCCATAAAAACATTAGTGACAGATGCAAAGGGTTTAAACCGCTCTGACAGGATCAGCAAGTCGGCCCGGAGCTGCCTTTTTCTGGGGCGTCAAATCAGGTAAAAACGAAGAAGCTGCCAGGAAGAAATGTGTGTGAGAGAGAAAGAGGAGGGGTTTGGGGGGAGAGAGAAAAAGACAAAACCAGTAGAAGGGAAAGAAAATGAAAGATCAGGAGACAAGAACAAAAGTTAAACTGTAAAAAGTACGTGTTCACTCTGCCTTCATTTGGAGGATTTAAAACTGTAGATGAATAATTATCATCTGCTGTGGCAGTCAGCCAGGTTGGGCACTGGCCAAGAATCCCAGCAGCTGGAAGGGCCCCTCACTGGCCCAACCCGACTGCACCCTGTCAGGCCCCCAGATGCTCCCTCCCTGTAGATTTCATAAGCCTGTGGGCCAGAATGTTGCATTTTGGGTAACTTTAGATGGTTGTTGGGCATCATAGATGGGAACTGAGCTTGGCTTCCTTTCAAAGGGTTATGGCCCTGTCCATCAGTGAAGTCCTTCCAGGGGCTTGGGGAAGGGCAGTGAGCAATGCCGCTGACAAAAGCAAATGGCAGCCACCACTCCATGGCTGGGGAAAATGTTGGGAAGATATTACTGGCACTGTGCCAAGAGCCCCCCCAAAAGTCTGGTGGTGTCACGGCCCCGTCAGAGGACTCATCAGACGAGGATGACTCGGGAGTAACAGCAGCAGACCCAGAAGCAGCAGACCCAGAAGGAGAAATGGAGGAAACTCCTGAGAACCCAGCTCCTTCTCCCCCTCAGCTGCAGAGCACCCCAGACACAGCTGAAGCCCTTCAGCCAGACGCAGACAGTGAACAGGATACTCCCCCCTCACCTGCAGAACGTAGACAACAGAAGGTCAGGTCGAAGAGGGGCAGGCCTGTCCACTTCAGGCCAAAACGCGGATGGCTCACAGCTGCTGACGAACCTGCTCCTTAAAAGACAAACCTTGGCCTCAGCTTGTTGCTGACTACAACGTCAGGAGTGGCTTCATGTGTCTTCCGATCCCCTGAACCTTGACTTGGACTGATCTCTCGGCAAACTAGACCTGGACCTTCACTGATGTCTCTTCTGGATTTCTGGCTTGGCACAGAAGCTTTGAATGGCCTCTGCCCTTATTTTGCTTCCTCCTTGCTAGCCTGGCAGATTTATAGCCAAGCTGCCGGCTGAGGACTTACGGCCTGGCAATTACCAAGGAATCTCCAGCCCTGCCTGCAACCCCACCGACACTGCTGTCTCAGTGAAGAGCTGACACCAGCCTCCCATCTCCAGCAGGGAACATTGTCTGGCTCTACAAAAGTAGTCTCCACTGTAGTTGTGACAGAAGCACCATCTCCAAAACAAACACCGGATCAGTAAATTCAGCAGGAAACAGAATTTTTCAAGAGTTATTCTAGTCCTCTTATTCCATTTCCACCTTACTAGAGTCTGACTTAGCAAACCCTAGTATCTGCAAGTTGGTTCCTGACATTGTGGAAGTAGCCATGGGAAGTGTTTGCCCTTTGGTTGGAGTCAGTTCATGAACTTCAATAAGAACATAAGAAGAGCCTGCTGGATCAGGCAAGTGGCCCATCTAGTCCAGCATCCTGTTCTCACAGTTGCCAACCATGCATGACTTCAGGTGTAGGGTGGGCAGGCCAAACAGGGAGGCTATTTTGAGAATTTCAGTCCGGGAACATTTCCAGCCCTGCCTAGAGATGTCGGTGATTGAACCCGGGACAGTCTGCATGCAAAGCAGTCGCTCAAAGACTAAGCTATGGCTGTCTGCTTAAGTAGGAACCCAGGAAGCTGCCTTATACTGAGTCAGAACATTGGTCCATCTAGCTCAGTGTTGCCTGCACTGACTGGCAGCCGGTCTCAAAGGTTTCAAGACAGTGGGCAGTCCCAGCCCTACTCGGCGATGCCGTGGATTAAAACTGGGATCTTCCGCATGCAAAGGAGATCTCTACTATTGAGCTGTGTCCCTTCCCCAAAAGAGAAGCAAAGAGACGATCATGCTGCTGAGGTGATTCACTTCAGAGAGATGATCCCCCCTCCCTTCCTGCATTCAGTTTGTACAGGACATATGTTACTTAATAGCATTTTTTTTGGCCCGCGTTGAGAGATAATATCATGTTCCAGTTGTAGAAAAGGGGCACAACTCTTTTGAAATGACTCTAAGAAGAGATAACGATTTATTTTTGCTTGGGATTAAAATCTCTTGCCTGAGCCAAATAAAACTACAAAGTCCCCCTCCCAAAAAACCCCCTCTTCCTTGTGTCACCTGGGCACACATCAATGCCTTTTGACTATTAGCAGTACTAACTGCTAGCAATCCATTAACAAGCCTGTTGCAATAGCAAATACCTTGGCCAACATTGCTCAGCCCAAGGGAAGCCCCACATAAAGCGCTCTGAAGTAATCCAGTCCTGCAAATCATGACAATCGTTGCATACATTTCCGGTGCCTCATCGCATCTAAAAATGTGAAGCGTGGATATGACTAACACATCTTTGCAAACATACATTCTGGACTGACACAGTCCAGGAGTTCTTCTGAGGAACAGAAGAACATGTCTTCTACTGAATCCATCAAGCTGATTAATGTCAACACCAGGGATTCCCAAACCTCTGAGTTCATTGACCTCTTGATGAAGTTATAAAGTTGTAATCGACCAGCTTGACCAAAATTCTCATTTATTTAGAAATATTTATCACTTTCATCTAAAATACCACAAGGCAGGATACAGACTTAAATGTCAATAAAAACAATAAAAATATAAAGCATCAGACACATCAGTGGTTGGCAAAAAATCTCAGCTTTGAAAGTCATGTCTAAATAATACAGTTTTTAGGAAACATCTAAAAAGCAAGGAGGGATGGCTTCTGCCAAACCTGTGTTGACAAGGTGTTCCCCTTAAGGCTTGGTTCCTCCTGGTCAGTAGTATAGTGGCAAATTCAGAAGTGCAGTGTGTAGCATGCATATGTGCCATCAGCCAAGATGGCAGCAGAGGCTTCAGCCCCTTAAGGAAACCTCAGCCGCCATCTTGATTGATGGCAAATCTGAAAGCTGCAAAAAACAATGGGAAGGTAGGTAAAGTGGGGGGATAGCTGATCGCAGAAGGAGAGTGGAGGGCCCCCTGTAGCTCCAGGGGCCCTCGGGCCAGTGCCCCACCTGGCCACCCTTTAGAACCGGCCCTGTGCAAGATAATTAACTCCCATTAATGATAAGAGCAAGATTTTATAATTATTATTTTAATTAAAACAAGAGGCTTATCAGTACTTTGAAGAGGACCAGATATTTGTTTTCGTTCTGAGCCCAGGACTGGGTCTTTCATGATGCCCAGGGAGGAGGCAGGGAGGAGTAGAAGAGTAGTTGATAAGACAGACATCCTGGCATTGGTAATCCAGTTAGCAAGGTTATGTGTGGGGTTGTTGCACCCTTCCAGGCCCAGTTTCATTTTGAGTAGGGAGGTGGAACCTGTGTAGATGTGGTTGATCAAAGGGAGAAGGAAATTTGAGTTAAGCAAAGCTCTGCTTTGTGAATTTGTAAATATTACATACCATGATCTTTTAAGCCATGCTCAAACTAGATGGTTGACTCTCTTTCCAGCTATAGAAAGCGTTTTGCTAATGTTTGAAGGACTTAAATCCTACTTCCTGTCTCAAAAGAAATGTCCTAAAGTTATCAAGGACTTTTATACACTCAGGGTTTATGCACTCTCAAATTAGTCTATTCCAGAAAGGCATACTGAGGAGTGAGAAAGATCAGTGGTTGAAGTAGCCACTGTTCTAATCTGCAAGAGAGAAAGAATAGTTCTTTTTTGGGCCTTAAGGTAAACAAACTTTAGGGAACTCAGATGAATCTAAGGTATACACAGATGAGTTTAAGACAGAAGTAAACCTGTTCTATGAAAACTGTAGTAATTACTTGGACACATGGACTGCCTGCTTTCATAATATAACAGAACATTTTTCATGGATGACTCTGAGCACAGTTCCAAATTGGGAAGATATAGAGAAAACCTGTGAACTTCTGTCTGAGAGAACTAATATAGCAATTGATGATACTATTTTCATTAACCAGTATGTTGTTTTGAGAGGTCACTTAGAAATCAATCTTGAGAATGGAAACCAATTAACGGCACATAAAAAATGGATGAAGTTCTTCAACTTATGTGTTAGTTCAGAACAATCCAATGAATTCCTACAAATATTATTAGTGTTATTTTCAGAGCTTGGAAAAGTTACTTTTTAAAACTACAACTCCCATCAGCCCCAGCCAGCATGGCCACTGGATTGGGCTGATGGGGGTTGTAGTTCAAAAAAAGTAACTTTTCCAAGCTCTGCATTTGCTATCCCCAGTACGACTGCTAATGTTGAAAGGATTTGCACTTATGAATGCTCAATGGACAGAAGAACGAAATAGGTTGCAAGTACATACAGTGCGATCTATACTTCTTTTGCAGTACAACTTCGGTGACTTCAGTTGTTGTGACTTTTATATCATTAAAATGCCAGCAATACTACATGGTGTGTCATCCTCAACCATGCATGACTGATACAGCAAAAAATAAAAAGTTGATGAAGGACCTAGTCAAGAAGGTTAAACTAGAAAGACTTATAACTAGCTAAGCACGCTGTGTACATTACTGTGCCTAGCTGTTCTAACAGGAGTGTTCAGAAAATATAAAGTTTAATCAACAGAAAGTCAGTGTGGTTTGGGGACATATGTTGTGTTTATGTTCCAAAGCGCCAACATTTTTGTTTTAGCTGGATTTTTATACTGCTGCCTGGACTTATTTTGTTTGTTTCTAGTTTGTGTTTTTATTATGTTTTTATATTGATTGTGTATTTTTATTGTTTTTATTATATTTGTATGCTGCCATGAGCTCTGTTTTTAACAGCGGAAGGGCAGGATATAAATTCTCTTAATCAATCAATCAATATTCCATAGTGTTGGAAACTAGAGGCTGAAAAGGTAAGTTTTTTTAAAAAAAAGTTTTCTTACACCTTTCCCCAGTTTTTGGTGGTAATTACTAGGCACAAAAACAAAACAACTGGACAATCCAAATATTAATATGCAAATAATGTGCGTAACACACATAATTTGCATAATATGAAAATTAGCCTGCCTGGATTTGTGGGACTGGAATATGGAAACTCTACCTTATACCAAGTCAGACTATTAAGTCTATCCAGTTCAGAATTGTGTAGACAATACGGACTAGATGTGCCCATGTTGCAGCTCAATACACGGCAACCTCCTATGTTATTAAAAGCAGGGCAGAAAAAGAAGGGGGTGAGGAATCTGTGCATCAGATCTAAGGATCTCCCCAATGCTCTGGCCTCAGTGCCCTTTCTCCATTTCAAGGGAATGGATGAGTGCAAAGTTCATTAGGGTCAGGGGAGACCTGGAGATGGGAGGAAGATGCAAGGCCAGGAAGGGCAAGCTGGATTTGGAGTGCCCAAGAAGAGCCCTGCGGCTGGATCAAGCCAATGGCCCATCACAGGCCAGCGCTGTGGTCTTGCAGTGGCCAACCAGATGCCCCGAGCGGAAGCCCAGAAGCATGCCTTGAGCACAACTCTCCCCACCTGGAAGTCCGATGGGAGAGCCTGAGACTGCTTTTACGCTTTTTATTTTAATTTTTACGTTGTAAGTCCTTTCAGTACCACTCCGTGAAGTTCTGTTTGCTGCTTTCAAAACTCTCACTCTAATTGCACATTATATATTTTAATTTAATGTTTTTGTGTTTTTTATTGTGTACAATTTTATTATGTATGTGAGCGATTTTATTGTAAGCCACCCTGAGTGCCCTATTATAGGGTAGAAAGGCGGGATAGAAATATTTTAAATAAATAAATAAAGTCCCAGTGACTGGTATTCAGAAATACACTGGAGGGACAGCATAGCCATTGTGGCTAGCAGCCATGGATAGCCTTATCCTCTGTGAATTTGTCCAGTCCTCTTCTAAAGCCGTCCAAGTTGGTGGCCATCACTGCCTCCTGTGAGGGCAAGTTTAACTGTGCGCTGCGTGAAGGACTTTCTTTTGTCTACCCTGAATCTTCCAACATTAAGCTTCATTGTATGTCCCCGAGTTCTAATGTTAGGCAAGAGGGAGAAAAAACTTTTCGCCATCTGCTTCCTCTACACTGTGCATTATTTTACACACCTTTCATGTCTCCTCTTGCTCACCTTTTTGCCAAACTAAAAAGCCGCAAACATTGTAACCTTTCATCATTTCGGCTGTCCTTTTCTGAATCTTTTTGAGGTGAGATGACCAGAACTGATACTACATTTTCAGTCTCTTTCCTAATGATCCCCCGAGGAGGTAGAAGCTGTCAAGAACTGATTTCTAAAATGGCTTTGAGGCAAAGAATTCTGGGGGAAGACATCTTGTCGGAGGTGGGGCCTCTGAGAGGCATGACTTTGCAGTTCTCACGGCTCAAGCTAGTTAATTAGGCCCAAGCAAGAACACCTGCTTATCAGTGGAGACTGGTATTCAAGGCCACGGGCCTAGGAAGGTTGGAGAGAATGTGACCGTTAGGCACGAAAACTCCAAAAGTATTTCATCATCAGAAAGCCCCAACTGGCTAATTAATTCCTGGCTTTTGCCAGGCATTTCCCCATAAGAATAGGATCCAGACCTTAGGTCTTTGTTCCCCACTATTCCCTACGGTTGCTGATGCTACCTATTTGGGGTTCCATCTTCCATCCGTTATCTAGGCTATACATCTCTGGGGAGATATGGAACCATGAAGTTATTTTGCTGTTTATCTCTTTGTAAGTACAGACTGGGCTGGACAGTTTTGTTTTGTGACTGTAACTGTTTTACCTAGCCCTCAGGGGTGTGGATTTCAAGGAACCATGTTGCTGCTGCTGTAATTGTTCACTTACATTTTATGTAATAGAGCTACTTCTTATTTACCAGTGTGTGTTCATTGCAGGAGGGGATTTGGCTCTGAATCCAGTATCTTCGCCAATTAACAATGGACTACTGTATATCTGGATATTTTGCCTAAGGCTCCATGACAAGGAGTGTAGTTTGACTCTTGTCTGTTGGAATCCTTGGCAGGTCTATTTCTGGCACTTTGGATTTTCCCTTGGCCCAGAGTGGATGACCAGATTAAGGGGAGGTGGCAGTCTATCTACCTTACAGGGTTGTTGTTGGTTTACTCAGCCCTAGCAAGGGGAGGCACGGGTTTGTACCTTGACAGGATCAATTACCCTGGGTTTAGGAATTGAGTCCTGGGACTGAACCAGGAGGGGTTCATGACAGAAGCTACTGACGTATTTTGGCCTGACCCTGTCTTGCCTACCAACTGGTAGGGCCTCAAATCACCTGAGTTTTCTACTAGAGCAGTGTTCTTCAACCTTGGGCCCTCAGATGTTGATAGACTACAACTCCCATCATCCCTGACTATTGACCATGCTGTCTGGTAATGATGGGAGTTGTAGTCAAACACTGAAGAACAGTGTATTAGAGGGGAGAAGTGGAGCTTTGTTTCTGTCTCCTGAGGTCTCCCCCCACTGGCTATTTCTCGACTTGGAATCTCTGAAAGTGCAGCTTGGGCTGCAGTTGGCAGGTCCAATTTGCATCTTCAAAGCTTCCCCTTCTCCCATAAGGGCTGCTGCACAAGGGAACAGCCATGTCATAACAAGGAATAATCAAAATGGGTCTCACAGCTGGGCTGTTGCTATGTCCTTCCACCTTCCCTCT